>NC_083692.1:16922500-19490000 GCF_033118175.1 Dama dama | reverse complement strand
GAAAGTAAAGGGTCTGCCTGCAGGGCAGCACACCTGGGTTCGATCCCTGGGTCAGCAAGATCCCCTGGAGAAGGGAATGGCAACCCACTCCAGTATTCTTGCCTGGCGAATCCCATGTACCCAGGAGCTTGGCGTGCTACAGTCCATGGGAGTCACAAATAGACACGACTGAGTGACTTTTACTTTCACTTTCACTTTGCTATGGAGGGGACAAGGGTTCCATCCCCGGGCAGGGAACTAAGATCCCACATGCCACAGAGCAGCTAAGCCAGTACTCCGCAACTACTGAGCCCTTGAGCTAAAACTACTGAGCCTGAGTGCCACAACTACAGAGAATCCCGCGAAGCACAGCAAAGATCCCACATGCTGCAGCTAAGACCCAACGCAGCCAAATGAGATAAATAAATATTTTAGAATAAATGAATAGAATAGGAAGAGCTATAGAGCTGAATACAACTGAGCACACACAGAGAGAGAGAGTGAGTAAGAGAGAGAATCAGTCCCCTTCCTCCTCATTCTGTCTTCTTCCAGCAAAAATAATGATACTATTAATAATGTCACTTTCAACTCAACTCAATGTTTAATTTGTCTCCCCCGCTAGACTATAAACTCCCTGAGGGCAGGGCCACTACACACAGCCACTTAGTTTTTGCACTAAACCACATGAGGGGGTGCCTTTCATATTAAACTTCAGTGTGAACAGTACTCCCCGGAGCCTGCATAGCTGGCCTTTTCACGGATTCACTTCCAACATCTGGCACGGAGCCCAGCACACAGTAGGTGCCCAAAACTTCTTTGTTGAATTGCTTTCAACAACTCATATATCACTCACTTACGGTAGATGTTTCCATCAAAGAGCAGTGCTTCCTGCCACTGTGTTCCCGTCTGCCTGAGCTGGCTGACTGCCCTCCACGTGACACACATACACACAACAGTCACCACTGCAGCGTCTCTAGGCTGGCAGGTGCCCACCCAAAGCTCCCTCCCAAGACATTAGCCAGCAGGGTGGAGAGGCCAGCCCCCAGCATCAAGGAGAGCGGAGTAGATGCTGCACAAGGATCTCGGGGATCAGAGCCTGCCCCCAGAGCAGAGACCACATCTGGCTCTATCCCCAAGCCCAGTACAGAGCTTGCTGTATTGGGTTGATGATGGAGGAATGAGTAAATGGGTAAATGAATCAATCCTTATCTGACATTCCTGTGTATGTGAAGCAGACAGGCCTTCCCTAAGTTCAGTTCAGTTCAGTTCAGTCATTCAGTCATGTCCAACTCTTTGTGACCCCATGGACTGCAGCACACCAGGCCTCCCTGTCTATCACCAACTCCCAGAGTTTACCCAAACTCATGTCCATTGAGTCAGTGATGTTATCCAACCATGTCATCCTCTGTCATCCCCTTCTCCTCCTGCCTCCAATCCCTCTCAGCATCAGGGTCTTTTCCAATGAGTCAGGTCATCGCATCAGGTGGTGAAAGTATTGGAGTTTCAGAATCAACATCAGTCCTTCCAATGAATATTCAGGACTGATTTCCCTTAGGATGAATTGGTTGGATCTCCTTGCAGTCCAAGGAACTCTCAAGAGTCTTCTCCAACACCACAGTTCAAAAGCATCAATTTTTCTGCGCTCAGCTTTCTTTATAGTCCAACTATTACATCCATACATGACTACTGGAAACACCATAGCTGTGACTAGGTGGACCTTTGTTGGCAAAGTAATGTCTCTGCTTTTTAATATGCTACCTAGGTTGGTCATAACTTTTCTTCCAAGGAGTAAGCGTCTTTTTATTTCATGGCTGCAATCACCATCTGCAGTGATTTTGAAGCCCAAAAAAATAGTCTGCCGCTGTTTCCACTTTTTCTCCATCTATTTGCCATGAAGTGATGGGACCGGATGCCATGATCTTTGTTTTCTGAATGTTGAGCCTTAAGCCAACTTTTTCACTCTCCTCTTTCACTTTCATCAAGAGGCTCTTTAGTTCTTCTTCACTTTCTGCCATAAGGGTGGTGTCATCTGCATATCTGAGGTTACTGATATTTCTCCCAGCAATCTTGATGCCAGCTTGTGCTTCATCCAGCCCAGCGTTTCTCATGATGTACTCTGCATATAAGTTAAATAAGCAGGGTGACAACATATAGCCTTGATGTACCCCTTTTCCTATTTTGGAACCAGTCTGTTGTTCCATGTCCAGTTCCAACTGCTGCTTCCTGACCTGCATACAGATTTCTCAAGAGGCAGGTCAGGTGGTTAGGTCAGGCCTTCCCTGGCCTCCAACAAAATACTTTACTCAGAACCCTTCCTCTCCACCTATCTGGAATTTTCTTGCCTCCTGTCCTTGGCCTGGCTGATCTCACCCTGTTCAAGGGCTGGCTGAAGCCCCACCTCTTCCAGGAAGCTTCCCCAGTTATTCCAGCCAGTGGTTCTTGCTCTCTGCCTCTCTGAGCTCCTTAATTGTCTCACTCATGTTTGGCCAGTCTCTACCACCGTCCTTCTTTCTCCCTACCCATCTTGAAGACAGGGACTAAGAGGTCTATACTTCTGTGCTACTCCACCAAGCACTGTGCTGAGAATGTATAAGCTTGTAATAACTATGGATTGCTTGATGGAAACGTCATGCCATCCTTAGCAAGCTCATGGAAGTGTCACTGCTGCGGGATGCTAGGGGGCCCTCTTTCTCCAGATGAAAATGAGGTGAGCCTGAAGTTATGTGGCTTCTCTAGGGCACAGGATTAGGCATGTGAAAACAGAGATCCTATAAGTTCAAATCCTACTGAATTCTCTTCATCCTCTTTAAAAAGGTCACTTCAGCTCTTGAGATTGTATTTCTCCATCTACAGCATTCACGCCAAAATGCAGAACTAACGCTCCTCGTCTCTGAACTCCCTGAGTAGCTCACTGAATGCCATGCTGTGCTATCATCAGACCATCCCCAGGAAGACTAGCTCTGGCGATTTGGGAAACACCCCTTCTGTGCTTATCAAGAATGCCATCACCCTGCCTTGCAGAAGAATGATCTAGGGCAATGGTTCTCAAACTTTGGTTTTGTGTCAGAATCAATGTGGGCGGGAGGGTGGGTGGCAGTGTGTGAAATGTTGATGCCGGAGCATGCACGTAATCCAGACATCTGGATATTTGACAGATGCCCCAGCAATTCGGAGAACAATGAAAATCGGGTTTTGTTTTTTTTTAATTACGTACATTCACACTGTTTCTGTTTGTTTTTTAGTTATTTATTTATTTGGCGGCATCGGGTCTTAGTGCGGCATGCAGGATTTCTGTTGGGGGTGCACGGACTCTCCAGCTGAGGTGCACGAGCTTAGTTGCTCCACAGCACGTGGGATCTTAGTTCCCTGACCAGAGATCGAACTCGAGTCCTCTGGCAAGGCAGATTCTTAACCACTGGACGACCAGGGGTGGTCCCAAGACTCACTGATTGAAGTACAGCTTCCCTAACCTGCAAAGCAAGGGCACGAACAAGGGAGCCCTGTGATACTCTTCAGCCATGTTTTAATACCAGAGTGCGAAACCCTGGCTAACTGACTGTAACTCAGCTTGTTTTGTTCCTGTGGGAGATGTTTTCAGGCAACGGGCATGGATTAACCTGGCATCACTCAACTGCAGCCGATGAGTCCCACAGAAGTCCTCATCTCTCACAAAGCACCCATGAGACCTTGTCGAGGTAATTGTACAGAGACCCTGACTTCCTTTGGAGAAGGCAATGGCACCCCACTCCGGTACTCTTGCCTGGAAAATCCCATGGACGGGGGAGCCTGGTGGGCTGCTGTCTATGGGGTCGCACAGAGTCGGACACAACTGAAGCGACTTAGCAGCAGCAGCAGCCTGACTTTCTTAGAGTGGTCCCTCTGGAGGTGACCCTGACCTTCCTAACATCACAGGAAAGGTGTCTGGGGACTGAGGGTATCGCCTTACAAAAGCCAAGTCAGACGAAGAATCCAAACCCTAAAACTCCCATCGTGGCCCGAAACGCCACTCAGTCTGATGTTCAGGCCTGCTAGACCCAATAAATCGCTTTTCCGGCATCTACTCTGGTGAAGACTTTCAGGGACTTATTATGCAAAGCTGCCTAAGCAAGACGGAATTTATATTGAACCTGGCCATGATTTCTGAGCTGCCACTGGGTGTTCTGATGACATACACAACTCGGGGTGGAAGTCAAGGGGCTGTCAAGGACAGGAGACTGGAGGCAGGAGGAAAACAGAGTGATTCCTTCCAGTAAATAATGGGAGGGTGGGGGCAGGGAGTCGAAAAAGGAGGATGCTCTGGGGAGGAAGAAGACCGCTGCTTTTCTGGTGTCCAAGGTTTGCGTTTCAAATGGCATCCAGACGTGACAAAATAAATCTCTCCTCTGGAGCCTAAAGAATGTGTAGAATGCAACCAACTTTCAAAACTGGGGGAGGGGGGGATGCTTTATCTAGGGTGAAGCATACTTAGAAAACACACACCCATCACAGAAATTTCATTGATTGAGCAAGTACCTTTAGTTTCCCTGGTTCATAGACTGAGTCTTCTCTGAAACCCCAGCTGTGTGCTGGGCACCAGCATGCTGTCTCCCGAGTGTGATTGCCAGGAGAAGTCGACCATGGATTAGAGTCAAGTCTTAGGCAAATACATCCTCAGACCCCATCTTTCCCGCTGGAGTAGAAGAGCCTCAGCGTTGCCCTCCCAAGTAAAAGGAATATTCGTCTGGCATTTAAAATATAGCCACGGAGAACACGTGCTCTGTAGTCAATTCTCAATGCAGTAGACCAAGTGATCTTTTTAAAATGAAATCTGATCGTGACATTCTCCTCCTTAAATCCCTCCAATGGCCTTGAGTGCACTTAGAATATAATGTGAACAACTTCCTGTGGCTATATGGCTGTGCCCAATTTTCCTACTTCATCTTGTCTCCTGCCCCCTCGTCCCTGCTGGACTCCTCACTGCACTTCTTCTGTCCCTCTAATAAACCAAAATCGCCTCACCTCAGGACCTTTGCACATGCTTGTTTCCCGTTTCTGGTATACATTTCTGCCAGATCTTCTCGTGGCTGGCTTCTCTTTCATTTAATCTAGGGTAGCCCAAACTACTCCCCTCTTGTGCTAACCCTTACTACCTCATATTCTTTTTTTTTTTTTTTTTTCAAACTATCTGCCACTCTCCAAAAAAGTCTCTCTGTTTTCTCTTGGCCTGCTGATCATTACCACATAACAAAACTGTGAACACTGGATGAGCAAGGTCTTTATCTCCCTGCCTACAACTGGATGCCCTACACATAACACAGGATTGGGCACGTAGGAAATGCTCATCAGATAACACTGAACAAATGCAGCAAGATCCAGGCCACCCTGCAGCAGAGAGTTTGCAGGGTGTGGAAGCCCAGCCTTCTGGGGGACAAGAAGGTCAGTGCTAGGGAGAGGATCCCAGCAATGTAAGAATCACACCACCATCTTCTCACTTGTGATCTTCCCAACACACTCAGTGGGTTAGACAGTGGGGGAGTCTACTGTCCATGCCCAAATCCTGCTCATGACCCCACAATGCCACCTACACAACACAAAGCCTGAAGAGAAGTGGGGCCAAGTGGATAAATGTTTCCATTCATGACATCAACCACTCCTTTCTATGCCCGAAAAAGGACATTCTAGGACTGATATTGGCGCTGTAAAGTAGCGGTGGCCAGAACATGGTCTCCAGAGTAATTTACTCCAGTTCCCTGAAAGGGCCTCTCTCTGAATTAACCTCCTCTGCTTGTTCTTTCTTAGAGAGCGGATCCGTGTCCTCGTCCAGAGCCCAGAGCCCACGGATGGTGGCCGGGGCAGGATCAGCATGGGGGTGGGGAAGCACCGCTGCACGGGAAATCAATGGGAAACTGAAGGTCATCTGGAGGGCGCTGTCTCCCCATCATGCACCTGCTGGGATGGGATTTGTGGTCCTGACCCCGCTTGGGGACCTCTGCCCTCCTGTCAGAGTTGGTTAAAATCAGCCTGCAGAAGCAAACGCCCTGCAGACCGAGTGATCTCTGGGCTGTCCTTCTAAGGGACATCAAGCTGAACAAAGGAGAACTGAGTCTCATTTAACCTGCTGCAAGGTTGAGAGTCACCCCAATTTCTCTTGGCAGCCCCCTGGGAAAACTGTCTCAGGTCTGCTGTTTTTGGAGGTACAAAGCTGTAAACCTTTTAATAAGGACAGAATGAAGCCAGGCTAATATGACCAGCCTCTCCTGAAATTTAAATTCTCTGGTGGAAGAGGTAGAAATATCTTGAAAACTCAAAACCAAACTGAAAGGTAGGTGCATTCTAGAAATACCTAAGCATACCCTCATGACCTCTACATCCCAGGATAATGACAAAGGACAACAAAACCTCCATCTTGCTTGAAGGAGGTCTGTTTTTCTTCCCATCCCTACAAGTATTAGGAAACATGACTGCATTTAGAACCTGATTCTCCTTTCCTCATGGGCCTATTTTCCCAAGTCTCCTCCCTTCCTCCCTCCCTCCTTCCTTCCCTCCTCCCTACCTCCCTCTCCCTCCCTTCCTTCCTTCATTCCTTTTTCCCTCCCTTCCTCTCCCCCCATGCCTTTCTCCATCTTCCTCCCTCAGTCTTTCTATCTCATTAAGAGTCACTTAACATATAGGACAGGAGAAAAGCATTCAGGCCACATCCACAACCCAAAAGTTGAAGATGAGTTTGGTATAAAAATGAGGATGAGGGACTTCCCTGGCAGTCCAGTGGTTAAGAATCCAAGCTTCCACTGCAGAGGGCAATTGGTTTGGTTCCTAGTCAGAGAACTAAGATGCTGCATGCCACACACAGTATGGCCAAAAAAAATAAAAATAACTCTGAGCTTCTAAGATATCCTTCAAAAAATAAAATAAATTTTTTAAATGAAAAAAATAAAAATGAGGAGGAGACACCCTCTACATATTTACAGAGGAATGACAACATGATAATGATCATGAAAATAATAGTGGCAAGGTTTCCATTTATTGGGCACTGATTATGTATGCCAGGCACTGTTTGAAGCACTTCATACACATAATCTCATTTCATCCTCACAACAACCCCATCTTAATATTTCTTCCTATTCCACAGATTAGAAAACCAAGGCACAGAGAGTTTTAAGTGATGTGCCTAAGGTTTTAAGTGGTGCTGTGAAGACAGAAGCCCAGGCAATTTCAGTGCAGAAAACCTCGCTCTTGGCCACTACGCTATCAACTCCCATGGAGACACGGTTACCGCTTCACAGAGAGTAAAGCCTCCAGAACTAGAATGACTTGAGCAACACTTCCTTTTTTGGAGGCATCTGGTTTCTCTAACATCACCAGTTTTCTGGGTAATCTTAGTTATTTCTCTTTTGGGAGCCTCTGCCAAATAGTCTAGAGGTAAACTGTCCTGTATCAGAGTCACCCTCAGTAACTCAAGAAGTAAGTTGGGGGGCTTTCCTGGTAGCTCAGTGGTGAAGAATCTGCAGGAGACATGGGTTCGAGTCATATTCCTGAGCCTGGAAGATCCCACATGTCATGGAGCAACTAAGCCCACATGCCACAGTTACTGAAGCCCAAGCCCCCACAAGGCCCACAACAAGAGAAGCCACTGCAGAGAGAAGCCCCATCACAACAACCAGAGAAAAGCCCTTGCAGCAACAAAGACCCAGCACAGCCAAAAATAAATATTTTTTTTTAAGAAGTAGGTTTGTGATTGGGCTGCCTGAGAAGATACCATCAAAGAAATACAAAATATTATGCATGGGGTCTTCTCAAGTGGTGCAGTAGTAAAGAATACACCTGCAATGCAGGAGACTCGGGTTCAGTCCCTAGGTCAGGAAGATCCCCTGGAAAAGGATATGGCAACCTGTTCCAGTATTCTTGCCTGGGAAATCCCACGGACAGAGGAGCCTGACGGACTACACAAGAGTGTAACCTGCACCCTTCCGATGGGGTCACTAGAGTTGGACATGACTTAGCGACTAAACCACCATCAACACCACTATGTAGTTTAGAAACCAAATCCATCCCAAAGGTGGACAAGTGGCGATGGCCTCTGAGAGTCCCTGTGGTTCTGAACATCTACTGCAGGGAGGAAAAGAAAGATACCAGGTTATCATAAACTAGAGTCGGATTTAACACTCAAGAGTGGTAAAGATCATCTGGTCTGATACCTTTGTTCTATTGCAAGGAAAATCAACCACCAGAGAATTGAGGTGACTTCCTCCAGTCACACATCAGCAGGGCTGAGATTCAATCCTCTGTTTTCAGGCTCCTAGTTTAGGAGTTTCTCCTCTGTTTATAGCAGGGGCCTGAAAACTACAGTCCCTGGGCCAAATCTGGCCCACCATGAATGTCTATAAATAAAGTTTTATTGGAAGACAGTCACACCCATTCGGTCATGCATGGTCTGTGGCCACTTTCACACTATAGTGGTAGGACTGAGGGGTTCCAATGGAGACCACACGGCCTGCAAAGCCTTAAATAATTACCTTCTGTAAGGTAATTACCACAACACAGAAGAAGTGTGCCGACTCCTGGTTTATAGCATAAGCCGTGAATAACGAAAAGACTCCACCTTTGAAATGAAAGAAAATAGAATGGGAACCCTAAGAGTCTTAAGCAGATAGTTTTACAATTATCTCAGCTGGGCACAACTTAATAAAAACCCATAAATACAGTTAATAATAAGGAAAACAAGCCCCAGTTCACCTTACCTATTTAATAATTATCATTAACCACAGTGAGCAAAACTCATCGCTGAAAACTTTTTTTTTCCAAGCCTCCCTCGAAAGCCCTTTTTCACTTATGAAACACTCTGAGTCGAAGGGCAAAACGATGCTTCGTACTGTTGTACAGACCTCATTTTCTCCTGATGAGCTAAGACTAGTGCTGAGACGGCAGAGGGATTGGGAGCACTGCCCCTACCCGGGGTGCTCTCTGTCAAGTAGGAGGCGTCAAAACTTTCTTGTCCCCCCTCACTCCAAATAAAATCGCAGGAACAACCAGGCGCAGCAGAGACTCTCGCTCACGTCTCTTCTGCCTCTGGTGCCTCCCTGCCTCACTCATCCATCTCTCCCTTCTCCAGAAAGTGATCAGAATCAACATAAGGCTGACAGAAGCATCCCAGCTCTTGTCTGTTCTGATGAGGATGGTCCATCCCATGGAACAGAGAGGGATGGGGCTTGGCCCCTGATAGCCTGAGATGGGAATCAAGGCTGGACCTTGGTTCCAGGTCGGAGATGGAACTTAGCCACTGTGGGTAGGCAAGTCTCTCAGCCTGGCTGGGCCCCCAGGTCCCATCTGTCAAATGGACAGACTCACCCTCGCATGTTGTAGAGGATGGACTACGGGCAAAGCCAAATTAGGGACAAGGCAAGCCAGCCAGGCAGCACCACCAGCCCCCGCCATCACCCCTGTCCAATCTCTAAGTCATACTAAAACACCACCAGGACTGTAGGGAGTTGGAGAGGCTTTTATTTACCAGCATCATCTTAGGCAAACAACTTCGAGAAGTAGGACCCAGTTTGTATGGAACAGTCCCGGTTCACACCGAGGTCCTTGCATAATTGTTAATACCTGCTTTCCCTCTCAGAAGCGCCTTTGCCTTGCTGACAGATGATCAGGTCACCCTATTGATAATCTGTGCAGAATCAGAGATCGGTAAGGTCCCCCATTCAGAACTTGTCCGTGATGGCAGTAAGTGGGCTCCTAAGCCAGACAGGTCCAGTTTGGTCAAGAGTCGGGGTGCAGGTCTGGGGCCAGAACAGAACTGTTTGGAACAAGAAAGGAGAGACTCCCCCAGCAACCTGTTTCTCTGGTGGCCCCTTAGGCAGCCCTTAGCCTCTTCTTATATTTGTTACATAAATGTTTACAGAATATCAGCCAAAGTTTGGGAGGCCCTAGAGAGAAGACAGGGCTTTAGAACATACCATACGAGCAGATGTACCAACAGGTACCTACCACCTGCCTACACTGCTAAGACCTGAGCTGCAATCCCCAGGATCAGGTCCAGTCCCAGCCCTTCACAGAGCCCAACCCTGACTCGTTCTGGGGACCCCGGCCCAAGTGAAGCTAGAGTCTCATTCCCGTCTTAGAAACTCCTCCCCATGGGGCTGCCCCTCCTCCACCAACCCTGCTGAAGCCAGAAGGATGCACGTGGCCGCGCAATCTTCCAGGAACTCCACCATTAAGAGAGCTGAGAGGCAGGCAAAAAGAAAGGTCCAGAAGAGCCAACGAGGACCGGAGGCTGAGGTCTGCAAGGAGGAGGGACGGGCAGGACAGCTGATGAGAGGAAAGGTAACAAAGGAGGAGGTCCTGAATACTCATTGGAAGGACTGATGCTGAAGCTGAAACTCCAATACTTTGCCCACCTGATGCGAAGAACTGACTCATTTGAAAAGACCCTGATGCTGGGAGGGATTGGGGGCAGGAGGAGAAGGGGACGACAGAGGATGAGATGGTTGGATGGCATCACCGACTCAATAGACATGAGTTTGAATGAACTCCGGGAGTTGGTGATGGACAGGGAGGCCTGGCGTGCTGCACTCCATGGAGTCGCAAAGAGTCGGACACGACTGAGCAACTGAATTGAACTGAACTGAACTGAACGAAGGAGAAAGAGGAGAGGGAGGAGGAGGCGGGACAGGAGTCAATATCGCAGAGGAGCAGCAGCCTGCAGCACCGGCCTGCCCCAGGGCCATCAATATCTCTTCTGAGGACAGGTTATCTGGGGAATTTATGCTCTCTAATAATTACCTTGCAGAGGGTTCCACTTATCTTACCAGAAGAATCTGCCAGTTGCCAGACAACACAGGGTTCTGGCTAATTCCACCCACACTGCCCTCCACCTCCACCCTGGCCCTCCCAGCTTCCCAGCTCCTGTCCTCTGACCTCCAGCCTTTCCTTCTCTCTCTGGCCTGAGGGAAGTTGAAAGTAGAAGAACCTCACAATGTCCAGCAGGTTGAAGGAGGTTGGGGGGGGGGGGAGGGGGCAGTGAGCTGTCCCCTATTGATAGACACGAGAGGTAGGTTGAGGCAAGGCCTGGGGAAGCTGGCAAAGGGCTGAACAGGAAAAGCAAGAGCAGTGCTCTGGGGCAGACCGATTGGACTATTTTTGTCTTCACCTGACTGATGCCATCAGATCTCGATAGCATTTTTAAAAAAAAAATTTTTTTTTTTTTGGGTTATCTTCCCATCTCTCCTCAAAGCCTTCTTGTCCACAATCCCCTGCCCCGCCCCCAGCCCTCAGATGATGCCTCCTCCAGTAATGGTCTAGCCATTCATGTAGTAACCATCATACACTGCCTTGAAGGGCTGCGGTCTCTTTTTTTCCCTTTGTCCTCAGCTTGAGGGATCCTAGTTCCCCAACCAGGGATTGAACCCCCAGCCACAGAGTGAGAGCATGGTGTTCTAATCGCTGGACTGCCAGGGAATTGTCCAGAGTTTCTGTAAACACACATCCCAGCCCCAGCTGTGAGCTCCTTGAGAACAGGCCATGGTTCATGCCCCCTCCTACCAGCATCAGCTCCTGAGCCTCGGCAGTACCGCTGACCAGGCCAGGCGTGGTTCTAAGCACTTTAGAAATAGGGATGCGTCTCACCTGCACGATGGTCCCATGAGAGGGATGCTCCTCTGATCCCTCATCATGAATGAGGACACCAAGGCTCAGACAGCTTAAGCCAGGAGCCGAAAGTCACTGAGGACTGGCAGAGCCAGCAAGTCTGTCTCAGAACCGTGCTCTTCAACCACTCTACTCACGCTGCCTTGACAGTAAACATTTGCTGATCCATGGGAACGTTTTACTTTGAGCCCACTGGACTACAAGGAGATCCAACCAGTCAATCCTAAAGGAAATCAGTCCTGAATATTTGTTGGAAGGACTGATGCTGAAGATGAAGCTCCAATACTTTGGCCACCTGAATCGAAGAACTGACTCATTGGAAAAGACCCTGATGCCGGGAGGGATTGGGAGCAGGAGGAGAAGGGGACGACAGAGGAAGAGAAGGTTGGATGGCATCACTGACTCAATGCATATGAGTTTGAGTAGGCCCCAGGAGTTGGTGAAAGACAGGGAAGCCTGGCGTGCTGCAGTCCATGGGGTCGCAGAGTTGGACACGACTGAGTGACTGAACTGAACTGAACTTATTTACACCCTTTTCTAAAATAATAATCTGTATTAAATAATAAGAAAAAGAGCTAATGGTCACTGTGCATGTGTAGACGCCAGTCCTCCCACTTACCCTGGAGGGAGACGCCACGATCCAACCGGTGCCTAGCTCCCCGCCACCTGTCTGCCCGGAGACGCCATCCTCCTCCTGCAGCACCCCCTACAGGCACCCTCTGGTCCTTACAGGGCCGGCTGCTTGTGCTCCTCCCGCTCTGCTCAGCCCACCCCCTCAGAGAGCACCCATTCTTCACCCATCACTCTGGTTTATGGCAACCATAAACCAGAGCACCTTGCCAACTATTGAAACTTATTTTATTTATATTTACTTACTACCTGTCTTCCCTCCGCTTAGATACGTCAGCTCCTTGGAGGAAAGACTGGTCTGGCTTGTTCACCTCTGTATTCCCAGTGCCTCAGGCTGGGTACCTGGCATAGAGGAGGCACTCGCTAAGTATCATGTGGGCACTGGATAAATGATACCCCACTAGGCCTTACACAATACATGGCAGGTGCTCAGCTGGACACTTTCATGTGAACCCAGCTGATCTGTTTGATCTTCGTTTACAGTACACAAGGAACCTTGCTGAGTACTTAGTATTTCATTGTACCCCAATGTGACAGAGACTGTCTTTACCATTCCCATTTTACAGATGAGGAAACTGAGGCTTGGAGAGCTTACACACTCCCCCAAGACCACACAGAAGTACAGTGAGTTCAGCCCCCACTCTGTCTGCCTCCCCAAATCTCTTCCACTGGCCCTTCCCGGTTCTCTGTCTGCCATGCTTCTCCCCGCCAAGTCCCCCCCAGGAGTCCTGCATGGTCAGCCACTTGCTCCCTCCCCTCGACCTCTGGTGGCCTGGACCAGCCACAGGTGCCAGGGGCAGATCAGAGAGAAGGAAAAGAGTGAGATGGGATCTGAATTCCCTCAGCCACCTCCTCGCTGGGCCGCTGTGGGGCGGCTGCAGCTTCTACTAAAGGTCACAGCTCCTGTCGGGCAGCCGTCTCCACACACAGCTACCCTCTGCCATCCCAGGGACTGTCCCCTCTCTCCTTGACCTCATCCTGGGGCGCTGCCATCTCCTTGTACTTTCCCCTGTCCACACTTTCATAAATAGCCATCTCAGGGTGAAGCAGTAGCTTTCCGCTGGAACCCCAAGTGTCCAACACGCAAACTCCGCCCAGCCTCTGCACCTCCTCCAGACCCCCCACCGCAGTCACCGCCCCCTCGGCTGCCCCCCGCTCCCCGCAGCTGCCTCCGCCAGGCCCTTCCCCACAGCCTGGGGGCTGTCTCCCTCCAAGACCTATAAATAAATGGTGACTTGCTGGCTGAAGGTTTTCCTGGCAGACCACGGAGGGAGAGAGGGGCACTCCAGGGCGGCCCTGCAGGGACCGCAGCCTCTGCCCGGGACTGGGATCCAGGGCAGGGGAGTCCTTTGCTGGACTCAGGCTCCTCGGTGGCAACCTGCTGGGGACCCCTCAGATGGTGCGCCAGTAACACACAAAGCCGGTGGCCCCCCAGCCTCAGCGATCACACTTGTCAGGCCACTGCAGTGTGGCAGGTATGGGACTCAGCTGCCACGTGCATCCTCCCTGAAACCAACAGATGAGGAGGCTGCAGCTCAGAGGACAGGGAACTTAACCAAAGCCACAAAGCTACTAAGTGGCCGAGGAGGGGGATCAAAGTACACGTCAGTCCAAGTCCTCAGAATTTAATTTCCAACCAGTCCAGGCGACCTCACAAGCCAGCCCTTCACTTGGCAAGAAGGTCACAGACTCAAACCCAGTCTGGGGAGGCAGTCCAGAGTCGCCCACCACCCAGGGTCAGAAGGGAGTCAGGTGGACTGGAGGTATGGGCTAGGGAAGGGAGTGGAGGGCTCCAGGCTGCCTGGAATGACGTGCCCCCACCGCTCCTTTCTGCAGAGCCGGCAGGGAGCCATGCGCTCATCCTGGGGCACACACCAGCATTTCAACAAACCCACCCACAGGCTTGGACCCTCCGTGCCTGTGCTCCAGACAGTCACGAGGAAACTCAAGAGGAGGGCAGAGGGACCAGGTGGCAACAAAAAGGGAGAAAGCCTTCCTGCTGTGGGAAGGCTAATATTCCCCATTAACACAATTCAAAGACTAAAGACTTGCTTTCTTTTTTGGAAGGCAACGGCAAAAAAAAAAACACACACACACATTTTTAGTCTTGAGAGTGATTTTTGGAGGATATAGACACATAAGGATGCACACACACACACACACACATACACACCAGCTCTGCCACCACACAGCCCAAAATAGTCCAGACTTCAGTCCTGGCTCCTGGGCTCCTGGGCTCCTGGAGAACCCAGCTCAGCACAGTCTCCTGACCTCAGTTCTCATGACTGCTGGCCGGCTCGTTCCCCAGAGTAACAAAGCACTCCCAGGACCCACAGCAGTGACACCTGCACATCCAGACCATCCCACCCCCACCAAGCCCTGTCTGATGTGTCCTGACAGGACGAGGTCCAATCAGCAGAGGCCGTTTCCGGTGACCCAGCATGAGATGGGCCCCAAATCTCCAGAGGCTTCCTGAACCTTCTCTCCCCTAGTCCCTCTAAATCTTAAATCACTGATGTGACGTCTCTAGGTGAATGGCTCCCACAGCATTTTATAGACTGTTTGGAAAACATCCAGAACAGAAAATATTCTTTAAAAAAAAAAAAAATGACCATGTTGAAACACACAGAACTCAGTTTTAAATCTGTGCACTACTGGAATTTGAATACTCTAACTCTAATCAAAAACATTCCCTGCCCGGGACTTCCCTGGCAATCCAGTGGTTAAAAGTCTGCGCTCTCAATGCAGGGGGCACAGGTGTGATCCCTGGCCAGGGAACTAAGATCCTGCATACCACACGGTGCTGCCAAAACAAAAAGATTCCCTGCTCTTCCCTTTAAATACCAACAATTTAATCTTCCCTAAAGATAGGAGAGGGCTTCGCTGATGGCTCAGCGGTGAAGAATCCACCTACCAATGCAGGAGATGCGGGTTCAATCCCTGGGTCGGGAAGATCCTCTGGAGAAGCAAATGGCAACCCACTCCAATATTCTTTTCTGGGAAATCCCATGGACAGAGTAGTCAGGTGGGCTACAGTCCATGGAGTCAGACACAACTTACCAACTAAACAACAATATTAAAAGAGCAAAGAGTCGGACATGAAAAGATAGTCGGACACAAAAGATAGGAGAATGGCAAACGTGATTAAATGCAATTAATATTCAGAGAAACTGAGAACAAAACAAGGAAAATCAACATCTTTGCTTTGCCCAATGTTGCAAATAGAGTAATAAGCTGAGGGAGACCTGGAGAGGAAGGAAATCAAAACTGTCAGACAGCAGTCATGAGGCAATTTAATGAAGCAGCATCATCCCATACAAACTGGCTGGGCAAAGACCACTAGGCTGACAAGACATTCCTGGGGATGGCATAGGGCAGAGACAGCCAGGGTCACTTGCCTTCTATTCATTATCTGGCATCAGGCTCATCAGTGGTAAATTCTCTCTCACAAAAGCAAGACATAAAAGAAAGCAAAAGGGAGGAAGCAGCCACACAAGCTGCCAACTTATTAGGGACGTGGGTAATTTCTAAGCAAGTGAAGGCACGTGGGCTCCCCTCCAACCTGCAGCTTCACACTAAGTTTAACCCCATCCTCACTCTTTCCTCCCATCTCTCTTCCATATTGAAGAAGGAACAAAGGAAATTAACAAGCCCACACTCAACTCCCACCCTAGCTGGGCTATTTGGAGCACCTAAAGCCGGGGTGAGGGAAGCCCTGGGAAAATAGAGACCTTGAAGGATTGCCACCCCCACTTCCTGCTTGGCGCCTGACATCAGCAAACTCAAGAAGAATTTCGTCAGGTCCACCCACGAGCCCAGGTACAAGATGCTAAGTGAGATAGCCCGCTCCACGTTGTCTGTGCTCCTGAAGGAGTAAATTCCTCGCTGTCCAGCTGGGCTTCCTGGCAGACCCTCAGTCTACTCTGTCACCCCAGATGGGGATTCACAAAGCTGCCCCTGGTTTGTCTGAGTGACAGCGATTCATTCATTGAGCGAGTAGGCAGGACTCTGCATGCCACCCCACGTGAGAGGCAGCAACGCATTTCAGCAAAGGGCTGGGCGCTGGCATTTGGAGGCCAGGTTAGAGTCCTGGCTTCTCATTTATTTGCTGTGTGACCTGTTGACCAGTCTGAGCTCCACTTTCCTCATCTGTAAAATGGGGTAATATGACCGTCATCATAGGCTGCTGAGAACAGATGAAATAGCCTCACTGTGAGTGATCAATCCATATTAGCTGTCATTACTATGATGTGGAGCCCCACCTCCACTTGCTTCTACCGCCAGTGGCAGAAAAGGTAGCTGGGGGTCGTTCCCAGACAGTACTGTCTGTTCCACAGGCCTCTATGACCACAAGGATAAAAAGCAGCAGAATATACTAAAAAATAAAATAGCTCAATGGCTCAGCTAGCACCCCTACCACCAGTCAGCTGTCTAGCCAGTAGGATCCATGCTGAGAAGGACAACCATATGTGAATGACTCCATGCAAAGTAGCTACACCAGCAGGAACCTAACTCACAGCACAGACCTTCCCTCGGGGTGGGTCAAGGGCTTCTATCCCCTTTCTGAAAGGGTTCTTGGTCACAAAGGAGGGAAAGCCTTAGCAGGCTGGAACTTCGGAATATTCAACAGGACACGTGGAAAGGTGGTGTAGTGGTTTCTCACTGCTGCTCTAACAAGTGACCACAAACTTAGTGCCATTAGACGACACAGAATCTGACAGTTCTGGAGGTCAGAAGTCCAAAATGAGTCCCGGAGGGTTAAAATCAAGGTGTCAGTCAGGTCGCATTCCCTCTGGAGGCCCTAAGGGAGACCTTGTTTCCTTGCTTTTTTCACCTTCTAGGGCAGCCCACATTCCTTGGCTTGTGACCCCTTTCTCCATTGCATCACTTCGATTTCTGCTTCCACTGTCAGATCCCGGTGAGACTCTGAGCCTCCCACCTCCCTCTACCAGGACCCCCATGACTACATCAGGCCCAGCCACATAATCCAGGATAACCTTCCCTTCTCAAAGTCCTTAATTTAATCACATCCGCCAGTTCCCTTTCTCCATATTCAAGGTTCCAGGGGTTGGGGTGTGGACATTTTCAAGGGGCCCCTATTCTGTCTGCCAAAGGTGGGTTCTGCAGCAAAGAGCACTGGAGAACTCTGACAGCGATGGTGAGATTCTGAGGACTAAGGTTCTGCCCTGAACTACAGAATATTGAAGGTGTACATCGAAACTTACATACTATCGTACAGCAACTCTACTTTAATTTTTAAATACATTTAATAAATAATAAAAATAAAAAGAATTTTGAAGATGTCCTACTTTGAAGCAAAAATCTAATTAAGGTGGAAGGTGTACAGTGCCTACGTGCATAGGACATCCACCTCCCACTCCAGGACCTAGTGTCTGTGTCAGCTTCTATTTCCCCAACTAGAAGGACAAACTAACTTTCCACTTATAGCATAAGGAATAAAAAATGAAACACACCCGTCTCTCTATGCTGGGTTCACAATAAATGCTTAGTCAATGGCAACCAGTGAGCTGCCCACTAGTCCACTGGTCAGTTGCACTGCTCTTATCAGATCCAGTCACTAAATAAACCAGTATGATATGAACTACTTGACTATCCACAAACACCAGCAGGCCCAGTCGGGCCCCAGGAAGCAGAAGGGCCACTCAGCCCAATGCAGACTGATGCTATGAGGCCAGAGGGACCCAAAGGCAGAAACACCCAAAGACTTAAGATTCGTGCTCAGAATTTCCAAGTTGGGATATAGTCCAGAAACATGAATCTCAGTTTACTTTCTGAAGAAAGAATATAAGCACAAAGCCCAAGCACTCTTCTCCTCCACAAACTCATACTCCATTCCCCTACGTGTGTTTCTCTTACAGATAATTGAGTATTATTTTAATTTGTAATGTGATTAATCTGGGCTGTAGGTTATAGTCAACAGTTCCCATCAGGAATCTTTCTACCTTCCCATTTTGTGGATGAGCAAACTGAGGCAGGGACCAAAGGAAAAAGGATTTTATCATACAGCCTCATCCTGGGTTATTTGATTCTGTCACTGAAGTATCTCAAGTGAGGTTAAAAGAGGTTGTTTAGAATTTGAATTTCAGAACTCCTGCTAAATTAGCTATGTGATTTCTGGGAAATCATATAACTTATCTAAGCATCACTTTCCTCATCTGTAAAGAAGACAGGAAAACTTGCCTCTTGCATGGTTTACTGGTTAAATATCATGTAAAACCCTTGGCATGTTGGATTCATGGAGACCTTACCATGTTTTAGACACTGTGCAAGGCATCATGCATATTAATTCATTTAATCCTTACAACAACTCTATAAGGTAGATTTTATTATTTCCGTTTTCCTAGAGAGTAGACCTCTTTGTGCGTGCGTACTAAGTCACTTCATTCATGTTCGACTCTTTGCGACCCTATGGACCACAGCCTGCCAGGCTCCTCTGTCCATGGGATTCTCCAAGCATGAATAGTAGAGTGGGTTGCCATGCCCTCCTCCAGAAGATCTTCCTGACCCAGGGATCAAACCTGTGTCTTATGTCTCCAGCATTGGCAGACACTAGTTCTTTACCACTAGCGCCACCTAGGAAGGGTGGGGATATTTTAAACATCTTCAGCCCCTCATTCAAATACCCTGTGAGTGGTAAATGCAATAAGTATTGTTGCTGATAAAAAGAACTGAGAAGTCAGTTGACTCTAGAATCACCTCCAGAAGGTTTTATAAAGGTAGAATCTGAAAGGTAGGTAGAATTAGAGAAAAGGAAAAAGGAGAGAGGGTGGGTCTTCCCAGTGGAGTAGGATGAGGTGTGGAGAAGTGACAAGAGAAGCAAGATAGAGGACTAAGCATAGCACCTGGATAGGAGGCTGAGTATTGTGTTGGCCCCAAAGTTCATCCCTGGTGGCTCAGACAGAAAAGAATCTGCCAGGAGTGCAGGAGACAAAACTTCAATCCCTGGGTTGGGAAGATCTTCTAGAGAAGGGAATGACTATCCACTCCAGTATGCTTGCCAGGAGAATTCCATGGACAGAGAAGCCTGGTAGGCTACAGTCCATGGGGTCACAAAGAGTTGGATATGACTGAGCAACCAACAAAAGTTCATCCAGTTTCTTCCATGAGATGGTATAGGAAAACCCAAATGAGCTTTTTGACCAACCCAATATAATAAAACTGCAGTTGAAGAGTCTGCTAGGATAAACTCATTGACTTCCTTTGACCAGTAGACTACAGTGGAAGTTAGGTTGTGCCGGTTCCAAGCCCAGGCTGCAAGAGGCTTTATGAGCTTCCCCTCTGCTCTCCTGAAATCCTGCCTAGTTGCTTGGCATGTGAACAAGTGTGGACTAGCCTGCTGGGTGAATATAGAGGAGGAGCAGAGATAAGCTGTCTTGGCTGAGGCTATTCTAGTCCAACCAGCCCATAACCTACCCAGCAGCTGACCAGAGACACATAAGTGAGCCCAGCCAAGATCAGAAGAACCACCCAGCTGAGCCCAGATCAAACTGATAACCCACAGAACAGTAAGCAAGATAAATGGTTGCTCTTTGAAGCCACTAAGCCTTGGGGCATTTTGTTAACAAGCAAAACTAATAGGAACCAGTGTCTCTTTCATCTAAGGATGAAACAGCCAATAAAAGGCCTGGTGTATAATAGTTACACAGTAACTACTTCATGAATAAAGTACTGAATCAATGAATCAATAAAACTGGGAATTAATGAATGGCATGCTGGAAAGTTGAAACTATGTTGGATTGCATAATTCTATTCAGATGCTACGGTTTAAGGAATATTTTCAGATTGGGTTATGTGATATCTAATAAAAGACTCACTTTCTTTATTCTTCTCAGTCAGCATTCTTTTTTTGGAAAGTTTAGTCAAGGGAAAAAAAAGTTTCACATGAACTTATAATGCGGTGGTGATGGCTTAGTCACTAAGTCATGTCCAACTCTCGTTACCCCATGGACTGTAGCCCAACAGGCTCCCCTGTCCCTGGGATTCTCCAGGCAAGAATAGTGGAGTGGGTTGTCCTTTCCTCCTCCAGGGGATCTTCCCGACTCAGGGATTGAACCCAGGTCTCCTGAACTGGCAGGCAGATTCTTTATGGACTGAGCCACCAGAGAAGGATGTGGTGATTTAAAAAACAGACTAGATGTTTAGAGATTTAAGTTCTAGACTCAACTCTTCAAATACCTACAAGACTTTTGCTAATTTTCTTTATCACCATTTCTACCTCTGTAAAGTGATATTAAAAAGAAAATGACCTTTCCCTGTCATTGCTTCACTGGGTTGTTGTAGCAAACAAGATAGAGTGTTAAGGCTCTTGAGTGCTTTCCACTATCAGTAATTCTACTTCTTAATGGAGTTTCACTTATTGACAGTTTCAAGTGCTTTTATAAATATATCCTTCTATGGGGTCCATTTCTCCTTTATCTATCTGCCTTCTCACATTCCACTGTCTGATCACCATATTTTCAACAACAAAATAAAAACAAGGTAGGATATATAATTATCCTTGATGGCGAGGAGAAAACTGTTG
This sequence comes from Dama dama, assembly GCF_033118175.1. Taxonomy (NCBI): domain Eukaryota; kingdom Metazoa; phylum Chordata; class Mammalia; order Artiodactyla; family Cervidae; genus Dama; species Dama dama. The sequence continues at coordinate 19,469,227 of NC_083692.1, read as the reverse complement.
CTCAATCTGAGAGGTGGTATTTCTGGCACTGAGGAGTCCATGTGACTAAGGTCAGGCCCAACATCTGCCTGACTCACTCTCTGGGACCAAAGTCCCAATGGAGAACTCTGGGTCCTCTCTAGGCTGCACCAGGGGCTCCCAGCTGCTGAGGATACAGCCTGGTCCTGCTCCTCTTCCAGCAGCTTCTGCCCGGGGTGGAACCAAAGTTTCCATATTCCTAAGTATGACTCTTCCAACAGCCTCAGTTCCTGCCTTGGGCCAAGTCCTGGGATCAGTGTAGCCGAGTTCTGAGCTCAAGTCAGGCACTGCTGAAACCAGTCTCGGCAATTCCTCCTACAATGACAGGACCAGATTGGAAGATTACTACAGAGTGCTCTGAGCACTTCGGGACCCTCTTGGGTTACTGCCCTCTCCCAAACTCCAAAACCTTTGGAAGTCATAGTTCTGGGGTGAGTATCAGGTTTCCTTGGGCTTCCCAGGTGGCGCAGTGGTAAAGAACCCTCCTGCCAATGCAGAATATGTGGGTTGGATCCCTGGTCCAGGAAGATCCCCTGGAGAAGGAAATGGCAATCCACTCCAGTGTTCTTGCCTGGGAAATCCAATGGCCAGAGGAGCCTGGCGGGCTACAGTCCATGGGATCACAAAGAGTTGTACACAACTGAGCACGCACGCACATACACGCACACACACATGCACACACACGCGCGCACATATATATATCAGGTTTCCTTGGAGCCAAGAGTCTCAGAGCAGAGGGGAGGCAGAGTAGGATAGTCTCTGACCTCGAAGCCCAGTACTACCCTCATCCTGTGCCTGATGAGGGCAGGACAGAGGTGAAGGGTGGCTGCTACTGAAACCAGGGGGCTAGGGCTGAAAGGGCGAGCAGCTCTGATCCTGTTCAGTGTCCTGAGTCTTGCTCACAGTAAGAGCCAGTCTCTGCATCAGCCCATCCTCCCTGTCTATGGTGGGCATGGGTTATCTGTCTGTCAAGCTGCCATGCCACCTCCTTCCAGTAACAACACCTCCGTTTTCCTCCAGTGAACCAGCTCTCCCCACCATCAATTGAGTAAAATCAACTCATTTCTATCCCTCAACTTTAGAGAAAGACTTATGACCCAGCCCTGGCCGATGAGAAAACCACCTTCCCAGGCCTTAGTGGTTGCATCAAAGGTAAATGAACATGTGGTCCAAGGCAGGCAAATTAGAATCAGTCTTGGAATTTCTGAAGGAAAAAGGCACTTTCTCTTGGTATGTAAAAGCTAATAAAAATGTATATCTGATGCTGCTGGGAGACTCTATGAAGCAGGCCTCTCTGCAAACAAAGTCAATGTAGAAGAAAGCAGAATTAAGAGAGAAAGGAGGGGTGAAGGAAATCCAGATGACCTTGTTGAGCCCCTAGATTCAGTCCCAAGAGAAGCAGATGTACTCCTGAACATTAGCTACATGAGCCCATACATTCCTCTTTATGCTTAAGCAGTTTGAGTTTCTTGCCATTTGCAACATTTAAAATCCCTGACAAGTGCACATTCCAGGGTTTGGTTTTGCCAAAAGACCCAGCACAAGGCTGAAGAAGAGGCCAGGGGCCCCATCCAACAGCTCTAGGCTGGCCAGCCCAGATGCTTGTGGAATAAAGATGGTTCACTGTTGCCATCAGTTGCCATATATCAAACCTGAGAGGAAGTCAGAGTCAGGGAATGTTGTATATGGCAGCTCAGTAAACTGTATTCTCCAGCTCACCACAGTCCCCACCGCTCCCTTCTGTATCTAACAAGCCCAATTTTCCTCATTTTACTTTACCTCTCTGGTCCCATAAGTTTACCATCCATCACTGGATGGGTGGGCAGGTGGATGCATGGACAGATAGATGGATGGATGGATCAGTTAATCAACCAATGGATCAATTAATGGATGGATGAGTGAATGGGGCCAACAGGCAAGTGGTTGCATGTGTAAGTCACTTCAGTCATGTCCACCTCTGTGCAAACCTATGGACCGTAGCCCACCATGCTTCTCTGTCCATAGAATTCTCCAGGCATGAATACTGGAGTGGGTTGCCATGCCCTCCTGCAGGACATCTTCCTGACCCAGGGATCGAACCGGCCTCTTTTACATCTTCTGCATTAGCAGGCAAGTACTTTACCACTAGCGCCAACTGGGAAGCCCTGGCAAGTGGTTATGTGTTTGCAAATTGAGCCTACATACAAACAGGCATGAAACAAATAATACCCTCATGTCACTGCAGTCAGGGATCACTTGATAACAAAAGGACAGGAAATAGCCATGGACTTACTTCCATGTGGCTTTGGTCTTTGGAACACTGAGGGACAAAACATTCTGGGTAGCACTCACCCCGTAGTTATTCTCCTCTCTGCTCCCCAAGCCAGAGTAGTTAACATAATCCCACCAATACTGCTGTACAAGAAGAAACCATTCCTAGCATTCACAGTCACTATGTCACATGAAAAACTGGCCCAAGGCAGTAGCTTCTTTCTATTCTCAGCATCCACTGAGATCTGGGCAGCAGCCACAGAAAGAGTTACTGAGGATGCGGGCACTGTGCTTTCATGTCTGGATCTGGAGTCATTGCAGGCAGATGTCCACAAATGTATCTATGAGGCTCTGGCCTTGAAACAAGGATATGAGGAGTCCAGATGGCCATGGAGGGACACTAAGTGGCTCGAAGAACTGAGAAATAGAAACAAAGAGATAGCAGGGAGGGAGATGATGCTCAGAGCAAGGACAAGGCCTGTTCCTCTGCCACTGGGCTGATGGCATCACCATGACCTCAGGTGAACTGGTAATTAACACAGAACCACACCGTGAACTAGTCATTGTGTTGTGCATGCTCACACTTCAGGCAATCACTTTAGGAAACCATATACTATTCACCCCACTACGAATCACGGTGCCCCTTTCATGGTCTTTGTGAAGTCATCACAAAGTTCTGAGCAGAAGGCTCTTTCCAGAGATTACTGAGGGGTGATCCCATAACCAGGCAGGTTCAGCTGTTTCTTTGCTCGGGATGTGGTTGCTCAGTGGGGACGACCAGGAAACCAGCACCCAAACTCAGCAAACCTGGACAAGACTAGGTTGGCCGCCACTAACCCAAAACGTGAGGCTCTACATCTCATCTCTCCTTACAGCTGGGAAATGACTGCTTACAAGAGAGAGGGAAAATAGAGCTGCACATAGAACCAGTCTAAGGATGGAAAAGAGGGCGATACTGGGGTTAAGAAGTACCAGCTTCCTCAGGAATAGCCCCTGATGGTAGATACCATCCCTGCTCAGCTTCCACCCTCGGGATGACTCAGAGCCAGAGCCTGGGAACCACAAACATCGGATGAGCCATGGAAAAGAAACTCACACAGAGGAGCAAAGGGAATGGCACCCACAAATGGTAGTGTGTGGGTACCAGCCAGCAAATGTGCTCTTCTCAGTTCAGTTCAGTCATTCAGTCATGTCCGATTCTTCGTGACCCCATGGACTGCAGCATGCCAGGCTTCCCTGTCCATTACCAACTCCCAGAGCCTACTCAAACTCATGTACATTGAGTCCGTGATGCCATCCAACCACCTCATCCTCTGTCGTCCCCTTCTCCTCCTGCCTTCAATCTTTCCCAGCATCAGGGTCTTTTCAAATGAGTCAGTTCTTCGCATCAGATGGTCAAAGTATTGGAGTTTGAGCTTCAACATCAGTCCTTCCAATGAATATTCAGGACTGATCTCCTTTAGGATGGACTGGTTGGATCTCCTTGCAGTCCAAGGGACTCTCAAGAGTCTTCACCAACACCACAGTTCAAAGGCATCAATTCTTCAGCACTCAGCTTTCTTTATGGTCCAACTCTCACATCCCTACATGACTACTGGAAAAACCATAGCCTTGACTAGACAGACCTTTGTTGGCAAAGTAATGTCTCTGCTTTTTAATATGCTATCTAGGTTGCCTGTGGCAAACAGGAATAGCTGGTGTGCAGGGCCATCACTGGCCCCCGGGACCAGGGACATGGTCCCTGCCCTCAACATGCGTGTATTCGAGAGGCAACAGGATCAGTGAACACACAGTCACAGTAAACCACAGACAACCTGGGAGTCAGGAGACCTGGGTTCTCACCCTGCTCAGCTGCTTTGGGCAGGAAGCTCATCATTAAGTTTTCTAGGCTTCAGTTCCCTCATCTGTGAAATGAGACCCCTGACAGCTGGTCAGTTCTGAGAGTTCCTGGTTTTCAGATTGGCTCATCTCCAAGGATCTGCCCGGTGGTCATACACTATGCTTTTTAGAATCACACAGAAATCCGAGTTCAGAGTTAACTCCTGGGAATGGGCACAAAGATGCTGAGCCCTCAGCACCTTGTATCTGGCAGCACCCACTTCTAGGCACACGCCCCCAAGCAGCCTGGGGCCTGAGACACACTTCTGAGCACACAGACTTTCAGCCCTGGGTGTTTGGTTTAACTCACCAGGAGGAAAGAATTTGGGTTCTTTTTAAAATATACACAAAAGGAATATATCTGTTTATCTTACGGAATGTATCTTCAGACATGAGTGGGTAAGAAGCAAAGCTAAAGACCACTCTTTTTCTCTTGGCTCGTGCAAGTACGACTCTTCCGTGGTGACTTCTCCAAAGACCACAAAGAGCAGAGACGATCAGTCTCTCATTTTCTGATCGATCTCATTTGATATCCTGCTATCACATCACCCTTCAGAACCTAGGGGCTCCAATAACCCCATCCTGCCATCATCAGCCCCATGGGGAAGCAGAGTCCCTGCCCAACTGCCCACCATTCCACCCACCCCATCCTGTAATGTCGCCAGATAAAATAAGCACTCCCAGTTAAAGCTGAATGTTAGATAAAAAGCATAAAGTTTTAGTGTAAAATTTGCCTTTCCAGATGGCAAAACTGAAGCAGGTTCCTTCTGAGGATAGAAAAGTTTTTCTCTCTTCTCAGCTTGTTTACAGAACCTCAGCTCAGCGGCCCTCCTTGTGTCCCCTGGCTCCAGGGAAACCTTTGCATATTTAAGCGTGAACTGAGAAGGCCATGGCCTCTGAGGTTCGTGGTAACATAGGTAGTCCTCCCATGCAGATGCCAGTGGCGCTCGCGGGTGGAGTCCAAAACATTTCTACATGTAACATTTCTACAGTCCCAGTGCAAAAGAGTCTGGTGAGAGGTGGAGGTGGGAGAGAGGGGGAAATGAGAGGCAGGTATTACCATACAAATCTCCAGGGGAGATCTCAGTCTGAGAGATCTCACTACCATTTAAAAAAAAAGAAAAGAAAAAAAACACTGCTGCCTGGCCTTGGCTGGCACATGGGCCATGAAGATCTGGTCCTAATTTCTAGGTTCAAGAGTCAACGCCAGCATGTTGCCCAGCCCTGGATTCCTCAGGGGTCAAGTGGGCCTAATGATACCTGCAGATCTTTCACCTGCCTACATGAGCACCTGGAGTGGATGATCCATGAGGGCAGGATTGCTGTCCTTTTCTTCTCATCACTATATACCCACCGCCTAGGCCAGGTCCTAGCCTCACAGCAAGCGCTTGGCAAGCTTATGCTGAGTGAGTGAATGAATGAGTGGATAGATATCCAATATGTCCCAGAAGTAACACGAGCTTTGCAGTTCCAGGGCTCTGAACAACTCAGATGTCCAGTGAAAGGGGTTGGCCTGCATGACCTCTGAGGTCATCTGTAACACCACAAGCCCTTGAGCCATCAGACTCGGGCAAATCACTTCACCGAAACAATTTTAAACACTTCCTTCAAACATCCTAGCTCGGCATCTTTGGCTGAAGTCCTCAAACTAGGCCCAGAGATAACCCTAGGAGGGAAGAGTATAAAGCAGCCTAAAATAGGAACTTGGAGAGGAAAATCAGGGATGAATAACTAGGGAAAAGAAGGCACAGGTGGCTAGCGATTCAAAAAATGGAATAAGAAAAATAATTCAAGATCTAGCATGGCTGTCCAGGACACACACACTCACACCAGCACAAAGATCCGCCTTCCAGATCCACACTGCCCGCCCGCGCCCCCCAGCCCCATCCCATCATCCTATGACAGTGCTTCTTTGTGGAAGACAACAATAGCTACATTATGCCATTCTGTAATGATCCTAGGAGAAGCGGTCGTGAAGTCAAGGCATTGCATGAACACTGGGCTACTGCACACCAGCCCACAAGAACAACAACAAAACAACGACAATCCGCAGAATCCCTAATTTAAATAAAGGCTGAACACTGCCCAAGCCACTACCCTCTCACATTTATCTGAGGGCAGGACTTTTTTTTTTCTATGTAATTATTTATGTACAAGGCCTTCTTTCACTGGAATTGATAAGGTGTCGGGAGGTCGGTTTTTTGTTGTTTGTTAGTTTTTCAATAAGGAGGCAGAAAGAAGAGGAAGTAGCGGGGAGGGGGGCATGAGGAAGTGCCAAGGCTGGGGGATGACACACAGGAAACCCTCAAAGGAACCTGAATCTGCTTCTTCTCAGTGAATCCATCCTATTAATAAAGAGATGTCATTTCACTACTCCAACGAAACTGTTTCCAGGGACTTTGGTATAAAATACACAGAACCCTGGATGGTGTCATGGAAAAGACAGTGATCAAAAAAGGAAAAAAAAAAAAAAAATCAGAATATCTAAATTCTCATCACTCTGCCTTAACTAGCTGTTTCCTTGGGTTTTTTTTGTTTGTTTGTTTGTTTGTTTGTTTTTAAGAAACAGAGGTTCTGCAAGGCATCGAGCTAGCAACTGAGGGAAACAAAGAAGCAGCCACTTTCCTGCCTGACCTTAGTTTCCTCCTACTCCACGAGAGTCCCTGACCAGCCCTGGAGACACACATACCTCTGAGTTCACGGTGCAGCCCCCAGCCCCGGCCGGGACCTGTCTCCACAGGCCATGACTGAGGAAGGAGAATGCCTGCTGCCTCCAAAGCTGAGATGAAGCCTGAACTTGGAGGAAAGGAGCAGGAGCCACATGATAAGGGGCACACGTGGTCATGTTGGTGGGTCCTGGTAACAGCTAGGCTGTGGAAAAGATGACTGTCTCTAGTCCCTAAGGAAAAAGTGTCTCTTGTCACCAAAGAAGCCGGTCCCCCTGAACCACAGCCCCTGTGTTCTGCCTCTCCTGGACTCCGGGCAGAGCTTCCTCCCGCTCAAGCCTGCACACCTCCCAGCCTCCTTTCCTCTCACCTGCCCCACACACTGACACAGGGACTGCACGATCACGCTTTGAAATCGTCAAAGGCCCTTCTAGTGATGACCCCACCTCGTTCCTTACATTTCCTGAGAAGCTCCTCAAATATACAGTATGCTCATCTGTCCATTCCACGGAGCTCCTACCCTTCCCCAGAACTACTTTTTCACAGTCATTAATTCCTCCCTTTTTTGCCACTTCCTGGTCATGATGCTGCCTGACCAATATTTGATAAGTATTAACCACGTTTTCCTTGTAACCCGCAGAACCTTGATTTTAGTCTTTCACTTAGTTTCCTCAATGCAAGTTCCCTCAATGAAAGTTTCCTCAGCAGGGGCCGGGTTGAGAGGCTCAAGCCATTGTAAGACCCAATCCTTACCCCTCTACCCATCTCTCCACATCCACCTCCTTGGCTCCACCCCTCACCTCACATCACCTCCACGTTCATCACCTTTAGCAACAATGGAGAAGGCAATGGCACCCCACTCCAGTACTCTTGCCTGGAAAATCCCATGGACGGAGAAGCCTGGTGGGGCTGCAGTCCATGAGGTCACTAAGAGTCGGACACAACTGAGAGACTTCACTTTCACTTTTCGCTTTCATGCATTGGAGAAGGAAATGGCAGCCCACTCCAGTGTTCTTGCCTGGAGAATCCCAGGGACAGGGGAGCCTGGTGGGCTGCCGTCTATGGGGTCACACAGAGTCGGACACGACTGAAGTGGCTTAGCAGCAGCAGCAGCAGCAACAACAACAAAGTTCAGCCCTGCAAACTCTGAGAAAAACATTTTGCATTATAACAATTTCTTTCACTGAGAAAGAGGAGGGGTTGCTCTTGCAAGGAACGCCATTTTGGAAGTGCCAAAAACCTGTAGTGGATGTGCAACTGTCGCGGGAAGGGGGACCCCTTCCAGGGCCCGAGAGTAGGCTCTTGTCAAAACATTCAGACACTTGCTGACAAAGCAAAACACTTTATTGGGAAGGGGTGCCCGGGAGGAGAGCAGCAGGATAAGGGAAATCAGGAGGATGGCTCTGCCACATGGCTCGCAGTCTTGGGTTCTATGGTGATGGGGTTAGTTTCTGGGTTATCTCTGGCCAGTCATTTGACTCAGGGTCCTTCCTGATGGTGTGCACATCACTCAGCCAAGATGGATTCCAGCAAGAAGGATTCTAGGACGACGTATGGACTGTGTCTCCACTCTCCAATTTGACCTTTCCCAATTTCTTCACATTGGTGATAGCTTGATAGTTCCATGTTCCTTACCAAGACCTCTTGTTGTAAGATAACTCATGGAAGTGGCTACTATGGTGTCTGGCCAGGGTGGGCGGTTTCAGTCAGCGGTTCCCCTAGCACAACCAAGTGGCTCCTGAAATGTGACATGATTTTGTGTCACTCTCTCCACAAATTCTCCACTCTCTGAGACACTGTCCCATAGCGCACTGCCATGTGCCTTATTGAAGAGTTAATCGCGTCAATTTCCTCTACATTGTGAGCTCCTGTAGGGCAGGCTGGTCTCTTTTTTGTCCCCATACTGCCCAGTTCAGTTCAGTTCACTTTAGTCTCTCAGTCGTGTCGGACTCTTTGTGACCCCATGGACTGCAGCAGGCCACGCCTCCCTGTCCATCACCAGCTCTCGTAGTTTACTCAAACTCATGCCCATTGAGTCAGTGATGCCACCCAACCATCTCATCTTCTGTCATTTCCGCCATACTGCCCAGTGCTTAAATGTTAATTAAAATGAAGCAAGATGAGGGAGAAATTCAATACCAAATCCCATCTCTATACCATTTGTCTCTTTGGAAAGCTGTTCCTGGGTTTATTTCTAGCATGGCCTAAGGGAGTGCTTGCCTACAGGGTTAAGGAGGAGAGTTTTCTCTGATCTTGAGCATTTTGGAGGCTGCCATCACACCGCACAAAGATATCAAAGTAGGCTCACCAGCTGGACATCCACAAGGGGGACCCTGAAGGAAACACTTCACTTATTTAGGACACAGTTCAGTTCAGTTCAGTTCAGTTCAGTTCAGACGCTCAGTCGTGTCCGACTCTTTGCGACCCCATGAATTGCAGCACGCCAGGCCTCCCTGTCCATCACCAACTCCTGGAGTCTACCCAAATCCATGTCCATTGAGTCGGTGATGCCATCCAGCCATCTCATCCTCTGTCGTCCCCTTCTCCTCCTGCCCCCAATCCTTCCCAGCATTAGTGTCTTCCAATGAGTCAACTCGTCTCATGAGGTGGCCAAAATATTGGAGTCTAAGCCTCAACATCAGTCCTTCCAATGAACACCCAGGACTGATCTCGTTTAGGATGGACTGGTTGGATCTCCTTGCAGTCCAAGGGACTCTCAAGAGTCTTCTCCAACACCACAGTTCAAAAGCATCAATTCTTCGGCACTCAGCTTTCTTCACCGTCCAACTCTCACATCCATTCATGGCTACTGGAAAGACCATAGCCTTGACTAGACGGACCTTTGTTGGCAAAGTAATGTCTCTGTTTTTAAATATGCTATCTAGGTTGGTCATAACTTTCCTTCCAAGGAGTAAGCGTCCTTTTGTTTCATGGCTGCAATCACCATCTGCAGTGATTTTGGAGCCCAAAGAAATAGTCAGCCACTGTTTTCACATCTATTTCCCATGAAGTGATGGGACCAGATGCCATGATCCTAGTTTTCTGAATGTTGAGCTTTAAGCCAACTTTTTCACTCTCCTCCTTCACTTTCATCAAGAGGCTTTTAGTTCCTCTTCACTTCCTGCCATAAGGGTGGTGTCATCTGCATATCTGAGGTTATTGATATTTCTCCCAGCAATCTTGATTCCAGCTTGTGCTTCTTCCAGCCCAGCGTTTCTCATGATGTACTCTGCATATAAGTTAGTATCCGAAATTCTGTAATTGCCTCTCTTACTCACTGTATGCCGTTGAGCAATCACCTTAAGATGTTTCTTCCTGTTTTCCCATCAATAAAATAAGGATTAAAATATCTGACTCCTAGAGATGCTGTGAGGATTTGACAAATAAGTACTAGAGAAAGTGCCTACTGCCACACTTAATACATAACAAAGGCTCCATAAATGCTTTATGATTATTATTAGTATTATTATTATTGACAGGTTAGAAAGGCGGCATGATACATAGTCCTGCATAACCTTCATACTGCCCTTTGACTTGGTTAGTTTTGACAGAAGGGCCTTTTGATGTTGCCTGAAAAACAAACCACTAAACTTTCAGCTTTTAAAAAATACCAGGTAATGTAAGACATGGAAAATCCCACTCCCTCCCTGAGGTCATCCCTCTCTGACCTCACAGATGGGAAAAGATAAGCTCAGAGATGGGGTGAGGGAGGTAGTGAGGGTTAGAACCAGGGGAAAGGTCTGGGATAGAGTGAGAATTAGGAAAAGGAGTGTATCAAAGACAGATGGAAGAAGGTCTGGAAGGGAGGAGATCAGAAATGGAGTAAGGGTCAGTCTAGGAGGGCAACAGATCGAGGTGAAATTAGGACTGACTGGTGCTCACATTAATAATTTTACATTTTCCACACACTAGAGTGTGTCCTGCTCTGTAAAGGAGTATGTGCGTTGGAGTAGGGGGGATGAGGGGCAGAGGGAGAGAACCCTGAACTGAGTGAACATTTTCAAACAAACAAGACATTCTGAACTCAAACAGTAAAAGTCACTGAGCTGGTCAAATCCCACTGGTCCTTCCTCACAAGTGGAGCTGGCAAGAAAGTTCTAGAAACTAGCTCTGCCCACAGCATGTAAAAGCCTGGTGAATTTTGCATTCCAAGGACAAGAGGTTTCCAAATTAAAATTTTAAGAGTGTGTGAAAATAGTTCACCATTTACTTTTAGAATGGGGTAGTGTTTAGAATGTCAGCCTAGAAATCCAAGTACTGTTTTCAGAGATGCTGTCTATTCTGGGAGGGGGAAAACCCTTCCCAAAAGCTTCTTGCTTCCATCCAAACTTCTGAGATCTTGGACCCAGAAAGAGAGAAGGGTCTGAACAGCTTCTTCCACCAAGGTATCACCAAGAGGTCTCTGGGCTTATAGAATGTACTTCAGAAGCAATGGCTTGGATTTTGGTAGTCTGGGGAGCTCAGGAACAGGTTTCTTGTTGATTTGAGTTCCACCCCCGGCCAGAACACCTACTTGCTATGCAAACTCAGGTGAATGATTTCACCTCTCTGAGCCTCTGTTTGCTCATCTGGCCCTTCTGGACAAGCTGGACTTGGCAGTGCCTTTCAGCTCTGATATTCATTCGGTTGAAAAGAAAAAAAGAAAAATGTTCACTGAGCACCTCCCATATGTCAGACACCTTCTACACTGGGCTACAGTGGGTTCCTGCCATTAAGGGGCTTACATTCTAGCTCCAATGTACCAGAACTCCTAAGAGCCTATGAAGAATACACCCTGTATTTTTGTGCTTATATATCTCAGGGAAAGAGATGGGGCAGGGGCTCCCTAGGATAGAATGTAAAGCTTATGGGTGAGCCTTGAAGAAGGCCTAATGTGTGCAGAGCAGAGGACAGATGTGTGACAAAACAGAGGTGCTCAAAGAACCCCACTCTTCTGCTAAGGTCAACGATTTCACTCCAGAATATTCACTCTCTTTCAGTCACCGGAAACTTTAATACAATCTCCAAACAGGGTGCAGAGCTGCCCAGCCCTGCCGGGATACTGCCTGATGACCCAAGCCCTGGTCGCTCCATGTGAGGCCTTAGGGCAGAGTGGAACAGGGAAGGATACGAGGACATGGGGAAAGGGTCAGACAACAGCAAGTGAGCACAGGTCACCAGCCACCCTCTTTTCCAACCCATATGCAAGCCCATGTCTGGGAGAAAAATCAGTTCTAGGTTCTTCCAGCTGGTTGAAGAATTACCTTGACATGAGACGAATTAATAGGAGAAAACCAAACAAAAATTTAATAACATGGACACATGGGGGAAACCCAGGAAAACTAAGTAACTCCCTAAAATAGCCAAAGTCCTTACCTTAATTACTATTCTTGGCTAAAGACCAAAGAGAATGCTGGGGGAAGGGGGATGGGGGTGCAGGGAGTCATCTGTGGGAGGTGAGCAGGAAAGTACAGTAAAAAAGGATAAGGTTGTTGCACAGCTTGAAGTCATTGCCTTCCTTGTGGGTAGTGTCTCTGGAGATCTGGTCAGCTTCGTTTTGGTACCGTGAGAGAGAAACCCTTATGAATGGAGATTTCCCTTATAAATGTAAACATTTCTTAAAAAACAGTAACTTCTACTCAGCATTCAGTTTGTTTCTTTTTCTCTTCCCTGTTGGCCGTTTCTCAGAAAATAACCAGCTTAAGATAACTAATATGCCAAAAAGACATATTTGGGGGTGGCAAATTCTATGCCTGACTGCCCTCGGTCCACCAGGACTTCTGGATGCTCAACCCCAGGGAAGGCGGGAGGGTGTGGGGCTGCAGAACACAAGTGCCTTGCATTTCAGACCCCAGCTGTGGGGAAGGGCAGGGTCTGGACAGTGAGGGTGGAACCAGAAGCGAAGAAGGCTGTGGAGAGGAAGTAGAACCCTGGGAGGGGTTCTCAGCCCAGGTGTGTACAAGAGTCCCTGGGGAGCAACTATGAAAGGTAGATCCCTGGTCCCACCCCACCCTCTCCTGATTCAGTGGATTAGGGTGGAGACCAGGAGCTTGACTTTTCACTGTGCTCTCCAAAACAATTCTGATGCAAGCAGGCCATTGCCGACCCTTTGAGGACCTCTGTGAATAAAAGAGTAAAACTTGAGGTTCTACTTGAGAACTGTATACATCCCTCTTTAGCTAAGTGGTGTGGGAAGTTTGTTGTTGTTGTTCACCTGCTCAGTCGTGTCCGACTCTTTGCGACCCCATGCAGCACGCCAGGCTTCCCTGTCCATCACCAACTCCCAGAGCTTGCTCAAACTCATGTCCATCGAGTCGTGATGCCATCCAACTATCTCATCCTCTGTCACCCTCTTCTCCTTCCACCTTCAATCTTTCCCTGCATCAGGGTCTTTTCAAATGAGTCAGTTCTTCACATCAGGTGGCCAAAGTATTGGAGTTTCAGCTTCAGCATCAGTCCTTCCAGTGAATATTCAGGACTGATTTCCTTTAGGATTGACTCATTGGATCTCTTTGCTGTCCAAGGGACTCTCAAGAGTCTTCAGCACCACAGTTCAAAAGTATCAATTCTTCAGCACTCAGCTTGCTTTATAGTCCAACTCTCACAACCATACATGACATGAAAAATGACAGCTTTGACTAGATGGACCTTTGTAAGCAAAGGGATATCTGTGTTTTTTAATGTGCTGTCTAGGTTGGTCATAGTTTTTCTTCCAAGGAGCAAGCGTCTTTTAATTTCATGGCTGCAGTCACCATCTGCAGTGATTTTGGAGTCCAAGAAAATAAAGTCTGTCACTGTTTCCGTTGTTTCCCCATCTATTTGCCATGGACCAGATGCCATGATCTTAGTTTTTGGGATGTTGTGTTTTAAACCAGCTTTTCATTCTCCTCTTTCACTTTCATCCAGAGGCTCTTTAGTTCTTCTTCGCTTTCTGCTATAAGGGTGGTGTCATCTGCGTATCTGAGATTATTGATATTTCTCCCAGCAATCTTGATTCCAGCTTGTGCTTCATCCAGCCTGGCATTTTGCATGATGTACTCTGCATATAAGTTTAATAAGCAGGATGACAATATACAGCCTTGACGTACTCCTTCCCCAGTATGGAACCAGTCCGTTGTTCCATGTCCAGTTCAATCTGTTGCTTCTTGACCAGCACACAGATTTCTCAGGAGGCAGGTCAAGTGGTCTGGTATTCCCGTCTCTTGAAGAATTTTCCACAGTTTGTTGTGATCCACACAGTCAAAGGCTTTGGAGTAGTCAATAAGGCAGACCTTTTTCTGGAACTCTCTTGCTTTTTCAATGATCCAACAGATGTTGGCAATTTGATCTCTGGTTCCTCGGCCTTTTCTAAATCCAGCTTGAACATCTGGAAGTTCTTGGTTCATGTACTGTTGAAGCCTGGCTTGGAGAATTTTGAGCATTGCTTTGCTAGCGTAGGAAACTGTGGTGGGGGACAAAAAGGATGACAAAGGGAAACAGGAGGGAAGGGGACAGGGCACAATCCTTAAAGAATAAATTGTGAATACAACATAAACTAGTTAGAACCAACTAGACCCAAAACAACCACAGATTCAACTTCCAGAGGACTTTGAGCCTCAGTATTTGCTCATTGTACACATTAGCAAGTGTAAAATGACACACCTACAGGTGCTATGAGAGTTCTGAGGCCAACCATAAATAACCAAAAAGTGGGCAGCAGCCCAATTCCTGGAAATCTCTATCCCTTCTCCGAAATAGTTGGAACGATCTGCCTATGAAATTGTTATTGTTTAGTAACTAACTCGTGTCTGACTCTCTGCAGCGCCATGGACTATAGCCCACCAGGCTCCTTTGTCCATGAGATTTCCCAAGCAAGAATACTGAAGTGAGTTGCCATTTTCTTCTCCAGAGGATCTTCCCAACTCAGGGACTGAACATCCATCTCCTACACTGGCAGAAGGATTCTTTACCACTGAGCCACCAGGGAAGCCCAGCCTATGAAATTACCCAGCCCATAAAAGCTAACCACCCCATATTTCAGGCTGCTCTTGCCTTTTGCAATGAACCTCATCCAGTCTGTGGAATGTATGTCTCTCAAAATAAATTCACTTCTTACATATCACTTTGACTCTTGTTGAATTCCTTCTGCACTGAGACATAAAGAATCTGAGCTTCATTAAGTCCTCAAAGAAAGTGAAAGTGTTAGTCACTCAATTGTGTCCAACTCTTTGTGACCCCACGGACTGTAGCCCACGAGGCTCCTCTGTCTATGAAATTTTCCAGGCAAGAATACTGGAGCGTGTCCTCCAGGGGATCTTCCTGACCCAAGGATTGAACCCAGGTCGCCTGCACTGCAGGCACATTCTTTACCATCTGAGCCACCAAGGAACTTAATTAAAAGTTAATGGGTCCGAGCCCCAGTTCAAGTTTTGGCTAAGTAAAAGTCTCATCCATGGGTTCAAGTCCTGATCTGAAAGTTTGGGGCCAGTTTAAATCCCATCTGAGTAGTGCAGTTTCAGAAGGAGGAAGGGAAGGGCAGAGAATGGGAACCTCGTTTACTCGGCAGTGTCCGGCATGTCAGGACACCTGAACACCCATGCTTCTGAGTTGGAAGAAAGATGAGTCTTGCTTGTATGGAGAACAATCCACTTCCCCAAATCTGAGAATGGTAGTATAAAATGGGGTTCTTCACCCAATAAGGCCCTGCCTCTGAATCAGAACTCTTTTCCCAGTCAGGCCTGGCACACTGCCTTGGTCTTCCCCATACTACGTTGGCCCCAGGGCTGAGAAGGTCCCTTGCCTTCCATGTCAGGAAATAGGGCTATTAAAGATGTAATTAGCTAGAATGAGGTTATGAGGGTGGCTCCTAATCCAACATGTCTGGTATCCTTACACAAAAAGGGGAATTTCGAAACAAAGATATCTGTGAAGATGAAGGCAGAGATCAGGGCAATGCGTCTACAAACCAAGGAACACTAAAAGTTGCCGGCAAACCTCTAGAAGCTAAAAGACACCTAGAACAGAGTCTCCCTCACAAGGAACCAGCCTTGTGGGCACCGTGATCTCAGACTTCTGGCCTCCAGAACTATGAGGCAATAAATGTCACTTCAGGCCCCTAGTCTGTGGTATCTGGTTACAAAAGCCCTAACAAACTAATACACCCATAATCTTACTTCTCTTCATCACACTAACCATCGATGGGCAAGTGAGAAACTTCCAGAAAGTCATCATATTTACTTTCCTATCCAACAAACCAACATGGTGGAAGAAATTCAAAGATAAACAAAACAGAGTCCCTGCCCTCCAGGAACTCACAAAAATGCAAATGTTTGCCACTATCCAAAACACTTTCATGTGCATCCTTCTCTTGTACATCCCAGATCTTATCCTGAGGTGTGGGATGGTGGAGGGGTAGGGGAGAGGCATCAGGTCACGTGATCCCCTCTACAGATGGGAACAGTGGAGTTCTGGAGAGCTGGTGACTGGCTCCAGAGCCCTCAGCCACTAAGAGACCAGAAGTCCACTGCGGCAAGGTCTTCTGAGTCCAAGAAGATGTCTGGTGGGGCTGTTTCCTTTCACTCTGCCTTGCGGCCTCTTGTCTCTCCCTCAAGCAGAAGCCGCAGCACAGTGGCAACTGGAAATACGCTGCTGGTATCCAAGAGCAGTTCCAAGCAAGCGCCAGAAGGCAAGGAAGGAGACCAGCCAAGGAGAAAAGGCTGCTGTGCCTACCACCCCAGCCCCCAGGCCCCCCGCCACTTCCAGCTCACAGGCCCTGCAGGTTCCTGGTAACGGTGCCACCCAGTGTTGTCAAAATAGCGAGCAGCTGGAAAGAATTCCAGAATGAAATCTATGTGCCTCTGCAGCTTCCTAAATGGCTGCAACTGTGGCGGCTAAACCCGCTAATGTGCTAAGCATTTTCTGGCAGGGCCGGCAGGCAGGACTGGTATTTTGGGAGCTGGGAGGAGCTTGGAGGCATCATCCTTGGCAAGTCCTGGAAGGAGTTGGAGGCAAGGAGAACCAACCCAGAATGCTTCCCGTGAAGTCACCGGGAGACACCGGGAATTCCTGGAGCACTGGGCGCTGGGCCTGGTGGGCAGTGCGGAGGGCACAGAGGCCTCCTGGGGCGATGGGGGAGGGGCTCCAGAATGCAGGTGACGGTGGATGCTCTTTCTGCTGATGCAGAGTGGTGTGATGCTGTCCTCAGAGCCAGCAACCCAAAGAGGCCCTATCTCTGTTTGTCTCTGAGGTGACTGGGGCAGGGCCCGTGGTGACCATGCAAAGGACAAGAAGCCAATGCCCAGGGCAAGCCAGCAAGACTCACTGAGAGGGGTCTGAGCATAAGGTCATTCCACACCGTCAGGACATTAGAACAGGGTCGGGGAGAAGGGGAACTTCCATACATGGTGACCTCGGAGTTCACCCCAGCCCCTCAAGCAGTAACTTCTCATGGTGCCCTGGCATTTAAGAGCTCTTTTAAAAATATGAGCCCGGGGACTTCTCCCATGGTCCAGTGGTTAAGACTCTGCCTTCTAATGCCAGGGGTATGGTTTTGATCCCTGGTTGGGGAATTAAGATCTCATATAACTCAGGGTACGGTCAAAAAAAAAAAAAGTTTTTTTTTAATACGTAAAAAAAAAAAAAAATTGTAAAATTATTTTTTAAAAATATGATACCAGGAAAAGAAGCAAACCCCCAAATCTGGATCAAAAGTAGGTCCCAGAGTTTCTTTGTTCCTGATGAGCTCAACTCCACGCTTCTTGGAGAAACCAGAGGGTTCTGACAGAGAGACGAGACGGATGTTGGGGACCAGGAGATGAAGCTGGTGAAGAACCCTTTCCCGAGGAGACACCAGGGACAGGAAGTGGTGAGAGGACAGAGACACAGGTCAATCTGGGAACGCAGAAGCCAGTAAAACCCTGACAGGATTCAGTCTGGAGGGGAAAAAATCCCAACTGATAGAAACTGCTGAGAGCTTGCAGCTTTTAAAGCCCTTCTAGCAAAAGGATCTTTGGAAGCTTTGCAAACCCTGACCACACAGCCAGTCAGCCGCAGCCCAGCCCACAGAGCTGAGTGTTTTTGCTAAATCAGAACAAACCCACTCACAAATATCTCACCCTGACCTGCCCCTGGCACCCATTCCTTTCCTGTCTGTGTGCCTGCCTTCCTCGGAAATGAAGTCGTCTCCGAGCCGAGGGGGAGGGTGCTGGAGAGGCCGAGGGGAGCTGGGGGCCCGACGGCAATCTCAGCTCCACCACTCACTAGCCGCTGACCCAGGGCAAGGCACTGAATCTTTATGAGACTCATTTTTTAATCTGCGAAAGTGGAGATAAAGAAGCTGCGATTGGGGACTTTCCTGGCAGGCCAGTGGTTGGGACTCCTCGCTCTCAGGGCAGGGGACATGGGTTTGATCCCTGGTCAGGGAAATATTAATAAGATCGGGCATGCTGCATGGTGTTGCCAATTTTTCTTTATTTTAAAGCTGTGATTGGAAGATTGGTGGGAGGACTGAGATTGAGCACAGAGCCAGGGGCACTCCAGGAGGGCTGGTCCCCCACCTCCCCACCTTCCTCTCCAAGGCCTCCAGCACCTTATTCAATGGGGGGAGGATGCAGATCAGTGAGAGTTAATTTAAAAGTTGGGGAGACAAAAGGATATGTATATAAAACAACCTGTCATGAATTTAATTGAATCCCCTCTAACAGCACCCTTGCCCACCCACCCACCTTCCCCCATAGTCTCTCAGCTGGTAGACCTATTTTAGCAGGGCCTCTATGTTTACAACTCTCGGTGGACACCATCCACATTCTATCCTGTGAGCCCAGAAGGGAGCATCATTCATAGACAGTACCCCCAGGGGTGGGCAAAGTTGCAGCTCTACTAAAGCACTTTTTAGTGTTACCACCTTCAGGAAGGCTTCTCTGAGACTTCCCATGGCTTCCTTCTTTCTTCTTGCAGTGCCAGAAGCATTTCCTTATGGAGCTCATTAAATTCTGCCTTTATAATACTTGAGGTATGTTTATGTGTATGGTTGCAGCAAGGGTTGGATCTGACCTTTATATTCCTTGTAGCACCTAGTACGATACTAATTCATTTCACGAGGCCAGCATTAACCTGGTACCCTAACTAGTCAAAGGCATTACCAATTTTTTTTTTCATTTTAAAAACCTCAACCCTTACCTCACACCATATATAAACATTAACTCAATACGGATCATACAGCTAAATATAAGAACTAACACTATGAAACTTCTAGAAGAACATGAAAGAGAAAGTCATTGTGACTTTGGCTTAAGCAAGGAGGAGAAAATGGCAACCCACTCCAGTATCCTTGCCTAGAAAATCCCATGGACAGAGGAGCCTGGCAGGCTATAGTCCATAGAGTCACACAGAGTCGAACATGACTGAAACAACATAATACAGCACTCAGCAGCACAGAGATTTCTTAGATGAGACACAAAGTACATAATCCACAGAAGGAAAATAAATTGATATACCAGACTTGATCAGAATTTAAAACATCTGCTCTTTGAAAGGCACTAATAAGAAAACAAAAACACAAGCCACAGACTCGAAGCAAATATTTGCAAAATGTATATCTGATAAAGTCTATGTAGTCAGAATATATAAAGAACCCTTAAAACTCAATAATAAGACAAATGATCCAATTTTTTTAATGGCCAAAGGAATGAATAGACATCTCACAAAAAAAAGTAATACAGATAGCCAAAGAGCCTATGAAAAAAAATGTTCAACCTCATTAGTCATCAGGAAAATGCAATTAAAATCACAATGAGATATCACTGAACATCTATTATACTGGCTAAAATTAAAAAGACTGGCAATGCTACACATTGGCAAGGATATAGAATAACTGGAACTCTCATGTACTGCTGGTGGGAATGCACCACTTTGGAAAGCACTTTAGCAGTTTTTATAAAATTAAATATACACTTCTGACCCAGCAATCCCACTCCTAGGCATTTGCTAAAGAGAAATGAAAACATATGTCCGCACAAAGACCTACATATATAAATGTTCATAGCAGCTTTATTTATAATGCCCCAGACTTGGAAACAGCCCAAGTGTTCATCAATTGATAAATGAATACACAAGTGGTGAAACATCCATACAGTGGAATGCATCCATACATGCAATAACTTGGATGAATCTTAAGTGCATTGTATTAGTTTACTATTCCTGCTGCAATGAATTATCACAGGCTTAGTGGCTTAAAACACTACACATTTACTCTCTTATAGTTCTAGAGGTTGTAAGTCCAAAATCAGTCTCCCGGGGCTAATGTCAAGGTGTCAGCAGAACTAGATCCTTCTAGAGGCTCTGAGGAGAAAATCCCTTTATGTTTTTCAGTCTCTAGAGACAACCTGCACTCCTTGGCTCATGTCCCTTCCTCAAGGCCACCAGTAGAGCATCTCTCTTCCCCGCCCCCTACCTCTGCTTTGAAGGAGCAGGAGTTTCACCAAGGCACAGAGGCATAGCAAGTTTCGGGAATTTCAGTATTTCCAGAGTATATGATGTTACATTTCAAAGATAAGGAAACTAATTTTAAGAGAAATCAAGTATCTCACCCCGGGTCTAGAACATGGTGAAAAACAGGGATCAAGACCATCCCCAAGAAAAAGAAATGCAAAAAAGCAAAATGGCTGTCTGAGGAGGCGTTACAAATAGCTGTGAAAAGAAGAGAAGTGAAAAGCAAAGGAGAAAAGGAAAGAAATTTCCATTTGAATGCAGAGTTCCAAAGAATAGCAAGGAGAGATAAGGAAGCTTTCCTCAGCAATCAATGCAAAGAAATAGAGGAAAACAATAGAATGGGAAAGACTAGAGATCTCTTCAAGAAAATTAGAGATACCAAGGGAACATTTCTCGCAAACATGGGCTCAATAAAGGACAGAAAATGTATGGACCTAACAGAAGCAGAAGATATTAAGAAGAGGTGGCAAGAATACACAGAAGAACTGTACAAAAAAGATCTTCAAGACCCAAATAATCATGATGATGTGATCACTCACCTAGAGTCAGACATCCTGGAATGTGAAGTCAACTGGGCCTTAGGAAGCATCACTACAAACAAAGCTAGTGGAGGTGATGAAATTCCAGTTGAGCTATTTCAAATCCTAAAAGGTGATGCTGTGAAAGTGCTGCACTCAATATGCCAGCAAATTTGGAAAACTCAGCAGTGGCCACAGGACTGGAAAAGGTCAGTTTTCATTCCAATTCCAAAGAAAGGCAATGCCAAAGAATGCTCAAACTACCACACAATTGCACTCATCTCACACGCTAGTAAAGTAATGCTCAAAATTCTCCAAGCCAGGCTTCAGCAATACATGAACCGTGAACTTCCAGATGTTCAAGCTGGTTTTAGAAAAGGCAGAGGAACCAGAGATCAAATTGCCAATATCCGCTGGATCATCAAAAAAGCAAGAGAGTTCCAGAAAAACATCTATTTCTGCTTTATTGACTATGCCAAAGCCTTTGACTGTGTGGATCACAATAAACTGTGGAAAATTCCTCAAGAGATGGGAATACCAGACCACCTGACCTGCCTCTTGAGAAACCTGTATGCAGGTCAGGAAGCAACAGTTAGAACTGGACATGGAACAACAGACTGGTTCCAAATAGGAAAAGGAGTACATCAAGGCTGTATATTGTCACCTTGCTTATTTAACTTATATGCAAATTACATCATGAGAAACGCTGGGCTGGAAGAAGCACAAGCTGGAATCAAGATTGCCGGGAGAAATATCAATAACCTCAGATATTCAGATGACACCACCCTTATGGCAGAAAGTGAAGAGGAACTAAAGAGCCTCTTGGTGAAGGTGAAAGAGGAGTGAAAAGTTGGTTTAAGGCTCAACATTCAGAAAACTAGGATCATGGCATCCAGTCCCATCACTTCATGGCAAATAGATGGGGAAACAGTGGAAACAGTGGCTGACTTTATTTTGGGGGGCTCCAAAATCACTGCAGATGGTGATTGCAGGCATGAAATAAAAAGACACTTACTCCTTTGTAGGAAAGTTATGATCAACATAGAGAGCATATTAAAAAGCAGAGACATTACTTTGTCAACAAATGTCTGTCTAGTCAAGGCTATGGTTTTTCCAGTAGTCATGTATGGATGCGAGAGTTAGACTCTACAGAAAGCTGAGTGCCGAAGAATTGATGCTTTTGAACTGTGGTGTTGGAGAAGACTCTTGAGAGTCCCTTGGACTGCAAAGAGATCCAACCAGTCCATCCTAAAGGAGATCAGTCCTGAATATTCATTGGAAGGACTGATGTTGAAGCTGAAACTCCAATACTTTGGCCACTGATGTGAAGAGCTGACTCATTTGATAAGACCCTGATGCTGGGAAAGATTGAGGGCAGGAGGAGCAGGGCACAACAGAGGATGAGATGGTTGGATGGCATCACCGACTCAATGGACATGAGCTTATGTAAACTCTGGGAGTTGGTGATGGACAGCGAGTTTTGGTGTGCTGCAGTTCATGGGGTCTCAGAGTCAGACACGACTAAGCGACTGAAGTAAACTGAACTGAGTGTTCAAGCCCAAGGCCTCAGAATCCAAATCCAGAGATTTTCCCAGTACATGTGAGCCCTCAAATGTCCCCACACTGACCTTTAAGGCCTCCAGCCTTGGGAGCTGAATGGGTACCTCGACCACGACGTCTCAGAGCCCTGAGCCCCTTGCCCACTCCATCAGAGATGACCCCTGCCTCCGGACACCTAGAAGCAACTCAACCTGTGGCATCAGCATGACCCTGGGTCTTTGGCTCTCCCCACCCTGGGACCAGCTGATTCCCAGCCCCAGTTTGATGAAATTATAACCTTAATAAGACTGATATTTGCATCCTGCTTTTTATTTGTCAGCACTTGTTCACGTAGATTATTTTCCTTGAACTTCCCATTGTGTGACGCTAAAGGTGCAGATATTATCAATCTCACTTCATAAATCAGAAAGCTGAGGTGCTGGGGATGGAAGGAGGCTGGCCACACTCACACAGCAAGTGGGTGAAAACCAAATCAGAATTTACTATAGGCTTCCTGCTCCCCACACCACGTGCATGTGTGCGTGCTAAGTCATTTCAGTCAACCCTACGGACTGTAGCTTCCAGGCTCCTCTGTCCATGGGATTCTCCAGGCAAGAATACTGGAGTAGGTGTCCATGTCCTCCTCCAGGGGATCTTCCCAACCCAGGGATCAAACCTGCATCTCTCACGTCTCTTGCATTGATGGGAGGGTTCTTTACCCTGGGAAGCTCTCCCATAGCATAAGTACCTATAGATCAGAGAACAGAAGTGGGGCAAGCCTGCTAACCTCACTTAGCCTCACCTTTCCTGACCTGTAGGACGAGAAGACAATGGCAACCCACTCCAGTACTCTTGCCTGGAAAACCCCATGGACGGAGGAACCTGGTAGGCTGCAGTCCATGGGGTGGCTCAGAGTTGGACATGACTGAGCGGCTTCACTTTCACTTTTCACTCTCATGCACTGGAGAAGCAAATGGCAACCCACTCCAGTGTTTTTGCCTGGAGAATCCCAGGGACAGGGGAGCCTGGTGGGCTGCCATCTATGGGGTGGCATAGGGTTGGACATGACTGAAGTGACTTAGCAGCAGCAGCAGCAGCAGGACAGATAATGGGGTAATGTCTGCCCTGCCTATCACACAATGCATAAACAAAATAGTTTCAAAAGGTAAAAGAAAGTACATAAAAGTATTTTGGATACTCAAAATGTAAAAAAGGTAAGGAATTGTTCCGATTATATTCTCAAGGAATATCATTTTCTTTGTTTCTTTTACTCCCTCGGAAAGCCAGCTTCTTCTCCTGCCTTCTTTATTTCTGGTTAAAGAAGAGACGTTCTAACCAACCACTCAACTTGAAACTCAAGGTCAATGTTTAATCCTACCTTCCAGTGTCACCCTTTCAGGAATCACGAACTGGCAATTCCCCACCCCCACTGCCATCCCATCCTCTTTAAAGCTAGAAATTGCCAGGTCTCACTTCCTGTTCTCATTCTCTCTTGTCTCTCCCCAATCCCAGCCTCTCTGACTTGTCTCCCACAACTACTCGCCAGGTGAGGCCGAGTGGCCCCCATTTCACAAAAGCTCCACCCTCTGCTTACCTTCCATCCCCACTGTGTGTATCTGTGTGTGCCGAGTTGCTCAGTCGTGTTTGACTCTTCACCACTCCATGGACTGTAGCCCAGCAGGCTCCTCTGTCCATGGGATTTTTCAAGCAAGAGTACTGGAGTGGGTGGCCATTTCTTTCTCCAGGAGATCGTCCTGACCCAGGGATCGAACTCGCGCTTCCTGTGTCTCCTGCATTGGCAGGAGGATTCTTTACCTGCTGAGCCAGCAGGGAAGATAACCTCCTCTAGAAATTCCCCTTCCCACTATTCACTCAGCTGTTGAGGCAGAATCAAATGAGTCCTTCAACTCTTCACATAAACCTCAACACATTCCAAGTGAATCAAAGAATTGAGGTTAAAAAATAAAAAGAAAAAAAATTTAAGAAAGAATTATATAGGTGATTATCTATCTGATAGCTGAATGGGAGTGTGGAATTTCTGAGATAAACAGCAGTGAAATAAATCAGTGGCTCACAAAAGAAAAATAGTAACATCTACTAAGTTCCACTTATTTTAAGTGGATATCAGTATCAAAAAATAAGTAAGTAAAATCAAACTTAACCTCATGTAAATACGGAAAGTAACTCCAAATTGATCACAGAATTAAATTAAGCATTAAAATTATAAAATTTCCAAAAGAAAACATAAAGGGAAATCTTAGTGTAGGCAAGTTTTCTCAGGACACAAAAGCAAGAAACACAAAAGGGAAAGAATAAGTTGAACTTTGTCAAACTTAAAAGTTTTTATTCTTAAAGACAGGAATAGCAGTTGCCCAACTGCGTTAGTGAATTGATGCCACTGAATTGTATACTTAACATGATTAAAATGGCATCTTTTATGTTACGTATGCTTTACCACAATGGGATAAAAGACTCTGTTAAGAAGATGAATAGGCAAAACACAATCTGAGAGAAATTATTCATCATACATATATGTGATGAAGGACCTATATCTAGAATACATAAAGAACCCTAGCATTTCAGTACTGAGAAGACAAACCAATTTTTTTTTAATGGGCAAAGATTTGAATAGACTATTCACAAAAGAACACAGGCAGTCAACAAGCACATGAAAATATGATATTAAGCATAAAATGCAAACTGAAACTATAAGACATCACATCCACTAAAATAATTAAAATTTTAAAAATTGATAATATTAAGTGCTGGTGAAGGTGCATAGCAACTAAAATGCTCATTCATTTTGGGAATATAAAATGGCTCAGCCACTTCAGAAGAGTGAGGCAGTCGCTTATACAAAAACATGTGCTTGCTATATGACTGAGCAGTTTCATGTCTACAAATTTACCCAAAATGGGAGGAAAAAATATGTCTACAAAAAGACTTGTACACAGTCACTCACAGCAGCTTCATTCATAGTAGCCAAAAACTGAAAACAACCCAAATGTCCATCAGCTGGTGAATGGATAAAAAATTCTTGTATATTCATAGAGTGGAATAAAAAGGAACACCATACACAATAACATGGGTAAATCTTTAAAAAAGAAAAAAAAAGGCTGAGTAAAATAAGCTAGATTCTAAAACATACAGTATGATTCTATTTACATGAAATTTTAGAACCAACAAAACTAATCTGTAGTGTCAGAAAGCAGATCAATGGTTACCTGGGGCAAGAGATGGGGTGGACTGCAAAGAGGCCCAGGGGAATTTGTGGGGAGTGATAGAAAGTCTGTCCTGGTTGTGGTTACATGGGAATATACACTTGTCAAAATTCAGTGAATGATATACTTCAATGAGTACATTTTATTGTGTGTAAATAATGTCATAATAAAGTTGGTTTAAAATAATATAAAGTCAAACCACAAAGTACTAAAAATATTTGCCACATATGTGTCAGATATGACAAAGCAATATCAGTAAGTGCCCACACAAGTTGATATAAAAAGCATTGACACCTTAACAGATAAAAGGCTAAAGGACACAGACAAGCCACTAAAGAGGAAATAAGAATAGCTAATAAATAAGTAAAAAACTAAAAAAAATGAAATGCCATATTTCACATACCAAATTAGCAATGCTTTTCATTTGTTCTAATGATAAGGCTAGTGTTGTAGGGCAAGATAAGCACTCTTCTGGCAAAAACATAAATTGGTACATCTCTGAAATACAGTTTGGCAATAAGGATCCAGAGACAACAATTTCTTGATTATTTGACTTACTCCTAGGAACGTATGCGAAAAATAATCAAAAGTAGAGATCAATATGCAAGAATTTTCATTCCTGACTTAGGACAAGCCACTACGCTGAGTAAATATGAATATCAGTATGATAAAATATCAAATGCTTGTCCAGAGTAGGAACTTAACAAATATTTTTTAAATGTACTTTTATGTACTATATATGAACTTTTTAAGAAGGAGCTATATCGGTGACTTACACTAGTGGGTAAAGAAATGTGTATATAATTTTTCTCATTAGAGCAAAGATTAGAAATCACCTAAATACCCATCAAGAGAGGTGAAGTTAAATAAATCATGGTGTATCTGCACAATGAAATACAGTACATCTGTTAAAGATAGGACAGACATATACCTATTGATATGGATCTCTGAAATATGTTGTTAAATTGAAAAAGCAGGGTGTAGAACAGGGCATTTAGAATGCAGCTATTTTAAGGGGGAAAAAAGGATAGATACACATTTATACTCATAGGACAACTCCAGAAAGAATAGGGAGGAAACAAAATGAGTGCCAGTGGTCGGCTCTGTGTTAAAGAACTAGGGGGAATCCCCTGGCGGCTCAGTGGTTAGGACTCCAAGCTTTCCCTGCCATGCATGTGTACTCATTCGCTAAGTCAGGTGCAACTCTTATCCATGAGGCTCCTCTGTCCATGGAATTTCCCAGGCAAGAATACTGTAGTGGGTTACCATTTCCTCCTCCAGGGGATCTTCCCAACCCAGGGATCTAACCTGCTTCTCCTGCATTAACAGGCAGATTCTTTACCACTGAGCCACCTGGGAAGCCCTTCATTGCCATGGCCAGGGTTCAATCCCTGCTCTGGGAACTAAGATCCTGCAAGCTGAGAAGTGCAGCTAAAAAAAAAGGTAAACTGAAGAACTAAGGTCTGAGGATGGGAGGAGACTTATCATCCTCTCCTGTTTACTCTGTAGAGTTTTAATTTTTTACCACTTTAGAGGTCTTTCTTTTTCAAAAAGTAAAGCTCTCTTTAAAAAAAAAAAAAAAAAACACCATTTTTTAGGAGAAGAAAGTATTATGAGTTGACTTATGTCTTCTCAAAAGGCATATGTTAAAGTCCTGACCCCCAGTATCTCAGAATCTCATCTTACTTGGAAACAGGGTCATTGCAGACCTAACTAGTTAAAATGAGGTAGTTAGGGTGGGCCCTAATCCGGTATGGGCTTCCCAGGTGGCTCAGTGGTAAAGAATCTGCCTGCCAAAGTAGGAGACAAGGGTTCAATCCCTGGGTTGGGAAGCTCCCTGGAGAAGGGAATGGCTACCCACTCCAATATCCTTGCCTGGGAAATCCCATGGATGAAGGAGCTTGGCAAGCTACCATCCATGGTGTCGAAAAAATAGTTGGGCACAACTTAGCAACTACACAACAACAAATAATCCAGTATGACTGATATCCTTATAGAAAAAAGAAATTTGCACACAGAGACATGCACACAGGGAAAACGCCATATGAGGATGAAGGCAGAGATGGGGTGATGCTTCTAGAAGCCAAGTAACACCAAAGACTGCCAGCAAACCTCCAGAAGCTAAAAGAGGCCCAAAGAGCTCTCCCTCAAAACTCTCAGAAGGATCCTAGCCCACCAATACCTTGGTCTTGGCTTTCTGGCCTCCAGAACTGTGAAGCAGTATATTTCTGACTAAGCCGGTCAGTTTGTGGTACTTTATTACAACAGACTAATATAGGGAGGAATATTAACATGAAATCAAACAAACAAACAAAAAATAAGGTTCACAACAATCAAACCTACCATTCTAGAAACAAACATACCAGCACCTCATCCCATAACCAATCCACCCATCACCTCACCCCACTCCCATGCATGTAGCAATGGGTAAATGCTTCACATTCTCTCTCCCTCCCTGCCCCACTCCCTCACACACACACGCACACACATGCATACCCACAAAAACACACACATAAAAACTTAATTTTTAAAGGTAAAACAACAAAAAAAGGCATGTGGCTTTTTTTTTTTCACATTGCATCCCTAATGCTTATTTATTTATTTTATTTTATTTTTATTAGTTGGAGGCTAATCACTTCACATCATTTCAGTGGGTTTTGTCATACATTGACATGAATCAGCCATGGATCTACACGTATTCCCCATCCCGATCCCCGCTCCCACCTCCCTTTCCACCCGATTCCTCTCGGTCCTCCCAGTGCACCAGGCCGGAGCACTTGTCTCATGCATCCCACCTGGGCTGGCGATCTGTTTCACCATAGATAGTATACATGCTGTTCTTTTGAAATATCCCACCCTCACATTCTCCCACAGAGTTCAAAAGTCTGTTCTGTATTTCTGTGTCTCTTTTTCTGTTTTGCATATAGGGTTATCGTTACCATCTTTCTAAATTCCATATATATGTGTTAGTATGCTGTAATGTTCTTTATCTTTCTGGCTTACTTCACTCTGTATAAGGAGCTCCAGCTTCATCCATCTCATTAGGACTGGTTCAAATGAATTCTTTTTAATGGCTGAGTATCTTGTGCATGTGTCAGAACCATCCCACTCACCTAAAGAGCACTGAGCCATTGTCCAGAATCCCATGATGTTCCATTAAAGACACTGGAAGAGAAGAATACGCTAGAACACCCCTGGTAACTCCAGCTAGTGACTCAGCTTTTGTCTGTGGCATGGAACTATCCATTCTAACAGTGCCCAAGACCATCTTCAACAAGGATGTTGTAGCTTCCACAACTGTACTGTAGTTCTGTCAGCCATTGTACCCGGTGGACCACCTGAACAGAGCTGCTCCTGGGGCAAGAGCACTAACAGCATGGTCCCACGCCATCTGTCCCCCCAATGCTTCCAGTCCAGGCTCCAGACCACCCCCTGCCCCACCCCCAACAAGACCTCATCAAATTTCCCAGCAGCCCTAGCTCCCATCTTCTAGACTAGAAGGCTAGAATCTTCTTTCCAGGGGCCTTTCCTTTTGTCATCCTTATTTCTGACCAGGGCAAAAAAGCAAAACAGAAAGCCACTAAAGCAAAATCAAACTCCTGGTCATAAAAAGCAAGTGAGCTAGGGGAGATTTTATAGACAGAGCTCAGAAGTTCAAAAGACCCTTTAGCTGAGATTTCAAAATGGCAGCTAGCTAAATGCCATTTGGTCTAAATCTGCTTACCCAAACGTCCCTCCCAATCTCCAAGGGGTGTCCATAATCACTAGTACAGCCACCTACAAATGTGGAATCTGAATCTGCCTTCATTCAAAGATTAGAGAGGTGGGACCATGAAGCTGAGCTCCCAATGCCAGAGAAGAGGTTGGAAGGGAAGAGAGAAGGGGAGACGGGAGACCTTCACAGCAGCATGCAAGGTCGTGGCAAGCTCGCCCCATCCCATATCTCAGCTATTATGCATTCCCAACTGGCTTGGCCAAAATCCAGGGAGACTCCAGACGGGTGAGTCTGTGAATGTGAGGCAGAGATAAGCGACACTGAGAGGGAGCCCTCTCCCACAGTTATAAATGGGCTGCAGCAAGGAGCCAAGGGAATCTTCCATTTCCAAGACATTTCTGCACTCCGTCCTGCTCCTGGAGATTAAGAATTCTCTTTATTGGCTTTCTCCCACTCTCTGGAAGGTAACTAAGCAGTTACCCTGAGAACATGAAAAATCAGGAGGTTTGGGAAGGGGTTTTTTTAATGTGTTAAAACATGTTGACCTTAAATACTTATTTGGAATAAAAGTGGAACAGTAGGAAGTTCCATTCTTTCCTTCATCTCTAGGGCAGTCATCCTGTGCCATGCCTCTGATAGACAGGGAGGAGACCCATCACCAACCTCAGCAGGGGATCTGCTTTGGGAGCTCAGAAAAAAAAGATGCATATCCTTCCAGAAGGAGGTTGGGCTTCTGCGGAAGGGTGGATGAAATGGGACAAACAGAAATAAGAGGAAGACTCTCCTAGAGGGGGAAAGAGCATGAGCAAACTTCAGAAGAGCGTGATGCTTGGCCTAACAATGAGACTGGCTGGGGGAAGGGCAAAGAGACTTAATGGAAACTGAGGAATCTAGTGCTGGAAGTTTATCCACCCCCTTCACTGACTCTAGGGCATCCCTGAGTGTGTCCTATGCGCCCTCCAAAGAGCAAACTCCAGCAACCTGGGGCCCCTGTGAAGTCTGGAGGACAGGAATGTCTGCCCCAAGCCTTACCCGGGGGTCAGACGCCTGGAAAAAATTCCTGGGATTATTTGGTGTTGTCTGAGATGGATCTGGAGCCTCACTGGCTGAAGTCAGAAGTGGCTTTCGGTGGGGCTGCCAGGCCTGGTCTGTGGCAAGCTCAAGGCACTGTCACGCATCAAAACAGTGGCACTTGCTGTTTACCAGTCAGGATCTGCTTTCCTTTCCTTTTACTCACTGTGATCCTTACAAACCATCTCCTCCCCGAAGCTCTCCTGACCCCTTCATTTGCAATTAACCCACCACCCTTTACACTCCTTCAACAAGTCGAGGTCTCTCTATTCCCATGTGTTCTTACCTGCCTCGTCTTATAAGAATCTCACTTCCCTCTAGATATAAATACTTGAATGTCAAAGAACCAGGTCTTACGCATCTTTTGACCCCCAGCACCAACTCTTCCTACAGCTGAAGCTCTAATACTTTGGCCACCTGATGTGAAGAGCCAACTCACTGGGAAATACCCTGATGCTGAGAAAGACTGAAGGCAAAAGGAGAAGGGGGCAGCAGAGGGTGAGATGGTTAGATAGCATCAGCGACTCAATGGACATGAGTTTGAGCAAACCCCAGGAGATAGCGGAGGACAGAGGAGCCTGGGGTGCTGCAGTCCATGGGGTCAGAAAGAGTAGGACATGACTGAGTGACTAAACAACAACAACAACCAACTCTTCCATGGCGGACACTCATCAAATACTTAGTGAGTTGAATACACAGCCCCATAAGGAGTAACCTGGTCCTGGCTGACATCCCTTATTCCTGTATCCATCCATTCATTTGTCCAAACAGCGTGTGAATGCCCAGGATCGGGCAAGCTGGCTCATCTCTTACAGAGCACACAGGAACTTTTCAACCAATCAGCTGAAAAGTGACTTTCAGTATTCAGGCTTCAGTATGAGGGACTTTTTTTCAGGTCCAGGACATAGAACATGCCGCAGGATCACAGGACAAAAACCTGGCCACAACAAGGTGGATGTGGCCTACACCCTGATGCCCATATCTGTCCAGATGAAATGTCACACTCTCAAGAAGAACCCCTGGAGCAGACAGATTGTCTGGGAGATGGGTGAGGGCCCTCAAGGGCTCTGCCCAGCCCACCCAGGAGGAGGCTAGATATGCCTATCACAGAAGAGGGCAGAGTGAAGATAAACCCGCCACCTAAGTACACAGTGCTCCGGGAGTTCTGGGTAAAGGGCCGGCAATGTGGGGTGTGGGGAGAGCTCTAGTAGCCTTCGCAGCAGAGGAGACATGATCCTGGAGACAGGAAGATTTGCTGAAGGTCAGAAGAGAAGTCCACCCTGCTCAGAGCTCAATAGGCGCAAATTCCTTGAAAAGGTGGTGTGTCCAGGAACTGCTCTGCTCTGGGGGGGGAAATAGGGGTGCCAGTGACAGAGGGAGGTGGTAGGTTATGGCCAATCATTTATCTCAGGTCTCTTCCAGTTCCAGAGTTATAGGATCCTAACCTGAGCCTCCCCCAGCAACAATTCGAAAAAGTTGCCTAAGCCGGGGACTTCTGGAAAGAAAGTTGACTAGTTGCATCAAACAATAAACCAAGAAGAAATTCTGAAGGGATAAATTTTCCTTATCGCTCCAAGACATGCATCAAAGCAGCTAGCTGCTGTCTGCCCAGCCTGGGAAGATGATAATGGTTTCTAATGGCCTGTAAACAATAGAAGCGGCCTTTGTAATAAAGATTAACAAATTAATTCCTTAGGCTCCCTCCCTGCACCCTGCAGTGCCCTGCTTCTCACCGCCCCCCCCGCCCCCATGCTGGAACACAGCAACCTTCAGGGATCTGAGAAGAGGAGGGATCCAAGCCCAAGACTTCAGACCTGTGGGCCGCAGTGGGGGTGTGTCCAGAAGGAGGGTCACAAATCATCTCGTCCTCAATCTGGGTAAAAGGAAAAGAATCCCTTGTCTCGGAAAATATTGGAAACCAGAGAGAGAGGTAACACACCTGGAAACTGGCACAAGAGGTAAACTTCATTCTGACTCAGTGAGCTCACTCATTCATTCAACAAACACTTGTGTAGACCTACTAGGGTGCCAGGCACCCGCAAAGGGTACAAGAAAATACAAAGAAAACACCTGCCCTGCCTGGAGCGACAGTCTGGGGGCTGGTGCTAGGAGTAAGGGACCTGCGCAGAGAAGGATAATACAGGCTAATGCAATAATATTTGCAAAGTGTTACCCATGTCCAGACGTCTATTTCCACTTCTTTGCTATTTCTTTCTTTGATGTACCATGTTCAGTGTGGGTGACTGGGATAGAAAGAAAGGGGGACACCAAAGAAAAAGTAAGCCAAGCCCCCCCTCCCTCCTGCCACTGTCCTGTCTACACTCAGTCCCAGTTCTGGGAAAGAAGAGGGCCTATTGTCGCTAGAGGACCCAAGCAGGTCCAGGCCACCAAGTCACAATCCATACCATGTCTGTTCCTACACCAACAAGACATGTTTTTGCTGAATGTGCAAAATTCTGGCCATCTGGACTTTTCTATTTATTACACCAACTTCCAGCGCCCGACAACCTTCACTCTTAGACCTGCTCTGTGTGTGTGTGTGTGTGTGTGTGTGTGTGTGTGTGTGTGTGTGTGTGTGTTCATAAACACACGTGCATATACATTAAGGGTGATATGATGGAGGGAATTCTAAGGTTTTTTCACCCATGGTTACAAAGTTAACAATGTCGCCTTTTGAAACTAATGATGAATACATTCTTTTGCGTCTGCTTAGCCTCTTATTTTTCAGTTCTTCAATAAATATTATCTCATGTTCATACCACAAGTAACCTTGGGTGGTAACAAAGAATAAACACTGTTATCTCCACTTGAAATTTCTCCTCCTCTCTCCATTTGTTTTCTACTCAGCAACGGTTGAGCACCGGCCACGTGCTAGTACCACGCGGGGTATGAAATTTACAAGACAGAGCAACGCTGACATGGGCCCCCCTTCAGCAGCTTCACAGTCCGGTGGGGGATAGAGATGGACACATGCTCTGTTCTCCAGGATTTGGGGCAGCTTCTGGAGGAGATGACTGACCTTAAAAGATTTTGCCAAGAGGAAAACAGAAGAAAGGAAGTTCCAGGGAGGTGGGCCTGCTGTTTGTGCTCAGAGAAGAGTAAGCAGTCTGCTGTGTCCAGACTAAGGCATGAGTGGGGGTGAGCGGCACAGCCTGAGAAACAAGACTAAAGAGGTGGGCTGGGCCCCGACCATAGAGCAAGGAGCTTGGACTTTGTCCTGAGGGCAACGAGGAAACCACCGAGGGTTTTAAGCAGAGGCAGGTGATGTGATCAGATTTATATTTTAGCAAGATTATTCTGACTGCTGAGTAGAGAATGCACTGGAATAGGGAGAGACTCAGCAGGCTCTGGAGACATTTCCAGAATAGAATAGACAGGACTGGGTGTCCCATTAGAGGCAGGAGGAAAAGGAGGCTTTCTCATGTGAGCTCAGCCAAGACAGGAAACCAATAAGAAAGCAAAAGGCAGAGAAATTCAGTGCTTTGCCTAAGGT
This sequence comes from Dama dama, assembly GCF_033118175.1. Classification (NCBI taxonomy): domain Eukaryota; kingdom Metazoa; phylum Chordata; class Mammalia; order Artiodactyla; family Cervidae; genus Dama; species Dama dama. The sequence continues at coordinate 19,435,412 of NC_083692.1, read as the reverse complement.
CACATAGACTACTTGAGGACAGACCCACACCAGGAACCTAAAATTCTTCCCAGTAGAAACCCCTTGGCTTGCCATGTTAGCATCAACCCATGACTTAGCCATCATTATCTGCCAAGCTGTTTCCTTGTTCCCTGCTTGTTTCAGGCAGGTTCGCTTTTCACCCTACAGAGATGACAAGCCCATGAATGCAAAATTCCTTTGACCTCCCAAAGGGCCTGGCACAGTCCTAACAACCAAGGGGTCAACGAATGTTAGTGAGTCAATCAAATCCAGGAGCCCCAAGGGGGCCTTAGGCATTGCCTTCACTGCAATGTGAGACTGTTTTCTTCTTTAATCCTTAACAAACAGTATTTTTTAAATCACACCTAGATTGAGCAGTTCTTAGATGCTTGGATTTCAAAGTTCAGGAAACTTTTAACAACAACAGAAAAAAAAAATTACAGGCATCACCATAGTCCTGTCAAGTTTTTTTACTTTGCCAGCTAAGGACATTCTAAAACCCAACTGCCATCTAGTACCCAGGTTCTTAAAGAGAAAGAAAAGTGAAGTCGCTCAGTCGTGTCCGACTCTTTGTGACCCCACAGATTATAGCCTACCAGGCTCCTCCGTCCATGGGATTTTCCAGGCAAGAGTACTGGAGTGGGGAGCCATTTCCTTCTCCAGGGTATCTTCCCAACCCAGAGATTGAACCCGGGTCTCCCGCATTGCAGGCAGATGCTTTACCATCCAGGTTCTTAAAAGAAAGGACATTTAATACATATTGCACAGGTCAGAATAATATAGTTTTAAGATTAGGGATAATCCTTCAAATAAAATCAGAGTTTCTTGACTGAGCACAATTGACACTTGGGGCCAGATAAGGCTTTGCTGTGTGTGGGGGCAGGCAGGGATGCAGGGGGGTGTTGTTGGGGAGTCATCCTGTACCCCGTGAGATGGTCTGCAACATCTCTGGCAACTGCTCCGGAGATGCCTGCAGCACTCCCAAGTTATGAGAACCAAACAAGGCCTCCAGGCCCTGCCAAACAGCCCCGGGGGGCAAGATCATCTCAGCTGAGAACCAGTGAATTAAATAAAGGCAGGCTTATTAACAAACTAGTTATCAATTTATTACCCTTATATTTTAGAGCGGTGAAAACCTCCTCACAAACTGGCACCAGTCCCTAAACCAGCTTTGAGGAAGGAGAGGTTAAGAAGATGCGATTTGACATCAGACTTGACCTCAAATCTCAATTGCTTCTTACTCACTGCCTGACCTTGAGTGAGTGCCTGCTCTAAACCTCCCTTTCCTCTCTTGCAGGACCTCCTGTCAGAGTTGGGAGGATTAAGCGGACTCGATGTAACCCACTTAGCAACATGCCTGGCACGTGATTGTCGGGAGAGAGGGGGTATGACAATGACTAATATTATTTCTATACCTCTAATGTTTGTGATGGACAGGGAGGCCTGGCGTGCTGCGATTCATGGGATCGCAAAGAGTCAGACACGACTGAGCAACTGAACTGAACTGAATGTTATTTCTATACCTCTTCTATAGCACATAGCAAAGCATCTGGCACATATGGATGGTGACCCAGATTTAGGATGTTCTGGGTAAAGGGATCTTGCATATAATGTAGAAGTTCTTCAATGAACATTTATTGAAGAAATAGATGAACCCCCCCCACAATCACACCCTGCTGTCACCAGTTCCTTTCCCCAACCGCACCACACCTAAGTTCTTCCCTATGTTACAAGAACTTTCTCAAAATCTCCCCATGGAGAGTAAACCCATAAATGAAGTCTGGCCTCTCCAAGACCCCTGCTTCTGTGGATAAGAACTCTGGGGAAATCCTCTAATGATTAGTATCGCCATCCATCCGCTACCTGGACTTTGACTAACTCTTGCCCCCCTCCCCGCCCCGCGAGTATGAGAATGCAGCCTTGCTCAGGTCCACCATTAAAGTCACCCATTTCGTCAGGTTGCTGCCGTCCTCCTTGAGATATTTAAACTGGAGGCAGGCCAGGGACAGAAAAAGGAGGTGGCAGTATCCTTGAACAAAAGTAGCCATAAAAGGGTGTGGGAAACAAGGGCGCGACAAACTAAACAAGCAGGCAACCTCAAAGGAAGGGGAGGTGGAGAGACGCTGACACAGGGGTCAGAGTTCACCCTGCCTCTCCAGCCCCGCCAAGCCCCTCCTGCCTCAGCAGACAGAGCACTGGTGGCTCTTGCAAGGGGGGAAACAGTCCTTGTTATAAACCAGACAAGGTCCTGGCCAAAACCCAGCCATCATAAATTTCTGGGGCTCACCTCACACGTACATAAAATATCTATCTTCTGACAATTTCCCAAAGGATGAAGGTTTTCTCACCATCAGAGGGTCATGGGACATAATCACAAGGAGGGGACTTAAAGAGTAGTTGACTCAAGCTCTCATTTTACAGACAGGGAAACTGAGGTTCGGAGAGAGAAAGGAATCTGCTCAGGGCCATCCCAGCGTGCTCCAGGCGGCGCCGAGCTGAGAGCTTGAGGCTTCGGTTTCGGCACATGGCTTTGCTGGGGGCTCCAAGACATACCCAGAGAAGAGGAAGGTGTGTTATGAACTAAACCTCACCCGTCCTGAAAACATAGTCGATCACATCTGCAGCCTCAGATGAGGAAAGGTTTAACAAGTTCTCAGAAGGGGCTACTGATCTAGTCTCATGGCTTCTCCATCCATTTGGAAACTGTTAAGAGAATAAATCACCTTCTGCGCGAGACTCTAGCAACTCCCTTCTTTGCTCCATCCTGAATCATCTGTCTTCTCCAGACCATTTGATACTATGACCAAAACACAAAGAGAACTGTAAACACCATTTGGGGGCCGGAGGGTCCTGGAGAGAGGCACATGTGCATATAATGGGAAGGGAGACAGGAAACCATTGGGGCCAAATGCTAGTAAACGGTGACCCTAAGCAAACAACAGAGATGTTCATCTTACCATTCTGGTAACTTTTCAGAAGGTGTGAGATTTTTCCAAGTAAAAATTTCAGGGAGAGAAAGCACTAGTTCATAATCTAAATTAATTTGTTTTAGTGATTTGGAAGGAATCAGGATTCACTCCCTCAGTTTCACAGTTTCTCTATCTAAGGACTAACATCCTTAGAAAAAGTTGTAAGACCTCCCAGAGAATAGTGGTGTAGGGCTCCAAAAAATATGTGATGCTGGTGCTCAGCAACCTTGAGATTCATAACTGATTTCAAATATTTTGTCCCATCAGCTCCCCAAATACACATATGCTTGTCACATTATGTATCACGGTGGTTTTGTTTCAGAAAATAACTAGCTACAACAAGTTATGGATGGAGCAAAGTCAGAATCCAAAAGAGGTTCATCCTCTTTTCAATATATGAGGTTCATTCATACAAGAGAATGCAGTTTAATTTCTATTCAGTATGGAAATGCTTTCATATAAATTCTTGAATCAAAATCCACATTTGACCCACAGTCACCACGTTCTCTATTCAAAGCAGTTTTTAATTTGGATCATATGGGATCCTTAAAACTCTACCCTTGACCACACATATGAAACCCATGCCAATAGAGTGGCATTCAAGGCATGAAGGTTTGAGAGAATGCAACCCATTCAAGAAACTTGAAAGAATTCTTTATGATCAAAGTAAGAGTTGAAGGGAGAAGGAGCAGAAGAATATGAGATTGGAAAGATAGGTAGAGATCAGATCTAGGAGGGCCTGTATGCTGGACAAAGGAACAAGATGTTTATTTCAGGGGTGGAGGGTGGCAACAAGGCAGCACTGGGTTTTAAGATGGGAGGGATATAATTGGATCACTCCAGCAGAGGATGGATGGCAGTAACTCAAAACCAGGGAGTCTAATTGGAATGACAAAGATCTGAACAGTTAGAGTGGGAGTGAAGAACTGAGGACAAATTAGAGAGGGCTATTAAAGAAAGCAAAGGGACAGTCCTTGAGAGGAAGAGGGCAGACGTGCCTGACAGACAGGAGTCCAAGGTGACTTCCAGCTCCGCTGACTTGGAAGATGCGGCCGCTGCTCATCCAGGTGGGGAGTCCAGGAGAAGGTTTTGCAGAGGAATGTAGCAAGTTCTGAATATGCTGAGGTTTCACCTGGATATGTAAATGTGGAGCCCCAGAGAGAAATCTGGATTAGACATATGCATTTGAGAGTAATCAGCATATATATAGTCATGATGTCATGGGTGTGGATGTGGTCAAACTAGAGAGAAACTGAGAGCAAAACAAGAATTGAATTAAGAAACTCTGGGGAACTGAAGTGTTTTAAGGGTGGGCAAGGAAGAGGAGCACTCCCCCACCCCAAAGAACATTGACTGGCCTAAGAAACAGAGACCTCAGTCTGCTTTTAAGTGACCCAGTAAACTTTATCTTCCACAGGCTGGTCACACTATGCTAGAGTCGAGGAAGGAGCAATGATGTATTAAAATAAACTCATTTCTTAACAACAAGACAAACAACCCAATTACAACATGGGCAAAGAATTTCAATGGCTATTTCTCCAAAGAATATATACAAATGGTCAATAAGCACATGAAAGTACCTAGCATCATTAATCATCAGAGAAATGCAACTCAAAACCACAATGAGGTATCGCTTTTTATCTACTAGGATGAGCCATAATCATAAAGATATTTGCAAGTGTCAGCAAGGATGTGGAAAAATTGAACCCTCATATACCACTGGTAGGATGTAAAATGGTGCAGCCACTCGAAAAGCAGTTTGGCAGGACTTCCCTTGCGACCCAGTGGTTAAGATTCCACAGTCCTTCTGTAGTGGATGTAAGTTCAATCCCTGGTTGAAGGACAAAGATCCCATGTGCCACATGGTGTGGCCAAAAAAAAAATTTCAACAAATTAAAACAATTTTTTTAAGTAAATAAAAATAATTTTTAAATGAAAATAGTTTGGCTGTTTCTCAAAAAATTAAGTATAGAATTATTATACAACCCAGCAATTCCACTCCTAGGCATACAGCTAAAAACATATGCCCACATGAAAACTTATACTTGAATGCTCATATTAGCATTATTCATAATAGCCAAAACGTGGAAACAGACCAAATGTCTATCAACTGATGAATGGATAAATAAAATATTCACACATTGGAATATTATTCTACCAGAAAAAGGAAAAACATGCTACAATATGGTTAGACACTGAAAACATGTTAAGTAAAAGACCCCAGACACAAAAGGCCACATATATTGTCTGATTCCATTTATATGACATATTCAAACCAAGGAAATCCATAGATACAGAAAGCAGATTCATGGTTACCAGGGCCTAGGGGAGGGGAGAATGAGAAGTGACTGCTTTTGGGTAAGAGATTTCTTTCTAGGGTAATGAAATGTTCTGAAATTAGATAGTGGTAATGTTTGTACAACACTGAATATACTGAGACCGCTCAATTGCACAACTTTAAAATACGAAAAATCAATATTTGAACATTGACTGGATATAAATGTAAGAAATTACTTTGTTTTCAGGTAGAAGAATGACATACTTCTGCTTTTATTCTTTTTTACTCCTTACTGTTTAAATAAATAAATAATTTATAAAATAAAATGCTAAAAGAACCCAATTAATTGTACATGGTTAAAATGGTGAACTTTATATTACAGGAATTTTATCTCAGTAAAAGAAATTTTAGACAATAAACTCACTTTACAAAGTTCCCATAGGCAAGAGAAGCTGGGCAGGTAATTTCTCCAACTTGCCCAGATATTCTGACTAAAGAAACCGAAACTCCATTCTAACTAAAGAAGCCAAAGAGCATGCTTCTCAAAAGACTCTTAAATGTCTTCAAATGTCCATAGGCTGGGGGTGGGGGCTCTGCTGATGAGTAGAGAAGGAACAGGCGCCTCTTGATAGCTACTCCCGCCTTGGGGAGGCTGCCTCACTGCTAAGACCCTAAAATGCCAAGCCAGCAGACCAGACCTACAGAGAGACAGCATCAAGGCATGACCTGGGGCATTGTTACTCCAAGAAGACAGAAAAAAGAAATGATTTCTGGGTGCAGGGTACCCAGAAGTCCCCAGTTGGCAACCTTTTGGTTCCTGCCCCTTATTGAACACCCAACACCCCTGCAGTGTGTTTCCAGACGGCCTGGTGAGCCAGCATTCCAAGCTGTCCAGAGCGGCAGAATTCACAGCAATACAGCAGCTCACGGTGCTCACCGCATATACAGCAGTTCACACGGTGCCCCGGGCAGTGGCTCTACATCTCTTTGGGCTTTGGACACAAGTGATTTTGAAATTAGCACAACTTACATGGTCGACAGCCAGCTCAACACCGTCGGCTGCAGAAGTCAAGGCCCGGAGAAGCCAAGAGTGGGACAGAAGACGGACTGTGAGTTTATCAGAGGAGCTCGGAGCCTCCGGGCAGCAGAGCCTGAGGTTGGAGCTCCAGGGTTCCACAGAACTTCCTGACGATAATTTCATCGCTACTTCCCTCTCCAATGATATGCGTCTCTCTCTCTTTTTGCTCCCCCTCTCGCACCAAACTCCCAGGGTAACACTGGATAATAAAGTGAGAGAATGAAAATGCTTCTAGGTGGCACCTGACCAGCCCGGAGAGACCGTCAGAGCAGGGAGGCAGTTCTGGAGTGAAAAGCAAAACCTCTGGCCTCTTCCAGCCCTTGGGTAAGCAACCCCTCCCCCATGCCTCCCTGTCCCTGTCCGCCCAACGAGAAGCAGAGCACAAAGAAACCAGGTCTTCCCTTGGGGTTCTGACCACCTCATGGGGAGATTATGATACCCTGCAGTTGCCATGCCTACTGTGATGTCATTCCTTTTATCATTCCATCGAGGTGCTTTTTTTTTTTCCTTTTCTCTAAAGGACATCCTCCAATCCAATGCCTGGGAGCCCACTGGGAGCTCCAGTCCTTGTCTTAATCTAGACCTGGGTAAGCTACAGTGTCCGGGACCTCAGAAGTCTCTACAGACCTAATAGAGGTAGGGAAGAGTTAGGAGTGGCTCCCAGGACACAGAGAAGCTCTCCTCCCAAGCTGGTCAATCTCTCCCTACCTTTACGCAGAGCACAGATTTCACCAGCTCTCAGAAATGCAAACAGGACTGGGATGTGTGACAAGGTCCTGTCAGCTCTACTCAACAGGGCAGAAGGCAATCACTTTTTAAGTAAAATGAAGGCAAAGAAGAAAGATGGAGGAAAAGACATACAAACCCCCCACTTGTCATGCACTGAAGAATGCAAAAGAGCAAAGGAAAATATTTCCTAATTGATTACTTCCCACACTGTCTAGCCATGGAGCTCCGGGGGTTCCATACCAATGAAAAGCATTTCTTTGGGTCCCTACTGTGTGCCAAGCACTGCACCAGGTACTAGAGTCCCAGTCTTCAAGGAACTAATAACAGGATGACTGTTCACAATGATGACAGTCACACAGGCCCATCCTAACGCCTTTGCTACACTAGAAAGAGAGAAACCAAGGTTCTGAGAGACCAGGCAGTTTGTCCCCAGCCACGAGGCTCAGTCTACAACCTGTGGGCAGAGAGCAAAAACCCAGGCATGAGCGAGCCTCGCCCAAAACCCTCAAGTGAACACAACAGCTGGCTGTATGCTTTCTCCTCTTTTCGTCCTCCGCTGTGGGATCCGAGGGGCTTCTGCCAGCAGTGAAGGAAGGCGGCAGGCAGCGCAAGCTCCAGCTGCTGCAGCCCCACCAGGGAAATGGCGGCCATCTGCCACGCTGAACGGCAGCAGGGCCCAGGAAGGCCGTTCCTGCAGCCGGCTCACCCTCTGCGGTCAACTTAACCTTTAGGCAACAGGACCGCTTCTGGAAGTCATCGATGACATTGTTAAGACACAGCACCCAGTACAAAACAGGAGTCCTATAGCACTGGAAACGTCCAGACTTATTACATAAAAAATGGCGATTACTGTTGGCATCAGCAGCATGGTTACTTTCAGCCAAAAAACTAACATAGAGAGCTGACTTCATCTTACTGGATCTATAACATGTTTTTTGTGTTTAAAAAAAAATTATACATCATGAATATATTCTTTTTATCTTAAACAGGAAAAAAAATCCAATGCCAATTTTATGAATGAGGAAACCAAGGTAAAGGATAGAGAAAGGTCATCCCAGGTGACATTGATATGCAGAACTGAGATTTTTATCTTACGGATTCACTTTCAGGGACCCTTGGTGACAGCACAGGCGCTCAGGGATTTAGGTGGAAGCCACATTACCAAGCCACCAAACAAGCCACCACTGTTAGTTCTTTTGTGTTTAGTAGGGCTGGGGCGGGGTGTTGAGGGGGAAAGGCGGGCAGTGAGAAGAGGTAGGAGACAGATCCCCATGAAAGCCCAAGCATTTATTCCCAAAAACATTGCTGATATGGTTCGGGGGCCAGATGTCAGACTTGCTAACACTGTCCTCCTTTTAAACAAGCCAGCCTGCCTTTCACCTGTCCTCAGGTAGGTGTCCAGGTGCCCTACTTTTCCATGGAGCCCTGCTCCCCTGGGAACAGAAGCCCAAACAGACAGCTTTGCGTTCGCACAGGTAAGAAACTCTGTCATCCAAAACCAGGCCAGTAAGTACACACAGGAAAGATTCACTAGATGGTGGCTCGCCTGGCTTCAGTTGCGAAACCCATCCTTTAGGACACACATCTGTGAGACAGGCCCTGCAGAAATCTCAGTTCAGATCAAAGCAGGCCGGCCCTGATCATCTCATTAAAAGCGGCGGGATGTGAACTCCAAGTTGTGATGAGGCCTAAAAAGCAGGAGTCCTAGACGCTGGCCTGGACTTGAATCTCAGCACCACTCACTCACTATGTGACTGAGAGTGTTTGCTCTCAGTTTTCCTCATCTGTAAAATGGGGATAAAGATAGCTGCGAGAAGGTATGAAAATGCCAATATGTAATAGACTCTTCAAAGATTGTACCTGTAAGTATCGGTTTGCCAGGCACAGCAGGGTGTCTGTGCTCAGCCACCCACACATTTTCCCTGACCCCTTCTGACCCATGGCCTTCACTTGCAACAGAACTGACCTGGAGGGTAGAGCCTTTGGCCACAGAACTGAGCTCTCATTCTTGCCAAGCTATCTGACCCATATAGGTTTCACAGCCTTATTCTTGTTGGAACCACTCTTTTGTTTGCTTGAATTTTTTATTTATGCATATACTTTTTATGAGTTTGTTTATGCATATGTGTGTATAAATATAAAATTTATTCAAATGCATTTTATCACTTACACTCTTTTCCTATATTCTGTCTTCCCACATCAGCACCCCAACTCTGACCCTGCTTTCCCCACGTGGCCCATGTTAATATTTCAGTCTGTGTTCTTCCATGTTTTTCCTCATACCCATGTAAATAATTTTACACACAAACATACATTAATAGGGGTTTGGGGAGAGGTATATGCTCTTCTCCCTCTTGTTTATTCTGTCATATGTTGCCCAAATCCTTTTAATGGTTCTGTAATGACCCACAGGATGAAGGTACCATTGCTACCAGACCATTTCCATACTGACAGGTGTTCACTGAGTTTTAATTCTTGGCCATTACATACAAAATAGCAATAAACTCCTTGTACACATGTCCTCACCAAAGATCATGTTCTAACCAGACAAATTGCCCAAGCCCAGGATGTGAAAGTCATCCATCAAAAGACATGATCATGAGCTCCAATAGGGTCACATCATCCTTAAAAGTCCACTTTGAATAGGACCCCTCTGCTCTTAGAAGTGCAAACTCCAGGCTTGGGTCTGATCTCCAACTCCTAGTTCTTGCAGGGTCTTACTATGTCAACTCTCTAGGTCTTAATTTTCCCATCTGTAAAGTAAAATAATAACTGCCTGGAGATGCGGAATTCGGGAGTGCTTTTGTGAGGGAGCCATGTGTGAAGCTATGTTTGCTGTTATTCTATAGATGTTGCTTCTAGCTTGTTGTGCTGGTGATCAAGGAAGAGAGGGCAAGCCAAAACTAACTACTTCAATTCAACTCCTTTTAAGACTTGGAGGTCCCTCTTTAGAAAGTTGCTGGGACTGGATGGGAAGGCCTCTGTCTCTCTGCCTTCTAGAAGCACCCTGCACTGCGATTGTTTACAACCCAAAGTCAGGACTAGATGGAAGGACTTTTGACTCTCCACCTGCCAGGCTTTGACCCATTCCAAAGAGGAGCAGCTGTAACTGAAGTTATAAGAGGAATCGTCCAGTGAGCAGATTGTGGAAAATCAGAAATCTCATTGATGTCTGATTTTCACTCAAAAGCTCCCTAAGCTCTAAATTGCATTCAATAAAAAGTGTAAGGTGGTGGGGATGGGTGTACTCCTTTTACAGGGGATGTGGTAATTAGAATTTTCTGTTCCTGAAAAAAGGAGATGCTTTGGGGAGGGGGAATCCCTAAAACTTACATTTCAGGTAGCAGTTCTAAGCCTTTCAAGAACCTTCCTGAAAAGAAGCAGTTTCAGCAACTGGAGTGAATTTGCCGGGTTACCATATGGCTCATAACGCATGAGTTGTTCAGTCGCTCAGTCGTGTCCGACTCTTTGCAACCCCATGGACTACAGCACGCCAGGCTTCCCTGTCCTTCACTGTCTCCTGGAGTTTGCTCAAACTCATGTCCATTGAGTTAGCGATGCCATCCAACCATAACACGTCACAGGGGAGCAATAGGAATGATAAAAATCTGCAGAATTAGTATAATGTTATTCTGCTCTAAAACTCAAATCAAATCTGAATGTGGAATACTCTTCTTCTTAAGTCAAGCAGATGAGGGACTTCCCTGGTGGGTCAATGGTTAAGAGAAAGCACTTCCACTGCAGGGGGGTGGGGTGGGCAGGTTCAATCCCTGGACAGGGAACTAAGATCCTGCATGCCGGGTGGCTCAGCTTAAAAAAAAAAAAAAAATGAGCAGATGATGGGCAGCCTTTGCTCTGGACGAGCTCTTGGCAGCATTTACTGAACACAGGCTACCTGGGACCTAGCCATCCCACAGGCACGTAGGCACACTTTAGGTCTCCTCACAGCACAACTCAGAGAAATCACAAACCAGAAACTGCCATATGCCCAACAAGAATAGAACCAGCAAAGAAATCACGGTATAGTCACATGACAATATACTACCCAGTACCCAGAATGCAAGACCTACAACTACAGCCCAAACTATGAATGAATCTCATGATGTTGATGGGGGAATCCAGACACTAAAGTGAACATGCCAGAAGATTCCACTCCATGGGGGGTGGAATCAGGATGGTCACCCTTGGGGAGGGGGTAGGAGTGTGGTAGTAACTGGAAGGGGCACAGGTGGACTTCTGTCCTCTTGTTTCTTAACATGGGCAGTGATGACATAAGTAAATTTAATTTGTTAGAATTTATTGAGCTGCATAAATGTGTACTTTCCTGTATGTATCCCTGGAGAAGGGCATGGCAACGCACTCCAGTATTCTTGCCTGGAGAATCCCCATGGACAGAGGAGCCTAGCGGGCTACAGTCTATAGGGTTGCAAAGAGTCAAACACGTATGAAGTGACTTAGCATATACACACTGTATGTATGATGTACTTTGAGCTTTAAAACCTAAAAAAGAGACTTGGAACAAAAATGAAGGTGAAAATGAAAGTGAAGTCCCTCAATCGTGTCTGACTCTTTGCAACCCCATGGACTGTAGCCTACCAGGCTCCTCCATCCATGGGATTTTCCAGGCAAGAATACTGGAGTGGGTTGCCATTCCCTTCTCCAGGAGACCTTCTTGACCCAGGGATTGAACCTGGGTCTCCTGCACTGCAGGCAGACGCTTCACCATCAGAGCCACCAGGGAAGTCCCTAAGAGTAAAGCAGTGAGGTGGACAGGGCTCTTGGAGCCAGATTTTGTCTGGCATGCATCATTCCTGGGAGCTCTCCTGTCCATGCAAAGACTTCTTAGCTGAATGTGGCAGAAGAGGCTTCTGTGAGAAGAGATGAAAGAGGCTACAGAGAAACTGGCGCTTTCTTTGGAAAGGAGCGGTTTTACAAAATCTAGAGGTGCAAACTCCACTCGGGTAATTAATCCACTGAGCTATCCATTTCAGCTGGACCCAGGTTTGCTTCAGAAACATTTGGGGGCTTTGTCTTTTGTTTTTCTTCCCTTTAAAAAATGTTTGGAATGAAGGGGAAAGACATCATTATTTTATATGGAAATCAAATCAATGTTTACAGATAGAGAATGGAAAGAAAAGCTGATCAATGGTGACAAATTAGAAGCCAGAGATGGAAAGAGATTCTCTATAAAGGCTCTAATACCACAGGCAAATGGGGTTTCCATTTGGTTCAATAACAATATTTATAGTAACAGCTAACACGTATGCAGGGTTTACACGTGCTAGGCATGGCTCTAAGTGCTCACACACATTAACTTATTCAATTTCCATCTACAAGGTAAAGATTGTACAACCCCTAATTTGCAGACTGACATCGAGACCCAGAGAGGTTAAGAAACTTGCTCAAACTCACACAGCCAGTAAGTGACAGACTAGGCTGTCTGGCTAGAATCTGCCTTCTTAACCATCATACCACAGAGCTTTCTAACAAGCATTTTGTTGTTGTTGTTTAGTCGCTAAGTCATGTCCGATTCATGCGACCCCATGGACTGTAGCCCATCAGGCTCCTCTGTCCATGGGATTTCCCAGGCAAGAATACTTGAGTGGATTGCCATTTCCCTCTCCAGGTGATCTTCCCAACCCGGGAATCGAACCCATGTCTCCGTTTGTCAAGCCCTTATTATATGCTGGGCACTATAGTGGGCAAGAGAGGTACTGCTGCTGCTGCTAAGTCACTTCAGTCATGTCCGACTCTGTGCAACCCCATCCCTGGGATTCTCCAGGCAAGAACACTGGAGTGGGTTGCCATTTCCTACTAACATATACAAAACACCAACTCATAGGTTGCAGGATTAGTCTGTGCAGTGATAAAGCTCACACAGGCATCCAGAGGTCTAACTCAAGAATGGAAAGTTAGAAAACACTCTCCAAATGGTGGATGTAAGTTTTCAATGACTAAAAAGCACCATCTGTTTTCTCAGTACATTCTAAGAATAAAATTCCTTGAATAAAATTCTTCTCAGTAGAATAAATTATAAGGATCAACATCCCTTGATGCCCCACCCTCTCCTGGGTCATGAAACTCAATAAAACTCTCTTCATTTTGATTGGAGGGGGAAAAAAATAAGAACCCATTAATATGTTTGTTTACTTTTCCTGAATTGCCCTCTTGTGTAAAATGGATTGCTCACCACTAATGTAGCAGGCTCCTATACAGGGACTCTCAGAAGGTGCCCAGGTTATTAAAAAATCAAAGAAATGAAAAGCAGGATTGCAATACATACTGCACATTAATAATGTTTACACAACAAATTCACACTCTTCACATATATACACTCACAAACTTAAATACAATGTAAAATAATTATGATCTCAAGAGAATTACAGGATCTTTTTCTTTTAAAATATTAATTCAGAGAGTGCCCCATGGATGGTGTGGTCCAGCCACAGACTGTACAGTGGATGTCTTATGATGAACACCTTGGAAACTACACATAAAATCTCATGCAGAGATAACCCCAAAGTTTCATTTGAGTCCTCCAGGAATGGGAGACCCAAGTTTAATCAGGTTCCACTACTGCTCTATCCATTTGATAAGCCTTTCTTAAGGGAAGAAGAATAAAAGATTGACCCTAGTGGTAAGGAACGATGAAAGCCTAGCTAGGAACCAGTAATAGGGAAGAAAGGAGGTTCACAAAGCTGAAAAATATGTGGGTGAAAACTCTAGGATGTGGCCAATAAAGTCGCAGGCCAGCTAGAGGTAGGATCTTCATAGTATCTAGAGGTCAAATCCAGAAGTTCAACTAAGGTAACGAGCAACAGGCAGGAACACAACCTCCTGCCTACCTGCCCTTGAACTAGCTCTGACCCAGGCCTCCAGATGCTACGCTCATGCCCTGGCCCATCTTTGCTGGCCTCTCTACAGGGACAGGGGTTCCTAAAAACATGTGAAACTCCCAATATGTGCTCCCTTCTCCCATGTCCATCCCATTTCCTGGGAGTCAATTAAATGTTTTTAGAGAATAAAACATGGTGCCCAATTTGACACAGCATCCTACGCTCCTTTCCAGAAGAGTGTAAGGTCCAATTCTAAACAGATCCTGTCGTAGAAAAAGTCCTGAAAAAGGTATGAAAGCGCCTCAGACCCAAAGATGAGACAGCACAGAAAGCTAGTTGAAAACCATTTTCCAATGTCTGTTTATTTTTCTGCTAAAATTTATTCACTGTGTGAGTTGCCAAGGGAAGTTAAGGCTCTTGTTCTGAAGCAAGAGAGGTTCTCTTTCCACATGACACCTGTAGAAGATGGAAAATGTGATACCCTCTGTGTATCACAGAACACCAGTTCCCAGTAAGAAGACACCCCAATTTCTGCCAGCGCGGCACCCAGTGGGGGCAGCTTTTCCACTTTTCTCCTCTTGCTGAAAGGGCCCTAGAAAGGCCACCAGGGCCTTCCCCAAGGGCAAAGTCCTCCCTGGCCCCCAGTGAGGACTCACTGCTCACTATCCCTTTTATTTAGCTAAGCAGCAGAGCTTAAAAATAATTTCTAGAGCTCTTTACTCAAAGACACACTCAAGAAGAGGTCTGTGGACCATGTACTAAATGCACTGGATCCTACTCGAACTATCAAAGGCTAAGTGTGACCTTGAAACATCCTCTCCAAATTCTTCCCTTACATCCAGTCCAGACTAACACAAATTGATTCTATTTTCTCAAAACACCAGCCTGTTCAGATAGCTTTGTTTATCTTCATTAGCATTTCTCCATGATGAGGAGGGCAAGGGTTCAAAGCTCAATGTTGCATCCAGAGAGACAAGGCCTATGGGAAGATGTAAACCTGAAAGAGGTGATGAACCCATGGGCAATTCTCCAGACATCCTTGAGTCAAGAGACTTTCTCAAACACATTCCACCCTCACTCCCCAACGGGAATAGTTTATACTTCCTGAGGCCTGGCTTTGCTTCAGACCATCTCCTAAGAGCTTCATGTAGGTTAACATCTAATCCTCACACCAGCCCTCTGGGGTAGGTGTCACAGGTGAAAGAGAAAGCTGGAGTTTGAACCTAGAAGTCTGATTCTCAAGCCTAGGCTCCCATGAGGGCCACAAGATATTTCCATACTCAAGGATTATGGCTGGTCCTCTTATGACCTCTTATGTCTTCTTATGACCTGGATAACCACGGTGGTGTGGGCACTCACCTAGAGCTGGACGTCCTGGAGTGTGAGGTCAAGTCTTACTTACATTACTATGAACAAAGCTAGTGGAGGTGATGGAATTCCAGCTGAACTATTTAAAACCCTAAGAAATGATGCTGTTAAGGTGCGGCACTCAATATGTCAACAAGTTTGGAAAACTCAGCAGTTGCCACAGGACTGGAAAAGGTCAGTTTTCATTCCAATCCCAAAGAAGGGCAATACCAAGAATGTTCAAACTACCAGACAATTGTGCTCAAGCTAGCAAGGTTATGCTCAAAATCCTTCAAATTAGGCTTCAGCTGTATATGAATTGAGAACTTCCAGATGTACAAGCTGAGCTTAGAAAAGGCAGAATCAGACATCAAATTGTCAACATTCATTGGATCATACAAAAAGCAAGGAAATCCTAGAAAAGCATCTATTTCTGCTTCACTGACTATGCTAAAGCTTTTGACTGTGTGAATCACAACAAACTACGGAAAATTCTTAAAGAGATGGAAGTACCAGGCTACTTTACCTGTCTCCTGAGAAACCTGTACGCAGGTCAAGAAGCAACAGTTACAAGTGGACATGGAACAACTGATTGGTTCAAAATTGAGAAAGGAATACAACAAGGGTGTATATTGTCACCCTGCTTATTTAACTTATATGCAGAATACATTTGCGAAATGCTGGGCTGGATGAAATCCAAGCTGGAATCAAGATATCCAGAAGAAATATCAACAACCTCCAATATGCAGATATTACCACTCTAATGGCAGAAAGTGAAGAGGAGCTAAAGAGCCTCCTGATAAGGATGAAAGAAGAGTGTGAAAAAGCTGGCTTGAAACTCAACATTCAAAAAACTAAGATTATGGCAAATGGTCCCATCACCTCACGGCAAATAGAAGGGGAAAAGTGGAGGCAATGACAGATTTTATTTTCTTGGGCTCCCAAATCACTCTTGACGATGACTGCAGCCATGAAATTAAAAGATACTTGCTCCTTGGAAGGAAAACTATGACAAATCTAGACAGTATAATAAAAAGCATTATTATTTGCTTTTTGCCAACAAAGATCCATATAATCAAAGCTATGGCTTTTCCAGTAGTCATGTACAGATGTAAGAGTTGGACCATAAAGAAGGCTGAGCACCGAAGAATTGATGCTTTCAAACTGTGGTGCTGAAGAAGACTCTTGAGAGTCCTTTGACTGCAAGGAGATCAAACCAGTCAATCTTAAAGGAAATCAACCCTGAATATTCATTGGAGGGACAGACGCTGAAGCTGAAGCTCCAGTACTTTGGCCACCTGACAGGAAGAGCTGACTCTCTGGAAAAGACCCAGATGCTGGGAAAGATTGAAAGCAAAAGGAGAAGGTGGAGACAGAGGATGAGATGGTTGGATAGCAACACCAACTCAATGGACATGAATTTGAGCAAACTCCAGGAGACAATGGAGGAGCCAGAGGAACCTGGCTTGCTGCAATCTATGGGGTTGCAAAGAGATGAACACAACTTAGGGAATGAACAACCACAATGCTCTTATGAGGCTCATTTACCTAACTGTGTTATGAGAGTTCATTTACTTCTCTATCTCCTTGCCTCGTAAACTGCTAACTGTCCCTCACTATTCATTCTCCCTTCTCCCTTTTTATAATAACCTCCACCCACAAGGTTTACCTAAGTACACGATCATCTGCTCCAGACTACATTTCCCAACATCCCTTGCAGCTGGATATGGCCATGTGACTAAGTTTAAGCCTTGGGATGTGAATGGAAGCCTCTTAATAACAAGCTGCTTCCCAGATTTTGAAAAACTGGGATGAAAAAAAAGCGATGAAAAATTGTAAAAAAAAAAAAAAAAAAAAAAACTGGGTCCGAAAATGACTTCATGGACGTACCCTGCCAGTCTGGTGTGATTCCCCCTGGGACTTATAGGAAGTAAGAACCTGTCTTATTTAGCCAATCTGTTTGGAGATATTACAGCATCTACAGGCTTCCCAGGTGGGTTAGTGGTATATAACTCACCTGCCAATGTAGGAGATGCCTGAAGCAGCTTAGCATGCATGCACACACACACGGCAGCTTACCTTATATGCTAGATTAAGCACCTTAAAGACCAAACCTTGTCTTACTCCACACAGCATCCCCCAAACCCTCTTTTAGTTCTTGAAACTTAATAATTGCTCATCAAATATTTGTAAGATGAATGAAAACACCATTATGCATACCAGGTGATACTGGGGCCAAAGAGACTTATCCAGACTCAGAGAGTGCTTAGTCGCTCAGTCGTGTCTGACTCTTTGCAACCCCATGACCTATAGCCCACCAGGCTCCTCTGTCCATGGAATTCTCCAGGCAAGAATACTGGAGTGGGTTGCCATTCCCTTCTCCAGGGGGTCTTCCTGACCCAGGGTTCAAACCCAGGTCTCCTGCATTGCAGGCAGATTCTTTACCATCTGAGCCACCAGGGAAGCCCTATCCAATCTCAGTAGAAGATCCTTATCCAGGGGGGTACAGTGTCTCCCACATTCCTAGCAAACAGGTGCTCGGGCCAGAGAATCTATGTTTCAAGAAACATTTGCAACAGGGGAGGAGTAAACCTGTACCAAGTCTGTGTTGGCTCTCTGCTGAGATGATGGATTTTGTGCTTAACCACAAGTCAGCTGAGGTTACTGCTTTATCTCACAATAATGAAGAGCTCAATTGGAGCACTTACTACAGACCAGGTACTATACTAAGCAGGCCACATACATTACTGCATTCGTTTTCATTTAATCCTCACGACAACCCTAAAAGGTAGGAACTTGTATTATCCCCAGATGAGTAAACCAGGCTCAGAAAGAAGTTAAGTAACTTGCCCCAGCCGCATGGACATAAGTGACAAAGGTCAGATTCAAACCCAAGTTGTTTGAACCCTACACTTCTCTTCTTACCCACGAGGCTACCCTGCCTCTGTCCATGTGTGACAGGCTTTTGTTCGCTACTATGATGACACGTTGGGAGGGCTGGGCCAGGTTTTGTGTTTATCTGAATAGGTGCCTAATGCCCTGAGCTTACCGTGTGGGCGTGATACTTTTCCTCTGTGCACAGTTGGTGACAGGCTGCACACACCCGCCGGGCTGCAGCAGGGCAGAGGGCAAGCAGCCTTGGCCCTGGGGCCCGCCTCGCTCCCTCTTGCTTCCTCCGGCTCCCTGGACTGCCCTTGCCGCCCCCTGACCTCTGCACCCACGGCCCGTGCCACTGCCACCCACAGCCTGTGTCTTTTCCCATCGGCTGCCTGCCCTGGGTGTCCTTCCCTGCCCGCCTCCATGCACAGTTCTTGCCAGGCCTTGAAACCCTCCTCCTCGAAGCTACATGGTCCAGACCTGCCCATCGAGCTTGGTAACGGTGTGGTCCAGGTTTCACATCCACCTTATCCTCACAGCCATTTTTCAACTCCACTAGCTCCTTCCTCCTCACACCAGCTTTCCTAAGAGGTTGCAAACCTAATGACTATAGGTCAAATGTGGCCCCCAAGCATGTTTTGTTTGGTTGTACTATGCTTTCTGAAAATTGAATTACTTATGTCAAGTTGTTAGACTTTATATACACACTCAGATTTCAAGTGTCTCTGGAAAAATCAGGAGTCCTGTACTTCCCGGGTGGTCCAGTGGTTAAGAATCTGTCTGCCAATGCAGGAGACCTAGGTTCGATCCCCAGTCTGGGAAGATTCCACACGCTGCAGAGCCACTAAGCCCATGTACCACAACTATTGAGCCTGTGCTCTAGAGCCTGTGGTCTGCAACAAGAGAAGCCAGTGCAATGAGAAGCCCTCACAGTGCAACTGGAGAAAGCCCGCGTGCAGCTGCAAAGATGCAGCCCAGTCAAAAATAAATGCATAATTTTTTTAACTTGAAAAAAAAGAAAAATCAGGAGTCCTGGCAACAACAGGCCCTGTTTTCCCATGTGGCAAATGGCTAGAGTTGAATTCGGACATGAGTGAGCATGAATTTCCGGTTTACCAGGGTCCACGCCAGTCCCTGCTCTACTTTTCCCATCCAGACATCCATTCACTCATTTCCACGGCCTGCCGGCCTCCTTTGGGCGCTTGTGTCTGCAATGCCTGCTGTAGTGTCTCCATTTCTCTGATGAGGAAACTGAGAAAGTGGGGAGAGAGTGCATTCTTCCAGATCTCCAAGTTGAGTTCATCAGCAAACGCCAGGGCTGGAAATCATTAGATATTATTTATTATCAAGCTCCTGGGTGTCCCAGGCACTGTCCAGAGCATCACAGAGGCTTCAATGCAGGTCTGTTGCTGCTGCCTCTCTAGTCACTACCCACCCCCACTGCTGCTCCAAACGCATGAACAGGCCAAAGAAAGGCACTGTACTTTTCAACACACACATCACAAACACCTCTTTTACCATGTGCCATGGTAATCTGATTCTCCCCATCTTACCTCCATGCCCCGATTAACTTTTCTCAAATCTCTTATTCAAGTTATACACTCTGAACCTGCTGAGATATAACCTTTCTGTAAGGTAATCCCCTCTGGCCTGGATCCGGGATGGTATGTGTATGTGTGTGTGTTTGTACATGCATGTGTGCTCACACATGTGCTTCTGGACAAACGCACTCTCTTCTCATGAACTTCCCACATGGCTGAGAAGCCAACCGGTGCCCCAGGTGGTAAGCCACTGTCCACCCCACTGCCCCATGGAAAGGGGTGGCAGCTGCTGATTCCGTGAAGGAATGAAAGTTCCGGGTGGCCCTGTCTTCGATTTTTCAAGAATCTGGGAATATAATTTAGAAAAGGGAAACAATGCTTTCTATTAAGAAGACAAGTACTGGGACTTTCCTGTTGGTCCAGTGGCTAAGACTCCATGCTCCCAATGCAGGGGGCTCAGGTTCAATCCCTGGTCAGGAAACTAGATCCCACTTGCGACAAGATTCCACATGCTACAAAGAAGATTGAAGATCCCGCGGGCCACAACTAAGATCTGGCACAGCCAAATAAATAAATTAATTAAATAAATATTTTTTAAAAAAGAAAAAGACCTCTGCTGAGAAACAAACCACCCCACTCCCACCCCCACCTCACCACCCCCAGCCCCACCCCAGGGGCTTGAGAGACTTTACAAGGATCAGGTGCTGGAGGACTGATAGGCAAGGCTGGCTCCCCTTGAAATGCCCCACTGGAACAGCCAGCAGCAGGTCCCCAATCTCTTGTCCCATGCCGACACCTGTCCTAGGACCTGGAAGAGGACCCCAGAAGCTTAGCTGGCTTTGCCCTCCAGCTTCGTCCTCCACAACCACAAGACAACTAAGATGTTTTTGACTGGTTTGTTTTCCTAACTCCTTGTTTGAGCTATCCTAAAAACAAACC
Organism: Dama dama; assembly: GCF_033118175.1. Lineage (NCBI taxonomy): Eukaryota > Metazoa > Chordata > Mammalia > Artiodactyla > Cervidae > Dama > Dama dama. Next base: position 19,414,818 of record NC_083692.1, on the reverse strand, counting down.
TTTTTTTTTTTTTTTTTTTTTTTACTTTTTCTTATCCATCTTCTCTTTGGAACCCTCAGGTTCTTAACTCACACTGCATAGTGTGGATCTTTCCAATAAGGAGGTTGCAGCTTCCATTTCTTTGATTAAACAGTTCCAACAAAGAATTCATTGAGATGAATGTGCTTATCATGAACCAGGTAGCATCCTTTTTCTCCCTAAACCACACGCAATTAACATATAAATGGCCTGGCAAAGGGACTTCTTTGAGAAGCGGCAGTTTATAACTCCACTTGCTCCTTCACTTCTGAAGCTTTTTTTTTTTTTTTTAAGGAGAGAGAAAAGAACAATTTCCAAACGAGAAAATGTCACAGATGGCCACAAACTGGCTTCCCGAGGGATGATCATTTTGATGCAAATACTCTTTCTCCAAGTGAAAAAACGTACAATGTACAAAGTGTCCACTTGAGGATCTGCGCCTCCTATTTGGGTAATCGCCTTCGATGGTGGGTACCGAGCAGGCAAATGATATGCCCAGAAAGGCAGTCAATGAGAGAGGTGCACCCGCCCTGCATCCCCATTGGCCAGGCTGGGCACCAGCTGGAACCAGGGCCAGCTTTGAGGACAGCAGCGCGACTTGATAGGATTCTCTCTTCAAAGCATAGAGCAAACATCAATTAATCCTCAAAAGATGCTTTCAAGGAGAACATTATCCCTTTTGAGGATGTGGAAGCTAAGAGGGGCCACAGGTAGTTGAAGGGACAGCGGAGAAGAAAACAGAGCCCTGGGCTCCGAGATCAGTTCTCCAGAGAGAGTCAAGTTGCAGGAGATGGATGAACCTACAGAATTGGGGCGACAGAGGAGGCCGCCAAGGAGCCACTGCTTCTGAGGGTGTCCCCTAAGGCTCCCATTCCAGAGGAGGCTGCAAAGTGAAACAGGGTGAGAGCCCTGATCATGGCTCTGTGTGCACCAAGCCGGGAACCAGAGTTCAAAGGATTGGACTTGGGCTCAAAACCCCTTCGTTAGAGCCTAGGTTGAACATGGAGGAGGAAAACTGAAACCTGGATCCAATTTGCCACCTAAGCCTGTTTGGGCACCCCCACCTTGTTCTTGAAAGGGGGGGAGGTTGGATTTGTGTGTGCACACTGAGGCTATCCCCCACCTGGCTGGTCTCTCCATCTCAAGAGGACCAGTCCAGAAGTTCCCACAGCTCACATTCATAAGGATCACAGCCTGTCACTGTGCTTGGCAATAAACATCGCACATTCTCACATTACACATTTATGCAACCTTTAATATTTTGCTGTGAGATACCTGGAAAAGTTGTATGCCACTGATAAAAAAAAAAGTACTGTAAAAACACCCCACAATCTCTTCTCCACACACAGGTAATAACCTTACACATGGATCTCTACAATGCATGTTTTTAGTCTGTGTTTTCTCAAAAAACTTCAATCGCTTTCTTTGCTGTACACTATGTACTGTTTGCATCACTAAACAGAACCCATGCCATGTGCAAAAATAGGCTTGTTGGAGAGGCTTAGGTTTTTATAGAAAGGACTTTCCTAAGGAGTCTGAATGAGTTTGGGCTTCCCTGGTGGCTCAGTGGTAAAGAATCTGCCCGCCAATGCAGAAGATGTGGGTTCAATCCCTGGGTCCAGAAGATCCCCTGGAGAAGGAAATGGCAACCCACTCCAGTATTCTTGCCTAGAAAATCCCATGGACAGAACCTGGAGGGCTCTAAGTCCATGGAGTTGGGCCACAAAAATGTCAGACACAACTAAGCAACTAAACAACAAACTGAATGAGTTTGCTCTCAATTTACCACACAGTCAAAGAAATACAGGAAACCACCCTATGACTGACTTTTTTTTAACTCAAATACCAACGACTATTCTGACATAGCCTTCTGTATACACGGGTATGATTTCAGAGCAATAGAAAAATATCTGGAAGGAGATACAAAAAGTGTCCTTAACTGTTGGGAGTAGAATGGGTGAGAGGGGAAGAAGTCTTTTTTCTTTTTTCTCTTCTTTTTCTTCTCATTTCATGTCCTGTACTGTGCATTTTTTACAATCGGTATGTCACTCCTTAAATGTTTAAAATTATGAAATGAAAAGTCACTCCAAGATCATTTTTCCCCCATGGGTTGCATTTTGTCCCCATACCCCTGCAAAGTAAGCAAGTAAGTCTTGAAAATAGCTTGCTGTCTTTTACACAAAAAATATTACACACCTTTGTCACGATATTGTCAACACGCGGGCAGCTTCATCTAAAATGCAGCAAGCTAAGAAAGAACAGTATCTTGAAACCTACTTCACAGAGGAGGGTAAAGCTGTATCAGACAGAGGCAGAAATGTCGCTCCGACACCTAGGAAAAAACTGAGCTTCCAGACTTGACTTCCTTAGGGATTATTTCAGAAACAGCTGAAAAGCCACCTTTCTACACAAATCAGACATAGCTCCTGCTCCCAATTCTTAGTCCCTATGAATGGCCAGAACACACAAACTCACAAAACCAACCAATAGGCTGGAATCCCTCCAATTATTAAAATCATTTTTTTTCTTCTCTTAAAGAATGGACTTTTCAAATGACACCAACCTCTTCCATCATTTAAGTGTTTATTTAGAGAATACTGCTGTTGGAAGCTTGAGAAATGGAGATCTAATCTCAAAGGGCCCTTATCATTTGCAAAGTAATTAGAAATGAAGTTTTAAAAAAAAAAACACCCTGGGGTTGAAGTGATGAGGCCAACAGGAAAATCCAATTCATTTACAAAATTTTCACTTCCATCTGTTTTCCTCACGAATACTACTAGATACAGTTATTATCAGCAAATCAGTGACGAGGAGGCTGAAATGAAGGAAAATGTACACTCTGGGTCTCTTGAACTCCTGGCATTTGGCAGAGCCGTGCAGCAGGATCAAATTGTCAATTTCAGCCTGACCCTGAAATCAAGACTCTAATAGTCACAGAAGTTCTGCAGCTAATCAGTTACTGTTCACACTCCACTCATCAGAATCCTTAAAGTCACCAGAGGGAGCCTGCATTTGCAACACACCAGAAAGCATTCCTTGGGGGGCTTAGCCGTCCTTCCAGTTCTACTTTTGCCCTCTCCTTCCAGAGACTGATTTAGAAATGAAGGGAAGAAGGCTAAGAAAACTCTCACCTTTAATATTAATAAGAATTGCGCAGTCCCCGGATGATCAGAGCCCAGACTACACAGGACTTGAAAGAACGATTGAGACTTTGATATGAAATATGAAAAAGTAACAGGCAGGAGGGGTGGGGAGACCAAACTGGGAGGCCCAGGACCCAGCTCCTGAGCTCCAGTCCTGACTCGCCAGCAACGATCACTCTGATTTATTAAGCAAGGATGATGTACACTTGCCTCGCCACCTTTTTATCTGTGAGATGAATGAAATGATCTCTCAAATGGCTTATTTGTCATGACAGGAAGAAAAAATACAACACAGTACAATACAAATAAGGGAACTAGGAATTGAGCCCCCCCTTTGCCTTCTTTTCAAAGAGATTTCCCATATGCCATCTCATCAGTATCTCTGGTGAGATACGCTATGTGCTTAGTTGCTTCAGGCATGTTGGACTCTTTGTGACCCCATGGACTATAGCCCACCAGGCTCCTCTCTGTTCATGGGATTCTTCAGGCAAGAATCCTGGAGTGGGTTACCATGCGCCACTCCAGGGAATCTTCCCAACTCAGGGATCAAATCCAGGTCTCCCACACTGCAGGCAGATTCTTTACCGTCTGAGCCACCAGGGACACCTCCCCTGGTGAGACAGTAGCCTGTTATTATTAGCCCTGTTTTATAGAAAAAGCAACTGAGGTACAGAGTAGGGAACTGACTAGGGCAGCGTGGTTTGTAGAAGCAGTATTGGTCGATTCAGAACATTGCAATGAAGTTCAGCGATATGGGTCTCGGGTTGAGTCTGGAAGACTCAGCCACCTGAGGATACAGAATTCAGACCTCCTCTGTACCACGCTGGAGCTCTCTCCTTGAGCTCATCCTACTTCTGCACAGAATCTTTTAACTAAGACAGTCTCAGAGTCTCACTGGTCAAGGGGATAGTAGGGAAAGCAAAGGCCTCTATTGACTCCCTTTAAAAAAAAAAATTATTTATTTAGTTGTGCCTGGTCTTAGTAACAGGCTTCCCTGATATCTCAGTTGGTAAAGAATCTGCCTGCAATGTAGGGACCTGAGTTCAATTTCCGGGTTGGGAAGATCTGCTGGAGAAGGGATAGGCTACCCACTCCAGTATTTTTGGGCTTCCCTTGTGGCTCAGCTGGTAAAGAATCTACCTGCAATTCGGGAGACCTGGGTTCAATCCCTGGGTTGGGAAGATCCCCTGGAGAAGGGAACAGCTACCCACTCCAGTATTCTGGCCTGGAGAATTTCATGGACTGTATAGCCCATGGAGTCACAAAGAGTCGGACACAACTGAGTGACTTTCACTTGGTCTTAGTTGCAGCATGCGGGATCTTTAGTTGTGGCAGTCAAACTCTTAGTTGTGGCATGTGGGATCTAGTTCCCTGACTAGGGACTGAACACAGGTCCCCAGCATCGAGAGCATGAAGTTTTAACCACTGGACCACCAGGGAAGATCCCTCTACCGACACTTTAACCCATGTGTCAGTTTGTTCTGAAGCAAACATGGACATCCTTCAGTGATGAGGCCAGGAGAGAAGATGGCGAGGCCAGGAGTGAACATGTGGATGGTGTCAAGCCTCAGGGGGTGGTTAACGGCTCGAGGCATGAGTGGTCAGCAGAAGCCCCAGATAATGATTCCTGCACTCAGGTGTAATTTCTATTGTTACAAAATGTCAGGCATTCGAGAATCTAAGATCAACCACTGCTATCGAAGACCTGGGTGAGTAGGAAAGAAGGACAGAAACAAGTGTTCAATGAGCATCTTCTAAGGCCTGGCCTGTTCCTCGGGTCTTCACAGAACTCATCTCGTGCAACGGCTCCAGGCAGGCACGACACGGGCTTTCTCCCTTGACAGAGAGAGGAAGGGGATGTCTCTGGTTCCTTCCAGCCCAGGCACATTATGGTCATTGTCCTGTCCCCACTCCATCACTCAAATTCTCTTCTACCACAGGATGCTGCTGGGGCTTCTCTGATGCCACAAAATCCTGCCCCCACCCCACCCCAGACCCCTCTCTCTGGGGCAGACCCCAGACCCCTCTTCTCTTATCACCCCAACTGTATCCAGGAGGACCCCTCACGAGAACACCCTCAGTTTACTCAGGGACCCATGAGGCAACACTGGGGGAGGTGAGAGGGGTGAGGAGAGAGAGAAAGAAGGATGACAGAGAGGCAGTCCGTCACTTCCGGAAGGATGCGAGCACTTCCCAGCATGCTTTGGGAAAGCCACCCAAACCCAACACCGCTCCAGGAAACTACATCCCAGGAATTGCAGGGGACCGAACAGACCCAGGTGGAGCATGGCTCCCACCCCACCTGAGATAATATTATGAAAAGAACACGTGTGATCAGGGAAGAAGGAAAGACCATGTTTAAGACCTGCCCCCACCACCACACACACACATGTGCCTTTTCCTAGCCTCCACTTGGAGCAAACAGTGAAGCCAACCCAAACCCAGAAGTGTGAATAACGCATGGAGCCAGCTCAGGCCTCCCACTCAGGGAGGCGTGTCAGGCGGCACAGATGGCCGCCTCACGCACACAGGCCACAGGTCTGCTATGGGGGCTGAGATGCCAGCACCGCCCCAGTGCTCCTCAGTAACCAGGCAAGAAAACGTGGGGCTCCCCCAGAGAGCTATGAAATGTGACGCGAGGTCTTACGAGTGAATGGGGAAGTGCCAGCCGTCCTGGGGCAGACACCAAGAGCTGGAGTGATTTGTGAGCCCTTTTTTCATGAGTTAATTTGCTTCCAGCAGATTCCATTAGTGACCTGACAGACCCTGGGCCTGGAGGAGGGCCTTGGAAGAGCTACTGAGTCAGCAAACTGAAGTGGCGACAGGGAAGGCCAGATGTCTTGCACCCAGCCCTTTGCCCGGCGTTTCTATTTGAAGAGCTTAGAATAATTATTTGCGAAGCTCTTGTTAAGGCAGCACCACTAAGCTACCTACAGAGAGAAAACGCACGAACCTTGACCACCAAACGGCCAACCAGAAGCTGATGCAATACAGGAAAAGGATTCCCACATGAAAGAATCTTCACTTCCCAGTGGCAGGAAGAAAGCAAAAGTCACAGTTACAATTGAACCGTGAACACGGTTGCACCATGTTCAATCTGCAACCAGGAACCTGAGGGGAGTGGAGGTGGGGAGAGGGTTGAACTTTCTGAGTTTCAGGTGACAATTCTAGTAGAATAAGAAAATGATGAAACTATTAATACTGCTGCTGCTCTTACTACAAATAATAATAATTACAGTTAACATTTATTTGGCACCTGGTATGTGCTAAGAGGTCTTCCCTGGTGGCTCAGACATAAAGAATCTTCCTACAATGCAGGAGACCCAGGTTCAATCCCTGGGTTGGGAAGATCCCATGGAGTAGGAAATGGCACCCCACTCCAGTATTCTTGTCTGGGAAATCCCATGGGCAGAAGAGCCTGGAGGGCTATAGTCCATGGGGTCACAAAGAGTCAGACACAACTGAATAGACTTAGCACCATGCATGTGCTAAGAACCATGCTACAAGCTTTTTAGGCACTATCTCCTTTACTCTTTGCAACAGCCCTTTGAAGCAGGCAAACTCTGTAGGTAAGCGATGTCTCGAGGCCACAAAGTCACGAGAAAGATTCAGAGAAGAATCAAGCCCCAGATGTGTCTGACTCCAAGCTTGTGCACTGGACCACTTTGCTACCACTCAGTCTCGTGGACCAGAGAGAGGGCATCGAAATGGGACTCTGGAGCATGGGCTCCAGCCCCACACGCATCCTAAGTAGCTGTGGAATCTCAGTGAGTGATTTCAACTCATGGGCCATTCTACCCTATAAGATGATTGACTAATTTCTTAAGGGTTCCCTCAATTCAAATTACAGTCCCTGACCACTGGAATGCCACCTGAGTTGATGGGGAAGGGGATATAAAAACTCAGGCACAGCCCTGTCCTCAAGGACTCTGCAATCTTGCCCTGCCTTACGCAAAAGCTCAAGAACCTTGGGTGTCCTGTTCAGTGATTCTTTTTTAATATATCACTAAAAAAGTTTTTCTGACAGTCCATCTACTGTTTGCTCTTCTTTGTAAACACAGGCATGGAGAGGTGTCTAAAAAGACATTCAGCTAATGGATCTGGACTGATTATTTTTGCTCTCATCTTTTTACATTTTTGCATTGCTTGAATTTTTAGTAACAAATATACATCATTTTTGTAAAAATAATAAATTCATTTCAAAACACCACTAAAACAATAGTATATGTGCATGTTTATATGCACATACATACAAATATACACCAACCTAGACATATTAAAAACCTAGCATATTAAAAAGCAGAGACATTACTTTGCCAACAAAGGTCCGTATAGTCAGAGCTATGGTTTTACCAGTAGTCATGTATGGATGTGAGAGTTGGACTATAAAGAAAGCTAAGCACCAAAGAACTGATGCTTTTTTTTTTTTTTAATTATTTTTTTTTTTTTTTGGTCATACATTGATATGAATCAGCCATAGATTTACACGTATTCCCCATCCCGATCCCCCCTCCCACCTCCCTCTCCACCCAATTCCTCTAGGTCTTCCCAGTGCACCAGGTCCGAACACTTGTCTCATGCATCCCACCTGGGCTGGTGATCTGTTTCACCATAGATAGTATACATGCTGTTCTTTTGAAATATCCCACCCTCACATTCTCCCACAGAGTTCAAAAGTCTGTTCTGAACTGTGGTGTTGGATAAGACTCTTGAGAGTCCCTTGGACTGCAAGGAGATCCAACCAGTCTATCCTAAAGGAAATCAGTCCTGAAGATTCATTGGAAGGATTGACGCTGAAGCTGAAATGCCAGTACTTTGGCCACCTGATGCAAAGAACCGACTCATTGGAAAAGACCCTGATGCTGGGAAAGATTGAAGGTGGGAGGAGAAGGGGATGACAGAGGATGAGATGGTTGGATGGCATCACTGATGTGATGGACATACATTTGAGTAGGCTCGGGGAGTTGGTGATGGACAGGGAAGCCTGGCATGCTGCAGTCCACCGCGTCACAAAGAGGCAGACATGACTGAGCGACTGAACTGACTGACATATATACACAGACATGTATATTTCAACATTAACTGGATATTTCATAATATTAGGAAAATAACTCCAACGAGATTGTGACTATGAGTTTATAAAGAATCCTTGTGTTTTGTAGAGACCTACTGAAATATTTACAGATAAAATGGCATCTGGGATTCATTTCAAAATATCCCTGGTGTAGGAGGGTCAGGGTAGGCTGTTGGTGAGACTGGCTCTGAGTTGCTGATTGCTGATGCTGAGTTATGAATATATGAGGTTCACTATACCAGTGATCCCAAACATTTTTGGCACCAGGGACTGGTTTCATGGAAGACAATTTTTCCATGGACAGGGTGGGGTGGATGGTTCAGGTGATAATGCAAGCAATGGAGGTGACGGGGGATAGGAACCTCTGCACTATACTATGTTTGAAAGTTTTCATAATATACAGCAAAAGAGAAACCTCTTTCAAGGACAACAGGGAAGCAATATTTCCTAAAAGCTAGGTAGGTCTCCAGCCAGCAATCTTTCTACCTGAGCTTTTCATCACCCTACGCTAACTCTTCTCTTTCACTATTACAGTTTAACTTCATTTTTCCTGTGGCTCTCTTCCACTCCCACACCATTCCCCCAAACTTTCTAAAATCATCCATCAGGTCTGTTGGCATACTCTAGTACCTAAGCCACTGTATCTGATCTTACCCCTGCCCAGGGGACAGAAGGGATGTGCCTGAGCAATCCTCCCACACACTCATGTTCAAAGTCAGCTACCATCAGACTTTGTTTATTTAGAGGCAGAACAGCTTGACTGGTGGAGGATGGGAGGCACGTTTCACTCATCCATTCAACAAATACCTGCCAATCTCCTACCTTATGCCAGGCACGGAGTCAGGGGCTGGAGATTGGTGGTGAAGGAGACAAGAGTGCCACCCACACAGAGGGTGAGCTACTATAGATGTAGCTCCAAGATTTAGGGTCAGGGGTCTATTTTCTAAGACACCCTTGAATCACGTGGAATCTTGTCCAAAGTAAAGAAAGACATGATCTGATGTCAAGAGATAGAATTTCACCCAACCAAATGTCCTTGATGGCAGTGGTCAGTTCCAGGCTCAGGCATCAGATGACCTTTACCTTGGACTCTATTTATGCTGAGGTTGGAATGTTATATAAAAAGTCCCATAATTGTTCTTCTTCCATGTATCTCACAAAGACATTTCCAAATATTTGTGGAGAGAAAGTGCAACAATACTTGAAAGATAGGTTCTATCAATCTGGATCCTTAGTTCAGATTTTTTCTGTATTAGAATCTTGTTCTTGAAAGGTATGTTATGTCTGAAGCAAGGTCCTGGATCAACACCTCACTGTGTGTAGCAGGCTGCGGGCAGGACACCCACCCCAACCCAGTTCCCCATTTCATGGGACACAAAGCCAGACCAAAGTAACCACTGGGTCAGTAATTGTTAGCCAAGGAATTGTTGGTCAGGCCTCACTACATGCCACATTCATATTAGATTTTTTATAACCTTTGCTGCCACTTGGACAAAGTTTTCACATCCATGTTTGATGTTGAACTAGGTAAAGTTTTACTAGCATGCATGACTGTAGCAGTTTTTAAAAACAAAACTTCCCTTCCAGGAATGACTTATATGACCTCAATAACACAACCAGAGGCCTCCTATGTGAATGCTTGGTCATGGGAAAACATTTAGTGGTGTTCAGTGAATCACTTATGCCTGCACTCAGGGCACAAAGACTTGCAAATCAAATGTTTTGGCAAGAAAAGCTTAGTCTGGAAAAACCACAAACATTTTAAAATTTTCTTTTTTTATCACAATAATAGCAATAGAGTGTTACAAGTAAAGGTTTTAATTTATTCATCAAGACAAAGGGTCTATTCTCATATTAACTATGGATTTACCATTCACTGTTCTAATAAAAATGCATGCTTTGCACACTTTCCCACATTAACTATAAACTCCAAGAGGAAAAAAACATTTCAATCCTTTTATGTTTTATCCTCAGCACCTAACACAATGCCTGGCAAATAGTTAATGCTGGTAAATATTTCTTGAATTCAGTCCAAGTATGATTTAAAGAAATAATTTAAAAAAATAATAAAGGGCAATGGTACAGACCCTTAGTAACCAATTTGCGTCCAGGTCCCAACAAGACTCCCTGGACCACATTCTACTCTCTTCCCCAGGTGGAGGTCAACAAGGGCAGGTGCTGGGACTTCCCTGGTGGTTCAGTGGTCTGCGCATCCTCTGCAGGAGGCTTGGGTTCCATCTCTGCTCAGGGAAGTTCTACATGCTGCACAGTGCAGTCAGAAAAAAAAGAAAAAACAGGTGCATCCACACCCTTGCCTACTGAATTTCTCCACCTGGATGTCGACTGAGCATCTCAGGCCTAACAAGGGCAAAGCTGGGCCCACACACGCCCACTGCCCCTCAATCCTCACCATCTCAGCAGTTCCATTCTTCTACTTGCTCAGGTCTGAAACTTTGAAGTAATCCATAATGCCTCTCTTGTCATCATACCACACTTCCAATTTTTCTGCAAAAACTGCCTTCCCTATCTATAATATGTATGCCAAATCCAGCCACTTCTTACAACCTTTACAATTACCACCCTTGTCCCATCCGCTGTCTCCTTACTCATTTCCCTGCTCAGCCCCTACTTCCTCTGTTTACCCTCAACTGGGCAACCAGGTTGATGCTATAAAAGCCCTCCAGTAGGCTCCCAACTCAAAAAATAAGCCAAAGTTTTCCCACTACTCTCCCCTTCTCTAATTCTACTCCAACTACACTGGCATTCTTGCTATTCTGCAAAACATCAGGCAAATTAAGTAAGGACCACCTCAGGACCTTTGCACTCGCTGTTCTCTCTGCCTTGAATCTTCTTCCCCCAGATGACCCGCAAATGTCACTTTTCAGTGAAATCTCCCCTGGCCACCTTAACTGTCCTCCCCAAACCCCCTATTCCCATCCCCTTCATAGACTTAATCACCATCCCAATCATTTACTTACTTAGATCACCATTATCTGCCTCCACTAGAATGTAAGCTAGAAGAAGGCCAGGATTTTGTTCCTGTTTTTCATTGCTAATGTCCAGCACTCAGAATAGTGCTAAGTACTTAGTAAATGGGTCTTCCTGCTGGCTCAGGGAGGAGCCAGCAATGCAGGAGCCACAGGTTCGATCCCTGGGACAGGAAGATCCCCTGGAGAAGGAAATGGCACCCCACTCCAGTATTCTTGCCTAGGAAATCCCCTGGACAGAGGAGCCTGGCGGACTACAGTCCATGAGGTTGCAGAAGAGTCAGACACAACTTAGCAACTAAACAACAACAACCCAGTAACTATTTGCTGACTTAATAAATTAATCCCAGGACACCTGGAAATATTCTTAACCCCACATGACAGAGGGAACAATCTTAGAATCCCCTTACAGACATATGATCCAGTTCATAGAAAAACATATGCATTTTAGGCCTTTCTCAAGCAAATAAAAAAGCTCTAATGAATTTCAAGAGGGGAGGAAACCTCATTTCAAGACCACCTCCCCTCTTCTCAGGCCCAAAGCTGGAAAACACCTGTGCAAAGGAGGTGCAGGTACCACCAGATCCAAAGGCAGCTCCTGTCCGTAAGTCTGAAGGGAAGATGACTGAGAAAGAGAAGAGAAATTAGCACAGAAATTAGAAACACATGTTTAAAAACCCCTTCCCAGGCCATGAGTCAGCTGAGTGAAGCTGACATCAGGGTGACAAATTAATTTCATGACCTTCTTGCTTTCATTAGGAACTGCGGAACTTTAAGCAACTGATGTGTAGAAAGGGGGCGTGTACGTCTGTCCGTATGTCAATAGAGAGAGGTCTGGTAGCAAAACAAAATGCTTTCCAACACAACACACATCAAACCACCTACTGTGGGTCCACACAGTGCAAGGTGCTGGGGACCCAGGCAGGTCTCAGATACAGTTCCTTTGTGTGAGGAGCTTTAACAGGCAGACTCAGCTCACCAGAGAGCACCATGTTAAGTGCTCCACTGGCATGAACAAAGTGCTATGGGGCCCACAGAGGGGCAACTGATTCTGGCTGGAGGTGGCTGAGTTCTTGAAGGGTGAGTGGGAACCAGATGTTCACCAGGGCGAGGCCTAGGAGGCAGAGGAGACAGAGATGGTCAGAAAAGCAAAGGCCCGGAGGTGGAAAGTCCATGGTCTGGCATGATTCAAGCTCAGAGTTCATGGATAGGTAGTGGGATGTGAGGCTGAATCGTCATGCTAGGGAGTGTGGCTACCTCCTCTGAGGAGTGCCCCCTGGCCCCTCCAGTAGGGCGATTCCTCCCCTCCTTTGTATCTCACCATGCCCTGTACACACTCCCCAAAGCACACTCCCAGCCCAGCAGGGCCTCAGCAAAGGGCGTCAGCAGTTCCCTCTGCTCGAAATACTTTCCCCCCAGCTGTCTGCATATGCCACTCCCTCTCATCCTGCAGGTCTCTGCTCAAACATCACCCTCTCTATGAAGCCATCTCTGAATACCCTCTCCAGGGGGCAACACACACACATGCGCCCCTCACCCTCACTTTATTTCCCCATAGCATTTATACCTGCATTCCTGTCCACTGCTGGTCTCCTTCACTAGCATGTGGCTTCTATGAAGGCTGGGACCTCGCCTTATGGACTGGCTGTATCCCCAGCACCTGCACTGTGTGGCACATGGTGGAAACTCAGTAAATAGTTGATGAATGAATAAAAAGCACCTGTAACACATGAAGGTCAAGGTTGTTTATATCTGTCTCCACCTACGAGGTTGAAAATTGATATGAAAGGAAAGACTGTGCTCTCAGTGCTCTACCCAGCACCTCCCACAGTGCACACAATTGGCCCTCAGTAAATAGGTAATAGATGGGTGGATGGAAAGGATAGGTGGATGGATGGATGAGTACATACATGGATAGATGGATGAATGAATGGATGGATGGAATGGATTGATGGATGGATAGATGGGCAGATGCAGGCATGGATGGATAGATGGTTGAGTAGATAGGCAGATGGATGGATCTACATTCAGTAGGTGCTGGTGAAAGTAAAGAGAAACCAAACAGTGCAGAGCTCTTCCTATGGGTAGGGATAACTTGACATGGGGAGAGATTACAGGTTGGGAAGTCAATTGGAAAGCTCCTGCCAGCATCCCTGTCAGCACTTCTGTTTCCTGAATGAGAGGCAAATGGATGACGGGACAGAGTCCAGAAGTATTGCCAAGGTTAAGTCAACAGGACTTGGGGACTAAGTGTATATAGGAGTAAGGAGAGAGAAGAGCCAAAGATGACCCTGAGGTTTCTGTTTAAATGATAGTGAACCCTGAGAGGAACAAGCAGCTTAAGGGGAAGAAGAAAATTTTATTTAGAACATAAATTTGAGGAGGGACAACCTGATGGAGTCAAATAGGCAGTAGGACAGTCAGGAGGAGAGAAGAAGATCAACTCATGAATGCCAGCAGAAGTCATGGGAATCCACTTATTTGTTTCCATGTCTGAGCACCTTCCATTGCTCCAGGCATTTACTATGTGCTGAGACCAGGGATGCTGCAGTGCCCAAGACAGGTATGGTCTGTGCTCTCATGGAGCATAAATTCCAAGAGGAAAGGTAGACATAAGACAGGTAAACAAATGCATAAAGATAATTTCTTAGAGTTGTATGCACTGTGAAAAAAACATACCAGGGTAATGGGTGAGTTATGAAGGAAGAGGGGTGGGGCTCAGAAGAGGTGGCTTTCATCATGATGAGGCCGAGGGCAAAGATGACAAGGAAGTTCCTTGCCTCGTGGCTTTGATTTTCTTGAACAAGTCTGGGGGAAATCATTCGCTGAGAGAGAGAGGATAGAGAGGGATTTCAGGTAAACAGCAAAATACTGAAACAACTGCTGTCAGGAAGAAACGGAAAGGGGTGAGAAAAGAGAAGAGATGGGGCACCAAGGACCAAGCTGACCCAGTGACTGTGTAAGGGAGCCTGTCGATGCAAAGCACAGGCATACTTCACAAGTATTACATAAGGATGAAGCTCTATGTCCCTGCAGCTCGCCTGACACCCTACTTGGTATGAGACGGGTTTGCCGGAGTGTTTATTTGATTTTAATTAAGTTTGATGGGCTGTGAGGATTTTCATTACTCGGTTTGACCAGGCGCATTCCCACCGCCACCCCCTCATAGACCCCAGTCACTTCCTGCCGTAGCTTCCCTACTCACACCATCCTGCAAATTAACCACCCTCAAATGTCCATCCTGCCATACCCTAAACAATGCCCCAACACCTACAGGATCCGCACCACACTTTTCACACAGGTGTCTAGAATAGGTCCTTTGTTACCTGTCCAGGCTTCTCCCTCCCAACTACTCAGCCTGCTTGCTTTTCACACTTCCTTTTTGAACCCAGGTTCGTTTGGACGGACAGAACCAGGTCCATGCCTCGGGTCTTGGGCAAGTTGCTTAAACTCTTAAGTGTTTTCTCACCTATAAGATAGTTAATACTGCCTGCTTCCTAGGAGGATTAAATGAGTTCATGTGTGCACACACACAGCACAGGGCTGCCGAGCAGACACAGGTGTTGAAGAGATGGTAGCTGGAACGAGCATGACTCTTTAAAATCTGCCGTGTAACACTGCAGTTATCACCACATCTGGACCACAGCCACACATGCAGAAGACCCCGGGTCCACGGCCATCAATATTATTACTAAGTGATGCTTTGTGATTCACCTTCTGGTTTCCACTACACTCTTCTTTAAGCTTATCTTAAAAGTCAACTTGCATCTTAGCGTCTTAGAGTCTCCCGCTTATATTAATATTCAACATATGTCTTGTCCCTCAACTAGACAGAAAGTTCCCGGAGAACAGAAAGCATATCTCCTGCATCTCGGTAGCCCCCTCACTGTGAAGTACAGAGCCTTCCGCTTTAGGGGGTGCTAAAGAAATCCTGGTCCACGTGCAGTGCTGAGAGATTAGTTCCCCTCTTAAAGGAACGGCGTCTTTATCCTCAGCTCCCTGACTTCTGCCATCCGTCAATACCTGCCACCACTCCCACCTCCTCCAGGAAGCTGGCCAGTGAAACCATTTCTTCCTTTCTTGAAAGCCTATGACACCTGCTAATTTGTCATATTTTGCTTCAGGGCTTCTAGCATTTTAGGGCAGGCAGAGCTAAGGGAAACTGAACATATAGCCCACTTTGCTTTCACCCGCAGGCTCCACCAAGGGTTTTTTCCCACAAAGAGGGAGCAAAAGCTGAGATGGTCAAATACTGGTATTTCAACCACCAGGGCTCTGGGAGGGGGTTCTGTTCCATAACTTCACGCTGGAAAACACTAGAGCAAAGATGTCGAGAGACCCTCAGTGCTGTGTAAAGAAGGCAGGCCTGGAGGACCTGCCTCTTATTAACTGTGCAGAGCCTGAGGACTGTCCGCAGAGCTTGTCTGGCCTCTTAATGTCACGTCAGACTTGTGAGGGAGACTACCAATGGTCTCCAAGGTATTTCTTAGATCTACAGATCCAAGCACAAGCTCTGTCTACAAGCTGTTCTGTTGATGAACAAATTGAACGAAAAAAGTTTTGCCCCTCTCCAGTCATTAGCTGGGGGGTGCTTTGAGAGCTGCCTGCTCTATCAGGTATTTCGTCCAATGGGCACAGAAATGAGAGCATCACAAAGCTACAGTATAGCACAGGGAACTTCACTCAGTGCTCCGTGGTGACCTCGATCAGGAAGAAACCCAAAAGAGAGGGGCTATATGTATACATACAGGGGAGCCTGGCGGGCCACAGTCCATGGGGTCGCCAAGAGTCAGACACAACTGAGTGACTGACACTACCGCTACTATAGCGGATTCACTTTGCTATACAGCCGAGACTAATACAGCTTCGTAAAGCAACTATAACCCCAGACGAAATGCTTAAATAAATAAGTAAATAAATGAAGAAAGAGAGTACCACAGAGCAAAGTCTGAAGAACTGAAAAGATGCCCACCCTTCTTATGACTGTTAAAGCTAGGTTGGGTGATGGACACATGGAGATTCTTTATGCTATTCTGTGTATTTTTGTACAGGTTTGACATCTTCCATACTAAAAGGTTATAATAATTATATATATATTAATATATATATACATATAAATATATATAAATAATAATTATAATACACTTACCAAATTCCACCCTTTCACATACTAATTGGATGTTTACTTTTTAGGTGGACTCCCTAAGCCCCGAAAAACATATTGGGTTTTTTTTTTAAAAAAGGAACTACACCTGGAAATTATAAGTCAATCCTTTTTAACCTTGCCCACCCAGAGGTGGGAAGAGAGAAAAGCAAAGGAAAGCACTTGGAGTCAGACATCAGTTGGAGCTCCATCCTCCCACCAACGCCGTCTGTTAACCGAAGTTACTGGAGCCTTATCTCCTCGAGCACGTTACTGTGAGGCCCAAAGAAGACCTTCTGTGCCTTGAAAGCCCTTGGTACCCGTCTACCCCCCCACACCCCCACCCCCAGCACACACACACTTAAAGCATCATTGCAGTAACTGATGTAATGTTAGTGTGCAGGGCTGGAAGAACAGCAGTTCTCAAACTTTAATAAAAACAAGAACCAGACTACATGGCCGACAAGCTGAGACTCTGACTCTGAAGGTCCAGGAGGCAGCCCAGGAATCCACCTTTCACCACTCACACCCAGGTCCCTTGTGTACAGGGTCCTCAGGCTGCATGTTGAGTTGCTCAAAGGACAGTTGGAGGGAGCAGCAGGGAGAGCAGAGGGAAGCAGACAGCTCCAGACTCTGCCTGGGAGGAAAGCAGACCTGTCCACAGTATCAGAAACCTCGGAGGATGGGGGTGGGCTGTCAGCTTCTGTAAGTTACCAAACGGAACAGAGAACGAGTGGAAGCAGGGAAGGCAGTTCAAGGGGACGTTCTACTGCCACGCCCTTGTCCAGCTCACGCCTTGTCCTTCATGGACACGCACACATCATGTTTTTATTTCCTAAATTTCACCCAGAAAAGCCTTCTTAGAAGCTCACTCATCCCTCCCTTCCCAGGCTCTCTTGCTAAATCTCCCCGTAGCCAGGGGGAGATTTTTAGACTATGAATGGAACTAAGTCACTTCCTGACTTCAACCCTGCCGTGGCTGCTCACTGCTCTTAGGAGAATGTACACACTCTTAAAATATCCATCAAGGCCCTGCGTGTTCTGGTCCCTCCTGACCTCTCTCACCCTATCATTAAGCCTCAGTTTCCCTTTCTCTCTTGCGCTCCAGCCACAGCAGCCTTCCCTGGTTCTTCCAACGCACCACGGGACCTTTGTACATGCTTGTCCCCTCTGCGTGCAATGAAGCATTGCCTCTTCAAGGAATCTTTCCCTCAACATACCAGACCAGAACAGTTCCCTCTATCACACTCTCTTCTATCTTCCTGGACCTTCCAACATAACACAGATTCAACTTTTATATACATATGTATGTGATCAACGTCTATCTCCCCAACTGGACCACAAGCTCCACAAAGATGGGGTCTATATCGGTTTTGCTTATCACTGTATACCCAGTAACTGGTATCTTGTGCACGATTGGTTAACGTAAGTGCCAAGTGTACCACAGACTGGAGAGATGTGTGGATGGAAAAAAAAAAGCTTCACACGAAGCTGAAGAAATTCACGATGCAAATGGCAGGCCAGTGTGAGATGGCGCACTTTGTCCTGGATGTGCAGAGCTGAGAATCTTCTCCAGTGTTATAAGGATGGTGGTCACTCGACGTCACAAGATGTCGGGCATGCTGAAATAACAGCATCTGTCCAGGACTGTCCCCAGAGGACGAGGAGAATGTGACTTACCCCTCGGGGAATGTGGGGGCTGAAAAAGAAGGCCAGAAGAGATTGCATGCCCAACTCCTCAATGCCCTTCCTGTTATCTCTCTGAAAACGTAGCTTTGTCCCTCACTATCGGGACTCTGAGAGAGAGCAGGGAGGAGAAGGTCACAGACGGAAGGGATCTGCCTCTCTCCTATCTGGAGCCACAGAAACAGGCGAGCTCAGGTTATCTTGGTGTTCACTTCTGTTCCCTAAAGAAAAGTGGGGGATGGGACGGATGGGAAGGTTTAGTTAGACCAGTCAGTTTCGAAACTGTTTTTTTGCTTGGTCATCGGACACAGGGCCATTCAAGGGAGACAAAACAAGCTGAAGTTTAGATTCTCTGACCAGGCTATTGAGTCTCATCAATTACACCTCGTGGAAAAAACTTTGGACAGTTAAAAATAACATAGGGGTCTGGTGTTTGGAAGATCTGGAGTTTGGAATGCCAGCTTGTCAAGCAGAGATCGCTGCCTACAAAAAGCGTGTGCTGGGAACATGTATACACACACCCAACCGGGGACAGGAGGGCTGCGATGAGCAAGGTGTCTGACAAAGGGGGCTGCAGGCCACATGGGCGGCAAGCACACAGAACAGCTCCCACCCTCACCCACTTTGGTCTGAAGGCTGTTCAAGCCCTTTTCTAGGGCAGAGCCCATTCAGCCAGGAAGCACTTGCCTCTGCCTTGGACGAGGCGGCAGTGACTGGAAGCAGGAGCCCAGAGTTCGGTCACAGCACAGCTCACCTCAGCGTTTCTGCATCTGTGCAATTCTGTTCCTTCTCAGAAAGACCCAAGATCAGCACCTGTCCAACAGCATGCAATAACCTGAGCTCCTGGACAAAGCATCCCAGAGATAATTCCTCTCAAAGTCTCTCCTGGCACACTGGTTCTAAGAGTTACTGACAGTAACACCATTGAATTCTAGAACTTCTTTCTGCTAAGAAAATCAGAGCTTCTCCTACTTATTATCTCATTTTCCTTAAGATGCCAGTGTGGGAAAAAATCAGCTAGTGTGTCTGCATTTTGCAGATAGAAAAGCAGAGTCATTGCCAACATCTATTAATATTAAGAGGGTAAGATGGGCCAGCTCTTCTAACCCTGAATGTATATTAACTTATTTGATTCTTCCAACAACCCTCCAAAGGCAGACACCATCTCTCCCACTTAACAGATGAGGACTTTGAGGCACAGAGGGGTGAGAGATCCTGCCCACAGTCATGGGGCTTGGATGTGACCCAGACTCTCCAGCCACATGGACACTGCTCGCCACCCTCCCACTCCCTAGGACAGGGCATCTGAGCTCTCCAAGGAACCTGAGGACTGGGGTGACACGGGCCTATCAATAAAGCTCCCCGGGGCCCAGGCCTTTCAGCAGGAGGGAGTGGGCCTTGGGTGGGCAGTTTGAATGAGTATCGGGGGGCCTGGGTAGGAGTGGAAAAGAACTACCTTCAAAATAAACTACCTCCATCTCCCCGGGGAAGAAACACAGTCTTAGAGACTGGCAGCCTCACTGCCCCCACCCCCACCCCACTCCCACTTAAGCCGTGAGACTAATCCTCGGAGCACTAGACTGTGATTGCGCTATGAGGGTCAGCGTTTATGTTTTCCTCCCTAGAATGGACTTGTATGTTTTACTTATAACCATTTATGGGCGGTTTTCATTGTTTTTGTAAAGAAAGGGAGTGGGGATAAAGCATAGAAAAGGGGAAAGATTTCTAGATCCAGCATTTGGATGGGCTTTATCCCATCATCCTGCCCCACTTGGCATATCTGCCTGGATGGCTGACCAAGGCTGTCCTGTACCTGCTGAGGTGGGGGGGGGGGGGGGGGGGGTTATACCAGCCCAGGCCCCCTAGAGTCCTACTCTGCCTTACCTCCTCTGGGGGTGCCCTAGGAAAAACCCAGAACACATAATCAAGGAACCAAGGGATCAGTGAGACAGAGTCCCTGCAGATGACAGATCCTCCCTGCTGAGGGACACACACTGACAACCCACTACCTCCCCCTGAAACTTCTCTTTCAACCTCTGAAGTGTTCGAGTTCTTCCCAGAAACTGGCTGCCAAACTGCGGCTCCACTCAGACAAACCCGGCCCCAGGCTATTTCCCATTTCTACCTTCTATTCATGGACTCCTACTTTCCTGGTAGCTCGGATGGTAAAGAATCCACTTGCAATGCTGGAGAGCCAGGTTCAATCCCTGGGCCGGGAAGATCCCCTGGAGAAGAGAATGGCTACCCACTCCAGTATTCTTGCCTGGGAAATCCCATGAACAGAGGAGCCCAGTGGGTTACAATCCATGGGGTCGCAAAGAGTCAGAGAGCACTGAGTCACTAACACTTTCACTTTCATGGACCCCCCACTCCCATCCAGCCAAATGGACCCATTTGCTGTCCTCCACACATTCCTTCTCAACTGGCCCGTCCCCTCCAACTCACACCACCACAAAGGAAGAAGATTCTCTAAAGAGTCACTCAGATGCTTCCCAAATCTTTGTTCACATCCCTTTCGTGCCCGTCCTTCCCCATCCTCACCTTCTACCACTCCTAAGCCTCACCAGATCCCTCTGCCCTTCCAAACTCAGCTCAAAGCCACCTCCTCCCTGAAACTTTCTCTGACACATCCCCACTGCGGGGCCACTTTCTCTCCTCCAATTTCACAGACCCCTCAGGGGCTGAACTGCTCACCGAGCACAGTTCTTCCCACCAGGTAACCTCATGGCCCCTGTTTCCTCTCTCCCGCTTCTTCTCACCATTTGCTGTGTGCAAGCTTCGCCTTTTCCTCCTCCCCGCTTCCTGCTCCCCCATTGATGAGAATGAGTGTGCCCTCCAGGGGACTAGACAGAATACTCTTTCCTTCCTTTTGTGCCTCTCCAATACTTTTTGATCAAGGTGCAATGCACAGGGAAAAGGAGAAAGATGTCAGTGAGGTGCAGATGAAGAGGGTCAGCAGTCAGAAGGAAACCCAGGCTAGATATGAAGCATCACATGGGTTACTCCTCGATCTAGGGCTCCCAGAGTGCTGGGGAGCCTTAGGTCTGAGTCAAGAAATGAAATAAGAAGCAGAAAGCAAAAGAAAAGAAAAGAGTAACCAGTGGGCTTTTCCTTCCTGGGGGCTTCCTTTGTGGCTCAGCTGGTAAAGAATCTGTCTGCAATGTGGGAGACCTGGGTTTGATCCCTGGGTTGGGAAGATCCGCTGGAGAAGGGGAAGGCTACCCACTTCAGTATTTTTGCCTGGAGAATTCCATGGACTGTATAGTTTATGGGGTCACACAGAGTCAGAGACATGACTGAGTGACTTTCACTTTTACTTTCCTTCCTTCCTGGGTATTTGAGAAGCTATCATAGAGCCTGGAGGAGAGGTGCCAGGAAGCTGGACTGCCCAAGGCTGCCAGCTCTGGGTGGTGGAGAAAGGTGTGGACCTCCAGATCTATTGTATTGTCCAGACCAGTTCATCTGGGTCGCAAAGAAGACAAGGAATTCTTGGAAACACTGGGCAATGTTAGAGACTGTTGCATTGATCAGAGCTCCTTTTGTTCTGTGTTTCTCAGGAAACTGAACACATACTAGGCAGATAATGAGTGAACACAAATGATCACCATAAGAGGGACCTATAGAATTGGGTCCTCAGTTAGCATGCGTGCGTGCATGCTAGGTCACTTCAGTCGTGTCCAACTCTTTGAGACCCTATGGACTGTAGCCCGCTAGGCTCCTCTGTCCATGGGATTCTCCAGGCAAGAATGCTGGAGTATGCTGCCATTTCCTCCTCCAGGGGAAACTTCCTTCCTGACCCAGGGATCAAACCCGTGTCTCCTGCAGCTCCTGCATGGCAGGCAGACTCTTTACCGCAGAGCCACTGAGGAAGCCCCCTCTCAGTCAGGCTGATCATCAAATAATAAAGGAATCCTGTTGCTCCAAGGATAGCAAGAGCGAGCTCAGTCTCAGAAAGTTTCCTACATTCAGACTCACGAACTGGCCAGGCTCCATCCCTCCCCTGTGCTGGCTGGGATCTGCAGCCCCTGAGATGGCGAACAATGCCCCCTGGTATGCTGTGGACCAGGGAACTCTGGGAGCTTCCCGAATTTCATCAAACTCCATAGATCATTGCTCATCTCAGCTACCCTGTGCATAACTGACCTAAAAGCGAATGATCCAAACCTGTTTCCCATCCCCCAGAGATGTGTGTAATTAGACAAAATGAGGACAGAATATGTATAAGTGTCTGTTATACTGGGATGGCTGCCCAGAAAGGAAATGAGCTCGAGGAACTGGACAGGCCCACGTGCACCCTCTGTACCAAAGGGCTCCACCCAGGATGGAAGGGGAGTTCACTTTCAGAGTAGCTGCTGGTGTGGTGTGACCCCTCTGAATTCACAGACTCTTTGGTATGGTTCTGCTCCTCCAGCCTACACTTTGTGCACCATCAGCATTTTCTTTCTAGCGCTCCACGTTGAAGGATGTCTAGTAGACGAAGATCTGATTAAAACTTGACTTGAACAGCCTGTCTCCACCTCTGGCCTTCACCTTTATCCTGACTCAGAACCAGGCCTCTCCAGGGCCCCAACACTGAATGATCTGGAGGGTGGAAAAGCAGCAAGAGTTATGAGGACAGAGATTTTTCTCTCTCTCAATATGAAGAATAAAGGCCCTCCCATGAACCCCAAGGAGATCAAACCAGTCAATCCTAAAGGATATCAACCCTGAATATTCATTGGAAGGACTAATGGTGAAGCTGAAGCCCCAGTACTTTGGCCACCTGATGCGAAGAGCCAACTCATTAGAAAAGACCCTGATGCTGGGAAAGATTGAAGGCAGGAGAAGAGGATGACAGTGGATGAGATGGTTGGATGGCATCACCGACTCAATGGATATGAGTTTGAGCAAACTCCAAAAGATGGAAGGACAGGGAAGACTGGCGTGTTGCAGTCCATGGGGTCTCAAAGAGTCAGACATGACTGAGCGACTGAACGACAACAACATGATCCCCAGGCCATTATTTTTTGTTTCATTGTCAAATAAATTTACCTGCATTGAATATGTTTGGGATAGAGTCATAGGGAAAGTTGTATCTACATAGGCATGATTAAAGTACAGGAAAATTTCTTGAAGTATATATACCTGGGCCACAGTTACCTCCAAAGCTCAATAAGACAGGCAATAGACTCTCATGGGACCCCAAGTTTGGGTTAAACCATTGTAGTACCAGCACCTCCTGATCTCTTCCATCTTAAAAACCCATTAAAATCCTTAGGTATAAGTAAGGCTAAAAGAAATCCCATACACAGCTGAGCACAAAGTAGGCACTTAATAAAAGTGTGGTTGATTTATCAGTGGCTATTCGCAAGCCTCGGCTTAGTTAATCCCTGAAAGAAGGCAGAGTAAAAAGACTTGCCTTTAATTCCCAAGACCAAAGGGAAGGAAAGCCAAGTTTTTTAGGTCCACAGGGATGAAGTGGTGAAGAAACAAGGGGCTAGAATAAATGACGCTGACAGCCACCACAGCCTCACATGCCACATGCAAGCAAGGTAAGCTAGTGCCTATCTTCCAACTCCTGAAGTTGAAGAATTCGGGAAAAGTAATTCTGCTGCCTCTTCCAAATTCCTGCCAGGGAGAGAACGAGAAACAAGTTGATTTCAAAGAGCTGGAAGCAAATTAGGCGGGAAGAGCCTGCTGGTTTCATTAGCTCGGTCACTCCGCACACATTTATCAGACATCCGCTCTGCTAGATCCTGGGCTTCCCTGGAGACGCAGTGGTAAAGAACCCATCTGCCAATGCAGGAGTTACAGGAGATGCAAGTTTGATCCCTGGGTCAGGAACATTCCCTGGAATAGGAAATGGCAAGCCACTCCAGTATTCTTGCCTGGAGAATCCCATGGACAGAGGAACCTGGTGGGCCACAGAACACGGGGTCGTATAAGAGTCAGACACAACTTAACGACTAAAGAACAACAAGGACAATGCTAGATCCTAGGGACAGAAAGACCCAGGCAGCCACCCTTCAACCTTCTAGGGCCTTCCATTTTAACTAACCAGCATTAAGTGTTTCAGTGGCCAGGAGGGAAGTATCCTTGGGACTATGGGGACAAGGGCAGGGATGGCCAATTCTACCTGAGGGTAGCAAGGGCTTTGCTGGAGAGGAGGGGACTTGGAAGTGTCTGGAAGATGAGCAGGTAGGTGTTCATCATGTGCAGCTGGGGCAGGGTGGGGCTGAGGAGGCGCGAGCCACTTGGTGAGACTACAGGAGAGGTGGGAAGGGTTAGGGACCACTCTGAGCAAGGACACAGAAGCAGCCTTTCGTGGTAACAAGCTCACCCACATCTCTCAATCTAAGGTTCTTAACCTGGAGCCGATGGACTCTAGGGCATCCACTGATGGGCTCCTCAACATCTATGAACTCAAAATCTGATGCAGATATGCATTTTTTTCTGGGGAGATGATCCAGAACTTTCACAGGATTCTCAAAAGGGCCTGTGATTGCCAGGGAAAAGTGAAGAAGAAACACTCAATAGGACATTGAGTAGCCTGAATACCAAACTGTGAAATAGAAGCCATGGTTTCTGTCTCTGCATCCTGCAGATAGCTTAGTACTTGACACATCATAGGTTTTCAAAGCTAGCATATCTCAAGGGATAAATACAAGGAGACGGGACGAAATCACCATTTTCATCACCAGAACAAACACTGTGAGTACAGACACTTGTGTGCCAGTTGGTGGGCTAGGTTTTACAAACCAATACCTCTTTCCAGAAAGGTACACGGAAAAATCTTCTCAATTTCCTATTCGAAGGATTGTAAAGCCAAGTCCCTGAATGTGGCTACAAGTCACCCAGGGCAATTCACTGCAATTCCCCAGATTAGACTCAAACTTTAGCTGGCAGTTGCCTAGCAACAAATAACCCCAAAGACACATCACCAAACCGAGATGTCAAAAGGGTATTCTGTGGACAAGCTGGTTCTGAAAACTAGCCCCCATGCAAGTTTGTCTGCCAGGGCTTCTCTGGGACTGTTGGGGGAAGGGGCAGACTTTGCAGCCAAAAGGAAGCTGGAAGTCGGGGGTGGGAAGGTGTTCAGATGGTGGTGTGTAAGAAGTGGGCGCAGAAACAGAGAACCAAGGGTTGAGGGAGCAGGCACTCTCAAACAGGGAAGGCAACTGGTACCTCTGCAGGCCCTCTTTCAGACCATTCCTACAAGTACTCTTCTTTGCAGTTGCAGAGCAAATTCCAGTCACATCTAAAGACATGGAAAGTGGCATGAAGACTTGACTACAACCACTTCGGTATTCTTGCCTTGAGAACCCCATGAACAGTATGAAAAGGCACCTACCTCCAGCCCCGTCCTGAAGTCATCATCCTCCAGGGAGTTCCATTAAACTATGTCAGGTTGGAATGGGCAAGATGACAGACCTCCAGGCCCTGGAAGCAGTTTTTATCCAAATCTCCAGGGTGCTCACTCCCTCATAGAGGCAGCAAGCATGAAAGAGGCAAAGAGATTAGAAAATTTTCACTTTCTAAAATTCAGATTTTTTTTCCCCCTTTAATGAAAAGCTCAGAAACTCCTTCAGCTAAGTCAGGTGAGACTGGGATTCCTAAGACAAAAGTTCTCACCCAAACCATGGCAGAGATCAACACTAGGCATGTCTCCCCGTGCCGTGGTAGACAGCTTGGGAAGAGTGGGTGGGTCTTCTTCAGCACCCTTTCTCCTGGAAGGCCTTGCGGGACAGGGGAAGGGGGCACACAAATAGATCAGTCTGGAAGCAATTCAGGAAGAACAAATGCGGAAGTCAAACAACAACAAATAAGGCGGATATAAATCCAGATAAAATATTAAAATCATTAAAGGGCTGCTGCTCCCTGAAGATTGGGAAAAATGAAGAGAGTTAATTAAAAGCAATCTCCATGCACTGCTGAGCCAGCCGGCCCTGATAAATCAACAGCTGGGGCTGTTGTGGAGGGCAGTCAAGGGGCTTCAAGAATGGGGGAGGGGGGGTGCTGCCCGGGGGAGGGGCATCACTGCCAAGATGGCAGTGACGTGGAATTGAACACAGTGACTTAAGTTTCATGTCTTATTAAATATTTTATGACCCCTGAATAAAACTGTTCTTCCGAGGGGGAGAACTTGATCATTTGGATGAACAAAAAGTGAGGAAAAGAGGGGTGAAGAGGTACTGTTTGTTTAAGGCATACTTGGGACCTTGATGTCAGCATCTCTGATCTTGCCCCCAGGACAGACGCTTTTGCTTTTTTCTCTCTACCTGATCTGCACAGGTAGATGCATCTTCTAAAATCTCTGAAAAATTCTGGGCTATGTTTCTTCGAGGGGCTGAGGAAGTAGTGCCAAGTCAAAGAAAGGAATGAAGAGGAAGAAGAGATAGAAAAGACCTTCAAAATTCTCACTGCTGATCCAAGCCAGACTTTCAGCACAAAACTAAAGGTCAGTGGAAACTGTGGGAACTTTCTTTTTTCTTTCTTGCTTTCTCTCTCTTCCCCTTCCCGCTTTTCTTTCTCTACTTCCTTCCTTCTCCCTTGTCTCTGCAGTCAGATAAAGTTTTTGTTCTTCATTTTAAACAAAAAAGAGCTCAGAATTTGGGGGGCCAATCTAAGCAAAAAAAAAAAGCAATTTTAGAGTGTTACAAAAATGGCCCTTCACTATTCTAAAGGAACCCTCCAGTTCTCTCTTGATGGAAGTATAATCAAGAGAAATGATTGGGAGAAAGTAGGGTTTTTTTCCTCCATAGAATTGGGATTGGAAGGGGAGTGTGTGCATGGGGAAACATAAGGAATTATGCATTTGGATATGCATTTTAATTAGGTGGACAGAAGCAGCCGCCTGTTAATTTTTCTTGCTTGTTTCCACTTAGCATTCATCACAGGCAGAACCACCATAGAGCGCTCCCACGATAATAGATGGTTCTGCATTGGCTAAGTCCTCGGGGAAAATAATTAGCAGGAGAGAATATATTCTCTCCACTTCGACTACCCCATCCACCCTGCCCTCCCCCACCTCCAGCACCACATTGCCTCCCCTCCTCCCCCACCCCCACAAACAACAGTGGTTTCCCTAGCCGCCTAGGGGAACCGTTCGCCTCCCGGTTTACAAGCATTTACTTTGGCCTGTCAAAGATCAAGGATCTGGAAGGAGAAACAGACAGACTGGAGGCCTTCCTTGGAGTGGAAGGTCCTAGATGCCGAGAGGGAGGCTACTATGTTGCTTAGTACGGAGGGGCAGGCTGGCAAGCAGCACTGGCCAGGATAGGATGAAGAAAGTTCCAAAAAGGGTGAGACAGTTCTCACTGAGCTCAACTAGCAGCCAAACAAAGACATGTAAACAGTTCTTAGTTGAGAGAATGGGAGCAAGGATGACATTTGTCACTTAATTTGCTTTCACAAAGTACAGGAATGCTGTATTTCTACAGCAAGCTTGAATCTGAAGCTTTTCCAAGGCTGGCAAATAACTGTCATTCTGAGATCTGACCCTCACCACCATGCTGCCCACAGTCTACTCAGGTACAAAGAATTAATTCTTGCCACTGACCCCTTACGCCAACATCGCACCCTCGTTGCTCACTAGCAGATTTAAACTCCAGCCCCACCTTCTCCCCTTCTCTCTCCCTGGAGTCTTCTTGGTAGAAGGAGCCAGAGACTGACGGATGACCAGAGCCCAAGTTCCAGGAGAATGCTCCCTCTGCCCGCCAGCTTCTGTTTCCTCTGATTGCAGAGGGACTCAGTATGGGGTTGACAATGGAAAATGAAACAGAAGGCTTCCCTTGAGCTCCTATTCTCACCTATTTCAAACCCGGAAGATGGAAAAACCCCACTGAGATCCCAGGGCTATTTACACACAGCTGGATGAGTGAGGCTTTGCATTTCCTGAGAAACAATGGTTAGATAGGATGTGTAGTGCCAGGATCTTTTCATTTATTTTAGTTTTAATATAGTAAAGTAATGTTTGATAGATGCGGTATTGTTGACTCTCTGAGAAGGCCGCCATCAGCTACGGGAAACTTTGCAGCTCTAGTAACACCTCCCGTCTGTACTTTACACTTTCTGAAGTGTGTTTCACACCCATTGTTTCATTTGGGCCCTTCAGGGGGAGGTAAGCAGGGCTGAGTGGGAGGAAGGGAGGCCAAAGGAGATACAACCCCTTCTCACCTTATGAAAAGATAGCTCAGATTTACGGCCTCCTGACTTTCAAGCTGTCCTGTCATCTCAGGTGCTCCCTCCACGGGGACACCTGCTGCCTGATGAGACCTCCACTCTGCCTGGGAAACCTTCGCTCCAGCCCCACCAGGTAACCACTAGTCCTGCAGCCTCTGGGGCCTCCCCAGACCCAGACCTTGACCCCCATGGGGAGTCCCTGCCCTCAATGGGTTGGGAGTGGGGGCGGGGGGTGACAAGATGAAGACAATCCTCATGGCTGGATATAAAAGAAGTGAGTCTCTGAGTTCCCAGGGCATTTATCCCCCACCCACAAAATAGTGGTAGTCCTAAAGGGGAAGGGGGGTTAAGAGGTTGAATTCTATCATGCCATGAGTTTTGGGTTTTTTTTTAAGTTTAGAAGGAAGGAGTTGCTTGTACTATCTAGAAATGTACTCCATGAATTTTAATAAATCTAAAAATGAAGGGGGGTCTAGGCATACACCCCAAAGAACTGAGAGCAGGGATTCAAACAGTTACTTACACGGCCATGTCACAGCAGTATTATTCACAATAGCCACAAGGTGGAAACAACCTGAGTACCCATCCCTGGATAAGCAAAATAAGGCACATATGTACAATGGAATATTACTCAGCCATAAAAAGGAAGGAAATTCTGACACATGCTGTAACACAGATGAGCATTAAGAACATTATACTAAGTGAAATAAGCCAGTCACGAAAGGACAGATACTGCATGATTCCACTCATATGAAGTGCTTAGAATAGGCAAATTTATATAGACAGAAAGTACAATGGTGGTTACCAGAAACTGGGATGGGATGGGAGGAGAATGTCCTCATTAAAACAGAGGATGTTACTGTGTAATGGATATAGAGTGTGTTTAGGATGATTTTTTAAATTCTGGAAATGAATACAATGGGTAGTTATACAACACTATGAATGTACTTAATGCTGGTGAACTGAACACTTAAAAAAAAGTGTACATCTACATGTCATACATGCTAAATATACATGTTATGTATTCATATATCTTACCACAAGTACAAAAAAATTTAAGGGACTGCCTCTGTAGGCTGGAGGTCAGAGTGACCATTTTGTTTTTTCTTTCATTTTGCCTAACTCTCACAATTCAGGCTTCTGTGAATTCTCTGATGGCTTTAAAAACCCCCTCTTCTTCCTTTAGACGTGTAGAAAATTGCCAAGGGAGCTGTCAACCAAAGGTAAGCCTGATAATAACGCCTCCAGAGGAATCTGGGATGTTCTGGAGGCATGTCATTGAATGAGAGGCAGTGAATTCCACTTTAGACACTGCTAATACCCACCTGCGTAAGGCCAGACTCTGTGTATCTACTGAACACCTCCATTTCCCCAGCAGCATCACGGGATACAACAGAGGAAGCTCACTGAGACATCAGAACAGGCCCACCTACCGCAGTTCACTGAACAGTCAGGTATTTGCAACTGCCCAAATGGAAATGAAATAAGCATTTATTTCCATGTTAACTGGGACGGGTACCATGTTAGAGGAAGAGCAGATCAAAGGAGACTGTAGATAACTGAAATCCAGAGAAGAAAATCTTTTGCTTGGTTCCCTTTCTTCCACCATACATTTACACAAAACAGGAAGAAAAAGATAGATGTTCCCAATAATTCTAGTCTTTTGCACAACCAAAAACTTAACCTGAGTGCTTGTAAACAGAAAAAATAGGCCAATTAATCTTCTCATTTCTCTTCCCCATCTTCATCCTCTGGTTGGAGTGTTAATGAGAAAAGTGTTCAAAAGGGAGAATCAGAAGAAAAGACCACATTCTAAATGGGCCACCACCTGGTCCTCAGCCTTGAGCCCTGAGAAGAGAGAGATTAGAACCCCAAGTGGTGGAGAAGGAAACAGCAACCCACTCCAGTATTCTATTCTTGCTTGGGAAATCCCATGGATATAGGAGCCGGGTGGGCTATAATTCACGGGGTCAAAAAGAGCAGCTGAGTAGCTTTCACTTCACCTCCATATATACATAACTTTAAAATCATACCCATTGAGCAAAACAAGTTTCATAAAGGTGTTTCAGATCTTATTTAAACTAAATTAGACCTTTTGTATCCAGAACAACAACAATGTTCAAAATTTCACAGGTGTTTTATTATTGTATTAGTCCAATATTAAACATTTTAAATGCTTGTTTATAAGACTTTTTTTGATAAGTTTATCTTTAGTGTATTATTTTCCAAATAAATACAATAAATAAACATCTTGTTTTCTCAAAAAAAAAAAAGAACCCCAAGTGGTAACAGAATGTGGCAAGACTGGACCAGAGAAGATGAAACTACAGGAAAATCTACCAGTCTTAACTCCGTTTTAGAGCCACACTTAAAAAATGAGGAAGAATTCAAACACTGGTCCGTAACTGTCCTCCTCATCCTTCCTAATCAACCATAGTCTAAGAGCCACCAGTTTTTTAGTGGAAAGGAATTTTGGCAATCAAGGTGCATCACCCTCATCTTAAAGACAAGGAATATGTGGCTCAGAGAAGTTCTGGGTCTAAGGTCTCATAGCTAGTGAGCAGTAGGGCTAAAAACCGAGCTCAAATCTCTGGGATCCTCTCCCTGAAGCTTTTACTTCTGAAGCTACAAAAGCATAGCCGCTGGTGAGAAACAAATGTGTAAGAGGGACAGAGTTTGAGACAAGGCCATACAGATGACTGGTGAAAGTTTGAGGACTGAAAAACCTTTTCTGGTGGAGCTTCCAGTTGAAGTTAATACAAACAGCAGATTTTCGAAGTGAATAACAATGAGAAAAACTCATTTCATAGCAACCTGAGATGACAAGCTCTGGACTCTGGGAGGGAGGAGAGGGTGCAAAGGGGGATTAGACACGCGCCATCATTGTTCCTCGGACTCAGACCTAAGGCCTGGGGGTGGAGGTCTCAATGTGGGCTATTTGAACCCCATTATTAGCAGCTCTGAATTTAATCCCCTGCCCCTCCCTGCTTCCAAACACAGCCCCCTAAATCTTAGCTTGCTCAAGGCTGCTCTCTTCCCTTGTAAGCCCCCACCCACTACTACTATTCACAAACACACAACCTAAACATTCCCAGCACAGGTTGCTCCTCTTCTCCCCTCCCCCCAGCCAAACACCTCCTAACCACTGCTTTTAAAACTCTGATGCAAATCACAGGCTTCAAAAACCTCCCTTCAGTGACAGTTTTACGATGTTAGCTCCATTCATCCATATGGGTTGACAGACTGTGAAACACTAGTAACTGGACCAACAAGAAAAACAGATTACAAAAACACCACAACACCTCATCTCTCCCCAGTGGCTCACACAACTCAAGAAAACTTTGGAACTTGCAATAGATCATAACATCAGTCTCTCTTGCTGTTAAACAATCATCTTCTCAGAGTTCCAGACCACACAGTAGTTTTATCCACTTACCTATCCCCTCCCCATCCCCTCTCACCAGGCCACTTTTTTTTATCTTTTCTTGTTAAATACCTACATGTTTAAAGATTATTTAATGCTAGGGTCATGCTTATACAGTCCCCTGCTGGAAAACCATGGCTGGGCAAAAAACTGTTTCAGTGGTTGTGGCATTTTTTTGGTCAGGGGCTTGCCACATTGGGCTACATTTGTCTTCTAGTGACTTTCAGAACACTCAGAAACCACAAAAGTTACTTTGCAGAGGTTGGGATAATAAACAGGCCTGAATTCTGATGCTTTTCATGACCCACACCCAGCACCACTACAATCAGGATGGCTGCATTTTCAAAACTGAAACATCGGCCTCAGTTTCCTTTCTTTTTCTGGTGCAAACTCAAAACAAAGCTTATTGACCATGGCATTTTATTTTCTGCACTGATCTGAGCAGATGGCTCTGGAAGAGCTTTAGACGTTATGGTGTTTCTCAGATGTACCTAAATTTCAGCCACCTGCATGGTTCCAAAAAGACAAAGGAGGATAAGTCTCCAATTAAGTTGCCTCTGAATTCCAGGCCACTTTCTAGAACTGAACAACTCCCATTCAACTGGAGACCTCTGAATGTCTCCCAGGTGGTCTGCAAGCCCAGCAGTTTTCTGTGACGATGCCTTCATTTGGGTTCTGGCAGAAATTAATAACCTTTATGGGTATCTCATCAAAACCAGACATTCTTCCCACTGAAAAATAATGTGTGCTAATGAAGTTTGGAGAATTTAAGGCTTCCCCCTGCCCTCACCCCAGTGGCAACCAGAAGCAGATGGAGAAGGTGGTTCTTAGGCATCTATTGGCTTAAAATGTCCGAGGGTCCTTTTTGATAAGGGCTAAAATAATGTCCATAAAAAGCTGAAAGCTCACAAATACCAACCCCAGTGTTCCCCATTTAGTACCTACCCATATCCCCACACCCCAACAGAAAGAGCCAGGAGCAGATTAGAACCAGGAATGTGGCCCCTCTGTACCATCCTCTCTGATAATCTAAACAGAGTGCCACAGCAAGAGTGAGGTCTGGCTTCTAAGTGGCAACAATTTCACAACTTTCACAGGCACAAAACCACTTCAGATTAGAATACACAGTCTCCAGGTCAGAGAATGAATAAAAAGATGAAGATCTAAGGTCCATCTATACACATGACCAGCTGTTTGACCTTGTCTGAGTAAGTAAATTTGCTCCTCCCAGAGTTGTGTCCTTAATTACAAAACAGAGATTTAAAAAAAAAAAAAAAAAAAAAAAGCCTCCAACTAAGGGAAACTCCTTACAAAAAAAAGTTTCAATACAACTACATATCTGGATGTTCACATGTTATAGGTATGACCAGTCTACTGATCTCATTATTTATAAACAAATAGTTACTTGGGATAAATCCCTGTTGGTTTATATGGAATAATTAAATAATAATAACAGTTACTCTTTTCTAAGCAGGCAGTTAGTATAATAGATATATATGTGCATAATCCAGTCTGGCAGAAGGTGGCAGACATTCCCAGTTAAGTGCATACAAACCAGGGTTTTGATAACTTAATAAAAGAGTAAGTTGTTTAAAGTGTTGATAGCAGATTTGGGGGAGGGTGATTAACGTGAAGTAGAATATCAAATAAGATTAGAATTTATATTAAAAGCATTATGTTTGTCAATCAACTATGCCCCAATATAAAATTTTTTTTTATTTTTTTAAGAATATACCAGGGCAAAAAAAAAAGGCATTATGTTCCCTAGCAATTTGGTTTCTGGTAGCAATCAACCAGAATATGATAGGTAATGTGGCGGACTCACACAGAGACAGATGGATTATCAAATCCATATTTATGTTACCTACATGTATTTACTTCCCTACATGGCCCTTATCTTGCTTGTCCATGTAAGAAACAAGGGTGACTCACACATCTAGGCTCAGACAATGTAGCTGCTAAATTAAATAACGTGCAATACCTATTTACACATCATACATGTCCATCGATGCTTTCATATTCTATCTGCCCAGATGTGACTGCTTGGTTGTGGGCCCACCTGCTGCGTTCCCTTTGTGATCTGATCAGTCCAGGCGGCTCCTGTTTCTGCCTCTAACACCCTGTTGGGCAGTAATAAGATGTTAAAGGCAACAACAGACAGAGAAGCCAGGCTGTCAGCTTCAGAGAGGAAGGGGCTGAAGGGTACAAGGAGGAGGAATAAGAAAGGGAGTTGAAGGGAGATCAAAGACAGGCAGGAAGAAAGCTGAACTGCTGAGAGAGGAGATGTGACTCCAGGAGCTTGGGGCCCAACAGAAGACCCCAAAGCAATGAGATTCAAACTGTGCTGTCCAGTAATTCAAGCTATTGAATTACTGAATGTTACACGTGGAAAAAGCTGGTATAATGAAAAATGGTCCCTACGCAGCTTAGGCAGAGCCCCAAAGAGGTGTTGCTTGTTTCTTCCCAGAACATTACCTACTGCCAGTTTATCCCCCAGTCCTAGAGGAAACCTTTGTGTGACCAGTTTCTATAGGGGGCGTCCTTGGTGTTGGCTTTTTTTTTTTTTTTTTTAAGGGAAGGAAGAAAAAGACTCTGAACGCACACAGAGAAAATGCTAATGATGTTCAGCTCCGTTTCATTGTCAGGAGGGACACAGGAGGATAAAAACATAGCTCTCCAAACCTTTCTCCCTGCTCCCCTCCTCCCAGCACCACCATCCATCCCTTCCGCTTGATGTGTCTCTGCGCTTTGTTCTAATTTATCCCATGCATAATTTATTCACGTGTGTATTGTTTCCTGATCAGCAACTTTTAAAAACAAATGAAACATATAAGATGTTCTATGAAACAAGTTGTTTTTCAAAATAAAGGCAGATGATGTAGGTCTCCCTGTAACCTCGTGCATGCTCCTGCGTTAGGAGTTTAAAAACCATCTAGGGCGCAGGAGGCTCGGCTGGTTTGTGGTATTGTTTACACCCACTTACCCCCAGGGAAAAGGGTCGGGATGCAAAAAATGAGCGGCTAATTATAAATGACCATTCAAATGCCACCTAGAAAAAGCCGACTGGAGTGTCGTGTGTATGCTAGTGTATGTGTGCGTATGTGTGTCGACACGGAATTACAAATACATCACATTGCAACTGTTTCTAATTATACAAAGTACAAGTGTAATAATTCAGAACTAATTCCAATAAACAGCCCGCGACTCTGTCCCTTTCTGCACTTCTAACCCCACCCCACACATACACCACCCCCCAAAACGCACCCTTCAGCGGTCCAAAAAAAAAAAAAAAACAGAAACAAAAAACTGGAGCGGGCAGGAATGAGTATAGAGATACTGTGCCCGCCCGCGCGTAAGCGGGTTCCACGGTAACGAGGGTACCGCTTTCCCAATAGGAAACAAACCTGGCGCACAGGCGAAATAGATTTCTCTAACTTGAGTTTACCAGGAGGTATCCGCCCCGCTCTGCGTTTTCGGCTGGAAATGTGAAAACTGCAAATCAGCTGTGGGTTGGGTTAAAAACTCACAGCATCAGCGATATGGCTAGGGAGAGCGACGAGGAGAGGGGATGCCGCGAAGTTACGCCCATTTATTCTGCCATAAAACATTTGCTTTCTTGGGTGAAATGCTGTGGCGTTCAAGTGCAGTGTATCGGAGCTTCCGAGCGAGAACTGAAGCCGGGAGCTGCTCTCTAATCAGCCCCAGCTTCCAATGTCCTCTTAGGTGTGTGTGTGTGTGTGTGTGTGTGTGTGTGTATAAAAAACTCCGAGATCTGGGACATTCCTACCCTTTTCCCCTATTACCGGTAGGAGATAGCTGGTGCAAACACTTCCCATTCTCTCGACGCTTTCCTTCGCGTTAAGAGCCCCCCCCCCCCCCCCACCGCCGCTGCCCGCCTCCCACCCCGCGTGCGAACCTGGCTTTCAACTCCTAGGGGAGCCGCGGGTGCGGACGTGGAGGCGCTGAGTTGAAAGAACCAGAGTGGGCATCCGCCACGCACCGTAGAGAATTCGGCACGAAACCCCCCCCACACACACACATACACACCCGCACCTCCCTCTCTCCTCTCGCCCGCAGCTTCCAGCCCAGCTGCGAAGTCCTAATCCCAGGCGCGCAAACCCCCCGCCCACCCACCCACCCACGTCGCGCCGCGATCCGGAGGGAGCGCCCCTCTGCCAACATCACTGCCAGTAGCACCCCTTTCAGAGCGACGCTAGTTTTCCGAAGCCACCCCCGGCTCCGCGATCGCGAGCGGACTTGGCGGCTTAACAGTTCCACCGACTGGAAGGAAGGAAGGAAGGAAGCCAGGATAAAAAGGAGTGGGGGAGGAAGGCGGGCAGGAATTGGCTGTGGGACCCGGGGCTGGCCCCCGCGTGTCCTCGCCCAGCCCGCCCCCCTCCGTCCCGGATCTGGGCGTCCGCTCAAAGTCTCCCGGCGGCGGCCAGAGGCACCTGCCCCTCGCTCTGGCCAGGAGCAGACGCTGCCGGCTCGGGCGGCGAGCTCCCCAATAAGCTGCCTCTCGCTCGCCTCGGCTATTCACCCGCAGGAGCCGAGAACACCATTCATGAGACCTGCAGCTCTTCCCTGTCTCCAAATCAACCCCAAGTTAACCCGAGTCGTTCATTTACTACAGCCCGTTCCCGGACAAACACACCCGGAGACACACCGGCGACCGCCCGAAGCGCCGTCACGTTCCCGGGGGCTGCCCCGGCAGGAAAGCCCCGGGCAACCACCTGGGCCCCAGGGCTCCCGGGACCCGCTGCTCCCCCCTGCGGTCCTCCCAACTCCGGAAGGTTTGCACAAACTCCCCACAAGCGATCGGAAGGCAGAGAGCGCCCTGCAAACTCCGGAGCTGCCGCGGTCCGGCCGCCCCGGAGGACCTAGCAGCCGGGCGGGGGGCCGCCTGCTCCGGAGGCGCGGGGCTCAGCCAAGTGCGCCCAAGGCGGTCCCAGAGTCCGGCGCTCGCCCCCAGCAAGGCCGGCCCCACCACCCCCGGGCCGCGCGCCGCGCTCCCCACCCCGCGAAGCCGGGGAGACTCAGGGGACCGTGCTGTCCCCGAGCTGCCCACGATCCCCTAGCTGTAGAGCTCTCGAGCGCCTGGCTCCCCTGCCGACAACCCCTCTCTTCTCGGTCCGCCAATTTGAAAGAACACAAATGTAACAATTTTCTCCTTGTTAATTGCGTCTCCTGACATTTCTGCGCGTTGGGGTTTAAAAAAAAAAAAAAAAGATGAAGAAGTAAGAGCTGAAAGAAAAGAGAGAAGCCCCGCCGCGGCTGTAGGTGCCTGTAAGCGCTGTGCATTGGCAGCGCTCCGCACGCAGAAGGCGCCTTTTTTTTCATATTGAAACCACGCGGAATATGTACATTTTTTAGTCTTACTTACGCTTTCAGGGGGTTGTGAATGACAGTCGCCATTTTGCTACAATGTAACAGAATATTGTCTGTCTCAGAGTTCTAAAGGTTCGCTCAGGGGAAGCGGAGAGCCAATCAGAGTACGGGATACCGGCCCGCTGGCCAATCGGCGCGGCTGGTCGCCAGGTGGGCGGAGCCTGCACGGTGGTAGTTATTAGGGGAGCTGTCAAAGCCCAGAGGTCACTCCCTTTTGTAGAGCCCGAGAGCAAGCAGGTCTTAAAGGGGCAGTACCGCGCGAGCAGCTCCTTTTCGGGTTGGGGAAAGTGGAGACGCACGGAGAGTATCTTAGTTTGGTTTGAATCCCTACTTTCTAAATAACTGCAGAGAGTTGCGCTCCTGGACAAAAGTACTGGATAGAAATATTTAAGTATTGCCAACAAACCGCTGAGCTCCATTCATTAGCTTTTGGCTTTGCTGTTACGTTCCTAAATCCCCCCAAAGGCAAATCCCCTTGTTCCCGTGCAAAAGTTGAAAGGCTGCCGTTTCGTCTAACAAATGACTACGCGTGTCCTCTCGTTTGATAATACTCTGGGTCCTGCGGCTTTTTTATATTCTCCTTCCCGAAGTGTTGTCTTTATCTCGGGCACCTTCCTTCTTGGCTTCTTGAACTGCCGCCGCAGTTCCTGGCGACTCCAAGACAGCAGCTCCCCTCCCCCTGGAATGTCTCGGTGTCAAGCTCGCTCCCTGGACTTTGGTTACGTAATGCGCGGTGGTCACTCTGACGGTTCCCGACTACCCCCTCTTCTCTTCTCACACACACCAGAAACTTCTGAAATGGTCAGATTCCGGCTGACTTGAGAGCTAACTGGGCCCTGGCACCCTGACCTTTAGGCTTAGGGAAGAGGAGATTTAAGGGAACTTTGCAAACTTTCTGCTCCCAGGAAAGCGAGTAACCAGCCAAAAGTTGTGGAACCTAGGCTGGATGTTGCCAGGGTCTCTTTCGGGGAGTAGCACACACGATTCTGGAGTCACCTTAAGCTGATTAGATAGAAGGTGAAAAGACTTTGCTAATGAATAATCCGATGTGACCCGAGGCGTTCAGAGAGTCTCTGCTTCAAGCCAGTGCGAACTACTCACTGGTGAACCCCTGACAAAATCAGAGGACTTCTGCGAAGCCAAGCTTCCACTGGGCAGCCTGGAAGCTCTGGGGGGATGAAATCGCACTAAATCATGAATAGCGGCCTCGTTAGCATACAGAAATCTGGCTCCCGTCCCAAAGTTGTTTAATCAGGTCAAATAGCTAAGATAGTGGGGGAGGGGTGAAAAAAAGGGGAGAGGGGATGCCAAATTGCCAGTTTCTCAAAACTGTGCCCTCTCCCTTCCTTTCTCAGTGCTGCTCTCAAAGCAGTGGGTACAATAAATAAAAATTGTTTTATGTTCCAGAACTTTCAGAGTTCAACTCCATACACTATTAGAGTTACAGATAAACAGAAGAGGACTGAATCAGTATGTTTGTAAGACTTGACATTTTTAACCCCTTCTTTCTGCCAAGTTAATAACAGAGTCAAGTTCTATAGATTGCTTTGTAACTTTTTTTTTAAGTATAGTTGATTTACAGTGTTGTGTTCATTGCTGCTGCACAGTGGTTCAGTTATACATATGAATCCTTTTTTAAATATCCTTTTCCATCATGGTTTCTCAGAGGATATTGAATATGGTTGTCTATGCTATACAGTAGGACCTTGTTTATCCACTCTATGTATAGTAGTTTATATCTGCATCGTACATCTGCTAACCCCAACCTCCCTGTGTAACTTCTTGCACAGCATCTTACAATTTGAAAAGTTATTCCCCTTTTCTAAAATTAAAATTTGAAAAGTCTGGTCCTTTATTAATTTGTCAAGGGATTGGTTCAAAAGCTAATACTTTGCCTGTGATGGGCCTTGACAACATTAAAAAAACCCAAGAAGTATGAGTTTGAACTATCAGTCAGAACTCCCAAAGCCTCTTTGAGATATCAAAAGCACAGCACAGGGAGCTCAGCTCAGCTCTCTGGGATGATCTAGGGGGGTGGGCTGTGCGGGGTGGGAGGGAGGCTTAAGAAGGAGTGAATATAGGTATACTTGTAGCTGATTCATGTTGTTCTACAGCAGAAACCAACACATTGTAAAGCAACTATCCTCTCATTAAAAAATTTTTTTAAAAGCATAGCAATTCAGATTGGAAGGCAAAGCATGCTTTAATATATGCACTTGATAAATAATCAGAAAAGGTAGGGCCTGCCCTGAACAAGGCTTACAATAGGAGAGGGAAAATATATTTATATTACATATTACATACTCTAAGCATGTATAGTCATTTATTAAGACCAAGATGCAGAAACAAGCATAATTCCTAAATATCCAGTACATCTGAAAATGGCAGACTAGATCTGTCTCCACTGTGAGGAACTAATCCAGAATTTAAGCATTTATGTTATATTTTATAATAATTGAATTGAAAAAATTATGAATTAAAGAAAGGATTTTGGTTTCTTAAGTAGCATAGCCTTGCCTTTTATAATTTAATGGAATGCCATTTTAACTCTGTCAACATAGGTATGACTTTTAAGTAAGCAGAATTGTTGTGAATTCACCTTTTATCAATTATAAGACATATAAGAATTATTATTAATTTACTTTGGTTTGTATGTCATAGATTAAGATTTTTTTTCTACAATAAGGTAAGTTCTGTCAATCTGCAGATAGTCTGACCCATCTGCAATGAGGCTAAATTGTTCAAATAGGACTTAAAATGTACCACTCTCACCCCACAAAAAAAACACATATTTTTTTGCCAGAATGCTCAAAAGCAAAAGAACTTAGAGTAGACAGGTTTAAACAAGACCAGAACCCTAAAAAATTGGGAAGAATGTTAAATTTTACTTTAATTTTGCAAGGAAGTGCTGTATAGGATTTAGAAGCTTGGGCCCTGGAATTCACCTGCTTGAGGTCACCATTTGCCAGCTGGGTCATCTTGAGCAAATTTACTTAGGAACTTGAATGTCTCAGTCTCCTCATCTGATAAATGGCAGTAATAATAGAACCTACTTGAATGAAGTAATGCATGTTAAGTGTCTGGCACATAGCAAACACTTAATTAAGGCTGATTATTAATTTTTATGTAGGTATTTATTTATTTCCTGATGGCACAGGAATGAAGGGGATCCAAATAAAAAGACATACCAGAGAGTGAGTGTCCATCAAGTTTAGATTTTTAAACTCATTAATCCAATAAAAATAAGCAAAGAACAACTTTGATGAGAATGAAATAATAAATAGGACTAATTGAGTTAAGGGTCATATAATTACTTAAATCCCCTAAATGCCCTCTTCCTGACTGTAATATCAAGACATTTTTAAAATCCCATGTCTAAGGCTCTATAGATAGTCATATATTTGAATATATTCCACCACTCCCCAAAGCTTTCAGCTTGATTTAGTTGGTTAGGTGACTTCATCTGAAGGACAGAGTAGGCCCAGAGTAACCACTTCCCCACCCCACCTGGAGAGTCTAGAGCTGTGCTGTCTAATATGGGAGCTGTGAGTCACATGTGGCTCCTAAGCGTTCGAAACATGGCTAGTCTGGATTCAGATGTGCTGTAAGTGTGCATACACACCAGATGTCATAGACTTAGGACCAAAAAACAATGTGAGATATCTCATTGATAATTTTCATATTGATTACATGTCGAAATGAAAATATTTTTAATTTACTGGGTTAAATTTAAAATGTTATTAAAATTAATTTTACCTCTTCCTTTTAATTGTTTTAATGTAGCTACTAAGAAATTTTAAAATATTCATGTTGTGTTTCTGTGGTACGGCATTGCTCTAGACAGTGTATGTGACCAGGGAGAGAAGGCTGAGGCCTTTCTCAGTCATGTTAATCCACCCCAGGTAGTCCTCTCAGAATCAGCTTTGACATCAGTTAGCAAATCTCCCTGGTCCAGTTTAAGCATGTATTCCACGCCACTCATCCAAAGTACCATTTGGGGTGCAACCAAGGACCCAGGTACCTGAACCACTAGGGGCACTGGAATCTGTTTTCTCTTAAAAAGTTTGAAGACTGTCTCAGCAGACTGAATCAAAGCTGTGAGGAGACGATCATCCAGAAACAGGGGAAGAATGGCATTTCTGTAGCAAGTGTCAGCCTTTCCACCTGACTTTTGTAAGACAGAGAAGTAAGAGAAGGAGATACAGGCCTCAAAAATATCCAGAGAGTTCAATGAAAGAGGAAGCTCACCACAAAAGCCATCCAAAATAAAGGCAGTTCCCAGCAGGCTCTGCGAGCTGAAGGAGTCTGAAGTCCTATGGGTGTTTAAAAAACAAGAACAAGCTCTCCCTCAATCCCTCCTTTCATCCCCAGAACAATCAGTCATGGCCTTGGCAGCTGGTTGGCCATGCTGGTTCCCCTGAGATCCAGAACCAGCTCTGGTATATTATAGGCACTGAGCTGAAGAGGTTTGGGCACCGAAACTGCAATCTGATAACTTCCCTGGTAGTCCAGTGGTTAGGACTCCATGCTGCCAATGCAGAGGGTACAGGTTGCAGGTTCAATCCCTGGGAAATTAAGAAAGATCCCACATGCCACGTGGCACAGCAAAAGACTTTAAAAAAAAAAAACACACAATAATCTGGTTTTCTCTCTTCTTGGGGCTGTAGGTGGTGGTGGTATTCTTAATCCATTAACAAAATCTCAAAGCATAGAAAAAACAAATCAAAGTCTGGATATGGGAGATGCTTCTAGGGCCAAACCTCTGAAACCTCCTATTTCAGGACACTTTGAATTGAAACCAATGCATGCTGCTTCCACTCAGTTCATTCATTCACTCATCTATCAGAGGCTTTCTATGAGGGAGGCTTTGTGCTAGGCACAGGTGGTGAAATAAAAATAAACCAGACATGGAAACAACCCTCAAAAAGCAATTCCCATCCATCTGGAGAGAGAATAAAAATAGTAGGCCCAACCCTATAAGCAAGTAGTGTAATTACTTGATGTGACTTAAAAGGGAAAAGTGGCCTGCCCAGCCAGTCTCGCCTTTTCCTGGCATGGAGCCCATAATCCTATCCTTGAGTGTTTAATGAATGCATTCACTCCTTTGGCTTTTCGAGACTTCATGGTGTCAAGATTTTCAGAAATTAGTATAAAACAAGGGAGAAGTGATACATGCCAAAGAACTTCTGGGGAGGGAGCAAAGTACCTCTAACACTGATGAAGGGAAAGGTTTCATGGAGAAAGTGTGGACCCTGATTAGGTAGATTTCAGAAATAGTCAAGGAGTAAAAGGCTTTCCAGATGCAAAACATAGACTAAAAACAGCTAATGC
Source organism: Dama dama (assembly GCF_033118175.1). Lineage (NCBI taxonomy): Eukaryota > Metazoa > Chordata > Mammalia > Artiodactyla > Cervidae > Dama > Dama dama. The sequence goes on along the minus strand of NC_083692.1, from coordinate 19,372,463 downwards.
ATTCATCAAATATTTGTAGATTCCCTCCTCTACTCCACTATGCTCCCTCCTGCTGGGCCTCAGGCTGCAGTGAGGCCTGAGACAGTCCCCACCTTCAAAGGACTCATATTTGAAAGATATGGGAAGGGGGGAGAAGGCAGTAAAGATGTATGAGGTGGAAGAACAGGGGACACTGTGGGGATGGATGAGGCACCAACCAGACAGGAAGGTCAGGGCTGTCCTCTTAGAAGAGATGATCCCTGAGCTGAGTCTCAAATGACCTGTGGGAGGAGAAATGTCCTTGCAGAAGTGGCAGCTCACATAAAAGCTTCAGAGGTGCGAGAGGGTATCATGATTTCAGGGGATCCCGTCATAGGAAGGTAGTTGCAGAGGGACAAATGAGACAGGAAAAGCTAAAGAGGTGAGGATGGGGATGTTGCCAGGGCTAAGATTTGTCTGGAAGGCAGTCAGGCAACACTAAAAGATTTTAAGCTGGGGTGAAAATGAAGCTGGTGCCTTTTTAGAAAGCTCATTTCAGCAGCGACGCAACTGCAGATTGGAAAGAGACTGAGCCGGCGGGCTGGGAACCTACTAGGAGGCGTTGGCACTGGGATGAAGATAAAGGACCGGATGCATGATTTCTAAGGAAGTAGAACCCTCAGGACGTGGTTGCACGCTTGCTGTGGGCTGGAGGGAAATGAGAAGGGCCCAGAATAATGTCAGGTTTCTGGCTCCCGGAAATGCCAACAGCCAGCTCCCCTTGACTAGAGAAACATGAAGTCAAGGCCAAGTCCTAAGGACTGGAGACCAATGAAGTCCTAGGACTTTCGACTGTGGGAGAGGGGCTTGTCTTGATAAAAATCGTAATCCCTTGTTCTCCAATCTCCCCCATAATGCTCGTATAAATCTCTTCCTTGGGGGAGTGGCGACCTAGGCTGGGGTACTCTTATTCCCTCTTACTCTGGCTTTTCTTTCCTCAGCAGACTCTACCTTCCATCGACTTGTTTTGTTGTTCAGTTGCTAAGTCGTGTCCGACTCTTTGCAACCCCACGGACTGTAGCCCCTCAGGCTCCTCTGTCCACGGGAGTCTCCAGGCAAGAATACAGGAGTGAGTTGCCATGCCCTCCTCCAGCGGATCTTCCCAACCCAGGGATGGAACCCATATCTCCTGCATTGACAGGCAGGTTCTTCTTTACCTTCTGAACCAACAGGGAAGCACCTTCCATCAAGGGCCTCTTCCAAATCCCTTCCTGCTAATCTCTACCGTTTCCCTCAGGCGATGCTCCGAATCAGCTTATAGAAATCTCTCTCCTGAGTAGTTGCAGGGGATTCTAGGACACCCTAAAACCTTCACAAGACAGGGATCAAGACTTCATGAAATACACAGTACACACACACACACATAAGCAGTGACTTGATTAGAATCTCAGGTGTAACCACGAAAGGCAGCAAGTGGGATATTTTTACACAGGATTTTCCTCCACTCAAATCACAGGGCATAATCACAGTGTACTCTGAAGACTGGCTCACTAAGGCCAGACAATCACACGTGGGCCTTGGTTTTTCCTGACAGAGACACTGGTTGTAGAGCTCTCGCACAATCCATTTTTTTTAAGAGAGCTAACTCCTCTCTCTACTGCCAAGACCAAAATTTTCCAAGTCCTCCCTTGGCTCATCCGCGTGGATGCCATATCTGAAACTCTGGCAGCTCTTGCCTCCTAAATCAAAGCCCCTGGCAAGGTCCTCCTGCAGAGAAGACCAGAAGGGAGCAGGAAGCGGGGACCTTCCTTCCACCTTTACCCCCACGGGGAGTGACGAGAGCCATGCCTGGACCAAGACACAAAGGAACCGACTTCCCTTGCGACTGTGTCCACGCATTAAAAAAATAAACCCACCCCGTGAACCATTTCCCGGGTAAGAAGAAACTGCCTTTCATTTGCAAAATGGCTGCCCCAAGAACCCCCCAAAGAGGGCTTTCTGCGGGGTATGGCTTTAAGTGTGGAGACACCCCGAGGCACCTGTCTCCCTCACTCACACCACTGACATGACCTCGGCTTCTCCTCTGTCTCTGGGCAGGACGCACCCAGGAGAAGCAGGAGAGCCAAGCCCAGGAGAGCACATCAAGTCTGGGTGTTCTGCAGATATTTACACCACCATACAAAAATAGGTGTCCACGAGCAGGAGAGGTGGACAGACGCCACAGGACCGAAAATGTCCCGCACTCTGGCGAAGACAGGGACAGAGGCCTGCTGAATTGCAGACGTTTTCTACTCTGACGCTCTAGGCGATGAACTCTGGCCTACATAGCTGCGAAAGGACCTCAACTCCCTGTTTACTCTACTAAGGGGAAAAAGAAATGGAGGTGAGAAAACGTTCCTGAAGTCCACAGAGGACTCAGTGCATTTTAAATGCATCTCAGCCAACAGGGGCAGCCAGCCTGGGAACAGCTCCTCCCACAGAGTCCAGAACACACCACCCCCACCACCGCCCCCCACCACTAAGAAAATAGTGATAGAGGATAAATGAGGCAGGACTGCAGGAAGAGGAGACAAAATGGAAGCAATTGGTTCTGGTAAAGAAGAGACGCTAAAATCCAACGAAAGGGGATCATTAAGGTCCAGACAAGAAATGAAATTTATTTTGGTACCTGGATTCCCAAAGTTACCATATGTTCTCTGTTCTCACCAACCAACTTATTTTATCCCTGCTCAATAGACAAAACTTTGTATAATTGCCATACTGTAATAGTTGGAACTCACTGACAATTCTGGACAAAAAGGGCTATTTTCTAAACACAAGTGGGCTCACTCATGATGACTCAGAAAACCATCATGTTTCTAAAAAGGCTTTTAATAAAGCTGATACTAAATATTTCACTCATATCCATTTGTTAGGGTATAGGATGTAAACCTATATAGATTAAATGGATCTCTAGATTTAATGGATTAAATTAATCACTTGCTACACTTGGTTTTCACAGTTTTATCCATAGCTACATTAAAATCTGTTGGGGGGAGTTACCTGGTGGCCTAGTGGTTAGGATTCTGGGCTTTCAGTGCTAGAACCCAGGTTCAGTTGCTGGCTGGGGAATGGAAATCCCACAAGCTATGTGGCATGGCCAAAAAAAAGAAAGAAAATATATTTATATTTTAAAGTGTCTCATTTTCTGTCTCTCTACCCCATAAAATGTGGATGGAAGGTATGACACTTTTAAATCTCTGGATCCTGTCCCTAGACCAAGCAGACAGTTAATAATCAAAAGAATACATAAAAGCATAAATAACTATATTTAGTAATATACATCCCACCCTATTAAACAACTCTACCTCACATCCATGAGGATGACTAGAATCAAATACTCAAATGACAAGTGTTGAGGAGGATATGAAGAAAACAGAACTCTCATACACTGCTGGTGTGATTGTAAAATAGTGCAGCTGCTTTGGAAAACTGTCTGGCAGTTCTGCAAACAATAAACACAGATTATCGTATGACCCAGCAATTCCTCTCTTGGGTACAGATCCCCAAGAAGTGAAAACATATGTCCATGTACACACTGCTATATTTAAAATGGATAACAAACAAGGACCTACTCTATAGCACATAGAACTCTGCTCAATGTTATATGGCAGCCCGGATGGGAGGGGACTTTGGGGGAAAATGGATACATGTGTATATATATGGCTGAGTCCCTTTGCTGTCCACCTGAAACTCTTACAACATTGTTAATCAGCTATACCCCAATACAAAGTAAAAAGTTTAAAAAGAAAAAAACATATGTCTACACAACAACTTGTACATGAATGCTCATAGCAGTATTATTCTTAGTAGTCAAAAGGTGGAAACATTCAAATGTCAATCAACAGATGAATAGATAAACAGAAGATAGTATATACACACAATAGAATATGATTCATCCATAAGAAAGAATGAAGTACTGATACCTGCAACAACATGGATGAATATTGAAAACATCATGCTAAGTGAAAGAGAACACTCACAAAAGACTACATTCTATATGCTTCTATCCATATGAAAGTTCAAAATAGGGAAACCCATAGACTAAGACTGTATCAATGGTTACTTAGGACTGGATGGGGCAGGTGTGAGGAACAGGAGAGGAACAGCTAAAAGGATTTCCTTTTTTTTTGTGTGGCAGCACTGAGTGGCTTGCGGATCTTAAATCCTGACAAGACATTGAACCTGGACCCCTGCGATGAAAGCCCCAAGTCCTAATCACTGGACCACCAGGGAATTCCCCAAGATTTCTTCTTCAGGTGATAAAAAAGTTCTAAAGTTGACAATGGTGATGGTTGCACTTATCTGTGAATACAATAAATCTCATTCAACTGTACACGTTAAAGGGTGAACTGTACAATAAATGAATGTATATCTCAAAGTGGTTTTTTTTTTAAATCTCTACTCCTAATAATGCCAGAAGCCCACTAACCCAGAAATTTCTATGGCCAGTTCTCTCTTATAACTGTACTAGACAGTAGGAAGCATGTCTACCGGAGGAAATTCAACTTTCTACTTGATAATTCTGTATTCATATTAGCCTCTTACTGCATACCAAGTAACACAGAGGGAAATTCCTTGCCATGAAAAGCTTCAAATATTGAAGCTATAACTATGCCAAACAAATGAGCTCATTAACAGAGATTCTGAAGGCCTTTGGATTTCTGGTCTTTCTGTGAAGTCAAATATAAGTGTTGTAATGTCACATATTAGCCATTCTGGGATTCTTTCTAAGGTGAAATTTCATAACGAGGAGGCTGAACCAAGAATGCATTTTTACTTAATGACCAAAGCTACTCCTATCCCAAGTTTGATTTCTTTTTAATCTTTAGTTATAAAGGGGGGGGTGGTGTGCATGTGTGTACACATTCAGTCAAGTCCGACTCTTTTCAACCCTATGGACCATAGCTTGCTAGGCTCCTCTGTCCATGGAACTTTCCAGGCAAGAATATTAGAGTCGGTTGCCATTTCCTACTCCAGGGAATCTTCCCAACCCAGGAATCAAACCCACGTCTCTTGAGTCTCCTGCATTGGAAGGTGAATTCTTTACCACTAAGCCACCTGGGAAACCCATGTAAGGAGGGGATAGGAGGGCAGACTTCATCAGAATTGAGGTTCATTTTCATTTGTGTAATGTTTTTCTTAAGCTAGTGTTTATCCTACCTTGTGAATTTTGGTAAATTTTCATGTGGTAAAACCAAGGAATGACATGACTGGAAACGCTGGTGACAAGAGTAAGGAGGGAGGTCCAGAGGAAAGCATAATCAGAAAACTTTGGGACTAAATCCTGGCTCAACTACTTACAAGGTATACAAACTCTGGCCTATGATTTAATCCTGAACCTCCGTTTCTTCGTCTGTAAAATGGAGATATCAGATATCAGCTCTTAAGGGTTTCTGGGAAGACGTTCATGTCATAGTGTAAGTGACATAAGGAAAAGCAACTGATGATGTAAGCACCTGAGAAATATTTCTCTCTTCTCCTTAGGAAGAGGATAAAAGGTTGAGTCCTGGTTGGTGCTTAAGAGGTACAAAGAAGGGCAAGAACAGAAGATAAGGGATGGTGGGGTTAGGGGGAGTCAGAGGCAAATAGTGTGTGGTCCACTAGATCCAATGAAGCCAGATAGTGTTAGCTGCTCAGTCATATCTGACTCTTTGCGATCCCATGGACTGTATAGTCCACCAGGCTTCTCTGTCCATAGGACCCTCCAGGCAAGAATACTGAAGTGGGTTGACATTTCCTCCTCCATGAAGCCAGATAATCCCCAGCCAAAATGGGAGGCAAGATGTGCCTGCGTACCAGGAAAAGGACATTTACCCAAAGCAAAATGAGAGCAAAATTAGTCTGTCGGTCAAGTCTTTGAGTTTATAATGGATGAAGTCAGTCTTCTCAAGAATTTCCTTTTGGGATATCTAAGGATTAGATGTGGATGTGGTGGACGACAAGAGGATGTAATTAAATGTTAATATCCAGGATGTGTGTACTAGCAAGTTACTCACTGTTAACAGGGATATTTCAAAAGCCTGGATTTTCAAGGAGAAAGCCGGAATGGAAACCAACATCTAGTCCATCTAGTCCACCAAAAGAGAAAAGAGTGTCTTCTCTTTTGACACCCCATTAGGAGGAGGATGGAGTTGTGCAACTGTTCTTTACTGAAAAGAATAAAACCGAAGTCGAGATAGTGTGCGAAGGCCACCCGCCCAAATTTGTTACTGGCAATTGAGCGCCCTCTAGTGTCAGTTCATAGGGAAGACAGACTTTGAAAGCGGCAACATTTGGAATCATGCGGGGTTCCAGCCCTGGAAGAAACTGCCAAACCAGCAGGGTTGAAAAAGCATCAAGATGATAGAAGTGAGTCCTACTGTCATGAGGTTTGGGAACATCGTAGGTATTCATAAGATGTTTGTTGAGTGATTTAATGGCAGTAGGTCCACGGCAAAGAGTCCTAAATTAATGCCCCATCAGGATATTGACATGTAATGAATATGCCACCTGTCAAATGGATACTGCAACGGAAAACTTCATTGCTCACATTTTAGGATGTTTTCTGAGTGATGAAGTTGAGTAAGAACCATGGCAGGATCACCTGTTTGAAATTAACAAACTGCTCCCTTGGGTCAACCAAATGGGCATGCTGTCATAAAAGCAGGTCACCTTTTCGTCTCTGAGCTTTGGTGAGTCCATCTGCAAAGCTGGGGGAGATGGGGAACACGGCTTTCCTCTGAGAAAAAGTTACCCATGATCCCCCATACTGTTAGAGCAGTAAAACATGGTTGATCTATTTCTCATCCATCCTGCGTCAGACGGGGGGAAAAAAATGCCTAGTTCCAAAGCTGTTCTGGCATCAGATCTATGATTCACTGTGAGGCGATGAAAAAAATAACCACATGGACTTACCTCAAATTGCTTGCCAGTCCAGTTTCTTTTGTTGCCAGAAACTTATATTCAGTGGAGTTGGCAGTATATGGACCAAATATTCCCTGGCTATACCAGTTTTGTGCAGGAAGATTGCAACGATTTTTCCTTAAGGAAAAAGAAAAAAAAAAAAAAAAAACAGCCCCAGCATACAATGAACTACTTTGATCACAGTGCAACAATTGCTGAGACAGTCAGCAATGCACTGGAACCTACAGTCTGCCTGCTTCGAGAAATGAGAAAGATAATCCCTATACAACTTCACTGTGATATATGACACACACCATGTTAGTTTCTTCACTAACGAAATCTACAACACCTTCTACTTCTTTCTGTGAGAATGCAAGTTGTATCTACAGCCTGTATTTATGTCCCCTGAATGAATGGTCAATTGCCTGAAATTGAATATCCAGCAGAATGGCCTGAGATGCCCTGCCCCGCCTTTTGGAAAAGCCCCACAGGCCACGTCTCCTGATGGGTGATATATCTGCTGACTATTCGTTTGGCCTAGAAGTCACAGACATTTATGCCTCAGACAGTCTGGAGAGAGGTTCCCAGAGCACAGACTAAGAACTCACAAGATTGCTCCCAATCTTCTTTCCAGGACCGAGACTAAAGGGCGACCAGATGTCTTAAATGCAACAAGGGCACATGGTGCTGCTAGATGTGCTCAGCTGTGTCTGACTCTTCACAACCCATGGACTGTAGCCCGCCCAGCTCCTCTGTCCATGGAGTTTTCCAGGCAAGGAGAATACTGGAGCATGTTGCTACTTCCTACTCCAAGGGATCTTCCAGATCCAGGGATCAAATTCACGTCTCTTGAGTCTTCTGTATTGGCAGGCGGATTCTTTACCACTAGCGCTGCCTGGGAAGTCCGTGCTGCTAGGAAAGGGTTACAAATCTGTGCCCAGACAGAACCCTTGAGGAGAGATGCCAAACACAAGCTGGAACTTACTCAACATTGCCAAAAGTGAGGCAGGCAGTTGAGTCCTAGGAGTAAAAATTCAGGCTACCACTGGTCAGCACATTTGACTAGTTTCTATTTTCACAGAAATGGAATGAGGAATAAGGCTGGAGAGGGGCAGAGTCCTCCTGCATTTGCTCTGCACTCGCACAATTGTCATTAAGCACCAGGGTGCTTTTAAAAATCTGGAAGCCCTGCAGGGGGTTTCTTTTGCCGACTCACAGCTAATGCAGCAGGAATGAGGCTGTCTCATCTCCTGCCTTCTTTTCAGGGCTCCTGACCTTCCAATGCCAGGAGTGCTCTCCCAGTGGGTGGGTCAAAACAGCTCATCCAGAACTCGAGGGAGGGTGAAGGAGGTACAAAGTGCTAGTAATGGCCTTCTAAGACTCTGCTTTCAGAACTGTAGAGGTCACATAGGTGACAGGACATTATAGCTGGATGGAACAGAACACCAAACCCAAGAACAAAACCCCTTAACTTGTCCTCAGTGCGTGATATTGTAAAAGATTCTTCTTTTTCAAATGGCAAGAAAGATTTTATTTAAGACTTCCTAATCAGGAACAGAGCTCAAAGGGGTCTGACAGGGAGAGATCCTCTGTCACTACTCATCAGAAAATTCTTTTTTTAATTATTAGAAAAAGACACCCTTGACAAAAACTGCTAGGTACCCCCACAGAGGAGGACATGGCAACCCACTCCAGTATTCTCGCCTGGAGAATCCCATGGACAGAGGAGCCTGGGGCAGGCTACAGTCCATGGGGTCACAAAGAGTCTCACAGGACTGAGCGACTGACCACAGCACACCCCCACAGACCTGTACTTTCCATGTGTCTTATCCCAAGTCAAGCATCAGTAACACATGATTTTATTGAAAACCCCATTTATTTAAGGAAATCAGAAGTACTTTTTATATCTTATTAAATCCCTAAGTGTCATTATGTGGTGACTGTAAGTAGCCATTGATTTAATTTTGCCACCAAATAGAATTTAGTGCCCTCGGGTTCACAGCGTTGGATGAAGTATTATACAGAAAGTAATTCACATAGCATCTCGATCTTAAATTACATCAATGACATGTATTATTAGCCATTTCAAAAAAAAAAAAAGTGTGCAAGTGGACAGTCAAGCCCACCCTACAAGAAAACATTGATAGTAATACTAGTAAAAACAATAAGAGCAATACTTAACGGTGTGCTTCCCAGGTACAGGCCTTATTCTAAATCACTTTATCCATAATGAGCCCATTTAGAGTTCAACAGCTCTTACACATACTCTCAGGACAGCTCATTTTATAGGCAAGAAAGATTTCTGTTGTTTTTCTCAGTTGTGAAAGAATAACTGAGTAAAAGTAAACCCAGGCTAACTAACAACACCGACTTAAATCTAGGTCAACAAGTTTCCCAATCTCTAACCCCCAGTCCAAATAACTCTTCTCTCAAGTCCAAAACACAAAAGTGAATCTCATTCTCAACCTAAAATATGCAATTCTGGGTTTGTAACATCACATAATGCCGTTTTCATTAGCCATCTGGAAAGCGGGGAGGAAAACTCTTAAACGGGTAAAACTATACTCCTTCGGGGACTTGCCCTGGAGTCCAGTAGCTGCCACTCCGTGCGTCCCCTGCAGGGGGCGCAGTGCAATACCTGGTTGGAGAACTAAGATCTCACGGTGCACCGTGCGGCCAAAAAAATAAAAATTGTATGGCTTCAAAGCATCAGCTTTGAAGCGAGGTGACCGCAACTGCTAGAGAGGCCTCCCAGTCTCTTCTTACACAATCCTTTCCCCTCTCATGACCCTCCACTCCTCGTGTTCTCCCACAAAGAAAAAAACAAATACCAAAATCAAATACCAAATACCAATCAAATACCAAAAATCAAACTTCCACTGGAGGTTTCTAAGTTTACAAAAAGCAGCAAATAATTCTGCTGACACAGGGAAACCGTCAAAAAGAGATGCTGTAACTAATATATGTGTGACTTTAAACATTTTCCCAGCTGCCCCATAATTTGCGATGGAGGCAATACTTCAGAGCGATAGACCTTCGCTTTGTTCGTTCTTTTCCATCCCCTTTTCAGGCTGAGTCCCCTCCAGCCATCTATAAATAAGAATGTGTGTGTTACTGGGTCATATTAGTATTTCTGGTTTGGGGTTTATTTGAGTTTTGTCGTTATTTTTATTTTCAAAGTGAAAATAACTTCATCTTCTTCCTGGATATAAAAATAATACACGTCCGTTATAAAGAATTGGAACAATATATAAAGAAATCATCATGAAAATAAAAGTCCACTGAAATCTCACCGTCCTAACCAGTAACCCTGAGGTGAACTGCCTTTTCTGTATTTACATACATACATATGTACACACCTAGGAACAGATATTCCCACAATTTTACATGAATGGGATTGTATCAAACTTGCTATTTTTACCATGGACAACTTTTTCCCTCTTTTCCTCTCTTCCTTCAACATTAACAACCTAGAGTGCATTTAGGTTCCCTTTTGTTATCATACACACTCACACATGCATATTCATATATTCCCACATATGTAGGGAGGGTTTTTTGGTTGTTTTTTACCATAAATGGCATCACATGACACTCATTTTGCATCTTTGTTTTCTCACTAACCAGTATCTCATGGAAATCTCTGTCAAACATCTGGCAAGGCTATAATTCATTCCATTTAATGGCCATGTAATATTCTATGGAGTAATATATTTTAATTTTTCAGCCATTCCCTGATTAATGGCCATTCACCATGTTTCCAGTTCTTGGCAGCTACAAACAATGCAGTAATAAACATTCTCGCACACATGTCCTTACAAATTAGCACTTTTATTTTTATGGAATAGATTCCTAGGAGTAGGATTCTGGGGTCAAGGGGAATATGTATTTTTAATTTTAATAGATATTTCCAGATTGCCTTCCAAAAGGGCTGGAACACTTTACAACTCCAATGTATGAGAGCATACTTCCCCCACATCCCTGCTGGCAACAGGTACCATAGCTCAAGTTTTGCCAGTTTAATGGATATAGAGCAATATTCCATTATTAATTTGCATTTCTCTTAGTCCAGATCACTGCATGCATTATACAGCTTGTACACAGTTTGTTATGGCTGAAATCCAGCCCACAAATGGCTTGCAAAAGCAAGCATCCTTGCTGTGTTCAGTGTGGAGGAAGGGCCCTGACCTTTTCCAGTTTATGGGAAGGTGCTACCAATGGCCTTGTCCTGACCATCAAGAAATTTGAGCATATTTTTACATGGCAGAGAATATTTGGACTTGTTAAGTGAATTTTCTGTTCATATCTGTTGCTCACTTTTCTATTGCATTACTTAGTATTTCTCTTGTCAATTTATATGAGCTGAAATTTGTTAAGATTATAGAAATTAATTCTATCATCACATTACAGATATTATTGCCCACTAACAGTTTATGTACCATTTACAATATAAGTGGTTTTAAAATATTTTAGTCCAATATATTTCTCTTTTCTTTATAACTTCTGGATTCCTAGTCTTAGTGAAAGAGATCTGCTTGATCTTTAGAAAATACATGTAGCTTCCTAAATTATCTCATAAAATATTTTATTTCCTATATTTATCTTTTTTTCAATCTGGAATTTATTTGTGGATATGAAGTAAGATAGAGATTCAAATTTACTTTCTTCTGGCAGAATAACCAGGTGAACCAATATCATTTAAAAATGTTCATCCTTTATCTACTAAATTCGAATGTCCTTTAGTATGTATTAACCTCTTATGTGCACCAATTCTGAATTCTCAGTTGTGGTCCACTGCTCTAACAATTCCTATACCAACATCAATTCTTACATCAATAAGTTCCAATATCTGATATTTTTTCCCATGGTATCTCAGTTATCCTTTGTGTAAAGTTTAAGATTATTTTATCTAATTAAGAAAAAAACCTATGAGCATCGTAAGTGGAATTGCATTAAATGTACATACTATTTTGTGGGAACTGACATCTAAGTATTGTCTTTAAATCCAAGAACATGATATGGCTTTGCACTTATTCAGACTTTAGTAATTTTATACTAGTAATAATAATATTTTGTACTTTTCTTTATCCAGGTCCTATGTCTTATTAGATTTTTATCAAAGCAGTTCATTATTTTTTTGCTATTATAAATGCAATACTTTTTCCCATTTACACATTTAGTAAAGTTCTTGATCTTTATTTAAAATCTATCCCCAGTACCAAATTATCTTTTTTTAACCAGAGTCTCAGTTTCTCTAAGTATGTAATCATATCATCAGGAACAAAAAGATAACTTTTCTCTTGTTATTCGATTTGCCAGTCAAATTATAATGGTGATTTTAACGGAAATTATTTTCATGTTTCACCCGGAATGACAGTCTTTACTGTTAGTTTTTGGTAAATCTGTTGTTGTTTAATTGCTAAGTCATATCCGACTCTTTGTGACCCCATGGACTGTAGCCCACCAGGCTCCTCTGTCCATGGGATTTCCCAGGCAAGAGTACTGGAGTGGGTTGCCATTTCCTTCTCCAGGGGATCTTCCTGACCCAGGGATTAAACCTGCATCTCCTGCATGGACAGGCACTACTGAGCCACCAGGGAAGCCCTTTTGGTAGATAGCTTTTAACATATTTGTTTCATTCTATTACTATCAGAGTTTTATTAGGAATAAGATAAACTTTATCAAATGCATTTTTGAAGCTATTGATATGATCATAAGGTTTTTCTCCATTATTTAAATCATGGAATTTATTGAGAAGTGTCCTTATGTGGAATCACTTTAACAAAGTCCTCCCAGTCCTGTAACCAGGGAGGGTTACAGGAGGGTTTTATTGTTTTTGTTGTTTGTACTTCCTGTTGTGTGTGTGTGTGAGAGAGAGAGAGAGAGATTTCTAGGTTCTGTTTGCCTGATTCTACTCGCTGATACCTTATTTAAAATTTCAGCAAACACATATTCATTAGTGAGATCAGTCTATAATTCTACTCTTGCACTATCTTTATCAGGTTTTGGTTGTAAAATGATACTGGCTTTGTGAAACAAATTGGAGGATTTTACCTTTTTTCTATAGACGGGATATTTTAAATAACTTCAGAATCATCCATTCTTTAAAGGTTAGGTAATACCTGCAGCTTGGAATCTCCCTGGCCCCCATTTTTAAAAGGTAGATTTTTATTTGTTTATCTTTGGCTGCACTGAGTCTTCCGGGCTGTGTCCAGGCTTTCTCTAGTTGTGGCAAGTGCGGGCTACTCCCTAGTTGCGGTGCCCGGCTTCCCGTGAAAACACGGGCTTCAGTGTTTTCAGCACCAGGGCTCAGTAGTTGTGGCCCACGGGCTTAGTTGTTCCACGACATGTGGAATCCTGGACCAGGGCTCGAACCTGTGTCCCCCGAACTGGCAGGCGGACTCCTATCCACTGTACCATCCATCAGGGAAGTCCTAAAACGTAGATTTTTTAAATAGTAAATTTTGAATCATCTTTCTGATTTCTGCTATGATAAGTACTCTATTCTGGTTTTTCATTTCTTCTTGGGTCAGATTTGACCGTATGTTGATAGGAAATAATCCTTTTCCTTTAAGGCTTCAAGTTTGCGGCCATAGAGTTGTATGTCACAGTCTCTCAAAATTCTTCTGGTCTTTCTGCTTTGGACGATGGTTACATCTCCCTTCTTGTTCCTAAACTGGTTTCTTTTTGTTCTTTTTCTTTTTCCTTTCAAGCCCCTCAAGCCACATATATATAAGGAATGAATGCATTATAAGCCATATTCTGTGTTTTCCTCAAAAAAAAAATTCTGTGTTTTCCTCAAAAAAAAAAAATTCTATGTTTTCCTCAAAAAAAAAATTATAAGTGCATATGATGTGAAATTTAAAAGGATATACAGTGAAAAATAATTCTTTCTACTCCTGTCCCCCAGCCACCCAGTATCCTCCTAAGACACAACTACTGCGGAGTGTTTTTTCTCACTTACTGAGGTGAAGTGAGCGCCTATCCCATTGATTTTCAGTCTTTCTTCATTTTTAACATAAGCATTTAAGGATATACTTTCCTCTATGAATTGCTTTAGCTGCATTCTAGGGTTTTAAAATGCTGGGTTTTTTAATTATCAGTCCAATTTTTTACCTAATGCCCATTGTGGTTTCTTCTTTGAATTGTGGGTTGCATAGATAGGGATTTCTTAATTGAAGATGTAGATATATTATTTTTCTCAATTAGTCATTCCCTCCTAAACTGTAATAGGATAATACATACCCATTCACGTTGGATTTGACCATGTGGCTTTCTTGGGCCCAAGGACTGTATGCTATATTGGAGAAGAGCTTTTACACTAAATTGTGTGGTTTGGCTAGGGGTTTTGGACTCTAGTGTCTCCTGCCACAGAAAGGTATGTCCCACTTAGAGAGATGCCTCCTTCAGCCTGGATCCCAGAATAAAAAGATATGGAAAGCAGACCTGAGGCTAACCCATAGCTTGGGTAGAGCAGAACTGCAACATCAAAAACATTAACATGAATGGAAAAGAAATGTGTTAGTAAGTCAAGGAGAGTCTGAGGTTGTTTACTTGCAGGATAACCTAACTAAAGACACCTTATACAATTTGCATACACAAGGTGATTTATTTTCTAGTTATCTTTTTGCTACTGATTTCTGGTGTAATTGCATTGTGGTCACAAAACACACAGTATTATTTCAGTCATTTTAAGTCTGTCAAAGATTACTATGATATCTCCAAGTTTGGTAAACACTACTTGGTCTTGAAAAGAATATGTATCCTGCAGTTATTGGATGCAATGTTGTGTATACTGATATGTTCATTAAATTAAGTTTGCTCATTGTGTCTTTCAAAATCTTTCAGGCGCTTCTTGATTTTCGTCCTCTTGTCCTGTCAATTATTGAGAGCCACGCATTAAATAGGGAAAGTTCCCAAACAGGGAAAGGAGTGTGTCAAGGCTATATATTGTCACCCTGCTTATTTAAATTATATGCAAAGTACATCATGAGAAACGCTGGGCTGGATGAAGCACAAGCAGGAATCAAGATTGCCAGGAGAAATATCAGTAACCTCACATATGGAGACGACACCACCCTTATGGCAGAAAGTGGAGAAGAACTATAAAGAGCCTCTAGGTGAAAGTGAAAGAGGAGCGTGAAAAAGTTGGCTTAAAGCTCAACATTCAGAAAACTAAGATCATGGCATCCAGTCCCATCACTTCATGGCAAATAGATGGGGGAAGAGTGGAAACAGTGACAGACTTTATTTTGGGGGGCTCCAAAATCACTGCAGATGGTGACTGCAGCCATGAAATTGAAAGACGCTTGCTTCTTGGAAGAAAAGTTATGACCAACATAGACAGCATATTAAAAAGCAAAGACATTACTTGGCCAAGAAAAGTCCATCTAGTCATAGCTATGGTTTTTCCAGTAGTCATGTATGGATGTGAGAGTTGGACAATAAAGAAAGCTGAGCACCAAAGGGTTCATGCTTTTGAACTGTGGTGTTGGAAAAGACTCTTGAGAGTCCCTTGGACTGCAAGGAGATCCAACCAGTCTATCCTAAAGGAGATCAGTCCTGGGTGTTCATTGGAAGGACTGATGTTGAAGCTGAAACTCCAATACTTTGGCCACCTGATGCAAAGAACTGACTCATTTGAAAAGACCCTGATGCTGGGAAAGATTGAAGGCAGGAGGAGAAGGGGACGACAGAGGATGAGACGGTTGGATGGCATCACCGACTCAATGGACATGAGTTTGAGTAAACTCCAGGAGTTAGCAATGACAGGGAGGCCTGGTGTACTGCAGTCCATGGGGTCGCAAAGAGTCAGATGCTACTAAGTGACTGAACTGAACTATTGTATTAAAATAGCCTGTTATTATGGATTTGCTAGTTTCTCCTTGTTAGTTCTGTCCATTTTTTAACATATTCTAGTATATTCAAGGTAGATTTATCGTATCACCCTAGTAAATTGAACCGGTGACCATCATGAAGTGACCATTTTATTTCTAGTTATGCTTTTTGCCTTAAAATAAATCTATGCTGTTCAATACACAGCCACACAGCTCTCTCTTCTATTTAACATGGTATAATTTTACTCTCCTTTGATTTTCAGATTTTTTTGTATCCTTAGGTTTTAAGTGTCTCTTGTAAATAGTGGATAGTTAGGATTTGTTTGTTTTGTTTTTTATCCAGTCTGATAATCTTTGTCTTTTAACTGAGGCATTTTGCAATTAATATAATTTTAAATTATACATATACAATTAATATGTATGCAAATATATTATTGTAATATGTATACAATAATGTAATACACATACAATTAATGTAAATGCTGATATACTTGGATTAAATATTATGTGCTTGCTTCTTGTTTCATATGTTTTATGTTCCTTTTTCTCTCCTTTTTTTTTTGCCTTCTTCCTGGATTGACTGAGCATTTTATTTATTTATATTATTTATTTACCATGGCTGTGCTGGGTCTTTGTTGCTGCATGGGCTTTTCTCTAGTTGAGGCAAACAAGGGCTACTCTCTAGCTGTGGTACACAGGCTTCTCTTTTTGTGGTGGTTTCTCTAGTTGCAGGGCATGAGCTCTAGGGCATGCAGGCTCAGAAGCTGTGACTTCGGGCTCAAGAGCACAGGCTCAGTAATTGTGGCACACAGGCCTAGTTGCTCTGGGCACGTGGGATCTTCCCAGATCAGGGACTGAGCCCATGTCTCCTGCATTGGCAGGCGGATTCTTTACCACTGACCCATCAGGGAAGGGACTGAGCATTTTTTATCATTTTATTTTCTTACATACTTTGAAGTTCTATATTATTTTTCTGTTCTTTTACATTTAGTGTGTACATTAAAAATTATACATTCATGACTTACCAAAATCTAATATAACCAGTTTAATCTTCCAGAAAATTCAGTAAATTTTTAGAACATTTAACTCCACATATCTTTCTCCAATTTATCTGCTATTATTGTCATGTGTTTTACTTTGAAATTCTGCAGTTGATATTCTCCTAGATTACCCATTTATTTATCCCTTTGTTTGTGTTTTATTCATTAATGTATTTCTAACATTTCACCTGAGATCTTGTTCATCTTACCTGGAAAAAGAAAAGTTCTTGAGAATTCTAAAATTTTAGTGGGCTTGCTGATAGTGAGCTCTCAGTTTTTATTTGGCCAATAAAGTATCTTTATTTTCCCTTCAGTTTTTGTCCAGATAATTTTGTAACTTAGAAATAATTTTAAATGCAAAGAAATTTGTAAAACTAGGACAAAGAACCTTTTGTTTTCCCGACCATTTCCAAATAAGTTGCCAATGGGATGCCCCAACATACTTGAACATTTCGTGGTATAATACTTACAAACAAGGACATTCCCCATACTTAACCAAAATACAATCAGAATATTAACATTATACATTATCACCATCTAATATAGAGACCCATTCCAAGTTTTGCTAATTGTTTCAATAATATCCTTTAGAAAACTAGAAGATCCAATTCAGGTGACATATTGCTTAAAACTGTCATCTCTTTAGTCTCCTTCAACCTGGAATAGTTCCTCAGACTTCCCTTGTGTTTTATAACCTTGAAACTTTTGACGATTACAGGGTTGTTATTTTGTAGAATGTCCCTCAGCATGGGTTTATCTGGTGTTTTCTCATGAATAGTTTCAAGTGATGTGTTTTGGTCAGGAATACTACAAAAGTGATGCTGTGTTCTTCTCGCTGCATATTATCAGATGGTACCCAATTTAAATATGTGTCATGACAGCTGATACTAACTTTGGTCACTTGATTAAGGTGGTATCTGCCAGGTTTCTCCACTGTATAAATCACCCTTTCCCACTTTGTAATTGATAAGTATTTCTAGGCAATATCTTGAAATTACGTACATATCCTTACTTCATCAAACTTTAACCCTCTAAAATGCAAATCAAAAATACAATGAGGTATCCCCTCACTCTGGCCAGAATTACCATAATCAAAAAGTCTACAAATAATAAATGCTGGAGAAAGCGTGAAGGGAAGGGAGCCCTCCTACACTGTCGGCAGGAATGTAAGTTAGTAAAGCCACTATGGAAAACAGTATGGAGGCTCCTTAAAACACCAAAAATAGAGCTACCATATGATCCAGCAATCCCATTCCTGGGCACATATCCAGAGGAAGCTATAATTTGAAAAGATACATGCACCCCAGTGTTGATAACAGCACTATTTACAATAGCCAAGACATAAAAGAAACCTAAATGTCCATCCACAGCTGAATGGATAAAGATGTGGTATATATATACACAATAGAATATTGCTTACCCATAAAAAAGAAAGAAATAATGCCATTGCAGCAACATGAATGAACCTAGAGATTATCATATCAAGTTAAGCAAGCCAAAGACAAATAGCATATCATATGTTATCACTTACATTATATTGCAATATGTGGAATCTAAAAAAGGAAGATACTTAAAGCAACTATCCTTCAGTTTAAAAATAAATTTAAAACCTTTTAAAAATTTAAAAAGAAGATACAAAGCAGAAATAGACCCACAGACATAGAAAACAAACATGGTTACCAAAGAGGCAAGGGAAGGATAAATTAGAAGTCTTGGATTAACATATATGCACTATAATATACAAACTAACCAATAAGGACCTACTGTATAGCATAGGGAACTATACTCAATATTTGTTGGGTCTCAGTTGTAGCACACAGGATCTTTAGTTGCACACGTGGAATCTAGTTTTCTGACCAGGGATGAAACTCTGTCTTTCATAACCTGCATTGGAAGTGTGGAGTCTTAGTCACTGGATCACCAGTGAAGTAACCTTCATTTTTTTTTTTTTTTAGCAACCTTCATTTTTACAGGATGTTTTTCACCTTCTCCAGGCCAGCTTTCTCTAGTAGCAATGCCAACTATAAAACCAGGTGAAGCTGCAAGGATATGTCCAATTTATTACCCACATTGCCTAGACCTGAGTCAGCAGGACAGTCATAAGATTTTCAAACACACAGACCTGATTTCAGCATTTATACAATATAAGAGTCTCTCTTCCTTCAGCTCCCTCTTGACTCCACCAGGTTCCTGCCTGGTACCTCACTCAGAGCGATCTGATAGTCCTGGCTCCCTCCACTCTCACAGTATTATCACTGGGGGACCTGGATGTTTCTTCCCTCCTAGTGATGCCAATTGATGCCAAGAAAATCTGAATCTTTTTTCATTTTTCTTGAACTCTGGGTTCTACCTTTTTTTTCCTCTCTCTTTTTTTGTCAGAGGTCTCTTTTCCTTAGATTTGTTTAGTTATATCTCCTCATTTCTAAAACATTACTAGACCTTGTATATTTAACTTTATTGCTAATTAGGGTAGGTGCAAGGCTTCAGAGATTTATGTCAAGGACAAGAATCAGATGTGCAGAGAGAAGCAGAGATGAGAGTTCACATAGCTTTCTAAAGGCAAAGATAAAAATCACCTGGGTTCCTGATTCCTAATTCCAGTGCCACCTCCCCTTAGACACCTTGGTAGTGGTTTAGTCGCTAAGTCATGTCTGACTCCTGCAACCTCATGAACTGTTACCCGCCAGGCTACCCTGTCCATGAGATTTTCCAGGCAATAATACTTGAGTGGGTTGCCATTTCCTTCTCCAGGGGATCTTCCCGACCCTGGGATGGAAGCTGGTCTCCTGAATTGCAGGCAGATTCTTTACTGACTGAGCTACCAGTGGTTGGTTTAGACACCATGACATACCCCAAAATCCTTCTGCTAAATTCTGCTCTGGCTTGTGCTAGCCTGACTGGCTTTCTGGTGCTTTGCATGAAGAGGACAGACATCCATCTATCTGCAAATCTCAATCCATCTAGCCAAAAATATCCTCACCTAAAATCAGCACCTACAAACACTTTGGATAGTCCAGCTTACCTTAAGCAAATTCTGAGAATCATCTATTCCTGTAACAAGCTCATGTGGGTATCAGTTCAGCATTCTCTGCCAACCAGCTGGCCATGCACAAGCTCAGAGTATCTGCAGAGGCTGCTTCGGTCTTATAGTCCAGGGACCAGTGGATTTTGCCACATTTATGCAATGCATATTGCACTGCCATGGGCCCTATTCATTCTGAAGACTTCCCCCATGGCTCAGCACCTAAAACGCATATTTACTGAGCATGGAGAGTGTAGGCTTCGGCCAGAAAGTGCAAACTCTGACAGTGAAACCAACTCAGCGATCGTTCCTTAACACAGAGCTGCTCAAGCTGTTCCTCTCTTTCGAAGTATCCTTTCAATTGCATTGTCATATTACCTTAACTTATTCAACATCTCAGAAAGCTGAAAAACGACTCTAAATCACAGACCTCAAAGCCTTTATCTCACCCATTTTTATTCCCCTTAGAATTTATGTCCTGACTTCACTAGTCTAAGAATGATTGCTCTGGCTGCTTGCACGACACAATCTGCTGGGGGCGGAAAGCCCCAGCTGTGCTTTCTCTGCCTCTGATACCCACCCCTGGCAATCAACATAACTCTACCAGGGCGTCCCTAATGGCATCGGCAGCAGTGGGCAACGCTCCCGCTCATTACTAGCGGCCCTAGCACCGTGGGGCTAGTGGGAACGAATGTTTATTTAGCTCTAGAAAATGAGCCGATCCCACCATGAGACCCTGTCCACAAAGGTGCAGTGAAGAGGAAGCCATTTATAGAAAGAGAAGCTTGTTCTGCTGAAGCCTCCACTGTAAAATGAAGTGGTTAAAGCTTGTGCCACAAAACCTACGATGGCCGACACTTAGCCTCGTTTGAAGGAGCTATCACTTCAGACGTGAGGAAGGAAAATCACACTTACGCCTCGGAATGGGAAAATGGAAGCCTGGAAACCACTCTCTGCGATTCTCACTGCTCTCTTTAAGAGAGTACAGCTGAGCTTCTGGGAGGCCCACTGTGTGGAAGACCAATACAGTGCAACTTTGGGGGTTCTGTTTCGCTGAGTTCTCAGGTGCTCACAGTGGGTCAAGCACTGTTCTAAGTGCTTTGCAAAATCCACATGTATTTAATCCTCACGTGGAGGTGGATAGCCTTAGTATCATCACTTTTCACTTAGGGAAACAGGCTCAGAGAGGTTAAGAAACATGCCCAAGATCCTACAGCTGAATAGGAAAGGAACAGGAATTTGAACACAGGCTGACTGACTCCATGGCACAGTATTATGCTCTAGACCGCATTTGAGATGATGGTTAACAATAATAAGCAACATTATTGATAAGGTGTGTCAACTTCCTTGGTGGTCCAATGGTTAAGACACTGAGCTTCCACCACAGGGGGCCTGGGTTTGATCCCTGATTGGGGAAGTTCTGCATGCCACGAGGTGAGGCCAAAAAAAGTGTCTTCCTTCCAATATATAAAATACCTTCAAATGTTTTCTTATTTATCCAGAGTGTACTATTTCTCTAATCTGGAAAAGTGGGATCACAGTACCTCAAATTACCTCTTTTAATGCTTAACAGAGGATTAGATGGTTAAATTCGGGACAAAACAAGGAAGAAATTAATTTTGTGAGAGCATGTAGCTTTCAGTGTTGATTCATCTGAAAGAGAGGGAGAGGACGCTATTTGTGGTTGAAGAGGCTCCATACTGTAGCCTTCTTGGTTTACTTGACTGTCTATATATATGATTCTAGAAAATACAACAGAAACACCACAGATTCCTCTCCTGGGATCAGGAACAACATTCTCACCAGATTTGTAAAAAGCCTCCCCAGGTGCAAGTACACGTGGGTTTCTTGATGAATTCAGTTCTGCTTCAAGTCCACTGTAGTTCCCTAAAGCTAAACAGAAGCTGAATTCTTCCCTACTCCTTTCCTCCTGTCCCCTAAAGGCAATCCTCCTATCAGTGCTAAGCAGAAACTCAAATGCAGAAGATACCAGGGATGCATTAAATTTGGAACAATTACATGCATGAATCTTTTTTTTTTTTTCCTGCTCTTATTCTGCAGGAGATTTTTTTCCTTCTCTCAATCTACAGCTTCCTATTTCTATAAAGCTGTTGACACTGATAAAGCCAATCACAGGAAACAATGCACATTCCTTTAATGTTCTTCAGTCTTGCTGAGGAAATATTTGAATCATGCTCACAGAAGCTCTGGGCTACCCTGGTGGTTCAGACGGTAAAGAATCCACCTGCAATGCTGGAGACCTGGGTTCAATCCCTGAGTTGGGAAGATCCCCTGGAGGAGGGCGTGGCAACCCACTCCAGTATTCTTGCATGGAGAATCCCATGGACAGAGGAGCCTGGTGGGCTACAGTCCATGGTGTTGCAAAGAGTCAGACACGACTGAGCGACTAATCACATGGAAGCTCTAGCAAGGTACTCTTCCTGCAAGCCCTTTCTCACTTCCATTGTAGACCATCCTGGGAAGACCTCCAGACTTGCAAATATTTAGTGAGGGATGGGGGTGGTGTTTAAATTATTTGCAGAATCCCCTGAATGGAACCACAATCCTTGGCACTAAGTGAAAGAAAGTGAAAGTGCTAGTCTCCCAGTCATGTCTGACTCTTTGCCATCCCACGGACTGATGCCCATCGGGCTCCTCTGCCCATGGAATTTTTCAGGCAAGAATACTGTAGTGGGTTACCCTTTCCTTCTCCAGGGATCTTCCCGACCCAGAGATTGAACCCAGGTCTCCCGCACTTCAGGCAGATTCTTTACCATCTGAGCCACCAGGGAAGCCCGGCACCAAGGAGACATGGTAATAAAAGAAGAAGTAGGCTCCTGCAACAACCTGCATAACCCAGAAAGGGCTCTGTTGTTGCCCAATGGCTGAGAACCCTCTTTAGGTGGGCAGGCACTGAACAAATACACAACTGAGGATGAATCCTGATGAAGAAAATACTCTCTGTATCCTAAAGAGGCCAAAAATGGCATTTCTGGGCTAATCTGGATGCCATGAGGATATAGAGTCACAACATCCTGCATACTGAGCAGGAAACACACCGGCCCCAGGCTAGGCATTTACAACTGGCCTCCTGTTTACAAATGGGCTCCAGGTGGACACTTAAAACTAGCATCCTATTTGCATTTCCTGAAACAGAGATAGGTGGCTCCAGGTGAGGCATTTACAATCAGCCTCCTGTTTGCCAGCCTAAATGGAAGTAAGAACAGAAACAGGGTAAATAGACAGGCTTTGTCTCTTTGTGGACACCTTAAAATAATGAAAAAAGAAAGTGAGTCATTTAGTTGTGTCCGACTCTTTGCGTCCCCATGGACTGTAAATTATCAGGCTCCTCCGACTGTGGGATTTTCCAGGCAAGAATTATGGAGTGGGTTGCCATTTCCTTCTCCAGGGGATCTTCCCAACCCAGGGATAGAACTTGTGATTCCTGCATCGCAGGCGGACACTTTACCATCTGAGCCACCAGGGAAGCCCCCTTAAGATAATAGTCATGGCAGAAACAGAGAGGGGTTAAACCTTGTCTGAGTAAAGGATCAAGAGATCACATATTCCCCCTCCTTGGGGCAAGGGAGACACTACACATGCGCAGAAAGATTCCTCAGGGGTCAAAAAATCAGGGGCCAATGCCAGGCCACAATCAATCTTGCTTCTCCCAGATGCCTTTGCATTGAGATCCATGTTGGCTGAGATATGCGTGCACATCTATGGGGAAGGTCCTGAAACAAATTAGCCAAGGGGGACAAAACAAGGTGATTGCCCAGAAGGAAGACAAAGACCTGGAAGAACTGCCCTATATAAATGATCTAACTGCCTCTTTTCTGTGCTCCTCCTCTTTAAGGAGGATGCCCATGTCTTTCTCTCCAGGTGTGTATCTCTGCCTTGCTTCTAGCTTAACAGTTCTCTGTGTGCTTTCCCACTTGTTGTGCTATGTCTCCAATAACAAACTATGTACCTGCTTTTATAGTTTTTGCCTCCATGAGAAATGCATTTTTCACTAGGGGCAAGAGCCAAGGGAAAATAGCTTCTAACCTCTAGCCTCTAACCCTTTCTAGTCTGGTGACTAGGATTCCTGGTTTTCATCCAGGTTACCCAGGTTCAACACCTGGGCAGGGAATTAACAGCTCGCTTCATGCCACCAATCACTGCTGCCTCTCCAAGATCAATGCTGCCCCCTTGAAAGCACAACTCAAGCTTCTTAGGGCTCAGGTTAGGTGCAGGACAAGGAGGGATTTCACTTTGCACACAATTCCAGAAGGACAAGCCTGGCTAATGTTTTCCTTCTTTAACTGATCAAATTGAGTTTTTGAAAATCATATCGTATAAGAACATGTATTGACCTGAAAAATGATTCACCATATTGTTTAAACAAAAAGAGTCATTTCCTGAAAGAGCTCTTTCCTGAAATAGACTCCAACTCAATGATCCAAGGGACTCTAATGAAGATATTATTAACAAAGGTGTAAGGATAAAAAGAGACAAGACAAGACCATTGGGGCACCCACAGGCTAGTAACAGAAAGAAGCTCTTACCACCAAGGGCGTTGAAGGGACAAGGGGAAGAAATGGAATTTTGGGAGCCTAATAAGCACTGCAGCCAGGGGAGGGGCCACTGCCAGAAAATACACCCCAAAGCAGGCAAGGGATTCTCTCTCCTCCCACTCCCCCAATCTCCTACTGGTTGAATTCAATCAGAAAACAGGCTGCAGAACTTCCCTGGTGGTCCAGTGGTTAAGACTCTCAGGTTCCCACTTCAGAGAACCAGGCTTGATGCCGGTCAGGGAAGTTCCACACACCACACAGAGTGGCCAAAAAAAGGGGGGGAAAAAGGAAGGAAGTCACAGAGGAGCCAACATAATACATTTTGTAGATAGGCACAGAGCCAGAAAAGGACTGGGGGAGTGTATGAAGAGAAGAATCAGCATCACCAACCCACAATAGCACCTGAGTCACTTCTTATCACATTATCCTGTTTTTTGTTTCCTGCACTTATTACCTCATGTTTTACTTTTTATTTCTTTATTCCCCTTTCCCCACCATTAGAATGTAAACTCCTTGAAAGAAAGGAAGGATTTTTGTCTCTCCAAAACTACATTTTCACATGGAGTGCTGGCATCCTCTTTGTGGGGGGTGGAGAGCATGACCCAGCACAGGTTCTCAGAACCCCTGTGGGGTTAGGAGGATATCTGCGGGGAGAGGACAGGGGTAGAGACTCCGATATGTATGGCCACATACAGAGGGAGTGTTCAAATAAGTAAATTTTTTTAAAAAGATAATGATAATTTTACTGTTGGGGAAGAGAGATACAAATATAGAAAGAGAAAAAAACTTGAATGAGCCCCATGGTGATGGATTGGAATTGGAGGCACTGGTGTGAACTCATGGTTTTCAAGATAAGGCTGATATAGATGTAAATGTGTACATGTGTTTGTGTTGTATGTGACAGTGTGTGGGTGTATCTTTCCAACTTTAACCCTAAGTTGCAGTATACTTGGAACAGGGATACCCTAAAAGCAATGAGTACACTTAGCACTCAGATCTTGGCTTCATTCCCTCCGAAAAAGTATGGATGTTGGCTCCTACAATACGTGGATGACCTGCTGCTGGCTGCCGAGACCAAGGAAAAATGTTGGGAAGGGACAAAAGCACTGCTCCAGCTGTTGATGGAAGCAGGTTACCGGGTGTCGAAGAATAAGGCACAGATCTACAAAGAGGAGGTAAGGTATCTGGGGTTTGCTTTAAAGAGGGGCACAAGGTTCCAGACTCTAATTGGGTCCTATATACTGATGGCACTAGCCTGATAAAACAAGGACAATGGCTATCAGGTTAGCCAAAGTGGAAGGGGCCATCAAGACTGAAAAGGGATGGTGGGAATTGCCAAGTGGCAAATTATTGGTAGCGGAGGAGCTGGCACACACTCTGGTAAGCCAAACACACCAAGCAACCCACCTAGGCCATGCTGCCTGCTCACAGGTTAATGCTGCCTCTCGGGTATTCAGACAAAAACCTCCAGGTATTCAGCTGAAAGGCACGCTGCCCCTTGAACACCTGGGAGTGGACTTCACTGAAATGAAACTTCACCGACACTACCGTTACCTGCTGGTCTCGAGATGGGTAAAAGCTTTTCCTGCCTGGACTGAAAGAGCATCAGAAGTAGCCTGGTGCCTGTTCAGGGAAATAGTTCCCAGATTTGGATTTCCTACCAGCATAGGATCAGACAATGGCCTGGCTTTGGTAGCTGATTTAGTACAACAAGTAAGCAAAACTTTAAACAACAAATAGAAACTGCACACTGCATATAGGCCCAGAGTTCTGAGATGGTGGAATGAACCAAACGGACACTTAAAGAGACTCTCCAAAAAAAAAAAGAGAGAGAGACTCTCCAAGTGGATCAAAGAGACTGACTGCTCCTGGGTGGACTTGCTTCTGACCGCTCTGCTCAGACTCAGGATGACCCCACAGTCCCAAGGCTATTCTCCCTATGAAATTGTGTATGGGAGGCCCCCTCCCATAATAAAACAGGTGTCAACAAATTTGCCTCAGGTAAGGGGGGATAGGATTTCACAGCAGATGGAACTGGGTAAGGTAATAAATCGGGTAACTCAGTTTGTACAAGAAAC
The DNA here is from genome assembly GCF_033118175.1 of Dama dama. Taxonomy (NCBI): domain Eukaryota; kingdom Metazoa; phylum Chordata; class Mammalia; order Artiodactyla; family Cervidae; genus Dama; species Dama dama. The sequence continues at coordinate 19,346,051 of NC_083692.1, read as the reverse complement.
GGTGCCGTTCCCCTTTGGGGAACAGATTCATGAGTTTACGCTTGGTGACCAAGTATGGGTCAAAAATTGGAAACTTGATTTACTAGCCCCTTGGTGGAAGGGCCCTTATACTGTTATTCTAACTACCCCTACTGCAATTAAAGTTGCAGGTATTGTCCCTTGGATCCATCATACGAGGGTGAAGAGAGCATACCATGCAGACCCAGAAAACACTGAGTGGACTGCACAGAGGGACCCCGCTGACCCTCGAGAGACTAAGACCATCCTTAAGAAGAAGGAAAAGAAGATCCTGGACGAGCCCCTTGAGGATGAAGCCGCATAATCAACTCCTGCTGCTTGGTCTCATCAATGTGCACATTCCTACGCCAACTTCCACAATACCTCCAACTGTTGGGTATGTGGAGCTATGCCTCTGTCTGTGATGGATGGACTTCCCTGGGGGCTGTCACCACTCCACCAAGGAAATTTTAAACCACTCTGCTCTTTTCTGGGACACAATCATAATCTCTCCCTGCTCTCTGGGTATAAGTCAGATCTACAGTCAATAGACTAGGGTCATAGGGTTACATTTGATATAAATGCCAGTGTAACAAAAGCCTAACCTATAACAAGCCCCTGTAAATCTACCTTATTTACATGCTAGGTGGACAATGTCTGTGTTTCAATGGTATGAATATATTCCTGCTTTATTTGTACCCTTTATAGGAACAACAGATATTATGATTAAAGTAGAGGTCTTGACTAATTTCACAAAACAGGCCCTCCTAGATAGAACAAAAGCCTTCCAAGCCTTAAATGAAGAGCAAATCCAAATGAGAAAAGCGGTAATTCAAAATAGAATGGCTTTGGACATACTCACAGCTGCTCAAGGAGGGACCTGTGCTATAATTAAGGTTGAATGTTGTGTATACACTCCTGACTTATCTGGCAATGTATCGACTACTTTAGATGACATGAAAAACCAGGTAAAAGCAATGTCAAATGAAAACGTTCCTTTCTGGGCTTCGGTCCTATCTTGGGTGAAGGGTGATTGGTGGAAAACTATATTTACCACTGTTATAGTTGCCTTGATAGTTCTGCTTTGTGGACCCTGAATTTTACAATGTATTATGAACTTTGTAACCCGAAGGTTGATGTCATTCTCCCAAATTGGCAGTCGGAGAGCCAGGGTGCAATATATCCCTATGAATAATGCTCATAATATGAGTTAAGAGCATCAAGAGGGGGTAATGAAGGAGGAAACAGACAGAGCTGGACTCCATCTTAGGCCAGGCTGTGAACATTAGGCTACACACATGGTCACCCTCCCAATGGACTCAGAACTTTGTGCTCGGTGTCTATAGAAATGGCATACCAATGGAAAACCAGACCCCCCCCCCCCCCAGATAAAAGAGCCTCAGGACTTGGACTTGAACTCTCCCTTGCCTAAAAGAATATGCTAATTATCTCTGTAACAGAACAAAGTGCTAGATTCCATTATGTTCACCGGGATATGACCACAGGCCTATTGATAAATATCCACTGTTTATCTAGTCTTGTGACACATGAATCATGGGTTCACTTTGATTGAATCTTTCTTTTACCTTGTCCAGACTAGTGTCAAGGAATTTGAGGAGGTGGGTTTGAGCAAGTACACTTAGGGTGAAGAAGGAATTCATAGGGCCTGGACTCCATCTCAGGCCTGTCCGTGATGATCATGCTCAGCCACCTCTCCAAGTAGACTCTGAACTCTCTGCTTAGTGCCTGTGGGAACGACAATGGAAGGATAAGACCCCCTCCAAACAGGGGAACCTTGAAGATCATATCCAGGTTACTCATCACCTAAGAAAAAACAGACACTAATCACCCCTGCCTCTGGACAGTATCTATCGGAATGTAACCACAGGCTTATTTGTTATTAACTGGTTGGAATGTAACCGCGGGCTTATTGATTATTAACTGTTTGAACACATAACACGTGAATGATGGGGTTATTGTGATTGTATTTACCCTTCCTTTGTAAGCCTCAAGGGATTTGGGCTGGTGGGTTTGGACATGTACACATTGGGTATAAAAGATGTTCACAAATGCTGGTCGGGGTCCTTGGCTAAGAGAAGACTCTGCCTTGGGCCCGCCGGTGTAATAAAGTGCACTCCACTATCTGCATTGTCCTTCTGAGTTAGTTTGTTTCCTGGAAAGCATGGCTATAACAAGAGTATATGAGGTTTTCACAAAAACTGGTCGGGGTCCTTGGCTAAGAGGAGACTCTGCCTTGGGCCCACCGGTGTAATAAACTGCACTCCACTATCTGCATTATCCTTCTGAGTGAGTTTGTTTCCCAGAACACGTGGCTACAACATAGTCAAAGTTAATGCTGACTCATTTTAGGTGCCACTTCAAAGAAAAACTTATTTGCATTGACTTCTGGAGATGAAATGAGAAAAAGGAATTATTCTTACTTTGATAAGTAATATGCACTATTCACATATCAAGTCATCCACATAATAAAGGATGCTCAGTCCATAGAAGTTACATATCAAGCAGTAAGGTGCTTTCCGGTTTTCTCCTCAGCCACTCTCTTTGATAAACAACAAGGTCTACTGTATAGCACAGAAAAAGTATATTCAATATCCTATGTGTGTATACATGTTACAGCCACGTTTCCGGGAAACAAACTCACTCAGAAGGATAATGCAGATAGTGGAGTGCAATTTATTACACCAGCGGGCCCAAGGCAGAGTCTCCTCTTAGCCAAGGACCCCGACCAGTTTTTGTGAAAACCTTATATACCCTAAGTGTACTTGCTCAAACCCACCTCCCCAAATTCCTTGACACTAGTCTGGACAAAGTAAAAGAAAGATTCAATCAAAGTGAACCCATGATTCATGTGTCACAAGACTAGATAAACAGTGGATATTTATCAATAGGCCTGTGGTCATATCCCGGTGAACATAATGGAATCTAGCACTTTGTTCTGTTACAGAGATAATTAGCATATTCTTTTAGGCAAGGGAGAGTTCAAGTCCAAGTCCTGAGGCTCTTTTATTGGGGGGGGGGGGGAGGGTCTGGTTTTCCATTGGTGTGCCATTTCTATAGACACCGAGCACAAAGTTCTGAGTCCATTGGGGGGGTGACCATGTGTGTAGCCTAATGTTCACAGCCTGACCTCAGATGGAGTCCAGCTCTGTCTGTTTCCTCCTTCAAACACAGACATATATATATATATATATATACATACATATATATATATATATATATGTGGGCTTCCCTTGTGGCTCATCTGGTAAAGAGTCCACCTGCAATGCAGGAGACCTGGGTTCGATCCCAGGGTTGGGAAGATCCCCTGGAGAAGGGAAAGGCTACCCACTCCAGTATTCTAGCCTGGAGAATTCCATGGACTATACTATATAGTCCATGGGTCGCACAGGTGTAACAACACAGGAAAAAATATATTCAATATCCTGTGTGTGTATACACAGACATATATAATATATATATTTAAAAAGAAAAAAAAAAAAACAAAACACTTCAGCAGGTATCGTTATCCTCATTTTACCTATGAGGAAATTGGAGTTCACAAATGCCAAAAGACTTGCCCAAGGCCAAGCTTCCTTTGGGCATTGATCTGCAAATATTTATAATCCTTTCTCTGGTGTGCCTACCTCAGATCCCCAAGGCACATCCTGTTCCCTTTCCTTCAGTGAATATTCAAGAGAACCAGGGGGCTGGATATTTGTCATCCATTCTCTCAGCAAGCCCCAGCCAACTCCTTCTGACTTCCTCTGGTGACCCTGGCTCTTCGCCTGGAATCCCATTTGACTCTTCCCAGAGTTCCTCACATCTGACAGATTCCCCCCTCCTCCGAAATCTGTCTTGACTCTACCCCTCCCTTCCATCCCAGTTGCCACCACTCACTCTGGTTCAGGTCTGATTACCTTCCGTAGGGACTCATCTTCTAAGGAGACTCGCAGCTGACTTCCACATCTTTCCTCTCCAGTTTCTTCTACAGTGCTGCGCAACCACAGCTGTGATCTCCCCAAATCACGGCTCTAATCTTGTCACTCCCTACCTCTCAAACCTACAGAGGCTCCCCCTGCCAGTGTTACAGCCACGCTTTCCGGGAAACAAACTCACTCAGAAGGACAATGCAGATAGTGGAGTGCACTTTATTACACCGGCGGGCCCAAGGCAGAGTCTCCTCTTAGCCAAGGACCCCGACCAGCATTTGTGAACATCTTTTATACCCCATGTATACGTGTCCGAATCCACCACCCCAAATTCCTTGAGACTTACAAAGGAAGGGTAAATACAATCACAATAACCCCATCATTCACGTGTTATGTGATCAAACAGTTAATAATCAATAAGCCCGCAGTTACATTTCAACCAGTTAATAACAAATAAACCTGTGGTTACATTCTGATAGATACTGTCCGGAGGCAGGGGTGATTAGTGTATGTTTTTTCTTAGGTGATGAGTAACCTGGATATGATCTTCAAGGTTCCCCTGTTTGGAGGGGGTCTTATCCTTCCATTGTCATTTCCATAGGCACTAAGCAGAGAGTTCAGAGTCCACTGGAGAGGTGGCCGAGCACGATCAGCTCGGACAGGCCTGAGATGGAGTCCTGGCCCTATGAAGTCCTTCTTCACCAGCTCCTTACCCTTGACATTTGATCTGGACATGGAACAACAGACTGCTTCCAAATAGGAAAAGGAGTACATCAAGGCTGTATATTGTCACCCTGCTTACTTAACTTATATGCAGAGTACATCATGAGAAACGCTGGGCTGGAAGAAGCACAAGCTGGAATCAAGATTGCCGGGAGAAATATCAATAACCTCAGATATGCAGATGACACCACCCTTATGGCAGAAAGTGAACAGGAACTAAAAAGCCTCTTGATGAAAGGGAAAGAGAGAGTGAAAAAGTTGGCTTAAAGCGTAACATTCAGACAACTAAGATCATGGCATCTGGTCCCATCACTTCATGGGAAATAGATGGGGAAACAGTGGAAACAGTGGCAGACTTTATTTTTTGGGGCTCCAAAATCACTGCAGATGGTGACTGCAGCCATGAAATTAAAAGATGCTTACTCCTTGGAAGGAAAGTTATGACCAAACTAGATAGCATATTAAAAAGCAGAGACATTACTTTGCCAACAAAGGTCCATCTAGTCAAGGCTATGGTTTCTCCAGTGGTCATGTATGGATGTGAGAGCTGGACTGTGAAGAAAGCTGAGCACTGAAGAATTGATGCTTTTGAACTGTGGTGTTGGAGAAGACTCTTGAGAGTCACTTGGAATGCAAGGAGATCCAACCAGTCCATCCTAAAGGAGATCAGCCCTGGGTGTTCACTAGAAGGACTGATGCTGAAGCTAAAACTCCAATACTTTGGCCACCTCATGGGAAGAGTTGACTCACTGGAAAAGACCTTGATGCTGGGAGGGATTGAGGGCAGGAGGAGAAGGGGACGACAGAGGATGAGATGGCTGGATGGCATCACTGACTCGATGGACATGAGTTTGAGTAAACTCCAGAAGTTGGTGATGGACATGGAGGCCTGGTGTGCTGCGATTCACGGGGTCGCAAAGAGTCAGGCACGACTGAGTGACTGAACTGAACTGAACCTGCCAGTTTAGCTTCCAAGACTCCCCTCCCATTCAGCCAAAATGAATGCTTCACTACTCCCTGAACAGGCTTCCAGTCAGATGGTTGGTTCAGCTTAGAATTTCTGTTTTCTCTTCCAGGCAGCTCAAGCTTCATGAAGCTGTCCTTTATTCTGACTTACACTAACTTCCCTCCTTACTCTGATCACCTCTTCCCACTCACACCCTTTCTTATATAAAATTCTTGAGAGGCAGAATCCTACCTGACTTGTTATTTGTTGAAATGCTTTCACACATGGCTACAATTGATTAGCCCCACAATCTATTTTCTAAGGGGTCTAGCAACTCACAGGGCCCTGGGTTAACATGGTGTGCCAGGTCTGCCCGTGGCAACAACCAAGCCTGGCCCATTTGAACCCAGTTCTCCTCACAAAACTGTCACTTGTATATAGAGAACACAACTGTAGTTAGTTGCCAAGGGTAAGGGGAGTGAGGGAGGCATGGAGTAGGAGGTTGCGGTTCACAGAATATATGTAGAATGAATAAACAAGGTCTTACTGTATAGCACAGGAACTGTAGACAATATCACATAACAAACCATAATGGAAAAGGAATATATATATGTGTGTGTATATATATATATAATTGAATCACTTTGCTGTATACCAGAAACTAACACAATATTTTAAATCAACTATATTTCAATTACAATAAAGACAAACCAAATCTGAAAAACAAGCAAACTGCCATTTCTGGTCAAGGGCCCTACACGGGCTTCCATTTTCCATCTTTTATGTCAGCTGATGGCTGTCTGCTGATACCTGGAGCAGGCACAGCACAGAGAGACCATTCTGGAAATATTAATTGCATAAACAAACTTTCCACTAGAGAGAACATCAGAACGTGAGATCTACTTCCTTGTTTCAGCAGAAGAAATCAAGGCACAGAAAGGGAAGACACATCCCCAAGGTCACACAGCAAGAAGGAAACACAACTTGATCTACAGCGGAAGCTCTCGGACTGAAGCTGAGGGCACGCTCTTCTGCACCTTGGAGCCACGCAGATCTACGGTCAGCAGTCTCAGCTACCAGAGGACACAACCGAACACGTCACCACCAGTTCACCACCGGTTCCTTTTTCCTCTCATCTCAGAGCCTCCTTCGCCCTTTCCACAACATACTCTTTCCTCCTCCGTAAGTTTAAAGGAGGAGGTCCCAAGCGGCGAGAGCACTTTCCAGGGCTGGATTAACCGGGTTGGACACAGAAAATACCCGGTGCTGGGTGGGGTACCCACCGCTTGGGAAGAGGTAGCCACGGCGTTCGCCAAGTTTCAACTCGCCTCCGGCCCAGCCCGGTCCAGCCCAAAAGCGCGCCTGTCCCCGCCCCAAACTTGCTTGGCTCCGCCCCCCAAGAGCCTTGGGCCCGCCCCAAAGGGCGGATCCCAAAGAAGTCAGCCGCCGATTCGCTGCCTTTTCGCCAGGCCTGGGCGGAGCCGAGCCCCCAACCCCGCCCCCTCCCTAAGATCCACCCTTATTGGTATAGACCGTCAGAAGACGCGCCCAATGAGAAAAGAGGGGCGGCCGCCATCTCCCTATCCGCTGCGTCAACGCGAGAGTGGACGCAACTAAGTGGAAGACGCTACCCTTCCGTCTTTCCGGGTCTTCCAAGCTTCGACCCCGGCTCCTGTGGACCCTGGGCCCGAGGGAGAGCCAGAAAAAAATCCTCTGATCGAGTAAGTCTGCGCTGGCTGGAGTACTGTTGGCGTCGGTTCGGGGGCCTCTGCTGCTCCTCTGATTGAGCTCGGGGTGAGATAGGAGGTGGGGGGCAAGGCCCGAGAAAAGGGGCGGGGAGAAGGATCCGAACACGTGGAATGCCGGCCTGACCCCGGCGTGGGTAGGGGGCTGGGCGGGCGAACTCTGGTTGAGTGGAGTCTATGGGCGCGTGGAGCTCGCTTGTCCTGTTCAGTTTACAGCCGTAGAGACGGGAGAGGAAGGCCCTGAGTATCCCTGCTCTGTGTCTGCCCCGATGAAGCGTTCTTTCTAAATTGTGATGTCAAGGTGCCACCCGACAGCTGCCAGTGGCTGGACTGCGGGCCCTTGGTGGCGGTTTTACCTGGAAGTTCAGATTGTGGTTGACTTTCAGACAGATCAGCATAGCAGTTAAGGCAAACACCTACAGTACTAGGCACTACCAACTGCTTTATAAGCATTATCGAAGCTTTCCGCACACTAACCCTATGAGGTCGGTGGTAGTACCTCTGTTGGACGCAAAACGAGCCCTAGTGAGATTGTCATTTACCCGAGGTCACTAGCAAGCTGTGGGGCCACGGGATGAACCCACGCTTCCCAAAGTTAACCTCCGCACGGAGGTGCCTTAGCGATGAAGCTAGCGCTCGCGGTGTCCAAGAAGCCTTGCCATCTCCCCGGTTGACCTCAGAAACCATGACTCCCCCGCCCCCTTTCCCCTGGACGGACATGGGGTGGTCCACAGACCGTGTCCTGTGAATCCAACAGCTCGAAGGAAAGAAAACTGAGGCCACAACTTCCAAGAGGAAACAAAATTCCAAAACCCCAAACTCTAGTTTTAAATAATCGTAGAGATCACAGTTGAAGTGGTGTCCTGAGGCAGACCAGCAGGAATAGAATCCCTCCCCCAACCCCCAACCCCATCCCATTGTGTCTTTATGGGTACCATATTTAGCCTTCAAAACCTTGATTTCCTTCATTTGTGGGGTGGTTTTAAATACTACGCAGGGTGGGCATGGCAAGCCCCCTGTAAACGTCATTTTATGTGGGGCTTTTCAAGCCAGTGGCGGTAGCGTTTCCCACGCTGCAGTCCAGTAACCTCTATAATCTTAACTCAGCTGTCACTGGATATTTAGGATGTGTCTCATTTATAAACGTTAAGTACTTTTGTAGCAGGAAAATGTTTGTTTGTTTGGGCTTCCCTGGTGGCTCAGCTGGTAAAGAAGCCACCTGCAATGCGGGAGACCTGGATTCGATCCCTGGGTTTGGAAGATCCCCTGGAAAAGGGTAGGGCCACCCACTCCAGTATTCTGGAGAATTCCATGGTCTGTATAGTCCATGGGGTCGCAAAGAGTCGGACACGACTGAGCGACTTTCACTTGGATATAATTCGCTTTTTTATAGTGCACAGTTCGGCAGGTTTTGTAGAATATTTCCAAGGTCGTGTGACCATCTTGCGTGTGTGCGTGCCGCGTCAGTCGCTAAATGGTGCCTGACTCTTTGCGACCCTGTAGACTGTAGCCCACCAGGCTCTGCTGCCCATGGGATTCTCCAGGTAAGAATACTGGAGGGGGTTGCCCTGCCCTTCTCCAGGGGACCTTCCAGAACCAGGGATAAAACCCGCGTCTCTTTGGTCTCTTATGATTCCTGCATTCATAGATAGGTTACACTAGCACCGCCTGGGAAGCCCCGTGACCATCTTATTCCAGGATACTTTCATCACTCCCCAAGGAAGCCACTGTGGGCCATGTGCTGGGTCGGACAGGGCAGTGAGCCTCGGCTCCGTGCTGAATTTCGGCAGGACTGGGCCCACCTTGCACAGAGGCCGGGAGAGAGGCTGCCTGGTTAGGTCTGAGATTCCCGGGCCAGGCCTTTTCCGGGCTGTACCTTCGGGATTTGGCCACCAGGCCTGGAATCCTATCTTGGGGAAGAGGTAGGAAGCGGTACCCGGAAACTGCGCCCCTCAAACCGGGAGCAGTTTGGTGAGTTGTGCGAATCTTCGGCGCGCATGCGCAAAAGCTACCAGGCTCCCAGTCAGAGCCAACTTGCCAAAAGACCCCAGCTTTGAAGCGGGGCCCGAAAACCGCTGAAGCGTGTGCCGACCTTCAGGATTGTCTGCATGCCACAGCAGTGAATGAAAGGAACCATAAACGAAACGGAATGACCTCACATTGACATCAACATCAAGAAATGGAGTTGCCAAACTGCTACCTGAAGTAGAAAGGATACGTTACCACACCCTTCCGCCGGACGTGTTATTTCCTGATGAACCCAGTTGGAAAGAGCTACAGTGGATGCTGTACAGACAGCCCTCATCTGGAGGAAGTGGTTGGCAGTTCCGAAAAGCAGAAAGTAAAGGCTATGAAGACTGTATTTTCAGAATTTATCATTATTGAAATGCTTTTTCTCAGCAAAGCTTCAGAGGTATACACTGCTGCCTACCAAAATATACAAAAGATTGATGAGAAGCTCTGAGGTTTTCAGCTCTAGGTATTCACCCGGTTATCCATCTCACATATATTGTAAGAGTACATTAAGAGTCCTTTTCAGAGATTGCTCTGTCTGGAACAGGACAAGTGTCCACCAGTAGACTAAGAGAGGATCAATAAGAAGATGAATTAGATATTACAGAAGAAGGAAACTAACTTTCCTTAGTACACATCTCATTTTCATTTTTATCCTAATGTGACTCAGATTTCAGGATTGCTGAATTAATAGAACTTTATTCTGGTTTGCTCTGCTAAACATCAAAATGGAATGCTGCTGAAAATAGGGGGGAAATTAAAGGATTATTTATGCTGACCCAAAATGAAGGTTTTAAAAAATATTACACCCCCAGTCATTTCACTTCCTACCTAGTCAACTTCCTTCCCGGTGATATATGGTCTTTTTGTATAACTTTCACACTTCTTCTTTTTAAGATTATAGGCTTCAAAGTATTTCATATTAATGTACTTTGCCTGGTTGGGAGTCCTGTAGTAAGTAAATATCAAAAACCAAAAGTTCTACCAATTCCTCTTAGCTTCTTTTAGATTGACTTCCCAAATGGATCCTGTCTAGTCATTCTGATTAAATATAAATTATGTTCCATGAAGCTTTAAAAAGACAAGTTTTCTTTTTAAAAAAGAAAAAATCTTTCACTGAATCATTAAGTTCCATCATTTGATCTGTAAATTTACCTTTCAACAGGTGTATAATCAAGCAGAATAAAGAAATATGATGCCAGTATATCCATATTTTACCAATGCACAAAGCATAAATTTTAAAGTCATATTCAGTTTGATTCTGACTTTAAAACAAGTAAAACTGTTGTCATGCTCATAGAGAATAGGCTTGTGGTTGCTGAGGGGGAGGCGGGTTGGAGGGGTGGAGTGGGAGGTTAAGGTTCTCAGATGTGAGCTGTTACATGTAGAATGGATGGATAAACAAGGTCCTACTGCACAGAACAGAGAACTGTGCTCAATATGCTGTGATAAACCGTATTGGAAATGAATACTTTAAAAAAGAGAGAGAGAGAGAGAGAGAGTGTGTGTGTGTGTGTGTGTGTGTGTGTGTATAACTGAACACTTCTGTTCAGCAGAAATTAACACATTGTAAATCAATTGTAATTTAAAACATTTTTTAACTGCTGTCATACTCAAGTATTATATATGGTACTAGTAATTTGGTGGAATGTTGCCTAAGAAGACATAAACAAGAACACATGGAACATCATAAGTCATTTAAAATTCTATAAAAATTTTTCAAAACTACCACCTAGATAATAAAAAGATGTAATAGTTATTCTTGGAAGCATGAAACAGTTTAATCAGAGTCTTTATCAACTCATCTGGGGATAACTGGAAAAAGCAGTTATTCATAACAGAAAAACAGGCTTTTAAGAAGCTTTAAAAAAAAAAGAGGACCTGGCCCTTTATGCTCCCCATACTCTGTACCCCTCCTCCTTCAGCCCCTGAAAATCCACTTCTCTCTTTCTGCCTCAATGAATGTGCCTATTTTGAAGATTTCATATACATCAAATATCACACAGTATGTAGCTTTTTGTGTCCCACTTCTTTCACTTAGCATAGTATTTTCAAGGTTCATCCATGATGTAGCTTCCATCAATAGTACATTCTTTTTATGCCTGAATGACAGTCTGTTGTATGGATGTGCTATATTTTTACTGATTCATCAGTTGATATAAATTTTTATTATTTACACTTTGGGACAATTATGAATAATACTGCTGTGAACATTACTGTTCAGATCTTTAAATGGCCATATATTTTCATTTATGCTGGATTTTGTTAAGTCATGTGGTAACTCTGTGTGGAATCTTTTGAGGAATTGCCAAACTATTTTCCATAGTGACTTCAGTGTTTTACATTCCCACCAGAAGTTTCCTCACATCTTCACCATACTTTTTCTTTTTTTGTAGCTATCCTGAGAGGGATAAAGTGGTATCTTATTGTGGTTTTGATTTGCATCTACCTAATGACTAATGACCAACCTAGATAGCATATTAAAAAGCAGAGATATTACTTTGCCAACAAAGGTCTGTCTAGTCAAGGCTATGGTTTTTCCATTGGTCATGTATGGATGTGAGAGTTGGACGGTGAAGAAAGCTTAGCGCCGAAAAATTGATGCTTTTGAACTATGGTGTTGGAGAAGACTCTTGAGAGTCCCTTGGACTGCACGGAGATCCAACCAGTCCATCCTAAAGGAGATCAGTCCTGGGTGTTCATTGGAAGGACTGATGCTGAAGCTGAAACTCCAGTACTTTGGCCACCTCATGCAAAGAGTTGACTCACTGGAAAAGACCCTGATGCTGGGAGGGATTAGGGGCAGGAGGAGAAGGGGACGACAGAGGATGAGATGGCTGGATGGCATCACCAACTCAGGCATGAGTTTGAGTAAACTCCAGGAGTTGGTGATGGACAGGGAAACCTGGTGTGCTGCGATTCACAGGGTCGCAAAGAGTCGGACACGACTGAGCGATGGAACTGAACTGAATGACTAATGAGGGCTCTCCTGGTGACTCAGATGGTAAAGAATCTACCTGCAATGCTGGAGACCTGGATTCAATCCCTGGGTTGGGAAGATCCCCTGGAGGAGGGCATGGCAACCCACTCCAGTATTCTTGCCTGGAGAATCCCCATGGACAGAGGTTCCTGTCGGGCTACAGTCCTCTGGGGTCGCAGAGTCTCACTCGACTGAGTGACTAAGCACACAGCACAGTGACTAATGATGCTGAGCTTCTTTTCATGTTCTAAGTGACTGTTTACCACATTCTAAGTGGTATATGTTTGAAGAATTGTCTTCAGATTTTTTTCCTTATTTTTAATTCAGTTATTTTTTTCTTGTTGAGTTGTATATATATTCTGGATACTAGATCCTTATCAAATACATTATTTAAAAATACTTTCTCCCATTCTGTGGGTTGTCTTTTCACTTTCTTGATAGTGTTCTTAGCACAAAAGTTTTTACTTTTGATGAAGTCTAGTAAAGCTATTTTTTCTTGTGCTTTGGGTGTCATACTTAAAGTGTTGCTTGTTCAAAGTTCATGATGATTTATGCCTTTGTTTTCTTCCAAAAGTTTTATAGTTCGAGAGCTTAGACCCATTCAAGTTAATTTTATACATGGCGTGAAATAGGAATCAGATTAATTCTTCTGCAGGTGAATATCCAGAGCTTTGGGCAGTTGAAAGATTTTTATCTGCCGCCACCTCCCACCGCCGTATGGTCTTGGCACCTTCGTCAAAAATCAATTGTCAGGACTTCCATGGTGGTCCAATAGTTGGGAATCCACCTGCCAGTGTGGTGTACATGGGTTCGATCCCTGGTCCAGGAGGATTCCACATGCTGTTGGGCAGCTGAGCGTGGGTGCCACAACTAATGTACCTGCGTCCTAGAGCCCATGTGCCACAGCTACTGAGCCCACGAGCCACAAGTCCTAAAGTCCGTGTGCCCTACAGCCTGTGCTCTGCAACAAGAGAAGCCCCCACAATCAGAAACCCATGCTCTGCAACTAGACAGTAGCCCCCACTTAAGGCAACTAGAGGAAAGCCCATGCTCAGCATCAAAGACCCAGTGCAGCTAAAAATAAATAGATAGATAAGTTTCTTTAAAAAATTAATAGGCATAAATATATGGATTTATTTCTGGATATTATTTCATTCATAAATATATGGATGTATATATTTATACATCCATAAATATATGTATTTATGTATTTATTTCTGGATTTCTTTCTTTCTTTATTTCCCAGTCCTACTCCCCTGATTTATGTTGCTGTCCTTGTGCCAGTACCAGTGGCTTGGTTACTGTAGCACTGAAATTGGGAAGTGTGAGTCCTCCACTTGGCTCTCTTTCAAGATTATTTTCACTCTTCTGTGTCCCTTACATTTCCATATGAATTTCAGGATCAACTTAGTAACTTCTCCAAAGATGGCAGTTGGAATTTTGATAGTGGTATGTTAAATCTGTCCATCAATTTGTAGACCGTCTCAAGTCTTCCAGTCCATGACATGGTTGTCTTCTCATTTATTTAGGTCCTCTTTAATTTCTTTCAACAATATCTTGTAGTTTCAATGTATGGTGTTGTGCACTCATTAAATTTATTACTAAGTACTTTATTCTTTTTGATGCTATTGTAAATGGATTTGTATTCATTTCATTTTCAGATTATTCACTACTCGTGTAGAAGTACAGTTATTTTGCATCCTTCAGTCTCGCTTAACTCATTTTTTAGCTCCAGTAGTTTTTGTGCATATGTGTATATGTGAATTCTTTAGGATTTTCTTTATGTATAACATCATGTCATCTACACATATAAATAGTTTTACTTCTTCCTTTCCTGTTTGGGTTCCTTTTATTTCTTTTTCTTGCCTAATTGTTCCTGGCTAGAACTTTCAGGACAGTGTTAAATAGAAATAAGAACAGATATTCTTGTCTTATTCCTGATCTTAGGAGAAAAGCTTGCAATCTTTTACCATTATGTTAGCTGTGGGGGTTTTGTCAATGCCCTTTATCAAGTTGAGGAAGTTACCTTCTGTGCCTAGTTTTTGTCATGACAGGATATTGGATTTTTTTTTTTAAGATAAGGGCTGTTTTGTTTTTGAATTTTATTTATTTTTGGTTGCGCTGGATCTTCATTTCTGTGGGCTAGGCTTTCTTTAGTTGTGGTGTGTAGGCTTCTCATTTCAGTGGCCCAGGTCCCAGAGGACACAAGCTTTAGTAGTTGCAGTACACAGGTTTAGTTGCCCCATAGCATGTGGGATCTTCCTGGACCAGGGATCAAACCCATGTCCGCTGCTTTGGCAGGCAGGTTCTTAACCACTGGACCACCAGGGAAGTCCAGCAGGACATTGGATTTTATCCAGTGTTTTTTTGCATCTATTGAGATAATCACATGGGTGGTTTTTTTTTCCCTCGTTTATTCTGTTAATATGGTGTATTGCACTGTTTGTTTGTTTTTTTAATGTTGAGCCTAGATTTGGTTTGCTAGCATATGGTTGAGGAATAGTGTCTGTGTTCACAAAGTAGGTTGATCTGTAGTTTTCTTGTCTTGTGATACCTTTGTCTGGTTTTGGCAACAGAGGACTACTAGCTTCATAAAATGAGTTGGAAAGTTGTAGTAAATGTCTTGCATATAATTCTTATAATCTTTTGGATTATTTTCTTAGGATCAATTCCCAGAAGAAGGCATGTACATTTAAATTACTTGATGAGTACTGCTCAGACATTTTCCAAAAAGTTGTCGTGTTTCTTTATTTGTTTGAGATTAACATTATCTTTCTAGAATAATGGTCTCTTAAAAATTATTATTCTTTATTCCTTTAAGTGCTTGAAAGATACTCTAAAAGGCAAAGTCAAACTCAGCCTGCCACAACACATCTTATTTAATGTCTATGCCTGGCAGAGTGGCTCCCAAGGAGGTGAGAGCCAGCATTTCATCCCCAGCAAAATTGTTATTGAGCACTTCCTTTTGGAGCAGGGTTTCTTAACCTCAGCACTATTTGAAGCTGGATAATTTGTTGTAAAGGACTGTCCCGTATTGCAGGATGGTTAGCAGCATCCCAGGCTTCTACCCACTAGATGCCAGAGCAGCCCACCCCTCCCCACCCCCAAGTTGTGACAAACAAAAATGTCCCTGGAAATTGCCAGATGTCCCCTGGTGGGTGAAATCACCCTTGGTTGACAAATACCAATCTAAAAACTGATTGTGCTGACTTCATGTTACTGTCCAATAAAATTGTCTCTAATTTTGAATTTTAATCCTCGCTGTATGTTTGGCTTGAGCCACATTTGTCTCAATCTGTTACCGTGTGCTGATGACTTTCAAATCTATATCTTTCGCCTCATTTTCCCTCTGGATTCCCAGGTCCGTTTTAATACATCTTGAGATTGGCTTGTTCACAGTCAGACTTCGTTCCCCAAACTGCCCTTCCTTCTTTATTCTCAGACTCTCAGGTCAGAACACTACCAGTTATTCACTTATCAGTTTTCAGCTGCCCTCTGTCCACCTCTCCCATGAAATTTACCTTTACATCTTTCTAACTTCAGGGTTCTCTATCCCAGGTATCACTATCACTTCCATGTTGGTAGGTTCATCTAACCTGAGTTGCTGCAGCAACCCTTAACTTCCAACTTATTCCCTCCATCACTGCCTCTAAAGTGCCCTTTCTAAGATTCAGGTCTAATGTTACTCACCCAGCACCCAGGGACCTCAGTATCTGACCCTGCTTGCCTCTAGCCCAACCTCCCAACCCCTTGTACTTTAGGCTCTGGCCACACCAAAAACTGCTCGCAGACTCCTCACGCTGCCACCTTGCCTGACGGGCTGGGTTCAAATTCACTCTCTCCTCTGGCTCTTCCACTCTGAGCCATCACTGCCTTCTCCCTGACTGCACCTAGAAAGACCTGTCATCACCCTCAAGACGCACTGCAGGAATTGGCTCATGCATTCATCTTCCCTCTAAGCACCAAGTCCCTTGAGAATGGGAACCACAGTTTATCTCTGCCTGACCCTCCATGCCCACTGCCTGACGTGAGTGGGCACTTTGTAATGTATGTTGGATAGCAAATGGAAATACCCAGAGCAGAAGGAAGCTACTTGGGATTTAAAATAGCTGCAGAGTTGGCTGGTTGGTTGGTTGGCTGCTTATTGGTCAGTTGGTTTTAGCTCAGTGAACATTTACTGAGAGCCAACTACTGAGTGCCAGAAATAGAAAAAAGAACAAAGTAGGATTTTTGTCTTGAAGAAGTCACATCACATCTGATGGTGATGGTGGGAGTATAGAGTTCAATGCAGTGGGATAGGTGCAAGCCTGGTCCCTAAAGTGGATATTGAGACTGAACTATGTTTACACTCCCCACCTCTGAAACAGACTTCTTAAAGGTACAAAAGATACCGCTTCATCCTACTGTTAATAATTCTTTTCTGTGTTTGGTCAACATCTATTTATTATGACTTTTTGAAAATGGCTTTGGCTTGATCTTGTCAGCCTCCCTTATTCTGTTGCATTGCCTGAACCTGTGTGTGTGTGAGTTGGTAGTTTAGAAGTTATTATCTTTGGCCGAAACCAGCAGTTGCCATTTCTTTTTTATTGGCTGTGTCCTTGTGACTGTGCAGTGCTCTGTTGAGGACAGGGTTGTTGGTGGGCCAATGGCCTGCCTCCCGCTGGGTGATTTGAAGCCTTTGACTCACCATTATCTTTTTATTGAGTTGGGAATAATGATAATCTTACAACTTATTTTTAATAAATACAACTTTATTTTTTGTCTGAGACTTAAGATAATTGATCTAAATTCAGGAGCCATTAAAGTTGTTGCTGAGGAAAATTAATAAAATAATATTTTTGGATGGGGTGAAGCAATGGTGGAATTTCAGAGAAGGGAAATACAGGTAGGTAAGAGAGCAGGCTAGGAGACTAGAGAGAGATTATGAACTCTTTGGAACATGTTGAATCTGCTAGGTCTGTAGAAGTAGACAGGAGGTGGCCTTTTAGTAAGAATTAGATGCTCTAGAGCAGCGGTCCCTGACCTTTTTGGCACCAGAGACCAGTTTCATGGAAGACAGTTTTTCCATGGGGGGGATGGTTTCAGGATGATTCAAGCACATTACATTTATTGTGCACTTTGTTTCTAGTCTAATGACACTGCTGATCTGACAGGAGGTACCGGTCTGGAGGCCTGGAGGTTGGGGACCCCTGCTCTAGAGGAATGCTAGGATAGAGGTGAAACTATGTTTGTAGGTGAGATGGTATTAAGTATGGAATCAAGAGGATCTAGGATAGAATGTTGGGAAACACAAGAGTGGGTGACCCAAGAGAAATGAGAGAAGGATGAACTTGACAAGTCAGGGGAGAACCAAGAGAAAGCTAGTCAGGAAGCTTTGTGGTGTCACAGGAAGCTTTGTGGTATTACATGTCGTGAGAATCAGGACTAAAGAGAGACCACTAACATTGGCAAGTAGGTGATCATTAGTTAACACCCCAGTAAGAGCATTTTAGCAGAAGGGTGGGGATAGAGGAGGCCTGACTGCATTGAGGAATGATTGGAAAATAAAGAAGTAGGGTGTGTACATACAGATTGTGCTTCCAGAACAGTTTTGTTCCTTTTCGATTGGAGGTGGAGCACATACAAGTGAAAAACCAGAGCATGTTTATAAGCTGAGATAAGGGAAGTAGGAGGTTGATTAAACATATGAGAACAGATGTCGGCAGAGTTTGAGAAGGAAACGGTCAGGAGGGATGGGTTTGCCTGGAAAGGGCACAGGGACACCTGTTTCTCCTAGCAGGAGGGAAGATGATAAAAATTAGTAAAGGCAGATATTTGTGTAGGGGATGAGAAAGAAGTTGGGGCATTTGTGCTGGTAATGTCTGTCTTCTGGGTGAAATGGGGAGCTGTGCTATGTACTAACAGTGACTCGAAGGAAGTGGAAAGGATTTTAGGAGAGTGGTAACGCTCCGTATTGTCAGGAGTGAACCAGACTAGGAGTAAATAAAACTAGGTACAGTTTGTGATGTCCCAGCAGAGGATGAAAGTGAAACATTTGTGATGACTCCAAGTCAGCATCACTGTGTGATGAGCTTTAGTGGTGCGTATTCTTTCTGGCATAGGACTAGAGGGTGGCTGGTTAAACTAATCCACATTGTGCAGTGACTCTGTGGGAAGAAGGCTGACTTTGAAATGAAGCAAATCAAGGACTTTGTTACAGAATTCATGAAATGTTTAAGTATGATACTCACTTAATTTCTGTTCATTTGTATTGAATTAACCCCAACTCACACTCACAGGTTGACACAGAGTCTTTGGATAAATAGTGAATTCTGGAACGTAGGTCTGGACTTCCAGTGCTCTGTTGGATGCTAACAGGCAGGCATTCCCTACTCAAAAGTAGAGGTTGGGGAATAAAGGCAAGTTCAGTTCAGTTCAGTCGCTCAGTCGTGCCCGACTCTTTGTGACCCCATGAATCACAGCATGCCAGGCCTCCCTGTCCATCACCAACCGCCAAAGTCTACCCAAACCCATGTCCATTGAGTTGGTGATGCCATCCAACCATCTCATCCTCTGTCATCCCCTTCTCCTGCCCCCAATCCCTCCCAGCATCAGGGTCTTTTCAAATGAGTCAGCTCTTCGCATGAGGTGGCCAAAGTACTGGAGTTTCAGCTTCAACATCAGTCCTTCCAATGAACACCCAGGGCTGATCTCCTTTAGGATAGACTGGTTGGATCTCCTTGCAGTCCAAGGGACTCTCAAGAGTCTTCTCCAACACCACAGTTCAAAAGCATCAATTCTTCAGCGCTCAGCTTTCTTCACTGTCCAACTGTCCAACTCTCACATCCATACATGACTACTAGAAAAACCATAGCCTTGACTAGATGGACATTTGTTGACAAAGTAATGTCTCTGCTTTTTAATATGCTGTCTAACTTTCCTTCCAAGGATTAAGCGTCTTTTAATTTCATGGCTGCAGTCACCATCTGCAGTGATTTTGGAGCCCAGAAAAATAAAGTCACCCACTGTTTCCACTGTTTCCCCATCTATTTCCCATGAAGTGATGGGACTGGATGCCATTATCTTAGTTTTCTGAATGTTGAGCTTTAAGCCAACTTTTCACTCTCCTCTTTCACTTTCATCAGGAGGCTTTTTAGTTCCTCTTCACTTTCTGCCATAAGGGTGGTGTCATCTGCATATCTGAGGTTATTGGTATTTCTCCCAGCAATCTTGATTCCTGCTTGTGCTTCCTCCAGCCCAGCGTTTCTCATGATGTACTCTGCATATAAGTTAAATAAGCATGGTGACAATATACAGCCTTGATGTACTCCTTTTCCTATTTGGAACCAGTCTATTGTTCCATGTCCAGTTCGAACTGTTGCTTTCTAACCTGCATACAGATTTCTTAGGAGGCAGATCAGGTGGTCTGGTATTCCCATCTCTTTCAGAATTTTCAATAGTTTATTGTGATCCACAGAGTCAAAAGCTTTGGCGTAGTCAATAAAGCAGAAATAGATGTTTTTCTGGAACTCTCTTGCTTTTTGATGATCCAGTGGATGTTGGCAATTTGATCTCTGGTTCGTCTGCCTTTTCTAAAACCAGCTTGAACATCTGGAAGTTCACGGTTCACATATTGCTGAAGCCTGGCTTGGAGAATTTTGAGCATTACTTTACTAGCGTGTGAGATAAGTACAATTGTGCGGTAGTTTGAACATTCTTTGGCATTGCCTTTCTTTGGGATTGGAATGAAAACTGACCTTTTCCAGTCCTGTGGCCACTGCTGAGTTTTTCAAATTTGCTGACATATTGAGTGCAGCACTTTCACAGCATCATCTTTTAGGATTTGAAATAGCTCAACTGGAATTCCATCACCTCCACTAACTTTGTTCACAGTGATGCTTCCTAAGGCCCATTTGACTTCATATTCCACCTGCCTGACTATAGGTGAGTGTGAGTGATCACACCATCGTGATTATATGGGTCTTGAAGATCTTTTTTGTACAGTTCTGTGTATTCTTGCCACGTCTTTTTAATATCTTCTGCTTCTGTTAGGTCCATACCATTTCTGTCCTTTATTGAGCCCATGTTTGCGTGAAATGTTCCCTTGGTATCTCTAATTTTCTTGAAGAGATTTCTAGTCTTTCCCATTCTATTGTTTTCCTCTATTTCTTTGCATTGATCCCTGAGGAAGGCTTTCTTATCTCTCCTTGCTATTCTTTGGAATTTTGCATTCAAATGAGTATATCTTTCCTTTTCTCCTTTGCTTTTTACTTCTGTTCTTTTCACAGCTATTTGTAAGGCCTCCTCATACAGCCATTTTGCTTTTTTGTGTTTCTTTTTCTTGGGGATGATCTTGATTCCTGGCTCCTGTACAAAGGCAAGTAGATTTCTTATCTGTTCTCTAGTTCCTAGAAATATTTTTCCGATTTTTGACATTTATAAAGTACATTCAGTCAGATGTCACGGTGTCTCCAGTGACTGGGGAAGGAATCCCAACCGGGTGTTGGGAAAGCATGAATCTCGCAGCAACTGGACTCCATACTATAGTTCAGTCTCTTAAGAATTCCTAGTGTGATTCCCATTGTTAAAACTTGTGACATTTTGACAACTAAGTGATAAATTCAGGCTATACAAGGTAAGATTTTAAAAAGCCACTTGAAATAGTTATGGCAACATCAGTGTCATCATTTCAACAAATGCACACACACACCCTTGCCTTTAACAGTTAATGTACTTCATGAAGCTTAAACACTCTCTAAAGCACCTTGAGAAGTCACAGGCACTGGCCCCATTTAATTTGTTCACAATTTTTCCTGCTCGATATTGAGAAAGAGAAAGTGTTTACTATTAACTGTTTTGTATGAATCAGGGATGTGTGTGGATTGAAAGAATAATTATTATATAGCTCTGGTGTTAATCTGGTAAGGGAAAGAAGACTAGCCGAAGAAGGTTCTCATGGCAGGCTCAGACTTTAGTCAAAAAGTAATTGTGAGTCTGTCAACACGTCACACAGTGACCCAGGCAATGGAGGTTGGCGGGTTGTCGGGCCGGGTGTCTGCTGTGAGGTAAGAGGGCTGCAGACAGCGAGGTGGCTACGGGCGCATTGGGTTTTATCCATGTTTCCTCCTGGTGGCAGTCCTTCTCCAGGTAAGGCTTGGTGGCGGCTTTCATGATAACTCAGGTTGGGGACATCCTTTTGCCTAGTTCTGTACGTGAAGGAACCGAACTGTCAAAAGCAAACAAGAGAAAGATGTGCACACGTGCATTTGCATGTAATTTTTGTTTCTTCTTTCTGCCTTTTAGGAGCTGAAATGCATAAAAGCAGCTGGCAGAGTAGAAGACACAGGAGAAGGGGCCACCGACACAACGCTGGGTTCAGGCAGCATGGTTCTAACGAGAGGCAAGTGCCGTTGCCCCGTGTCTTCCTAGCATTGCCAGCACCCTCACACACATGTAACTCCCTAAGGGTCTCGACCAAATGCAGCATCTGAGGTGGGGCTGACTAGACTCTACACGTCTCGCACACTTCCATGGAGGTGTCTCTGCTGTGGACTGGGCTGTCTGCCACACTTTGAGTAGTGAGGAGATGGCCACACTTATCTTTCTCTTCCGTATGACCGTGACTTGTGGCCAGAGCCCTCGCCACAGGCTTAGAGTAAACATTGTCTGGTATAA
Organism: Dama dama; assembly: GCF_033118175.1. Lineage (NCBI taxonomy): Eukaryota > Metazoa > Chordata > Mammalia > Artiodactyla > Cervidae > Dama > Dama dama. The sequence goes on along the minus strand of NC_083692.1, from coordinate 19,324,064 downwards.
CTGAGGAGCTGTTTCTCCATTTTTTAGACCTTTTTCCTCTCTCTCTTTTTTTTTTTCAGCCTATGAAAATAGCTTTCTGGAAACCTAATTTCATTAATTCAGCCTAAATCCCAAGTAATATATAATAGCTAATATTTAATGAACACAGAAAGGTAGAAAGAGTAATACAGTGAATATCACGTACCTACCACCCAGCTTAGAAAATAAAACAGTGTATACTTAGGTGGAATCCCTATAATAAACATTTTCCACACTTGTTTTTCTGCATGAATGAAATACAAACAGTCTAGTCTCAGGACATGATTCACCCTACCCCACCCCAGGAGAGGATACCTCCTCACAATTCAGGGCTGCTGACCTGACCTCTAGGCCCTAGGAGGTCTCTATAGCCCATTCCTCACCAGAGGAGACCTATATGCCAATTTCAGAACCCTTCCAACACTCCAGATCTCCTTTTAAAATGGACAACTTTCTAATTATAGGATCAGAAGATGTTAAATGCCAGTATGCTTCTCTAGAACAGATTAACTCAAAAGAGTTAAAAAAAAACACAAGGTTTAGAAAAGCATCAAAATGTGGAAGGAATAAGGGCTTTAGAATTAGGCGATCTGGGTTTGACGCTCTGCGTTTTTCCCTTGTGAAATCGGGCGACCTACTTGGTCACCCTGAGTCACTCTTCTTATACAGTATTTCTCTTGTGAGAGTCACAGAAGTGTATGTAAAGCCCCATGAGGATGCCTGGCTCTGAGCGGGCCTTCTGTATGGGCGGGCCTCACCTCGTGCAAGCTAACAGGGTCTCTGAGCTGAAGTCCCAAACTTGACCCATGCTGTAGAAAGATCAGGATAGTACCCAGTGTTTATACTTTTTATAAGGAGAACCATGGGCCCCAGGCCTTCCCCCAGGAGCACAACGTGCACTAGAATGTGGTCTGTGTAAGAAGAGCACCTTGACTCAGCCTGGCAGAGTCTTGTGGAAACACGCAGGACAACAATCCTCTGCACTCCACGTGGAAAGAAGGGAGCAGCAGTCCTTGGACTAGAAATGTAGACATCTGTCGTGACACTTAATCCCCCTCTGTCTTGCTGCTGATCACAGATGAACTGCCTCGGGAAGCTCTGGGCCATAAAAAGGGAGAATAAATAATATTCTCTGAAACTGTGCATAGTTAGTATCTATAGGCAAAGTTCTTTGATTTTTTTTTTTAACCTTTTTTTGCAGTTTGTATTCCTTTCAGTGTTATAGGGGGCAGGGAAGGTTCATAATTTTGGACTTTATCAGAATTCTAAAATTAGGTCTTTTGTTCTATCATTATATCCTTCAGCCTATAATTGCCACAGGAGCTACTTGTAGCTTTGCAGAATGACTCTTTAAACCATGGCTCTGTCCCAGTGTTGTTGAGGAAATCACCTCTGTGCTCGAACCCCAGTTTCTCCAACTGTAGGCTTGGGTAGCCAAGTAAAATGTAAATTCTTTGTACTGCTGAATCCAGTAAAGACTGCAATTCACCTGGCCTTGTAGCTACTCTTGAGCTGACAGATGAGCCCAGCTGGTAAAATTCTTATTGGCCAAGAGTTCTGTTCTCATTTTCATCTGGAAAATTCCAGAAGACCTCAGAAAATGCTCAAAGGAGGAGATGCAAAAGGGGAAGTACTGTGACCTGCATCCTGTAAAGGATGAGAAACCAAAACCTTGCCCTAATTTTGCTATATTGGCAGTGGGTAAACTGCTTCCAAGGAAGAGAAGGGTCAGTGCTTCCCAAGTAATCGAGGGTTGGGAATGTGAAGGCTATGGAACTGCAGGACCCCACTGTCAGAGAATGACTGGGACTCACTGGCTCCAGGTTACTCTATGTGTCAACAGGAATGATGCAGGGGCGCAGCAGAGCCCGCAGGCTTCCAGCGATGGCCATGGTGAGGTCCCCTCAACCTCCAGCCCAGCTGGCAGCTCTTCTGTGCCAGGTGAGGCCACCTGCCGGACAGGGCTCCTCCGGGGCCTGCCTGCGGGGAAAGATGAAACCCAGTCATCCCTCGTCATCTGGTTCTGTCTGCTCTGACTGTCCTTCTCCTCAGCCCTGTGTGTCTTCACTCATGTGTGGTACACTCTAGGTGTGTCGTTGGCCCATTCTTGACTCGGAGGAAATCCTGGGAGCAAATTTAAACACTCAAGGGAGGAGCTGAGTGTGTTAAGAACCGAGATCCTGAGGCAAACGTCTCCCCACGGGCTGAACTCGGGCCCCGGGTGGTGACTGGCAGTGCTCGCCCGCCTGCTGTCCCTCGGGAAGGACCGGCAACCAGGAGGGGTGGTGGATAGGCCCCTGGGCTCCTCGTTGGGGGGCTAAGTTCATGGAGTTTTAAGTTGAATTTTATTTCTTTTGACTTAAGATCTACCAGGTTATTACTTTGATCCTGAAAAGAAGCGCTACTTCCGCTTGCTGCCTGGACATAACAACTGCAACCCTCTCACGAAGGAGAGTATCCGGCAGAAGGAAATGGAGCTCAAGAGGCTGAAGCTGCTAGAGGAAGAGAAACGGCAGGGGAAGGTAGGTGCTGCACCCCAGGGGCTGCCCCGTCCCCTCCACTCCTGCCAGCGTCCACCCACTGCCGCAAGGAGGCGTCAGTTAAACACCCCCATAACACTCGGCGTAGCACACTTTGGGGGGGTATCATCGAGTTTTCCCTGACGAGAACCTGATGAAGAGAATAGGAACAGGCGAGATACTCCTCCCACCACCACTGCCTTTTCTCATTTACTGGGTTTCATCAGTAATCCTGACACTCTGTTCCTCCCCCGGAGGTTCTCGGATAGCAACCCAATACAGCCTCTGTGACTGAGTATTTTCAATGGAAAACCAGAACATGTGGTTTGGATAGGAGGGTTTCCAGGATCCCTTCTGGGGATGAGACACCCGGACATCTCAGCGATCACAGGAGCAGTGGAATGGAAAATCCGGGCCCCACAGTCACTGTAGCTCAAATGGAAAGCACGATGCAGACCTGAGTGGCTAGGGCCATTCCTGCACTCGCTAGCTCAGTGGCCTCATCTCAGGTTTAAATTGACGGGGGCCTTGGAGAGAAGGGTGCCGAGCAGACTTTGCAGCTCTCACATACTTTGTTGTGATAGGCTTTTCCTCTTTCCAAAGAGAGGAGACTAGCAAAGGAGAGGATCAGATTTTTATGCGTGTAATTTCTATCAACTTAGTACCTATTTCTTCATCGCATCCTAAAAACAGAATCTATTATACAATAACAGAAAACTTCATCAAATCTTTCTCTCTTTAATTTAGAAAATAGCCAGGTTGGGATTTAATACATCTTCCTTACTCCAGAAAAGCAAGCTGGGTTTTCTCAATGCCACCAGTTACTGCCGGTAAGATAATGCCTCATGGTTATGTTTTCTTCATCAGTGTTCTTTTCCTATTTTTTTTTCCATGGTCCAATAAGTAAGTCGGCATAGCACGCGTAGCTGCTCTTTGAGGAGCCTTCACAGTGGAGGCACTCCAGCCCACAGCCTGCCTTCTGCTGCTGAAGTCAGTCCTGGGAGCATCACCTTCCCTCTAGAGCCAGCGAGAGCAGGGAAGGGATCTAGGCAGAGAAACTGGGCAGGAATTTCTCAAGGTGTTTCCTCTTTGTTACCTGTAGTTTGTTTCTAGTTAAGTACGAGATCCTTTAACTTCATCCTATCAGACTTCTGCCTCCTTTTCTCCTTCTAATGAGTTGTCAGCAAAAATGGCACATTAAAAGGGTATGTACTAAATTTCAAACACTTGTGATGTCTACAGTTCTAACCAAAGACCTGTGAGGTAGGTTGACCCTTCCCCCAGGTTCCACAAGAAGAGACTGAGACTCAGAGTGGAATGATTTGTTCAGGGCAAAGGTAGAAAGGGGACCGACCATCTGTCTGACTCCCAAGCCTGAGCTCCTAGCCCCTGCATTCTGCTTCTTCCTGCTACAGCTGGGCCAGGGAAGAAACAACATGAGTGTGGGTGGCTTCCTTGGGGAGGCCCCCTCCGGGGAAGGCCGGCCCTACAGGTAATATCAGCCAGTGCAGGTGGGAAAAGAGTTAAAGGGCTAGTTAGAAAGATCTGTTCTTCACCCGAAGACATGCTCGGTCCTTGGTGAAGAGGAAAGGAGGCAATCGGATGGGCGGCTGCACATGAACTGTGTGCCCTTCAGTAGGTTGTTCCGTTTGGTCACATGCTCTTCATCCCAAGGGAAAGAGTTGCGCTAGATGATCCAAAACCAATCTTTCTAGTGTGACCTTCTTTGACACCGTGAGTGAGCCACCCATTTCTTTGCTGTAGTTTTCCTAAGATTCTTAAATGGAGCTTCCTTGGGGCCTTGCTCAGCTCCACTGCTGAGATTTAACATGAAAAGAGAACTGACCCACGAAGATGGTCTTCTGGGTATGGGACAGAGCAGAAGCCCTGTACCTTCTTCATGGATACCTAGGTATGGCGTCCACCCTTCTGTGCTATTCTCTTTCTCCTTTGCAGTTTAGCCCATGAGCTGCGAGTGAGCTGCATGCAGAGGAAAAAGGTCCAAATTCAGAGCTCGGATCCCTCTGCTTTGGCAAGTGACCAGTTTAACCTGATAATGGTGAGTGCAAGGGAGCCATCCGCAGGTGCTGGGGTGTAGTGGCCGTCCCCTGGACCATTTGTGGCTTCGCTTTGGTTTCCATCAAGCCTGACTGCATAGAAGCCACTAGCCATGAAATCAGGTATTATGGTTCTAACTAGCAGCTACCCAGCGGCAAATGCCAAGCTGGGCGAGACAGACTGTGCTGTGACCATTGTCACCCCACTACAGCTGTGTTGCTTGACATTCATTAAAGCCAGGGTCTGCACATGCCGACAGAGAACCATCACAAAGTAACTTCCCACTGGGTATGTTGTGCACACACGTGAGAGAGTACACGGTGGACCAGGGGCCTCTAATCCTTGCTGTGCTGGGCAGGATTTGGTGGCCAAACCTGAAGTCCCAGTGTCCTTCAGAAGCAACAGCGTATTCATCTCCTGCTTTGTCCCTGACCTCAGTAGCAGGGCCTATTCATCCAGCACACTTCCATTTCATCATCCATTGCATCATTTCCGGGAAACAGAAAGTTCCCACTTCTGGTTAGATCCGAACCAGAAGCCGGGGGCCAGAGACATATTGGCAGAGGATCAGAGTGTCCACCACAGCCAGAAGGAGTCAGACCCCTGAGCTAGACTAGCAACCCCTGGAGGCCTTCCTGGAGGCAGAGGGCCAGTCAAGGAGAGTGAGAACCTCAGTGGTCTGCTGGTAGGACGGGATGGAACTGACCATTGAGGTCCAGCCCCAGGGGACCTCGGCAGCAGAACCCTTCTGTGGAAGGGGTGTTGGGGGCCAGGACTCACATTCTGTCTGGGTGGGGACAGTAGAGGTCACTGTGCATCTGCTGCTTAGCGAGCGTGGCCTGGGCACCCGGTCCTCCCACTTCGGTGCTGGTGCTTGCAGGACCCTCCCTGTCACTCCGTTACGATGACTGGATGGCAGGTGTGACCAGAGAGGTGGGAAGGGCAGTCTGTCACCCAGGGATCAGATTTTCAATCTAACGCTAGTCATAGTTACGATTCTTCAGGAACATACCTATTCTTGCTGAGTGAGCTTGCAAAGGGAGTAAGTTTTCACCAGCATCCAAACCGGTGTGTATATGTGTATATTTATACGTATATATTAAAAACACACATATAAAAATTTTGCTCTGAAATAATTAACCACATTTTTTTAAATGAGAAAAGAAAAGCTTAAAATAGCCCACATCCCAGTGCCATCTTTTTATTGCAATTTTTTTCCCCATGCAGTGCCTTTTTTTACTTGGTGGTAATTATAGTGAAGTGAAAGTCGCTCAGTCGTGTCCGACTGTTTGCCAGCCCATGGACTATACGGTCCATGGAATTCTCCAGGCCAGAATACTGGAGTGGGTAGACTTTCCCTTCTCCAGGGGATCTTCCCAACTCAGGGATCAAACCCAGATCTCCCACATTGCAGGTGGATTCTTTACCAGCTGAGCCACAAGGGAAGCCCGAGAATACTGGAAGGGGTAGCCTATGCCTTCTCCAGTAGATCTTCCTGACCCAGGAATCGAACTGGCGTCTCCTGCGGTGGTGATCATAGTAGCTATGTAATAGGAATCTGATTTTGCATTCTTTTAGCCCTTGGCAGTTATAACTAGCATTTCCCACATTGCTGTGTGGCCACGTGCTCTGTCACCGTGAGGCTCATCTGAGCAGTCCTCTGGGTGGATGTTAGGACTCTCCCACACCCAGTTGAGTGAGGTCAGACTTGCTGGCCATGCCCCTCACTGCCATTTTTGCTCCTGAGTTGTGAGACCAGATACCTGTTAGCTTTGCCCAGTGATGGCTATACCATGTAGGGGCAAGTCAGGTCACTCCACACTCCCTCATGGACAGGGGCCCTCACCTGGTGGAAATGCACAGAAAGCGTGGGGGCTGGGCAGTTGGTCTTAGGCAGCCCACCTGGCTCACCCTGGGCGGTCACCCACAGTCCACCTCCCCTCTCCAGGCGGATACCAACAGTGAGCGGCTCTTCACTGTGAATGATGTCAAAGTCGGGGGCTCCAAGTACGGCATCATCAGCCTGCACGGCCTGAAGACCCCCACGTTCAGGGTGCACATGCATGAAAACCTCTATTTCACCAATCGGAAGGTACGCTGCCCTGCGCTGTAGCCTTGGCAGCCGCTTTGCCTTTGGATCCAGGGCGCTGCGGTAGTTGGCCACACTCAGAGGAGAGGAGAGGGCTTGGTGAAAGAGGCAGGGCTCCATTACCTCATTTTCACAAGGGAAAACATGGTGTTTTAGCTCCCAGGAGGTGGGCCACGGTGGACAGAGGGTCCTCCCACTGTGTCATTCTGTTTATCTCCCAGCCAGTCTAGCCAGCACTGAAATCTACGTAAATGTAAGGGGCTTGCTTGCTGACTAGGGGGCAGCCTTTACATTGATTTGGGGTGATGGCATCTGTAAGAAGCTGTAGCTTCCTCTTCTGTTGAGACCTGGGCCACAAGACAGACACAGGTTGAAAATGGTTTCTGGGTGAAGTGAGATCCGTTGCAGAGAATCCATCCCCTCCCTGGAGGGGATACCAGATGCCTCATTGTGAGGCCCCCATGCTGATGATGAATGACCCCGGCCCAGGAGTTGCTTCCTCCCCTTGCCCTCAAGGTTCTACGTGGTGGGCAGGGAGCTTCCTTCTCCTCAGAAGTTTGTTCCAGCCCTGCTCAAGGAGTGAGACCTGAAGGAAGCAGTCAGGTGTCTGTATTCTGTAAGAGAGCGCCTGTTTCTAAGTTGGCAGCCCGACCAGTCTCCCCGTCTTGCTGTGTGTTTCCTCACCAGGTGAACGCCATGTGTTGGGCCTCGCTGAATCACCTGGACTCCCACGTTCTGTATCTTTGGGCGGTGAAGAGGTTTGGTGGGCAGGCCACACCCTGGTGTAGACCTGGGCACCTGTGGGGTTTGTGAGACTCTGTCTTGGTGTCTTAGTGTCCAGGGGTCTGGACTATTCTGCATGCATGTCTCCCCTGGAGGAAAGAGTGGTGGACCTGCTAAAAAACAGGGACTCCCATGGAGCACAGAGAAGTAGCTGAAGTGCTGGAACTATGTTGATGTCACCACGTATCAGACAGAGGTCTGGACTTGAGAGTCGGTGCGTTAGCAGAGGAACCAAACGCAAAGGAACAGTAAAGCCTTGGAAAAAGACCCCAGGTCCTCCCGAGACAGAGGGAAGGGGAACCTTGCGGGAGGGGCGGGGAGGCTGGGGCACACCAGAGAGGATGTTCCTTGGATGTGGACTGGGGCTGTGGGCTCTGGGCCTAGGTTGCTGCCCCCGATGGCCTTCTTCAGAGCACTCTTCATTCTAGTCTCCGCTTTCCCTTCCCGGATTGTAGGGGCACACAGTGCAGTGTCAGGGTAGCTGGGGTCCCTGGGCGCTCTCGATGGTGCAGAGGTCAGCTGTCCATCGTGTCCTTCATGGAGAGAAGGACCCAAAGTCAAAGCCATGTGTTAATGAGTCTTGCTGTGGTTTATTTCCATAACAAATGAGTTCTTAAAACTGTGTGACCACTTGTTATGCCTAACTTAGAGTTGTCCTCAGGTTAACTGGTCAACATCTGTGAATATATACCACACAGTGCTTGGCCATGTCATGGGTCCTCAACAAATGATGCCTCAATTGGAATCTGTTGGTCTGGTTTGCGGGGGTTTTTTAAGGGGGGAGTGTTTTGTTTTTTTTTTAAATTTGTTCCACAACACTCTGTTTCAAAGGGTTTTATTAGGATCTGATTATAAATTTTATGTAAGACAAACTGTGTGTGTTCTGTAAGTAGAAAGTTTTAGGTGGCTTTCATTTGGTGGGGTTTGTATAGTGATGGGACCACCTTTTTACTATCTTAATCCTACCAGAGGGCAGAAGAGATCAAACCTTAAAAAAGGCAAAACAAGAATCTCACTCCCATTTCTGATCTTCAGACAATATGGCATTTTTCCATGCTTCTCTTTGTGAGGATAAAAATTTATTTATAGGCATACCTCAGAGATAGTGTAGGTTCAGTTCCAGACCACTGCAATAAAGAGAATATCGTAATAAAGCAAGTCATATGAATTTTTTGGTTTCCCAGTACATATAAAAGTTGTTTACACTATCCTGTTAAGTGTGCGGCAGCATTATATTTGAGCAACAACGTATATACCTTAACTTAAAAATACTGTTGTTAAAAATGCTAATCATCATCTGAGCTTGACTTGAAGACAAGTCAATCTTTTTGCAGTAAACATCAAAGATCATTGATCACAGATTACTGTAACATAAAATAGTAATGAAAAATTTTGAAATACTGTGAGAATTACCAAAATGTGACACAAAAACACAAAATGAACAAATGCCATTGGGAAAATAGCAACAGTAGTGGGTTTGCTCAATATCAGGTTGTTACAAATCTTCAATTTGTTTTTAAAAAACAAAATAAAACACTATCTGCAAAGAGCAGTAAAGCATTGTAAAACAAGAGTGAAAGGGTTTAGTGACTGGGGAATGTTGCTGTTTGATCAGCAGCTTGCCCTCTGGTGGTCATTTCGGGTAGTCAGGATTTTATACGCCTGCTGCTTTTACTGAAGGTCTTGAACTCTCTCTCTTTACAAAAATGACACCTGGTTTGGACCAGCCATCTGCTCTTTGCCCTGGAGTGGCAGAAGGTTCAACTGAATTTTTTCTACACTTAACTAGTTTCTTCACTCACCTGTGGCCTATTCAGGGATTAAATCTTTGATGCTGGAAAAAAAAAATCTTTGATACTGGCCCTTGTAAGTACCGTGCAAAGTTTGAGTGTAACCTGGGTTTCAGCCATAATAACATGGGTAAGGACTTTCTCCCATCCTTGCCCTACAAACCTAAAAGGAAAAGAAATTTATTTCAGAAAAAATTGAGCTGCCCAGACACAGTGTTCTCATGTATAGTTTCAACAGCCTCTGTATTACAGATATTTAACATGAGGCTTACCACCCTAGGCAACATGATACCCACACACCACACATGCAGGTGGTCAAGACTGTTGCCTGCCTGGCACAGATGTACATTTTTCAATGAGGTGTGTGTGTTCATTCCAGCATCTGTTGAGCATCTACAATCCCTGTGGAAGGTTGGAACTGGGCACCTCAACAGGTGATCAGTCTGCAGTGATGGCCATGGGGCAGTTGTAGAGTACAGGAATCGGGGTGGCCTTTCTGGAGGTGACTCCCACATGGGAAGGAGGGGACAGAGCACCCATTAGAAGGAAGAGTGAGAAGAGAGCTTGGCACATTTGGCAGCAGTAAGTGGCTTGGTATCCATGATGTCTTTGACTAGGTAGGACCTTGCAAAACCAAATCCTCAGGACTGTGGGATGCCCCTGGAAGACGGTGGTCATGGATTCACTTCTGACATAGCAGTGAGGGTGGCTGATTGTGAGGATGAGACCTTGGAGGGAAGGCTAAGAGTAGTGGGGAGAGAGTGAACTGATGAGCAGGAGTAGAGGAGAGACACGAGTTTAAGGGGCTTAGAGCCTAGGCTGGGGTATCTTAGTGATAGAAGATCAAGGATGGAACGCCAGGGGAGTGCTTATGGAGCCAAGAAGGAGTGTGTCGTTAGAAACTGCTGCATGGTTCAGGGCAGGACTGGAAGGCATTCATCGCGTTTAGGTATTAAGAGCTCATTGGAGACCATGGGGAGAACGTTTCACTGAAAAGATGAGGGTCTGACCTGGATTTCAGTGGGTTGAAGAGTAAAAGGTGAGGAAGTAGGGAGTAAACACAGGTTCCTGTTGAAACTCTGAAGGGAAAGGAACCAGTAGAAAAGCAGGCAAAGGATATAAAGTGACAGCTCAAATGAAGGGAAACCTGATGACTAATCAGATGTAGTCAGAGAAATGCAAGTTAAAAGATAATTTATACCCATTCAGATAAACACAGTTTTTAAGGTCTGATAGTGCCAAGTTTTGGTGTAGGAGGAGAATGGGGAAAACTGCTGGAAAATGCCAGTTTCCTATTTAGTAAGGGTGAATGTTTTATGGAACTCCTATTTCAAATGTTTGTGTGTATAGGGCACACTGTAGTGTAAAATGAAATCCTTATCACAGGTGTAAGAAACTCTTAAGAGAAGCTTCCCATACATGGGAGTGGAAGACAGAAAGACAAGAAGAGAGGAAGAAAGGGTGTGGGCGGGGGGCAAAACCCACTTCAGTGCCCAGCAGCAGGAGACCAGAGAAATAAATTGTGGTCTGTTCATACAAAGGAGTCCTCTGTGGTGCAAATGGTTGAACCAGAGCTACAAACATGACCGCAATTACATCTCAGAAACAATGCACATTGAACAGTTGTAGAAGATTGTGTGTGATGCCGTTTACATGTATTTTAAAATCAAATGCTTCTTTACATTGCTTTTGGACAAATACTGTGTAGTAGTAAGGCCTAGAACTCAGACCTGTTTTAGAGTAGCAAGTCTCTCTGTGTGGGGGACGTTAAAAAGGGGCCTTTAAGTGTATCTGTGACATTTTTTTTTCTTTTAAAATATCCAAAACTAAATATGGAAAATGTGAGCCTGTTAAATATGGATGATTTTTTTGAAGAGTGCTGATGCCCGTTCTCCTCTTGGAGGAGACTCGTTCTTGACTGTCCTTAACAGTTTTTCCAGGCTGTGCCTCATGGGAATTGCAGAGACTCCAGGCTGTGTCACCCTGCTCCCCACATCGCTGTTTGTCAGTCATCATGCAGGTACTGATGGATAAGGAGGTGCTGGGGGGCATCTTTGTCCTCTGCCTCCCAGGAGCTGCAGCCAGCAGCAGCATAAGCTCTGTGGTGATGGCTTGGACAAGACGGGTGGGGACCGCAGGCTGGTGAGTCCAAGTGGGAGCTCGCAGGGTGGGGACGGTCTGCAGAGAACCTGGGAGGATTCCTTAAACCCCACCCAGGATTTGCACTGGAAGCATGTACATCTTCACTTATCCCCTCCTTCTAGGTCTTTTCAGCAGCTAGAACAGTTAAAAGCATGTGTAACCAACACAGGAGATGAAAATATTTATTTAGGCTGCCTATATACAGATCACCAAGTGAGCATCTGTTAAGCTCCTACTGTATGGAAGGTGCTGTCAGGGATACTTAAATTCTGTATGGATGAAGGGAGTCCGACGGCCTGGCAGCGTTCTGGATGTGAAGTTTTCAGTTTCAGAGAATTAGGATCAGAGACAAGGATCAGGCCTCTCAGGTAGACCTGGCATGAGTCCCTGCTCTGCCCCTAACCATCTTAAAGAGATTGCTTAACCTCTGGAAAGTAAATATCTGCCCCCTTGGGTTACATGGAAGATTAAGTGATTTAATGCACACTTAGCCTTGTGCCTGGCATTTCATCATACAGTCAGTTTGTGAAGCAGGAGGATGTAGTATCTTCATTTTACAGATGAGAAAACTGAGGCAAAAAGTGGTTCAGAATTTGCCTTACAAAACCAAGAGATGCTCTTAGAAGTCAGAATCGTGGTTTCCTTTATGGAGGAGTGAGGAGGGTAGTAATTGGGAAGAAACATGAAAGGTATCAGGGTACTCAGAATGTTCTATTAACCTAGGTGGCGGTTACATAGTTCTACTTACTTTGAGAAAACTCATAGTATAGTATAGTATGATTTGTGCCCTTAATGTGTGTTTTATTGATTTTAAAAAATTAACAAAAAGTTTGCTTAAGATCACACAGCTGGACTTGAAACACTGCTGCTGTCCCCTCAGCAGGAGACCGGCCTGGCATGCTCTGCAGTTTCCGGATCCCCGGGGCCTGGTCCTGTGCGTGGTCCCTGAACATCCAGGCAAACAACTGCTTTAGTACAGGTGAGCTGCCCTGCTGCCCAGGCTGAGGGAGGGCACAGACCTGAAACGCCGGTCTACAGTTCCTCTCCCCAGACCCAGGGTGACGCTGTCCGCCCCGTGTCCATCTCTGTCAGGCTTGTCTCGGCGAGTCCTGGTGACCAGCGTGGTGACGGGACACCGGCAGTCGTTTGGGACCAGCAGTGACGTCTTGACCCAGCAGTTTGCTCTCACGGTTGGTTGGATTGGGGAGGGCCTAACACAGTTTCCCAAGAGGGGACCTTGTGCTGGGTTGGAATGGGATTCCCTTGTGTGGAATGTAGTCCTCCTCCCTCATTTACAGGGAAAAAGAGGGCATCCGAAGTGATACATGGGTGAATAAGTCAGCGCTGAATGAAATCTGGCTGATCTAGAAAGGCCTGGCTCAGCTGGCTTTCAACAACTTCCTAAAGTTTCAATGAAGTGTTAGTTCTTGAGTGCTTAGATTAGCTAGCAGGACAGTAAAAAAAATTTTAATGTATAAATTATGTCCCAACTTGTAACAGTTTTATATGCAGCTGTCAAGCTACCCATTTTAGAAATTTAAAATCAAAATTCTGGTCCTTACTACATTTCAAAGACCTGACCTGTAGAAAATGCCACCTTTCTTTCAAAGGGTGGAAGAGATGCTGCGCCCTGCCTTTGGCAATAAGCACAGAACTCACCATTCAGGTTTCCTCAGCCATCTTCACACTCTGTTTGGGACCCGTGTCTTCCCTGGGTTTCTAGTCTCTTACTCCCCTCTCATCACCTACTTTCTCACTTAGAGCCTGGGTGGGGACGGGACACCCTCCCTTTCCTGGAGGGGAGGGGTTCGGGGTGAGGCCTTAGGGGCCCGTTGCAGCCAGCGGGGAGGACACTGGAGGGACACGTGGTGTCCGGTTCTTGACCTTTGATAAGAAACCCTTCCATCTCCACTGAGGAGCGAACCCTAACCAGCCTGCCTCTACCCATCCCTCTGACCTAGAGGAGAAGGGAGGCAGGGGGTGTCTTCTGGGGGACTCAGCCTTCACAGCCTTGGAGGGAGGTACCAAGCAGTCCTTCTCTCCACAGGCTCCTTTGCTGTTTAACGGCTGTCGTTCTGGCGAAATCTTTGCCATTGATCTGCGTTGTCAAAATCAGGGCAAGGGCTGGAAGGCCACCCGCCTGTTCCACGACTCTGCAGTGACCTCCGTGCAGATCCTCCAGGAAGAGCAGTGCCTGATGGCGTCCGACATGGCCGGGACGGTACGGTACGGGTGCCGCTGACTCTCCAGCCATAGGAGCTGCTCTGGGCCGGGGGAGGGGCTCGGCAGGAGAGACTCATGTCGGACCACGGCAGGGGAGAGGCACGTGGAGGCCAGGCGAGGCGCCAGGTGTGCAGGGCAGCTGCTTTGCCGCCTACTCGGAGCCTCGTCTGATCTGAAGGGACGGGGTACTGGTCCTGGTGCCTCTGATGGGTTCTCGGACTTGGAGTATGGCGACTTAGATTTTCTCACTTGAAGAGGTCTGTGGAGACCACCTCGCCCCCTCTGGCTTTCCTGCCTGGGGCTCACCAGTACCTGCTGGACCCTTCCTGACAGCCTCTGTGCTTCTTCCCACAGATCAAGCTGTGGGACCTGAGGACCACTAAGTGCATCCGGCAGTACGAAGGGCACGTGAACGAGTATGCCCACCTGCCCCTACACGTGCACGAGGAGGAAGAAATCGTGGTGGCAGGTACCCGGGGACGAGGCACTCCATCCCACTGACCCTGACCCTTAGCTAAAGCAGATAAGACATGACTCTATGACAAGCTGAATAAAGGGGGGTTTAGTCAGTTGGGCTCTGGGAGTCAAGATGGGGCACAGAGTTGGCCATCAGTGAGCAACAGTTTAACCCTCAGCATGTGGATAGCCCTTTGTCTCCACGTCATTGGGCAGACATGACTTCAGTTACAGGCCAGTGAGGAGCAATAAAACACAGCAACTTAGGAGACCTGGGTGTGGGGGTTAAGTCTGTTCACCAGGTCCGCATTTCAGGGCGGCCGTCCTGTTGAAAAGCTTGAGCTCCCTGTTCTTTGTACTCAAGTTTCCACCAGAGGATGCTGAGAAAAGAGATGAAGGTCACTGTAAAGGAACCAAGGCCCGGCCCCTTTACCACCCCCGCTGTGATCTGTGGTGTGCAGAAGAGAAGCAGAGCTTTTGAGCACCAAACCCCCTTGAAAGGAGTTACAAGTTGATCACAGATTATATAATTATTTGACAGTTTGACAAATGAAACAGTAGGCCCTTGTCATTAAGGAGTATGTTCTCAGTCTTCACAGATCTCAAATTTTCTAATATTCCTACAGAAAGTACTTATCTGCTGTGAAACTTTTTGTGCCTGAGAAGCATCACTTTTCTAGAACTTTCTTAGAATTTTTTACTACTCTTACCACACCACTAGCAATTAACTTCCTTAAGTCTATTTTCCACAAGTTTTCACCACAGAAGAGTTTCTGTGTTCTGGACGATAGAAAAGATACAAGCTTTATTGAGAAAGCAGGTGTGGGGAGTGGGCTGGCTGCAGTAATCCTTGAACTGCACAACCTGAACTGATCTACCCCTAAGGTCATAGAATCAACTCGGATGGTCAGAAGCACACACAGAAATCCGTGACGCCTAAGGTCTGCCCTTTTCCCCCAGTAGCATATGTTGCCTGTCCGGGCTGCTGTAATCAGTGTTGTCTGGTGTGTTTCCTCTGACCTGTGAGCACTGAAGACTATAACATCTTTTGAACTGAACCATTAAAGCAGAAAATGTTTTGGAGAGAGTTTTCACCCAGTTTGCCCCAGGATATAATGACATTAAAGAGATCGTCCTGGTTACTATCTCAAAAAGGAAATGAGCCGCATGTCATCTAGAACAGGTGGGCTGGGCTCCCTCTTGAACAGCCCTTGTCACCAAGAGAAACAGAATGGGCCACCCGATGGCCAAGATGCCCCATGAACCACCCAGGGTGTCCCAGCCAGCCTTTGCGTCTTGTCCCTTTGAACACCGGCAACTCATGATTCTGGAGCACCAGGGCAACCTGTAACTTTAATTTTCAAAAGGGACATCTTATCTGCAGAGGCAATTTCCGTTGTGAGTTTGCTTGACTCATATGGAATCACCTCTAGCCCTTAGGAATCGTGGAAGCCAGGGCCACAGTTCCCACCGCCGCCCCACCTCCACCACTGCTCCTCTGCGTTCTCACTAACCTGCCGCATGTCTTCCCTCTTTCTTAGTGGGCCAGGACTGCTACACGAGAATCTGGAGCCTCCACGATGGCCAACTACTCAGAACCATACCCTCCCCATACCCCACCTCCAAGGCCGACATTCCCAGCGTGGCCTTCTCTTCTCGGCTTGGGGGCGCCCGGGGAGCGCCAGGGTTGCTCATGGCCGTCCGGCAGGACCTTTACTGCTTCTCCTACAGCTGACTCTGCAGGGTGCGGCCTGGAGGGATGTGAATGTGACTCAAGGGAGCTAAGGTAGCCGTATTTTTAGCCATATTTTTGCCACAATTGCTGTTTCCAGTGAGGGCATTTTAAGTGGGTGGTCTATGTGCACATGTACCATCCATCCAGCTGCTGAGGAACAGGTGCTATGTTTTATGTGGAGATACTTCAGTAAAGTGATTTTGATTAAGTTGTGGGCTCAAGAGCCTTGAAAGTCCTTTTCATAAAAGGTGCCTATTTCTTGTTGAGTTCCTTAGGATCTCTCTCCCCCTCTTTTTTTAACAAAAAATAATTTTCTAAAGGCTGAAGGTAGACAGTAACTAAAGCTGCTTTTTTCACCAAAAGCCCTTTCAAGAAGCCTGATGAAACTGTTAGTAGTCAGTGCCTGGGTCCCAGAAAGACATCCTTGAGAAAGCCAAGTGAGAAGAAGGGGAAGTCATTTCTCTGAGTCTTTAGAGGAAAATTTTTAAGGCTGAGTTGGTCATCATTAAATAAGCCTTCTCAAACTCACTGAACACCAGTGTCAGATCTCTGGGATTCTCATTTATTACCATTCATTGGCTTTCAAAGGAAAGATGGATCCTTTCAGATACTAGGCAGGCCTTAGCATGCATTTCTTGAAGCACCTTCCAGAATGTTAGGTACAGCAGCTCCTGATTTTATCATGATGACTTGAACATCCGATTCAAGGGCCCCAATTCAAAGAAAATGGGCTTTGCCTTTCTGTAATCCAAGAGCAGCAGTTTGTGAGATGTTTATACAGTGTTAATACAAAGAGCTTATCTTTCCACCAAATAAAGAACCACAGCCTGGTGCATTGCTTCTGTTCATGATTTAGAACCTTGTGATGCGTGGCTGCTATAGCATCAAACCAGCTACAACAACATCTGCTCAGATCTTGGGTGAGGGAACAAAGATGGAGACTGAGGCCAGCTTTCATGGCTTTGCTGCAAAGCTTTCAGCAGGCTCCCTGGCACGGGTTGGGTTTGGCCAATTAGATGTAACAGCAGGAAAGCAGAGGGCAGGAGCTTGGGGGGGAATGTTAGTTTCTGGCTCCCCTGCTGTTGGGGTTTGGTGGGCTGTGGCTGTGTTCCTCCACCCCAGGCTACAGCTTCTGCTGGAACACAGCTCTCTGGATTCCAGGAACTTCTCTCCATTTGTCCCTTCAGACCTGCAGCTGGTAATTGCGTCTCTGTTGCTAGTCCAATGTGCTTCACCAATTAAAACACTCTAGTTACCCCCTTGAGTGTCACGCATCTGTGTCCTGCCCGAACCGTCCTACAACTTAAATGTACAGAGAAACAAATCCAAAACTCATTAGAGTATCAGAATGGTCATCCAGTAGATGAGCTGTATGTTATAATAAATGTTTTCAGAGCTTTAGGTTTTATAAATGACTTCCCCTATCTTAACCTGACTTGACCCTTAAAACAACCCGTAAAGGAGGTAGGGCAGTAGTAATAATATAAAAATTATCAGCATCCTTTTCTGGGGAGAGAAAGTGACTGACCACTGATCACAGACCTGGGAAGCAGAGACCTGGGACTTGGTACCAGACGAGACCACGTCCTCTACTTTCCACACTCCTCCAGTTGCTGACAGTACTTGTGTATCACACTGCTAGTGCTAAGGAGAAATCACAAAGCGGCTTGGGGCAATGCTAGCATTTCATATTTAATCACCAAGTAAATAAATTTTTCTGGCTCTGGCCCTCAAAGGCTAAGAAGCTTGCCAATTAGCAGAATTCTTAGGTGTTCAATCATTTAGACATCACCCCTGTATCTCTGCAGCCCTGGCATGCTGACCTGCATGGAGGACCCAGGAAATAGCTGCATGATTGAAAGGTCTGGTAGAATCTTTTGTTTTTGTCTTTTCATTTATTTTTATTAGTTGGAGGCTAATTACTTTACAATATTGTAGTGGTTTTTGTCATACATTGACATGAATCAGCCATGGATTTACATGTATTCCCCATCCCGATCCCCCCTCCCACCTCCCTCTCTACCCGATCCCTCTG
Organism: Dama dama; assembly: GCF_033118175.1. NCBI lineage: Eukaryota > Metazoa > Chordata > Mammalia > Artiodactyla > Cervidae > Dama > Dama dama. The sequence continues at coordinate 19,306,216 of NC_083692.1, read as the reverse complement.
GGTCTTCCCAGTGCACCAGGCCCGAGCACTTGTCTCATGCATCCAACCTGGGCTGGTGATCTTTTGGATTGATTTTGGTGAGATGCCCCCACCCGAAGAGCACAAACAAGCATAAGTGCTAAGCTATGACCCTAATATCACCCATACTTTCACCCCCCCGCAGTTCTAAGTTCTCACAAGCTTGTTCATAACATGATCTGCCTTCTACGAAGAGCATCTTTGGTATTGCACCTCTAATGCAGAGCTTTTGCCACAGTTCTGTACTGCAGAGAAGCTGTGGCTACTCAGTCCACTTTTGAACAGTATACTGTCTCTCAGAGACAGGAGACAACTGACTACTCGAAAAAGTACCTGATGAGCTCTGGAATGTAGCCGGTGGTTATACCTGCTATAACCAGCGGTAACACCTGCAATGCAAGAGACCCAGGAGACGGAGGTTCAATTCCTGGGTCAGGAGGATCCCCTGGAGGAGGAAATGGCAACCCACTCCAATATTCTTGCCTGGACAATCCCATGGACAGAGAGAGGAGCTTGGTGGGCTGCAGTAACATGGGGTCGCAAAGAGTTGGACATGACTGAGCACATCACATTCCCAAACACCTTCCTAACTCCTTATCAACTGTACCACAGCCCAAGTTACTTACTAGGCAAATAATAGTTGTCAAAGAATTAGTTGTATGTTTGCCTTAGGCTTAAAAAAAAGAGATGGGGACATAATCAAAACTTCTTAATTTAGCAATCTGTTCTTTATGTTTGGTTAGTGGTCACTGCTCCTAACATTTGGTCTAGATGATATGAAAAGTGGTTAAACTTCACTGTGAATTCCCAGTGAAGAAATACTCACAAGTCTTACTTCCTGTCCTAGTCCCAGAGCCTGTAAAGGTGAACCCACTGGGGCTGGCTGGGGGAGAAGAGGAAAGCTCGTTCCCGAGGGAACTGTCTGAGGGATCATGAGAAAAAGAGGGGAATAAATGACTGGTTTATTTATCTGAAAAGCAGGAAAAAAAAAAAAACTTCACTTTGAAGTTGATAAAGCATTTTGCAACCTGGCTTGTCAAGAGTGTCCCAAAGACTAAGTCTGTCACACACTCTGGATGTGTTTTTCACTTGCAGATCTGTTTGGGCATTTTGCCCTGACCCTCCAGATGACAGTGAAAGGTCTAAAACAAAGGGTGGCATCAGCACCAGGCTCCAGTAAACCCTTTGCTGTTTGCTCGCTCGTGGCCTTAACAGATGAGAACAGTGGCACACACTGGTCACCAGAAATGCCCACAGATCAACACTCGGTGCCCCCAACAAGGGTACCACCCGCTTACCTCTTACCTGTGAGCCCTCACTCTGTCCTGGTCTAAATGTTCCGTGTAACCATCTCTGACAACAACTGCAGGCTAAATTCCTCCATTCATGTTACGTTGGTAGAAGCCTCTGGGCCCACTCCTTGAAGTCTGCCTCTCTAGGCCACCGCCGCAAGAATGACCTTCCCCAAAGATCCCTCAATGGCTTCTTGTGCCTCAGAATAAAACGTGGCCTCGAGATGTGAACACCCATGCCTTACCCTGTTGCCCCTTCTCTTGGGACATGTTTCATCCTCACCTGGGCCTCTGTGCAAGCTGTCCTCCACTCCATTTCATCTGTAATCGTCTAACCGTTGAGTCTGAGCTTCACAGAAACCTCCAGGGCGCTTAGTTTCCCCAGCATGCATTTAGCACATCTAGACACTGAGTATGTTTTGCTACCATTATTTCCTTTTAATTCTTAGGACCCTATGAAGCAAGTGAAGATCACTCCAATATACTGGGGAAAGAAAAAAAAAAAACTGAAAAGAAAGCAGTTTGCCTAAGGTCTGCTAATGAGTGAAAGAGCCAAAAGGGTCTCCTGCTCAAGAAATCTGTTCAACCCCCTTGTGTTAGACAGAATGGAATTTTTTTTTTTTTTCTTTTTTTTTCAGAATGGAATTTTTACTTTTGCCCTGGAAGTCAGTTCAGTTCAGTTCAGTCGCTCAGTCGTGTCCGACTCTTTGCAACCCCATGAATCACAGCACACCAGGCCTCCCTGTCCATCACCAACTCCCGGAGTTTACTCAAACTCACGTCCATCAAGTCAGTGATGCCATTCAGCCATCTCATCCTCTGTCATCCCCTTCTCCTGCCCCCGATCCCTCCCAGCATCAGGGTCTTTTCCAGTGAGTCAATTCTTCACATGAGGTGGCCAAAGTACTGGAGTTTCAGCTTCAGCATCAGTCCTTCCAATGAACACCCAGGACTAATCTCCTTTAGGATGGACTGGTTGGATCTCCTAGCAGTGCTGGAAATGTAAAATCTCCTTAAACCTAATTTTCCTACAGGTGACTTCTAGACCCATCTCCCTGCTTGCTCCTACCACCCACCCACCTGCACTCTTGGCCTCATCTGAATTAAAGCAGCCGCCGCAAAACCAAGATGAACACTGGGGGTGTAGGACAAAAAAAAAAAAAGAGAACTTGGTTATTTTGACACCGGGTTACCTTCTCCTCTCCTGGTCTGGCTAGTTTAAGAAAGCGATTTCGGAAGCCTTTTCTGCATTTTTCCTGTGTGGTCCAGCAGACACCACGCTCGGGGCGGCCCCACACAATCGTACAGGAGACAGTGGAGAACAATTGTTCACCAGGAGCTGGGCAGACAGCAAGGCAGGGCAGAGGATCGGCACCAAAGGGACAGATACAAAAGGAGAAGAGTCTCCTCCCAGTGTTTCCATAGGTCACTAGTAACCTAATCTCTTCTCCTGGGAGAGAGCATTCCCGGGGAATAAACTGAGATAACATACACATCTCACTTGGCTTTTGCTCTGAAAAGCCACCAGCTTTCATCAACTAGGGGACTTTCCTGGTGGCTCAGACAGTAAAGCGTCTGCCTACAATGCGGGAGACCCGGGTTCAATCCCTGGGTCAGGAAGATCTCCTGGAGAAGGAAATGGTCACCCACTCCAGTATTCTTGCCTGGAAAATCCCGTGGACAGTGGAACCTGGTAGGCTTCAGTCCATGGAGTCGCAAAGAGTCAGACACGACTGAGCAACTTCACTTTCTTTCACTTTTCATCAACTAGAAAGAGGTAGCAAGATAATACTCATGAACTTAAAGGAAAGAGGCCAGAGTCCATATTCCGCAGGAAGATTCCTTTATAACGGCGAATTTAATAATACACAGTACTAGAGCAGGCCTCAGTCACTGGGCCATGGGAGGCGGGAAGGAAGCAGGTCTGAGAGGGACCAACACATTTCCAGGGCTCACGTCACAGGGACACGCCAAGAGTGACCACCACGTACCTCCCTGAACTTGGCCCACCCCCCAGTTCAGTCAAGAACTGTGTCACTTCAAATTCTTTTTCACCATTGACGATAAAATCCACCATGATGACAGGATTTCAGCACAACGGTCTCCTTCCAGTCACGACAAATACAGATGTCCCAGCTCTTGAGAAACAAAAAGTTCATCTGACTTCTCTCGCCAGGACTGGAGAATTTTTTCATAATGATCCGCTGAAATGTTTGTATATACTTGGAAATAAACCACTAACAGTCCATTCTGTACTGTTTCCCTGGAAGATTTCTCATGACCACCCGTCCAACGCTCAAAGGGTCGTGTGTCTGGGAATAAAGGATTAAGACACTTCAAAATAAGCAAGAACCCTAGTGCAACACTCAGTAGATGGTGGGCTCGAGGGGGCTGGGAGGGGAGGATGGGGCAGATGCTCCACTGCGGGGTAGGGAAAGCCAAGTGGTAGAGCGAATGGAAGCATCGACAAGCAGGGAACAGTGCTGGGGAAGGCCCGTCTCCTTCCGTGCCTGCCACCCCCCGCAGCTTGACAGCCATCACGTCACCTGCGCTTGGGGACTCCTTGGGTCCGAGGACCCTACCACGCCCTCCACCCGTCCGTGACCTGCACGCGAAGCTGGGTGGTCTCTGAAACAGGCCTAGGCCAGGGACTGGGATCTGACTCTGGAGGGCCCAGGGAGCTCCCCCACAGGCCACGCCCAGCAGAAGGCGTCTGGGAAACTCCTACCCTGGCAGCCTAGGGGCACGAAGGCTTCAGAGGCTCGGCGAGAAGCAGCAGAGGGGGGCTAGCAGTGCAGCGGCCTTGGACCTGGCTCGGTTTTACGGGGAGACCTGCTGCCCGCTGCCCCGGGTTCCTGCTGGGGACGGGCCGCGCGGGTGTTCGCAGCCAGCGGCAGCCTGAACGCGCACCACATTCCTGTCGTATGTGTATACGGGGGGGTGTGTGTGTGTATGTGTGTGTGTATATATATATTTACGTACTTATTATTTTTAACTGAAATAAAATGTAGTGGATTCGAGTTCATTCCCCTTTGCTCTAAGCTGCTCGGGCCCCCCACCCTGGGGGGTTCAGGCCTTCAGGCCCACTGCCCGGCTCGCCCTGGCTCCCTGTCTGCACCCCCCGACCTGCCACCCCACAGCGGGAAAGGGGCCCCCGGGATGAGGAGAGAGGACACACACCGCCACAGGTGACCAGCAGGAGGGCCTACCTCAACGCGACCTCGTTTCTAACCCTGAGAACCTAAGGAATTGTGAAGGACTTGGAGAGGGAGCTGGGGTTAAAGGTCACCGGGCTTTTTATTGCAGTTAAAGCAGACTCGGACAGGATGGTCCCAGCCTCGCGAGGGGACAGCCCGGCGGTCGTGGGAACACTCGTCACAGAAGCCCTGTCCGCAGGCCCGGCAGTGGTGCTTCGAGAGCTTGACGCTGAACTCCTTCCGGCAGCTATGGCAGTGCAGGATCTCGTGGTCCGGGACCCAGTACGCCGGCCTGGCTGCATCCTTCACCAGACCTGCATCACGGAAGGGGACATGACAGGCGACACACGCGGGACCCAGCACCCGAGTCCCACCGGGCAAGACGCCAGCGGCAGACACTTCACTGGCTCACAGTGTAACCGCACACACATCACCCCCTCCACCCAGGTCAGGATGTCTGGGGCTGGGGCCCAGGCACTGGTATGTGCCTGTCCACTACGCTCTCCAGGTGAGCCTAAACTACAGCTGAATCATGAACCACTGGAGCAATGGTGAAGTGCGGGCTTTGGAGTCAGGACACAGCTTCATCCCAGTTCCACTGAGCCTGAATCAGTTAGCTGTGGAATTAAGACAGGTTCCTTACATTCTCAGGGCCTTGGGTTTACTTATCTGTAACAACCCAGCTTCAAAAGCAGTTAAAAGATTACAAGAAATAAAGTGTCTGATGAGCTGGGACCCAACAGCCAGTGAGTGCTCAGCAGGTGAGTGCCTGTCAAGCACAGGTGGCAGGTTCTGCCAAGGGCGGCCCCTGCCCCTCCTGGTCTCCTGAGAGCAGATGCAACCTGAGCCTCCAGGCTGGATAAATCCATCTATTTCTACACTCTCAAGTCAAAAGCTTGTCATCAGCTCATTCTGTGAGCCACAGTGATTAAATCTGATCCAAGCAATTGTCATCACAGCCACCCAGGAGCCCTTGGTCTCTCGCCTATGAAGGGCCGGAATGCCCCAGGCCCAGTCAGCCCTGCCTCAGCCCTCCACACACTGGCAAGTTTCCCTTCATCTCCCTCTGGTTATCACAAGCCCGCCCCCTCACATCAGGTGAGTGGCTCTCTTAAATCTTGAAGAAATAACAGCTGGGCTGGTGTGGCAGATTGAGGCCCTGCCCCCTTCCTCGAATCTAGGCAGGTTCTGTGACTACAGCAGAGTCTAGTGGAAGTTAGTTTCCAGGCCCAGGCCTGTCTCTCAGAGCCCTGAGGCACCACGTAAGGAGTCACTAGCACTGGAGAAACCATGTGAAGAGGCGTGGAGAATACAGGGAATGGGGGTGAGGGGGAAGTTCTCCTGAGCCCAACCTTCAAGGCATCCCTGCCAGGCTACCCAGCGTGTAAGTGAGGTTGGCTTGGCCCCCCAAGACCCATCCCATACATACTGGAAAATCCAGCAGTAATTCCAGGCAATGCCACTTAGAGAAGAATACTTGCTTTTCCTGTGAGACATGACTGTTTTAAGCCCTTCCATTTTCAGGTGGTTTGTTACGCAGCAGTAGATGGCCTAAGAGGATGGCCTCCAGGAATAGACATGAAACCACCAAGGTATTCAGCATGAAGCAGGGAAAGTAAATTCTCAGTCGCCTTCTTGCTGCCTGACTCAATCCAGGTCAGCAGGCTGACAAAACGACAGCCCAAGGCGCGGCACTTCGCAAGCCCTCACCCACACACACCACCCGCGAGGGAGGCACTGCCAGGCCCACCTAGTGGTATGTCAATGGCGGTCACCACGGCTCCTAAAGTGTTCTGCACGGCCTCGCCCACCTTCCGAGCAATCAGCGTCCCGCCTTCATCGTCCCCCTGTGCCTCAGTGACATCTGCAGACAATGATGAAGGAAACACCATCACCTCCGAGTCATTTCCCAAATGAAAAATTCTAGATGCTTCTCCCAGGGCACCCTGTGCCATTCCACAAGGGTGGCAAGGGTCTGGGCTGTGGGCACCCACACCGCAGCCAGTGAGGTCTGCTAGTCCTTTACCTCAGCCCTCTGGGGCTATTTTATAACCTTCCTTTACAGTGGGCCAGGAGCATGACCTAGAACCTCCTCCAGGAGAGGACTCAGTCTAAGCGTATGGTAAACACAGGACAGCTTCAACCCTCCCCCACCTAAGGAACAGCACCCCCTGGACCCAGTTAACAAAGAGCTTAGAGGATGCCTGGGCAAGACTAGGGGAGGGACTGCTCTCAAAGAGTGAGGCAGGGAGGAACAGGGTTGGGCAGGTGAGAGTCCCATTCCCAACACCCAGTGCCAAGGAGAGGGTCCCCCTCCACCTTGCGGCTCCTGGGCCCCACGTTACCTAACTGGGAATTCCTGGCTTCATAGCAGTTGTCACACACCCGCACGGGTGCAGGGCCCCAGCCCCGCTCGGGTACCGGCCGGGTCTTGGATGAACAGCTGTCACAGAAGCCCTCCCCACAGGCCCGGCAGTGATGCTTGGTGTCGTTATCTTTAAAGGATGTAGCACACTTGTTGCAGCTCTGTTCCAAGCCCAAAACAAACAGAGAGGCAGGTGTCATTCATGTCTGCTCAGCTGAGAAAGTCAACCTGGGGAGCCTTGAGGATCATCTGAGGATGGCAAGACCCCGATGGTCCCAAAGGAGGGGACCTCCAGCCACATGGGACACCGTACTGAAGCAGAGCTGTAATTAACATTTTCTTCCAAGAAGCGCTGTAAAGGTACCTCACATCCACCTGGCCAAGTCACAGGGATCTCAGAAGGGACCATGTAACTCCAGCCATAAAAGCAATGAGGATTCATTTCTTTCACGGCTTCTCATGAGCCTCCGAGAAGCTGAGGAGGAACAGGTCTCCTGTCACAAGTGTTTGGGCCAAAGCTGGGGGCTCCCTTGATGTGGGAGCTGTGAGGTTTGTGTATCAAGCTGGGGATGACCCTAAATGACCTCCAAAGGTGTCCTTTCCTCCAGAGTCTACAGGTATGACTTCAAACACTTGACCAATAACAACTGGCTCTTGTGGGGAAGTAAACCAAAATCCACAACAATGGAAACACTTGGAAAATAACAGGGGAAATCAGCGGACAAAGAGGACACCAGCTGTCTTAAGTGTGTCCCACCCTTTCCAACACTCTGGAAGCTAATCTGGCTGGGAGAGAGACTCCAAGCCTTCCTCACAGAACAAGCTAAGGGCAGGGCGAAGCAACACAAGGAGAATGGGCCATGCCAGGGACCCAGGGCATCCTGCCACCGTACCAGGATCTGGGAGTTGGGCCTCCAATAGGCAGGGGCGATCTGGTCTGTCAGCCAGGACGTCACAGCCTTGGTGGGCCCAAGGCTTAGCTCAGATACTGACTGAGCCATGAAGTTCATCCCGTCCAAGAGGCGCTGGGCAGCGTTGTTGTTGTCCTTCAGAAATCCATCAGTCTGAAATGAAAATGCAGGCTCCCATCATTTTCTGAGTGATGGGAGTAAAGGGAAGGAGGGAGAGGGGTCTCAAGTGAGTTACACACCCATCACAGCCAACTCAGAACCACAAATTTTCTGGCAGAGAAGAGCGGGTCAGGACAGAATCCCTTTGGCTTCTAAACAACATCACACACTATGAGTCATTGCTGGTACTACTCTTCAAGATGACCACAGGACTCGGTGCACAGTTGTCCAATTCAGAACCTACTCGGCTTGTGAGATATACAACCCAGGAAATAATCCTATAAAGAGGACACCTCCTCCAAGAGGTCTCCCACTCCAGGCTGGGTTAGGATCTGCTGCTTCAGGAATCACCCAGAAAGGGGAACACCACCAAATAAAACAAGTCCCTTACAGAAAAGAGCTTCCCTGGTGGCTCAGATGGTAAAGAATTTGCCTATGATGCAGGAGACCCAGGTTTAATCCCGAGGTTGGGAAGATACCCTGGAGAAGGGAATGACTACCCACTCCGATGCTCTTGCCTGGAGAATTCAATGGACAGAGGAGCCTGATGGGCTACAATCCGTGGAGTTGGAAAGAGTCTGACATGACTGAAGCAAACAACACATAGAAAATAGCTTATCTTTCTTCCATGAAGGGAAAAGGCTTTGATGTGCTGTGATTGATGGGTAATTCCAAGTATGAATCATGGTTTAATGCAGAATGAAAGCACTGTATCATTGCCTCATAAACAGTTTTGTTTTTCCAACATCTTGAATTAAAAAATCCAATTTAAAAACAGTAAAGGTTCATAGTAATTATACTTCTTAGAATATACTTCAAGAAGAATATACTCCAAAACAAAGGCTTTCTTACATGAAGATGGTCACGATAGCATTTTCTTTGATAATAAAAAAAATCATAAACAGCATGAACGTTCAAAGTGAAAGGAATGGGGAAATCAAACTATAACATTAGACAGAATATTACACAGTGATTACAAATGAAAATCATAAAAAGTGAAAGCAATATGGAAACAAAGCAAAACCGTGGTACAAGAAAAAGCAGTTTAGTGGCACATAAATTATAATTGTATCTATACAAACATACATTTGGAAAATGAGTGAGGAGAATATGAAAAGATAAAGTTTTATTTGCTAAGGCAGTTTAACTACACATCAATTTTTAATCGTGTTTCTAATATTTATGCAAGAAATGGAAAAAAATGAAGGGTCTAGAACAAAAAAGGCACTCCAGATCACACCTTCCTAAACCACCAATATATAACCAAATTCATGGTTAACCATCATTGTAAACAAGTTCCACTTTCCCATACACAGGAATAACTGGACAACCCGAAGAGAAAACAGAAAAATAAAACAGTTCTTACTCCAGGCCACACGTGCACAATCTCTGTCCGCACCACCGTATCCACAGGATCTTGGTTCCCAAACCAGTACTGCCGGCTACGATAGACCACGCCACAGTTGGGACATTCGATCACGTACCTACAAGGCAGGCAGACAGATACTGGAACCCCACACCAGGGACCTGGAGACACACATAGACCCAACTGCAGGCCACTGAAACTCACCCAGACCAGGCGTATTTTGCAAGACCCATCCAGGGGGAGTCAGTGGAAGCAGCCGTCTTGGGCACCACGCTGACTTCATTGCCTCTCTCGTAGCAGGCCTGAAACACGGGGCACTCTGCCAGCTTCTGCTCTATCCACCAGACCCCCGGCCTCTCCATACCCCCGTCTGGCCCCACTGCCTGCAAACCAGACCTGCTGAGGGTTTACAGACCCTGGGTTTTAGCAGAGCAGAGCAAAGTCTTTCTCCAAAGAAGTCAGTGCCCTGAATGATTATGATCTGAATGTGTACCCGTCCCAGGGGCCCAAAACTGAGCTACAAATTCTATCCCTGTCATAGACAGGAGAAATCCATCCAAACTGGGTTTCTGAAGGGCAATTCCATTCTGAAGAATAAACAAGTAATGTAGATGAATCCAGCATACAGACTCAACAGGATAAAGGGGGGATTTAAGCTTAAAAAAAATAAACCAAGGGGCGCCTGGCAACAGACATGTGAGTTTTTAATGGCTGGAGCTGGAGAGAAGTTCCAGAGAGACTCAATTTGAATATCAAATACTTTAGGATACTGGCTCAAGAGTGGTCCTGAGCCAGTCTTCCCAAGAGGGGAGTGTGGCCAGCAAGCCAGCTGCTGGAGGAGAGGCTGGTTGGACTCACCTTGCAGGTGAAAACCCGGTTGTCATACTGGTGGGAATATCTGCAGCGGCTCTTGGCTTCATGAGGTACCCCTTCTTTCCCGTGATTCATGCTGTTCTTACATCCAGCCCTGAGGGAGGCACCAAAGCTGACATGAAGCTACTAAAAGGAGCCAAGGCCGCTTACACACAAGCGTTAAGCCAGATGCAGGGGCAAAACTAGACCCCCCCGTTACTAATTGGGCCCCAAATACAGAGCAGAGAGACGGCAGTTTGTTTTGGAAACTTAAGGGCCTCTCTCATACTTGCAATCAACAGTGCTACACAGGTAGTGTATCTATTATTCTTGCATGAGGAGAAAGGGCCAAAAGGGTATCTCTTCTTGGAAAACCACCAGGTCCCTCGATAGGAATGGAGGAGCCAGAAGACAGCACCTTGATGAGAGATAAAACCTGAACGGCCCTCAGGGAACTCAAATATCCAAACAGCATGAAATAAGAAGTTTAATCAGAACAGGCTGCCAAGATGCAAAACAAAAACTGACCCTCAAATTCTGACAACGCATTAAGAGGAGGCTTAAGCTGAACAAGAAAACCTTCCAAATGAACAGTGAGTTCTGCTCTCCTGACAACGCAAAACCAGGGACACCAGGACTTTAGAATTTCGTTGTGACAGAAGGGAAAGCTCTGGAAACCCTGGTGAGGCACAGTTAGAATGGAAAAGTGATGATCCAACAGAGCCTAAGCCTCTCTTGCTGGGCTCATGGGGCCCACTAAAGGAAGTCACAGTGGCAACTAACATCCCTCTTTCCTCTCTAAGACAAGCCTCAGCCCTCCCTAGGCACAGACTATATAATCCAAGAACCAAGTCCTCGCTACAAACTCAGAGCAAACATGGTGGCCCAGGAGGTGGCCTATAGGGATCAATGCAAAAAGGCGATTCATAACAGAAAAGGCTCAGGTCTCCCCCGTATGGGTGAATGTGGAGGACAGGATCAGATGATTAAGTGATGAAAGCAGCGGAGAGGTGGGCGAGTGTCTACAAGACAGAGTCTACAGTCTGACGCTGACACACATTTAAACCCCCAGGCTCCATCCAACAAGTCACTGGCCTGTGACTGAGTAGCTATCAACAGTTCAAATTAATCCAGTGAGCCTCAACGTGTGTGGTCCCCATTCAGCAACATCAGTCTCACCCGGGAACTTAGCAGAAGGGCAAATTCTCAGGCCCTACGTCAGGCCTAGTGAATCAGAAACTTGGAGCAAGGCCCAACCACCTGTTGTTATGTGTCCTTCAGGTTTTCCTGAGGCATGCTAAAATTGAGAATCATTGCTGTTTCCCCTGTAACAAAGGACCAGTAGCATCACCCAGGAGCCAGCTGGAAACACAAAATCTCACCGAGACCTGCTGATTCTGAATCTGCATTTAAGAAAATCCCAAGGCAATGCATACATAAAGTTTGAGAATACTGCCCTAACTCAATGTTCTCAACTCAGCTACACATCAGAATCACCTGAGGAGCATGTTAAATACACCAATGCTGAGGGCACCACCCCAGATCTGGTAAGTGAGAAACCCTGGAGGCAAGGCCCAGGCCTCAGTCATTTGGAAAACTCCCTGGATAATGCTGATGTGCTCTAGGCATCTGCCCTCATCATGAAAGGAATCCACTAGGACTGATACCCACCGCAGTGCTATGCACATGGTGAAGGGGTGGAATGACTCAAGTTGAAAGCTGTGGTAAGAGGAACACAGAAAACAGGCAACCCAAAGCCTTCCCTGTTCTGCTTTTCTGTGCTAGCTTTTGAACTGTGGTGTTGGAGAAGACTCTTGAGAGTCCCCTGGACAGCAAGGAGATCAAACCAGTTAATCCTAAAGGAAATCAGTCCTGAATATTCATTGGAAGGACTGATGCTAAGCTCCAATGCTTGGGCTCCCTGATGTGAAGAACTGACTCACTGAAAAAGACCCTGATGCTGGGAAAGACTGAAGGCAGGAGGAGAAGGGGATGACAGATGGTTGGATGGCATCACCGACTCGAGGCACATGAGTTTCAGCAAGCTCTGGGAGTTGGTGATGGACAGGGAAGCCTGGCGAGCTGTAGTCCATGCGGTCGCAAAGAGTCACACATGACTGAGCGACTGAACTGAACTGAAAGCTTTCTGCAGTGAAAGTTACCCAAACCAGTCAATTTCACATCTAAACCAGGTTGGAATCTTCAGGGGATTCTTCATAACCATGTGTCCTGGAATCCCCCGCAACCTCAAAGTGTGATCCCCAGACCATCAGGCTCACTGGGGAACTTGTTGGAACACCCTATCTCAGGCCCCACTCCATCCTTTAGTCACAGCCTAACTTAGGCAGACCCCACGTGGTCTGCAGGCACAGGGAAGTCTGCGAAGCACCATTCTGAGGCTCTTTTCCCACGGTGGGACTTACCCGCAGCTGAGACACAGGGAGGAGCAGGTGAAGTACTCGTCTGGAAAAAAGGAGCTGTGCGCCATCTGATCATCGGGGATCTCACCACTGAAGCGGTCACTCAGAGCCTGCGCAGAGGGAAGGTGACATGTGAAGGGCCTCAGCGGAGAGCTCGGAGCTCTGGGCCTTCCACTGCCGGCCCTTCTAACACGCCCTCACTGCTGGCTTACTTCTTACCGGTTCTGTGGCTAGAAGCGGGAAGCCAGTGACTTCTGCTCCTTACCCTCCACCTTCTTGGCCTGACTTACACCAATCCTCACCACAGGAAACCTCAGAAAGAACCGGCCCATTTCCGAAGAGCTCAGAAGGAAGCAAAGTTACTGGTCTCTCCTAATGACCTTGGAAGTCATAAACACGTCACACACTCCACCGTTCATTCAAAACCACCAGATCCTGATGAATGCCCATTTCATCTTTGTGAAGCTGGGAAAGAAAGCAACTCAAGAAGGTGGCCTGTCTTGAAGTCAGAGGGAGACAGAGCTCAGAAGTGCGCTGGGAGTTTTCTGGGCGTGTCCACCAGTTCTAACCACAGGTACTCACTGGAGTTTACTGGCCACAGAACTATCTCTATGTAGAAAAAAGGGTTATCAGCCAAAAAGCAAGGAGGAATTATTCTAGGTATTGGCAGCCTTTTATCAACTATAGTAACTAACCTAAATGACAGCAAACGGCCAAAATAAATGCCAAGAAGAAAGATAAAGGTATGTGAAGTAACAGGCTGAAATTTTTATGTTTAAAGGAAGCTTCCATTTTTAATCCTATTTTTGTTCACTACTTTATATTGAAAGTATTCTTCAGGATGATTTTTTTTTCCTCCAAGCCTTCAGTCATATGCAGTGGGAAAAGTCATATAAATTAAATGGGCTTTCTAGGTTTTAAAAATTATTAAATATTCACAGTTCCTAAGTCTCGACTCTTTCTGTGGCAGTCAGGCACTACTCAGGGGAAGAGATGTAAGAGTAGCTTTAAAACAGAAGGACAAGATGCTACTTTCTTTTTTTTTTTCTTTCTTTTTTTTTTTTTTCCTCCTCCTCCTCCTCCCAAGATGCTACTTTCTTTAGTAAAAAGGTGAAAGAAATTTTAAGATGAGATTCGGAAAAGGGGTAGGTTAGGTTCTAAACTAAGATTCTCAAGTTCTAAACGGAATTTCGCTTAAGGACACTTATTTATCAAAACTCCTTTTCCTTTTTCCCAATGAAGCCTAAAACCCTGAGTTGTAAACCAAGTGTTTTCAAAAGCACAAGCTCTCAATGTGGAGTCAGGTCAGGTGTTCAAGACAAGAGTAGTGGCAAAGAATGTGTCAGACTAAGGGTGTGGGACTCACCCATGTGCATTCAAATTCAGCTCCTACAAAGATAATGAACATGCCCATAAAAATACCACCTGCCAGTGACAGCTGACCAAGTGGCAATCCCTGAGTTGGACCAAAAAAAAAAAAAAACAATCTAAGAGTAACACATACAGGTCCTGTTCTCTTGGGAGTAATTGTGTAAAAAGTAACTAAGGGAAAACAAGTAAGATTTGGAGACAGACTATAAAGGAACATACATGTGAATATTAAAGAGAACAAACAAGATGCAAACCCAGAAGAATCATTCACTAGCCTACGCCATCATTCTCTCTCCTACTTCTGAGTAGGACCCATCCTTCGGGGAATTTTTGGTCTCACCTTTTCCATGAAGCCTTCCCAACCACTCCAGGAAGATCACACTCTGCCTTCCCCGAGCAGCTGCTGTCCTCAACATCTGAACCAGGTACTAAGTGATGAGACAAAGCTACAAGCCTGATATATGTATCTGATCTCCCAGACTAGATCACAAACACCGTGAAAGGCACGTACTACCTCTGTATCCTCCTCTCAGTCCAGCACACGTTTTAACAACTACTCAACTAGGACCTCTGCAATGAAGTGCCCCAGCACCGAGCCCCATGCACACACCAACCCATCCTCTCCTCCTCACCCTGGCCCTGCCTCTGCACCAGGCCTTAACCCACGCCCACGGTCCTCTCTAATTTATGGCTAACTACTCACTGATTGGCCAAATCACTGATAACTCTTTCTGTGTTTCTCAAACAGCTGTGTGCCTAACTGGGGCTAGCTGGTGGGCAAGTAGAGCATCACCTTCCTAATGCGTCAATTTACTGAAAGATTTGGGGAGGAAGTTTTTGCTTTATTTTTTGGCCACACCATGTGGTACACGGGATCTTAGTTCCCTGACCAGGAATTGAACCCACACCCTTTGCAGTACAAACACAGAATCTTAACCACTGGACTACCAGGGAAGTCCCAGGAAGTTATTTTTACATAAAAAATTAACTTGGGTATAGCATGAAATCAAATGGAAAATTTGCATACATGTGAGGACCCCCCTCCCCACAAAAAATTATATCAGCCTGTAGCTGGTAGCTCTTCAAGTGCCTCAATTTCCTTATCTGTAAAACGGGGGTGGCTAGGAGTACTCTCCGCAGCAGGGGTCTCCATGGATTACACTGTGAAGATCAAATGAAGTTAATCCATAGAGCACTTGGCATAGACTGAGAGTTCAGAAAACGTGAGCTGCCACGATTAATATTTTTATTTTTTTATGCTGAGAATTCTCTAATTTTCTCCCTCAGATACCCTCACCAACTGATCCAGCTAACAGAAGGGATATAAGAGCTTCTCTCCTTTCCATGACAGCTCCCTAGTCTTCATGGCTGGTTGCATTTGTGGGTGAATATTTAGCTACAAAAAGATGCTTAAGTACCAAATGCAGTGTTAAAATAAGAAACAAAAAAAGAGAGCTAAATGAGGAATGCAGAAGCTACTAAAGATGTATAATAAAACCCAAAGAAGCACATTTTTAGCCTTTGGTTTCTCTTTTAAATAGGTAACTGAAAGGATAACCTAAGTAATACTTTTCCTTAGGAAAAATATCAAGTTTAGCATGAATCCAACAGCTGGGTTGAATTCAGAAGGCATGCCACTCCCCAGTAAATGTAAAATTGCAGCCCAATAATAGTGACAGCATAAAGTTTTCTCTGTTCCAAACTCAAGTGGCCTGATTCACTTCTCTGGAAGATCTTCAGAAAAATGAGGACATTTCTAAGTATCTCAAGGTTTAGCATGAAACAATCTGCAGCCCGATCGCCATGCGACAAATCCCCATAGAACCTCCATTGCCACCAGCACTAGACAACTGTCAGCTTATGTTTGCCACGGCAACAGTAACTTCTTATGACATCAGAAAGAGAACTCCAAGACCAACCAGCCTCACCTTTTCGGATGCTGGCCACCCATCCTCTCAAATGCTGATAACATAAGCATCTTACTTCTCTCACAACTCACTGAAGAGCCGGCAGTCAGTAATGAATCAGACTTTGACAAGCATCAGGAGGACTTACATGAATCAAGAGTATGGGAATAGGACTTCCCTGGCAGTCCAATGGTTAAGACTCATCCTTTACAGGGGCCACAGGTCTGATCCCTAGTCAGGGAACTAAGATTCCAGGTGCTGGATGATGCAGCCAAAAAAAAAGTATGGAAACATAACAGAAACTGTTAAAAAAAAAACTTGATGCTCATGTGTTTTAGATACAAGGGTAAGGAGACACTGTCTTCCTTCCTCTATAACCTGACTGTTTCTTTCCAGTGTGGACATTACCACCTAATCCATATACTTCATCTCTTTCAAAAATTCTAAGCCTCAAATCATTCCAGGGTTTCCGGGGCTCTCTCCCTCTTGAGGCCCCAAAGCCATAAGAGGCAGGAAAGGACCTTTCCTGAGAAAGCTTGGGAAAGCATTTGAGGTCAGTCTGGAAAAGGTTGCCTAGAGACTAGATGATCTTGAACTTTAGTTGCCTTGACAACAGTACAGCTCTTACTATCTAACCTGTAAGTTTCACTCCAGTCATCAAAGGCTAGAAGTGAATTTTCTGATTAAAAATGGAGACTCTTAGGTAGTCCACGATGCCACCTCCCCCCAAAATATATAATAACTTCGTAAATACTTAATAGGTGCTTCCTTATGTGACAGAATTAGAGAGTCAGAGTTCCTACATTTAGAGATCAGAGACTAAAGGAGATAATACAGAAAACCTGTCAGAATCCAACCTTAAAATGGTTCTCTCCATTTCTCTTAACTGTAAATACAGGCAACAACAGTTAATTCAATATTCAATTTCCTTAGTCAATAGGGACCTGAACATCTCTTTTCTTTAAACAGACTTACTTCATCAGTGAGAATATGCTCCGCTGGTAGGTATCCGAGCTGTTGCTACTGTGGAAACTGAGCAAACGAGTGAGAGGTTAAGAAGTGAGAAAAATTCAGCTGGAGAAAAGGAACTGGGGCTTGGACCACAACAAGGCCAAATGGAAGGAAGGGCAACCAGATCAGCAGAATGAATGTGAAACATACGGGCAAGTCACAAGAGCAGAAAGTGACTGAAGGTCTCATACACACACATTCTACAACTCCTCAACCTTGCTCATTAATCACATTTCCTGTTCAATAATGAACATGAAAAGAATATGTGGAAGGAAAAAAAGGTTTAACTTCTCTATGATCTGACTTATTTAGGAAGAAAATGTATATATACATTATATACATATATTTCTATATGCACTGAAGCATCACCAAAAATTTCGGGAAGCGTATGTCAGAAAGTTTTATAACAGTTATCATACAGTGAGGGGACAGGAGTGAAAGGGACTTAAGTCATACCTTACTACTGGAATTGTACTATTTGAATCTGTACTATTTCAATTGTTTATTACAAACACACATTGCTTTTACAATTTAAAAAATAACTTTTTTTTTTTAATAACTTTTTAAAGTAACCAAACACTCAAATACAACTTCTAAAAATGTCCTTTCTAAAGGCAACTAGTAATATGTATCAGGAACCTTTAAAGACCCATCTTCTGACCTTCTTAAAAGTGGAGTAACTATTGAGAAGGAATACAGCCCAGGGTTTAAAAGAACAGACTTGGGAGCCAGACTACCTGGTTCAAATTGCCCACCACTGGAACTTCCCTGGCGGTCCAGTGGCTGAGACTATGCACTCCCCATGCAGGGGGCCTGGGTTCGATCCCTCGTCGGGAACCAGATCCCACATGCTGCAACTAAAAAAGATCCTACGTGCCACAACAAAGACTGAAGATCCCGAGTGCTGTGCTGCAAACTAAGGCCTGGCGCAGCCAAATAAATAAATGAATGTTAAAAAAACAAATTCTCCACCACTCACTAGACAAGTCATCTCAGGCAAATTAACGTACCTCTCTCTGCCTCTGTTTCTCAACCTCAGAGTTGAAATGAGGATAAAATGAATGAATACATGTCAATACAGAGCACAGAACATGACATTAGTAAACACTCCACAGAAAGGTTGGCCAGCAGTACTGGGAGCTGTAATTTACCCCAAGGAAGTAGGCAGAATGTGGGCAATACCTTTAGGTACTCAGAAAATATAAGGAAAAATGGAAAGTACTATTAAAGTATGGGCAGAACTACTACATATAAAAAATGACCCACCCATATAAATGAAAAAGCATGCAGCTATTTTTAAAAAAACATGGTTTTATAGAATATTTAATAATGGAAAAAATGCTAGGCTTCAACACTCCATAAAAAAAAGCAAAGTATATAAGTGCACATAGATACATCACAACCCCAATTCTCTTTTCAAAATAAGTAGCAAAGAATCATATATAATGCCCCATGTATCTATTTTTTGCACACTTAGTTTGCTTTTTTCTTTGCTATTACAAGGATGTTGCCATTAACTTCCTCACATAGGTCTCTGTGTTCCTGTGGAAGAGTTGCTCTAAGGCCAATTTCTAGAAATGACATGGTTGGTGTATATATTATGCATTTCTTTATACTACTGCATTTCAAAGTGGCTGTACTAATTTTACCTCAACCAGAAGTTTGTAAGAGTTTACAGTGCTTCATATCCTTTTTGACATTTTATTGCCAAACCTGTCAGTGTTTACCCTTGCATGGTGGTGGTCTTACTAGAGAGTTGAGACTTCTTTATTTGGGCATCACAGTCTTGCCTCATAGTGCCTCTCCATTTCCCCAAAAGGTTTATACATTTGTCTCTCCATTTTCCCAAAAGGTTTATACATTTTTTTCTAACAATATTCCTATTTTATGTAAAATAAAGAGAAAATCACAGAGGAAACAAAATCATATAAATCATACTAGAATATATCCCAAGGCTTCTTGAAGTGCTTCCTCAGGGAGTCAGTGAGGAACTGGACAAGGTGGCGAATAAATACCAGTAGAGACAGAAAAAAAATGGGAGAAACAGAAAGTGAAACAAGCTATTTTGGCACTGATAATTTATCTGTTTATGACCATCCCCAATCTTCTGTTCCAAAAAGAATGCAAGGCCACTTTAAAAAAAAAAAAATACAACAACATAAAACAAAAAATAAGTGGACAAAAATAAATGGCCATCATATTATACACTGCTATGAACTATGAAGAGTTCTGTTAAGAGTATTTTAACAACAATAAACCTCTCCTAGGTCAATCTGCCTAATGCAGACCTTAAAGGTAGCTTTCTATAAGCGCGATCATCAGAGAATGAACAATTTCTAACATAAAGAAGATTAAAAACAACCAGAAAAAGACAAAAGAATTTTTTCGAGGATCTGACCAAGTTGCAAGACCCCAGAGTTCCCTGAGAAGAGCCGGAAACATGAGCTTAAACAGGTAACTCCATCCCATGCACAGACCCTGCCTCAGAGAACAGGAAATACAAGATTCAGGTAAACTCGAGGCCAACAGTTACCAAGAGTCCTCAGAATTCCAGCTGACCAGGCTCATTTTAATCACAGAAAGCTTCATGAATCATATCACCTCATAAAAACACAGTGTAACTCTTTTTCTCAAAAGTAACTAACAACAATAACAACAACAACAGAAAAGTACCTGACAAACTGGCCTGGAGGAGGACATCCAAGATGCGTGAGGTAAAATCCCTGAGCACTAATTACTGCTTACGGCACCTGGTGTCCCTGAAGGTCTTATGTAAACAGTAAGCTAGGTTAACTTTGAGAAAACCTAAGAAATCTATAATGCAGCCATTGGCCTAGTTGTCAATATTCTTAAGAATCAGATTTTACAGCCCTTTGTATAACATAGTAAGGATTTAGCCTCCATTTAAGAATGCTCACAATACTTGGGTGTAATCTTCCACCTGACTACCTATGCCATTACAAGGACATGTGTGGTCAGTCGTGTCCGACCCTTTGTGACCTCATGGACTCTAGCCTACGAGGATCCTCTCTCTGTGGGATTTTCCAGGCAAGAATACCAGAATGGGTTCTTGTTTCCTCCTCCAGGGGATCTTCCCCACCCAGGGATCGAACTTGTTATCTTCTGCACTGGCAGGTAGATTCTTTACCATGGAGTCACCTGGGAAGCCCTTGAAGAAGTATTCTATAAGGGCAAAGATTGTTGTCTATCTTATTCTCCAGTTATTTCCAGCACCTCAAACTCTGACACAGAGATTCACTCATTTATTTGTTGAATGGATGAACGAAATAACTAATTTCCTAAGACCAAGCAACAGGTAAACGGCAGAACTGGGATCCTAACACAAGTCTGTCTGACTCCGGACTTCAAGTTTTTCTAGTCCAATCAGGATACTATAATGAAATGCAACAGACTGGGAAGCTTATAAATGACAAATTTATTCCCCACAGTCCTATAGGCTGGAAATCCAAGATGAGGGTGCAGCATGGCAGCCTCCCAGTGAGGCTCTGCCTTCTGGTTCACAGATGGTACCTTCTCACAGTGTCCTCACTTGGTGGAAGGGGCTAGGGAGCTTTCTGGGCTTCATTTGTAAGGGTGCTAAAGTCGCTCAAGAGGGTTCCATTCTGATAACCAATCACCTCCCACAAACCCCTGGGTATACTAATTGGGCATTAATGTATTTCAAGATATGAATTTTGTGAGGATACAAACATCTAGCTTTTAGTAACCACTATGCAAAAACCATAAACCTTTTCTGAGGAGTAACTTCATTCCCTCCTCCTGTTGTTTTTTTTAACTTTTCATTTTGATGTAATTTCAAACCTGTAGAAAAGTGGCAAGAATAGTATAACGAACTTCCGTATACAGTTTATCCAGATGCAGAAACTGCTTACGTTGTGTCCCACTGCAAACCTTTTAGACTCCATGGATGAAGCAAATCAACATATGCCCAAAGTCTGTTCCTGGGTAAACCAGGGCCGGCCTAGCTTTATGCAAACCGCTTCTCCTATTTCTTCTGGTCTCGGGCTCTATGCCCTACCCCTCAGGGCACCCTCAAATCCCTAGCTCAAGTCTTCATGTCAACACTGTCCTTTCTCCAAATGCCACACTCTCAGCACTGCTCCAAAGACCCTGGCCCCTTCCTGCTCCTCTGTCCTCCGCCTGCAGGCATGGTAACACAGAGGTGTACACAAAGGAAACCATAAAACCAAAGCAGTCTTGGCAGGAACTGAGTTGATGTCTTCATTATAAAGAATGGTAAAATAAGGTTTTTCTCCAAGAGGAGGACCTTTTAACTAACATCCGAGATTCACGTTCCTGGCAAGATGATGCCATTCAACAGGTAACACACTCCACTCATGCCCTTCCTTTCAGAGACCCTCTTTTCAGCCCAGGTTTCTCATCACCAGCACTGACAGAAGTTGGAGAACTGAGCGTCACCCCCCACTGGCGCCCCAGTGAGAAGCACTCCAGCCAGAAAGCAACTGACCTTCAGGGCCTTGAAGATGACGCCAGGGTGCCGGGGAGAACGGGTGGTGTTGTTCTCCAGTTGCTGCTCCAGAGCACGCCGAAGCCCAGAAAAGTCAGTGGGAGGGTTGTAGGTCCTCGTCCCCTTGTAGTGAATGGAACTGAAGGCTTCCGGGAAGCGGCCCAGCTTCCGGAACCGGTCCTGGATGAGCTTCTCCGGCACCTCGGAGGGGTGATCTGGACAAGCGGAAACAGGTATGTGAACAGGGGCCTTTCTTTAAAAAAAAAAACGTCTCCTGTCTTTCATTATAAAAGGAATACGTGGTGTGGCTCCGTAAATATCAACAGGCAGAACTGCTCTATGCTGTTGGAAGTCAGGAAGGAAGGAACTGCCTAGAAGAAAGCACAGCAGGGGTTTCTGTGAAGTAGGGGCTGGTGTATCATGACCTGGTATTGAATTCACATATACCCTCAGCTTGCCAAAGGGCTTCAGGTATACACTTTTGATATAATGTGTACTTTTTGGTATGTGTGTTACACTTCAAGGAAGTACCTTTTTAAGAAAAAAAGAGAGAGAGAGAATCAGTCATTTATTTAACTTTTAATATTTATTTATTTAATGGCTACAGCAGGTCTAAGCTGCATCATGAGGGATCTCCATTGTGGCTCATGGGCTCTCTAGTTGCAGCACGAGGGCTTAGTTGCTCCACAGCATGTGGGGGTTTCAGTTCCCCAACCAGAGGTCAAACCGGAGTCCCCTGCATTACAAGATGGATTCTTAACTAGAAGTGTATTTTTTTTAATGTGCTCATTGTAAAAAATCCAAACATGTCAAAGCATAAAAGGAAAGAAATGTAGGTCCTCTGCTCCCTCCTACTCTTCAAAGGGAACTATAGTCCAGTGTTTACCCTTTCAGACTTTTTCTTTTCCTACATAATTCCCAACACACATATGCAACTTGCTTTCATCACTTAATAACATACCGTAAGCATGTGTCCTTGTACACTTGATACACTGTGAGAAGACATCTCCTTCTTCTTTTTAACAGCTATATAGTCTTCCATCCTATGGATGGATTTCACCAGTCACCTTCTAATAAGCATTTAAAATAAATAGCTGCTCTGGAAGTGCTGGTCTTATGCTGGTGAAGTTGCAGACAAGTGCCAACGTGTGAGGGTATCAGCCTTCCCATAGTTTCACCAACATTTATCCAGAAATTTAGGGAGCAGCAGTATAAACAGATTCAATAATCATTTTGGAGATAAAACTTAGAAGGACTTTTGGTTTTAATTTCCTTTAATTTTTTTCTAAAAAAAACTAAATTATTCTTTAGAAGCTAGATTCTGGGCTGACAGGATTATGTTGCTTTTTTTTTTAATTTATTTTTAATTGAAGGATACTTGCTTTACAGTATTGTGTTGGTTTCTACCAAATATCAACATGAATCAGCCACAGGTTTACCCATGTCCCCTCCCACTTGAACATCCCTCCCACCTCCCTCCCCATCCCACCCCTCTGGGTTGTTACCAAGCCACAGTTTGAGTTTCCTGAGTCATACAGCATAATTTCCTTTAATATTTTAACAACAAAATCACTCAAATTAACACTGGAAATATGGCTTTAGCTCAAATTTAAAGGTACAGTCATCAAAGAGAAGTAGCCAAAGTTCTGGATCCAGAAACAACTCTGGATTCAGAATCCCAATGTTGCAGCCTGCTAGCTAGAACCTCCTTGGTTACATAACCTAAGCTCTCTGAGTTCAGTTTCTTCATTTGTAAAATATAGCTGCTGTTGACTGAGCTGAATGACAAAGATACATTAAGTCTGCATTTATTTTAAGAAAATGTTGGGACTTTCCTGGCGGGCCAGTGGTTAAGACTCTGCACTTTCACTGGAGAGGGTAACAGGTTTGATTCCTGGTCAGGGAATTAAGATTCCAAATACCGCATGACACAGGGAAAAAGTAAAAATTTTTAAAAATTTAAGAAAAAAAAATGTTATCTTTGTTATTCAGCTTTTATTTTAAGAAACAAATAAACAAACACCAAGCATAGTACAAGGCATAAAGCAAAAGGAAAAAAAGAGGGGGGGTCGTTTCCCTGGTGGCTCAGCAGTGAATAATTCGTCTGCCAACACAGGAGATACAGGTATGATTCCTGTTCCGGGAAGATCCCACATGCTTGCAGAGTGCCTGAGCCTATGCGCCACAACTACTGAGCCTGTTCTCTGGAGCCTGCAAGCCACAACTACTGAGGCCCTCAGGCCCTAGAGCCTGTGCTCCAAAAGAAGAGAAGCCACGGCAATGAGAAGCCTGTGCACTGCAACTAGAGAGTAACCCCCACTAGCTGCAACTAGAGAAAAGCAACAAAGATGCAGCACAGCCAAAAACAAATAAGATTTTTTTAAAAATAAATAAATAAATAAAACCTATGGGAAAAAAAAAAGTTACTTTGAAAGGCTGGTTGTTTCAAAATCCTGAACAGGAAATTAGACCCTCCCCTCACCAAAGCTGTGAAGATCCAAAGTGGCATAAAAATGCTAATCACGGGAGGTATCCTAGACCCAGATCCTTCGGATTCTAACTCCTTAATATGGTCCTAGTCTGTCCACTCCCCACCTACTGCCCTGCCCTCGCTCAGGCCCCATCACTCCTCACCTAGTACCGTGATAAGCTCCTGGCCACCTCCCTGCCCTCTACACATGCCTCTCTAGTTCATCCTGCAACAGGCCGCGGGGGATCTTTTTGAAAATACAGATCTGATCACATAAACTCCCTACTTAAAATCCTTCAAGGGATCTTGTCATACTTGAGACCTAAATCAAGGCCATCCATGCATGATCTGATCCCTGAGTGTGTCCACTGTCCCCTCGCACACAATCTAAGCCTCAGACACACTGAGCCTCTTCACTCAGCAAGTGTCTGGTGACAGCCTACTGTGCGCCAAGCACCCACCCAGGCTCTTCAAAGGCAGCAGTGAGTAAGACAGGCAAGGTTCCTGCCTTCCTGGAGTTTCCATTCCAAGGGGAAAAGATCAAAAACCAGTAAGCAAACGAACAGGATGATTTCAGAGAGCGACAGGTGCCCTGATGAACATGAAGACGGGACCACCAGGGTGCAGGAAGGACCTTTTTAAAGGAAACATTTGGCAAAGGCTCCA
This sequence comes from Dama dama, assembly GCF_033118175.1. NCBI lineage: Eukaryota > Metazoa > Chordata > Mammalia > Artiodactyla > Cervidae > Dama > Dama dama. The sequence goes on along the minus strand of NC_083692.1, from coordinate 19,281,722 downwards.
AGGGGCTAAGAGTTGAGCTGAATCTGAAAGAGAGGCTGGCTGGGGGAAAGTGTGTTCCAGGTAGACAGAGTAGCTTGTGCAAAGATGGGAACAGAGAAAAGTCTGGTATAGCTAGTGGAGGGAGTGAAAGGGGTAAGCAGAGAGTGTTCAGAGACAGAGGCAGGAGTGAGGACACTGTAATTAGGAGTATAGATTTTATCCTGACGTAACGGAAAGCCATTGACAGGTTGGAAGCAGGAGTATGACATGACCTAAAGTATAAATTAAGCTTTTAAAAAACATCACTCCCCATCCTTCAAGGAAGCTGCATTGAAGGGGGCAGGAACGGAATCCAGGAACTCAGGGTACAAATACCTACAGTTCCCTGGACACAACAAGTTCCTTCAAACCACTATAGGTTCATCTTCCTAGAGCATCCTTCCTCTATCTAATCAGTCTCTAGAGTTCAAATGTCACCTCCTCTTTCCTAGATCCCACAAAGAGGTGTATAGTGTCCCTCTTCTGCACACTCACAGCTCCAGGAGCGACACCCAGCACAGAACAGAGTACGTGTGGCCTCTCCAACTAGACTATCAGCTATTCGAGGGTGGGAATTGGTTTTTTTTTTCAGTTTGGGGTCCTGGCAGTCAGCATGTGACCTTGTGCACGTAATAAACTTTGTTAACTGAATGAATATTAATAATGAAACTATTTTCAGAGCCAACGCTATCGTCCCCACCTGCATCCGATCACTGTCACACCTGCTCCCTCATCCTCCAACTCGGGCGATGCTCTTGCTTCCTATTTCTCTAAGAAAGCAGAAACAATAAGACAACTTCCGCCACGTCTACCTACTTACCTGTAATCGTGTCCATATAATCTCCCTTCTCTCCTGTTGTTACAAATGAACCGTCCACGCTCCTAAGGTCAGCCCTCCACCTGTGCATCACTCCTGCTCTCTCTCTTACATCTGCATCTCTTCCTTTCATCATTCCCAGCAATACACAAGTATCTGCAATACCTCACATCTTAAATTTCAAAAAAGGGGAAACTCCCTGAAACCCCCCACATCAACCTCCTGCTGTCACTTTTAGAACCCTTTATAGAACTCTATGAAAGAGATGAATATACTACCTTAAGATTTTTCCTTCTCTTTTTTTGATCCCACTTTGATCAGGCTTTCAGGCCCACCATCCCTGGGAAACGGTCTTACCCAGATCACCAAGGACCTCTATATCACCAAAGCCAATCGGCAATTTCTCAATCCTCATCCTGCCCATGAGCAGATTCTGACATGGTTGATCACTCCATCCTTCTTGAAACACTTCCTTATGTCTTGCCCAGGCAGAAATTTTTCTGGACAATCTTCCACCGCCAAGTCGCTACTGCAGCCCAGAAAGGTCAATGTGTGACAACCGAACCCCATCTACTTACCAGAGCCCAGCAGCTGGGTGTGCACAGTCTCATGGAAAATGATAACAGCAGGGCCCAGGGTGGACAAGGGGACGTCCAGGCCACAGCGGGCAGTGGTAGCCTTGAGCTCCTTAGTGAAATGTTTCAAATAAGCTTCTGAGGCATCCCCAAGGAACTTGAAGAGGTCATTGTGCAGTCGGTCTGCATGAGTTCGATAGATGACGAGGTCTGAGATGGCCAGGACCTTAAGCAGCAGCCGTGTCCTCTGGCTTAGATTCACTGTAGCCCCCAAGAGCCCTTCCGTGTCTATCACGGCCACTTTGTGGACTGGGTCATATGCTGCCCACACTCCCACAGTGCAGGACTCCTGGGCAGGGGAGGTTTTGAAGACTTCTCGGCCATAGAAGAAAGTGTGGTTGAGGGTATGAGACTTCCCATCCCCAGTGTTTCCAAAAATGGAAACCACTTTCAGATGCTGATCAGGTTTGCAGTCCAATTTCCTAATGAAGTCCTCTTCATTCGTTACCTTCCCAAAAAAAAAAAAAAGGGTGGGGGGAAGACAATGAAATACGAAAACCACAAAATAGCTAGAAACACCTGCAAGAATTAAGTGCTTGCCAGGGCTCCTCGATTGACTTGTCAATGTGGCAAGGAAAAGAAGTCCCAGGATAATAGCCTCTCACCCAACACTTACCCCTAGGCAAACAGCTAACAGGAACTTTGACAGCCTCAGTCAGTATATAAGAACTTAATAGTCATAAAAATGTTAAAACTATAAACTCTTAAAAGAAGGCATACGAGGAAATTTTGCAACCGTGGATTAGGCAATGTCTTTTTAGATATGACACTAAAAGCAATACAACAAAAGAAAAAAATGGATAAAATGGACTTCATCAAAATTAAAAACTTTTATTCTGCAAAGGATACCATTAGATGAAAAAACAATCCAAAGAATGGGGGTAAATATTTGCAAATCACATATCTGATAAGGGACTAATGGTCCAGAATATGTAAATAATTCTTACAACTCAGTAAGATAAAATAGCCTAATTAAAATATTAAGCAAAAAATCTGAACAGATATTTCTCCAAAGAAGACATACAATTATCAATAAGCACGTGAAAAGATGCTCAACATCATAGCCATCAGGGAAATGCAAACCAACCACAACAAAATATCCCTTCACTCCCACTAGGATGACTATGATCAAAAAGATAATGGCAAGTTTTGATGAGAATACAGAGAAATTTCAATGCTCATACACTGCTGTTGAGAATGTAAAATGCACAGCCACCCTAGAAAACAGCATGGCAGTTTCTCAGAAAGTGAAACACAGAGTTACCATATGTCTCAGCAGCTCTACTCCTAGGTATAAACCAAGAGAGTTAAAAAGATACATCCACACAGAACTTGAACATGAATGTTCACAGCAGCATTATTCATAATAACAAAAGATGGAAACAACCCACATGTCCATCAGTTGATGAATGAACATATAATGTCTGAATATTATTCAACTATAAAAAGTACTGATGTATGCTACAACATGGATGAACCTTGAAAACATTATACTAAGTGAAAGAAGCCAGACACAAAATGTTACATATTATATAATTCCTTTTATATGAAATGTCCACAATAGGTCAGCTCATAGAGACAGAATATATATTAGTGGCTGCCAGGGGTGAAGGGAAGCAGGAAATAGGGAGTGACTGTTGTGGGTACAGGGTTCCTATCTGGGTTGATGAAAATGCTAAGGACTTAAGACAGTACTAAGGGCTGTAAAACTTTATGAATATACTGAAAGCCCTGAATTGTATATTTTAAAAGGATGATAAATACATGGTATGTCACTTACATCTAAGAAAGACTGTTTTAAAAAAAAAAAGAACAACTTACTAGTCAAACTCCTTCTATCCATAATTCCACTGTTTACAGTTTAAAAACACTGCAGTCCTTATAAAAAGTCAGGCCATGAGACTTCTCTGGTGGTCCCGTGGTTAAGAATCCACCTTCCAATGCAGGTGATGCAGGTTCCTAAACAAGGAACTAAGATCCCACATGCCACTGGGCAACTGAGCCCAAGCGCCGCAACTACTGAGCCTGCAAGCTCTAGAGCCCATGCTCCACAACAAGAGAAGCCCACACCGCAAAGAGAGAAAGCTTATGTGCCGCAACAAAATTTAAAAAAAAAAAAAAAAAAAAGTCAGGCCAGGAAGGAAGGGAGCTGGTGTCAGTGAGACAGATCCCAGACTGGAGTTCCGGGAAGATGCTCAGGGTCTATAACTCTCAGAATACAAATCCCCAGGGTCAAATCTCCTAATTCAAACACTCCAGCTAAAGGAGTTCTACTCCAGCTAAAGGAGTGATGAATCTTTACAACTCGTTCTCCAGCCACGAGGCAAACAAACAAAAAAAACACATTCCTGACTCTCAAGAGTCTGCTGGTTTGATAAAAAGTTACAGGAATGCAGACCACTGGGTGTGATAATATGATGTCTTCATTTCCCATAATCTCATCAAGATGGTAAAGCACTATTCTATTAATAACATCACTATGATTATTACAGGAAGAGCCTTAATGACGATATTTTACTTACTGAATGCCCACTGCACTGACAGGGCCCTTCCCTAGATCCACGAGGGCAGAACCGAGTCTGCCTTTACATCCCCAGTACCTGGGACACAGCCTGGCACAGGGGAGTTGTTCAATATCCAGTTACCGAATGAATGAATGCGGTGCACCTTGCTAGGTACTTTGATCTACTTTTCTCCACCCTCGATAGTCCAAAGGGCTGAACACAGGAGCAGCATTTGATAGCTGGGCTCACTGATCTCCCAGGCAACTGAGAGAACAAGAAGTTACACAGAACAGCCCACTTTGGACCCATGTCACTCAGCCAGTATCATTCCAAGCTGCTAAGCTGGCCACAAGAGAAACAAAACAAAAGCTCCATAAACCTCTACCAGCAAGGAGTCAGATAAGGTCAGAGTGGCCAGCTGCAAGAGTCATCAAACAGTCTGGAGGAAGAAGATGAGGCCCAGGGGTTTTCTCCCCTGGAAATGAACTCAATCATGAATCCATTGTCCAAAAAAAAAACCACAATGGGTATCAGGACACTCAAGAGTGGGCACCTGAAAAGGGGCCTGTAGGAGCTGTTAGATACAGAGCTAAATGTCTCAAGATTTATACCAATTAAGTACCCACCAAATGATGAGCTCATTGGAGTCAGCATTTGGGGATACTATTTTGGCACCAGGCGTCCTGGGGTATGTTAAACACACAAGTTCATGTGCGCATGTGCAGATGAGTCCAGCGCAAAGAATTCTAGGAGGTGGAGTTCAAACCTCAGGCTGGTTTTTCTACCAAGGAGCCCTGGATAATCATTCAGTATGCACTGACTGCATTTTTCCACATGTAAAATGAGGATATAACCATCTTTGCCTCCCCTGACTGGGTACTGGTTGCTAATCAAATCAACAGATAAACGAGAAAATACCTGGCAAACGGAAATCACGCTTCGTTTTTCCTTCTTCTGCCTTTCGCATTCTTTTGCTCCCTGTTATACTACTCAACTCATACTTAACCTGTGGGCAGTTTCCCCGAGCCAGGAAGGAGACAACAGCCTAGGTAGTAAGTAGCAAGACCGGTTTTTCAGTCAGAACAAAATGAACTGAAAGTGTTACTGTCTGAGCCCAACTCTTTGCGACCCCATGGACTGTAGCTCGCCAGACTTCTCTGTCCATGGGATTCTCCAAGCAAGAATCCTTAAGTGGGCTGCCATTCCCTTCTCCAGGGGATCCTCCTGACCTAGGGATCGAACTCAGGTCTCCCCCACTGCATGCAGATTCTTTACTGTCTGAGCCACCTGGGAAGCCCTCAGTCGGCAGAAGAGAAGGTCAAGGAAAGATAAGAAGATTCCCCTTGATGAAGGAAGGCCGGGGGCCGGGGGAACAAGGCTGCGCTCTACTCGCTCTGCCTCTTCTCCGTCTGCCTGCTCCCACTCTGCTCCATTCCTGGGCTGAAATACGCTACCTGACTCTGAGCCCTGCCAACTGGTCACCCCACCCAACCTGACATGCTGGGAATGCTCCTCGGCCCTGACCCAAAAGCAAAAACGGGAGCAACACCCCAAAGGCACTCCTCTCCAACCTCTGCCTTCTGTCCTCCTCCTGCTCACATGGGCCTCAGGCAAGTCAGCAACACCCAAATTCCACTCCCAGTGTGGCCGGGAAAAGCTACTTAACTCCTGAAACCTCAGGGAAATGAGATGGTAAGAGATTCTACAACCCATAGGGCTACTGAGAGGACTAAAGGCGATAAGGCACGCAAAGGGCACAGTACAACGCCTGGCACACAGCAAGCGCCTGATGAATACCAGCCATTATTTAGTTAAGACGAGCCCGCTGGGAAAACACCCAGGGGCACAGCAGCAGCACCCGGGCTTGCGCCTGCTTGTGGCTCAGAGGTTGCTCATCCAGGGACTGAGGCAGTGATGGGATGAAATCTAAACTAATTCTATCTGAAAATGAAAAGATCTCACTGCTTGCTCCTGATAACTCCTTTCCACTCCCCCTAAGCAAAACAACATAGTATTATTGATACTGACGTTATAGCTGAGGCTTCCCTTGTGGCTCAGCTGGTAAAGAATCCGCCTGCAATGCAGGAAACCTGGATTCGATCCTTGGGTTGGGAAGATCCCCTGGAGAAGGGAAAGGCTGCCCACTGCAGTATTCTGGCTTGGAGAATGCCATGGACTGTATGACATGTATGGGGTCACAAAGAGTCGGATACAACTGAGCGCCTTTGACTATCACCATACCCATCTTGAAGAAACCAAACAACACACCCCTCCCTCTATCACTGTCTCACCCACAAAGCTTTTCACTTTGTGTAAAGTTCCAAGGAGAGTTTCCAGAATGAAATGTTATAGTACTCAATGATCTACACTGTTTCAGCTCAGAGTTCAGAGCAGTTTACAACAGTGAAAAAGGCAGCCTCTGACCCAAGCAGGCAAGGAGAATGATGACAGTCTCCCTGGAGAGATTCGTTCTCAGCCCTCAGAGAATTATTCCAGGAAGAATGACCATGTGGGCTTTGCTCTGAGGCAGCCGAGGGAGGGAAAAGCAAGAGATGGGACAGAAATCGAAGTAAGAAGCCTTGGAAGGAGGAAAGCTCAACAGAGCAAAGGCAGTAAAGACACCAGAACACACTCCAAAGGAAAGAAACTCAGGACTGAGGTCCTCTCAGTCTGGTCACTCTGGGTGCAGAGGATCTGATTTGCACCAACTACAAACACACAGTCCTCTAAGTTTTCATAGCTGAGGACAAAATCAGGTCCTTTCCCAAAGTAATGAAAGGGCTAAGGGAAGCATGACTTCTCTGCCCCTCACAGCACTCATGGTAAATCCCACCCTTGGACAACAAAGATGATTTTATTCCTCTCCACTGAGATTCTAAAATTACTCAAAATTGATAAATTATCCCCAAAGTTAAGTTTCCACTAATTACCTTTATGTAAGGGTCTGTGCTGGAGAAGACTCTTGAGAGTCCCCTGGACTGCAAGGAGATCAAACCAGTCAATCCTAAAGGAAATCAACCCTGAGTATTCACTGGAAGGAATACTTCACTGATGCTGAAGCTCCAAAACTTTGGCCACCTGATGCAAAGAGTCAACTCACTGAAAGATACCCTGATGCTGGAAAAAACTGAAAGCAAAAGAAGAGGCCAGCAGCCAATGAGATAGTTAGATAGCATCAACAACTCAGGACAGCAATTTGAGCAAACTCTGGAAGACAGTAAAGGACAGGGAAGCTTGGAATGCTGCAGTCTATGAGGTCACAGAGTCAGAAACAACTTAGGAACTGAACAACAACTCTGGTTTTTTCTGCTTTCATTCCATTTTTGCCTGAACTCCAACAAAGAGACAGAACTCAAAGAAACCAAATCAGATTCTCAATCTTGGCAGAACTGGGACCACTATCTCAGAAGGAAACGAGAACTTGATTACTTCATTTAAATCTGTAGACAAAAAATATGCTGCTTGCCATTTCAGTAAACAAAGAATGCTGTCTGCCATTCTGGTAAACAACTAATGTTGCCTCCATCAAGCCATCAGTCACTGCAGCCATCCCACCCCTTCTGCCATGATTCACCCTGAGGGGATTCAGGATGGAAAGAAACAGAATACTGACTCTAGATAGTGGAATAATTTCAATGAGCCCATACTCTTGCATCTTCCCACAGAAAAGCACTGAAATCATTCACTTGAGATTTCTGTTCTTTGTGATTAGCAGTGATCTTTTGATGTTGGACTAGAAAACTTTTCTTTTTTTTCCCCAGCAAAAACTCCCTTGTATCCTGAATCCTCCTTCAAACTCTTGAAACAGTTCCTCAAAGCCATCTTGGAGGCTACCCTAGGCTATACTCCTCAGTAAAGTCACCAAGTAAAGCCTAATTCTCAACTTTTAGGCTGTGTTTTTTCTCTGTTGACTAATCAACAAATATGTATCAAGCTTCATCTAGTATCTGGCACTAATCTAATGGTGTAAGACCAATATAAGTATAATATTTAGGTAACATTTTCCATCTTCTGTAGGAAGGGAAGAAGTAGAAAGTGAGGACACTCTTCTCTGAAAAATCCAGAGCCATTTTCATCATGTTGAAAAAAACTCCAGGCAAAGATTTAAGTTCATGGCCTAATTTTCAGACAAAATTTTACTTAAACAATGTCAAACAGATAAGGAGTCAGTCCACTGTTAAAGTCCAAAACCAAAGGAGGTTCCATTCCAACAGCAAATCCCTACTGCCATAAAGTTCTAGTAAACCTGCTCCCCCAAACCCAGCTAGTTCAGAAAATTACCTTTCATCCTCTCCTCAAAGGACTGTACATTGTTGTTTATCCATGCATGTGCCAATCAAGTTTCATGTAAAAAACAATTGTTTCTCAATCAAATGTTTTCTTAAGACCACTAAAGTCACAAGATTCGCTTCACAAACACATTGAGTGCATTTGCTAAGGGCAAAGATCATTTTCTTCCACTCCAGTGTCCTCAAAAGAGTTCCATTACTTGAGAGGGCAGGAATTCTCCTCCCATGTCTTCTAACTACCAGTGGTGCCTCTGACATATGACCTCACAGTGCTGCCTGCAGCTCCTCTAGCAGGAAGGAGAAATGTTTCTATGTAGAGATGATCCACAAAACAAATTCTTTTAGACGGGTCAGTTTTAGCTCCCTGGTCAGTTTCTTTGACTTCACCCAACTCACCAAGTTCAGCTGTCCATTTACACCTGAGTGAAAACCTTTCCAAAGCAATGCTAGCTTCTGGGGATTGCAAATACCACGTCATCCTCAAGACCCACATCATCCTCAAGGAACTCTTCCAAAGAGCTTCCAAATGAAAAATGCCCCCTTTTCAGTGGCATGGCATGGCATACTTATATCTGGCCAGCTATAGAAACAGATGGATGCTCTGGTAAAAGGCTCTGGGATTAGTAGTAACAACTCCAGGCAGAGCTGAGCACAGGGAACTATACTCAATATCCTGTGATAAACCACAAAGGAAATGTTTTAATTTTTTAAAAAGCAAGAGCTTGATTCAGGTCCACCTCCACCTAGATCACGCCAGGGACAATTTTCTCTACCCTTCTCTTACTCATAGCCTCCAGTTCCCACCCACCACCTCTGTTAACATTTTCCCATTATTCCTGGTTCCAGCTTCCCAGTAGAGCATACTCCAGGCTGGCAAGGGTCTAGGTCATGCTGTTCACCACTGGTGCCCTAACACAGGGCCTGATACACAACAGAAAATCTGTACTTATTTGTTAAGTAAGTGAATAAACACAACACAGAATGTCTAGATGCTATATTCCCTCTTGGTGAGGGAATGGCACAGTATTACCCCCAAGGGTCCAATCTGGGCACTTCCCTGGCGGTCCGGTGGTTAAGACTGCAAGGGGCATGGGTTCAATCCCTGGTTGAAGATCTAAGATTCCACAAGCTGTGCGGTGTGGCCAAGAAAATATCTTTGTTTAAAGTGGAGGGGTACTTCCCTGGTGGTCCAACGGCTAAGACTCTGCACTCCCAATGCACAGGGCCTGGGTTTGATCCCTGGTTGGGGAACTAAGATCCTACCTGTCTCAACATGAGTTCTCATGTTGCAACTAAGACCCAGCACCGCCAAATAAGTAAAAATATATATTTTAAAAAAAAAGCAGAGGGGTCCAATCTGCCTCTATCACTCACTGACCTCAGAATAACCTTACTCAAAGAGCAAATGCAACATTCAAAAGAACTGAAGGTACTAGTGGTTTTCATTGTAAAATTAAGATAAAAGTGGATACTTTCTTGTAGTTCTCTATCTTCAGTATTTTAACATGACCAGTCTATGTTATTTTTATAACTGGAAAATGACAATTGTTGCATAAAAAAGACCAAAAAATCACTGCCCTCTGCGATGGACCGCTTAACAGGTACAGGGTTTTCTTCTGGGATGATGAAAATGTTTTAGAACTAGACAAAGGTGGTGGCCGCACCACACTGAATGTACCAAATACCAATGAATCGTTCACTTAAAAATGGTTAATTTTATGTTACATGAATTAACACCCCTATAAAAAAATAAGTGCCCTCAGAAAGCTTACAGGCTAATGGGAAGAAGAAAGACAATAAACAAACAATATATACGGCAAACAAAATGTCCATGGAGGAGTGAATGAAGAAACTGCAGTACATCTATACAAGGGAACTTCTCTGCAATACAAAGAAATGAACTGAGACATGCAACAACCAGATACCTTCACAAACATGATGGTGAGTGCAAGAAGCCGAATACAGAACAGTACCGAATGATTCTATTTACACGAAACTCTAGGAAAGTCAAATCTGTAGCTGTAGAGGGCAGAAGAGTGATTGCTGGGGACGGAAGTCAGAAGGAAACCTGAGGGGACGGAAACGCTCTATACCTTGAGCGTTATGGGAGCTCCAGGGGTACAATCGGTTAGCGTGCGGTACTTACATCTCGAGTGTTGCGGAGGTGGTTACACAGGTGTACACACATTTGTTGAAACTCACAAATCTGTACACTTAAAATGTGTACATTACAGAGACATCCCTGGCGATCTAGTGGTTAAGACTTCGAGATTCCAATGCAGGGGCCTCAGATTGGATCCCTGGTCTGGGAACCAAGATCCCACAGGCCATGGGATGCAGCCAAAAAACAAAAAAATGGTTTTTGATGTACATATTATATTATGTGTAAGTTATACCACAAGGGTTGGTTTTAAGTACATGTTATGTCAAACAATGATAAGCAGAGTGAAGAAAAACCAGGAAAGCGGAGTAGGACTACAGGAACGGCCAGGAGTTGCTCTTTTAAATCTGGTGGTCAAGGAAGGCAGCACTATAAAGCCAAAATCTCTTTAGATCAATCCTTTTTAAAAAAAATGCAGCAAACTCAATCTTCACAGTAGTGAAAGGAGAAGAAACGTATGAACAATCCAAAACAGTACATGAGCAGGAGTTCCCTGGTGGTCCAATGGTTAGGACTCTGCTCTTTCACTGCTGAGGGCCCAGGTTCAGTCAGATCCCTTGTTCGGGAATATCCCCCAAGTGCATGATGGTGTGGCCAAAAAAAAAAAAAAAAAGAATATGGTACATAAGCCTAAAGGGATTCCTGGTAGCTCAGCTGGTAAAGAATCTGCCTGCAATGCAGGAAACCCCAGTTGGATTCCTGGGTCGGGAGATGATCTGCTGGAGAAGGGATAGGCTACCCCCTCCAGTATTCTTGGGCTTCCTAGGTGGTTCAGCTTGTAAAGAATTCACCTGCAGTGCGGGAGACCTGGATTTGATCCCTGGGTTGGGAAGATCCCCTGGAGAAGGGAATGGCTACCCACTCCAGTATTCTTGGGCTTCCCTTGTAGCTCAGCTAGTAAAGAATCCACCTACAATGGAGGAGACCTAGGTTGGGAAGATCCCCTGGAGAAGGGAATGGCTACCCATCCCAGTATTCTGGCCTGGAGAATTCCATGGATTATACAATCCACGGGGTCACAAAGAGTCAGACACGACTGAGCGACTTTCACGAAGCCTAAAATCATCTACATGTAGCGATGGAAAGAAATGTTTTTCCCCTGGCAGTGGTAGATTTAACTTCATAATTCATGAAGTAGGGGGAGAAGAAAGGAAGAAATGAGGGAGGGAGAGAGGGAAGGGAGGGCCTAAAGGGAGGGAGGGAAGAGGAGAGAGGGAGAGAGAATTAGGGAAGGAAGGAAGGAAACAAAAGAAGGAAAGGAGGAGGAAGGAGGGAAGGAAAGAGAAGAAAGGCAAAGCAGGCTGTCTTTCTGGCTGCCTGTGAGGTGATCCAGTTCCATCCAAACAACAGAGCTGACTAAGGACAGGGGAGAAACAATAGTGCACCCAGTGACCTACCGGCCACAGACTAAGCGCCCGGTCACCAGGACCAGAAAGGGTGTGCACAAAGAATCAGGATCCTCTAACAGTCTCTACTCAGAGACAAGCACAGAAGACAGCAGGGCCGTCCCAGGAAAGAAGGCCTCGCCATCCCTCCCCAGGCATGCTTCACCTCTTAATTTTCACCTTAAAGCATTTTTCACAGAGATTACTCAAACTAATAAGGCAGAAAATTGACGCTCAATAAATGATTATGACTGCTGTTGAATGATACACACAAACTGAATTAAACTCTTTGAAAAAAAAGGTTATGAGAGATTATGGAAAACAGTTCAGCTATGTATTAATTGGATGACATATTCGCCAGGCAGGAGAATGGGCTGAGAAGTAGAGGAATTTCTAGAATACTCTATGACTGCTGAATTGCTTAGGATTATATTCTCTTCTTAACTTGAACCTGGGGTATCTGTGACTACATGCCAGAACCAGACTCTGTCTGTTCAAGTACTCTAAGAGTCAAGTTCCTGGGAAAGACAGCAATAACCCAGTCACAAGCCGAAGAAAATTAGGAAGGAGGGAAAAAAAAAAAAAAAAATCCAGAAGCTATAAGAAAACTGAATTATCCTCCATGAATTCAAGCCAGAGGCCAAGTGCTTACGTATGGTGGGTATACCTCTCTGCCACCACCAAGGATTCCAGCTACCACCAAGTTGACCTCACAAACAGGTCAAAGGGAACCTCTTAATTACTGGCCAAAAGCCACTGGAAAGAGGGGCAAAATGAACAAAACATCCTCCAAGGAAACACCCACCCTTTCCTGCCTCCAAAAGTTCCTGTGTCCCTTCCCATAGGTCTTTCCAATCCTTCTCGCCTAAAAACTTTCTATCTCTTTCCCTTCTTTGTGGTCTCACCCACTAGGTTGCCCCTCACAGATCAAATGTGTTCAATACATTTTAGCAGTTCTAACCTCAGCCAGAAATGATCTCTTGGGAGCTGTTCCCAAAGCAGACAGGACTCCCCAGAAAAATCCAGCCAGCCATCAGAAGGCTTCCACATGACACAATCTGCAGGATCAATTCAAAAGAAGTACAGCCAGGAGATGCAGCCACAGGAAAAACAGACACCGCCAACTCAATAAGAAATCTGCCTAATATACTAACCCTGGCTCAAAGAAGCCAAATGTTTACCGAATTCCAGAAAAAAAAAAAATCAATCACTTCAAGGAACTGACAGACCAGAAAAAAAATTAGAATCATACAAACTGGAGGTAACTTGAAATAGTTAAAGATAGGTTCCCTGACAAGCTGACTCAGAGTGGTTTTGATGGCTTGCATGGGTCAAATTTTAAACAGTCCTGGACTAAACAAAATAGCCTCGCAGGTTAAATGCCAGGAGTCTGTTACAACTGAATGAGCCCAAGGCTGAGTGAGCTCACAAGATGCTGAGCAGAAATTAGAAGCATATAATAAGGGTTCTTTCATCTTCCTGTTTGTCTGAGTCATCCTCAACCCTGGTTTCCCAAAAATATCATACAATGCCCTCCCCCGACTACTATTACTAAACAAAAGGGGCTTTTACTTGGGTTTCTATGAGTAAAAGGTGGTGGAGGGGGATGGAGTCTCTCCTGTTGTACCAATTACTGCTTATTATTTTGACAGACAGCTCCTAAGCAGATCTATGGGAAGGTTTTTTTGTTACATTTTTTAACATGGCACCTAAAGACCAAGAGTAAATATATTCATGTTTTGACCAGAATTTGCCAAAGGGCTAACCAGCCACAGCACCAAAATGAGTCCTTACATTATAATAGTTTGACCATTTGAAGAGAAAAATGAGGACGTTCCACAAGTTAGAAGATTATGATCCCCAGGTTCCTGACCTACCGACCAATTAAGTCCTGAGGGGTTTCTGCCAGCTTCTCTGAAACAGAGGTCCTGGGAAGAGCAAGCCCCTGGAAGGTACCCTAGACCAGGAAGCAGAGGACAAGGCCAAGGGGGTCACCCACAGATGCGTCTAAGACAGAAGCAGAATAGAAATGGGACAGACCGGCACAGCCTGTTTGGGGTCAAGGATTCCCATACAGTACAAAAACATTCTCAGCTATTTTCCATTCCTGAATCCCACTAGAATAATGTCTCTTTTAGCCAATTAAAAAAAAAAAAAAAAAGGCCAACTCCCAGTGTTCTGAGCCACACTATTCTGGGACTGTAAACAAGTGAAGCAGCCAAACAACGTGATGGGTCTTCTTAAAGGAACGGTCTCAGTGAGATGAGGTCCACCACTGACTTCACCCAAGGACAGGAAGACTCGCCCTGGCCTTCCCTTTCAGACAGGGCTCAAGGCTGTGGATTTCTGAGTCTAGGAAGGCCTGGCCCAGGAGACACTTTCTTAAGTGTCTCATGGACCACTCCTGGGTCACTGGGCTTCCCTATCACCCCACATGTTCAGCAGGAAGGGATTTAACTTTCAGAGCTTTTTGGCATGAAGAGCACCCAGCTCTCCTACCGTTGGGGATCAGTTAGCATGAGGATGAAACGGGGGCAACAGATTCTTAGTGTGCTGCTCTGTTCTTCTGCAAAGAGGGCAGTTACAGCAAGTCTGTAGCAAAGAGACAGTGGAGAATGGAGTGGTTGTAAAAAGAAAGAAAAACTTGGGGCTTAAGTATTTGTATATACATATATTAGATGTGTATCTGTGTATATACAAATATATAATTTTATTATATACATATACAGTATATGAATTTTTTCACCATTTCTGTGACTAGAAATATTTCAGCAAGACAAGATGTCTGAATCCCTCACAAGACTCAACAAAGAGGAAAATACTACCCCCTACCTCCACTAAGAACTCTAATTGTTAGGACTTTATTCTTCTAACCTTTGAGCTTTTTGCTAAGGGCGTTGTCTCTAACTTCAAGAGACTATAGATCTCTTGTCAGTGTGGATCATTTACTTATTGTAAGTTTCTAAATAATGGATCCATGAGTCTCTGGTTTTCCAAGTACAGTTCCAGTAATGTCTAGAAAAGTCAATTAATACAACACAGAAGGTCTAACCATTTCACTAGAGAGGTTACAAAATATGCCAAAAGATAATATTGATTTCAGCTAAATTACTTCTGAGGAACAGAAAAAACCAGAAGAGGGAAGAAAAAGTGGTGTATTGGTTAAATGTTTTCCACTTCACTGGAATCCAGGTCTCCTATCAGAACAAATCTTCATCTCTTAGATCAGTTTCAATTTTAGCACGCTTGACATTTTGTACCAGGTTATTCTCTAGGTGGGGGTTACCCTGTGCATTTTAAGATACTCAGCAGGACTCTGGCTTCTACCCACTAGCCAGGAGCACATAATCCCTGATCCCCCAGCAGTGACAATTAGAGGAGTCTCCAAACATCACCAAATGCCCCCCCCCAACCCCCACCCCTGGGGGTTGGGGGGGGGGTGCAAAATCACCCTTGGTTGAGAACTACCTTGCTAGATAATAACAAATGAGATTACTTTAACTTTTTCTTTATTATGTGAACTGAGTTCTTAAAAGTTTTATCAATATAAGTTTGGGGTTTTAACAATTTAAACCTGGGGTTTTAAGCAGGTGTTATTTGCACAAACCAAATGCCTAGGAGTCACTACTGAGTTCTCTCACTCCTTCACTCGCCCACTCAACATACCAGCATTCCTGTTTCACATCCAAACTTTGTCCCAAATTCATCAATGTCTTTCCATCTCACCACGACAGTGATGGCACCAAATCCAGGCTCCTTCACCCCCTGCATCTACTACAGCCTCCTAAGTGGGTTCCCTACTTTCCTCTTGCCCTCTCCTAGACACTACAATGTAGTCTTCACACCAAAGGCAAGAGCATCTCTAAAAAACTTCTATCAGCGCAAGTGACCTTCTAGCATAAAGCAATCTGGTGCATCCCATGACACTTAAAATCCACACTTATTTTCATGGCCTACAAGGCCCTGCAGGATCCAGCAACTGCTTTTCTCTGCACCTCCATCCTCATCATTCTCTGTCGGCTCACTCCAGCGACACGGGCATTCTTTCTCTACTCAAACGTGCCAGCCCACCTGCTTTCTGTTCTTATTTTCCTCTGTCTGGAGGTCTATTTCCCCAGGTAGTATTAGCCATCAGGTCTTTGCTTTAGAGTCACCTCTACAATAAAACCTTCCCTGACCATCTGGCAAAAGTGGCTTCTCGGTCACTCTTCCTTGATTATACATCTAAACCACCTTTTTTATGTGTTTTACATGTGTGAACTTTGCTTTCCTCCCTCAATGGTAAGCTCTATGACGGCATGGACCAAGCCTTATCTCTGGAGCCTAGGAAATGACTGGCACCAGCATATATACTCCATAAATGTGATGAAATGAATGAAATGTCTTTGGCTAGTAGGCCAGATGTGTCCATTTAAGAGCCACCAATGAGTTCCTGCTTCTGAGACTAAAAGTCAATCTCTCCCCAAATTTGCCATTCCAGTATACACTCAAATGGCAACGGGTTAATGATAAAATTGTCAAAAAAAAAAGAAAAGAAAATTGTCACCTCCAAAAGGAAGCTTTTTGTCCTTCCAGGTTTTCCAAAAGACACTAAATAATACTCAGATCACAAACAACAAATCTTAGGAGATTCTAGGCCAGAGAATTTGAGGGAACCTCACATAACGTAACAGCCTACAAGCTGCTAAAATAATCCTTATGCACTAAACCGAAAATGACCAAAGCCCACAAATGCCTAGAAACACGCAGAGAAAAACAAAATTGGGGCCTAAATCATGAAATCTTCACTGATATGAGGAAGGAGTTCTTCAATGCTAACAGTCTTGCATTTACATAGAGCTGTGTTTCATTTGATCCTCACCGTAGCCATGAGGAATTGGTGAGCTGATGCTACTGACCAGAATGAAGTTTGATTAGAAAGTTTAAACGACTTGGTGAGAGAGAACAGAAGTATCATGGCACAAGGATCTTGGAGCGTAAATCCTCTGCCACTTACTGTAACTTGATCTTGGGAAGTCATTTCATCTCTCTGTGTCTCAGTGTCCTCATCGAGAAAATACACTGCTTGTAGATGAAATGTTATTCCCTAAAATGCATATGTTGAAATCCAACTCCCAACGTGACAGCACTAGGAAGTAAGGCCTTTGAGAGGTGATTCAGTCATGAGGGTAGAAATCTTATGAACAGGATTAGTGCACTTATAAAAGACACTCCAGAGAGCTTCTTCCTGCAACGTGAGGACACAGTTGAGAAGACAGCTGTCATGAACCAAACACTCATCAGACACTGAATCTGTCAGTGCCATGATTTTGAACTTCCTAGCCTCTAGAACCATGAGAAATAAACTTCTGTTACTAAACCTCCCCATCTATGCTATTCTATTATAGCTGCCCAACTGACTAAGACATACAACTTACTTCATAGGCTGTGGTAGGGTGAAATTGCCCCCCCCCCCCACCTCCAAAGATGCCCTCATCCTAGTGCCTAGAACCTGTAAATATGTCTGTCACTTCAGAGGACAAAAAGGCTTTGCAGATATGACTGAATTAAGGACCTTGAGGAGGGGAGATTATGCTGGATTATCCAAGTGGATCCAACGTAACCACAAGGATCCTTGCAAGAGGGAGGCAGAAGGGCCACAGGCAGAGAAGCAAGTGACAGCAGAAGAAAAAAGATGGAAAAAAGGATTAGAAGATGTTAACACTACTAGCTTTGAAGCTGGATGGTGGGGCCACAAGCCAAAGTATACAAGAGGCTTCATGAAGCTAGAAAAATAAGGAAACAAATTCTTCCATAGTCTCCAGAAGGAACACAGCCCTATCAATCCATTTTAGGACTTCTGATCTCTGACCTATAATAAAATAAACTTGTGTTGTTTAAGTCACTAAATCTGTGATAATTTGTTATAGCAACAGTAAGAAACTAATACAGAGCTATTTATCATCAGGATTCGATGAGCTCAAATGCTATGCACAGTGCCAAGTACCAAAGTAAGAGCTCTTTAAATTTTAACTATGATGAGCCAAGACCAGAACCCAGGGGAGATTCAGAGAAGCACTGCAGGAACAAAGAAAATAAGGTTCAGAAATTTGGTAGCATCGATCTAAATTCAAAATGCACACATCATTTGACAAAGATTCCATTTCTAAATAGATTTATAGGATATTCAATACATCCTTAGTTGCAACAACTCAAATATCCTGTATTAGGCTAAAATTATAGAAAAATCATTCAACCAAGGACTAGGCAGCCTTTAAATAATGCGGTAAACCCCAATATGCAGATAAGGAAAGTTCTACAAGACGTACACTTTGATGAAAAACAGCCAAGGACAGAACAGCAAGTATATTAGATTCCCTTTTTGTTGAAAAATTTAAAGGATGCATACATATATTCATAAGCATACGTGACAAAAATTCTAGAAGGGCACATAGTTAACTGTTAATGGTGAATGTTCTAACAAAAGAGACCAAGAGCATGGAGTAGGAGGGGAACTCTTGTCATTGTATGTTCTTTCATATGGTTTTAGCCTTTTTACTAAGTATGTATGTGATATGCATTTCTAAAAAACTGAGGCTGAGATGTGACATCACTAATCAAGTATTTATGGGCTAACGTGTCCACCATTGTATGACCCAGGGCACAACACAGGGTCCTGCTCTCCAGGAGTTCACAATCTAGCTGAGTTCATCATCTAGATTTATATCAGACAATCACCTCTCTAATTGTTTAAGACGTTCACATTAGAAAAGGGAACCAGACAGTTTCTCCATGTACTTTTCCACTATGACTCTATGAGAACAAATCACCACCTCAAATTCTTATCTAATCCATTAGTCCCAACCAAAGCTGCTTGCAATTAATAAAATGTTATTTCCTGGGAAGTAGTCAATGTTTATGAAGGAGAAATCTTTACAGAACAACCCAATTATAATATACATATATACATAACACATTACAAGAAAAAAAGATGCACAAACAGTTGGATTTGTCTTCTTTGGTATACCTTCTTCTATTTTCTTAATTCTCTACTAAGAAATATGCATCAATGCTACGAAAAGAAAATACAGCCTCCTCCCCTCAAAAAACACTCTTTTTGGTGTTGACACAATATCCATGAGGATTACTGGTCATCCCAAATCTTCCTCTCATTTTGCGAAGCTGACAACACTGCAAAGTATTCCACATTAAAGAGAACTGGTGGCAAAACCAACAAGAATCATCCAAATCCAAGTGTTCCATTTATAAATATTTAGTCCACACTGTCACCCAATTAGACAATAATCCATAAAGAGACATTATTGCTAACAAGGGAGGCAGAAGGGGATCTGGGTCATTCTTCCATAACTCTATTAGTTCCTTTCAGCCAAGAAAGAAAAGCCTGTGTTAGCAAAGTATTTAGCTGACAATACATGTACGTAGAAATCATGATGCAGTTCATCTCCATAATCTTATCTAAGGAGCAAAAAGACAGATGAAAAATATTCAAGGGTAATTAGAGAGTTTCCAAGTGGTAACTTACAAACGTACTCCTCCAATCTGGAGGCTTGAGGAGTCATCACAGCTAAAAGTACTGAATGTACCACAAATACTCCCTGATACAGACAAATACAACAAACTGATGCTGACTCCAAATGCCAGGCCCGTTGATAAGAGCCTTTCCATTTCCACTCCTAATTTCTTTGAATCCTCTCAATTGCTACTACGATGTGGAAGTGAAACTGAGGCATGGAGTTTAAATAACTTATCCATGGTTATAGAGTCAGTGAGTGAAGCCAGGATGTGAATTCAAGCAGTCTTCATTCGAGAGTATAGACATGATAATGATACTAGCTACAATGGAAAGTATAAACATTTATCTACCCCCTTTCCCAATCGGCCCAACTGTCATACACTTTCACCTCCCCAACTTGCTCCTATCACTCACCACCCTCTCCCTAGCTCAGAATTAAATCAAATATTCTCCAGTCCTGTAACCACAGATGCCCTTACTGGCCTCTACTGCTCAGAAGCCAATATACGAGAATAAGAGCCCATCTGGAGAGGATACTACCCCTAGGAAATGCCCACTTTTCAAAGACCTGTCTCCCAATGGAGCTAGCAGGGTTATGACTTGCAGCCTTCCACTCCCCTGGGACCCACCGAAAAAGTCAGTGTTTCTTTCCCTGTACAGTTTCTCCTCATTCACATGGATTCACAACTTACCAAAGTGCTCTCATTCAGAAAGTGGTTCTAAATCAGTTCCTTCTGATAATAACCCTAGTAATAATAAAGACTGCTATCATATACTGAGTATTCATTATCTAACAGGCTTTACAAACACTGTCATTTCTTCCTCACAACAACCCGATGAAGTAGGCACTGTCCCCAGTTTACAGATGAGAACATTAAGACTCAGAGAGGTAAAGTATTGATAATTCAGCCCAAGGTCATGCAGCTGGTAAGTGACTGAACCTGACTCCGTGCAACTTAAGCTTTCGGAAGTCTTGCCTCTTAGCGATTAAAATGTGAGCTCCTCCTGGACGTTCCCTGAGAGTCACCTGCCAACAACACATCTCCTCCACTACCACATGAATCCTACCATCACTGAGCGCTTACCTGAATTTCTTCATTTTCATCTACCAGGAGGAAACTCACAACCTTCTCAGTCATCTTCTTCCTCTTGGTCTCCTCATCCATCCCTTCTTCTTCCAGCAATTCCTGGACCTTAGTGACATGGTACACAGTGACGGGGTGCCTCCTTTTGTTACCCCCAGAATGAGTCCTCTTCTGGCACTCCAGGCACAAGTTGATTTTACAGGTCTGGCACCTCACCACTGCCCTCTGCTTCACACCTGGAGAGTGCCCATTGGGGCCCTTGCAGGGGTCACAGTAAGGGACATGGCCAGCTTTGAGTCTGATCCGCTCATGGTTTCTCAGGCGCTCCTGCCGATGGAGTTCCTCCTCACAACGGAGACACTGCAAGCTGCAACACTCATCACACTCGAAGACAGCTTCATCAGACCCGCTGCAGGTGTAACTCTCCTGGCACAGCAGCCCCGGGTTCAGGCCCTTCTCTGCTGGGGAAGTCTGGGCACTCATATTCAGACTGGAAGGAAACCACCTACCGTGTAACAGTAACTGGGCTTTCCCCAGGGGAAGTGAAGACAGAGGTGTCCAGTCTGAAGACTGCACACAACTTCCACAGGGTTCTGAATACTCTAAAAAAAGTGTTTTGGTTTTTTTTAAAAAAAACAATTAATGTCCTATTAGAATTCTCCACACACTCACAAATGTTCCAATGTTTAATTTTCTGCCTCTAAGACTCTTGAATCAGCAGCAACGTTGATTTGGTTTGATAGTTTCATCCTCCATAAAGTGCAGGCAAATATGTGGTCAAAATCAACTTGAAAGGGTCTTTTATGGCTATCTGAGAGAGATCTGATGGATTTACTGAGGTGGGCTCATGGGTGGGGCCTCAGCCGCAAGGTTTTGGTAATGAAAGCGTGGTCAGGAGCTTTTCAATATTATCCAACCTCAAGTCAATATTTCTGGGGATACCTAGAATAGAGGCAGGAAAAGTATCTCACTCATCTAAAAGAAGTGCACCTTTACAAAAAGAACAAAAAGATTGTGATTAAATATGAGGCCAAAACTCCCAAGAGAAATTTCATTCTTGAAAGTTAAACACTGACTCATTCTGATCCTAGAAATTTCTCCTCAAAATCATGATTAAGGCTGTTCCTGTTGAAAACAACAACTACCTCTAGGATCAAAGCACTTAAGAGACTCTCGCTTTATTTCCCAGACTGAAATTCTCTGTTCCCTGAGTTATTAAATTCAGAATCGAAAGCACTAAGCAAACAGTCCTTGAAGGGACAGCCTTCTGCACCCGTCCCTGCACTCCACAATTGGGAGAGGTGAAGAAAGATGCCTGTAAAAAGCTACAGGAGCAGTAATAATAAACTCTAGCTCCATCAAAGTCCTGGGCAGGTCCAAAGACCCTTGTAACTGGGCTGTTTCAACTCTAGACAGATGCCTATTAAGGACTCTGAACCTGGAAACAGGCACCATTCTATGGTGCTTAAAAACAATTATTGTACTTCCTTTCGTCCTTTTCTCTAATTGCAAAAATAGGGAGCAACAGGAGACAGAATTCCTTCACTATGGCCCACTGCAAAGCCAGACGTGCAGTAAGTTAAATAATTTTTCTCTTTGTCACTCAAAACCCAACTTTAAAATAACTTTAAAAAAAAAAAAGAAAGAAAGAAAAATAAGTGGGGCAAGAAAGGGGCTTTTGTCCCTTCTACAATCATATTTCTAACTCCCCTTCGTCTGGACACACATTCTAATGCTCCAATGAAATGTAAAGCCCTCCTCTCAGGTATTCACTCCTCCCATACATAAATCAATCTATCCATCTAATTTTTAGATAAACAGAGACGGCGAAAGGAATGACTAGGAGACCTTATTTACACCCTAAACACAGGCGTGCCCAAGCAGCTCCCGCAACGTTAACAAAAATCAAAATTGTCACAATTGATTAAAAATGTAAAACCAACCTTTAAAAGGATACCTCTCCGCCCACCAGGACCCAAGCAAACAGCCTGCCCACTCGGCCTCCCACCTCGACGCCTCTCCCCAGCCGGGGATTTCTCACCCTTCCTTCCTCCCAGGCAACACCACCTCAACCCGAGGGGCTGGAGCAGGATCTAAGAACAAAGGAGGTCCCCCCAAATCTCCCCCACGCTGGCAGAGGCCAGAGTCGAATCTATTGTTTATACCACCCCACCCCCACCCCAGCCGCACCCGCCCCCCCTTCCTCCCGGGGGCAGGGGGAGCTCCAGGGCTACCTCTCGCCCGGCGCAGGGCCGTGCCCTTCCCTCCCCGACCGCGGCGGCCCGGGAACCCCACCACTAAGCAGTTCTGTCGCGGCGAGGCGGCGTCCGGGAACCACTGCGCGCCGGTGGAGGCGGGGGCTGTTCTTCAGGGCACCGGTGGATCCATCCTCATCTTCATCTCCGCCCCCCCTCCTCCTTCGCTGTCTCCCGGGCTTCCTCCTCTCCTGTTGTCAGTTAGGATCAGCTGATCGGAGTGAACTTCTCCCTGCTCGGACTAACAGGAAGGCGTGAGCGCTGCAGCCCACTGAGGGAGGAGCGGGAGAGGTGGAGCCTGACAGCGGCGGGGGCGGAGAGGTGTGCGCACAGCCTCCTGGGAATTGTAGTTCCTCGGAGTGGCACCCTTCCCCAACTTCCCGGAAGTGAAGCCTCTGAATGACTACAACTCCCGATACGGAAGACGCTGCTCCTGCGAAGAGGCGCTAGAGACAGGCCCTCGAGCATTATGGGACTTGGAGTTTTTGCGCTGACTGCGGTTTCCGCAGGTTTCAGCACGTTGTTCTGGGTAGTGGCCAGAGAAGGAGTGGCTCTAAATTAGAGAACTGATGTAATATGTAGTATAGGCCAGGCAAATAATTCTATTTCAAGTAACTTTTATTGCGCACCATTCCTTTAGAAATGTGTTAAAAACAGGCAGTCTCCAGTTACCCAATTTCGTCTTGCACAAACTAAGACCAGAAAGAATTTATATGAGAATATGAGTAGTCTTGGAATGTTCTGCAAGCCAAGCATTAATTTTTTTTCTCCATTAATTTATTTCTCTGACCTTTCCTTACTTACCTTCAGAACTTCCGAGTTTTAAATCGGCTTTTGGTTAGAGAGGGGTACATTTATCCAGGTAAATTTTCAGGCTACAATACAAGCTAATGGTTAACACTGTTACCTGTTTTTTTGTTTGGGTTTTTTTGTTTTGTTTTGTTTTGTTTTGTTTGGAAATTGTCTTTTATTCAGTGCTTTCACTTTTTGTCTTTTCTGCTGTTTCTTAGAACAACACCGGAAGAAAGCCTGGTGTAAGAGCACTGGTCTGAGGGGCTGAAGACTGTGATTGTTCTAAAAAGCTCCTGGGCAAATCATGCAACTCTCTATGAAATAAAAGGACTGTATCAATGGAATCTCAAAGGTCCCTGCCAATTCTCATGTTATCTGACTCTGTCTTGATAATTGTTAACCCAGGAGAGAAAGCGATGGTTAAGTGACTTGCCAAGGTCATAAAGCAAATAATTGACAAAGCTGGGACAAGAACCCATCTCCTGAATTAAAGTGAGATAATTTTTTACCTGATGATTCAAGGGACATAGTTAGACCAATAGTAAAGCCAAATCTACATAACAAAGTATAAGTTATTTGTGAGGGTTAAATTGCTGAAAATTATGTTTTCAAGACTGGACAGATAGTCAACAGTTGGACTAACAACAAAACTTCGTTGAGAAATGCCACATCACAAATCAAGATGCTAAGAACTAAGCTACCTGTAGCAGTTTGTAATTTTCAGGTTTTAAAGGGAGAAGAGGAAAAGAGGGATTTTAGAAATGAACTTAAGATAAAAGATCTTGAGCTAGGCTCTAAGGATTGGCTAGCGTGTCACAAAATTTCCCTAGAAGGTTTTATTTCTAACCTACCACAATAATTTTTTATAATCTTAATAGTTTACTTCATACTCCTAAGCATAAAATGAGGATATTAATATATCTTGAGGACAAAATGGTATTTAAGTAAATAAGTGAAGTCGCTTCAGTCATGTCCGACTCTTTGCAACCCCATGGACTGTAGCCTTCTAGGCTCCTCCGCCCATGGGATTTTCCAGGCAAGAATACTGGAGTGGGTTGCCATTTCCTT
Source organism: Dama dama (assembly GCF_033118175.1). NCBI lineage: Eukaryota > Metazoa > Chordata > Mammalia > Artiodactyla > Cervidae > Dama > Dama dama. The sequence goes on along the minus strand of NC_083692.1, from coordinate 19,257,200 downwards.
CTCCAAAGTGGTATTTAATCCTTTTTAAAACTTTAAATGGTATTTAATCCTCCAGTACTTTGGCCACCTGATGCGAAGAGCCAACTCATTGGAAAAGACCCTGATGCTGGGAAAGATTGAAGGCAGGAAGAGAAGGGGACGACAGAGGATGAGACGGTTGGATGGCATCACCAACTCGATGGACATGAGTTTGAGCAAACTCCGGGAGATAGTGAGGGACAGGGAACCCTGGCATTCTGCAGTCCACAGGGTTTCAAAGAGTAGGACACAACTGAGAGACTGAACAACAACAACCGGGAGATAGTGGAGGAGGCGGAGGAGCCTGTGTGCTGTAGTCCGTGGGGTCGCGTGGGGACTACAGATTTGACTTTGCAACTGAACGACAACAAACCTAGTGGTTAACTCTGGGAGGGAGCTGATATGATCAGGGCACATGGTAGGCATCTGGGTGTTTGTTGGTAGTGTTCTACTCTTGACCTTCGTAGTAGCTATACCAATACTCACTAGATTTTGCTTTACACAATTTATGTTTTTTGTACTTTCCCATTTGTATACATTGCAATACAATACAGTTAGTCGCTCTGTGCAACCACATGTATTGTAGCCCACCAGGCTCTGCTGTCCATGTAATTCTCTAGGCAAGAATACTGGAGTGGGTAGCCATTCCTTTCCCTAGGGCATCTTTCCAGCCCAGGGATCGAAACCGGGTCTCCTGCAGATTCTGAGCCACCAGGGAAGCCCATTTGTATATCTCACTATAAAAAATAAAATTTAAAAATTTTAATTAGAAAAAACTGAATAATGCAAAAGGTGACAGGAAAGTAGAACCTACGAGGTAAGCAAGCCAAGCTTTTGGACTTACTGATTTCCTTAGGTCACTCAGCACAGCATTTTAAAGGTCTTTTTTTTTTTTTAAAGGTCTTAACCCCAACAAGACATACAAAACAAGTAAAAGGTTTTCAGTTTTGTCATTTTAAAATATGATAATCTATTTCATCAAATTATGTTTGAGTCCACCAACCTATGAGCTATATTTTCCTTCCAGTAGTTAAGGCAGAAGTTGTGAATCAAACTGCCTTAATCAGTAAAAGAAATGATTTGGTTCACATAATTGGACAATCTGGGGATTATCATTTCTGCCAAATCTCAATCTTGGCGTCAAATAACATATTCAAGATCTTATTTCCTTCTCCATTTCTCATCTTTGAGAAATGCACTCAATTAATTTTTGACAAAGGTGCAAAAGCAATTCAGTTACAGGAAGTGTTGTCTTTCCTTTATCTTTGAGGAAGAATGATGCTGGAGTAATTGCACACAAAAAAATAGGCAAAAAGAAAAAAAATTAACCTCAACTTGAACCTCATACCTTACACAAAAATTGATTAAAAACTGATCGTAGATATAAATGTAAAATGCAAAACTATAAAATTTTAAGAAGAAAACGTGAGAAAATCTTCAAGACCTAGGCTAAGTGAAGAATTTGTTGACACGACAGTAAAAGCACAATTCATAAAAGAGAAAGTTGATACAATGAGATGTCAACAAATTAAAAACTTTTTCTCTGTTAAAAAGGTACTAGAAAATACCTTGATCCCTAGCTGTGCCAGTCAGATTCTCTGCCAGGGCATTTAGAAATAACATCCAAAAACAGTGAATAGAGTGGACATTTGCCACAGAGAGTTTGCTCAATATATAATCTCCTTTCTGTGTTTGGAGATATATACCTGTTGTGTGAGAGTTGATGAGACATTTGTTCAATCAGTAGGCTGACCATGGACCATGAGTACATAGTAACAACATTAAATAAATAAATAAAAACAGTTTGGAATTCAAAATGAAACTTCTGTCTCCGCGAGCATGCTTGACATGGTATTCTAAAAAGACTTACGCAGCAGAATACTCAGATGTTAGGTAAACTACAAAAAATATATATTTAAATACATTACTACACTGACAGGAAAATAAGAGCAATCCCCAAGTGTTAAAAAGAGAAAGTCAAAAAAGAAAGTTAAAAAAAAAGCCACAAGCAGGGTGGTAATTCCTGGGGAAGTTTGGGAGACTATCCTAGAGTCTTTTATATATATATATATTTACTTTATTTATATATATATAAATATATATATATATATATATATTTACTTTATTCAGCTGTGTCAGGTCTTAGTTGCAGCACCCGGGATCTTCAATCTTTGTTGAAGATCTTTAGTCAAGACATGCAAACTCTTAGCTGTGGCATGTGAGATCTAGTTCCCTGATGAGAGATCGAACCCGGGACCCTTGCATTGGGAGCACGGAGTCTTAACCACTGGACCACCAGAGAAGTCTCAGAGTCTTGATAACAATTTCAAGGAGAGAAACAGAAGAGAAAACTGGGCCATAAAAGAGAGTCCTTGCAAAAGAAAAGAAAGTGAAAGTCACGTGTGACTCTTTGCAACCCCAAGGACTATACAATCCATGGAATTCTCCAGGCTAGAATACTGGAGTGGGTAGCCGTTCGCTTCTCCGGGGGATCTCCCCAACTCAGGGATCAGACTCAGGTCTTCCGCATTGCAGGTGGATTCTTTACCAGCTGAGCCACAAGGGAAGCCCCCCAAGAAAGCCTGGAGTCCAAGGATGGACTAAAAAATTTTACCTGCCAGCAGGGGGAGCAAGAAAAGAAACCTGTCTCTGTGTGTGACTATTGCTCAGTTCTTAAGTTGTGACTTTGCGACCCCATGGACTGTAGCACGCCAGGTTCCTCTGTCCACCACTATCTCCCAGAGTTATAGGTGGACTATATCCTACAGTAATGATCACAAGTGTCTCTTCTAAAAATATGTAAACATGGTTTTATCATCATGAAGGTCTGAGGTTTGAACTGAAAGGAGAAATAGACAAATGCACAAAGAGTTGAAGAAAATCAGTTAAAACAGGAAAGCCTTGAACAACATTATCAACCAACTTGATATTCCCAACAGCAGCAGAACATACCTTCTCTTCAAGTATAGACAGGACATTCATCAAAATAGATCATGTTAGGCAATAAAACAAATCTCAGTAAATTTAGAAATACTGAAATCATATAAAGTGTTTTCTCTGATCACTATGGAATTAACTGGAAATCTGTATCTGAAATATATCTGGAAAATCCCCAAATATTTGGAAATTAAACGATACACTTCTTTTTTTTTTTTTTTTTTTAAACGATACACTTCTAAATGATGCTTTGGTCAAAGAACGCACAAAGGAAATTAGAAAGTATTCTGAGTTGAATGGAAATGAAAACAATAAATAAAGACAATGCTTAGAGAGAAATTGTAGGATATAAAGTTTGTCTCAGATCCAAGGTGATTCCCTCTTCCAAGGGGCCTACTAGTGCCCCTCCTCAGGAAAGTAGCAACTTGGAATAAAATCTGGCACGCCTCAGGTGTCTGAGGAAAGGGGGTGTTCATTTCCTTTGCCTGCCTTTGGCTGCCTACATGTATGCTTAATCCTGGATAGGCTTGTGCTTTCTCATTCGCATACTGAAACTGCCTTCTTTCTTTACATAGGCCAGAGGCATTGATGTACAGCAAGTTTCCTTAGTCATCAACTATGACCTCCCCACCAATAGGGAAAACTATATCCACAGAATCGGTCGTGGTGGACGTTTTGGCCGTAAGGGTGTGGCTATTAACATGGTGACAGAAGAAGACAAGAGGACTCTTCGAGACATCGAGACCTTCTACAACACCTCCATTGAGGAAATGCCCCTCAATGTTGCTGACCTCATCTGAGGGGGGCTGTTGTGCTACCTAGCACCAGCCAGGGATAAAACCTTGGAGGGGGCTGAGGAGCAGCAGGAGCGGGGAGGGAAGGGAGCCAAGGGATGGACATCTTGTCATTTTTTTCTTTTTTTTTTTCTTTGACTCTTTGAATAAATGTCACTTTTTGAGGCAAAAAAAAAAAAAAGTTTGTCTCAGAAAAATATAAAGGTCTCAAAGCAGTTATGTAGGCTATTGTCTTATGGAACTAGAAAACAAGAGCAATAAATCCAAAATAAATAAGAGGAAAAAATAATTAAGATCAGAGCAGAAACTCATGATATAGAAAACAACACAAAAAATAATCCAAAAGATGGTTCTGAGACAAGATTTTCTTAAATTAGTAAATTTATATCTAGACTTACCCAAAAAAGAGAAAAAAGACACAAACACAGTTACGGAAATGGAAACAAGAATCACTACAAATCCTAATATAGTAGAAGAATAATAAATAGTATTAATAACTTTTTGTTATTATAAATGCAACTACTTACAAGAAACGGCCAAATTCCTTAAAGCAAACTGCCAAACATGACTCTAAATGTAACCAGAATAACCCTTTATCTATTAAGATGAATTTTAGTTTAAAACTTCCTCACAAAGACAATTCCAAGCCCAGACAGCTTTGCTGTTGAATTCTATTACTATTACCAAACACTTGAGGAAGAAGCAATACCAATTCTACACAAATTCTTCCAGAAAATAGAAGAGGGAACACTTCCCAACTCATTTTTGAAAACTTATAATTGGTGTGTAACATTGTATTAGTTTCAGGTGTACAACATCATTATTTGATGTGTACATACACTGTAAGATAATCACCACAATAGTTAATATCTGTCACCATAAATAGTTACAATTTTTTCTTTTCTTTCTTAGCCATATCATGTGACTTGTGGGATCTTATCTCTCCAACCAACTAGAAATCAAACCCAGGCTCTGGGTGTGAGAGCACCAAGTCCTAACCACTGGACTTCCAGGGAAGTCCCCGCAATTTTTTTCTTGTAATGATAGACATGAGTTTGAGTAAGCTCCAGGAGTTGGTGATGGACAGGGAAGCCTGGCGTGCTGCAGTCCATGGGGTCACAAAGAGTCGGACACGACTGAGTGACTGAACTGAACTGAATGAGAAAGTTTAAGGTAAATTTTAAATATGCAATATGGCATTATTGACTACAGTCACAATATTGTACATTACACCCCCATGATGTATTTATTTTATAGCTATAAGTCTGTTCTTTGGACCCCCATCACCCAATTTGCCCACCTCTCAACTTCCCTCCACCTCTGGCAGTCATCAGTCTGTTGTTCCCTGTATTTTTGAGCTTGGGTTTTTTTGTTTGTTTGTTTTCACATAAAAGTGAGAGCATACAACGTTTGTCTTTCTCTGATTTATTTCACCTAGCATAGAGTCTTCAAGGTCCATCCATGTGGTCACAAGTAGCAAAATGTCATTGATTTTATGGCCGAATAACATTCCACTACTTATGTTTCTCACATATTTTTTATCTATTCACCTGTCAATGAACATTTAGGTTGTTTCCATATCTTGGCTACTGTAAACAATGCTGCAATGAACCTGGGGGGCATATATTCTTTAGAATTAGTGGTTTCATTTTCTTCCTATAAATACTCAGAAGTAGGATTGCTACATCCTATGGTAGTTTTGCTTTTGTTTTAGAAAACTCCATACTGCTTCCCATAGTGACTATGCGATTTACATTCCCACCAACAGTGCACAAGGACTCTCTTTGCTCCATATCCTCATGAATATTTTTTTATCTCTTGTGTTTTTGATAATAGCCACTCTAACAAGTGTGAGGTGATGGTGAGGTGGTTTTGATTTGCATTTTCTTGATGATAAGAGATAAGCATATTTTCATGTACCTGTTGGCTATATGTAGGTCTTCTTTGGAAATACATCTATTTTCAGATATTCTGCCCATTTTAAAATCAGATCTTTTGTTGTTGTTATTGAGTTGTATGAGTTCTTTACATATTTTGTATATTAACCGCTTATCAGATACATGACTTGAAAATATTTTCTCCTATTCAGCAGGTTACCTTTTTATTTCATGGATGATTTCTTTTGCTGTGCAGAAATTTTTTAGCTTGATGTAGTCCTACTTGTTTATTTTTGCTTTTGCTGCTTTTGTTTTTGGTGTCGGATCCAAAACATCTTTGCCAAGACTGATATTACCAGATATATTTTCTCCCAGAAATGTTATGGTTTCAGGAGAAAATAGTGTCACTTTTATAATAGCATCAAAAAGAATAAACCACCTCAAAATAAAATTTAACCAAGGAGATGAAAGACTTATGCACTGAAAATGACAAAACACTATTGAAAGAAATTTAAAAAGTTGTGAATAAGTGGAAAGACATCCCGTGTTCATAGATTGAAAGATTTAATCTTGTTATGATGGCAGTACACCCCAGACTGATCTACAGATTCAATGAAATTTCTATCAAAATTCTGAACACTTTTTTTGTAGAAATGGACAACTGATCTTAAAATTCCATATGGAATTGCAAGGAACCCTGAGTAGCAGTGTTGAAACAGTCTTAAAAAGAACAAAGCTGGAGTACTCACATTCCTTGACTTCAGAATTTTTCAGAAAGCTACAATGATCAAAACAGTGTGGTACTTACACATGGATAGAAGTATTTATCAAAGGAATATAATTGAGAGTTTATAATTAAAATGGGTGCATTTACTGTCAGTTGATTTTTTACAAAAGTTCCAGGACTATTCAATGGAGGAAAGAAGTCTTTTCAAGAACTGGTGCTGAGACAATTAGATATACACATGCAAAAAAATGAATTTGGACCCCTATACTACAACATATACAAAGTGAAAGTCACTCAGTTGTATCTGACTCTTTGTGACCCCATGGACTATACAGTCCAAGGAATTCTCCAGGCCAGAATACTGAAGTTGGTAGCTGCTCCCTTCTCCAGGGAATCTTCCCAACCCAGGGATGGAACGCAGGTCTTGAACATTGCAGGTGGATTCTTTACAAGTTGAGTCACAAGGGAAGCCCAATACTGGAGTGGGTAGCCTAGCTCTTCTCCAGAGGATCTTTCCAACCCAGGAATCAAACTGAGGTCTCCTGCCTTGCAGGTGCATTCTTTACCAACTGAGCTATCAGGGAAGCCCCACAACATATATAAGGATTAACTCAAATCCAAGATGTAAATGTAAAAGGTAAAACAACGAAATTTTGTTTAAAAACAGAGGGGCTTCCCTGGTGGTCCAGTGGTTAAAGAATCCACCTACCAATACAGGGCACATGGGTTCAATTCCTGGTCCTGGAAGATACCACATGCTGTGAAGCAACTAAGCCCATGGGTTGCAGCTACTGAGCCTGTGCTCTAGAGCCCACAAGAAACAACTTTTGAGCTCACACACTGAAACCCACGCACCTAGAGCTGGTGCTCCACAACAAGAGAAGCCACTGCAATGAGAAGCCCGCGCATGACCATGAACAGGAGCCCGTGCTCTTGAGAACTAGAGAAAGCCTGCATGCAGCAACAAAGACCAGTGCAATCCATATATATAAATATATGTATATAAAAGGAGTGCTCTGATGATCCAATGGTTAAGATTTAGAGCTTTCACTGCCATGGGCTCAGGTTCAATTGTTGGTTGGGGAACTAAAATCTCACAAGACCCACAGCATCACCAAAAAAAAAAGTAAAAATACAGGTATATATCCACATGACCTTGTGCTACTATCTGAATGTTCATGTCCCTCCAAAACTTATGTGCTGATATCTTAATCCCCAAAGGTGATGATATTAATAGAATATTAATATATTATTATTTGGGAGGTGATTAGGTCGTTAGCGGGGAGCCCTCATGAATGGGATTATAGAAGAGATCCCACTCAGCTTTCTAGTCCCTTTCTGCCATGTGAGTCAGCTAGGAAGAGTGTTCTCGCCTGGCCCTGCTGGCACCCTGATGTTGACTTCTAGCCTCCAGAACTGTGGCCATTAAATTTCTGCTGTTCATAAAGCTCTGCAGTCTGTGGAATTTTGCTGTAGCAGCCCGAACACACCAAGACACCTTAGACTTGGCAACAGTTTGAGTTGGCAACAGTTTTCAAGGATGACACCAAAAGCACAAACAAACAAAAAAAAGTACATTGGACTTCATCAAAATTAAAAATTTTGTGCATCAAAGGATGCTGTAAAGAAAGTGAAAAGACAACCTGCAGAATAGGAAAAAAAGATTTGTAAATCATACATCTGTGGGAAATTCTTAAAAAGATGGGAATACCAGACCACCTGATCTGCCTCCTGAGAAATCTGTATGCAGGTCAAGAAGCAACAGTTAGAACTGGACATGGAACGACAGGCTGGTTCCAAATAGGAAAAGGAGTACATCAAGGCTGTATATTGTCACTCTACTTATTTAACTTATATACAGAGTACATCATGAGAAATGCTGGGCTGGATGAAGCACAAGCTGGAATCAAGATTGCCGGGAGAAATATCAATAACCTCAGATATGCAGATGACACCACACCTATGGCAGAAAGTGAAGAACTCAAGAGCCTCTTGATGAAAGTGAAAGAAGAGAGTGAAAAAGTTGGCTTAAAGCCCAACATTCAGAAAACTAAGATTATGGCATCTGACCCCATTACTTCATGGCAAATAGATGGGGAAACAATGGAAACAGTGGCAGACTTTATTTTGGGGGGCTCCAAAATCACTGCAGATGTGACTGCAGCCATGAAATTAAAAGATGCTTGCTCCTTGGAAGAAAAGTTATTACCAATCTAGACAGCATATTAAAAACCAGAGGCATTACTTTGCCAACAAAGGTCCGTCTAGTCAAAGCTATGGTTTTTCCACTAGTCAGGTATGGATGTGAGAGTCTGACTATAAAGAAAGCTGTGCACTGAAGAATTGATGCTTTTGAACTATGGTGTTGGAGAAGACTTTCAAGAGTCCCTTGGACTGCAAGGAGATCCAACCAGTACATCCTAAAGGAAATCAGTCCTGAATATTCATTGGAAGGACTGATACTGAAGCTGAAACGCCAGTCCTTTGGCCACCTGATGGGAAGAACTGATTCATTTGAAAAGACCCTGATGCTGGGAAAGATTGAAGGAAGGAGGAGAAGGGGATGACAGAGGATGAGATGGCTGGATGGCATCACCAACTCAATGGGCATGAGTTTGAGTAAACTCTGGGAGTTGGTGATGGTCAGGGAGGCCTGGCGTGCTGCAGTTCATGGGGTCGCAAAGAGTCCAACACAACTGAGCAAATGACTGAACTGAACTGATGAATCTAATGTTCATAATACATAAAGAATTCTTAAAACTTAATAATAAGAAGTCAAATAATTTAAAAAGAGCAAAGAATGTAAATAGACATTTCTCTAATCTAAAAAGACTAGAGAAAAATGAATGATACATGTATGGCCAAAAAGCACATGGATAGATACTCACTGTGTTTAGTCTCTCAGTCGTGTCCAACTCTTTGCAAACCCATGGACTACAGCTTGCCAGGCTCCTCTGTCCATGAGATTTCCCAAGGCAAGAATACTGAAGTGGGTTGTCATACCCTCCTCCAGGGGATCTTCCCAACCCAGGGACTGAACCCAGGTCTCCCACATTGCAGGCAGATTCTTTACCATCTGAGCCACCAAGCAAGCCCTAAATGCTCATTACAGAAATGCAAACCAAAACCCCAATGAGATATCACTTTACATCCACTAGGACAGGTATAACTAGGGGGAAAAAATCCACAGAATTACAGATATTAGCAATTGAAATCCTCAAACGTTGCTAGTGGGAACGTAAAATGGTGCAGCTGCTTTTGAAAATAGTTTGGTATTTCCTTCAAAAGTTAAACATAGGGCTACCATGTAATCCCACAATTCCATTCCCAGAGACAACATTCAAGAGAATGGAAAACATATGTTCAAATAAAAGTTGCATACAAATATGCATTGTACCATTATTCACAGTGAAAACAATTGAAATGTCCATCAACTAATAAGTGGATAAATAAAACCTGGCATATCCATAGAACAGCATGTTATTCAGCCATAAAAAGGAATGAGGTACTGTCACATGATTCAAATGGATGAACCTTCACAACATGTTAAGTGAAAGATGTTGTTGTTAAGTCATTCAGTCATGTCCAACACGCTTGTGACCCCATGGACTCCTTGGGGAGTCCCATGCAAGACTCCCTGGTCCATGGGATTTCCCAGGGAAGAATGCTGAAGCGGGTTGCCATTTCCTCCTCCGAGGATTTTTCTGACCCAGGGATCGAACCGGGTCTCCTGCTTGGCAGGTGGATTCTTTACCATTGCACCACCTGGGAATGATCAAGTCAGACACAAATCATATTCTATGACTCTGTTCATAGGAAGTGCCCAGAATAGGCAAATCCATAGAAACAAGAATCCAATTAGTGGTTTCCAAGGCTGTGGGGAATGGATAACAGAGAGAGTGACTGATTAATGTACAGAATTTTATTTGAAGGGATGAAAAGTTCTGGAATTAGTGGTGATTGTTGTACAACACTGTGAATGCACTAAAAGCCACTGAATTGTAGACCTAAGAATGTTTAAAATTGTGAACTTTATGTGAATTTTACTTTTAACAAAAACCAAAGCAAAAAAAACAGTGAAGACGATATTAAGTGTAGTTTTGCCTAAGTTGGGTTTGAGGTGCCCAGGAAATATCCTAATAGAGACACTTGGCAGATAGCTGGCCAATAAGAGAAGGGCGTTCACATGATCTAGGCTACAGACATAGATCTGAGAATAGATCTGTATATGTGGACTCATTGTTGAAGCCCTAAGAGTAGATGCGTCAGCTGTGGAATCACTTAGACTAACAAAGGAGGAAGGCCTGCAACAGGACACTGAGGACGAACAACATTTTAAGATGCGAGAACAAGAAGAGGACCATTCAAAGGAGACTGAGAAGGAGGAAGCAGTGTTGTAGGAGGAAGAACCTGGGACACGGAAACCAAGGAAGAAGAAATTGTTAAAGGCAGTGGTCAGGGAGTTCCCTGGTGGTCTGGTGGTTAAGATTTTGCACTTTCATTGCTATGACCTGGGTTCATTCCCCAGTCAGGGAACTGAGATCCCATAGGCTGTGTGGCATAGTCAAGAGAAAAAAAAGTAGTGGTCAGAGGTATTAAATACTAGAGGACTATAAAAGTAGATGTAGTTTTATTGGATTGGTGGGGAACAGGTTCAGATAATAGTTGTAGGATGAGATAATCACCTTCACTGGAGAAAGTCACGGAAATGTAAGTTAAACTGAATTAAATGTCTAACACCATACACGAAAATAAACTCAAAATGGATTAAAGATCTAAATGTAAGACCAGAAACTATAAAACTCCTAGAGGAGAACATAGGCAAAACACTCTCCGACATAAATCACAGCAAGATCTTCTATGACCCAGCTCCCAGAATATTTGAAATAAAAGCAAAAATAAACAAATGGGACCTAATTAAACTTAAAAGCTTTTGCACAACAAAGGAAACTATAAGCAAGGTGAAAAGACAGCCTTCAGAATGGGAGAAAATAATAGCGAACAAAGCAACAGACAGAGGATTAATCTCAAAAATATACAAGCAACTCCTGCAGCTCAATTCCAGAAAAATAAATGACCCAATCAAAAAATGGGCCAAAGATCTAAACAGACATTTCTCCAAAGAAGACATACAGATGGCTCACAAACACATGAAAAGATGCTCAACATCACTCATTATCAGAGAAATGCAAATCAAAACCACAATGAGGTACCATTACACGCCAGTCAGGATGGCTGCTATCCAAGAGTCTACAAGCAATAAATGCTGGAGAGGGTGTGGAGAAAAGGGAACCCTCTTACACTGTTGGTGGGAATGCAAACTAGTACAGCCACTATGGAGAACAGTGTGGCGATTCCTTAAAAAACTGGAAATAGAGCTGCCATATGACCCAGCGATCCCACTCCTGGGCATACACACTGAGGAAACCAGATCTGAAAGAGACACGTGCACCCCAATGTTCATCACAGCACTGTTTATAATAGCCAGGACATGGAAGCAACCTAGATGCCCAGCATCAGCAGACGAATGGATAAGAAAGCTATGGTACATAAACACAATGGAATATCACTCAGCCATTAAAAAGAATACATTTGAATCAGTTTTAATGAGATGAATAAAACTGGAGCCCATTATACAGAGTGAAGTAAGCCAGAAAGATAAACACCAATACAGTATACTAACGCATATACATGGAATTTAGAAAAATGGTAATGATAACCCTATATGCAAGACAGAAAAAGAGACACAGATGTATAGAACAGATTTTTGGACTCTATGGGAGAAGGCGAGGGTGGGATGATCTGAGAGAACAGCATTGAAACATGTATATTATCAAGTGTGAAACAGATTGCCAGTCCAGGTTGGATGCATGAGACAAGTGCTCGAGCTGGTGCACTGGGATGACCCAGAGGGATGGGATGGGGAGGGAGGTGGGAGGGCGGGTTAGGATGGGGAACACATGTAAATCCATGGCTGATTCATGTCAATGTATGGCAAAAACCACTACAATATTGTAAAGTAATTAGCCTCCAACTAATAAAAATAAAGAAAAAAAATGAAATTAAATGTCATTGTCTAGCACTAAAGCAAATGTATGTAAAGGCAATGCCAAAGAATGCTCAAACTACCACACAATTGCACTCATCTCACATGTTTGTAAAGTAATGCTCAAAGTTCTCCAAGCCAGGATTTAGCAATATGTGAACCGTGAACTTCCAGATGTTCAAGCTGGTTTTAGAAAAGGCAGAGGAACCAGAGATCAAACTGCCAACAACCACTGAATCATCAAAAAAGCAAGAGAGTTCCAGAAAAACATTTATTTTTGCTATTGACTATGCCAAAGCCTTTGACTGTGTGGATCACAATAAACTATTGAAAATTCTGAAAGAGATGGGAATACCAGACCACCGACCTGCCTCTTCAGAAACCTGTATGCAGGTCAGGAAGCAACAGTTAGAACTGGACATGGAACGACAGACTGGTTCCAAATAGGAAAAGGAGTACGTAAAGGCTGTATATTGTCACCCTGCCTATTTAACTTATACGCAGAGTACATCATGAGAAACGCTGGGCTGGAAGAAGCACAAGCTGAAATCAAGATTGCCGGGAGACATATCAGTAACCTCAGATATGCAGATGACACCACCCTTATGGCAGAAAGTGAAGAAGAACTCAAGAGCCTCTTGATGAAAGTGAAAGAGGAGAGTGAAAAGTTGGCCTAAAGCTCAACATTCAGAAAGATCATGGCATCCAGTCCCATCACTTCATGGCAAATAGATGGGGAAATAGTGGAAACAGTGGCTGATTTATTTTCGGGGGCTCCAAAATCACTGCAGATGGTGACTGAAGCCATGAAATTAAAAGATGTTTACTCCTTGGAAGGAAAGTTATGACCAACCCAGATAGCATATTAAAAGGCAGAGACATTACTTGGCCAACAAAGATCTGTCTAGTCAAGGCTATGTTTTTTCCAATAGTCATGTATGGATGTGAGAGTTGGACTATAAAGAAAGCTTAGCACCAAAGACGGAGAAGGCAATGGCACCCCACTCCAGGACTCTTGCCTGGAAAATCCCATGGATGGAGGAGCCTGGTAAGCTGCAGTCCATGGGGTAGGGAAGAGTCAGATGACTGAGCGACTTCATATTCACTTTTCACTTTTCTGCATTGGAGAAGGAAATGGCAACCCACTCCAGTGTTCTTGCCTGGAGAATCCCAGGAATGGGGTCGCACAGAGTCAGACACGACTGAAGTGACTTAGCAGCAGCAGCAGCGCTGAAGAATTGATGCTTTTGTTTTTGTTTTTTTTTTTTTAGAATTGATGCTTTTGAACTGTGGTGTTGGAGAAGACTCTTGAGAGTCCCTTGGATAGCAAGGAGATCCAACCAGCCCATCCTAAAGGAGATCAGTCCTGGGTATTCATTGGAAGGACTGATGTTGAAGCTGAAACTCCAATACTTTGGCCACCTGATGCAAAGAGCTGACTCATTGGAAAAGACCCTGATGCTGGAAAAGTTTGAGGGCAGGAGGAGAAGGGGATGACAAAGGATGAGATGGTTGGATGGCATCACCGACTCAATGGACATGAGTTTGGGTAGTTCCGGGAGCTGGTGATGGACGGGGGCCTGGTGTGCTGCGGTTCATGGGGTCGCAGAGTTGAACACGACTGAGCCACTGAACTGAACTGAACTGATGTATGTATGTATATATGTGCTTCCCTGGTGGCTCAGTGGTAAAGAATTTGCCTGCCAATGCAAGAGACCTGGGTTCGATCCCTGGGTCAGGAAGTTACCCTGGAGAAGGAAATGGCAACCCACTCGAGTATTCTTGTCTGGAGAATTCCATGAACAGAAGAGTCTGTGGGCTACAGTCCATGGGGTTGAAAAGAGTTGGACACAACTGAGCGATTTTCACTTTCAATGCAGGAGACTTAGGTTTGATCCCTGGGTCGGGAAAAGTCCGTGGAGAAGGAAAGGCAGTCTACATGGACAGAGGAGCCAGGTGGGCTACACAGTTCATGCTGTTGCAAAAGAATCAGACAGGACTTAGGAACTAAACAATAACAACAATGTATATATGTGTGTTAGAGTTTAAACTATTTTTAGTAATGTAGTTGGTATAGCTCCTTTGAAGAACTATTTGGTAGTATCTATTCAAATTTAGAAATCAGCATACTCTTTCCACTATTCCTTTCCGCTCCTAGCTATCAGTCCTTGAGAATTATGAACATATATTTTGAAGAAAACTTGTATAAAGATGATAACTGCATAATTGTTTAAATGCATACAAACTGGAAACAATGTTCATAAATTTGAAAATTATTAAATAAATTGTATAATGGACTATGGTTGCCTTCTCAGATTCTGTTTCCCTCTTTCTCTTTTCTAACATAATTCTAATTTTGCTCAAATAACCATGTTTACCCCCCACAGACTTTAGATTTTTAGAGAAAGCTGAACTCTCTCTTACCTCAAGGGATAGGCTTGATTTTCTAAGAGTATTTTACCAATTATTTTATTTCAGGTAAGAACAAGAAACAATTTAGGATGTGATCAATTCATGTTCCTAGGGCTTTCAGAAAGTTCTTCCTTGAGCTTCTGGAAGAACTTCCGACCATAAACAAAATGAAAAGACAACCTATGAACTGGGAAAAAATATTTGCAAACAAAATGGACAACAAGGGCTTAATTTTCAAAATATTCGAACCGTTCATACAATCCAATAACAAAAAACCAAATAACTCAATTGAAAAATGGGCAGAAGACCCAAGTATTTCTCTAAAGAAGACATATAGATGGCCAATATGTACATGAAAAGATGCTAGCATCAGTATTAAAGAAAAGCAAATCAAAACTACAATGTAGTATCACCTCAAAACAGTCCTAATGACCATCATCAAAAAGTCTACAAACAATAAAAGCTGGAGAGGGTGTGGAGAAAAGGGAATTCTCCTACCCTGTTGGTGGAAATATAAATTGGTGCCGCCTCTATGGTAAACAGTATGGAATTTCCTTTAAAAAACTAGAGTTGCCATAAGATTCAAAAGTAATGTCTCTGCTTTTTATTATGCTATCTGGGTTGGTCATAGCTTTTCTTCAAAGCAGCAAGCGTCTTTTAATCGAAATATTACTCTTCCATAAAAAAAGAATGAAATAATGTCATTTGCAGGAACTTGCAAGGATCTAGAGATTACCATACTAAGTAAATGAGAAACAGGACAACAAATACCATATGACATCACTTATATATAGAATGTAAAATACAACACTAATGAAAATATCTATGAAAGAGAAACAGATTAACAGACATAGAGAATAGACTGTGGTTGCCCAAGGGAGGGTGAGGCAGGAGGGAAGGATTCGTAGTTTGGGATTAGCAGATGCAAACTATTATACATAAGATAGATAAATGACAAGATCCTATTGTATATCCCAAGGAATTATGTGCAATATCCTGTGATAGACCATATGGAAAGGAATATGAAAAAAATGTATATAACTGAACCACTTTGCTATACAGCAGAAATGAACACAACATTGTAAATCAACTAGACTTCAATAAAATTTTTTTAAAAAAGAACTTCTGAAATCCTCTTATACTTTCTCTTTAATTAAACATCATGTGGAAAATTCTTCAAGAGATGGAAATAGCAGACCACCTGACCTGCCTCCTGAGAAATCTGTATGCAGGTCAAGAAGCAACAGTTAGAACCTGACATGGAAAAACAAACTGGTTCCAAATCGGGAAAGGAGTATGAAAGGCTGTATGTTGTCACCCTGCTTATTTAACTTCTATGCAGAGTATATCATGTGAAATGCTGGGCTGGATGAAGCACAAGCTGGAAACAAGATTGCCGGGAGAAATAACAAAAATTCAGATACGCAGATGACACCACTTTTGACAGAAAGTGAAGAGGAACTGAAGAGCCTCTTGATGAAAGTGAAAGAGGAGAGTGAAAAAATTGGCCTAAAATTCAATATTCAAAAAACTAAGATCATAACATCCGGTCCCAATACTTCATGGGAAATAGATGGGGAAACAGTGGAAACAGTGAGAGACTCTATTTTGGGGGGCTCCAAAATCACTGCAGATGGTGACTGCAGCCATGAAATTAAAAGACAACTAAAGAAGATGCTTTTGAACTGTGATGTTGAAGAAGACTCTTGAGAGTCCCTTGGACTACAAGGAGATCCAACCAGTCAATCCTAAAGGAAATCAGTCCTGAATATTCATTGGAATGACTGATGCTGAAGCTTAAACTCCAATACTTTGGCTACCTGATGTGAAGAATTGACTCACTGGAAAGGACCCTGATGCCGGGAAAGATGAAGGCGGGAGAAGAAGGGGACGACAGAGGGTGAGATGGTTGCATGGCATCACTGACTTGATGGACATGAGTTTGAGCAAACTCTGGGGGTTGGCAACAGACAGGGACGCCTGACATGCTGCAGTCCTTGGGGTTGCAAAGAGTTGGACACGACTGAGCGACTGAACTGAACTGAACTCAACTGATAGGCTGAAAGTAGCCGCACTATGACCACGAGGGAAGTTAGCCTTCGAACAAGGCCCACGTTGTAGATGGTAGAGCAGGGAGGTAAGAAAAAATAAAGA
The DNA here is from genome assembly GCF_033118175.1 of Dama dama. Classification (NCBI taxonomy): domain Eukaryota; kingdom Metazoa; phylum Chordata; class Mammalia; order Artiodactyla; family Cervidae; genus Dama; species Dama dama. The sequence continues at coordinate 19,240,235 of NC_083692.1, read as the reverse complement.
CAGAAGAACCTCATTCTTGACAAGATTATTAAAGTTCTGGATCACTGAGTCCCGAAAGGCAGCCTATTTAGTCTCTCTGCTGAATGGGCCAATACATTTCCTTACTGGTTAAGTCACTCTGAGCTGTTTGTGTCTCGTTTTTGAAAACTTTCTAGTTCAGACACTATGACACAACCATATTATGGAATACAATGTAGCAGTTTTAAAAATAAGGCAGATTTCTATATACTAATTTAATATGAAAAAACCCTATTAATGAATAAAAGTTGAAAACCTGTATGATTCTATTTACATAAAATTTTTAAAAGCAAAATAAAACGAACCATTTCTATAAGTGTTGTATATGTAGATGTGGTTGTGTAATTTATTTCTAAGCTAAAATATATGTAATTTGCTCTGTTGAAAACATAGGTAGTACATATGTAAACTGTAAAGCATAATAATAAAATTAAAATCATTAAACCCAGCAATGAAAAAAAATTAAAAAAATAAACCCAGCAATGAATTTACGTACTAGAACACTATCAAAACCATTGAGGATACTTATATGTTCCTTCCCAATCTTCACCTTTGTTTTCTCCAAAGGAGAAATAGCAATTCCAAGAGATAACCACTACTCTGAATTATTCTTTTTAATAATTTAATTTATTTGTTTTTGGTTTTGCTGAGTTTTCATTGCTGTGTGGGCTTTTCTCCGGTTGTGTGGAATAGGGGCTACTCTGCAGTCGCACTGTGTGGGCTTCTCATTGGGGTGACTTCTCTTGTGGAGCACGGACTCTAGGGCATGTGGTCTTCAGCATTTGCAGCACAGTCTCAGTAGTTGTGGTTCCAGGCTCATGAGCACAGGTTTAATACAAGTTTAACAGTCGTGGCGCAAGCGCTTCGTTGTTCTGACGCACGTGGAATCTCTCCAGATCAGGGATAGAACCTGTTTCTCCAGCATTGGCGGACAGATTCTTTATCACTGAGCCACCAGGGAAGCCCTGACCATGAATTTTTAATTAATTTTCTTAAAGTATAGTTTACCACATATATGTGTTTCTTAAACAATAGTTGCTTACTTATATAATTTTTTAATCTTTATATTAATGGTATCGTACAACATACAGCTTTATGACTTCTTCGACTCAACACTTCATGTATGTAACTGTAGTTTATTCATTCTATCTTTATACAATGCTCATTATGTAAATTTTAAAAATATGTATATTTATTCTCCTGTCAACCATTTGAACACTTGCCATTGTTTTTTCCTTTATGAACAATGGTGTCATGGACATTTTTGAACATGTGTACTGCTGTATGTACACAAGTTTCTTTATGAAATTAGAAGTTGAACTGCTGATTCTTAGGCAAAGCACAAGCTTTATTTTTCTAAGTTATGCCAAAATAGTCGTGCCAATGTAGACTTTCACCAGCAATCCCTAAGTGTTCCTGTTATTCTACATTCTTGTATTATTAAACTCCTTATTTTTTACAAATGAAATGACTTTAAAATGATACCTCACTATGGTAATAGCTTTTCTATGATTACTAATAAAAGGAAGCAATTTTTATGTCTTATTCATCAATTGTCTTCCTTCTGTAGTCCTAGTTAAACATAGCTCAGGATAATACTTCCTCCTGGAAAACTTCCCTGACTTCACCAGGTTCTCAGGCTAGCCTAAGTGCTGGTACTAATACTTTGCATATTTCTATCATTACACCTTAACAGATCCTCCATTTTTCAAAGTTCCTTTTAAAAAAAAATTATTTGGCTGCATTGGGTCTTGTTTGAGTCATGTGGGATTTTTCACTGATGCACAGGGACTCTCTAGTTCTGGTGCACGCACTCAGCAGTTCCAATACACGGCCTTACTTGTCTGCAGTATGTGAGATCTTATTTCCCCGAACAGGGACAGAACCCATGTCTTTGGCATTGCAAGGCAGATTCTTAACCACTGGGCCACCAGGGAAGTCCCATGACTATCTCTTCTTTATAGCCCAAAGAATAGTCTAATTCATCATTTCATATGGTGTGTGTTAGTTACTCAGTCGTGTCTGACTCTGCGAGCCCATGGATTGTAGCCCGCCAGGCTCCTCTATCCATGGGATTCTCCAGGCAAGAATACTGGAGTGGGTTGCCAGTCCTTTCTCCAGGGGATCTTCCCAATCCAGGGATTGAACCCGGGTCTCCAAGCCTTACAGGCAGATTTTTTTTGCCAACTGAGCCACCAGATTACTATTTCATATGGAAAGCTGCCCTTTTTTATACCTATTTCTTCTTTTACCCAGTGCTATTACTTTTTTAATAATTAATTTTAGATGACCTAATACAATATGCCTATCTTCTATAATTACATAAATATTTTAGTAACGCCAATTGACAGCAGTTTGCTTTTTTTTTTTTTTTTTTAATTTTATTTATTTGGCTGTGCCAGGTCTTAGTTGTGACATGCAGTATCTTTGATCTTTAGTTGTGGCATGTGGGATCTAGTTGCCTGATCAGGGATCGAACCCAGGCCCCACGCTTTGGGAGCAGGGAGTCTTAGCCACTGGACCACCAGCAAAGTCCCTTGACAGCAGTTTGAATTCACATAAAATCTAAATCTGGATGACAAAGTAGCCTAAATTGAAGCTCCAGGCAGAGATGTAGAGACAAACTGCTTGATACCTGGCTGTTTAAAACTATTTTCCTATTTTTAAAGACATGCTAAAAAAAAAAAAAAGACATGCTGTGATTTTTAAATATTGACATATATAGCTTAGCCTTTTAAAGGTGAATAAATACATGGCCCCTTCCTTGAAGGAACTCAGTGTCTAACATGGAAACTATGTGAGAAACAGATGACAATCATACAGGAAGCCTTTGGGAGACAGGACTTCATCAGGACACCACCTTAGCTCCAGCAGCTCTGATGACAACTCAGATGCCTTGATATGAGTTCCAATAATTTCCTCCTCTCAATCCAAGGCACAAGTGTACCTATTCTAGTGACTTTCTGTTTTTGACATAATTCACCTACTCTCTCACCTATCACTGCATTTTTCTTTTGCTATCAATTCATTGATCTTGAGTTTAAATTCTTGAGATGATCTGCTTGGTTCAGCTAAAGTATGTTCTTTTCATAGGTCACCTGATATTTTGCTGACCATTTGGCTCAAATATGGTAATAGGAATAGGGCCAGAATGTACATAATGAAACTGCGTGCATGCGTGCATGCTCAGTCATGTCTGACTCTTTGCAACCCCATGGAGTGTAGCCTGCCAAGCTCCGCTGTCCATGGAATTTTTCAGGCAAGAATACTGGAGTGGGTTGCAAGGCCCTCCTCCAGGCGATCTTCCCAATCTAGGAATTGAATCTGTGTCTCCTGCATTGCAGATTCTTTACCCACTATGCCACCTGGGAAGCCCTACAAGTGATATATGAGTGCATTATTTAGGGTTGTTTCTGTTGAAAGGATGGGACATTCAATTCAAACTGATTTAGGAAAAGGAATTGACTGGCTTACAAACCAAGAAGCCTAGAAGCATGCTGTTGTGTTGCTGTTTAGACGCCAAGTCGTACCTGGCTTTTTTGCAACCTCATGGACTATAGACCATCAGGCTCTTCTGTCCATGGGATTTTCTGGGCAAGAATACTGGGATGTGTTGCCATTTCCTTCTTCAGGGGATCTTCCCCATCTAGGGCTCAAACCTGTGTCCCCTGCATTGGCAGATGTATTCTTATCCACTGTGCCACCAAGGAAGCCCTAGAAGCATAGCTGGCCTAAAGAATGGCTGAATCCATGATTTCAAATGATATAGTCAGCTTAGCCCTGCTTTCTTCTGTGTTGGTTTCATTTTCTCTCCACTAGCTCTAAGTTTAAATCCTCCCAGAGTTAAGTGAAAAAAGGAGGAGTTCTCCTGCCCTCCCCCTTTAAGCATTTTTCTTGATAGGATGAAGCACATAGTGTAAAGGTTGAAAGCATGGACTCAGTAACTAGGTTGGCTTCATCAATTATCCACTATTCCTATAATCTTATTTAACTTCTTCAAGCCTTAACTTTTTTTCATCTGTATCACAATAGTTCTGGTCCCATCAATTCACGGCAAATAGATAAGAAAAAGTGGAAACGGTGACAACAATGACTGCAGCCACGAAATTAAGACTTCTGATCCTTGAAAGAAAAGCCATGACAAACCTAGACAGCATATTAAAAAGCAGAGACATTACTTTGCCAACAAAGGTCCATCTAATCAAAGCTATGGTTTTTCCAGTAGTCATGTATGGATGTGAGAATTGGACCATAAAGAAGGCTGAGCACCGAAGAACTGACGGTTTTGAACTGTGGTGTTGGAGAAGACTCTTGTGGGTCCCTTGGACAGAAAGCGGATCAAACCAGTCAATGCTAAAGGAAATCAACCCTGAATATTCATTGGAAGGAATGATGCTGAAGCTCTAATTCTTTGGCCACCTGATGCAAAGAGCCAACTCACTGTAAAAGACCCTCATGCTGGGAAAGATTGAGGACAAGAGGAGAAGGGGATGACAGAGGATGAGATGGCTGGATGGCATCCTTGACTCAATGGATGAGTTTGAAGGACAGGGAAGCCTGGCATGCTGTAGTTCATGGGGGTCCCAAAGAGTCAGACACAACTTAACAACTGAACAACAATCACAATAGTTTCTACTACCTGGGTTGCTGTGAGATTTAAATTTGGTGATATTTGTAGGATGCCTAAAATAGTGCCTGATACAATGTAAGGGCTATGTTACCAGCTCTGATTGGGTCATGAGTCCCTCCCTATGTCCTAAGGGTTTTTGCTAGGGTTGGGACTTTCTATCCAAACCACAAAGATCTGGAGTAGTGGAAGGATGGTTTCTTTTAAAAAATTTGGAGTGCCTTTACCAAAGGCTGGGGAAAAGAGGCCAGGTCAACATAAACAACACGTTTACTATAGGAAAGCAAATTGTTGCTTGAGACTTCTCCAAGGTTTTATTTTATCATACAAGTAATACATGAATTTGTGTACATTGTTTCTAATTATATATAGGGATAACCTGAGAGGATTTCTGTTTATGCTTGTGGTTGTTGAAAAAAAAAAAAAGCACAAACTTTTTATTTGAAAATGCAACTAGCATTTGATTAGCAGTTTACTGAACAAAGTATTTTCATATGTATTAGCTATTTAATCCATGCAATAGCTCTGGGAGAGTAGGTTTTATTAGACTTTCTGAATGGTAACAAACTTTGCAAGCAGAAATACAGATGTAAATTTTACAAATGGTGGTACTGGTATAGCATTCTTCATTAGTTTCCTACTGCGTTTTATGCACTGTTGGTATCCACATGTAACCATTCCTTTCATTCAACATATATTTATTGAGCCTTTGCTATGTATGAAACATCATCCTAGGCACTTGGATGAACAAAACAGACAATACTCGCACTCCTTAAGTTTACATCTAGTGGGGTATGGGCAGACAAACCATAAAGAAGGAAAAAGTTTTATACAGTAAAAATAAATAGGAAAACCGGATAGGGAGTATATAGATACGTTCAATTTTATAGGCAGTGGTCAGTGCAGTTTATCCTCTATTCTGCGTTGTTTGCAGCTCTCCTGAACAAGGAAAATAGTTTCATTTCTATTTACCATACTCCCAGCACCAAGCACTCAGAGACAGTAACTTTATACTAAATAAATGATAACTCTTCTAAGATGCAAGCAGTTGGGAAACACAGGCCTGTAAATAGATACTGACCATACAATCCATAAATTGAATAACCTAATCATTCGTGATTAATTTTAATCTAATAACTGAAGTTCTATGGGTTAAATACTATTACAGGGCGTTTCTAGGCATTTCAAACATGTTTTAGCCGCCTCTTTGCCCTACCAGCGCGTGTAAGCTTTCCTGTTTGTGAATGTGCGCACTTTTTCAAAACCACAGCCTTAGCCACTTATCTCTTGGTATCAACAGTAGTTTTCTAGGATTAGCACTTAGGGTTTCTACTGAGGAGCTGGGTGAGGCCCAGTTATCAGCCCATCGAACTTCAATAAGCCACAAAGCAAGGTTCTAACCCCCAAAACACAAACTACCGAAAGCGGGAAGCCCTCTTTACAGTCCTCACACCGAGTCCAGTCGGAACCTTGACCTCAAGATGGCGTCGCGTAATCATAAGATTGAATCAGCTCCAATCAAAAATGGCAGGGTGGGTCGTAAATGACGGCTCAAGACTTTCTAGCCCTCATTAGGCGATCCATCTCTATGGTGATTCGCCGCTGCGTGGTGATTCAGAGCCAAGAGTGAAGACTATCTATACGCGCTCTTCTCTATGATCCTCCTCCCCACGCCCCTGGCCGCAATGCACGCCGGGCACTAGGAAGACCTCCAGAAGCTCCCCGCGCAGCGCGGCGGTGTTTTGCGGCCTGTGCGAGTAGGCGCTTTGGGACCAGTCTCCCGGATAGCGGCGCGCAGAAACCTCGAACCGGTGGAGCCCACTCGTAACCTGGAGCCCGGAAGACTGCGAAGACAGTGCCGTTTCCTGAGCGGCGGGTGAGTTCACGCCTCAGAATGCGTGTGGAAACCCGGAGACAGGGTACTTCGGTTGGGGGCGGAGGGAAAGCCTGGGAGGCTGCGAGAGGGCCGGGGTGGGATGGGAATAAGGGGACGGGGGCGGGGAGTTGGGGTGGGGGAGGGGACGGGCACGAGGCTTGGGTTTCTCCACTTCTCTAAGGCCTCGAAAATCTGTGGGCCTAGCGGCAGCCGGTGAAACCCGCACCTACCGGCAGAGCCTTCCTCCTTGCATTGTCGCCCACTTTTTCTTTCCTTTCCACGGGTCGCCACAGAGTGGCCTCGGCCCATTCTGGGCTCCGCGTTTGCCAGAAAACGAGCGGTCGCCCCCCTGGGGAGTCCTTTTCTGAGATCCCTTTCAAGCCTGAGCCTGCGGAAGCTCTCCGGTAGATATTCCGGGCCTAGCGTTCAATTGCTCCAGACTATGCCTAGAAGCCGGCCAGCACCCACCCTTTTTATCGGAGGTGGGGTAGGGGGGCTGGCCACCGTCTGATTTCTTTCCCTTCCTTTCTGGTCATCTAAAGCCCGCCACCGAGTGAACTGCCCTCTCCCCCTGTCCCCACCCGCCGCCACTTAAATTTAGCTGCTGCCCAACTTTTCTAGCACCCTCCTAGTTGGTTTGCTGTCTTAAGATTGTGATGAGTGTTGTGGCCCTGCCCCTTTGCTCCCCTGGAGGTTACAGTAAACTGTGTCCATTGATTCTAGGAGAGGTCCAAGCTCCACGTTAGAATATGTTACTTCGTTTTCATCCTTCTGTAGTCTTCATTACTGCTTTTACAACATGTTTTTAGAACAAGTTCTAGGAGTATGAAGATTATTTTGAAGTTACGTAATATGGTTTTTTATATTGCCAGGGAAAAGCCATTTTGATAACTGGGCAGAGTGGAGCAGACCAGGAGGAGGGAGGAAATTGGGCTTCTCTTGCACCAGACTGCTCTAGTTTTGAAGTACTGTGAATTGGGTATTTGGCGGTAGTGTATAAGCAATTTTTATATTGTTTTGAGAGCTTTGCTTTCTAAAAGGTTATCTCCAAAACGTTCAGAGGGTGGAAATGCAAAGAGTTGGTCAGTAATAGTTCCTCACGATTCAAGTGGAGAAACTATGGTGTTTTACCTCTTTAACTTTTCTTGAAGCCTTGGTTTTCTTCACCTGTAAAGTGAAGATTATTGATGATATCCACCTCATAGGTTATTGGAATTGGGAATTAATTGAGAAAAACGTATGTAAAATCCTTAGTGCAATAACCAGGTAACATAGTAAGTGTTTAGTGCGTATTACCTGATAGTGTTTGTTGTTTAAGAATTTTCACTGAAGTACAGGAGCCTATCCCTGACTTAACATTTCTTCCAGTGTACCCTGGATAGAGTTGTATAAAGTCAGAGTTAATCATTGGTACGTTATTACTAGAAAGAGGCATTGTGATAAGCGAAGACAGCCTTTGGATTGGTAATTTCAGGATAGTGGGGACCTTGGAGTCCTTACCCACAAATTGTATTCTTTTGGATTAGTTAGCTTCTTTATCAGTAAAAGGAGAAGAGTATATTTACATTAGGTAATTTGGGAGGCTAAATGAGATGATCTGTGTTGAAAGCTTTTGTAAACAAAAGTAGATTAAAATTAGTTGATATTTTCATGACGTTGGTAACCCCAGAAGATGAATTATTTGCTTTTTGGCTACCTCCAAGTTAGTTGTATTTCATATAGTTACTTCATTTACACATAATTTAGAGAAAATTTACATTGACTGTTTTATACTGTAGAAGCGAAAGTAATCATTGACTCAATATCGTATAAAAGCATGCTGTTTATCTTTTTAATTTCTTGATAGTTCTTTCTGATGCTGGTACTGAGATTCATAAGAGGATTTTGATTGATTCCTCAGTTTTTTTAATATAATTTTTCCTAACTTTTTTAAAATTTTGAAACTCGAGAAAATAAAAAGAACATATTTTCACTGAGAATTACTGCTATCGCTTTTTAACTTTTTTTTTTGCTTTTTAACTTTTTATTTTGACATAATTTCAAACTTTAAAAAGTGTTGTAAGAATGGTACAAAGGTTTCTCAAGTATCTTTCACCCAGATTCCCCAAATGTTAACATTTTACCTGTTTGCTTTATCTTCCTGTCCTTTTTGTCTTCATAGTTTTCTTCTGAAATCTTTGCTAGTGAGTTGCAGATGTGGTGTCCCTCTTAACCCCTAATACTTAAGTGTGTATTTCCTAAAAACAGTTAACATTCTCTAAACTAACAACAAAATCAGGAAATTAATATTGATACAGTGTAGTCTACAGGTCTTAATTTGGTTTTGCCTGAAGGAGTCCGGAATTGATATTGCTTTTTTTTTTTTTTTAAACAGCTTATTAAGGTATAATTGACATGTAAAACACACTCATTGTAATGTACGATTCAGTGATTTTTAGTATTTGTGCAGAGATGTGCAACCATTATCCCAAAGGCTCTCTCTTTTTTGTTTACAAGTCACTTCCTCCTCCCACCATAGCTCTAGACTACCACTCATCTCTGATGAGTTAGGCTTGCCTTGCTTAGTCTGGGACAGTTACGTCAGTCCATTGTACCTTGCAGGCTATAAGCGCAGCGGGAAACTGCCTGCTACACTAATAATCATTTATATTTAATGTTGAGCCACTCGATTGGTTGCAGGTATACATAAAATTTTCTCTTTCAGAACTAGTAAAAATAATGTTAGAAAAGAATCTGCCACATAATTGGAGCTAGATGTTTTATGGAATAAATGAATAAGTTGTATATGAGTGTTTGCTGAGGAGGAACTGTTGGTTCATTTGCTTCTTACCATTTTAGAAATTTGTTCCTGACGAGGTTAGCCTGTAAGTCTATATCCCAGGTGAAATACTTTCTGTCAGGATAAATCTGTAATGGATGAATGCATATAAGCAGTAATGGTATTCTTAAGAGTGCAGAAAAAGTGGTTTAAAGGTGAAAAAGAGAAGCAGAATGCATAGATAAAGCTTCTTTATTTTGTTTTGGGGGAGGACCAAATTTATTGAGATAAAATTTACATACATTAAAATGCATCCATTTTAATTTCAGTCAATTTTGATGAATACATAAAACTGTCTGACCACTGCCACAATAGAGATAGGAAACACTTCCAACGTAGGTGCTTGTTTGTGTTATTTGGGGCCATAAAGTTTCATCCTTGGTGGATGAAAATGTTTTGAACCTTCCAAAAGTGAAGCACTACTTTTCAAGTATTCTTTAAATGCTTTAAATTTCAAGTATTCTTAAATAATTTAAGTCATTTCAGTGCTGATAAAATAAGCTCCTCATCTCTGTTAAACCCCACACACAATCCTTCGGCAATTGACTACATTCAGAGTATATCTAGAAACTAGTAACTTGTCACCACTTCACTACCACCACCTGTTCTAGGCCACCTCTCTTGTCTAGGTTATTTCAATAATCTCTTATTTTTCTATCCTTATTCTCCTCCAGTCTTAACATAGGGGCCAGTGACACTGTTAAAATATAAGTCAAGTCAAAAACCTTTCGGAGTAAAAACCAGTATTTTTACAGCAGTTTACAAAGCATTACATTTTTTGAACCCCCTTCCCATCTCCAGTTTGCGCCAGTCCTGTGCTTCAGCTGTTGGCCTTATTCCTCGAGCAAACACACCTCAGTTTCTTTGTATTTGCAGTTTCCTTTGCTTGAGAGGCTATTGCCCCCAGTATAGGGCTTCCTGCCTCATTCTCTTGCAAGTCTTTTTAAATGTTGCCTTCTTGGTGAAGCTGACCACCTTGTTTAAAATAAAGCATTCCTAAGCTCTCTTCCCTATTTCATTCAACAAAGTACATACCAGCTTTGACTATCTTTATAAAGTATTGTAAGAGGATTACAGTTTATCACCTACAGGTAAAAATGATAGACTTTGCTTATTCTAAAGTTTGTTCTCAGTCATTTCACATACATCAAAACATACCAAGCTCTATGTTGAAATATGTGGTTGATACTCTCCTTTTAGGATGTTTAAAGTCAACATTAATTATCAGAGATCACCAGAAATGTTTGTTTTCTGAATTTCTGTAGGAGGGGCCATTATCTTATTAAGATTGCCTTCATCTTTGAAGTTCAGCCTCTGAATAAGCAAGTTTTTAACAGTTCCAAATAAAAGGGAAATATTCTGTAGAAAAATTGGAGTGAATGAAATGGGTATATTGCATAAACTAAAACATAAACTGGTTAATTCTAGAATGAAAAGACATTTGAAAACTGAAAAAGTAGTTTAAACACCAAGAACATAGAGGGTTTTTTTTTTTTTTTTTTTTTTAAGTAGTATTTGCATTTAATACTTGGGGGGAAAAGTGATTCTAAAGATGAATTCATGGTTCAATCTTTGTAACCATTGTGAGGCTGGGTGCTTGTCACTGCTCGAATTGTACCCACACATGGTAACTTCTTAATAAATTTATTTAAAGAGTTTCGTAGTGTTTATTTGTTTACTGATTCATTCATTGATTATTTATTCAACAGGTATTAATACCAACTGTTCTTCTAAGAAAGTGCTGAGATAGAGTATTATAATGATAATACAAGAGCTTCTGTAAGTAGGACAGTAGCCCTCGATGTTTTAAAAGGATACACACTCCTGTCCCCTTCCATATAGAATATTTGTTTTTGTTTTGGGCAAGAAAGTATTTTTTAAAAATTATTTAAAGATTCAACACATTTACAGTCTTAAATTAGTTGCATTTATACCTACTATTTTAAGGCATTTCCAGTAGCTTACTTGCTGATATATGGCATTATTCTAGGTATTTGTTTTACCTGTAAAGCTTTCTGAATATTTTAAGTGTGCTGTGTTTTTGAAATTGAAGTTTAGATTTTATAGAATATTTCAATATCCTAACTTCTTAAGGGAAAACACTCTGAGGAAGAATAGCTATGAGGGTAAAGGGCATACTTTTTAAAGAAATGTCTGATAAAGGAATAAAAAGATACTCAATCTCATTAATGATTAGGGAAATTCAAGTAGAAACAAGAGAGTATTTTTTTTACTTATCAGATTGGAATGATGGTGAGGATATAAGGAAGGGGCATACCTAAATACTCTTGGTGGGAATATTTGTACAGTAGGTTTGGAGGTAAAGTGTACATATATATAGCAGTACTTATCTGTATTATAGAATTACTTGGCACAGGTGCTTAGAGTTATATGTCCATTATGTCCAAGAACATTTAATATTATTTGTAAGAGGTAAATTACGGAGATAACCATCCATGTTGGTAGATAGTTCTATCTATATAGTGATAATTTATTGCTTTATAAAGAATGGAGTAGAAGTTTATGACATGAAGAGATGTTAATGAAGGAGAAATGTACATAATATACTATGATTATATTGCCTGCACAAAAACATAAATGATTATATATTAGTTTGTGTAGAGAAAGGTATTTTAGAAGAATCCAGTGATTTATACCAAACTTGGGATTAGGGGCAAGGAAGTGGAAGACAAGCACTTTTTATCCTCTCTCTTCTGTAGGATGAGTAAAACAATATATAAAACCCAGAAAAGAAAATAGTAGAGAAAAACATTTTCTAAAGCTTTAGACAACTCTGGATCATTTGTTATAGAGAATAGGTAGGGGAGTTTTTCCAAGGATACAACAGAAAATCTCCTGTTAATCAAGTTAACTACTTTTAGCTGCATCATTAATATCAGATCAACCCACTTATTTTGGTGCATGGAATCTTACTAGGACATTCTAACATTTTTCTAAACTTTTCTCAGTAGTTTTGGAGACTTGAGTACGTTGACAAAAATATTGACAATATAAAATTTGAGGATAGGGAAAGTCTTAAGTATTTCTATTCATTAGGAAAAAGACAAAAGTTTCTTTTGAGTGATAGTGTCATAAACAAAATGAAACAGTTCAGTGTGTTTTTGTATTTTTAAAAATCAAATACCAGCATCTGATTCTTGAATTTCATCCATTCATTAAATATCATTCAGGAATGGTTAAGAGGTTTGCTTTAACGTTTAAGAAAAATTATCACTTTTTTCCCATTGTCATAAATTGGATATTTTCTTTATATTTGAATGATTACAGTGGGACCTGATACCTGTAGGTTCCCCCCTACCTTCCCAGGTTTGTAGAGTGTCACTGAGACATTGATTTGTCCTTCAAGAACTGGCTAACACTGAATCAACAAACACTGTGTGACTTTGTTAATTTAGTTTTCAGGATGCATAAAAATTGAACGCTTCAGAACACTTAAAAGCTGTTAGATATTTTCCTGAATTCTGAGTTTGGTTTAAAAAGATTCATTGATGTTTGGTACTTAATTTTTGGATATTAACTGAACCTCAAAATTTTTTTCTTCCTTTATATGTATTCCCATATGATTGTAGGAGTCTATCCTGAACTTAGATCGTGTACATTTTGGGAACTTATTTTAGAAAAGATCTAAGTTTAAAAAATTCTCAATGGACAGACAGAGAAAAGAGGGTCTTTGCCAACTCCTTTGGGTAAGAAACTTCAGAATTTTGCAGATACTCTAAAAATGAAGGCCAAGAAACCAGGCATATCAAATTGTAAATTTTTCAAATAACGTGATTTGCCATGATTTCTTTCTTTAGACTGCTGCAGTAAGAATGTCTTTTCCCCCTCATTTGAATCGCCCTCCAATGGGAATCCCAGCACTCCCACCAGGGATCCCACCCCCACAGTTTCCTGGCTTTCCACCACCCGTGCCTCCAGGTAAGTTTGTGGGTACTGTTGTTTTTGTAGTTGATGACAGTGTTGTATTAGTTTCTGGTATACAGGAAAGTGATTCATTTTCTTGGATTTTTTGGTGTGTGTGTTTCAGTTTTTTATATATATATATATACACACACATATGCACACACATACTTTTTTTAAGATTCTTTTTCATTATACTTAAGATATTGAATATAGTTTCCTGTGCTATACAGTAAATCCTTGTTGTTTATCTGTTTTATGTATAGTAGTTTATATTTGCTGATCTCAAACTCTTAATTTATTCCTCCCTGCTTGCCCTTTTGGTAACCATGTTTGTTTTCTGTCTGTGAGTCTGTTTGGTAAATAAGTTCATTTGTATCATTTTTTTAGATTACACATGTAAGTGGTATCACTTGTTTGTCTTTCTCTGATTTACTTCACTTAATATGATAATCTCTGGGTCCATCCATGTTGCTGCAAATGGCATTATTTCTTTTTATGATTAAGTAATATTCCATTGTAAACATCATTATATACCATATTTTCATTCATCTGTCGATGGACATTTAGGTTGCTTTCGTGTCTTGGCTATTGTATATAGTGTTGTGACATTGGGGTGCATGTATATTTTGAATTAGAGTTTTCTCTGTGTGTATGCCCAGAAGTGGGGTTGTAGAATCATATGGTAGCTCTACTTTTAGTTTTTTAGGAACCTCCATGCTATTTTCCGGGGCTTCCCTGGTGACTCAGTTGGTAAAGTTGCTAAATATATATGTTTCTATTCCATTTGTTTTTGTGTAATTCCTTTAACACAGATAATGTAGTAACATTGTATATATACTATTCTGCCTTAACTTATATATATATATGTATTTGACTATATCTTGGAGAGGTTTCCAAAGTTCTATTTAAAAGCTTCCTCTATTCAGTGTTTTATAAAGTAAAAAAAGTTTAAGTCCAGCCCCATCCTACTGAATCAAATCCTTAGAAATTAGGGCCTAGGAATGTCTTTTTAACAGGTTCACAGGTGATTGCTAAGTATCCATTTAAGCACAGTTAAGAGAACCCACATTTGAGAACTCTTGAGATTTATAATTAGCATTGCTTGACTTAAACTTTTCCTCTGGTTTATGAGTGGTGGTTCAGATTTTTTTTTTAATGGGATTGAAAACATTTTGTACAGATTCAGTTTCCCTTATGAAAGATGGTATCTAAGAGTTCTCCTTACTTTGCATGTTGGGAAGTATTTTCATTTAACATAGAATCCATGTAATTCAGGCTGAAATCAACAAATGATCTTGTAAACCAACTAGAAGTGTGTCTTTTTAGGAAAGCTTTACATCAGTTACCTGGCTTTAACCATTGGATTATCTGTTTGAAATTACAGTGTTTACTAATGAGCTTGACTGTTGCAGAATCAAAAGTACCTTGCAGTTGGCTAATTTGATGGGTTGTTAATTCATAACATGTACATTACAGAGGCTTAGCTTTAGGGGCCTCCTACCTTTAGGTCAAGTACACAGATGTGTTGGAGTAGATGTGAAAAGCCACAAGATAAATATGGAATTTTTCTGGAGTATCATTTAAAACTTAAGGAATTTGAGGGTAAATCATAATTTAAAAAAACAACTACTTATGCTTATACATCGTGGAGTAGAATGCTGTACTTGTAAAAGTTTTTAAGACATTTATGCTTGTAACTGGCTGTTTTAAGCTGTTCTTTGAGATAATCATGGGTATGTATTTGTTAGCCCCTTGCCGCCAGGGATGTAGTGGCAGAGCTTGAGTACTATCAGTGTATTATTCCATGTAACAATTACTGAATTACAGTCAGTAACTTAACTGCTCTGTAATAAAGGAGTTTGTCCTGAAAAGAAGGATTAAGAAAATAATGTTAACAGAAATCTGAATAGTTACCAACCATCAAACATTAATTTCTTGAGAAGGATAGTGTCCTGAGCCACTTTCATTTGGGCATCAATTTTTGAGGGGTTCTTTATTTTTTTAGTCTCATAATATCTATTTTCTGATGGTCTTTCCTAGTAACATACTTAACAAAGTCCTGTGTTACAGAGTTATAGGAAAGACTATATTACTTCCAGTTTGTGAAGAAATTTTAAGGCATTGAGAATAAAGCTTAATTACTTGTTCAGAATCAGGAAAGGTGATGATGAAAAACTGTTTGTTTCCTTACCAGTGTATTGGTTTTATAGAAGAAATTTTAAATTCCTTTTAATTTTTAAAAAACACATACTAAATGAATTGATAACTGTCCAGAATTTTGTACTCATTAAGGCAGTAACAGGTTGTGGTAGTCTTTTTGCTTTATGAGTGTTTCTGTTTTTAAGTTTATTTAGATAGACCAATCTGTAAACTATATTTGGTTTTGAAAAATATCTCATTAATATCTCATTTTTCATTAGTCTTATATTTCCCCTTAAAAGCACTTTGAAGGTACTTATTTTTATGGCATGTACTTGATATAGAATATATTCTTGTATATATAATTATATTCTTAAGACACATTTTGCTTCTTTTTTAGGGACCCCAATGATTCCTGTACCGATGAGCATTATGGCTCCTGCTCCAACTGTAAGTATAACTTTTAAGGAGGAATTACAAGTACTACTGCTTTTAATTGAATCTAAACAACTTGATAAACTCAGATAAATTATTTTAAATGTTTAAAAGAATAATAGGAAGAAAGAGCATTCATATATATCATACTAATTTAAATAATATTATTTTCTCTCAAGTACAGTTGCTCCTAAAATAATGCTCCCTAAATAAATTATTTTGTTTTTGTGATTTTTCTCTTATTCTCTAGACTCTTCATATACTGTTACTTCAGATTTAGACATTGACTCTTCCACTACTCCCTCATGTCTTGGTTCTTGAAAGTAGGAGATGTGATCTGATATATCTGATTTCTTAAAAGAAAAAAAAAATGCAGAAATGATCTAGTAGAAATTTAAAATTTGAAATGAAAGTTGAATATATTTTTACTCTTTGCTCTGACATACCTGATTTTTAGCTTCTTCAAAACTATTTTTTTTCTCTGTCCTTTAGTATGATACCATCAAACTTTCTTAAGTTTTACTGAAACCTTTTCTCTGCTGAAGTTTTATTATTCAGTCTTACGTCTTGAACTTTAATTCTCCACATTCATAAAAGCTTCTCTACACTCTAGGCATCTTTAGTTAAGAATGCTAGTATACTGTAACATGTGATTAAATGATAACCCTCTTAATGTTTATTTAACCAGAATTTTCCTTTGAGTTAATTAGTAGAATATAGGATTTAAATTGTAATTCCTCTGTGAGGGAGATCAGGTCTCATTACTTTTAGCTATTTTTGTTTTTTTAACCTGTGGGTTTTGAAGAGGGAGGGAAGTGTTATTTATATTAAAAGGGTAATGAAATAGGAACTTGCTGTGAGGCAGACCAAGGGGGCCGTCCAGCTTTTCTTGCATTGGACATTCATTGGGAGGCATGCACTGGGAAACCCCTGCATGACGAGTACTCTTGTCCTCCTGCATCTCAGCCGAGGAAAAGGTAGCTCCCCCAATTCACCACTTCAGTGCCTATTGTATATGTTTTGCTAGATTCAGTTCCAAATATAAAGACGAGTAAGACTATTCCCTCTGGGAAGTTGAACTTTATGAAAGAAAAAATAAGATAGAAACACAGGTTAACTGAGAAAAGGTAAACCTAAAGTGTGGGGAGAGTGCTATGGGAATATTTGAAATTCTGCAGGAACATTAGCAGGGATAATTGAAGTTTCCTTTTATACTAGTACAGAGTATAGTAGGTGAAGAAATGTGTGGGTATATTTGAAAACTTTAAATGATGTTTGATGTCTTAAACATAAAATTTCTATCCAAGTTTTTTTATTTGGTCTTCCAAGCTGTGTTTAAAAGAAAGGTAATCCAATAGTGGGTTTCCCTGGTGGCTTAGTGGTAAGGAATCCGCCTGCCAATGCAGGAGATGCGGGTTCGATCCCTGATCCAGGAATATCTCCTGGAGAAGGAAATGGTAACCCACTCCAGTATGGTTGCTGGGAAATCCCATGGACAGAGGAGCCTGGCGGGCTACAGTTGCAAAAGAGTTGGATACAACTTAGTGACTAAACAACAATAGCAAAATCTAATAGTGACACTTGTCATAAATAAGTTGTATTAATGAAAAATGTGCTTTGAGAACTTTATATTAAATATATAGAACCTATAGTATTATTAAATATATAGAACCTGTCCTTTATGTTTGCTACTTTAAAATAGGTGTTTGGGGACTTCCCTGGTGGTCCAGTGGTTAAGGCTCTGAGCTTCCACTGCAGGGGGCACAGGCTCCATCCGGGTGTGGGAACTAAGTTCCCGCGTGGTATTTGGTGTGGCCCAAAAAAAAAAACTAAAATTGATGTTTTACCCTAATGTTACATTAAGCGTGACAGCAAATTTAATTGCAAGTTCAAATTTTATTGTCTGTCTTCACTTTAGGTCTTAGTACCCACCGTGTCCATGGTTGGAAAGCATTTGGGAGCAAGAAAGGATCATCCAGGCTTGAAGGCTAAAGAGAATGATGAAAACTGTGGTCCCACCACTACAGTTTTTGTTGGCAACATTTCTGAGAAAGCCTCAGACATGCTTATAAGACAGCTCCTTGCTGTAAGTTAAACTGTTTTTCATTAAAAAATTTTTTTTGTTATTAATTTCAGACTTAAGAAAAATCAGAGAAGACTAAATTACTGGCTCTTATGTTTTGAAAAGTTTCAATCCTGCAGAAAAGTTGAATAAATAGTGAACACCTTTGCAACACACTTTGCCACATTTGTTTTCTCTCTCTCTTTCTCTGCACACACACCGCTTAGTTTTTTTCTGAATAGTTTAGGAGTAAGTTGTGGCATTACATTTCACCTCTGAATACTTCTTATGTCTCCTGTGACCAAGGTACTCTCCTACATTTTTTACACTTAGGAAATTTAAGGTTGATTCAGTATTGTTAATTAAAATAGCTCATATTTATTTTACCAGCAGTTTCTATAATAGGTGTTTTTTGTTTTTGGTCTATAATCCAGTCAGGGATGTATGTACATTGCATTTAATTGTCATGGTTCTTTAGATGGCTTCTTTATTATAGAACAGTTCCCTGCCTCTTTTTGTTTACTTGTTTTTGTCTTTCGTGATATTGATGTTTTGAAGTGTCTCGGTCTTTTGCAGAATGTCTCACCCAATTTGACTTGATTGTTTACCCATAGTTAGATTTAGAGTAAGCATTTTTTATAAGAATGGGCCATGTGTGATAACTGTTCACAGGGGCAGCATAGCAAGAAACACCATGTCTCTTGGTTCCATATTTGGTGGTATTAAGTTATTTGGTTAAGGTGGTCTGATCTCTCCATTTTAGGGTATCTTTTCTCCCTTTGTCATTAATGAGTAACTTCTAGGTTAATTTTTTGAGACTGTGTAAGTCCTTTTCTTTAGAAGCCTTTGAAACAGTGATTTTAACATCTAATGGTGATTGATTGACTCCCTTTAAAGTTTTTATTCTGAGCATATATAGTCAGTTTTTTTGACCTGGTCATTGATTTTCTTTTTTGTCTTAGTCTTAAAAATTCATCCTGATGCTACATGCACATTTTAAGTGAAAGAATACTGACTTTTTTAATGAAAAAGAACGGTATCCGTACTCACTTCTTCCATAGTCTCTACTGTGTCTTAGAGAAGTTATTTAAAATTTTTTTCCTTCTTCATTTTATAAGTAATGTACATTATTGCCATTTCTGTTTTATAAATCATGATATCCTTGCATTAAAAAGTGTTCAGAAAAAAAGGATTTAGAAAATAAACATAAAACCTAGCTTTGTCAGATCTTAGTATTTTGTGATACTAGCTTTAGATTTTCATCCCAAAGAAACAAAACATGAAGGTCCTAATTTTCATTTCTGTCTTCCACGGAGGTAATAAGCAGAGGGAATCCATTATCCTAAACTGGGTGTTTATCATTCCTGACCATATTTTTTACTCTAATTACATATTTATATTTATAAAAGCTTATCATTTATAAGTTTAAAATCTGTATTCTTCCACAATTTGCTTTCTTCACCCAGCATATATGTAGCTCTAGTTTGTTTACTTTTCACTGCTGTATGCCATTGCATTATAGAGATATGGTGTAAATTGTCAAATTTTTTACTGATGGTCATATGGATCATTTTCACCTTTTGATATTATGTTTTGCTATGTTATTACTGGTAATACATCTTTCTAAACGAACATGGAAGTGCTCGCTTCGGCAGCACATGTACTAAGTGAACATGAAATAAATTCTGTCATGTATACTTACCTGGCAGGGGAGATACCATGATCATGAAGGTGGTTTTCCCAGGGCGAGGCTTATCCATTGCACTCTGGATGTGTTGACCCCTGCGATTTCCCCAAATGTGGGAAACTCAACTGCATAATTTGTGGTAGTGGGGGACTGCGTTCGCGCTTTCCCCTGGTTAAAAAAAAAAAAACTTCTGTCATGTATTCTCTTAGAAGTGGAATTTCTGTCATTGGGCATGCTTATCTTCACTTTTAAAGATAATGCCTATTTTCCCCCAAGGTAGAACATTGGAAGGACATTTTATTTATTTCTATTACAGATGTATTTTTAATTTTATTATTATTTATTTTTGGCTGCACTGAGTCGTGATTGTTTTGCGTGGGCTTTCTCTAGTTGTGGTGAGTAGGGAACTGCTCTGCGTGGTGTGCGGGCTCCTCGTTGCAGTGGTTTCTCCCGCTGACGAGCACGTGGGATCAGTAGTCGCGACTTGCGGCTCTAGTGCAGGCTCAGCAACCGTGTGCGTGGACTTAACTGCCCTATCGCATGTGGGGTCTTACTTCCCTTATTAGGGATTGAACCTGTGTCCACCCGCATTGGCAGGCAGATTCTTAACCACTGACCCACCAGGGAAGTCCTCGAAGGACATTTTTAAAAACATCTTTATTGAGATATAATCCACACACCATAAAATTCACCCTTTTATAATGCACAGTTCAGTGGCCTTTAGTATATTCAGAGAGTTTTGCAAATATCACCACTGTCTTAATTCCTGAACATTTTTATCACCCCATATAGAAACACTGTACCCATTAACATTGCTTCCCATTTTCTCCTCCCCTCGGCATCTAGCAACCACTATTAAACCTGTCTCTGTGGATTTGCTTGTTCTGTGCATTTTATGTAAATGGAATTTTAGAATATGTGGCTTTTTTGTTTTGTCTTTGACTTAGCCTGAAGTTCTTAAGATTCACCTATGGTGTAGCTTATTAGTGAAACTTTGTTCCTTTTTTATGGCCAACTAATAATGGCAACCCACTCCAGTATTCTTGCCTGGAAAATCCCATGGACTGAGGATCCTGGTAGGCTACAGTTCATGGGGTCGCAAAGAGTCGACACAACTGAGCGGCTTCACTTCAGTTCACTTCAATACTCCATTTAGTCACTATGCTGCATTTTGTTTATCTGTTTATCAATTGATGGACACTGGGTTGTTGTGAATAATGATGCTGTGAACATTCGTGTACAAGTTTTTGTGTGGACACACGTGTGTATGTTTTCAATTTGAAACATCCTTTTTTAAAACTGCTGTTGATGTATATGTGCTGCAGAGTCTTTTTTAAGATCTTTGAATTCCTGAATTTATCTCTTCTGTTTCTCTTTTTACTTTTAAGACTTTACTTGGATGTCTGGGGAGCTTTGATTGTCCATAATTAAGAGTTAGGGATTAAAAGTGTTTTGTATACATAAGCTGACTTTGTAAAATGTTGGGCATCCCTGTAGGGTAATCTGACTGGCAGCCAGAGGTTTTAAATTCCGTGGAGTGTTCTTTGAGGTGGGTTGGTTTCTCTAGAAAACTTCGAGTTTTATGCCTAGTGAGTTTATGATTGACTGCCTGTATGAGATTGCAGGTACAGGATTGACTTGAAGCATTTCTTTCTTTTTTTTTTTTTTTGAAGCATTTCTTATACCTTTACTTTCTTCCCTTCTTACTCTTGCAATCTCATTGGTATTTTCATATCTGGTGCTCCACATCCCAAGCTTGTTTTGTTCACTTTCTTCAGATTGTTGCTGTTCAGGCTTTCTTCTCTAGTGATGGGGAAAGGGTAGTTGCTTGAAGCCTCTGAGACTTTGATTATTTCATATTTGTATTGTCAGGCAGTAATTTATTTTTATTCAGCTTTACGCTTTAGCCCAATTCGCCACAGTACCTTTTGCCCCTGGTCTGGATCCCACTAGGTTTTGTATTGATTAGAGTCAGTTAGCCTAATTTTTTCTTTCTTATCAGTATCTGCTTCTATACACACTTGGAGTCATAGCTTTCTTTGTTTTCCTGAATGAGCTATTATCCATCCATTTGCCTTTTGTCATTGCAAAATCCTGTTAAATTCTGGTGTTACTCTCTCACACTATGTTTGACCTTATGGTATTTTGTCTTTTGTATGTGTTTTGGCTGCACCGCAAGGCGTATGGAATCATACTTAGTTCCTTGACCAGGGATTGAACCCATACCCCTTACAGTGGAAACTTAAAAGTCTTAACTTCTAGATTATACTACCAGGGAAGTCCCAATTCTTTGATTATCATTTTAGTAGTTTCTCTGAACGAAGATGTGAAAAATCCATGCATTTCTCAGCTTTGACAGATAATCTTTAGTTATTACTTTCCACAAAACTTCTTTTAAACCTTCTAATTTTTCTTTAGTAATTAGAAATAAACTTTGTGAGTAAACAAAATGTAATAAATATCCCACCCTTCAGACAACCTGCCCCGTTAACATTTTAGAGTATTTCTGATCATTTTATGGAAATTTTTTTCTTTACATAGTTAAAAATCTTACTATTGGGACTTCCATTGGTTAAGACTGAATGGTCCAGTGGTTAAGACTCCATGTTTCCAATGCAGGGGATGCAGATTCGATCCTGGTTGAGGAACTGAAGAGCCCACGCTCCTTGGGTGTGGCCAAAAAGAAAAAGATTACTGTGTATCTGCAATTTCATGTCTCATGATATATTTGCATCCCATATCAAGCATTTCCCTATGTCTTTAAAAATCCTTTATAATATATACATGTGTTTTAATTTTTTTTCTCATATATACATGTGTTTTAAAACAGTCTTTATGGGCTTACAGTATTTACTTGAATTTATTATAGTTCTAACTATTACAATATTTGGGCATTTTGGGTTTATTTACATGTATTTGTAAGATAAATAAAACTAAAATGTCTAATTTATTGAAAGATAGTTTTCTGGAAATAATAGTCACAACTTATATTTTCCTTTAAAATGACTTGTGTATTTTATTCATATAATAAACTTGTGGGAATTGCAAAATTTAGTTGCTGAGAATTTTTTGGCTTCTATTTTTTCCTAAGCAGGAATATAATTATGTTCTTATTTGCATTATAACTTTAAGTGATAAGGATCTTTTTTGTTTTCTTTTAAAGAAATGTGGCTTAGTTTTGAGCTGGAAGAGAGTACAAGGTGCATCTGGAAAACTTCAAGGTAGGTAATTTTTTGCTTATTTATTGAGATCATCTTAATCTGTGAGTATAAGTTATGTTTGCATTTGCTGTCGTTAACCATGGAAGAGTTTTGTTAGCACTCTGTCTTCACTCCTAATGGAATAAGGACTAAAGGCAATTGGGAAGATGTTGGCTGAGAGGTGAGATTAGAAAGTGAAAAAGGCTAATAGGAGGTAGGAGAGGGGGAAAAAATTAGGCTAACTGGTTTCTTATTACTTTAAAAAGTTCTTTTTGTTTCAGAGCAGGAGTGTATGATCAAGATGGGACAATTAAAAAAAAAATGAAACAGTTAGGACTTAGGAAGGAAGTGTAGAAGAGATGATGAGATGACCTGTTAGTCTTAAAAGCCAACTATTCTTTTCATACTAGTTGGCAGAAACACCTGTTTGATATACATTCTTTAAACACTTATTATGGAAAAATTCATACATATATAAAATTTGGCAGAATAGTGTGAACTCTTATGTACTTGTCTAGCGTTTTAACATTTATTAGGTCATGCCATTTGAGCTTAACCTGTACCCTGTCCATTTTCTTTTTATATTTGTACAGTCCTGAGCACCAGATGATTTAGTCTATAAATATTTTTATGTCTCCAAAAGATAAGTTTTTAAAAAATTAGTTATTTTCATTGGAGGCTAATTACTTTACAGTGTTGTAGTGGTTTTTGCCATATATTGACAAGAATCAGCCATGGGTGTACGTGTGTTCCCCATCCTAAATCCCCCTCCCACCTAAAATAAGTTCTTTTTAAAAAACATACCTAAAATGCAATTATAAGACCAAAGGAGAAAACATTTCTTCTAATTATTCTCAGTATTTAGATATCCAACATTCAGTCAATATCCAGTCTGTGATCAGATAGATGTCCAGCTGACTCAAATGTCAGTTTCTTAGATAGTCCTTTTGACAGGATTCATGTAAAATCCCTGCATTGCCATAGGTTGACATATTTTTGAGATTCTTAATATTTTTAGTTCTTCTGTCTTTCTTCTTTCTCTTGAGATTTGTTGGAGAAACTGGGTCTTTTGCCCAGCAGTGTTTTCTCAGTTTGGATTTGCTGATTGCAGCTCCAGTAGAATTACATGCCTTGCATCTCTGTCCACTGCATTGTAATGTAAACTGTTTGGTAGTTGTAGCTTGAAGACTTGATCAAATTTGAGTTTGTCTGTGTTGTTTTTGTTGATGCTTTTTATATCTAAGAATTCTAATTAGGAGTTTCTTCCATTAGGAGTCATATTCGCTTACAATTTTTTTTAAATGGTAGCAGCTTTTGTCAGTGACTGGTTGATTCATTCACTGGGGGTTTGCCAAATGTAGCAGTCTGTTTGGAAGAATTCTGTTATTCCTTCATTGAAGAACAAATATCATTTGTTAATACAATACATCCATAAGGATAAACTTCCTTTTCCATGTACTATTTGGCTACTTAGAGATATAATTTCTGTAAGAATAATGAGATAAATGCTTTGGTTCTTTTGATTTTTCAAAAGAATGATCTTATGTTCTTAGCATCCTCTAGCAGTGACTTTTTTAAGACCTATTTTGAACTTCTGGATTGACAAGTATTCAATTTGTTGTTATTATTTAATATAGACTAATTGTCATTATCCCTAGTGAAGCTTAAGTTGTCTTAGGTTGCCTCTGGAAATTGGATCTTCAGTGATTTTTGACCCAAACCTAAATGCCTTTGATAGCTTCCTTGTTATCTGGGAATAAGATATACAAAGTTCAGCTAGTAGTTTTTCTGCCCAAGATTTGGAATCAGCCATTTCTGAAGAAGCTCTGGTTCTTTTTAGTGGGAAATTGTTTCAAAAAGACCATCTGGATATTGGTGCAGTCACTGTATCCATTGTTTGGTCTTTACTTTGCCAATGAACAGTAATTCAAATTCAAGCCTAAAAGATTTTTATCTAATCTTTTTTGTCATATGTCTTATGTTTTTCTTCCACACTTAGAATCCTGAGCTTCAACACTGGGGATGATAGACTATTAAATAATTATTATTTGTTATTGTTATCCTCTCACATTTCACATACAATAATTTCAGACCAATAGCACCAATGCTGTCATCAATAATATGCTTGTTGACAGGTCTTTTTGTCTTTAGGATCTATCCCACTTAAGTATATAGTCAGATTTTCTGTTTTAAAAATCACTCAACATGTAGTTGTATCACTAAGTGTAAACATATTTGGATTCA
Source organism: Dama dama (assembly GCF_033118175.1). NCBI lineage: Eukaryota > Metazoa > Chordata > Mammalia > Artiodactyla > Cervidae > Dama > Dama dama. The sequence goes on along the minus strand of NC_083692.1, from coordinate 19,215,205 downwards.
TTTGTTTAATTTTATTTTCAATGTTCTTTTAAATTTAATTTTAATATCTTTATTAACAATCATGAAAATAGACTAGCTATTAAAATGAAACAGAGACAGAAAAATTAGACTAGTAAATAGAATAAAAGATCAGTACTTTTGTAGTTTAACATCTCTGAACTGAAAAGTGCTGTATTTAGGTTCAAGCAGCCTTCTTGCCTCACTGTAGCTGTGAGGAAATTGAGGATGGAATGAATCCATGAAATAATTAAAAGAATTAATCATGAAATTTGCTATTTTGCTGAGTATTTTTTCAGCATTTCTAATACTAGCATTTTGCTTGACGAGAATTTTTCTTCCTTTCCCATTTTTCTTTTCTCTTTTTTTCTTTTGGTTGGTTGAGAGTGCTAAAAGAGAAATCCATGTCAAAGGTAATTGAAGGAAAAGGAGTGATGAAATAATCTTTGCGTTATAATGCTTTGGTCTCTAATGATTTCAGTTTTCCATAAATATTTTTCATCTTTCATAATTGTTTTGATATCTTACTGAATTCTTTGTATCCTTTGCTAGCCTTTGGATTCTGTGAGTATAAGGAACCAGAGTCTACGCTCCGTGCACTCAGGTTATTGCATGACCTGCAGATTGGAGAGAAGAAGCTACTTGTTAAAGTTGATGCAAAGACAAAGGCACAGCTGGATGAATGGAAAGCAAAGAAGAAAGCTTCTAATGGGGTATGTTTTCTATAGCATTGTCTTCTCTAGGCTAACTGTGCTTTTTCAGTGTAAATGCTTCTCATTATGAATGAATCTAATACAGGGCTTCACACGATCATCAAGTGTGTTTTATATATAGTTATTTTAAGTCTTTTATCTACCCATAGTGGGGTGGATGACTGTTGGTTTGCTTATTCCAGATTGGGATGAAGGTAGTAAGGGAGGCTGGACAAGGTTAACTTGCCAGAGAAAACACTGGTAGACTATTCCAAACAGAGCTAATTCATTAAGACAGCTTTGTAAGTAAGTACAAAATATATTTCAACCTACAAAACTTTTATTAGTTGCCCTCCCTTTTAGAAGTACACAGGTTCTAAAATGAATTAGAATAAATCTTATTACTTTTATCAGGTGGTGGCTCTATTAAGTGACGCTAATGTAAAGGGAATTTTTGTATTTTGTAATGTATACATTACTACTCCCTCTCAACAAAGCAAAAAGTAGCTAAAGCCTTAGTGTATACTTCCTTGTCTTCCCTTCCTAGTTTCTTTTGACATATCAAGCTGAATGAATCCAGAGTAGATTCATTATTACCTTTCTATCTCTATAAAAACAAAACAGCCTTTTTGGTCTGTTGAGTCTTTTAACTGTTATTCAAAATAGAAGTAGCTTCCTTAGTTCCCTTACTCACTCCTTTACAGAAACATTGTAAAAGTATTCATAAAAGCAGAACGACCTCTAAAGAAGACGTTAAATACAACCCATAATTCTATCATCATTAGTAACCACCGTAGACTTTTTTGTTGCATATTTTTCCAGGCATTTTTCTCTAAGGTATAAGACATTAAGTGTAATTATGTCAGCCCCTTGCTCATACATCCTTAATGGTTTTGAATTTCTCAAAATATGAAGCCTATATTCTTAGCATGGCATTCTAACCTTGCTCCCATCTACCTTTCTGGCTTACTCCATCAGTCCCCTTCTATGTGTCAGTCATATATTCCTACAAACTCCTTTGTGGTTTGATATCCTTGTTGCCCATACAAGCTACCTGTTGAAGTTCTATCCACATTTAGTTTAAATGTTGCTTGATTCATGTAACTATCATGAGTCCTACCCTTGATTCCTCTCAGGCAGAATTAAATCCTTTTTATATAAAGCAGGATTTTACTGTTATGTCAGTCTGCTTTGTAGTGTATTTTGTTTTTATCACTCTCTCACACCTTCTTAGCCCGTTTTCATCCTCATATCCTACATTCACTGATTATAAGGTAGGGCAATAAGTTCACAGACTATTTTTTCATCTTATACCTCCACAGAACCTAGGTCAGAGTCTTGCCCGTGATGAGAATGGGGTGAACATTTATTCTAACAGTTGCATTTATGTTGCTCACCTGATAATCTTTACTGTCTTTACCTAGCTGTATAAGGATTTAATACAATTTACACTCCAGAGAAATTGTATTTTATTTCATATCAGCACTATTGTCTGTCGTAGCCCTAAAACCTTAAAAAAGCCAACGGTCTTAGATTTTCCTTGCTGTGATAACCAAATTCATATTTAAAATAAAGCCTGGATACAGTGTTTTCAGAGTGTTTTATGTAATTTCCCTGGACTCATTATTTTACTCTGCTTGGTCATTTGTGAGGTGGTTTAAATTGTGGCATTGCAGGTGTTGTGCTCCGATTGAAAAGTAAATCACTTCATTGTGTGTTTATATAAATGAGGAAATGTATAATTGTGTGACTTCATTTTGTAATCCCTGTTAGTAAGAGGACTCACAATTGAAATCTGTTCATATTTTTCCTCAAGAATGGAGTTGAAGCTACCTCTTAATAAAAATGGAGCAGTTATTTCAGATAAAATGAAATTTCAAAAATTAACAGGCCTGACTTCTGGGTGCATTTGGCATGGTTTCCAGAGGTATTGAAGTCGTAAGACAAACATGGCATAGTTTTGCAGAGTTGTTGATTTTACTCAAAAATACTAGTAAAATGAAGACGAATAATTCTATCAGATAAAAATTTTTTTTCAAACAAGTAAATACATTGTCATGATTTTTCAGGGTAAATGTGAAAGTGTATTTGTTCTTTATCTTTTTTTGTTGTTGTTCTTTATCTTTTATTGTTAATTTGTTGGAGAAATTTAGAAAATAGTGATTTGAAGTAAATGATATGCGAATGAGACATTGAGAAACGTGTTTGGTACCTCATCCATTTTCCTGATTGCCAGGCAGAAGAAAGAACATGATTAATTGTATAGTTCTCTGATTCAAAAAGAACCACGAATTTGTCTAGAAAGATGTTTTTCCTGATCCAGAATTTTAACAGGAATTATGTGCCTTGATTAGTAGCGCTATTAAAAGCTTTTATTTAGATTTCACAGAATCTGTAGAAAGAACTTTTTTACTTGTAGTAAAAGTATTTCATTTGAGGTAGCAACACTGATCTTAGTCCTTGTCCTTTTGTTTTACCTCTTGTTCAATAGTAGCGGTTTAGGACTAGAGACATCTGCTAAATCATCAGAAATAGTGCTTGTTTACCACACATTCATTCAAGGTTGACTTCCAAGTATTGAAAGTACAAATAACCTTTGGAAAGAGCTGCCTACTTTATGTTTTTTAATTGAGGACAGATCAGATACTGCAGGTAGGAACTCCTTCACATTTTTGTCTGGAAATTAGTGTGAGTGTGGTGGAATCTACGTTTTTTCCAGAGAAAGAGTTCTACATTTGCTTAGTTGCCCAAGTTCTTGTTTTGGACTCTAGAGGTCAGTGCCAGAGAGTGAGCCAAGTGGAGTTTTTACCTAACTCTCCAAATAGTAGCTTTACTATAAAAGCTCTGAATAGTTGGGACTGGTAAACATCTCAGATATTCAGTCTATTTCTTTGATCTTTTTGTACTGTGCTGCACTGCTGAACCCTTCACTTCTTGCTGCTCAGTATGCTTTCTGTTTCTGAAGTGGAAGAAAAAATGAAGTCAGGAAGTTGTCTGTGATTCAGGACCTAGAAGTAGAATTTAAGTTGAAACTAAAAATAACTTTTCCTCCCAAGACACATATTGTCATTTTTGTTTTTCTTACATTAACAATTGGTTAAGAGATGGGACTCATAAGCTTTCCTTCTAAAAAAATGTACGTTTTCTCTATAGATCAAGGGGTAGTAGTCATTTGTAATGTAGTGTGAACTAGATCATTCCAAATGCTTTACTTCTGTTTAGCTATATTAATATTTAAGTCTTAGCTTAGGATGAGTGGTGGTAGGGAATTTAGTGGCTATGAGTATTTTTAGGTGAATAAGGCTTTGGATTTGTAACCCCACCTCTATCCTTATGTTTAAAAGAGCATGGAGATGTAGAGGGTTCATGGAAAGAAATTTAGAATGTAGGTAAAATGCTAAAGACAGACTGGATTTTCTCTGATGAGGTTTATTTTCATAATAAAGAATTTAGATCTCAACAGCTGAGGGTTGATAAAAATAGCTGTATGTGTCTTCAGGACCTGAGGTTTCAGGGACAGGTTACTGGTGATTTAATTCTTTTCATTTTAAAACTTTTGGAGAAGCAGAGTATTGCTGAAGGGATTTTAATGAAAGCTGCATGAAGACCTTATTGTTATATATCATTGATTTAGAATAAGAAAGGACTGCATCACCAAATTTTAGTTTACAATTTAGTTTACAATTTTATTATGAAAATAAATTGGTTGACAAAACCCACTGCAATGTTGCGAAGTAATTAGCCTCCAACTAATAAAAATAATTGGAAGAAAAAAAAAAGAAAATAAATTGGTAAATAATATAAACAACTGAATTACTCACCTTGGTTAAAGCATTGTATCTTTATCCAAGATGCCAAGTAGATAGTTGGCTTTAAGAAAATTAGATGAAGGAGCAGGTTTGAGAAAGTAAGGAACTCAGAGTGGTTAGTTACCACATTTAAGGACTTACATGAACTTTATCTGTATCATATCTTCATCTGTGTCTCTTATCCTTCTTTCTTCTCTTATATTGTTACTTAAAGGGAAAGTTATTTCTTTCTTTAATTTTGAATTTTTAACCATCTAACATAGTGTCTGCATATAGTAAACTCAAGAATTTGAGCAAATTAGGAAATAAATGTGTGCTGAAGAAGTATCCACTGGGGATAGCGTTCAGAATGCTGGTTATTTTATTTTATTTTTTTTCTCTTTTTTTTGGGGGGTGCACCGTTCCTGGAAGTACTGCAATACCAGGTCGATGCGTGGAGTGGACGGAGCAAGCTCCTATTCCAACTCCCAGCTCCAAAAATCCATTTAATATATTGTCCTCGGATAGAGGACGTATCAGATATTAAACTGATAAGAACAGATACTACACTTGATCCCAGCCAAAAGGCCGAGAAGCGATAGAATGCTGGTTATTATGAAATCACAGCTCAGTTACATGAAGGAGCCACAAGGCATGACACTCACCTTGGAGAGAGTTTAGAGCATGGCGACCAAGAGTCAGCTTTTGTCCAGAAAAGCAGAATTCTTGTTTGTATCTGAAAATTTGCGCAATATATATTTACTGAGTATGTATGTAGCTTTAAGTTACAAAAGCTTTTGTATACATAAATCTTTATGTTTATCTTCTTTGTCATACTTTTTTGTTGCTTCTTTGTCATACTTTTCCTCCTTTCCAAGTTTTAAGAAGAGAAGAGGGTAATGAAATTGTCTGGAGCTTGAGGTCATTCTCTAGATTTTGTCATTTGAACTTGGATTAATTACTTAACTAGGAGCTTTACAATAAAGCAGAAATAAGGACAGTAGCATACTGGAAACCAGTAATTTTTTTCCCACATGGACACAGGTAACAATTTAGACTTTGTTTAAAAAATAATCAGTCTTGGGAAAGAATTCCCTGGTGGTCCAGTGGTTAAAAGAGTGCTGTTTCACTGCTGAGGGGCCCGGGTTTAGTCTCTGGTTTAGGTAACTAAGATCCCACAAGCCTTGTGACCCGGCCTCTTCCCCCCAGCCCCATAGTCTGTTACTTCTTTGTGAGAAGTAGTACAACATGAATTTGTTTTTATTTTTCATTATGTTACATTCACAAGTTGTGGGGAGAAAGATGCGCATATTTAGAGTTGATTCCTTTTTAGTTATTTGAGTTTTTTAAATGGTATTCCCACATTGCAGAAAACAGAGAGGGAAAAGAGAAGCATCATTTCAGCTCCTGGTCTTCCTAATGTTTATATTTTGTTGTATATAGTTTTATTTGTTTAACCTACATATGTTTTTGGTTATTATTTTACATACTTTTGTACTTTATTATATTTTTATATATTTTATTTTATAAATATATTTTATATATTTTATTATATTGTATAATATAAATATTATATACTTTTGTTTTGTTTTGGCTGTACCCCACAGCATATAGGTTCTTAGTTCCCTGACCAGGAATTGAACCCGCATCCCCTGCAGTGGGAGCATTGAATCTTAACCACAGGACTGCCAGGGAGGTCCCTGTTTTTGTTTATTTAAAACAGTGGCTATCATAGGTACATGAAATTGTATTTTGCTTTTTCAGTGTAATTAAGTTTTCAACACTAAAATGAGTTACTCAGTAAATATCATTAGTTTGTGCAAGTATTGAGCAAGAGGATCTGAAAAATTTTGAAAGCTTTTCAGATGTGTAGTGTGCTAACCCTGTGATTCAATCTTCTCTTGCTAGTTAGGGGTCAGAACGTTAGATAGCAAGGGACCAAAGAAAGGAAAATGATAGAGTACAGTATATCCAAGGAAGAAAGCGTAAAACAAATACAGTTTAGTTTTGTGAAGTTGGGAGTAAAGCTAAGTCTGCATTTAATAGGACTACAGAGATGTTTTGGAGAAAACATGTTTGTTTGTTTTGTGTACTAACTTGTTTTGAATGATTTTGATTTTCTTGTTTGATTTTTTTTTTTACCCCCCCTTTCCCATCTCCTGAATCTGCCTTGTTTTTGTTTTTTTTTTTAAAGAATGCCAGGCCAGAAACTGTCACTAATGATGACGAAGAAGCCTTAGATGAAGAAACAAAGAGAAGAGATCAGATGATCAAAGGGGCCATTGAAGTTTTAATACGGGAATACTCCAGTGAGCTCAATGCCCCCTCACAAGAATCTGACTCTCACCCCAGGAAGAAGAAGAAGGAAAAGAAGGAGGACGTATGTGTTACTGATTTATGCCAGCAGAATCATTTCTACAATTTACATTTTGTGCTGTCATTCTTGTGCTTTCATTACAGTCCAACTTATGGGGAAAATAGAGTGACTGGCATTTATAACAATATACTGTTAAGGCTAATTTGACCATGTTTTATCTTCCTGTTTTTTTTTAAACCAAAACATTCCTGTATTTACATTTTTGAAATGCAGTGACATGGAAGTTTGTGTTTATTTGTGGATTCATTAAGGGGTGGGGGGAGGACAAACTTGAGTGATGGATGGGAATTAATATTAAGGAGCAAAGCTGCTTTTCCCCCCACTTTTGCCATGGAAGAGCTGGCCTTGTTTTGCCTTACTCCCTAATTATTATTCTCTGCTCCAAGCGGGATACCAGATCTTGTTCACTGAGGTTTCTGACCCATTTTCAAATTTCTTAGCCACTTTTCCTTATAAACCATGTTTCATTTCACTCTATCAGCAGTAATGCTGTTGGCCTTATAAATGGAGTACTATGAAAGAGCAATACAAGATGAAAACTTCTCTCCAGTATTTTATTATAGCATCACCCACTTTTGTCAGTCTAAGCTAATTGAACAGTAGGGAGTACAGGTTGAAAGAAAATGTTTGATTTTCTTAGTTACTTTCATTTGGATATACTTCCAGAAATTATGGGGAGTGTTCTTTAAACATATTGGAGGTATATTCTATGAATGGATTGTATATGCCCTGTAAAAATAGTACTGTGAACATTGTGAATTAATATCAAGGCATTTTCACAGTTCATACTGTTCTGGATTTCATTGCCTTATTAAGCTATCTTCAGCTTTCTTTCTGATACATCAGACATATTTTTATTATTTGGCGGCTTCTTGCTTATGTGGCCATAAAATGCTGTCTAGTGAAGTGCCAATTGTTGGAAATGGTAATTGGTAAGAGTCCATTAGGTATAGGGTAATAGAGACCTGTAGAGTTTGTTCTTCCTCTTTCCCTTTAAATGGCAAAGGAGAAAATACCTAGACACCTTCATTTGAAATGGTTTGAGGAGAGAGAGTCAAAAATTCTGCTCTATGACAAGAATTATTGGGTAAACTTTGTTGTTTTGATTGTTCCCTCTCTCTTGGAAAGGATGAGTAAGGTCTCACATTGCTAGTGTGAGATCCTCTTTATTCCCCTGGTTGGGGGTGTTGGAAGGAGTGGAAGTGGTAGGTGATAGATTGAGTGAAATCTCTTTTGTTATCAAGTAATTTAAAATCAAGAAAATGTTACAGAAATCTGACATTGCTTATAGTATAAACATATAGAAAATTGTTTTTCAGAGTCATATGAACTGTTTGTTTTAATCTTTGTGGATTTTTCCGCAGATCTTTCGCAGATTTCCCGTGGCCCCACTGATCCCTTATCCACTCATCACTAAGGTTCGTTTACATTACAGGCTTTGACAGTAACTAAATGTTTACTGCTACTTGCCAGATGTGTGATTCTTGTCTTCTTTACTGTTTAACTTAGATTTGTTACTACATAAGGTCTTTTTTATTTACTCCTCTGTTTTGTAAAGCCTGTACAGAATATCTAGCCTTTAATTTCTATTTGTATCAATATAGATTGATCTTTATGCATTCCTACCTGTCCCCCCTGTTTTTTAGGAGGATATAAATGCTATAGAAATGGAAGAAGACAAGAGAGACCTGATATCTCGAGAGATCAGCAAATTCAGAGACACACACAAGGTAGTATTCTTGTTTTTTCACTTGATACCAATCTAGACTTTTTACAGAATCCAAAGCAAACAGACAAAGAAAAAAAATCAACCTTACAGTAGAATATGATTTTAAATGCTTTTGTCTAGGTTTAATTTATACTTAGATAGAAACAAAGAAGCAGAAGACCAGTGCCATATTAGAGTAGTCCTTGGCATATTGTATATAGATTTCTCAGTTACTGACTACTCTGCAGTCATCTCACTTTAATATGAATAAAAGCTAGTTTTATTTTTAGTTTTCAACATAAACATCAAGGTCAGATTTAAACAATTCAAGGGGGCAGCAGAATAACATACACTGTAGTGTATTTCTGGGGGCAGTTATTTAACTTAATCTTAGGAAAACCTTTTCTTTAGAGCTGAGATTAAAATTTTAAGATTATATTTGTATAGATTTAAGTTGAGAGGGGGAGATTTTAAAAAGTAGGTCAGTGGTTACCAGACTTACCAAATTTTAGATGCATGGAAGAACTGTAAATTCCCATAAAGCTAATCTATTCATTGACCCCCACCATTATGATAGAGATCATATGGTGACTAATGCAAGATGAAACTCTCAGCTTGGAAAGTAACAAGGAATAGGATGTAAGTATGAGCTTCTGTTTTTTATTATATTTATGGATGCCCCCTCAGAAAAATATGCAAAGGGGTAACTGGCTTGGAAATGGATATTTATGCATAGTAAATCCCACTCACGAGTTTTGCCTATTGAAAGCTTCTCTCAATGACAGTGCATCTGTGAATGTTCGCTGGTATTGAAGGTGATGCTTATGGACAGTGAAATGCAAACACTGCATGAAATGTATTTTGATGCTGGAGATAATAAGATGTTACTGGTTCTTACTCCTAAGATTGAGTGAGCTTTTACTCAGTGAGATGTTAAGTGTTCACTTTTTATTTTATTTAATCTTATATTTTCTTATAGCTTTCAAAATCCCTTATTGACAGTTAATGTCATAGAATCAATGCTGCTGAACACATTATCCTGATGCTGAGCCTTAGCTCACATACACAGGACTTTTCAGGAATTAAGTATGTCTAAAAGCACAAATGTAGATTTCCCAATTTAGAGTTAAAAAGTTAGTCCCTGGGAAGTCATTTTAGAGGTATATTAGGTTCAGTACTCAAATTCAGGGTCTGTGTAAGCTTGAAAGTGGTATACATTGTGTGTGTGTGGTTTGCCCCCCTTTTGTTGTTATTTGTTAAATCCTGTCATGTCATTGGTTAAGTATGAAGAAATAATGTTTTTAAAAAATTGATTGCAAAGATATTTGCTTCAGAGTTTGAGAAGCTGTCAGGCCTTTGACTGCCTTACACGTATTTCACTGTGGGGAGAGAATGTTTTGATTTTCCAAAATGTGCTTTAAAAATAAAATCAAAATGAAAAAGAAAAGCCGTTCTTTTTATTGGGTGGTACGGTTAAAAGGGATATTTGAAACTCCAGTAGCAAAAATTGAGCTCAGTGAACCTTTGCATGTTTTGGTATGAGTTTATTAAATAACCACAGACTGTCAGGGTGTCAGCGTGGCAGGGGGCGTCCATTTACAGCACGGACGAGTCTGAAGAGAGAATAAGGTAAGATTTATGTTTTTTTTTTCTGTCCTTTCCTCTTCATTATTTCACTACTTTCTTAAATCTTTTTAGACTCACTTCCTTTTTTCTTTCTCCAGTCTTTGTCTTAAAAATATATATGTGTGTGTGTGTATCTATTTACTGCATATATATTAATTAATCTTTTAGAATTGTGTTTAGTATGGACCAGATTCACTCACTTTTTCATTTACTTAGAAGAAAACTTTTGAAATGTGTTCTGAAACAAACTATTACTTAGTTAAATGGAACTATACTTTTAAGAAATAAGTGGTATAGTGATTAAGCAAAAGTAGAACAATTGAGGGAATCTACCAAAAAAGTTATTATTGGAAGAGCTAAAATAATCTGTAAGTATTATCTCAGAAATAAACAAATTTCTTTTAAGTGTATGATACTGAGGTAAGTTTCATATAGTATAGCCTCATTTTATGATACATTTTTAAAATTTCATCAGATGACTGTTTCAGAAATTAGAATTTACCCATTTAAATAGTTTACAATTTCTGTCCTCTTTCTGCCATTTCTTCTCTCTTCTCTTTGTAATTTCAATGTATTCAGTATTGGCTTTGCCTCCATTCCATTTTGATATAGATTGGCACCACAGCTGAATATATTGATTTCTCATGCATTAGCTTTTCTTTCATAATCCTCTATCAGTTCTCTGATCCATGAGCGAGAGAAAAAGAGTATAACAGGTAAGATTGCTTTTTTAAAGTTGTTTTAAATGCTTTACATGACTGAGAAAAGAAAAAAATGCACATTTTATTGTTGTAATTTAAATTTCATTTCTATGACACTAAACATGAAAACAGGAAAAATGTGTTTTGTTTTTGTTTTGTTTTCCCTGTTTGGGGTTTTTTTTTTTTTTTTTTTCCCTGAGTTTGTGTAGAAACTGTGTGGTACACTGGTAATCTTGTCAGGGTACAAACTTGGTCTGACTTTGTTATTTGGTTTATTTGTGAACCATGTACTTGCTCTTCCTCCCAGAAGCATAGCTTATAGGCAAGGTTAATCCAGTGTTGGCGATCCATGTCCTAGCACAGCATCTGTAAGTTAATATGCAATCGTTCCTTCCAAGGATGGATTTATCACTGTTGATATATTTCATTGTCTTATAGGCATAATGGGTATAAATATATTGCTTTAAAATTAAGCCAGAAATTAATCTTATTAAATAAAAATACTATGATTATGTACCTTTCTGCTTGAAGTGAGTGATTTTCAAACTTTTTGTATTTGGTGGGCTGTCCATCTTGCAATGGTGGGAGTAAATGTTTCCATACGTGATAGGGCAGATAATGGCTGAATTCACCTTGTCTTTTGGAGGGTGGGCAAATCAGAGGGCAGAAGACAAGTTGCATTCCAGTGACCCTTACTCTCTTCCCCCACCTTCCCCTTTGAAACACTCAACTAATAATCTTTAGGTAATTGGAAGTCTGGGGTTATAGTTAGCAATAGTTATCCCACTGATTCAAAGAAATTCATAATGGGAAGAAGTACATGTTAGCCAAGTGCTTGTATTTCTAGAAATTATTATGAACCACCACATTTCTCATGGTCATTTTAGTTATTACATAGTCATTGAGTGGTCAGCCACACTTGACACAGTCTCCCAGCATCCAAGATTGGAGATTCCTGGTCTATGTAGAGTATATGGTTGTGCACGAAATCTGTCTAGGCTTGTGATTGCTTCAGTTTAATTTGTCAAGTAAAACCTCTAGTATTTAATGTTGAAGTACCAGTGGTTTGGTTTTGTTGTTGTTGTTCCCAGTATTGGGCATTGCGCCGGGAAAAGTCTGATTATTGGAGCTATAGAGTTAACTCTAAAAGTACTTTTATTGGTTTCTAGAAACTGGAAGAAGAGAAAGGCAAAAAGGAAAAAGAAAGACAGGAAATTGAGAAAGAACGGAGAGAAAGAGAGAGGGAGCGTGAAAGGGAACGAGAAAGGCGAGAACGGGAACGAGAAAGGGAAAGAGAACGTGAACGAGAAAAGGAGAAGGAACGGGAGCGGGAACGAGAACGGGATAGGGATCGTGACCGGACGAAAGAGAGAGATCGAGACCGGGATCGAGAGCGAGATCGGGACCGCGATCGAGAAAGGAGCTCAGATCGGAATAAGGATCGGAGTCGATCAAGGTAAGGCTGCATGGAGTTACTGTGTGCCTGATAGCTTTAATAGAATTACAGGTTAGTACTCTTGGGCCATTTACATTGATGTGATGAGAGAATTTCCTGAGCCACAGAGCATGCTGGCTTGCTGTCTCACACACATGTGAAATATTGGTTAAACAAACAGTTTTCAACTTTGGGTTAGTTTCTGCATGAAGCCAGTTTTTACTCAGATCTAGAATACACCAGTTGTCCTCCCATTGTTTTGGATAGACATGATTCCCTTGGTCAGTGGGTGTTGTTTTTAGTCACTAACTGAGGTCTCCTGTGTGGAAAATCAGCTCTAGTTGCACTGCTTTTAGTTCCCGGTGTTTATTTGGTCCTGTAGCCCACTGGTTGGTCACACCTTACCTCCTAGACAAGTTAGTTTTTTCTTGATGGTTCCTAGTGATTTCACTTTTGTTTTATTTAAAATTTATTTATAATTAAAGTCATTATATAGACTTTGTATGAGGTATCATCTCCAATTCTTCAGGAATGAGAGAGAGAGCAAAAATGAACAAAGAGAAGGGAGTGAGTAGAAGGAAGCAAACAGAAAAAGGGAAGAGAGGAAAGTTCACTTTTTTCCCAAGCTAGTTTTCATATATACATTTCTCTGTTGAGATATTCCACTTAATTGTAGCTGAAACGAGGTCCACCAGTTACTGAAATTCATTGCTTTTTAATCTGTAGTGGGCATTAAATTCCTTCCTCCCCTGGAATAACCATCATTCTCTTGAATAACCACTGTTAAGATTTGACATGTATAAAATCATGGTTTTATACTTTTACTAAAGTATGTTGTTTCATATATACATGTATTTGTTTAAAATCTGTGGCATCACAAATCTGCAGTTTGGTTTTATCCCTCTGAATTAAATGCATGAGAACTTCTTACTGCTGAAAGATGGACACTTTGAACCATTAAACAATGCTGGGGTTAGGAGTGTCAACTCTGCGCAGTCAGAAATCGGAGTAAAACTTATAGATGGTCATCCGTATACACGGTTTTTGTGTCTGCGGTTCTTTGTCCATGGATTTGACCCACCTCGGATTGTGTAGTGCTGTAGTACCTATGACTGAGAATAAATATGTTGTGTGCATGCTCAGTTGCTCAGTCGTGTGTGATTCTTTGTGACTCCATGGACTACAGCCCACCAGGCTCCTTTGTCCTTGGGATTATCCCAGCAAAAATACTCGCCAGCCCAAGGATAGAACCCGAGTCGTCTGTGACTCTGGCATCGGTAGGTGGATTCTTAGACTCTGAGCCACCTGGGAAAGCCCCCATATATAAGTGGACCTGTACAATTCAAACCAGTGTTATTCAAGAGTCAGCTGTGGTTCTAGTTTATGCATGCAGCATGCCGGAATGCTCTTTGCTTCACACCTTTGCTATTGTCTGTATTTGCTTGATCACTGCTGAAGTTGACTATCTTGTATCATGTTCATCAGCCCTTAGTACTTTTCTTATTCAGGGTTTTTTTGTTTGTTTTCTGAGATGCTGATAAGCATTAACATCGAGTTTAGAATGCAGTGCAGAATTTGGGGCTAGGATTATATTCTGTGTCTTTCTGACTTGTATGGAGGAGTTTACAATTCTGCAGAAACCAAATGCTAAATTCTGGCTTGTGAGTTTGTCTATCATTTCATATTATATATTGTTCTCCTTTCTTTTGGTTTCTAAAAGAAAACACAAAGGAAACTGACATATTTTTACAATCTTTTGTTTATGTAGAGAAAAGAGCAGAGATCGCGAAAGGGAACGGGAGAGGGAAAGAGAAAGAGAGAGAGAACGGGAACGAGAGCGGGAGCGTGAGCGAGAGAGAGAGAGAGAAAGGGAACGGGAGCGTGAGCGAGAGAAAGACAAGAAGCGAGATCGAGAAGAAGACGAAGAAGATGCATATGAACGAAGAAAACTTGAAAGAAAGCTCCGAGAGAAGGAGGCTGCCTATCAAGAGGTAAATTGAGGGAATGCTTTTATTTATAAAAGTTGGTACTTTAGTAGGTTAGTCAAAAATTTTAGAACCTTTTGTATACATTTTTAAAACTTTTGACAATTTCTCTTTTTAGCGCCTTAAGAATTGGGAAATCAGAGAACGAAAGAAAACCCGGGAGTATGAAAAAGAGGCTGAAAGAGAAGAAGAAAGAAGAAGAGAAATGGTAATTTTCTTGGTTAAAAATAAGTGGTTTTTCAGATAAAAATCAGATCAAATCATTTAAGTAGAAGTGACTTTATAATTAAAAAGTATCATCTCAAAAAAAACCTGAGCTCCAATATAAATAATTTTTATGTATTTCAAGTGAAGTTGAGATAGTTTCGGTACACCAAAATTGTTTCTTCCTCCTAGTTTTCTTTTTTAAAATATTAATTTTTAATTGATTGCTTTACAATATTGTTTTGATTTCTGTCATACATCAACATGAATTAACCATTGGTGTACATATTTCCTCTCCCTCTTGAGTCTCCCTCTTGCCTCCCTTTCTTCCTGTTTTTCATATTTTGGCTTCCTATAAACTAAATTATCATTTGGCCTATTGGCAAAGTAAACCTGTTATGGAATAATGTATAAAATGAGGATTTATAGAACTTTCTTTGATTAAGAATCAGCAGCAGTTTTTAATTGAAGAGAGTTTTAGAGGCTTTGATACTCTGTATCAGTGTAGTATATTTGGGCAAAGGCAACAGTCTTATGAGAAGATTTGTTTTTAGAAATCAAAATTACTGATTTCAGTATATAGCACTTATGAGTTATTGTTTTTCCTTATGTTACTCTATTATCCTTCCTTTTAACTACATTATAATAATAATGAATCTTAGTTTTTGCATTTACACTATTTGATAAACTAATAGTGAAGCAATTGGCATAGGTTAATGAAGTAAAATGACAAAAAGATAATATGTTTTATCATAGTATTTGCTTCTATAGTATGTTCCATATGTTCTGTCTTTGCCAGAGATTCATGAAAGTTTCTTTATCTCCAGTTTGGAGTCTGTTCTCCCAAAAACATCATTTAAGTTAGGAATCTTCTTCAAATAGATTTTGAACATGAGACATAGATGGAATTTTTGTAAGTAACCAAAAGGGTGCATACAGCAATTAGATAGAATGGGCTTTCTGGATGGCAGATCTTTTGAAGTCCTAGAGTTATTTAAAGTAATTTTGATTTCCCTGGATTGTAGCTCCCATTCTAGAATTTCTTCTTAACCCTTAGGTTAGAAATAGAGAATAATACAGTAAAAGACAAAATTACTTTAAGAAGTGATTCCATTCCCTATAAGCAAATCTGAAACCTGTCTTTCTAGAGAAAGGTTTCCTATTAGTAATTTTTTGTTGGGAAGCTTTAAAAAAAAAAACTCCAGTTAGAAAATAGTTACTTGTTGATTAAAAAATGTTCAAGGAACAGAAGTATATAGTATAAAAAGTGAAAGTTTGTATTCCTCATGAGCGGTGACTTAAGTTAATATTTTAGTACATACCTTATGGGTCTTCCTGTGTTTTATTTAGATATTTGTGAATATGGTCATCACTACCTGGCAATCTACTTGCATTCATTTGGCAGATTTTGTGTTAGGTCCTGGGTGTATAGGAATAACTAATACTTCGTACTCTTTAAACAATTGGATAGTATTGTCAGAGAAATGAAGTAGTTACTGTACTGTGTGTGTGACTGTTTGAGGTATGATAAAAGTGTTCACAATATTCTGGGAGTGGAGTAGAGAAAGTGATTAATTTTGTCTGTGGGAAGGAGTTGGTCATGAATAGATGGTTAAATTGGGGAAGTTTTGTGTGTGTGTATGTTGAGAGGGGTAGTCTTTACAGCGATGTATCAATAACATTTGAACTGGATGAAATTATTAATGTTTTACTGTAGACAGGAACCTACATCTGCTTTTCATATAGATAATTGTTGGGCTTCCCAGATGGCACTAGTGGTAAAGAACCCACCTGCCAGTGCAGGAGATGTAAGAGACTAGGGTTCCATCCCGGGTGGAGAAGATTCCCTGGAGGAAGGCTTGGCTACCCACTCCAGTATTCTTGCCTGGAGAATCCTCATAGACAGAGGAGTTGGCAGGCTACCGTCCATAGGGTCGCAAAGAGTCAGACGTGACTGAAGCGACTTGGCACACACACATAAAATTTGTTAATACAGTGGAGATGTAGATTATAAACACTAATTTTAAAATATTTTTATATCTATATATAATGATTAAGTAATATTTCTGTGAAATATAATAGTAGTTGTATTTAAAATTCCAAAAATAAAAGCAAGAAATTTCTGTACTTTCATGTTTTATGTACTCAGTCTGGCATTACCTTTAGATTGATATATAAACATGATTTAAAATTTTAATCCTTCGTTTCATAAAAACTACTTCTTGTACCATCATCTACCTATAAATGAAAATATAAAATATTTTTGTCCAATTAACACATTCAATAAGGTAACTTTTAGTTTTGTTTCTTGGTGTGCTTAGGTTTCATTAGAAAAAAATTACTATGAAGATTATAATACAGAGAGAAAATTTACTGTAGCATACACTGGTTTCCATTTCATAGATAAGTTCTAAATCTGATTTGCTTTTTTTAAAAAATTTTACTTTTTTTTAATTAGTTTTGGCTGTGCTGGGTCTTTGTTGTTGTGCATGGACTTAGTTGCTTCATGGTATGTGGGATCTTCCTGGACCAGGGATCAAACCTGTGTCCCGTGTATTGCAAGGCAGGTTCTTAATCACTGGACCATGAGGGAAGCCCTGATTTGCTTTCAAGAATAAAAGATTTTAAAAATCTAATGTTATTTACATTTAATATATGAAGTTTATGAGAATTAAAAAAAGTTCAAGTGGTATGGATAAGAAAAATCTGTTCCCAAGAAAGGGGGAAATGTAATTTAAACTGCTTTTATGTTAATTTTCCACACTTTGTCCTTCATTTCTTCAAAGGCAAAAGAAGCTAAACGACTAAAAGAATTCTTAGAAGACTATGATGATGATAGAGATGATCCCAAATATTACAGGTAAAGAACCCTTGCTTTATGAACTCACACTATCAGTTTATTATTAGCTGTATTTTCTGCACCAGAGAGTGCAAGTTCACTCAGTGGAGTGAGAAAGAAAAATCTTTGAATTCATCTTGTAATTACCCCCGTGGTCGATAATGCTGTTTTCCAGGGGTTGGGGCCTGTTGGAAAAGAATTGACAATTTTATGGATCTTCTTTGGAAGGAAGTTTATAATAGTATTATAACAGATGAACTTTTCTTCATTCATTTTAAAGAACTTCAGTTTTTATAGCAAATTTTAACATGCCTTCATGATTATCAAAGGTGGTCTAGAAATTTTTGTCTTCAAGGATTTCTAGAGTGCTACATAGTAATCTGAGTAGTTACTTTACTATCATGATGTGAGATTTGTGAAGCCTGTCTTTTCTCATCTCTGTTCTCATGGCTTTTCTCGACTTCTCTCATTCTTCCAACACTTACGGCACTGTGGTGAAATTGTTTGCTTTGCTCTGTTCCCTCCACTCCAAACTACCATTTCCCTAAGGTTATGGGCATTGTTTCGATTTTTTTCTTCTCCCTTTCCTGAAAGAATCTAGGCATGTAGTGAATGCATTTAATAGGTACAATACACTGTAGCCAAAATAATCCAAACATTGGAGTAACACCTTATATTGAAAGAATGCCAAGGGTTTGACTTTGCAGAAAATGCAAAATAAAATTACTGAATCATAAAATAGCAGTACATTATTTCAATATTCTGAGATGTAATAAAGTGCTAGATAGAACCTTTGCTTTCTCTCAGTTATGCCCTGCTTCCTTCTGTGATTTTTTTTTCCCCCAGGAGGAGAGGAACTGATTTAAATTGAACATGCATCGCTTCTCAGCCCTTCGGCTAAGATTAAGTGTAAATTGAACACACAAAACTATTATTAGGGATATTACTACTCCTTGTATTAATGTTTCACAATTTGGCATCCAAGAAAATTATGTGTTATAGAGTTTCCCTGTGGAATAAGTATAAAATGAGTGCATTCTTCCCTCAGAAAGCTACTTTTTTTTTTAACCTGTTTTCGATACTCATTTAGAATGACTTCATTCTGAGGCATGGTGATATGTGACAAGACAGTGCTTACTTATTAAGCATTAACCTGTAGAGAGGATGCTGTCTTCAATGTTTTACAGATAGAGAGCATTAAGACAGTCTCTAGTCTCTTAGAATGCAGCTTTTAGTATGGAAAGAAATTGCTTTTGGAGATACTATGTGTAGTAGTTGCTGACCTTGAGTATTAAGTAAGGCTTGTTGTGATATGCTTTTGCAGAGGAAGTGCTCTTCAGAAAAGATTGCGTGATAGGGAAAAGGAAATGGAAGCAGATGAACGGGATAGGAAGAGAGAGAAGGAAGAGCTGGAGGAAATCAGGCAGCGCCTTCTGGCAGAAGGGCACCCGGATCCAGATGCGGAGCTCCAGCGGGTAAGATTCTGTTAACATCTGAAACAGTGTTCTTTTAAGACTGTCACATCATTTTAAGCCAGCCAGCTATGATGGAGTTTGCTTTATTAGGGAAATGTTTACTCTCCATGCATCTTGCTATTTTGGGGGAAGATATTAGTACTTTTTCTTTATTATGCAAGTCATTAGTATTAGTTGATTACAGCATTATTTTCAACATCTTCCATATGTCTTATTCCTTTATTTCTGTGAAGTATTACTTGTTAAGTGAATGTCTTTTTTTTTTTTTAATTAGTTGGAGGCTAATTACTTCACAACATTTCAGTGGGTTTTGTCACACATTGATATGAATCAGCCATAGATTTACACGTATTCCCCATCCCGATCCCCCCTCCCACCTCCCTCTCCACCCGATTCCCCTGGGTCTTCCCAGTGCACCAGGCCCGAGCACTTGTCTCATGCATCCTACCTGGGCTGGTGATCTGTTTCACCATAGATAGTATACATGCTGTTCTTTTGAAATATCCCACCCTCACCTTCTCCCACAGAGTTCAAAAGTCTGTTCTGTATTTCTGTGTCTCTTTTTCTGTTTTGCATATAGGGTTATCGTTGCCATCTTTCTAAATTCCATATATATGTGTTAGTATGCTAAGTGAATGTCTTTTAATGTAACTTTATTTACAAACCTGTCTTTCCTATATGTTATCTGACAGTAACTTTTGTAGTTCTCTTGTTGCCACCTTAAATACTTTGATTTCAAAATAAAGATGTTTTCCTGAACAGCTTGTCATTTAAAAGGGAAAAAGGAAAACGCTGTCATAGGACATGGCATACCAGTTCTTGCTTTTAAGAATAGTGTGTCATCGGGATGGGGAATACGTGTAACTCTATGGCTGATTCATATCAATGTATGACAAAACCCACTGAAATGTTGTGACGTAATTAGCCTCCAACTAATAAAAAAAATTTTTAAAAAAATAGTGTGTCATATTAGATAAGTTTTTACTCTTAGTGTATCATGAATTTAATACTACAAATTCTTCATGTCAACTTAAAAAAAAGATTATATGCTAGTAACAGAAACCTTGTCTTCTTACATGTCCCTTCAATTTTTCACAATGAAATAGTATTTTTTCTGTTAATTAGGTACTTACATGAGTAAATAGAAACTTGAGACAACGTAAACCCAGTAATGAAAAACTGATTTCTTATCAGCCAGTTATAATCATTTTAAGTGTCTGGTTATTTTAAAAATGTTTTCACACGTGTATACGTACACCCCGCCCCCCACACACACACAAGCTTTGTAAATGGGAATATAAAGGTGTTTTCTAATGTACTTTTTTTTTCTTTTTAAATTTTTATTGAAGTATGGTTCACATACAGTATATTAGTTCCAGTTGTTTAGCAATTTGACGTTTATATACTTTATGAATTGATGTGTCTAGTAACCAAGTAACCATCTGTCACCAAACCAGTATTGTTATTTTAACAGTATTGACTATATTCCTTATAGTGTATGTTACGTTCCCCATAAGTTTTTTAATAACTAAAAGTTTGCACCTCTTAATCCCCTTCACCTATTTTGTCCTGATCCCCCCCGGCAGCCACCAGCTTGTTGTCTGTATCTGTGAGTCTGTTTTGTTTTCCGATGTGCTTTTGCATCAGGTGTAATCTTCACAGAAATTCTCCGGTTTTTGGCCCAGGTGTCTTTTGTGTCTCTGTGGCTGTGCTGGCTTTTCTCTGGTTGTGGTGAGTGGGGGCTGCTCTTCAGTTGTGGTGTGCAGCTTTCTCGTTTTGGTGACTTCTCGTTGTGGCTCTTGGGAACTAGGCACGTGGGCTTAGTTGCCCCTTGGCATGTGGGTTCTTAGTTCCTGAACCAGGGATTGAACTCATGTCTCCTGCATTAGCAGGCAGATTCTTAACCACTGGACCATCAGGGAAGCCCTGCCCATGTGTCTTTTTTTTCCCTACCCTCATCATCATGACAGTATTGTTAGTATTTTAAATCCTTACCATTGTATCATTTAGGTTGAGGAATGTTACTATGTTTTAATTTTCTGAGTACCGGTGAGTTTGAATGCCATGCAGATTGTTTAGTGGTGTTGTACTTCCTTTGTGAGTTGACAGATGATGATACACATAGACTTTAAATTTTTTTGTAGTTCATGATACATATTTTTATTTTTGTTTTTTCTGTTTTTGTTTGTTTTCATGCTCAGAAAACTTGCTAGTCTATCATCCAAGTTTTTATAATACTCTTATGGTTATATTTTATTATATTTTGTGGCTTCAGGGGGAGTGTTCATTTTGATATAGGACTTTGACTTCAGAATTCTCCCTCTGTGCCACTTCTTCCTTTTCCTATTTGTGAATGTACCTTCAGCCATTATCAAGAAATAAAAAATGATTATATATGACCAGGCTGAGGATTTGAGTTGCCTCTTAATGTATTGTCTGTACTATTCTAAAATTTGTGATTATAATTTCTTTAATAAAAATATAAAAAGACTTTTTCACTTTGAATTAGCTGACTATTAGCAGTTAACCTCTGTTTTCTCTGAAAAGTGGATATAAGCCACCGAAGAATGCTAATATGTGAAATACTAAAAAAAAAAACATTTTGCAGAGTACCTAATATATGTTGTAGATTTACAGATTCTGATTATAGAGGGAGGCAGTGTTTTATTCCTAGTGAAAAAGAAAAATAGAGGTTTTGTGAAATGTCAATAAAACATAGAGCTGGTTGAATTGAAGACAGCTGGGTTCGTTTCAGTTAACCAGGTTATTTTCTGGGTTTTTAGATGGAACAAGAGGCTGAGAGGCGCAGACAACCACAGATAAAGCAAGAACCAGAATCTGAGGAAGAGGAAGAAGAAAAGCAAGAAAAAGAAGAAAAACGTGAGGAACCCATGGAAGAAGAAGAGGAGCCAGAGCAAAAACCTTGTCTCAAACCAACTCTGAGGCCCATCAGCTCTGCCCCATCTGTCTCCTCTGCCAGTGGCAATGCAACTCCCAACACTCCTGGGGATGAGTCTCCCTGTGGTATTATTATTCCTCACGAAAATTCGCCAGATCAACAACAACCTGAAGAGCATAGGCCAAAAATAGGACTAAGTCTTAAACTGGGTATGTTAGCTTTTTTTTTTCCTTCCTTTTTTCCTTCATTTCCCCACCCCTTTACAACTACCTCAATTTTGCCTTAAGGAAAAAGTAAATATACGCTGCTTGGTAGGTAGATAGAAAAAGATTATTTAAAAATGCCTTTCTAGCTCACAATTGTTTTCATAGTTCTACTAGTGCTCCTATATCTGCAGCTGCCTCGAGTTCTGAGAAGAAGTGAAAAGTTAAATTTTCTAGCACTTGTGAGTAGTGAGTTATTTTTTACAGTTGGGATCTTTCTCTGAGATTTGTGGAAGTACATTTACACTGCATTTGAGGGATGGTGGGTTGTATAATGTAACATTTGAAGATTAAGTTGCCATGCTAATACAGTGTTTTTACTATAGGTGCTTCCAATAGTCCTGGTCAACCTAATTCTGTGAAAAGAAAGAAGCTCCCGGTAGATAGTGTCTTTAACAAATTTGAGGATGAAGACAGTGATGATGTACCCCGGAAGAGGAAACTGGTTCCCTTGGATTATGGTGAAGATGATAAGAATGCTGCCAAAGGCACTGTAAACACAGAAGAAAAGCGCAAGCACATTAAAAGTCTCATTGAGAAAATCCCCACAGCCAAGCCGGAGCTGTTTGCCTATCCCCTGGATTGGTCTATTGTGGATTCTGTGAGTAGCAATTTGTATCTCACCGTTTTATTGCAAGTTCTGGGTTCTGAATACAGCCCATAAACTCAGTTTAAGTAGGGTGATAGTGTGGCTAGAATCTTGATGTGTGCTGTGCTTAGTCACTCTGTCATGGTCCACCCTTTGTGACCCTACGGACTGTAGTCCGCCAAGCTCCTCTGTCCATGGGGATTGTCCAGGCAAGAATACTGGAGTGTTTTGCCATTCCCTCCTCCAGGGGATCTTCCCAACCCAGGGATTGAACCCAGGTCTCCTGCATTGCAGGCAGATTCTTTACCGTCTGAGCCACCAGGGAAGCTCAGAGTCTTGAGACTCAGTCAATGATAACACATTATTGTGAAAAGTCTTAGTGGTACTTGAAGTCTTTATAAATTAGAAGCAAATAATTGTATCCTGATACATACTTGTTTTACTTCAACTTGTGAATGATCTTACTCCTCTATATTTTAGCTTTAAGAAAAATTAAGAGATTATATAGGCTTTTTAAGTAGTGTAATAAAAAGCTCTTCAACTTAGTGTCCATGCTTTATTTTACAGATATTGATGGAACGACGAATTAGACCATGGATTAATAAAAAAATCATAGAATACATAGGTGAAGAAGAAGCTACGTTAGTTGATTTTGTTTGTTCTAAGGTTAGTCTTTTATGTTTTCCACCTCCAATATTTGTTACATACTTTAAAATGTTAGAGACTTTCTAAATTGAATTTTTTGTTGGGCCAAGTCATTGATAATTTAGTTTTAATTACAATTTTCATGGCTACTTAAGTGTACCCCTGTATACAATTTGAGACCCCACACCGAGTGCTTTCATTTCAGAGGGTCAAAGGAGACAGAATTGCTGGCTACTACCAATTTTGCTCTCTCCTTACCCTGAGAATGCCCTGTCACCAACTTCTTGTCTTAATGTTGAATGTTGCTGAAGTACAGTTGAGGTTTAGTGGAGACAGTCACTTGTCTCAGTTTTTTGTCAGTCATCCATTCTTTGGAAAAGAAGCAAAATCGTGTCCTTCATAGCATAATAGTGGTGTTAACTGTCTGATTATTGTGTGCAAGGCTTCTTTCCTGGCAAGTCCTTTGTTAAGCATTTTCCAAAACTTTATCTTCTTTAAACTTCCCAACAACCATAGGAAGTGTAAGTTTCTAACATTGTCCCCATTCAGTACATGAAGAAATTGAGACTTGGGGAGAGATTGTGTCTTGACCGTGGTTATATAATAAGCAGCAGAGCCAAGTCTGTAAAAGTCATGCCCTTGACCACCAGAACATACGTCATCCTTTTATTGTCCTCTAAAGGCCCAGTCTTATCTTTAATAAGATAGTTACAGTAGAAGCACTATATTTCTACAAAGGAATAGCTAATTGCATTTTAAGGAAGTGTTATTTTCTCTCATTATTGTTCCTTTAACATCAGGAATAGCAAATTATCTTTTCCACTTGTAATTATTGTAGCATAAACATTTGTAAGTCTAGGTTTGAATTAGAAGACAGATATGTAGTGATTAAGATCTTAGGTTTTGGTGTCAAACTTTCATTGAAAAGAGGGAGATTCTGGGAATTTAGAAATTTATAGAATTCTTCAGTCACAAATTTTCATACTAGTTTGAGGATACATTAAAAAATCTTTTTACTATATTGTTAATGTTTTATTTTCAAATTGACATTAATTTTTTTTTTTTCTATTAGGTTATGGCTCATAGTTCACCTCAGAGCATTTTAGATGATGTTGCCATGGTAAGAGAAAATTTACTGTTATTTATATTTTAATTTAAGATCAGTATAATCAAACTTGCTCCTCTGAATTCGATTGAATTTCTACCTATATTGGTTCTAGACTCTTTCAAGGACTGAATTAAAATTTGAGCATGCATTAAGAGGTTAAAGGTATTCACAGTATCATTAGACATCAGTAGAGTTGAAGTTTTCTTTTTTTATCAGTCTCTTCCTTCACCTGTCTTTAATATTTGTGTGTGTAAATATAAATTCTGAATCTATCCATACATTTAGAGAACATTTATTAAGTGTTAACTAGGTAGAGCAGTGTGCTTAAAAGCACAAAAAGATGGAATACCTACCCGTAAAGAACTAGCAGGGAAACAGGTATACCAATATCGATACTACAACCTATTTAATATAATGGGTGTATGTAAAAAAAATAATGACAAAAAAAAAATAATGGAGGCAGAGGAGATAAAGCTGTTAGGTAGTTAGAGAAATCATCACGGAAATTACCAAATCAACTGAGGCTTGAAGATTGTGTAACTCTTTTGTTACTTGATCAGGTGTCTGTTGGGTTGGTAGTAGTTTAAAGAATACAAGTGGTGAATGGTCCAGATAATAGCAAGGTGCAGAGTATGGCCATGGGAGTTTCTGGGGCAGAGCTGATGCCATTGTTTAGAACATCAACAAACTTTAAGCTGGGTTATAACACATAGAATTTGAAATCACTGCATGTTGGGACTGGAATTGGAGAGAAATGCAAGAACCAGCTGTCGTAGCGCTTATTTAATGTGGATGCAAGACTAGATATTTCCTAGACAGCTGCTGTTGGAGTGAAGGGGTGGTATAGTGAGGTCTTGTGAACCTCAATGGAGATACTGTTTACGAGGAGAGAACCAGTGAAGATCTAGCAGCTTTCCCTCTGTTGTGGAGACTTAAAGCCTTGAAAAGGAGGAACTTCCTCAGAAGGCCACAAGACTGTCAGGGTGTTCAGGGGTCACATCAGGTTTTCAGTTAAGGTAAGGAGATGAAAAATCTTAACTGTTGAGGATGGTTAGCATAAAGTGAAATAGAATCTATTAAAGGGCTGAGTGGGAATGTAGTAATGGGAAGAAGAACCAGAGAGGAAGAAATCTCAAGCATGATACGAGATGATAGGTGATCAGGGAAACTTATTTTGAGCTGCAATTAAAGTTGTCAGGGAGTGACATAGGGGGTTGCCTATGCTCCTCCAAAAGGAGCTCTAAAGTCACGATATTATGTGTTCAAGCACTTCATGATGTCTAAAGCCAGATAACTTTAATTTCTGTTGCCTAGCTAGCCTAATGTATCTATTTAAAATTCCTGGGGGGAAAATTTTGAAGAGCTTTTGGTTTTGTAGTGCTGAGCCTCAGATGAAAGAAATGTGAATAGATCCTTAGGGATAGAATGTCCTTGACCTTCCAGCCTTTCTTTATCGTTATCCTTCGGGTAAAGAGAGGGCTTTGTAGTTACTCCTGAGGTATGGAATTAAAAAAAAAATCAGGGAATTCCCTGGCAGTCTAGTAGTTAGGACTCCACAGTTTGACTCTCAAGAGCCCAGGTTGTCTCTGGTTGGGGAACTAAGATGCACAAGATGTGCTGCCAATAAGAAAAAAAATCAGTGTTCTGGTTTGCTTTGGCAGGGATATAATTACTGTTGGTGAAGATGACATGTCACTATTTTGATCTGTTGAAATAGTTTGATTTTTGGAGTATAATTAAACTACCATTTAATCACTTACGTTGTTTTTGACTATTTTCTATTTCAGTGTTGATCACAGTGGGAGGAAACCAGTTGGGTTAGTGTTGTCAGCTTGTTCTGGTGATAGCTCATGGACCCTCTAAATATTTCTTGAATAAATGAGATTGAATATTCAGTTCAAATAATATCTTGTTCTTATTAGCAATTTGACTTTCTCAGACTGTACCTTCACTCATTTTACGTAAGCTAATGAACTTTGGCTGCATTTTTGTGCATGTAATTATATTATGTCCAGAGTACAATTCCACGTGAGTATTGCAGCAAAGTTGTTTTTCTTTGGCTGTGGGACCCCAGGGTTTGAACCCACACCCTTGGCAATAGGAACAAGGAGTCCTCTATCCCCTGGACCTCAAGGGAATTCCTACAGCATGGTATTTTTAAATTATAGGTTAAGTCTAGCTCGTGGACGTCTGATTTAAGTTCTTTTTTTGTCATCACTGAGAAATGCAGGGTAATTTTTCAGAAAAATCAAATTTCTGGTTTGTGTTAGGTACTTGCTGTACTAAGCACTCTTCAAAGCACTTTGTACATACTGTCTCTCTTAATTCCCATAGTAGAACCAGTATGACATAGCTACTGTATCCTCCGTTTTACAGATAAGAGAACTGAGGCTCACTGTAATTAAGTATCCCAACCAAGAGCATGTAACTGGTAGGAGGGAGAAGTGGGATTTGAATCCAAGTGATTTTTATTTATTTTATTTGGAGGTTAACTACTTTACAATATCGTGATGGTTTTTGCCATACATTAACATTGACCCCAGGTACGTGTGTGTCCCTGCCATCCTGAACCCCGCCGCCACACCTCTCTCCCCACCCTAGCCCTCTGCAGGGCAGCAAAGGAGACACACATGTGATGAAAAGATCATCTGATGCGCCAAAGGGAAAGGACCTTATATAACTAATTTGTCTGAATGACTATATTCTTTATAACAAACATGTGGTTTCCTTAGGAAATAGTTATTCAAGACATGTATAAATAAAGTAAATGCTTGTTGGTAGAGAAAAGCCTTTTTTATTCCATTTGCCTTTTTGGGAGATGCTGATGATTGCTTTTCTTACACGTATAACTGGCTTTTTTGTTTTTCCTTTTCTAGGTACTTGATGAAGAAGCAGAAGTTTTTATAGTCAAGATGTGGAGATTATTGATATATGAAACAGAAGCCAAGAAAATTGGTCTTGTGAAGTAAAACTCTTTGACATTAAGAGTTCCATTTCAGATTTCTTCTTTCCCATCCTTCAAAGGACTTTAATTTGTTTTTTTGTCTTCAAAGACATTTGTGAGATCTGTAATTTTTTTTTTAATGTAGAAAATGTGAATTTTTTTGTCCTCTAATTTGTTGATGCCGTGTGTACTCCCTTGGTTGTAAAGACATCTGAATCCTACCATGGTTCTCTTTATACTCACCAGGTACAAATTACTGGTATGTTTTATAAGCCGCAGCTACTGTACACAGCCTATCTGATATAATCTTGTTCTGCTGATTTGTTCCTTGTAAATATTAAAATGACTCCCCAATTCTTATGCAGAATTGCACTTAATATTGAACTGTACTGTACAGGCACCAACATGAATGATTTTAAATTGAAAAAATAACCAGTCATACCTATTACCCTTACCTTCTTGATCAAAAATGGCAGGCCCTCATGATGGCATGAAATTTAGAGTGTGAAAATTAGCAGACAATCCATTCCTACTGTATCTCTGTATGAATGTGTTTGTGTGAGTGTATGTATAAAAGTCTTACTTTTTCCTAGTTTGCTTTGGAAATTTCCCTTAAACATTTCCTAATTCAAGAATAGAATTGTAAAGGAAACATGGTATTGTGCCAATCCAGATGTCTGGGATAATTAGGTTATTAGTCTCCCAGAGCATGGTATTCTCTTATGGCAAGCAACAGTCTATTGAATGAAATGGGTTTTTCTGTTGATAGCTGGCTGTGTCAGCCTCTCCTTAAGGGAGTGTGAATCATAGTGGTTTTCCCCCCTGATTTCATTGTTCAGAAATGAGGCAGATCCTTAGAATCTGGAGAGCTTTATTTTATGCATTTTTTTGCACTTCATTGATCCTTAGTTTAATTTTGATGTACCCCTTTGTTTTAAAAAAGAAAGCTTCATTCAGAAAGCATAAATGAAAAAAAAACTTTAAAAAAAATTATCAAAAGATAAAATTAGGCAATTTTACAGGCTAGAAAACATTTGACAAAATACTATAGCAGTTTAGCATGGCAGTTTACAAAGTTTCCATCTAATTTCTAAGGATAAAGGAAGTCGTTTAAAGCAGTTACCACTCATTTGTGTTTGTCAGGGGTTTATATCTTGTGTGTGTATATGCAGGCACACACCTTGTTTACTTCTGCTTATCAACGTTCAAAACTGTACTAATTGTGTTCTTAGAGATATACATGAGGCTTTCTTTATTATGGATCAGGACTTCACCAGGGAGCAAAATTACCCCAAAATGTACCAAGTTTTAAACAGTTCTTAACAGAAATTAGGTGCAGCTATTCCCGTGTTTGAATATTTATTTTTAAAAAAGATTGAGGGGGTGTGTTAAACCATAAAAAGCATAACTGAACTTGAATTACAGGATTTTTTTTACATCTTAAGAGGACATTTGAAAACACTGTTCTTAACACTGAGCCATGATGTGCATGGCTCCATTATGTAAATATATCAGATATTAAAAATGTATATATTTGATCTTGGGGACTCATTCTTTCAGAGTCTTGTTAAATAAATGGCATCATGTTGTAATTATGCAGTGCATACTAGAAACTTAACTTGAAAATATGGGCTGAATTTTTGATGGACTGGATTTTTGAGTATTAGTACCTGAAGGTGAGAAGAGGCCATTTCCCTTATTTTGAATTAGTCTAGACATCTATGGAGATACATCCCCTTTCAGTGTTATAATATTTTAACTTGTTTCTAAAGGGAAAGTTTTAGAAACATGTCCCTTGCCATTTACAAATTAATTTGCCAGTCTTTTCTCAGATTGATCCCCGAATGTAACTCCTCGTTCGAGCAGTTTATTATGCCTCTCTATCCTCTCTCACATATTATTGCTTCTGAGACATCATATTAGGTTGGTTTTATTTAGCCAACATTAGCATGGAAGTTTATTCAGGTAGATTTAATTTTCCTTGCTTTGGTCTCTTCTGCTCTTTCAATCATATTTACCTTAAAAGGGTCCTCATGTGAAGCCCTTAGGGGCACATACTATATACTGCATAATACCTCCAGTGAGATTGGTGTCAGAATCCCAGATTTATATATTAACATTTCTGCAGCAAATGATCTGATCTGACTGATCATTGAGTTAAAGACTGCTACATTAATCATTAAATGTCAGTTCAAGTCAGGTTTTGCCACTAAGCTTAAACTTCAGGGTCTTCAGAATTTTTCAGGTTTGTATGTAAAGAACTGGACATCTATAAGCATAAGAATAAGCTGGCATATTCTAGTGTCAGGAATATTACACTTAAGAAAATTTTTACTAAATCCCTTGAACTTTGTAGGTTGTTTTTACCATTTGTTCATAGATTAATTTCAACTTGGAACCCTTAGTTAATCCATATATTGCCCATTCAAGTTGTTATAAAATTACATGAACGTCTTGACAGCCATTCTGATGTGGCAGCTAGGAAACAAATATGCTTTTTCTTCATTTGACCCTGTAAATAAAATAATTTTAAATGTGTACATCTGTCTGCAGGAAGAAAGTGTTTTTTCCCAAACTTTAACATGCACCTGAATCACCTGGGGGATCTTGTTAAAATGCAGACTTAGTAGGGGCTAGGGTGGCCCTGAGACTTTGCCTTTCTGACCAGCTCCCACATGTTACCAGTGCTAAGTGATATCAGGACTACTTTGATTGGCAGTTCAAAGTGTCAGTACTGGTATTTTATCCTATCAGACTGTATAAATGCAGCTTAATTTTTTTTTTTTTTAAAACCAGTTTTTGAGGCAAATGATAGGTACATAAAACATAAAACTAATCTTCCAAAAGGATGCCCAAGAACAGCTCCAATATTCTAGACTTTATTCCCAGCCAGCCCCAGAACATACTCTCTTTAGAGAACATTATGTTGTTACTCATTCTGATCTTATCAGAGCACTTCCCGATATGTGATAGTAGAGGCTGATGATTATTTTGTGGAGAGTGCAGTTTCAGGTACTAGTCAGGCATGAATGGTAGATATAGTAGACAAATTGAGAAAACAACTCAAGAGTCAAACTGGACTAAACACTATTATCATTTTTTCTCTAATATGAAGAAAATTTAGATAAATGCAAGCAGGTATACAATGTATATATGAGGCTTATTACCCAACTCTTTGATATAAGTTCTATGAATGTTTCCACTTTCTACCCAAAAACTGCTGAAAGGTTTTATGTCAAAATGGTTGTACATTTTTCCAAGTCATATTTCAGCCTTCTATTAATATGAAATTGAGAAATTGTTTTGCTTAGCAAAAGATGGTGAAATTGATTTGTGAATGCCACTAGCTATAAAAAGGTATTAGAAGGAATTCCAAATAGGCTAAGAAATAGTCTAAGTTTCAGGAAGAAAACTAGGAAATGTACACACAGGTTTTTTTTTTCACACATATTTTTAAACCCAGAAACTATTACATTCACACTAGAAACCAAGGTGAACTTGGTGTATAGTATTTTGATAAACTGGTAGATTTTTTGAATTGTGATTGTATTAAATTATTGAAATATTTATTTGCATTTGAATGCATAATTTTAATCTTTAAAGGTCCTTTGCCTTTTGTTTTTATTGACTCATGAAGACTAAATTAGGTATGGCAATCTAAAATATCCAGGAAGAAAATAATTTCTGTATATAAAAATGAATAAAAATTCTTTTCAAGCCACATTGTTTAAATGACACTCCACAAGTCTACCTACTCTGCCACATCGTGTGTTATTTGAATAAAGGACTTCTAGATTCTCTTGCACAGAGTAGTAGCTGGATTATTAAGTCAGGTAGCCCTTTTGTCATTTTGTGTATGACATATTTGCCGTTGAAGCACACTTAATATGTGCCATTCATGTTTTAAGCTAGATGGAGTGATAGACATAAATAAGGCAAAATCCCTGTAGTAGCTGACAGTCTAGCGGTGGAGAAAAAAAGGAGAAGATCACTAATAGATATACAATGTACACTATATGAACTGTCAAACTTGCTCTGACTTCAAGGTTGGGAGGTAAGGGATAGGAGGAAGCTTCTCAGCAGAGGTGGTAATATGTAGACTTTACAAATCAGAGTCTTTTTCTTTTTGGTTGTGCTGCATGGCACGTGGGATTTTAGGTTCCTGAACAGGGACTGAATCTGGACCCTCAGCAGTGAAAGTGTAGAATCCTAACCATTGGGCGGTCAGGAAATTCCCCAGATCCCACAGTCTTAGCTACCCACTGCAACAGTGGGTATAATGTTCTTTTTGGATATCTAAAGGGCCTGGATACTGGATTATAATTCATGGTATAGGTCTGCACTGTCAAGTTTAATTAATTAAAATTTAAAATAGTTTTCAATTACACTGGCCATATTTCAAGTGTTCAGAAGTCAGGTGTGGCTAAATTGAATTTTAAAATCCAGTTTTTTATTTGCAATATTCATATTTAAAGGTCCTCAACAGCCATATTTAGCTAATGGCTACCAATATTGAATGGACATTGCAGATTAAAGAATAGTATTCTGATTGCAGAAATTTATTTTGGATAGGTATGGTTTTGCTAATAGCCACCTAAAGGCAGAAGAAAGTGCTTGTTAATAAAAGTTCCTTTATAGAAAGCATTTTTAGGAAATCTTTGAAGCAAAAGTATTGTGAATTTAAAAATAGTTCTAAATGGTTTTTCCTGTTTTTTTCTTGTCACAGAAGGAAAAACTAATAAACACTTCATTTAGAATCTAGAAACCATGAAGTTTCATTTTTTTTCCTTGTCAATTAAAAACTGATTGTTACCATGGGTGAAAAAACTAGATGTGAACGTTTCATTTTGAGTATATTCTTGAGGCAAAGTTGTCTTCTTTATAAAGGGGGTCCAGGTTCTTTGTTAAGAAGGAAATTAGAGTTAATAAAATATTGACAGTCATACAGAATTTAAGACTAAAAGATAACAAGATGAGTAAGATAAAGCCAGCCCTTCGTTTTGAGCTGTTTAAGGAGCCAGATCCTATTTTACTTCCATAGCAAACAGGGCAGTAATGTATAAATGTAGACAAACTATCTTTATGTGGGAAGTGTTAATAAATTGGATTGCTTTGCCTTGGAATCTATAGTGTAAAGAAGTGGCCTTGGTCCTGACTTTATGGACTAGTGACTGCTCTAGCCTTTCTAGTTTTGAACAGCCCCTCTCCCCAAGTAGTTTTAACAGATCTGGCATCCTGAATTTCCCATCTGCTTCGTCTTTCACTGCTTATTACTGATTTTTGCCACTTTTTTCCTTTTCTTTTTTTTGTCATTTGTTTCTCTGTTCTCCCAAGTTCCAGACGTTTCTGGGGAAAATATAAAAGCACAACTGTCAGGTAGTCTGGACCTTCTATTTTATTTTTCTCATTCTTTTACTGAACTTCACTTCTTAACCACAAACACTGCGGTTTTTATTGTTCTTAAATTTCCAGTGCTGGAACTTCCCTGGCAGTCTAGTGGCTAACACTGTTGCTTCCACTGCAAGGGGCACAGGTTCAGTCCCTGGTTGTAGAACTAAATCCCACATGCTGTGTGGCACAGGAAAAAAGAAACACAAAAAACTTCCAGTGCTATCTTAGGTAGGTATGAATGAGTGAAAGTTATTTGATCTCCCCCCTTACTTAGCCAATAATCTCACATTAACAAAATCTTTCAAAAACTTTCATTTAGGTATAATCTCCAATTCCAGCTCTCCATTTTATGATAGGCATCTTAAACGTTTGCTTTCTATTCAGAAGACCTCCCCCACTCCACTTGTCTCTGGTTTCTAACTACAGTTTGCAATTTCTTTTTATTTACTTATTATTATTTTTTTTTTCCAGTTTTCAATTTCTTGAGCCTTGCTCAGGTATTTTCATTATCTTCTTTCTTCCTTCTGTCTGGAATAAGTTTTGAACAACACAGGAAATTAACCTTAGGTCTTCCCTTCCCTTTTCACTACACTTGAGATTCCATAAACTAGCTTACAGTTTTATGTGTGCTTCACATTTCTTAAAGTGAAAAAGTGAAGTCACTCAGTCATGTCCAACTCTTTGTAACCCCATGGTCCATAGCCCACCAGGCTCCTCCATCCATGGAATTTTCCAGGCAAGAGTACTGGAGTGGGTTGCCATTTCCTTCTCCAGGGGATCTTCCCGACCCAGGGATCGAACCCAGGTCTCCCGCATTGCGGGCAGATGCTTTACCATCTGAGCCACCAGGGAATCCCAACATTTTCTTAAAGTCTCACTCAATGTTTTTATATTTACTTTCTACTGGTGACTGACGATAATCCCAAATGAGATTCCACCCTTGTAAGAGGCTACACCATAGTTTACATCTTGGCAGTCTGGGCGTTTGCTCTCTATTGGGTCTCTTGCTCAGTTGCTAAATCGTGTCCGACTCTTCGTGACCCTATAGACTGGAGCGCCAGGCTTCCCTGCCCTTCACTATCTCCTGGAATTTGCTCAGATTAATGTCCATTGAGTCAGTGCTGCTATCTAACTTAACTCATCCTCTGCCACCCTCTTCTTTTGCCTTCAGTCTTCCCCTGGGATGTCACTTTAGCCTTGTTCCTCCAGTCTGTGTCTTTACTGGTTCTTCCTCAGTGCTTCCTGGGTTTCTGTATACCTTAAAAGGTGAAGAAATGACAGAATACTGGAGGAAAATTTATCTGTAGTCCAGTTATTCTGCCAGTGGTTGCTTTTTAAATCACTTTTATTTCCTTTTTGCAGGAATGTGTTTTGCCATATGCACAAATGTCTATTAAAGATGTTTATTAATTTAACAGGATAAGCATTTTTCTGTTACACATAATGTTTACAAACAATTTTAATCGCATTCTGTGGTGGGTGAAGAATACTTTATTGTAAGACATTTAACATTCCAATTTTTGCTATTAATAATACTCCATGAATATCTTTGCACAAAGTTTTTGTTTGTTCCTAAGATAGTTTGTCAGCATTTGAAGACTTTCTACTTACATCCCAGGTTGCGTTCAAAGAGACTCAACTAGTTCACAGATGGATGGGTTTTTAGCCTATGCTTGTTTAACAAATGTATAGAACTGTTTTATGTGCTAGGCATTGTTCTCAGCACTTGTAATATATGTGGACAAACAGGCAAAAATTCCTACCCTTGTGAAGTTTGAGGAGGGAAGTGGGAGAAGAGAACTTTAAAAATTTTACTTGGGGGGTGTCAACTTTTTTATTTCACCAACATTCCCTGTTAATGGAAAAACAAATGCTACTTTGTTCTTAAATATAAAGTTGTGTGTAAAACCCACTTAAATCCATGTATTGGGGCGGAGAGGAGAAAGGGGTTGGGGATTGATGCTCTAGGAATACGAAGGGTTATCTTGGGAAAATTTAAGAGAAATAAAAAGTCTCATTTGGCCAGGTGCTGTTACTGACTTCATTTTCAGTTTTCTGATTAACTACCTGTGCATTTGAACATTTCTCCATTGTTCACCTTTCGTTTTACATGATTGTAAAACGACAGAGGATGAGATGGTTGGATGGCATCACCGACTCAATGGACATGAGTTTGGGTAAACTCCGGGAGTTGGTGATGGATAGGGAGGGCTGGCATGTTGTGGTTCATGGGGTCGAAAAGAGTCCCACACGACTGAGCAACTGAACTGAACTGAACTGAACTGATTCATTGTTAAGGGGCTTCCCAGGTGTTGCCCGTGCTAAAGAACCTACTTGCCAGTGCAGGAAAGGTAGGACATGCGGGTTCAATCCCTCGGTTGGGAAGACTCCCTGGAGGAGGGCACAGGCAACCCACTCCAGTATTCTTGCCTGGACAATGCTACGGACAGAGGAGTCTCATGGCCAACAGTCCATAGGATCGCAGAGTCGGACACCACTGAGCGACTAACACACAAGCTTTCAGATGAGTATGTGTGTGGTCTGCTACTTAAGGAGTTAGTTACTGGTACTGTTTTTACAGCCATCTGAATGGAAAGCTGGCAGATGCAAAAAATCAAAGGATCATAGGGCAACTCACTGTGCACCAGTTACTCTGTACCATTTGGGTATTACAAAAATGAGACAGTCATGCTTTGAAAGCTTACTATTTAGGAAGATAGGTTCTTAAACTTGGAACCCAAGAATCCCAGACGATGTTTGTTTAAAATGCAGTTTCTAAGGTTCTCACCCACCAAAAGTCTTGATTCATTAGGGAGGGGGTGGAGGGCACAGGGATTTACAATTTGTTAGCTTTTCCTTTTGATTGCGGTGCCGCTGATGTGCATTGAGAAACGCTGTACAGATAGGTCCTGTAGAGAAATGAAAGAAACGTTAGATTTAATGTACTATCACTTGTAGGCCGGGAGAAGCACACACTGGGTCTAGTTTACGTAGAAATCTTAATCCTCAGCTCAGGAGCAGCCTCTAATCTCTGATAACCTCCTCCCCGCGCTGGCGCCCACGGGGATGGGGGTTGGTGAGCCAGGGGCGGGGTGTCCCTCCAGGTCAGAAGCCCGCCTGAAGCGCCAGCTCCCTCGCCTCTATCTCCACCACCGGAAGCTCCGCCCCCTCCCCCTGGGACCCGCCTCTACGCCGCTGGGACCCCTCCAGGGCCACGCCCCTCGGCGGGCGGGTCACCAACGACGCCCGGGCCGGAAGTGACGACACCGGTGAAGCCTTTTGGGTGGGGCCTGGGCCATCAGCTCCAAAGGCCGCGATTTCACATCGGAAACAAAACAGCGGATGCTCGGGAAGGAACCTCGGCTGCTAGAGGCCGGTGGTGGTGGCGGAGAGGAAAGGGTAGGTGCCCGAAGGGGAGTTGGGGGTGACAGGAACGCGCCTCACATCCGGCGCCAGTACGGGCGGCTGCGGGCAGGGCCGGGCCCTTTGTCGCCGTCCGGGCCGCGGAGCCGGTGTCCTCGAGGATGAGGCGCGGGGCGCGGTCGGGCGGGGACCGAGGAACCCCGTGTGGGGAACCAGGAGGGGCGGCCCGTTTCTCCGGCGCGGGGCGCGGCGCTCAGTCCGGTTGAAGAGAGAGTTCCCCTCCTCAGCCTTGGTACGGAAGTGCTGGTTTCCCGAAGATAGTTCAGGGCGCAGGTGCCTTGGGCGGGGATTGACCGTCTTGCCTGGAGTTGGAGCGGGAGAAAAGAGGAAGCGCCTTGCGCTGGGTCTTGTTGAGCAACTGGTGAAACTCCACGCCTCGTCCCCTAAGTGTGTCCTTGTCCGGGGGAAGAGAGTGGCACTCAGGGCTAATTTCCTTCTGTCTCAGTTCGAGGCGGAAAACACTGAGGTCTGATGCTTTTGCCTTAATCAGGACTGTCGCGAGGCTTCTATGTACAGTGCTTTGTCTGTATTTTAGATACTTGGCTTTTTGATCCCGCAGATTCCTTTCAAATAAGTATCTGCTTCTCTGGTAGGAAAGTCACCTTAATAATTTTACAAGCGTTGTTTGCCTGCTTTGGACAAGCGGAATAAAGCGTTCTAGGTTTACCATGGGAGATAAGAATGGAAGGCAAATCACTATATGGCTGAGTACGTTGTAAAAGTCGTAAGTATTCTCTCAAGTTTGAGGCAGGTGGAGATTACATCTGGTTAAAGGCATCTTGTTACTTGAGTTACGTTTCACCATGGAAAGGTTTTCACCCTCGGAGTTGAATTGAGGGCATTATATCAGAGCGTGTACTACGAAGAGCGGTTCTCTGGATCCTGAGCGGCCGGTATCCAGTGTGCACTCTTATGAAGGAGAATAAAAACAGGAACGAGATTGGGAGCTGACTGCATTTGGCTGATTTCAGTCACCTGCCAAAGCCAGTTTCAATTCTCCTTTAACTCATTTACAGAGTTCTGCCAAGGTAAACCCCCTCCCACCTCCATTTAGTAACAAGCCCTTAACAATGAAAAAGAAGCTTATTTATTGAGTGCATGGATTTCCTCACTTCTTACCCTCCTCTCTCCAGAGAAAAGTAGATGATAGAAGCGGCATCTATCATCTGTTTTTACATTCGTTGGCTCATCTTCCATGGGTAAATAGTTATCACAACTCTGGGCATACTTTCCTCTGGGTGGATATGGCCTGGTGCTGAATTTTAAGTTAGTGGCTGCCTCTGGTCCTAGACTGCTGCGTGAATTTCCATTTGGGGAGAACTGGGGGATTGGAGTTGGTCTCTGAGAATCATTCCAGCAGGAAAGATAGGAAGTTTGTCTGTCAGCAAGGCTTTTGTGGTCCCCTTCCCCTCCCTCAGATCCAGGTTCCCTCAGCTGCTGCTCTCCCACTGCTTTACCTCAGATTTCAGGGGAGACTTGTTTCTTTTGGATGTATTCTGAAAAATTTATAGTGCCTCTCCTTTGTGTGATCAATGCCAGGCAGATTTGGAAGGTGTTTTGAGCTTTGCTCTTAATAAGTTTTGTGACAAGAACTTTGCCTTAGGTACATAAGGTCTAGAATGAGTGAGAGATTTGAGGTGACTTTTGCATGATCCGGGTGAGATATAATGAAAATTTGGTGGTGACAGAGGCTTAGAAAGGAGGAAAAGTATGAAAAGGATTTGACGGTCAATTGAGAAGCAAGGAATAAAATGTGAAGTTGACTAGGAGGCTTTGTTTGGAAAATGGGGGAAACAGTCATAGGATAAGAAAGCTAGGAGCAAAGAAGAGTCTGGAAGAGGAGAAATCAGTTTGGAAGTATCACTTTTCAAGTGCTAGTAGTTGAAATATCCCGTGGACGGGCCTGGAGCTGTAAACGTGTGTCCCTTAAATAGCCTTACCAGTTGATTTTGGAACAGTGGAGGAGAAGCCTAAGAAAAGGAGGGGGACAAGGAGGCCCAGGCAGAGCCTAGAAACACTTATAATGAGAGGGTGGAAGAGGATAAGGAACCAGCTGAGGGGAATGAGTGGTGGGAGGAGAACCTCCATGGTGCAGTGTCACTGAACTGAGGAAGGGAGGGAAGCTTCAGGAAGGAAAAGGTTGTCAGGGATTTTCAGTATTAAGCCTGTTTGTCGGAGAAAGAACTGAAGCTTTAGAGCAGCACTGTCCAATAGAAACATCATGTGAGAGCTACAAAGATCAGTTTTAAGTTTTCTGATGAGCAAATTTTTTTTTCCAGTTATTATTATTAGTTGGAGGCTAATTACTTTACAGTATTGTAGTGGTTTTTGCCATACACTGACATGAATCAGCCATGGATTTACATGTGTTCACCATCCCGATCCCCTCTCCCGCATCCCTCCCCATCTCACCTGATGAGCACATTTTTTAAAGGTAGAAATAGGTGAAATTAATTTGAATAATGTATTTTATATAACTCAGTACAGCTGAATAATTTTATTTCAACATGTTATTAATGTAAAAACATTCTTGTCTGTCTTCCCCTCTAGATAGTAAGCGCCTTAAGTGACCAGAAGCATCATCGGATGCACTAGCACCCCTCGTACCTGCCACAGTGTGTGGTTGTGTAGAAGAATCCCAACAAGTGTTTGTTGATTAAAGGGTATTAATGTTTGACTATGCCTTGTACAGTTCCTTAAGGTGATCTAAAGCGAACAAGAGAATGCATTGCTGAGAATAGTCAATGATTTACAAATTAACTGTGAATAGTCCTTTTCTTTGTTAAAGATTAGTTGTGTTCTGCCATTTCCACAACAGATTTTCCACAATGACTCATTTTAATTACATCTTTCATGTAGAGTTACTGAAAGGAAATTTGAGAGGAAAAGAATCTCTTTAACTATATAAGTAGTAATACAGGACCGTGGTCCCATATCCACAGTTCTCAGGTCAAAAGCTCCTAAGTCATTTGACGGCAAACTCTAACCTGAACCTCTTTATGTAATTTAAGACTTCCTGTATATTTCACTACATATTTATTAGTGTGTTTGGTTTTGTGGCTCTATCTAATACCCTGGGGGAGCATTATAAAACATGGCATTTGCCTCATGTTGTAGTGCGGGAGACCTGGATTTGATCCTTGGGTTGGGAAGATCCCCTGGAGAAGGGAAAGGCTACCCACTCCAGTATTCTGGCCTGGAGAATTCCATGGACTGTATAGTCCATGGGGTCACGAAGAGTTGGACACGACTGTGCAACTTTCACTTTGACCTTTACAGAATCCAAAAAATATATAAATTCTAAACCTGTTTAGTCCTAAGGGTTTCAGATAAAGGATTTTAGGTTTATGTCTTTGTTCATTTTTTATTGCACCTTCTGAGCCCACATAACCATTATTATTTAAAGACAACCATGATAACTCTACATAGTAGACCTCCCCCAAACTCAGTGCCTTAGAGCGTTAGCTCTCACTCTTGTTAAAGGTGACAGCTCGGGCAGTTCTGCTTTGCCCTTGTTCTGGGCCCCAGGCTGAAGGGGCAGTGACTACCCAAATAAGTTCTTGAGGGAACAGCAGAAGTACAGGAAGGCAGGGCCCCCTGCACAAACACAGTTTAACTGTTCGTGCTGCATCTGCCAAGATTCCATGACCAAAGGAAGTTGTCAGGTTGAGCCCAAAGGCATGGAGTGGGTAGTAGACTGCACCCACCTTGAGGCCAAAGCAACTCACAGAGCCAAGCTCAACATCCTTTCTTGGGCATGTTGGGGAGGGGGGGAGTGAATATATGCTGAATAATAATCTAATCTACCACAGATGGTTCACAGTAGAGTGGGAAGGAAGGAAGCAGGGGGAAAAAATCACTAAATTGGATGTATCACTGTGCTTGCTCTTTTTAGGGCCTGTCACTTTCACGAAGCCTCTTGTGGGACTGGGGAGATTATTTGCTCTCTAATCTCTTAAAATTGAGTATCTTTCTAGGCTGTATTCCTGATATTTTAGATTAATTTCAAATTATTAATTTTAGTTTGTTACCTTGGGATGTAGTGAGAGACAGAAGCATACTTTTCTGTTGGTGTGTCCCTAAATGAATTTTTAATAAGCTTCTTTTGGGGATTTCAAGCATTGGTCCTGTGATACTTTTTAAAATGCTGATGGATAGAAGGTTTTCTGGTTAGATAGATTTTTCTGTTCAGCACATTTAAACTTCGAGATTATTTGTATTCTCCTGGGGCTTTTAGTCTTCATATATAATAGAAAGAAATTATAACTGCCCATCAGAAAAGGATTTCTTTTTCCTTTTATCTGATTGAGCAAGTGTTTTGAGAAAAAAGGAAATGGATAGCAGTGAATTCAAGTGTTGTGCTTTATCAGTCTCAAAAAATCTTTAGCAGATGGCCAGAGAGAGAAAACACCGAAATCCACTTAGATCCCTACTCCCACTCCCTCTGCAATTCAGGTCATGTGAAAGATCCCCACTTCCCAACAACTGTCTTTTCTTGTTCTCAGGGCACTGTTCGTAATGATATAAGGTCCAGTAGTGTCTTTTTGCCACACTGCTGGGACAGTGGGTCATTGGCCTTCTCCATGCAGTCATCAATTGTTTTCAGCTGTTACTGGCCCTGAATCAAATCTAGCTTTGCCTGCCCCTTTCTTTGTACCAACAATGTTTGTTTGTTCTCCAGGCCTGACTGGAGACCTAGCTAGCCCTGTTGCCTACCCCCACTTCCTACTGAGCTCCATATAATGGGTAGTTCTTCCAGGAAGTGTCACCCTTTAGCATTGTGATCTTTAATGCATCGGTGGAGGCATGAGCTTTCTTCAGGTGAACTGGCAAAAGACCTGGGCTGGGTGTGTGTCAGAATATTTGGCTTCTGGAATTGCTGTTACTTGCCCTATGATTGTACACCGGCAGATTCTTTCACCTTTCCTTAGCCTTAGTGTTTTACATGTAAATACAGATGTGTCTTAAATACAGTTGTCCTTTGGTGGGGGGCGGGGATGGAGGACAAGTGCTTTCAGGACTCCCACCAAGCCCCCCCCCCCCTCCATGGCTAACAGAATCCTTGGATGCTCAAGTCCTTTATATAAAATGGCATAATATTTGCATATAATCTATACACATTCTCCTGTATACATTAAATTATCTCTAGATTACTTACAATACCTAATATGAGTGAAAACACCTTTTCCAGTCCTGTGGCTACTGCTGAATTTTCCAAATTTGCTGGCATAGTGAGTGCAGCACTTTCACAGCATCATCTTTTAGGATTTTAAATAGCTCACCTGGAGTTCCATCACCTCCACTAGCTTTGTTCGTAGTGATGCTTCGTACAGCCCACTTGACTTCACACTCCAGGATGTCTGGCTCTTGGTGAGTGACCACATCATTGTGGTTTTCTGGATCATTAAGACCTTTCTTGTATAATTCTTCTGTGTATTCTTGCCATCTCTTCTTAATCTCTTCTGCTTCTGTTAGGTCTTTAACATTCATGTCCATCCTTGCGTGAAATGTTCCCTTGACATCTCCAATTTTCTTGAAGAGATCTCTAGTCTTTCCTGTTCTACTGTTTTCCTCTTATTTCTTTGTCTTGTTCATTTAAGAAGGTCTTCTTATCTCTTCTTGCTATTCTCTGGAACTCTGCATTCAGTTTGGTATATCTTTTTCTTTCTCATTTGCCTTTAGCTTCTCAATTAGATAGTCAACTTTTAAAAATCTAGAAGCATAGGTCAGAACATTTGCTTTCAGTACTTTGAGAATACAACTGCTCTGCTGGAATCCACCTCCTATTTGGGTAAGCTAGCATACATGTTGTGAAACCCTAAATATAGGTTTAAACCTTCAAAAATCTATTTGACTTTTGAAATTGAAGTATATAGAAATGTGCACAGATCATAGGTATAGAGCTCAGAGAATTTTCAGATTGATACCTCTGTGTAACTAGCACCCAGATCAAGAAACAAAACATTACCAATAACTCCAAAAGCTTCCTGTGTACCTCCTTCTGGTGATCAATTCCCATAAAAGTAACCATTGAGTCTACTGTTAATTTTAATTCATTTTATTTTTAAAATAATTTTATTTATTCATTTTATTTTTTAAAACAAATTAATATTGTATATTTTAGGCAGAATTGTCTCATTATATAATTACATCTTTTTTAGTTAATATTAATTTGCAATCTTTTGATCTCACTCCAGCTTACTATGGGCTGAAGTTGGAGGGGAGGCTAAAAGTGGGCACAGTATTTAAAAGCATGTAGGATAGGGATTTCCCTGGTGCTCCCATGGTTAAGTAGTTGTGTCTTCACTGCAGGCGGCATGGTTTTGATCCCTGGTGGGAGTATTAAGACCCCAATGCCTCATGGCATGGCCCTCCAAAAATACATGGGATAGAAAGGAAAGCATACCTTGATTATGAATTTGTCATGATTCAAATGATCCAAATATAGGTGATAAGGATTAATTGGAAATCAATACCTTTACTAAAGGAAAAAGTTGTTTTATGTGGTTTTTTATGGAAAAAATCATTAGAATAAGAAAGCAAAAAAAAAAAAAGAAAGCAGAATAATATTTAGAGGATAGAAGATCCTGAAATGAAACGACATTGAATAAGTATGTACATGGTAATGTTTTAGACGCTTTAAATTAGAGTATTGCTTAGGTATGCAAACCATTTTTTTCTTCTTCTGTATTTCTGAAGACTTTGAATGAAAAGCAAAGTTGAAGTCCTAAGGAATTGGCTGATGGACATTCAGGTACCTAGACAGGCACATGGGAGGGTGAAGTCTGGGAGACGGAGTAATGTGTGTGAGCAAGGCGGTGCGAGGAGGCAGAGGCGAGGCTGGGGGTCAGGAGTCTGTGGCTTTGGTCCTGGTCTGCCCAGTTGAATGCTTTTAAGCAAGTCACTGAACTTGGGTCTCCTTCTGCTTTTGTAAAATATATATGTTACCTAGTTCTGCTGCCTTGGGGCATTGTGGTAAAGGAAACAATGAGATGATAAAAATAAATTAAAAGCACAAAACATAATTTCATGGTGATATAAATTAAGGTTGATTGGAAAAGGAATGTTGACAAGAACATTCTTTAAGATCATTTAGCACCCTTTGCTCTAGATCTGAAATCATTAGATATGATAGTGATTGAAAATATTTGGTTTCTCAAGCAGATCTACCCATTACCAAGAAGTAACTTGAGCTGACAAAAGTTTGTCAACTGAAGGTCTTGGCATAGT
Source organism: Dama dama (assembly GCF_033118175.1). Classification (NCBI taxonomy): domain Eukaryota; kingdom Metazoa; phylum Chordata; class Mammalia; order Artiodactyla; family Cervidae; genus Dama; species Dama dama. The sequence continues at coordinate 19,171,886 of NC_083692.1, read as the reverse complement.
AATGCATTTCTGGTTTACAAATTAATCTTGTAAGTGTTTAATTGGTGTGAATGGATTTACTAGAACTTAACCAACTCTGGGTAACCCAGTAAAATCTGTTCCAGACCTAATCCAGGAGCCAGCAAGTGACAGCAGCCTGTGAGGTCCTTGGAAAGCGTGGCCTGGAGGAGAACACATGAAAGAAAGGTTTGTTTTTGCTGAAAGTCATTTGTGAAAGCGTTTCAGAATAAAAGTATAATTGTAATGCACAAAAGATTGTTTTCTTTTTCCCTTTTTCAGAACCCCAAGAGGCTCTGTTTTCTGTGAAAAAGTATATCTATACAGTTGCTCCAATGACAGAGTTACCCGCACCCTTGTCCTACTTCCAGAATGCACAGATGTCCGAGGACAGCCACCTGAGCAATACTGTACGTGGCCAGGTACAGTGTCCACCTCTGCAACTACCCTTTGAGACTGTGGATCCAGTGACCACCCTCCCTCACCTCAGGAGAGGCACAGGACTGAGCAGGCTTTGTCAGCTTTACCAAATTTACATATTTGCTGAACTTCAAGTAAGGGAAAGCACTGTCCCATTTGGTGCAGGGGACGTAAGGCTGCGTGAGTCTTGATTGTTGATACAGTTCCTCCCTGGCTCAGACATCACCTCCCTCTTTGATGCCTTCTCCAACTTCCCCAGCTGTTTATTACCCTGCCTAGCTTGCTCTTACTCTTCTGTGGGCTGAGTACATTTTATTTGCTTTTCGTTTTTTAGTGCCTGGCCAGCCTGGTTCTTGACGGTGCTCAGTAAGTGCTCCTTGACAGAGTGATGAATGCAGGGCTGAGTGTAGCAGTCCTGGGAGAGGTCAAAGAGAGAAGAAGGAAAGGGACGTAATCTGTGCGTGGAACAGAGACTCGGCAGCTCCACACACAGACCAGAGCTGCCTGCTCCTCTGCTAGCTAATCATTACATGTTGAAGGCAGAGTTCACAGATGGCCTATGAGACGACTGGGGCGGCGGTATTATTTTTAGAGGTGGAGCCAGAATGGGGAAAAACACAAGGCCAACTGTAAGCCGTATAGGTTGCAGGGGGTGGGGAGCAGGGCCAAGCTTTCCCCTGTGCGAACCAGAGGGCAGAGCCAGTGGTGGAAGGAGAGAAGTTCTGGATCAGGAAGGAGAAACTTCCTCACAAGGACTGTGTGTCTGAAAGAGCATGGACTGTCTCATGGGCTAGTGTGTGCATGTCACTAAAAGCAGCCACAGAAGCTGGAGGACTATCAGCCAGATCTGCAGAGGGTTAGTTCACGGACTGAGGCGAACTACAGCACTGGGTGGCCAGAGATTGAGAATTCAGTTAAGGGTCAAAATGTGGGAGGAAGGCTTCCCAAAGGAAACTTCCGTGGGTGCTTAGGATTCGAGTAGAGCCAACTGGGAAGTCGTGACTGATGGAAGAAGTAGCACTAGTGGAAGAAGAGCTGTCCTACAGTGTAAATCGACAGGGGGGCGCTCTCTGGGGACATCAGAAGCAGATCACACTGTATTGTTAGAGCATTTTAAACAAGTGAGATCAATTTAAAATGAATATCAAGGGAAACCCTGAAAGAGAACACCTGAGGGGTTGATGGGACGGAAGAGGGGCTGTTGCCCTTCGTGTCTGGGTGGATGGTTAATAAGGAGTGTTCTGACAACACACTTGCTTCACTGCTGTGTGTCAGCAGCTTGACTTTCTCCTTTTTGCTGTTCCCTAGGAATGGCCTTTTGAAAAGTTAGACTGGGCTGAATTAGAAGGTTCTTGGGGTACGGCTGTGTAAGTTTGGATGCTGCAGACTTTGTACTCATTTTCAAACTGTTATTTCAGAGAAGAGAGAAGAAAAGTGGGAATCGCAGACTTGGGTCTCCTTCCTTAGCCAGAGCTGCTCCTGTTTTGTCTGTTTCACATACCGATCTTCCATGGATCCCTTTAAACAAAAGATTCCACAACTAACAAGTTAAAGGTCACTCGTCTGCCCTCAGGAGATGAAACCAGCATACTGAATGTCTTCAGTGTGCTGGACTCATACTCGGTGCTCTCACAAACATTATGCAGCTTTAGGGCCTGGCATTTTAGGGACATTTATCATAAATGAGCAAGTTTTCCTTCTGTCTTCCCCTCCTTTGAATAGCTGCTCTATTGAAGTACTTATCTATATGACTCTATCTTTAGAGTACACAAACGTGCAATTTTACACTAGATATTACAGAAAGAAAAGAATATTCATTTACAAATATTTTTGAAGCTGAAAAGAGAGTGAATAACTTCCTTACAGACTAGGTAATAGGTGAATTATCCTTTCCTTTTTTTTTTTTTTAATCCTTTCCTTTTAAAAATGAAAATCATTGTATGTTTTTCAATTAAAAAAAGTCTTAAAGGGACTTGCCTGGTGGTCCACTGATTAAGACTAGGCACTTCAAATGCAATGGGTGTGGGTTTGATCCATGGTTGGAGAACTAGGATCAGTGTGCTGCCTGGCATGGCCAAAAAAAAAAAAAAAAAAAAGTTTAAAAGAAATATTCAGCAGGCCTGAATATGAAAATAAAATTTTCTATATCTTATAAAGACAGACTGAACTGAAGTAAACTATTTTAGAAATTTCTGTGTAGTCCAGCTAATGTTCAGCTGTTCCATTTATTGTTTTATGTCCATACAATAAAAGCCCGACAAGGAAAAGATGGGTGATTTGGGTGATTTTCCCCTTTGTTTTTTCTACATGTTCAATAATACAGTAATCTCATAATTTAAAAAGAAATGTATTTTTAAAGAGGAGAATTTTTGGATGTGAAGGAAGGTCGCAAAAGAAGAATATGCTAGGTGGGGAATATCTGTGGAAAGGAGCAAAAGCCTTCAAGGTGCCCGTGATGACTGACTGAAAACAGTAGTGGGGAAATGAGAGCACCTGATGTCAGAGAAACCGGAAAAGCATGATAGCCTGAGGTCTTGGTCATTGGAATTTATATTCTGTCCTTGCCACTGATAAAAGCTTCAGTTGTGTTTGTCAGTTTCCATTTAAAAGACTGAAATGTTTACCGTGCTTTATAAAGAGGTTTCATAAAAATACTGACTTTTTGGACTTAAACTTTAAGCAGACTTTCATTTTCTAGAAAACTAGCCCATATAAAACATCTTAATTCCTGCTGGTAACAAATGAGAGGAGTTACATTGTTTTCACCTTTTCAGTTTTTAGTTTTCAGTTTTGACTTTTTTATGCTTGTTAGCCTTACTAGGTTATAAAATCTCTAAAGCCAGAACCTTATTCATGTTTCTGAGCTGACTTTAGAATTTAGTGACCAAGTGTCTCTAAACCAGTTCAGTACAAATCTCCCTGCCAGAGAACAAAGAGGGTTTGGGTTTTTTTCTCACATTAACAAGAGAAAATTTTAAATTTTGTTTCTGCAAATAAAAATCTGAAGTGAATCTCAGTTGCATAAGGACTTCATCTTTTGTGTGAGAGGGTGCCCTGTTCTCTAGACCCTCCTTGGCCGTCACATCACTGCTCTTGACACCATGTCATTATCTACACTGCTGTCACCATGTGGGGCAGAGCTCCAGTTTTCATGTAGAACAGCTGTCAAATGATAGTTTGGCATGTCACGAGAACCAAGCGGAGAATCCATTTTATTTATTTCTCTCTGAAGAATGCGTGTCCTGCTTCAACCAAAAATATTAACTGGTTTCCATTAGTTTACACACCACCTCTGCTGGAAGCTAGAGTGGACCTCATGTTTTTGCTGTTGGTTGGCCATGTCTAGAGGGACTGGAGACTGGAAGGTAGACTGACTAAATAACTCAAGTGTTTTTGACGAAGGGCAAAGCTTGTAAGCTGTTAAATAACTGAAGTTCTTTGTTTTCTATTTAATTTTGGCTGCACTGGGTCGTCATTTGCTGAGCACTTCTCTAGTTGTGAGCACAGGGCTACTCTCTAGCTGTGATGTACAGGCTTCTCATTGCAGTGACTTCTCTTGTTTTGGAGCTAAGTGTGAGGGTTTCAGTAGTTGTGGCACACAGGCTCAGCCCCATGGCATGTAGGACTCTTCCTGGACCAAGTTGGTAGGTGGATTCTTAACCATTGAACTGCCTATTAATTTGTAAAGTTTTATTTTCTGGTGCAAAATTTTGATGGGTAGAGTTCATGTTTTGATTTGATATAAACTTAACATCCCTTATCATGGATTAGCTGAGGCCTTTTTGCTTTTCTGAGATACAAAGAAGTGATTTTTTTTAAAGTAAGTCTAAAATTCATTTATATTGTTAATTAAGCCTTTTAAAATATGTTACAGCAGTGATTTTCAAATTGGAGTCCCCTGGAAGAATTGTTAAAACAAATTCTCTGGCCTGAAACCCAGAATTCCTGATTTTGTAGGTCTGGTATAGGGCCAGAGAATTTGCATTTCTGACTACTTCCCAGATCCTGCCAATGCTTCTGGTCCAGGGACCATAATTTGAGAGCCACTGTATTTGAATAACAATTTAAAGGGAAGGTGACCTTGAAGAAAAACAATTAGATTTATAAATTGAATATTCAATATTTTAATTCTCATTAGTTTATTCTGACCCAAATTATCTAGTCCTTAAGGCAATTAATTGTCAACAGCCTTTTTGATTTAGAATAGAAAGAAAAAAAATCAGTTATTTGCCAACTAAAAAAGAAGTCTTAAAGTAGAAATTCATTAAAAGGTCAATGATAATACTCTGTAAAGCAATTGCTGAGGAATACATGCAGATTGTTACCTTCAGCTCTGCTAAATTTACAGCATTAAAATGTGTCTGGTCTTTTTTTTTTTTTTTTTTTCTGGGGGAGCAGAGGGATGGGGTGTCTGGTCTTTATAAACAAGGTCATTTGCAGTAGCTTTTCTGAATTCAAAGGACTAAATGCAGAGAACTTTATTAAGTTATTAAGAAATCATAAGCTGGTAGAACTAACCCTCTCATTTTCTAGATGATGGTGGGTCACTTTTTTAAAGTGTGAGAAATCTTATGAAATTAAACAAAATGCAGGCATAGAAGATGTTTAAAGGTGATTAAGTACTTGGGACCTTGAGAAAAAAATAAGTGAAAGGCGTGATCTAATTTAAGCTGAATGAGGTTCACAGGTTTAACCAGTCATCCTTTGGATGATGATACTGTCCTGTTCATGGTAATGAATTGGTTTTCCTTCACACTCATATCAAAATGAAGTAAAGAGAAAAAAGAACTTAAAATCTTGGGGTGACCTCCAGAAAAACATGCTTGTTTTTGCATGAGAGTAAGTCAGAGGTCTTTGGCACAGATCTTAATAGTTTGTTTAAAAAAAAAAAACAAGCTCTAGGTTCAGGCCACACATAACAGCACCATAAATGTGTAATATTACCTCTCACCAGTTATGTCAACTGTTCAGGGAAATGACAACCTTCCTTGATGATGGAGTACTGGTTAAAGCTCTAACTCTGGGCAATCTCAAAGCTTGGGCAGGTGCTGGATAGAATTCTGCATGCTGTTGGAAACATTGCGTATGATTAATAAATATTTTCAAGTTTTCCACTTCACTTGCCAGTTCTTTAGTTCAGCTACTCTTCTCATTTTTTCTGCAGTGCAGACTTAGGAGCCTCACATTTCTAATTGTGGAAATCCAAACAACATCTAGGGCTTCCCTGACAGTTCAGCTAGTAAAGAATCTGCCTGCAATGCGGGAGACCCTGGTTTGATTCCTGGGTCGGGAAGATCCCCTGGAGAAGGGATAGGCCACCCACTCCAGTATTCTTGGGCTTCCCTTGTGGCTCAGCTGGTAAAGAATCCACCTGCAATGCAGGAGACCTGGGTTTGATCCCTAGGTTGGGAAGATCCCCTGGAGAAGGGAAAGGCTACGCACTCCAATGTTCTGGCCTGGAGAATTCTATGGACCGTATAGTCCATGGGGTCACAAAGAGTCGGACACGACTGAGTGACTTTGACTTTCAACAGACAACTTTCTAACAGTATCTATAAAGTCTTATTGGTACTTTTTATTTTTTTAAATTTATTTTTAAAGATAATTTTATTTATTTATTCATTTATTTTTGGCTGTGCTGGGTCTCTGTTGCTGTGCAGGCCTTTTTAGCTGTGGCGAGTAGGGGCGACTCTGTAGTTACCATGCTCGTATTTCTCACTGTGGTGGCCTCTCTCGTTGCAGAACACAGGCTCTAGGTGCATGGGCTTCAGTAGTTGCAGCATGTGGACTCAGTAATTGTGATGTGCCGCCCTGCAGTGTGCAGGCTTCAGTAGTTCTAGCTCGTGGGCTTAGTTGCTCTGCATCTATGTGGGATCTTCCCAGATTGGGGATCGAACCCAAGTCTCCTGCATTGGCAGGTGAATCCTTATCCACTGCACAACCAGGGAAACCCTTTAATTGGAGGATAATTGCTTTACAATGTTGTATTGGTTTCTGCCATACAACAACATGAATCAACCATAAGTATATGTACATCACCTCCCTCTTGAACCTCCCTCCCACAATGCTTTTTCTTATAAATAAATATGTAAAGTAAGTAAATAACATGAAGATTATAAATATATCAATGTAATGGAATACAGTGTTAATTTTTAGGCCTTTGACTTGGTACATAGGAATATATACATGAAATAATATTCGATGAAAAAAGTAAGAACAAGTTGTTTTCCTTATTAAGTAATCTAAGTTCATATTCAGCAATACAGAATAATAAACCTCTGTGTGGCAAAAACTGCCATGAACAAAGTGAAAAAACAAACTGGGCAAAGGCTTATATACCTAGTGACAGATATACCTGTTTACTTTACAACATTGTATTGGTTTTGCCATACATTGACTTGAATCTACCATGGGTGTACATGTGTTCCCCATCCTGAACTCCCCTCCCAACTCCCTCCCCGTTCCATCCCTCTGGGTTATCCCAGTGCACCAGCCCCGAGCATCCTGTATCATGCATCGAACCGGGACTGGCGATTCGTTTCACATATGATAATTTACATGTTTCATTGCCATTCTCCCATATCATCCGACCCTCGTCCTCTCCCACAGAGTCCAAAAGACTGTTCAATACATCTGTGTCTCTCTTGTTGTCTCGCATACAGGGTTATCGTTACCATCTTTCTAAATTCCATATATATGCGTTAGTATACTGTATTGGTGTTTTTCTTTCTGGCTTACTTCACTCTGTATAATAGGCTCCAGTTTCATCCACCTCATTAGCACTGATTCAAATGTATTCTTTTTAATGACTGAGTAATATTCCATGGTGTATATGTACCAAAGCTTTCTTATCCATTCGTCTGCTGATGGACATCTAGGTTGCTTCCATGTCCTGGCTATTATAAACAGTGCTGTGATGAACATTGGGGTGCATGTGTCTCTTTCAATTCTGGTTTCCTCAGTGTGTATGCCCAGAAGTGGTATTGCTGGGTCATATGGCAGTTTTATTTCCAGTTTTTTAAGGAATCTTCACACTGTTCTCCATAGTGGCTGTACTAGTTTGCATTCCCACCAACAGTGTAAGAGGGTTCCCTTTTCTCCACACCCTCTCCAGCATTTATTGCTTGTAGACTTTTGGATAGCAGCCATCCTGACTGGCGTGTAATGGTACCTCATTGTGGTTTTGATTTGCATTTCTCTGATAATGAGTGATGTTAAGCATCTTTTCATGTGTTTGTTAGCCATCTGTATGTCTTCTTTGGAGAAATGTCTGTTTGGTTCTTTGGCCCACTTTTTGATTGGGTCATTTATTTTTCTGGAATTGAGCTGTAGGAGTTGTTTGTATATTTTTGAGATTAATTCTTTGTCTGTTGCTTCATTTGCTATTATTTTCTCCCATTCTGAAGGTTGTCTTTTCACTTTGCTTATAGTTTCCTTTGTTGTGCAGAAGCTTTTCATTTTAATTAGGTCCCATTTGTTTATTTTTGCTTTTATTTCCAATATTCTGGGAGGTGGGTCATAGAGGATCCTGCTGTGGTTTATGTCGGAGAGTGTTTTGCCTATGTTTTCCTCTAGGAGTTTTATAGTTTCTGGTCTTACATTTAGATCTTTAATCCATTTTGAGTTTATTTTTGTGTATAGTGTTAGAAAGTGTTCTAGTTTCATTCTTAAAAATACGGACCGTTTCACGAATTTGCGTGTCATCTTTGCACAGGGGCTTATGAAGTTAAAAGGGACATAACTCAGAAACAAATTACTAAAAGAGATAAACAGAAAAACTACTTTTGCTTTATTGACTACACCAAAGCCTTTGACTGTGTGGATCACAACAAACTGTGGAAAATTCTGAAAGAGATGGGAATACCAGACCACCTGACCTGCCTCCTGAGAAATCTGTATGCAGGTCAGAAGCAACACTTAGAATTGGACATGGAATAACAGACTGGTTCCAAATCGGAAAAGGAGTACATCAAGGCTGTATATTGTCACCCTGCTTATATTCAGAGTGCATCATGCAAAATGCTGGGTTGAATGAAGCACAAGCTGGAATCAAGATTCCTGGGAGAAATATCAATAACCTCAGATATGCAGATGACACCACCTTTATGGCACAAAGTGAAGAACTCTTTAGAGGCTCTTTAGCCTCTTGAAAGTGAAAAGAGGAGAGTGAAAAAGTTGGCTTAAAGCTCAGTGTTCAGAAAACTAAGATCACGGCATCTGGTCCCATCACTTCATGGCAAATAGATGGGGAAATAGTGAGAGACTTTATTTTGGGGGGCTCCAAAATCACTGCAGATGGTGACTTCAGCCATGAAATTAAAAGACACTTGCTCCTTGGAAGAAAAGCTATGACCAACCTAGATAGCATTTTAAAAAGCAAAGACATTACTTTGCTAACAGGTCCGTCTAGTCAAAGCTATGGTTTTTCCACTAGTCATGTATGGATGTGAGAGGTGGACTATAAAGAAAGCTGATCACCAAAGAGTTGATACTTTTGAACTGTGATGTTGGAGAAGACTCTTGAGAGTCCCTTGGAGAGCAAGGAGATCCAACCAGTCCATCCTAAAGGAAATCAGTCCTGAGTATTCATTGGAGGGACTGATGCTGAAGCCGAAGCTCCAGTACTTTGACCACCTCATGCAAAGACCTGACTCATTGGAAAAGACCCTGATGCTGGGAAAGATTGAAGGCAGGGAGAGAATGGGATGATAGAGGATGAGATGGTTGGATGGCATCACCGACACAATGGATATGAGTTTGAGTATGCTCCGAAAGTTGGTAATGGACAGGGAAGGCTGGCCTGCTGCAGTCCATGGAATTGCAAAGTTGGACACAACTGAGTGACTGAACTGAACTGATGAGCAGTATACATATATGGAGGAGGAAAAAGAAATATAAATGGTAATAAATCAACCATACTAGTAATCAGACATAGAAATGAAAACCTTTGTCTTTCGCCTTTCAGTGAGCAAGGCTTGATTCTTATTGCTATTGAAGGTATGGGGAAATAGGCACTCTTCATTTGGCGTTCATAGGAGTTAAAGTTTGTCTTTATTTGGAAGCAAGCTGTCAAAAAGTCTTCTACATACACATGCCTCTTGTAGATAATCTGGCAATTAAATCTAAAAATGGATATACTAGACTTCCCTGGCACTCCAGTGGTTAAGACTCTGAGCTTCCACTGCAGGAACATGGATTGGATCCTAGGTAGGGGAAATTCCACATGTCTCGAGGTACGGCCAAAGAAGAAAGAAAGAAATGCATGTACATTTTGACCAAGTATGACCACTTCTAGAAGCTTATCCTATAAAAACATTTCCATAAGAGTACCAGGAAATATAGACAGGAATATTCATTGAAATATTTATAACTGAGAATTTGAGATAATCTGTCTTATGGTTTACCCAGTCAATATTATAAGTTAATGGAGAATAGTAGGATCTTTTGACTAAACTGTCTGAAGTAGAATCTCAGCTCTGGAACCTCTTAGCTGTGGGTTCTTTGGCAAACTATCTGATCTCTCTAAGCATCAGTTTCTTTATCTGTTAAGTGAAGTTTAGAATATTAACTCAGTTTTATAAGGATTAAATAGATGACTCACCTGAACTGCTTAGCAGAGTGTCTCACACATACATAGTCAATAAATCTTAGTAATTATCGTGGTTATTACTGTGCTGCTACTGTAATTTTTTAAAAATTATTTCTTTTTGCTACTATAATGTGTAAGTTGAGGTATATTGGCAAAGCAGATTGCAGAACATGGCTATAAAAGTGTCTGAAAGTACGTCAGATTGCTCACCATGTTCATGCTGTGGAGCAGAGATTAGGGAGGATGCTGAGTTTCTATTTATAAACACAAGTTGATAACATTTTTTCAGACTTCTAAAAATGTTTGTAAACTTATATTTATAGTATTTCTTTTAACTACAGAAATAAAACTAAAAGCCAAGGACAGGCAGGCAGAAAACAAGGTTAAAAAAAAAACCCAAATGGGCGAGCATGCTCTATTAAAAAGTACCTCCCCCCCTCCCAACACACTCAAAAATACCTCCACGATCTTTGCTGCCCGAGAACTACTCTCCCTGCCTGAGGGTCCACACGTGTTCAGTGGTTGGACTTGTACATGTTCTGAAGTGAAAGGAGAAAATTAAAATGAAGCCTCTGACTTCACAGTGTTGGAGCTCTGGGAAATGTGGCTTCATAGGAACTCACTTCCCACATACTGGCCACTTCCAGTAGGACCCCGCCCTCCCTGAACCTTACAACATTTGTGTAGTGAGTAATCCTGGCTTTGCCACTGAAATGAAACCATTTATAATGGCTACAACACTGGTTTTTCTGAACCTTAAAAATAGTCTCTGAGGGCAAAACTGAAAGCAGTAAAATGATCCTTGGTTGCCAGAGCATAGCAGGAAGGGAGGGATAAATAGGCAGCACACAGGGTTTTGGGGACAGTGAAACTCTTCTGTGTGGTACTATGGTAGATGCATGTATTGCACATTTTTCAAAACCCAGAGACTATACAGTACCAAGAGTGAACCCAAAAGTAAACTATGGATTTTAGGTGATAATATGCCAATGAAGATTGGTTGATTGTGAAAATGTACCACTTGGGTGTAGGATGTTGGTGGGGAAGATTGCCGGGGGGCAAGGGGTATTATGGGAACTCTCTGTACTCTCCGCTCAGTTTTGTTCTGAACCTAAAACTGCTCTAAAAACTAAAGTTTTTTGTTTTCTCTTTTAATTAATAAAGAAATGAGGACTTCCCTGTTGGTCCAATGGCTAAGGCTTCAAACTCCCAATGCAGGGGGCCTGGGTTCAATTCCTGGTTGGGGAGCTAGATCCCACATGCTGCAAGTCAGACCTGGTGCAGCCAAATAAATCAAGAGAGATATTTTTTTTAAAAAAAGAAAGAAATGAGTTACCAAGCCACATATACAAAGAGGCCTTTATATTCTTATCTTTTAGAAATATATATTAACACTAAAATATTTATAAAGGAAATGATATGTCTGAGTTTGCCTCAAAATAAAACTAGGGGCAAAATGGGTGGGAATACAAATGGAATGAGATTTAACCCTGAGATGCCATAATTGGAAGGTCAGGTGCACATGAGCTTCCCAGGTGACTCAGTGGTAAAGAATCTGCCTGCCAATGCAGGAGATGAAGGAGACACATCGGGAAGATCCCTTGGAGAAGGAAGTGGCAACTCACTCCAGTATTCTTGCTTGGAAAGTCCCATGGACAAAGGAGCTTGGTGGGCTTCAGTCCAAGAGGTTGCAGAGAGTTGGACACAGCTGAGGGACTGAGCACATATGCAAAGTACACATGGGACTTTGTTATACACTTTTGACAGTATTTATTTTAAATTTTTCCACATGGGCTTTATTATACACTTTTGACATATTTACTTTAACTTTTTTCATAATTAAAAAAAATGTTTTTAATTAGCCTTAAAAATAATGCTAAGTCATCATTCTAATATTTAGCCAAGATTTTACATTTTGGAAATCTCTTAGTACTTCTGTCACTTTCTAATCCGACAGTTTTCAAAGGACCTACACACCTCTTCGCCTCTTTTGAAAAACACTTAAGAAAAATGGCTTTATTAAAGAATAATTATCACCAAGTTAACTGCACATATTTTAAGTATACATTTAAAGTATACAATTTGATCGGTTTTGACATACATGTATACCATGGAAACCACCACTGCAGTCAAGATAATGAATATAACCATCACCTGTAAGTTTCCTTTCCCTTGTAATCTCTCCCTCCTGTCCCTCCCCAACTGCTCTCTGTCAGGCAACCACTTACTAATTTTTGTCACTGTATTCTAGTTTTCATTTTCCAGAATTTTATATAAATGAAATAATACTGTACATAACGTTTTTTTTTTGTACCTAACTTTTGTAAGGCTGCTTTCATGCAACATAATTATTTCAAGAGTCATCAGTGGTATAGCATGTATCAGTAGTTCCTTTTTATTGCTGTGTTGCATTCCATTATATGGATATACCACAGGTTTTTTTTTTTTTTTTATCCATTCACTTGTTTATGGATGTTTACATTGTTTCTGGTTTTGGGTTATTACAAATAAAGCTGTTGTGGACATTTATGTACAGATCTTTGATTGGACATATTGCTTTCATTTATTTTGAGTAAATGCCTAAGAGTAGAATGTGTTCCAGTGTAGAAAGTATATAATTTTTTAAGATACTGTCAAACTGTTTTCCAAATTGATTGTGTAACTTTGCACTGCACTGGTGCAGTGACTTTGCACTAGTACAAGGGTTCCAGTTCCTCCACATCCTCGGCAGTGCTTAACAGTCTTGTCAGTCTTTTAGCTGTTCTAGTAAGTGGGTACTAATATCATTGTGATTTTAATTTACATTTCTCTGAATAATGATGTGCAGTGTCTCTTCATCTGCTTGTCTTCCCAATATCTTTGGTGAAGTATCTGTTCAGATCCCTTGCTTGGTTTTTAAATTGGGTTGTTTCTTTTCTCTTTCTTTTTCTGGGAGATTTGGGGTTGTTTGTTTTCTTACTGAGTTTTATATATTCCAGATACACGTCCTCTATGATATATGTGATTTGCAGATATTTTCTTCCAGTCTGTGGCTTATCTTTTTATTTTCTTAGTGTATTTTCTTTTTTTTTTTTAGCAGTGTATTTTAAAGGGCAGAAATAGATCAGTATAAATATTGATGAAATCTCTTTTATCTATTTTTTCCTTTTGTGGGTCTCTTTTTTTTTAATCTTTGTTTCACTCAAGTTCTCAAAAGTTTTTTCTTATATTACCTTCTGGAAACTATAGTTTTAGGTTTTGCATTTAGGTCTGTATTGTGAGTATAATTTTTTGTATATGGCATGAGGTACGGATCAAAGTTGACCTTTTCCAGTTGGACATCCAGTTGTTTCAGCATCGTTTGTTGAAAAAGACTATCCTTTGGCAAAAATCAGTTGTGCATATGTGTCAGGCTGTTTCTGGACTCTGCTTAGTATATTTGTGCCAGTACAACAGCTTTTTGAGAACTATAACTGTATAAGATGTGGCATTAGTTCTCCAACTTTGAAAGTTGTTTTGGACATCCTCCTGTATTTCCCTTTTTGAAAAATAAATTTATCTGTTTAATTTTGGCTGTGCTGGGTCTTCATTGCTGCACAGGCTCTTTTCCAGTTGTAGCCAGCGGGAGCTAGTCCAGTTGTGCACAGGCTTCTCACTGCAGTGGCTTCTCTTGTTGGGGAGCACGGGCTGTGTGGTGCACAGGTTTCAGTAGCTGTGAGACATGGGTGGGTTCGGTAGTTTCGGCTCCTTGGCTCTAGAGCACAGGCTCTATAGTTGTGGCTTAGAGGCTTAGTTGCTCTGCAGCATGTGGAATCTTCCTGAATCATCATGTCTCCTGCATTGGCAGGCAGATTCTTTACCACTGGCCCACCAGGGAAGCCCCTATTTCCTATGTTAACTTAATAAACGTTACTGTAGAAAAGCTGATTGAGATTGCATTGAATTTACAGATCAGTTGGCGGGGGGAGGAGGGAGAATGTTGGTAGAATTGACACCTTAGTATTGAGCCTTTTAATCCTTGAACACACAGTATAGCTCTACATTTATTTAGGTCTTAAAAATTTTTTTTTAATTGTGATTGAGGACATGAGATGCAATTTTTTGAAATTTATGTATTTTTAAAATTTTTGGCTGCGCTCGGTCTCTTGTTGCTGTGTGGGGGCTTTTCTAGTTGTGGTGAGCAGTGGGTGCTACTTTCTGTTTGCAGTGTGTGGTTTTCTCCTTGCAGTGTCTTCTCTTGTTACAGAGTGCAGGCCCTAGGGCACTGGCTCAGTAGTTGTGGTGCATGAGCTTAGTTGCTTTGCAGCTCATGGGATCTTCCTGGATCAAGGATTGAACCCAGGTCCCCTGCATTGGCAGGTGGATTCCTAACCACTGGATCACCAGGGAAGTTCCCATCTTAACCATTTTTAAATGTGCAGCTCAGTAGTGTTAACTATATTCACATTATGGTGCAGTAGATTTCTAAAACATTTTCAACTTGCAAAGCTAATACTCTGCGCCTGTTGAACAGTATAGCCCCATTTCCCTGTCCCAGAGCCCCTAACAAACACAGTTATGCTTTTTTTTTTTTTTTTTTTTTGAGTTAGACTAATTTAGATACTTTATATAAGTGGAATCATGCAGTATTTGTCTTTTTGTAACTTGCTTATGCATTTCATAGTATAGTCCTCAGGGTTCATTCATGTTTTAGCAAGTGACAAGATTTCCTTCGCTTTTAAGGCTGAGTAGTACTCTGTTGTACATATGTATCACATTTCCTTTATCCATCTAATCTTAGACATTTGAGTTTCTTCTGTCTCCTGGCTCTTGAAAATAGTGCTGCAGTGATCTTGGGTGTGAAATACAATATCTCTTTGAGATACTGCTTTCAATTCTTTTGAATCTCTACCTGGAAGTAGAGTTGCTGGACCATATGACAGTTCTGTTTTTAATTTTTTGAGGAACCTGCATCCTTTCCTATCACAGCTGTACCCTTTTACATGCCCATCCATAGGGCACAAGGGATTCAACATCCTTGCATCCTTGCTAATCCTTGTTATATTCTGGGGAGTTTTTTGATAGTAGCCATCCTAATGGGTATAAGAGATGTTATTTTAGTTTTGAATTGAATTTCTCTGATTAGTAACATGAGCATCTTTTTTGTGCTTGTTGGCCATTTGTATATATTCTTCTTAGAAATGTCTATCAAAATGTCTGTTCAAGTCTTTTGCCATTTTAAAATCAAATTATTTGTTTCTTTGTTGTTAAGTTATAGGAGTCTTTTATATATTCTGGATATTAACCCATTATCAAATATATAATTTGCACATATTTTCTTCCATTCTCTGGTTGCCTTTTTACTCTGTTGTTTGTTTCTTTGATGCATAGAAGTTTTAAAGTTTGATGTAGTCCCATTTGTCTATTTTTGCTTTTGATCTTTAATTTCTTTTAGGAATATTTTATGATTTTCAGTGTACACATATAATCAGGGTTCCCCAAGACCATGCTCAGGTTCAGTGATAAGCTAGTAGAAGGACCCACAGATCTCAGAAAAGCTATTATACTCACTGTTACAGTTTACTGCAGTGAAAAGACACAGATTAAAGTTAGCAACAGAAAAAGGCACAAGGGCAAGGATCCAGGAGACACCAGGCCCAAGCTTCCAATTGTCTTGTCCCAGTGGAGTCATGCAAACAAGTGCCTAATTCTCCCAGGAGCAGTGTGAGACAACATGCAGAGAGTACTGCTCACCAGGAAAACATACTTGAGCCTGGGTGTCCCAGAGTTTTATTCAGGGTTGGTCATGCAAACATGGCCAGACATAGTTCTCTAACCCCTCCTAAGGTCAAGCAGATACCATGTGGCTCAAGACTCCCACCATGGATCAGATTGTTAATGTGACCCAAGGCCTCATGTAAACAGAAACAGTCGTAATAAGCAGGCTGTTCCAAGGACTTAAAGGTTTTTATCTCCTAGGAGCCAGGCCAAATCTTCCTTTGGTGTATGCAGGTTTTGGACACCCCTGACCTGCTGAGTTAATCCTTTACAATACAAAAGCTCTTTCACATCTTTTCATCCTTTGGGTCTCAGCTCAGATGTCATGTCCTCAGAAAGATATTCTCTGGTCACATTACTTGAAAGTCCCATTCTATGTATTTATCACATCACCCTACTGTAGTACTATCCTAATCTGTAATTATCTTGTTTATTAGCTGTCTTCCCCTACTTGAAATCAGTTCACGAGGGCAGTCTTGTTGACTGGTACATCCTTGTACATAACTGGCATTCATTGTTTGTTAAATTAAAAAGTTTTAACTAAAACAAAGTACCATAAGCCAAATAGAAGAAATGACAAAGTATATGAATACTTAGTTCATTTTAAAAAATGATCATTTTTTTCTAATGATAAGAGACATAGAAGTTAAAATTAAACTGAGATCCTGTATTTTAATACCTATCAGTTTGGTAAAAATTCAGGCATTGCAAGCTTACTATGTAGACAAGGGCTTGTTGAAATAGGCACTCTCCTGCATTGCTGAGTGCGCTCTTTGGCTGTATAAATCAGGATTTGAAGTGAATATATACTTTGACCTTGTACTTCAGTGAAGTTATTCTATAAATATGCCCCTTCGTGTGTGAAATAACCTCACTGCAGTGAGGTTTGAAATGGCAAAAAGTTGGAAGCAAGTTCGGTGTCCATCACTAGGGGATTGGCCTAATAAATTACGATATCTTCATACACTGGCTGTGCAGCTGGTTAAAAGCAATTTTTTAAGAGAATAAGGATATTCTTTACTGACGTAGAAAACTTTCTAAGATACAGTTTAAAAAAGAAAGCATAGTATAGGACAGTGCATTTCTTGTGCTACCATTTCTGTGGACAAGGGGAATGAGAATATGTATTTGTATTTGCTCGTGTACGAATAAGGAAACTTTGAAAGGATTTGCCGAGAACAGTGACCAGTGGTAACCTGGGGGGTTAGGAAACTGAGAGTTAAGTGGGAGGTTTTTTACTGTATGCTTTTTTATACTTCTTGAGTTTAGAATCAAATGTGTATTTTGCCTCTTTAACTAAATAGATTGTATTTTTTAAAAAGACATAAATTATATAGTTAATTTTTAAAGTAGTGTCCAAAGTATTATGTGATACAGTGCTCTAGTATCCTGTATCAGCTCTGAGGGTGGGGCAGGGTGGGGTCACTAATGTTCACTATAAACCAGAATATCCAGTTGAGTACCCTTAACAAGCATGTTATGATTGCCTCTTTCATGCTAGGTTCACCCAGTGAAACAGCTCACATAGCCTTATAGGAGAGCTGTGGTGCCATAGAAAGAACGGTTTTGAAGTGAGAGATTTGAATTTGATTTTCCTACCCCTGCTGTTTTCTGACTGAAATTTTGGATCAGTTGCTTTACTGTTCGTCTATCAAAACCTCCCAACATATAAAGATAAACAAGATGAAGTGAGAGTGCTTTTAAATTATAAGTACTTTATATAAATCATGTAATACTAAATTATATAAATGCTTTGTAAATACTATATTGAGAGATGTTATTACTTATATCTTGTTTATACTAAACATTAATCGGCCTAAGTTGGCCGTAATTGTATTGCTGAATATTAGCCACAACTGCAACATTCTTAGCATATGGCACAGTCCCCTCCTTCTAAGAGAGTTGAAGTGTGAATTCCCTCAGCTCTCCTGCTTCTCAGCTTTCTACCCCACTATGCCCCCGTTGTCCAGATCCCCCTTTCCTCATAACGCTTTCTTTCCTACTGAACTTCAGTGACTTGTGTTCAGCAAAAATTATCTTTCTTGGTAAGTGGTATATATTTTTCTGTCTTTTGTGCTTTGCAATTGTTTCCTTTCCACTCTCGTAGGCATGGAGTCTTCATAAATGTTTCCTCCATGAGGTCAAACGAGGCAGAGAGCACCAGTGCCTTTGTAAAGCCAGCTTTTCTCTCTCCTTCTGTTGCCCATCATTTATCCCCTACCCTGCTTCATTAGTTATCAGCTCTGTTTTGTATCGTCAACATTTTCCTCTAATCCTAACTCTATACTTTGACCTGACAAGTATGCTCAAGTCTCCGACATCCCTAAAATAACTTTTTAAAATTTGAATCTCCTCTTTTGTCCATTTTTGTTCTTTTTTGGCTTCAAGGAATAATTGCCTTTGATTTCTGTTTCCATTCATTCCCCAGTCCATTACAATTTACAGATAACCTGCTGCTTAAGCTTAGGAGTTATTCACACTTCTCTCCTTGGTGGTCATCTCACTTTGTATTTTTCCTTCCACAGCTGTTGTGTTACATTAATGACCAATGCATCCTTCTATACTTTCTCCCAGAGGTTTCATCCACTTTCATAGCTGTAGAAACTAATGGCTTCCTTCAGCCCTCTTCTGAGCTTGAACTGCATCTGTCTAAATTCTCTCTCTTGACCTAACTAAAATCTCTCTCAGCTCCTCTAACCTGCTTACCTTCTTGTGCTCCTTGTGTCCATCAGTGCTATCACCACCTTCCTAGTCCCTTAAGCCAAAACCTCCAGAGTCTTCGTTGACTCCTTCCTGACCATTCACATGTAATTTGCCACAAAGCTCTGTCATTCGCTTCTGAAGTATTTTTCTCACACCTCTCCTCTTTTCAATCACCACTTCATCAAGTTTGTTAAACACGAAACATAATCTGATGTGTCACTTCCTCAACCTTAGCAATTCTTAGGACATTTTTGTTGCCTACAGGACAAAGTCTGAAGTCCCTGACATGGCAAACAAGGTTCTTTACAACCTGTTCCTAACCTTCCTTTTCCTGCCACCAGCCCTGACCACCCTGTTCTCAGCCACCTCAGGAGTACTCACAGGTTTTCTGCATAGGCATGTGGCCCAGTTGACGTTGTCTCTGTGGAGCCCATTCACCTTCCATTCTTGAAGGTTCTATTCAAGAATTGTATCTTTCATGTTGTCTTTCTTTTTTGCTTTAAATTTTTATTGACATATAGTTGATTTACAATGTTGTGTTAATTTCAAGTGTATAGCAAAGTGATTCAGTTACACATATGTATTTTTTATTTTTCATATTATTTCCCTTGTGGTTTATTACAGGATATTGAATATGGTTCCCTGTCCTATACAGTAGGACCTTTTATTTTATTCCATCTTATATGCAGTAGTCTGTTATCTGCTAATCCCAAACTCCTAATTTATCCTTCTCTACCCTCTTTCCCCTTTGGTAACCATAACTTTGTTTTCTATGTCTGTGAGTCTGTTTCTATTTTATAAATAAGTTCATTTGTTATCATTTTAGATTCCAAATATAAGTGATATCATATGTTTGTCTTTCTCTGATTTACTTCACTTAGTGTGTTAATCTCTAGGTCCATGTAGCTGCAGATGGCGTTAGTTTGCTCTTTTTTTTATGGCCAAGTAATATTTCAGTGTGTGTGTGTGCGCCACATCTTCTTCATCCATTCATTTGTTGATAGACATTTAGGTTGCATCCATGTCTTGGTTATTGTAAATAGTGCTACTGTAACTATTAGGATGCATGTATCTTTTTGAATTAGAGTTTTATGCCCAGGAGTGCAACTGCTAGATCATTTGGCAACTCTGTTTTTAGTTTTTCAAGGAACCTCCATATAGTTTTCCATAGTGGCTGCATCAATTTACATTCCCACCATATGTTACCTTTCTTAATCACAAAAAATTAGTTCTGTAGCACTTTGTTCATATTTCTAGTCTTTCTCTAATATTAAAACTATCTTATGAGCTTCTAAGGACAGCAGTCTAGATCTTTTTAATTTCTGCTGTAGTGTTACAGCAGAGTAACTGAAATACAGAATTCTTATAATTATTTATGGAATGAATAAATTGAAAGTCACGGAAAAAGAAAGCCTACAGTAAGTCTGCAGAGCAGACATATTGTCTTGTGAATGACAGATTGAGAGGAGGTTAAGAGCTTGATTTCTGCAGTCAGGCACACCTGGCTTCAAGCCCTCTTTATAACACAAGCTGTGGCTGTTTCCTTGCCTGGAAAGTGGTGATGGTAGGGTGGTTGTGAGAGTTAAATGTCAAAGTACACATCAGGAATTCCCTGGTGGTCTGGTGGTTAGGATGCAGGGCTTTCGCTGTTTAGGGCACAGGTTCAATCCCTGGTTGGGGTACTAAGATCACACAAGCCTTGACGTGGAGCCAAAAAAAAGGCACATATTACAATCCCTAATAGACTGCTGTTGTCAAGCATGTAATGTACTTGGTTAAACTCTATAGTCAAAAGTGAGATACAACGTACAAGGTGTGTCTTCCTATGAGCTTCCTGTCTTAACCAAGCTCATTACCTCTTGTCAGCAGCAGTGACTATCAGTCTACTTTCATATCCTGTTTTATTTATTTCTCTGTTATTTTTCTCCTATTTTCTGTTATTTTTATTTTGTTGTTGTTAATGCTCTTGAGATTCATTCTACCCTTTACAAAAACTGAATTTTAGATATAATAATATCAAAAAGGAAATTGAACTTGAATGGGCAAGGATAGACCCAGGATAAGGATAACGGTAAAAAAGTGATGTTTAGAAGTAGAGAAAAATGGAATCTACTTTCATTCCTTCATTCTTGTATTTATTGTTCCCTTCCTCTGTATAGGTGGGAATGGGTTTGGAGAGCATCATAATTAAGGCCTAGTTTCTTTCTGTAACAGTTTTTTTTTAATTGAATACTGTTTTGAGATAACTGTAGATGGTAAGAAATAATACTGAGAGATCCCCTGTATGTCACTGCAAAGATTTCTAAGTCTCATTAATAATGAAGGTGAGCTAGTTCCTTGTATAAATGATAGGAACCTACAGGTAAAAAAGCATGTCATGATTTTAAAAAAGGTGAGAGTACTCTGCTTGGAGCCGCAGCAAATAAAGAAGGCTTCATGCAGATGTCATTTTTTAAGTCAAAAATTCCGAAGAATGAGTACAGTTGTATTAGAGTTAGAAAGAGCCGGGTGAGAGGGGGGACCTGGGTTCCTCCAGTGGACAGTGGTAAATAATCCTGACTTTTAGGCTGGGTACTTCTTGTAAATTGATTCTCTCTTGCTTTAAGTTTTTGGAAACTCACGTAATAATGGGCCTGTTGTTACCCTGGGATCTAATCATTGCATTTTCTGTTTTTGATATAGAACACTTTGATTCTCCTGGGAGTCTGACTTACTGAAAAATCTCTTCCTGTGCTTTTAGAATGACAGTAGAGAGCGGCCTGAGCACGGCTCGGAGAGGCGGCGGCGTGGCAACACCGAATCGGTGTCCAATGGCCGAGCCCCCAACAGCTCACAGCAGGTGGTGGAGCAAGAGGAAGAGGAAGATGAGGAGCTGACGTTGAAATACGGCGCCAAACATGTGATCATGCTGTTTGTCCCTGTGACTCTCTGTATGGTGGTGGTTGTGGCCACCATCAAATCAGTCAGCTTTTATACCCGGAAGGATGGGCAGCTGTACGTATGAGGACTGCGGGTGGTTATTCTCAAGGCCATTCTAGCTGTCTGCGTGGTGTGTCACCCTCACCTCGAAGACCTCTGACCCCTGCACTGAAGGGCCATGAGGGCTAGAGAGTCCATCCTCCTGATGACTGAAGCAGATGCTGCTTTACGTGGGGGAAATAAAGCTGCAGAGTTGTATTTTTTATGTAGCATCCCTAGACTGGGCTCAATTCATTTGGAATTGAGCAAGTAAAGAAGTGGGTAGGGATTTTAGCACCTCAGGGTCATTGGGCCCATTGTTCTTCTCCCTGCAATGTTGTTTTCCTTTTCTAACGTTGGTGGATTAATTCCTATCATCCTTCTCATCTTGGTTGAAAAATAACTTCCGTGATCCTCCTAAAAGAATTAGGCCCTTCCCGGTATTCTTTCGCAACCTGTTCTTTTTTCACTTGTCACAATATGCAAGTGTATATTTACTTTTCTTATTTAATGCCTGGTTTCCTTCTATACCACGAGGACTATGAGAGCACTTTTGTTTCCAGGGTGAGGAATGTAATAAATGTTCAGCCAAAAAAAAAAGTTGTTCAGTGAAAGGATGAAGAAGGAATGCAAACTGGCACTAAAGTGTTTGCCGAACTGTCATGTAGATTGGGTGCTCTTGGTGTCCGCCCTTTGTCTCCAAGAAAAATGCTTTGATTCAGATGTCACCTAGTTCTGTCTCTGGGACCCTTGTTGGGCTCAAGATGTTTTAAGTGAATTCTGAAATTGGCAAGTGTCTGGAAAACTCTGTGGGGTTCTGAAAGCCAAGCTTTAACCTTTTGAGAGAAAGTGTAAGACAATGAGTAAAGAGCAGAGGTTGGAAACAATTACCAAAAGAAGTTGGGGAATATTGTCCCTGTAAGTTAAAGTTGGGTCTGGCTGCATATTATAGAACCAGGTTAGCAAGCTATGCCCCACAGGCCAGAGCTGCCTGCTACCTCCCTTGGTAAATGAAATTTTATTGGAACATGGCCGTGTCCATTCATTTATGTATTGTCTTTGGCTGCTTTCATACTACAGGGGCAGAGTTGAATGGTTGCATCAGAGAACATGACTCACAAAGCTTAAAATATTTACTCTGTAGTCCTTTATAGGAAGTTTGCTGAGCCCATTATAGAAAATCAAAACAGGGAATTCCCTGGTGGTCCAGTGGTTAAGACTCGACGCTCTCACTGCTGAGGCCCAGGTTCAATCCCTGGTCAGGGAACTAAGATCCTGCAAGCCGAATGGCACAGCCAAAAAAAAGAAAAAATTTTAAAAATTGGTTTTGAGTGATATACATATTTTCTTATCTCCCACAGAATAGTGAAGAGGTAGTAGTTCAGATTGTACAGTGCCTTCTTTTCACCAAGGACTCAGGCTTCTTCATTCCTTCTTTTTTGGCTTCTGTTGTCTAGGTTATTTCGGGGTCCAGTATTGGTGCTGGAGCCCCAGCCTTCATTCAGACAGCAGGAAGGAGTGGAGGAGAAAAGGACTTAAGACATACCTCTCAGCAGAACTCACTCCTCCCTTAGAAGTTCCACAGACCACAACTGCTTATAACTCAGTGGTCATTACTTATTCTTGTGGCTGTACGTAACTCCAGGGGACGCAGAAATAAAGTCTTCTGTTGACAACATTGGTACCTGGAATAAAAGCATTTTCATGTGAAACAAGGGTAGATGGATATGTGACATTATCTCAAGACAACTTTAGTTGTAGTCACCCTACAGATATAAGATAATTATCCACCACTTTACCTTCCTCTTCGAACCACTTGTGGCCTTGGTAGTTTATGGCAGAATCTGTTGGTAGTTTATGGCAGAATCTGGTGGTACTTTAACAAATCACTGATAAGCTGTGGAGAAAACATTTGATGAGGTAATTATTCCAGTATAAAGCGTCCACTAGATGGAGCCAGTGTCTGGCGCACGTAGGTCCACCTCTATTTTAACCATCTCCTTTTATTTTGAAGAGCTTATTTTAGCATAAAGCTGCTTTTCTTAGGTTAAAAATTCTTGGTTAGATTGATGAGCTGAAAAAAAAGTGATTCATAAGATATCAGTTAAATCTGGGAAACAGAACTGGTTTTGGAGAGCATGTAGTTTAGAATCTCCATTAACCGCTGGGGCTTTTGTTTTATTACAGAATCTATACTCCGTTTACAGAAGACACGGAGACTGTGGGGCAGAGAGCCCTGCACTCAATCCTGAACGCGGTGATCATGATCAGCGTCATTGTCGTCATGACGATTCTCCTGGTGGTTCTCTATAAATACAGGTGCTACAAGGTGAGCATGAGACACAGAGCTTTGCTTTCCACCATCTTTTTTTTCTTTTTTTCCTAATAATTTTATTTATTTTTGTCTGTGCTGGGTCTTTGTTGTTACGTGGGCTTTTCTCAAGTTGAGGCGAGCAGGAGCTACTCTAGTTGCAGTGCTCGGTCTTCTCATCGCGGCGGCTTCTCTGGAGGGGAGTGTGGGCTCTAGGGCATGCAGGCTTCGGTAGTTGTGCCTCATGGGCTCAGTAGTTGCGGATCCCAGGCTCTAGAGCACAGACTCCTATAGTTGTGGCACACGGGCTTGATTGCTTCCCAGCCTGTAGGCACGTCCCAGCCTGTAGGCTCTTCCCAGATCAGGGATTGAACCTATGTCTCCTGCATTGGTAGGTGAATTCTACCACTGCGTCACCAGGGAAGCCCTGCACCGTCTTCTTTTTTTTATGGTTGGATTGTCCTGTCACCTTATTCGGTCTAATAAAGAAAAAGGTCTTATATTCTAAAACTAAGTTAATTTTTAGTCTCCTCCCCCTCTCATTTGTGGAACCAAAAGGCATAAATGAAAAACAAATGTTTTCATAAAATATCACAGTCTAAATGGTTTTAACATTTTGATTTGCAGTATTCTTAGGACCTTCCAGAAGAATATATCCTAAGACCTTTGTGAATTCCCTTATTGACAAATAGCACTATATGATATAATTGTCCCCATAAAATAATATATAACCACAGAAAATCAGATTTTCAGCTTGAATGCATGCATGCTCAGTTGCTCAGTCATGTCCAACTCTTTGTGACCCATGGAATGAAGCCCACCAGGCTTCTCTGTCCGTGAGATTATCCCAGCAAGAATACTGGAGTGCATTGCCATTTCCTTCTCCAGGGAATCTTCCCTACTCAGGGGTCGAATTTGAGCCTCCTGAGGCTGCTGCATTGGCAGGTGGGTTATTTAGCACTGAGCCATGGAAGAAGCCCCTTCAACTTGAGTCCAAAGCAGTGAAGCCACCTTCAGATGCCGATGTTGAACTCATTGGTGACTGGCTGAATTCCCGTCCATTCCCTCACCTTCTCTCCTGCAGGAATAGGTTTTTTGCTTGGGAAATAAAGGCAGGGGCAGTTATGCAGGGAAGAGACAGGCCCAGACCTCCCAGCCTCTGCTCCCTACCTCACGCTACCTAAGTAACTTGCCTGTGAATTTCAGCTGTCTGGCACATGTTTCAGATTCATGCCTCAGAAAAATGACAACTTATTACTGTTCATGAACCTTTAGGCTCATTCTCAAAGAAATAAATATTAACTTTTCAAATGTTGACTTCTGCACTCTTTTTACTTTGTATTTTCTCTACTTCAGTATATTCTTTAACGTGGTTAAAATCAAATGTATAATCAGTATGTGTCCTTTTTGAAAACTATTAATTTGGCATGAGCATTTTCTCATATTATAAATTCTTAGAAAATATGTGTAATGACTACATAATATTCGACTGAATGAGTGTATTGTCATTTACTTCCCCTAATTTGGACATTTGAGTGCTTTCCAGATTTTCACTATCCCAAAAAACAGTGAATGTCTTTATGCATAGAGCTTTTCAGTGTTTCAAATTATTTCCTTAGGGTATAAGCCCAGGCACAGAATTTCTGGAGCAAATTGTCTACATGTTTTTGGCTGTCTTGGTATGAAGAATTTTGTTTTCAAATTGATAGTGTTAATTTGTCCTTAACATTAGTGGTGAGCGAGGCTGTCTTACTCTACTTTCACCAGCACTGAGTTTTTAAAAATACCTGTGCAGAGAATTCCCTGGAAGTCCAATGGTTAGGACGCTACACTTCCACTGCAGGGGACATGGGTTCAAGCCCTGCTCAGGGAACTGAAATCTCACATGCTGTACAGTGTGGTTAAAAATACATATATATGTGTGTTTATATGTAAACACATATATAAACACACACACACACATATATAAACATATATAAACACACACACACACATGTATATATAAAATCTATTCTAACCCTAGTAGGCAAAGCAAAAATGTCTTAATTTGCTTTTAGTTGATTATTAGTGAGATTGAATATCCTTTCACTATTCACCTTTTCACTGTTCACAGACTTCTAAAATTATACAGAGTTTAACCTTGTTTGTTGAGTGGATGAAAGTATTAACTTAAGTGATGACCATTTGCAGTCTGACATCAGAATCTGGAGATTGAAGACAAAAGATGTGATGTGACAGGCAGTCATCTACACTCAGGCACCCAAAGAGCAAATGATGTAAAACCATTCCCCTCCCACTGCTTAAATGTGCTCATGTCTCAGTTACTTTTATCTTTTTTTTTTCATTATATACAATTTTGTATACACAGAAGTGTTTACCTACCAGTTCCATTTCTCTGCTTTATTGGACTCTCTCTGTGACTTGTGTCTGGATTGTTTGCTACTTTTGTTATTCACATGTTAGTGGGAGTCCCCTAGGGATTTGCATTCTTCTTTGGTGTTTGGAAACCTCTTTCTGCTTCTCCAGGAGGAACTTAGAGGGCTTCTCGTCTTGCTAAAGCCCACTTAGGTTGTGTTGAGTTCAAGTGGAGGAGGGTAGTACTGGAGGGGAAAGGTCGTAAACTTACCCCTGGCTTCCTGGTACTTCTGATTCCCCAGCCTATGTACTGGCAGCTGCATGCATTTGGTCCAGAATGGGCTTTTACGCCTTATTAACCAGAACCTATCTCAAGGTATTTTTGTTGGTTTTGTGCATCTTTTAGTTAGTGCTTCGTGTTAGACAGTCTAAAAGGTTTATACTTAGCTGGATTTCCACGTTCACCCATTCACTGGTGTTGTTTTGCTTTGCTTTTTAAATGCGTATGTCTTGGCCAGCCCAACCAATTCTATAGCAACAAGTTGTTTACTTTGACTCTTAGTATAAAAATAAAAGGGGCTTTTGAGTCAGAAATTCAGAAACTTGCCAGGACCTGTTTGGAAATAAGCCCTGAGGATTTGTTGTGTCAGGAGTTGGTTGTGCAACATCTTTGAGAAGCACAGAAAGCTAAAAGACCAAACAAACCTTAAAAAGGAAGAATTGGAAAAGGCAGTTTAATGATTTATTGTTTGATATAGATGAAACCATATAGCTTACTGAAGTCACATGATTTCTGGCCTAGATAGTTCAGTGATTAGAGGAGATCTTTGCCATGCTGTACTGAATCAGGACTCATTTGTTTCAGAGCCTGTAGCTGTGAAACAGGAAAGCTGAGCTAGGGATTTTTGCAAGATGAGAAAGGCCTGTTTTACCACCTGATGTTCTAGGAAAAGGGGAGGTGTAGCTTAGTCATCAGAAGAGGCTTTGAATTCAGGTAATAATTCAGAAAATCATAACATCCGTGATTAACCTAGTAAGAAAACCATTAAAAACATTATTGCATGGAGAAGGAAATAGCAACCCACTCCATTATTCTTGCCTGGAGAATCCCATGGGCAGAGGAGCCAGGAAGGCTACAGTCCAAGGGGTCTTAAAGAATCAGACACGTCTGAGCCACTTTCACTTCCACTTCATGGAATGATTTTCAAGTCAAAACTCACTGTCATAATAAAGTTCTCTTTAAACATTAAAAAAAAAAAAATTATTGCAGGCAGAGGGCTAATATTTTTGCAGTATGAAGAGCACTTACAAATAATTAAGAAAATTATTAATATCCTAATAAGATATTTTAAAAACCCAAGAAGAGAAATAATGAAGGAAATCTAGATGGCCAGGAGAGGAGTAGAGTACAGAGGGGTGTATGTATATTTCCTCACTAGCAAAAATTATATATATTAAAATAGCAAATTAACATATTTAGCTTATTGACTTGGTAAAAATTAGGCAGGACTCAAATTTACAGTCACTAAGCCAGTATATATCAGTGGTCAGTAATTAGAAAATGTCTATACACTTTAATTCTGTAATTTTGCTTTCATGATTTATCCTAGAGAATTAAAAATGCTGAAGAATGTTTGCATACTAGATATTAATCATAGCATAAAATATAATTGGAAAAAGAAGGAAAACCCCGGAGATTCCGTGCATAAGGCAAAGGTTAAATTGTGAGCTCATGCATATAGGTAAACTATTATTGAGGCATTTAAAATCTATATATTCAAAAAATATTTGGTGGAATGAGAATTTGTCTGTAATAAAAATAAAGTTTTAAAAGAATGTAAACTCTCATATTACATGATTCTAATTTTTTAAAAGGTTATTATATATGCAGACAAACATGTCTGAAAAGGAAAGGTTAATAGCAACTTTGGTTCTCAGTGGTCAGTGGAAATTGTTTTTTTCTTTTAGTGTTTCTATATTTTCTATATGTCATAAGTATATATATTTGTATTCAGAAAAATACTTTTTTAAAAATAGTATTTCATGTTCCCTTGTCCCTTCCTGCATAAAACAAGATAAAAAAAACTTTCCTTAAGAAAGTTGAGGATTCCTAATATGCAATATTTACTCTCGCCCTTAAGTTTAATATGGAATATCCATGTACATCTCCCACTCTTTAAAGTTTTTAGTTTTGTGCTGTTTTGTATGGGCCTCCCTCGTGGCTCAGCGGTGAAGCATCTGCCTGCACTGTAGGAGGCCTGGGTCCGATCCCTGGGTCTGATCCCTGGGTTGGGAAGATCCCCTGGAGAAGGAAACGGCAACCCACTCTGGTATTCTTGCCTGGGTAATTCCCTGGGCAGAGGAGCCTGGCAGGCTTACAGTCCATGAAACTTGGATTATTTCTAAAGCTGACTTGTGAGTACAATGGGCTAGGATGCATATGGAAAGATTCCTTTTTGCTTAAGCTTTATTGTTTTCTTTGGACATGAAATAAAGGACTCCCTTCAGAATATTTTGCTAAGGTTGAACTACTTAGAGGGAAATGTACAGGTGTCTTCAGTTTACTTTGATACATATTAAAATGGACTCATTGGGTGGAGAGATGGATAGAAATGTTACAAAGCAAGTACAGCAAGTGTGAATGGTAGAATTTAGGTGGTATATGGGCAGTGCTTCACTGTGTGTTTGAAAATTTTTATAATAAAATGTTAGGGGAAGTTTTTGTGGAAGAACACCAGAAATTAAATTTATTATATTTGGATAGTAAATTTAGAATATTTAACTGTTGAAGGAATACCAACTTTCATGATGGAAAACCACTCTTTTGACCTTTGCACAAGTTGTAACATTTTATAAAGTTGTTTTAAAGAAAGGCAGAGAGACTTTTTAAGAAATCTTTCCTTTCAAAGGATTTAATAATCACATGTCACCTTGAATGATCCAAACAGAGCCAAAAGAGAAAATGAACATAGATTCTAATGTTAACTTTAGTAACAACTAGATTTTGATACCTTAGAGCTGTATAATTTGAACAACTGGATCTGGGAGGTGGGGGTGGGAGATTTTTTTCTTTTAAATGGAGACAAAATAATATACTTGATTTGAAGCTTTTCTTTTTATAATTTTATTTTATTTTATTTTATTTATGGCTGTGCTGGGTCTTCATTGCTGTGTAGACTTTTCTCTAGTTATGGTGAGCAGAGTCTATTTAATTGCAGTGCACAGGTTACTCATTTAACTGTGCTCAAGCTCCTTGTTGTGGTGGCTTCTCCTGTCTTGAAGCACAAGCCCAGACTTCAGGAACCGTGTCACGTGGGCTCAGTAGTTGCGGCTCCCAGGCTGCAGAGCAGCCTCAGTTAGTTGTGTTGCAGGACCTTAATTGTTCCAAGGCATGTAGGATCTTCCCGGACCAGGGATCAAACCTGTGTCTCCTGCATTGACAGGCAGATTCTTTACCATCAAGCCGCCAGGGAAGCCCTGGAGCTTTCCTTTTTTATTTCTTTAAGGTTTAATTTGATCTTTCTGGTTAAGAGATATGTTTGGAAAAGTTGGTGGTTAAGTAGCTTCTCCTGTCATAACAGTAAAATTCATTGAAAGAATAAAGCTTATTATGGGTGTATCTACCTTAAAATAATTGTACTTTTGGTTAAAAATTTCTTGAAAGTTTATCGTATTTCTCCATTCTATTTTTTAAAACTGCAGACTCCTTGGGTTATGTAGTATTTTCCCAAATATCAGTTCAGTTCACTTCAGTTGCTCAGTTGTGTCCGACTCTTTGCGACCCCATGAACCGCAGCACGCCAGCCCTCACTGTCCATCACCAGCTCCCGGAGTCTGCCCAAACCCATGTCCATCGAGTCAGTGATGCCATCCAACCATCTCATCCTCTGTCGTCCCCTTCTCCTCCTGCCCTCAATCTTTCCCAGCATCAGGGTCTTTTCAGATGAGTCAGCTCTTTGCATCAGGTGGCCAAAGTATTGGAGTTTCGTCTTCAGCATCAGTCCTTCCAATGAATACCCAGAACTGATCTCCTTTAGGATGGACTGGTTGGATCCCCTTGTAGTCCAAGGGACTCTCAGAGTCTTCTCCAAAACCAGAGTTCAAAAGCATCAATTCTTCGGCACTCAGCTTTCTTTGTAGTCCAACTCTCACATCCATACATGACCACTGGAAAAGCCATAGCCTTGACTAGACGGACCTTTGTTGGCAAAGTAGTGTCTGTGCTTTTTAATATGCTATCTAGGTTGGTCATAACTTTCCTTCCAAGGAGTAAGCGTCTTTTAATTTCATTGCAAATATACTCATCACATAAAATTACCATAAATTTTTTTAATGTTGTATAATAGATTAATCAAGCTCTAGGGACTTTTCCTGGTGGTCCAGTGGTTAAGGCTTCGTGCTTCCACTGCAGGGGGCATGGTTTCTATCCCTGGTTGGGGAACTAAGATCCTGCATGCTATATGTTCAGTTCTGTTCAGTTCAGTCGGTCAGTCATGTCTGACTCTTTGTGACCCCATCGACTGCAGCACACCAGGCCTCCCTGTCCATCACCAACTCCCGGAGTTTACTCAAACTCATGTCCATTGAGTCAGTGATGCCATCCAACCATCTCATCCTCTGTCATCCCCTTCTCCTCCTGCCTTCAATCTTTCCCAGCATCAGGGTCTTTTCAAATGAGTCAGTTCTTTGCATCAGGTGGCCAAAGTATGTTATATGGCTAGGCCCCAAAAAATAATTGATTAAAAATCAAGTTCTGATTCTATCTCTCATTTTAATATGCTTTACATGAGTTAAAGGGACTAATATTTATATAGTGGTGTATGAATTCTGTGTTATAATGATGGACTGACAGATAAGCATTATTAATGAACCAAGTAAAATAAACATAGCATACTAATACTTACTGAAATCTCAGATACTGAATATTTTTTCTTCAAATTGTTATATAATTTAGAAGGCCTGTTTTCTTCGTGCAGTTAATGTATGTGTACACTGGTCCCTTAACTGAATTTCTGATTTTCAGTTTTGTGACTTTGATTTATCAGTTAATTTATTTTATCAGTTTATTATTAGTTACTTTATTTATTAATTTTTTATTGTAGGAATACATCAGAATTCCTCTTGAAAATATTGCTGCTTTAAAGTATAAATGTTAACTCTTGACTCTATTGATACCTTTTCTAATTGAAGTCTAGTTAATTTATAAAATACATTCTTGTTGCTTATCTGTTTTACGCATAGTGGTTTCTATCTCCTAATCACATACCCCTAATTTACTTTTTTAAATTTTTATTAGAGTATAGTTGATTTACAATGTTGCATTAGTTTCAGGGGTAGAGGAAGATGAATCACGTGCGTATGTGTGTGTGTATATCTGTCCACTCGCTGCTTTAGGCTTCTTTGCCGTCTAGGCAGTTACAGAGTATTGCGTGGGGTTCCCTGTGCCGCACAGCAGGTTCTTAGCAGCCGTCTGCTCTGTGTGTGGTGGTGTGTGTGGCAGTCCCAGGCTCGCGGTTCACCCACTCTGCCTTTATCCTCTGGTAATAAGTTTGTTTTTCTGCATCTGGGACTCTATTTCTGTTTTGTAAGTAAGTTCATTTGTAGCTCCCCTTGTTTCAGATTCCACATATAAGCAATATCATATGATATTTGTCTTTCTGTGTCGGACTTATTTCACTCAGTATAACAGTCTCTAGGTCTGTTTGTGTTGCTACAATGACATTATTTGGTTCTTATTATGGCTGAGTAGTATCCCAGTGTATATATGTACCACGTCTTCTTTATCCTTTCCTCTGTTGATGGACATTTAGGATGCTTCCGTGTCTTACCTATTGTAGATAGTCCTGCAGTGAACATTGGCATACTCCTAATTTGTACCCCCCTACTTCTCATTCACCTTTGGTAATCACTGTTTTCTTTTTTCCTGTATCTGTGTATCTATTTCTGTTTTGCATGTACATTATTTGTATTATTTTTTAGATTCCACTTATAAATGATATCATACAGTATTTGTCTTTCTCTGACTTATTTCATGAAGCCTAATATTCTCTAGGTCCAACCATGTTGCTGTAAGTGGCAGAATTTCATTCCTTCTTAAGGCTGAGTAGTATTCCTGTGTGTGTGTGTGTGTGTGTATGTTTACGTGTACTACATCTTCTTTATCCATTTGTCTGCTGATGGGAAGTTGGGTTGCTTGCATATGTTGCCTGTTGTAAATAGTGCTGCTATGAACATAGGGGTTCATGTATCTTTTCAAATTAGTGATTTTTTTTCTGGATATATATCCAGGAGTGGAATTGCTGGATCATATAGTAATTTTAGTTTTTTGAGGAACCTTCATTTTGTTTTTCACAGTGGCTGCACCAATTTTCATTGCCCCTAACAGTGTATAAGAGTTTCCTTTTTTCTACATCCTCCCCAACATTTGTTATTTGTGGTCATTTTGATGATAGCCATTCTGACAAGTATGAGGTGATACCTCATTGTTGTTTTGTCTTGCATTTCTCTAATAATTAGCGGTATTGAGTATCTTTTTGTGTGCCTGTTGGCCATTTGTATGTATTTGTTGAGAAAATGTGT
Organism: Dama dama; assembly: GCF_033118175.1. Classification (NCBI taxonomy): domain Eukaryota; kingdom Metazoa; phylum Chordata; class Mammalia; order Artiodactyla; family Cervidae; genus Dama; species Dama dama. The sequence continues at coordinate 19,139,238 of NC_083692.1, read as the reverse complement.
TCTCCCATTTTTTTGATTGAGCTGTTTGTTTTATTCTTTTTTTGGTATTGAGTTCTGTGATTTCTTCATATATTTTGGATATTAACCCCTTGTCAGTCATATCATTTGCACATATTTTTTCCCATTCTGTAGGTTATCTTTGATAATTTATTTTGAATATATCTTTTCTTTTAAAATTTTACCTATTTCTAAAGGAATGAAGGTCTCTATGTATGAAATTTCTATTTTATGAGTACTTCAGCACCAACTGTTATAGGTATTTACTGTTCCTAAAGCTGCTTGTGTTTTGGTATTTGAAAATCATAACATATACAGAAATAACATACCATTTTTGAAGTAAGAAATTTGGATTTTTTTTTAGGTTGTGGGATCTGTTAATTATATTGAAATTCTTTTCTAGGTCATCCATGCCTGGCTTATTGTTTCATCCCTGTTGTTGCTGTTCTTTTTCTCATTCATTTACTTGGGGTAAGTGGTGAAATATTTGGTCTTTTTTTCAGGAATTAACTGTTTGGACTCTATAACTGTCACTTAAAGAAATGTTCTTTGTTGATGAGTTATTCTCAAATTATTGTTTTCATGTATAGATCATACTTGGTATGAATACAGCATATTAATATTATCAATCAGTTCAGTTCAGTTGCTTGGTCATGTCCGACTCTCTGTGATCCCATGAACTGCAGCACACCAGACCTCCCTGTCCATCACCAACTCCCGGAGTTTACTCAAACTCATGTCCATTGAGTCGGTGATGCCATCCAACCTTCTCATCCTCTGTCGTCCCCTTCTCCTCCTGCCCCCAATCCCTCCCAGCATCAGGGTCTTTTCAGATGCGTCAGCTCTTCGCATCAGGTGACTGAAGTATTGGAGTTTCAGCTTCAGCATCAGTCCTTCCAATGAACACCCAGGACTGATCTCCTTTAGGATGGACTGGTTGGATCTCTTTGCAGTCCAAGGGACTCTCAAGAGTCTTCTCCAACATCACAGTTCAAAACATCAGTTCTTCAGTGCTCTGCTTTCTTTGTGGTCCAACTCTCACATCCATACATGACTACTGGAAAACCATAGCCTTGACTAGACGGACCTTTGTTGGCAAAGTAATGTCTGTGCTTTTTAATATGCTGTCTAGGTTGGTCATAACTTTCCTTCCAAGGAGTAAGCATCTTTTGATTTTATAGCTGCAGTCACCATAGGGATATGCTTTTGTTGATCCTTGTTTATAATAAGAACTTAAAAGAACTCAACACTGCAATTAATTCTGTCTTTTTAGTAAAGTAAATTTACTATATTCTTTAGTATAACTTACAAATCATAATATTAATGCATTTCAAACATGTATAAACATAATTTATTTTCAAACTTTCATTTTTTTTTCATCAGCCTTTTTTTCGTTCAACTGAAATCTTACATGAGAACTGCACATACCACATAGAAAAAAGTGGAGCTCTCTTTTGAGGAGAATGGAGAGGCTCAGAGATTTGCCCACTTGGTCTTTCTCTCAGCCCCAGTAGCAGAATGCAGGTCATTGCATTAGCTCTTAAATTAGGAACAGAAACATTAAAAGTAAAAAATAAACTGAAGAGCCAATTCTTTGGTAGAGGCAGGGAGAATGACCATAGACCAAAGAAATAAATCAGTGTAAGAATCTCTATGAAATAGATGATTTTCTCAGAAAAAGCTAATTGCCAATACTGACCACTGAAGTGATAGAAAATCTAAGTAGAGCAAAGAAAAAAATACAGAAAGTTGTTGAAGAGGTTCTTATCCACCTCTAATAACAATAATACCAGGCTCAAATAATTTCATAGGAAAATTCTATTAAACCATTAAGGAATGGATAATTCTAATACTATTTTAACTGTTCCAGGACATAGGAAAAGCAGAAAAGCTTCCAGATTCTTAAGAAGCCAGAGTAGTATTTATACCAAAACCCCATAAATAATCAAGAAAAAGGAAACCATAGACCACTCCTGTTTATTGATGCCAAAGAATAACTCAGTTCAGTTCAGTCGCTCAGTCATGTCCGACGTTTTGCGACCCCATGGACTGCAGCACCCCAGGCCTCCCTGTCCATCACCAACTCCCAGAGTTTACCCAGACTCATGTCCATTGAGTTGGTGATGCCATCCAACCATCTCATCCTCTGTCGTCCCCTTCTCCTCCTGCCCCCAATCTTTCCCAGCATCAGGGTCTTTTCAAATGAGTCAGCTCTTCGCATCAGGTGGCCAAAGTATTGGAGTTTCAACTTCAATATCAGTCCTTCCAATGAACACTCAGGACTGATCTCCTTTAGGATGGATTGGTTGGATCTCCTTGCTGTCCAAGGGACTCTCAAGAGTCTTCTCCAGCACCACAGTTCAAAAGCATCAATTCTTCGGCGCTCAGATTTCTTTATGGTCCAACTCTCACATCCATACGTGACTACTGGAAAAACCATAGCTTTGACTAGACGGACCTTTGTTGGCAAAGTAATGTCTGTGCTTTTTAATATGCTGTCTGGGTTGGTAATAACTTTTCTTCCAAGGAGCAAGTGTCTTTTAATTTCATGGCAGCATTCGCCATCTTCATTGATTTTGGAGCCCAAAAAAATAAAGTCTGTCACAGTTTCCATTGCTTCCCCATCTATTTTCCCTGAATGATGGGACCAGAAGCCTTGATCTTAGTTTTCTGGATGTTGAGCTTTAAGCCAACTTTTTCATTCTCCTCTTTCACTTTCATCAGGAGGCTGTTCAGTTCTTCTTCACTTTCTCCCATAAGGGTGGTGTCATCTGCATATCTGAGGTTATTGATAATTCTTCTGACAATCTTGATTCCAGTTTGTGCTTCATCCAGCCCAGCGTTTCTCATGATGTACTCTGCATAAAAAGCAGGGTGACAATATACAGCCTTGATGTACTCCTTTCGTGATTTGGAACCAGTCTGTTGTTCCATGTCCAGTTCTAACTGTTACTTCCTTACCTGCGTGCAGACTTCTCCAGAGGCAGGTCAGGTCTGGTAGTCCCATCTCTTGAAGAATTTTCCACAGTTAACGATAGTTAGGAATTTATTGGTTTTTGTTTTAAGTGCTGTGATATCTAAAATACTTACTGTGAATAGCTGCATTGTCCAGCTATTTCAACATTTGCTTTGAAATTTTTAAATAGAAAGATCATCTTTCTGCATAGTCTCCAGAATCTAAAGTTTGCACTTAAATGACTGCCTTCTTTCTCCTCAGTTACCTGTCTTCTGTATTTGTATCTCATTATTTTAAAATGGAGTTTCCTCCCACCAAATTAAAATAGTGTTTTCTTCATGATAAAAATGCTAAACATTCATTGTGAAAAGAAGAAAAGTTAAAAAATTTCAAACTCCCGTCATCTAAAGCTAAGTCCTGCATCTTTTCAGGAATTACTATATTGATCTCTTGCTCTCTCTTCTCATACACTATTTCACGTAAATGAGATCATGGTTTTTTTTTTTTTTCAGGCAGCAATATGTTACGCCTATATTCCATGTTTTGTGTATAAATATATGTATAAAATGCATATATTAAATGGATGCACTAAATTTAATTTTATGAAAATAATATCGTATGTCCTAAGCTCCAAACTTTATTTTGCACGTTTCATTTTTTTTCCAATTTCAGATACTACAAGGATTTCCTGAAGTACAGAATAGCATTTTAGGTGTTATATGGCCTTTTTTTTTTCTTTTTAGTTTTTGTACTTATTTTTACAGCTGTGGCTGTGATACTTGTTTCCTGTTTTTATGAGTGATACAAATATCTGTTTAATTTTTTTCAGGGAAGTGTTTAAAACCTATAATGTTGCCATGGACTACATTTCTGTTGCGCTTCTGATCTGGAATTTTGGTGTGGTGGGAATGATCGCCATTCATTGGAAAGGTCCACTGAGACTCCAGCAGGCATATCTCATTATGATCAGTGCCCTCATGGCCCTGGTATTTATCAAGTACCTCCCAGAATGGACCGCCTGGCTCATCTTGGCTGTGATTTCAGTATATGGTAAAACCCGAGACTGACATTTTGTTCATCACAGAAATACCTCCTGGTGTGTTTTCCTTCCTCTTCTAGTTATCTTGACTTAGGGAAAATAACAGTAATATCCCATAACTTTTTAGTAAATAATCAGCTAGCTATAATATCTTTTTCATACAAAGATTTCAAATCTTTGGAAGTTGAGTCCTTTAAAAATGTTTTATTATTGCCTCCAGTTTAACTCAGTGGTGAGTTAATGGAAGGATCCATAGACTTCTGGTTGTAAGACTTAGATTCAAATCCCATTGCTACCACTGACATAAATGACATCAGGAGCCCTTTGGGATCAAATGAGTGAACAAACAGCGGTGGGAGTTTGTACCCTTTATGGACAGCAGCAGAGCTACGTGTGATGGAGCTCACTGGAGAGCTGTGCTTTTCATGTCTTAATCCAGGCATCCTTGATCAAAGAATGGCATCCAAGTTAGCTAAACTTTAGGCAGCCATCCTATTTTGGCCTATTTGTGCGTTTTTACAGACCCTTGAGACTTTGCCAGTAGTCTAGCAACCTGGTTCTGCTAGTGGTAACAACAGCAGTTACATATCCAAGGTTTCCCTCTTTAGGCAGAGTAACTGAGACAATCTCTTGTTTCGCAGATTCCAAAAATAGAAATCAAAGTTATACATGTCTCTAAACATATTAAATCCACAATGCAGACCTCAATTTGGAGTTCCAGACATTGTTTCATGACTGTTTCACTTCTAAATATACAGTGCTGAGCTCTTGAACAAGGTGTGCAGGGTAACTTTCACCTCCCTTACAGTCTTATGATGTAGGCCTCACAGGGCACCATTATGACATACTAGAGCAGGTTAAAACTTAATAAATGAAACATCAGAGGTGAATCATCATCAAGAATCTGATTCCGTTTTTGATATTTAAAAAAGCCATTTCTGGTGACAGACTGCCTGGATTCAAATCCAGACTCTTTTACTCCTGTAATTTATTGGCTATGTTACTACAGACACACCACATTCAACAGTGGAGTCTTAGTTATGAAGATTAAATTGAACAATACATACAGTAAATGTATACAGTATCTACCAGTAAGTATTAGCCGTTCCTCAAAAATATATAATCTTGTGAAGTAAGCAAGCTTGTTGCATTTGTTTCACTGCTAAAAGCCTGAAGTTTGTAGAGGTAAAGTAGTTGCCAAAGTTTACACCATTTGATCTAGAATCTGATTCCTAAGTCCCATATTCTTTCTACTACAATACACTGTTTCTCCCCATCAGCCCTCTGTTTCTTATATACATATACAAATTATCTGTACAGACTTTTGAGTTCCTCTGAAATAAGAGACTTTTGTATCTAATATTTAGAGTAATGATTCATAATTCCATTTTCATAAGATCTCAAGATATTTCAGTTTGTCAAAAAGGTTGTTCTAAAGCTTTCAAAACAAAATTAAGTTAATTGCTCTAAAAATAAAGGTTTATCATTTAGCATTTCTATATGAAGAAGTGTGTTGAAAAACCAAGACAGTTACACTAAAGATTGAAAATCTCATTATTTTAGAGCATGGCAAATTCCCCTTTTCTCATCCCAACAAATCAAAGTAGAAACAGTGAGACTAGAGATTTCTGTGCATTTGTATGTTTTATTATGGCAGTGGTAGTGGTAGTGTACAAGAAGATATGACCACTTGAAAGTGTGAGATTTATTATTTAAATGCATCTGAATGATAGTGATGTCAATGCAAGTGATCAAATCTTCCTTTACAAATTTACCTATACGTGTTTTGCATTTTAAATGTTTGAAGTTATTTTCTGTGTTTCTATATTCTGAATTTTCTTTTTTTTTTTTTTTTGATGTTCTGAATTTTCATGACACAGTAAATGTAAGAAAAAATTGCAGTTGTTGAAGAAGAGAAAGTGGTAGCATCAAGAATAATTTATGCATAATTGCTTCCTTGTTTTGAGTTGCAGTTTTTGTAAGACACTTTTTAGCACCACATATATTCTGAGACCTAAATACCTATGAAGTGCTTTTGACAGGAGAACTGGAGAAATGCTAAACATTCTCACACAGAGGTTTATTAGTTATTTTGTTTAAATTTACTGCCCTTTTATTTCAAGTATTCCTAAGTAGTACATATACTGTTTTCAGAAAAAGAGAGGATCCCACTCCTAATACCAAAAAAAAAGAAGAGGAGATGCATCTTTTCTACTCTGTTCTTCATATTTTGAAAAAGTTCAGTCATATCCTTTCTATTAAATCCCTCCTAAGGTGTAAAACCAGTTTGTGGTTCATAGTTATGTTTAGTTTGGAAGTAAATGGCTTGTCCTTATTTCTGCTTATTGGAAATTGACAACTGCTCTAGAATAATTCTGTCTTGTGATTATTTCTGCCTGTTTTCTTTCAAATTGGGAAGACTTATTCCTAGAACCCAAAATACACTGTAAACTAACCAAATAGCAAGCAAACCAAAAGCAAAGATCTCTGTGTGGTGTGTATTTTGTTTAGATCATCTCTGCCTCCCTCCCCCATCAGCTTACCTGCTGCTTATTTCATATTCATTCAATATCTTTCTTGTAGAAAAAAAATTAAACCTTTTCAATTGGTTAATTCTTCCCTAACACAGTCATTTACAAGTTTAGCCAATACATTTTTCAGATATCATTTCTATTTTTCTTTTTCTAGATTTAGTGGCTGTTTTGTGTCCAAAAGGCCCGCTTCGTATGCTGGTTGAAACAGCTCAGGAGAGAAATGAAACTCTCTTCCCAGCTCTTATTTACTCTTGTAAGTATTTCAGAATGATGTTGAATTAGTAAACAATTTAGAATTTATAAAGATTCAAATGCATGTAATTATGATCATTATCACGGTACTTTTTCTTACCTTAAATGCATAGCATTGATGGGACTCCTGCAGATCTCTGTTTCCTTGCAAATTATTATCTTCTGACATTGATTGAAGAGAGTTTTCAGTGTGTGTGGAGACAGAAGAAATATTTAGAGATTGGGGAGCCAGTATTCTTATTTAAAATCTTATTAGTTAACAAGTATTGAACATTTGTTATATACGTATATTGTAGGCAGCTCTCACACTAGTATGTTGAAAGAATCATACTGTTCCTTCAGTTTGGGTTGGCCTTTGTGTTTGGTTTGTTGTAGAGTCATACTCTTCCAAATCATTCAGTATGTATTTATTAGTCATTGACCTGATCTGCTTCCACAGAGCACTGTGGAGGATATAAAGATGGTTAAGATGCTTTGCTTTCCCTCAGAGTGCATTTGCTTACTTTTTTTTTCTTTTTTTTTTGACTGTGTCAGGTGATTTGTAGGATCTTAGTTCCCTGACCAGGGATTGAACCCACAACCTTGGCAGTGAAAGGATGGATTCCTAACCACCGGACTGCTGGGGTATTCCCTTGCTTACAATTTAGAACTGAGATAAGACAAATAGATAAACAGCATTCAAGGCAGACTGTTAGATTCAGAAGGAATAGGAAGTGCAAAAAGAGCTCAAAACAGGGAAAATCTGAATGGAGAATCATGGAAGGCTTCATTGAAGAGATAGCATTTGGATTGACCCTTTTAAGAGTGGGTTGGATTTTGGCAAGCACAGATGGAAGAGTCAATTTCAAAAGTGGGCTTGTTGGGAAGAATGGCTTGGACCCAGGGATTGAACCCAGGTCTCCTGCATTGCAGGCGGATTCTTTACCAGCTGAGCCACAAGGGAAGCCCAAGAATACTGGAGTGGGTAGCCTATCCCTTCGCCAGTGGATCTTCCCAACCTAGGAATTGAACCCAGGTCTCCTGCATTGCAGGCAGATTCTTTACCAACTGAGCTATGAGGGAAGCCCCACACATTGGAAGTGTATATGTGGGACATCTTTTTCAAGTTTCAAATGTTCAAGTTGACTAGAACATGGAGTACAAAATGGGGAGAGTACTAGGAGATGAGTTTGGAAAGGCACTTCAGGCAAGATCCAGGATAGCTTTGAGTGACTGGTTTAGATCTTTGTATCCTCTTCATGATACTTGGAAATCATAGAAGATTCTTGAAGAGTAATGTGATCAGAGCTGTGCCTTTGTAAGCTTGCAGCTTTGGGCAAGATGAATGGGAGAGAGTGAGAACTGAGATACTGGGAAGCATAACTAAGTGAATATTGCCATGATCTAGATAAAAAATGATGAACGTCTGAATTATGGAATGATGATAACATTCCAAGGGAAAGGCCTCAGTGAGAGTTTTTGGGGGTCGTATCAGTTGTTCTTAGTGACGAGTGAGAGAAGTTTAAAGCCTAAAAGAAGGATGATGAAGAAGAGAAGTTTTTCTTACTTGAGAAGTCTGTGTAGTGTTGCCTGTGGCCCATATCTAATTTCCTTGGCAGGATCTGTGAGCCATCTGGGGAGAAATTTCCATCATGAGTTTATAAATGAAGTACCAGTGCAGAGGAAAAGGTTGGTAATAGAGATGCAGAATTGAAGAACACCAATATAGAGGTAGTAGTTGCAGCTGTGGGATTAGATGAGTGATTCAAATAAAAGGAAAAAAGGACACCAGGAATACATCTTTCTCAACTACTCTGTTTAGAGAGTGAGAAATGAAGAGAGAATAGTAAAGGAAAGAAGAAAATATCAGAAAATTGGGAAAATCAGCATTTTTCAGGCTTCCCAGGTGGTACTAAGCTGTAAAGAACCTGCCTGCCAATGCAAGAGATGTAAGAGACATGGATTTCTTCCTTGGGTTGGGAAGATCCCCTGGTGGAGGGCATGGCAACCCACTCCAGTATTCTTGCCTTGGAGAATCCCATGGACAGAGGAGCCTGGTGGGCTACATTCCATGGGAGCACAAAGAGTCGGACACAAATGAAGTGATTTAGCATGCATACATGAAATATCTGCATAGTTTTCTCTTATATACAGTAAAGGGTATTTTTATTGATGGCCATTTAGATCATTCCCATTGCAAACAGTACTTGCAGCGAATACTTAGAATTTGTGAATACTGTTGTATACATACATTTGTAGAAATGGAATTGCTAGGTCAAGGGATGTGTGCTTTTTTTTTTTTTTTGGGGGGATGTGTGCTTTTAAATTTTTTGTTTCGGCTATACTCTATCCATGTTGCTTTGGCAGGGCTTTCTGTAGTTGTGGCGAGTGAGGGCTTACTCTCTAATTGTGGTGGCTTCTCTTATTGAGAAGCACGGACTCTAGGCTTCAGCAGTTGCAGCACACAGGCTCAAGAGCGCGGGCTTAGTAGTTGTGGCACATGGGTTTAGTTGTCCCATGGCATGTGGAATCTTTTCTTGGACTAGGGATCAAACCTGTGTCTCCTGCATTGAAAGGTGGGTTCTTAACCACTGGACCACCAGGGGAAACCTGGAGGAAGGAAAAGGAAGATAGAAAAGCAGAAGATAGTGAGATATAGAGAGAGATTAAGTTGGAAACACATGTTCAGTCAGTTCAGTCGCTCAGTCGTGTCTGAGCATGCATTTGTGACCCCATGAATCGCAGCACGCCAGGCCTCCCTGTCCATCACCAACTCCCGGAGTTTACTCAAACTCATGCTCATTGAGTCGGTGATGCCTTCCAGCCATCTCATCCTCTGTCGTCCCCTTCTCCTGCCCCCAATCCCTCCCAGCATCAGGGTCCTTTCCAATGAGTCAACTCTTCTCATGAGGTGGTCAAAGTACTGGAGTTGCAGCTTCAGCTTCAGCCCTTCCAATGTTAGTTGACCTCAAATCATTCTTGTGACCTTAATGTTAGGTCATTTGTGGGACGTGGAGAAGGTGGGAATTGTGCTTGTAGTAGGAGAAGCTTGGTAAAGTTTTAGAACACCTTGTGTCTGAAATGCAAGGATCTTTCCTCTTACCTTTTTTCCAGTATAAATGTATTACCACATTCTTACTGTGTTTTTCAGCCAAAAAGAACAGACAGGGCTTTGAGCATCAACATTTTCCTCTTAATGAGCAGTTGGGTGTAAGCTTCTTCTGTGTTATTCCTGGAAATTAAAATCTACTATATATATATTTGATATTTGTGCATGTATAATGTCACACCAAATGTTAATAGTGAATGCTAGGAATTTAGACTAAGGAATATACTTGTAAAAGTATAGAAGTATGTTCACTGAAGCAATGCTTCTGTTAAGAGATAAATGGAAATAACTCATGTCTATCAAAAGGGAACACTTTCAAATAATTATAGTACATTCCTAAAATGGAGAGTTGTGCAGCCATTCCATTTGTACTCTGAAAGAAAGAAATGACTCTATGTATTTCTGATTTTTTTTAATGTCAAAGACTATATATTAATATATACAAAAAGCAAGATTTAAAACAATATATGCAATGTCGTATGGAAGGAGTGGGGGAAAGGACCAAATATGTATGGATGTGTGTGTGTAAAATCCCAATGATGCATTTCAGAACTGATGAGATACTAGTGTTTAACCTCTGGAAAGTGGGATTTAGAGATTGAGACAGCCTTTACTTTCTACCTTATACCTTTCACTTCTTGTAGAGTATTAATGCGATACCCATTATTTTTTAAAAAGTTAATTGTGAATGTCAAAGTGAAGGGATTGTGAGTTTTAAATGTTTTCTTACTTTTAGCAATTTGCATTGTTCTGCTGTTGTATCTACTTGTTAGTACCGCAATAATGCTGTGTAACAAACCACCTCAAAATTTAGTCCCTCACAGATAATACTCACTCACTATCACCTGCAGATCAAATTTAGTGCCTTACAAATACTACTTATTCACCACCATCACCTGCCGATCAGTTGGCTCGGCTGATCTGACTTGGCTGTGGTAGCTCTGCTCTGTGTATTCCCCGTTCCTCCTTGGACCAGCAGTTTAGCTGAAGGTGATGTTCTTCTGTTTGGAGGAACAGGAGGGCAGCAGGCCTGTTAAGACCTAGGCTCGGTATTAGCACACTGTCTCCTCTGCCCATGTACCATCAGTTGAAATAAGTCACATAGCTGAGCCCCTGGTTAGGAGGAAGAAAACTGCATTCCAGTCTCAGGCCATGCAAGAGGGGTGAAAAGGTTGTTCAGTTAGCCATGACATTAAGCTTGTATGTTAATTTTATACTCAGAAAAAGGATTTACTCTCTTTTTTAAGAAATCTTTCATATATAATATTTTTTATTTTATTTATTTATTTTTTTGGTGTATTTTATTTATTTATTTATTTATTTTTATTAGTTTGAGGCTAATTACTTCACAACATTTCAGTGGGTTTTGTCATACATTGATATTAATCAGCCATAGAGTTACACGTATTCCCCATCCCGATCCCCCCTCCCACCTCCCTCTCCACCCGATTCCTCTGGGTCTCCCCAGTGCACCAGGCCCGAGCACTTGTCTCATGCATCCCACCTGGGCTGGTGATCTGTTTCACCATAGATAATATACATGCTGTTCTTTCGAAACATCCCACCCTCACCTTCTCCCACAGAGTTCAAAAGTCTGTTCTGTACTTCTGTGTCTCTTTTTCTGTTTTGCATATAGGGTTATCATTACCATCTTTCTAAATTCCATATATATGTGTTAGTATGCTGTAATGTTCTTTATCTTTCTGGCTTACTTCACTCTGTATAATGGGCTCCAGTTTCATCCATCTCATTAGAACTGATTCAAATGAATTCTTTTTAATGGCTGAGTAATATTCCATGGTGTATATGTACCACAGCTTCCTTATCCATTCATCTGCTGATGGGCATCTAGGTTGCTTCCATGTCCTGGCTATTATAAACAGTGCTGCGATGAACATTGGGGTGCACGTGTCTCTTTCAATTCTGGTTTCTTCAGTGTGTATGCCCAGAAGTGGGATTGCTGGGTCATATGGCAGTTCTATTTCCAGTTTTTTAAGAAATCTCCACACGGTTTTCCATAGTGGCTGTACTAGTTTGCATTCCCACCAACAGTGTAAGAGGGTTCCCTTTTCTCCACACCCTCTCCAGCATTTATTGCTTGTAGACTTTTGGATAGCAGCCATCCTGACTGGCGTGTAATGGTACCTCATTGTGGTTTTGATTTGCATTTTCTAATAATGAGTGATGTTGAGCATCTTTTCATGTGTTTGTTAGCCATCCGTATGTCTTCTTTGGAGAAATGTCTGTTTAGTTCTTTGGCCCATTTTTTGATTGGGTCATTTATTTTTCTGGAATTGAGCTGCAGAAGTTGTTTGTATATTTTTGAGATTAACCCTTTGTCTGTTTCTTCATTTGCTATTATTTTCTCCCAATCTGAGGGCTGTCTTTTCACCTTACTTATAGTTTCCTTTGCAGTGCAAAAGCTTTTAAGTTTCATTAGGTCCCATTTGTTTAGTTTTGCTTTTATTTCCAATATTCTGGGAGGTGGGTCATAGAGGATCTTGCTGTGATTTATGTCGGAGAGTGTTTTGCCTATGTTCTCCTCTAGGAGTTTTATAGTTTCTGGTCTTACATTTAGATCTTTAATCCATTTTGAGTTTATTTTTGTGTATGGTGTTAGAAAGTGTTCTAGTTTCATTCTTTTACAAGTGGTTGACCAGTTTTCCCAGCACCACTTGTTAAAGAGGTTGTCTTTTTTCCATTGTATATCCTTGCCTCCTTTGTCAAAGATAAGGTGTCCATAGGTTCGTGGATTTATCTCTGGGCTTTCTATTCTGTTCCATTGATTTATATTTCTGTCTTTGTGCCAGTACCATACTGTCTTGATGACTGTGGCTTTGTAGTAGGGACTGAAGTCAGGCAGGTTGATTCCTCCAGTTCCATTGTTTCTCAAGATTACTTTGGCTATTCGGGGTTTTTTGTATTTCCATACAAATTGTGAAATTATTCTAGTTCTGTGAAAAATACTGTTGGTAGCTTGATAGAGATTGCATTGAATCTATAGATTGCTTTGGGTAGAATAGCCATTTTGACAATATTGATTCTTCCAGTCCATGAACACGGTATGTTTCTCCATCTGTTTGTGTCCTCTTTGATTTCTTTCATCAGTGTTTTATAGTTTTCTATGTATAGGTCTTTTGTTTCTTTAGGTAGATATACTCCTAAGTATTTTATTCTTTTTGTTGCAATGGTGAATGGTATTGTTTCCTTAATTTCTTTCTGTTTTTTCATTGTTAGTATATAGGAATGCAAGGGATTTCTGTGTGTTAATTTTATATCCTGCAACTTTACTATATTCATTGATTAGCTCTAGTAATTTTCTGGAAGAGTCTTTAGGGTTTTCTATGTAGAGGATCATGTCATCTGCAAACAGCGAGAGTTTCACTTCTTCTTTTCCTGTCTGGATTCCTTTTACTTCTTTTTCTGCTCTGATTGCTGTGGCCAAAACTTCCAACACTATGTTGAATAGTAGTGGTGAGAGTGGGCACCCTTGTCTTGTTCCTGATTTCAGGGGAAATGCTTTCAATTTTTCACCATTGAGGGTGATGCTTGCTGTGGGTTTGTCATATATAGCTTTTATTATGTTGAGGTATGTTCCTTCTATTCCTGCTTTCTGGAGAGTTTTAATCATAAATGAGTGTTGAATTTTGTCAAAGCCTTTCTCTGCATCTATTGAGATAATCATATGGTTTTTATCTTTCAATTTGTTAATGTGGTGTATTACATTGATTGATTTGCAGATATTAAAGAATCCTTGCATTCCTGGGATAAAGCCCACTTGGTAATGGTGTATGATTTTTTTAATATGTTGTTGGATTCTGTTTGCCATATATAATATTTTTTAAAACTTGAATCTGTATAACAATTGATGCTGAGATATTTTTGCAGTAATTCCACATATATGGGAAAGCATAAGCATAAACCTTTAACTCCTGTGTTAATTAAATAGGTTCAAGAAAGTGTTCTCATGAAGTACTGAATCTTTAGTGAGCATTTCATAAATCATTGAGCTTGAGAGGTATTTTTTTAAAGTAGAATATACAAAAACAGCAATATTAATCAGTACTTTCCCCCTGAAATGGATGTATACATGAATATAAAAAGTTTTACTTTGGCTCTCCCAGTTATTTGTTTTTTAAAAAAATACAATCCTTTGATGCATTTGTATACTCTTCCCCAGTTAAGGGTATTCAGTATGCTAAAAGATATTACCCTCAGGAAACCTAAGCGTTTTTGTTTTCTGTGTCCCTCATTTGGACAGGAAAAGAGGCACACCTCTTTGGTAGCTTTTCAAAATACAAAGGTAACAATTGCTTGAGGTTGACCATTATGTAAAATTTTTCTGTTTTCATATCACTTTGGGAAGTTTTTAGATTATATTGAATTTTAATTTGCTTATTTTTCAGTTGATCTAAGACGTTTGGTGTTAAGCCAAAAAAAATTGGAAAGTGGGTTTTTTAAGGTATTACTTTAGTAATATTAATTCATTCAAAAAGTATATATTCTGCTCATGATAATTTACATCAGGGGTTAACAAACCTGCCCATAACCAAATCTGGCCTGTGGCCTGTTTTTGTACAGCCCTGTAAGCTAAGAATGGTTTTTACATCTTTATAAAGAGTTAATGAAAAAGAAAAGAACAAAGAAGAATATGTGACAGAGGCCAGAAATGACTCACAAGCACAAAATGTTTACTATCTCGCCCTTTCCAGAAAAGGATTGCTGACCCCTGATTTCTGTAGTTATACCAAGTATAGAAAGAATTTGCAGCTTTGTCTTTCTATACTTGTATAAAGAAAGAAAATCAAATAAATACTTTCTGCCTTTGCTGCCAAGAAAGCTACTGAAATTTGTAAACCCTGGTGATCACCATATTTCCTCTTCATTGGGTTTGAGTTTAGTTACAGTGAATTGCCTGCCTACCTGATATTGACTGATCAAGTTATCCTATGATGAAACTTGTCTGACCTCAGAATTACAAAGCTATGGTGAATGAGAAAGTGCAGCTATTACAGGATTTTCATCCTCTTTGGTTATGTATTTCTTTCATAAGTTATTCAAGAAGCCTTAGAGTATTAGGCAGATAGATAGAATTATCGAATCAGTGACAAAATGCCAGAGAAACATGGATGCCAAGTAGATGGATTGAACTGAGTTTGCTGTGGGGTTTTGGTTTCTGCTGTCACCCAGAATGGCACATGTCTTATATGTATTTTTGTATTACTGTTGGTGTATCTTCAGGATAAATTCCCAAAAGTGTTACTGCTGGATCAGAGGGTCAATGTACATGTAGTTTAGTTAGTGGTTACCAAATTCCCCTCCATATTTCATCATACCTGCAGTATGTAAGAGAAGCACCATTTTAGAGTATTCACATTGCCTCTTAATTAAAGTGTGATGAGGGGGGGTGTGTGTATATCTAGATCTATATAAATATATTAATATATATGTGATTTTGTGGAAGGGACATAGAGAATAGAAGGCAATTGACTATCTCTTTATGTTTATTGCTTTTAACCTTGTTTCCTTATTCCCTGTGTATAACACAGCTTAGCATTATTGAAAATCCCTGAAGTGAGACAGAATATAAAGGGAACTTACTTGCATCTTTTGAATTATAATAATTCATTTGATGCTTTGAGAGCCTCTGTTTGTCCTCTGATTTAGTTCCAATAAATAATTTTCATCAGTGAATTCACACTATTTTAGGGTGTTTAAGTAGTCCAGTTGTTTCAGTGGAAAATGTTCAAGTTGAGGCTGTGATTTTAGAAAGGTCCAAAAAGCTGTATCTTCAAACATGTAAAAATGATAACTCCTTGTCTGACAAGATCAGAGTAACTTAAATATAATTTGATTTGAGATGTGATGTTTATGCTAAGAAGATAAAATATTCTAGATAGACATGACTTTCTGGAGGAGAATAAGAATAATGACCTAGGCTGGGAGAGTGAAAGGCCCACTGTGGACGCTACAGAAAATGTTAAGGCAAACACAGGTTAGGAAGAGTTGTAGTTAGAAAGAGTTGAGAAATAACAGCCCAATATCAATAGTAAAAAAGAATTTTCCTTCTGGTTACTTTTCAGGGACTGTAAGTGGTAATGAAAAGTTTTATTATAGCAGCTACAGTTTGAAAGCCACAATAAACATCCAGTTTCAGAATTTTTTCTTTGATCTGCTAAAATCAAAGAGAACATTTTGTGATTTTTAATATGAATTTACTTCTGGTTGTTTCTCTGATTTGTGTGGAGAAATAACAGCCTGCTCTCTGTTGGTGAGCCTTCCTACTGTGCTCCCAGTGTTTACCTGGATTTTTGTCTTTCTCAACAGCAACAATGGTATGGTTGGTGAATATGGCAGAAGGAGACCCAGAAGCCCAAAGGAAGGTATCCAAAAACTCCAATTACAATGCCCAAAGTAGGTGGCTTTTATGTTTTTATTTCCTGATTTGGGGGATCATTGTCATCTTATGAATTATGAAGCGATGATTTTAAGTACTTTCACTGGTCACGAACTGTTTTGAGAATCTCCTGGAAACTGTAGTAACACCCAGCAAACACAGATAAATACTTGAATTCACATGCTCCAAACCCGACAATTGGCCTAGGTTAAGAATTTCTACCATATTAATACTAGTATGAAAATGTTCAAGTTGAGGCTATGATTTTAGAAAGGTCCAATAAGCACTATCTTCAAACATGTAAAAATGAGAGCTCCTTGTCTGACAAGGTCAGGATAACTTAAATATACTTTGATTTGAGATGTGATGTTTATGCTAAGAAGATAAAATATCCAGATAGACATGACTTTCTGGAGGAGGATAAAAATAATGACCTAGAATAGGAGATTGAAAGCTCCACTTGTGGACACTACAGAAGATGTTAAGGCAAACACAGGTTAGGAGGAGTTGTAGTTAGAAAGAGTTGAAAAATAACAGCCCGATATCAATAGTCAAAAAGAAAGGAAACTTTTTTTTTTTTTTTTTTTTTAAGAAAAACAGGACTAACCTTTGAGGAAGCAGAAAACAAAGGCAAAATAAAAGTTAGTGAAAGGGCTTTAATTGAGATGCTGTTCGTCAGGAAAGGGAGAATTCAGATTTTATAGATATAAGAAAACTGCTGATTTAGCATTTGAGTAACTGCGAGGAAGACACTTTCAGCTGGGAATTAGTATTTGGGACCCAAAGGTATTTGGCCCATTCTGCAGTGACCGAGGTAGTAAAATCAGGCTGGGATTAGACCAGCCATAGACCTGGTAGAGAAGTGAGAAGTGGAGGAAACAGTTGCTCCAGATCTGGTTATTGTGTTAATCTTGTTAAGCTAAAGACAGTGGAAAGATTGGTTACCTGTGAGCATATAAGTATACGAGTTTGAGTGTGTTTTTGTACCTCAAGATTTTATCCTTTTGACAAACATAGATTGAGTACCCGACCATGTGCCCAGTATTTTTTGGCACTGGGGATAGGGCACTGAATCAGAAGTCCTGTTCCTGTGGAGCTTATAGCCTATTTGGGGAGACACACATGTTCAACAGACAGTTCATTCAGTTTTTGATAAGCTCTACAAAGGAGAAGTATAAGTTGCTATGAAAGTCTATAGTGGAGGACTTTCATTTATTCTAGAAAGTCAGGAAGGCTTCCCTGAGGAAGTGATAATAGGAGATGGCCAGCTGAAGAGTAGAAGAGCTTTTCAGAAGGGGAAGCACCGTGGACAGGGACCTTGAAAGGAGGAGGAGCTGGATGAACTCGCTCAGTGGGAGTGCACTTGGTGTTTTGGGTGGGTGTTCTTCATTGTGTGGACTCCTCTCTGCACACCATCCAACATGTTTAACATGCCTGGCCCCTCACTCACCCACCAAATGCCAAGAGTGGCTTGGAGGTTGCAGTAACCAAAAACTCCCCCCATCCTAGTTATTTCCAACCACCCCATGTAAGGGAGGTGCTACCCCCAGTTGAAAACTAGCGTGTTACAGGAACTAGAAGTTAGATTGGAACAAAGGGGTATAGGACTGTAAGAGGAAAAAATAATAGAACTCAGGGGTTGCCTGTACCTTACAAAAAAAAAAATCAAGATCCAGCACTATGAGCATGCTGTTTATAATTAATTATGGAGGTAAATGCCAAAATAAACAGCCAAAGGGGTTGGAAGTAGGATGGGAATCAGGAGTGAGGAAGGATAGGGCAGGGACTGCTGTTTTGTTGTTTTTTTTTGGGGGGGGACTGCTGTTTTTATTTCTAAATCTTATACTTTTATGATTTTATAAACAAGCTCAGAGAAGATTCAGGTTTTATGGAGACCTGGTTAAGGAAAAAATACAAATTAAAAATACAAAATTGCTAGAACCTCTCTCAAAAAAAAGTCCATGCAAGTAAGAAGTGTACAAGCTTCATTTATTCATGGTAAATGAATAAATTTGAACATCTGTTACTTGTATAAAAATAAAATAAGTGAGAAAAAAATATCATCACCTTCACTTATATATTTTAATTATTTTTGACGTATGGAAGGTTCTGGAGACGATCATGTTATACTCACTGTTTTCAGTCAGACCTAGTCATGATAACAAAATGACTAGCCCATAAAAAAATTCCCTTGCTCCTTCCCATCCTCCACCCTCTAGTCATGGTCTGCTTTTATAACTTAGTCACTGAAGCCAGTGGTGGATGCCATCAGTAAGCGAGTGCCATCAGCTGCAAAGATCAGAGGAAATGTTCTCTCACGTGACCAAAAGTCTTGGCTCATTTTATGACTCAGTAATTATCAGGGGTCCAAGTTCTTTCCCACCTTCCTGCTCTACCGTCCTTAAATATGGGCTTGGTCTTCAGCGCGCTGCTCCTCATGGTCACGAGATGACAGCTGCAGTGCCAGGCATCATATCCAGATAAGACAACATCCTGGGGAAAGAGGGGCTGCTTGTGTCTTCCTTGAGTCACATAAAGAGTGAACAAGTGTCCCCCACTCTGCAGCAGATTTTGCCTCACCACACATTGACTGGTACCAGCCCCACAGCCTTAGAGCGTTCATTGGGAAGAGGAAGGGTAGGGTGACCACGCTTAGCTCGGACTGAACAGAATTTACTACCAGAGTCATGGGTGAGAGGTGGAAACCCAAATAAATCACAACTCTGCCCTCAGGAAATAAGGGGGGAAATGGCTGCTGTGGAAGCAACCAGCGGGCAATGAAATAACCCTTGGTTTGTTGTTTAGGGGCCAGCCAGCTCACCTAGTTACAATGACAGGTAAATGACTGTTCCCGTGTAATTTTCTTAAAGGTATAAAGAGTATTTTCTAAGTTTTACAGCTGCAATATCCACTTTTTCTTGAAGGCACAGAAAGTGAGTCACAAGACCCAGTGACAGAGAGTGATGATGGTGGCTTCAGCGAAGAGTGGGAAGCCCAGAGAGACAGTCGCCTGGGGCCTCATCACTCTACGGCTGAGTCGCGATCTGCTGTGCAGGACCTTTCCAGCAGCATCCTGGCCAGTGAGGACCCAGAGGAAAGTATGTGCCTTTCTCTACACTGGCAAGTCATGAGAGTCCTGGGTTTTTAAGATGCTACAGTAGCATACTTTTCGCAAAAGAACATGAGTCAGATTGTTCCAGTCTAATTCTAAATAGCAGTGCAGTTTTTACTGAGAAGTAACAATAGTTGCTGCTTCTCTCATAGTTAAATTTATTAATGGACCAAATTCTACCCCTCAGATTTTTTAAAATTATCCCTTAATAATTTGATAATATCCTTGACCTTTGGCATTGATTTTGTAAGGTAAAAAAATTTTTTTAATATTATTCCAATAAAACTTAAGGTGTACAAAAATGTCATTAATATATTTCGTTCTTTGCTGCACAGAGACCTATGAATTTAAATGTTTTGCCCTTTTACATTGTTTCTACCCTTTGTTGGTAAGCACTGCATTTTATTAATTTTGAAGAAAATCAAAGGGGTTTAGGTTCTGTGCAGTAATGTAAAAGTTTGTTCAGTGTCTGAGGTGTGTAATTGCTCAGATTCAGGTCAGCACTCAGGGCTTCTTAGGATATTAGCCAATAGAGCCCACTGGTTAGGGCTCAGTCACCTCCTCACTTGGTCTTAGAGAGGTGATTTACTGAATAAGAAGAGATAAGCACATTTCCCACGGAGAAGGCAATGGCACCCCACTCCAGTACTCTTGCCTGGAAAATCCCATGGACGGAGGAGCCTGGTAGGCTGCAGTCCATGGGGTCGTGAAGAGTCAGACATGACTGAGTGACTTCACTTTCACTTTTCACTTTTATGCACTGGAGAAGGAAATGGCAACCCACTCCAGTGTTCTTGCCTGGAGAATCCCAGGGATGGGGTCGCACAGAGTCAGACACAACTGAAGTGACTTAGCAGCAGCAGCAGCAGCACATTTCCCAACCAAGTTACCTCAGTGTTTTCGTTTTCACAGAAGTGAAACTCTTGATTAAAACATACAGAAGTATTAAGTAGTTTAAAGAAACAGACACCTAGATTCCTTCTCTAGTCACTATTAATTGTGACCTTGACATTATCCTTTAGTTTGAGCGGAACACTTCTTACAGCTCACCCTTAGTCTTTTACCTGGGTTAGAACCCGGGCAGATCTGTGACTGTGGTGCTGGGTAAGTTTTCCAGATGTTAGAGTTAGCTACAGCCTGCACCTTTCACACTCCTGGGAAACCAGACGCAATCACCTCCTCTTTTAGCCAGGCTTGAGCTTACCTTTGCTGGTATTGTCTCTGCCTGCAGAGTTACCATTGTAACTAGGTTGCCTCTTCTGTTCTGTCTCTTTTTTTCTCAATGATGCGTAGAAACAAAAGAAGTCAGCAATATAGCAGTTGAGCATGACAGCAGTGGGATTCTCTCATGACTGCTTTTCCTACTTAAAGGGTCTCTCTCTTGATCATCTGCATCCTTCATCAGTAACTTTTTCTTTTTAAAGGAAAGCCCAAAAATTGTCCCTTCCAACTACAGATTAATGTTTCATTTATCTGGGACCAATATAAACTAATAATTGACATTCTTTTCACTTCTAAGCATCCAGCACACACATAACCATCTCTTCATTAGTGGTTTACTCTGCACAAGTAAACCAGACTTGTGGTTACTTACAGAACAGTCTCAGTTTACAATAGAATTTGATATGTATGTAAAGACACGTGTGTCTTCCAAAACAGCCTTATCAAAATCAAAATTTAATCAGAAAACTGAACACAGAGTTTTAAATTAGAAATGTAAAACATGTTTATTCAGTGGTCTGCATTGGAAGTGCAGAGTAGAGTCCTAACCACTGGACCACCTGGGAATTCTCCTGAGTCTATTTTAATTTTGCTAATAAAATATACCTGCATTTCTCTGTCCATTAAAATGAATTCTATGAAGCATAATTATAGCATTTGCCATAGTATTATTATTATTTAAACAAACATAAGCCAGTATATGAAAAGTGAGGTGATAATTTTAAGCTTGATCAGTACATTGTTTTTGTTTATTTTTTGGTAAACCTCTGTTGAGACATAACTCACATACTATACTATTCACCCATTTAAAGTGATGAAAGTGAAAGTTACTCAGCCATGTCCAACTCTTTATGACCCCATGGACTGTATTCTCCAGGCCAGAATACTGGAGTGGGTAATGTTTCCCTTCTCTAGGGGATCTTCTCAACCCAGGAATTGAACCCAGGTTTCCCACACTGCAGGCAGATTCTTGACCAGCTGAGTCACAGGGGAAGCCCTACATTTAAAGTGATGGCCTTAGTATATTCACAGAATTATTTGGCCATCACCACAGTTGACTTTAGAACATTGTCAATACCCCATAAAGAAACCTTACACTCTTTACTATTACCTCGTCCATCCCTCTCATCCTGCCTTCCCCTTTAAAAGTGTGCAATGCAGTGGTTTTTATTATAGTTGTATAGCCATTACCACAAGCTAATGTTGGAACACGTTCATCACCTCAGAAAGAAACCCTGTACTCATTACTCCCGTCCCCCGAAAAAAACCAGCTAATGTACTATCATAATAGATTTGCCTTTTCCAGACATTTCAGCTAAATGGAATCACCCAGTATATGGTTCTTTGTACTGATTTCTTTCACTTAGCATAATATTTTCAAGGTTTATGTTATAGTATGTGCTAGTACTTGGTTTCTTTCTTTTTTTATTCACTTTTGGCTGTGCTGGGCCTTTGTTGCTGCTTGAGCTTTTCTCTAGACATGGTGCGAGGGCTTCTCATTTCAGTGGCTTCTCTTGTTGCGGAGCACAGGCTGTAGCACATGGGCTCAGTAGTCGCGGCTCCCAAGCTCTGGAGCACAGGCTCAGTGGTTCTGGCACACAGGCTTAGTTGCTCCACAGCATGTGGAATCTTCACAGATCAAGGATCAAACCCATGTCTCCTGCATTGGCAGGCGAATTCTTCACCCCTCAGCCACCAGGGAAACCCCCTCATTTCTTTTTGTAGCCAAATAATATTCCATTGTAAGGATATGTCACATTTATCATCCATTCATCAGTTAATGGACATACAGATTTTTTCCATTTCGAGCTATTAGGCATATTATTGCTGTGAATGTTCATGTACCTGTCTGTGTGGACATATGTTTTTATTTCTCTTAGGTTTATACCTACAAATAGAATGCTGGGTCATATGATAACTGTATATTTAACCTGTTGAGGAACTACCAGATGGTTTTCCAAAGTGTCTGCACCATTTTGCATTCCCCCTAGAACTGTTTGTATGTTCCAGTTCTTACACATCCTGACACTTTTTATTATCTGTCTTTTGATTGTAATCATTCTAGTGAATGTAAACTGGTATCTCATCAGGGTTTTGATTTGCATTTTTCTGATGACTAATAGTGTTGAGTATCTTTTTGTGTGTTAAATTTTTATTTATTTGTATTTGGCTGTGTGGGCTTTCTCTGGCTGCAGTGAGCAGGGCTACTGCACAGTGCTGCTGTGCCATACTCAGACTTCGCATTGCAGTGGCTTCTCTTGTTGCGGAGCATGGGCCTAGTTGCCCTGTGGCATGTGGAATCCTGCCGAGCAGGTATCGAACCCATGTCCTCTGTATCTGCAGGCATATTCTTTAACCACCAGGGAAGTCTATCATCTGTGTTATTTTTTAAAATTTATTTCTATAGCTTTTCTTTTTTTCCTTCCCTGAAGAACTTAGTTTCTTTCAGTTAGTTTCTTGTAGCACCGTTTGGAATCAAGTCTTTATAAGGCTATCATTTGTTTAGCCACTGTGTGTGCCAAGAACTTTTCTGTATTATTTTTAACTCTGATACCAACCTCGTGAAATAGCTCTGTAATCCCCATCTTGTAGCTGAAGAATCTCAGGGTTAAAGAATGAGTTGGGCTCTTTTGCACACTTGAAACTGGTAGAAGTATTCATCATTCTGGGAAGGTTAGCAAGTTAAAGGATAACTGACTCTCTAATTCAGAGCATTGAATTTCACGGGTCATATGGTTTATTTTTGCACTCAGGAAGACTTCACTCTGGCTTCCACAACTTAAAAAGAAACGCTGGCTACTCAGCAAGATCTTATTAACCAGAACCCTGCTCCTTTCTCACATACATCTAGAGCAGATCCTGCTTCTCAGGGCTCTCAACTCCTGTCTTCCAGAAGTAACTCAGACAGCAAAGCTTTAAGACCAGGATCAAACTTCAGTTGGCAATAGTTACTTAACAGCCAGAAAGGTAAAAGCAAGTTGTAAAGCTTAATGGGTTACTGTTGAGCCTCCAGTCAAAGAGTATTTTTGAATCCATAGTTTTGAAAAGAACTTAGTAAGTTAAAAATAATGTTTGGCAATAGAAAATCTAGGACCTCTGCATTTCTGTGTGAGTTTTAGGAATCAGCTTGTTAATTTCTATAAACTCATCCTAAAATTTATTTGGAAATGTAAGGAACTTAGAATATCCAAAATAATTTTGAAAGAGAAGAAAGAAGGTGGTGGACTTAAGCAGTCTGATTTCAATCAAAGCTTACCCTAAAACCACAGTAATCAAGACAGGCACAAGGATAGGCATATAAATCAATGAAACAGTAAAACTGAAAGTCCAGAAGTAAACCTATATTTATGGTCAATGATTTTTTTTTTTTTAACAAAGGTGCTAAAATAATTCAGTGGCAAAGGGATATAATCTTTTCAACACAATCAAAAGTTAACCCAAAATGTGTCATAAACTGAAATGTAAATAGCAAAACTATAAAACTTACAGAAGAAAACAAAAACTTCATGACCTTGGGTTGGGCAAAGAGTTCGTTAATACAACAGTGATACATAGAAGAAAAAAATTGATAGGTTGTACCTTGTCAAAATTTAAAACTTCAAACGATACCATTTAGAGAAGGGATATTTAGGGAATTCCCTGGCAGTGGTTAGAGCTCTGTGCTTTCACTGCTGAGGATGAGGGTTCGATCCCTGGTGGGGGAACTGCAATCCCACAAGCCACATGGGACAGCCAAAAAAGAGAGAGAAGAGGAATCTATAGACTCACGTTCATAGCACTATCACAGTGACCATGAGATGGAAGCAGTCTAAGTGTCCACTGACAGATGAATGGATAAACAAAATGTGGTGTATACATACAGTGAGGTATTATTCAACTCTGAAAGAAAGGAAAATCTAACACATGCTACAGTGTGGATGAACCAAGGCATTATGCTAAGTGAAATAAACCAGTCACAGTAAGATGAATACTGTATGATTCCACTTAAATGAAGTACCTCTACTAGTCAGACTCAGAGATGGAAAGTGGAATGGTGGTTTCCAGGGTCTGGAGGGAGAGAAGAATGAGGAGTTACTTAATGGGTACAGAGTTTCACTTTTGCAAAATGAAGAGTTCTGTGGGTGGATGGTGGTGATGGTAGCACAACAGTGTGAAGGTACTCAATGCCACTGAACTGTGTATTTAACCACATTTAAAAAAAAAAAAAAAGATAGTGTTAACAAAAGCAAAGGGGGACTTCCCTAGTGGTTAAGAGTCCAAGGACGCAGGTTCAATCCCTGGTCCAGAAAGATCCCATGTGCTGAGTGCTGCAGCTACTAAAGCCAGCACTCCTAGAAGCTGTGCTCTGCAACGAGAGGCCACCACAATGAGAAGCCCAAGCACCTCAGCGAAGAGTGGCCCTGCCTTTCTGCACAGAGAAAGCCTGTGTGCAGCAACGAAGACCCAACACAGCCAAAAATAAATTCTAAAAAAATTAAAAATTGGGGGGACTTTCCTGGTGGGGCCAAGACCCCATGCTCCCAGTGCAGGGGGGCCGGGTTCAATCCCTGGCCAGGGAACTAGATCCCATGTGCTCTGACTAAGACCCAGCAAGGCCAAATAAAAATAAGTTTTTTTTTTTTAATTAAAATTTTTTTAAAAAGGAAAAAGAGCCACATACTGAGAGACAATATTTTCAAATCCTATTAAAGAATTCGTAGTTAGGATATAAAGAGAATTCTTACACCTCAGTAATAGGAAGATATTTTATTTTATTTATTTATTTATTTTTTTAGGAAGATATTTTAAAAATAGGGTAATACTTTTAATAAACATTTCCTCAAAGGAGAAATATAATGGTTAATAAACACATGAAAAGATACTCAACATCATGATTCAGAATGGCTTTAATCAAAAAGACAGCAACAACCAAGTGCAGGTGAGGACTGAAGAAACCAGAAGCATTGTGCACTGCTGGTGGGAATGCACAGATACAGCCATCAGAGAGAACAACTTGGCAGCTTGTCAAAAGGCTAAATGTTAATTTACCATAGAACCCAGCAGATCCACTCCTAGGAATCTCCCCAATGGGAATGAAAGCAATCTGCCCACACAAAGATGTGTGCACTGATGTTCATAGCAGCGTTATTCATAATAGCCAAAAACGGAACAGTCTAAATGTTCATCAACTGGTGATGGATAAACAAAATATAGTATACCCATACAATGAAAAGCTATTCATCAGTGAAAAGGAACAAACTATAGATACATGCCAAAATCATGGATAAACTTCGGAAATATTATGTTAATACAGATGGCAAACAAGCACGTGAAAAGGTGTTCAACATCAGTCATTATTAGAGAAATGCAAATCAAAACTACAGTGAGGTTTCACCTCATACCAGTCAGAATGACCATCATCAAAAAGTCTACAAATAATAAATTCTGGAGAGAATGTGGAGAAAAGGGAACCTTCCTGAACTGTTGGTGGGAATGTAAATTGTTACAGCCACTATGTAAGAATAGTAAGGAGGTTCCTTAAAAAACTGGAGTTACCGTATGATTCTGCAACCCTACTCCTGGTCATATATCTGGAAAAGACAGAAACTCTAATTCAAAAAAGATACATATACCCTGATGTTCATAGCACTATTTACAGTAGTCAAGACATGGAAGCAACCTAAATGTCCATTGACAGGTGAATGTATAAAGATGATGTGGTACATATATACATGATGGAATATATTCAGCCATAGAAAAGAATGAAATAATGCCATTTGCAGCAATTTGGATGGACCTAGAGATTATCATATTAAGTGAAGTAAGTCAGAGAATGATAAATATCATGTGATATCACTTACATGTGAAATATAAAAAAATGATACAAATGGGCTTATTAACAACAGAAATAGACTCACAGACATAGAAAACAAACTTGGTTACCAAAGGGGAACCTGTGGGGTAGGGAATAATTTAGGAGTTTGGGGTTAACAGATATATAGTATTATATATAAAATAGGTAAACAACAAGAACCTACTATATAGCCCAGGAAGCTATATTCAGTATCTTGTGATAACCTGTAATGAAACATAATCTGAATAAATATATATATATATATATATATATATATATATAACTGAACCACCTTGTACACCTGAAACTAACACAACATTGTACATCAGTTCAGTTCAGTTGCTCAGTTGTATCTGACTCTTTGCAATCCCATGGACTGCAGCATGCCAGGCTTCTCTGTCCATCACCAATTCCCAGAGATTGTTCAGACTTATGTCCATTGAGTCAGTGGTGCCATCCAACCATCTCATCCTCTGTCACCCCTTTCTCCTCCTGCCTTCAATCTTTCCCACCATCAGGGTCTTTTCCAGTGAGTCAGTTCTTTGCATTAGATGGCCAAAGTATTGGAGCTTCAGTGTCAGTCCTTCCAAATGAATATTCAGGAATGATTTCCTTTAGGATGGACTGGTTGGATCTCCTTGCAGTCCAAGGGGCTCTCAAGAGTCTTCTCTAACACCACAGTTCAAAAGCATCAGTTCTTCAGTGCTCAGCTTTCTTTATGGTCCAACTGTCACATCTATTTCCATACATGACCACTGGAAAAACCATAGCTTTGACTAGACAGACCTTTGTCGGCAAAGTAATGTCTCTGCTTTTTAATATGCTATCTAGGTTGGTCATAGCTTTTCTTCCAAGGAGCAAGCATTTTAAAATTTTACAGCTACATTCACCATCTGTAGTGATTTTGGAGCCCAAGAAAATAAAGTCTGTCACTGTTTCCATTGTTTCCCCATCTATTTGCTATGAAGTGATGGGACCAGATGCCATGATCTTGGTTTTTTTAATGTCACTATAGTTCAATTTTTAAAATTATATTAAATGAAAGAAGCCAGTCACAAAAAACTTCATATTATGAGTCCATTTCTATGTGTCTAGAAAAGTCAGATTTATAGAGTTAGACAACAGATCAGTTGCTTAAGGCTTGAAACACAAGTATCTAAGTTGGGTGATGGAAATGTAGATTATGGTGATGGTTGCACAATTCCAAGTTTTTTACAGTCATTGAATTGGTGCATTTTATGAAGTAAATTATACCTCAATGAAACTGTTTTTCAAATAAAAGGAGATGATACCTATCTCATAGGGCTTCTTGAAGTGAGGATTTATTGGAACAAGTGTCAGGTATAAACTCGGCAACAATAGATGACAATTATTATTTACTGTCATTATTTTTTATATATAACAGCAGCATCTACTGTTAAGAACCCACAGTCAGCCCTATAGCATCTGAACCTCCTGTTACAGAAAAAAAAAAGGGAAAACCTAATTAAAGCTTAACTTTGTATAATATTATTTAGTGACTTCTCATTCAGTGTGGGATGGAGAGGGAGAACATTTTGAAATTGTGAAGTCATAGCAAAGAGTGACAATCTTTTATATTCATAATCTTCCTGTTTTAGGGGGAGTAAAACTTGGATTAGGAGATTTCATTTTCTACAGTGTTCTGGTTGGTAAAGCTTCTGCAACAGCCAGTGGAGACTGGAACACAACCATAGCCTGTTTTGTAGCCATATTAATTGTAAGTATACATTGATTAAAACCTGTTAGAACTCATTATCTCAAAACTGATTAAAAGGCAGTTCTTTTAACCCCAGCTTGGCTGAGTATTCCAATCACCTGGGGAGCTTTTTAAAAACACAAATAATTGGACCTCACCTGAATAGTTTCTCCATGTGGCCACACATTGAAATCACCTGGGAGCTTTTAAAACAGTGCTTCTCTGCCCTGAGATATTACTTAATTTGTTTTAATTGTGTATTTTTTTTTAAGTTCCCCCAGGAAATTCTGGTAAGCACCTCTGATTAGGAACCACTGCTTCAAGCCTGGCAACATAAATAATTATGTAGAGAATTAGATCAGTCTTAAAGGGGTAAGCAGTTCCTCACTTAGTGTGGGTTTGGTGGCAGTTTCGCATCTAACGCCACAACCTGCAGCATACAGTGTCCTTTGGGCAGGCAATATGAGGCAAGAAAAGCTAACATAGTGCCTGATCACACATAGATTTTGCTTACAGAGTCACAATGTGAGCCTGAAGCTTTCAGAACTACGATTTTAAGTAACTCATAAGATATTTCTTACTGTTATTTTTGCTGGAGGTATGATGTCTCATGTATTGTATATATGAGTGAAGTTGGATGAGAGGTTAGATGAGAGCCTTTACTTATGTATTTATTTTGTGATTATATTTGTGATTTATCTTGGTCATGTGACCAGTTAGAATTTTCATTTATTCCTCTTTTGAGGTTAGTTTTCTGGATGTGTCTTAGTGTCTCAGTTAACTAGGGTGAAAAATGGCCTGTTATATAGCTGCTCTGTGTTTACAAGATAACACTATACACTTTATAAACAAACATTTGTTGGTTTATTCCATGAGTACCTCTTTGCCCCCAGACAGCATAAAGAATGTTCGTCACCTCTAGGATTTTTAGCTAGCCAAACTAAATTTACAGTAGCCAAGTCAATATTTTAGATAGAAATTTCAGTATTGTTAATTTGTTTTAAAAAATCATTTTGCTTATTTTCAGATTCTATCCCCTACCTAGAATTAGGGGATGTAATATCAATAATATATGGATAATAATCTCTTTTGTGAAGAAAAATGTTTCCAGATTCAATGAAAAAACTTTTGTTCTAAAATTTAACCTCAGGATTGTATATTCAATTAACTAAATTAAGACCAAGATTTGTGATTGAGTTGATTTGCACAGAATACTTGCATAATTATGTCTGCATTTGTGTCTCTTCCCCCCTTCTCCACAGGGTTTGTGCCTTACATTATTGCTCCTCGCCATTTTCAAGAAAGCATTACCAGCTCTTCCAGTCTCTATCACCTTTGGGCTTATTTTCTACTTTGCCACAGATTATCTTGTTCAGCCCTTTATGGACCAGTTAGCATTCCATCAGTTTTATATCTAGCATATTTACAGTTAGAATCTCATGGATTTTTCGCCTTTGACTATAATAAAATCTGGGGAGGACAAAGGTGATTTTCCGGTGTCCACATCTAACAAAATCAAGATTTCCAGCTGGACTTTTTGCAGCTTCCTTCCAAGTCTTCCTGACCACCTGCACTATTGGGCGTTGGAAGGAGGTTTCTACAGAAAACGGTTTTGAACACGTCATTGTGGTGAACTAAGTCCCTCAATGCAGAAACTACCAGATTTGAGGGACAAGGCAAAGCCATGGGCCAAAAAGTTGCTGTGCTCCCACCAGCAGGTTGACCTATGGTTGTAGGTGGACTTTACCAACGCTGCAGACTCTCAGGACTACCATTACCAGGAGGTTAAATGAAATGGTTTAAACCAAACAGGACTCTTCATCTTAAGCTACATATTGAAAATCAACCTAATAAATCTGTATTGAATTTTGAACCTTTTCGGGAGATACCATAAGAAGAGCAGGCACCAGCAGCAAAATGGAAAGATGGGAAGGGACTCAAACTTTCAGACTTTTTGCTGCAGACTTACCATTTTTAAATAAGACTTTTTTTCACCTGAGTCAAGTCAGAGGTATAGGTTGATTTTGACACTTCTACTCAAGCACTGAAGCTCATTATCTGTGGCTGCCATTTCTTCCCAAGGCCAGTCTGAACTTACTTGAGGTTGCTTTATCTTAAAAGTCTTAACCTCAGGTTCAAATTCAGTAATTTCTGGAAATAATGGGACTCTAACTCAACGATTCCCTATCACCCTTAGGTAAATTCTGGATTTTCCACCAAATTCCTAATTTGTAGGCATATTGGGAGGTTCACTTGCCCCCAAGTGCCTCCCTCCTTCCCTCTCTCTCCCTTTACTCCCCTCACGAGCACTTCTCCTGTACGGTGAATAAGACAGCCCTGTTGTGGTAGCAGATGGTCCAGTTGTTATAGAATTTTGCTCTTTGTGTGGTGCAAAGAATGTGTCATGAATCAGTGCTCTCACCCCTGCTGTCATGATTTCTTCAATAGCAAAATACAGTGTGTGCCCAAAGACAGTAGAATTAAAGAAGAGTAAAATTGCTCGTGAAGCACTTTTCTGTCCTGATTTTTTCCTTTTTTTTTTTTTTTTAAATTACAACCCGTTGTCTCTTGACAGTAGACTGGAATTTGAGCCAATAGCCAAAAGCCAGTGGTTTATAAAGTTTACGACTCAGTTGTATCTGTACACAGCTTGGAGAACACCGTTATTTCACTTGGTGAGCTGAGGGAGAACCGAGAGTCTGGAGGAGAAGCAGCTGCCAAGAAAAGCGAGGAGAGGCCCCCAGCAGCCAGTGGGACAAAATGAGGTCATGTCCTATGAAGGAGAGGATCCGAGCAATTCCTCAAGAAACTCAAAACGGGTGTTCTCTGTTTCCCCTTCCGCGTTACCTTTCCATTCAATGTACCTCTGTGAGAACTGGGCCTTCGAGTTCAGCCCCTGAGCAGTTCAGTTGGACAATGAACAGAAATAGAGTCACCAGCTGTGGGCACACCGACCCTCTGGAGGGAGCTTTGCCAGGCACACCCCTTCTCTTACCGCAGCCAGCCCTCAGCCACGATGACCACACCCCTTCTCTTACCGCAGCCAGCCCTCAGCCACGGTGACCACACCCCTTCTCTTACCGCAGCCAGCCCCCAGCCACGGTGACCACACCCCTTCTCCAACCACAGCCAGCCCTCAGCCACGATGACCACACCCCTTCTCCAATCACAGCCAGCCCTCAGCCATGGTGACCACACCCCTTCTCCAACCACAGCCAGCCCCCAGCCACGGTGACCACACCCCTTCTCCAACCACCCCAGCCCTCAGCCACGATGACCACACCCCTTCTCCAATCACAGCCAGCCCTCAGCCATGGTGACCACACCCCTTCTCTTACCACAGCCAGCCCTCAGCCACTGTGGCCACACCCCTTCTCCAATCACAGCCAGCCCTCAGCCATGGTGACCACACCACTTCTCTTACCACAGCCAGCCCTCAGCTACGATGACCACACCCCTTCTCCAACCACAGCCAGCCCCCAGACACGGTGACCACACCACTTCTCCAACTACAGCCAGCCCCCAGCCATGGTGACCACACCCCTTCTCCAACCACAGCCAGCCCCCAGACACGGTGACTACACCACTTCTCCAACTACAGCCAGCCCTCAGCCACGGTGACCACACCCCTTCTCCAATCACAGCCAGCCCTCAGCCATGGTGACCACACCCCTTCTCCAACCACAGCCAGCCCCCAGCCACGGTGACCACACCCCTTCTCCAACCACAGCCAGCCCCCAGCCACGGTGACCACACCCCTTCTCCAACCACAGCCAGCCCTCAGCCACAATGACCACACCCCTTCTCCAACCACAGCCAGCTCTCAGCCATGGTGGCCACACCCCTTCTCCAATCACAGCCAGCCCCCAGCCACGGTGACCACACCCCTTCTCCAACCACAGCCAGCCCCCAGCCACGGTGACCACACCCGTTCTCCAACCACAGCCAGCCCTCAGCCATGGTGGCCACACTGTGAGCATTTGTGTGGAACGTGGTTTCCCCTTGAGGCTGAAGAGAGGCCAACTCCCCCCTCAGCTTCCTGCTGCTTTCTCTCCAGCTCTCATTTGATCTGCTTTGGGTTCTCCATGGAGTTTAGAGGATTTGTTTTTTGTCGTGGAATATTTCTAATAAGAAATTAACTTCAGGAGTAATGTGCCAGTACTACCCTGTGTGTAAAAATGCTCCTGGGCTGTGAGAACTGCGGGGAAAGTTACAGCTCTGCCAAGAAAGTTGGGGCTCGAGAGTAGGTTTTGTCATCTTTTTTTTCCTTTAGCCCCCTTTCCCCAAGATGCCATTTTTCTCCTCAGATATGTGGCAACATGGATATTCTCTTCTAGGAAGACACACGATTCAACAAGCTACAGCAAAGCCACCCGAACTCCAGTATGTGACTTGAAGCAGTCTTGAAGGGATCCCTGAGTAGTTTATTTGTGTGAGGCTCTCAAATGTGCTATGCCTTTCATTAAGGGTTTACTTTTGAAAAGGATGTGTGGGGTGTGTGATTGTGTTCAGATCCGTCCTGTGTGTTACTGGCCTATGTAGAAAGATTGCAGTGGACCTGTCACTTTCCGCAAGACAGAGCCACATCTCAGCATAGAGAGAACAACATCTTATTTCTTCTAATCACCAGTCTTAGAACTTTTCCTTTGAACCTTCTTCTTAAAGTCAAGTCAGTTTCTGCAATGTCAAAACACTAGTCTTCCACCATGAAAAATAGATTGTCACCAGAGAAAACAGCAATTCCATGAGGATGTGCCCTCATACAGGGGCAAGGGGTGGCGGTGGCGCCAGAACCGTTGACAAAGCATGACCAGCTCAGCTGACCTGCTTTAGGAGAAGGGGAGGGGAGGAGGAAGAATGGCACCCACTGATGTCTGCGTCTGACTGGCCTACAAGAGTGTTTACATACAGATTGTTGCCGTAAACTAGCCTGTGGAAATTCCAACAATATTTGGGGGATCTGTAGAGCTTTTTTTCAAAGAAGTGCTCGCTTCTGTGTTTCTGATTCTCACCAGGTAAGCGGGTAGTCCTTGGATCACAACACTCCCTATAAATGACTAAACTTTGATCAGAAAAAGAATCTTTCCGAGCAACATGGTAGAAAATCACAAGTGAACAATTTATTGATTGCACTACAGAAGCAACAACTGATGGGGTGGTGTTTTTACTTTTAAATTCCTGGATCTCCACTTTTTCAAGTGTTCCTTGGTTTTAAAAACCTTCTTTATGTTACAAATAGATAACGTGTTTAGTCCTTGGCTTTTACTTGGCCTCACAGACCTTATATATGTAGTTTTAATCATAATTTGTAGAAGGTAAGACAAGTTAAACCACCACGTAAGATCTCACAGTGTCAGATATCTCAAGGAAGCCTCTGATACTGACCCCCCCGGCCAGGGCCTAGCCTTTCGTGTTCGCCTGTTTATGATCGAGCCCTAAAAAAAATGAGCTCAGAAACCACTCAGAAGGGTTTTGTTCAATGTCTTCCCTGTTCCTGGCATGGCACTGGGGTCTAAGGAAGCAAAAATGACTCAAATGTATCCTCAGTGTAGCTGCAGTCTCTTGTTTTCTGGTGAACACCATTTTAGCTTCTCTAAAATACTGGCTACTTGTCAAACCCCTTTTTCATGATTACTGTTATTGAGGGCTTAAAAATGTATGTAACAGAGGTGACCTGATTCTTCCAGAAACCAGTCCTTTCAGTGAAGTATTCCTTTTTCTCTAGATTTGCTTTTGGATAGTATAAAAATCGGTCTCATCTTTCATTTTCAACACCAAGGGAGTCCTGAATGTAACGGTTTGAGAAGAGACTTGATTTTAAAAGTCCCCAGACACAGGAGACTTAAAAACAGTGGTTTCAGCTCTTCACAACCCTCGTTGAAGTTGCAGAGCAAGGTGTCCCAACAAGACCACTGTAGCGCTCACATTCCAGATCGTCTGGATGGCATTGTCAGAACCGCCCTCTCTGCATGGAACACATCAGATCTGTGCATTGAAGGTCATCGGCCTGGTGCAGAAGTCGAATGTCAAAGCCATTTCCCGGGACCTCTGACAGCTTCAGCATCTCCCTGAGGAAGAAGTTGGGTCCACTATGGACCCTGGAATCTGGTGTTAGCACTTCAGCCTGGCCTGTGTAGCAGGAAAGACTTCCCAGGAGGCAGTTTTCCTTTAAAAACAAGTAAGCATTGTGATAAGACAGCTTCCTAGTCAACTGTGCAGAGCAGAGTGTAGAGGACTAGCGTGTTCACGCAGTCAAAGCGCTGGGTGAGTTTCTGTGGGATCATTGACCCTCACCTGTTCATTGCCTGGCTTCTGCTTCTCCAGACACTGTTTTGTACACGATTCAGACAGACTGCGAATACATCTTTTCAAAGTAACTTTCAAATTCTTGGTAAGATATAATTTTGATAAGACGATTGCAGATTTTCCTGTTATTTATCAAATTAATAAAGACTGCATGACTCCAGGTGTGCTCGTCTCCTTACATGAAAGTATTTTCACGTGTAACTGTGAGAACTCTTCAGCCATTATCAGGAAACAGAAGCACACACGTGTTGTTTCCATCCTTCACTCATAAATAAGTCATACAGACTATAGCAGGTCACACCTCGGAAGGGTACTATATTAAATCTATTTATGAGAAGTCTTAATTATTTTTAACATGTTTCTGAAAAAAAAATTTTTTTTTGAAAAATATTTTTTCCAGAAAACATCTAACTCAATGTAAAGACTGTCAAGATTACTTACAGGATATATGTTGTACAGTGCAGAGATTTTATAAGCCAGAGGATTATCTTTAAAAAATTATTACCTAGGTCACATGATGGAAAAAAACAACATTTCTTTTATTGACCTCGTATAGCATATGTTGTCCAATCACTCAACAAAGCCTTTTGTTTCTACACAGAGACTTCCTTACAGAATGTTGGGAATTACTGGTAAAAAATAATTCTGTGGCAGAAAAAAAAAGCCTATTGTCTTCAGAAGAAGCAGAGAAGGGGTGGATGAGTTCCTGGGTACCTTGACCAACGGTATCAAAGAAAAGAAGGTGTTCTTAACCCTCCCATGGTAAATCAAGCATCACTTGGTTTTCTGAATCTTCTAGGCAGTGTCACTAGAGCCTGCCAGAGAAGTGTCATGATTTGTCCTCATCAGCTGAGAGGTATCTGATTCTTAGGGCCCCTGACAATGGTGCTCTTGCTGAAAAGGAAGAATGACCCCAGCAGATTAAGAAGCAGGAGTAATGAGGCTGGATTTCCTTCATCACTAGGTAAGTACCACAGCTTTTTGTGGCCCAACCCCTCTCCCTGGGAATTCTGTGTGCCAAAGTCAGGGGAGACCCTGCCCACCAGTTCTTAGGATCTGGTTAAAAGTGAAATGATAGCATGCTTGAGTACAAGCAAGCACAATATTTACTACATGGTCTGAATGGGAATGTGGGATAAAGGAAGGATCCATGAAAGACAGGGACTAAGGGCAGAGTTTTCTCTAGCAACATAACATTTGAACCAAGTTTGGGAAGAATTCGAATTGGCAAGAAGACAAAGAGCGTACATGAAAAACAAAATCAGGAAGAATGTGGGAGATACCCAAGGATAATTGAATTTTGAATTCAAGTGTTAGTTTCCCAGAGGGAAACCTAATTCACTAACTAAATCTGTTTCTGTATTTACTTAAACTATACTTCCTTCATTAAATGACTTGTAGAAACTGGAGGATGATGACTGACCTACCACAGGGACCTTTCAACAACAGAGCCTCTTGTTCTTGACAGAAATTGATTCTCTTACGTGGGCTGGTCCTTCCATGCCTACTATGCTGTGCCCTCTAAAGGCGGGAGACAGAAGAGCCTCAGAAACCAGGTTTGTAGGAGGCTTTAATTCTGAGGCGAGAAGGTAAAGTTCTCTTGCTGCCTCAGTTTGTCTTTTTTTTTTTCCTTCTAAAACTGTTTTCATTCTGTGATAACCCAAGGTCAATTCCTTTTGCAAAAGGAAAGGGTTTTGTTACCCTTTTACCATAGAACACCACAAGGTGAAGTGAAGGTAAAATTCTGATTACATTTGTTTTCTTGTGTAGCAGAGCTAGTCAAGAACCACTAAATTCCAAGATATACATCCAGGGATGATTTAAAAGTGGAAACAACACTAGCAGCTAGATAAATATATTTATACTATACCTAAATACCTGAATTTAAGTGAGTGTTTTAAGGGTTGGTACATCCTCTCCCGATGTGGTTATCACATATCTGTCAAGGAAACTGAAGAGAGATTTTTTTTTGAACTTTTATCTTGTGCTTAGATTTTCAGAGATTTTGTCCACCAAACACTGAATAACTCATTAGGAAATAATTTGTTTTTCTGTCTTCTCACTGGATCTAAGTACATCTGCCATAAGATACATAGATATTTAATGAGATGACCGAGTTTTAACTTGCTTGAGCCAGATAGATGTGAATGTGTGATGCCTTTGGATTTTCTGAGATGTTGAAAATTACCTCCATGCCACCTTCTGCCATCGTGGTTCTCCTTGGGAAGTCTTGTTTCTGAGACCCCCTAACCCAGCCTCCCTGCCCCTCTCCCTCCCAGTTCAGGGGTCCTCTCTGGAATAGTCCAGCAAGAAGGTCATCTAGTTTGAACATGTCATCAGGCTTGAGTAACATTCCAGTGGGAGAGAAAGGGCATTTTTATCCTGGGTAACCTGCACAGGGGTCTGAGTGCAAGGTCTGAAGACTCCAGGAGGCTATCTGTTTTCACACTGATTTCCTCCATGTCTGTGCTCTCTCTAAGGCAGGACTGGGAGAGCTGGGCTAGGCTTCACTTTTGTTAAATGTGGCTACTCTGCCTTCCTGGGTTACTTCCCTGGCATTTGGAGCTGGGTTCCGTGGCAGTTTATTAAGGCCTTCAGCCTTGGTGGGAACCTCTGGTGGCTCAGAAAGTAAAGAATCTGCCCACAATGCAAGAGACGTGGGTTCGATCCCTGGGTCCCCTTGGAGAAGGGACTGGCTACCCACTTTAGTATTCTTGCCTTGGAAAATTCCATGGACAGAGGAGCCTGAGGGGCTACAGTCCATGGGATCACAAAAAGTTGGACACAACTGAGTGACTAACA
The DNA here is from genome assembly GCF_033118175.1 of Dama dama. Lineage (NCBI taxonomy): Eukaryota > Metazoa > Chordata > Mammalia > Artiodactyla > Cervidae > Dama > Dama dama. The sequence continues at coordinate 19,101,984 of NC_083692.1, read as the reverse complement.
TTTTCACTTTTCACTTTCACGGTGCCGCCAGCCGTCCTAGGGGTTAATGTGCTATCGGTGGCCTCACCCCTTTGACTCTGGTGGTGTAGGATCCTGCCCTCTAAGCCAGGACACCCCTTTGGTGTCTGATGGATACATGGCAGTGAGCCCACAGCGGCCCACCCTCAGGAGCGACAGGGACCCGGCTCCTCTCACTGTCCGGTTGTTCTTTGGAGAATTCTTTCTAACAGCAAGGGTGAGAATTCCCCATTTCCTTGCTTGCACAACAGAGTCATGACTTAAACCAGGAAATAATAAAGTCACAGACTTGTTACAAGTGATTATGCAACTTTTGTCATTAAATGATTCACCAAGGCAAACCAAGCATTTGTTAATTGCTGCATAAATTGATTCTTGTTTTCAAGTCAAATGCACTGGCGAACGTTTCCGTGAAGGAAGGCAGGTGATCTGGCCCAGAGTGGCCCTGTCGCAGTTGGAGCTTACCCGGGACCAGGCCTGGGAGCTGGCTCTGCCAAGCTGGCAGCCGAGTGGAGTGGCCAGCGGCCATCTGGACCCCCTCCCCATCGGCCCCTGGGTGCTTGGAAGGCGCTGCCTATCTTCCTGGCCACGCTCCAGCCTTCTGGCAGGAGAGGCCTGGCCGCCCCCTCAGAGGGCCCCAGGCCCTGCCCCCCAGGACTGGAGACAAGCCTGGCCTCATCTCCCCACTGGGAGCTCAGCCAACCCAGCTGTTTCCCGCAGCCCCTCCCTGATCACCCGCCTCTGCCCAGCCAGTTTCTCACAAGACAAGCCCCTTGCTCCCAGACAGTGTTGCTCCAGGATTCTGTCTCTGGGTGGTGGGGGGCCAGGACCTGCTTCTTCCTGCCATCTCCCTGAGGGCTGACGTTCCTGTGGCCCACCCCAGTCTCCCCGACACCCTCCTTTGTTATTCTCAGAGCAGACAGCCTTTGTCTGCAGACTGGCTCTCTAGACAGGGAAGCCAGCAGAGGAAACTGTCTCATGCACCCTGATCCTCTGAGCAAACCAATGTGGGCACCTTCACTTAGACCACAGAGGTGTGCCTTCCAGCTGCTCAAACTCTCCCACTCCCCAGGTAAGGAGAAGAGCTGGCCGAGGTGGTAAGAGGGAGCCGAGTGCGTGCATTCACCCACCCATCTGGGGCTCCTAGAAATGACTCAATAAATGTTTGCTGAATAAGTGAAGTAATGGGTGGATTAGAGGCCCACAGGAGGGGATTTCCATGCAGGATGATACATAAACAAGGCGCATGTGTGGGAATGTGTTTTAAGTAAGAACAAACATGAACCACTTTTGCCCTTGTTTATAAGGCTGTGCTGGAGATTCTGAAGCCTGAGATCAGTTGGCCTTATCTGCTTAAAAGATCCAGTATTTATAAATAGGTGGTGGGGTGGAATCCAAACAGGATTCCTCCCCCAGGGCACATTTGTGACATCTTGAGAAACTTATGGGTTTCTCCTCGGTCAGTGTCACCACATTGAATGCAGGAGGAATAAAGGACAGTGTGGTTCTTGATACTTCTCCTTACCCCTCATTTAACACACAAAAAAAGCCCCAGAGAACCGTACTGGCCCCATAAAACCAATGTCCCTGGAGCATTTACTATTGACGTGCCCAGACCCTTCACAGAGCCCATCACAAGCATTGTCTCGGGCCTCCTCATCTCACGGGTGAATAGGGTTATCCTCATTTCACAGGTGAGAGGATGGAAACTGCGAGAAGATGAGTAACAGTCACAGACACACACGGCTAGAAAGTGGGAGAGGCTGCCCCCGCCCTGGCAGTTCTGGCGCCAAGGCCTGCGCTTCTTACCTCCAGGACAGGGGCACTGTGAATTGGAGCACCGCTCTGCGCCTCTGGTTTCTCTTCTGTAAAATGCAGGCAAGTTTTCTCAAATTTTCCAACTAAAGTTGCTCAAGCAACAGAGGATCATGAGAGACCCTGCAGGTCTAGGGCAGTCCAGAGTGGCAGCCACAGGCAGCAATGTCTCCAGAGTTTTAAGAAAATAAAAGTTTTAGTTTTATTTCACAATGCATTTTGTTGTTGTTTTATTCTGGTAAACACCCATGACATAAAATTTACCATCTTAATTTTTTTTTTTTCCCCGAACTGCATGGCTTATAGGATCTCAGTTCGCTAACCAGAGATTGAACCCGGCCCACAGCAATGAAAGCCCAGAATCCTAACTACTAGGCCACCAGGGAACTCCTTTCATCTTTTCTTAAAAAAAATATTTGTTTGGCTCTGCTGGGTGTTAGTTGCAGCGATCAAACTCTTCATTGCAGTATGTGGGATCTAGTTCTCTGCCCAGGAGTTGAACTCAAGCCCCCTGCAAGTCCCTTCTTCATTTGTTAATGTATAATTCAGTGGTATTTATATTCAAAATATTGTGCAACCATCACCACCATCCATCTCCAGGACTCTTCATCTTGCTAAACTGAAACTGTATCCGTTAAGCACTAACTCCCCATACCTCCCCAACTCCTGCGCCCAGCCTCTGGTGACCACCTGTCTCCATGAATCGCCTTCTCTGTGTGCATGCTCAGTCGCTTCAGTTGTGTCTGCCTCTTTGCAACCCCTATGGACTGTAGCCCTCCAGACTCCTCTGTCCATTGCATTCTCCAGGGAAGAATCCCGGAGTGGGTCGTCATGCCCTCCTCCAGGGAAATCTTCCTGACCCAGGGATGGAACCCGTGTCTCTTAAGTCTCCTGCGTTGGCAGGCTGCTTCTTTACCACTAGCGCCACCTGGGAAGTTGCCTTCTCTAGGTAACTCATGGAAGTGAAATCACACGATGTTTACCTTTTTGTTTCTGGCTTGTTTCACTTAGCATCATATTCTCAAGCTTAATCCACGTTGTATGTCTGTCTGTGCCTGTATGTCTGTGTGCCTGTTTTAATACAGAAGTAACCACACCACCCCTTATCTTTAAATAGCATTATACTCTGAAAGAGGAGTCCAAGGTAACGGGTCTGAAATGTACTGGTTAGAGAAGCACAGCAAGAAGATAAAAGTTACTACTTTCCCCTCGATAAGCTGAGTGTTGGAAAGGCTGTTTCTGAATTGCAGGGCGCTCGTTCTCTGACTTTGGCACAAGGCACAGACATCACTCAGTTTCTGGGTGAGAATCATCCAAACACAGCAGCTGAAGCAGCAGAGGAGGTAAGTGCCCTGGGAGGGAAGTGGAGAGTGACCACGGGGAGAGGATTTCAGGAGTCTCAGCTGCTGGCCTCTGGGGGTCCCAATCCAGGACCCCTCCCTGGCAGCCCACAGGGACAGCAGGCACGGAGCAGGGGACGCCCACCCACGTCAGCACCACACCCAGAGAATGACACCTCGCCCTCTCTGCAGCGACTGAGGCACTGAGGCCACCCTGCTCAGCCACGAGACACCAGCTGTGCTCCAGAGCCCGGGCCACCCCTAAGAGGCTGGAGGGACCCTCCAGGCCTGTGCTCTGGGGCTGGCCCCACACCGCACCCCACATTGGCCTTTTTAGGGGCCTGGGCTGGAGCCCCTCTCCCTCAGGAAGCAGACAGTGGACAAGGGGGTCTCCTCACACCAGCTCCCTGCATGTCTCCAGAAGTTCAGGCAAGTGGCTTCTCCAGAGGAGACTGTAGCCCAGATTCTTGCAGTGTGTGTGTGTGTGTGTGTGTGTGTGTGTGTGTGAGAGAGAGAGAGAGAGAGAGAGAGAGAGATGTCCATGTGGAAGGAAGAGGATGAGATCTTGAGAACAGAGCTCCTGAATGGGAGCCAATCAGGACAAATTTTCTGGAAAACTTCTCTTCCTGCTTTTTGTTGCTCTTGGGGCTCTTCCACCCCGGGCAGCGTCCTACCCACACCCTGGGGTCTTCACAAGGCCTCAACCTCCTCCTGGGTTCCTATCCCAGGACCTGGATTCAGGCCCCAGGGCACGGAAGGACATCCTAGGAATTCGGTTGTCTCTGGATGGCCCTTGTGTCAGTGGAAGGGTTGGGGAACCAGTATTTCTGTCCCTGCTCTGAGGATATAACTCCCTTCCAAGGCCAGGCGGTGTATGACAGCCCCCGTCAGCCACAGTAAGCATTGCCCGTCTCACTCCCACGGACCAGGGTGGGGTGGGGTTGGGGGGCGGAGTGGGTGCAGACTGGCACTTGAGGGTTTGAACATTCTCCTTCCCACCCCCCAACTTTGAATGACTCTATCAAGGGAAATGGATGCATGTGTTGGAGGGTGGAGAGAAGTAGAGACACAGAAAAATCCTCAAATGTGAAATGTTCTTTTCTCCTTTTGGATTCCTGGTGGGCTGTAGCATAGGTTGTGTTGTGGTTTGTTTTGGCTGTGATGGGTCTTCACAGCTGAGTGTGGGCTTTCTCTAATCATAGTGAGCAGGGGTGACTCTCTAGTTGCAGTGCACAGGCTTCTCATTGTGCTGGCTTCTCTCGTGGCTTGCGGGCTCTAGAGGGCTCGGGCTTCAGGAGTTGTGGTGCACAGGCTTAGTTGCCCTGTGGCATCTGGGATCTTCCTGGACCAGGGATCAAACCCATGTTTCTTGCATTGGCAGTCAGATTTTTAACCACTGGACCACCAGGGAAGTCTGGTTGTGACGTTTATAGTGGAAATATTTGAATATTCAGGTTGTAAGATTTGTTTTATTCTAAGGTAACACACAAGGGTAGAAGGCAGTGCCCTACTAGAAGGTCGGGCTTCCCTTGCGGCTCAGCTGGTTAAGAATCCTCCCGCAATGCGGGAGACCTGGGTTTGATCCCTGGGTTGGGAAGATCCTCTGGAGAAGGGAAAGGCTACCCACTCCAGTATTCTGGCCTGGAGAATTCCATGGACCCTATAGTCCATGGGGTCCCAAAGAGTTGGACACGACTGACTTTCACTTTCACTGGAAGGTAAACTCCCCAAGGGCAGGACAGTCTGTGTGTTGGCGCCCATGGCTGGGCAGAGTTGACAGTGCAACCCTATGTTTAGTGACACTGCCTCAGTAGCTTGAAAACAGCCATGGGGTGTTTACGCCATGGAAACTGATCAGTGCTACAAAGCAGTGCTTTCTGGCCTCCAGGGAGCTGGTTGTTAAATGTTTACCACCACTAGACGTTTATTCTCCCCAGCTTCCAGCAGAGTAGGCACTCAGGTATTCAAGGAATGAGTGAATTAATAAACCACCATCCAAAAGAGCAGAAAGGAGAGAAGCAGTGCTCTCCAAGTTCAGGTTAGCCGAGTGCTGGTGCCACATGTCTTCTCTGGGGTAACCCAGCGCCTGAACTGCCATCTGGGGGACCTGCCAAGTCTTGTTTCCCAGGTCCTGGAGGTCGGGGCGCCAGCATGCTCCTGTTGGGGCTAGAGTCTGCAAGGGCCATTTGGGGCTTTTTCTGGGGGCAATGAGGGTCCGTGTTGCCTAAAAGTGGCGGTGGCAGCAGTCAAGGATCCAGCGGGATGTCCTAACCAGCAGTGGTCCTGGGCCATGATCTGTGACCACTTCTGTGATTCCAGCCCATTTCTGTGCTGATTCTCCAGCTTCTTGTCAAGTCTATGAGCTCCCAGTATCTTTCCTCTGACGAACTTTTCTCAGTTAGCCATGTCCTTTTCTGTGGTTTGTAACCAAGAGACCTATGTGTCAGGTCAGGTCAGATGCACAAGAGATCTACTGGGGGAAAATGCAGCAAAGATAAACAGAAGGGATCTGGGGCAAAGAAAGCCTTCAGAGAGTGGTGTACATCTGAGGTATGGCAGCAGGAGGTTGTCAGTCAACCGTGTTTCCTGCACCACTCTCTGGAGGAACACTACGGAGCCCTGGTGCAGGGTCCAAAGAGGAAAAACACAGACCCCTGCCCTTGCAAAGTTCACAACTTAGAGGGAGGAGGACAGACAGATGTGTCACTGAAGTGGTTCACAGTGCTTAGGTGAACCCTGCATCATGGGAGTGCAGGTGGGTGGAAGGAAGGCTTCCTGGAGGAGGTGCATTGCAGGAGCTCTTGGGGTTTTGCCATCTCCCTCCTCTCCAGCTTGCGATCCCAACCCAGCCTCACAGAGAGGTCTGGCCACTCATTTATTGGCTGTGTCCCTGGATCTGCAATCTACAAGGATGTAGGGAATCCAGGATAGAGGTATAGCAGGAAGGGGGACCCCTTCCAGGGCCCAAAACTGGGCTCTTGTCTAACACTCAGAAATGAATTGTCCAAGGAGACACATGTGCTGACAAAGCAAGAGATTTTATTGGGAAGGGCACCCGGGTGGAGAGCATGAGGGTAAGGGAACCCAGGAGAACTGCTCTGCCGCGTGGCTCGCAGTCTTGGGTTTTATGGTGATGGGATTAGTTTCCGGGTAGTCTTTGGCCAATCATTCTAATTCAGAGTCTTTCCTGGTGGTGCACGCATTGCTCAGCCAAGATGGATGCTAGCGAAAGGGATTTTGGGAAGTGGACAGACACCCGGTGTCTCCTTTTGACCTTTCCCGAACTCTTCCGGTTGGTGGTGGCTTATTAGTTCCGTATTCCTTATCAGGATCTCCTGTCATAAAACAACTCATGCAAATGGTTACTATGGTGCCTGGCCAGGGTGGGTGGTTTCAATCAGTGTGCTTCCCCTAACAGAGGTGGAGGGAGCATGGGACAGAAGGAGCCCACTCTTATTGAGCACCTAGTAGCGGCTTTATAGAAGCCGGTGACTTCTCTTTTCCACCACCCTCGACGTGAGTTCAAGTGAGCAATTGAGGAGGTGACATGACTTGCCTGAGTTCACACACAATGAGAGGCAGACAGGCTCCCGGCACAGCTGTCTGCCTCTCGGGGCGGTGCTCCTTCTGCCACCCCAGGCTGCAGCTACAGAGGGCGAGACAGGACCAGGGCGGAGGGGGGTTTACTAGGGGAGAGGCCTTACACATTTTTCCTGGAAAAAAAAATCTTTCTAAACCACCACGGTTTTGTGCACACCGTTCTTTTTATTGAACAAGGACTGTGTGTGCTGGGCCCTGTGGTCACCAAGTCCCTGAGGTGGTGGGACGCGAGGCTTAAAGGCAAGTGCTTGCCCTAACCAGGAACGGCTAGAGCCCGGCTGGCGGGTCCAGGGACCTGCCTGTCCAGCCTCTGGGTCTCGTTTGCAGCTGAGGTGTGGGGTAAGAAACCTGGGCCTCTGAGCAGAAGGGATCAGAGAGGAAACACAGAAACAGCTCAGGAAGGTGCTTTGGCCGCCAACCCCCCACAGGAAGAGAAGCAGCTGCCTCCCTCTTAACAGGGACCTTTGACCAAGCTCAGAAAATTCCTGGCTGAGGCAGGCAGGGAGTGGGGCTTTTTGAATGGGAGAAAGGATTTTTCCTTTTCTAGAGAGGTTTGGGGTAATCCCACTTCCTTTTCTCTGCCAAGCTTTATCTTTGTGTAAGAATTCACACACGTCCCCAGGGGGCCCCAGCTGCACAGCCGCTGTGTCTCCTCTCTTCAGGATAGGTAAGTAATGGGCCAAATTTAACATGCTTAGGTTTTACTAAGCATTTTGTCTGAGCATCCGTGATGGTCCAGGGAGATGAGTTGCCGGAGCTGCAGGTCTGAAGAGGGGGTAAGCTCCCTGCTCCTCAGAAGGCCAGGAGGGGAAATGCCCAACAGCTGGGTTAGGAAAGGGGCTGCAGGCAGAAGAGGATGAGGGAAAAGGAGCCAGCCTCGTGATCACCCCACCTCCGACGTGTCCCAGGATCAGGGCTAGTTTTCTGAGGATAGGTGATTTCCAGTTTCCGAGACAGAAATGGCAGACAAGACAGAGTGCCTTGGTTAAGAAAAAGAAAGACAAGTAGGAAGGAAAATTAGCTCCTACCTTGATCCCAACTAGTGCTGTGAACACAGGTGACAGGGATGCACACTCTACCGTCAGGGACCTCAGAGCTGACTTAGGGAGACTCCGAGCCGGGCAGGGTGTTGCACCAGAGAACTGCAGCAGACAGAGGTGGAGATTGAGGAAGCAGGGGCCACCAGCTGCCTGGGGTGGTGTTGGGCAGATCTTGAAGGATGAGTAGGAGTTTGCCGGGTCAGAGGGGGTTTCCCGAGGGCATTGTAGGCAGTGGGAAATGGTCGTGAGGAAGCATAGAATTCAGGGGTAGAAGACAGGCGGCTGCACATAGGTTTGTGTTGTTGTAAGGCGGATGCGAAGGAAGGATGGCACAGACCGGGAAGACGGGTACAGAGGAAATGGGACTGGCGCCAGCAGCAAATATGAAGGGCAAACCCTCGGCACAGACCCGAGGGGACGGAGGCCCTGGGCATCGCAGGTCACCGGGGATGGATGACAGCAGAGCTGGGTGAGGGGGAGATGGGCGGGGGGGAAGCCCGCCAGCGGCGAAGAGAGAAAGCCCAGCCTCCGCCGGCGTTCCAGGCGACCTGGCCGACCTCCCAGACGGGCTGGGCGGGCACCGACGGAACGGCCCCGCCGGCCCTGCGCGCGCGAGGTTCCTGGAGACAGGTAGGAGGCGGAGGAACAGGACCCGTGGGCCCGGGGCGGCTCACCTCCGGGCTGCTGCAGGAATTTGCCCGCCCCCCACCCCCAACCCAGCTGCCTGGGAGAGCGGTGTCGGAGGAAGTGGGGGTCCTGGGAGGAGACCTGCCTCCGGCTCTTCGCTGGGGCGGAGCCCGCTCCGGGCCGCGGGCCCTCGCGCCGGGATAGGGGAGGTCGTGAGCGAAAAGGAAGCCTCGGAGGGCAGAGGGCCGGGCTGAAACAGACGCAACCCCGGGCGGCCCACGCCAACCCTCCGGCCTCCTCTGCGCTTCCCTCCGTCGGGTGCCGTTCCGGAGCGCAGGGTCCCGGAGACCGCGCGCCCCTCTTCCCTGGTGCTGCCGCGGCTGTGGCCCTGGAGCGCCCGAGCCGGGTGCCGCCCCTCTCCGCCTCGGGGGCTGCAGCGGGCCCCTTCCCCCGCGAGGCGGGCGCAGGGGACATCTTCGCGTGGAGACCGGGAAGGGCGCGCGGGGACCCGACGTCCGGTGCGAGGCCGCAGACCACTCGGCGCGCGTCCGCCGCTCCCAGTAGCAACTCCTTAAGTTCTTTTCTCCTGTCCTCCCTGCTGTCTCTCCTTTAGCTGCGTTATTCACCCCCGGCGAAGGCAGTCTCTACTTCAGAGAAGCAGCATCTTCGTCGTTAGCCCTAGCACGCGGCTTCCCAGGCACCCCGGCTTCCCCTCTTGCGCGCGGCTCTTCCACGAGGGGTCGCAGAGCCCAGGCGGGGCCTCCACCCCTCACACCGCCAGCCCCGGGAACCCCTGGTTTGCAGTGAAAATGATGCCTACATGAATCACTCTTGGTACTAAATTGACGCAGTATAGATGTGCCAGGTTATATTTGGCTGAACTTGGCTTAGTACGCTCTATTTTATTCTTGTAAACTGAAGTCATTTTGTGCTTAAGGAAAATTAAAGAGAACCATGGTGGAGTTAGATTTTAAAACTTAAGCATACAAGTCAGTACTTGCTTAATGTTTGGTACTGAAAGGGGCACATTGAGTATGCCATTTTCCAGCACGGTGACATGTACACACTTGCACACATACTGCGCACACGCACCAGACTGCACTCTTCTCTGTGCATACTGCACTCGCACACGCCAAATCACACAGGCATTTTGTACACACACCCACCCCCACCCACCTGCGTAGGGAGCCTGCTTGTGGAACTTCTCCGGAGCAGAGAAACGCTGCCTTGGGTTTAAAGTAAGATACAATCAACATATTCAAAGCTTTTAAGCTAAGCTTTTAAAGTACCTACAGAGACTTTTTAAAAAGTCTTTACGAGTTTTTAAACAAGTGATGTAATGGCTTTTAAAAAAGGATCTCTTGCTGAATGAAAACAGTGAGTCTGAATGCTTTGATTCTGAACTCCTGTCTTTTAACCAATGTTTTGAATTGCTCTTTCTTCCCTCTGAAACCCTGAAAGAAGTTACTCTTGAACTTTTAGAAGCCAGTTGTAGACGGGCCTGCGCTCCCTCACTGTATAAGACCCTCCACTGCGACCGACGGCGTCCCCTCCAGTCCCTCTGCGGGTGTGCGGGTCACCTGTGGGAGAGAACGGGCCGCCACCTCCGCGCTGGCCCGGGAGCCGGCGGGGAGCGCGGGGCTCGGATGGGTGGGGCGGTGCCTCCTCCCCGCCCCGCCCGCTCCAATCCCCGCCTCTCCCGCAGGCCCGACCGAGATGCGGCTGCTGCTGCTGCTGGTGCCCCTGCTGCTGGCCCCCGTGCCCGGGTCCTCGGTGAGTGCGACCCTTCCTCCCGCCCCCAACCCGGCCGAGGGTCGTCGCGGGTCGGAGCGCCCGATGGCTGGAGCCAGTGGCCGCGGCGCCATCCCCAAGAGAAGCCCACTGTCTGGATGGTGGGGCGGGAAGAGGAGAACCCTCGGCCTGAGCGCCTTCAAAGGCGGGTGGGACCTTGCAACCTCTGGTGCCCAGAACTTCCCGTCTGGCTTTAGGGAACAGTTCTCAGAATTGGCAACTTCCCAGCGGCTCCACCCCTCCTTCAGAAGGTTCTGGGCGCACTGCTAATGCTGCGGAGGTCCAGAGGGGTGGTCTATCACGGTGGAAGGAAGAAGGGTCCTTGCTGGCACCAGCTAAGGAGCAGGGCCAAATGGCCATCCCACCAGACGTCTGCCACTTGCCTATTGACCAAACTCGGCTGCCTCTCAATGGGGGCTATTTGGACCTAGAGATTTGGGCTGCCAGGCCCCTTCTCCACTGCCACTGGGACATCTAGATGCCCCTGGACAATCTAGAGCAGGGCTGTTCAATAGAACCTTCTGAGATGATGGAAATGCTCTGCATCTGTGCTGTCCAATAAGAGAGCCACTGGGTTCATGTGGTTACTGAGCACGTGACATGTGGTCAGTACAACTGAGGAACTGAATCTTACTTGATTTTTAAAATTATTTGTAACTGGGCTGAGTCTGTTGCTACGTGCGTGCTGCTCTCTACTTGCAATGTGTGAGCTTCTCATTGCATTGGCTTCTCTCGTTGCTGAGCGCGGGCTCCAGGGCGCACAGGCTTCGGAAGCTGTGGCACTCGGGCTCAGTTGTGGCATATGGAATCTTCCCAGACCAGGGAGCGAGACAGTGTACCCTGCATTGGACAGGCAGATCCTGAACCACTGGACCACCAGGGAAGCCCTTATTTGATTTTAATGAACATGAGTTTAAACAGCCTCATGTGGTTAGCGGCTACCGCATTAGTGGAAATTCAGAGAGTGGATACAGGAAGGCAACTGGTGATCACAGTAACTGTTTCATTACCAGGGGCCTGAGGGACAAGGCTCCCTGGAGAACCTACCTGGGTTCCAAGGAGGTGCAGGGAATCTTCTAGATCACAGGCCCCACCTTGGGGGAGGGGACCGTGTGCTGAGCTGGGCTTGTTCCTGGAGCTGCTCCTGCCTGGCTTCTCCCGCGTTGACAGGATGGAGGGCACAGATTCCGTCCGCCCCTGGAGAGGGCTCCGTGGGGGGGAGACTCACAGCCCTGCCTCCTGAGGCCCGCAGGAGGACCCCTGAGAAAGGACCCACACTGTTCACTGCTTGGGGAGAGGCAGGGTGATGCCGTCTCTGTGGAAATGTGAGTGAAGGCTGAGAAGTCCTCCTCCAACCAGGGGGCAGGCAGGGGTGGGAGTCAGCAGTGGGCAGCGGGTTTGGCGTGGGCCTCAGAGCAGAGAGTGGGCTAGAGCCCCCTTCCTCATGCCCCCTTCACCACCTTCTGGCAGCCCCGGGTCACCTCTGCTATGCCGGGGTCCTTGTTTCCTCAACGCCACACCCTGAGGTCCTCGCCACAGACTTCGTCCTCGTGCCTGGCTGCACTGAGGTCACGGCTTAGGGGGGAGGGGGGGTGTGGTGAGTGTCAGGACACCAGGATGAAACTCAGAACCACCTCCAGCATCTGTGTGACGCTAAGCAAATCATCAGATCTTAGATTCCTTTAAATTGGAGAGTAATGACGCCCACGCACAGGTTGCATGCAGGTGAAATGAGGGATCCGAAGTAACCTGGGGCCTGTTAGGCGCTTTCTCCCTTAGAAACACCTGGGTCCATGGGGCTGGGATCCCTCCTTACCCGCTGCACTGTCTGGGGGAGGGTGTGGCCCAGGCTGGTTCTAGCTGGGGGTGGGACTGCCCCATGGCCCAGGCTGGTTCTAGCCGGGTGAAATACCTACTCCCCCGTAGCCCAACATGATCGTAACTGGGGGGTGGGACGCCCCCCTCCCCGTAGCCCAGGCTGGTTGTAGCTGGGGGTGAGACCCACCCCCCCTCCATAGCCTAGGCTGGTTGTAACTGGGGGCAGGACCCCCCCCATGACCCAGGCTGACTCTAGCTGTGGCGGAACCCCCTCCCCACCATCCCCAAGCCTTCACGGGATCATTCTCAGTGCTGACAGGGGTCAGCTGGAGCAGAATGAATAGTAAGTTAAGGACGACTGACACATCATGCCTCTCGCCGCCCCTACCCCAGGGTGGTCAGGGGAGGCTTCACAGGGGTCTTCCACTCTCCTTGCCTCCGGTCTGTTCCCACTCCCACCCCAGCACGTTGGGCAGGTGATCCCCCGGGAACAGTGTGGCAGGAAGGGGGGGTTCCTGAGTTGCCCAGGTGGGGGTTGGAGGAGGAGCTGGTAGGGCGCGGAGGGCAGCAGGAGGCAGGTGAGGACAGGCCCAGGTGAGGGTGGACTGGACCAGCTCACTCTGGCTTCACACCATCACGCCGCCAGTGATAATTACAGAGAAACGCGATGTGTCTGTGCTGCTCCTGGCTGAACGCGCTTCCCTTTGCCAGAGAGACTACAGGGCCAGGCCTGGCTCTCAGACGCCTGCCCCTCCCCGGACTGCACACGGTGGCAGGGCGCCCCTTGTTGCCTGTGCACACCCACAGGCCCAGCCTGGGGGCAAGAAAGGGTGGATGGGGGGCTCAGGTCTCCTGCTTCAGGAGTGAGCCTGCCATCCAAGCAGGCCTTGGTCAGAGGTAGTTAGTAGCTAGGACGAGGCCGGCAGGATAAGAAAGCGGCAATTCCCTTGAACCGCTTCCAGAATTCTTATGTTGTAGTGATGAGCCTTCCCTCTTAAAGAATCTGCCTCCAACGCATGAGACTTGGGTTTGATCCCTGGGTTGGGAGGATTCCCTGGAAAAGGGAATGGCTTTCCATTCCAGTATTCTTATCTGGAGAATCCCATGGACAGAGGAGCCTGGCAGGCTACAGTCCATGGGGTCGCGCTGAGTCGGACAGGACTGAGCGACCAACACTTTCACTTTTTACAGCGATGAGTCTGGGGGGAGGTGCTTATCATCCCTGGAAAGTCACCCTCTACCCCCGACACTCAGTACCTTCCCCTTTAAAATAGGAACTGATCAAGTAAATTTCAGTTTAAATTTCACGGAACACTTTTATATCCTGGTTTTTAGAAGCTCGGAGATCTGGCCCACTTAGAAGTGAAGGGTAAATGATTTGAAGAGTGAAAGCTCAGACTTTGATCTGGTTGGCCCTTCCTTCTTGGTTTTGTATGTGGTTCAGCAAACGTGTATGAGTTGTTCTGATTCAGGGTTCATGGTTTTATTATAAACCAAGGATAACTAGATGTTTGGCACTGGGGCGCTAGAAGAGCGCTGGGCATAATCTGCATATGTGCAAACCTCCATCCTCACCCGAGATCCTGGGTCGTGGCGGGAGGCTCACTACGTGAGGAACAGTTTGCTTTTCCACATGAGAACTTGAGTTCTTTCTAGGGAAAATGGCAGGGATTTTTTCCTCTAGAGATTATTATGTTGTGATGCCCTAAAATAAAGTCCCCTTCAAACAAACATGACATATTTCCAATCCACGTTTTGCCTCCCAGCAAGAAAGCAAGTCTAACACCCGTCCATCCTCAGGCCTCATCCAGTGTCCCCCTTGGTTCCCCAGGTGAGGTTGGTGGGAACCTGGTAAAGAGCAGAGGCCTGGAGTGCAGCCAGCCCGCCGTTGTGTCCACTCGTCCCTGGTGGCTGCCTCTCTTCATCTCTTTTCCATGCACCGGGACGGTCAGGTTGTTCTGTGGAGTAAATGAGAGAATATATGTGTAGCATGTGGACTTCTGAAGTCAGCTGCAGGGTACCAGATCCTTCTGGCGGGAACCTGTATCCATTAGGATCATTTTCCTGTTAGAGTCCCAAATGACAGTCCTTCAACAAAAAAAGACCCGATTCCTCTCTCTCATAAACACGCATGGTCAGAAATCTAGGGATGTTCTATCTCACCAAGTGCTCCAGGATTCTTGTACCTTTGCTTCAGTGTTTGAAACTTCTGTTCCTAAATTACCACATAGTTTCGAAGGCTGCTCCAATTCCAGCCATCACATCTGATTTCCAACCAGCAGGAAGGAGTATAGGAGGACTAAGAAAAAGGACAAATGAACACGCAAGCTATCTCTTAAGGAGATTACAGGCACACTGTTTTATTATGCTTTGCAGCTAGTGCATTGTTTTTTTATAAATTGCTGTGTTGAGAGGGTCTATCAATGTCATTTTTCCAACAGCATTTGCTCACTTTGTCACATTTTTTAAATTCTCAAAATATTTAAACTTTTCAATCATTATTATGTTTGTTATGGTGATGTTTGATTAATGATCTCTGATGTTACCACTGCAAAAAGATTATGACTTGCTGAAAGTTTGGGTGATAGCTAGCATTTGTTTAGCAATAAAGTACTTTTTAATTGAGGTACATACATTATTTTTAATGCCATCACACACTTAATAGATTCTAGTATAGTACAAACAACTTTCACGTGTACTGGGAAATCCCCAAAGCTGTGTGATCTGCTTTATCACAATACTTGCTCTATTCTGGTGGAACCAAGCCTATAGTATCTCTGAAATATGCCTGTACTGGAGACTGCTAGGAAAGGAAATCTTGCTCAGTCGTGTCCGACTCTTTGCGACCCCATGAACTGTATATACAATGCATGGAATTCTCTAGGCCAGAATACTGGAGTGAGTAGCCTTTCCCTTCTCCAGGGGATCTTCCCAACCCAGGAATCGAACCCAGGTCTCCTGCATTGCAGGCGGATTCTTTACCAGCTGAGCCACAAGGAAGGCTGTTACCCAGCATCTTTCATGTACATCTCACTGACAAGAATTTAGTGACATAGCTGTGGTTGGCTGCAGGAAACCTGGGAAATGAACTTGGGTGGGAGGGCAGCCAGCTATCCAGCTAGGAGTCAAGAGTTCTCTTAATGGGAGAAGGGGAGGATGGATACTGGGGAATTCCTGGGGGCCCCTGCCACAGCTTGGCAGGAAGAAATCACCACCCCATCCTAACACACACGTGCACACGATTAGATTAAGTTCTTACTAGGCCAGAGTTACAAAAACATGGCGCTGCGGGTGGACGGCATTCCCCGCACATGTGGAACCCATCCTACCTGATGACATGCCGGTCCTCCTGCGCTTTTATATCTCCCTCCTGGGAGGATATGCTCTGCTGGTCCGGGGGCTTTCATTCAAGGGCATGCTTGTAGACATCTTGGTTCTCAGACCAGACTCTGCCCAGCCAGGGGATGTCATGGTCAGACACGATCAGAGGAGAGCTCTCTGCCTGCGGCTTGCCCATTGTACTGGGAACATAGGGGCTGCTGGTGGAGGCGGCACTGATGGATGGGAAGGCTGGGTTGGCTCCCAGCTCCTTATGGTGAAAGCTGGCTTGTTCCACAAATGAGGATGTTGGAGTGCCTGGGGGAGCTGCAGTCCTGAAGGCTCGGCTCTAGGAGACACGGTCTCAGGCTCCTTGCAGGGGAGGGCGGTGCTCCAAGGCCGGGGGTGTCAGGGCAGCCCGGAGCACTCTTGTGGGGGCTCCGAGTGCTGACTCCCGCTGCTGAGCGTGTCCATCTCTAGGCTCCCCAGGTGAGGCGGCAGAGTGACACCTGGGGCTCCTGGGGTAACTGGAGCCCCTGCAGCCGGACCTGTGGAGGGGGCGTCAGCTTCCGGGAGCGCCTCTGCTACACCCAGAGGTAGGAAGGCGGGGATGGGCCAGCTTGCTAAAAGAGGGTATGCGCGGGGCAGTGGCTGGGTGTCCTGGGCCAGTGCCAAGGCCACAAGGGCAAAACCTACCACACGACAGATTTGTTCTGGGAGCAACATCAGTGGAGAACTTGAAATCGAGTCATTTCCGCATACTGACACTGATTGCAGCGACAATCTTATTTCAGGGAGCTGGTGCCATTCCTGCTTCATCCACCCCTGAGTCTCTAGCTTCTCTGGCAGTACCGGCAGGTGTAATGAATTCTTGTTGAATTAACGAATAATCCTCAAAAATTCCTAACGTGTGCGGTTTCTCTGCCGTCAGCCCCTTTGTCAAGTATAGATGTTTCTCACTCCAAGTGACTTATTAAGTTCCTGCTGTGTGCCCTGCACTCTGATGAGTACCATAGGGCGCAAAAGAAGAGGTGATGACGCTCTCCCTGTCAGGGGGTTAACAGTTCCTGAAAACTTTGCCTGAAGAGGCAGAGAGAAGATACTATTCTAAGTGTCTTATCTACATTTACTCCCCTTAAATGGCAGAATAACCTTACCAAGTGGGTATATATTGCATCTTATTGTATCTCCAAGGACAGAATTTGAGTCTTCTCTGGGAATATGCTTTAAGAGGCAGAGTGGCCCCAAGTTAGCCAAGCTCTAGGCTAGTTAGCCTTCTGGGTGGGGCTTCTCCCAGGTCCGAACAGAGGGCTCATTATACCTGCCTAAGGGGGTTTGTGCGGAGAAGGCAATGGCACCCCACTCCAGTACTCTTGCCAGGTCGGAGGAGCCTGGTGGGCTGCAGTCCATGGGGTCGGTAAGAGTCAGTCACGACTGAGCAACTTCACTTTCACTTTTCCCTTTCATGCATTGGAGAAGGAAATGGCAACCCACTCCAGTGTTCTTGCCTGGAGAATCCCAGGGATGGGGGAGCCTGATGGGCTGCCGTCTATGGGGTCGCACAGAGTCGGACACGACTGAAGTGACTTAGCAGCAGCAGCAGCAAGGGGGTTTGTGAGCCCCCTCCTCTCTGCCACCCCTCTGGCCCAGCAGTGCCCTCCGAAACTGGGGGTTGGGGGGGACCTGTGGGAGGGCCCCAGGAGGGGGCAGGTGCTGGGTCGTGGGGCTTCAGCTTTTCCCAGTGCTCTCGCCCTGCAGGAGAGATGGCGGCTCCAGCTGCGTGGGTCCCACCCGGAGCCACCGCTCTTGCCGCACGGAGGTAAGGTATCGCCCCTGCGGGTGGAGCACAGCTCCCCGGACCCCCGCCTCGGCTGACATACTGGCCTCGGGAAGCCCCCCACCCCCGCACGTGGGCGCACGGCCGCCGCTTCCTCACCCCGCCGCCTGAAATGATACCTTCGCCTCGTTAGCCCAAGGCCCCTGGAGGGGGGCTGACCCCCGCCTCCCCGAAGCTGCAGCAGGGGGACGGCGGGCCCCAGTGGTGGACCCACAAGCCCCCTCCCTTGCCCCCTCCTCCCCACAGAGCTGCCCGGACGGCGCCCGCGACTTCAGGGCGGAGCAGTGCGCGGAGTTCGACAGCCAGGAGTTCCAGGGGCGGCGCTACAAGTGGCTGCCCTACTACGGGGGTAAGCGCGCGGTCCCCTGGGCGCCCCTGCTGCCCCGCCCTGCGTAGTCCTGCGCTGGGCCCCTTCTTTGGGCAATCTCTTTGCTACATTGACTTTGCATTTCGCAGTTCCCACTAACATATTGTGGTGCTCAATCGTTCAGTCCTGTCCGATTCTTTGAGGCCCCATGGACTGCTCTGCCCATGAAACTTTCGAGGCAAGAATGCTGGAGTGGACTGCCATTTCCTACTTCAGGGGATCTTCCCCGACTCAGGGATCCAGTCCGTGTCTCTTGCATCTCCCGCGTGGCAGGCGGATTCTTTACTGCTGGGCCACCTGGGAAGCCCTCACCATATTCTAGATGCTTGTCAAATACATTTAAAATAAAACCTCCAAAACTCCCAGCAGGGCATAACACTGGTGACCATTTTGAGGTTTTTCCATCCTTTCCCCCTGGGTATACAATGTTTCAGGCCAAGCGTTGGCCAGTTCTGTGCAGTTTTGAGCGGCCTTTTGCTTGGCCTGCTCGCTGAAGCCTTCCTCACTGGCAAGAGTCTCCAGGGGGGGGTCGGGGTAGGGTGGGGTTGAGACCTGTGCCCAAGTTTGGGCAAACTGCAGGCTGGGCTGCCCCCGGGCTTGGTGTAGCAAGAGCTCATTTACTCAGAATCTCTGGGGCTGGAGGCCATGCTCTGGGTAACTTTGAGGACCGTGTAGGTCATTAATTTTTAGAGCGATACAGTTCAAGAAAAACACAAAAATCACTAACATGGTGTAATTAAAACACTTTCGATGAGTCAGATATGCTATAGGATAATCCTTCCCAGTATGAGTTTTCACTGCTCACTGTAGATGACTCCTGGAAATTCTCTGGCACTCTGGATTCCAAATCAGTGAATATTTTACGTGCTGTGGGCTGGGGGAGGAGTCTTGCCTAGAGGTGGAGGCCCCAGTGGAGAAGTTTGCATTCATTGCTTCTGCTGGATCCTAAGGTGAGGGTATGTTGAAAATAATTTGCTAAGAACTGACTCATTGGAAAAGACTGATGCTGGGAAAGATTGAGGGCAGGAGAAGGGGGCGACAGAGGACCAAATGGTTGGATGGCATCACCAACTCAATGGACATGAGTTTGGGCAAACTCCAGGAGATGGTGAAGGACTGGGAAGCCTGGAGTGTTGCAGTCCGTGGCGTCGCAGAGTTGGACGCAGCTTAGCAACTGAACAACAACAAAATATGACAGAAAAATTAGAACAGAGGAAAGTTTAAAAAGGGTTGCCGAGGGATGCCTTCTTTGTGGTGGAGGTGATTACAATCCTGTTAGCATTATTCAAATAGATAAATATAAAAAAACAAGAAAATTACCTTAACCCACCTCTTTCATAGGATCCCTGCTAGCATTTCTTTCTAGTCCCTTTCACATTACTTTCTCTCTCTGTTTATGTATTTGTGATTGTTACATGGTATCACTTTGCATTCTGTTATAAACATTTCACCACATTATTGGCTAGTCTTCATAATCACAGTTTTTAATGGCACAATCCGCAGGTGTAATAATCTAGTGATAGTAATTAAAGAAAAAGAGTAGCTGACACTCAGGCTATTATAAATAGTAATGCTGAGATAGACCACTTCAAGTGTCTAGCTTTTTCCTTATTCTAGGATTTTCCCTTGACTTGATTCCCAGAGATATATCTGTTTCATGGAGAAGATCCTTTCCCCCCTGTGATGGTGGTGGAATTTTGAGCCCCTGGGGGTGCGATGGTATAGGACTTCCTCTCCGTGTATGTGTGTGTGTGTGTGCCTGTTTCTAGCCCCTGCCCACACTTTGCTGTTGCTTGCACAGGCCTCGAACCTCGCTCAGCCTCTCACCTGTCCCCTCTTGCTTACCGCAGCCCCCAACAAATGTGAGCTGAACTGCATCCCCAAAGGGGAGAGCTTCTACTACAAGCACAAGGAGGCTGTTGTAGACGGGACACCCTGTGAACCTGGCAAACGGGACATCTGTGTGGATGGCAGCTGCCGGGTGAGTTGTCCCCGCCACCCCCACCAGCTGGTTTGGGGCTCATTGCAGGCTGTCCCCCTACCCCCCCACCAGAGGCTCTCCTGACTGTGACGCCTTCTCAAGACTAGCTTCTAAGGTGCCTTGCATCACTGATGTCCTGAGGCCCTCTTACCTTTGCCCTTTGAAAATTCAACAATAAGAGGAACCCTCTGGGTGGCAAGTTAGAGAAGCCCAACTAAAAGTGACTTGAGGGGGAAAAAAAAGCCATTGAGGGAGGGGCTGGCTGGCTGCAGGGGCGTGGCTGATGCTCTGGAAAATCTCTCCTCGCTTGGCTTTCTCCTCTGGGTCTGCTGAGGGTTGGGCAAGTTCTTCTGGTGAGGTGTGAAGATGGCCCAGCAGCCCCAGGGTTCAGTTGTCCCAGCCTGGCCACCCCCTGGGGCAGGGGGCGCTGTTCCCCGGAGTTCCAGCGACCTGGGGTTGCCTCTGGCTTGTCCTCGCCTGGGGCTCCCCCGAACGCCTTGAACACAGCATACAACCTGCTGAGTGGCCCAACACTGCTGACCGGAAGCCGCGTCCACACGCTGTGGGAGAGAGGTGGCTTCCGAAGGAAAACGAGATGCTGTTGCTAGAGAAGGGGACGCGGGTGCCCTGCAGGCAGGAGGGTGGATGATCAGCTACCAGCCAGGTTCAGGGCTTACTCGGCCCCGGAGACCAGCGAATGGTTTCCGCGGCGGCCAGTGTTCCAGTCCGGGTGTGACCGTGACTCCCCCGGGTCTCTCGCGTCTCCTCTCATCTCCGCCTGGCAGGTCGTCGGCTGTGACCACCACCTGGACTCACTGAAGCAGGAGGACAAGTGTCTGCAGTGTGGGGGTGACGGCACGACCTGCTACCCCGTCACGGGCGTCTTTGAGGCCAATGACCTCAGCAGAGGTGGGGTCCTCGTGGGGTCTGCAGACGGTTCAGACCAGGGTCTGTCGCCTGCCCCTTCCTGGTGTCTTGCTCGCTGGCGCGGCCCTGAGAAGGCGTGATCTGGTGCTCAGGTCATGCCTCAGGGTGGAGACCAAACCCTTGTCCAGGAGCCTGTGGGCTCGCACTAGGATCTCTGCCCACTTCTCCAGTGATGCCTGGGTGTGTCCTCCCCCTCCCCCCATCATCCCCATCTGTCCCCTCCCCTCCCATCAGTTCGGGTGCTGGACCCGTCCACCCTCTGTGCAGCTGTTTGCTCCTTCCGAAACGCTCTTTCCCAAGCCCCCGGCCCTGCTGTGTCCTACTTGGCGACCCCACCTGTGCGGATGGGCGCTGGGCAGCCTCAGGGCCAACTCCTCCCTGTGGCTGGTGGTCCTAGAGTGTCTCTGTCCCCCAGGCTACAACCAGATCCTCATCGTCCCCGTGGGGGCCACCAGCATCCGCATCGAGGAGGCAGCCGCCAGCAGGAATTTCCTGGGTAAGGACAGTTTTGGGGTACGGGGCGGGGCCGTGGCCAGGAGGTGGGTCCTGCCCTGGCAGCTGACTGGGTCGCTCCCCCGGCGCAGCGGTGAAGAGCATCCGTGGTGAATACTACCTCAACGGGCACTGGACCATAGAGGACGCCCGCGCCCTGCCCGTGGCCAGCACCCTCCTGCACTACGAGCGGGGAGCGGAAGGGGACCTGGCGCCTGAGCGGCTCCACGCCCGCGGCCCCACCTCGGAGCCCCTGGTCATTGAGGTGAGGGGGGAGGCGAGCACCTGGCCCCCAAGAGGCTGGCAGGAGGACCTCGGGGTGAGCGGGGGCAGCCCCCTGGCGTCTGGCCTCAGTGGGGACTCTCCTACACAGCTCATCAGCCAGGAGCCCAACCCGGGCGTGCGCTTTGAGTACCACCTGCCCCTGGGCGCCCCCCGGCCCGGCTTCAGCTGGAGCCACAGCTCGTGGGGTGACTGCAGCGCTGAATGTGGTGGAGGTGAGGGCAGCGGCCTGGGGGTGGGGGGACGCGTGGCTGTGTGCAGGGCTTGGCGCTCTCCTGCAGGCGCCAGCTGTGGGTGGGAGGTGGACAAGTAGATGCAGCATCTGCATGTCACAGGGGGCCACCTTGGGGAAACCCAGGAGTGGGGGAACTCGATGACGGGTTCCCTAGCCAAGTGAACCAGAGGGCTTCCTGGAGGCAGTGGCATCTCCTAGGACACGGTATTCCTTTGGCGGCGGAAGGTGGGCCTAGAGCCAGTGACCAAGTGTCAGAGAAGGGCTCCATCACCCACAGATAAAGCTCTCTCAGCCTCAGAGATGGCCACCTATCCAGGGGGGTCACTGAGGCTCGATCAAGGTGATACTCTGGATGTGTCCAGAAGGGCGCCTGGTCCAGAGAAGGCGTTGGGAGAACGTGGACTGATCGGATGCCCGCTGTGGCCGGGCCTCTGCAGGTCAGCAGACCCGCTGGGTGTTCTGCACCATGGACGACGAGGTCTATCCCGAGCACCTGTGCCAATCCCAGCCGCGGCCGGCTGACCGCCGCCCCTGCAGCTCGCAGCCCTGCCCACACACCAAGCGGTGAGGCCCTGCCAGCCCCTCTGCCCAGGCAGGGCCCAAACTCTTCAGTGGGAAGGGAGTGGAGACCTTCAGCTGCTTTAGGTGTTGGGAAAAGGAGGAGGCTGGGGGGCTCCTGACAGCTGCAGCTGGCATGGGGAGGAGGCAGTGGGGGGCCTGAGTGTGAGACCCTGGGTGGTTCTGTCCACCCTCGTGAGCCCACACAGTGTCCAGAATGTCCAAGCTAATGGCGGGGGCGTGGGTGCGTGGGTACCAGAGGCCCCATTGGTGTGAGCTGGCAGGGAATTGACGGATGCCAAGGAGTGGACCAGGGCTCAGGCCCAGGGGCCTGAGGGCATCGGCGATGCCTTTGTTTATGCACAAAGGACCTCTTACCTGCACCGGCCCAGAGCGTGGCACCTTGCTGGGGCCCAGCGTATGTGCAGGAGCAGGTAATCCTCAGGCTACCGGCTCGCTGCAGGGCTGTGCCGTCTTCCACCCGGTGGCCTTGGTGGCAGGCAGCTGGTCTCTTGGGATGGTGGTAGGCCTGGCTTTGCATGTGTGGCGGGGGTGGCCCTATTGTCCAGGTCCTGGGGCCACTGCACACGTGGGTGAGCATGGCCCCTTGGGGAGACGCCCCCCTCTGCTAAGATTAGACCTGGAGGGAGTGGAGTCTGGCTGGGGTGATGGTGATCTGGTGAGAAGCAGAAAGGGGTCCATGTGAGGACGGGAGCCCTGGGAGGGAAGCAGCCAGGCTCTGTGTTTATAGGGACCTGGCACAGTGGTGGGAATGGGTGAGCAGGGCTGGATCTGGGCCTTTGAGCAGGGCTCTCTGCCCCTCACCTGGACGGCCTGATGCTCAGAGGATGGGCCAGGGAGGGGGGCGGGGTCCCTGCTCGGCTCCTGGCCACCGCCCCCCCCCCCCACCCCGCCCCGCCCCGGACCTGGACCTCAGACCTAGCTGCAGGGCCCGCCTCACTGCGCTCTACTCCCCACCAGCTGGAAGACGGGGCCCTGGACCCTCTGCTCAGCCTCCTGTGGGGGCGGCTTCCAGTCCCGCTCCGTCTACTGCGTCTCATTTGATGGGGCCGGTGCCCAGGAGGCTGCCGAGGATGCTGAGTGCGAGGGTCTGCCTGAGAAGCCCCCAGGCAGGCAGGCCTGCAACCTGCAGCGCTGCGCAGGCTGGAGTGTGGAGCCCTGGAGCGAGGTAAGGCCCGGCCCCGATGGGATGGGGTGGCCATCAGGAGCTGGGTGGCAGGCCTGGGCGGCCGCCGGCAACACTAAAAAGCTCGTCATCCTCAGGGGAAGAGGCTCCTGGGAGACAAGGGACCTGCCAGGTGGTCCCGGAGGCTGTGGTCAAGGCTGGGTCTAGGAGCAGGGGCTTGGATCCCTGCTGCAGCGCTCTTCCTCCTCCTTGAGGGTCCAGGGCGGGTGGGAGAGAAGGAGCCAGGCACGTTGTTTGGGGGGTGAGGGAGAGGCTGCTGGCCACTGCTTCCGGCCAGCTACACGTGTAGCAGTTGCAAGTAAAGGAAAACACACTTCAGCCGCGTGTCTGCCGCCGTGGTTCAGGCTGCGTGACCTAGAAGGGTGACTCAGCCTCTTTGGGCCTGGGGCCATGGAGTGCTGTCTGCCCTCCATGCCAGGCTGGTGGGCTCCCAGCTGGGCGAGGACCAGCTCGCGCTGACAGCCAGGTCCTCACAGTGCTCTGTCAGCTGTGGTGCGGGAGTCCGGAGGCGGAGTGTCACCTGCCGGGGTGACGAGGGGTCTCTGCTCCACACCACGGCATGCTCCTTGGAGGACCGTCCCCCGCTCACCGAGCCCTGTGTGCGAGACCACTGTCCCCTGCTCAGTGACCAGGCCTGGCACGTGGGCGCCTGGGGTCTAGTGAGTACTGCCCCTCCCCCTTCCCCTGCCCGCCCCCCTCCCTCTCCCCACGGTCGAGTCCGGGTCCCTGGGTCTGATGTGTAGGACCAGGCATCCTCCCCTTCCCACTGCCTTGTGGGCACCCCCAGCCTGAGGGTCTCTTCCCCCACGCGGCGTGTTCTCTCTCACTCCCGGGGGTCCTCAGTGCTCCAAGAGCTGCCGCTCGGGCACTCGGAGGCGCCAGGTGGTCTGTGCCCTTGGGCCCCCCGGTCACTGCGGGAGCCTGCAGCCGTCCAAGCCCGCGGCCGTGGAGGCCTGCAACACACAGCCCTGCGATCTCCCTCCAGGTAAGGACGGGAGGGGCAGCTGGAGCCTGGCCCGGCCTCTTACCCTGCCGGCAACCTGGCCAGCACTTCCTGCCCCAGCGCCTCCGCCTGTGCCCTCAGCCCCTTGGACCACCCTCCTCTCAGGTCTCTGTGTGTGAGGCCTTTGCCGTCCACAAAGGCCAGCTCGGCAGCCTCACCAGGCAGCGTGTGTCCCCCGGAAGGCAGCACCTCTCCCCCACCCCCCCAGAGCTCTCTGTGACGGTTGTCACGCTTAGGTGCTGCAGTGGTTGGTTGTGGCTTGTTAGGCCTGCTAGCTGTAAGCTTCTTGAGCGCCAGGTCCGCTTCCTTCTTCTTGTTTTGTTCATTTGTTCAGTCATGTGCAACTCTTTGTTACCCCATGGACTGCAGCACGCCAGTCCTCCCTGTTCTTTACCATCTCCAGGAGCTTGCTCAAACTCATGTCCATTGAGTCGGTGATGCCATCCAACCATCTTGCCCTCTGTCGTCCCCTTCTCCTCCTGCCTTCAATCTTTCCCAGCATCAGGGTCTTATCAAATGAGTCAGCTCTTCCCATCGGGTGGCCAAAGTATTGGCTCTTCAGTCTCAGAATCAGTCCTTCTAATGAGTATTCAGGACTGATTTCCTTTAGGACTGACTGGTTTAATCTCCTTGCAGTCCAAGGGACTTTCAAGAGTCTTTTCCAATACCACAGTTCAAAAGCATCAATTCTTCAGCACTCAGCCTTCTTTATGGTCCAGCTCTCACATCTGTACATGACTACTGGAAAAACCAGAGCTTTGACTAGTCAAGACTTTTGTCGGCAAAGTGATGTCTTTGGTTTTTAATATGCTGTCTAGGTTGATCATAACTTTTCTTCCAAGGAGCAAGTGTCTTTTAATTTCATGGATGTAGTCACTGTCCACAGTGATTTGGGACCCCAAGAAAATAGTCTGTCACTATTTCCATTGTTTCCACATCTCTTTGCCATAAAGTGATGGTACCTACCGGATGCCATGATCTTCATTTTTTGAATGTTGAGGTCTAAGCCAGCTTTTTCACTCTCCTTTTTCACCTTTATCAAGAGGCTCTTTAGCTCCTGTTTGCTTTCTGCCATTAGGGTGGTGTCGTCTGCATATCTGAGGTTATTGATATTTCTCCTGGCAATCTTGATTCCAGCTTGTGCTTCATCCAGCCTGGCATTTTGCATGATGTACACTGCATGTAAGTTAAATAAGCAGGGTGACAGTATACAGCCTTGACGTGTTCTTTTCCCAATTTTGAGCCAGTCTGTTGTTCCATGTCTGGTTCTAACTGTTGCTTCTTGACCTGCATACAGGTTTCTCAGGAGGGAGGTAAGGTGGTCTGGTATTCCTATCTCTTGAAGAATTTTCTACAGTTTGTTGTGATCCACACAGTCATCAATGAAGCAGAAATAGATGTTTTTCTGGAATTCTCTTGGTTTCTCTGTGATCCAAAGGATGTTGGCATTTTGATCTCTGGTTCCTCTCTTTTCTAAATCCAGCTGCTTGTACATTTGGAAGTTCTTGGTTCAGGTACTGCTGAAGCCTAGCTTGGGTTTTGAGTGTTACCTTGCTAGCATGTGAAATGAGTGTAATTGTGCAGTAATTTGAACATTGTTTGGCATTGCCTTTTTTTGAGATTGGAATGAAAACCGATCTTTTTCCAGTCCCATGGCCACTGCTGAGTTTTCCAAATTTGCTGACATATTGAGTGCAGCACTTTCACAGCATCATCTTTTAGGATTTGAAATAGCTCAACTGGAATTCCATCACCTCCACTAGCTTTGTTCGTAGTGATGCTTCCTAAGGCCCACTTGACTTTCATTCCAGGATGTCTGGCTCTAGGTGAGTGATCACACCATTGTGGTTATCTTGGTCGAGAAGATCTTTTTGTTTGTATAGTTCTTCTTTGTATTCTTGCCACCTCTTCTTAATATCTTCTGCTTCTGTTAGGTCTCTACCATTTCTGTCCTTTATTGTGCCCATCTTTGCATGAAACGTTCCTTTGGTATCTCTAATTTTCTTGAAGAGATCTCTAGTCTTTCCCATTCTATTGTTTTCCTCTCTTTCTTTCCATTGATCACTGAGGAAGGCTTTCTCATCTCGCCTTGCTATTCTTTGGAACTATTCTTGCTGTTCTTTCTTCCTGTTTATACCCCTACAGAACCTAACTGGCACGTGGTCCGTCCTCAGTAAATGTTTGTTGAAGGGCTGAATGCAGAGAGGGAGGTGGTCCAGGAGAGATGTCCTTCACATTGCCTCTACCTTCCTGACCCCTTCGCCCCCATCCCCACTGGGAAAGAAGGTGTCATGAGGAGCTGTAGGACAAGGGGCACACGGGTTTGAGGAAGTGTTGTTGGGGGAAGGTGTGGGCTGGGATTGCGCAGGGGTGGCTGGCGGAGTGGCCTTCTGAGACCACAGAGAGGTGTGTTTGGCCCTGACATGCTAATGACGGGGAAATGGTAGGATGCCAATGGAGACACGTGGCAAGGTGGCTAAGAACCGGTGACCCAGAGTCAACGGCTAACTGGGTTCAAATCTCCCCTGCATTGCTGACCAGCCGTGTGACCGAGGGCAAGGCCCTCTCCTCTCTGATCCTCTGCTGGCCGAGCTGTGCAGTGGGGTTAATGAGACTGACTTTCTAGGCTTGTGGTGATCTCTTGGCATAGTGCCCAATATTGTGCATACACAATGCTCCGTAAATGAAGTTGTTGTTATTCAGTCGCTCAGTTGTGTACAACTGCAACCTCATGGACTGCAGCATGCCAGGCTTCCCTGTCCTTCGCCATCTCCCATAGTTTGCTCAAATTCATGTCCATTGAGTCGGTGATGTTATCCAACCATCTCATCCTCTGTCGTCCCCTTCTCCTCCTGCCTTCAATCTTTCTCAGCATCAGGATCTTTTTCAATGAGTTGGCTCTTCGCATCAGGTGGCTAAAGTATTCAGCTACAGCATCAGTCCTTCCAATGAATATTCAGGGTTGATTTCCTTTGGAATTGGCTGGTTTGAACTGCTTGCAGTCCAAGGGACTCTCAAGAGTCTCCTCCAGCACCACAGTTTGAAAGCATCAATTCTTTGGCACTCAGCCTTCTTTATGGTCCAGCTCTCACATCCGTATGGAGGGTGGGTTGCAGTAGTGGTGAGGCCCTATGGGGCCCTGGGCTGGGTTCCTGGGCCTGGCCTTTGGGCTACATGCGCAGGAGGATCCTTAGGCCCTTACAAGTCCCACTCCCTCAAGCCCCTCAGTGTCCCAGGACCTTGCACACCTTTCTGGAAGAGGTGGCCCTAAGCCTGCCCCAAAGAGGCATTCACGCAGAAAGGAAGGAAACGGAATGAGAGCTTCAGGCCAGGGTGAGTTGTGAAAGAAAGAAACCTTCATTGCTGTTTTCATAATTGTAAAAATAATGTGTGTTCCTTGTGGAAAGTTTGGAGAAATTAGAAATGTAGTATATACAGAGAAACTTACATTGCCCTTGATCCCAGCCATTACTGGATAAATCCTTAGTGTTTCTTTGTACCTGTGATTTCTGTATCTGCTTCCCTCCACCTCCCCCAGCGACATTTGGCATGTGAACATTTTCATCTTGTGATTTCTAGGGGCTCCACAGAAGTCCACTTGTGGGTGAGAATTTGGAATTTGGGTGGTTCCTGCTGTTTTGGGTACTTTCGTGCTGTAGCGCTTACTGGCAAGTGCCCTGGAGGAGGGGCTGAGTGTCCAAAGAGGGCTCCCCCGAGGGGTGGGCGTCTGACAGCCGACACGCTGGACAGTTCTGCTTCCCCCTCTTTCTAGAGCAGCACATGCCAGTAGAAATAAACAAGCCTAGATGTCATTAAAATTTTTCTAAGAACCACATTTTAGAAAGTAAAAAGAAACAAGTGAATCTGCATTTAATAATATGTTTTATTTAACTCAATAAAATATTTTTAGCCTGGAATCGGTATAAAAATTGTAGGATATTTTATATTCTCTTTTTCACAAGATTTTTTTTTTTTTTAATGAAATCTTCAAAGTCCACTGTGTAGTTTACACTTACAGCACATCTCATTTCAGACGCTGGAATCCCACTGGTGTAGTCGGTCTCGATTTAGATGTCATGAGGTGTCCAGTTGAAAAAGCAGATTCACCTACCCAACTCGTCCCAGGCATACTGAAGCATCTTCCGATAAGTGAATCAAGTGTCAGTGTTTAAATTGTAAATTTAATTCTGATTCAACAAAATTTGAAACTCAGTTTCTCGGTCACTCTGGCCCCATCTCCAGTGTTCAGTAACTGTGAGACCAGTCAGGACCCAGGCCTGGCCCTGGCCCAGCGTGGGGTTGGGGGTGGCGGCAGGTCTTTTCAGGGGGCTGCTCTTAAGGCTGGGGGGCTGCTGAAGGCCTCAGGCCTCTGGCTACGGCTTACGTTTGTCTGATAGACTCAGGGAGCCGTTGAAAGTTTGGGGGCTTGAAGTGACACCTTGAAAGATGGTTAGGACATTTGGTGCCTGCCTGAGGGTCAGGCTGAAATGGAGAGAGTGGGGAGCAGGCTACAGACATGTAGGCTCAGAGTCTGAAGAATGGAGGGGTGGGTACTGGCCGGCACAGCCTGACGTGCCTGGCACGTGGGAAGGGACCCCAGACCCTGAGTTAAGGCCTGAGACGTGGCAGAAGAGAGTCATAGGAGTCCTCACGTGTGAGAGAGGCAGGATGGGCTTGGCATAGAGGGACGGCCGGAATTCCCAGGCTGGCCCAGGGCCCGTGAACCCACGGCCAAATGTAGATAGGAGACCAGAACCCGGGAGAGAATTTGAATCAACCTCGTCTGAGCTTTTGACCCAGGTAGGACAGGCAATACATGGAAAACAAAGATTTGACCACACGTCTACCGGAATCTTCCAGCTCTAAATTATTATTTCTAAAAGTTCCCTGGGACTGGCAATATGTAGTCCCTATGGAGATGGACTTTTCACTTATTTTTTTGTAACTTTGTTACACTGTGTAGTGATATGTTTATTGTGGAAAATTTGAAAAGCACTAACAAATAGAAGGAAGCACCCCCACCCTCACCCAACCACCTGGCAAAACACATATACAGAGCATGCAGAAACTTTCACTGTGAGCATTTTTGTTTTTTTAATTTATTTTATTCAAGTAGAGTTGATTTACAATATGGTGTTAGTTTTTGCTGTACAGTAAAGTGATTCAGTTTTTATACACACACACACACACACACACATCCTTTTTTGTATTCTTTTCTCTTTTGTTTCTCTGGTGGTTCAGTGGTAAAGAACGGCCTGCAATGCAGGAGACACGGGTTCAATCCCTGGGGTGAGGAAAATCCCCTGGAAAAGGGACTGGCACCCCACTCCAGTATTCTTGCCTGGAAAATCCCATGGATGGAGGAGCCTGGCTGGCTACAGTCCATAGGGTTACAGAGAGTTGGACATGACTGAAGCGAATTGGCACGCATGGTCTATCACAGGATATTGCATATAGCTCCCTGTGCTATGCAGTAGGACTGTGCTGTTTATCCGTTCTCTATGTAATAGTTGGCCTGTGCTAACCCCCCACTCCCACCCTCCCCCTTGGCAACCACAGCTCTGTTCTCTGTGTCGGTGAGTCTGTTTTGTAGTCACTGTGAGCATTTTGGCCATATCTTTTTTTTTTTTTCATTTATTTTTATTAGTTGGAGGCTAATTACTTCACAACATTTCAGTGGGTTTTGTCATACATTGACATGAATCAGCCATGGACATTTTGGCCATATCTTTCTAGTATTATCTTGGGCATCATTTTTAAAAACTCCTGTTGTCCTCATTTTATCTACAGCCTTTTGCATTTTGTCTGTAACATTTTGTGATGAAAAATCTTTTTAAAAACCTTATTGAGGTTAATTATCATACACCATAAAATTCACCTATTCTAACGGGTACAGTTCGTGATATTGAGTAAGTTTGCCAAGTTGGACAAGAGATGAGGAGAAACTTTAATCACACAGGAAAGATGAAGAGCTGTGTGGCAAGCAGTCATGTGCCCACCATCAAGTTCTACAATTAATATTTTGTTGTAATTACATTTTCATCATCTACCCTCTATCTCTTCATTTATCAATTCAGTTGTTTTTAATATGGAATTTTTTATTGAGGTGAAGTTCAATAACACACAGTTTGGTGTGTGTATACCGTGTGTTCTTATTTGTTATGGTCTCAAGGTTGTATGACCACCAGCTCTCTCAGTTCAGTTCAGTTGCTCAGTTGCATCTGACTCTTTGCAACCCCATGGACTGCAGCACGCCAGGCCTCCCTGTCCATCACCAACTCCCAGAGCTTACTCAGACTCATGTCCATTGAGTCAGTGATGCGGTCCAACCATCTCATCCTCTGTCGTTCCCTTCTCCTCCTGCCTTCAATCTTTCTAGTTTCAAAAATTCTCACCACCCCATAGAAGTACTCTGTACCCATCAATTAATCACTCCCCATTAACCCTGATCCCCTTCCCTGGTAGCCAGATCTCTCTGTCTTTATGGATCTGCCAGTTCTAGATACATCAGATAAAAGGAACAGCATACCTTTTGCATCTGGCTTCTTTCACTGAGCAGAATGTTTTTGAGGTTCGTCTAAGTTGTGGCATAATCAGCACTTCATTGCTTTTTATGGCTAAATCGCATTCAGTCGTATGGATGTGCCCAGTTTGATTATCCACACATCTGTTGATAGATATCTGGGTTGTTTCTACCTTTTGGCTTTAGTGAATAATGATGCTATGAATATTCATGTGGAAGTTTCTGTGTGGGTTTCAGTTCTCTTGGGCTTATATTTAGAAGTGGAATTTCTAGGCTACTGTGTAACCATGTAACTGTTTTGAGGAACTGCCAAACTGTTTCCAGTGTCTCCACCATTCTGTATTCCCACCAGCAGTTGCTTGAGGGGTCCGCCCTCATCCTCATTCTCGCCGACCCTTGTTATCTCAGGCTTTCTGATTAGAACCATGCTAGTACCTGCAAAGGGGGTCTCCTTGTGGCTCCGTTTGCCTTTCCTTAGTGGCCGATGATATCAAGCATCTTTTCACGTGCTTATCGGCCATCCCTGTGTCTTCTTTGGAAAAGTCTTATGTTCAAGTTCTTTGCCCATTTAAAAATTGGATTATGTTTTCCTCAATCCAATTAAAAACTTTTGTGTTACCATTTTATATGTGGTTGGGATCAAACATAAATGCTGTCTTTACACGCGGCTTTTCTCTTTGCCAAACACGTGAAATGGGCGTTTTCTATGTGATGAGAGACTCTTTTGAAACCTAGGAAGGGTGTTGACAAAAACACAAGCCTGCTCCTTTTCACTTCTGTTCTCCTGAGTTTCCTGGGTCCCGCCTGAGCGGTGGGGAGGGAGCAGATATTGGGGGGTGGCCTTCCCTCTGCGCCCTGATGCCCCGGCTCCCTGCAGAGGTCCCCAGCATGCCGGAGGTGCACACCAGCCCCAGGGACCCCCGGATGTCTTTGGGCCCACGGGAGGCCTCTGCCTCAGGTGAGAAGCTTGGTGGACACCCCCAAGTCCGGGGGCCTTTGGGGTGGATGTTGAGGGTGGGGGCAAGTAGTTATGGGGGGAATGGGTGTGGAGAGGAGGGTCTGACATGGACAAAGACAGGGTGAAGGAGTCAGGCAGAAACATCACGGGTCTTTTGTTTCCTCCTCTTTTCAGATTTTAGAGACCAGTGGTGGGCACCCCAGGAGCAGCCCTCAGCGTGGGGTAACCCCAGAGGAGACCAAAGCCCACCCGTGTCAGCCCCGGGCCCCGCCCCATCTCTGCAGCTCTCCTCGTATGGGCAGCCTCTGCAGCCAGGCTCGGGGCCCCACGACTGCAGACAGAGCTCCCACGGGTGTTGCCCCGACGGCCACACTGCCTCCCTTGGGCCACAGTGGCAAGGCTGCCCTGGGGCCTCCTTGTGTCAGCAGAGCAGGTGGGTGCCTCTCCCCTCTCCCCAGGTCAGAGAGGGAAGGTGTGTCTTCAGGGGGGGTGTCTGATGGGTGGGGCAGTGTCTCTGCTCAGAGCGGGTGGGGTGGGTTAGCAGAACTCAGGAGCGGGACTCCAGGGCCGTTGTGCCTGAGCTGCCCAGTCTGGGCAGAACTGGGGACTTGGCTTCCTCCTCCTCCCACTGAGCTCCCTCCCCTTCCCACTGAGCTCCCTAACCTGCTGGGTGGGGGTGAAAGCCCGCCCCCCCCCCCCCCCCCAGCTGCCCCGCTCTCTCTGCAGAGATCAGCCTGTTGAGATGTAGCCTGAGGCTCAGGGATGGCAAGTAGGGTATGAATTCTAGCTCTGTGATTTCAAATCAAGCTCCCGCTCTCTCGGGCTGGGGTGCTAAGGGCCACGATTCTGGAGTCAGCAGCTTGGGGGTGAGTCTCAGCTCAGCCAGTAACCCAGCTGTGTGACTCGGGGCAAGTCACTTGACCTCTCTGGTCCTGGCTTTCTCTGCTGAGCATTGGGAACAGTGACAGCCAGTGACGGGCCACTGTGAGGCAGGACCAGATCACATGGTGCCTGGCACACCAGGGCTTGGACACGTTCCTTCCTTCACCTTCCTTCCCGCCTCCTGGCTGGTGGAGGGGAAGTAAGCCAGGGGCTCCTTTGACGCCTTCTCCTGGCCCGTCTCTCAGCTGCCTCCGTTCTGTAAAACCTCCCTGGGAACCTGGTGTCTGGGAAGCTCAGGTGACTTTCCACATTCTGGATTTTGTGTTGGAAGGTGTGAGTTGAGCATCTGTTGATTATTAAGGGTTCAGCTCCGCTTATTGTCTTCCTGTTGCCCCCCCGGGAGCCCCTGAGTGGTGAGTGGACGTGGTGGAGACTGGGGTTCGCCACATGGTTCGCCTTGCACGCAAGGACCCCCTGTCTCCCCACTCACCTGGTCAAGCCCCCCCCCCCGGCTCGGGGAGCCTCAGAGCCTGGATCCTGGGGTGCTGGAACTCAGGGCCCCTGGTGGGGTGGGAGTCAGGGCTGTGATGTCTGTCCAGGTTCGGGTGCTGCCCTGACGGGGTGACCGTGGCCGAGGGGCCCCATCAGGCGGGCTGCACGAGCTTTCACAGACGCGACGACGCCGGGGGCAGGCCGGGATCGAGAGCAGCAGCCTCTGCAGTGAGTGTCTGCTCACCCCAGGGCCACGAGTCCAGCCCGCGGGCCTGCTCAGTGCCACTGTGACGAGGGCTCGCGGCAGCTTTGACCTTGAGGAGGGAGGTCCCTGAAGCTCGCTGGCCTGGCTCATCCTCTCGAAGGCACAGGCTTCCGCGACAGGCCCGGGCTGGGGGTTCGTCCGACCTTCTCTGGGGTCTGATCTCCAGGGCTGGGGTTCTGCTCAATGGGGTCACAGTTCTGTCCCTCTCTCTTCCTGCCATCCTCCCCCCGGCAGCCTGGAGTCCTCCCACCAAGAGCCAGACCTCCATCTAACTTCCCAATCCTGGGCCCTCTCCCCAGGTCCCCAGTGCCCACCGGCCCCAGGCCCAGCAGAATGAGCCCAGCGAGTGCCGGGGCTCCCAGTTCGGCTGCTGCTATGACCACGTGGCCTCCGCAGCGGGCCCCCTGGGGGAAGGCTGTGTGGGCCAGCCCAGCTCCGGTGAGTGGCCGATCCTCCTCGTCCTTCCTGGTGGGAAGGCTCTCGTCCCACTCTGCTCCCCCCCCACCCCCCACCCCCCACCCCCCACCAGAGCCCCCCGACCTTCCTCCTGGCTGGCTTATCGCTCGTTTCTCCCACCAATACTTGCTGGCACCTGCCAGGTGCCGGGCTGGAGAACGGCGCTGGATTATCCTGCCCTACAGGTCATCCTCGCCCCCGAGTTTGCACTCGCAGCCGCCTGGCTGCCTGTGGGAGCCGGGAGCGTGGTCAGTGAGGAGTCCACAGAAAAGGAAGACCTGTGCTGCCCCTTGGGGCTCAGCCTCCTCCAGAGGCGGGGCGTGGCTGGGATGGATGGGGTGCCCACCCTGCCTGAGATGTGTCCTGGAGGGAGGACTGTGACGTGGGAGCGTGGGTGCCCATGTGCCAAGGACCGTCTCGGGGACGCCGGAAGCCAGGGGGCAGAGTCTGCAGGGAGCTGGGCACCTGGGTGAGGGGGCTTTAAGTGGAGGTCCTGGAGGGTCACATCTGAGTGTGGAGAAGGATGGCTGGGCTGGAGAAGGTTCTGAGCTGCTCAGGGGCCCAGGAACAAGGGTGGGCCCCCTCCCTGGGCATCTTGGCAGCCTGTGGGGGCTCAGGCAGGGCTGGTGCTTTTGCGTGAAGCACGTCAAGGGTTGGCTCTGGGGCTGTTCTATGTGCACTGGGGGGGGCCTGGGTCAGGTGGGGAGGAGCACGAGGGAGCCCGTCCAGGGAGGTCACAGCCCTGATCCTCTGCAGGGCTCCAGCTCTGGGGGTGCAGAGCAGGCTGGTTCTGCTGGGGGTCCCAGGGCAGTGAGCAGAGTCTATCCCCAGAGCCTGTCAAGGGCCCCGGCAGTAGTGTGGATGTGCGCTGAAGCGGAAGCTGGGGAGGGCCTCGCTCCTGAGTCCCGGGCGGCGTTTGCAGCTTCCCTGCTGGGTCCCGGTGACCTGCGTGCCCCCTGCCCCCTCTCAGCGTACCCCGTGCGGTGCCTGCTGCCCAGCGCCCACGGCTCCTGCACCGACTGGGCCGCCCGCTGGTACTTCGTCGCCTCCGTGGGCCAGTGTAACCGCTTCTGGTACGGCGGCTGCCACGGCAACGCCAACAACTTTGCCTCAGAAGAAGAGTGTGTGAGCGCCTGCCGGGGACCCCAGCCCGGGGCCAGGACCTCTGGCCAGAGCACCCACGGAGATGGTGGCGGCAGCGGTCCTGGGGGCCAGCAGGAGGCCGGCCAGCAGGAGCCCAGCCAGCATGGGCCGGGGCCTGTGGTCCAGAGAAGACCCTTGCCTTCCGGTGGCCTCTGGTGGCGAGACCAAGAACCTGGGCTGGGGGTGATGGACCACAGACAGGCCTTTGGAGAGGGGCCCTGGGGCCAGGAGACTGGGCCCAGTCCCCCTGGACTGAGCGGAGACGCAGGACGACCAGCGCCTCCTTCCCGTGGCTCCTCCTACAGGTGAGGCCCCCCTTCCCCGGGTGGGATGGGGCCTGGGGCCGGGGCTGAGCCTTTTAGGGCTAAAACCCTGAGATCAGCTGGGCCTCCCTCCATCTCTCACCTGGAGTCTTCCAGCCTGGGGGGCTTTGCTACCATCGTTCACAGGTGGGGAACCTCAGGCTTTGGAGACATGAGGCTTGCCCAGGGCCGGGTGGATGGTGGCGCCTGAATTCTCCAGCAGATCTTGCTGGTATGATCCAGGGCCTGTCTAGTTGAAGCTTAAGAGCTTCATGACCTTTGGCAAGTCATCCAGCTTCTCGAAGCCTCAGTTTCTCGACCTGTAAATGGTGACATGATCCCATAGATTTAGTGTGGGTCCCGTTCGTCGTCACTCTTCGACTGTGTCATATTCATGAGAGGTGGGAATATTAAAAACGATCAATCAAACTTTGAATTCCCAAGGGATCAGGCATGTGTTTGGTTCTCCAGCTTCTCTCCCAAACTCCATCCTGGGGCTCTGTGCCTATTCTGTGCTCATTATTTTTGGCTGTGCTGGGTCTTTTTGTGCAGGGTTTTCTCTGCCTGCAGCGAGCAGGGTCTACTCCCTGGTTCTGGGTCACGGGCTCTGGGCGTGCGGGCTTCAGTAGTTGTGGCTCATGGACTTAGTTCCCCTTTGGCATGTGGGTTCTTCTCGGATCAGGGATTGAACCTGTGTCTCCTGCATTGGGAGGCGATTCTTAACCACGAGACCACAAGGGAGGTCCACATTCTGTGCTCTTGCGGAAACAAGTTGAGGGCATAATGCCTGTGGGTATTTTGGCGGTGGAGTTGGGAGGGTGGATTCCTGATTCCGCAGGCTTCTGGAGTGTGGCTTCCATGAGCAGTACCTCTGGTACCCATGACGGGGTACCGGGCTTTCTGTGGGGACGCACTGATGAAGGGATAGTCCCTGGTGCTGGCCCTCATGTGACCCTCTGTCCCACCTTCCCAGGATCACCCTGGCGGGCTCGGAGCCCTCCGTGGTGCAGGCGGCCCTGGGGCAGTTGGTGCGGCTCTTCTGCTCTGAGGACGGCTCCCCGGGCCCCCACTCCAGGTGGCAGAAAGACGGGCGGCCCGTCTCCTCTGACAGGTGGGTGCAGCCAGCCCGCTGCCCCGCCCAGCCCCTCCAATTCCCGAGGATGGGAGGGTGAGAGAGCAGGGTCAGGGGAGCCAGGCTCGCTGTTGCCTCGGGACACAGCGCTCAAGCCCCCTGCCCGCCCTCAGGCACCAGCTGCAGTCCGACGGCTCCCTGGTCATCAGCCCCCTGAGGGCGGACGACGCCGGCACCTACAGCTGCGGCAGCCCCGGGCCGGACCATCACTCTCAGCAGGTCCAGCTTCGCGTCACAGGTCTCGTCCCAACCTCACCACATCATGTGGGTTTTTCTGGGCCCCAGGGTAGGGGTACCGGCTGGGGCGCCCCAACACTGGAGGACTAGGGCAGGAAGCGGGCCACGGCATCCTGGCAGTGGAGCCCCCGCGCTCTGGGTCGCCTGGGGCGGGCGTCTTGCCCTGTGTGGGCCTCCCCTGCCAGCCTCATGGGCACCCTCCCTTCCACCCGCTTCTCCCCACAGCTCACCCCTTGCTTCTGGCCTCACAGCAGGGGGTGACGTGGCCGTGCCTTCTGAGGCTGAACCGAGGCCCTTCCCCGAGACCAGGGACCCAGCCCAGGACCACAGGCCTCGGGACCCCAGCCTCGGGGGCCCCGCCACCGCCTCGCACCCGTGGCCCCTGACCAGGTGCGGGTGCTCAGCGCTGTCTGCTGTCTGCCTGGCCCACCGAGGGCCAGGGTCAGGGGAGGGCTTGGTGGGTGGGAGGAGGGCGAGGTGGACAGTCCCCGGGCCTGCGTGTGCTGTGACCGGGCTTGCCAGCCGCCTGCTCAGGGCTCTGGGAGGGGATGGCGAGGCTGAGCCTGGCCTCTGAAGAGGGGGTGGGAGTCCTGCCCACCACTGCGAGCTCTGGGGAGCGGAGCCCGTGCTGGCCCCTGGCCTCAGGGGCTAGAGGGCTGAGCCGGCCTAGAAGAGGGGAGTTTACAGAGCGGGCGCAGAGGGCTGGAGGGCCCACGTCAAGGATCTGGTGCAGGGCGGGCAGGACACAGAAATTCTGGGTGGCGGAGATGAGAAAGCTGGAGCTGGCTTTGAGCCTGGGTCCCTGATGGTTGGTGGTGTCTCCCAACCAGAACAAAGGGCTGAGGCTGGAGAGCAGAATCTGGTCAGGGTTGGGTGGAGAAGGGGCTCATGAGGCCGGGTAGGGGTCCCATCCCCAGGCAGGAGGGTGGTCAGGGGGCAGGCAGGGGAGGAGCCCCCTCATGGCTGAGCGATGCTTGCTCTGCAGGGTGCGTCTGGACCGGAGCCAGCCCGGGGTGCTGGATGCCCAGCCGGGCCAGCGGGTCCGGCTGACCTGTCGTGCTGAGGGCTTCCCGCCCCCGACGATCGAGTGGCAGAGAGACGGGCAGCCTCTCTCTTCCCCCAGGTTCGTTCAGCTCCCCTCCCCTGTCCTGCCTCCGACCCCGCCCCGTCTGGGCAGATGCCGTCCCCTGGTCAGACCTGAGCGGGACCCCAGGGCCTCTCGAGAGACGGGGTTGCGGGCGGAGGACTCCTTGGGCAGACCATGCTGGGGTCTTTGGGCCTTTCCAGAGTGTGGCTAGTGGACAGTTGTAAGAGGCCGGCCAACAGGTGATGGCCGAGGGAGGAAGTGGAGGCAGACACCCTACTGACTGTGATCCTAAGAGCTAACATATATGGAGCCCGTGCTGAGGCTTAATCTCCCTCACGTGACGTGCAGAAGAGCTAAAGGGATGCTGTTTTATCCACATGTGACACACAGAAGCTTAACACCACCCAGCTCCTAAGTGACCAAACCAGGACTGAGCCTAATGAATGAGTGTAGGAAAAAAAATTGAAACCCAAACCAGAGTTATTTTGTACCTGAAAACTTGCAATGATCTGCTTGTTGCCAGGTTTTAAAGTCAGGCATCCTTAAGTAAACGAGAGTGCCAGCAGCTGGAGGGTGATCAGACCCCGCTGACCAGCAGGGCCCACTCAGCCTCTCACCAGGGGAGGGGAGACCCTCCTACCACCTCCCCACCCACCGGGGCCCTTGGGGTGGAGCCACCTGACTGTGCTTGGCCCCCGCAGACACCAGCTGCAGTCCGACGGCTCTCTGGTCATCAGCCGCGTGGCTGTGGAGGACGGGGGCTTCTACACGTGTGTCGCGTTCAACGGGCATGACCGGGACCAGCGCTGGGTCCAGCTCCGAGTGCTGGGTGAGGTGCAGCCTGAGTGGGCGGGTGCGTGTGGCCAGTGGCCTCTGGGGTCTGGAGGGGCACCGCGGGCGTGCCATGGCTGAGACTGTCCCCCTCGGGCCCAGGGGAGCTGACCATCACAGGGCTGCCCTCCACGATGGCAGTGCAGGAAGGGGACACGGCCAGGCTGCTGTGTGTGGTGGCGGGAGAAAGCGTGAACATCCGATGGTCCAGGTGAGGCTGTTCTTGGCCCTCAGGCCTTCACCCCTGAACTCATACAGCCCAAACCAGGGGCAGGGGCGGGGGTCCACCTTTGTGCAGAATGTTGCTGCCACCAGCACCCCTCCCCCTTTCTACTCCTGCCTCCTGGCCTGGTGCCAGGGGAAGGGGCTACAGCGCCCTCCTCCCTTTATGGGGAAGCCCCCCCAGGACCGCTCTCTTCTCTGCTGGTCGGGCTATACACCAGAGCTTCTCAAGCTTGGCACTGTTGACGTTTTGGGCTGACAGTTTTGGTTGTTGGGGTGCGTCGGGCGATGTTCAGCCGAGTCCAGCCTCCAGGTACCTGTAGCACTCCCTCCCACGTCATGGCCACAGAAAGTCTCCAGGTGTGGCCAGATGTCCCCTGCGTGGTGGATGCTCTGCTGGGCTGAGAAACATGGGGCTCCACTCAGCTCTGGGGGCTTTGGGTGGTCTTTTACCCCAAGTCTGCTGGGCTTTTATTCATTCAGCAAACAGTTTGATGCCCCCTTCCTCCTTGTAGTATGTCAGGACGAGGCTAGGCACTGGGGAT
Organism: Dama dama; assembly: GCF_033118175.1. NCBI lineage: Eukaryota > Metazoa > Chordata > Mammalia > Artiodactyla > Cervidae > Dama > Dama dama. Next base: position 19,062,653 of record NC_083692.1, on the reverse strand, counting down.
CCTGGAGTAACCTGAGCCCCCACCCCGACACTCCAGGCAGGAAATGGCCCAGTGTCCCCCAGGCTCAGAGGAGGTTTGCCCTGAGTGCTTCTGGGTCAGTGGGCGGCTCTGGAGCGGGCCTTAGACTGCCTCCTCCCCGGGAGAATCAGCTCAGCATCCCCAGGGCCTGGAGGTTCTCCCAGCATCCTCTCTCCTCCAGGAACGGGCTGCCGGTGCGGGCCGACGGCCACCGCGTGCACCAGTCCCCGGATGGCACGCTGCTGATCCACAACCTGCGGGCCAGGGACGAGGGCTCCTACACGTGCAGCGCCTACCGTGGAAGCCAGGCCGTCAGCCGCAGCACCGAGGTGAAGGTGGTCCCGCCGGGTAAGGAAGGCCCACCCCAGGCACCTGCTTGTCTTCAGGAGCTGGCTATGTGTGGCTGGACATGGAGGGCACGGGCTCTACAGTTGGAGGGGCTCTGCCAGTTCCCGGTTACATGACTTGGGGTGGGCCAGTCATCATGTGGCCTGAAACAGCCCTGGGAGGGAACCGCAAGGGCCCAGCTGTGCTGGTTGGCCTGGATGGTCACGGCTGTCCGGGCTGTAGCACTTCACCAGGACCACGCAGGGCGTCGGGCCTGGCTGCCTCCTGTCTGCCAGGCTGAGCGTGGAACTGGCCAGGTTAGAGGTTGCAGTCTGGTAGAAATGTAGCTTAGTGAGCGGGACTGACGGGGGGCTTCCAGTTTATGAAGATAGGGACTGGGACCCAACCAGGGCCCGGCGCAGGGCTTGGCATCACTGGGCACTCAGGCTGAGTGCATATGCGTGAAGGTGATACCTTGGCGAAGGCACCATCCCGCAGGGGCCGCTTTTCACCTCGATCGTGTGCAGCAGATAGATCTCTTGTCCATGTATTTACCAAACTTTTACAAGACTTGAGACAGGCCAGAGTGCAGATTTAAGTGAGAAAGATCGCTGTCAGGAGGCCCCCAGATGGGCATGTCTGTGATTAGGTAGAGGCGTGTCTGCATGGGAAGCCAAGCTGGAACCAGAAGCTCAGTTGACGCTGAAGTTTGGTGGGGCTCCCAGTGATGCGTGGTCACCAAGAGGAAATGGTGTGATGGGACTGCCTCCGGGACGGCACACTTATGGCCTCAGTCCGGCCGTCTTCCTTCTGCCCCCTGTTGGATGAGTGTTGGTAATCTGAGACACTTTCTTTGGGGAAGGAGGGCACCTCTTTAAGGAGAAGGTATCTTCCTCTCTCCTTTAACTGTGTTGGTTCCGTCAATTAAGCCGTATGTATCTGCCGTCACCCATTTAAGCTTTTTGTGGCATTTCACCGCTTGAGGCTGCCTCGCTGTGCCCTGGGTTCATGGTCTGGTGGCATGCCGGAACTGCAGTGTTAGTATCAGGGGGAGGGGCCTTGAGCTGGTCCCACTCTGGTGTAAGGAACATAGTTCTACTGGGGACACCTTGCAAGCTTCCTTTTTTTTTCTTTATTGGAGTGTAATTGCTTTGCAATGTTGCGTTAGTTTCTGCTATACAACAAAGTGCTGTCAAGCTTTTACCTAAAGGTTTAGGGTGAGGAACAGAAAATGCTGTAAGGTTAAAACATGGGGGGCGGGGGTCACTCACACTTTCGTAATGGGACTGCCCCAGTTACGTGCTGGTTATTTTAGCCATGGTTACTGTGTGCTTCAGTTGCTATCATTAACTCCAGATGAGACGGCAAACACGGAGAGCTTATGTGACCATTTGCCCCAAGTCCCCCGGCTGGAAGGGGCAGAGCCAGGATGGTGCCCAGCCTGCACCACCACGCCCGGCACCTGCTCCCCTCTGGCTGTGATGAGCCCAGAGGCTGCGATGGCTGAGATTAGGTTGATAACCAAAGTGATGATTGTTGAAAATAAGCATAAATGGCTTGTTCTTTATGGAAATATAGGTAGTTCATACTCTTGTTACACTGATGAGCCAAGCCTTCACAAAGCCGTTGGCTGGTTAGGTGTTGTCTGTTAGTTGTATGTGGGGAGGGGGCATGGAGGGGGGGTCTTCCGCAGCCCCGTGGGGTGACTTTGGGGAGGTGCTGTCAGGCGTAAGCCAAGCTGAGCCCTGAGAGCCCCTCCCAGAAAGAAAAGGGAAGTTAACTAGACAAAGCGACTTCAGTCCGAAGACGAAGCAGTGGAATGAAACACTCACAGTGATTTGTAAGCTACGGAAGTGCCAAGCAGATTCAGAGGGAGGCACCCGGTGCTTTGTGCTCAGGGTTGCGTCAGCGCTGCAGGTCCCAGCCTGTCCTCCCGTCACCGGCCTGACGGGCTCTGCTGTCTCTGGGGAAGTGGGAACAGCTGGAAAGCTGGGGAGCTAAGTGACTGAGCTGGGGCCACTGAAGACAAAACGCTGGAAGTGGGAGGAAATCAGCAGTGAGAGCGAGCAGGCTGCTCTCGCCAACTCAGAACTGTGCTTGGGGCCGACCCCGCTCTCCTTGTCCAGAGGCCACGGCCGTGTTCATGCGGCTCCTCAGGTCTCAGTAGCCAGAGCAGGGGGCTGACTTCCAGAGATGTTTAATCAGCTGGAGAGGCAGTATCTGGGGGTCTGCGATGGGCTGTGCACTGGGGCGAGTGGTGGGGGTGGAGGGGAAGAGAGCTCCGAAAGAGTGACAGGAGGCCCACTGCACGCCGAAGCGGGGCCCATGGCAGTGAACACCGTGTGGCCTCAGCTGGACATACAGGTGTTACCGGGGTACAGTGACCCAGCATCTTTGGGAAGCTGGCGGTTATAGCGCTGCTCTCCTTTAGGGAAATGACGAGGCAGGTGAGTTTCCAGCCACACAGAGCTTTCTTACCACCCTCTCCCTACTGGTTTCTCGCAGCACTGGCCACCCAGCCCCGGGACCCCAGCAGGGACTGTGTCGACCAGCCGGAGCTGGCCAACTGTGACCTGATCTTGCAGGCCCGGCTCTGCGGAAACGAGTACTACTCCAGCTTCTGCTGCGCCAGCTGCTCCCGTGTCCAGCCGCCCGCGCAGCCCGTCTGGCAGCAGGGACACAGCTCATAGCGCTGGGAGGAGGCGGCAGGCTCTCGGTCTCCCCTCTCTGGCTGGAGGAGGGAGTTCTCCGGAGACACTGGCCTGATCCGAGCTGCCCTCCGCCGTGGAGCGCCAGCGGTGTCGGCTTCTCTGCCCCAACCACTGGTGCCTGCTGGGTTGTCAAGAAGTGGCGTCTTGTTTGCAATAAGGACACCTTTCACTTGACAGTTTCTCTCTATAGTTTGTTATCCAGGATCAGCTCACTGTTTTTAAAGCCAGCTAAAGCCAGCTACCAGGGTTCTCACATTGCTGAAAGCTGGGTGGGGAGGTGTGTCCTGTCTGGGGAAGGTAACTGACTCCTGGTGTGTGTGTTAGGGAAACATTCTTTGCTAGAACTAGGTCCCATCTGGGGTCCAGATGTGGTTCATTGCTCCAGTCTCTCTAGCCCTTCCTAGGGAGTATAGCGACCAGTTTCAGATCCCATCTGTGCCTATGGTTAACTGCACAAAGTTGGTGAAAGCCGTCGGCAAAGTGGGAGATAATGAAAACTAAAAACCAGGCTATTGTAAAACATAGTACCAACAGGACCAGGTGGACCAGTGGAAGGAAGAGTGACGTTAAGAGCCGGAAGAGGGAAGTGGTTTCAGAGTTGGGAGAGGTCATTCTTCCTCTCTCAGCCTCTTAAGGCCTTGATGCTAAGACAAGAGGCTTGGTTTCAATGAGCTTCCGAGTTCCTTTCCACTTTAACCTTCTACCAATCCCCCAGAAGAAAGGCTGGGCTTAGTAACAGAGGTCTTTCTGGGACACAGGAAAAACCAGCATTACCGGGACAGGTGATTTCTATTACCAACACTGGCTGGAAAAGAAACGATTGCTTCATGGGTGAGTGATACTTCTTGGTCTACCTCTCATTCAGCAACAGAAACATGGGCCGGGACAGAGGTCTTTTTTTCTTTCCAGTTTTAAAATACATTGAGGTGCATCCCCTTCCATGTACCATGGCTGGTTTGGTTGTAGAAATTGGAAGGTAAGGGCCACTTTCTTGGACTCTGCTGTTCTCTAGTTAAATCAGTATTTGGCAAATTGGTGGCACACTCCAGACCTTAGCTAGCTCTTGGAACTAGTCACAGAGTGGTGGGATAAGGTGACCAGTGGTTCTCACATGGGAGCTTTTTGAAGAACTGAACCTGGGGGGTCTCCTCCCTTGGAGATTTTAATTGGGCTGGAGTATGGGCTGGATATGAGGACTTTTAAAAGCTCCCAGATAACTTTAATACATATCCACAGTTCAGAGTCACTGCTGCAACCCAACTTCTCAGACTGTAAGTCTTGTTAAAATGCAGATTCTGGGCTGGGGCGGAAGTTCTGTGTCTTTACACAACTGCCAGGTTCAAGTCTGCACTTGGAGCAGCAAGAACTTGACATCAGAGATGTGCTTAGGAATGACCGGAGGCTCGAGTATGAATACAGATAGGTAGGAACTTGAAGAGTATGCCAGCCCCAATGAAAGATTTTCTAGCCATCAAACTAGAGATCTGCGGCAGCAGTAGAATGGAGAAGAGGACAAGACCACAAGGAACTGAAACCCATCTGCTAATAGAGAAAAGGGCAAAGAACAGCTCTTCATGGCAAAAGCTTCTACCACGAACATTTATTTTTGTTAAAGCAGATTATAAATTCTCATCAGTACAAATATATATATATATAACTTACATTTGATTGTAAGGCCAACGTTCGAAAGTAAAAATGAGATGGGATCTTATGTTGTTACCAGAGGTCAAGTGGCTACAACTGGCAACAGGATGTTCGGCTCACCACAAGGAGAGGGATGGACACACGCACGCACGCACACACACACACGCAGTGCTAACAAGACTAGGACCTCCATCCCCACAAAACTCATGGGAACAAAACTTAAAAGGACAAAACAAAACCCACCAAGACCTACAGGACAACACGGTAACCTGCGTTCCCGTCTCATGGATATGATTACATCACTGTCACCTTAGTGTTAAAGGATTAACATAAGGAAACTGCAGCAGTATAGAAAAGAAAATACATTTTCTATTTAGATTGAACCCATTGAAATAATGACATTAGAATTTCATTACAGATGTAAAACCAGGACAATACTGCTTGCTCTTTATTTAAAACTACTACCAAGCTGACCGTACTGGTCGTAAGCGTGATTGTTGTTGCAGTGTGCTACTTACAGTAAATGATACCAAGTGAGCTAGGGATCCCACCTGCAACTACCAGCCCTTCCTCTTTTTTACTTCAGTAGGCATCAATGATAAATCAATCTTATGTACAATTTCTTACAGCTAACCCTTTTACCTTTGGCAAGATTACTTACAACTCATACAACTTTTTAATAGTGAGAACTATTTAAAATATTCTAAATGCATAAAAATAAAGATTTTGGCTTTTTGATATATATATTTATAATATTTATTCTTACTCAAAATGGAAGCTCAACTTTACCTCTAAAATACAGCTCTGCTGGGCAGCTCCTGACGGGCCCTGCTGGGAATTCTAGCAGCACAGCCTGACTCTTGCCCCCAGCCCTGGCACTGGCCACCCTGTTCTCGATCTTTAAGAAGGCCAGTGCTGAAAGCAGGCAGGTGAAAGGCCTGAAAAACAAAAGGAGATCGTTTTGCTTCCCATTGTTTTATATTCCAGTAAATGTGCTTTGAATACAGATTCCTGTTCAGATACTTCTGCATCTCTGTTGCCAGAGACTGGTAAGTGGCTGAGGGAGGAGGCAGGGCAGAGGATGACAGCTCCTTGACTTTCTTAGTCTAACTGCAAAACAGCTCTTCCCTAGGAATGGGTCTCTCCACTTTTTTCAATCACCCACTTCCACATGCTATGCCTGGACATGCCCTTGGGGACCTTTGGATTAGTGAAAAGCATACAGGTTGGGAATGCAAAGTCCCCTTTGCTCCTCTGACCTCCACCCCCCGCCCGAGCCTAAGTACAGACAAAATACATAAGCCATAAGGATTGCTTAAAGTTCAATTTCAAAAGTCTTCTGTAAATCACTGGAGAAAGGGTTGGTGGGGGACGGGTTAGTACGCTGCTTGGACTTGCTTTCCAAGGCCGCCCACTGGGCCTCGAAGGGATCCACCGTGCAGGTGCCTGCAGGAGCCTCGGTCTGCTTGTCTCCTGAGGCCAACCTGCCGTCGTCTACGCCATTGAGAGCTGCAGAACCATTGAGGTGCTGAGCAGGAGGCTTAAAGAAGGGGCTGGCAGTAGCACTGCTTGTCTCGTACTGTGGGAATGTCTGCTGCTTGACCAGGCTGGGAGACTGATGGGGCTGGGCAGCCTGTGGGTGGCCTGCGGTGCCAAACACGTTAGCAACCATCTGGGAGGGAGTGATGCCCACCACGGGCACGTTAGGGGCTGGATAGGTCATCCCGTTAGGCACAGGATAGGACTGGGCAGGGACAAAGGCTGGCTGCAGGGGTGGGACCACACCCACTGGCACGGGCTGAGAGGTGAGGAATGCATTTCCTTGGAAAGGTGGCACTGGCTGGGAGATGGCAGTGGGTGGCGGTGGCTGGAGGACCGGCTGCAGAGGGGCAGCTGAAGCCTGGGGCTGCTGAGCCCGGACGCTCTTGGACACCTCCTCCAACCAGCGGTCAGCCTCGGAGGGAGTGCGTCTGTGACCAGCCTGGAAGAGACCTGGAGAGACAGCACCAGAAGACTGACCCCACTCGGTCCCTGGAAGCAACAAGAGGAAGAGAGGGAAGAATCAGAATCTTCAGGGGCTTTTTTCTTCACCTGATAATCTTGGTTATTTGAGTGATCGTAACGTGGAACAAGCCCCCCCAGGGGGATGGTCTGTGGTTTTGATAGGTGGGAGGAAAGTCTCTACTACCAGCTGAGACAGTTTTGTGGGAGGACAGGGAGAACCCAGGAGACCTCAGCCTGTGTCTGTGGTCTACCTCAGCCATGTCGGGGAGCTGCCAGAGATGGCTCAACTGCACAAAACCGAAGCTGCTGGCTGGCATCAGAACCCTGCCCCCACTGGTGTGGCTCATCTGTGGTCCAGAAACCAGCTTGCACATACTCTAAAGAGCTGAGAGGAGTCACCTTCTGCTCTAACACAATGAGAAGAAAATAACCAGGGACTTGCTGCCTGCCTTCCAAACACACGTCTCCCTGGTGAACTGCCTTTTTGTAGCCTTTTTTGTAGGCATGCTGTTGTAGGAGGCAGAGTCGTCTCTTCCTACAGGCATGTCCAGAGATCCAGACCCAGACACTGGCTCTTGCGAGGGAGGGCCCAGGAATCTGTGTCTTATGAAAGCTCTGTGGGTGGCTCCAGGATAACTATCAATCTAACCTCTAAGAGCTCCTCTCTGACACCATCCTTCCTTAATAGTAGTTTATTTCCAAAAGGGATCCCACTTTTCCTAAAAGGACTCCTTCCTGGTTCCCACTAAGGTAAATGGCTGATTTTCATATCAAGGTCACTTATCTGATCCCAGAATCCTCACCACCATCTGTGGTCACCTTACCCGAATGTGTGGCTGCAATTCCCTTGTTAGCAGCATCAGGGGCATAGGCCCAAGGGTTGGTTTCACGCACAGGCATTGCTACGGGTGCTAGAGCAGTAGGGGCTGGCTTAGCAGCAAGCACATGGAAGGCTGAGTCAGTGCCATTAGCTACAATGGGAGCAGACAACATTGATGGAGTTAATTCATGCAGGGTGTAATTCATACAGGTGACCTTGGAGCTGGGTCAGTCAGGCCAATATGCAATACTGGTGGAAAGATAAGACAGAGAAGTTGGTGTGGGATAACCATGCCATCTGCAATGAATACATAAACCTTTTGGCAAAGACGGAATCAGAGGCTGTAATTAAAATGGGTGTACTGATAAAGTTAAATGACTCTTAGAAAAACATGTTTATGGGGAGAAAGGTAATGAAGACCAGAAAAATAATTTCAAATTAAGTTAAAAAGAACTACCTGTATTACAAGCAGCAAAAATCTATTCCAGACGTAGCTTAGCCTTTGCAATAATGATAAAGTATCATCTATCACTATTTCAAAAGAGCAAATTATGCCAACAATGGTTAATACAATCATCCTTATTATGTGCTAGGCACTACTATAACAGTGCTTTAGTGTGCATCATCTCAATAAATTCTCTCAAAAACCCCATATTACAGTTGAGAAATCAAACTTGGTACATGTTTTCATTTGTTTAATTTATAATTTGCTACAGAATTAATTTCATCTTTTTAAAAGATTTTTTCCCCGTCAGTAATGTTTGTAATGTCTTAAGGCACTTCCTGTTTTTTCCTGTCTCCCTTCAGTAAAATCCAGCCTTCCTTTACTCTAGACCTGGCTGTCCCATCAGTTTCTACTCCTTTGTCCAGCTCTCTATACTTGGCATAGAGCAGACAAGCAGGCACCTTCTCCTGCCTTACACCATAATCATTCTCTCTTTAGGACTTGGCAACTATGCTTATGGCATTGGTGCTATTAACCCAGGGCTTGTCTAAAAGACTAGCTTATCCAAAAACTGCCAGTTCTCTAAAGGCAGGAAAAGGACTATATTCTATTTATAGTTTTGTATACCCACTACCCTGTAAATAGGCACAAAGTCAGCTGAATGTAATAGGAACTATATTCAGAAAGACTTGGGTTTACATCCTGGCTGTGTGATTTGGGCAATTTACTTAACCTTTCTAAGCCTAATTTTCCTTAGCTGTGATGCCTATCTCAAAGGACTATTGCGAGAATTAAATGAGATGAGGAAAATGCATGAGTCTTTACCATGATGTATGTGGCGGACATGGTGCTAAGTGCCCAATAAACAGCCCTATTATTATTGGCAGTATAAATATCTGTTAGATGAAATGAAAAGCCACCTGATGCATATGAATATTAAGGGTTTTTTTGTTTTGTTTTTAAAGAGACTCCCTCCTGAAGGAAAATCATGTTGCAGCTTTTCAACAGGATCAGGCAAAAAAAGTCTGCATAGCAAAACAACTTCTGAGTTCTCTCCCAAAAGAAATAAAGAAAGATCAATTATATAAGCTCAAATTCTAAAATCTGTAATTTAAGTTATACAGGCTCATTGTTGACCTTTGAGTCAATACTATTAATTCAGTATCTCTGGAAACAACTTTTACTAGTCCTTCAATGCCACAAAGACTAGTTTTAGGATACTCATTATAGAAGATGAGATGAACTGAAGAGCCAAGAGAGGTGCCTTTTTCTTTATGGGACTCTTGTGACCGGGCAAAGTCTAGGTGAGTCCAGTCTTGGCACCACTGATATTTTGGGCCTGATTATTCTCTGTTGTGAGGGTGGCTACTGTGTATTTGGAAGGATGTTTACGGGCCTCCCTGGCCTCTACGGGGATGTCAGTAGTAACCACCCCCTGCCACACCGCAAAACCCAAAACATCTCCAGACAATGGGTGCTGAAGTTTTCCCAAGGGGGCAAAATCACCCCAGTTTTCTTTACTATGGTAAAGAAAGCATGACGCTAGAACCAACTCTGATGACTGCTGTTTCTGGAGAACTGGTTGGGTGCTTTGTCTCTTAACAGGTAAGTAGCAAATAAAGCAGTGGGTTGGGACTACTGATGCTCCTGACAGGATGGAATGAAAGGAGGGTAGGTACGTGCAAAGTGCAGACAATCTCAGGAAACAGGAAGGGAATAAAGCGCAAAGACACTGTCGAATAGGGCAATTTAACGAATCTGAGACAATATCAAACAGGAAAATGCAGTGGGTCTGACCAGGTCTTGGGAAGCTCAGGATGCCAACTTACATTAGTGATCAGTGTCATAAAAGTCTTAGTTTCAAAGAGAACTGCTGAGCAGGCTCAGTGGGCACCAACCTTGAAAGGCAGGAGACTGTGGTGCCACCACCGTCACTGGTTTGGTCATCGGGGCGGATGAGAAGGGATCCTCGGAGGGTGTGCTGAAGGCATTGGTGATCTGTGAACACAGGGAGCTGATACTCTCTGCTTCGCCTTCTACCTCTGGCACTGTAAGACAAACAGAAGACAGCTCCAGACAGAAACATGGAACAAGTCTGGAACAGAACAGTGTCACATGAGGTGGCATTTTACACTGCCTCTGTTATTTGTGGAAGAAAAAGACTCAACTGTCAGGTGGGGCTATAAAAGCAGCTTCAAAAAACTTACCACTTATTCACTGGCTTTTTGCATGAGAAGGTACAGAATGGTAACAATTCCTGTACCAAAGTCTACCTCCCTCCCTTGCGAATCCTCAGACTCCTGTATTTCCTCTCCTGTGTGACACTGTTGAGAACACGCTGTTCTTTTTTTGTGCCAAGACATTCAGTCAGTGAGATTTTTCTAGAAGACACATTCAACCTGTTTGTCTTCCAACCAGGTCCCAAGCCGGAGATGTGAGTTAAGTTCTAGAGGCCCCCAGTAACTCTTTTGAGAAAATGGGTTAAAGTCAGGAGCACCAGTGGGCACTCAGTCCTTTTCTCTGTCATAAACTATGACAGTGTCATCACTGTCATTTTTCTCCAAAGTGTTAACATGAAAAAGTGAACTGAGGTCCAGGACTCTAGAGGCTTTGTTCTTAATATTGACTCTGGAATACTTCTGTGTCACGGAGGAAGCTAATTATATGTATTGAACCTTTGTCTGCTCAACTGTGAAAAGAGAATAATGGTTTTGTTTCCCGCCTGCTCCAGAGGGAGATTGAAAATGAGGTACTTGAAGCATCTGGAGTTTTGCTTTTTATAGGAGTTGAGAGGGGGTAAGACCCTCAGTAATGATCTAGTTTAACTGTTCTTTAGGCAGAGTGTTATCTATCAAAGAACTTAAATCTCTGTGCTTTTGGGCCACCAGCAGTGAGAGTGCCCTATTGAGACACAGCTTCCTCAGATTCTGTTAAAGCACTGGCTCAGCATGTCTGAGAGCAAAGTAAAACAGGGCCCAAGAAAAGCACTGACCGGATCCGACACTGCAGCTCCGGATCTTATGATGAGGACAGAGCTACTGGGGCTGTCTCAGTTGTACAGAGGCCACACAAAGGCCTGTGTGACAGCTCTGAAAGGTAATGAATATGTGTGAGCAATCTCACTGTCTCTGATGAACAACAGATCTTCGATTTATACAGGAGAACCGTTTAGAGTTTCCTGCCTATGGAGCCAACCAGCCACAAGGACAAAGAGAACTTATCCATTTCTTCTGGGACATCTGACAGTGGTGCTATTTAACTGGATGTGTTTCCAAAGCCTTTTAAATTAATTCCCTGCTGGGTCCCAAATGGCAGAATAAGAAGGGAAACCTGAGACCCTTGATGTCTGAAAGCAGGTACACTTTCATCAGGACAAATCACAAACCGTGTAGCTCGGACTAGGAATTCCCATCGTGGCTCTGTTAACCTACTGCTGAACAGAAATGAACAACTCCCATCTCTCTCCGTGAACCTCCATTTTCTGCCAACGGGAAATGATACAAGATATGCACAGCCACCAAATAGCCTCAGAAGAGGGGTGGCTAGTTTGATGGGATCAGGGACTCCACTGGAGGTGATGTGACACTTCAGTGCCTGAGCCCTGGGGAGTCGGAGACGCCACGTTACCTGTGTGTTTTATGGGGAAATCAGTCTTCCTCTGCATAGTGGAAGGCAACTCGTTGATGCGCAGGGACAGTTGGCGTTTAAAGGGTGACATCTTCTGGCTAAGAGCAGGAAATCCTCGGAAAGAGCCTTGGCGAGCAAGTTGTTCAATTGGTGCGTGCCGGCGTGGGATGGCATGAGGATTGTTCATCTCCAGAGAGGCAGTGGCATCCAGAGTGGGAGAGGTGGGAGAGGATGGGGAGGTGGCAATGTTGCCAGGGGCCACTGACGAACCAACAGCTGTCTTATCTGTATCAGCTCAAGAAAGTAGGAGAACGAGGACCTTAGGGCAATGTCTTCAAATAATTTGAGCTCACACCACTGAGGAACCCCCAAAACCTCCTAGGTCATTTTACCCATCTACTTCCCTATATATCTCAAAAGACAGGTTAGAAGCAGGGCTCAGAGCTCCTGTTTTTCAGATAAATAAAGGGTTTAATAATCTACTACATGTCACATGGTGTATCTTCTAAGACACAAATATTAGATCTTTTATTCCCATGCAGTAATTAAAACACTGAACAGAACTAAACAAAACAAAAAACCCCAGTACCTAAGAACTCTTAATGTGAGGTCTTTTAAAGAACAATAGTGCATAGTTTTCAATGTTTGCTTGCTTTTTGGCCGGTGGGGGTGGGGGGATAGAGAACTTTAGGTGTGGCAGAGTCAGAAGGGTCTAAACAAGCTTAAGTTTGATTAGATGTTAAAGACTGTCACAAAGCAGACATGGACAACAGGCTCTCTTGAATAAAAGCATACAGAAACCAAATTTTAAATTGGAGTAAACAAATACAAGACTGTTTCCATGTGAATACCTGCCGTATCACACTCTCATTGTGGTCAATCTCTACTCCCCCCCCCCCCCCCCCCCCCCCCCCCGACTCCTTATATCCTCTGTAGATGCTAGGACTCAACCATTCTGGCAGTTGCTGTATGTAGCAAAAAGTATTATTTGGTGGTATCAAAAAATATGCTTCCGGTCTGAAAATCACTGAAGCACATTAAATAACAGCTATACACATTCATTTGTCTAATTAAAATAGCACTGTGTTTTTTTTATGCTTTGGTATCCTGGCACAAATGTTGATAAGAAATGAAAAAATCATAATCAGTAATTACAAATAAAAACATATATTCTTTTTTTGGCTTAAAAATTAAGAGCTGTTTGGGTGTTAGATTAATGCGTGCATGCTAACTCGCTTCAGTCATGTTCGACTCTTTGCTAACCCATGGACTGTAGCCCTCCAGGCTCCTCTGTTCATGGGATTCTCCAGGCAAGAATACTGGAGTGGGTTGCCATGCCCTCCTCCAGGGGATCTTCCTGACCCAGGGATCAAACCCTTGTCTCTTAAAGCTCCTGCATTGGGAGGCGGGTTCTATACCACTAGTGCCACCTGGGAAGCTGATGTTACCTAAAATGGCAGGTTTAGAATTAAAATAGTAAAAAATTAGCAAAATTTTATTAATGTATATTTAAACCAAACTTTTTAATTTCAAAATACTCCTTGTTTTGGGTTTCAGCCCAAGCTGTACACAAGAATGCAAAGCATTTTTTCCCTAAGCCCTATGACTCAGTTCTAAAATACACTGGACTCAACTTCAGACAACAGCCTCCTGAGTAACTTCAATGTCTGGACAGGCATTTTTGCTATGCTGCCAAGTGTACCTTAAAAAAACTCACATTCTGCAAAACCACACACTAAAATTAATGGGGCTATGGAAAAAATAGCGAGGGGCCAACTTCTCAAAATCTGTTGCCTTTTTTCATGAAAGCACTAAACAGTTATAATCTAATAGAGTATCACTGAGATGTCTCTGCCTGCATTTCCACCTGGCATCATCATCTGTGGGTCCTTTGCAGGCTAAACCTGGGACTTGCACTTCCTTCAAGATGTAGGTCCTTGATAGCATTTGCTTTTCATAGAAATCAAATGCATCAGAATTAAAAAAAAAAAAATTTTGTTCCAGGATACAGGTTTTCCCAATTTTGCTTTTAAATGTCTTTGCAGCTTCTTCAACTGTACTCTCAGCTTCCCCAAGTAGTTAAAATGAATGGATAGAGTAAATACTTTGAAGCCACTAAACAAGCCCCTCTGTTTAGATTTTCAGCTTTGTTCTTAGGGTCTTCATATATTGCTAAGAGTTCTCTATGCCCCTGACAGCTTCCAAATATTAACCTGTTGGGAAAAGCTGTTTAAATAAACACACACTGTAGTAGAACAGATTGTACCTTTCTTGGCATCTTGGATTTGTTTCATAATCTCCTCTCTTTCCGCTTGCTCGGTGGCTGTGGTGACACGGAATGATCCTTCTCTCGTGAAAGTGGTCCGACTGGCATCGAAAGTAGCAGTCACTCCACATTCCTTCTCCCGCTTCTGCTTACGTTCTAAACAGGCGGCAAAGGCACAGCCTACAGCATGGCTCAGTCTTTCACCCTGTACGTAACAGAAGGTTTAAAAAACGTTTTTAGAGTTATGGTATCAACAACTACAAATTAGCTGGACCACAAATAACTCTGTTTTCACACAGGCAAAATGTTAGGAACTCCAGCTTATCAGATTTTAGTGTATTAATATGCCAAATTAACCTAAATGAATAATACCTTAGGTAACGCTATGATCCTCTACTGCAGTAGGCACAGGGTAAAGTGACCATTGGTAACCTGGGCCCTGTCAGCAGCCACCGAAACTTTCTCATTAGTCATAGTCAGGTCCCTCTGTCACTTGTGTCAGCTCTGGCCGTCAGCTTAGAAGACATTGCTCAAAGTTCCTGGTCCTAAGTCTTGACACCCAAACCTCTATTTGCCATGTAGGGGAATAATAGGAATATTTGCCATGCATTTCTGAGCAACAACTGGAAAGACAGGGCGAATTTCAGAGCTTAAATTTACTGCCAATATGTCTAGGAACAAAAGGCACAGACTTAAAACTTCAGATAAATACATCTCCAGCAATGAGAAGGAATCAGGCACAGGAAAGCTAAGCTTTCTCCCTCTCCCTTTCTGAATGCTCTCCTCTTGCCCTGTTTGGGCCCTCAGTGCTTACAGGCTCTCTCTCATACTGCCCCTGTTTTTTTTCAGCTCTCTCAAACCCCAACTCTACCTTTCAACCACACACAGGCAAAAATAAAACCATGTTTTCAGCCACATTTTCTACTTGTAAAGGAATTAAACAGATAAACCTGAATTTTTGGTGTGTGAGAGGAGAGAAAGGTTTGTGTAAACTAAACACTGTTTTAAAGATACACTGGATTATCTAGAGTAAATTTAATAAACTCAATGGATTCTTTTTTTTTTTTTTTAAATCAGGGTTATCTGTATTTTAAATACTATCCCTAATTGTGGAATAAAAGGGTTAGAGGTGATACAATAACTGCTGGCATCTTTTAACAGTGAGGAGAGATATCTGAGAACAGGGAACCTTTTGTGGAGTTTCCAAGATCATACCATGTAAGCAGCTGCTCCTACATATGGCTCTGAGTGAGTAATTTCACTGCATTTTATATGCCAACATCAGATATCACAAGGAGAGGTAAACGTGTGCGACGCTTTTGTCCCTAGGATTTCACATGACTACAGACTGACAGACTCATTCTTTGTGAATCCACATGAGTTTCCATGTAACTTCTCAGCAGGATGATAAGTGGGTAGGCATGGAAGCATGAAATAGGAGAGAGCAGAAAGAATTTTAGAACCCATCTGCATTTGAGCACAGCTCTAGTACAAGGACAGAGCTATAGGCCAAAGCAGCTTACTTTATTTCTGCTAGGCCTTATGGCAGAAGTTCCTGAAGACAGACTGGCCCTCAAGCTCCATCCCAGATTCACTGAGGAAAAACTGGGGTGGGCCCCAGCCATCTAACTTCATGAGCTGTCCAGGTGATTCTGATACAGAAGAACCACTGTTTGATACCAGAGTCAAACAGCCTGAGGACTATGATTTGACAACAGAATGGTTTTAAAATATAGCAAAACTCTTTGGATTTTACAAGTGCAGTGATAGCAAAATACACTGCTTTGTGACTTACGATCTGAGAGAGGAAGAAAGTGTAGTTTAGTTACTTCAACCCATTTTTAAAGCACTTGTGTCAAATTGAGGAGGAGCAGCTTTAACAATATCAGCCACCATTTTGGAGCAGTTAGCAGGAGCCAGGTCCTATGCTAAGAGTGCTTACACTTGCTACCTAATTTAGTCTTCACAGCTGTTATCTCCATCTCATAGAAGTGGATACCAAGACTTAGAAAATGTTAAATAACCTGCTCAAATCCCATGGCTAGTAAGAAACAGAAACAGGACTGGAACCTATATCTGATTCGGAGCCTCAGTTTCTAATACTTGTTTTTACAACTGCTTTTTAAAAAGCTTTTGGTCAATATTAGTGTATGACCACGACTTCCCTTCCAGGTTAAACCTTGGCAAGAGTTCACTGAGTTGTAGCCTTTATGAACAGCTACACTGCCTTACTCTGTCTGGACTTTTAAAAACTCAGAAATTACATACTCAATGCTATACTATAATTAAGTTCATCACCTAAGAGACTCATTTTTCATATCAGAATTTTGGGTAATTTAGAGGAAAGATAACAAATTTGATTATTCTCTACTTTTAAACAAAACCAAAAATTTCTAGCACAGCTCACTGTATCATAATTTAGTATTTTTTTTTTCTTTTTAATTAAAAATATACTCCAAACTCAGTTCTTGTGGTAGAGTCTTTTTGCAAATAAATTTGTAAGCACCTTTCAAATACCAATATCTTCTACCCAGACAAATTAGCAAATACATGTAAGGATCTTGAAAACAGTTCTAACAATGAAAAATTTTCTATAAAGTTTAGCAGTCACCATTACCAGAGCACTTTTACTTTCCTTTAATGATCTTGGATCTCAGCCAATCATCTTGTTCTGTGAGTGGTAGGGTTACATCAAGAGTGTGAACTACTTGAATAAAAGGAGTGAAAGCAGGCTCGTTTAGGCGCTTACAAGCACTGTAACAGCATATACTTGTCAAAAATGTAGTGGAAACTGGCTGACCAGCCTGGAAGAAGCCTGGTGACTGAGGCTCGCCACGACGCAACCCAGGCTCCTGGACTCACCGTGTCCTTCACGGCCATGAAGCAGTGACAGATCCAGCGCCGAGTTGTGCCATCACGACATATGTAAGAGAAGGCCCTATCAAAGTTCCTATCTGGGGCACAGAAAGAAACTTTTTCTATTGTCTGGTCAACTATGAGGTCCTAGAAAAAGGGAAACACAAAGGAACAGTGGACTTGAGAGGTTAATCAAGTTTCTCCGAACAAACACAGGATGTTCATTTCACAACACAGAATCCCTACATCTAATGCATCAGGGCTGCAGAAGAGCTAAATCTGAGCCAGAAGTCGGAATACTAAGGATCTGACCTAGAAGAGATCCCCAGAGGCACTCTCCACAGATGTTTCTTTCCTTCACTTCATCTTCATGTTCTATAATACACATGCTTGCTGATTCTAGTTTTATAATGATAAATTCCATGTTCAATTTTATAGTATATGTCAAACAATAAATTTAATCCAATCCCCATATAACTTACATTCAATAACATCATTTCCAGACAATTCTATGTATTTATTAACTTACTTATTATTTAATTTTGAATACTGCTGAATGGCATAGTATATATATATAATGTAAACATCATGCAAAATGTTTTTTTTTTTTTTTAAATATTGAGGCTCTCTGGCGCTTCTGTGTGATATTCCAATGGCCTAAAATCCCTAGATGCTGAGGTGGTGGCTGGAACTGCTGAACCATACAAACAAAATGACTTTTATAAAGCATAACTATGAGAATTCCTGTTGCTCCACAAACAAACTTGCCAATCGTTTAAAAGTTCTGCAATTCTGTTGGCTCATTCTAATTTTATTTTGCATAAGCTTGATTACTATGCATTTCCTCTTCAGTATCTCTTGCTATGCAGGAGTTACTGAAACAGTCTAAGCACGAGCCCTTTATCAATCATTCGCATTTTTGCAACATTTCTTCTCTGCCCATGATGGGTCTCACAGTACCAAGTGGTCCATTCCTATTATCATTCAGTGTGGGGAGAATTAATTAATTCCTGTGCTACAAGTAACCACCAGGGGGCAACATCACTTTCTAGTAATAACTACTGTGTACAGCAATCAAAGATATAGCCTCCACATAAAACAAATTTCATCCAAAGCATGAATGAAAACTATATACGTTTTTTTTAAAAAAGCTAATTTAAATAATAGTTGTTTCCAACTGTAATGTACATTTAAGACCACCAGTTCTCTTTAATCAAAAGAATTAAAATGTAGCTAAATTAAATCACTTAAAGTATATCAGGTAAGCTACCCATGAAAACTGTTCTTTGCCTGCTAGGCTTTCTTCTCCTTCAGGTGACATCTGAGTTTTTGTTTTTTGAAAACTGCCTTCTGTTAAAATTTCTCCAGATTTCAGGTCTCTTAGAAAGTTTTAATTAATGATTAAATGTATGTGTATAAGTAACACCTTATGCTTTCTAAGGGCAGAGTCTATGTCTATTCTTATTGAGGCGCTTAGGATCATTTTTTTCTAATGCAAAATGCTATGTATATTTAAGATATTGTGTGGACTCTTAAATAAATGTTAACTCATATGAGCAATTTACTAGTCCTTAAGATTTCACTTAAATTGAGTCTTCAGTTAAATAGTAGGTTAATGAGTTCAAATATAACTTACTAAAAATAGTGTTTTATTAAGGAACAAGAAGAAACTTTAGATGTGGTCTATTTTTCTTTTTAACAGTGGCAAAAGGCCTATAATATTTTACATCAAATTTGTGGGGGTAAATTTTTTTTTAATGTGTCAGAACAAAAATAGAACTCAGATCTTAACATTAAATGCAAATACACTGCAGGCTAAACATGCTATATCATGTAGAACAAAATGCTCAGAGAATTCTATTTTTCATAAGGTAAATGAGTAACTAAATTGGTTTTCTGAACATTAACCAGTCTCTCAGAAGATCGTACTTTGGACAAAGTGGAAGGATACAGAGAGACTACAACGTCTTAATGGCATTATGTTTGATCACAGGGATAAAAAAACATAAGAGCAGTAACATTTAAGCTTATCAAAGTTTTACCTTAGTTTTTTCATCCACAACTCTGAGTCCGTCTGCCGATACCCACAGGACTGCCTTAACTGCTTTCTTTCCAGTCTTTTAAGAGAAACCAAAAAAGAAGGGGGTGGGGGGAGAGACACACACATATATAATATTAAAAAAAAAAAAAGTCATATTCCATAGAAAACACTGACTTCTGCCTTCCATAAGTCACAAGTACAGATGGAGTCCAAGGTTCAGGAGGGGTGCCCAAAGCCAGATACTCAAATCAAACTGCAGAAACATTCAAGAAAAAACAAGCCAAAGCCATTATTTTAGAAACACAAAGCAAAACAATAAGGTAAAATTAAGTAAAGGGTAAGGAGGACAAACAGAATAAAAACCAAGGTATCACATTCCGTAAAGGGCAAAGAATAAGTAGATTCTTCACCCATTTCAAAACTCAACCACGAAAACCAAGAGTTAGATAAATATTAAATACATAAGGAGTTACACCACAAGTAGCTTCTACGAGTGTATTCAGAGTAGAAAGTAATAGGTAAGTCTAAATTGAGACGCTGGCCATCCTACTATACATTGACCCCAATGTGTATGGCAGTGCCCTTGGTCACCTGAAATTTTCATATTAAAAACCCAAGAAATCTTTACATGATTCCTTTAGCAATCTTTAAAAAGCATTACTTATTCTCTCAGGATTAACACAGAACTGCTTTAGTTTTTAATTTGACGTTAAATGCAGACAGACATTTTGGGGACATAGGAGGATTAAAAAACTTGGAAAAACATTGTCATTATAACATAAATTCCTTTCGCTGGCTGAGAAAAGGCTTTGGCACAAGTCACATGAGAACAAGCTGATGAATGATTTCTCCTGTGATGGAATGAAAATGGGACAGGGGAGTTTGTAATAACAATTTAGCAGCTTCCTTTCTTTTTACCTGCTCCAAGGATACAAACAAAATAAATGCAAAATGAAGGCTCAGAATAGGTATCAAAACATCATAAGAAAGTATAGATCAAAAGAAATCTGGTACTACTCTGGGAGGGACAAAGGAGGATAAAGAAATGTCTACCGTTCTCCACTTTACATGTCCAAGCCCAGCACTCCTCAATAAAGCATGGCCTTATTTAAGTGAAATGTGTAATCCACTCTGGGCTCCATCTCCACCATCACCTCAAATCTGATGAAAGCCTATTACATGCCAGGCAATAGAAATACTTGAGTTCACAGTCCACTGAAAGGTGACACTCAAATAAAAAATAAATAATACAGTAGTAAGTGCTACAGCTTCCTTGGTGGCTCAGACAGTAGAAAATCTGCCTGCAATGCAGAAGACCTGGGCTCAGTCCCTGGGTTGGAAAGAATGCCCTGGAGAAGGGAATGGCTACCCACTCCAGTATTCTTGCCTGGGAAATCTCAAGGACAAAGAAGCCTGGCGGGCTATAGTCCATGGGGCCACAAAGAGTCAGACATGACTGAGTGATTAATGCTTTCAAGTGCCACAGTAGAGCTGAAAACAGTTTGTAACAATGTCAGAAAGAAGGCACGGTCAAATCTATTTGTGGAATTAGGGGAAGGCTTTTTAAAATTGAAGACTGAATTGGGTACTAAAATAACTTTTCTAGATGCCCCAGGTAGGGGTAGGGATGCAGGGAAGTAATAGAGGTAGCAGACATCCCAGGCAGAAGAAACAGCGGTACAGGACATGGAAGCAAACAACAGAGCAAACCTGGGCCCTATAAACATTTCAGTGCGGCCTGAAAGTGGTGAGGCACAGTGGGATATAAAGAGCAGGAAAGACCTAGACATGGAGGACTGTGTATGCCTGCTGAAGAATTCTATCTTAATTCTATGAGCAATTAGGAGCTTCTAAAAGAATTTTGAACATGATTAAGCAGATTTGCATTTTAAAAATATCACTTTGGCAGCACTGTAGAGGAGTTGGAAAGAGACTGGTAAGGGGTAGATATACCAAAACAAGATTCCAGGTGAGAGAAAATGAGGGTTGAGCTCTCTTGGGTGAGATACAGGGCTGGAGATGAGAAGTCTGAAATGGTGAATATAGGAGAAATGTTGAAGACCCTTCTCTGGTTCCCGGCTTGGGTAACTGGGTGGAGAGGGTACCACAAACTAAGAAAATAGAAGAGATGCAGAAGCAAGTTTGAGAGGGGGACCCTAAGATTCCAGTTTTAGACAAGCAATGTTTGAGATGTGTGTGCAACATCCAGGCAATTGGATATACAGATCTAAATTCGGTAGAGAACTCTTAAGATGGAATTTTAGTTTTGGGAAACATCAATTGTGGGAGCAGTACGAGGGCCAAGGATAGGAGAGAATATCCATAATTAAGGAATTGGGAGACAAGTAATGAAATATCAGAAAAGGAATAGTGAGGAGAATGAAGAGAGATTAGCATAATTGAAACCAATGGAGAGGAGTTTCGAGAAGTAATTTGTGGTCCAAAATGTCAAATGTTGTAAAATGACCAAGGAAGGAAAGATGTGAAAAATGTCCACCGGATTTAGCAATGAGTAAGACATCATAGAGTGATAGAGGTTGAGATGGTTGGTTATTTTTATGTGTCAGAGTATCTAGGTTATGGTTGCCCAGTTTGATCAAACACTAGCCTACATGTTACTATAGAGGTATTTTGCAGATGTGATTAACATTTACAATCAACTAACTTTAGGTAAGGATTTCCCAGGTGGCTCAGTGGTTAAGAATCCTCCTGCCAAGCAGGAGACACAGGTGTGATCCCTGGGTTGGGAAGACACCCTGGAGAAGGAAATGGCAACCCACTCCAGTATTCTCACCTGGGAAATCACATGGACAGAGGAGTGTGGCGGGCTACAGTCCATGGGGTCACAAGGAGTTGGACATGACTTAGTGACTAAACAGCAGCAACAACTTTAGGTAAAGGAGATAGCCCTACCCTTGATAATATGGCTGGGCCTCATCTAGCCAGTTGAAGGCCTTAAGGGTAAAACCTGAGGTTTCCCTGAGAAGAAATTCTGCCTGAATTTCCAGCCTACTGGTCTGTGTGTATACACAGAGAGAGCGAGACAGACAGACAGAGGAGGAAGGGAGAGAGAGACAGATGGTGGTTCTGTTTCTCTGTAGGATCTAATCAAGTGGAAGTCAGACTAGACTGGGTTGAGAAGTAAATGAAAGGCAAGAGTCTACATGTTAAATACTTTCTTTAAAAAAGCTTTCCTACAAAAAAGAGCTGTACAGCAAGAGGGGACGGGCAGAGGATCAAGGGAGGTCCTTTAAAAATTGTGGTAAACTAACGTGCTATACTAGAAATAGAATGGATTTTGGAGTAAGACAGATACAAATCTGAATTCAATGCCACTATTCATAAGCTAAGGAAGTTACAGAGTCATCTGAGTTTCTTCTACTTCCTCATCTGTAAAGGATCTGTGGGATTGGTAAAAGGACCAGAGATATATAAAGCACCTGGAATTTAAATAGGGCAATAAACAATTAGTGTTCATTTATCGTTACATTAATAAGCTTAAAAATTTCTCTCAACAACAAAGCTTCTTCAAAGAATAAGACACACTTTCAACAACAACGACAACAGATAATGCTTATTTGCTGAATGACAAAAGCCAGTGGAAAGATGGAGACTAAAGCCCCAAGAGAAGAGTAATGTAGAGAACAAAGTCCCCAGGGAGGCGAAATAGGATGAAGCCAGAATACACATTTTAGATGGGAAGGGGAATGTCCCTTCCTTGAAACAGAGGGATGGAGTGAAGCCGAGTAGAAATGAAGACAGATGAGTAAAGGAGTGAGTGACAAGTTGAGGAAGTTTACTTCAAAGAGCCACAAATTCATCTGTTCAGGAGATGAGATGATCTACTTTGCTAGGGAGAAAAAGGTAGGCAGATTTAAGAGCATAAAGACTTAAAAATAGCAGTGTTGGGGCAGTACAGTACAACGACTCAGCACAGACTCTGGAACCAGGCTGTCGTCTGAGTGTGAATTGTGGGTCTGCCACTTATTATATGACCAACGGCAAATTACTTTACCTCTCTATGCTCCAGATTCCACATCTGCATAATGATGTCAGCAATGTCACATACCTCATGGGATTATGATGAGGATTCAATAAACAAACAGATATACCCACCAACAACTATAACTGCCCACAGTTAACCAATGCTTAGGTAGTATTTAGTATTTTGCTGGAAGGTAAGCTCCATGAAGGCAAGGTTTTTTTCCCTTATTGTTCACTGCTGTATCTTTAGAACTTAGAACAATGCCTGGTACAGAGCAGGAGTTTAAGAAATATTTGTTGAAGGAATAAATTTGCTAAATATCTGCTATAGGAAAGAGGAGACAGTTAAATCAGTGATATATAAGGCTGCCAAATGGTACTGAGAATCCTGTGTAAGAAATTTGAATCTGTAATTTTATCAATATGTTCATTGTGCAACACTAGCCAACAGTCTGCAGCATCTGATGCAACAGACAGAACTACTTCAATGTTGGGAGACTGAAGGTGGGAAAACTAAAAGATCATTTTAGAATGGGACTGCTCCCTATTTAGTCTCCTTATCATACACAGGGAAATATTTTCTTGGCCCAATTAGACTTCTATGAAAATATCTCTGCTTTTTGAGGTATGTCTTTATAATAATCTTTATGGTGTTATACTAAATTTATCAGTGAAGCATTGTATTTGTCATATTTCATTGTTACTGACCACTTGAAACAGGGGATGAAAACATATAATATTAATTTTTCCACTTGTTCATACATTTGAGTGCTAGTTCTTGAATGCCAGTAGAGTTTGCCACATTATGATTACTTCAATAAGGGATTGAGATATTAACAATCAAAGACACACCTGCAGCTGAAATTAAGTCCAAACTTCCTCACAAATTCTATAGCAGCAGTGCTTCTAAACTATCCGTCAACTTTTTAGAGTTTTTCATTCTGATAACATAAACTAAGATTCCTAATCACTTTTTAGAAAATGATAAAAGTCATAGAATATGAAAGTTTTCCTTTTGTTTGCCCTGAAACTGTCTACTTAAGCAAATTACCTTAGGAGATAAGGTTAAAGTTAGCTAACCACAGGACTAAAAAAAGAGATAACCCAGAATAAGTATGAAATGTAGACTATACATATATCTTTGTTACATAAAACAACCCGTAAAAAGACTACATAATACTTCAGACACTAGTAAAAATGTGATAGGGGTAATGTATATGTGAGAATTAAGAATTATTTCATCACCATGGTGCCAGTGCTATTGTAATAATTTCAAGGCAATAGGTAGAATTCACACTGACTAGTGTCAGTGCATAAAAAATTACAATTTTATAACAAAGAGAAAACTGCTTATTATTAAAGGAAAGAAAATGGGTCTAATATGAACAGAACTTCAGTAACTGAGAATTTAAATTGGTGAAATCTAAGAAGGATCAGGCTATGAGTGAAAAATGTCAAATTAAGTATAATTTTCAAGTAAACCACTCAACTCTCTAAATATCCAATTTAGAATTTTAAAACTAACATTATTCCCTTAAACACCTTTTATTATGGGTAGATACAAATCAGTACAGAAATTAAGCAGCCTCTAACATTGGAGAAAAGGATAGCAGGAAATCAGTTGATTACAAATTACTAAGTCAGGAAACTTGTACTTGCAAGTAACAGAAATGCACAAGTAATCTTAACATAAAATATTAGTGAAGAAACACAAATCTTACACGGTAAGATCATTTTCTCCTCAATATCAAAGCTACTCATAATAAAGGGCAATGAAATAACTAATTACAATAAAGAACTGCCATCTACCTACTTATGTCCAGCTGTTGTTTTTTTTTTAAATCAATACCACGTCAGAAAGTTTTTTTCAAAGATGGAGATTGTAAGTTGGTAGGGTTCTCAGGATGTTGACAGATCCTTACAGTCACTCTTTTGTTATACATATTGTTGTTATTTGGGGAAGTACTTCAGATTTCTAGTTGGAGAATTAAGTTTCTAAACTGTTTAAAGCACAGATTAGGGAACTTTCTGTGAAGGACCAGATACCAAATAGCTACAGCTTTGTAAGCCATATAGTCTGTGTCAACTACTCAAGTCTGCCTTGCTGCACAAAAGCAGCCAGACAATATGTAAACAAATGGACATGGATTTGTAACAATACAACTTTATAAAAGGGTTTTGGAAGGACAATTCATTATACTGAAATATTAGATCTGTTTGGAACTGCCCCTGAATTCTTTTTCTTTTCTATTTTTTAAAACAAATGTCCTTATATCCCATTAGTTTATTATATTATAGTATAATATATATTATATATATATATATATAATTATATTATTATTAACTGAGACTTGAACTCAGGTGCAGTCCAACTCTAAAGTTCTGTGATTCCCAAGGCCACCAATGAGATGAGAACATGCAGTTAATCAACATAAATAGAAGTAATATTGGGGGCAAACAA
This sequence comes from Dama dama, assembly GCF_033118175.1. Taxonomy (NCBI): domain Eukaryota; kingdom Metazoa; phylum Chordata; class Mammalia; order Artiodactyla; family Cervidae; genus Dama; species Dama dama. The sequence goes on along the minus strand of NC_083692.1, from coordinate 19,037,449 downwards.
GTGTGCTGGGAATACAGTAAGAGCAAGGTGTTCTAATGTAAGCCAAAGCAAAGGAATGCTACAGACACACAGAAGCATCATTTGGCTTAGCTATGAAATGTTAAGAAGCAACAGCAGCAAACAAGACCAATTTGGGCAGGAAGATTAGAGCAAGTCACTCTTTCTGAGCAACAGTGATTTGCCATTCTATTGTGCAGAGCTCTTTCTGCTACACACCAAAGAGGTCTTCAAGGGTACCCAGTATGTAAAGAATCTCTGGTCAGTCTTTCTGCCACACCTACACACAGAGATAACCCAGTCATTATGGTGTAATAACATATTAGCAAGCAACCATGGCACAGAATGCCTTGTAATGAGTGAACAAGAAGACTTCTTTTTAAAAAAAATCTGAGAAGGGCCTTCAAATCTATTAGATGACATCTGAATTTCTGAACAGACTGTGTCGTGAACAAATTTTGTCTTAAAATTCCAAGATACAGTATGTATCTTCAAAGGAAAGAGCACTGAAGAGAAACACAACTTTCTATAGAATTTGAGACTGGTACTATCTCCAATGGCTGCTTTATTAAAAGTACAGTAACTTTTATCTTGCACTTTCTTAAGTGAGAAGGGCCTTTAAAGGCTTTCAGGAAAAAATAAGGATGATAGAATGTCATGAACCAAACAACAAAACTGAGATTTTTTAGGGCAATTGAGCTCTTCCGTATACCGAATCACTTTTTGATGGGAAAAAGGAAACTTGAACAGAAATTATTCTAATATTAAGTTCATATTTCAAACATGTAATAGAAAAAGAAATTCCACAGAGACCTAAAATTCAACCTGTCTGAAACCAAATTCATTATACCTCTTCTCACAGTGAAAGACCCCCCACCACCATGGTCGTCTTTACCATAAACTTAGGTCTTACCTTCTGTCTCCTTTCGTATACCCCTAGGGTGAATGAATGAAGGAATGATTTGGAGCAGGTTCTCTTCACCCCAGGGGCTCTGTTAATGATGCTCCTTCTATGCCTTTCTCCTCTTAGTTTAACTGGAACTCACAGTCTTAAGTCTCAGCCTTAAGTATCATCTCCTCTCAGAAGCCTTAAACACAATCTCTTGCATTCATTCTCCCTCTCTGCTCCAGTAGAACTTGTTACTGTTCCACAATTTGCTGACTGTGTTTAACCTGTCTGGTTTTACTACAGGGAGAACTTGCAAGCAGTGCACTTGTCATTCACTAGCTCAGACATTTAGAAGCAGCCATTATGGACCTATACATACTATTCTAGGCATTAAAGATTCAGCAGTGAACAAAACAGGTCTGTCCACAGAAAGTTTATGTTTTAGTGAAGAAGAAATAAAAAACCAAATTAGTAAAATGCATGAGTTTGAGTAAGCTCCGGGAGTTGGTGATGGACAGGGAAGGCTGGTGTGCTGCAGTCCATGGGGTCGCAAAGAGTCGGACACGACTGAGAGACTGAACTGAACTGATGCTACGACAGATGGTGGTAACTTCTATCAGAGGAAAATAAAACTAGGAAGGGGAACCGTGAGTGTTTATGGAAGAAGGTGGTATTTGAAATTTAAAATAAAGTTCTCTCAGTGACTGCCTCAATGAAAATGGGGCTTTTAAGCAAAGAATGGGAAGAGATGAGGAAGTGAGCCACACACCTATCTGGATGATGAGTGTTCCAGACTAGAGGTTACAGAGCAAGTGCAAAGGTCCTGAAGTGGAAGCAGACCTGGTATGCTCAAGGGAGAGCAGGGAGGCTAGTGTGGCTGAAACAGAGGAAGCAGGAGCAGGAGAAGACAGGAAAAGGGACAGAGGGAATTCATGCACAACGGCCCACTAGGCCCAAAAGACTTTGGTTTTTACTCTGGGTAGGTCAGGAAGCTACTGGAGGATCAAGCACCGTAGTTTCCGGAAACAACCAGATCTGTCTTAAAAAGATCACTCAGACTGATTATCTTGAGAACAGATGACAGGGGCATAATGATGAAAGCAGATTGAATAGAACATTAAAGCAATGATTCAGGTGAGCAGAGCAGCTGGCATGGACCAGGGTAGTGGTGGAGGTAGTCAGACAGGAACTGTTGACAGGATGATATAAGGTAAAAGAAAGAGAGAAGTCAAGATCAGATCCAGGATTTGTGGCTAAAGCACAGGGACTGGGATGGGAAAGACTAGGGAAGAGTAGTCTGGGGGAGAGTTTTGGAATTTGGTTTGTGACATGACATTATGTGAAATGCCTTAAGGTGAAATGTTTGATGCTAATGATACTGACACTTGTTCATACAGCAAGCTATTCTGTACACTTTGCTTGTATTTACTAATTTAATCTTCAGAACAATCACATGAAGTTGGAATTAGTATTATCCCCCCCCCCCTTTTTTTTTTTGGTAACAGATGGGGAAGCTGAGGTACAAAATGGTTAAAAACATCTCCCAAGGTCACAAAACTAATAAGCAGCTGAGCCAGAATTAAATACAAGCAATCCAGATCCCAAGTCTGTCCTTGACTCCTATGCTATACTGTTTCTAAGATGGAAACACCACTCTGGAATTTATGGGAGATGTCTGGAGATAGAAACTTCAAAATCATCAGCATAGAGATGGTATTTAAATCCATGACACTGGATGAGACCATCAAGGCACAAGCGTAGGTAGAGAAGAGTCCACAGACTGAGAAGCAGGCAGCAATGTAAGGGAAAAGCAGGAGAGCAGGACCCCTTAAGGCCAAATGAATAGTGTTTCAAGGAGTGGGAGGGATGGGCGATGTCAAATGCTGTTGATAGGTTGAGTAAATAGAACCACTGGAATAATACAGATGACTTGACAAGTGGTGAGGTAAAAGTCTGATAAAGAGTGTTCAACAGAGGAAAGGAGAGCAGAAACTGGAGGTACCAAGAAGAAACCTCCGTTTAAAAAGGTTTGTTTTCATGCTAATAGACAATCCACTAGACAAAGAAAAACTGATTATGGAGGATGGGGGATAGCAATACTGAAGTAAGTGAGCTGGCCTCAGCTAGGAACACAGACAGCTTATCCCTTGAATGGGAGGGAAAACAGAGTATATATGCACGGATGCATGTAGGTGAGAAGATGTGCTATTGTGTTTGAGAGTTCTCTTCTGGCTGATCCTATTTGTTCAGTGAAGTAGGAAGCAAGGTCATCAACTGAGAGAACAGAGTAAGAAATTCTGGAGATTTAAGGAAAAGGAAGGCATAGCCAAATAGTCATCTGAAAGAGAGAATAAACTGAACTAAATAAATGGAGACCATCTTGCTCATCGTTGATCGGATAGCCTAGTACAGTTCCTAGTATGTTTTAGACACAACTGCGACCTGAGGCTTGAGAACCACTGACTCTTTATGAATACAAATTAAACAACTTCAAAGGTTAATGAGTTTTGTTTTTTTTAGTCTAGAAAATCAGTGACCAGGGCATTTGGCATATTAGTTGATCATGTTACAGGAAATACTGAAACCAAGATCAATGGAAATATTCTAATGACTCCTGGGATTGTCTTTTTTATTTTTCCTTCTTTAGAAATTTGTTATATTACACTTCAAAAACAAACCCTAAAAGGTGCATCTAATAAGATATGAGAGAAGGTAAATTTTATAGAAGAAAGGGCATGGGAATTTAAAAAGCAGAAAGGAAGGGAAAGGAAAGAGGCAGTAGATACTCCCTCACTTGTAGAGCAAAGGACCCAGAGCGGTCTAAGTACAATCTGCCATTAAGGAGAAAACATAGGAAATCTAAATAGAATGTAGATGTGAGCACACTGACTTAACATGGTCGTAAAATGTTTTACTCTTGAGAATTAGTTGCAACCAATATAACCATGCGCTACTTTTCAACTATGTATTCTCTAAAACATAACTATTTCAAATGATGCCATTTAACAACTGTAACAGCATAAAAACTTGAAAAAAATATATCTGGCAGTACATTAACAGTATCTGTTAGAACAGATATTACAATATTTTTGGTGATTTTTATACAGTTAGAAGTGGTTAACCCCCTCCCCCAAATTAAATAATAGCCCAGGGAGGAGTTCACAAACTCAAATCCCCACAGGGTTAAAAGCAGGTAACAAAATGAGTGAAGCAGATGGTGAGGATGACAGGGAGCTACAGTGCTGTGGCAACAGGCAACCAAAGGGCGTAACGGCTACTCGGCTCAGGCCACTGTTACCGCATACAGGGCGAGCTGTTCTGCCAGATCTGCCATTCCTAAAATAGATATAATAGCTTCAATCTGAAAGCTTTCAATGTCTGAAATACTGGCAACTAATTTAAATTTATGAACTGTGTGCAGGCCATACAACATATGTCTGTGGGAAGCATTCAGGCCCTTGAGCAGTCTAGTGTCCCCAGCATCTGACACCTCTCCATTCACTGTAATGAAAGCGTCTTGAGGAAAGCAGAGGCCAACGAAGGGCAGGAGAAGGCATGCAGCACTACGTTTCAGAAAACCTTGGTTTCAGGGTAGGCACTGCCACTTACTACTAGCTGGGTGACCTCTTTGAGCTTGTTTATTCATTTGTAAAATGTAGTTTCATCAACTATCATGTCTAATTCACTGAACTGTTTTGAGTAGCAAGTTAGAAAGTAGGTCAAAACACATCACTAAGTATAAAGTTCATATAAATACAAGTAAATGGCTGTGAGATACTGGAAAATATACACTGGTATCTGCCCCTGGTTCCTGGCACGGAGCTCCTGAAATCCTTGAAATTCCCCAAGCAATAAGAACGCAAAGAGCATCTCTTGTCCTGATATTTTGTTCTCTGACCCCATCCCTGACACAAGGCTCATAAATTCCTAAGTGATAAGACTACTAGGAGTATCTTTTGTCCAATGATACAATCCTGGGTGGGCTCCTGGATAAGAACTTGTCACCAGAACCACCAAGGCATGATGAGAAGCTTAGGATTTTCAGTCTTATTCCTCCATCCTCTAAAAAAGGAAGAGGAAATGGAATTGGAATTAATAATCTATTATGTCTACACGAGGAAGCCCCCACAAAATCCTAATAGTACAGGGTTCCGAGAGCTTCCAGGTTGGCAAACACATCCACTTGGAGAAGGCAACATACTCCGATTTCACAGGGACAGACGCTCTTGCCCTTGGGGCACTCCCAGACTTCGCCCTATGTATGTCTTCATTTGGCTCTTCAACGGTATCCTTTATCACGTCCTTTAATAAACCGGTAAATGTAACTGTTTGCTTGAGTTCTGTGAGCTGTTCTAGCAAATTAATGAAACCTGAGGAGGAGGTCATGGGAACCTGCAATTTGTAGTCAAATTTGTAGTCAAAGACAGAAGTTATTATAAGTAACCTGGGGACCGACTACCTGCAATTGGCATCTAAAGTAGGTGGGACCAGTCTTATGAGATTGAATCCTTAAATCTGTGGGGTCTGACACTATCTCCAAGTAGACAGGGTTAGAACTGAGTTAAACTGTAGTGTCTCAGCTGGTGTCACCGAAAATTGCTTGTGTAGAGAAAAGAAAAATCTCTATACATTCGGTGACTAAAAGTAAAGTGTTTTGTGTCAGCAGTAAAGATACACACAGGACAAAGACTAACAGGAGGCAGATTAAACTGAGTTTTTCTAATACAATGGCTTTAAAAAGAGACCTAACAGGGTGGCCTAAAAACATTTTATATCTTTATGTTCAGCCAGTTCCTCATAAAATGGTAATACAGATTTACTTAGCTCATGAGTTTCCTCAAATACATTAAAATTTAAGATCCTTTTCAAATGTTAAGGGCCATGTAATTTCTTGCTAATATTAATAAAACATTTGCCGAGTACAGCCAAATACACTAAGAGCTGTGTATAGTACTTTCTAAAAAGTTGAGAATATTCTTGGCTTTCCTAAAATAATGAGCAATTTAATGTAGCTAAGTTTAGAAAAAGATATTTCAGTCTTAGGTTTTTTTCTCCCCCTTCTAAGATGTATGTAATCTTACAATGGGTTAATAACACAGATCTGTAAGACATCCAGGTTTATCCGTTCCTCATTAATAAAGCTTTTGAAAGTACTGCTTCCATTAGACGGAGGAACAGGGAGGTCAGGCCCCCGACGGGAACAGGACAGAGTATTCAGGTCCAGGACAACTAAGGGAAAAGCAGCAGCAGTTCTCCTGGTCATCAGGAGAAGTAATAATTCACTAGGGCTAATAATTCTTTCACCCATCTACTGTTATGCAAATATGTTTGGTGGAAACTCTTGATAACTGTTGGACCATTAAAACACATGTAACATGAAGGCCAGGAAAGTATCAAAATTTATGAGGAGCTGCACTAGATAAACACTCCCTAAAATACTGTTCTATGAGATTCTTCATTTTTAGCTTTCATCAAAACACAAATGACTGAGCAAACTCAACAAACCAAATCTCTTTCACCAGATGACTTCTTGTAGATTAGTGTTGAAAGTGAGTTAAAGGATGGCAACTTGAAAAGTACAAAAGGCTCCAAATTCAAGACAAGTTTTCATTTACAAGTAAATTTCTGGAAAGATTATGGGTGATGCTTTCTCCCACTTTGGTTTCCAAACTCTTTGAATGAATTAACTGTAATTAAAAGAAAACTGTACGTAAGAATAAACTGCCTGGCCATAAAAAGAATTCTCCCCACAATAACGTAAGATTTCTATATTGTATCTCTATGAGATGGAGAGGATCACTAAACTTATCCTAGTAATTATTTCATGACATATAAAGTCGAATCATCATGCTGTACACCTTAAACATACATTGCTGTATGTCAATTATATCTCAATAAAACTGAAGAATAAAAAGAATTCTAAGGGTCAGTTTGACAGAAAACAACAAATTTCTGTAAAGCAGTTATCCTTCAATTAAAAAATAAGTAAATTTTTTAAAAAAGAATTCTAAGGGTCATATTTGTTCACATTATGGGACAGATTAGTATCTTTTAAGAACATCTCACTAGTATGACTTAAACATCTCTAGATAAATGTTATTTGAACCATTGGAAAAGATTCTTTAAAGCCTTAATAATAAAGTAAATTGACCAGACACAAAAATCCAAAATTAATTTGCTACCTTTAAAGAAGAAAGGTAGAAAGTTTTAAGAAGCTCTTTATTTACTAACATCTTTTTAAGGTTAAATATTTTAAACTTTGCTTGTAAATAATCTGAAAATAGAGTGATTGTATAGCAAAGTGATTTAACAATGTAGACTCTGAAATCAGATTATCTGAGTTCAAATCCTAGACTCTACCACTTATTGTATCTGTGAATTCAGGCAGGTCACTTAACCCTCTGTAAACTTCAGTTTTCTCACTGTAAGACAGGAGAAAATAATAATTTCAGGCTTACTGCAAGGATTAAGTGAGGTAATTCATAGTTTTCTTTCTCATACCATATAAATTTGCAATGTAGCAAAATGCAGTGAAAATAGCTAAGAAGCATGGTGTGACCCAGTTCAGTGACATTAGATGCACAATGACCTCATTATACACAGCAATGAATATTGTCACCTGGGAACTGATTCTCACGTGATAGCTATTTTTGTTCTTTAACATGATGCTATAACCTTTTAAAAAAACACACTTTTAACATATTTTTTTATAAACCATATTGATATTTTCTACATCCTAGCATTCATAGATAAGACTGCTTTACCAAAGTAGGTATATTAAAAACTGATCACTTAGAAAATACTTAAAATTATATTTTAATTGGGTTCATGTAAAATTGCTTTGAGAAATTATATTTGGAAAAGAAAAAATGCTCCACCAAAAAATTCTCTTAACAACCAGGATGCCTATTTATAAGTATGCAAATGTCTACAGGATTAATTCTTTCTAGATATAGATCCCACAGTCAATGGACCTGTTAATGTGACTCACATTCTATGGACCTGTTAATTTGATTCAGGCTCAAAATACCTACTAAAAGTTTTACTGTGACATGTGTGGATACATTACATGACTTTTTACTTCAGACTGATAGCAGTTACTGAATAGACCATTCAATCTAAAATCCTTCCAACTTGTTTACTTTAGTATAATGGTAGCTTAAACCAGAAGTGAAGTGAAAGTGTTAGTTGCTCAGTTGTGTCCAACTTTTGGTGACCTCGTGGAGTATGCCAGGCTCCTCTGTCCATGTAATTCTCCAGACAAGAATACTGGAGTGAGTAGCCATTCCCTTCTCCAGGGGATCTGCCTGACCAAAGGATCGAACCCAGGTCTCCTGCATTGGAGGCAGATTCTTTACCATCTGAGCCGCCAGGGAAGCCCAACTTAAACCATGCCGGGGGGGGGGGGGGGGGGGGGGGGGGCGAAAAAAAGAGTTACAACTAAAATACTTAACTGAGAAGGAAATGGAAACTAATCATTTAAAAAAACTAGTCTTCTTAGGGACTTCCCTGGCAGGCCAGCAGTTAAGACTCCGAGCTTCCACTGTAGGGGGCACAGGTTTGATCCCTGGTCAGGGAACTAGGATGCGGCATGCCATGTGGTGTGTCCAAAAAGAAAAAAAAATTCTTTAAAGTAACAAAACCACCCAGTGAAAAATTAACTGTGATGGGATTTTTATATTTTATATTCACATAAACACATAAACTTTTAGTAATGTACACTGAGTTATAAAAATGACAGTAGTTTTTTCTTATACTGTCTCAGTCTGAATTATTTTGTGGCACTTAACTCAAAACTAAACAATAAGCTTAGACTCAAAAATGTTAGAAATCTATTTTTGTATTGTCATCCTATATATTATAAGGAAATATGAACACTGAACAATCATTCTTTAAAAAGCATCTACATAAAGAACATTACACATATGATATACATTTGATAGATTACTAATTAAGATAGTTTTTCTTAAATTACCATCCCAGGTTAAAAACCACAGGATCCCCAAAGATAAGTTCACATACTTTACTTATTTCACCTGAAATTTAACTTAAATTGAAAAAAAGTAATAGCAATGAATGTAAAATTGGGGATACATTTAATTTTCACTTGAATTTAGTATTTCTTCCTACTTCTCTGTCAATATTGAGCACTAAGTAAAGCCTACTTGTTCAAAAATATTCTAATATGAACAATTTTGCTAAATCAAATTAAATTTATTTTAACACCTAGTTTTGAGAAAGCAATTCTTTTTTAACCTACTTGATTTATTTATTGGACTTTCCTAGGAATTATGAGATTTAGTATCAACAAACATACAGGTAATATAGACAGCAGCTTCCAGATTCATTAATTTCCATATTCCGTCAAATCAATTCCTGTATTATAAAGAAACCAAAGCTGTACTTCTTTTTAAAAAATACATCAATGCTATACTAGGGGTGTAACTCCTTATAAAGCAAGGCACGAATGTGGCATCAAACTTACTTTTCCAAAGAAGCCTTTGAAGAACTTCCTTTCCTGGAGGAACAGGGGGACAAGTCGAGCGCTATTATTGTACGGGCTAAATGTCCCCGGGTTTCACAGCAATAAGCACACACAGAGGGGAGGTGAAGGGCAAAGCAGGAGAAGGGGCGGGAGTGAGAGTTTTAGAGTTATCCATACCAGGAGTGACAGGGGAAGGAAGGGTGCATGAAAATGCAGGGAAACAGACTGTACGGCCTAAGAATCCACAGAAAGAGAAGAAATCAGAACCTGTATTCATGCAGAGCAACCAGTTACTTTAGCATTCTCTTCTGACTTATAAAACAGATTATTCAAATTTGGCAGCAGAGAAAAAGATCATGACATACTGATTTGGTGAGATCTGCATTTAAATTTTCATAATAGTAAGTGGTAAATATATTGGTAGATATACATTTTTCAATTTAAAATCAGTGGTTGAAATGTGGAAGTCACCAATTAAAAAACCACATTCAAATGATCACACAGTAACATTAAAAAATGCTACACTTAAATTATAAGTGTGCAGCGAGGGTCCTTGTCAGACTTTTTCTTGCTGAGTTAAAGAATTCTTACTAATGCATTAGGACTGATTTATATGTATGTATGTGCTGATCAATTCCATAGCAATCATGGGGAATTAATAGATATCTTTGATTTCAAACACAGAATAAATCATCTATAAAGAACACAAGACCAATGCTTTCACTGGAGTTGAGAAAACTAATATATTTGAGAACCAAACCACATCTGTGAGCCACAGCTGAAATCTGAGGAATATGGTCATATTTTCTTTTAAAATTCTGTTTTAGAATAAAGAAATTCCCATTGACAGTTATAAGTATGTATAGGTAAAAAAGAGACAAGTGTTTGTGATCTCAGCACAAATTTTTAAGCATATACAAATTTTGAAAACTGGCCACCATGTAAAGTCTGAAAAATTTATGCAAAGTAGATGAGTTCTAACTCACCTACACTCGCTTAACTTTAACATTTCTTCATTTTGGCTGAACTATACTTTAAGCCTTTGCCTTTTATAAACTGTTATTAACAGTGAACAAATGCCTAGAAAAAGACAACTGTACAGAAATTTGACTCTCTGAGATAATTTATCTAAGAGGACGGTATGGTTAGATAGCATCACCAACTCAATGGACATGAATCTGAGCAAACTCGGGAGACCGTGGAAGACAGAGGTGCCTGGCAAGCTGCAGTCCACAGGGTCACAAAGAGTCGGACGTGACTGAACAACAACAGATAATTTATAAATTCATTCAATATTTTCAAACACTAAATAGCTTTTTCTCTAGGTTTTGAAAAATCACAAACAGCATCAAATATTTCCACAAAATGTTTTCAATTTAAGCTAGAAATATAATAAGGAAAGTGGGTAGTTACACAGTAAGACTAAGCTTATTTCTGCTGCCAAGTTTGGTGACTCTAGTTTTGTTAGACTTTTAGGTAACCACCAGCTTTTAAAAGATGCAGGCCATGTTAAAAGATTCACCATTCTTTAGGGACAGGACGGTATCAGAAGAAGATTCATTAATATTTAATTTAGCTCCCAGAAAAGCTCCTGTTAAACATGGAGTTTGCCTTCTTTTTATAAAAGACCTCAGATGTTAATGAAAAAAGATGACGTGCAAAATGCATCAAGAGACAGTTATTAGATTAGAGAATAAAACTAATTTAAAAAACAATTATGATTCTTTTACCTGCTAAAATAAGAACATATATTAAAACAAATATATCAAATAGTGAATAAAAAACCAACATATTAGAAACTGGTAGTGTAATGAAACTAGTCTAAAACCAAGACAGAGTGGGAAAAACATTTACAGAGACAATGGGAAGAAAAGACATTTTAAAAGGTCATCTTGCACCAGTATCAAGCAAGATAACCAAAGGCCCAAAACACTTTTTACAAAATTAGTACTTCTTACTCTGCAACTATGTCATAAAGGCACTGAAAATGGGCAACAGTTGATTCTGTCATTTATCTTATACAATCTACACCCCGAAGTGGCTAAGTAAATTATGCCACAAAGTAAATGAATTGAAAATACTGTACCTAACTTTATGAATATAATGTAAAAAAAAAATTAAACATATTTATGCTCTGAGAAGTATATGTTGTTTAATTACAATATCTTTTCATATGAGAATATTAAGCATGTTGATAACTTCTAATTCAAGTTAAAGTAATCCTAAATTTTAAGGAATCACTTGGAAGGAAATAAAAAAACTGGATTTGAAAATTATCTTGCTTCTTCAATCTCCCACAAATTTAAAAAGCACTAGAACATTATATTTTTAGTTCAACAATCATTTGAGTGATAGGTTTAAGATTGTTTGTTTTCCTATTTAACTGGTACATCTGAGCTACATAATTCTTTAAATTTTAAAACTTTTTGGCATTCAAACTTGTTCCAGACATGTTATTTCTTCTTCAGTCCGTAGGTTTGTACATTTTTATGTTTGCTTCCATTTATTTGAAACTCTAAGAAGAGTATCTTATCATCTATGAAAATAAACACATCTCCAGACACAGCTTTTGGCACAACATAAGCATCTAGCACAGTAGATTACAGATGTTTGTTAGATGAATGTTTGGTAAAAGGAGGAAAAAAGGCATCTAGAAATTTCTGTGTAGTAAAAATATGAAAAGATAAAAATCATGTATTTTTGTAGACTAACATGGTATGATCTGAGGATGAACAACATCTGAAGAATTCCAACTTTCTGCAACTGTTTCCATACAGCATTAGAAAGGGTATTAGTAGAAGGGGAAGTTTCATTGAGTATTAACAAATGGGAAACTGACACAGAGAGCTTAGCCCGGTGCTCTGTGACAACCTAGAAGGTTCAAGAAGGAGGGGATATATGTATATTTATGGCTGATTCATGTTCCTATACAGCAGAAACCAACACAACTTTGTAAAGCAGTCATCCTTCAATTAAAAAGTTTTAAAAGTGTTCCTAATCTTATTCTCTCAGTGAACTTAGAATTATTTTGTTAAATAAGGGATTGAATTTAAGTTTCTTGGAAAACTGTATTATCTGAGGCTGCATTTAACTGGGGAACATATTTAGGTGGACATGGCAAGTCTATAAAACTATGAAGTTCCTTTAACATTAATGATGATTAAATGAAGAGCACAGATAAAACTAAGATGGCATTCAAACATTTAAGAATTTAAATAACCAAAATCTGAGGTAAAGGATATGTGTGTGTATCTGTATATTGTTCTGGGTTGTCCTTTTTTAAGTTTTTTGCATACCATAATCAGTTATTTTTCTCCTCCTTTCCTTTCTATAATCGATTTAGACGTTTGTTGGAAAACACAATCCACTTCAACGAGTTGGTTGCTTCCTTGATTTTATATCTTTTATATTGAGGAATTATATATAAGAGGTCATATAAAATATACCAAGAAGCAGAAAAGTTTTGATTAAGCAAATTGAGGGGTAAAAAAAAAAGCACTCATTCATTAGTAGCCAAACTTGTGGCAGCCTAGCATACCAGCAAACCCAAAGCAACAAGTATTTAATGCTGTCTGGGGCAAGGGCATGCAGAAGTAATGCTTAAAGCTTTCAGAGCAAAGGCGGGAAAGGCCACACATTGGAGAAAAGAAGGCTGTGAAAAGGGCTGTCAGAATCTAAGAAACATTCTTCAAACCTATCCAAACTATGAAGTTAACACCTTAACCTGAATCTTTATGAACTCTGAACTCCTTTTATTAAACACACAGGCATGTGTCTGGGATGTATTCTATGGCATAATAGGCAAAATAGACATTACTGATCCTTGAAAAGGACTCTCCACTTCAAGTATGCTGAAGTTTGTGCAAAAGGCAGGGAAATACTTAATGGTAGAGGAGTACAGGGAAGGAAACTGGGGAGTAGCAGTAATGATAGTAAGTCTCCCAAAATAAACTTCACTAGCCATTAACAGATATCTCTATTTTATACTTTTTTTCCTGGAAAGCTGTTTCCTACAGATTTAAAATTACTTATTTATAACACAGTTATCACAGTTAGGTTAAGTAACTAACTGAAATAGTTTTACCCTGGTTTTAGAATATCTATAAGAGTTCATACCACTAGTTTAACATGGGTTCTGAATTAAAACTATCTTAGATAATGTCTGGCCTACACTGAAGAAGCTCGTCATTAAAACTTACGTCTTTGGATGGACAACGTGAAATGCTCTTTATTAATGATCACACATCTTTTGCCTTAAAAGAACACTGATCTTACTGGATAGTGGGTCAATGAAATTTACTGAGCAAAATCTTTTGAGAGAGTGTTTATAGCATATAGAGCAACACTGGCAACCATCAAATACATACAGCTTTCAATCTTTTTACAGCATCTTCACAGATGTGCATTCCTCTTGATTCATCAACTTCTACGTGCCCAAGGTACTGTAGAAAGAAGAGGAGAGTTAGGGATACTGCTGTGCTTACTGAGTGGCTACTATATGGCAGACATTATGTGGCAGAAAACTGAATACTAAAATTCCACTCAAGAAACTCATAGCGTTACAGAACAGTTAAGATAAGTGACTTTACTTATCCGTGGTGTCCTCATATGAATGAGATTTAGAATAAAGGTCTCAAAGAGTTGTTAAAGGGAAGTAGGTGAAAAAGAATATGATAAGGAAAGGTAAACGTCAAGCTAACATTCAGGTAAATGCTACCGGAATCTACTGAATCTGAGGCATAAAAGCTTGTGCTAGACACTGTATCTCTAGACATAAAAAATAATCCTACAACAAAGCATATGTGTGTGTATATACTGAAAATGTACAAAGAAAAATAACAGCTATTCAAGGCCTGAAGCGATCACATACTCTTTTCTATGGGAAGCACATAAGAAGAGGGCTGAAAACTAAAATTTTAAAGACAGTACATCTGAGCTTTAAAATATGTATAGAACTTGAAGAAGCCATATGGGAAAGGCTGGAAAACTATTTTAGGCAGGGAGAATTTAACAAAAGCTATAGGTGTGGACTAGAATAACAATACATCAGCAAGTATTCCTCATCTGGCAAGAATATGAGGTATATGCAGCTATGAAACTTGAATACTGAAATGAGTCTGTACTGAAGCCCAGAGACAATGGAGAGCTAAAAAGCCTTTTTTTTTTTTTTTTTGCAAGGTAGTAATATTATTCAAATTGTATCTTAGTATGGGAATAGTCTTGGATTAGAAAGTACAAGGGATGATAGCAATATCGTAAGTGCTGTTTTAAAAGGAAATTTAGAGTCTGGTTCTGGTAAGATGGGAGCAGACATGCCTTACCCTGTCCTGGCTTCCCAGGTGGCACTAGCGGTAAAGAACCCACTGTCAATGAAGGAGACTTAAAGCGATGCAGGTTCGATCCCTGGGTTGGGAAGATCCCCTGGAGAAGGAAATGGAAGCCCACTCCAGTACTCTTGCCTGGAGAATCCCATGGAGAGAGGAGCCTGGTGGGCTACAGTCCATGGGGCCACACAGAGTTGGACACGACTGAAGTGAAGCATAGCACGGCATCCTGTCCACACTCTGAGTGAAACCACAGGACCAGAACAGAATGCAGGGAGCACCTATCTGAGTCCTCTGTAAAGAGTGTAAGAAAAATCAGAGAATATCAGAATTCAAGGTATTTCTGGACTGGCAGGGAGTTTACCTCCCATGCCCCTCCTCCCTCCTTTGGTCCCTCCAGCTTGAACTTAACACAGCCAGATATCCAAAAGGGAGTGCTATGGCACAGTCAGAACTCTGAGAGAAGCACTCTATCTCTGGCTCAAGGACCAGGTATGGGAATACCTTATCCTCAAATACAGGAATCCCCATCCCTTTTATTTATTTACTTATTTTTGTTCTTTCACACCCCAATCCCCAGGAAACCCTGTGGTGGTGTCAGTGGGAGCAGCAAGGGAAACCTGCAAGAGTCACGCACCTCTCACAGACTGTGATTCCAGAAACGTGGAGTCAACACTCCCAATCCCCACTTCTACTTTCTTACCCTCTCCCTGAATCTCCCACCACTTGGCCCTTGATGAAAGTAAAACAGTAGCAATTCACGGGCACAATAACTAGTGCCCTAGGAACACAGGCATAGAGAGTTTAAGTAACTTGCTCAAAACCATTCAGCCAGTGAATGTTCAAACCTAAGCAGCCTGATCCACAATAGTCTTACAATGCTCACATACTGAATTTTTCATTTTTACTCCTATCTTTCCAATACTGACTGAATGCACAAAACCTACATAATTAAAATCAATTTAGGAAACTGCTGGACTTTAGGGAACAAAATACCTGAGGTATCAATCATAAGGGCAAAATAATTAAATGTCTAAAAAATTTTAACTGCTATAATTTTGAATAAATATAAAACAGCAAGATTCACTTTTAAGTGAATCAAATAATATATTCAGTTATATATATTTTATATATTCATCTTCAGATTCTTTTTTATTATAGGTTATTACAAGATATTGAATATAGCTCCCTGTGCTAGAAGTAGGTCCTTATTGGTTATCTATTTTATATACAGTAGTGTGCAGCTGTTAGTCTCAAACTCCTGATTTATCCCTTCCCTCCCCTTTCCCATTTAGTAACTGTAAGTACATTTTTTATGTCTGTGAGTTTGTTTCTGTTTTGCAAGTTCATTTGTATCATATTTTTTAGATTCCACATATAAGAGACATAATATATTTGTCTTTCCCTGTCTGACTTCTTCACTTAGTATGATAATCTCTAGGTCCACTCATGTTGCTGCAAATGACATTACTTCATTCTTTCTTATGGCTGAGTAATATTCGTTTGTGTGTGTACCACATCTCCTTTATCCACTCATCTGTTGATGGATACTTAGGTTGCTTCTATGTCTTGACTATTGTAAACAGAGCTGTTATGAACACTGGTGCATGTATCTTTCGTGTGTATGTGTGTGCATCTTTATGTTTTTGCCGCACCACGCAGCTTGTGGGATCTTCGTTCCTCAACCAGGGATGGAACTAAGTGGAAGCATGCAGTCTTAACCACTGGACTGCCAGGGAAGTACCTGCATATATCTTTTGGAGTTATAATTTTCCTCAGATATATGCCCAGGAGTGTGATCGCTGGATCATATGGTAATTCTATTTTTAGGTTAATTTTTTTTTTTTAAAGGAAACTCCATACTGTTTTCCATTGTGGCCGTACCAATTTATATTCCAACCAATAGTGTAGGAGGGTTCCCTTTTCTCCAAACCCTTGTCAGCATTTATTATTTGTAGGCTTTTTGATAATGGCCCTTCTGACTGTTGTGAGGTGATACCTCTTTCTAATTCTGATTTGCATTTCTCTAATAATCAGCAAAGTTGAGCATCTTTTACTGTGCCTGTTGGCCATCTCTATGTCTTCTCTGAAGTAATGTCTATTTAGGTCTTCTATTCACCCTTTGAATGGGTTGTTTGTTTTTTGATATTATGCTGTATGAAATGCTTATATATTTTGGAAATTAAGCCCCTGTTGGTCATGTCGTTTGCAAGTATCTTCTGCCAGTCCACAGGTTGTCTTTTGTCTATGACTTCTTTAGCTGTGCAAAAGTTTCTAAGTTTGAGTAAGTCCCATTTGTTTACTTTTGTTTTTATTTCTTTTGCATTGGGAGACTGATTTAAGAGAATATCGCTAGGATTTACGTCAGAGAATGTTTTGCCTATGTTCTCTTCTAGGAGTTTTATGGTGTCATGTCTAATATTTAAGTCTTTAGGACATTTTGAGTTTGAGTTATTTTTGTGTGTGGTGTGAGGGAGTTTTAACTTCACTGATTTATATGTGGCTGTCCAGCTTTCCTAACACCACTTCCTGAAGAGACTGTCTTTTCTCCAATGTATATTCTTGCCTCCTTTGTCAAAGATTAATTGATAGGTGTATGCATTTATTTCTGGGTTCTCTACTCTGTTCCACTGATCCATATGTCTGATTTTACGCCAATACCACGTTGTTTTAACTGGTTTTTCCAGTGGTCATGTATGGATGTCAGAGTTGGACTGTGAAGAAAGCTGAGCACAGAAGAATTGATGCTTTTGAACTGTGGTGTTGGAGAAGACTCTTGAGAGTCCCTTGGACTGCAAAGAGATCCAACCAGTCCATCCTAAAGGAGATCAGTCCTGGGTGTTCACTGGAAGGACTGATGCTGAGGCTGAAACTCCAATACTTTGGTCACCTCATGCGAAGAGTTGACTCACTGGAAAAGACCCTGATGCTGGGAGGGATTGGGGGCAGGAGGAGAAGGGGAAGACAGAGGATGAGATGGCTGGATGGTATCACCATGATACCATGGTATCACCATGACTCAATGGACATGAGTTTGAGTAAACTCCGGGAGTTGGTGATGGACAGGGAGGCCTGGTGTGCTGCGATTCATGGGGTCGCAAAGAGTTGGACACGACTGAACGACTGAACTGAACTGAACTGAAACAACGACTACTACTGTAGCTTTGTAGTACTGTCTGAAGTTGGGAGGCGGGTCGTGGTTAATGCCTCCAGCTTTGTTCTTTTTCCTCAGGATTGCCTTGGCAACTCTGGGTCTTCTGTGGTTCCACATAAGTTTTAGGAGTATGTGTTCCACTTCTGTGAAAAATGTCATAGGTAATTTGATAGGAATTGCATCAAAATTTGTAGATTGCTTTGGGTAGTATGACCATTTTAACAATATTAATTCTTTCAACCCAAGAGCATGGGATATAATTTCATTTCTTGGGACTGTCTTCAATTTCCTTTATCAATGTTTTACAGTTCTCATCATGTAAGTCTTTCAGCTCTTTGGACAGGTTTACTCCCAGGTATTTTATCTTTTTTGATGTAATTTTAAGCAGGATTTTTTTTTTAAACTTGTTCTTTCTGCTATTTCATTGTTAGTGTAAACAAATGGAACAGATTTCTGTATGTTAGTATTGCATTCTGCACCTTGCTGAACTCATTTATCAGTTCTAAAAGTTCCTGTGTGGAGTTTTTAGGGTTTTCTATATAAAGCATCATGTTATCTGCATATGATGAATATTAACCTCTTCCCTTCCAATTTGGAGAAATGAATAGAGATTTCAAAGTGTTTCTGAAAGATTTTATTCTATCACCTTGATCAACTAAACTGGTCACATACAAGTATTTATGATGGGGGTGGCGGGAGAGGGGGAAAGGAGGGAAGACTTGATGAAAAGACTTGGTAAAAAGAAGAAAACAAAAGTATCTCACATGGACTGACTCAGTCACATAATCTATTTTAGAAATGTGGAAATGGAAATCAGCCTTGTGTCTATGAAAAAACATGCCAATTGAAAAAAAAATTATTAAAAAGGTCTCTTTTCCTCTCTGAGACACTATCTCACTGAAGAACTGCAGCTGATTTATGCTTTAATGGCTAAAATATTTGACACTGCGACTTCTTTTGTCTGTATGCCTTTTCTAAACTCCCTCTGAGTCAGGGACTTTTATTCACAAAAATGTAGCTTAGAAAAACTAGTATGCAGAATTTCATTTTTGGATGAATTACATCATTTTTCATTTTCTTGAAAAAAAAATTTAAAAAGTAGATTATCCCTTTGCTTTCATATTGTTATCCATGAGAAAAATTGCAGAGCTCTGATGTAAGAGACTACACAGTCAGCAGTTCTCAACATTAACAAAAAGTGACAGTCATTAATTTATAAGAAGCTATAAGGCACATTATCACATGCACATAGCCTATGTTATATAGCAAATACAGGATGCAGATGCACACAATATACATCAAACCTTGTTTAGGGGCTTTAGTCAAAAAGAAGTAGCTAAATTAAAATGGACTATTTTTAATGTATAAATTTGGAGCACAATTACATTTGAACAATTGATCTAAGCTAAGTATATAAGGGAATTCCCCAGTGGTCCAGTGATTAGGACTCCGTGCTTTCACTGCTGAAAGCTGGGGTTCAATCCCCGGTCACAGAACTAAGACCCCACAAGTCACTCAGCACAGCCAAAAAAAAAACAAAAACAACTAAGCATATGGGTTAAATCTAATCACTTAAATTTAAAGCTTAAAATAAAGAGATTAAGAAAAACTTCCCCTTCCAAATGAGACACTAGATGTCAAAAAAGTTAAGTGCTTCAGACAAGGCCATATAACTAGCAAATTAACAGGTGATAGGTCTGATAGTACTGAAAAGTACTAAACTACATGCATAATCAGGGTACCCTGCTACTTACCTGATTTCACTTCTACTTGTGCCATCTGCTCTAAACACACTGGACTCCTTGCTGTGTCTCCAGCATACCAGGTTTTTCTCCTGCCCCAGAGCCTCTGTACTTGCTGCCCTGCTGTCTACAATCTGGTTCCTTAGACACCTGATAATTTGCTTTCTTTTTTTGGGTCTTTGGTAAAAAAAAAAATCACTTTTCATGAGGGCTTCCCTGACGATCCTATTTTAAATCTCACCCTCCACTGCACTTCCTTAACACCTCATTCCCTTTTTATATGTTAGGTACTGTGTATATATTTATTTGTTCGTTGTTAATATACACTAGAAGGTATACACTGTGCAAAGATGTTGTCTGTTTTGTTCCCTTGTGTTCATGGCGCCCAGATGTCTGCAACACAGCAAGCACTCAGTGGGTATCTTTTGACTATGTCAGTGGGTTTACTGGACTCACAGAGAAGGAAATGTAACACATTCCTTAGTGCCATCTTAAACAATAATAAGTCATAATAATGAAAACTTTTACAATAAACTTAAGACAGACAATCAATGGTGTAGGACAGAATGCAAATGTTACAAGCTATATAAGGTTAAAAAGAAAAGCATAGTTGACCTAAGTTTGAAGGTAGGAGAACATGTCACAATTTATGTTAAAAAAACTTATCTGAAATATCTCATTGCTCCAATGCAAAGACACATTTTTTTCAAATTTCTAACGTTTCAGAAAGAAGAGCAAATTATGACGTACTAGCCACTGCCAGCATCCTAGCAAGATTATATGTGAGTATAATGTATCTGTTCAACCAACTGCCACTTCAGTTGATTTATTTCATTGGTATTATACATGACTGAACATTAAATTTTACAGTGTGAAGCAGCTTTGAAATGGAACATTGAGTACGCAGAAGATTGTCACACTCAAGCAGTAAAATTGTAAGCAACAGAAAATAGCTCATCTCCTGGGATAGATAGAATTTTTACAGCTAAGAGAGGTTGGTAGGACCAATGTGTAAGTCCTCAGGCACCAAACATCTATCAAAAACTTGACTCCTTTTCAAGAGAAGATATTTAACTTGCAGTGTTTTTTAAAAAATCAATTAAGGAAAACACCCAAGAAATAAGAAATGCAGATTAAAAACTTCAACATTCAGTAGTTATCTAACCAACAACAACAAGAGCAGCAGCAAGTATTTATTGTGTACTCACTATGTGCTTGGAGAAGGCAACGGCAAACCACTCCAGTACTCTTGCCTGGAAAATCCCATGGATGGAGGAGCCTGGTAAGCTGCAGTCCATGGGGTCACGAAGAGTCAGACACAACTGAGCAACTTCACTTTCACTTCTCACTTTCATGCACTGGAGAAGGAAGTGGAAACCCACCCCAGTGTTCCTGCCTGGAGAATCCCCGGGATGGGGGAGCCTGGTGGGCTGCCTTCTATGAGGCCGCACAGAGTCGGACACGACTGAAGCGACTCAGCAGCAGCAGCAGCACTATGTGCTAGTGGTGTGTTTTTCACATAATGTATCTACTCATTTAATTTTCACATGTGCTAAGTCGCTTCAGCCCTGTCCGACTCTTTGTGACCCCATGGACTGTAGCCTACCAGGCTCCTTGGTTCATGGGATTCTCCAGGCAAGAATACTGGAGTGGATTGCTGTGCCCTCCTTCAGGGGATCTTCCTGACCCAGGGATCGAACCCACATCTCTTACGTCTCCTGCATTGGCAGGTGGGTTCTTTACCACCAGCACTACCTGGGAAGCCCTAACTTAATTTTCATAACCTAGACTAATTCCAGTTCTCATTTTATAGATGAAAAAACTGAGGCACAGAGAGGTTAAGTAATTTCTTTTTAAATTTTTTATTGACAGATAGTTGATTTAAACTGTTTCAGGTGCAGTACAAAGGGATTCAATTTACACGTGCACACACACACACGCACACACACACACACATATGGGGGCTTCCTGGCCTCCCAGCTTTCCAGGTGGCACTAGTGGTAAAGGAACTGCCTGCCAATGCAGGTTAGATGTAAGAGATGCTGGTTTGATCCCTGGGTCAGCAAGATCCCCTGGAAGAGGGCATGGCAACCACTCCAGTATTCTTGCCTGGAGAAGCCCATAGAGCCTGGCGGGTTGCAGTCCAGAGTCGGACACAAGTGAAGTGACTTTGCGTGTGTGCGTGGACGCACACACACACCCCCATATATTCTTTTTCAGATTCTTCTCCCTCATAGGTTATTACAAAATACTTAGTACAGTTCTCTGTGCTGTACAGCAGGTCCTCATTGGTTATCTTTCTTATATTAATATACAGTAGTGTATATATGTTAATCCCAAACTCCTCGTCTACCCTGCGCCCACTTCCCCTGGTAACTTTAAATCTGTTACCTGTATTTGTGCTTCTACTTCTAGTTTGCACTGATACATAAGTTCATTTTAAAAAGTTTTTTTAAAGATTCCATATATAAGCAATATAATACGTTATTTGTTTTTTTCTTTCTGGCTTACTTCTGGCTTAGTGTGATAATTTCCAGGTCCATCCATGTTGCTGCCAATGGCATTACTTCATTCTTTATTTATTTATGGCTGTGCTGGGTCTTCTTTGCTTGCATGTGCCTTCTCCAGGCGCAGTGAGCGGGGGCAAGGGCTTCTCATCACAGTGGCTTCTCTTGTTGTGGAATGCAGGCTCTATGCTCACAGGCTTCAGATGTTACAGCACCTAGGCTTCAGAAGTTGTGACATACAGGCTGAGCTGCTCCGAGACATTTGGGCTCTTCCTGGATCAGGGATCGAACCTGTGCCTCCTACAATGGCAGGCGGATTCTTATCCATTGTGTCAACAGGTAACTTCTCTTTCTTTCTTTTTAATTTGGTTGCACCAGGTCTTACTTGCAGCACATGAACTCTTACTTGTGGCACGTGGGATCTAGTTCCTTGACAAGGGATCAAACCTAGTCTCGTTGCATTGGGAACGTGGAGTCTTAGCCACTGGGCCAACCAGGGAAGTCCCTATTTCATTCTTTTTTATGGCTAATATTCCACTGTATATACATACCACATCTTCTTTATCCATTCATCACAGGGTAAGTAATTTTTTTTTTTTTTTTTTTTTACAAAATTCAAAGCCCATTTATTTAAAAAGCTGTTTGTCAACTAGGAATGGAAGGAAACTCCATAGATACAGTCAAGATACACAGACGTGGTGATTTAGTCATGTCTGACTCTCCATGGAATTTTCCAGGCAGTAATACTGGAGTGGGTTGCCATTTCCTTCTCCAGGGGTAAGTAATTTTTAAGAGAGATCACACAGTTAATAATAACTGGCATAGATCAAACACAAATTCAGGTAGTTTGGCTTTAAAATGTACACTTTTACAAAAGGCTAGATACCTCTCCAGAATTTTATTACAGAGCCACTGAAGCACAGGAAGCAGGAAAGTGACATAACTATATTTACAATTTAGAAAGATCACTACTATGTACTAAGACAATAGTTTGGAAGGGAAACAAGATCAAAAGTTAAAAAAAAAAAAAAAGGTCAAGAGCTCTTATATGGTCTGAGGGAGAAAACAAAGATGAGGACTTGATTAAAGCAGTGGCAGCAGGAAAAAATAACACAAAATGAGAGGACAGTGAAGATCATATACGATATAGTGACTGTGGCTGACATTGTTAGTTGCCTACATGACAGCCATCCTTTCAACTGGTTTCCCTGCAAGAAGAGCTTGCCTCCTTGGTACAGGCTGGAAATACCAAATAATTGTTTTCTTGACTTTCAACTACAGATTTGACTTGATTCCATCTTAGCCAATGGAAAGTAATGGGAAGTCTCCATGTATCTGTCTGTAAAGAGCCTTGATTCTGATACAAAATCCATTTGTTCCCTCAGTCTTTACTGTTTGATAATAATGAGCGAGGACATAAATTATTCTTTAATTTGGTTGCTGGGTTCTGTTTATTAATAGTATCCTTATTTTATTAGCAGATAGAATTGTAAGACAAGCTTTGAAACCTACTTTAATCACTACTCTAATATTATTACACTTTCACAGGCACTAGTATATTTAAAAACACATGGCAGAGATCAAACCAGCTGGAGCTTCATTTGACTAATGTCTAGTAACTGCATTTCTATTTCGAGTAATTGCATAGTCTGTATTGCCTGTTCTCTAGAGTAGCTATGCCAGTCTTCAAAATCTAATTCTATAATCTCTCTCTCCCTCTTCTACAGATGCCTTCACTTCTTATTTGAGAAAATATATCTTTAGAATAGAATCTCATCAATCTCAGGCCACCAACACCATAAATTTAAGTGCACTTGCCCTCTTTTCCACCTTTGCTACTGTTATAACAGAAGCAGCATCCTTCCTCTACTCTAGAACTCATCCACTCTTCTCCGTGCTTCTTTGTAGAGACCTTTATGCTCACGTCTCTACCATTTTAAAAACAAAATTCAACACAAAATCAAGCCACTGGTGATTTACACACTTTAAATGAGTAAACTTCACTTTATGCAAATTATACCTAATAAATCTGTTTTAAAAAATCAAAACAAAATACACACAGTTTTTCAACCTCACACTCCTTTTGTTACTCTGCCTTTCTAGTCTCCTTTGAAGACAAATTTCCTTAAAAACAAAATTTAACTGCCTTACTGAGGTATAACTGACATACAACAAAATACACACATTTAAAGTACACAATCTGCTGAGTTTTTTAATCATATATACAACTGAGAAACCATCACCACAATCAGCCATTACCATCAAAAGTTCTCTTCTACCTCTTGGAATACTTCCCCCTTGAACCCTTCTCCCATCACATAACCTTGTCTGACAAACTTCTGGGATTAGTAATCTCTAGATTTGTTATCTCCTTATTTTGCATCTGTCCACTCAACATAGATTCCATCCCCATGACTCCACTCTAAATCACCAACACTTTCAAATATTTAATCTAATGAAGTTTCATTTCGTACTTGATTTCTTTACAGCATTTGACCACTTTTTTCTTCCTTGAAAATCGTGGTGTCTGAGACTACATTATCCTGGTTTCTCATCTCTCACTCTGGCTCCTCATTCTTATTTTCCTTTGAAGACACTCATTTATACTGCCTGTCCTTCCTATATTTGTCCCAGGCCCCCTTCTCTTCTCACTTAGGCAATCTCACTGACACGATTCTAATGATGACTTCTATATAGCTATATATATATATATATATTATTTCAGGATTCCGTATTTGCAAAACTCACCTACTCACTAAAAGTTGTAACCTCAAAATCAAAGCTCATGGTGCTTTTGGTCAGTGGGGATCTGCATGTACATCTCTCATATGTACCTCAAAAGGAACTCACCTCTACCCCCAAATATGTTCTCCCTCAGTGAACATGCCCACCACCCTACTAGCTGCCTACATGGGAAACTTTTCATACCAATCCTAGTTTAGAATTCACGGTTTCTAAGGCAAGCCCAGATATCATTTGCCCAGTTATATCTGACTGAGAAAATGCATCTATTTCTAGGTTATAGGGGAAAAAATTTTAGGTTTTGATTCTCCCATTCTACCCTGGGTCACCTGCATGTAAGTGTGTGGGATAGGGTGGGATGGGATGGGTTGGAAGGAAGGCAGGTAAGGGAGGTACACACAGCAGAGAAGATGAATATCTTGAAAGGATTTCAAAAAGCCATTTGAAAAAGACCAAACAGGAACACTCTAAACAAGCTGCCCTACCTGAGTAAGAGATTGTGTGTGCATGCTAAGTTGCTTCAGTCGCGTAAGACTCTGTGACCTTAAGGACCGTAACCTGCCAGGCTCCTCTGTCCATGGGATTTCCCAGGCAAGAACACTGGAGAGAGTTGCCACTTCCTCCTCCAGCGGGTCTTCCCGACCCAGGGATTGTCTCCTGCACTGGCAGGCGAGTTATTTACCACTAGCGCCACTTGGGAAGTCCTTCTAAGACATAAATTTTATATCTTCTGTGCTTACCTCTAAAATATATCCCAACCAGAAATTTCTTATGATAAATAAGAACTACACGGAAAGATACTGAGCCTTATTTACCTTACATAAAATACTTTAAAGCTATGTATTCTGTAGCCAATTAAAAGTGCTTCAATTAACTTTACTGTAATTATTTTAACCTCTCAGAATCCTATGAATGAGGTTTAAAATATATATATATGCTAATTATAAATATGATATACATGTTCATGATAAAAAAAAATGCCACTAATTCCAAAGGACATATATTCAAAAGTGAACAAATCACCAATTCTTTACTACCAGAGTTCTGAATTACCTGTGTCGTCATCTTACAGATATTTCTTACATACATGTCAGCATATACATATTTTCTTTTCTTAAAACTAATTAATTAATCATTTTTGGCTGCACTGGGTTTTAGTTGCAGCACATGGGTTCTCTAGTCGTGGCAAGTGGGCTTAGTCACCTCACGGCACGTGGGATCCTCGTTACTCAACCAAGAATCCAACCCACGTCCCCTGCATTGGAAGGTGGATTCTTAACCACTGGACCACCAGGGAAGTTTTAATTTTTTTTCTATTTAACTATAAATAGAATCATTCCATATAAACTGTTCTGCACCTTGCCTTTATCACTTAATGATAGCCTAAAATATTCTGCATAAGCACATGCACAGAACATTCTTTCAGTATTTCCTGTATCAATGATCACCACCTCTATCAGTTTGGGACAAGATACTAGGTATCCTCTTTAATACTACCCTTTTTCATTTCCTAGATGCAATCTGTCTCCAATTCCTGCTGACTTTATCTCAATTATCTTTCAGTTTACTTTTCTTTTCATCTCAGCAGTCACCACCCTAGTCCAGCCTACCATTATCTACCCTCTGGATTAGTAATCTTTCACCAGACTCTTTGTAAACACTATGTTGTTCAATAGCTCAGTTGTGTCTGACTCTTTGTGACCCCATGGACTGCAGAACGCCAGGCTTCCTTGTCCTTCATCATTTCCAAGAGTTTGCTTAAACTCATGTACATTCATGAATTGGTGATGACATCCAACCATCTCATTCTCTGTCGTCCCCTTCCCCTCCTGTCTTCAGTCATTCCCAGCATCAGGGTCTTTTCCAATGAGTTGGCTCTTCGCATCAGGTGGCCAAAGTATTGGAGCTTAAGCTTCAGCATCAGTCCTTCCAATAAATATTCAGGATTGATTTCCTTTAGCATCACAGTTCAAAAGCATCAATTCTTTGGCACTCAGCCTTCTTTATGGTCCAACTCTTATATCCATATACTGCTGGAAAACCACAGTCTCCAGACTACCGGAAAAACCACAGTTTCCAGACTACCGGAAAAACCACAGCTTTGACTATACAGACCTTTTGTCGGCAAAGTGATGTCTTTGGTTTTTAATACACTGTCTAGGTCTGTCATAGCTTTTCTTTCAAGGAACTAGCATCTTTTAATTTTTTCAAAATTCCATAACTCTAGAAGTCCCAAATCCTTAACATGGCCTACAAATTTTTGCCCTACTTTTTTCCAGGATCATCTAAACTTCCAACACTATAGCTTTCCTTTAGTTTCTTGATATCATTCTTTCCTCCCACCACCAATGCCTATGTACATATACTTTCCATCATTCTGAAATGCCCTGCCTATCTTCGCACCTAATTCATTCCTACTAAACCTTTAGATATCAGGTCAAACTTTACTTTCTCAAGGAAGCCTTCCCTAATCCTATAGTCTGGGTCATGTTGTTCTGTTATTTGCTATTAGAGAACCAGATTCCCTTTTTAAAAAGCACTTATCTCAAACAAATGTAACCTAGTTAAACTAAAAAAACTTCTGCACAGAAAAGAAAACCACAGATAACAACAAAAAAAGACAACCTACAGAATGGGAGAAAATATTTGCGAACAGTACGACCAACAAGGGACTAATCTCCAAAACATACAAATAGCTTGTACAGCTCAATATAAAAAATCAAACAACCCAATCAAAAATGAGCAAATGACCTAAACAGACATTTCTTCAAAGAAGACATACAGATGTCCAACAGCCACATGAAAAGATGGTCAACATCGCTAGCTATTAGAGAAATGCAAATCAAAACTACAATGAAGTATTACCTTACACCAGTTAGACTCAATTCAGTTCAGTTCAATTGCTCAGTTGTGTCTGACTCTTTCCAACCCCATGGACTGCAGCACACCAGGCTTCCTTGTCCATCACCAACTCCTGGAGCTTCCTCAAACTAATGTCCATAGAGTCAGTGATGCCATCCAACCATCTCATCCTCTATCATCCCCTTCTCCTCCTGCCTTCAATCTTTCCCAGCATCAAGGGTCTTTTTCAATGAGTCAGTTCTTCGCATCAGGTGGCCAAAGTATTGGAGCTTCAGCTTCAGCATCAGTCTGCCCAAGGATCATTCAGGACTGATCTTCTTTAGGATGGACTGGCTGGATCTCCTTGCAGTCTAAGGAACTCTCAAAAGTCTTTTCCAAAACCACAGTTCAAAAAGATCAATTCTTTGGAGCTCAGCTTTCTTTATAGTCCAACTCTCACATTCATACATGACTACTGGAAAAAACCATAGCTTTGACTAGTTGGACCTTTGTTGGCAAAGTAATGCTTTTTAATATGCTGTCTAGGTTGGTCATAGCTTTTCTTCCAAGGAGCAGGCGCCTTCTAATTTCATGGTTGCAGTCACGATCTGCAGTGATTTTTGGAGCTCCCCAAAATAAAGTCTCTCACTGTTTCCTCATCTATTTGCCATGAAGTGATGGGATGCCATGATCTTTGTTTTCTCAATGTTGAGTTTTAAGCCAACTTTTTCACTCTCCTCTTTCACTTTCATCAAGAGGCTCTTTAGTTCTTCGCTTTCTGCCATGAGGGTGGTATCATCTGCCTATCTGAGGTTATTGATATTTCTTCTGGCAATCTTGATTCCAGTTTGTGCTTCATCCAGCCCTGCATTTCGCATGATGTATTCTGCATATAAGTTAAATAAGCAGGGTGACAATATACATCCTTGATGTACTCCTTTTCTGATATGGAACCAGTCTGTTGTTCCACATCCAGTTCTAACTGTTGCTTCTTGACTTGCATACAGATTTCTCAGGAGGCAGGTAAGGTGGTCTGATATTGTCATCTGTTGAAGAATTTTCCACAGTTTGTTGTGATTCACACAAAGGCTTTGGCATAATCAATAAAGCAGAAGTAGATGTTTTTCTGGAACTCTCCTGCTTTTTCAATGATCCAACAGATGTTGGCAATCTAATCTTGGGTTCCTCTGCCTTTTCTAAATCTGGTTAACAGCCATGTCAAAAAGTCTACAAATAATAAATGCTGGAAAGGGCACAAGAAAAAGGAACCGCCCTACACTGTTAGCGGGAATGTAAACTGGTGCAGCCACTATGGAGAATAGCATGGAGGTTTCTTAAAAAACTACAATCAGAGCTACCACATGATCCTGCAATTCCACTCCTAGGCATATATAAGGAGAAAACTATAATTCAAAAAGATACATGCACCCTAATGTTCATAGCAGCACTATTTACAATAGCCAAGACATGGAAATAACCCAAGTTCCATCGATAGATGAATGGATAAAGAAGATGTGCTATTTACACACAATGGAGTATTACTCTGCCATAACAGCGTTACCAAAGGGGAAAGGGGAAGGGGGGAAAAGTTAGGAGTTTGGGATCAACATATACACACTACTATATATAAAACAGATAACAACAAGGACCTACTGTATATATAGCACAAGGAACTATATTCAGCATCTTGTAATAACCTATAATAGAATAGAATGTAAACAAAGAATGTATAGCTGAATCACGTAGATGTACACTTGAAACCAACATAATATTGTGTATCAGCTATATTTCAAAAAAAAAAACTTTTTGAAAAGAGAGAAAAAGTAAATAAAAAGCACTTATCTCAGTCTGTAATCATGTATTATTAACACAGATATCAAATTAAACTCTCTCCCCCACAAGGAGACTATAAACGCCACAGAGCAAGAACTATGTCTTATTTGCTTACCACTTAATATCTGTATGGCACATAGCAGGAGTTCAAAATAATTTATAAATATGTGAAGATAGATCTACCTTATTATTTTTTAAGTGTCAAAGAATTCCCCTCAACAGATGTCATAATTTCTTTATCTAATCTCAGAATGATGTTTAACTGAGTTTCCAGATTTTCACTATTATAAACAAATTGCTAGAATGATCACTCACACCAGTATATATCTATAGATGTAATTCTCAAATGTAAAACTGCTAGTCAAATGAAAAGTGCACTGAAATTTTTAACTGATATTTTCCAAATTGCCCTCCTAAGAGGTTGCAAAGTATCCTCCAAGCAATCAGCAATGTGTAAGAGGACCCACTTCAACATATCAGGTTGGCTAAAAAGTTCATTTGGGTTTTTCTGTAAGATGTTAAGGAACCCAATACTTAATACTTGATTTATATAATCATAATCTACTGTTTGGCTGGGTGTGGGGCAGTAGAGTGTCAGGTTTTATGAAAGAGAGGTGGGGTTGTATTTTTTTTTTTGTATCTTAATATCATACTAAGCACTTAAAATTAAACATTAAGTTTACTATTGCTATAAAAGAAGTTTCAGCAAATGAGTTGCATAGACAAAGCTAAGTGATTAGGAAAATGTTTCATCATTGACAGACTGTGGAAAATTTGTGTATTTTAAGAGTCATGTATTAAGTTCCCAGAGATTCTCAAAATCACTTTTCCAATCATATTGACTATTTTTCTTTCTGAGGCTTTAGTCCATGTTTCATGCATAGTACCAAGGCAGTAAAAAAGGAGGAGAAAAAAATCACAATAAAAATATTCACACGTAAGAATATACAAAAAAAAAAAAAAAAGAAAGAAAGAGTATACAAAAAAATAGAGAAAAATGCTAACACTTCAA
Organism: Dama dama; assembly: GCF_033118175.1. Classification (NCBI taxonomy): domain Eukaryota; kingdom Metazoa; phylum Chordata; class Mammalia; order Artiodactyla; family Cervidae; genus Dama; species Dama dama. The sequence continues at coordinate 19,006,923 of NC_083692.1, read as the reverse complement.
ATTAAACTAGTTTCTTCTTCAAGATATTAACATTTTGGTGTAGTTCCTTCTATTTTTTCCTCCTCACACATCTCATAGCATATATAACTATTAATTGCTTCTTCTCATTAAACAGTGTAGCACGTACATTTATTTCTTCTATGACCTTAAATACAGATGATTCTTCTTCAGTCTCAAGTAGCAGTAACAAAAAGTACCTACAAGGCACCCCCTTCTCCAGATCTTCACTATGTTCTTAACCTCTTAAAGCTTCCATTTTCTGATGTGACAAATGAAGGCATTAGTTTAAATGAACTCAAAAGTTACAAGATTAAGGATACCACTACAATATTGTAAAGTAATTAGCCTCCAATTAAAAAAAAAAATAAATAAAAACATCTATTCAAATAGATAAAAAAAAGATTAAGGATAAAATCCCTTTTGATTTAACTCTTCTGATTTAAGATTTTATAGAAGATACCAGGCCTGTATTTAAGAAAGCAGACATCCACTTCCTTTGTTCCACCATTAGTAAGCATGTTCTGCTGAAAAAAACTTGATTACTTGATTCTTGATAATTCAGAATTTTTAGGTATTTCAGGATTAGTATTTTCATCAGAAGTGGTCTTACTTGTAGTGATTTCAGATTATATACCAGAAATTCTTATTTAAATATAATGAGAAGGCTTCTGGTGCAAGATGATAGAGTGGAAGGACATGTGCTCATCTTCTCCTGCGAGAGCACCAAAACTGCAACTAGCTGTTGAACAACCATAACAGGAGGACACACAAAAAAACATAATCTACATCCAAAGACAAAGAAGAAGCCACAGCAAGATGGTAGGAGGGGCACAATCACAATAAAATCAAATCCCACACCCTATGGGTGGGTGACCACAGACTGCAGAACAATAATTCCAAAGAAATTCTCTCACCACTGTGAAGGCTGTAAACCCCACTTAAGGCTTTACAGCCTGGGGATCTGACAAAGAGACTGGGAATCCCCAGGTAAACTGGTCTTGAGGGCAACTGGATTTGATTACAGGATTTCCTTGATTACAGGACTTGTTTTTACAGTCAACAAAAACAAGACTGGGAGCTAACTGTGGCTCAGATCATGAACTCCTTCTTGCAAAATTCAGACTTAAATTGAGGAAAGTAGGGAAAACCATTAGACCATTCAGGTATGACCTAAATCAAATCCCTTATGATTATACAGTGGAAGTCACAAATAAATTCAAGGGATTAGATCTGATAGAACGACTGAAGAACTATGGAGTGAGGTTCATGATATTATACAGGAGGCAGTGATCAAGACCATCCCCAAGAAAAAGAAATGCAAAAAGGCAAAATGGTTGTCTCAGAAGGCCTTACAAAGAGCTGAGAAAAGAAGAGAAGCTAAAGGCAAAGGAGAAAAGGAAAGATATACCCATTTGAATGCAGTTCAAAAGATCAACTGACTGGTTCCAAACTGGGAAAGGAGTATGTCAAGGCTGTATACTGTCACCCTGCTTATGTTAACTTATATGCAGAGTACATCATGACAAATGCCGGGCTGGATGAAGCACAAGCTGAAATCAAGATTGCCAGGAGAAATATCAATAATCTCAGATATGCTGATGACACCACCATTATGGCAGAAGCGCCTCTTGAAGAAAGTGAAAAAGGAGGGTGAAACAGCTGGCTTAAAACTCAACATTAAAAATACAAAGATCATGGCATCTGGTCCCATCACTTCATGGCAAACAGATGGGGGAAACAATGGGAACAGTGAGAGACTTTATCTTTTTGGGCTCACAAAATCACTGCAGGTGACTGCAACCGTGAAATTAAAAGACGCTTACTCTGTGCTCGCTTCGGCAGCACATATAATAAAAGACGCTTACTCTTTGGAAGGAAAGTTATGACTAACCGAGACAGCATATTAAAAAGCAGAGACATTACTTTGCTGACACAGGTCCATCTAGTCAAAGCTATGGTTCATCCAGTAGTCATGTATGGATGTGAGAGTTGGACTATAAAGAAAGCTGAGCACCGAAGAATTGATGCTTTTGAATTGTGGTGTTGGAGAAGACTCTTGAGAGTCCATTGGACAGCAAGGAGATCCAACCAATCCATCCTAAAGGAGATCAGTCCTAAGTGTTCATTGGAAGGACTGATGTTGAAGTTGAAACTCCAATACTTTGGCCACCTGTGCGAAGAGCTGACTCATTTGAAAAGACCCTGATGCTGGGAAGACTGATGGCAGGAGGAGAAGGGGATGACAGAGGATGCGGTGGTTGGATGGCATCACCGACTCAATGGAGATGAGTTTAAGTAAACTCCGGGAGTTGGTGATAGACAGGGAGGCCTGGCATGCTACAGTCCGTGGGGTTGCAAAGAGTTGGACACGACTGAGCAACTTAACTGAACTGATTGTGAAAACTGATAAACAAATCTTTTACTATTGCGATTATATAATTATTACTCACTTAATACTACTGTATCATAATTCGTCAACAGAAAAATAATAGAATTCTGTATCACCAAAACTAGGATCTATTAGAGATCTATATGCGTATTTGTATAACTGAACCACCTTGCTGTGCACCTGAAACAATGTAAGTCAATAAAACATATATATTTAAAAATAAATAAATACAAGGAGAAAAATCATTAATTATAATCTATTTTTCTTCTTACTAATTCTGTCATTGAAGAAGAATATAAAGAGATTGGCTTTTGAAGTGTATTCTTTTAACTGTCCTAATTAATGGAATTTCACATACAATAAACTGTCAGTTCTTTTCCACATCTAGATTTATAGAAACATGAGGTCTGACCTTGACTGGGAAGCTGCATTTTCCAGTACGAACTCCTTCTTCATCTGTTTGCCACTGATGTGGACGACTGGCCTCTGGAACATAAACATCTTTCTTTCTCCTGAAACTTTGCCGTAGTTTATTCATTTTAATTTTTACAAGCTGTAAAAGAAATATGAAAAGGAAGTTACTACCTTCTCACATATTTAAAGTTTAGATTACGATACTAATAAAAAAACTATTATCCCAAATCAAAGGTTTTGTTTTAGGGGGAAATGAGCAATTAACATACTTCCTTTTAGAGTAACCCTAAGTTCAAACAAATCATTTCACTTTTTGCAAAGACAATTATAATACTAGTTCTAGTAAAACAACAATAACCTCTTGTAGGAACTGAACAGATGTTATTCTAAGAACTTTCAAGCACTTTAATTATAATAAACCAATGACTAATCCTACTGATCTGCCTCTCAAATCCATTTTAACTACTGAATAAGGAAATTTGTACATGTAGGCCAAATTATACACTGCTAACAATTTCTGAAAATATTCTGAAAACTTTGATCTTTATCAAGAAAAAATCATTCTGAAACACTGAAATTTGGGAATCTTTTTGGTTTAAACTACAGTCAGTGTTTTTGTTTTGTTACTGGAAGAGGCACTTCTCTAATGCTTTCAAAGGTACAGAAGAAATCACAAAACTACAGAGAAGGAAGACTTACCTAGTAAGAAACAATGGAGCATTTAAGAGTCAGTGAATAAATACAATGAATGTATCCCTTTATAGAGCAAATCTCAAAATCTGAAACCAATACCTTCAGTTTTCTGTTCAGGAGCATTGCTCATTCTTTCCATGAGGGATTTAAGCACTTCAACCAGCCTAAAAGGAGATCTTAACTTGAGAAAACGATGTGACAAAGCTATATAAAGGAAGCATCTCTGCCAGAAATGTTAAATAACAAGGGATGGAACATTAATTCCCACATAACACTGATGAAAGACTTGAAAATCAAAGTCTGCATTCAGAGGAAAATTATTTTGTATTTTAAAGTGCATAATGCCACAGCAGAACTATTACCAAATTAGCTAATTCACACAGACAGGCCAATCTTACCACACATTTTCTTAAAAGGTAAAAATTCTGAGAGATGAATGATAAAAATCTCTGGATTTTCTAGAAATGAATTTATTATTTCTCAATTCAAAGTTGATTTATAGAGTAGGTAAGGTGGATATTAAATAATCAAAGGACTGGACAAATCAAAGGACAAAAGGTAATCCATTCCTTTGCTTTTAAGTAGAACATTTATTTCTAAACTACTTTAAATGAGAGTCTACCTTAATTTAATAGACTTCCAAAAACAACTCCTTTACCTTCCTTGATAATACATCCTGTTATATACTTTCATATCACATTTCAAAAATACATACAAATACACATATAAGAAAATAAAAAGCATCCGTATCCTTGCTCAAGGTGGCACTCTAAGAATCCTGAGGCAAAAGTCTGTATGGTGCCTTTCTTTCTAATTTCTTTCTCTTAGCAAAAAAAGGCTATACACTTACCCAGCTGGCCAAGTCAAACACCTGAAAGTCACCTCTACTTTTATTCTTTATCTGACCAATAACTATGGATTTTATTTCCTTAGTATATCCTGAATTAATTTCCCCACCCACGATGTAAGTTCTACTATCCTCATTTTTGCTTGTATCATTGCAAAAGCTTAATAACTTAATGGTCTCTTTGCTTCCAAGAGAGGTCTACTCCAATCTGTTCTCCTGACTAATGCCAGAGCGCTTTCTAGAACACAAATCTGACCATTACTCTGCTTAAATTCCTTCAATTGCTTCACATCACTTTTAAGGTAAAGTCCAGATTCCCAAGTATGGTGCAAACAGTCTTTTTCTTCTGGCTTCACCCACCAGCTCCATTCAATACATGCTAAGCCCCAGGCATAGTCAACTACTCAGAGTTCTTCAAACAAGGCTGGCTATCTTTCAGAGCTTCTGTACATGTTCCTTCCTCTGCTTAGAAAGACCTTTCTCTATTTGCTTCTGGTTCAAATTTACTCATTTTCAAAGAGTTAGCTCAGTCTTCATAGAAGCTAGCATTTTTTTCTGAAAAGCCCCTATCTGGTCCGGGTCCTTTCATTTCATGAGTCCCATGAATACCCTCTGCTTACCTCTATAACTGTACTCCTCAAACCTTATAGCAATTTTCTATTTCCTTTATGGAAAGTTGTATCTTAATTTGTTTACACTTACTTGTTTAAATAGTACCCTTGCATCCTAATACAGTGCCTGTCATATATACAGCACACTACAAAGTTGAAGAAATGAAAGATACAATAGATCCCATCCTATTAGATGGTATTTACAAGTTAGGATAAATGTAGACAGTAAGACCAGAGAATCATCGATGTTGGAAGAGACTGCATTTAATAGCAGGCCAACCTCCCACTGACAAAGGAACTACTTGGACAACTTCCCTGAAAGGAAGACATCCAGTGAAGTGAAGTGAAAGTCGCTCAGTCATGTCTGACTCTTTGCGAGACCATGGACTATACAGTCCATGGAATTCTCCAGGCCAGAACACTGGAGTGGGTAACCCTTCCCTTCTCCAGGAGATCTTCCCAACCCAGGTCTCCCGCATTGCAAGCGGATTCTTTACCAGCTGAGCCACAAGGGAAGCCCAAGAATACTGGAGTGGGTAGCCTATTCCTTCTCCAGCACATCTTCCCAACGCAGGAATCGAATCAGGGTCTCCTGCATTGCAGGTGGATTCTCTACCAACTGAGCTATCAGGGAAGCCCTGATATCCAACCTCTGTCTAAATAGCACCAGTACAAATTTATTTGCTCTTTGTTGTTGTACCATTCTACGGACCAATAAAGATAGCAGACTGGAAGTATCATCTGATTTGGGGGTCTAAATATCATGTCACTTTCAGTATTAAAATGGCTTGACATCAGCATTTCTACAAAGAGAATTACATATCGGTGATTTTTGAACTATGCTTTAGCTGGCCCTAGAATTTCCACAGAGGAGTCCCTGGTACCACAGGTGTTTGGAAGGAAAGAGGAGGAGGTTAGAAGACTGACACAACTCTCAGGAGGGGTTTCAGTTCCTGTCACAGCTTCAAACAGACAAGCTTCTCTTTCTCTGATTTACACGTTGGGGCTCCATGTTAAAGTTTAAGGAAAAGGTTTCACAGCTGGAAATGTTTTGAAAATTAGTGATATATCTGTAACTGTTCTAAAATGAACTTGGTAAAAAGAAAATACATAATCATAATATCTTGCTTGCTGCCACTGGTCTACAAAATAATCTAGCAATTAAGATAATAATTAATACAAGGGAGACCAAACATTCTATTTTCAGGTAATCTATGTATAATGATTTTGCTTACCAAAAAAAAAAAAAAGATAACAAGAAAAAATAGAAAATGTTAATTCAAAGTAATGTTTCCTACTGGTCCTCAATAAAGTTAAACTTGACTCCCAAATAAAGAAAACCACACCCTCTGTGGAAGTCCTGGTTGAATACAGGTGAATAATATATTTTTCTAAGTATAAAACCTGAGAACAAACTTATTTTGTCCTACAAACTAAATTTTTAAAAAATGATACCCCTATTCTACCAGATTTTCAGAGGTCACTGTGTACAACTTAATTGCCCAAATCAGGAAATCCTCTGGTTTATCCTCCTCATCTCTGTTTCTACCGATGCCTTTGAGGGCTTCTTCTACTTTCTCCCAACCACTGTAGATACTCCTTAAATATTAATCCTCCATTGGTGTTCTCTTTGCATTATCACTCTTGGAGAAATAATCAACACAAACTATTATCCCAATTAGGAGCATTTCCTAAATGTACTCTTACCTCTTCCTCTCTTACTTAAATTTCTGTATTTGGGTGCACTGATACTGCCTCAATCACATTAATTTAAAGTTAAATCATCACCTCTTATCTCCTATTCCTCTGGTCTTCCTCCTCTGACCCAATTTGTTTGGGTGAGTAAAAACTGAAAACTTACCATGTGCTGGGCCCTGTTATGAATGCTAGTGGATACAGAAATTAATAAGACAACCAGCCTTTAGATGGCTCTCTCCCTTTATAAAAGGTTCATTTCTGCACAACATGGAGAATATAATAATAGCACTATATACAGTATCACCTAGAAGCAGTCTAGGTTCAGGAAACATTGCCTATAGGAGACACTGCCTGAGTTAAGTTTTTAAAGAACAAAAAACAGTCACATACTGTGGGAAATAGGAGGGAAAAGATTATTTCAGGCATAGGCAACAATATCAACAAAACATAGATTCAGGAAATCTATGAATTAACTGAGTCAACATGATGTAACTGTGCTTCAGGAAAGCATTCTGCCCAAGAGGATAAGACTGTAAGCCAAGAATTAGCCACACTTTGTCAGGAAAGTTTAACTAATTTATCTGGACAAACAATTTGTGCATCAGGGCAAACAGTTCTCCTGACATGGTAACAGACTGCTCTTCTTGCTATGTCCATTAATTTTAAATATTGTGTTGCAAACTTTGCCCATCCCAACCAGTTCCCCACCTTCAAGGACCCGCCTTAAACCATCTTGAGTCCAGATCTCAAAACTCCAGAAATAACCTTTCTTAACTTCCCCTAACTACCAAGACTCTATCATAGTGGTGCTCTCCCTTGCTGCAGTAAGTTTAATAGACTCAGTTTTGGTTGATCAACAGAATTCTCTTTGTGGGGAAAGTCAAGAGCAGGAATTGATTATAAGAGGTGAGGAAGAGAATGAAATCAAAATATGACTCCTAAGTTTTAGGCCTCAGTAAGCTGGATAGAAGAATTCAGTGAACCAAACTGTTGGATTTGAGGGGTCTGTTTATCAGGATGCCAGGCGAAGATGTGTATAAGCTTGAAATTCAGGGAAAGACCAGGGCAATCATAAGCAGTTAGGATAGGTGAAACTTTTCTTGTGATGATCTCTTTATTTTCCTAATTTTTTCTAATAGGTATTAGTATATAATAAACAGAATTAAACCCAGCACACTCAAACATGAATAGAGAAACACACACCATGTAACTGGCCAGTATGTACTTGATATAGCCATACCAGTGATAAGTTTTTGCGATGCTTACATTCTAGATAGTAAACATTCACTGTGCTAAGTCCCTTGCCTAGGATCCATTCCGTGACCTTCCACAATTCAACAACTGGTTTAACAAAGTAGTAAGGCCAGTGGTCAGTGCAAAGAAATAGGGGAAAACAACAGAAGGGGGAAGGCTAGAGATCTCCTCAAGAAAATTAGAGATACCAAGGGAACATTTCATGCAAAGATGGGCACAATGAAGGACAGAAATGGTATAAACCCAACAGAAGCAGAAGATATTAAGAGGTGGCAAGAATACACAGAACTATACAAAAAAGATCTTCACGACCCAGATAATCACGATGGTGTGATCACTCACCTAAAGCCAGACATCCTGGAATGTGAAGTCAAGTGGGCCTTAGGAAGCATCACTGCAAACAAAGCTAGTGGAGGTAATGGAATTCCAGTTTTTAAGCTATTTCAAATCCTAAAAGATGATGCTGTGAAAGTGCTGCACTCAATGTCAGCAAATTTGGAAAACTCAGCAGTGGCCACAGGACTGGAAAAGGTCAGTTTTCATTCCAATCCCAAAGAAAGGCAATGCCAAAGAATGTTCAAACTACTGCACAATTGCACTCATCTAACACACTAATATAGTAATGTTCAAAATTCTCCAAGCCAGGTTTCAACAGTACCTGAACTCACAATTTCCAGATGTTCAAGCTAGTTTTAGAAAAGGCAGAGGAACCCGAGATCAAATTACCAACATCCGCTGGATCACTGAAAAAGCAAGAGAGTTTCAGAAAAACATCTATTTCTGCTTTTTGACTATGCCAAAGCCTTTGTGTGGATCACAACAAACTGTGGAAAATTCTTAAAGAGATGGGAATACCAGACCACCTGACCTGCCTCTTGAGAAATATGTATGCAGGTCAGGAAGCAACAGTTAGAACCGGACGTGGAACAACAGACTGGTTCCAAATAGGAAATGGAGTACGTCAAGGCTGTGTATTGTCACCCCGCTTATTTAACTTATATGCAGCATACATCATGAGAAACGCTGGGCTGGAGGAAGCACAAGCAGGAATCAAGATTGCTGGGAGAAATATCAATAATCTCAGATATGCAGATGACACCACCCTTATGGCAGAAAGTGAAGAACTACTAAAGAGTCTCTTGATGAAAGTAAAAGAGGACAGTGAAAAAGTTGGCTTAAAGCTCAACATTCAGAAAACAAAGATCATGGTATCCAGTCCCATCACTTCATGGCAAATACATGGAGAAACAGTGGAAACAGTAGCAGACTTTATTTTGGGGGGGGCTCCAAAAAAACTGCAAATGGTGACTGCAGCCATGAAATAAAGACACTTACTCCTTGGAAGGAAAGTTATGACCAACCAAGACAGCATATTAAAATGCAGAGACATTACTTTGCCAACAAAGGTCCATCTAGTCAAAGCTACAGTTTTTCCAGTAGTCTTGTATGGATGTGAGGGCTGGACTATTAAGAAACCTGAGCGCCAAAGAATTGATGCTCTTGAGCTGTGGTGTTGGAGAAGATTCAGGAGAGTCCCTGGGACTGCAAGGAGATCCAACCAGTCAATCCTAAAGGTAGTCAGTCCTGAATATTAATTGGAAGGACTGATGCTGAAGCTGAAACTCCAATACTTTGGCCACCTGATGTGAAGAACTGATTCATTGGAAAAGCTGGGAAATACTGAAGGCAGGAGGAGAAGGGGACGACAGAGGATGAGATGGCTGGATGGCATTACCGACTCAATGGAGATGAGTTTGAGTAAACTCCGGGAGGCCTGGCATGCTGCAGTCCATGGGGTTGCAAAGAGTCGGACACGACTGAGCAACTGAACGAAACTGAACTGAAGGCTAGTGAACATTCTGACTGGTCAGTAACAATGCAAGTCAGATTCCAAAAGTTCCATCTCTCTCAGGCACAGTTGTTGGCTTCCTCCAGGGTCCCCAGAGGGTTGGTCTGCCTTCATGTGCCTCTGCCTGGTCCTAGATAGACAAAGGAAGGATGGTATAACCATATTCACCAGCCCTCCACCCTGTCCACCACATTCCTGCAGGCTGGCTTCATTGCCACAGTGTTCCCCCAGTGAGATCTGGAACAGACTTTTTAGGGGAGACAGCACCTTTATCAGTGACACTAGCTGCCCCAGTAGTCAAAGAGAGTAGCTAGCTCATCAGACTGGATAAAAAAGCAAGACCCAAAAATATGCTGCCTGTAACAAACCTACTTAAAATACAGAGACACAAACAGGTTAAAAGTATAATGACAGAAAACAATATACCATATTAATACAAATCAGAAGAAAGCTGGAGTGGCTACATACTCCCATCACAATAATTAACAGAATAAGTAGGAAGAAAATCAACAAGGAGATGTACAGCAAGACTTGAACAATAGTATCAATCAACAAGACCTGATTGACATTTATAGAACATTCTACCCAATGACAACAGAGTACACATTCTTCTCAAGTGCATATGGAACATTTACCAGTATAGACCATATTCTGGGCCATAGAACAAGTCTCAAATTTAGAAGGTTTCAAGTCATGCAAAGTATGACCTCTGACCACAAAGGAATTAAATTACCAAATACTTGGAAACTAGATAATGCATTTCAAAATAGCCCATGTGTCAAAGTAGAAATCAAAAAGGAATTCAGAAAATATTTTGAACTGAATGAAAACATAATGTATCAAAATTTATGGGATTTCACACAGAACTTAGAAACTTACAGCACTAACCCACTGGTTCTCAACCAGGTGTGGGGAGGAATCCTGTGCATTTGGCAATACCTGGAGAAGACATTTTTGGTTGTCACTAGGGGAGATGCTACAGGCATCTCATGGATAGTGGCCAGAGATACTGCTAAGCATCCTATAACACACAGGCCAGCCCCTGACAAGAAAGAATTGTCCAGCTTAGAACGCCAATAGTGCACCATTGAGAGACCCTGCACTGAACATCTATATTAGAAAATAAGAAGGGTCTTAACTTAAAACAACGACCTTAGCTTCTACCTATAGAAACTAAAGGACAAAGAAATGCAAAGCAAGCAGAAAAAAAGGAAACAGTAGGAATCAAAGCAGAAAGCAGTAAAGTAGGAAAATATAAATATAGAAAAAAGGAAACCAAAAGCTAGCTCTTGGAGAAGATTGAAGAAAAACTGATAAACCTATAGCTGGACTATTTAGGGGGGGAAAAAAACGATACAAATTACCAATGTCAAGAATGAGAGGATTTCTGTGATAGTCCAGTGGTTAAGAATCCTCCTGCTAATGCAGAGGACTCAAGTTCAATCCATGATCCTGGAAGATTCCACATGCTGAGGGGCAACTAAGACTGGGTGCCATAACCACCGAGCCCACGAACTCTAGAGCCCATGCTTTGCAACAGCACTGCAATGAGAAGCCCATGCACCACAACTACAGAGTAGCCCCCACTCGCTGCAACTAGAGAAAGCCCAAGGGCAGCAACGAAGACTCAGTACAACCAAAAATAAATAAAAAGAATGGCAGAGGTGTTATCTCTATAAGATTCTGTAGATATTAAAAATAATAAGGGAATATTATGAACAAGTTTATATGAATAAATTCAACTCAGATGGAATGGAAAAATTCCTTTAAGGTACAAACTTTCACAGCTTATTCAAGGAGAAATAGATAACCCTAACAGTCCTATGGGCTTCTCTGGTAGCTCAGCTGGTAAAGAATCTGCCTGCAATGCAGGAGACCCTGGTTCAATTCCTGGATCAGGAAGATCCTCTGGAGAAGATACAAGCTACCCACTTCAGTATTTTTGGGCTTTCCTGGTGGCTCAGTTGGTAAAGAATCTGCCTGCAATGTGGGAGACCTGGGTTTGAACCCTGGGTTGGGAAGATCCCCTGGAGGAAGGCATGGCAACCCACTCCAGTATTCCTGTCTGGAGAATCCCCATGTACAAAGGAGCCTGGCGGGCTGCAGTTCATGGGGCTGCAAAGAGTAGGACACGACTGAGCGACTAAACACAGCACAGCACAATAGTTCTATATCTATTAATGAAATTCAATTTATAGCTTAAAATCTTTCCACAACTCCTGGGCTAAATGGATTCACTGGTGAATTCTGCCTAACATTTAAGGAAGAAATCATACCAATTCTACAAACTTTTCCCAAAAAACTGAAGAGGAGGGAACATTTCCTAAACCATTCTATCAGGTTAATATTACCTGATACCAAAACCAAAGACACTATTTATGGTTTTTAAATCGACAGACCAATATCTCTGATGAACATACATACATAAATTCTAAACAAAAATTTAGCAAATCAAACCAAACAATATATTAAAAATATATCATGACCACATGGAGCTTTTCTAATAAATGCAGGGTTAAAAAAAAAAAAAAATGATGGTGGCTCAGCCGGTAAAGTGTCTGCCTGCAAAGCAGGAGACCTGGGTTCGACCCCTGGATCAGGAAGATCCCCTGGAGAAGGAAATGGCAACCCCCTCCAGTATTCTTGCCTGGAAAATCCCATGGACAGAGAAGCCTGGTAGGCTACAGTCCATGGGGTCACAAAGAATTGGACACAACTGAGCGACTTCACTTTAGCTAACATTTGAAAATGAAGCATTAAGTCACCTTATTAGTAAACTAAAAACGTCCCTGTCAATAAGTAAGTTTACAGTTCATGATGAACTGTACTTTTCCTTCTCTGAATTCACGAAAAGATTACATACCGAACTCAGTTTTTTTGTTTTTTTTTAAATGGGTTAAAATTCAACTAATTATAAACATACATTTCTTCTTTTTCTATCTCCCATAAAGAGCTCGTATCTAGTCCTGACTTCTTTGTGAATTCTAGTCTTGTGCTTCCAACTCCAATTCAAATATCTCCAAATCCATTTATCTCCTTCCTTTCAAACAAACTCTTCTTCCTGACTTTCGTATTTCTACAAAACACCTTTACACCCATCAAAGCTTTAAAATGCCAACAGCATACCCTAAGGTTCATCTCTGACACTTTTCCATAATTCTTCTGGTACAAAGTTCATCAATAGATGCTACTGGATGGGAACAGGTATCATTTATCTCTGCTATTCAGCCATTCAGCACTTCTATTCCTAATTGCCCTGGTAGAAAAATCACTTCATCCATGACCTCTGCAACAACCCCTGGACTCCAAGCCCTCTTTCCTATAATCTTCCTACAGAGTTGTGCCAGATTAAATTCCTAGAATTTTTCCTTGACTACCTTCAAAACCTGTTGAAGAGTCTAAAGTTTGACGTCTGAGTCTGGCATTCAGAAGCCTCTACAATTTGAACCCAACATTTTCCAGCCTTATCTCCCAGTACTTCCCTGCATAATCTTATGACGATCAGGCCTTTCAAATATGCAATGGCTTTCTCACTTCTTTCTCTTTCTTTACCCTGTATATTCTACTTGTAATATTTTACTTTCCTCCTCTTTCAACTAAAATCCTATATACCAGGGTATGATAAAGAAGCTGATTTTAAAATAATTTTATCATATAATAGATGTGACTTGTAAAGAACAGGAAAAACAGAAAAATCTGGAGAACGAAATACAAATGACCTGTAATCCCAAACAGAAATAACCTCCATCAACACTTCAGAGTTTTTTCCTTTGTTTTTTCCTATGCATGTATGCTTCATATTTTTCTTTTTATAAAAGAGAGATCACATGATTATCTTTCTTTCAGCAAGGAAAATTTAGAAATCTTCTATCCCTTTCAGAGTAGCATGCTTTTATTTATAATTTAGGTCAATAATTCAGAGAGGTAAGAATATTATGCTATTGTTATAATCAAAATTTCATATTAAAAGATGAAAAAGGTTTCAATTTATTTGAAGACAAAAGTTATTTTTCACTCAGCATCTAGTACATTTATTTTAATTAAAATTCACTTAGCAAGTATTCATTGACTGCCTACCATTCCAGCCTGTAGTAAACAATACAGAGCAAAACCTCTGCCTCTATGAAGGAGATAAACAGAAAACAGATAGCCAGATGATTCACAGCGATGTGCTGACTGACAAGATACAACTGTTAAATTTTCAGGAAGTTTGTGAACTTGGTGTCAAACATAACCTTTGTTACAAATTAAATTATATAAACATAGTTATTTTAAAACAAAGATAAATACTAAAATCTTACTTCCTATTTTTACATTACATTATACTATCATCTGTGCTCTTGGTGTTATTGATGATTTTGTATCTGTATGGTAGAAATAATGCCTAATGCTGGGCTACTGTACATCTCTTCCAAATATCGTATTCAGTCACTTCCTGTTGGTAACCTGAAATCGGCCACAGTGGAAGTATTTACACTGTGAAATTTGGCAAAAATTACCAATTACTGCTTGATTTATTGTCTTGTGCTTGTCCAGATCTAAGAAACCGATGGAGAAAATGCTACAAAGCAGACTGAACTTAAAAGTGTGTGGTGTCTAAAGCACTACTTTATGAATAGGAGAAGAATTTTGAGGAAATATTCTTCTACTATTTGAAAACTATTATCCAATTCAGCAAAGAAGCCTCTCATGTCATTGACAAATGAGTGAAATTCTGACACACACTTCATTGCTTCACTTTCATCTTACTCACTAAACAAGCAAAAATATCAACCATCATTCATGTAGGAACTATATCTGGAAAACTAATTGTAAAGCATTTACCTGAACACCACCAACTCTATGGTATATTAGCAAATGGTAAATGCTATAGAGAAAAACATGAATAGGGTTAAGAAAGGGATTAGAAGTACTGAGGCAGGGATAAAATTTTAAATTAAGAAAGAATCATTTGAGTAAATAATTGAAGTAGGTAAAAAAGTTGAGTCATGTTGTAGGATAAATGTCCCAGAAAAAGAAAATAATCAATGCAAAGGTCCTAAAGGTCTTACCTAGAGTGTCTGACAAACAGAAAGGAGGTCAGTGTGTTCAGTGCAAAATGAAGACAACAAGAGACTAGGAGAGATGAGACCACATGGGTAACACAGAACAAGTTAATAAAGAACCTTGTAGGCCAAACACTTCAATTTTCCTCTGAGAGAAATGGGGAATCTGGAGGATTCCTGGGGGATTCTAAAACAACGCACTTACATTTTACATTTGGCAGCTGGTTTTAAGAAAGGATTGAAGGTTACAAGAATGAAGCAGGGAGACAATCAGGAGGCTATTATAATAATCTAGCAAATGATAGTGAACTGGATTCAGACACTTAATACTAGAAATGCTCCTGAATTTTTTTATACCTGCTCTAGAAAATGCACTACTTGCTGATATAATATCTGTTGAAATCAGATTTAGAGTATTTAAATAGGAGAAAAGTGTATTAAATTCCACTGCTGGAATTAAAGACAGTTTTTACTCAAACAAAAGTATTTGGCTCAACTGTTTCAAATAGAAAATCTTATCTATAACATTAATCAAAAAGTCAGCTAAATTATCATACTTTCATGGTAATTAAACTAATTCTTGACAAGACATAGATTTATTGAACACTGCCTAAGTATATGAGTGTAAGAAGGATTACAAACACACATGGTAATTTGCTCTACCAAGGAAAGAACAAAAAAAGAACAAGAATAATAAGTATTAGGCATTTACCATGAATGGTACAAAAAATGGCAAAATACAACTCCAAATAAAGTAAAGCTTTCTAAACGAATTCTCTCTAAAAAGTATCATCTGATTTGTTACATTCACCAACTAAGAAGGTTAAAGCTCCTAAAAGAATCTCCTTCTATGTATGGCCCATTCAGTCATTGTAGGGTGTATTACTACCATGCCTTGAAACAAACAAAAATTCTCTAGTAAAAAGTAAAAAACAATAAATATGTTTCATATGGTAAGCTACAAACTGAAAATGGTCCTTCTTGTTACATAATAAAACTAAAAGAACCAAGAATTAGTGGGACAAAAAGTACCATTTCTAAAAATGGCTAATCAGTGTAGCCCATGTAGTTAGGTTTATATAAAATTGGATTATTTTAATAGTAAAGCTTTAATAAGAGTTTTTGGTCAGTAACTCTATAACAAAACTTTTTTTTCATAGTGGTTATTTACATTGGAATGGATTACTTAAGAAAGACTATAAAAATCTCACTTTTTTAAAGTATAATTTAAGGATTCTGGAAATTATATTTTATCTACTCCAAATAAGAAACTGGTCTAACAAAAACATTTCCCCTAATCTTTAAATGCTTATGAAAAATCACTCATCTGAAAATGAAGATAAGGCACAAACTAGGAGTATATATGCTACATACCATAAACAAAATATTAGTACCCTAGTTTTAAAGAATTTCTAAAAATCAATAAGCAAAACAAACATTAGTTTAAAATAAAATATCAACAGAAAATGGGCAAAACAGAGCAAATACTTTACAAAGGAACAGAAACAGCCAACACTGTGAAAAAAATGCGCAACCCATTAGTAATCAGGAAAATGCAAATCAAGACACTATATACCATTTTACATCTGTCAGTTTAGTAAACATTAAAAAGTCAGACAATAAAATATGGGGCATCAAGCATTCATACCCTTACAGGAGCATAAACTGGTGCAACCATTTTAATAAATAATTCACCATTGTCTAGGAAAGTTACAAGAAGGTATACAAGACAGTATCTGTGCAGCATTGTTTAGTATTTGTAACAATAAAATAACAAACACCAGAATCTAATTATCCATCAACACAATAAATACAGTATATTCACACATTAGAATACCATGCAGAAATAAAAATAATACCTCAATTTACACACTTTTAAAAATAAAAAGTAATCAAGAGAAAACATAAAAGTGAATCATCTGCAGTTATATCAATCAACAAGGATGAATCTTGTGATGCTGAGGGAGGAGGGAAGCAAACTGTTTATGATTTCTTTATACAAATGTAATAGATAGTTTTCTCACAGCATGGTTCCCAAACATAAGCAAGCTACTTCAACTGATTTCAGCTGAAAACAGCGAACTGTTCCACATTATAAAATATCCTTGGCTGTGCTGGATTTATAGCAAGATAGTATACTACAGTACTTTGTGGATGATTTAAAGTACTCCCAATGTTATTTTGAAATGATGTGATTTTTCACTTTTAATGAGATTAGAGTCTCTTGGAAAAGGACTCTTTAGCTAAACTAAGGAAATTTGTGAGTTTACTAATTTTTTTCAGCTATTCAGAATGGTACTCATGGTTTCAGATTTTAGTTTATATATTACTTCAATCAGAACCAACTAATATTGTTGTAAGAATTTTACCATTTTTGCTAACTGTGATATTTCTTTTTCTTTCTTAAGGGGAAACTCATAATTAAGTGTCAAGGTCAAGTTTTCTGAATGTGTCTATATCCTATGTATATCATGTGTGTGCTATATAGTGTTTGTGAATTTTTTTTCCTTACAGTGAGTTTTCTAAAGCATTGTCTTGTCCAATCTTCCTTATAATTTACATACAAGAGGGGCCTCAAGTTAGAGGTGCAACTGTGACAAGAGAAAAAAGAAAAGCAAACAAGCATAATTTAGAAACGAAAAAAACTCGGGAGAGACAAGTCCCCACTTTCCTAAGAGTTGTAGCTCTCTAATGTCCTTACAAAAGCCTCTGGTTCATTTAAAATTTCTTTTTTTTTTTTTTTTATTATTTCCTTTCTCTTTTCTTCCTCCCTTTCTTTCCTTCCCTTTCTTTCTTGGTCCATTTTATTTTTTGGCTGTGCTGCGCGGCTTGCAGAATCTTAAGTTTCCCAATGAGGGACTGAACCTGTGCCCTCAGCAGTGAAAGTGTGGAGTCCTAACCACAGGACTGCCAGGGAATTCACATCTGGTTCATTTTGGATTGGGTTGGACAAACTAAATTACAATAACTTTAATTCTTTTCAGTAACAACAAGACTTAGTTCAGTTGATCAGTCGTGTCTGACTCTTTGCAACCCCATGGACTGCAGCATGCCAGGCTTTCCTGTCCACACCAAATCCCTGAGCTTGCTCAAACTCATGTCTGTCGAGTCGGTGATGCCATCCAACCATCTCATCCTCTGTCATCCCCTTTTCCGCCTGCCTTCAATCTCTCCTAGCATCAGGGTCTTTTCCAAAGAGTCAGTTCTTTGCATCAGATGGCCAGAGTATTGGAGTTTCAGCCTCAGCATCAGCCCTTCCAATGAATATTCAGCACTGATGTCCTTTAGGATTGACTCTGATCTCCTTGGAGTCCAAAGGACTCTCATGAGTCTTCTCCAGGACCACAGTTCAAAAGCATCAATTCTCTGGGGTTCAGCTTTCCTTATAGTCCAACTCTCACATCCATACAAGACTATTGGAAAAACCATAGCTTTGACTAGATGGACCTTTGTTGGCAAAGTAATGTCTCTGCTTTTTAATATGCTGTCTAGGTTGGTCATAGCTTTTCTTTCAAGGAGCAAACGTCGTTTAATTTCATGGCTGCGGTCACTATCTGCAGTGATTTTGGAGCCCCCCCCCCCCCAAAATAAAGTCTGTCACTGTTTCCATTGTTTCCCTATTTGCCATGAAGTGATGGGACCGGATGCCACGATCCTTGTTTTCTAAAGATTGAATTTTAAGCCAGCTTTTTAACTCTCCTCTTGCACTTTCATCAAGAGGCTCTGTAGCTCCTCTTTGTTTTCTGCCATAAGGGTGGTATCATCTGCATGTCTGAGGTTATTGATCTTTCTCCTGGCAATCTTGATTCCAGCTTGTGCTTCATCCAGCCCAGCATTTCTCATGATGTACTCTGCATATTGTCAGGGTGACAATACATAGCCTTGATGTACTCCTTTTCCAATTTGGAACCAGTCAGTTGTTGCATGTTCAGTTCTAACTGTTGCTTCTTGACCTGCATACAAATTTCTTGGGAGGCAGGTAAGGTGGTCTGGTATTTCCATCTCTTTAACAACATTCCACAGTTTGTTGTGATCCACACAGTCAAAGGCTTTCGGCATAGTCAATAAAGCAGAAGTAGATGGTTTTCTCCAACTCTCTTGCTTTTTCAATGTTCCAGCGGATGTCAGCAATTTGATCTCGGGTTCCTCTGCCTTTTCTAAATCCAGCTTGAACATCTGAAGTTCTCGGTTCATGTTCTGTTGAACCCTGGCTTGGAGAATTTTGAGCATTACTTTGCTAGCATGTGAGATGAGTGCAGTTGTGCGGTAGTTTGAACATTCTTTGGCATTGCCTTTCTTTGGGATCGGAATGAAAACTGACCTTTTCCAGTCCTGTGGCCACTGCTGAGTATTCCAAATTTGCTGGCATATTGAGTGCAGCACTTTCACAGCATCATCTTTTAGGATTTGAAATAGCTCAACTGGAATTCCATCGCCTCCACTAGCTCTGTTTGTAGTGATGCTTCCTAAGGCCCACTTGACTTCACATTCCTGGATGTTTGGCTCTAGGCAAGTAACCCCACCATCGTGGTTATCTGGGTTATGGAGATCTTTTTTGTATAGTTCTCCATACTCTTGCCACCTCTTCTTAACATCTTCTGCTTCTCTTAGGTTCATACCATTTCTGTTCTTTATTGTGCCCATCTTTGCATGAAATATTCCCTTGGTATCTCTAGTTTTCTTGAAGACATCTCTAGTCTTTTCCATTCTATTGTTTTCCTCTATTTTTTTGTATTGATCACTGAGAAAGGCTTTCTTATCTCTCCTTGGTATTCTTTGGAACTCTGCATTCAGATGGGTGTATCTTTCCTTTTCTCCTTTGCCTTTAGCGTCTTTCTTTTCTCAACTATTTGTAAGGCTCCTCAGACAACTATTTTGCCTTTCTGCACTCCTTTTTCTTGGGGATGGTCTTGATTACTGCGTCCTGCACAATGTAACGAACCTCTGTTCATAGTTCTTCAGGCAGTCTATCAGATCTAACCTCTTGAATCTGTTTGTCACTTCCAGTGTATAATCATAAGAGATCTGATTTAGTCGTTTTCTCTACCTTCTTCAATTTAAGTCTGAATTTGGCAATAAGGAATTCATGATCTGAGCCACAGTCAGCTCCTGGGCTTGTTTTTGCTGACTGTATAGAGCTTCTCCATCTTTGGCTGCAAAGAATATAATCAATCTGATTTCGGTGTTGACCATCTGGTGTTGACCAAAGAGTGAGATATAAATTTTATAATTAAATGTAACTTATTTTTCTTACCCCTTAATTAGATGTCTCATAATTATACATGTATGTGTTTATATTTCTACACTCCCCATCTCTACCCTCAGAAGAATTTTAGGTGACTTGCTTTCCACATAATTAAATTATAAAATAGCTGATGTATACAAAAGAATATACACATTCATATGTAGGTTACAGAACATAATGAAATGAAAACTTGTGTATCTTCTACTCAGCTTAAGAATTAGAGCATTACTAAACCTTTCGAAGTTCCCATGTGAACCTTTGCTGATTACATCCCCCTTTCTTTTCCCCCGGAAGTAACACTAACCTTAATTATGTTTATCGTTCTCTTAGTTTTCTTTCTTGTTTGGGGTTGCCATGCCCTTCTCCAGGGGATCTTCCCGACCCAGGCATCAAACCTGGGTCTCCCGCATTGCAGGCAGATTCTTTACCATCTGAGTCACCAGGGAAGCCCGTTAATTATACACATATGCCTAAATGTTATTATGCTTAGTGTGGCATATTTTTGAGAGGTAATGTGAGGGGACTAAATGCATAGATTCTAGTACCGGGCAAATCTGCCACTTATTAACCGTGTAACTGGGACAAATTGTTTAACTTTTCAGTGCCTGTTTCCTTATCCAAGAAACACAGATTAAAAATAGAATCTACGTGATAGGGCTACTATGAGAATGCAATGAATCATTATATGCAAACTGCATGGTGTACAATACACACGGCGCCCAGTACACAGGCGGTATTTCCTGAGTGCTCACCGTTGTTAGCATTAACACCCAGAACCAGAACTACACAGTAAGCTCACACTGTGTATGCTGCTGCTGCTAAGTCGCTTCAGTCGTGTCCAACTCTTTGTGACCCCATAGACGGCAGCCCACCAGGCTCCTCTGTCCCTGGGATTCTCCAGGCCAGAATACTGGAGTGGGTAGCTGTTCCCTTCTCCAGGGGATTTTTCCAACCCAGGGATTGAACCCAGGTCTCCCACATTGCAGGCAGATTCTTTAACAGCTGAGCTACAAGGGAAGCCCAAGAATACTGGAGTGGGTAGCCTATCCCTTCTCCAGCAGATCTTCCTGACCCAGGAATCAAACCAGGGTCTCCTGAATTGCAAGCAGATTCTTTACCAACTGAGCTATCAGGGACAAGAAAAAAATGTTCTGACTGTATACCTGCTAACAATAATCTTAATAATTTGTTCCATCACTAAAAAATCTAAGCTAAAAATGCCATATATCAAGTGATCATTTAAAGTATAACATTATATTGCTCAGTGGTAAAGTTGGCTTAAAACTCAACATTCAGAAAACTAAGATCATGGCATCATGTCCCATCACCTCATGGCAAACAGATGAAAATAGTGAGAGACTATTTTTTTGGGCTCCAAAATCACTGCAGATAGTGATTGCAGCCACGAAATTAAAATATGCTTGCTCATTGGAAGAAAAGCTATGACCAACCTAGACAGCATATTAAAAAGCAGAGACATTATTTTGCCAACCAAAGTCCGTCCAGTCAAAGTTATTGTTTTTCCAGTAGTCATGTATGGATGTGAGATTTGGACTATAAAGAAAACTGAGTGCCGAAGAATTGATGCTTTTGAACTGTGGTGTTGAAGAAGACTCTCGAGAGTCTCTTGGACTGCAAGGAGATCCAACCAGTCAATCCTCAAGGAAATCAGTCCTGAATATTCATTGGAAGGACTGATGCTGAAGCTGAAACTCCAATACTTTGGCCACCTGATGGGAAGAACTGACTCATTTGAAAAGACCCTGATGCTGGGAAAGATTGAAGGCAGGAGGAGAAGGGGACGACAGAGGATGAGATGGTTGGATGGCATCACCGACTCGATGGACATGAGTTTGAGTAAGCTCTGGGAGTTGGTGATGGACAGGGAAGCCTGACTTGCTGCAGTCCATGGGGTTGCAAAGAGCCAGACACAACTGAGTGACTGAACTGAAGAGTGGAAAAGAATTCGCCTGCCAATGGCAGGAGATACAGGTTCAATTCTTGAGTCAGGAAGATCCCCTGGAGAAGGAAATGGTAACCCCACTCCATATTCTTGCCTGGGAAATCCCATGCACAGGGCAGCCTGGCAGGCTACAATCCATGGGGTCACAAAAGAGTCAGACAAGACTTAGCAACTAAACAACTACAACACTATACTCCAGACAAAGTATTTTGTTTTTGCATTTTCTTTCCTTGATTTCTACTTTTTCTTATGATGTGGAACTTGCTTTCAAGATTCAGAGTGATGGAAAAAACCCTTTTATTTGATCAAGTGAAAAAATGTAAGGAATCCTAGACTCTTAGCATGGCCAAAAGACTTAAGAGGTAGGTCATCTAGTCAATCCCCTAACTCAATCAATGAATCCTAAGAATTTTGGATTTCATTAAATATTGGTCTAATTGGCATAATGTGCCTAACAGGAAATAATTTATAACTAATTAAGTTGTATCACTAGCTTATTGTTCCACTTAGGCCCTGAGCCAGACGAAAAGTAACAAAGTACAGCTTCATCACCAACAGTGAAGGAAATAGGTCCAATACTTAACCTACAGGACTAATAAAGCTCAAGGTCAGTTTTGTGAGAAAGTTATGTTACAAACAGATCCACGGCAAAAGAGAGAGAACGAAGAGTTGGTTTGTTTGCTTTTTAAATCTAGTTCTAAAAGGAAACATTTATTCAGCTTCTGTATAATCTTAGGTATCAGTACATTTGAAATTTGTCTGTATTTCACCTTGCCTTTATTAGTAAGTTTCATTTCTTAGGGTATCCTGAATACTATATTGCCTTATTTCAGAAAACCCTGCCATCTATGACAGTTTTTTTCTTTTTTTTTAAATTAATTTTTATTCAAGTATAGTTGCTTGACGATGTTGTGTTAGTTTCCGCTGTACAGCAAAGTGGATCAGCCACATATAAGTATATATAGATATACCCCCTCTTTTTTGGATTTCCTTCCCATTTAGGTCACCAGAGAACATTGGGTAGAGTTCCCTGTGCAACACAGTCGATTCTCATTAGCTATATATTTTACACATAGTAGTGTGTATACGCCAATTTCAATCTTCCGGCTCATCCTACCACCACCACCACCACGTATGGTATCATATGTTTGTTCTCTATGTCTGTGTCTCTATTTCTGCTTTGCAGATAAGTTCATCTACATCATTTTTCTAGATTACACATATACAGTAACTGCTTTTCTACAGCATTTTCAAAAAAAAATTTAATAATAGAGTTTCAACAGCTAAAACTAAAAATTATTTTATCAGCTGTCAGACCAAAAGTTTAAAAAACAACAACGAATCAGGTTGCCTGAAAGGCTGGTATCTGAGAAGAGATGACTGCCACAGTTTGAGTGTTGACGCTTAGCAGCCACTACTCCTCAGCCCTGATTCAAACCACATGTTCTCCACCAGGGCAGCATGGACCCCCACAGGCTCTTCAGATTTAGCAATGCCCTAAGATTATGTTCAAATCTGAATGCTCATGTGTCTGTGCATTTTCTGAGGCCAGATTCTTCAACTTCCTTTGGAATCTCAAAGGATTCTGTAACTATTAATCCTAAAAACTTAGAAACACTTATTTAAATAGTACTCTATGATCCTTATCTAGTATCTGACTTTGAGATTTCTGCCTTACTAATTTTCATCTTATCCACAAAATTCTTTTGTTTTGATACATGGCTTCTTTATTCACTCCTTAAAAATAATGGAAAACTAGAGCTTCAAAAAATAAGGAAAGACTCTGTCTACTTAAAATTTCAGTCAAAAGTGGTTTCAAAAGCTGAACCTATATATATTTAAGAAAGATTAAAAAAAAAAGTTATCTCTTCTGAGAGTTTTTTTCAGTTACACAACCAATTTTATCTTTTAGTTTATCACTTGCCTTTCAACTGAGAAAACAATTGGTGAACTGAATTGGTGATTCAGCTATTCTCAACTTTATCTTTTAAGGTATGTTGAGACTTAACAGATAAACTATGTATGACCATCATCCCTAATCCCGCAACACATATATACAGAGACTGACTTCCTAAGATGCTGTTCCTTCAAGAATTAAACCTTTACTTATAGAACAAAATGGTTTTTCTCTGATATAGCAAGGACTGATTTAGCAAGGAACATCTTGATGAAAAAGGGCAGAACTGCTGAGAATGCTAGCCTACTTTTTAACTGACTTTCCTCCTCTAAGCATCTGTCAAGTGTGGGATGAGAAAAAGGTGCTGCAATCTGGAGAGGCAGACTAGAATAAAAATATATTTGGTTCCAAGAATTTAAAAAAGAGAGACAGAAATGGCACTGGAAAAATGATGGAAATAAGAAGGTTAAAAACAGTTCTGCTCTCCTTTTCTGACAAATAACTACAAATTATCTACACACATCATCTCTTCAGCTCTTTAACTTTCTCCAATCTGACTCCTTCCTTCCCCTCACAACCCTCTCCCTTTATCTAAGCCATCAGCAAGACTTGTAAATGTATCTTAAATCTGTCCACTGCTCTCCAACTCTACCATAAAGGACCATGGTCCAAGATTACTACATCTCCTACCTGAACTAGTATAAGCCATCGACTAGTATTTATTTCAATTTCCTCTGCTGTCCCCCTCTGATCAACTGTGAACAAAGCATTCAGTGTAATCTTTAAAAATGGATCAGGGCACTGAATAATAGTTCCATGGCTTCCCGATGCATCTTCAAGTTAAACCCAAACTCTCAGCATTCAGAGAGTCAATATGGCATAATAACTGACACTGCTTGAGAAGTGCTTCGAACAGTGGCCGGCATGTCACAAAGGCAGAGCAGATACTAACATGTTATGGTACAGCCCCTGCCTGCCTCTCCCACCTCAAAGTGACACTCTCCTCAACTAACCAGTATTCTCTTTCAGTTAACTGCAAGCTCTTTCCCACTCTGGGCCTGCTATTTCCCTCTGTCTAAAATGCTTCTCTCTCAAAAACTTCAACAATGCCTGTCTTCCATTCACACTTCAAGTCTCAACCTAAATGTTACCTTCATTCATGAGGCTTTCTTTTCCTCTCTAAATACCATCCTCTATAATTCTTTTTAAAAAATATCTCAGTATAGTTTATTTTTTAATTTTTATTTATTTGGCTGTGTCAGGTCTTAGATGAAGCACGGGGGATCTTTAGTTGTGGTGTACAGGATCTTCTAGTTGTGGCATGTGAACTCTTCAGTCATGGCATGTGGAATCTATTTCTCCAACCGGGGATCACCCCCTGCATTGGGAGCTTGGAATCTTAGCCCCTGGGCCACCAGGGAGTCCCTGTAATTCTTCACTGTTACTGCTCTTTTCCTTTTCCTTCAGTGCTTTCTATTTTTAAACTGTCTTTCTTCCTTTCTTTTTCTCGCTGTGCCCTGTGTGGCTTGTAAGGATCTTAGTTCCTCAACAAGGGTCGAACCCATGCCCCCTACAGTGGAAGTGTGGAGTCCTAACCACTGGACCACGAGGGAATTTCCTTTAATCACTTTTTTTTGTTTATCGGTTAAACTTTCTTGAACGTCATCAGATGACTAAATATCCATCCAATAAATTCTCTAACTTGCTTAATGTAGGAAGCACTGGGCTCTGTTCTTTATATTTAAAATAATCTTAACTAATGTAGGTATTAATCTCTTCTCACCAAGAAGCTAAAAAACCGGTCACTAATATAAATGTGTCACAGTCTGTGCTATGATTCAGTATATCTACATACTTCCCTTAATTGTTAAATACAACCCTGTGCCCAACAAAGTATTGTGCTAAGTGCTGCATGAAGAGGAGCCAGGATGACAAAATAAGGATTATTTCTTCCATTAAGATCTTGAATGATATAAGCACAGGATGAGAGAGACAAAAAACAAAACAAAACAGGGCATTTCGTAGAGGATGGGGTAGGATAGAGTCATGGTATGTATGTAAAAATGTATATTTCATCAAAGCTAAGATGCCATCAACTGATGGCAAGATATATCATTATTTTATGTTCCAAAACAGAAATGCTGCCAAAATTGTTAATAATTGTTCATTAACTGTGAAATATCAAAAGTAACAAGCACCCCGATATGACAGATACAGCCCAATTCAAGAATGAAGAAAAAGAAAGAGGAGAAGGGAGAAGAAAAGAAGGAAAAGAAAAAGGAGGAAGAGAAGGGGGAAAAAAAGAAAATGACTATTCTATGATTAACACAAAATCAATCTTTTTGAGACTTCCTCAAAACACCTCACTAATATGGAATATCAGTTCTTTACTAAAGTTTGCTATCAGGAAAGGGAGAAAAATCAGTCACTGAAAGGAGTGGTCACACAGCAACACTTTCTTCTGTGATTGCTTCATTTCCATTTGCCTTGTATATCTTCACTTATCCCTTTTCTTTTTCTTTTTTTAAAATGCAACTACTTTTATTTTTTTAGAGATATTTATTTCCTTATTTGGCTGCCTCAGGTCTTAGCTGCAGTATGCAGGATCTTTGTTGTGTTATTATTAATGGACCACTTCTTTTTAAAAGCTAAGTGCAATATAAGAATGCCCACTCTTTAACACTTGTATTGAATGCTGTACTCAAAAGTCCTAAGTAGCATAGCAAGGCAAGAGAAAGAAACTATACAAGCACTGGAAAGAAAGACACAACTGCAATCATCATACTTCAGCTAAGGTGGCTGAACAGAGATCTATACACCAAAAAAGTTTCTATCAGTAAACTGAAAATGTAAAAAAAAGAGGAAAAACTTACTATTTAAAATTTTAACAACAATAATAATTAAATTTAAGAGAAAATTTGAGAGACTTATGAGAAAAAGAAACTATTGAAAGATATTTTTAAATATCTAAGGGACTTTCCTAATGGCTCAATGGTAAAGAACCCACCTGCCAATGCAGGAGACACAGGTTGGAGCCCTGTTCCAAGATGATCCACATGCCCTGGAGCAACTAAGCCCATGCCCACAACTATTAAGCCTGTGCTCCAGGGCCTGGGGACTACAGCTGCCGGGCCCACATGCCGCAACTGCTGAGGCCCTCGCACCCCAGAGCCCATGCTCTGCAACAAGAGAAGCCATCACAGCAAGAAGTCTGCGCACCACCACTAGAGTAGCTCCCGGTCACCGCAACTAGAGAAAGTGTGAGCAGCAATGAAGAACCAGCACAGCCATAAATAAATAAAAAATAATCTAAATAGCTAGAAAGAGACACTACGGTTGAGGAGAGGAAGGCTCAATATAATAAAAAGAATAAATTAAATGCATGTGTAGATTAAAGCCTCTGAAGTATTGGGCTCATATACAAAGCAAGTCCTATTTTTAATAAGAGCTTTTGAACTTTTATGTAACGTGACTCAAATTACTCCCTTTGACAGATATTTTTGCAATTGGTATAAACTTACTAGGTACTAATTACAGGTATTTTACTTTACTAAATTGTAGCAAGAGTTGCTATCACACTTCAGAATTCTGACAGCTACAAGGAATAAGTAAGAGTGAAGAGCATGTGATCAGTACATGGCTCAGTTCTGGGTGAACGTGCTGTGGTCCCACTGGTTCAAAGCTCAATCGGTGCGGACAATCACCACAGTGCAAGTTCTAATAACCACTCCTGCAAGTGATGAAATGTTGCCAACATTTTACACAACATGTAAAGTTTTCATTCTTGATAATTATCTGTGAACACTGCCAAAACACAATCTCCTTAAGTCACCTAAAATTGTAAACATTTATTTTGAATACAAATTTCACTTACAAGAGGAAAACAGACAAGACATTCATGACACAATGGTCATATTGAGCTCCTATGGACCTGTATGTGGTCCTTATACATGTAAGACCTAGAAGCAGTTTCCCAGTCGGCTTTACCATGGATCTGAATTTGATCAAATTTTTTTTTTCCTTTTTGTCTTTTTTTCCTTTAGGTCTTTAGGTCTAATTTATTCAGTTTAATTTTGGTTTATGTAGGTTTCATGTGCTGCTTAAACTATGCTTCATCTAAATTTCCTAACAGAGAATTAGAAATAATGATCATCTGTTTTATTTGTTGCTCAGAGATGATAATACTAATAGTTAATATTTATTGAATGCTTACTGTGTGCCAGGCACTGTTACAAGTGCTTTGTATGGAAAGTGAAAGTGAAAGTTGCTTAGGCATGTCCAACTCTTTGCGACCCCATGGACTATAGAGTCCATGGAATTCTCCAGGCCAGAATACTGAAGTGAGTAGCCTTTCCTTTCTCCAGGGGATCTTTCCAACCCAGGGATCAAACCCAGGTCTCCCACATTGCAGGCAGATTCTTTACCAGCTGAGCCACAAGGGAAGCCTAAGTGCTTTGCATACTTTTAAATCATTTAATCTTCACAACAACCCACATCAGGCGGACTATATTACTATCACCATTTTACAGATAGGAAAACTGAGGTACAGAAAAGTTAAGGAACTTTCCCAGCGTCACACAAGTAAGTGGAGAAGCTTAGTGATTCATGCCCAGCTGTCTACAGAGCTGTCTCCAGAGCCCAGACCCACATTACTATGTCATATTTCTTTTCATAATAGTTAAAAAGATACACAAAATTATTATAGATGAAAAAACCATCAAAAATTATCAATAAGAGTTAAATGACAGTTAAGCAATATTAATATCAATACAACTTATCACAGGTTGATACTTCACAGCTCTTGCAAAGTTTCATGGCCATGATTAAGAGTTTTGAAATTGGACAGACCTGGCTCTGAATCTTGACTGTGCCCTTTACAAGCTGTGTGACTTTGGACAACTTTCGTAACTTCACCAAGCCTCAGTTTCCTCATCTGTAAAATGAGAATAATAAACATCTCACAAAATTGTTGTTAGTAACATAATTATTGCTACATTACATGGATATGATAAATCAAAAGACAGATACACAAAATAAAAAGAGGAAGCTCACAACTTCCCCCAGGAATCAGAGCTTTATTATGATGATATAACAAAGATGACCACTTCAAATCACCATGGCAACTGTTAAGATCCACATACAAACAGAAACATAACCTCCTCTAATTAATAATAAATCATTCCTCTGAACAGCAGTCAAATGCCTAAAGGTACACTACTGAATCTCTGAAATATAAAATACCATATGTATATAGAGAAAGAGCCAAACAGAAAAGACATTGTTGTCTACTGACAACAACTCCCATGAATCCCATTGCAGGCATATACTTTCTAAGACCAGTAATATTCAAGGGGCCCAAAACAGGAAGAAGGGTGTCAAGAAAGAATGATTCCCACCAATAGTAGAAAGGAATTTTTATAAGAGAAAAATAGAAGCAGACACATCATCGAAATAGGTTAGAACTACCATTACCACTGAAGAATAATTGTGTCCGTTTACACCTGGAATTTTACACTAGTCAAAACAACTGAAACTGTCACTATGGCTGTCTTTAGAATCTCAATAAAATAATTTTACAATGAATAATGAGATTTCTATCAATACCTGCATTTGCCAGTAATACATCTATCTGTGGTAAGGTTAGGTGTTTCTTTGAAGGGGTGATTTTAGCAACACAATACAAAAATCAATTTAAAACAGGAAAAATAGAAATCATACAAAAATCCTACAGGATAATTTTGTTAAAACAGTTCATCAATACTATCACCAAGGTGCATTTTTATGAATGTTATTAGTTTAAAAAGTAAATTATATTATTAAAATGGTACATTACATAAAAATAATTATTAAAATGACTGCATTCATTGTAGCTCAAAGATTTAATAAAGAAACAACTTCTATCCCCCCAAATACCCTCTTTTAACAACGGCAAAAATGGCCTTCAATTTTTCTTAATAAAATTATAAAATGATCTGTCTGGAACAAAGGTCATTTAATTTTTACAAAGCACTTTTTTAAAGAAAACTTATTAGCTAAATAGGAGATACTTAAGAAGTCCTTAAACTAACTAGTTCATAAATAAGTTTAAGGAAATGA
Source organism: Dama dama (assembly GCF_033118175.1). Classification (NCBI taxonomy): domain Eukaryota; kingdom Metazoa; phylum Chordata; class Mammalia; order Artiodactyla; family Cervidae; genus Dama; species Dama dama. Next base: position 18,976,922 of record NC_083692.1, on the reverse strand, counting down.
ACATAGGACGTGAGATGCCCAAGGTTACTAAGCCATGACAAAAATCCAAACCAAAAAATCCTTCTGTTCTATATCCTAATAATTTAGAGTTTTTTCTACTTGATCAGCATTTGCTTCACTACTTTCTCTAAACGATGAGAATAACTTTTTGTCCTTTTCATGAATTTTACAAATCATTAATAAGATCAAGTCAGTTCAACCACAACTCAAGTATTTTAATTCAGGAATTTTTAGGTAAATTTATGTAACTTCAAGAAAATTTGCAAATATCACTATTTACATTTTACCCCATTTGCTTTGTCAGTCTCTTTCTTCCTCACAAATTTTTTTTCTGAACCACGTGAGAGTGAGTTGTAGACACTTAGCATTTCAGCCCTCAATATTTTTTTTTCATATAGTTTCCCAGGAACACAGACATTCACTTAGATAACTACAGTATACCTAACCAAATCAGTATTGTGTCAATGTTAAAATTTCTACTATATAATTACAGCCCATATTCAAATATCATTAACTGCTTTAAAAAATGTCTTTTAAAGCTACCTATTTCCCCAGTCCAGAAGTCAATTCAGAATCATGCACTGCATTTACTGGTAATGTCTCTTTCAGAATCCTACCAACTGGAACAGTTTGTTAGCCTGTGTCTTATAAGACTGATATTTTTAAAGAACACAGACCATTTATTTTGTATAATGTTCCTCAATTTAGGTTTGTCTGATGGTCTCTCATGTTTAAATTCAGGCTATGCATTTTTTGTAGGAATGTCGCGAAGTAATGTTGGGTGCTTCTCACTGCATCACATAGAAGCTGCAAGAAGTTATGGGTTCTATTACCAGTGATACTAACTTTGATCACTTGCTTAATGAGTATCTGCCAAGATTCTCCACCTTGAAGTTACTGCTTTTCTCTTTGTAATAAGTAAATACATTGTTAGGAACCATCTTGAGACTATGTAAATACCATTCTCCTCATCAAACTTTACTCCACAGTTTTGGTACCTGCAGAGGATTACTGTGTGAAAGTACTATTTTAATTGTTCCCAAATGGCCATTTTCTAATTCCAATAGTTCTATACTTATTAACCATTCTAATGAAGAACTTTCCCTTCTCCCCAACTTAAGTCATTTATTCATTCACTTACTTATTTGTATGGTTCTTATTTTTTCAACAGGTTATAATCTATAACTATCATCATTCATTTGGCCCGTGGATGCTTCTCCACACTGGTTCCTGCTCCTTTCGACACATCCCCACCATTCTTTGACTACCTCCTTCCTTCCTTTTTGAAACAACAGTATGTTCCAGACTCCTCTTGTACTTTCTCTGACCCAGTTCTTCCTGGGATCAACCATTTCTCCAAGGAGCTCTGGTTTCCTTTAAGTAGAGAATGGTTTAGAAACCAGCATATGGGAGTTAGGTATGTTCAATGCAATTGCTTCAAGGCCTCTTAGCAAACAAAGCTGGAATTATAGATACATATATACATATGTGTGTGTACGCATATACACATATGCATACACATATGTGTATATGTGTACACACATATATGTATACATACAATTATACACATCCCTAAGAGAAAGATACATAAGTGTATACATGCATACATATATATTTGTCTTTATACAAATAAATGTTAAAAACCATGAGTTCATAACTTCCCATTTAAATCCAACAGCACAGGATTTTACTGGAGTCTTTTCTTCCATATATATAAAACTACCTTCTCCAACAGTTCAAAAACCTGGCTCCCATGATCCTCAGTACACTTATTCATTTGTTGAGTCTTAATATAGATAGAAAATAGTTTCAAAGTTGCCAATTCATATCATTACAAAAAAGAGCCTACAAATTAGGGTTTATTATTTGTTTACAGCTCTTTTAATTTTGAATTTCAAAGTACAGGATGCTCAAAAGTTACTTGGGTTACTTATTTTTCCCCCTTCACTGTGTTTATACTTATTTTTCCCCCTTCAGAGTGTTTATACTATTAATTTGAAGCACTTTAGATTTGTTTCTATTTATATTTTAGGGTTTTAGCCCAACTTTATTGATTTTCTTTGCTGATTTTTTGTTTTCTTTTGTTTAGTATCTAAAATGTTAGCATGATAAAGTTCTCTGATATTCTGAATTGATGGCATATGCAGTGTTACCAGGAGTTCTCTCAACCAGTGGCTGTAACAGAGCTTTATATTTTAGAAAGTATATTTCCCATAGGAAATGAGCCATTCTGTAGCCAATCACATGTATCTACCACCATTCCACTGAGGCCAGATGTTTTCTGGGAATTACTATTTCAAGATATAGAAAGAAGGATAAAATGAAATGGGCAACTCCTACTCCAGCAACTTCATAGATCATCACTTGCAAAACAGTTTTCAAACCATGCTACTTAGAGAGATGCCACAGGGTGGAAAAGGGCAGGACCTGGAGGCAGAACTCCAGGCCCCTGCCCTGACTTCAATTAAAGTTGTTATTGCTTTTACTAGTATAATATATTGAGCATCAGTCTGAGATTTTGTTCATCTAACTAATTCAGCAAACATTTACTGAGTATATGCTGTCCCACACACTGTTCTAGGTGCTTCAGTGAAAAAAGACTTTATGAGATTTAGAATTCTAGTTGTGGGAGAGATAAACTATAAACCTAAGGAAACTGTATAGTCACTTAAAAAATAAAAGTTATAGAAATAATTCAACAAAATAGTTTGCAGTATTAGATAGCATGTTCAGTTTAGGTCTCACTGAGACAGGAAAGGTTACTTTTATATGAATAATTTTTTAAGCTTGAAGTCATGAAGAGAGAACAGCGATCAATTTTTCAGTTGGTGCTAAACTGTGTCTTCAGGTCAGAACATGAGAAAAAAGTCATGAAACATTTTCCTTCCTTCTTTCATTGAATCTTAACCAATATTTAGATTGGTTTTTCTCAATCCAGATCCTCTACTTTGTAAGTAATTACATATTTCTCCTAGATTCTGGCAAAGGGCTTTTTTGTTTTTCCTTTTCTTTTGTTTTTATTTTAGACAATTTTAGTGGGAAAATGACCGAGGTAAAATCGGGGCTGTTAACCACTCTTTTAGAACTTAAAAGTACATTAATTTTTATCATATCTAAATACACTATCACTTCCCTATGTTTACAATCAACAAAAGACTAAGATATCTAATCTTTCTCAGTTGTGCTAAATCATACCACTCAAATCCTAAACAACTGAGTTTGAACCTAAGTGCAGAACTTTATAATAACCACAGGTAACAGTTAATCAGCCCTTACTATGTCCCAGCTATTGTCTTAAATGATTAATGTCTATTACTTTATATTTCAAAACAACACTAAGAACGTTACGTGATAAGTCCCATCAGTACCCTCCTTTTATAGATGAAGAAACTGAGAAATGGAGATGAAATAACCTGCTCAAGGTTTCACAGCGTCTAAGTGACAGAGCCGGAATTAAAAAACAGTTTGTGCCATTAACGTGCATATTAAACTGATTCTCAAAAAATCTTTCATAATGTGTTCTAAATTCCATCCTGTTAAATTTAAGCAATTCAGCCTATGGAGGGGAAAAAAATCTGACCTCAATGCTATCATCTAATATATATGGCTATTTTTCAAAGCTTCAACTGAGTACTTGATCAGTATGCCATGAAGGGGTCTAATGAAACTATTAATAAAAATGTGACTAGGAATAGCAGCAAATGAAATCCAACAATGTATAATAAGAATTATACACCACAACCAAGTGGGATTAACCTCAGGTTAGTCAAGGCTGATTCAACATTTGAAAATTATTTAATGCAATCCATCACATTAAGACGTTAAAAAGAAAAGTCACATGATCATATCAAGAGATACAGAAAAGGCATTTCACAAAATCCAACACTCATTCCTGATAAAAACTCTCAGCAAACTAGGAATAAAGAGGAATTTCCTCAGCTTAACCAAGAACATCAAAAAACTTACAGCTGACAATTTACTTAATTGTGAGCAACTGGAAAACTTCCTAATAAGATTAGGAACATACAGGGAGCTCAAATCTGATGCTCTGTGACAACCTAGAGGGGTGGGATGGGGTGGGAGGTAGGAGAGAGGTTCAAGAGGGAAAAGACATGCATATACCTGTAGCTGATTCATATTCATATATGGCAGATACTAACACAATATTGTAAAGCAATTATCCTCCAATTAAAAATAAAATTTTTTAAAAAAAGAACAAGGAAAGATGTCTCCTCTCACCACTGCTTTTTTTTTTCTTTTTTTTTTTATTATTATCTTTTTTTTTTTAGTTGGAGGCTAATTACTTCACAACATTTCAGTGGGTTTTGTCATACATTGACATGAATCAGCCATAGATTTACACGTATTCCCCATCCCGATCCCCCCTCACACCTCCCTCTCACCACTCCTTTTTAAAACACCACCCTTAGTTAACATATCATAACAGCATCCATTATGCTAGTTAATGGAGTAAGATAAGGAAATAAAAGATAAAGAGAATAGTTATATTCTATATAAAACTGCATATTATATAAAAACAAAATAAAAGTGTCTTTTCACAGATGATATGATAATTTATGTAGAAAATTAAAAAAGAATCGGTCAAAAAACTCCTGGAACTAATAAACAATTAACTATAGCAAAGCTGCAGGATACAAGGGACAAAAGTCAATATACCAGCAATAAAGAAGAATTTGAAATTAAAAACAACAAATTTTACATAAGCACCTATAAAATTAAATATTTGGGTAAAATTTATGGCAAATCTAACAAAATACATAAAAGATCTTGAAATCTAAAAACTCTGATGAACAAAATCAGATGAACTAAATAAATGGCGAGATAATCTATGTTAATGGATAGGAATACTCAAAATTATCAAGGTATCAATTCTTCCCTACTTCATCTACAGATTCAACACAATTGCAATAAAAATTCTAGCAAGTTATTTTGCAGATACTGACAAACTCATTCTAAAATTTAAAGCCCCAAATGGACCCACGTGAATATTGTTAACTGATCTTTCACAAAAGAATAAAAGCACTATAATGGAGAAAAGACAGTCTTTTCAATAAATGACACTAGAACAAGTGGACAGCCACATGAAAAAATTAATTTAGACACAGACTTTACATCCTTCACAAAAACTAATTCAAAATGGGCCACAGACTGGGATGTAAAATGCTAAACTGTAAAACTTGTAGAAGATAACATGGGGCAAAATAAAATCTAGATAACTTTAGGTGTGATAAAAACTTTAAGAATAGACCAAAGGCATGATCCATGAAAGAAATAACTGATGAGTTAAGACTTCATTAAAATTAAAAACTTCCGCTCTGCATAAGACTGTCAAGAGATTACAATCCACAGAATGGGAGAAAGTATTTCCAAAAGGCACATCAGAAAAGGGACTGTTATCTAAAATACACAAAGAACTCTTGAAACTAACAACTCTAGTTAAAAATGGGCAAAAGACCTGAACAGATATCTCAACAAAGACGATATACAGATGGCAAAAAAAGATCATGAAAAGATGTTCAAAATCATACATCACTGGGGAACCACAAGCTAAAATGACAATGAAATACCACTACACACCTACTGGAATGACTAAAATCCACAACACTGACAACACCACATTCTGGCAAGGATATGTAACTTTCACTCATTGTTACTGGGAATGTAAAATGGTACAGCCATTTTGGAAGAAGAGTCTGGCAGTTTCTTACAAAACTGAACATACCATTACCTTACAATCCTAGGTATTTACCCAAAGAACCTGAAAAACTCCACACAAAATCCTACATGATTGTTTATAAAAACTTACTACACAACTGCCAAAACTTGGAAACAACCAAGATGTCCTTCAGCAGATGAATGAATAAATACAGTTAAGTCTCCTACACACAAACGAGCTCAGTTCTGAGAGCATTTTCCTAGGTCCAATTTGTTCATTAAGTCCAACAAAGTCAGCCTAAGTACCCAACTAACACAATCAGCTCTACAGGACTGCATTATAATAGGTTTATAATACTTTTCACACAAATAATGCATAAAAAACACACACACAAAAATAAACATTTTTAATCTTACAGTATAGGACACCCTAAAAAGTACAGTAGTACAGGTCAACAACTGGCATGCCGGGGCTGGCATTGGGTGAAGAGGCAAGAAGAGTTACTGACTGGAGGAGGAGAGGAGCTGGGAGATGACAGAGCTGAAGGATCCTCAGCTACAGGAGATGGAGGGCAAGCTGCAATTCTGACAATAACGGCAACTTGCTCGTTCTGGTTCCTTGTTGGACCCAAGTCTATCTGTGCTGTGCTAAGTCGCTTCAGGCATATTCAACTCTTTGCAACCCTATGGTCTGTAGCCCACCAGGCTCCTTTGTCCATGGGATTCTCCAGGCAAGAATACTGGAGTGGGCTGTCATGCCCTCCTCCAGGGGATCTTCCCGACCCAGGGATTGAACCAGCGTCTCCTACGTCTCCTGCACTGGCAGGTGGGTTCTTTACCACTAGTGCCCCCAATTCTATCTACCCTCCTCGATCCAGTGTCCTCTGTTCTCCCACAGATGACGCTCACAGTAGCACTGGACTGCATTCAGAACGGCTGCTGCAACCTTCGCAGACTGTTCCACATCCAGGTCCTGCGCCTAGAAACTGACAATGCCTCCTCAAACATGGAAAACCCTCTTGCCATCTCCTGCACTGTCCGTCTCTTGGGTTCCTCAGTTACTTCTTCCTCTTGTCTCAGACTGTCCTTTCTCTGTGCCTCCAACGCCATCAGGTCTTCACTAGCAAGCTCCTGTTACACAGCAACAGTCTGTACAGGAGGGCGCACAAAACCACAACACCTGCAGAGGACGCACACACGCGGCAACGTGCACTAGACACGTGAGCTGACTTATGTGACTGGACATGCGAATCCACGTTCGCATCTTTGCAAATCTGCAACCTGAAGGATCGTATTACTGTAAACTGTGATACATCAAAAGAATGGAATAATATTCAGCACTAAAAAGAAATGAGCTTTCAAGCCATAGAAAGACATCGGGAACAGGCCCAAAAGACTTCTCCCCAGAATCAAGCGGGTTATGGAAACATACATGTTTGCCCTTTGTGTACAGAATTTTACCCAGTTGTTAACTCACCTATCTGAACTATCAGGAAACCCACAATACGGATGGAGGGGGAGAAAAAAGTGAAAGGGATGAAGCAGTGCAAACCTCTAGTTAGAAAATACATAAGCTGCAGGGATGTAACATACAACATAAGGAACACTGTCAATAACATAACCACTGTGTATAGGGACTAGACTCATTGTGATGATCATTTCATAATGTATGCAAATACAAAATGGCTATGTAATACACCTGAAGCTAATGTAATATTGTATGTCAACTATATTTTGATAAAAAAAGAAATCCATGTTTCTAAATCTTATCCAAAAACATGTCTCAAAACAGTTATAGTTCCTCTTCTTATATTAGACAAAAACATCTATATGTTGCTTCTTAATTCTATTTTTTTTTTAAATTCTGGAATTTTTTAATGTACTTTGTGGAAAAAACCGTTGTAGTTTGAACCAGAAAACGTATCTTCCTTACATCAACAAATTATGGATTGAGGACCAATTATAGGGCAGATACTCTTCCAGACTATGGAATAAGGCAGAGAACAAAGCAAGGCCCCTACCCTTCTGGTGTATGCTATTTGAGGAGATTATAAAAATAATAAGGAAACAAATATATAATGAGGAAAAATCAAACAGGGTGAGACGAAAGTTACGTGCTGAGATTGGAAGGTAGGTAGAAAGGAGGACTCTCTTTTAGATAAAGTACTCATTAGGCTACATTTGAACAGAAAGATCTCAAGGTATTTAGTGAAAGGACAAGTCCAAATAGAGAGGTGGGAGAGAACATTCCAGGTCAAAAGAACAAGTGCCCAAGTCTGGAGGCAGGACTATGTTCATGTGCAGGAGAAACAGCAAGGAGATGATGTGGCTACAGCTCCCCCAGTGAAGGGAGGGTAGAAACTGAAGTCAGAAAGGAAGTCAAGTGCTTCAAAGAGGTTCATAGGATAGTTGGTCTATTTGAGGTGTACAATAAATCTATTCTTTTATTCTTAACAAGATCAGCCACTAGAAGTTTCTGACCAGAGGAATAATGAGATTTATACTTTTAAAGGATCATTTTGGCTACTGTAGGTAAACAAATCATGAAATTGGAACTAGTTCGGTCTATTAAATTTCAGACTGCCTCAAGAACTATGGACGGAGGTTCATGACATTGTACAGGAGACAGGGATCAAAACCATTCCCAAGAAAAAGAAATGCAAAAAGGCAAATGGTTGTCTGAGGAGGCCTTACAAATAGCTGAGAAAAGAAGAGAAGCTGAAGGCAAAGGAGAAAAGCAAAGATATACACATTTGAATGCAGAGTTCCAAATAATAGCAAGGAGAGCTAAGAAAGGCTTCCTCAGTGAGCAATGCAAAGAAATAGAGGAAACAATAGAATGGGAAAGATTAGAGATCTCTTCAAGAAAATTAGAGATACCAAGGGAACATTTCATGCAAAGATGGGCACAATAAAAGACAGAAATGGTATGGACCCAACAGAAGCAGAAGATATTAAGAGATGGCAAGAATATACAGAAGAACAACACAAAAAAGATCTTCACACACCAGATAATCATGATGGTATGATCACTCACATAGAACCAGACATCCTGGAATGTGAAGTCAACTGGGCCTTAGGAAGCATCACTACAAACGAAGCTAGTGGAGTCGTGATGGAATTCCAGTTTTTAAGCTATTTCACATCCTAAAAGATGATGCTGTGAAAGTGCTGAACTCAATATGCCAGCAAATTTGGAACACTCAGCAGTGGCCACAGGACTGGAAAAGGTCAGTTTTCATTCCAATCCCAAAGAAAGGCAATGCCAAAGAATGTTCAAACTACCGCACAATTGCACTCATCTCACACACTAGTAAAGTAATGCTCAAAATTCTCCAAGCCAGGTTTCAACAGTACATGAACTGTGAACTTCCAGATGTTCAAGCTGGATTTAGAAAAGGCAGAGGAACCAGAGATCAAATTGCTGACATCCGCTGGATCACTGAAAAAGCAAGAGAGTTCCAGAAAAATATCTACTTCTGCTTTATTGACTATGCCAAAGCCTTTGACTGTATGGATCACAACAAACTGGAAAATTCAAGAGATGGGAATACCAGACCACCTGACCTGCCTCTTGAGAAACCTGTATGCAGGTCAGGAAGCAACAGTTAGAACTGGACATAGAACAACAGACTGGTTCCAAATAGGAAAAGGAGTATGTCAAGGCTGTATATTGTCACCCTGCTTATTTAACTTATATGCAGCGTACATCATGAGAAACGCTGGGCTGGAAGAAGCACAAGCTGGAATCAAGACTGCCAGGAGAAATATCAATAACCTCAGATATGCAGATGACACCACCCTTATGGCAGAAAGTGAAGAAGAACTAAAGAGCCTCTTGATGAAAGTTAAAGAGAAGAGTGAAAAAGTTAGCTTAAAGCTCAACACTCAGAAAACTAAGATCATGGCATCTGGTCCCATCACTTCATGGCAAATAGATGGGGAAACAGTGGAAATAATGTCAGACTTTATTTTTGGGGGGTCCAAAATCACTGCAGATGGAGACTGCAGCCATGAAATCAAAAGACGCTTGCTCCTTGGAAGAAAAGTTATGACCAACCTAGACAGCATATTAAAAAGCAGAGACATTACTTTGCCAACAAAGGTCCGTCTGGTCAAAGCTATGGTTTTTCCAGTAGCCATGTATGGATGTGAGAGTTAGACTATAAAGAAAGATGAGCCCTGAAGAATTGATGCTTTTGAACTGTGGTGTTGGAAAAGACTCTTGAGAGTCCCCTGGACAGCAAGAAGATCCAACCAGGCCATCCTAAAGGAAACCAGTCCTGAATATTCATTGAAAGGACTGAAGCTGAAGCGGAAACTCCAATACTTAGGCCACCTGATGCGAAGAACTGACTCATTTGAAAAGACCCTGGGAAAACACTGAAGGGAAAGATTCTGGGAAAGACTGAAGGCGGAAGGAGAAGGGGATGACAGAGGATGAAATGGTTGGATCGCATCACTAGTTGAATGGACATAAGTTTGAGTAAACTCTGGGAATTGGTGATTGACAGGGAAGCCTGGCATACTGCAGTCCATGGGATTGCAAAGAGTCAGATACAACTGAGCAACTGAACTGAAACTAAACCAGGTAAGAGGTGAGAGTGGCTTGGAGCAATGGAGATAAGACAGGTCAGAGAGGTGTGTGATCCACTCTCTATCTGTGCCCCCAGCTCCAGAAGAGACCACACCTGGAGAAGCAGTTGCAACACTTTCACCAAATGAATAAATTCACAATACGCAACAGTCATTTTCCAGGACATGTTATCTTAAGATGTATCTCAAGAATGGAGGTGACAGGATTTTGCTGATGAACTGAATGAAGGTTGTGAGAGAAAGTGAAAAATGAAAAATGACCTTAAGGCTGCTGGGGTGAGTAACTGCAAGGACAGAGTTGCTGTTTACTGAGACACAGAAAGACACAAGGTAGAGTAGGTTGAAGGGAATAAATCAGAAATTTGGTTGCTATGCCTGATAAAACGTAAAAGTTTACAAATGAGATAGCTATATGTTAAATTCGCTTTTGAAAATGACTAGCTTCAAGTCTAGTACATACATTACATTCATCATTAAACAGTCCTAATCTCCAAAACTGAATGTAACATCTGCTCCCTCTGATCACCACTTTTTTTCACTGCTTACGGCCTTTATTACTGTTTATGTATTGTAATTACTGGTATACATCGTGTCCCATAGAGTTCAGATACCTTGAGAGCAAAGTTCGCGGTTTATAGTTGTAAAATAGTAAAAAGTGAAAGTGTTAGTTGCTCAGTCTGACTCTTTGAAACTCCATGGACTATGGCTAGCCAGGCTCCTCTGTTCATGGAATTCTCCAGGCAAGAATACTGGAGTGGGTAGCCATTCCCTTCAAGGGTTATCTTCCTGACCCAGGGATCAAACGCAGGTCACCTGCATTGCAGGCAGATTCTTTACCATCTGAGCCACCAGGGAAGCCCATAATAGTAAAAAAGGCCCATCATTTATTAAGCACATTCATCATTTATTGAGCTCATTTATCATTCATTTATTGAACTCATTTAATTATTCTATTATTGGTATTTAACACATAAGAAAATTCTCATTCAGAGATACTGAATAATTCTATTCATACTTCAGAGCTCTGCTCAAATATCACTTTCTCAAAGTAGCTATCCTTGATCACCCGTATCATCTGAACGAAACCTCTATAATAAACTCTATAGAACTAAAACTCTACAATAAACTCATAATACCTTGTTTGTCTCCTCTACTGTTTATCACAATAAATGTGTTCTTGGTAGCTCTCCTCCCTAAAGAATATAAGGTACATAAAGGCAGGATACTCATACATCAAGCTGACTGCAATGATTAATACATGCTTTAAATTGTTTATAATAATGCTATTATTATAAATTAATATTATTTGATAAGTGATTTAATAATAAGTAGAGACATCCATTACAAATAATTGTAGAGTAGATTGTATCAGACCAATTCTCTTGGCAAGAAAAACTAAAAATTGAATTTAAAAACAAGAAGTAAACAAGAAAGGCAGCCAGGATGTGAGAAGACAAAATACAGGCAACAAATGAAATGCAGAGTTAAGCCTAACATTCTCCACTAATTTTTCCTCTTGAGGCAACTAGTTGCAAGCTAAAATGTTTAGCAGTCTCACAGACCTGCAGAGACAGAAATCAGAGTTCAGAGGTTATCAAGACAAGCAGGATTTGAGGGGCTAAGATTTCAGAGAAAAGGCAATCACAGAAAATCAAGTCTGAACATGCTGTACTGTTTTTGCCCTCAGGGTATTTACTGAATCCTAACCTGTGTGGAGGCAAGAGGCCAAAAACCAAGCAAAGTGCCTATTTTAAAGCAAAAAAGGTAAGTAGAACTCTTGGTAGTCTCACAATACTAGGAAAAGAAAAATTATAGTTCAGAGCCTGCCAAGATGGAAAGGCCCTGGCAAACATTGCAGAATTCTATTTGATACCTCTGAAGGACAGGACTAAGGGGAAACTGGATTTAAACCAACCCTTAAGAAGCCTAAAACAAAGCCTCAAGTCATCTCAAGCCTGTATTGAATCAAGGTCATCTGCTCCTACTTTTAACTATTACCAGAAGAAAATTAAATCCTCTCCAGTGAACAATATCACCATTAAGAGCCTCTATCATTTCTCATACTTAATGTTTGACATTCATTTTTATATTACTAGGAATCCTAGGAGACAAGACCAAATGACTGAAAGCCACAAGAAAAAGACAAGAGAAAAAGATCAAAAGGGGATCTAGATATTATAATTATTAGACACAGACTTTAAAATAACTGTGTCTAATATGTTCAGTAAAGTAGATGAGAATTTCACCACAGAAATGGAATCTACAGTAACAAAAGAAAAATAACTAACTAAAATTCTAGAACTAAAAAATACATAATATAAAATTAATGATAAAACACATTCTTATAATAGTAGATTGGATACTAAATGAAATAGAAAACAGGTCAACAGAAAATAAACAGATGAAGAACAGATGGGGAAAAAAACGATGAAAAATACTGAACAGCATATGACAGATATTTGGGATGCAAAAAAAGATCTAACATCCATTACAAATTATTATAGAGTAGATTGTACTAGACCAATTCTCTTGGCAAGAAAAACTATAAAAGATCTAATATATACATACTTAGACCCCCAGAAGAAAGTGAGTGCAAGAGAGGGGCAGAAGCAATATCAGAAGAAATATGCCAAACCTGACAAAAGACTCAAGAGTACAAAGGAAACTCAAGCACCTTAGATATAAAGAAAACCACCTAAAAGCCTTAATAAAAACATGAAAACCAAAGACATTACCTCTCTAACAAAAACAATGGAGTCAAAAGGTAATGGGATGATATATTCAAAACGCTGAAAGAAAATAACTACCAACCCGCAATTCTGTGCCCAATGAAAATGTCCTTTAGAAGTGAAGACAAAATAAAAAGTGAACTACCTGAACTAACACAATATTGTAAATCAACTATACTTCAATTAAAAATTTTTTTTAAAAATTATCTGTGAAGAAAGAAAATAATCTCAGATGAAAGCACAGTAACACAGGAAAGACTCAAGAATACTAGAAAGAGAAAATGTGAGTAAAATTAAATAACTGAATTATTTAAAACAATAATAAAATAAAAACAAAAGAAAAAAACCCAAAACAAAGAAACAAAAACCAAAAGAAGAATGGTAAATGAAATCAAAGAGCTGTAAGGTACTTGTATTATCCAGAAAATAACAGCAGTAGACTGTCTACAAAAATGGCCAGTTATTCCTCCCATTCCTTATGCACACTCCTTTACAATGTGATTTTGCTACTCTTCCTATCAAGACTCCACTCTTCCCATTAAGAGGAATTCGTTTTCTTTACCTCTTGAATTTGAGCTTTGGCTCATATAACTTGCTTTGGCCAATGGGACATTAAAAAAATGTGATACAGCAAAGACTTAAAAAGTGCTTGAACATTTCAATCTCTGCCTCTCTTAGAACTTTTAGTCATCAAGTGAATGAATGTGCCTGCTAAAAAAGACCACAAAAAGAACAAACTCCCCAACCCTACCCTGGCCAAAAGCTTGCCCACCAACATACATTTAAGTGAGGCTATGCTATAATACCATTTGGTCCCAGCCAAACCACCACCAGACTACAGAGACCAATACAGCCCGAGCCAAACTGCCAATCCATGGGCTATTAAACTATAAGCTACTAACTAAGCCTTTTATGAAGTGATAACTAACTGATATAGAGCTAATACATATAAGTACATCAGTGGTTCTCAAAACAATGTTTTGGTGCTGATTTTGCACCCAGGGGACATGTGGCAATATCTGGAGACATTTCTGATTGTCACAACTGAGTGGGTGCTACTGGCATCTATTAATAGTAAGACCAGGGATGCTGATAAAAATCATATAAGGTCTCCACAATAAAAAATTGTCCTCCCTAAAAAGTCAACAGTGCCTAGATTGGGAAGCAAAAAAGTAAAGAATGATAGAATGAGGCAGCCTTTAGAACAATTCCTATCTAACAGAACTTTCTACATGATGAAAATGTTTTGTATCTGTGCTACCCAATATAGAAGCCACTAGACACATTTGCTAGTGGGCACTTGAAATATGGCTACTTTGATGGAGGAATTACTTTTAAATTGTATTCGGTTTTAATGCATTTATTTTAAACTTAAATAGCTACATCAGCTAGTGGCTTCTGTACTAAACAGCACAGCTCTAAAATTAAAAGCTAGTGATACGGACAGTAGTTAAAATTAGATTGGATAACAGTTGAAATGAGTTTGATAAAGTTAATGCCCATAGTCACTTGCTACAAATAAATACTCTGAATATTCTTTTTTTGTTATTTCAGTATCTATAAATTCTGAAATGTACTACACTGATAAAACTATAACAGAAATTTTTAAATAAATTTACCATATCCTGCAAAAACAAACAATTATTCAGGAAATGCTGACCAACAACCTTAAGTACAGGGCTTTTCTAGATTATTAGCATGAATGCCCTAGGAATTTCCTGGGCCTCTTTTTTTTTTTTTTTTTTTGAGGTTTAAAGAGATCTATAAAGAACTGCTATATTTTAGAGGCCTTCAAACAGTACAAAATGAATAGCTTTTAATCAAATCATTTCAGGTAATTAAATATTCATTTACTCCCCTACAGCAGTTCAGTCTCCTTTTTTACCCTCTTCTCTGCCCCACCCTATCCACCACAAGAGAAGGAAGAAGTTGATTCAATACTGGTACAATTCCATAGATTTTTTTAAACTTGTCAGCATTAAGTAGGTCAGTTTTCTGCTCTATTGGGTATTTTGGCAAAAGGTTTTCTTACTAGAATACAGTGGCTACTCTGCCTGGTAAGCACATACCACAAAGAAAAAAAAGACTTTGAATAACTCTCCTACGGGAAGAAAGGCTGCCTAATCTCTAGGAGAAAACCCCCGAGTCTTAATTGAATACTACCAGGAAATTCTGACAACAAAACAAAACAGAAGTAAAGAAAATTTCAACTCAAAATTGGTCCTATATAATGAAGTCTAAATACTTTAAAAGCCCTTAGTATCTAGCAATCCACGAAGATTCTGTTGAGACTCATATGAACTGTGGTGCTGGAGAAGACTCTTGAGAGTCCCTTGGACTGCAAGATTAAACCAGTCAATTCTAAAGGAAATCAATCCTGAATATTCACTGGAAGGCCTGATCTGAAGCTCCAAACTCTGGCCACCTGATACAAAGAGCTGACTCATTAGAAAAGACCCTGATGCTGGGAAAGATTGAGGGCATGAGGAGAAGAGGACAACAAAGGACGAGACGGTTGGATGGCATCACCGACTCACAGAACATGAATTTGAGCAAGTTCCGGGAGATGGTGAAGGACAGGGAAGGCTGGCATGCTGCAGTCCATGGGGTCGCAGAGTCAGACACGAATGAGTGACTGAACAACAACATATATTATCAGCCCAATTCTAGTTACTGAGATTATAAACCAAAGGTAATAAATGATAACCTATCAGATGTTTTGTTAGTAAGTCTAATAGAAAAACACCTATTTCTGCTTTATTGATTATGCCAAAGTCTTTGACTGCGTGGATCACCACAAACTATGGAAAATTCTTCAAGAGACAGGAATACCAGACCATCTGACCTGCCTCTTGAGAAATCTGTATGCAGGTCAAGAAGCAACAGTTAGAACTAGACATGGAACAATAGACTGGTTCCAAATTGGGAAAATAGTACGTCAAGGCTGTGTATGTTCACCCTGCTTATTTAACTTATATGCAGCGTACATCATGAGAAACGCTGGGCTGGATGAAGCACAGCTGGAATTAAGATTGCCGGGAGAAATATCAATAACCTCAGATACACAGATGACACCACCCTTATGGCAGAAAGTGAAGAAGAACTAAAGAGCCTCATGATTAAAGTGAAAGAGGAGAGTGAAAAAGCCGGCTTAAACTCAACATTCAAAAAACTAAGATCATGGCATCCAGTCCCATCACTTTATGGTAAACAGATGGGAAAACGATGGAAACAATGCGAGACTTTATTTTTTTGGGCTCCAAAATCACTGCAGATGGTGACTTCAGGCATGAAATCAAAAGACCCTTGCTCCCTGGAAGAAAAGCTATGACCAACCTAGACAGCATATTAGAAAGCAGAAACATTACCTTGCTGACAAAGGTCCATCCAGTCAAAGCTATGGTTTTTCCAATAGTCATGTATGGACGTGAGCGTTGGACTACAAAGAAAGCTGAGCACTGAAGAAATTATGTTTTTGAACTGTGGCATTGGAGAAGACTCTTGCGAGTCCCCTGGACTGCAAGGAGATCAAACCAGTCAGTCACAAAGGAAATCAGTCCTGAATATTCATTGGAAGGACTGATGCTGAAGCTGAAACTCCAATACTTTGGCCACCTGATGCGAAGAACTGACTCACTGGAAAAGACCCTGATGCTGGGAAAGATTGAAGGCAGGAAGACAGGGGGTGACAGAGGATGAGATGGTTGGATGGCACCACTGACCGTATGGACATGAGTTTGAGTAAACTCCGGAAGTTGGTGATGGACAGGGAAGCCTGGCATGCTGCAGTCCATGGGGTTGCAAAGAGCCAGACACGACTGAGTAACTGAACTGAACTGAATAGAAAAAATCTTATCACTAAAATGGAAATTATGGAAAACTTCTCCCTTGTAAGACATACTTCCTGTGAGGACTTTTTTTTTAAGTGAGAAATGACTTAAAACATTTTAATGATTCTTTTATGAAAGCAAATTTGGTAGAAGCTTATTAGAATAAATGATTTATCATAATTAACTTATTATTTCTTTTAAAAATCAATATTGTCTATTGTGACTCTGAAAACTCATTTTTAATCATTTGTAAATCAAATATTAAAAATGAAAACTGACAGATACACATTCTGTCAACTAATTTATTTCATATCAGACCAAAAGTTCCTGCAGAAGCAAGATTACTATTTCCTATTATGGACAGTGCTTCAGGGAGTTCCCTGGTAGCCTAGTGGTTAGGATTCTGGGCTTTCTCTACGGTGGCCTGGGTTCAGTCCCTGGTCAGGACACGGATTCCACAAGCCACAGTGCCAAAAAAAAAACAGTGGTTCAAATGAAAGAAAGGTTAAAAAAAACTATTCACTGAATTTGTTTCCCAGAAAGTTTCAAGAATTTTAACAAATTCTAGAAGAAAAAGTGGAAATCCTGCAAGCTAGATCACATTGATGACTATGGAACACATAGGAATAAATTACTAGAAAAAATAATGCATTGTAGTCAACATTCATGTTGCTATAAAATATATTTACATTCACTTTATCATATTTCACTCACTGTTAGAAACAAAATTTAGATATATACAACATTCCAGATATAATATATATTCCAGAAAAAAGCCAGAAATTCACTCATATTCATCTTTACTTAAGAACTGAAATAAATGTACTGCTAGATTGTTTATTTTCTTAAAGTAGTTTCAGTCAAGAAGCTAGCCATTTTCTTCCCCAATGTCAGATGGTCAAAGTAGATAAAATTAAATTTATAGTAAATGAATAAAATTTTAGAATTTGAATGTCAAAATATACAATGGCTATATAGAAAAAAATTCCCAATACTGGCTCCAAATCTAATAAAAGTCTTTAAAATAAAGTACTTGCAGCTCATTGTCTATGTGGGCCAAGAAGAGTCACAAGTTCTTGCTGGGATCTTTTCCCCATTTTAACAGCTTGGCACCATCAGTAGCAAGTCTTCATATATTTTAAAGTTGTGTTTCAGAATGATGTAACGTACCAGAGGTAAGGAAAGAAGCCTCAACTAACCATTCACAACAGGGATTAAAGGTAGGTACTCACCAATATAGCCATATGTGATGCTAGAGGTGTTCTGCAGCAGGAAAGGCATAGTTTTTGTTTTTTCTGTCTCAACTGTTCTCTTTTAAAAGTATAAATAACAAAAGGTATTTTATTGTTGATGATAATGCAGGTGAGTTGAGTTTTAGGATGTATAAAAGGATACAAACACAGCTAAAAAAGAAGTAAGATCTTTAATACAGCTACTTTTCTCTACATGTAATAGAATCTAAAATGAAGTTGATGTAGCCCTCAGGTGGGAATGGAAACCAATATAGCCTTTTAAGAATTCAATTTGGCAATACACATCCAAAGACTTTTAAATGAACATTTATCTAGGAATTTACCATATAGAAGTCATCACCTCAATCAGTTAGCTTACAGTACATCTGCACACACAGTGCCTCTCAAGTTTTAGCATGCATGAGAATCACCTAAAGAGCTTGTAAGACATAGACAGCTGGGACCCAGCAGGAGAGTTTTTGATTTTGTAAGCCTGGGTAGAAGCCAAAAATTTGCATTTCTAACAAATTCCCAGTTAATACTGATACCGCTGGTCCAAGAACCATACTGAGAACCACTGATACAGAGAAATGGACTTTATGCTGATATAATGTACATAAGCAGTAGTGTGCTGATAAAATGGCTCTGGAAGGAACTGAGCAGGGAAGGGGAGGCCCTAATTTGTAGCATTTGCCAGTTTCTTTAGTTTAACTACTTCCACCATACTTAACACCAAGTTACCAATAATATGGGCTTGCATAATTCTTTAATTACTGGTTCTGGTGAGTTGATAATTTAGAAAAACATAATGGTCATAAATTACTGGCAAGTGAAAATTTAAGTTATGAAAGTGTTATCCTATTAATAAACAAAAATATGCATTTGTGTATGTATATATGAATTTGTGTATGTATGCATCATTTAAAGGTCAGAACGATATAGCCATATTAATAGCAATTACCTCTGTATTAGAGTATTAGAGATAACCTTTTTATATTTGCCTATTTGTAGTTTCAAAAGTAAATACAACTAACAAGTATTATTTGGGTAACTTTTTTAGTCAATATGCAAGGGAGACAAACGATGTCTAAGTAAAGAGATGCTCAACCTCACAATCACAGAAATGTAAATTAAAATAAAATACTACTTTATTCCCATCAGACTGAAGAGACTAAACAGATGAATAAAACCAAATGCCGGTGAGAATTTAAGGAAATGGGAACCCCAGTACACTGCCGGTGGGAGCATAAACTGGGCAACCATTCTGGAAAACAATCTGGCAGTATTTAGTGAAATTAAGTATGTGTATGGATCATAAGTCAGGAATTCCTTTCTTCAGCGTAGACTACAGAGAAGCCTTTGTACAAGTCAACACGGGATATGCATAAGGAAGTTCAGAGCAATTCTATTAGTAATCTTTAAGCCACACCTAGAAATCCGTTTTCAGATAAATAAGTAAAATGTAGAAATGCACATAAAATGCAATATTATACAACAGTCAGTAGGTATAAACTAGATTTACACATTATGTTTAAATCTTAAAATAATGTTGAGCAAAAAATAACTGAAATTCCCAGCACAAAACCATTATACCAAGTCCCAGAATTCAAGCCAGTTTCACCTTGCATAACCAAAATCTCACAACTAAATTTAAAATTCATTTTGTTTCCGTGTTTTCCACAGTACCCAGAAAGATGTTATTATGTAACTATAAAGTACCTATGTGTTGAACATCATACTGAAACAACATGAATGCATTTCTAAAGTAAAATGAATGCTATCATACAACTGGGACAGACAATATTTATTGGCTACCCAAAAAGCCACTCCCAATCCTTCCTTCCTTCTTGCCTCTCACTACAGAGGGCACTTAGAGGTGTCCATAAAACCCATTTTAGCCCATGATACATTAGCAGCACTTCTGAGCAAGTCATTTCCAGGAAAGCTTTTTCTTGGCCTGGATCTTTTGCTGTCCTCTGTAACTGTGGGTAGGGGAATTGTGGCAGTTATCTTAGGACCATGAAGGCCAAGCAAATCACAAAGATATGGGCCCCAACACTAGTTGAGTCACTGAAGCAACATGAGCAACTGCCTTTCCAGGCTTATGTAAGGAAAACAAACTTCTCTTTGTTTAAGCCTTGTAGTCAGATTTTCAATTACTTACACTTTATACAACCCTTTTATATCATATCAGAAACTCTATGTAAGTAATAAATCAGCCTGACAAAGTTCTAACCTTCTGATAAAGACTACTGTAATGAGTATCTGTTTAGATTACTGCAAGAAGTCTGAGCTGAGGGAAGAATGAGACAGAATAAGAATATAGAATCAAGCAGCTCTCTTAAAAAAAAAAAAAAAAAAAAAAAAAGACGCTCTCTAGGCTTTGAATTGCACACATTGGAAGAGCCCAGACTCTCAAATTAATCAATAAGGGTATTCATCAGGAGGGTCATCTCCGTGAACAATAACTTAAGCTTTCAAGCGTCAAAACAGATGCCTGGACTACAGTCCAAAAAAACTCATACTGTTAATATTCCTAGGTATGAAAATGGTATTAGATAATGGTACTATTCTTTCAACATTCTTATGCATTTGAAAGTTCCATGATAAAAAGTAGGTGTTAATGTTAATTTCCTAGTTTGAGTATTTCCTAGTTTTAGCTATATAAGATGTAACCACTGGGTAAAGGAACCTTCCTGTCATCTTTTTACAACTTCCCATTAATTTAAAATTATATCAAAACAAAATGGTAAAACAAAAATGTTGGAAGAATTTCTAACAGTTTAGTAATAAACACTATAAAACCTGGATAGAATGCATGAACAGCTATGTGAAGACTGAAATGTAAACATTACAGGTAGATCTGAGAAAAGCAACAGAACTTGTTGTATCAAGGACAAGAAATAGGAGTGTTTGGTCATTTGGTTGTGTCCAACTTTGTAGCCCACGGCTCCTCTAAAGGGAACTCCTCAAGTGCAAAGAAAGCAGGGAAATCACTTGGGTATTTTTTCATTCTCCTTTCTCTCCATACTCTCAATGTCGCAGTCCCTAGGCCTTCTGTGGTGGATGCAAAGCAACAACAGAAAAATCAACTAAGAATGGAACGTGTCCAGGAGCGAAAACTCTTGAGGGGACTATTTCTCTCTGTCCCACAGAACCCTGCTGCCAAGTGGGCAGGCGAAACTCCATTGTTTTTTCCTTCTCTCTCCCTATTCTCGAGAAAATGTCTCCACAAAGTTGTTCATGAGCTCTGAGCTCCCTCTCAACCTGTGAAGGTATGAATCTGATGCCAATTAACATAATATAATCTTTGAAAACTGAGAAAATGAGTAGACCTTCACCCAAATCCCTGACTGACCAATGAGAGGAACACACATGGGACAGATCTGAAAAGCACGGACAGAGCTGTGAATACTTAACTGACATTAGAATCACAACCCATAGAATGCCAAAACAAAAATATCAACATTTTTCACAGAAAGTAAACAAAACCTAGAATCTCATTATATAATACTCAGATTGAACGTCCAGGATACAAACCAAAATTACTCAGCCTGAAAACCACAAAAATCTCAGCTCATGTGGGAAAATACAACATTGATAAAGAGACGAACTTAGATATTGGAATTGTCCCACAAGGACTTTAAAGCAGCTATTGTAAAAATGCTCAAATAAATATCAAACATTCTTGAAATAAATGTTAAATCAGAAATCACCAGCAAAAAAAAAAAAAAAAAACAGAAGACAAAGAAGAACAAATAGAAATTTTAGAACTGAAAAATAAAGAAACCAAAAGTTGTGAATAAGATTTCAATGTCCTTTAAATTAAAATATACTTTTTCTTTCTCTTCCATTTTAATGTTTTCCAAAAAATCAAACTACTGAAATATGTCCAGTCTAAAAAAAAAAAAAAATCAAACAGGAATGAAAAGATTCAGAAACCACACACCTCACTTAATGAACCAGGGGGCACCTCCACTCTTCTTCCTCATCTTTAAGTAACCCCCCAGTGTAAACTGACCCTTTTTCAGGCTCCAACGTATGTAAACTACTACTCAATCTTCAGGACACAGATCAAATGCCATATCCATGAAGCAAGTAAGAATATTTCTCACCTATAAGGCTCAAGAAGTACTATAAGCTGCACACTGAAATTTGGCATCTATGTAAGAAACAATTTCTTTTTTATGGTTATTTACAAGTTCCATCTCTTCTAATAGATTTCTTCGAATAGAGCTATTCTAATAGATTTAAAATTCTTTAAGACCATGAAGTTTTGGCTCCCATTTCTTATCTACCTCAACATCTTCAATGAATTGATTAGTACAAAGTTGTTGAATTGAACTTCAATTATTAAAAGATCTTACAAACAAAATTTATGTGTGAACTTTGAGCTACATCAAAACTTTGTGTTTTAGTTTATGAATCAAAATCTACAGAATGACAATTTTTTGCACATAAAAAATGAATAAGCATTTACTGTATAGCACAGGAAACTATATTCAATATCTTGTAATAACCTATAATGGAAGATATTTTATTGTTATCATTTCACCACTGGCATAACCACTGAGAAAAAGTTCTTCTTCAGCTTCTCCAAACCACAGTTGTCCTGCTTTACATAGGAATTCTGATATCATTCATTCTGCTTACTAATGAAAATCTTTAATTCCTAAAATGATTCAGTATCAAGAGTCTTCTTTCTCTGTTCCTGAGATCAAACTATCAGCAGGCCTTTTGAAGAAACAAACAGTACTTATGACAGAAGTCTCAACATATCACCTTGACTGTCCTGAAACCTTTTCGTTAACAATTGCTACTATCCTTTCCAACTAAATTAATAACCCTTTCAAAAACGCGAAACTTTGCATCTCTAACAGGTAGTGTGGCATTTTTTTCTTTTTTGAAAAAGGCAAGGCTTAATTTAGAAAATATGGAGGGAAGCTAGATTTCTAAATGATTCCAAAAATGATAAAATTAGAAAATTTTGGGAATTCCCTGGCAGTCCAGTGGTTAGGACTTGGCACTGTCATAGCAAGTCATAGGTTCGACCCCTGGTCAGGGAACTAAGATTCCACAAGCCTCAGGGGGCCACCAAAAAAAAGAGAGAGAAAAAAAAAATCTGCATGTAACAAGTAATTATCCAAATCTCAATAGTCTCTGGATTTAGGACAATCATATCAAAGGGATGGGAGAAAGTACCCAACTATACATTTTTAAAAAGAAAAAATTTAACCTAACCTACTTTAACAGGTCTTCCCTGGTGGCTCAGATGGTAAAGAATCTGCCTGCAATGCAGGAGAGCTGGGTTTGATCCCTGGGTCAGGAAGAGATCCCCTGGAGAAGGAAAATGGCAACCCACTCCAGTTTTCTTGCCTGTGAAATCCCATGAAAAGAGGAGCCTGGTGGGTGGGCTACAGTCCATGGGGTCACAAAAGTCAGACACAACTTTGAGACTAAACTACCACCACAGGGTCTAAACTAGGATGAGGCAAGTGAGGCAGGTACCCTAGCACAGAATTTAAGAAGGTACTCACTCTCAGGATCATTCGACTCCCCCATGAGACTACTACTCATTCATTTATTCAACACATGTTGGATAAACAGGTCCATTCCTTGTCCTCAAGGACGTAGCAGTCCAGTGAAGGATGCAGATACACTAATATATAATTGCAATTTAGTTTGAGAGTTGCTATAATAAAGGTAGATACTACATACAGAGGTATCATAGAAGATGAAATGGTGAAAATGACTTGGGTGAGCCACAGAGCGATTCAAAGAGGCAATGTATCTGGAGTTTAAATAATTTATCAAAGTTCCCCCAAGAGGCTAAGGTGGGCAAGAAACAGTATTCTAAGCAAAGGGAATAGCTGGCAAAAGCTCAAAGGCAGAATGTATTGAAGGAACTACAAGGAATTTGGTGAAAATAATCTAAAAGGAAGCAGTGAGCTATAAAACTGAAGTGGTAGCTAGAAAACAGATAAGAGTTTAGGCCCATAATGTAGGGCTCCTTAAACACCACATTTAGAAATTTATTTCACAAGTAGTAGAGTATAATTATGAGTGGTAAATCAGACCTGTGACTTAGGATAATTCTGATTACTTTCTGTTTTCTGGCTGTTCTGGACTAGAACAGTGACTTCCAAACTTTTTTGATCCTGTATCCCATTACTAAAATATTTTTAGTGTATCCTTCAATGTGTGTACATTTAAACTATATCTGGACAATACTACAGTCACATATTAATCACATAAGTAGAAAAGGTTTAAAGCATGAGATGATAAATATAATAACACAAATATAATAACAGTCAAAAAGGAGAAACAATCCAAAGGTCTATCAACCGACCTTTTTTTTACATGTGGTATCGTCATACAATGGAATACTATTCACTAATAAAAAAGAACAATGCAGCTAGGGACATCCCTGGCAGTCCAGTGCAGGGGGTGTTGAGCTCAATCCCTGATCAAGGAGCTAAATTCCATATGACTCACAGCCAAAAAACCAGAACATAAACAATGGAAATAATACCATAACAAATTCAATAAAGACTTTAAAAACGGTCCACATCAAAAAAAAATCTTAAAAAAAAATTAAGCCAAGTGAAAAAGGCCAGACACGAGACCACATATTGTATGATTCCAACTACATGAAATCTCCAGAAAAAGCAAATTTTTAAAACACAAAGTAGATTACTGACTACCTGAGGCTGGACATAGGTATAAGAATTTATTGCAAATGGGCACAAGGAATTTTATGGGGGGATGGTAATGATGATATTCTAAAACTGAATTTTGGAGATTGTAGGTCAATTACACATCAAAAACAAAATTTATAGAAAAAAAGATTTGTGGTTACCAGAGGGAGGGGAGTGGAGAAGAGGAGAATTACACGAAGGCAATCAAAAGGTACAAACTTCCAGTTATAAGTATGTACTAGGGATATAATGTACAATATGGTAAATATAATGAATACTGCTGTATATTATAAATGAGAGTTAAGAAAGTAAATCTTAAGAGTTCTCATCACAAGGAAAATTTTTTTCCTTTTAATTTTGTTTTACTATGGGCTTCCCTGGTGGTTCAGTTCGTTAAGAATCCACCTGCAATGCCGGAGACCGGGGTTCAATCCCTGGGCTGGGAAGATCCCCTGGAGGAGGGCAGAGCAACCTACTCCAGTATTCTTGCTTGGAGAATGGATGAGGAGCCTGGAGGGCTGCAGTTTTTCCTTTTGTTATACTATGAGGTGACAGATAAGTTTCACTGAGAGGAGAAGTGGGCAGAGGATGAAATGGTCAGATGGCATCACTGACTCAATGGAAATGAGTTTGAGCAACTCCAGGAGATAGTGAAGGACAGGGAAGCCTGGTGTGCTGCAGTTCATGGATTGCAAAAGAGTCGGATATGACTTAGTGACTGAACAAACTTACTGTGATAATCACTTCATGATATATATGAGTCAAATCATTATGCTGTATACCTTAAACTTATACACTGCTGTACTTCCTGGTGGCTCAAATAGTGAAGAATCCGCCTGCAAGGCAGGAGACGTGGGTTCAATCCCTGGGCTGGGAAGATCCCCTAGAGGAGTGCATGGCAACCGACTCCAGTATTCTTGCCTGGAAAATCCCCATGGACAGAGGAGCCTAGTGGGCTACAGTCCTTGGGGTCGCAAAGAGTTGGACATGACTGAGCGACTAAGCACAGCACTTA
Organism: Dama dama; assembly: GCF_033118175.1. NCBI lineage: Eukaryota > Metazoa > Chordata > Mammalia > Artiodactyla > Cervidae > Dama > Dama dama. The sequence goes on along the minus strand of NC_083692.1, from coordinate 18,951,146 downwards.
AATGATATCTCAATAAAACTGGGGAAAAGTTATGCTTACACTGTAGTCTAAATATTTAGAGTGTACAATAGCATTATGTCTAAGAAAACAATGTACATACCTTAATTTAAGACTAATGTTAACCACCATCTGAGCTTTCAGAGTCATAATCTTTTGCAACAGTAAGACCAAAGATCACTGATCACAGAACACCATAACAAATATAATGAAAATGAAAATGTCTAAAATATTGTGAGAATTACCAAAATGTGACACAGGGACATGAGGTGAGCAAATGCTATTGGAAAAATGACATAAACAGACTTGTTCCATGCAGGGTTGCCACAAACCTTAAATTTGTAAAAAATGCAGTATCTGCAGAGCACAGTAAACTAAGGTAAGCATCTACTGTAATGTAAAAATTAATGCAGATATCCATGCAAAGTAACTTCCTAACAGACTAGAAAACAAAGTTGGAAGAAAAAAGGCTGGTTGGGGGCCTATCTGACAATTGAAAGACACCACTGAGACCTAAATGCAAGACAGTGATAGTGAGAATGCAAATCTTGTATGTGATAAGCAGTTAACATCTAGAGCTCCAACAATTCAAAAACAACAAAAAACCAAACAACTTGATTAGAAAATAGGTGAAGGACTTGAATATTCTCCAAAGAAACTATATTTGTATAAAAGCCAACGAGCACATGAAAAGATGCTCAGATGGCTCAATATCACTAATCACTAGAAAAATACAAATCAAAGCCACAATGAGATACCAGCTCATACCCATTAGAAAGACCTTTACTGAAAAACAAACAAGAGTTGGTGAGGATGTGGAGAAACTGGAACCTTTCTGCATTGTTAGTGAGAATGTAAAATTGTGCAGCAACCATGGAAGCCGTATGGCAGCTCCTCAAAATTTAAACAAAGCACCACAATTCCACTTTTGGGTATACACACAAAAGAACTGAAAGCATGGGCTCAAAGAGATATTTGCATACCAATACTCATAGCAGCATTATTCACAATAGCCAAAAGGTGGAAGCAACCCAAGTGTCCAATAAAGGATGAATGGATAAATAAAATGTGCTATACACAAACAATGGAATGTTATTCAGCCTTAAAATGAAAGAAACTCTGATACATGCTACAGCATGTGTGATCCTCAAAGACACCATGCTATGTGAAATAAGCCAGTCACAGTAAGATAAATAGTATATAATTCCATTTACATGAAGTACATAGAGTGATCAAATTTACATACAGAATATAGAATCTTGGTTGCCAGGGGCTAAAGGGAGAGGGGAATAGGGAGGTGTTTATTGGGTAGAATTTCAATTTTGCAAGATTTAGAGTTCTGCAAGATTTAGGAGATTGGTGGCACAATAGTGTGAACATATTTATTACCACTGAACTGTATAGTGAAAAAATGATTAATATGGGGACTTCCATGGCAGTCCAGTGGTTAAGTCTCCATATTTTCAAAGAAAAGGGCAAGGGTTCAAGCCTTGGTCAAGGAACTAAGATCCCATATGTCACATGCGGCCAAAAAAAGAAAAAAGATTAATATGGTCAATTCTATGCTATGACAATCACTTCCTTGCCAAAAATTTTAAATACTTTTGTTAAACATCTCATATCTACTATATTAGAAACCAGTTTCCCAAATAATTCTCAAATTATTAAAATAAACAAGAAAATAAAACACCCGAGTAGACTTTGAACAAAAATGACTAGCATTTTCTAGAAACAAAAAAACCTGAACTACAAATCTTATTTTTCATCTTGTTTATAAAGTTTTGTCTCTACTTTTGAGTACAGCAGCATGTTGCTTTGTCGATATGAAATAAAACTCAAAATTGATTTTACTTCTTCCTATTTAGGCATCTTATTTTCAGTATATTTCAGTAAACAAGAAGAGAACACAAAATTCTTATTGGACTCATACACCATAATTTCCTGCAAATATTCATCTTTTTCATTTATTACACCCATGTTTATATTCTTTATCCTACAATGGCAGATTCCATGCCGTAGGCTCTTATCATCTTATGCTGATACTCTGCCCTTCAAGTGGTAGGGTTCTATGTCCAGCTACCCCTCTGAACCTGAGGAGACCTTCATGACTACTTCAACCATTAGAAGAGAGTAAAGTAACAGTATGTGACTTCCAAAAACTAAGTCAAATATACCATACAACTTCACCTTGCTCTTTTGGGATGCTCTCTCTTGGAACCCAGCCAACATGCTGTGAGGAAACCAAAAAGTCAAAAACAGGTCATATATAGGTGTTCTGGCCTACAGCCCAGGTCCCTACCAACAGCCAGCATTAACTATCAGACACAAGAGTGAGCAAGCCTTCAAACGATTACAGCTCCCAGGGAATGAGCTACCCCCTTTCCGCCAGCAACCCCACCTCACTCCTCTTGTTAACAGACAAGCTGTCCCCGCCAAGCGAGCCTTACCCAAATTACACAAGCAAAATAAATGACTGACAGGTCTAAAACCACTAAGTTTTGAGTGGTTTGTTATGCAACAATATATAAATAACACAAGTTCATAAATACAATCTGGAAAATGTACAAAACGAGAAAGAAAAGAACTTTAATTATCCTAAGTTTCACCACTGTTAACATCTGACACATACTTTACAAGAGAATCTTTTGCCCCAACCACCTAAGATTCCAGATGCTTTGTTTTTAACCAGCTTAAAGGGTTAAATTCTTAAAGGCAGTCAACTGTTTGCATCTAATAAGAAATAGGAAGGAAGACTATTAACATTCATCCTACTTTTCTTACCCTGATTTCTCTTTCACTTACCTGTCCTGAGTGAGGTATCTCAGGATGGCTGGCCCACCAATATTCCAATCTATGGATGTGGATCAAGATCTTGGGTTATAACAGCAGCTGCACTGGCCTTCTTCCTTGGAAGAAGTTGCTTAAGCCCAAATCTGAAATTTTCAAAGAAAGAAAATGTTAAACATAGATGCCTTTTTAAAATAATTTATAATTCCATCTCTACAACTGAACAGGGGCCGTTAGAGGAGGGTAAGATCACAGAGAAGTGAATGCACAGGTTTCACTAAAATGAATTTGGGTAATATGGATTTAATCCAGCTCTACTTCTTAACAATTATAGAATTTTAGTGAAGACATAAATTGTACGTGCCAGTCCTGAATATTCATTGGAAGAACTAATGCTGAAGCTGAAGCTTCAATACTTTGGCCACCTGATGCAAAGAACTGACTCACTGGAAAAGACCCTAATGCTGGGAAAGACTGAAGGCAGGAGGAGAAGGGGGTGACAGAGGATGAGATGGTTCAATGGCATCAGCGACTTGATGGACATGAGTTTGAGCAAGCTCCAGGAGTTGGTGATGGATAGGGAAGCCTGGGACGCTGCAGTCCATGGGGTCGCAGAGTCGGACACGACTGAGTAAATAAACTGAACTGAACTGAATCTCATCATGTGATGAAGATTGAGTGGATAGGATCAAAATTTGGGGCTGAGAGTCAGAAGACCTGGATTTTAAATTCAGTGACCATTCTGCCTTGTAGTAAGAACTTAAGATACTTCTCTGAGATATATTACCTTTAACAGGAGGGCTGCATTTCTTGGATAGGTGCCAGCCATGACAAAATATGGGTTTAAAGTTACCAAACTGCTTACTATGAAACCGTCCTTCCTACTATTTTGGTGTTAAAATGGCTTCTTTTATAAGATGATGTGATAGACAGTACTAGTTGTGTTTTAAATACCCTAAAGAGTAAAGATCTAAAGTTACAGCCCTATGTAAATGATCTAAAATTTTTAGAAATTCTAGTGTCTAATATTATGTACATGAATCTAAAATTCCTTCTACTTCTAACATTCTAAATATTCATTTATTACTCAACTAATATCATGTACCTAATATATGACAAGTACTCTACTAGTGGCTGAGGAGCCCTAGAAATATTTCAGACTAATCTCTGCTCTAAAAAAATCTCCCAATGTAACAGGGAAATCAACACATAAACTTCAGATACAATTTAGTGAGTTAAGTCTTCAAACAGAGGTTTTGCACCTATGACATATACATAGGAGGTAGACTAGCAGAATGAATGCATTTTTAAATAAGCAGGATTTTGGACTGACCTTGAGAATTTACCTCTTTGATCCTCAATTTCCATATTTGCAAAACAGGAATGATAACAGCTACCACTGAGTTATGGTAAATAGATAAGATGTTAAGGGCAAAGAGTCAATCCCCCTGAAAGTTTGGCTTATATACCTTCCAGAAGGCAAAATAAAAATGTATCGTGTATTAATGATCTGGCACAAAAGGGATTATTTCAACACTGATTTACATTCAGTGGTACCTTTCTCTACTAGCCTATAAACAACGGAAGGACACAACCAAGTTTGCTCCATTTTGTATTTCTAGCACATAGTACAATGCCTTGTAAAGAACAGGTATCAAATAGTTTATAAGGAAAAAATGACTTATTAAATGAATGACTTCTCTCTTTTTTCCCCATAGGAATTAAAGTTACAGTAGCTTGAAAGTAAAAATTCTTAAGGTTTTTATTCAAAACTAATTTTAAGTGTATATATTAATCACCCAAACCTATGATACTTGAACCTGGATATGTATGCCTGTTTTGAAAAGCAAATAAATTCACCATTAACAATGCCAATAGTGGTGTTCCTGAATAAAAAGACTAGCAGCAATTAATATTCTTCTTTATTTAAAAAATATTCTTGAGAGTACTTATTTGCCAAAAACTCTTCAAAACATTTTCCATGGATTAATTATCTCACTTAATCCTGATAACAATGCTTATGAAATTGACTATTAATATTATAATTTTATAACTAGAAAAACTGAGGCATAGAGAAGTTACTTTCAACATCACAAAACTACTAAGCAGGAGGGTTGATATTTAAAAAAAAAAAAACAAAAACAGGCTGCATGACCCCAGACTACTCTTTTATATTTTTCTTTAACTAAATAAAAACAAAACATATTTTACCAGAAGTAGGAACATTTGCTCTAATGACTCTTAAAAAAACAAAACAAAAAAACCACTAAACAAAGAGTCCTTTAATATGTGTGCAAACACAAATATATAGCACAGTTCCTGCCCTCAAAAGCCCCACACACCAGTGCAATAGTGTAAATTAACAAGACACATCTTTTTATTCTTTTAAATTTAATTATTTCAATGTTAAGCTTATCGGTAATTTCTTTCTCATTTACTTTACTTTTTCATTTATTTTATATTTCAATTACATTTCCAGGTATTACTACATTGAGCTTTCAGAATATACAGGAAAGGCTTATATGGTTCTAAAGTTAAACTGAGTTAAAAATTGGAAGACACTAGAAACTTATTTTATATGGACATCCACTTTCAGATAATTACATTATAAAAAACCTACAGAATAAGGAGAGTTGAAATTCATTTCTAATAGATGCTCTAACAAAACAATTTCAGATGTAAGTTGCAAAATATAATTGTAGCATACAATGTGTTTTACTTCATTTTTTCCTTGGTCTGATTCTAGAACAGACTATAAAGCTTTAATGTTTTACTTTCGGTTTTAACAATTAAGTTAAAAAAGACCTAAATACCAAAATAACAATAGGTGCAGCAAATGCTTTTTAAATATGTCGATTTAAATACAGTCAATTTAAATAAAATCGACTGGATACATAACTAGTAAAAACACATGTAGTTCATTTAATCATAATGAACTAATACAATTAAAGGAATATTGAGATTTATCTCAGTGTAATCCATGATTACATTTCACATCTTTCTGCCTATATAACAAACAATAACTAAGTCTCCTTACCATATTATACCTGTTTTCAAAGGAAACCAATATTCCAATGACAGGAGCCATAATAAATTATGGGTGTTAGCAGTAATTTCCCAACATCTTCAGTCTGTAACAAATTAGGTGTTTATTAAAGAGGATATATGAATATATATTACTTCTAAAATAGTACAAGAATGGGGGGGAAATGTAAAAAACATAATTGGAAACACTATCATTGTGAATTCACAGAACTAAATAAAAGCCTGCTGGTTCGAAGATTTGGCTTGCCAAATTTTTTCCTATGGGTAAATGTTTGATATCCACTGGGCATTTTATACCACTTCCAAGATTAAGAGTCTTCTGCTAATTGTATGAAGATAAATGAGCTCCTAGGTTATTTATGCTCCAAGTAGCTAACACTAGAGGAACAGATCAGAAAAGGGCAACTTAAGCACACTTAAGCTTTATTCAGACCTGTAACAAAGAAATTTCACATACTTTACACACAGAATGTGCCTACAGGAAAAAATACATATACATATTAAAAAACAACCACCAGCACTTACTTTTTTTAAAACTAGAATCACTATGCCAGTTAGATTAAGTATAAAGAGGAGAGAAAATCTTCCCAATTACAAACTAAGTCCTCCTAGCTAATAATACTTTACTCATAAATTTTATCTGACTAGTTATTTTTATCATACCTGAAGATCCTCATGTCTTTCACCTCCTAGTATCTTTTCAAAGGTTTTAGACCCTTTAAGACCATCCAGCCTTAGTTCTAGATGCCATCCAAAAAAAATCAGATGTTGACTACCTCCTTAATACTCCCTCTTTACATATGAAATTAATAGCTCTTATAATTTCATTTCACCAAGGTCAAGTTCTGAGTGATGTGTTGCTCAGAACTCCAAGCCTATGCTGCATGGCCCCAAATCCCTCCTCTCAAAAAGGTTAACAGGCTATTCTTTTCTCTTAACAAAATACTAATTCCTTGCTACTCGAACCGTGGTTCATAGACTGGTACCACAAGCAGCATCCAGAAGTTTGTTAGAAATGCAAAATCCCAGGCCCGACGTTGGACCTATTGGTTCAGAATCTGCAATTTAACAAGATCCTCATGTGATTCATACACACAGAAAAATTTGAGAGGCACTGCCCTTGTTCACCCTTTTAGGGTTTTTTCCTCTTGCTTTACAGTTCCTCATTTCCTATCTGGCATAAAAGGGACCAAATCCTTTTTCTTTTAAGCATATTAAAACCCACCAAAATTAAATGAGGACTCTTTAAATAAGATCACAGAGTTCTTTATAACCTTCGTTTCATAAAAGACTGTAAACTCCATGAAGCCAGGGACTTCACTGTATCCTCAAAACCAAAACAGTGCCAAGCAAATACTTGTAGAGAGAACAAATTAGACGGCAGATGTTCCCTAAAGTCCTCGAACTCTTAACTCTTTGGCTCTTGCATTTGCTATAAGCAAAACTCTAAGGCAAAGAAAGCTAAAATAAGAAACCATCTAAATTTACAAAATGAAAACTATACCACTTTAAAGGATTTGATCAAGGTCACAAGGCAGGTTCATGATTAAGTTCATAAGGCTCAACATTTTCATCAAATCATTATAAGTATGATTTTATTTCATTCTTATTTGTTGTTGTTCAGTGGCTAAGTTGTGCCCAACTCTTTGTGACCTCATGGACTGCAGCAAGCTAGACATCCCTGTCTTCCACTATCACCTGTAGTTTGCTCAAGTTCATGTCCATTGAGTCGGTGATGCTATCTAACCATCTCATCTTCTGCCTCCCTCTTCTCCTTTTGCCTTCAATATTTCCCAGTATCAGGGTCTTTTCCAACGAGTTCGCTCTTCCCATCAGGTGGTCAAAGTATTAGAGCTTCAGCTTTAAACTAAGTCTTTCCAATGAATATTCAGGGTTGATTTCCTTTAGGACTGACTGGTTTGATCTTCTTGCAGTCCAAGGGACTCTCAAGTCTTCTTTAGCACCAATTTGAAAGCATCAATTCTTCAGCACTCACCTTCTTTATGCTCCAACTCTCACATCCATACATGACTACTGGAAAAGCCATAGCTTTGACTATACAGACCTTTGTCAGCAAAGTGATGTCTTTGCTTTTTTTTTTTTTTTTTAAGCAACAAATATTTTTATTAGTTGGAGGCTAATTACATTATTGTAGTTGTTTTAGCCATGCATTGACATGAATCAGCCATGGATTTACATGTGTCCCCCATCCTGAACCCCCCCTCCCACCTCCCTCCCCATCCCATCCCTCTGGGTCATCCCAGTGCACCAGCCCTGAGCACTTGTCTCATGCATCCAACCTGGACTGGCAATCTGTTTCACACTTGATATATACATGTTTCAATGCTCTTCTCTCAGATCATCCCACCCTCGCCTTCTCCCATAGAGTCCAAACGACTGTTCTATACATCTGTGTCTCTTTTTCTGTCTTGCATATAGGGTTATCATTACCATCTTTTTAAATTCCATATATATGTGTTAGTATACTGTATTGGTGTTTATCTTTCTGGCTTACTTCACTCTGTATAATGGGCTCCAGTTTCATCCATCTCATTAGAACTGATTCAAATGTATTCTTTTTAATGGCTGAGTAATTGTCTTTGCTTTTTAATATGCTATCTAGGTTTGTCATTGCTTTTCCTCCGAGAAGCAAGCATCTTCTATTTCATGGCAGAGAAAAATCTGTCACTGATTCTACTTTTTCCCCTTCCATTCGCCATGAAGTCATGGAACCGGATGCCATGATCTTAGTTTTGTGAATGTTGAGTTTTAAGTCAACTTTTCCACTCTCCATTATTATATTTTCACTTTTCATTATTATATTCTAGGTCAAATGACTGTAATACTTGCTCTACATATACATCCTCCACTAACATCCAGGTAGTTAGCAAACTCAAATGTCCAGAAGAGTTGTGCACTGGGAGTTTAAAATGTACACAATACTGGAAAGAATCTGTATATAAAAATTAAAGACTACATGGTATGATTAAGTTCTTTCAATCCTTATAAAGCTCAAGTTGAAATCAAGAATAGGAGCAAAAGAATAAAGGTATTGAAAGATCAAAAAAGTCAGGAACCAGATATAGCAACAAGATACAGAAAAGATTAGGATTAAAAGTAATCAAAGGTTTCAAGGAACGAGACATAGGCAAAAGCAGTTACAAAGACAAAGAATACCAACCGAAGCAGCATCCTCTTCAACAAACTCTAACAACATATAATGAAAGAAATTTTGAAAACAAGTAAAAAACTGTGGAATATCTCCAATCTACTATAGCCTACATACCTAAATTAACAAGTAAATATTTCCCAAATCCTTAAGAGATCAATAAAAAGTAAATTAGGTTCAACATGTACTTATTTTCTATGGCAAATAGTATTGGTTTGGAAATGTTTTCATCAATCTTTACGAAGATTTTCATTTTAAAAAAAAGTTAAAACTTTTGATTCTTCACCTGCCTTTTACATTTCATTTTCCCAAACTACTTTCAATGTCAGATTTAATTCAAAACAGATCAGTTCATGCAGAGATTTCTATTTCTAAGAAAGTTTGTCTACAAATCACTCCCTTACACACACACACACACACACACACACACACACACACACACAGATTAAATCAGGGTCGGCCAAGACCATCAGAAAAAAGAGACCAAACAGAAATTGTAAAGGACTAATAAAACTGGCTATAAAAAGTAAAGAAGCTACACTGCAAAAGAGATTATGAAGAAAAAATAAGAGACAAAAATGACTATTTGGGGAAAATACCTATAATATAAAAAATATATATAAAATATTTAATATCCTTAGTATATAAGGAGTTCTAACCAGTTAATAAGAAAGAGATAGGAGCAGAAATACATGAATACACAACTGACAAAAGAGGAAACAAAATTGTAAGCACAAGATGTTCAACTTCACTAGTAGTGACGAAAGAGATGCAAATTACTCTCATCTCAGATTAACAAATACTAAAAAGATCGATAATACCCAGTGTTTCATAAAGCATGGGGCATCTGACATTCCTATTCATTATTTGGGACTATAATTTTTAAATAGTTTATAAGTATAAAAACTTTCAGTAAAATAATCACATTTCAAAATATGCCCATCCTTTGACCCAACAGTCTCACTTCTAAAAAGTTTATCCTAAGTAAATGGATGTGTGCAAATATGTCTGTACAAAAGAGCCATTATACACGCCGAACATATACAGGTGTTCAGTAAATATCTGACGAATAAATGAACCATAATAGTGTTTATTATAGCAAGAATTGTTAACGATAGAAACATCTACAAATAAACCAAGACATATCCATAGTCTGGAACCCTATGCAGCCACTTAAAAATTATAGAAACAGACCTGTAATTATTTATTAAAAATATATCTACAATACAGATGCAAAAGAAAACCAGTATGTCCATTCCCCCCAAAAAATTAAGCACAGAATCACCATGCAATCCAGCAATTCCGTTACTGAGCATATACCTAAAAGAACTGAAAGCAGGATTCATACTGATATTTGTACACCAGTGTTCTAGTAGCATTAGTCACAACAGCCAAAAAATGGAAACGATCAAGGGGGCCAGTAGATACTCAAGAGTAGTCATATTCCTAGAGACAGAGAGCAGAAGAGAGGTTGCTATGGGCTGAGGGAGCAGCAGCATAGAAAGTTAACCTTGAACAGACACACTGCTTCATCTTGGGAAGTTCAAGTTCTGGAGATGGATGGTGCGGATAGCTGCACAACCATGTCACTGCACTGAACGCCACTGAACTGTACACTGAAAAATGGTTCAAACAGTAAATTTTATGTTACATATATTTTGCTACAAAAAACAATAATGCAAACCATACACAGCTTCTAGACTGCAATGAATACAATGCCTATTTATTATTTTTGAGTCCTACAGTCATAAAAACAAGATTTAAAACTATATACATACACAGTTTTAGTGCTAGCTAAAACTATATATATGTATATACACATAACAGTACCTTGGTTATTCCTGTTAAGAGTCATCAAGAACAGTACCAAGTGTAAATATTCTCCCTCTGAGATTCAAAGCATAGCTCTGTAAGTTAAAACTCTAATAATTCTAAATAACTATAAACACTGAATCAGAGTTAAAACGTAGTTCTCTGCTTAACTTTATAATTACTTAAGATTAAAGTCAAATAAATTCCCATAAATTAACTCTTTTCCTCTTCAGCGAAAAAAATTCTTAGTCTGCAAGCAGAATGAAAACTTCAAGAAAGAGGAAATACGTGAAGTATCTGAATGTGCACTAGCAAGCCACCAGAAAACTGAAGAATCAACTACTAAGATTTGAGCCTTAAAGAATATACAGTTTATGGTTAAGATAAAAAATAGGGGGAGCCAAGCCTGACATCACAGTAAATATCAAGAATAGAAAGCCACAAGCAACCCGGCTCCTTGCATCTCAGAGAATGGTGTAACACTGGGATAACTCAAAATATTTAGTTAAGGCATACCTAAGGAATTCATTTCATCAAGGAGTAGCAGGTACTTAAGGGCTAAATCCAAATTTAGTGCTAGCTGAAACTTTATAGAGCTCAAGAGCCAGATGCTTCCAGGTGTGGAACAGTCCTCCTTGTTAGCCAGCTGCACTGTTACCTCATGAAATGCTATCCCTGAAACACTCTATAAGTAAAGGAAAACCAGATCAACACACTTGTTCTCCAAAGGAAACCAAGTCAAAGACCCTGAACTGTGAAAATGAACTGTGAAGTCATTTAGGGCACAGTCAGGACATAAAGAGAAAAGAGAAAAAGAGAGAAAAACAGGAATGCATCACAGGTAATATGGGTGAATACTGATTCTCATTTTTCTGTCTGTGTAATAGCCGGTGGATCACTTCACAGCAAATAGATGGGGAAGCAGTGGCACACTTTATTTTTTCAGGCTCCCAGATCACTGCTGATGGTGACTGCAACCATGAAATTAAAAGATGCTTACTCCTTGGAAGTAAAGTTATGACTAACGGAGACAGCATACTAAAAAGCAGAGACATTATTTTGTCAACAAAGGTCCATCTAGTCAATGCTATGGTTTTTCCAGTAGTCATGTATGGATGTGAGAACTGGACTATAAAGAAAACTGAGCGCTGAAGAATTGATGCTTTTGAACTGTGGTGTTGGTGAAGACTCTTGAGAGTCCCTTGGACTGCAAGGAGATCCAACCAGTCCATCCCAAAGGAGATCAGTCCTGGGTGTTCATTGGAAGGACTGATGTTGAAGCTGAAACTCCAATACTCTGGCCACCTGATACGAAAAGCTGACTCAGTTGAAAAGACCCTGATGCTGGGAAAAATTGAGGGCAGGAGGAGAAGGGAATGACAGAGGATGAGATGGTTGGATGGCATCACTGACTCAACGGACGTGAGTTTGGGTGAACTCCGGTAGTTGGTGATGGACAGGGAGGCCTGGCGTGCTGCGATTCATGGAGTTGCAAAGAGTTGGACACGACTGAGCGACTGAACTGAACTGAATAGTGGGTAGAGGTGGGCACGGGTTGATCACCATCAAAAATGCTTAAAATTCACTGTTGTAGAGAAATACTTGTACCTGAAGACATAAGTAGGAATAGATCTGTAATACCAACAAAACGGAAGAAAAAAAAAACAAATGTCCGTTTTGAGAAGAAGAGATACAATGTGGTTAACAGTCATACAATTCATACACACATCTAAGAAAATTAACCACAATTACACATATCCATAAGAATGAATCTTTAAAAACATAAAGTTGACTAGCCAAAGCAAACAAGAATATACATACAGCATGGTTCCATTTTTAGAGTTAAAAAATAAAACGAAATGAAAAATTTTTGAAATATATACAAATGTGGTAAAATTAAAGGAAAAGGAAGGGAATGATAAATAAATATATCCAAAACAAAATCCTCAATAGTTTCATCCCTGGTGGAAAGACAGGTAGATGGAAATCAAAGAGAAATATACAAACAGCACTGGTAATGTTCTCTCTTTTGAATGGTGGGTTCACAGGTATTGATTTTATTATATGCTTTATTATTTACAAACACAGCACCATATTCTTATCTATATATCAAGTAGATCTTAAGGGGAAAGGAAAAGGAAGAAAAGGAAAAAGAAGAACAGACATCAATAATGAAAACCAACACGGACCTCTTCTCTCACCCTGGCAAGAGCACATAGGCTTCCATTAAATACAGGTTCCATCCTGAAACTCCACTAAAACAAAAGTTTTTCATTTTGAAAGCATAAATCTGAAATGTAATGCAAGTAGGTAACTTACCTATCTTTGGTTTTGAAAAAATTAATATAATGCCTAATGTAAAATAAGAGGAGAAAAAGTAATTTTTAAAATATTCTAATACATAAATATGCCAATATAACCACCTGGAATTCATATTAATAAAGAAATAGACACTTGCTCCCACACACAGAAATACCATGAACATGACAGTTATAAATGAAGACTGGCACAAATGATCTGTGTTGGGAAATCAAATACCATAAGCGGCAATGCCACTGGTAATAAGATTTTCCAGAACAGTTAACAACTCTTGTTTCTGAACAAAACAAAGTACAATTTGCCCTCCGTTTACTCAGTAGTTACATTCCTGGAAAATTCAGTATCTATCAAAGCCAGGCAAAAAACCACTTTGTGTTTAAATGTAAAACCAAATTACAATCAGATGAGTACAAACAGGTTTTTCACCCATAAGCAGGTCTGGGGAAATGTTCAAAATCCATGCAGAACTGCCTCGTGTCTTGTGGGATGTATGGCATTCGTGACTCCTGCTCACTGAATGCCAATGCTGTACCCACCCCACACCTTAATCACTGTGGCAGCCAAGTGCACCCTCAAAGATCCCAGCACAACACGGGCAGGTTCTGACCCCACTGAGAACCAGTGACTTCAAGAAAGGCTGGGTCCCAGTTTACTCTAGACAGGCCTTATTTTTCATGACATCATGAAGCTGAATGTAATGATAAAGTCTAACCAATTTCTAACTTTGGCAAAGGAAGAATCCTCACACAGTGAAGAAATTTACCATCAGGGAAAATATAAAGGCAGACAAAAACCAAGGGATATTCACCCTAAATAAAAATGATACATCAAATCAAAAGTTGGTATGCCACCCATACAATGGAAATCCTTAAGGACAGTATTGCTATTTTGGGCTTCCCTGGTGGCGCAGACAGTAATAAGGGAAACCTACGTTCAACCCCTGGATTGGGAAGATCCCCTGGAGGAGGGAATGGCAACCCAGTCCAGTCTTCTTGCCTGAAGAATCCCCATGGACAGAGGAGCCTGGCAGGCTATAGTCCATGGGGTCGCAAAGAGTCAGACACAACTGAGTGACTAAGCACGTAGCACTGCTATTTTGCTAAAATACAACAAACGTCACAACTGAAAAACACCCTGTAACACCCTTAAGAGTTATGATATAGGTCACAAAGTATTTTATTTAATTTTGACAACAATGCTATGAGACAGATATCATTGTTTTCTTTACAAGTAATTTGAAAAGAATAATCTCAACAGGTGGAAGTCACAGAGCAAATAAATTGACAGAGACAGGACTTTAAATCTTCTGATTTCAAATACTGTGATCTTTCCCTCAAACTCTATTTGCTTCACAAAGGCCCAATAAAAGGCAATACAGATCAGAGGAAATTTGCCAGTCAGTACAACAAAAATGTCAACGGCAAAGGCTCAATATAAAGCTTCCATCTATTTTGATAGATGACAAACAGTTGTACTTATACTACATGTATCAGTTATTTCTCAATAAATTTAAAACGTTAAAAGTTTCATCTCACATTGAAAAAAGAAGAAAAATAATAAAAAAGTAAAATTTTAACAATTATCATGATAAATAGTGTCTAATTATCTCCTCATATCAGAAAGATTCTGGATCATAATCCTAATGAATCCTCTACTTAAATTAAGAATCCCACCACAGATTCTGACAATTAAAGAGTTAACAAAGTATTTTTAAAAAACCTTTCAGTTTGGGGAGAAATGCATAACCATTAAAATCTTATCAACTTAAGCAAAGTAGCATGAATGTAGTCATTAGATGGATGGATCAGTACTCTCTGAACATCTAAAGTTCACCTCAAAAGAATTAATATTGTCAAAATGGTTATTCTACCCAAAGCAGTCTATAGATTCAATGCAATCCCTATCAAGCTACCAACGGTATTTTTCACAGAACTAGACCAAAGAATTTCACAATTTGTATGGAAATACAAAAAACCTCGAATAGCCAAAGTAATCTTGAGAAAGAAGAATGGAGCTGGAGGAATCAACCTGCCTGACTTCAGACTCTACTACAAAGCCACAGTCATCAAGACAGTATGGTACTGGCACAAAGACAGAAATATAGATCAATGGAACAGAATAGAAAGCCCAGAGATAAATCCACAAACCTATGGACACCTTATCTTTGACAAAGGAGGCAAGGATATACAATGGAAAAAAGACAACCTCTTTAACAAGTGGTGCTGGGAAAACTGGTCAACCACTTGTAAAAGAATGAAACTAGAACACTTTCTAACACCATACACAAAAATAAACTCAAAATGGATTAAAGATCTAAATGTAAGACCAGAAACTATAAAACTCCTAGAGGAGAACATAGGCAAAACACTCTCCGACATAAATCACAGCAAGATCCTCTATGACCCACCTCCCAGAATATTGGAAATAAAAGCAAAACTAAACAAATGGGACCTAATGAAACTTAAAAGCTTTTGCACTGCAAAGGAAACTATAAGTAAGGTGAAAAGACAGCCCTCAGATTGGGAGAAAATAATAGCAAATGAAGAAACAGACAAAGGATTAATCTCAAAAATATACAAGCAACTCCTGCAGCTCAATTCCAGAAAAATAAATGACCCAATCAAAAAATGGGCCAAAGAACTAAACAGACATTTCTCCAAAGAAGACATACAGATGGCTAACAAACACATGAAAAGATGCTCAACATCACTCATTATTAGAGAAATGCAAATCAAAACCACAATGAGGTACCATTACACGCCAGTCAGGATGGCTGCTATCCAAAAGTCTACAAGCAATAAATGCTGGAGAGGGTGTGGAGAAAAGGGAACCCTCTTACACTGTTGGTGGGAATGCAAACTAGTACAGCCGCTATGGAAAACCGTGTGGAGATTTCTTAAAAAAACTGGAAATAGAACTGCCATATGACCCAGCAATCCCACTTCTGGGCATACACACTGAGGAAACCAGATCTGAAAGAGACACGTGCACCCCAATGTTCATCGCAGCACTGTTTATAATAGCCAGGACATGGAAGCAACCTAGATGCCCATCAGCAGATGAATGGATAAGGAAGCTGTGGTACATATACACCATGGAATATTACTCAGCCATTAAAAAGAATTCATTTGAACCAGTTCTAATGAGATGGATGAAACTGGAGCCCATTATACAGAGTGAAGTAAGCCAGAAAGATAAAGAACATTACAGCATACTGACACATGTATATGGAATTTAGAAAGGTGATAACGATAACCCTATATGCAGAACAGAAAAAGAGACACAGAAATACAGAACAGACTTTTGAACTTTGTGGGAGAAGGTGAGGGTGGGATATTTCAAAAGAACAGCATGTATACTATCTATGGTGAAACAGATCACCAGCCCAGGTGGGATGCACGAGACAAGTGCTCCGGCCTGGTGCACTGGGAAGACCCAGAGGAATCGGGTGGAGAGGGAGGTGGGAGGGGGGATCGGGATTGGGAATACATGTAAATCCATGGCTGATTAATATCAATGTATGACAAAACCCACTGGAAAAAAAAATAATAATAATAAATAAATAAATAAATAAATAAAGTTCACCTCAAAATGACTACCTGATGGGATGACATATTGAATTAGTTCTTATTATTCATGACTGGTAGATTAAAACTCTAAGTGGCATTATGCCATGCTTCTTACTTGATAATACACCTTCATGGTTCCAAACACCTAGACAAGACACAGCAGTTTACAATATAAGACAGAAATAAAAGCAAAGGCATACTCAGGGCTTGAGGTAAGAGGAAAAAGGAAGTAGTGTGTCTTATTATTTCAGTCAAAGAAATAAAGTAAGATCATTTATTACCAAGAGCAATCTCTCTAAACGGTAGAATAATCGATTCAGCATCCCCTTAAAAACAGTAGTAGATGATAAGCTATCAGATTCATCCCTCCACTAATTCAAAGCCAACATCCAAGAATAGTTGACATTTCTATTTTAAAAGAAAAAATTTTAATTTACGCTTCTGAATTAATGGGTAAACTTTAACAGACTAGAGTGAAGTCTTTAGGGGTTACAATACACAAGCATATGAAAACTAAAACACAAACTGGAAGTTTGTCTAATACTTTATTCCTCTTTTTTGTGCCTCTTTCCCAAAGAAGATTTTTACCTCAGCATAACTATGGTTGTTGAAGCCAAAACCTCTACCTCAAAACCACCTTTCCTCCCCACTCATGTACCCTTTAAAACTATGTATTTATTTAACTCATTCCTGGCTGTGCTGGGTCTTCGTCGCTGTGTGGGCTTTTCTCTAGTGGCGGCAAGGGGGGCTGCTCTGTAGTTGCGGCGCGAGGACTTCTCGTGGTGGTGGCTGCCCCTGTTGCAGAGCATGGGTTCCGGGGCGCGCAAGCTTCAAGCAGCTGTGGCACGTAGGCTCGCCAGTTGCGGCTCCAGGGCTCTAGAGGACAGGCTCAACAGCTGTGGCACATGGGCTCAGCCGCCCGCGGCATGAGAGATCTTCCCCCAATCCATGTCTCCTGCATCGGCAGGTGGACTTCTCACCATTGAGACACCCAGGAGCCCCTCATGTATACTTTCAACATTCCATTTTCCTGACTTAAAATCCACTCCATTACAATGTCCATAATTTCTTACGATATCCACACAAACTGCACTGATTTTATT
Organism: Dama dama; assembly: GCF_033118175.1. Classification (NCBI taxonomy): domain Eukaryota; kingdom Metazoa; phylum Chordata; class Mammalia; order Artiodactyla; family Cervidae; genus Dama; species Dama dama. The sequence continues at coordinate 18,933,345 of NC_083692.1, read as the reverse complement.
AGTAGCTAATGTAAAAAATAAAGTACATGCAATACAGCTTAAAGGAATTATCAATTACTGGACTACCACAAAGAATAAAGCACCTCAGCACTTTACAATATTGAAAAAAAATTCCAATTTCTCCTGAAAATTTTCCAATTAAAGGTTGCCAGGACATAGATTGAAATTCAATTTAAATGTTCCACCCACCTCGACACAAGGGTTTGTAAAAAATAATAATAGTAATAGTAATAAAGAAAAAATGAAAACAACAACAAAAAAATGTCCCATCTCAAAGCCTCCATACATGTCATAACCCCCAGACACATTTGCTAAAATTTCAAATAAAGACTAACTAGTGTTTTGGGGTCACTATATAGATACACAAATATATCCACACACACATACAATACATATATGCACACTATAAACAGACATCTATCTAAATAGTGTGGATATATATAGTGCACATGTATATAAATACACACACACACACAAGTAGACATTTACTTGAGGAAGGCACAGCAACCCACTCCAGTATTCCTGTATGGAGAATCCCAAGGATAGAGCAGCCTAGCAGGGTGCGGTCCACAGGGTGACAGAGAGTCAGACACGACTGAAGTGACTTAGCACGCACAAGCACATACACCTATTTATCTATCCATACTATCTAAACACAGAAAACAACAAAAAATTTTAGGACTCATTGAAAATACAACAGTTGCCATATATAGAGAACTGACTTTATGCTAGGTATCATTCTAAGAATTTAGCCACAACGGTGTGGTCACTAACCTAGAGCTGACATCCTGGAGTGTGACCTGAAGTGGGCCTTAGGAAGGATTACTACAAACAAAGCTAGCAGAGGTGATGGAATTCCAGTTGCTATTTAATATCCTTAAAGATGAAGCTATTAAAGTGCTGCACTCAGTACGTCAGCAAATTTGGAAAACTCAAGTCAGTTTTCATTCCAATCCCAAAGAAGGGCAATGCCAAAGAATGTTGAAACTACCATACAACTGCGCTCATTTCACATGCTAGCAAAAGTTAGTTAAGTCTCTCAGTCATGTCCGACTCTTTGCGACCCTGTGGACTATAGCCCACCAGGTTCCTCTGTCCATGGGATTCTCCAGGCAAGAATACTGGAGTGGGTTGCCATTTCCTTCTCCAAAAGGTTATGCTCAAAATCCTTCAAGATAGCCTTAAGCAGTACATGAACTGAGAACTTCCAGATGTACAAGCTGGGTTTAGAAAAGGCAGAGGAATCTCATCCTGCGAGAGCACCAAGATTGTACCTAGCTGTTGAACAACCACTGACAGGAGGACACTGAAACCCACCAAAAAAAAGATAACCCAAATCCAAAGAAAGAAGGAGCCGCAGCGAGATGGTAGGAGGGGCACATCCACAGTAAAATAAAATCCCGTATCAACCAGGTGGGTGACCCACAGCCTGGACAGTATTACAAAAGAAGTTCCCACACTGCTTGAGGGTTCTGTACCCTACATTAGGCTTCCCTGTCTGGGGATCTGACAAACGGACGAGGAATTCCCAGGCAATCTGACCTTGAGGGCCTACAGGATTTGATTAAAGGACTTCCAGAGGACTGGGAGAAACAGAGACTTCAATCTTGGAGGGCACAAACAAAATTTAGCACGCACCAACACCCAAAGGAGAGGAGCAGTGACCCCACAGGAGATGGATCCAAAACTACTTGCAAGTTATGGAGGGTCACCTGTGGAGGTGTGGGTTGGCAGGGACTCACCACAGGGACACAGGCACTGGAAGCTCCCCCTTGGCATAAACCCTCCTGGAGTTCACCATTAACCCTAACATAGAGCCCTTAAACCTCAGGGCTGGGTCCCCTCAGGCCAAACAACTACCAGGGAGGGAGTGCAACCCCAGCCATCAGCAGATAATTGAATTAAAGGGCTTTATTGAACAAGGCCCTGCCCACCAAAGCAAGACCCAGTTTTTCCCATAGCCAGTCCCTCCCATCAAGAAGCTTACACAAGCCTCTTAGCCTCAGCCATCAGAAGGCAGACAGAAGATCAAGAAGAAGCACAGTCTCACAGCGGCTAACACAAAAATCCTATTTCAGAAAGTTAATCATGATGAAAAAGCAGAAAGTTATGTCCCAGATGAAGGGACATGATAAAATCTCAGAAAAAAAACTAAATGGAGACAGGCAACCTTCCAGAAAAAGAATTCAGAATAATGATAGTGAAGATGATCCAGAATCTTGGGAAAAGAATGGAGGTAAAGATTGAGAAGATGCAAGAAATGTTTACCAAAGACCTACAAGAACTAAAGAACAGACAGACAGAGATGAATAATAAACTAGAAGGAATCCACAGCAGAATAACTGAGGCAGAAGAACAGATAAATAACCTGGAAGACAGAATGGTGGAAATTACTGCCACAGATCAGAATATAGGAAAAAGAATGAAAAGAAATGAAGACAGCCTAAGAGACCTCTGGGACAACATTAAACACACCATTTGCAGTATAGGGGTCCTGGAAGGAGAAAAGAGAGAGAAAGGACCTGAGAAAATATTTGGAGATTAACAGCTGAAAACTTCCTGAACATGGGAAAGGAAATAGTCAACCAAGTCCAGGAAGCACAGAGAGTCCCAGGCAGGATAAACCCAAGGAGGAATACACCGAGACACATAGTAATCAAACTGACAAAAATTAAAGACAGAGATAAAATATTTAAAGCAACAGGGAAAAAATGACAAATAACATACAAGGGAACTCCCATCAGGCTATCAGCTGATATCTCAACAGAAACTCTACAAGCCAGAAGGGAATGGCATGATATATTTAAAGTGATGAAAGGGAAGAACTTAAAACCAAGAATACTCTACCCAGCAAGACTCTCCTTTAGATTTGATGGAAAAATCAAAAGCTTTCCAGACAAACAAAAGTTAAGAGAATTCAGCACCACCAAACCAGCTTTACAACAAATGCTAAAGAAACGTCCCTAGGCAAGAAACACAAGATAAAGAAAAGAGCTACAGAAAATAAACCCCAAACAAGAAAACGGTAATAGCATCATATATATCAATCATTACCTTAAATGTAAATGGATTAAATGCACCAACCAAAGACACAGACTGGCTAGATGGATGAAAACATGTGCATGTATGCACTTCCACTTACCACATCACTCTGCTTGACCCCCTTGTCTGGCTATTGATTGCGAAAATTGATAAACATCTTTTCACGATCTTGATTCAGTTCAGTTCAGTCGCTCAGTCGTGTCCGACTCTTCACAACCCCACAGACTGCAGCATGCCACACTTCCCTGTCCATCGCCAACTCACGAAGCTTGCTCAAACTCATGTCCATCAAGTCGGTGATGCCATCCAACCATGCCATCCTCTGTCATCCCCTTCTCCTCCTGCCTTCAATCTTGCCCAGCATCAGGGGCTTTTCAAATGAGTCAGTTCTTTGCATCAGGTGGCCAAAGTACTGGAGTTTCAGCTTCAGCATCAGTGCTTCCAATGAATATTTAGGACTGATTTCCTTTAGGACTGACTGGTTTGATCTCCTTGCAGTCCAAGGGACTCTCAAGTGTCTTCTCCAACACCACAGTTCGAAAGCGTCAATTCTTCAGTGCTCAGCTTTCTTTATGTTTCAACTCTCACTACTGTGATTATGTAACTATTACTCACTTAATACCACTATATCATGATTGGTCAACAGAAAAATAACAGAACTCTGTATCACCAAAACTAGGATCTAATAGAAAAATCTGGAACCACTTTTTAAAATTCAGATGCATATCACAATTATCTTGAAACTTTTTGAAAAATACAAACGCTCAGGTATTGCTTTTTTTCCTCCAGAGCTCCAAACAAGTTTCTAATGAGCATTCATGTTAAAAAACAACTGGACTATGGAGAAGGAAATGGCAACCTACCCCAGTATTCTTGCCTAGAGAATCCCATGGACAGAGAAGCCTGTGGCAGGCTACAGTCCACCCGATCCCAAAAGAGTTGGACACACTTTAGCGAATAAAAGAAACAAAAAGTTAACAACAGTTCCTTAATGTCATCCAATACACAGCCTTGGTATTTCCCTGGCCATCTCATTAAAAAAAACAAACAAACAAAAAAAAAACAAAACTGGACTATATGATGATCTTTTATCTAGCTTGTTTCACTTTTTCTATTTCATATTCAGTGCTCAGAACTCATTTAGTTTATGTTCCACAATTTCTCCATCTCTCTTTTTTTATGTTCTTTCTCAAGCCTTTATCAAGTGTAGTACGAAAACTATAAAAATAGAAAAGTAGAAATATATATGTATACAAAAGATACCCTGAAGAAGGAAATGGCAACCCACTCCAGCATTCTTGCTTGGGGAAACCCCACAGACAGAGAAGCCTAGTTGACGACAATCCATGGGTCACAACGAGTCAACATGACTTAGCAACTATACAACATATAAATATGTATAGTATATATATGTTAGAAAACTTATGAATTTTTGCCTAACTAAAAAAATTATGACATTTTGATTCTACTTGTGTTACTTAGTATGAATAAAATGCTAGATTTCTGATTAAAAAATATATATGCAACAAGCAACAAAGGTTTACTGTATATCATAGGGAACTACAGTCAATATCTTCTAATAATTATAATGGAAAATAATTTTAAAAATATTATATGTGTATTTGTATAAATGAATCACCTTGCTGTGCACCTGAGACACTGTAAGTAAACTATACTTCAATAAAATATGAATGTCTAAAAAAAAATGAAGGCAGAGGAATCAAAGATCAAAATGCCAACATTCATTGGATCATGGAGGAAACAAGGGAGTTCCAGAAAACACCTACTTCTGCTTCACTGACTACACTAAAGTCTTTGATTGTGTGGATCACAACAAACTATGGAAAATTCTTAGAGATCAAAGTACCAGACCACCTTGCCTATCTCCTGAGAAACACCGAAACCTACATGTGGGTTGAGAAGCAACAGTTAGAACCGGCCATGAAACAATGGATTGGTTCAAAACTGGGAAAGGAGTACAAAAAGGCTACATATTGTCTCCCTGCTTATTTAATTTATATGCAGAGTACATCACGCAAAATGCCAGGTTGGATCAATCACAATCTGGAATCAAGATTGCTGGGAGAAATATCAACAACCTCAGATATGCAGACGATACCACTCTAATGGCAGAAAGTGAAGAGGAACTAAAGAGCCTCTTGATGAGGGTGAAAGAGGAGAGTGAAAAAGCTGGTTTGACACTCAACATTGACAAAACTAAGACCATGGCATCTGGTCCCATCACTTCATGGCAAATAGAAGGGGAAAAAGTGGAATGAGTGACAGATTTTATTATTTTTTTTTTTTAGCTGTAACAAGTAGAGCTGCTGTGTATAATTGTGTGATAGGTTGTCTGGACACTTTTTCAAAGCTGTTTTCTAAGAGCTAGACGTGTAGTGTTCAGGTCACAGGTGAGCCTTGTTTAGAAGTGGAAAAATTCAGCTAAGTTTCTCTGGCATGTGGGATCTTCCTGGGTAAGGGATCGAACTTGAGTGTCTTGCATTGTCAGGCAGATTCTTTACCACTGAGCCACCAGAGAAACCCCCAGATTTTATTTTCTTGGGCTCCAAAATCACTGCAGATGGTGACTGCAGCCATTAAATTAAAAGATGCTTGTTCCTTGAAAGGAAAACTATGACAAATCTAAACAGCATGTTGAAAAGCAGAGACATCACTGTGTCAACAAAAATCCATATAGTCAAAGCTATGGTTTGTCCAGTAGTCATGAACAGATGTGAGAGGGATCATAAAGAAGCCTGAGCACCAAACAATGAATACTTTCAAACTGTGGTGTTGGAGAAGACTCTTGAGAGTCCCTGGGACTGCAAGGAGATCAAACCAGTCAACCCTAAAGGACATCAATCCTGAATATTCACAGGAAAGACTGTTGCTGAAGCTGAAGCTCCAGTACTTTGGTCACCTGATGCAAAGAGCCAACTCACTGGAAAAGACTTTGATGCTCGGAAAGATTGAAGGCAACAGGAGAAGGAGGTAGCAGAGGATGAGATGGTTGGATGGCATCATCGACCAATGGACAAACGACCAATATGAGCAAACTCCAGGAGATAGCGGAGGACAGAGGAGCCTCATGTACTGCAATCCATGGGGTGGCAAACAGTCAGACACAACTTAGCCACTGAACAACAAATAAAAGGCTTCTAGTCAAGATGGTACAGTAAATTCATCCAAATAACAATTAACATATGAATGTATCAAATATATAAAAAACAATGCAATGCTGGCTCAAAAAATAATATGTCTCAGTCAGTGATAAGGAACACAGATGCAAAATGACGTGAGGCTGAAGCCAGGGGCCCACTGGGTTCCTGATCTATAAACAGGCAGAGGCAGATGGGAGTTTGGCTTCCCTGGCGATCAGGGTCTAAAAGTACTCCATTTCAGAAAGAGGACTTATCAGAGCTAGGGCAGAGCTAAGGCTGGTTAGGGCTCCTGTGTAAAGAAAACAATGGCCAACTCCGCCTGGAGCTATGGCTGGCCGGAAATAATCCCTAGGAAGGTTGCAGGATACAGACACAGCTTCAAAATCAAGAAAGAAATCACCTGCTAGGTCTGTGACTGAGTCTGCAATATCTACAATATCACCAATATCTCTGAGGGGCAGGAACTCTAAGCCTGGTTCTAGAATTGAGATCCAGTGGCAAATGTGAAACTACTATACAAGGAGGGAGGTAAACATAAGACAGACAATGAAAGTTAGCTGAGTCTCAAGAATAAAAGACAACTAAACCTGCTGTTACATTCTGAAGGATATTCCATTATCCATTTCCTGAATGTAACTATTAAGACCATCTCCAGGGCTTCCGCCTACATCTCAGTATTTATAAATCTTCATTACTTAAGGTAACAAGAAGGAACCTAACACTCTTAAACCTTTTGTTACTTCCCAACAAACCAATAATCATAATAATTTTTAAAAATTTTTTATGCAATGAGGTTACAAAAATAAATTTCTAAACGGTAATCCCTGAAACCCCAAAATCTAGCATCCAGTTTCCCACAGTTAAAGCAAAGTGTCTTTATAACTAAATCTGTTTGCTATGTCTACACAAAACTTTTAAGCGATGTAGTATCTCTCAAACTTAGCCTTCCTATTATCAACCAGACACAGGATTTTCCTACCACTAGGAAGGGAGTGGTTTCCAGCTCAAAGATGACACAATTGAAAAGTTCTGAAAGGGAATTTAAAATAGTCTCTAGAAAAAATAACTCAGAATAAAAAGTGTTTTAGTAAAACAAGCATCAAATTAGTAATGCACCACTTAAATTCTAGACCTACCTCTGCCACTAAGCAGCTGTGTGACTTTAGGCTTCAGGTTCTTTATCTGTAAAGCAAAGACACTCTAAGTCCCTTAGGCTTTACTAGTTATAACATTCATTCTTTTACACTTACAATAAGAATGTTTGCCAAATGCAAATTCAGCACGTACATGTTTCCTAGAGCTTCAAATAAGTTTACAAATACCAGTGATGCCTGTCCACCACTCTCTACTCCCGAAAAGTTACATAAGCAAACTCTTAAAAACAAACTACATTTTCTTGAGATATTTTCCAAAATATCTGTTAATATGGTGACATTTTACATGCTAAAAGTTTAACTAAGGTATAATTTATATATACTAAAATTCACTTCTGAGTGTGCACTTGTGAGTTTGAAAAACACATAGACATGTAACCACCACCACAAACAAGATATAGAACAGATACAGACAATGTGTACTTCCCTGGTAGCTCAGATGGTAAAGAATCTGCCTGCAATGCAGGAGATCTGGGTCTGATTCCTGGGTCTGGAAGATCCCCTGGAGGAGAAAATGGCAACCCACTCCAGTATTCTTGCCTGGATAATTCAATGGACAGAGGAGCCTGGTGGGCTACAGTTCATGGGATCACACAGAGCCAGACACAACTGAGTGACTAATACACACAGACAATAGAGACCACCACAAAAACTCCCTTCTGTCCTTTGCAGTCAAACTGTCCCCCCACACCCTGGCAACCACTAGTCAGTCTTCTGTCCCTTTAGTTATGTTTATTCTAAGATATCATTAAAATGGAATCATATTGCCTTTTGAGTCTGGCTTCTTTCATTTAGCATAATGTCATAATTTATTTGGTACCCATTCATGGTGATGTATGCACTACCAAACAGTATTTCATTTTTATGAATGTGCCAAAGTTTATCAATTCACCAGGTAAGGTACATTTCAGTTTGTTTCTAGTTTGGGGTATTCATATATAGGTTTCCATGACTACAAGCTTTTATTTCACTTGAATAAATACCTAGGAGTGGAACTATTGGATCATTATGGTAAGTGTAAGTTTAACTATATATTAAGAGCCTCCAGTAGTCATGTATGGATATGAGAACTGGACCATAAAGAAAGCTGAGTGACAAAGAATTGATGCTTTTGAATTGTGGTGCTGGAGGAGATGTTTAAGAATCCCTTGGACAGCAAGGAGATCAACCCAGTCAATCCTTAAGGAAATATTCATTAGAAAGACTGACGCTAAAGCTGAAGCTTCCAATACTTTGGTCACATGATGTGAAGAGCTGACTCACTGGAAAAGACCCTGATACGGGAAAGATTAAAGGCAGGAGGAGAAGGGGATGACAGAAGATGAGATGGTTGGATGGCATCACTGACTCAATGGACATGAGTCTGAGCAAACTTCAGGAGATAGTGAAGGACAGGGAGGCCTGCTGTGCTGCAGTCCATAAGGTAGCAAAGAGTCAGACACGACCTAGTGCTTGAACAACAAGAACCTGCCAAACTATTTTTCAAAAGTCTGTTATCAATAATGGCTTCCCAGGTGGCTCAGTGGTAAAGAATCTGCCTGCTAACGCAGGAGACGTGGGTTCAACCCCTGGATCAGGAAGATCCCCTGGAGAAGGAAATGAAAATCCACTCCAGTATTCTTGACTGGGAAATCCCATGGACAGAGGAGCCTGGAGGGCTATATAGTCCATGGGATCGCAAAAGAGTTGGTCACAATTTAGCATCTAAACAAATACCAATAATGAATATGTTTTTTAAAGGTTTTAAGGAAAGGTAAGTTTAGATCTTACATCACAAATTTCATAGAAAGATTCTAAATAGATCCAGATGTTTACCAGAAGAAAAGTATCTTCCTGTGTCCTATTTATAGAAAGTAGAAGTAAACAAAGGAAGTTAATTTGATAAGTATTATTCATATTGAGAAATATCTGTACTTATCAAATAGACAAAAAAGATATTTTAAAAACTTTAAAATATGTCATGTTTGAAATCACATTCATAAGCTCCATAGGTCATTAACTCTGTGTGCATGTGTGTGCACGCGCGCACATACTTCAGTCTGGCTAGAATGCAGGTTTAAACTGTCTACTTAGAACGAAAGGTTCCAGGGATTTTCCTGATAGTCCAGTGACTAAGACCTGACGCTCTCAATGCAGGGGGCCTGGGTTCGACCCCTGGTTAGGGAACTAGATCCCGCAGCCACACCTAAAGATCCTGCAGCCACAACGGAGATCAAATATCCTGTGTGCCACGACTAAGACCTGATGCAACCAAATAAATTAGTAAATATTTTAAAAGAGAATAAAAGGTTCCAAGTGGTTAAGTCTGCACAAATTCTGGTCATTTGGAACATAAATGAGAAAGACACAATAAAAAAATTTGCTCTTCCCAACTCACTTGTTCAACTGGCCATCAGAAATAATTCTTAGTTCTTAATAAGAGAACCTATTCATAAAACCCACCACTTTCTCCCTATCAATCTCCTGGCTTCACGCTGTTTTTCGTGTGGCCACACTGTGCAGCATGCAGCATCTTAGCACCCTCAAGCATGAAACAAATCCATGCCCTCTAGAATGGAAGCGTGGAGGCTTAACCACCAGACCTCCAGGCAAGTCCCTCTTTTTTTTTTAATTTATCTTAGATTTCACAGTCCATCAATATAATCACTCCCTGAACTCAACTTAGTGTTCGTCAGATCTCTCTCTCCTTCACACTCTCCTAGCAAAACTCCAGCTTTCTCTGTGATTGCAGCAGAGCAATGGAATATTGAAGAAAATCATATATCCAGGCAGAATGGTTACTGTCATAAATTTACACTTAACAACCTCAACCAAGTTGGTGTGCCTGACAAACAGAAAAGTCAAACAAACCAAAATGTCAGTTTGGAGTGAAGAAAGGTTTATTGCAAGGACTGAACAAGGAGGATAGGGTGGCTCATGCCCAAGAGGCCTGAACTCCCTGATGGTTTTCAAGGAAGAATTTTTATAAGTAAAATTTACAAGGAAAGGCTATCAGGTGTGTGACCTTCTTCTGACTGGTTGGTGATGACATAACAGGGTGGTGTTCCACAAATCTCAATCATCAGCCTCTGGCTCCAATCAGTCTGGGGTCCACGTGCTTATGCTTAGACTGAAGTTACCACACTCCACTGGGTGGAGGACCTTGGTTCCCGCAGAACTCAGACGTAAGATGGATCTAAATGCTATGCACATCTTCTGAAGAGGAACCAGGACCCTGCCCCGTTGCTGCACTGTGGCTTCTTTCTGCATTTCTTCATCCCCCAAAGAGCAACTGTTTGAATCTGCCCTTTGGAACACAGGAAAGGTTGAGGAGGCTAAAAGCTTTTTTCCTACAAAGAAGAAATGGGGACACAGGCAGGCAGGCCTCTGCACCTGACAGGGCCCTGCAGGGTCCTGTCCAGTTTCAATTTTGCTTCTGAAAGTTCACTGGAGTTGCTGCTTTACACTTTTTCCTCAGTTCTTAAACATTTCTCCCTTTCTCTCCATTTCCTCCCAACTCTTTTGACAATTTTAGTAAGAAAATGGAAGCTATCAGATGAAAGTTTCCTGTTCTTTCCACAATCAAATTTGTAACATTCCGCCAAACTGAACCCAGTCAGCTCCTGGTTGAATGCAACCTGCACTCAGAAGGCAAAGAAGCCTGAGTAATGCAATTAGTAGAGGGCAGCCTTCTGAGCCACAAAGCAGGAAAGAAAAGCGCAAGAGTGAATCTGGAGGGACATACAGACAACAACAAACACAAGATCACCAATCATTTCCATTCTGGTAATTCAAATGAGCACTAAATCTCTCCTCTCTTGTTTCCATGACATGACAAATCCTGGTTTCCCCCTACATAACAATCACTTTTTCTTCTTCACCAGATAGCTATATTTGGAGTTCCTTCAAGCTGAGAACCAAACAGTTGATCTCACCCTTTCCTCACAGCTCTAAATTTCATCTATACAATAATTTCCACTAGCGCCTCTCCTTAAACTTCAGTTTCCAATATCCCAAAGTTATCATTTAGGTGTCTCTTGAAATTTTACAGGTCCGTAACAATTATTCTCATCCTCTTAATAATTAAAAAAAAAAAAAAAAAAGTTGTTTTCCCAGTCCTCTTCTATCTCAAATACCAAGCCAGAAATCTGGAATAACCCTTGAGTCTTACTCCTTTTTCTCCTTCACATGTAACCCATTGGTAAATCTTAAAAATTCTAATGTTATCTTAAATCCATCCACTTCTATCTATACTTCCACCATTCTAATTGCTCTTCCTGCTTTCCCTCTTGCTCCCTTCCTCTACAATCCAATTATCAGATAGTAGCCATAAGGATCTTTTTAAAGTGTAAAGCATATTTATATTATCCTCTGTTTAAAATCCTTCAATGGCATCCCATTTCATTTAGAACAAATTCAAACCCTCCTACAGCAACCTACAAGGCACTCTGCAAGCTGGCTTCTTTATGTCTAACTTCATCTTACAAACTATTCTTCCTCACATTCATTAAGTTCCAGCCTCACTTCAGTTTCTCAAAAATCCAAGTTCCTTCCTGCTTTAGTCTTCCCACATGTACAAAATGCTCTTCCTCCAACTCTCCTCATGGTGGCTCCTCTGAATTTTTCATATCAACTTAAATGTCAACCCTAAGTGTGGCCTTTACCAACAAGACCAAAACTGGTTCCCCTATTATTCTCTCATAATAACATACTATTATTTTCAAATGGCAATTTTTCTATGTATTTATCTATCTTCTTATTGTGCACCTCCTTCTACTACTCCATAAGCTCCATAAAAGCAGAGATTATTAAATTAACTCAATTCCAACACTACTAAGGACACACTACACAAAAGAAACTATGATAGGAAACTGTGGGACTTACAAAGAGTAAGCTGAAGTAACTAGGATCCTGTTCCCAATATGTACATAATCTAATTGGGGGTAGAAGGAGGGGGCTGTATACCAAACTATAATGCAAAACAGACAATATGCCATACAACACTGGTACAAAGCGCTATAGAATAAAAAAAGGAAGAGATATAATGTAGAGAAGGTCATGCATAAGAAAGCCCTTAGGTAAGGAGATGGCTCTACTAGGCTTGGAAGGATAACAGAGAAAAAGCACTCAAAACAGACCAAACAACCTCAATGAAAAGAGAAAAAAGGAGAAAGTATAGAGTATATAAAGAGAGTAGATTAAGAGCATGAGCAACTAGAGGTCTATTGCAATGTTTGATGATGGTAGTTAGGAAATGGAAACAAAATTTTCAGTGTGTGATACAGAACTCAACTTTATCCACTATAAAATGAAAATATGAAGCATTTTCAAGTAAATGAAAACTAATGTTCTTTCCAGGTCTAAATTCAAAATGATGGAGCTTATATAGACAATTAGTTTTAAAGTAAAAGGTGCTCATAAAGCATATTTCATCAATTTCATGTGAAATTTATGATTTTTTTAAAGTGATTTTAAACTATTTGTCTAAACAACAATTTTTCAAAAATCTTGCTTACTCTTTCCAAACTGTAATCAAAAGGAGCATGGAATGGGGCAGGAAGTTGAGGGGAGTATCCAAGATATTTAATACTAGACCTAGACTAAATTTCAAAGTAATTTAATTAAACATTTCTACAAGGAAACGCCAAGTATTTTATTTATATTCTCAAAAGTCAAGAGTCACTATTTTTACTGACATTAACTTGTGACACTGTTATCCGTAAGCTTTATAGCATATAACTGGCTGTTGTTCATTTTACACATTCAATATGAAGGTACTGATTACCAAGAGTATTACCACCAGGGAAGTCTATCACAGTACTATACAAAAAATCAAAAAATTTTAAAGACTAACAGAGAGAAGAAGAATCAAGATAATTTTAAAGAATAATAAAGTGGGAGAATTATGGTGCCTCACCATTCCAGATACCTAAATTTATTTCAAAACTACAGTAAATAAAGACAAAGCAGTGCTGGCTCAGGGATAGGCAAATAGAGAGAGTATAAAAACAGGCCCATGTGTATACAGAACATTACATATGACTCAAAGATCTTCACTGTAGGGAATTCCTTGGCAGTCCAGTGGTTAGGACTCGGCATTTTCACTGCCGAGGGCAAGGTTCAATCCCAGGTTGGGGAACTAAGATCCCACAAGTTGCCAGGAATAGCCAAAAAATAAAAAGATCCTCACTACAGATCAATGAAGAATGGATGCTACTCAGTAAGTGGTGTTGGTACTACTAATTTTCTATATGAAAAAACTGAATTATAATCTTTGTATTATTCACTATAATTTTATTTTTTATTTATTTATTTGGCTGTACCAGGTCTTAGTTGGGGCATGTGGGATCTAGTTCCCGGATAAGGGATCAAACCCGGGTCCCATGCGTTGGGAGCAGAGAGTCCTAGCCACTGGAACACCAGAGAAGTCCTTCGGTGTAATTTTTAGAATAATTTAAATATTTCAGCACCAAAAAAAAAAAAACTTTACAGCATCTAGTCCAATGTCTTCACTTTTTTTTGGTGTGGGGGGCGGGGGGATGTGGGATCCTAGTTCCCCGACCAGGGACTAAACCTTGCTTTGGAAGTGAGGCATCTTAACCACTGGACCACCTGGGAATTCCTCAATGCCTTCAATTTATTAAAGAAGAAAACAAAGACCTAGAAAAATTAAAATGCAGCCAAATCACAGAGTGTGGTAACACAGGAATTAAAACTTGTATCTAATGATTTATTCATTCAAGAATTTACATTCTCTCATTTAATACACACAAAACAGTTCCCATCTAACCCAACTTCAAGTTATCCATGATATCAACAGACACAAGTCAAAAGTGGAGGAAGCCACAAAAGATGTAGTGAAGGAAAAGGCCAATACTTCTTTCATCTTCTTCCATCTCCAAACCTCCTTTCAAAGAAACTGGCTAAAAATATAGCCCTCCACTCAAAGATTAACCTTGTCTAAACCCAAACCAATGACAAAGAAGAGTTCAAGGAAAAGTTACATGGGTCAGTATGCAAGGGATTCAGAAAGAAAGAAAACAATTTTAAGAACTGCGATTCTGGTGTCAACATATCATAAATATCTATGAATATCAAGTATTTTAAATAGTACTGTTATTAGGCCCAACATTTTTCAAGCACAATTTCCATCTACCTCATATCTTACTCGGTTTGTTTCCAGAAGATGTTAAACATTTACATTTAGAGATTTTCACAAAGACCAGTTAAACAAACACTGCTGAAAACCATCCAAAAATAGTTGCTCCAATTCCAAGACTCAATTAAGGTACAGAGAGAAATGGCATCTTCTCTAGTAAAGCACTCAATCTCAGGTTACTAGGGTTGTCCACCATCTGTTTATTCAGATAATACTTTCCTTCCATAAATTACCCTCCTGGGATACATGACAGGAGTACTGACAGTGAAGAGAGAGAGACTGGTGAAGAGTCTATTTGCAAACTTAGAAATCCCAGTTTAAATTCTGACCAGCACTACCACACATTCTATAAAGAAAGTAAAATTCACTGCATTTGATTTAATTTCTTTAGCACTGAGGGTAAGAATATGAGTCCACCACTTGCTCTATGATTTGTGGCAAGTTGCTTAACTTCTGTGCTTCAGATTCCTCAACTGGAAAGTAAGGATAATAACAGTACATATTCTAGCAGGGATTAATATGAGGATTAAATTAGTGCATGTAAAGCACGTGGTGGCTCAGCGGTAAAGAATCCACCTGCCAATGCAGGAGACCAGGGTTCGATCTCTGGGTTGGGAAGATTCCCTTAAGTAGGAAATAGCAACCCACTCCAGTATTCTTGCCTGGGAAGTCCCATGGACAGAGGCAGGCTACAGTCCATGGGGTTGCAAAGAGTGAGACATGACTGAGGGAGCTATAGCATAGAGAATGTCTTATTTTTATTTTCTTCAAATTCTGTTTCATTTCAAACTGCATTTTAAACAATCCCTAGTTGAAGATCATTTTTATTCTGAAAATAACCTCACTTTTTAAAATAACTCTCTTGAGTTTTCTTGCCACAATATAAACTTTTTTGATAAATTTTTTCATTGGTTGCTTTTAAAAGGCAAATAAATCCCAGGGTTTTACTAAGTGATACTCCTATGGAAACTCTTAAGTGTAGCTGCACATATAAATTTTTTTTCTCATGCATTCTTGGTGCATGTTCATCCTGAGTAGAGTACTCCTCCAGAAATTACCCACATATAGAAATAAGACTGGCTTTATATGACCCAGCAATCCCACTTCTGGGCATACACACTGAGGAAACCAGATCTGAAAGAGACACGTGCACCCCAATGTTCATCGCAGCACTGTTTATAATAGCTAGGACATGGAAGCAACCTAGATGCCCATCAGCAGACGAATGGATAAGGAAGCTGTGGTACATATACACCATGGAATATTACTCAGCCATTAAAAAGAATTCATTTGAATCAGTTATAATGAGATGGATGAAACTGGAGCCCATTATACAGAGTGAAGTAAGCCAGAGAAATAAAGACCAATATAGTATACTAACACATATATATGGAATTTAAAAAGATGGTAGCGATAACCCTATATGCAAAACAGAAAAAGAGACACAGATGTACAGAACAGACTTTTAGACTCTGTGGGAGAAGACGAGGGTGGGATGTTCAGAGAGAACAGCATTGAAACAAGTATATTATCAAGGGTGAAACAGATCACCAGCCCAGGTTGGATGCATGAGACGGGTGCTCAGGGCTGGTGCACTGGGAAGACCCAGAGGGATGGGATGGAGAGGGAGGTGGGAGGGAGGATCGGGATGGGGAACACATGTAAATCCATGGCTGATTCATGTCAATGTATGGCAAAAACCACTACAATACTGTAAAGTAATTAGCCTCCAACTAATAAAAATAAATGGAAAAAAAAAAAAGAAGAAAGAAGACTGGCTTTAAATGGCTACTGTGACGGAAATGATGTCTTAGATACAACCTGGACTTGAGGTAAATTAAATAGCTAACAAATTGTGGTTTAGAGAATGCTTTAATGACATTTTATTTAAAAGGGTATACCATTGCTATAATTTTCTATTGGTTATGGTTTTCTTAATAATAAAAGTGTACAAAACAAAATGAATCTCAAAAACACATTAAACAAAAGAAGCCAGATAAAAAGAGTACATATGGTATTATTCCATTTATATGAAATTCAAAAACAGGCAAAATCAGAAAGTAGTCACAGGGTAGAACTAAATTGAAAGGGCACTAAACAACTTTCACTGATCATTTATATAAATTAAGTCACAGCTTTGAATGTTATCCTGCTTTGAATATTATTCTTAGATTCCATGTAAAAACTGGAGCCCACTCAGAAAACGAAAAAAATAAAGACAAAGAACAGTAATATAACTGCACTTAAAGGAGACACTTAAAAGCTAATGGTCACATTTAAAATAGTCTACTAGAGATCAAATAAACACAAATTTAAGAAACCAGTTACTATTTTCTCCTTATATTAACATTTTAAATACTTTAAAATATTTTAAAATAATAACAATGCTGGCAAATACGTACCTCAGTCTCATACTGCTAAGGGGAATGTAAATTGGTACAACCTTTCTGGAGAGCAACAATGCAATGTTTTGCTCTCCTAAAAGCTCTAAGAAATGTATAACTTGACCTAACAATTCCATTCAAATGTATTTATCTTAAAAATATAGAAATGTGGACAAAGATTTGGGTTTAGCAATATTCACTGAAGTTTTGTTCATAATAATTGGAAATCAACAAGCAAGCTAAATGTGAACACTATGGAAACTGGTTGCATAAATGACAAATTCATCCATTATTGGAATATTCTTCAGCTGTTTTAAACTGTTTTCAAATTATTCTAATAATATTAAAATGTATGTTAATGAAAGCAGCTTAAAAATGTATGTATACAGTAAAATATGCAATGAGGAAAAATTAGAAACAATGTCATTAAAAAATCATAATTAGAGGCCAACATCATAGAAACTACTATTACATTTCATAACTGTTTGGATTTTATTATAAGATCACCAGTGTTACCCCTCACTAACTACGTCTACTGGAGAGAGAGGAAAAAAAAAAACCCAACAGAAAGATAAGAACATTCGTTAAAGGAACACACTGATAAGTGTTATTTCAGATATGAGCAGCCAACTCATTAAATGAAGTCAAAGTCCTTCAAGGTATGCTAACAAATCTCTAACAAGAAAAAGTTACAGAATTCAATACAATGCAGATATATATCAATCATGCTTAATTTGAGCTAGGGAAAATAATTCGATGATTTAGTGATTTTCCACAGGACTGGGCTCTGCTCTTTTATAAAGCAACAAAAAAGGGAAAGGCACAGCAAGAAGTCAAGCCAGCAACCAGATTTCCCAGGAAATTAGCTCTTACTTGGCAAAATACTGGCCTCATATTCTAAAGAAACAGAACTCTACAAATAGAGATGAGACACGTAATATTTAAATACTCTGTAAAAGATGTATACTTTTCCCTTTGCTTGTAAGACCTCCAAAAGAAAATAATGCCTCTTAAAACATAGGGAAAAACTTAAAAACCCAGTTTAGAGTCAAATGTTCTATAAGTAAAGAATAAGCTTCTTTCAAAACGGTAAGTAATCTCACAAGTTGTAAAATAACTGTATTTTCATGATTTTTTAAATGAAAGAAAAATACCATGTTTCTAACCTTCAACTAGGATTACGTGGAAAAGGAAACTTTGATTCTGATGTTAATTCTGAATTTTAAATTTACCAAGGCTAATAAAAATACTTATAATTTCTCTATAGTGTTTTCAATCGTCATTATAGAACATTCCTTCGATCTCCAACTTTAAAAAAAAAGCCTTAGTACTTGATCTTCCCTCAGAAAAAGGCTATGTGTTAATAATCCAAAAGAAGAGTCTTCTTAAGATAAAAAAGGTAACAGGATAGGAGAGTTAAAGAAGGAAAAGGTGTAACAGAAGCTTTTCTTCCTTTATGTCACGTGTTTGAAACCTAACCCCGATTTCCATTAAATGGTCCAGCACCGAAGTTTCTGTAGAACTTTGTGCACAAAACTGCCCAGTAAGCAGAAAAATGGCAGCTGAATTTCATTTAATACTCAAGTATAAAGTAACGAAAGGATGAAACTGACAATCATATAGTTAAGTCAGCGGGTTCATTTATAACCCATTCTTACAACTTTAAGCTGCTTCCCTCTGCCCCACTAGACCAAAAAGTCAACAAATTGCTATTTCAAAGAATTAGTAACAAAGCAGAAAGTTTTATTAAATTTTTCTAACAAGCCAATAAACAAAAGGTAATGGTCTCAACAAAGGGTGCTGAGACAACTGGATAACCATAAGTAAAAAAACTAAGTTGGGCCCCTTCCCCATACCATACACAAAAATTAACCCAAAATGGAACTAAATATAAGGGCTAAAATTTATATAAACTCTGAGAAGAAAACACAGGCATAAATATTCATGACCTTGAATTAGGCGATTGTTTCTTAGATTATTACACCAAAAGCACAAAGACAGGGCTATATCAAAATGAAAAAGGTTTTGCGCTTCAATGGCCACCACTAAGAAAGTGAAAATACGAGTCATCTTGGGAGAAAATATTTGCAAATCACGTATCTAACATGGGACTTGTATCCAGAACATATATAAAAGTTTTTCATAACTAAAAACACAATAACAAAAGACAATTCCATTTTTTAACATGTGCAGGAGATCCAAATAGATAATATTTCAAAGATATACAAATAAATGTCCAATAAACCCACAAAAAAAATTCTCAGTATCAACAGCCATCGGGAGAATGCAAAACAAAACCACAATGAATTATTACTTCACATCTACTAGAATGACTACAAAAAAGAGATAATAACAAGTGCTGGTGAGGATGTGAAGTCAGAATGCTCATTCCCACTACTAGTGGGAATGTAAATTATAGAAGCTTTGGAAACTGACTGAACCTATGACCCATCAACTCCACTATTAGGTATACACCCAAGAGAAACGAAAACACATGTTCCTAAAACAAAAATCTGTACATGAATGTTCATAGTTTTATTTGAATAGCCAGAAACTGGAAACAATCCCATGTCTTATCAACAGCAGAATAATTTAAAAATTGTGACACATATTGGAACACTACTCAGGAACAAAAAGGAACACATTACTGATACACAAAATAACATAGATAAACCTCAAGTTAACTAGACAAAGTGAAAGACACCAGACCTCCCTCTTAAAGAGTATACACCATGCAATTCTCTTTGCATAAAATTCTAGAAAATGCAAACTATACTGACAGCAGATTATTATTCTGAGTGTGGAAAGGGAGAGATGGTTTACCAAAGGGTAAACCTTAGCCATAGGGCACAAGGAAACTTTTAAACTGGTATATTCCTTATCTTGATTGTAGTATGTAAATAGATAAAAACTCATGAAACTATTACTTTAAATATATGCAATTTCATTACATGTCAATTACACCTGTATTTTTTAAAAGGTATATGCCATTTTGGGGGAAGAGAAGTTTCTGAAATGATACATTTGGGTAAGAAAAGGGTAGAAAAAGTAGGCTGAGAGCTTTTAGTATGATGGCAGTTTTTTAAAAGTCAAAATATTAACTGATCCCTACCTAGTAATACCTGAATTTTCAGCCAGAAAATGGAGGAGTCAAAATAACCAAGGCTACCTATGAATTCAGTCTAGCCTTATAAAGTGAAAATTTTAAAAATTCATCTCAACATTTATTTGAATATACATATTCTTCAAATTAGGCTTCCCTGGTGGCTCAGATGATAAAGAATATGCCTGTAATGCTGGAGACCCAAGTTCAATCCCTGGGTTGGGAAGATCCCTTGGAGAAGGGAATGGCTGGCTACCCACTCCAGTATTCCTGCCTGAAGAATTCCACGGACAGAGGAGCCTGATGGGATATACAGTCCGTGGTGTCACATGACTCTCAGACACGACTGAGAGACTAACACTTTCACTACACTACTTTCACTACTATTCTTCAAATTGGATGTAATTTTAGGACTTTGTGAATTAAAATGGACAGGAGTGGGAAACTGAATTCAAATGACCATTACATCTACTCCTGCGGGCAAGAATCCCATAGAATGGAGTAGCCCTTATGGTCAACAAAACAGTCTGAGACACACTACTTGGGTGCAATCTCAAAAATGACAGAATGATCTTGGTTCGTTTC
Organism: Dama dama; assembly: GCF_033118175.1. Lineage (NCBI taxonomy): Eukaryota > Metazoa > Chordata > Mammalia > Artiodactyla > Cervidae > Dama > Dama dama. The sequence goes on along the minus strand of NC_083692.1, from coordinate 18,912,778 downwards.
CAAGGCAAATCATTCAACACGACAGTATCCAAGTCTATGCCCACTGATGCTAAAGAAGCTGAACGTTTCTACGAAGACCTACAAGACCTTCTAGAACTAACACCAAAAAAGAAGTCCTTTTCATCATAAGGGATCGGAATGCATAAGTAAGAAGTCAAGAGATACCTGGAGTAACTGGCACGTTTGGCCTCAAAGTACAAAATGCTGCACTGTGCTCAGTTACTGAAGTCATGTCCGACTCTTTGCAACTCCATGGACTGTAGCCTGCCAGGCTCCTCTGTCCATGGGGATTCTCCAGGCAAGAATACTGGAGTGGGTTGCCATGCCTTCCTCCAGGGGATCTTCCCACAACCTAGGGATAGAACCGGGGTCTCCCGCATTGCAGGCGGATTCTTTACCAACTGAGCCACCAGGAATGCTCAAGAATACTGGAGTGGGTAGCCTATCCCTTCTCCAGGGGATCTTCCCAACCCAGGAATTGAACCAGGTTTTTCTGCATTGCAGGTGGATTCTTTACCAGCTGAGCTACCAGGGAAGCCCAAAACGAAGCAGGGCAAAGGCTAACAGAGTTTTGCCAAGAGAACGCACTGGTCATAGCAAACACCCTCTTTCAACAACACAAGAGATGACTCTACACATGGACATCAGCAGATGGTCAATATTGTAATCAGACTGATTTATTTTCTGCAACCAAAGATGGAAAAGCTTTATATAGTCAGCAAAAACAAGACCTGGAGCTGACTGTGGATCATGAGCTCCTTATTGCAAAAATCAGACTTAAATTGAAGAAAGGAGGGAAAACCATTAGGCCATTCAGGTATGACCTAAATCAAATTCCTTATGATTATATGGTAGAAGTGACAAATAGATTCAAGGGATTAGATCTGGTAGACAAAGTGTCTGAAGAATTATGGACAGAGGCTCATACCACTGTACAGGAGGCAGTGACCAAGAAAAAGTAATGAAAGAAGGCAAAGTGGTTGTCTGAGGAGGCATTACAAATAGCTCAGAAGAGAAGTGAAAGGCAAAGGAGAAAGGGAAAGATGGGAAAGATATACCCAACTGATACAGAGTTACAGAGGATAGCAAGGAGAGATAAGAAAGCCTTCTTTATGTGAACAATGCAAAGAAATAGAGGAAAACAGTAGAATGGGAAAGACTAGAGAGCTCTTCAAGAAAACTGGAGATACCAAGGGAACATTTCACACAAGGATGGGCACAGTAAATGACAGAATGTCAAGGACCTAACAGAATCAGAAGAGATTAAGAAGGGGTAGCAAGAATACACATAAGAATACGTAAAATAACATAAAAAACACAAAAAAGGTCTTAATGACCCAGATAACAACAATGGTGTGTTCACTCACCTAAAGCCAACAACGTGGAGTGTGAAATGAAGCAGGCAGTAGAAGCATTATTATGAACAAAGCTAGTGGAGGTGACAAAATTCCAGCTAAGCTATTTAAAAATCTTAAAAGATGACATTGTCAAAAGTGCTGCACTCAATATGTCAAGCAAATTTGGAAAACTTAGCAGTGGCCACAAGACTGGAAAAGGTCAGTTTTCATTCTAATCCCAAAGAAGGGCAATGCCAAAGAATATTCAAACTATTGTACAACTGCACTCATTTTCACATGCTAGCAAGGTAATGCTCAAAATCCTTCAAGCTAGGCTTCAAAAGTATGTGAACCAAGAATGTCCAGATGTACAAGCTGGATTTAGAAAAGGCAGAGGAACCAGAGATCAAACTGCCAACGTCTGCTGGATCACAAATTAAGCAAGAGGTTTCCGGAAAAACATCTACTTCTGCTTCATTGACTACACTACAGCCTTTGACTATGTGGATCATAACAAACTGTGGAAAATTCTCAAAGAGATGGAAACACTAGACCACCTTACCTGTCTCCCGAGAAACCTGTATTAAGGTCAAGAAGCAATGGTCAGAACTGGTCATGGAACAACAGACTGCTTCAAAACTGAAAAGGAGTTTGCCAAGGCTGTATATTGTCACCATGCTAATTTAACTTACATGCAGAGTATATCATGCAAAATGCCAGGCTGGATCAATGACAAGCTGGAATCAAGACTGCAGGAGAAATATCAACAACTTCAGATATGCAGATGATACCACTCTAAAAAAGTGAAGAGGAACTAAAAGCCTCTTAAATGAGAGTGATAAAGGAAGAGTGAAAAGGCTGGCTTAAGCTCAACATTCAAACTACAAAGATCATGGCATCCAGTCCCATCACTTCATAGCAAATAGAAGGGGGAAAAGTGGAAAGAGTGACAGATTTTATTTTCTTGGGCTCCCAAATCACTGCTAACGGAGACTGCAGCCATGAAAATTGAAAAACACTTGCTCCTTGGAAGAAAAGCTATGACAAACCTAGTCAGTGTATTAAAAAGAGAGACATCACTTTGCCCAAAAAGGTTCATACAGTCAAAGCTATGGTTTTTCCAGTAGTCATGTACAGATATAAGAGTTGGACCATAAAGAAGGCTGAGTGATGAAGAATTCATGTTTTCAAATTGTGGTGCTGGATAAGACTCCTGAGAGTCCCTTGAACTGCAAGGAGATCAAAACAGTCAATCGTAAAGGAAATCAACCTTGAATGTTCACTGGAAGGACTGTTGCTGAAGCTCTAATCCTTTGGCCACCTGATGCAAAGGGCCGACTCATTGAAAAAGACCCTGATGCTGGAAAAGATTGAAGGCAAGAGAAGGGGGCGACAGAGGATAAGATGGTTGGATGGCATCACTGACACAATGAACATGAGTTTAAGCAAACTCCAGCAGAGACTGTGTGCTGCAGTCCATGGGGTCGCAAAGAGTCCGACTTTGCTACTGAAGAACAATTCTTCAAATATAATGTATATGCATATGTATAGATATACAAAGTAATAAATGTTAAACATATGTATAAGTGTAAGGCTTCCCAGGTGGCACTAGTGGTAAAGAACCCGCCTGCCAATGCAGGATGCATAAGAGACTTGGGTTCAATCCCTGGATCACGAAGATCCCCGGGAGGAGGAAATGGTAACCCACTCCAGTATTCCTGCCTGGGATAATCCCAAGGACAGAGGAGTATGGTGGGCTACAGTCCACAGGGTTGCAAAGAGTCAGACAGGACTGAAGTGACTTGGTACACAGTACACAGCACATGTAAGTACAACGCATACAGGTATTTAGAACTTATTACTTTTGTCTACAGATAATATTTGATGAGCAAATGGATTTGAGAGTGCTTTACTAACTACAGAAAACACCCACCCCTCAATCCAAAGAGTTGCAGGCAACAGATTAAGAACTGCGAATAAAAATATTCAATGCCAAAAAAAAAAAAAAAGTCAATGCCAAGGAGATACAGTATTTAAACGTTATCTTAAACTTAAGTCTAATGAAAAATGTGTCTAATTGGTTCCTTAGCTACACTTCATAATCCAAAAAATTTAGGGATTAGTTAAAACAATGCTAATCTGCATGCCATAATAATGGCAAAAAATACAGCTGATTTAAAATAAAGATTCAAATTTTTCCACAGGTTGACGGAACTAAAAATAAGACAACAGAGTCAAGAATTCAAGATTGCTTTTAATGTCTAGTATCATAGTTCAATTTAATATATGATTCTTTTACAGTCCATGCAAAAAAAAGAAAAATCTTTTGCCTCCTATCTGCTTTGTTCACTTTACCTCCTATCTGCAATCCTGTATCCTTACAACAGTAGCTATGGTTTGCTAAGTATTTACTACGAGCTAAATACTGTTAAATGCTTTACACAAATTATCTCATAATTCTCAAAGTGATTTATTTTACAGATGAGAAAACCGAAACTAAATTAACTTGCCTAAGGAAGTAGAGCTGGATTTGAACTCGGCCAATCAAAGTTAATTTAGTTGATGTTATAAATTCAACTCGCAGTCAGTCTCCCCATCATTCACTCAGTATATTTGTATCCCAGAGAATACCAAAAATGATAAAGTTGTGACTTCAAAAACTTTACAACTTTATGAAGATTAAATCTAATATCACAAAATAAATTTTTAAAAAACCCTCACCAATATGATAACATACCAAGCCATATGGTTTCTAAAATTAAGCTAGAATATCAAGGCAGGGATCATTAAGAAATCAACAGCTTTTGATAAAATATGTTAACATTTTTAGAAATGATGACCAGTCATAAAAAAAAATTTTTTTTTTTTTTGGCCATGCTGTCCAGCATGTGGGATCTTAATTTCCCAAACAGGCATCGAACCCACACCCCTAGCACTGGAAGTCTAGAGTCTTAACCACTGGACTGCCAGGGACGCCCCACTAGTCATATAAATAGATATTTATAGTTCATTTTCTTGCCAATATACCCAATACAGTATTTAGTACTATAATCGCTGCAAGGGTAAGAAAGACTCTGCTATCATAGGAAACATCCCTTCATACTACGAATAATAAATAATTTTCAAAAATAAGAATGAATCTGACTATCCAGGAGCTAGGACTCAGTGCTTTCACTGCCGTGGCCTAGATTCAATCTCTGGTCAGGGAATTAAGATCCTGCAAGCCACGAGGGGCAGCCCCCCCACTCCCCCTGCCAAAAAAAAGAAAAAAGAATGAAGCTACTCTTTAAAACAATTAACTATTCAAAAACTATGTTCACTGATGAAATTAAAATAAAGCCTGTAACGTCATGAAAGTTATGGAAATTATACAGCTGCTTTCATCAGAGACAATTTAAGAGATAATATAGCTTTTAACAGCTTTCTACATGTGAAAAAAGATTTTTCTTTCCCTTTGACCAAATCCTTAACTAAGGAAGGTACAGGGCTTAACTTAAATAAAATCTACTTCAACTTGAATCAAGAAGAGTAATGTATTAACTATAAGGGAAGATAAACTGATCCTTTCTAACAAGCATTTAGAACAAATTTTAAGTCATTAAATCTACAACATTCACCTTTTTTTCCCAGTAGCAGGGTTAATGGCACCCACTATTAGGAAAAAATCCCTGATGCTGGGAAAGACTGAGGGCAGAAGAAGAGGGCATCAGAGGATGAGATGGCTGGACTGCATCACCAATGCAATGAACATGAACTTGGACAAACTCTGGGAGATGGTGAGGAACAGGGAGGCCTGGCATGCTGCAGTCCATGGGGTCGCAAAGAGTGAGACCGACCAGGCAGCTGAACAACAATGTTAGCAAAACTCAGACAGAAGAGGATCAGATGATATGCTTGGAGATACAACCTGTGACCACATAAAAAAATATTAGCCTCATTACCCTATGTAAAATTAGCCTTTTACCCCATGTAAACCAACCACAAAAACAAAGATTGTAAATACTTAAAATACATGTAAAATTGTAAAATCAATTCCTGTTTTTCTAACTACCACATTGCTTATAATCACAGTATCTGGGATATTAATAAAGGGCTAAGATTGCTATAATTACTAATTATTAACATTATCATGTGTTGAGTGCCCACTATATGCATGGTACTACAAAAAATGCTTTTTGTTTAATTCTCATTATCAGGATAGTTAAGGAGGATATTACAAGCTCCATTTTATAGATGACAAAACTAAGGCTACGAAAGATTTCATAAACTGCCTACTGCCTAATTAGTCAATTAGTAAATGACAGAGCCAGGGTTCAAAAGCATGGTCAAACAATCACAGAACTTGGGTTTTCTCTATCCTATCATTCTTCCTCAGAACACAAATGATACTTTTTTCAATTTCTCTATATGGTAGTTACAAATGTACTTCTGTGATCATCAGGCTGTTCTGTGAGATTCTAGGTTGAAAAAAGTTTATTAAATAATACTGGGAGCTAAAATTCCTGATTAAAAAAGTCAGAAGCATCTTTTACTTTTCTGAAGTCAAAGGCAGTCAATCTTAAAAGATGTGAATTTTGCTTTTTTTCTGTGTTCCTGACTTCGTCTTTATTCAGGAGCCAAGCAAGTGTTCTACAGCTTTAAATCCCTTTTCCTCCCTAACTAAACTGGAAAAATCTGATGATAATCATTTTTCTAATTAACTATATAACTTTAATATAAACAGGTTACCATAATTAATATTTTGCTATCTAATCAGAGAACTCAAGACTTTGCTCGTGAATGTAAGGTAGCAACAAGCAAGTAGGGAGAAAGAGTTTGGGTAGGGAGAAAAAGGGAAGGCGCTGAAAGTCAATTATTCAGCAACTCCTTGGTTCACCCATTTAAGAAGACTGGAGTCTTCCTCCTGCCTAACCCCAGACTCCACTGGAAAGGACAAGTGGGAAGGCACGGCCCAGTATTGTCGGGCACCTATTCCCAAGAGCTAGAGAGCAGAGTCAAGTACCCTGCCTCCTAAATCCACATGGCCCTGCCCAGGTTCCCACCCTAGGACTAGCAATTCTCAGGGTGTTCATTTGTATTCTGACATGTTTTCCTGAGTGGAACACAACAAAGGAAGAGTTCTAACAAGCAGGACAAAAAATATGTCCATGCGAGAGTGTTGCAAATAGGATCAACCTCCTTTACATATGTCACGCTAGGAAAACTGCCAAGAATGGCTCACTCCTCTAGACATACTTCCTGCAGATCCACCAGACTCCTCCTCAAACACGTCAGTATTCTCCTCATTCTCCTTAGTCTCAAACCTCCTTTTGCCCTAAGATTTCCAAGTGCATATTTTATATTCTCAAAAATATATGGCAATATGATAAGACATCCTATTTGTCAGTACTTTTATTTCATAGCTGAACAAACAACCTAAAATGCCTTATACAGAATTTGCCTTTAATGAGATTTCTAATATGTTAAATTACTGAAGATAAATTTTCTTTGCAAATAAATTGGTCTTTATTTTCAAAAAATTGTATTTCTTTGTAAATAAAAGATTTATCATTATATCAAGATAAAGAAATATGATAGCAAAAAAATGTTTTTTAATGTAAGGAGTACAACTATATCCTTTCTCCCCAGCCCCACCAATGAAACATATATCAGAGTTCAGAAATTGGCAGAATTTCAGATCCATTCCATACAAATCAAAATTTATTAAACACAACATACGTATTTTGACAAGTCCAAAATAAAATGCAGCTTTCCAAGTACTCTATTAAAAGACCTCTTTTTAAGTTAGTAAGTTTACCTAGGGAACTTTTCTGATAAAAGGAATTCTCCCAGCAAACCAGCAACCAGACACTGGGATTTTTGCACTTTCACAGAACTCCAGATTTTCAGGTAGCACATCTCCACTGGGATTTATTGTACGAGTATTTGGAGAGCAAAAAGCAGAGAAAACATATCAGAAGCTACATATAAAAGACAAAACTTTACTGAAATAGAAAATGAACTTAATTAACTAGTGTTAATTGAACTTCCACTTGTAAAAATAATTTACATGAATATTCTTTGAAATGGGAAAAAAAAGCCTCACTAAATTGTACAGTCAAAAGCAGTTTCTTTGGGATTTAAAAACCACCATTTTTTTCAACAGATTAACAAATCTCACTGTAAAAAGGGTTGAGCAATGAGAGCAATTTGTAGATAAGTATGATTAAATTATGGGTAAATAGTAAGTCAACTGAATAAAGTCCATTTATCAAAAAGCAAGTAATCAAACTAATGTCCACAACTATGAAGAATGAATTTTACATTTTTCCCACACTCTATTAAAGATTTTACATTCTTCATCAGTTAGTAAAGAACCAAATGATCTACATAAAAGTGCCTACCAACTGTACAATAACTTAAAGAACAACCATTCTGGTGGCAGGGATACTTCATTTAACTTAATGCAAGGAATTTAAAAGCTTTCATCCTTGCAACCTTGGTCACAAAAATTAGTAAATTTGTTTTATGAAAAGAGTACCTATGTGTTTCAACTCAAATATGCAATGATTACATGTTTTGTGACCTTCCAAAGATTGAAATTTTTTTCAAAGATTGAAATTTTAATATTAAAAAAATGAAATACAAATAAAAATTTTTCAGAGAGAGAAAAATCTAAAATTCCTGATGCAAAGCTACACCAAAAGTTTATTCACAATTTCATAAAACATTAATGAAAGGGTTACATAAATCTCCTGGAATAAAAATCTTAAAGAGAGCTGTAAGAATCTCTTTGTTTTCAATACTGCTTTCTCTGTTCTTACATCCATTAAAACAGATATAAATTAACTCTTTCTAAATATAAACCATCTAGTCTTATAGAAAAAAAATCAAACCAAGAACAGCAAAATATATACGTATATATTCTCAATATAGCTTTAAATAAGTATGTAGATTACATTTAGGTCCCTCAAACAAGTTAAACTTACAACATATGCCACATCAAGATTATTCTCAAGGGGAAAAACCATCGGAACAAAAGCTCCCACTTAATAAACTACTTTGTAGTTAAAACTCTATCCCAGGTGCATTTAATTGTCCAGTATTATCACCATTTTTCTTCAAAAACCTAGAAATCTAAAATACACAAGTATATTTGGTTCTCTTAAAAATGCTTTTATAGTATATATTTTGTATGAATGGCCATGAAAAACTTAAAAATTCCTTTACTCTCTAAAAAGGAAACACCCTTTTGCTTTTCTCTTCTGAAATGTGTCTTATTTGGTTTTTACTTACTTTCTACACATGAACTTTTCTCAAACCAGTCTCTTTCAGTATTAGTTGTTTACTGTCAATATGTCTGTGTATACTTAGGTTTTTTATAGACTGTGCTTTACAGTATACTGGTAAGAAAAGCTAAAGAAGAGGGCATGAGTGAAACAAAAGTAGACCACATCTGAGAAACACCATTCAATTTCAACTCTCTGCCTCAAATACCCTTCAGTACTCATGCCAAGTATTCTCAATTTCTAAAAAGAAGCACAACACAGTATGATAAAGCAAACACAGGAGAAACCAAATCATCAACTCTAAGAAATTTAACAGAAAGTATCACCACTTGAGAAAGAAATACCACAAAAAGAAAAACAAATAATAAACCCAGTTTCTGGATGTCCCTACTGGAACATCACTTCTACTGCACTCCATAGCTCAAAACAGTTTTACAAACTCTTTTTAGTGTAAAAAATACATTTCACATTGTAACCTAGTACACACATGTACGTCATCCTGGTGGCTCAAATGGCAAAGAATCCACCTGCAATGCAGGAGACCTGGGTTCGATCCCTGGGTCAGGAAGATCCCCTGGAGAAGGAAATGGCAACCCACTCCAGTATTCTTACCTGGAGAATTTCATGGACAGAGGAGCCTGGCGGACATGTATGAGCAAAATTTCCAAAAACAATATTTTTCCTTGCCATGTGTAATAGTAGTCAATTCTGTCCTATTTCATTTATTTGTAATGCTGGTGGTAACCCACTAAATTGACTTTATAGTTACTAATAAAGTATCATCCAGTTCAAAAAACACAGGCTTAAAATAGGGTAAGCAAAAGGAGAAGGGGGCAGCAAAGGATGAGATGGTTAGATAGCAAGCATCATCAACTCAATGGACATGGATTTGAGCAAACTCTGGGGGATAGTGGAGGACAGAGGAGTATGGCATGCTGCAGCCCACGGGGTCGAAAAGAGCTGGACTCGGCTTAGCAACTAAACAACAAAACAGGGTATCCCTTGTAGAGTATTAGGATTTTTTTTTTTTTTCAATTTGCTTCTACCTGTCTAGCAGGTAGACAGGTATTTTAAGGCTGCTACATTATTTTGTTGTTTTATTCGCTGAGTCGTGTCTGATTCTTTTCAGACCCCATGGGCTGTAGCCCGCCAGGCTCCTCTCTCCATGGGGTTTCCCAGGCAAGAATACCAGAGAGGGTTGCCATTTCCTTCTCCAGATCTTCCCGACCCAGGGATGGCAACGTGCGTCTCCAGAAGTGGCAGGTGGATTCTTTATCACTGAGCCACCAAGGAATCCCCTGCTACATTATTACTACTTTCAATAAAGCAAGTGGTTCTTTTAAGAACCACATTTTAATGTTCCCCTGACCAACATAAGTATCACCTGAGAGAAATTCAAACTCTCAGGCCCTACAGTACCAGATACCTACAGTATCAGAAATTCTGGATGGAACCAGCAGTCTGTATTTTAGCAAGTCCTCCAGGTGATTCCAGTTAAAGTTCCAGAACGACGCATTAAAGAATTCAAGCCTTTCTTCATTCTCTACACATTTGTAAAAAATCCAGTATATAGGACTTATTCTGTGCCAGTTACTATTCTCAAAGTTCCACAGATATTAATTCACGTGGAAAAAAAAAAACAACCATAAGAAGTAGGAAGTATCCTTATCCTTATTATACAGATGAAACTTCTTCACAGAGAGGTTAAGCTATCGAAGCTAGGTGGCGGAACCAGAATTCAAACTTATTTCTAATTTGGAGAAAGTAAGCCTACCTGCCTCTTCATGCCTCTCCTCTTCCTGATCAAGTCCCGGTCCTACTCCTTTAGTTCAGCTACTCCTCCTTTTTTCCCATTCAAATTCCCCATCTTGTCCATGTCCTTATTTTCTAACATGATTGCTCTCGTCTTAAACATTTCTTTCCTAAAGCACTGAAATGCAAGTCACAACCTTGCTTTGAGAACCCTTTCTCTGGCCCTAGATGGCATGTTAGTATTATTATGCAGCTGAAGTTTCTTCTATTTCTGAAGTTATTAGAACCTATTAAAGGCCCCCATGTTATTCCTCGTTACCTACTGTCCTGGTCAGTTTCCGCAAGACCACTAGTCTCTTCCTGAGCAACTTTCTCGCTCCCTCCTACGATGCCCTATCTCCTACTCCCTTCCTACAAGGAAACTACTTCTCCCGCCTACCCCCCGAGTCATTTTGCTTGACTAAATCCCCAACTGAGAGGACTTCACTCGGCTAAACCTCTCACTTCTCAAACCCGAGCTACCCCCTCGAGGTTTTGTTGGTGGTTCCCCCCCCCCCCAAAACTCTGCTCTCCCGGGGATCCTCACACACCCAGTTCCCAGTATCTCCCATCGCAGACCAGCGGTGGGGGGCAGGGCGCTCCCGTCCCTCCCCAGGCTGTTCAAGGTCTCCAGCGGTCCGACCAACCGAAGCCCCGCCAGAGCTCCCACAGCGCTGCTCTCGCGGATGGCCGCCTTTCTCAGGAGAATCCCCAGCCCCCTCCCTGCCTCTTTTCCTCGACGCCCTCACTGGGGATCCCAGCCGCCCTCGGCCTCCCTTCTCCCTCGGACCCGGGCCACTCCCAGTCACCACCCCCCCCCCGCCCCCGCCCCACGCCTTCCCCAGCTTTCTCCGCTCGGGCCGCTCCCGGACTTCCCGGGTTCCCCCCTTCTTCCGCACACCTAAAGGTGTCCAGAGTATTCCCGAGTCACCGCGTCCCTCGGACCAGGTCGTAACCGGTCACCCCCTTCTCCGGGACCCCAGATGCTCCTATCTCCCAAAGAAACTACCCCTCACACGCACCGGTTGCCGGTCAGTGTCCCATACCCGACCAGCTAGGCGTCCCGAGGGACCTGCTGGCCTGACCCGCTTGGGTCCGGCCCCGCAGCCTACCTTGCCACACTACGAACTCTGCCGCAGGAGCCGGGCGGCTCTCCCACCAGCCCAGTCAGGGCGAACTCGCCGCCGTCGCCGCCCCCGCCCTGGCCCCGTCCGGGGCCGGGCTGGACCCGCTGTCGAGGCCCCCCTCCGGCTGGCTTCCGCCTCAGGAGCGCCGAGATGGAGTTTCCACCCCCACCCCCCGCGACGGCCCCCAGACCTCAGGCCCGCATTATCCGAACTCACCTGCAGCTGCCGCCGACCAACTCCAGCGCCCCCGCCTCTCTACCTCGGGCGCCAGTAGCCACCTAGCGCCTCCACCTCCCCCATGACAACAGTCCCACCCCATTTCACACTTCCTACCTCGCGATTGGATAGTGGGGCGGCAGCTCTCTGCTCTTATTGGTTTAGTTTACCCGTCCGTCAAAGCTTCCTTACCGCCCCTTTTCCTGACCCGGTATTAGCCCCCTCCCGGACCTGGAGCGTCCTAGACTAAGCTTTAGTTGTAATTGGTTGATGGTTGGACAGTTCAAAGTTCTGATAGGCTACCGCAAGTGTCTGTTAAGTCAACTGGCAAAGGATGGTCGGCTCCGGTTGGTTCGAGCTTGGGCACAGTTTGGTTGCGCAGTAGAAAGCGAGGAAGGGACTGACGCTCAAATCCGACGGGAAGGATTAACTCTTTGTGGTAGAGGTGACTGTAAACTCGTGCCTTTCTCCAACTTTCTCCCAATAAGGAGAAGCTTATCACTGCCAGCTTACCCAGAGGGTAGTACTTACACAAAACAGCAACATTAGAATTTGTGTATAAAAATCGATTACAACTCGGTGAGAGAAACGCTCTATATAGATTAAAATTTCCCCTTGAGGTCCTATGGTGCCCAATTTCCTTGACGTTCTTTCCAGAAGTCTCCATGCTAAAGGGCAAAGCACAACCGTTTATTTAGCAGAAGTCAGTCCACTTTGGTTGCAGTTAATAAATTGAAGTAGCGTGTTACGAGGTCTCCCCCTTCCAGACTCACTCATGGCTGGCTTCTGGGAAATGACCAGGCAGCCACCAGCAAGTTTGGACTAAATGGGCCACAGATTACCCTTGTGATGCTCTGGAAAAGAGAATTCGGCTCTCTGCAACTTGATTTTTATGCTCAGCCGTTCTTAAATAACTCTACTAGATGTGTGTCAGATACTTAACAATTTGTCTTTTTTTCTAAACCTCTCTTCCTAGCAGTCTAAATTAGGACCGTTGAATGAATTGCAGTTCTTTTCTCATATTGGCACAATGCACTAGAATAAATTATTGCGTTTTTATTCATTTGGGTACAAATCACAGTAGGCACTCTTGAGAAATTTGATGTTGCTATAAAAACTTGTGCTCCTAGAAATGTATATCCTTTTTTTTTTTCATTTCAGCTTTTTGCTTTTCTTTTTCACTTCCACCCACTGTTCTTGCTCCTGAATGGCAAAATGCTGGCCTAATTACTCTTTCAATTTCTAAATCAGATTTTAATAAATGTACCTTCCTCACAACTCCACCCAGCATATGTAAACTCAATGGGTCATGAAACATACACTCAAGAATGGATTGGGAAAGTTCAAGGATACTTCCCCCTTAAGCATCCCTTTATGACTGGGGACTTCCTGTGGCACCAAGACTAGACCTTGCCCCTTTCTTATTCCTGCTAACTCTTTGTTCCATATCTCTTCTATTTACCCTTCTGTCCTATTTCAGCAAGCTACAAGAAGTGTAAAACTGTGTGGTTCATTATCTCCCCACCAAAGAAAAAAATTGTCTATTTTCTAACATGTATTTTTAGTCATTTAAATAAACTATATACTTCTATCACCAAACTAAGGGGAAATTATTCCTCCAGTAACTCTACATAACAGTAAGGTGTCTTTTCCTAGTTTTTTCCCAGAACTTTCCTCCCCCTTCTCTCATCCTCACCTTCCAATTTAGAAATAACCTCCCCTTCAATTCAATGACTCATAAAAAGACTGTGAAAGGAAAGCGGAAAAGCCAAAATAACTGCAGAAATGTCTGAATCATTCAATTGAAGGAAAGACCAGACATTGACCATGATAGGATGGCATTCAAGACATAAGGCAAGCCTTAACTAACATCCCATAACAAAAGAAGTAACATGTAAATGTGAAGATGCTCCAGTGAAAAGGAGGTAGCAGTATGTCCGAAGCTTTTTAAGGTATTACCAGCAGCTTTCTTCTCTCTAGTCTTGGCAGTGTGTCCTACCTACCAATTTTAGAGCAAGTTAGAAGGCAGTTAATGTCCTGGCAGATAGAAAACAAGAACGTCATAGGAGGGCATGACCATTATTATGGTACTTTCGGTAATAATGGCTCTTTCACAGTCATAGTGACTATGAACACAGAATTAGGCCAGCCTTACTAAGAAGACTTGCAATGGAAGTTCAGGAACTCAACAAAATTATTATCACAAAACTAGGAAAATTGCCACAAAGTTCAGCTATTCCTTTTATTTCATTGTATCTATTTATTTATTTTCACCACACAACATAGCATGTGGGATCTTAATTCCTCCACCAGGGATGGAACCTGCACCCACTATAGTGGAAGCATGAAGTCTTAACCATTGGACCACCAGGGAAGTCACCCTTCTATTGCATATACTAGAGTGAAAAACTTGGCTTAAAACTCAACATTCAGAAAATTAAGATCATGGCATCCGGTCCCATCACTTCATGGCAAATACATGGGGAAACAATAACTCCAAAATAACTGCAGATGGTGACTTCAACCTTAAAATTGAAAGACCCTTGCTCCTGGAAAGAAAAGCTATGACCAAGCTAGACAGTATATTAAAAAGCAGAGACATTACTTTGCCAACAAAGGTCTGTCTAGTCAAAGCTATGGTTTTTCCAGTAGTCATGTATGGATGTAAGAGTTGGACTATAAAGAAAACTGAGCACCAAAGAATTGACGCTTTTGGTCTGTGGTGTTGGAGAAGATTCTTGAGAGTCTCTTGGACTGCAAGGAGATCCAACCAGTCAATCCTAAAGGAAATCAGTCCTAAATGTTCTTTGGAAGGACTGAAGCTGAAGCTGAAACTCCAATACTTAGGCCACCTCGTGTGAAGAACTGACTCATTGGAAAAGACCCTAATGCTGGGAAAGATTGAAGGCAGAAGGAGAAGGGGGTGACAGAGGATGAGATGGTTGGATGGCATCACTAACTCGATGGACATGAGTTTGAGTAAGCTCTGAGAGTTGGTGATGGACAGGGAAGCTTGACATGCTGCAGTCCATGGGGTCGCAAAGAGTCGGACACGACTGAGCAACTGAACTGAAAAAAAAAAAAAAGGCATTCATATATGTTTTTGTTCATATGTGCATATAGACTTCTATCACTCCCATTCCTTATGAAAATCAGTTAAGAGGGAAAATGTAGTATAAACACATACAACCCAGTAAGAGAGAAAACCTTAAAGAAGGAAGGTTTTAAGGAATATTCTTTGATGCAGCAGAAGGCTATTCTGTTATTGAAGCCCATGCAGTAACTGGAAAAGTTATTGCTTGTACCCTACATTTTGATTTTGTGTCCACAAAGTAATCTTATAATGCAATTACTCCATCCAACTTCTCTTTTCTTTCCTGTGTTAGGTGCTTCTCCACCACTCTCAAGGCCCGCTCTTAAAAAGCAAGGACACTGGAGTCAGGGAGTCTGCAACTCTGTGTTGCGTGGCTGGTTGTGGAGGTGGCACAGATGGTATCTGTGAAGAACCACTTGAGCAAAACCAGCATGGCAGGTGTATTAAAGGCAAAAATAGCCTTTATAAATCCTGATTAAGTGGGAAATGATGGACTCAGAGTGATGGTCCAATATCTAAGTGGTATGGTTTGCCTTGGGCTCTCATATGTGCTGGTGCATTTTGATCTCTTTTCTTTGCTACTCCTCTCTTTGATCATACCACTTTTCAAGGGAGCAAAACCCGAGTGTCTTTACATTTCTATTTTAGTCCAGGAGGACAAACTCACTATGAAAATTCCATTTGGCTGTTTTTGTTTGTTTTGGGGGGGATTTTTTTTTTCCTCTCTGATTTCTGCACATAATTCCAAATGGATTAGAGAAGCAAACAGTCGGTGGAAAAGAAAATCAGTCAGATAAACAGACGAGGGCCAGAGCTGCCTGCTGCTAGCAGTTAGGGGCAAAGTCATAATATTTGATAAGAGATGGTTCCCTGAGTTTAGGATCCCTGAAAGTGGAGGTTGACAGGGATATAGGGGTTGGAGAAAAGGGAGGAAAGAGACAAAAGTGAGACAGAGACAGAGAGAATGAGAGCTGAGAGAGAGAAAGCCCTTGGAGAAGAGGGTAATGAACATGAGAGTGTCAAGAGGCCACAGTCAGAGTGCTGAGACAGCTTAGAGTCCAACCCCCAACCACCCCAGATATGGACTTTACACCAGGTTGCACAATGGAACCAACAAAGTGCAGCCTTTGCCACTGGTTGAAAGGAGAATGGGGCCAGAACTCTACCCTATGGCATCATTGCTCTGTTGCCACCTGGAAATAGCCCTGAGCTCAAAGCCTGCTGCTTTGGCACCAGGCAAAGCCGACAAGGAAGGCTAGATTCCTGCAGCCAGCCAGTGAACGCATCTTCTTTTGATTTCATAAAGGTGACCACTGGCATGAAGCTCTGGGTAAACAAAGGGAAATTTTCTGGAAGAAGATGTTTTTGCCATCCCAAACTGGGGAGCTTCCAACAAAGGGATGTGCCAAGTTGTTTTCCATGCTGGAACAAAGCACTGTGGTTTCAAAATTCAAGACTCTGTTCCTTGGATGGGAAGAAGCAAAAAAAATTTTAAAAGTCAGTGGAAAAGGGTGTCCTTTCAGGCAGAACCATTTGATTTCCAATTCCAGGGCTCATGTGATTTTTAAGTAGCACACCATACCATCTCGTTACTCAATGCAGGCATTTTCATCCTCAAGAAAAGTCCTCTACCCACCTTGCATAGCATAGGTAAGATGGCTTGAGTGCTTGTAAAAGGGACGGGTTGCAGCTCTTAGCTCTGCCATTGTTCTATTGAATGGAGCCCCTGGTTACTATCACCAGATCTATGGGTGGACCAGCCATTCTTCTGCAACAGGGAGTGGACCACTCAAAGCACTTAGCACCATTTAAACTTTTGTCCATCCCAGTTTTACACACACATACGCACACAGTTTCCTGGAAACCTGGCTGTCCTCCAAGGATTTCAGAGAGTAAAATGCCTTCTAGAACTCCCGTTTCCTAATCACTTGGAATCTCATAAGAAAGTAGACCTGAACTCAGACCCTGAAACTAAATGTGTTCAGATCCTGGCTCTGCTATTTCTAGCCATGTGACTCTGGGAAAGTTGATTCATTTACCTAAACTTCAGTTTCTTCATCTACAAAGTGGAATATATATTAGCTATATCTTGCTGGGTAACAAATTATCCCAAAATTTAGTAACTTAAAACAACATTTATTACCTCTGTCTCTGTGGGTCAGAAATCCTGGTGTAACTTAACTGGGTCCTCTGGCTCTGGGTGTCTCACAAGGGTGCGGTCACCTCAAGGCTCAATTAGGATGAACCTGCATCCTAGCTCAGTCATATCATTGTCGGCAGGATTCCTTAGCTCACAAGCTTTAGCCTAAGGCCTTAGATCCTCATGAGCTGTTGGCTCAGGACCTCTGTATGCCTTACCTGTGAATCTCTCCATAGAGCATCTCAAAATGTAGCAGCTTACTTCACCACAGCAAGCCAGCACGAGGGAAAAAGAGAGGGCCAATGAGAGAGAGACTGCTAAAAAGACAGAAGTCAGTCCTTTGCAATCTAATCACAGAAGTGCCATCCCAGTATTCTTGCCACATTCTGTTAGTCAAAAGCAAGTCATTGGGTCCAGCCCACACTCAAGGAAAGGGGATTGCACAACGGTGCAAATACCAGGAGGGGGATTATTGGAGTCACTTCAGAAGCAGCCTAACATATGATGATAATAATAATAATACCTACTTACAGATTTTGTTTAAAGGTTAAAGCAGAGAATGTGTTCAATTCAGAGCCTGGCATATATTATGTACCTAGTATATACAATACTATTCTATTAATTTCATTATTGAGTATATAATGATTGGTTTTCTCTCCCTTCTAGCTACTCAGAGGAAACTTTTATGAGCAATAAGTGAGATAATCGACATAGTTCAGGAAGGACCTGATGCATGGTAAATTCTCATTAATTATTATTAATGTTAATTGTTATTAACATTATATGAGTGTGTGATATCTGTTCCCTTGCCAAGCTAATGGGCAGATATGCAATGTCCAGAATGGTCTTATTTTCAAATATTTTGTCTCATTTATCCACATGTACCCTATACTTGCCAGACCACAATTCCAGATTTGGGGCTCAGAAAATATGAGCAACAAAGCCATGATCCAGTCTAATTTCCTGCCTGCCTTATATTAAGCAAGGCATGCTCAAAACCAGCAAGATTGGGTAATTAAGGCAGCACCTCAAATTTTCAGAAGTCTGAACCTGGCTCCATTAAAGTTCCAGAGAGAGGGGTGTACCCAGAATGAGCAAGGACGTGGCTGTGTGACTTTTGCCCCTTTCACTGGCCACTCTGCAGTCTCCTGCCAATCCCTAACAGGATGAGAGAAAGAGGGATCCTACCAGGCTCTATGGATGGCGTGAGGGCACCCAAAGGGCAGACTGCATCCCTGGACTGGGAGCAGTCAGAATCAAGAGGCTGAAGAGAGAGCAATTTTGCAATTAGAAAGTTGGAAGTAGAAAGCCCAGTTTACAACATGAACGAAAGATCACTATGAGGTTAGAGTGACCAGCAGGGCTGGGTTGAGTGGCTTCCTTATAAAGAAGGAGGATATTGAGGACTGGCCTGTAGCCAGAGAAAATGAGGAACTATTATCAAGGAAACCCCATTATTTTGGCTTTGAGTCATTTCTCAGGGCTCACACATGATTATATTATAAGAAAAATGTGGTGGTGGCAGGGGGTGGAGGGGCAGGGCGAGAACTCCTAAAGCATAAATGATCTTTAAACCAAAAACATTGTAGAAACACAAAGGTCCAAATGCATAGCTCACCTCATCCCATCTTTTCAGGCCAGGAATATCTACTCAAATATTCTCTCCCCCTTCCTCCCTCCACTCTCTTTACATTTGTACAGGTTCTTTCCTTTTGTCAGTGTTCCAGGCAGAAGAAAAAACTATCCTTACAAGGAAATGCCTTAGGATCTTTTCAATTGGAGCTGTTTTCTGATCCAAAGTCACCATCTTAAGCAGTTTTTCTGTGGTGCTAGACCATCAGCGCTCAGTAAATACTCACAGATAATAACAGTTACACTTCTGCCTTCAAATCAAGACACCTGGGCAGGTGGGATTTAAACAGGCCCCTTGATTTTCTGAGATGCCACAACCCTGGCCTCTGCTTCTCTGGGCATGTTCCTAGGTGTTTCCAGATTTGTGCACAGAAGAGCTCAAAGCAGAAGTCGGGGGGAAAGATCTGTGAGGTTAAAGGAGAGGTATGTAGCAACATCAAGTTCCTCTTCCTGTCACTTGTCTCCTCTTCTTCTAACTCTATGTTTCCTCTGGGTTTGAGAAAGAGGAGAATTATAAGTCTCAACACTTCTCAGTAGCCAGAGAAGATCTCTGTCTGCTGTTTTGCAGGATGGCCAATTTTAGAAGGGAAAGAAGGGCTGAGAAGATGAAGACTTGCCCCCAGGAAACCTATCTACACAATAGGGATGATGTGTTTATTTATTCAGCCTTTTCCTCCAGGCAGCCAGAGCAGCAGCCATTTCATTTTGCCCTCAGGAAGTGTATTTAGTAGTAGGCTTTCTTTCTTTTCCTGTTAGTTTCCTGCAAAAGGACATCAGTGTCTTCTCAGAGCCACAGCTGATAGGAAAGGATGTTATTGCTCAAGGGAAGGCAGACAAGCGTATTTCCCGAGTCAGACCCAGATCATCCCCAGGGCCCGGAGGGTGCAGCCTGGGCTGTGGAAATAGAAGAACCTGATTTTCACTCCCATTTCCCTCATGCCATCTTCCTCCCTGAAATACTCTCTAGTGTAACAATAATTACATCTTCCACTTAATGTAGAATTTCACACTTTACCAAGGTAAGCTTCACACTATACAGTAGCTGAGTCGGAGGCACTGTATTTGATGGAGACTGGGATTTACTTTGGGGGGTTACTATTATGTAAAGGGGAAATCATATACCAATCATATAGGTTTACTCTAAGTAGGATGAAATGGCTGGATGGCATCACCAACTCGACGGACATCAGTTTGAGCAAGCTCCTGGAGATGGTGATATACAGGGAAGCCTGGCGTGCTGCAGTCCATGGGGTCATGAAGAGTCAGGCATGACTGAGCACACACACTGAGCATACACACACCCTAAGTTACTGGGTCCCTTTACTGGGTCCTACTCATTCTACAGATCTCACTTTCAAAGTGATAACTACAGCGGGGCCTGCTGACGTCTCCTCTCCCAGGCACCACTGGGTTGGACTCATATATATTGCACTTCTGTTTTGGATACACACATCCCATGAGTAAATTTGCATGGAACTCATCCTCCTACAGCACTGTGATATCAGGAACCCATCCATCCTGCTCACAGTTCCTAGCACAGGGCCTGACCCAAAGTAGTTCACTAAATGTTCGGTGAATGAATGAGTCAGGAGTTGTCACTAGGAGCTGCCTTCCCTCCCTACACCATCATTTATTTTGGGGTGGTGCTATGGGAGTT
This sequence comes from Dama dama, assembly GCF_033118175.1. NCBI lineage: Eukaryota > Metazoa > Chordata > Mammalia > Artiodactyla > Cervidae > Dama > Dama dama. The sequence continues at coordinate 18,892,516 of NC_083692.1, read as the reverse complement.
GTAAAAAAAAAAGCGTGTGCTAATTATCATGTAATGATCACTAGTGGTTAGTAGTAATTCGTAGGTAAAAGCACAGTGGTGGTATATGACTAAATAAAACATTCCACCAGTGTGGAATGTGGCCTTCCCTGCATTATATGCATATGCATAATGTGGCCTTCCCTGCATTATGAATTTGAAATCTCATTTTCTGTCTCCATTGGACCCACAGAGAGATAGGGTCATTCCTTCAGTTGCCAACAGTGGGGAGAGGGAGAACTCAGTTTCCTCTGATTGAGTGAAACCATTCTGGCCTGAAAATTAAATGAAAATGCTGGGCCAGTAGTGGCCCTCTGCTACTTCCCTCTCAGGTTCTTAGATGGATTTCCCCATCACAGGTCTGCACTGAGTCACCCCTGCTCCAGATAAAAAAAATTAAAAAGTCAGCTCCCTCAGGGTGAGTGATGGAAACATAGACGCAGCCTGCTAATCTTCCCATTGTGGGTCAAGGTTCATGGCCTTGGCCCCCTCCTTGGGAACAAAGAGGACAAGCTGAAAGGAAAGACAAGACTTTTCCTTCTCATTCTTTCCTACCTCAAAAGCTCTTGGTCTGTGACTTCCTCTTGTTCTGCAGAGGGGACGTGAGGATGAAGACAGAGGGGAAGAATACCACAGGACAAGCACTTTGATGGGCCTGAGATTGTCAGGGAGCTGTGAATTTGGATGAAGGATTGTAAGACATGAAGAATCCCTAGAGATTCTTCAACAATTCTCACATTCCAAATAACCAAGGCACAGCCCAGTTGCCAGGACACAGGGAACCAGAAATGCAATCAGCGGGTGGTGATGACAGCAAAGAAGCGAGCAGATCCGACACCCCAGCCCCTACGAAGACAGGGAGTGAGTGTTGAGCATGAGACCTTGAATCAGGAGGCCCACACTCTTATTTCCAGCTCAGTCATCAACTGATGGAAGGATCCCACGCCTAAGATGACTGTCAGAGATGTGGCTTAATAGGTTAACCATGGAATGGGCAAATATTTATGAGATGCTTTGAAATCTCTAGATGAAAAGAAATGGCAGGAAAAGCTATTATTATTTTGAGTGTCGACTCATAGAGGAGCCAGCTCATCTTTGAGCTCCTGTATTGGAATCAGAGGCCACAGTATTTTCATCTTGGGTGGAGCAGTCCCTGGAGATCTGTTTTCTAAGAACTTCAACTGAGAGCAAGTTCATTGTTGAAGTCCGCAAGGAATCCAACCAAAAATCTCATCACTGGAGTATTACAAATTTCCAACCAAGCCCCAGTAAGTTTTCTGGGCAAACAGATCCTGGCCAGACCTAACTTGCCTGGAGGCATGCATAGGCTATGACATGGTAACGCTTCTCTTTCCCTGTCACTCTCCTAAGCTTCTTTCTCCTCTTGTTCTTTTTTTTTTCTCTCTTGTTCTTTTTACATGTGCATAAGGCTACTTGGAAACTCTGACTTATCAAAGAATATTTATAGAGATTCCAAGATTAACACACCAATTGTGGTTCTCCACCTACCATTTAGCACCCCCACACACACTTTTAAGGAAGTGGTCAAACCAGACCCTTTTTCATTCTACTTGGCTGGTCTGTGACCCTGGTATTCTACTTTCTCTATTCATTCCCTTGTACACTTTACTGTAAATACTCCTGTCCCCCTACCTCCATTCCAAAGGGTTATGTTAGTCATTGAGTTCTTAAATGAAAGCATATTCTCCTTCCTGGCGTCTCCAATGCTAACAGGCTGACTAGACTCATAACAGGACTTTAACCCAAAACCTTCAACAGTGCTTTCCTTGCCCTGAATGACCTAAGCAGTAATAATCCCAGGTCACAATCATCACAGAAACAGATATTATTTTTCTACTATTGCACTAAGTGGACAAAGGTTGTCTTACTCATGCAGAAGGATCACTTAATAAAGCTAGAGCTGCTTGTAAACCAAAAAAATCTCAAGAATGGGCATGTGACTGCTAGGCATGCTTTAGGGGGTAAGCTAAGTCTATAGTATCACAAACAGCATGGGTAAGACCAACAGGAACTCTGCTCTCAAATCCCCAAATCCTAGGATTACAATGTAACTGACAAACTTTCAGTACTGTTAAGATGAGGACTGATAGAAAGAAAAAGAATATTTCAAGCTATAGGCAAGAAGCGCATGGAACTCAATATCCAATGAAGGAATATAGTCAGAATACAGAAACAATTAGAGCAAACTTGTGAAGTGCAGAAGCACACATGAGTGAACCAGGCAGTCCTATATCAATGTCCCAGGTTCCTCTCCTAGTTTCAGGGATTCTACTTCATTAGATTGGAGTAGGTGTACTTTAGTTTTGCAAAGCTCCACCAAGTGATTCTGATTCCTAACCAGGTTTAAGAAACACTACTTGAATAACCCTTCATCCAAGGTAAGAGGCTATTAAATGGACTATAGGTCTGAGCCAACCTGGTAATCCTTTGGTCCTAATTGGCAGACTGCTTGGTTAGTGAATGACAACTCCGAGACGGATAACAGCTGATGTCTTTGTGACACGGAGCAAGCTCCAGAGTAGCAGTTAGACTTGAGCCACAGATCAAATGTACTAATATAATAGTCCTCTAGTCCCTGGCTCGTTTAGAACCTTTTCCAAGATTTTCGAGACTTTCCCACCTCAGAGATGAATTAACTGGAGACTTTTAGAACAAACTTTGGAAGGAAATATTCAAATCTTCTTACCACTATACAATGCAGACTTCTTTAAACATTTCCCTTGTTTTTTATGCATAGTGCTTAGAATACTAGGCATTTATTCATTCAGTAAATATCCATTTACTAAAACTTAAGCCACATAATCTATGCTAATAGTTTGCTGCTGAGGATATAAGCTAATGTGTGTTTAGTAGCTCAGTTGTGTCTGACTCTTTGCGACCCCCATGGACTGCAGCCCACCAGGCTCCTCTGTCCGTGGGGGTTCTCCAGGCATGAATACTGGAGTGGGTAGCCTTTCGCTTCTCAGGGTACCTTCCCAACCCAGGGATCAAACCCAGGTCTCTCACATTGCAGGCAGATTCTTTACCATCTGAGCCACCAGGGAAGCTGAGGATATAAATAAGCTAACGAGACAGTAGTAAAACAAATGTGAAACAAACGTGGTCTTTAGCTTCACTAGTAACTAAGACGCTCTTAACTTTTAAAATTTTATTATAATGGCTGGGTACAGTGGAACAGCCATCCCAGGATATTCTATGAGGGCAATTTTACTCTCTTAGGAATAGAACATTTCAGTTCTAGATATAGCTCACCTGAGGCTAAAAACAACTATAAAATAAAATGCCCCCTTTTTTCCAAATGTACCTACAAGTAAAGAATAAAATGAACCTCCAGAAGATAAAAATTATGTTTTGTTCACCTTTGAATCCGAATTACCGCATACAGTACCTTGTGCCTAGTAAGGGTCAGTGTTTCTGAATGAGTGAGTGAATGAACGAAGCTTGAATCTCAGTTCTGCTGCTTATTGTACATCCTGTAAAAGGAATCTTTCTGACCCTCTGATTCCTCATAGTTGAGGCAATAACTACCCTGACTACTTGTCATATGATTCGAAATCACATGGTCACTAGCACTGTAGCTGGCATAAGACAGGCAGGTACCCAACAAGTGCTCATGGGGAGGGTACATGGCTGTTATTGAGAAAACAGGGAAATAAAAATTTCTAGGGACCAACTTGTATGGTCAGACTGACACCTGGTGGTGCAGATTTAGAACCTAAACCGAAAGAATAGTCAATTGCTGGTTTGACGCTTAAGTTAGGGAGTAACTAGGAACTAATACGAACTGCTTTACAAGTAACTTTTTTTTTTTTTTGCACACAAGTAACATTTAATCCTCACCAGTGATTTTTCAATCCTGACTGTATGTTAGAATAATCCGTGGACCTTTTATAATATAATATATTGCACCCTCAGAGATTCTGACTGGATTTGTAGGACAGGCTGTCACATTTTTAAAAAGCAATGTTAATATGTAACTGGGTTGAGAACCACTGCAAAAGACCCTTGAGATCATATTATTCTTCCCATTTTACAAATGTGAAAGTAAAATTCAGAATGATAAAGTAATTTCCGCAGACTCACATGGTTACTAGTGTAGCAGAAGGGAATTTGAACATGAGTCTACCATTTTTCTCTACATCACATTGACTTGGCAGAGGCTTTTGGAAGTCTGGTGTGCTCCACTTAGCTTATGCCCATGAAAGACTCAAACTCAGAGGTCCTGTGGAATTCCATGACCCTACGAGGGTGAAGCACTCCAAAAAACAGTTTGGTGTTGAAGGGGTAATATGACCCCAATGAAGGCACTGACTTCCCAAATACTCTCTATAGAATTCCTCTTCTCAAGAGCTTTAAACTCTACTTCTCTGTTGATGGATAAATGAGCAATGTGAGGTTGCTTGATTCTGAATTGAAAAGCTACAAGAGACATTTAATGCTTTCTTTCTTTTCTGAGGTCTGGGATATGTTAGAGAAGTGAAACAGTTTAGTCATCCATTATTGCGTTCCAGGAAACAGCCTCCTATGCAGTTACTGCGTAGCTAAGTAGACATACTTAGCATGTCTGGCCAAACACAGTCAAGGTGATAGGCATCAGCAGGTAAAGAAGAATGAAAGGGTTAAATCCAAACATCTGAGAAGGTGTCCTGAACTGGCCTCCCAAAGAGGTTCTCAGAGGACAGATGGTTTTGAAAGGCATGGGAAGCACATGTCCTTTCCAAACCTACCCTGTAGAAAGTGCCAGCTCAGTCCAAGCCTGGAAAATGAATGGGCTCATTGAGGAAGCCTGCAGCATCTTATAGAGCTGGCTCAATTACTTGCTAGGATGATTTCCCTGGACTTTATGAGGATTATTTCTTCGGTTGGTGTTGGAAGCATATGGGAGCAGGCTGAGGGTGCTGAGTTTCAGCCAAGTGGGCAATAGTCTAGAAACTCACCATCTGAAAAGCCTATACCAGGGATCACAAACTGTCAGCCCAAGGGCAAAATTTAGCTCATAAATGTGTTTGGCACAGTGTTAGCTTTCAGGGTCTTTAATATTTTTAAATTAATGGCCAATATTTTACGCTGGAGAAGTTTTATGCCTTGACTGTCCTGGTTACAACTATTATCCCAGAATCTAGAACAGTGCCTGGAACAGAATAACTCTTTAATTTTTTTTTAAATTTCTATTTCTTAAAAAAAAACCCTATGAATTAGGAATTATTGTCACCATTTTACAACAAATAAAATAAACCTCAGAGAACTAAGTAATTCACCTAAGGTCACATAATTGATAAGCAGCAAAATATTTGGACTCAAGCATGTCGACTTTCAAATCGATGTTCTGGTCACTGCTCCACACTGCCCAGCATCCTGCATTGGTGGGCCTTTCACAGTCATGAAGCCATCTCGGTTTAAACTTTTAAAAACAGCTTAATTGAGATACAATTAACATACTATACAATTTACCCATTTAAAGTGTATGATGTGGTCCAGTGGCTAAGGCTCTATGCGATTCCCCTGCAGCGGGCACAGATTTAATCCGTGTTCAGGGAACTAAGATCCAACAGGCCTCCAGGTGTGGTCAAAAAAAATGTATGATGCAGTGTTTTTTGGTATATTCAGAAGGTTGCACAATCATCACCCCAAGATATTTTTAGAATGTATTTGTTCCCCCTAAAAAACACCCATTAACAGTCAATTCCTGTTCCCTTCTCCAACCCTCCCTCCCTAATTCCCACCTCTCCCAGTCCTAAATAATCTGTAATCTACTTTCTGTTTCTATAAACTGCTTATTATGTAATCTACCACAAAGGAGAGGAGAATATACAATGGGGAAAAGATAGTCTCTTTAGCAAGTGTTCCTGGGAAAACTGGACAGCTACATATAAAAGAATGAAATTAGAACACTCCCTCACTATACACAAAAATAGACTAAAATGATTAAAATACCTAAATATAAGACATGATACCATAAAATTTCTAGAAGAGAAATAGGCAAAACATTCTCTGACTTAAATCATAGCAATATTTTTTGGACCTGTCTCCTAAGACAAAGGAAACAAAAGCAAAAATAAACAAATGGTTCTTAATCAAACTTACAAGCTTTTGCATAGCAAAGGAAACCATCAACGAAATGACAAGACAACCTATGGACTGGGAAAAAATATTTGCAAATGATACAATTGACAAGAGGTTAACATCCAAAATGTACAAACAGCTTATACAATGCATTAAAAAAAAAAAAAAACACAACCCAATCAAAAAATGGGCAGAAGACCTAAAGAAACACTGCTCCAAAGAAGAAATACAGATGGCCAACAGACACATGAAAAGATGCTCAACGCTGATAATTATTAGAGAAAGACAAATCAAAACCACATACTGACCAGCATGGCTATCATCAAAAAGTCTGTTAAAAAAACAAATGCTGGAGAGAGTTGGAGAAAGGGGATCTCTGCTACACTATTGTACATGCATGCGTGCTAAGTCGCTCAGTCATGTCTGACTCTGTGTGAACCTGTGGACTGTAACTCACCAGGCTCCTCTGTCCGTGGGATTCTCCAGGCAAGAATACTGGAGTGGGTTGCCATGCCCTCCTCCAGGGGATCTTCCCAACCCTGGGACTGAACCTTCGTCTCTTACGTGTCCAGCATTGGCAAGCAGGTTCTTTATCATTTGTGCCACTAGTGCCACCTGGGAAGCCCCCCTGCACTACTGGTGGGAATGTAAATTGGTGTAGCTGCTATGGAAAACAGTATGGAGTTTCCTCAAAAAGCTCAAAATAAAGCAGCCACATGATCCGGCAATTCCACTGCTGGGCGTGCAACTGAAAAGTTGAAAACTCTGGTTCAAAAAGATACATGCACTCCAATGTTCATAGCAGCACAATTTACAATAGCCAGGACATGGAAATAACCCAAGTGCCCTTCAGCAGACAACTGGTTTAAGAAGGAACACACACACACACAAAATTTGTCTACTTTGAAAATTTCATATAAATGAAATCATACAATATATGGTCTTTTGTAACTGACTTCTTTCACTTAGCATAAGTTTCAGCCAGGTTGTAGCATTTATCAGTACTTCATCATTTTTTAAACATTGAAGTATATTGATTTATAATGTGTTTGTTTCAAGTATACAGCTAAGTGAATCAATTATACATATATATTCTTCTTCAGATTCTTTTTCATTATAGGTTATTAATGATATTGAATATAGTTCCCTGTGCTATGTAAGTTTTTATTGTTTATCTATTTTATATATGTGAGTGAGTGAGTGAAATTTGCTCAGATGTGTCCAACTCTTTGTGACCCCTTGGACTGTATAGTACATGAATAGTCTAGGCCAGAATACTGGAGTGGGTAGCCTATCCCTACTCCAGAGGATCTTCTTGACCCAGGAAGTGAACCAGGGTCTCCTGCATTGCAGGTGGATTCTTTACCAACTGAGCTATCAGGGAATCATTTTACATATAGTAGTGTGTATCTGCTAATGCCAGATTCCGAACTAATTCCTCTCCACCTCCTTTCCCCTTTGGTTACCATAAGTTTGTTTTCAATGTCTGGTGAGTCTATTTCTGTTTTTTTTTTTTTTTTTTTAATAATTTCTGTTTATTTATTTATTTATCTTTGGTTGTGCTGGGTCTTCGTCGCTGCAAGGGCTTTTCTCTGGGTGCTGTGAGTGGGGGCTCCTCTCTAGTTGCAGCACACAGGCTGCTCATTGCAGTGGCTTCTCTTGTTGTGGAGCGTAGGCTCAGCAGTCGTGGCACATGGGCCCAGTTGCCCTGCAGCACGTGGGATCTTCCTGGATCAGGGATTGAACCCGTGTCTCCTGCATTGGCAGGCGGATTCTTTACCACTGAGCCATCAGGGAAGCCCTATTTCTGTTTTATAAATAAGTTCATTTGTATCATTTTTTTTAGGTTCCACATATAAGTGATATCATATGATATTTGATTTCTCTGTCTTCCAAACTTCATTTAGTATGATAATCTCTAGGTCCATCCATATTGCTGCAAATGGATCATTTCATTCTTTTTACGGCTGAGTAATATTCCATTGTATGTATATGTATGGGCATGCATATATATATATATCTCAATCTTCTTTATCCATTCATCTGTCATCACACTAGTACTTCACTACATTTTATTGATGAGTAATATTTTATTGTATGGATAAATCAAAGTTTATTTATCCATCTGTCAGTTGATGGACATTTGGGTTGTTTCCACTTCTTGGCTATTATGAATAGTATTGCTAAAACATTCATGTCAATTTAGATTTTTGACATTGTTTCAAAAGTTCGTCATTGTAAATTTTTGTGTTAAAAAACAATAGTTTAAGTGTACACTTTAAAAACCTACCATATTTTTAAAAATATCATTCTGGTACTTAATTTTTAAATATATAGCTGAAATCTCAAAAAAGTGGGAGTATCCAGCTCACTCTTGACTTCTGAGAGGCTCTGATGCTGCCTCCAACAAATGAGCCCATTTTATCAACCAAGACAACAAATTTCTCAGAGTCAGAAAAACTGTCTTGTACTTCTTGGGATATCCATGATGCCTCAATAATACATGCATTTGGTAACTATTTGCTGACAGTATAGTTCTAGAAATGATAGGGTGGAGTGGGAGGATTAAGTGATAACCAGTGGGAGGCTGTGGGAGGGGAGAGAATAAATTCTAACAGGTGTTTTCTTTCTGAGTCACCAACTCCTTTTCACTGCTCAGGAAATTTCTGTTGATGTAGTTCACTAGGAATGCTAACAGATGGTATGTGTAAACTAGTAAAGACATGAATCTTGATGGAAAAATGGAAAATTTCTCTAGCTCTTGGCCAGGAGAAGGTCAGCATGGTGTTTCTTGAACAAGCTGGACTAAGCAGAAGCTTCCTTTTCACAGTAGGATTGGCAGCAGTCCTTTGTCTAATTCGACCTATGGAGTTAGTGAATGTCTGTGGCAGAAGAAAGGAGAAGAAAGATGAAAATAGGAGCAATGGAAAGATGACAGCCGAGACATTCTGGTTGGGAAGAGAGTCTTACAACAGCCTCAGCCTGGAAGGACAGGCAAGGATTTGTGGGACCTCTGGAGTATTTTGTCATTATAACATTTTATTAATATGAATAGATTCAGTTTCCCTAGTGGCTCAGATAGTAAAGAATCTGCCTGCAATGCAGGAGACCCAGGTTCGATCCCTGGGTCAGAAAGATCCCCTGGAGGAGGGCATGGCAACCCACTCCAGTATTCTTGCCTGGAGAATTCCATGGACAGAGGAGCCCGGTGGGCTACAGTCCCCAAGGGGTCACAAAGAATCAGACACAACTGAGCAACTAACACACACACACACAAAGTACAAGGGTAAGGAGATGGATGTCCAGCTTCTTAACTGTGAAGTAACAAGTGAACCGATTTGGAAACAGGAGCTGAAAATGGAGCCTTCAAGCACCCCTGCCAAGTTCCTTCCTCCAGCTTTTCTCCTGTCTTTTCCCCAGCCTGGAGGATCTTCTCCCCTCTCTAAGGCTCTTGCTGTCTCTGAGATCCAAGACTATGGCAGCAGCCGCCTCCCCTGGCCTCCCACAGCACATCTGCAGTGTACCGCACAATTCCTACTAGACTAAGCATATTGTCTGTGAGAGGTTCTTCAATGTGTGTCATAAAATCACTCAAAGACAAGGGTGATTTCTGCTGCTGCCCTTCCCACAGTACAGATAGCCTAACAGACCCTCTGTTTGGCCTTGCTGACCTACTGAAGAGTTCAGTTCCGCCCTCTTGTTCCTGCCAGTGATGCAGAGAGCACAATAAAGTCCTTTCATTATGAAGTGAAAGGCAGAGATACAGGGGCTGAAAAAGTACTCACACAGAATTATTTATTGTCTCAAATGTCTCATGGCAGCCAGATCTTGGAATCTTCAGATTTGATAGATGTGGAAATGACTTTGATATATGTGGTGGTGCTTAATGGATTAGTGTTTCACTGGGATGAAGTGTGTAAATTAACAAATAAAAACATGGGTTACATGAAACCAGAAAAGGGAAGATTTTCTTTTTCATACTTAACTGATATTCCCCAAAGTTCTTTTTTCCCTCCATGTTCCATAGCTGCTAGGAGTTCACAGTGGAAATTATTGCTTTTCATATTTCTGATTATAATAATGCACCAGAAGAGAGGATCTGATCAGAAGAAAAATAGAGTGAGATTCATATTGCCTTTATTTTACAATAATCACTGAATGTCCCAAAGCTATTTAGGGTGTAAATAGCAATCAATATTTTGGAAAGAAAGCTGGATTCACACTACTGTGAATTCTGGATATTTCCTCTTCCATGGCAAGTTTAGGGGTACTGTGTGCTCTTAGAGGATCCCAGCTTAGGATACAGATACAGTTTGTAACTCTCCCATGATTTCTAAATCTTTTAAGCATTAACTATACTGAGGCTTGTAAGAATTGCTGATCAGCCTTGTGAAACTGCAGCAATGTTTCACAGAGAACTAAAAGTGTTCACACCCATGCACACAATACAAGGCGGGAAATATTGTACTGACTCTGCTTTCTTATGAAAGTCCTGTGACATGGCTTCCTCATTGCCTTGTGGGCTGCAGTTAAAGAGCTTGCTTTAGAACAAGACTAAACTTGTGGATAGAAAACATCACCTATGACTTTCTTTCCCAGATTAATGGGATTCTAGTCTGGGTTTCAAAGGGCTCTTTGTATACCTTGCAAAAGATTCTGGGTCTTTGAATATTTCTGTTCTAGTAAAATTTGGAGTTCTGACCTATACTTTGTATATGACTTTCCTGGGTTATGGAAAAATATGCAGTCACCTAGCGTGATGTCAATTTTCTTGAACCCTCTGTGTATATGGTGCAAATTAAAAAGCCAGGTCAAAAAAAAAAGCCAGGTCAGCATTAAATAGATTTTTCTTTATAAACATAATGACAAAGAGATTATACAACATCAGGTAAAGAGAAGAATGTGACTAAGTCCACTGCTGCCTGTGTCTTGGAGCAAGAGAAGGGCTCATCCTAGAAATAATTACCTTTACTTCAAGGGGAAAAAGTCCTGGGAAAAACTTCTGAGTTTTCACTTAGCTTGAGAACTTGGTCGTCATATCCAAATGGTCCCATTGCAATCCTTTTTTCCCGGGCAGTGCGTAGGTCTTTGACAAGTGATGAGCGACCTCTGCGTCTTGTGTTTAGGCCCAGGACTGAACTCTGTGACCAGGGATTTGGTGCGCAGGGCCTCACAGACTGCAGAGAAATATTAACATGTGAACACATATGCCAAATGTGGTCCTCATGTGACAGGTAGATCCAAAGACAAAGCCTCTTCAGCCATAGTTCTATGAACCACCATCATAAATAAGAGAATTGAATCTATAAGTTCAAGACCTGACTCTTTTGATCCCAGTTATCAGCCTAATGGGGAGAATATGCCTGAATTGCCCACCCAAGTCTTGGACCTTCACATGGTGATCTTTGGGGAGAGACTGGGTTTTCTTTATCTTTACTGTTATGCAGAAGTAGCAGCAGCTATGGGAACTATAGTAGCAATGATTAAAGAGCTTTATTCCTCAGATGTGCTGGGATAGGTTCAATCAGAGTGAACAGCCCCTGGGGACACAACACTGATCTCTTTTCATTTTATAAACCATTGTAGTGATGGTCAGGGTTAAGTTTGTACTTAGGTTAAAGCATTCCCAGGAGTCTAGGCTGTTCTAATATCAACCTGAGTTTCTGTATTACTCTATGGAATAAAAAGAGTGATATCTATCTCATTCCTAAATGTATTCTTAGGGTCAAAGTATAAACGGAATCCCATTTACAAAATGTCTAAATATATACATGCTATCAATTAAGCTAACAAACTGTTAAATAAAATATATTCTATCACCTACCTTGGGAAAAAGACCATTTTGAATTTGGAAATTTTACATTTTTTGAAGTTTTCCTGTCTGTTTGTTTTTTTAACCAGAATGTGATGGTGCAGGAAAACTGCACTGTAAATAAATGCACCATATGTTTTTCTTTTGTAATAGGAATCAAGCAAAATAGTACACATTAGAATTGTGTATTTGCAGGAAACAAACCTATACTGGTACTACAAACAGTGCATTTGCCTTTGTGCATGGCATGTATCTTCCAGTTTCATTAAATAAATAGGAACAATTTTGTTATGATGTCTGATGAATTTAATGAGATTGTTTCTGGTTTTTATATACTTAAATATTCTCTAATTAATCTTAAAAGTTTAACCCCAGAGTTTTATATATGCCTATTTACATATTTGCAGAAAGAATACTGGGTCTTGTATAATATTTCTTACTTCACAAATAACTTATAATTTCAGCTGCATATTATATTGTATTTTTGCTATTTAAGTAGTAAGAACCAACACATTTATTATCTTGTTTTTTATTAATTAAAAAACTGAATAAATACACTATGATGGGCTATATCATTTTAATTTTGACTTTCAAGATGTATTTGTCAATCATTTTTATTATATTCTTTGAATATTATACTTGAAATGAAAAATGATGGGACTTTCATGGTGGTCTAGAAGCTAAGACTCCACATTCCCAATGATGGGGTCCGGGTTTAATTCCTGGTCAGGGGACTAGATTCCACACGCCACAAATAAAAGTTTGATTGCTGCAACTAAAAATGAAACTACACACTGCAACTAAGACTCAAAGCAGACAAATAAATAAATATTTTAAAAAATAAAACTGAAATCATGATAAAAAGTAAATCTTACCTGCACATGAATGTTTGTAGCAGTTTTATTCATAATCACTATGAATCACGAAAAACTAGAACCAACCTTCAATTCAGTTCAGTTCAGTCACTCAGTCATGTCCGACTCTTTGCGACCCCATGAACCGCAGCACGCCAGGCCTCCCTGTCCATCACCAACTCCCAGAGTTTACTCAAACTTATGTCCATCGAGTTGGTGACGCCATCCAGCCATCTCATCCTCTGTCGTCCCCTTCTCCTCCTACCCCCAATCCCTCCTAGCACCAGGGTCTTTTCCAATGAGTCAACTCTTAGCATCAGGTGGCCAAAGTATTGGAGTTTCAGCTTCAGCATCAGTCCTTCCAATGAACACCCAGGACTGATCTCCTTTAGGATGGACTGGCTGGATCTCCTTGCAGTCCAAGGGACTCTCAAGAGTCTTCTCCAACACCACAGTTCAAAAGCATCAATTTTTTGGCACTCAGCTTTCTTCACAGTCCAACTCTCACATCCATACGTGACCACTGGAAAAACCATAGCCTTGACTAGACGGATCTTTGTTGGCAAAGTAATGTCTCTGCTTTTTATTTTTTTTCCTGCGCCAATTGCTTTATTATTTATTTATTTATTTTAGTTCTACTACAATAGTTTTTATTCTATTTTATTTTTTTCCATTTATTTTTATTCATTGGAGGCTAATTACTTTACAATATTGTAGTGGTTTTTGCCATACATTGACATGAATCAGCCATGGATTTACATGTGTTCCCCATCCCGATCCCCCCTCCCACTTCCCTCCCCATCCCATCCCTCTGGGTCTTCCCAGTGCACCAGCCCTGAGCACCCATCTCATGCATCCAACCTGGGCTGGTGATCTGTTTCACCCTTGATAGTATACTTGTTTCAATGCTGTTCTCTCTGAATATCCCACCCTCGCCTTCTCCCACAGTCTAAAAGTCTGTTCTGTACATTTGTGTCTCTTTTTCTGTTTTGCATATAGGGTTATCGTTACCATCTTTTTAAATTCCATATATATGCGTTAGTATACTGTATTGGTCTTCATCTTTCTGGCTTACTTCACTCTGTATAATGGGCTCCAGTTTCATCCATCTCATTAGAACTCATTCAAATGAATTCTTTAAAAATATGGAATGCTTCACAAATTTGCTTGTCATCCTTGCGCAGGGGCCATGCTAATCTTCTCTGTATCGTTCCAATTTTAGTATATGTGCTGCCGAAGCGAGCACTGTCTCTGCTTTTTAATATGCTATCTAGGTTGGTCATAACTTTCCTTCCAAGGAGTAGGCGTCTTTTAATTTCATGGCTGCAATCACCATCTGCAGTGATTTTGGAGCCCCCCAAAAAATAAAGTCTGACACTGCTTCCACTCTTTCCCCATCTATTTCCCATGAAGTGATGGGACCAGATGCCATAATCTTAGTTTTCTGAGTGTTGAGCTTTAAGCCAACTTCTTCACTCTCCTCTTGCACTTTCATCAAGAGGTTTTTTAGTTCCTCTTCATTTTCTGCCATAAGGGTGGTGTCATCTGCATACCTGAGGTTATTGATATTTCTTCTGGCAATCTTGATTCCAGCTTGTGCTTCTTCCAGCCCAGCGTTTCTCATGATGTACTCTGCATATAAGTTAAATAAGCAGGGTGGCAATATACAGCCTTGACGTACTCCTTTTCCTATTTGGAACCAGTCTGTTTGTCCATGTCCAGTTCTAACTGTTGCTTCCTGACCTGCATATAGGTTTCTCAAGAGGTGGGTCAAGTGGTCTGGTATTCCCATCTCTTTAAGAATGTTCCACAGTTTATTGTGATCCATACAGTCAAAGGCTTTGGCATAGTCAATAAAGCAGAAATAGATGTTTTTCTGGAAATCTCTTGCTTTTTCAATGATCCAGCAGATGTTGGCAATTTGATCTCTGGTTACTCTGCCTTTTCTAAAACCTTCAATAGGTGAATGGAAAAACTAACAGTGGTACATCCATATGATGAAATATTATTCACAGACAAGAAAGAAGCTCTCAAGCCACAAAAAAGTATGGGTAATCTTGAATATATATTGCTAAGTGAAAGAAGTTAGCCTGAAAAGGCTACTAATATATGATTTTAATTATATGACATTCTGGAAAAGGCAAAATAACAGAGATAATAAAAAGATCATTGATCGTTGGGTGTTTGAGAGGAGGAAGAGAGGATGGAAAAGAGGAAGCATAGAAGATTTTTAGGGTGGTTAAACTATTCTCTATGATACCAAAATGGTGAATACAAGGCATTATGCATTTGTTAAAACCTATAGAACTATACAGCAAAAGAATGAATCTCAATGAATACCAATTTTTTAATAAAATCATTTAGGAGGTCAGGGAGTCCCAGGAAGAAACCCAGACTATGGTAAGAGACTATAATTGTAACCTCAATTTAAATACATATTTTTGTTACAGATAGTGTGATGATGATAAAAAATATTTTCAAGCATAAATATAGAATATATTAGAATAAACTTCTGTGTGGAACTCATTTAAAAATAGAAAGTAAGTTTAAAAAAATTTAAACTTTCAACTTCAAAGAAGAGCTTATTTATTTTACAATTTTTAGTATGGATAGTATATGTGTGCTAAGTTGCTTAAGTCATGTCTGACTTTTGCAACCCCACGGTCTGTAGCCTGCCAGGCTTCGCCATCCATGGGATGCTCCAGGCAAGAATACTGAAGTGGGGAGAAGGAAATGGCAACCCACTCCAGTATTCTTGCCTGGAAAAGTCCATGGACAGAGAAGCCTGGTGGGCTGCAGTCCATGGGGTTACATGACCGAGCATGTGTGCATGAGGGTGGAGGGAGATGGGTTGGTAGCAATAAACTGGTAGAACTAAAAAAAAAAAAAAAAGAATACTGGAGTGAGTTGTCATTTCCTTCTCCAGGGGATGGATGGTAGGTACCAAACTGTTAGAGATCTCGTTGGATGTATTCTTGAAGTGATATAACAACTAGTTAAAATATCAATATATAATACTAGAATATGTAGATGTTAGAAATTAGACTCTGTCTACTTAAACTTAAAAACATTTTAAAAAATTACTTATGTATTATTTATTTTTGGCTGTGCAGGGTCTTTGTTGCTGTGCGTGGGCTTTCCCTACTCTCTAGTTGCAGCGTGTAGACTTCTCATGTCGAAGCTTCCAGGCTCTAGAGCACAAGCTCAATAGCTGTGGCACAGAAGCCGAGCTGTTCTGTGCTCAGGTCTTTCTGGATCAGGGATGGAGCCTGTGTCTCCTGTGTTGTCAGGCAGATTCTCTACCATTGAACCACCAGGGAAGTCCTTAAAAACATTTTTGATGTTGATGAAAAAAAGGTGAAGAGGTGACATAGTTTTTCACAATTCTTTTAGTGTGATCATAGCAAAAGAGTTGAAAGTTCAACATCCTGGACAGCATCTTACTGCAGGACTTTGCAGACTTTTTCTGTGAAGGGCCAAATAGTATATATTTTATGCTTTGCGTGTGAGACAGCCTGTGTCAAAACTACTCAACTCTGCTGTTGTAGCATTAAAGTAGCCCCAGGGAGTCTGCAATGAATGAGTACAATATAAACTTCCAATACAAGTTTATATGTTGGCACCGAAATTTGAGCTTTGTATAAATTTTACATCACAAAATATTGTTTTTCTTTTGATTTTTTTCAATCAGCCATTTAAAAATAAAAAAATCATTCTTAGTCCACAGGAGTCCTCCCAGATTTGGTTTGAGGATTATTACAATACGTTGCTCCCTGCTTTACAGTAGTTTGGTAAAACAGTGTTCCAAATTAGTAAGAGTCAATATTCTCAAAGTTAGCCTGGAGTCTGTCACATTTGCCAAAGCAAAGTGCTATATCCTTGAGACTTTAAGCCAAGTAATTCACATTTGATCTTAGCCAAAAGGCCGAGAAGCAATAAGCCAAGTAATTCAGAAATGTATAAATTTAAGCATGTAAGTTCTTCTATTGCCAATAATGCCATTCCCCAAAGGCAACCTCTGACGTCAGGTATTCAACTGTGCACACAGACACATATATAACATAAGTAGTTTTAAAGAACTATATATAAATATACATGGATTACATTTTTAACAACAAAAAGGGACAACATACATATTGTTCTGCAATTTGATTTTTCAATTACAATATATTTTCAACATCTTTCCTAGTAAGTTTTTAATAAGAATTCTTGATCCTTAGTACATTTGAGCCATTTTCAATTTTGAACTGATAAACAATGAGCATAAGTATCTATATATATGTTTGTACACATGGGTGAATATTTCTGCTGGATAGATTCTTGGAAGTAGTATTGATATTACTGGATCAAAGATATTCAGATTTTATATTGATGAAGTCATCCAAAAGTTTATCCTGGGGTTTCTCAACCTTGGTACATTTCAGTTCAGTTCAGTTCAGTTCAGTTGCTCAGTCGTGTCTGACTCGTTGCGACCCCTAGGACTGCAGCACACCAGGCTTCCCTGTCCATCACCAACTCCCGGAGCTTACTCAAACTCATGTCCATCAAGTCAGTGATGCTATCCAACCATCTCATCCTCTGTCATTCCCTTCTCCTCCTGCTTCAATCTTTCCCAGCATCAGGGTCTTTTTCAATGAGTCAGTCCTTTGCATCAAGTGGTCAAAGTAATGAAGTTTCAGCTTCAGCATCAGTCCTTCCTTCCTATGAATATTCAGGACTGATTTCCTTCAGAATTGACTGCTTTGATCCCCTTGCAGTCCAAGGGACTCACAAGAGTCTTCTCCAACACCACAGTTCAAAAGCATCAATTCTTTGGTGCTCAACTTTCTTTATAGTCCAACTCTCACATCCATACAAGACTACTGGAAAAACCATAGCTTTGACTGGATGGACCTTGGTCAGCAAAGTAATATCTCTGCTTTTTCCTTTTTTGTTTTTTTCCCTTTATTTATTTTTTTCAGTGGGTTTTGTCATACATTGATATGAATCAGCCATAGATTTACACGTAGTCCCCATCCCGATCCCCCCTCCCACCTCCCTCTCCACCCAATTCCTCTGGGTCTTCCCAGTGCACCAGGCCCGAGCACTTGTCTCATGCATCCCACCTGGGCTGGTGATCTGTTTCACCATAGATAATATACATGCTGTTCTTTCAAAACATCCCACCCTCACCTTCTCCCACAGAGTTCAAAAGTCTGTTCTGTACTTCTGTGTCTCTTTTTCTGTTTTGCATATAGGGTTGTCGTTACCATCTTTCTAAATTCCATATTTATATGTTAGTATGCTGTAATGTTCTTTATCTTTCTGGCTTACTTCACTCTGTATAATGGGCTCCAGTTTCATCCATCTCATTATAACTGATTCAAATGAATTCTTTTTAATGGCTGAGTAATATTCCATGGTGTATATGTACCACAGCTTCCTTATCCATTCATCTGCTGATGGGCATCTAGGTTGCTTCCATGTCCTGGCTATTATAAACAGTGCTGCGATGAACATTGGGGTGCACGTGTCTCTTTCAGATCTGGTTTCCTCAGTGTGTATGCCCAGAAGTGGGATTGCTGGGTCATATGGCAGTTCTATTTCCAGTTTTTTAAGAAATCTCCACACTGTTTTCCATAGCGGCTGTACTAGTTTGCATTCCCACCAACAGTGTAAGAGGGTTCCCTTTTCTCCACACCCTCTCCAGCATTTATTGCTTGTAGACTTTTGGATAGCAGCCATCCTGACTGGCGTGTAATAGTACCTCATTGTGGTTTTGATTTGCATTTCTCTGATAATGAGTGATGTTGAGCATCTTTTCATGTGTTTGTTAGCCATCTGTATGTCTTCTTTGGAGAAATGTCTGTTTAGTTCTTTGGCCCATTTTTTGATTGGGTCATTTATTTCTCTGGAATTGAGCTTCAGGAGTTGCTTGTATATTTTTGAGATTAATCTTTTGTCTGTTTCTTCATTTGCTATTATTTTCTCCCAATCTGAGGGCTGTCTTTTCACCTTACTTATAGTTTCCTTTGCAGTGCAAAAGCTTTTAAGTTTCATTAGGTCCCATTTGTTTAGTTTTGCTTTTATTTCCAATATTCTGGGAGGTGGGTCATAGAGGATCTTGCTGTGATTTATGTCGGAGAGTGTTTTGCCTATGTTCTCCTCTAGGAGTTTTATAGTTTCTGGTCTTACATTTAGATCTTTAATCCATTTTGAGTTTATTTTTGTGTATGGTGTTAGAAAGTGTTCTAGTTTCATTCTTTTACAAGTGGTTGACCAGTTTTCCCAGCACCACTTGTTAAAGAGGTTGTCTTTTTTCCATTGTATATCCTTGCCTCCTTTGTCAAAGATAAGGTATCCATAGGTTCGTGGATTTATCTCTGGGCTTTCTATTCTGTTCTATTGATCTATATTTCTGTCTTTGTGCCAGTACCATACTGTCTTGATGACTGTGGCTTTGTAGTATAGTCTGAAGTCAGGCAGGAATATCTCTGCTTTTTAATATGCTGTCTAGGTTGGTGATAGCTTTTCTTCCAAGGAGCAAGCGTCTTTCGGTACATGTAGGTATATTTAGTACATTTAGGTCTGGGTCTGCATAATCCTTTGTTATGGCACTGTATCACAAATTATAAAATGTTTAGCAGCATCTCTGGCCTCTATGCATTAGATGCCAGTAACAGCTCCCCTGTTGTGATAAACAAAAATGTCTCTTGGTATTGTCAAATGTTCCCTGGGAAGGAGGTGGCGGGGGCCGGTTAGAAAATCATCTTTGGCTGAAAACCACTACTCCGGACATTTGTTTTCTTTTATGTTCCTTAAATTTCTTTTTCTCCCTATCCCCTTTTCAATAACTTATCATGTTATCCTTCCTTCAAAAAAGAAAAGTGCTTCAGGGAATTTGTGATTTAGTATATATCACCCCTCTGTCATGGGCTAAAGTGTGTCTCTTAAAATTCATGTGTTATTCATAAATCCTAACCAGTAACTCAGAATGTGACTATATTTGGAGACAAGTTCTTTAAAGAGGTTATGAAGCTAAAGTGAGATTTTAAGAATGGACCCTAATCCAATATGACTGATGATCTTATAAAAAGAAGAAATTTGAACACAGACTTGTACAGAGGAAAGACCATATGAAGATTGGGAGAAGCCAGTCATCCACAAGCCAAGGAGATAGGACCCAGAAACCAGTCCCGGCAAAACTTTGATCTCAGACTTCCAGCCTCTAGAATTGTGAGAAAGTAAATTTCTGTTGTTCAAGTCAGCCAGTCTGTGGTACTTTGTTATGGCAGCCCTGGCAATCTAATATATCTTCCCAATGGGGGGAGGCGGGGGAAGAATGAATGAAAAAGGCAAAGACTAATAGCAACAGTTAGAACTGGACATGGAACAAGACTGATTCCAAATAGGAAAAGGAGTATGTCAAGACTGTATATTGTCACCCTACTTATTTAACTTACATGCAGAGTGTCGGGAGCCGCCGGGACGTGCCCAGGCCGTGACAAGGTCACGGGACGAGAGAGGAGCCTGCAAGGCAGCTCTTCCCCTTGAGGTCACCCTGGGAACCCAGTTTGTCCCCTTTCTCTTTCTGTCTTATTGTTATTGTGCTTTCTACTAAATCTTGGAAGTGTAATATGTAGTCATCGGGCCTCCCCGGAATGGCCCAAGCCGAGGGTATGGCTATGGGCAGACATAAGGAAAAGGCCACAGGCATAGTTTGGCTGCTTGCTTAGAAGATTATAATGTACTAGATTAGAAAAGAGTAGAGACATTTAGATTCAGAAGTAGATGTACTGCTTCAGTTTACTTGCTCTTTGGTCAAGAGGGTTTTCATTGTTGCTATTTCAGTGCTGCTATTTGTCCACTGTTTCCATTCCCTTAACAAACATAGAATATTACAGGTGTTTTTGTAGAATTAGAAAATGTGTAACATAGGATTTCAATAGCATAAAAGATTTATATTAACCAGCCTCACTGCCATTACCTCACTATTAATAGAGGTGTTTTGCTGCTTCAGAGGTGTTTTGCTGCTTCATAGTTAAATATTGTAGATTGAGGTTTTGTGGTCTCAGACAAAGAAAAATATCAAGGTTTTCTCATGGTACTATTCTCAGAAATGTCAAACATGTTTTTCATAACCCTTCCCATGTATTGTTTTATTGTCCAAAGAATTCATATTATATCTGGAATCTATGGAACATTGTTTTTGTCAGAGTGAAAATATTAGGCCATTGAGGCAAGAAGACTATGTACTGGACATACAAGGAAAAAACCCTGTAATCGAGATTGTTCCAGATGAAGTCATTGGAAAAGATATGAGGGAAAATGTTGACGGAAGTATGAAATCAACATCTGATGTAACATGGGGTGGTGGTAAGGGGGAGGCAAGAAAAACAATTCTATATAATCTGTGCTGTTAAAAAATAAACAGAGAGAGTTCTTGCATTGCAACCAGAGTCCATGCACTTCTTTTCGCCGACGCCACTCATCCCTTGGGTATTCCTGGACCCGCTGGGGCTGGACCCCGGAGTACATCAGAGAAAGGTACAGCAGAGTACATCATGAGAAATGCTGGGCTGGATGAAGCACAAGCTGGAATCAAGATTGCTGGGAGAAATATCAATAACCTCAGATATGCAGGTGACACCACCCTTGTGGCAGAAAGTGAAAAAGAACTAAAGAGCCTCTTGATGAAAGTGACAGAGGAGAGTGAAAAAGTTGACTTAAAGCTCAACATTCAGAAAACTAAGATCATGGCATCCGATCCCACCACTTCATGGCAAATAGATGGGGAAACAGTGACAGGGAGGCTCCAAAATCACTGCAGATGGTGACTGTGGCCATGAAATTAAAAGATGCTTACTCCTTGGAAGGAAAGTTATGACCAACCTAAACAGCATATTAAAAACAGAGACATTAGTTTGTCAACAAAGATCCATCTAGTCAAGGCTATGGTTTTTCCAGTGGTCATGTATGGATGTGAGAGTTGGACTACAAAGAAAGCTGAGTGTCGAAGAATTGATGCTCTTGAACTGTGGTGTTGGAGAAGAGTCTTGAGAGTCCTTTGAACTGCAAGGAGTTCCAACCAGTCCATCCTAAAGGAGATCAGTCCTGGGTGTTCATTGGAAGGACTGATGTTGAAGCTGAAACTCCAATACTTTGGCCACCTGATGCGAAGAACTGACTCATTGGAAAAGACCCTGGTGCTGGGAGGGATTGGGGGTAGGAGGAGAAGGGGACGACAGAGGATGAGATGGCTGGACAGAGGATGAGATGGCTGGATAGCATCACCGACTCAATGGACGTGAGTTTGAGTGAACTCTGGGAGTTGGTGATGGACAGGGAGGCCTGGCGTGCTGTGGTCCATGAGGTTGCAAAGAGTGAGTGACTGAACGGAACTGAACTGAATCCGAAGGAAAAACTAACAATGGGTTTTGGTGGAGGAAATAACTTTTCTGAGAGGCTTCAAATCATTCTATGTAGCTTTAAATATGGGACTGGCTCTATCCAATCTCTTTTCTACAGCAGCTTCTCTGATGAACAATTATTAACTTTTATAATCTCAATATCAAATTTCTTTAATTAATAAAGGTAAATCAAGGAAACAAGAGCAAGGCAAACAATGATTAGAGATCAGGAAAAATGAAAGAATTGAGGAAGTGAAGTTTGTTGTTTAAAAAACACTATATTTTTAATTGTATAAATGATATTTACAATGTAGAAAACCTAGACCGTGCAAATAAGAAGAAAATAAAAATCACCTTAAATCCCACCATCCAAAGGCAATCACTGTTAAATATTGTGGCATAAGGACTCCCAAACTTTTTTCACTAGTATGTATATGAGGGCAGATGTATAGATAGAAATACACACACACACACATACCACACACACACACACACACACACACACACACACACATATCCTGAATGGGAACCTACTGTATCACTTATTTTGTCTGTTTCTTTTTCCTTATTAAATGGTATATTGAGAAGTTATTCCATGTCAGTAAATTATATTTCTAGAAATGGTTTTGTTTTCTAAAAAATTTTTGGCCACGCCTGTGACATGTAGAACCATAGTTCTCCAATCTGGGGTCAAACCTGCATCCCCTGCATCAGAAGAATGGACTCTCCACTGCCGGACCACCAGGGAAGTCCTAGAAAATGTTATTAATAGCTACTTTTGTTGAACTAAGTAGATCCATTGGAAAAAGATGAAATTAAAGGTAAGCCAGTCCCCAAAAGGTGCCTCCCAGTTGCAAGGGAAACTTAGAAGACATACAGAAACAACACTCTTTATTTGAGGAAATCACAAAAATGTTGAAAAAAGAAGAGGATGAGGTCACAGGAAAGACAGAGTAGAAGATACTTGTACAGAATGTGGTAAAGACAAATCTATGACCCTCCTCCAGCTACGCACAGTCCTCCCCAGCTTTGCCAGCCAAGGAGCATAGCTCATCCCCCCAGTTCACTACAGGATGGGTCCACTTTATTTTGAAAACTGCTCTCTTTGAAAAAACAAAGCTCCCAGTGACAGCCTTAACTTGCCCATTGCAGTATTTCCCCAGAGAATCTTGTTATCAGGGTCTGGCCAGCACACGCAGCCTGTTTGTCAATTAGGAAGAGGGCTCCCCCTCTGCTGGCCCTTCCTCCAGACACTGCAGCCCTAGATTAGGGCACAGAACTTTCCATGAGAACATCAGTTGGTTTCAACCCTTATTTTGGCCTTTGGCCCTTGGCCAGGTGACTGCAGAGCGATACTTCACACAATGGCCTTGTCTGATATGGTCCCACTGACCCACTTAAACTTCCACAGGGCATGTGCACTAATAATCTCCCCATTTCATGCTGTCATCCTGCCCAACTCAAGTACTTCTCTGCCTCCTGCACTCTTATTCCTCCGAACTGGGCCAGAGGCGAACACGTGGAACTCAAAAGTTGGTCTCCCACAGCAGTCTCGGGACACAGGAATTTTCTTGGATGGATGCTCAGTTGCCACCAAAAATGATGAGGATACTGCTCACCTCTGCATGTGGACTCCAGAATCTCTGGCAGCCTGTCTGGAGAGCAAAGCTCCTTTGATTCACTTGGAATGGAGAAATGTGGGTCACGTGGTTAAGTACAAGCCAATCATTGTGGCCTTAGGATACTGGACTCCAGTGATGTTCCAGGCCTTCCACAGTCTGGAGCATTCACTGTGCTCTGCAGCACTTCTGGAGCCCAAGTAGAGTCCCACCTGATTCATAGCAACTGAGTGTAAGTCAAAGAATGGCCATCCAAAGGAAATTCTGTCTTCCTACTGGGGTGGATGTGGAGCCCTACACCAAGGTCACAGGTGTGGAGCCCTGTACAAAGTTCACAGGATGAAAATCTCTGAACCTGACCAAGCCCCATAGCAACTGTTGCCATGAGCTTTTGGATCAAAACTGGTCAGTTCCCAGACTCCATATTATGTAAAATACCCACCCTACTATCCACCCTATAGCATCCTAACCAATCACCTAATGCCACCATTCCAGTAGGAATTTTCTCTGTCTTGAGGCTATAAAAATTAGCTGCTAGCCTGCAAAAGTGTTCAGCTCTCCTTTAAGCTGGCCCACTGTTCTAACAGCTTGTCCCATTCTAACAAACTTTATTCTCCTCTACTTCTCCCTCATGTCTGGAAATTCTTTTCCAACCTGCTGCACAGACCAGGACAGTGGTGGGTTGGGGGGAGTTGGGGGGGGGGGGTTGGGCAGGTAACAATGACAATGATTATTGCTCAGTCTTGTCTGACTCTTTGCGACCTCATGGGCTATACAGTCCATGGAATTCTCTAGGTCAGAATACTGGAGTGGGTAGCTGTTCCCTTCTCTAGGGGATCTTCCCAATCCAGGGATCCAATCCAGGGATCAAACCCAGGTCTCCCGCATTGCTCGCGGATTCTTTACCAGCTGAGCCACCAGAGAAGCCCTGGACAGGTAAAGTCAGCATGTTTACTGCATATGGAATTAAGTCAGAAAACATTCCATTCAGTTTAATTAAGAAGTAGCCTTGATGATTTTGAAGTTTGAGCTGGATCAAACTCGAAAAGATGAAGGGAAGAAAAGGATTGTGCATTATCTCGCATGTTGATTGTGTCCTCGGAAATGTAAGTCCCAAGAGGGCAGGTGATAATGTTTCATTGTTTTGCTTATGATTGTTACCCCATGCTGTCTCAATGTCTGTCACTTAGTAGGTAGTCAGTAAATATTTGTTATATTAAAAAAGAAATACAAGTTGAAAAGTCCATGGATTTTTTTTTTTTTTTTTTTTTCAGGGAGAGGGCTATGACTGAAAATTTGTAATGGAGAGAGGACAAAGGGAAGTTAGGCGGCGGAATTTAGGGCGTCAGTCAGTATCTGTAAAGAGGATCAGGTGGACCAGAAGTTAGAACTTAGAACTTTGCCTGAGTGCATTCCTTGAAACCAAGAACTGTCAGCTTTCTCATGCAAAGCTGCTGGGCAACGTGTTACTCAGAAACGGGGCAACCCTGTGAACACCGCAATCTGTAGACGCAGAAAGGAAAGAAGAGTTAAGTCGCAACTTTTTCCTGGAGTCCCTGACAACTTGATTTTTTTTAAATTGCCCTCTAAATATAGAACCCATATTAATTTGGCAGAGACTCCGTGGCTCTAGGGGATCCCAAGCGTTTAATTAACGTTTTCTAACCCGGGAGCGGGAAGAGCCGGAGGAAGAATGGTGGGCGTGGACAACCTGAAGGCAGCTGGAGGCCCGCCCCCTCCCAGAGTACACTGCGGCCGCCGCGTGCGTGAGCCGGCTTCCGGCCGTCTCCCGCCGGGCGAGGGGGAGGGTCGGACCATGGACGGGCTCCGGGCTAGCGCCGGGCTGCTGAGGCGCGGGCGGTTGAGGCGCCGGCGCCAGCAACAGCCACACAGCGGGTCGGTCCTGGCCCTGCCCCTGAGGCCCAGGAAGATCCGACGGCAGCTGAGGAGAAGTGCCTCGTCCCGAATGGCCGCGCTCAGGGCCCAGACGCTGCCAAGCGAGGACTCGGAGGACTCGAGGGTAGAGTCGACGGTCGGTCAACCCGGGGACCCGATGGCTGGAGGGGCGGCGGCCCTTTTGGATGCGACCGGGCGGGAGCCGCACGGCCAGCTCGGGCCCGGGGAGCTGCCGGAGGCTTCGCCCGCGTCCCGCTCCCTGCAGACTCCCCGCGCCCTGGGGGAGGCGCAGACCCCAGCTGCACGCTTGGTGGAAGCGCAGACCCCGCCGGCGCGCCTGGTGGAGACGTCGGCGCTACCCGCGCGCCTGGTGCCGGCCTCGGGGAGCCTGGTGGAGACCTCGGCCCTGCTGTGCTCTGCCCAGCATTTGGCGGCCGCCCCGCCGTCCGTGGCTTCTGCCACGCTGTCGGGGCCGCAGGGGGGAAGCACGAGCGGGGAGCTGCCCTGGGACTCCCCGCTGCAGCGCATCTTGGCCGAGCTGAACTGCATCCCTAGCAGCCGGCGGCGGGCGGCGCGCCTCTTCGAGTGGCTCATCTCGCCCATGCCGCCGGACCACTTCTACCGGCGCCTGTGGGAGCGTGAGGCGGTGCTGGTGCGGCGGCAGGACCACAGCTACTACCAGGGTCTTTTCTCTACCGCCGACCTCGACTCCATACTGCGCAGCGAGGAGGTGCAATTCGGGCAGCACCTGGACGCCGCGCGCTACATCAATGGGCGGCGCGAGACCTTGAACCCGCCCGGCCGCGCTCTGCCGGCCGCCGCGTGGTCCCTGTACCGGGCCGGCTGCTCCCTGCGCCTCCTCTGTCCGCAGGCTTTCTCCACCACCGTGTGGCAGTTTTTGGCCGTGCTTCAGGAGCAGTTCGGAAGCATGGCAGGCTCCAACGTTTACCTTACGCCCCCCAACTCGCAGGGCTTTGCCCCCCACTACGACGACATCGAGGCTTTTGTCCTGCAGCTGGAAGGTAGGAAACTCTGGCGGGTCTACAGACCGCGGGTGCCGACCGAGGAACTGGCCCTGACCTCCAGCCCCAACTTCGGCCAGGACGACCTCGGAGAGCCGGTGCTGCAGACGGTGCTGGAACCTGGAGATTTGCTCTATTTCCCGCGAGGCTTCATTCACCAAGCCGAATGCCAGGATGGGGTGCACTCTCTGCACTTGACCTTGTCCACATTCCAGCGCAATACTTGGGGCGACTTCCTGGAGGCTGTGCTGCCCCTGGCAGTGCAGGCCGCAATGGAGGAAAATGTGGAGTTTCGTAGGGGACTGCCCCGAGACTTTATGGATTACATGGGGGCCCAGCATTCGGATTCTAAGGATCCGCGAAGAACCGCTTTCATGGAGAAGGTGCGGGTCCTGGTTGCCCGCCTGGGACACTTTGCCCCAGTCGATGCTGTGGCTGACCAGCGAGCCAAGGACTTCATCCACGATTCTCTGCCCCCTGTGTTGACTGACAGGGAGAGGGCACTCAGCGTTTACGGGCTCCCAATTCGCTGGGAGGCTGGAGAACCTGTAAACGTGGGAGCCCAGCTGACAACAGAAACAGAAGTGCACATGCTTCAGGATGGTATAGCTCGGCTGGTGGGTGAGGGGGGCCATTTGTTTCTCTATTACACAGTAGAGAACTCCCGAGTTTATCACCTGGAAGAGCCCAAGTGCTTGGAGATATACCCCCAGCAAGCTGATGCCATGGAACTCTTGCTTCGCTCCTACCCAGAGTTTGTGAGAGTTGGGGACTTGCCCTGTGATACTGTGGAGGACCAACTTTCCTTGGCAACCATGTTATATGATAAGGGGCTGCTGCTCACCAAGATGCCTCTAACCTGAACTAGTTACTCACTAAATGCCGGAAATAAGACAGTAGTGATTCTCTCCCACCACCTTTTGAGGGAGAAAACTCGTTTTCTTACTTGATACTCATCAGTGTGTCTATATTTACCTTTATGACTGCCTCAGTGTCACAGATGTCAGTCAGTCTTCTAGGAGACACCCCCTCACCTAGGCACAGAAAGAAAAGCAGGAGTTGGAGATGGAAAAAGGAGCCTGCAGGAGTAACTTGATTCCTGATCATTTTGAGAGACCAACTTCATCACCCCCCTCAGGCTTCAGAGACTGTGTGGCATTTGCTTTGTTATTCTGCTTGAGACATCAGAAGTTTTTACTTGGAATTTACATCCTTCATTGGAGTTCTCTTTCATCAGTTTAGGGGGAGGGTTGGGGTCAGTTTCCTGTTTGTTACTGTGAGTTTGTGTGAATGTTAGAAAAGTTATTAAAGTGCCAAAGAACTTTCCGTTTCTGAGGCTAGATTATTGTGTGGGATGAAGAAATGTGGGAGGAGGAGGGTAGATAGGGGGAAACTGCAAAGGCTGAGGCGCAAGGTAACTTGGGGTGGATGTAGGGTTGGGGCCAATTTTGCAGCCCTAAGGGTAATTGATTCATTTTAACCCCAAACAGCACAATCCTATTAGAAAAGTTACGAGTATATTATGTTTTGTAAAGGGTATTATGTTTTTGCTCAGTGTTTGCTTGCATCAGTGGCTGGCGCGGCTCCTAAAATAGGCAGCATGTCACTAGCTGTGCTGTCATAGGCCACAGTCAGCCAGCTTGTAGCAGGCTGGCCATGAGGGAACGCTGGTGTTCAAGTTACTTTCCACTCTTATTTTTTTCTGGTAGTTGAAAGAAACTTCCCCATATATGACAAATGAATATTCTCATGGTTGGGGGAAAAGAGCCTGGTGTACCAGAGGGAGTACTGGACTTGGATCTAGAAAACCTGGGCTTGGGGTGGTGGCTGGTGGGCAGCTGGCTGAATGACCTGAGGCTGCTGCTATGCCTGGGCGCACTGATTTTATAAGTATGTTTTGGTACAGCTTGATGTTTCCACCTCATCATTTAGGTTGTATCTGGAACTTTTAAGATCATTTTGCCATGAGTGCTAAGTTTCAGTTATATAAAGTTGAAAACTTCATGAAGTCTTTTTTTAAGTTGCAAAAGCTTACATGTACACAAGTGTACATCTCAGTCTATTAAGCTTCAAGGCTTTTTCTGAGTGCTTAGCCAGACACACGGCAGGTTTTTTTGTTTTTCTAAGGTGTCCTTTTTTTACTTCACTTTCAAATTGGTTCAGTTAGAGCGACATTTTGTAAAGGGACAGATAGCAAAATCAAAACCCAAGGGGCAAAGAAAAGATAACAGACTGAGAGGATGGTGGCCAAGAAGAAAGAGAAGGACCCTTTCCTGGCTCTCATCCTACAGGGCTCACAACTAAGACCCCAGACACCCAGTCCTGAAAAAGGCTTGTTCAGGGAATCAAGGCATAGGACTCATTCCTAGAAAACCTACCCTGAAAAATTTCCTGGAGAAAAGTATGGAGCTTCAGTGGTTTTTGCCCTTCTTTGGGTTGCACATAAACACGTTTTGCTTCCTCCTTCACTTTTCTTATGGCTGCCTCAATCTTGAATACTTTCTGTATCAACAGTTCCTTTTGGCTTAGTGTTTGAATCTGAAACAGAACAGATGATGATTAAAAAAACTATATCAGGTTGCAGATCATCAAAAAGTGTTAATGAAGTAACATTGCATCAGGCTTATTAATATTAGGTGGTACATAAAATCCCTGAGAACATTGTTCTCTTGTGATGTTGGTTGGACATTTTTACACCTGTTAATGAAAAATTTAGCTTTTGGGCATGATGAATCTGCTAAGAAATGCTTGATGTGAATCTGGTTTTGTGAATTATATTTATAAAGAATCTTTTGCCTTTTTAAAAGTATTTTTCCCCTCTATATCTCTGCCAGCAGCTTTGAAAAATTAGAACCACCTGTTTAGCTAGTGTTCCTTTGGGGAAAGAGCCCAGATTAGGAATTAAGAGAAATTTAGAAGGAAAAAGAAAATCTAGGGGGCCAGTTCCAGTCCCTCATTCTGTCTTTATACCTATCTGCAGAAAAGAAAGAACTTGGGTTTAGAGAATGGTGGGGAGGAACACGGGAAGGGAAGGAAACAGTATTTCAGAAACAACAACAAACTCTGATCTCAACAGCTACTTGATGGGACTAATAGGACTTCTGCTGTTTGTCTTTTTATTATTAGGATTTTATAATCCTGTCTTGCACAGACGTGTTTTGTATCTTCAAGTGATACTGTTTTCTGTGGGATTGTAGGAAATATTTCTGTGCTGGTGAAAAGTGTATCTGCATGCTTGGGGAAGGGGCGGGGAAAGGAGTCTCTTAAGTCGTATTGATTCTTTCGCGACCTCATGGACTGTAGCCTGCCAGGCTCCTTGGCCCGTGGAATTTCTCAGGCAAGAATACTGGAGTGGGTTGCCATTTCCTTCTTCAGGGAATCTCTCCTACTGAGAGATGGAACCTGCATCTCCTGCCTTGGCAGGCATATTCTTTACCACTGAGCCACCAGGGAGGAACTCTTGAGAACCCTGAATTTTTTCTTGAAAACGTAGCTTATACTTATCTACCCTGTTCCTGATCTCCTGAAGCATTTCTTGGTTTCCTTCATTTTCTAAGTTGAGTATCTTCATTGCATGGTGAATTTCTCTGAAAGGTAAGAAGGACTTCTTAGATTAAATCTTCCTATCCTTCAAAGCATGGAGGTGGAAAATACAGCACTTGCAATCAGACAAGAATCCTAAGTTCCAGTCCCAACTGTGCAGTTTTGCTGAGCTTTATTTGCAAAAATCGTATGATGCTTAGCTTGTAGGGGTGTTCTGTAGTTTTTGAGATGACATATTTGAAGGTACTAGTAGATAATGTTTATTGAACACCTTTATGAGTGGTACTAACATGTTATCTCCTTAATCACCACCACATACCCATATGGTAGACTACCGTTTGCATCTGATACATGAAAAAATGGGCTCAGAGAATTAACTTACTCAGGTTCACATAGCTAGCACATGTCTGAGCTGGGGTTCAAATCCTGCTATTTTGGACTCCAAAGCCTGTCGTCACTAAGTAGGCACTTGATAAATGTTAACTGAATTAAAAAACCACCTGGAATGCTGAACAAATAGGTAAACTATATGAGCTTCACTTCCAATCTAATTTAGTCCTGTTTTTCTGTTGCCTACATGGATAAGTAGATGAATGGCACAGGGAAGCCTGTGGTTCTTATAGCTGTTAAGCAGCCTGAAGAGTCAGGGACATAGTCTGTTAACAAGGTTGGAAGAATTGTCAGTACAAGAGGTCTTGGCAAGAACCAGAGGTTAGTGCTTACTTCAGAACAGCCTCATGGTTTTCTAGGAGAAGCACGTCGAGGAAGGTGTCCCTGACCCGGTCTCCTTGAAGTCTGAGGGCTAGGATGCTCCGGCAAGCCTCTAGTCGCACACCTGGTGACTCTTCATAGTGGATAGCCCAGAGCAGGAGGTCTGTCAGCTGGGGGCTCACGCAGCCAATTTGCCCCAAAGCTGCAGAAATTAGAGGGCATGTCCCACTGTCACTTCAGGCTGAGTTGGCTGTGTCCCAGCATCTAAAGTGGCCTTACTAGTAAATGCTAAGAATAGGCAACCACTTGCTAAATTAAATATTGCAAAAATTAAGTATATTGTCTTTGAAAAGTGGTGAAAGTGAAAGTCACTCAGTTGTATCCGACTCTTTGCAACCCCATGGACTATACAGTCCATGGAATTCTCCAGACCAGAATACTGGAGTGGGTAGCCTTTCCCTTCTCCAGGGGATCTTTCCAATCCAGGGATCAAACCCAGGTCTCCCGCATTGCAGGTGGATTCTTTACCAGCCAAGCCACAAAGGAAGTACAAGAACACTGGAGTGGGTAGCCTATCCCTTCTCCAGCGGATACCTTCCCTTTTAGATGACAATCAGTATTTTAGGAATTCTCTTGAGAATTCCCAGGAAGGGGATATTCAATACCATCCTCATCCATTAGGATGTGAGGATACACTAACGTATTTACCTAGGGATGAGATTTGGGATAGATAACTCAGAAGACCAGCCTAGTCAGGTAAGGGGAAAAGAAGGTATAGTTACACTTCATGGCTTTACCCAGCGCTGATTCTCATAGGGACCTGCCAGACTGTCAGAAGCAATGTCAAAGATCCCTAAAAAGAAGCTCCAGGAAATTTGAGGGCAGGATTTTACGTTTGTAGCAGTCTTAAATCTGGTCTGACTTTTACGGAGTCCTACAGTTGACACCTCTATAGAAAGCAAGTATATCCAGTAGTGGATACCTTCTTGGAACTCATACCTAACTCTGTTGGCAGGGACTCCCTTGTCAGTCCTCTACGTCAACAACCTTGACATAGACCTAGACTCAGGATCCTTAACTAAAAATTGAAGGAAGTGATTTTTAATTTCTTCTGAGAAGCTGTGATCATCCTTTCCCCTCCCCTCTACCCTCTTCCTAAAGAGATTCTGGGGATCCTCTATATAAAATATGGGAAGGTATTAGAGGTAGAGGAGTTGGAGCCACTGCCATAATACCTCGAATGGCAAAGGCCTTGATTTTCCAGCAGGGATCTCCCTGTATCAGATTCAGAAGGCATTCAAGGACCTAGGATGGATAAAAGGCAGTGTTGAGTGGAGAGAATAAGAGCAAGAATGTATCAGAGAGAGGGTTCGCTCTTCTCTAAAATGTTCTGTAACTGGAAAAGTGATCTATCAAATCTAGTGACAAATGAGCTGGAGCCAGAAGTACTAGCCTTACATACAGTGTTCTCTCCTGTCTAGAGATTGATTTTCCCTGCTCACAGATCTCTGGCCATATAGGCTTCTTTTGAATACCTCCGTCAGGTTTTCCTCTAATAACTAGAGATTATAACTCCATCCACTGGAGCTGATCCCAAAGCCCATGAGCACACATGTAATGAGAAGCTGGTTAACTGAGGTGAGAATAGGATTCAGGGGTGTGCTCTAGAGTGAGTCTAGGCTGGCTTGGAGCTGTGTGTGGCCCTAACTGTTGGTGTGGCCTGTATATCTCCTCACCTTCCTGTTCTGATCTCTCATGCTGTGTCCCTACAGAATGGTGAGTGATCTATGTATGCGGGAAGCACAGGGTAATGTCCTCTTGGGTTAATCAGGTAAGAAGGGTACATGTCTCCTTGACTCACCCTATTATCATGGATCTGCAGGGCACCAGCTGCCAAGCAAGCTGCCCGCCGAACTGCCATGAAGTCATCAGAGAAGCAGTCCAGAAAGCTTGGGAGAAGCTTGGCGGTCATAAGCTTGAGCCCACAAATCAGGTAGAGGGCTTCCACACGCCCCTGGAAATTTCCTTGACCCAGCTTGATTCTGTAAGGCACAGGTGCTTTTATTTTCCCTCCTCAAACTTTTTCCGTTGCTTTTTTTACCCCTACTCCTACCTCCAGTGCCCTCAGGCTGAAATCTAGCTTCTGTAGGCTTGCCATTATCCATTCCCACCCTTTCCTAGTTAGCCTTATCCCCATTAATTTGTTTCACCAGGTAGAGACCTAAACTGTTTTATTTACTTGAATCCCTATTACCTAGCATATGCTAGATGCTAAACCCTGTTGAATGACTGAATAAAGAAAACTTGAAACATACAGCTCTTGCTTCAGTCAAGTTCTCTTCTCTCGTGCCTTCACACGTGTCATGTTCATTTCAGTATTTGGCTTCCAGTATGGATTGTCTTACCTTCTCTCTGCTTATGTAGTCTTATCTATCCTTCATGAAACTTGACCCTACTAGGCATTCATGTGTCTTGTATAATCAGAATCATGTCATACGTTTGAACTCTGAAGACATCTAAAACAGTGCCTGAACACTTAATGGGCATTCAATTAATGGGTCTTCCCTTAGCCACATTCTTAGTGTCTATAGGGACTGTTAACTTTTTATTTTATTAAAAAAAAATCTGCAGTGGATCTTGTACAAGGCCGAGCATACTGAACAGCTCAACAAGTGCAGTTTCTTTCTCCATATTGACAAGGTCTTACCTGATTGTGTCATGCACCTCTTTTCCAAGGTTCATTTGCCCCAGAGCTTGGGCAGCTGCGTGTCTCACTTTCTTATTCCAGTCACTCAACATCAGCTGGATCAACTTATGTTTCATATCCTATAAATAGGTATAATAGTTAGCTACCATTTATCACCGCATCAGTTTTGCATGTTCAGTTGCCAAGTCGTGTCCGAATCTTTTCGACCCTGTGGACTGTAATCTCCCAGGCTGCTCTGTCCAGGGGATTTCCCAGGCAAGAATACTGGCGTGGGTTGCCATTTCCTCCTTCAGGGGATCTTCCCGACCCAAGGATTGAACCCTTGTCTCCTGCATTGGCAGGTGGATTCTTTAACCACTGAATCACCTGGGAATCCCATTTTGTACTTGGCACTGTACTAATAAGTAGTTTTACCCATCACTTAATCCTCCCAAATAATCCCATACAGCAGATACTACCACTTATAGGTGACAAAATGGAGGCATAGATTTCTTACTCAAGGTTAACATGTTGAGTCCTGGAGCCAGAACTCAGATCTTGGCCTGTTTTTGAAGCTCATGCTTTAAACTAACCAAACTATATTTTCAGCTGCACTTGAGACTCTTAAAATTTGAAGGTGATACATTAGTAGGGTGACCACCTCATCCCAACTTGCCTGGGCAAGTCCTATGTTCTAGACCAGCTAGGACTGTTAGCCACCCTGTGTGTTAGTATATCTCTCAAAGCAGAAGGGATAAAAATGACTTGGTGATTAGGTAATGTGCCCTAAGCTATTCTCCCTCCTTGAAATAGCTCCCTTTCCACCCTTGATACCTGATGTTTTGCTATTCTTTTAGGATTGACCTCAAAAGCCTGTTGTCAGAGAACTCACCTCTGCCTTCTGTAAGCAATAGGAAATCCCCATAATACTTTACAGCTACATCTGTTATAGCTGTTTACATGTAACATTTAACAGAGAAGACATATCTTTGCATACCCAGTGCTAGCTACCTGCCTAACATGTAAGATGTGGTCAGAAACTGCAGGCTCACTGAATAAGTGAAAGCACGGATGGACATGTTGTTTAACCCCATCAATCTGATGTGATGGTCTCATCTTTACCCCATACCCTGCTTGCTCTGCATGGCTTTTTACTTTCAATAGGCCATCCTGAGTGGCAACTGCTGAGAAGGTGAATGTGCAACTGAATCAGATGTTGTTAAATGCAGATTCTGATTGAATTGACCCGGGGTGAGATTTTTGCATTTCCAGCAAATTCCCAAGTGATACCTGTGCTGCTGGTCCTGGACTTTAGCAGCAAGGTCCAGGCAGAATTAACCCAAACTAGAATGACCCAGGGATAGAACCTGGGTCTCCTGCATTGCAGGCAGATTCTTTACCGTCTGAGTCATTAGGGAAGTCCAGAATTATACTGACTATACTGAGTGGCCAAGTTTTGTGCTTTCCATGTCAAAATTCAAGGGTCAAAAACAGCAGTGTTCTGGGCCATTGTGGAGTTGCCCAATGTTACAAGGAAAAGATAATGGCATATAGGAAGAAGGGGAAAAGCCCATTTGCACAGCTGAAGTTGATTTTAAAATAATGGCAAGAAGGAGGTCAGTTGAAAGCCTAGATGATGGTTAGGGTTTCCCATTCCTGGAAGTCTTTCCTTAGGAAGTCTTGCTCAGCTGTCCCACACTCCTTCACAGAACTTTACGTTCAGCCCATACTAATGTCTCTCTGAAGAGTTTTAAGAGAGTACATTACATTTATCTCTTGTTCTTGAATCATTTGTATATGTTGATCCTGTTACTCCAACATTAATGTCAGCTCTTTGAAAGTGGGGACTATGGTGGCAGATACTTATAAAGTACCTTGATGTGGAGGCAATGTCAAATTACTATAAAAAGTTTCTAAACCTTCTTTATTTTTATTCTTTGCTTATTTCACTGTAGATAGGTTACAGTTTGTGGACTCCCAGCAGGCTGAGTAGCAGTCGCTTAAGTAACAACGATATGTTGGCATGTGAAGATAATTCTGGGTTAGGACTAAGAGGCAGCAATATGGGAACAGATCTTTTTGGTAAGAATGGGAAAGTAGATAGCAGCAAAATGTGGAAGAGCTCCTGAGCCCAGTTTTACTGAGACCTTCTGTCCTGGAAACAGAAAGAGAAGGCTTACCAAACTGACATTTCCACCGATCCGGGAGAGAGCCCTGCAGGCCACAATGCGGTCTTTCCATTGACGGCTATTCAGCTCCACAGCAAGCATGGTATGTATCAGGGTCTGAGGAAATGGAAGACTTGTATCGAGATCCATAGTCACTTTTAGAGATGCTGGGACCTTAAAGAAGTTACATCCTAATCTGGCATCCAGCATGATTAATGTCACAAACATGGATGCCTGTTGCTAGCAAAGTAGAGAGTAGGTTTACAATGGGGCCCTCTTCCATCCAAGTCAACTGATGTCAAGGAAAAAATACAGATTAGTAATCTGAACAGAAAATTCCTGGGACCTTCTTGATTTAACTGTCTTTCCCCCTAAAATGGTTTGTATATGCCTCAATCTGAGTTTCACATTTCTACTGGAAGTAAATGCAATTGTACGTCTGTGTGGTTTTCAATGGTAAACTTCTAGCACAAGCAAATTCTGCATGTTGTAAGTCTTCTAGCACCGAGTTAGAAAGCATCTGCAGCCGACTTTCCTCACCTTTCTCAGCTAGCTCTTGTCACTTTTCCTTGTCTACACCCCACTTCACCCACACTTAGTCCAGTTTTACCTGTGCATGAGATCATCCTACCCAACCACCTGCATTTTCTTTTTCTTTTTTAAATTTTTTTGTCACTGCACTTCACATGCAGGATCTTTCTTAGTTCCCAGACCAGGGGCTGAAGTGCTTCCTGCCGTGGAAGCACAGCGTCTTAACACTGGACCACCAGGCAAGTTCCCGTCTGCATTTTCAGTTCCCTACATGCACTGACCTCAGAGACCCAAATGTTCCCCCCAAACTTGGTTTTTTTCTCTGACCCTGTAATGGACACATACTGTCTTTCCACTGAGATGGCGCAGGAGCGTACAAGACTGTTGCTCGGTGTCCTCATTCTTCTTATGAAACAGCTGGTGGATGATCCTCTTAATCACAGGGTAAGTGGCCGCACCGTCCAGAGCCAGGCACTGAGCTGCAGCCCAGCTGTCCACGGTATTACCTGCCATAGCGAGGGGACAAAGGCCAGAATGGCCATCTCTTCTCCCCACAGAGAGAGCAGCTTCTGGGTTGGTACACAAGACTGCTACTTGCCTCACTTTCCTGTACCCTCTCAGTCTGATATTCAATCTATAATTTAAATCACATTTAAATGGATCATATCGAGGTTCTAAATGTAGGTTGAAAATCTTAAACTGAAAAGTCAAATCCTAAAATGTTTTTGTTGGGGAACAGTTGTTCCTCTTGCTAGAGACTGGGAAGTCTGGAGTGGAAGCTTTCTTAAGACAGACGAATTAAGTTGTTGAGTGTCTCTGTGCAGAAGGCCAAACTGGTCAGACAGTTGTCCTACACCCCTGCCTCCATGCAAGGAGCAAGTCCGTCTTTCAGAGTAGTTAGGTACGGGAGCCTATCAACATCAGACAGAATCTTTTGCTGGTATTACACCAAACAATGCATGTGGACAGTGCCTGTAAGTTAATGTGCAAAAATGGAAGCATGATGTGTTAAAGTGGGTTTTTTAATTTTTAGAATGTATTCTTTAATCTTGTACATTATCTTTTCAATTGAAAAATCTAACAGGAAAGGGGACATGGTTTAGTCAAATGCATCTATGACACGGTTAGCCCAGGTACCACTAGATGGCAGTGTACCTGTCTCTTAAGTACCTGGGAGGAGGAAATCCTGTGGGTATCTAAAGTAAGAGCATGACGGTGGAGAGGAAGGGATCAGGAAAAGCTGATGTGAGATGTTCTTTCTTTATCCCATATTTCCAGGTTGGAAGTAACAAGGAGTTACTCACCCTTCAGAAGGACAGTCTGCATGATTTCCTGGGCAAGAGGATTATGTGACTGTATGGCATATTGGCATACTGCTGCTGCCATCCGCACATTGGCATTCTTATCACAAAGAGCAGCCATTAGTGGGGGCTGTAGAACCTCTGGCAAGTCCTGAATAGATGAGGCTTTCATCGTTTCCTTGTCTGTGATCAAAAGAGAGCCAGTAAGAGGGTGTTAGCTAGTCCCTTTGCTTTTCTCTAAAACACAGCTTTTCCCTGTAGCCACATGGGGGCCATTTCAGCCTCAGTTGCAGATGCTTACTGCTACTTAATTAGAGTTTAGCTGAATCCCTACCATGGGTGGGATTTTAAGGCTGCCTTTTGTGGTGGATATTCCTGTTCTCACATCTTTATCATCTGGTCTCTGCAGAACTGTATTTGGGCCAAATGAATATGTTTCCTACTAGGCTATGGTGACTATCATCATGAGTTTTAGTGATGAAAATCAATTTTTGTAATTTTAGTAGTAATAGCAAATATATTTAGGTAGTGCTTTGCCACTTAGATAGTGTTTCATATTCATTGTCCCATTCAGTCTTCTAACCCTCACTGAAGTAGGCAAGGCAGCTCACCTGAAACATGTGTTTTTCAGGGATCCTTTTAGGTTTAACTAAACAGCCTCACAAGACTATCATAGGCCATACATGCCACTAGTCTTCGGAAGGAAATGGGACAGGAGCATAGTTTGCCCACAGGGAAGCATCAGGTGTTCCTTTTGGCAAGAGTTCTTGAGAATGGTTTGTCTAGCACTCTGGGGACAGCTCAGAAGCATAGACTCGATTCTGGGCATAAGTCTTATGTTCCACCAGAGTTATTATCCCGTTTATATAACAACTCCATAGATGTGATCCCAGGGTCCTCAAAGGGCCTGCCTTGATGAGGCACAGCACTGCTGAGAGCCTGGAGGATGGCACCCCCTCAGGCATGTATGTTTCACCTGTGGTTCTCCCCAGTCCAAATGTCATTTAGCAGTCAGGGTTCATTTTCATCACAAGCTATGTGGCCTGTGAAGATAATTTCTGTCCTTACCAGGTTATTGGGGCAGCAGGTAGGCATTTAACTAAAGCTCATTTCTCAAGTAGAAGGGGAAAGTGTTGTGTTAACTTTTGTCCACAACTATCCTCCCATTTTTAGTTTGAAGTTCAGAGAGGATAAGTGACTTCCCAAGATGTGGCAGAGCTAGACTTATAGCTAAGATTTTATATAAAATTTCTCATTTGTCCTTTTTACCACTACTGTAAGCCACTATGCCATATGTTTAAAAAGGGCTAGATGAAATATGTGCCTTTGAGGGGATCAGATGGAAGTCAGTTGAGTATTTCAAGAAATAATGAGTAAGAGAATATTCTTTGGGAAGATGTGGGGAGGAAACAAGACAAATCAAAATCTCAACACCCAGGAAAGGGGTCACATGAAAGGGAAAGACAAAGGTGTTTTTTGAATGTGGAGATCTAGAGATAAGATAATACCTCTTCCCACCTATGGGAGATTTTCTCTATGCCAGGCACTAATACACATCACCCCATTTAATACTCAAGAAAATAAGCAGTTAAAAAATGTGTATGTGTGGAAGCATCGGCTTCCCAGGGGCTACAGTGGTAAAGAATCCTCTTGCCAATGTGGGAGATGCAGGTTCAATCCCTGGGTCAGGAAGATCCTCTGGAGTAGGAAGTGGCAACCCACTCCAGTATTCTTGCCTGGAGAATCCCTTACTGCTATGTTGAAAAAATTAAATTAAAATTTTAAATTAAAAAAATTTAAAAAATTAAATTAAAATTACTGCTATGTTGAAACATGAGTATATTATGGACAGAGGACCCTGGTGGGCTACAGTCCACAGGGTCGCAAAGAGTCAAATATGACTGAGCGCGTGTGTGGAAGCATATAGCAGGGGGGTGGGGCAGGGAAGACTCCTCAGAGGATGTAACATCTTAGCTGAAAGTTGAGGGGCATGTATAGAAGTTGATCAAGTCAAGACAGAGATAAGATTTCCTAGCAGAGGGAGCAGCAGATTTGAAAAGCTGGAGTTTAAATGCTCATACCTGGAACTCAGTAGACTGGAAAGAAGTGAAAAGAAACCTTAAAAACTTGACAATTTTGTAGAGATAAAATTAGTCCCCACCTCTAAGAAGTTCCTTGCCTGGTAGAGATAGCAGAAAAGTAAACAGACAATTATGACAGAATGATAAATATTAGGACAGAATAATATTAGGATGCTACCAGCAGCAGAGAAGGAAAAAGTGTCAGCCCATACACAAAGGTGGTATCTGAGAGGGCACTTGGGGGTTAGTAAGAGTCTGTGGGTTTTATGTCTTTTTAATAGCATTTTATAGTTTCTGTCATCTGAGTCCTTGTGTCTTGTTAAACCAGCTCCTCGGTAGATTATAGTTCTAGCTCTTGTAGATGGGAAATGTTCCTTTTTTAACTGCTTATTGCTAGCAAAGAAAAATCCTATTGACATTTCTTTTTCAAAAGGTTATACAGCCATTGGGAAAAATGGCCAAGTTCTTAATTCATTTTACAAAACCAGTAAAAACTAAAACTTAACAAAAATAGTGCAAATAAACACTAATACTTAACAAAAATACTGTAAATAAACACAAAATTAGCAATTTCATTTACAAATATATTAAAACATTTTAAAATATGAACAAATCAAATCCAGTGGAGTAATAAGAGAATGATCCATTAGGATTTATTCTAAGATTTTAACACTAGAAATCTTTATATCCACAAATTAAAGGAGAAAAAACTAGAAAATGGCTGGTAAAATTCAACACTCATTTTTTTAATAAATAGAAAAACCTACATATACGTTGGCATGTGTTTGTAAAAGCACAGAAAGTTGTAGAATGCCAAACTAAACATTGTATGCCATGGAAATGGCATGGGGTGGGATTGGGGCTGGGAGGTGGGTTGGAAGGAACCTCTTTTTATACTCCTCTGTGTTGACTGATAATGACACTTTGTATTTCTTTTGTAATAAAAAAAATGTTTATGAAGCAGAATCCACAGAATCTATTGGTCAGTTAGTTGTGGGGAGAGGAAGGATTTTGTCCAGGCTGACTCCCAAGGTCCTGACTCAAACTAGCTGGGTTATGGGGCTGCTGGTTGCTATGTGGGATGTCGGGAGGGGTCTAATGGCAAGAGTGATGAATTTAGTTTGGGACATGTTGAGTTTGAGACTGTCAACATGCTGTCAAAAGAAGGACTAAATTGCAGTCGGGAGAAAAGTGTGTGCATATACATACATACATACATACATATATTTTGGCTATTATGAATGGGATCTCTCAAGGCAGAACAATGTGAACTTGCTTGTGAACTACTAAGCATCCAAGGGTGATGAAATTAGTGCAAAAAAGCACTAGATCAGAAGTCAGGAATTTTAAACTCATCTCTGTTGCTGAGAAGTTGTGTATATTCAGGCCAGTCTCTGGGTCTTTGTTTCCATTTTGTGAAATAATCTCAGATAAGCTCCAAGGTCCCCGCCAGTTCAAAATTTCTGTGGTTCTGTGGATTGCTTATATTCTCGAGCAGTACGGTTGTGGCTCTTACCGGAGTCCCCTCGACTGACGGCAGCACGGGGCCGTTCTAAAGCAGCCGTGGCACAAGTGATGATGGCTTGGATCCGGACGTCATCATGGATGTCCACCAAGCTCTGCAGCAGGCCCTCAACAGTCTTATGGTGCCACTCGATGACTACACCACAGGAGGAGAATTAGAAGAGGACCACTTAGGCTTAGATATTGTGCTGCTGACAGGTAACAATAAGGCCCTTCCCCTAGGACAATCCAAGCAAAGCAGCTCAGAAGCATAAAGGGCCCCAGAGATGCCGCCCTGAGGAAGTTATTTCTCTGATGCTCCCTGAATCTTCTTAAGGAAGTAAGTGTTAGTCACAGTCGTGCCCAACTCTTTGCGACCCCATAGACTGCAGCCCACCAGGCTCTTCTGTCCATGAGATTTTCCAGGCAAGGATATTGGAGTAGGTTGCCATTTCCTTCTCCAGGGGATCTTCCCAACACAAGGATCGAACCTGGGTCTCCTGCACTGCAGGCAGATTCTTTACCAACTGAGCTGAATCTTCTTAGGTGTTAATAATTCTCAAACAAAACTCCTCCCAATCCCATCCTGTATTCTATCTTTTTTGTTTGTTTAAATAATTTCTTTCTTTTTTTTGGCCTCACTGCATGGCTTATGGAATCTTAATTCCCTGACCAAGGACCGAACCTGGGTCCACAGCAGTGAAAGCCTGAGTCTGAACCACTAGACCGCCAGGGAATTCCCATAAATAACTCTTTATTGTTATCATCTGGAAAATGGAACAATAAGACAGTGATTAAGGGTACTTTGCCCTCTTTATAGGGGCTTCCCAGGTGGTACTAGTGCTAAGGAATCTGCCTATCAATGCAGGAGGCACAAGAGACACATGGGTTAGATCCCTGGGTAGGGAAGGTCCCCTGGAGGCTAGCCTGACAACCCACTCCAGTACTCCTGCATGGAAAATTCCATGGACAGAGGAGCCTGGTGGGCTAGAGTCCATGGGGTCACAAAGAGACGTGACCAAACACAGCACATGAAAGTGAAAGTCACTGAGTCGTGTCCGACCCTTTGCGACCCCATGGACTACACAGTCCATGGAATTCTCCAGGCCAGAATACTGGGATGGGTAGCCTTTCCCTTCTCCAGAGGACCTCCCCAACCCAGGGATCAAACCCAGGTCTCCTGCATTGCGGGCAGATTCTTCACTAGCTGAGCCACAAGCATAGCAACACTTTTTTTAGATGTGAGCTTTTGTTTCAGTGTTCCCACCACCTGTAGATGCTCCCTACTGGTAGTTTTTACTTGGAATCTCCTTTTCAACCCTTTTTGTTTATCTGAACCAGTTTATCTGATGGATCACCTCTTTTTTCCTGTACTAACTAAACTAGTTTTTCACGTTCTGAAAGCCAGCAGCCCTTGAGTCCTCAAATCTTGCAGTTTTCAACAGTCCTTGCTGGGCCCTTCCTTTGCCGCAAGCACACTATTCTGGAATCTGTGAAGGCAAAGTAAATATGAGCTAATTCCAAATTTACAAATGAATTTTGGAGAGCCAATTGCAGTTTCTTTTGATCACTGCATTTCCATTGCTTGGGCAGCATATTCACACTTTCTTTCATGCATCATGTATTGAGTGTGACATTTCAGGGGTTAGAAAGATAGGGTCTCTGCCTGTGAAGAGTTCTCTGGGTAGTGAGTTTCTACAAGTTACTGATGTAGAACTTGCCCATGCAAAAAACATCCAGATAAATGCAACTGCCATTGTATGAAAAGCTCTTACCTAGTCTAGCCTTGATGAGGCAATCAGATTTTTATTGTTCATGAGAAAGGGATGGATTTTCAAAGATTGAGAAATACTTGGCCAAGGTGAGAACTTCTTCCTTCACAAATTACTTCTATGTCAGGACAATCCCTCCTCTCCCCCGCCCCTGCACCCCTCCTTCACTCACTTAGAGCCCAGGCCACCTTCCATTCCTGCAGCATCCTTCGCAGGACCACCAGTTCCCAAGACACATTCTCCTTCAGTGACTCTGCTTGCTTCTTCAGTTTCCTGGTCTTCACGGACATGTCCTTCTCACCCACCTTCAGCAGCAGATCCGTGGCCGGTGTGGGCAAAGCTGTCCAGCGCATGGCT
Source organism: Dama dama (assembly GCF_033118175.1). Classification (NCBI taxonomy): domain Eukaryota; kingdom Metazoa; phylum Chordata; class Mammalia; order Artiodactyla; family Cervidae; genus Dama; species Dama dama. The sequence goes on along the minus strand of NC_083692.1, from coordinate 18,849,169 downwards.
CCTTTCACAGGCTTGCAAGCTGTGCGGGGCGACAGTATGAGATATTATGCCCATTGCCCTGGGCCTGTGTTCCCAGCCAGCATCACATGCCTATTCCTAGCTAGCACCAATGCAAAACAAAACGGTCAAGAGCCAGCTTTCCTGATTATGTAGAAAACTGGGACAAGTCCCATTGGGAGTCATGAGAGGTGGTGACTACAGACATGATAAAGCCATGCTGATGGGCGGAGAAAGGTAGGGAAGAAAAGATAAGGTACATACAAACCTTTATATATGTTTAAGAAATCTTTAGGACCATAAATATATGTAACAAGATTTGCTCATAAAATTCAATATTTGATATATTGCCATTAAAAGTAGGATATAATTGGCCATTAATTCCCAATTTATTGTTTCCTTTCTAGTGTTCTTAATTTGGGAGGAGGAGTGGGATTATAAGCTACTAAGGGTTTACAAGCAAACACCCTCTTCCAACAACACAAGAGATGACTCTACACATGAACATCACCAGATGGTCAATACTGAAATCAGATTGATTACATTCTTTACAGCCAAAAATGGAGAAGCTCTATACAGTCAGTAAAAACAAGACCGGGAGCTGACTGTGGCTCAGATCATGAACTCTCTATTGCAAAGTTCAAGAACTGAAGAAAGTAAGGAGACCACTAGATCATTCAGGTATGACCTAAATCAAATCCCTTACAATTATACAGTGGAAGTGACAAATAGATTCAAGGGATTAGATCTGATAGAGTGCCTGAAGATCTATGGACAGAGGTTCGTGACATTGTACAGGAGGCAGTGATCAAGACCATACCCAAGAAAAAGAAATGCAAAAAAGCAAAATGGTTGTCTGATGAGGCCTCACAAATAGCTGAGAAAAGAAGAGACGCTAAAGGCAAAGGAGAAAAGGAAAGATATACCCATTTGAATGCAGAGTTCCAAAGAATAGCAAGGAGAACTAATAAAGCCCTTCTCAGTGATCAATGCAAAGAAATAGAGTAAAACAACAGAATGGGAAATACTAGAGATCTCTTCAGGAAAATTAGAGATACCAAGGGAACATTTCATGCAAAGATGGGCACAATAAAGGACAGAAAAGGTATGGACCCAACAGAAGCAGAAGATATTAAGAAGAGGTGGCAAGAATACACGGAAGAACTATACAAAAAAGATCTTCATGACCCAGATAATCATGATGGTGTGATCACTCACCTAGAGCCAGACATCCTGGAATGCAAAGTCAACTGGGCCTTAGGAAGCATCACTATGAACAAAGCTAGTGGAGATGATAGAATTCCAGTTGAGCTATTTCAAATCCTGAAAGATGATGCTGTGAAAGTGCTGCACTCAATACGTCGGCAAATTTGGAAAACTCAGCAGTGGCCACAGGACCGGAAAAGGCACTTTCATTCCAATCCCAAAGAAAGGCAATGTCAAAGAATGTTCAAACTACCGCACAATTGCACTCATCTCACACTCTAGCAAAGTAATGCTCAAAATTCTTCAAGCGAGGCTTCAACAGTACATGAACCAAGATCTTCCAGATGTTCAAGCTGGTTTTAGAAAAGACAGAGGAACCAGAGATCAAATTTCCAACATCTGTTGGATCATCAAAAAAGCAAGAGAGTTCCAGAAAAACATCTATTTCTGCTTTATTGACTATACTAAAGCCTTTGACTGTGTGGATCACAACAAACTGTGGAAAATTCTTCAAGAGATGGGAATACCAGATCACCTTACCTGCCTCCTGAGAAATCTGTATGCAGGCCAAGAAGGAACAGTGAGAACTGGACATGGAACAACAGACTGGTTCCAAATTGGGAAAGGAGTACATCAAGGCTGTATACTATCACCCTGTTTATTAACTTCTATGCAGAGTACATCATGTGAAATGCCAGGCTGGATGAAGCACAAGCTGGAACCAAGATTTCTGGGAAAAATATCAATAACCTCAGGTATGCAGATGACACCACCCTAATGGCAGAAAGCAAATAAGAAAGCAAAAAAGAGTCTCCTGATGAAAGTGAAAGAGGAGAGTAAAAAAGTTGGCTTAAAACTCAACATTCAGAAAACTAAGATCATGGTTTCATCGCAAATAGATGGGGAAACAATAGAAACTGTGGGGGACTATTTTCTCAGGCTCCAAAATCACTGCAGATGGTGACTGCAGCCATGAAATTAAAAGATGCTTGCTCTTTGGAAGAAAAGCTATGACCAACCTAGACAGCATATTAAAAAGCAGAAACATTACTTTGCTGACCAAGGTCCATCTAGTCAAAGCTATGGTTTTTCCAGTAGTCATGTATGGATGTGAGAGTTGGACTATAAAGAAAGCTGAATGCTGAAGAATTGATGCTTTTGAACTGTGGTGTTGGAGAAGACTCTTGAGAGTCCCTTGAACTGCAAGGGGATCAAAGCAGTCAATCCTAAAGGAAAGCAGTCAATCTCAAAGGAAATCAGTCCTGAATATTCATTGGAAGGACTGATGCTGAAGCTGAAACTTCAGTACTTTGACTACTTGATGCAAAGGGCTGACTCATTAGAAAAGACCCTGATGCTGGGAAAGATTGAAGGCAGGAAGAGAAGGGGACAACAGAGGATGAGATGGTTGGATGGCATCACTGACTCGATGCATATGAGTTTGAGCAAGATTTGGGAGTTGGTGATGGACAGGGAAGCCTGGTATGTTGCAGTCATGGGGTTGCAAAGAGTCAGACACGACTGAACTGACTGAACTGAAGGGTTTACAAGTGCCTTGCTGTAGGATTGATTAGTGTCTCAGTTTCTTTTTGTCATTGTTGCTTTTTTGGCCATGCCCAGCAGCATGTAGGATCATGGGTCCCCAAACTTGGATGGAAGCTGTGCCCCCTGCAATAGAAGCATGGGGTCTTGACCACTGGACCACCAAGAAAGTCCCTAGTGTCTCAGTTTTAATGAGGCAGCTGTGACCCTGGAAGGTGACTTGCCAAGACCCAATCCAAGGCTTTGCTACATGCCTTCTTCACCACTTTATAATGGTAGCGCTCAACAAGAAGGAGGGTGTATGTGTGAGTTTGGTGAAAACTGCCTACACCTGCCGTTATTAGTGCCTTCTCTACTCTTGTGGCTGTTTCCTGTAGAGCCAGGCAACACTAGAGATAGGTTAGGGGCCGGTGGTAAAAAGAATGGGTCACTACTACTGCTAGTTCCTGCATACAGGGGGCCCATCTGAAGAGACATTGCAAAGAAAAGAATCATGAGCAATGGAGATATAGTCTCTTGGAGGATGGGCACTTTTTGTTTCAGAAGTTGATTTCTTGATTAACTCCTTTCCCTTTTCCTTACCTAACATACAGAATGAAGAATGATATACCCATGAAATAGAAATTTAAAACACCGGTTGACGCTAGGGCCTGAAGCAGGTAGGGGCCTGAGAATGGAGTGGGAGGGGAGAGTGCTACATCAGAGGTACTGCCTTTGAAACTGTTAAGCCAGGATCTGTCTTGTTAGTAATTCTTGGCCCTAAACTGCTTGGTTATACTTAAGTTCTGTCTAATTTCAGCTGTATGGGCCACAGAGGCTTTTCCTTGTTACAGTTAGTATCTTATAATTTTATGAGATGATTCTTAGTTAGTTGGGAGGGACTCCCCGAGATGCTGATGGTGTCCCCACCTGTGGAACAGGGACCTTAAAGAAATAGGCCCACTTCCATCTTTACTCCCATTATCAGTATCAGCTTCCTGCTTACTTGATTCAGGAACTGGCTGAGAAGTCCACCTTTCTGGGGTTTCAGGGAAGACCTTAGATAACTGCTTGATGTATTGATTGAGATTTTCCAGGAGAATTTGGTCTCTCTTTGCACCAATCTGGTGGACGATCTGGACTTCATCTGTGAACAGATAAAGAAATAATGAGTCCTTAGAACCCCCTCCGCCTCTCTTCCTGGGTTTTTGGTCACCAGGATCAGACCGAATTTCATTTCCCCAGAAAAATCCATCTAAAAAGCCAAATCAAATACAGAATGATCTCATTTCATATGAAGTTTTAAAATGCTAAATGAAAATTATTGCACATTGATATGTACTTGGATGACAAACTGTAAATAAAAGCAAGGTAGTGGGTATGTCTGGTTAATGGGGAAGATGGAGAAAGGCTTCAGCAAGAAGCACACAGGAGACCCAGTTCCCTTTTGCCCTACTCTAGCCTCTGGTACTCATGGCTACTGTGCTCCAGGGACATCCCTTGAAAGTGACTGTTGCTTGGAAGTATGAGCTGGTGGCCTGAAAATGGCCCAGAAACCAAGTCAGAACCTAACTTACAGGTATTGTCCCCTAGGAAAAGCTAGATACAAATGAAGAGTTCCCTAATTCATCTCTCAGCAATCATAAATACCTTTGTCTGAATAATTTTGTTAAACACTTTAAGAAGACTTTCAGTAGAAAGCAGTTTAGGAATAAGATGGGGGTAGGGAAGAAGAAACAACTTGGAGCATGTGGTCCTAGACTGTGTCCCGGAAGCCCAGGCATCTGAAAGCTAGTGGGACGGATGAGGAAGCTGGTGGGCACTGGGTGAGAAGCACTATATAGTTCCCATCTCTTTGAAGAGCATTTTAGTTGATATTGTTTTACAAATAAGATACATAAGGCTCACGGGGATTATATAATTTGCTGAAGGTTAGGAGGAGGGGGCTAAGGCAGGATTTAAACTCAGATCTCCAAAGTCTAGGATTTTTCTTCGAACACAGCACCTCAGTGGGGGAATAATCTCAGTGAGAGAAGGGGTAAGGGTGTGCACAGAAGAGGTAGGTTGTTCCCAAAGCCACATCTTGCTTGTTCTGCCATCCTACCCTCCACTACCTCCTCAGTAAGCATGAGAGCATAGAGAGACGGGGAAGAAGAAGTCCTGTCCCCATTGGATACCTACTCCCTATCCCCACTGTCCATTCCCCTACCCACTGCCCAAAACCGTCCCGTGTTAGTTAACCAGGAGATGTTCCCATGAATACCTGGTTCATCCAGGGCCTCTCATCCACATCCATGATGCCTCCAGCTCCCTGCTACCTTCCACCTCCCTGCTCTATGCCCCCCTCAGCCCTGACTACAGGACCCCAGCTCAATTACCGAAGTAAATCTCCTGTTCAAAGGTGTTGCCTGTGGAGTAAGCAAACTTTCCAGCTCGCGGATTCACCTGTCGAACGTGGCTCTGGCTTGGGGGCTTGTAGAGGCTCCCCTTTTCATCTATTTCCTCAGCCGTCTTATTCATGCCAGGCATGGTTTCAGCTGTCTGCACTTGCGGCAAGTAATTCGGCAGTCTTGGAAGGGTTGAGAGGGGGAGAAAGGGGGGACAGGTAGCTTTAAAATCAGTGCCCTTAGAGGGTGCCTGGACTTGGGGAAGGGAGCCCACCTCCTCCATGACCTCACTTTATCTCTCGTGTGTGGTTGTTCAGTGGACAGACTGTAAGCTCTTTAAAGGATAGGTCCACAGCTGTCTCAATTACGTTGTATTCCCAGCACTTCGCAGAGTGCCTGGAAAGTAGTGGGAGTGCAATGTATACTTGTGCAATAAATGAAGGAATAAATATTGCCACTTATTTTTAGCTCACTTCTAGGAATCAGGGCTGTTACAGCTCCAGTCTTCCTTCTAGTTATAAATGACAAGGAAGCCACGTGAGAGATGCATAGCAATCCTCCTCTTCTCTCAGCTTGTTTAGCTCTCCGTCCTGCTGCCAGTCAGTTTTTGAGTGAGTGACACCCTGGCTCCTTATTCAGAGTAATGTGGGACCAAACCTCAGAACCACGAGGTCTCTGCCGTCCTCACTCTCACCACGGACACATTTCTAGGAGCCCCTGGTTAGTACCTGGAACAGCAGAATGGCTCTGCTGGGAAAGGCTAAGAACTCCTTCCTTTAAAGGCAGTGGTACTCAACTGGGAGCAGTTTTGTCCTTCAGAGGGACATGTGTCACCATCTGGGGACATCTTTGGTCGTCACAGGTGGACAGTGCTACTGGCTTCCAGTAGGATGCTGCCAAACATCCTAGAGCGCACAGGGCCGGCCGCCCCCAACACAGAATTATCCAACCCGGGATGCCAAGAGGGCCGAGGTTGAGAAACCTTACTTTGTGGATGTCTTAGTATGTTGGTGGTGGGAAATACAAGAGGTTAATGGGAGAGTTCTGCAATGAGGACTGTGAGCCCACCTGGGAGTCCTTGAAGGGGAACCAGAGTGTCTCAAAGGCACGCCCGAGGCCCCGGCTAGCCTACCGATAATAGACGGGAAGCAGCAGCTCTGGCTTCTTTTCCTCCAGGGTGGGCAGGACGACACTTCGACCCTCAAATTCTGCCGTCTCTTCTTCCTCCAGCTGTTTCAAGAGGTCCAGGTCACTGGAGGAAGTGAGCTCATCGCGGATGTGGCTCCAGTCGTACTGCTGGCGCAAGAAGCTCTGCCACTTACTGGCGGACACCCCCGGCCTTGGAGGACGCTTGTTCTGGATCCATCGGGCAGTGCGCTTGTTCAGCTTTTCCAGCACCACGGCCTCCCACGCTCTGGCCGCCTTCTCAGCAGGCGGAAGCCAGGTTTCCCTCTCCTCCAGGTTCACTTCTGGAGCAAGTGACAGGTCCAGCATGTCTAGCTCCCTGCTTGGATGAACACTGAGGGGGCTAGATGCCTCCTGGCCTACACTAGCTGGCTCTAATTTCTTCAGTTTTGTAGGATTGGCATAGCTTTCCGTCTTCACAGCCTGGGAGGTGACCTTTGTTGGGGGACCTGGAGAATCTGAGACCTTGAGGCAGACGGGCTTCTTCTCAGGCCGGGCTGTCCTGACCTGGCGAGGCTGAATTATGCCACTGGCGTCGTAGAGATGGTCAAAGCTGTACTGGCTGTAAGGGACGCTGGGCAGCCCTCGCTGCCACACCACCTCCGGAGAAAACGTCAGGTTTGCACTGGCCTGGGTCAGGTATTTGTTCTTGAGGTGTGCACAGTGCTGTGGGCTGAAGTGGAAGACTGGAGGCACACCGGAAACGGAGGCACATTCCTTTTTGTTTCTTGGTTTTACAGAGGAGAAAATCATGCCCCATCCCAGGCGTGGCGGGAGTGACTGAGGGAAATGGTGTGGAAGAATGGTCTTTCCCTTTTCCGTCCTAGTCACTGTTTCCCAGCAAATGCCTCCTTCCAGGCTGCCTGGTCCAGAGGAGGGCCTGGGGGGGTGGCTACACATCTGTTAAGGGGATGGGAAGAACTGATGAGAGCTCTAGGTCAGTAGAAGTTGGTGGCCCACAGCAGTCAGTAAGAAAAGACTTGGAGAAGAGATGACGGAGCAGGGAGAAGCCATGTGAGTTAGAAAGACAAAAGAAAGAGATGCTGCAACAATCAAAATATTTCTTGGGTCAGACCTTTGCTTCCAGTTCTCACATTTGTCCCAAAGCTCTCAGCCCCTCATCTTCTGAGAGATTACTGCCTTTTAACAGTATCCCATGCTTCCAGTTTCCCCCAAAATGTGGCTTTCTCCCCGTTCAAAAAAGGTTAGAGTGCAAAGTTCAGACAACACAGCCAGGCATTCAGGGTTGTCCTTGAGTCTGACCTGTTTATGACCTTGTCCTGGCAGAACCTCTCTTCCTGACTCTTCTAGCGCTTCACTGAGTGTCTTCCCATCACAAGTAGAGCTTCATTCTGTGCCCTGAACATGAAATTCTGTCCATTCTTCCAGAACAGCTCAATTACTACCTACTCTGTAATTCTTTGTTTACCTATCCAGGCCTCCACGTCACACACAAATTTACAAACCTCCCTTAGTCCCTTTCAGTTACTTTAACTTTTACCCTGTGACACCTGAAAATGACACCACCCTTATGGCAGAAAGTGAAGAGGAACTAAAAAGCCTCTTGATGAAAGTGAAAGAGGAGAGTGAAAAAGTTGGCTTAAAGCTTAACATTCAGAAAACTAAGATCATGTCATCCGGTCCCATCACTTCATGGGAAATAGATGGGGAAACAGGAAAAACAGTGTCAGACTTTATTTTTCTGGGCTCCAAAATCACTGCAGATGGTGATTGCATCCATGAAATTAAAAGACGCTTACTCCTTAGAAGGAAAGTTACGACCAACCTAGACAGCATATTAAAAGGCAGAGACATTACTTTGACAACAAAGGTCTGTCTAGTCAAGGCTATGGTTTTTCCAGTGGTCATGTATGGATGTGAGAGTTGGACTATAAAGAAAGCTGAGCGCCAAAGAATTGATGCTTTTGAACTGTGGTGTTGGAGAAGACTTGAAAGTCCCTTGGACTGCAAGGAGATCTAACCAGTCCATCCTAAAGGAGATCAGTCCTGGGTGTTCACTGGAAGGACTGCTGCTGAAGCTGAAACTCCAGTACTTTGGCCACGTGATGCAAAGAGCTGACTCATTTGAAAAGACCCTGATGCTGGGAAAGATTGGGGGCAGGAGGAGAAGGGGACGACAGAGGATGAGATGGCTGGATGGCATCACCAACTCAAAGGACATGGGTTTGGGTGGATTCCTGGAGTCGGTGATGGACAGGGAGGCCTGGTGTGCTGCGGTTCATGGGGTCACAAAGACTTAGACACGACTGAGCGACTGAACTGATCTGAACTGTGACACTTGTGCCATTAAGTATTTGGCTCCTTAACAGCACCATAAGGACGGTGTCCCAGTCTGCTCTTTCAGTATCACCCAGTGCTTTTCCATATTGCTACACTGTCTTCATTGTTAAAATGTTTTATAGCTGCAAAATGTTTTATCAAGGAGATAAATCACCTTAGCTCTTGACTATTGGGCAAGCTGTTTCTGGGTTTTAGCATGGAAAGTTTTGTAAAGGATAAATGCCTGGAGTTCATGCTTTTTTTTTTTTTAAGGAAATGTTCCTTCTGAAGCACTTCCTTGGCCTAATAACGATAATAGTTATAGAGTACTTTGCTAAGAGCTTTACATTAGGTTGATATTATGGTGTTTATTGCTTATGGGAAGAAGCTGAGGCTCAGAGGGGTTGGTAAATTACTTCGGATCACACTGGCCATAAGTAGAAGAGTCAGACTTCACAGTCAGCTATCAGGTCCAACCTCAGAGCACTTAACTCTGTGCCACACTGGCTTTGGCCCAGGCTCCACTCCCTATGCTGGCATTGTGCTGGCCTTGCTATTTTCAGGGGCAGGTAGGGCCTCCCCACCCAACATGTAATCATGAAAGTGAGATCATTTTCCTGCCACGCTGAGTGCCAACTCCTGCCATTCCTGCCCTGTGTACAAGGTACCCTTTAGCCCAGATCTGACTCCTCTCTCTTCCCTTCACAGCACCCAGAATAGTACCTGCTGTTTTTAGGGCTTGATTTATCCCACTGTCTTCTGTGTATTAAATCTGACCTTTTGGTGAGTTTCTTTTTGGGAAGGGTCAGCTTTGACATAGTTGTCACTAGTCCAGAATTAATAATCTAACTCAAACTAAGTCATACAAGAGTAACATGATGTCCCTTCATGAGTGAGCATAAGATTAAATTTAGTTGCTTCATCTCTTCACAATCACAAAGGCCACATGGTCACAGGGCACTGAGCAATTTTTTAAAGTCGGATTTAAAAAAATCAGGGCAAGGCTAAAGCGTGTTTACAAGGTGATGTTTTTCTTTGAACAGTGTCTGTTCTGCTTGGTGGAAAATTAACTGCTTAGATGAAAACAGTATTAATGCACTCCTGCCTTTTGTACTGCCTAATAGAACATCTCATCATTCTTAACCTATCAATGTGTTAGTATCTTGCTTCTAAGTCAGGGGGCATTTTGAGCCCAAACACTTGCAAAACTGAATGAGGACTGGTTTTGCCCCAAGGTTCACCAATATGGAATGATTTGGGGTGTCCCCAGATATAAGCCCTTTAGCCTGTGACATATACAATCTTTGGTCACAATGTTATCATCCCAGAAAGAACACGATATCATCATTATCAGTTATTATAAATTCTCAAGGAATAGTGATCATCATCTAAGAAGATGGCTTGTTGAAAAAGAAGGAAACACATAGGGAAATGTCTTTGTAAAGGAATTGGGACAGGGAAAAATGTTCTAAGGTTTGGTCAAAAGAGGTTTGTCAGGCAGATTCTGCACCTCCCAGCCGTGTTACTCTTGGCAAATGATTTAATAACCCTGGTTTTCCTTGCTGTTCAGTCACTCAGTTGTGTCCGACTCTTTGGGACCCCGTGGACTGCAGCACGCCAGGCCTCCCTGTCCTCTACCATCTCCCAGAGCTTGCTCAAACTCATGTCCATTGAGTCAGTGATGCCATCCAACTATCTTGTCCTCTAAGGTTTGCCTTAGTTTACCAATCTGAAAATAGAGTCTGACACCTGTTCTAATTTAGTGTTGATATGAAGGTAAAAATTAGGGGAACATGTATGAAAGTTCTTTGCAAGCTGCAAAGTATTACATAACTGAGAGAAACTGTTATTATTGATTTAGAACATAGAGTACTATCCTTTAGAAGGCAAGTCTCTGTGACCCCACGTTAGATGCACTGGGCACTAAGGGAAAAGTTTAGGAATACTAGGGCCCTAGGTAGTTAAGAGAGGGGAAAAAAAGACCTACAAACAGAGTTTGGAAGCTCCATATTACCCAAACTTAAATGTTACCTGGACCAACACGGAGGCAGGGTTCCCTCCCAACAAATAGCCCTTAAGAAGCAAAAGCAGAGTGGCAGGTCCCAGGTGCCTTTGTGCACGGACAGCATAAGAAACTGAATAAATGGCATCATACAATTACTCAAACCTGGCATGACTGCAGACCAAGGCCCTGTAATCTGGTAAACAGCAACCACCAGCATCATCTCTTGCACTTCTAGGAAACTGACTGGATAGTTGCGAGTGGGGCTAGAAGGTTTATGCCTCCAGTTAAAACCTGATAGAAGAATCCTCCAGACTCAAAATGGGTGCTATCTAAGAGGTTCCAAATTTAGTTCCATTCTTCTTTTCATCTTTCCAGTCCTGTACCCTCACCCTCTGGTCTATTGCCTTTATTCTGAAGAAACAGTTAAATGCTAAAAGGAATAATTGAGCTTCCCTGGTAGCTCACTGCTAATGCTGGAGACACGGGTTCAATCCCGGATCTGGAAGATCCACTGGAGAAGGAAATGACAACCCATTCCAATATTTTTGTCTGGAAAATTCCATGGACAAGCAGAGCTGAGCAGACAACAGTCCGTGGGGTCACAAAGAGTTGGATATGACTGAGCAATTAAACAGCAACAAAAGGAATAATATCTTGTTTTTTTCCTTCTGTTACTAAAGCAGTAGAAACTGCCACAGAAGGAAACGCTATAAGCCATAGCACCGTATCTTCTGAGAGTTTTAAAAAAGTAGTACACTCTCATTTCCACCTCCAGATTCTGAAGTTCTGAGGTAGGGCCCAAGGGACACTCAGCTTCTGGGACAGTGCTTGTTAGATATGGCTAAAAGACTTTCTGCATCAAGATCACCTGAGGAGTTCATTAAACTGCAGACTCCTGTGTCCCACACTCTAGAATATTGATTCAGGAGGCTGCAAGTGAAGCCTAGAAATGTGCATTTTAACAAGATGTCAGAGGTTTTTATACACATTAAATTTAGAGAAACTATAGCTCTAGGAGGTATCCATGGGGTTTATGAAAGAAGCTTAGTTAATGAGGAGAGTGGGATCAGGGAACCCTTAACCAGGCTTATTTCAAATACCCTCTCTCTGCTGCCTCTTTCTTTACAGAAAGTTCCCTACATTCTCCCCCCTTTAATTTCTTTTTCTTTTTTTGGCTGTGCTGCGTGGCTTGCAGGGTCTTAGTTCCCCAACTAGAAACTGAACGCCAGCCATGGCAGTGAAAGTGCCAAGTCCTAACCACTAAACCAAGACGGTTGTCTCATCAGATTATTATGGAAACTCTGGCATAGAGACGATCTGTCACAACTGTTTTATTAACAGATGCCAAAACTGAGGTCCAGGGAGAAGACATGTAACTAAGATCACAGTACTAGTTAGTACCTAGCAAAACTGACACTTCGACACCTAATCCAAAATCTTTTCAACTACTTCTGACTGCTTCTCATCATTCATCTGATGCTCATAAGCTCCTTTCACATACTGATAAAGCAGCAGCAGTATTTTGAAATTACCTTCAAAGTGGCTTCCCACACACAATCTTCAATGGGAAACAAGGTTTTGCCATCTTAAACCTTCCTTAGTTTTAGATTCCAAAGCTGCTTAATATTGGTTACTAGGCAACCACCTCTTGAGGATTCCACAAGTCTACTCATAGAACCTACAGGTTCAATCAGGAGTACCTTCAGCTATTTATTAAATTTCCTTCTTTGTAAATTGAGCTTTGGGAAATTATATTGTACTTACCGATTGGTGGCAAAATGGATTTCTTGGTCCTCCTTTGAAAAATAACATCTAGGTCTACGCAGCTCAATATTTTCCCCTCCACATCGGTTCAAAAGTCCTATGAAGGGACTTCCCTGGTGGTCCAGTGGCTAAGACTCTGCACTCTCAGTGTAGGGGGCCCGGGTTCAATCCCTGGTCAGGGAAATAGATCCCATATGCTGCAACTAAGAGTTCCTACAACTAAGACCCTGCATAGCCAAAAAAAAAAAAAAAAAAAGTCCTACGGAGAAAGAGACAAAGCAGGGGAACACATGGACATCCAGCTCTGGCATGCTTCAGACCAGCAGCCTGATGAAACAAATGGTAAAGCAGAATGAGTGTCTTTGGGGCCTTTCTCATTCTCTTTCTATTCTGCTCCTGTTTAATCTCCTTCCTTCACACAGCTCAGTTCCATCTCCTCTGCTTCCCAAATTCTGGCTGGGTTATCAGCCAATAACACTGTTTTTACAAGGAGATTCTTCAAGTCCTATATTTTTAATAATAAAATTCCAGGCCTACAGAATACTGGTCTTCAGGATTCCCCTTGTGAAAAGAATCTGTCCTTACAGTAAAGAAAATTTTTGGCCATCAAGTTCTGCCCAGTTGACCTGGGGCAGTGCTATTCAAGTGGTCACCATCTCTTGCTGACCAACCTGAGCACTACTTTAGTGCCACAACTCAATTTGTGCTCAGACACTGGGACCCTCACAAAAGAGTGAATGGACGTGTTCCCTGAGATGAAATGACTGAAAGAATTTTTAAAATTAAGTATTAAAACCCTGGTCAAGTTTTCTCAAAAAGTTAAAATGACCATGTGATCCAGCAATTCCACCTCTGAGTATGTGCCCGAAGAATTGAAAGCAGAGGCTCATACACACGTTTGCGCACCCATGTTCATAGTATATTCACAACAGCTGAAAGGTGGAAGCAACCCAAATGTCCATCAGTGGATGGATGGGTAAACAAAATGTGATATATGTATATAATAGAATATTATTCAGCCTTAAAAAGGAATAGAATACAGAAATGCTACATATATGCTATATATACGAACCTAGAAGACATTATGTAAAGTGAAATAAGCCAGACACAAAAGGACAAATACTTTATGATTCCACTTATCTAAGAGGTGCTTAGACTAGTCAAATAATAGCTACAGAACGTGGAATAGTGATTTCCAGGAGCTGCGGTGGAGAAGGAGGAATGATGAGTTAACAGGTATAGAATTTCAGTTCAGGTGATGAAAAAGGAGATAGTGTTAAAGGTTGCACAACAATGTGAATATACTCAGGTAACTATGCATTTTAAAATGGTAAATTTTATCTTTGTATATTACCAAGTGAAAAAAAAAAACCTGTTTAATTATAAAAGCCATGTGTGTGGGTGAAATTCTGCACAAAGAAGAAAATTAAAACTACCCATATGGGACTTCTCTGGTGGCCCAGTGGTAAGACTCTCCTCTCCCATTGCAGGGTGCCTGCATTCAATCCCTTGTCAGGAAACTAGATCCCACGTGCTGCAGCTAAAACCCAACTCAGCCAAATAAATAAGTATTAAAAAAAACTACCCATAATACCCCAAAGCCTAAGACAACAGTTTAGGGTAGTTTTCTACTAGTCTTTTTTTAAAAAATGTTTTAATATATATATTTTAATGTCTACAAAGTGTTCTCTACCTGCTTTCAAAGTCATGAAAATTTTTTCCTCATATTCTGCTATATTATTTTTAATATATCTCTTCTACATCTCTTCTTTTATATGACTGCATCACAATTAAACTGAATAAACCAAATTTATATTGTTATTTTCTTTTTCCTCTATTAAACCAATGATATGGTAAGTATTGTTATAACCAAATATTTACACACATTTATAAATGTGTGAAATGTCCAGAGGTGGAATTGTGAATCAAAGAGAATGTATCCTTTAAATATTTTTAATTAGGTTGCTCTGAAAAGATCATACCAGTATATGCATCCACCAACAGTATATGAGTCTCTGTTTCTCACATCTTCTCAACTAGAACATCATCATGTGAGAAGCAAAGAATGATGGTTCAGACGGAATTGGACTGCAAAGGTATAAATCTCTGAATTTCCACTTTCTAGCTGTGTGACCTTTAGCAAATCAGTTCACTTCCCTGGGGACTTAATTTGCTCATAAGTTTCCTGTTTCTGAGACTCCTGTGCACAAAATATACCGAGAAGTATCCCACAGAACGGTTACAAAAGTAATTAGAGCAAAAGGCAGTTGTGACTACTTGAATCTAGGTAAAAAGTCTCCTCTGAGAAGTTCATGGAGGTGGCTTTCATTAGGAACAGAGGCAAACAGGTTTTGTGGCCTTGAAGCTTATACAGTTTCCAAGTTTCTCTAACAGAAAGCATGTACATTCATGAATGTACAATCAAGTACAAGACCTTAGAAGGGGTCTGCAGTTAAATTTCATAAAAAATTCACCACTGGATGGAATCGACAGCTTAAGAAAAAGTGGGAAAAGGTGAGAAGTCCAGGGTGACAGGGAGATAATGTTTGCCTAAAAGGAGCAACAGGAGACTCCAGAAAACAAAATAACAACTATCACCTCATTGAGCTATTTTTACACTAACTCATTTGAAAAGAGTTCCTTGATGCTGGGAAAGATTGAGGGCAGGAGGAGAAGGGGACGACAGAGGATGAGATGGTTGGGTGGCATCACCGACTCAATGGACATGAGTTTGAGTAAGCTCCGGGAGTTGGTGATGGACAGGGAGGCCTGGCGTGCTGCCGTCCATGGGGTTGCAAAGAGTCGGACATGACTGAGCGACTGAACTGAACTGAAGGAGGGTAAGATCACAGAGCTAGTAAGATGCCAGGCCCGTTAGCTGTGGAATGGTGTGGAAAAATAAGTATATACACAAATAATATACAAGCAAAACACCATAGTGCACATTCTAAAAGAAAAGACCTAAGATTTGTTGTTGTTCAGTCGCTCAGTCATGTCTGACTCTTTGCGACCCCATGGACTGCAGCACACCAGACCTCCCTGTCCATCACCAACTCCCGGAGCTTACTCAAACTCATGTCCATCGAGTCGGAGATGCCATCCAACCATCTCATCCTCTGTCGTCCCCTTCTCCTCCTGTCCTCAATCTTGCCCAGCATCAGGGTCTTTCCCAACGAGTCGATTCTCCGCATCAGGTGACCAAAGTATTGCAATTCAGCTTCAGATAATTAGCTGGAGTGAATTACGCAAGAAAGTGACAAAGGTCAATGCCACTCCTCTGGCTATTAACTTGGCAGACTCCACAGTTAAGTACCAGGTGCCTGCAAGGGCAACACTCATACAGCCCACGCAGCCCAAGCCAGAGAGACCCTGAGATGCAGAATTAGGGAATTCTTTCGCAGCATAAAGTTCCCGTGAGTCTGTTTTCTCTCTTGCTTTCAAATGCAGGCCACTTATTGGCAAGACTCGCGGCCCTGCAAACGACACAGCAGGGGCTCCTCCGCATTGGACGCTTAGTCTGCCAATAAACTGGCTTCCGATAGAGAAGCGGTTTCTCTAACCGGTTTCTAACTTTCTTCACAGCCGTCTTCAGTCGATCCCAGATCTGAAGAAGGTGCAAAATGGTGGTCTCCTCTCAGGCTCTCCTGAGTCACTTTAGATTCTGCCGATGGGGCCCGACGCGCTGGGTGCAGCTGGCAGGACCTCTAAAGCTGAGGACTGGTAACCCAGTCTCTTGGACCACTGTCCGGTTGGTGGCGACCGTGACGCTGGAGCCGGCGGGCCGCTGCCGCTGGGACGAGCCCGTGCGCATCGTCGTGCGCGGCCTAGCGCCGGGGCAGCCGGTCACGCTGCGCGCGGCCCTGCGCGACGACAAGGGCGCGCTCTTCAGGGCCCACGCGCGCTACTGCGCCGACGCCGCCGGCCTGCTGGACCTGGAGCGCGCGCCCGCGCTGGGCGGCAGCTTCGCGGGGCTCGAGCCCATGGGGCTCTTCTGGGCTCTGGAATCCGAGAAGCCCTTGCTGCGCCTGGTGAAGCGGGACGTGCAGACGCCCTTCGCCGTGGAGCTGGAGGTGCTCGGCGGTCACGAGCCCGGGACCCAGCTGCTCCTGGGCCGGGCGGTGCACGAGCGCGACTTCCTGGCGCCCGGGGTGCGGCGCGAGCCGGTGCGCGCGGGCCGGGTGCGCGCCTCGCTCTTCCTGCCGCCAGGTGAGCCGTCAGCATCCTCGTTTATCTATGTGAGAGAGGAAGGTAATAAGTAGGTAGCTCATAACACGGAAGGTCCGTGGGGCCTGAAACAGGAATGGAGGAGGCAGCAGAGGATGGGATAGTTAGATAGCGTCACCCACTCAATGGATGTGAAGTTCAGCAAACTCCGGGAGATAGTGGGTTTCCCAGGTGGCGCTAGTGGTAAAGAGCCTGCCTGCCAATGCAGGAAACAGATGCGGGTTTGATCCCTGGGTTGGGAAGATCCCCTGGAGGAGGGCATGGCAATTCACTCCAGTCGTCTTGCCTGGAGAATCCCCATGGACAGAGAAGCCTGGCGGGCTACAGTCCATGGGGTCGCAAAGAGCCAGTTACGGCTTAACAACCAAACAACAAAAACAGCACGAAGGAGGGTCTCTTGCTATCCACCGGAGATCTTCTGAACTGTCAGTTAATTTTACCATTTCATAAAATGCAACCGGCCAATGAAAAAGTAAAAAAAAAAAAAAAAAAACGACAAAAAAAACTTCTCCTCATTAGGAATCAAGGAAATGCAAAACAAGACTACACACTACATTAAACATCCTCAAAATTTAGAAGTCTAACATTACCAGTGTTTGACCAGTATGTGGAAGAAAAGGAACTTGCATACACTGCTAAAAAACAAACACAGTTATTCATCTACTCTTTCGTAAATCTTAATACTGTGGAAGTTAGAAGCAAAGTTGTAAAACTGAAAAACTTTAGAAAGAAAACTTTAAATCTGCCTGCCAATGCAGGAGACATGGGTTTGACCCCTAGTTTGGGAAGATCCCACATGCTGCAGAGCAGCTAAGCCTGTGCACCACCGCTATTGACCCTGTTCTGTGGAGACTGGGAACCCCAACTCCTGAGTCCTGGCACCACTACTCCTGAAACCCACACACCACAGAGTCATGCTCAGCAACAAGGGAAGGCACTGAAATGAGAAGTCCTCGCACCACAGCCAGAGAGTAGCCCTGGCTCGCTGCAACTAGAGAAAAGTCGGAGCAGAAACAAAGACCCGGCCTAGTCAATAAATAAACAAATAAAATTAGAACAATATAAAGTACTTGCCTTATAATTATTCCTTAAAATTTGTACATTATATACAAATTTTTAATGTAAATAATGAAAAGGTGAAATAACTAGAATCATACACAGTAGGTAGCTTTTTGGGCCTAGGATAACACATTTGAGATTTATTCTTTTTGCTCCATATGTTGGTAGCTGCTGCTTCTTGTGTCTTAGAAGTTTCCCATTAAACGGATGTGCCAGTTTGTTATTTCATTTGCCTTTTGGAGGATATTTGAGTTCCAAGACTTTGGAATCACTGCAAACACACATCTAAGTTTTTGTGTGACCACAAATTTTCATTTTTCTTGAAAATGAAATACCTGGGAGTGAGATTGCTGGGTCATAACTTATGTTTGACTTTATAAAGTATGTTTAACTTTATAAGAAGTTGCTCAGTTTTTTCTCAAAGTGATTGTATCAATGTGTATCCCCACTGTTGCCCTTAAAAATAAAAGGTAGTTACTTGGCTAGTAAAAAATTTGTTAATTTGGAAATAACAGAGAATTACAATTTGGGACAAGCAAGACATGACAAAAACCATAGGCAAACCCAATAAGCCAAGAAGAGGGAAGTTATTTAATAGAGAAAAAGGAGGAAGGTGGGAGGAGTTGTTTTAAACAAAAGTCCATTGGCAAAAAGTGACAGTTTAGGGTGATGGTGGTTTCTCACTGGCTGAATTCTTGGGGTAGTCAGTTTCTTGGAGGGGATGCAATGTATATCTTTTTTTGTTGGGACCTGTGACTGATGATTCTTTCCTGTTAATGATTCTTCTGTTGTGATTTGTAATTGACAATCCTTCCTAAAATTGATGTGGAGTGGTACTGCTGAGAGCTCCCCTTCTGTCCTCCAGATCCATTATGAGGTTCCCTTTTATTAATTTTCACACTACCGGCAATGTGTAAAGCATCCAGTTGTTCCACATCCTCACTAGCATTTGGCATTGTCAGTTTGGAAGGGGGTGCAGAAGAGGGCAGTGATTTTGCTGGTTTCATTGTAACTGGTTTTTTAAAGTATTTATTTATTTATTTCACTACACTGGATCTTAGTTGCAGCCCGTGGGATCTTCACTGTGTCATTAAGGATCTCTCCTTGCGGTGCATGGACTCTCTAGTTGTTGCTCTTGGGCTCAGTACTTGTAGCACATGGACTTAGTAGTTGTGGTGTGGGGGCTTACTTGCTCCTCAGTATGTGTGATTATAGCTCCCCGGCCCATGATGGGACCCTGTCCCCTGAATGCAAGGCAGATTCTTCGCCACTGGACCACCAGGTAAGTCCCATCTGTAACTTATTTTTTTATTCTTTTTGTTTTTTTGGTTGTACTGGGTCTTCCTTGCTGCTTTGTTGCTTTCTCTAGTTGTGTTGAGCGGGGACTACACTTCGTCATGGTGCTCGGACTTCTCATTGTGGAGACTTCTCTTGTGGAGCACAAGCTCTAGGGTGCTTGGGCTTCAGTGGTTGTAGCACTCCGGCTTAGTAGTTGCAGCGGCATGCAGGCTTTAGGGCGTGAAGACTTCAGTAGTTGCAGCACTCCGGCCCTAGGGGGCGGGCTTAGTAGCTGTGGCACAGGGGCTTAGCTGCTCTGTGGCCTGTGAGATCTTCCCGGACCAGGGATGGAACCAGTGTCCCCTGAATTGGCATTGGCAGGCGGATTCTTATCCACTATACCACCGGAGAAGTCCTGTAACTGATTTTTACTCACAAAAATAGTACATGCTCTTTGTAAAACTCTGTGGCTTTGAGGCCCTGGGTATAGAGGGGAATGTGGGTTTAGCCTGTGCCACAGTCTGGACCTTTGAAGACCTGAGTTGTTTAGCATTTCTGATTGTCAACAGAAAACTCTGACATCTCCAAATAGGCAAAAATGGCTTTTGCCACCACTAAAAAGAGTTTCAAGTATCGTTTAGTCTTGTGTTTTCTTTCTTTTCAAGAACCCGGGCCCTTTCCTGGGATTGTGGACATTTTGGGAGTTGGAGGTGGCCTTCTGGAATATCGAGCTAGTCTGCTGGCTGGGAAGGGTTTTGCTGTGATGGCGCTGGCTTATTACAACTATGAAGACCTCCCCAAGAGCCTGGAGAACCTCCACCTGGAGTACTTTGAAGAAGCTGTGAACTACCTGCTTAATCACCCTCAGGTTGGAACTTCTCTAGTTTCATGTTCTACATATCAGTTCTCCTTCTCTGAAAGTCTCTTGGTTTTCACAGAATTTGACCAAATTCTTGACAGCCATTCTCTGCCCCCAACACACACTACCTTTCATAGTTACTTTTCCCAGAGAGTTTCCATGCAATTAGATATTACTGCTAGGTTTCCTGCTGGTAAAGTTGTCCTGGTTGAAATTATGGAATTTTATATTCCAGTATTTTGTAGTATTTCATTACAAGCCCAAACACATTGAGAACCCTGGGTTTGACCCAAGAAGTTGAGGAAAAGGGGAAGGAGATCACTGTCTCCAGTTTAAATCTTTGTGTTTAACAAACCTCTCCTTAATGTGCCCATCTGAGAGCAGAGTATTCAGTTTTAAGGAGGTACCTGGTGGCAAAGAACCTGGCTAATAGGAAATAGAGGTTTGGGATATCAGAGGAATAGAAGATGAACCTTGCTTATTTTATAATTCAATCAGTGTTCAAGGTGAATAGAACCACTGGAGCTCTTAGAAAAGGTGGCGGGGTGTACTGGAACCAGCACAATATGTTTGATAGAGAAAAGTTAAATGTGAGATTTCATCTTGCCACTTAACTAGCTTTATGACCTTGGGGCCTGTTTCTTCCTCTCAAAAACTGAGATGACAATAATATCCCATGTCCAGTGTCTTTATGAGAAATGAATGGTTGAAATCAGTTAAGGGTGCCCTTGTAGAAACCATGACAAAAAAAAAAAAAGACTGCTGTTTGAAGGTCAATCAAAAGGCCATTTATAACAGAAGTGTTTGGTGGTTGACAAGAGCAGTGCTTATGGAATAGGGCAAATTACCCTGGAGGGGACTGAGTAGTGAATGAAGAAATAAAATAACTCCAAAGATTCCCACAAGTTTTTCTGTGAAGGGAGTAGAAACTAGGTCAGAGTGGATTTGAGGTCAAGAGGGAGTAGAAACTAGGTCAGAGTGGATTTGAGGTCAAGAGACTGTTAAAATGCAAGACGTACTAGAACTAAAATTTACCTAAAGTGTAAGAGGTACACCGATGGGGATGAGCCAGTAGAGAAGAAAGTCACAAAGGAAAGAGAGAGGAAGTCATTGCATGAGCAGAGTCACTGAGGATGAGAGTGGATGAGATCCCAAGGACAAGCAGAGGGGTGGCCTTGGAGAAGAACAGAGCTACTTAGGAAACAGGAGGGAAGCAGGGAGCTTGCTTCATGCGGAACTAATCACACTTGGAAGGGGAAATGAGGACAAGTTCCTTCCTGATAGCTTCTGTTTTCTCCATGAAGCAGGATGGGATGAAAGTGATGGGGAATAAGGCTTAAAGGGGCTTACAGATGTAGGAGACAAAGTGAAATGGTCTTTAAGAGAAGTGGAAAGCAAACAGCAGTGATGTGTGGCAGGACTAAGGGCCAGTATGGATGTTTATTTGAAATTTGTGGTCATGACATGAAAGTAAGTTGTGTCAACACAAGTGTGTATTTTTTTCTGTAGCAGTGTTCATTTGTACAAATGCAGGCCCCGAGGAAGTGAATTATAAGTGCATTTAACTGAGGTTAGAATTTTTTCAGGCAAGTATGACCAATTAAAGTAGTTAACAGTGTTTTCAGGAGAGTAGAAATAATGATGAAGCTTGAAATCTAAGCTGGATAAGGTGGGAAGTGAGAACATGAGAAGGCACTGATGGTGAAGAAATGGTGGTCAGAGTCTCAAAGAGGTAGCAGTGGGCACCACTAGAATGGCTAAACTGGAGGTAAATAGGAGGGTGATTAGAGAGTAGAATGCTTGAAGCTGAGATCTTGGAGATGATATACTTACTGATGACTCAGTTTCGATTATGACAGTGGGAGTGTGTATCTTCAGTGGGAGAGAGAAAAAGATCACTGGAGGTTTGGAGGTCAAGGGACTGTGAGGCCAAAGTATTCAGTTCTCATCCACTTGGTTGTTGAAGACACCAGAAATGGTGATGGAGAAATTGTAGAAAGCAAGTACAGAGGAAGGTAGGCCAGTATCCTAAGGCTGCAAACCTTGATAACTGGGAGAGCCCAGATTCAGGCTCAGTTCCCCGACTCTCAAGTCCAGGCACTACTGGCCACACTGCACTGTTCATGGACTCATTCTCCTTTTCCCTTTGACCTTTTCTCAGGTGAAGGGTCCAGGAGTTGGGCTGCTTGGGATTTCAAAAGGAGGCGAGCTCTGCCTCTCCATGGCTTCCTTCCTGAAGGGCATCACTGCAGCCGTTATAATCAATGGCTCTGTGGCTCGTGTCGGTGGAAACTTACACTACAAAGGTGAGATTCTGCCACCTGTGGGTTTCAACCACAATCGAAGAAAGATAACTAAAGATGGCCTTGTAGACATTGTGGAAGTCCTGAATAGCCCTTTGGAAGGACCTGACCAGAAGAGCTTCATTCCTGTGGAAAGGGCTGAGTGCCCCTTCCTGTTTCTTGTGGGTCAGGATGACCACAACTGGAAGAGTGAATTCTATGCTAATGAGGCCTCTAAACGCTTGCAGGCCCATGGGAAGGCAAAACCCCGGGTCATCTGTTACCCAGGGACGGGGCACTACATTGAACCTCCTTACTTCCCTCTGTGCCCGGCTTCCCTGCACACCTTCGTGGGCGTTCCTGTCATCTGGGGAGGGGAGCCCAGGGCTCATGCCAGGGCCCAGGTAGATGCTTGGCAGCAGCTCCAGACTTTCTTCCGTAAACACCTGGGTGGGGAAAAGGGGACGATTCCAGCCAAGCTGTGATCTTTTATGCTAATCTATCCTGGGAATAGTTGCCACATTAGTGCATATGTGTTAGTTTTTTCTTTTCTATAATTACATTTTCCCCCTTCAATATTAAAGTGAACTCACTGAGAATTTTTCAAGATTTTTATAAATTCCATACTTTTTCAGTTGTTTGGGAAGAGAATGATTCTATAGACACCACAGCAGGTGGAGAAAGCATACCCTTTAAAACCTAACAACACATAACTGACAAGGCTTTAGTTCTGAAAGGAAGAATAATACCTGGTGTACAATTGCTGCTGGGTACTTTCTTGAATCAATTATACTTGAATTTGTATAATAATTTGTTAATAAGTGATTCTGCTATATATGTATAAAAATCATATAAAATATCAAAAATATTATCAGACTGAGTGTCTCCTTTAAGAATGAAAGTGAACATTTTAGCTGTAAATTACTAGCTAGATTACTACTTAGTAGTAGTTTTTCTTCTGTCCCACTGTGAGGCAGATGTCATCTCCATTTTACAGGTGAAGAAACCAAGACTCAGAAAAATTTTTGCATGGTGCCTGTAGAGCTGGGGCTCAGTATCCCCACATCCAGTTTCTTCTCTCTTTGTTAAGCTCATCCATGCTTTCTGCAGGGTAACAGCCCCAGCCACAGGGAAAGGAAGTGGCTCTTCTTTCTTCTCCCTAAGTTTTCAGTGGATTTCCTGGAATTGAAGTGTAAGGGTAGGGGTGGTTTCAGGGCACTAATGTTGAAAGTGTAGATCTGGAACCATGTTTAAACTGTGGCTTTAACCTAGTGGTACAGATTTGCAGGAGCTGACAGGCAACTCAAAATGCCTATACCCCTTCCCTCGAATGTTAACAATGTGTGTGTGATTTGCCCTCCTCCTTCCTCTTTCCTATCTTTATGTCTCTCTTTCCACCACTTTCTGTAAATAGCATATTCTATGACAGTTGAAGAAATCTCCAGTTAACCAAGCTGGAGAATCCAGCTTCTCTAGAAATTCTGGGGCTGACATGAGTGATAAAAAGCATCAGAGACTTGGCAGCTAATGAATGACCAAGTCAAATCTATAGACCAAGTATTTCAAATGACACAGAGATGGTTTCCTCTTCAAATTATTTTGCAATGGAGGAGGTAAGAAAAGGGGGAATACAGATGCCACAGGCATGCCTTATGCAGGGGACCAGTGAAACTACCTACTATTGAGTAGAAAATTAGAAAAGAATTCAGAGAGATATGGCTTTTGATATAGGTCTTAACTGATTGGATTTCTTTATTTTTTCTGAATCTAAAGTAATAAAAATTCATAGGAAACTTGGAAAATAGAGACAGTTATTCAGTAGAAAAGGAGTTGCATATAATCCGTTTACTAGCAGATAGTGCACTTTGGAAAACTCAGCAGTGGCCACAGGACTGGAAAAGGTCAGTTTTCATTCCAATCCCAAAGAAAGGCAATGCCAAAGAATGTTCAAACTACCACACATTTGCACTCATCTCACCTGCTGGCAAAGTAATGCTCAAAATTCTCCAAGCTAGGCTTCAACAGTATGTGAACTGAGAAATTCCAGATGTTCAAGCTGGATTTAGACAAGGCAGAGGAACCAGAGATCAAATTGCCAACATCCACTGGATCATAGATAAAACAAGTAGAATTCCAGAAAAACATCTACTTCTGCTTCATTGATTGTGGTAAAGCCTTTGACTGTGTGGATCACAACAAACTGTGGAAAATTCTTAAAGAGATAGGAATACCAGACCACCTTACCTGCCTCCTGAGAAACCCGTATGTAGGTCAAGAAGAAACAGTTAGAATCAGACATGGAACAACAGACTGGTTCCAAATTGGGGAAGGAGTATCAAGTATCAACAGTATACATCAAGGCTGTATACTGTTACCCTGCTTATTTAACTTCTATGCAGAGTGCATCATGCAAAATGCTGGGCTGGATGAAGCACAAGCTGGAATCAAGATTACCAGGAGAAAGATCAATAACCTCAGATATGCAGATGACACCACCCTTATGGCAGAAAGTGAAGAGGAACTAAAGAGCCTCTTGATGAAAGTGAAAGAGGAGAGTGAAAAAGTTGGCTTAATACTCAACATTCAGTAAATGAAGATCATGGCATCTGGTCCCATCACTTCATGGCAAATAGTGGGGAAACAATGGAAACAGTGAGAGACTTTATTTTCTTGGGCTCCAAAATCACTGCAGATGGTGACTGCAGTCATGAAATTAAAAGAGGCTTGCTCCTTGGAAGGAAAGTTATGACAAACCTAGACAGCATATTAAAAAGCAGAGACATTACTTTGACAACAAAGGTCCATCTAGTCAAAGCTATGGTTTTTCCAGTAGTCATGTATGGATGTGAGTGTTGAACCATAAAGAAAGCTGAGCACCAAAGAATTGATGCTTTTGAACTGTGGTCCTGGAGAAGACTCATGAGAGTCCCTTGGACTGCAAGGAGATCCAATCAGTCCATCCTAAAGGAAACCAGTCCTGAGTGTTCATTGGAAGGACTGATGCTGAAGCTGAAACTCCAATACTTTGGCCACGTGATGCGAAGAGCTGACTCATTTGAAAAGACCCTGATGCTGGGAAAGATTGAAGGCGGGAGTGAAAGGTTGTTGCTGAACCACGAAAGACACTGGGATTCTTGGCCTCCGGAGGAGAAGAATTCAATCCGGTACCAGAGATGAGGCTTGATGGCTCAGTGCTTTCGTGTAGTAGTTTTATTAAAGTATAAAAGAGATAGAGAAAGCTTCTGATGTGGACATCAGAAGGGGGCAGAAAGAGTACCCCCCCCCCCCAAGTCGTTAGCTGGATGTTATATAGCTACTAGCAGTCTGCTAATTAAAGAAAGGAAATGTCTCAAAACTCAGAGAATGGCACCAGGTGAGTCATCCCGGGCCATAAAACGATTGACATGAATCTTGAAGAAAGGCAGATTACCATACAAATATATAGTTTCATTAACATAGATTAGGAGAACAATGTATGAGTGTAACATACTGGTTTGTCAAGTTGGTTCTGAGCCTAAATCTGAGCCTTTAGGTGGAACTGACTTGATAGAGTCTAGAGTAAATGCAGATTACATTAACATAGCTCAAGACAAACATTTCCATAAGAATAATGCATTGGTTAGCTCAAGGTCTGAGAAAAGTTAAGTTCAGGTAGAAGCAGGTGTCATTATGGCAACACAGAATTTTAAAAGAAACCTCTTTTTAAATTTGTATAGAGAAGGGGGGAAAATATAACACTTGTTTGTTTCCTCCTGCTGCTTAAGAGAGAGAGAAAAAATGTCTGACGCTTGCAGCCTATTTCCTCCATTTGGAGACCCCTGGCCTTCCTGCCTGTTACCCTCTCAGGAGGAGAAGGGGACGACAGAGGATCAGATGGTTGGATGGCATCACTGACTCAATGGACATGAGTTTGGGCAAGCTACAGGAGTTGGTGATGGACAGGGAGGCCTGGCCTGCTGCATTCCATGGGGTCGCAAAGAGTCGGACATGACTGAGTGACTGAACTGAACTGAACTGAAGAAATAACTTACAGATTTCCTACAATGATGTATGTATTTAAACTACTCAGAAACTGACAGAAGTAAGATAAACAATAAGTGAAGATATAGAAGATATGAACTATATAAATAATTAACTTGATTAGATAGTCATAGAGAGAAAGAGAGTAGGAAGCTTTGTTTCCAATAGACAGATAATACATCTTCTCAGTTCAGTTCAGTTGCTCAGTTGTGTCCAACTCTTTGCGACCCCATGGACTGCAGCATGCCAGGATTCCCTGTCCATTGCCAACTCCGAGAGTTTACTCAAACTCATGTCCATTGGTCAGTGATGCCATCCAACCATCTCATCCTCGGTTGTCCTCTTCTCCTCCTGCACTCAATCTTTCCCAGCATCAGGGTCTTTTCAAATGAATCAGCTCTTCGCATCACGTGGCCAAAGTATTGGACTTTCAGCTTCAACATCAGTCCTTCCAATGAACACTCAGGACTGATCTCCTTTAGGATGGACTGGTTGGATCTCCTTGCAGTCCAAGGGACTCTCAAGAGTCTTCTCCAACACCACAGTTCAAAAGCATCAGTTCTTTGGTGCTCAGCTTTCTTTATAGTCCAACTCTCACATCTATACATGACTACTGGAAAAACCATAGCCTTGACTAGACGGACCTTTGTTGTCAAAGTAATGTCTCTGCTTTTTAATAAGCTGTCTAGGTTGGTCATAACTTTCCTTCCAAGGAGTAAGCATCTTTTAATTTCATGGCTGCAATCACCATCTGCAATGATTTTGGGTCCCCACCCCCCCCCCCCAAAACCTGCCACTGTTTCTATCTTCTTTTCAAATACTCTTAAGTATTTATAAAACTTGACAATGTTCAGAACATTAAGAAGTAATAAAGTACCAAAAGTACTGTTGACTGAAAAATCCAAACCTGAAAGTTGAGAATTATGTTTTATTTGGTGGACAAAACTGAGGACTTGGGCCTGGGACACAGCCTCTCAACTCTGAGACTGTTCCAAAGAGGTAAGGGAGGAGCCAGGTTATATAGGGTTTCCCTAGTGTCTTAGTTGGTAAAGAATCTGCCTGCAATGAAGGGGAAGACGTGGGTTCAATCCCTGGGTTGGGAAGATCCCCTGGAGAAGGGAATGGCAACCCATTCTAGTATTCTTGCCTGGAGAACTCCATGGACAGAGGAGCCTGGTGGGCTACAGTCCATGGGGGTCACAAAGAATTGGACACGACTGATCAACTAACATTTTCACTTTCTTTCAGGTTATGTAGGGGTTTTGCAACAATGACCAGGCAGTTGGGATCAAAAGACTACTGTTAAAGAAAACTAGGTATCTCAAGTTAATAAATTAAGTACACTTTTGTGTTTAGGAAGATACATGAGTCTGGGCGTATTGAAATAATTCCTTTGATATATACCTAGGGCCAGTATCCTGGTTTTTTCCCATTCTGAGTCCCCCCAGGATGCACCTCAGGGGAAGCCTGTCTGT
This sequence comes from Dama dama, assembly GCF_033118175.1. Classification (NCBI taxonomy): domain Eukaryota; kingdom Metazoa; phylum Chordata; class Mammalia; order Artiodactyla; family Cervidae; genus Dama; species Dama dama. Next base: position 18,821,627 of record NC_083692.1, on the reverse strand, counting down.
CTCCATTCTGAGCTCCCTCAGTGTCACTGTCAGGTGTGGCTGTACTGGCCTAATGCCTGGAACATCCTTTGTTTACTGATATGGCAGGCAATATTTTTCATTCACAGTAGAAATGATGCAGACTATATTTTTTAAATACAGTTGGAGTAAAATAGAAATTAATAAGAGATTTACCAGAGAGAGTAAAAGTGGAATTTAAACACATTGGAGAACATAAGGTTGATAATATCTTTATCTTTCAAAGTCGTAGATTTAGTTGAAATTTGATGGGGCAAGAAATAAACACACATGTTATTTAAAATTACAAAATTAACCAACAGAATAACAAAAAATAATACTACATCTATCAACACCTGGAGGAAGAAGAAAGAGTAAGTTGAATGTTCATGAGTCAGTAAATAACTACCAAATGCAAAAATTAAGAAATAAAGAAACATGCATAATATTTAATACAATGAAGGTAACCATAAAAACAAGCGAAAATAGAGATAGTTAAAAGAGGCTGCTTGAAGAACATGGGACTTTTTTATAGGGCAGTGGTGCAAAACCAGACTGCTGATTTGCATTTTAAGTTTTTTCCCACCCTTATACTTATTACTGTGCAGAAATTGCATTCTGAGTCGCTTGAGTCATGTCTGACTCTTTGTGATGCTATGGGCCGTAACCTGCCTGGCTCCTCTCTTCATGGGATTCTCCAGGCATGAATACTTGGGTGGGTTGCTATGCCCTCCTGTTGAGGATCTTCCTGACCCAGAGATCGAACCCACATCTTATGTCTCCTGCACTGGCAGGTAGGTTGTTAACCAATAGCACTACCAGGAAGGCCTATCTGGGGAAAAAATTAAAATTTTCAATTTATACAAAAGTTGTTTCCAAACAACTTAGATTAAAAAGGAGTCATAGAAATTAAAAACTATTAAGAGGTTATGATGAAATAATATGAAAAACACATTTGACCCTTGAGCAACACAGGTGTGAACTACACAGGTCCACCTACATGTGAACTTTTTTCTTTTTTTGAACTTAAAAAAAAATATGTACTACAGTACTTCACCAGCTGCTGTTGCTTGAATACATGGAAGTGAACACAGATACAGGGGGATAACTATTAAGTTATACTTGGATTTTAACTGCATGCAGGGTCAGTGCCCCAGCCCCTGAAGTGTTCAAGGGTCAATAGTTCTTCCACATGGGGTTGCAAAGAGTCAGACATGACTGAGCAACTAACACTTTCTTGTACATAATACTACGTATTATAAGTAATCTAGAGATAATTTAAACTATATGAGAGGGTTTTCATAGGTGATATGCAAACACTACTCCATTTTATATAAGGGACTTAAGTATCTGTAGATTTTGGTATTGTCTGGGGTCCTGAAACAAATCCGATAGTGAGGTAAAACTGTATTCTAAGGCCTCTTTCATATTGAGAGAAAGGTAAAGAAACTGTCCACGCTGTTAACATTTCAAGAGTAACGATTCTTTTCAAAAATTCAAGAGTAACTACTAAAATAAACAATGTTTAATTCACAAATGAATAGAAAAGAACACAGGGAAAAAAAAGGAAAAACTTACTAAATCCAGAAGAAGGCAAGGGACTTCCCTGGTGGTCCAGTGGTTAAGAATTCACTTTCCAATGCAGGGGACACAGGTTTGATCCTTGGTGGGGATTGAAGCCTGTGTGCAACAACTACTCAAGCACGTGTATCTACAGCCCAGGTTCCACAATAAGAGAAGCCACCTCAAGGAGAAGCCTGCACACTGCAACGAGAGAGTAGCCCCTGCTTGCCACAACCAGAGAAAGCCAGCAAGCAGCAGTGAAGATGCAGCACAGCCAAAAATAAATAAATAAATATTTTTAAAAGGAATAGCAGGTTCACACGCCCAATTACATGCTTTCTTCAACTTCTGGAAACAAAACCTAGCTGGAAGCACTCAGATTTGGGGGAAAGTGGCAGCTGGAGGGAGAGTAGACTATCATTTCACATTGTAAACTTTTCAATATTGCTTACATCTGTTTTTCAAAGTACATATTTTTGTCCTTCAAAAAGAATTGATTTTTCCTTACAGAGCAATTTAGAAGCACTGTGCAAACCTATGACAATTTTCTGAAGACCATGAGAAACAGTTGGAGAAGGAAATGGCAACCCACTCCAGTATTCTTGCCTGGAACATTCGAAGGGCAAAGGAGCCTGGCAGGCTACAGTCCATGGGGTCACAAAGAGTCCGACACAACTGAGCGACTGAGCACACGTGAGGAACAAAACACAGATGTGCTCAGTCTCTGGGTACTATGAAATTAAACATGACATTTTGCTTCCTAGTATTCTTCAAAGCCTTTCACATACACTGTCATCTTTGATCCCCATATAGGAGACATTCATCATGTTAAACACAAGAACTCTTAAACCCCAAACGATATATAATTACTTGAGACTAGAGAACTAGTCAGTGATGAAGTCATGGCTAGAATTCTAATCTATTTCACCCCAATGCTGCTGCTCACTGTTGAGTTCCACATTTGGAGTCTGTCAAGGCTCTGACAGTTAGAGATTAATCCTCAGCAGCTTAACATTCTCCAAGCCTCAGGTTCCTCCTCTAGAATATTTGAAAAATACTCCCAGTGTTTTACAGACTTGTTAAATTGTGAATGTAAAACACACAATTTAATAAGATGAATCAATTTAACAAGAGTAGCCACTACTCTTTAGCAACAGCGTACCCTGGAAAAAGAAAGGGCAAGCTACTCTAAGATTCTTGCCTGGAGAATCCCACGGACAGTCTGTACAGTTGCAAGGAATCAGACATGACTGAAGCGACTTAGTGCACACAGTCATTACTACACTATATATAAATTGTAGTAAATATAAAATACATCCTTGGACATTATATCTGTATTGCTTCCAGGGTCACAGTCAAAACGTTGACCTTTAGTGTCTACGAAGACTGAATGTTCTCATTCTCTATGATACAGCAATTTCAATCTTTGGTATTCACTTCACAGTAATGAAGCACTATATCTAAGAATCCCAAGCTGGGAATTATCAAACGCCTATGTGTTCACCAAATGTCCCTGGTGGCTCAGAGGTTAAAGCGTCTACCTGCAATGCAGGAGACCTGGGTTCAATCCCTGGGTCGGGAAGATCCCCTGGAGAAGAAAATGGCAACCCACTCCAGTATTCTTGCCTGGAGAATCCCATGGATGGAGGAACCTGGTGGGCCACAGTCCACGGGGTCGCAAAGAGTCAGACACGACTGAGTGACTTAACTAACTATAGTCAGTAAAATTTGACAAATACTTTTATGATTACAAAATGCAATACTATTTGGCAGTGATCACGGAAAATCTACAACTGCTCCAAACAGTATCCAACAGTAATCTCAAAAACATAATGTGAGAATAAAATCAGACACTAAAGAAGGCAGACTGAAGGATTCATCACCATAAAATAAGAGTTGGGAAAAACCAACCCGTTTTATTGGACTCAGAGTACCTTGGGGACTGGAAAGCGACTGGAGTCGAAAGGAGGGTGGCTTCTGGAGTGCTGGCAGTGATGTTTCTGAATCCCTGTGCTTGGTTACCCAACTAAGTACGTTCGGGTTTTGTAATTCATTGAACTGTACACTTAAGATTTACGCACGTTTTTGGTATGTACGTTATAATTCATTAAAAGTTTTAAGTTGCAAAAAAAAAAAAAAAAGTTTTAAGTTGCCCTTTTCTATGGAAGGGCTACAAGTCTTGGAATTCTGTCTACAGTCACACAGCTCTGGTTTCACCATGAATCAATGACCCGCAACGAGTGCGGGAGGTTTGAGGCTGAAAAGAGGCGTCCGCGGGCGGGTGTGGCACCGCACGGGACAGCAGGACATTCCTGCGCGTCCCGCCGGGAAAACGACTTCGTTAGTCAGGCAAGTTGCCGGCTAGAGGAGGTACTTGGACCGGAAGCGCCAGGACGCCTCCGGGGGCGCCTCAGCCTTTGACAGCTCCCGGCGCCAGGCGACGCCTGACCTCATCGGTCCACTGGGCGCGCACAGCCGGCCTGGGATGGGACACCGGAAGCGACCTGAGCTTTCACATTCAGGGTATGGGCTGCGACAGTGCGTCTGGAATGACAGTGACGGTGACGCTGGAGCCGGCGGGCCGCTGCCGCTGGGACGAGCCCGTGCGCATCGTCGTGCGCGGCCTGGCGCCGGGGCAGCCGGTCACGCTGCGCGCGGCCCTGCGCGACGAGAAGGGCGCCCTCTTCAGGGCCCACGCGCGCTACTGCGCCGACGCCGCCGGCCTGCTGGACCTGGAGCGCGCGCCCGCGCTGGGCGGCAGCTTCGCGGGGCTCGAGCCCATGGGGCTCTTCTGGGCTCTGGAGCCCGAGAAGCCTTTTTGGCGGTTTCTGAAGCGGGACGTGCAGACGCCCTTCGCCGTGGAGCTGGAGGTGTTCGACGGTCACGAGCCCGGGACCCAGCGACTTCTGGGCCGGGCGCTGCACGAGCGCGACTTCCTGGCGCCCGGGGTGCGGCGCGAGCCGGTGCGCGCGGGCCGGGTGCGCGCCTCGCTCTTCCTGCCGCCAGGTGAGCCTGGGGTGCTGGGGCCTGGCGAGCGTGATCTCCAGGCCGTCTTGGTTTGTGATACCGCTTCCCAGGAAGGGTGGCTTGGGATCAGGGTCGGAGAAGAGGATGTTGACTAGATCAGTGACCTCACAGCCACAATGGAGGCTTTTGATTTGTTCTGCACTGTGCTATGCAGTTTCCTTGCATTATCTCATTTAACATCTGTATCCCAAAGAGGTGGATACTGTTAGTATGCAGATTTAAAAAAAAGAAAAAAAAAAGGACTGGATGGGGTCCGTAAGGTTCACTTTGCCATTAATAATTAGTCTACAGATCTCTATAGGCTTCAGCTCCGTAGACCTTAACACAATATGATGGAACCTATTACCAGAACACTCTTCTCTAGTGTCCTGCTTACACTGGGCCCCTTACCCACTTTTTCATGCTCCTCTCTACCACAAATCACTTTTCGGACTTCACTGCCTTCCTTACCTAAAGCCTCACTGAATACCTCTTTTTCTTTTCTCTGGTCAAGTGACATTTGAAATATAAGTACACACACACACAGAGTCGTGTTGATGCAACACAATACAAAAGTTTTCTTGCAAGATTATTAACTTGGTTATTCTTCCCTACAATTACAGATTCTTAGAACCTTTGAGATAATTTGTTATAAAGTAATATGGAGGATAAACGCATCGATAAATTATCTTATATATTTTCCTTGGACTCCTTTCCCTAAAAGGAACTTGTAACCCTTTTCAATAATGACTCAGGAAACTGTTATCTTTCCTTTGAGTCACAGGAACTGACCAATAGTTTAGAAAGACCTCTAAAAGGAAAGCAGGATGGAAAAAATAAAAAAAAATTTAAAAAATAATAAAAAAAATAAAAGGAAAGCAGGCTCTTTTTAAAAAATTGAAGTGTAGTTGTATACAATGTATTCATTTCTGCTGTACTGCAAAGTGACTCAATTATACATATATATATTCTTTTCCATTATAGTTTATCACAGGGTATTGAATATAGTTCCCTGTGCTATATGGTAAGACCTTGTTATTTATCCATTCTCTATATACTAGTTTGGGTCTGCTAACCCCAAACTCCCACTCCATCCCTTTGCAACACACCCTCCCTCTTGGCAACCATAAGTCTGTTCTCTACATCTGTGAGTATGTTTCTGTTTTGTTGATAAGTTCACTTGTGTCATATTTTAGATTCTACGTATCAGTGTATCATATGGTACTTGTCTTTCTCTTCCTGACTTAGTTCACTTAGTGTGACAATCTCTAGGTCCATCCATGTTGCTGTAAATGTTGGTTCATTCTTTTTTATGGCTGAGTAGTATTCAATTGCATATATATACCACATCTTCTGTATCCATTCATCTGTCAGTGAACATTTAGCTTGTTTCCTTGTCTTGGTTGTCGTGAACAGTGCTGCTATGAACATAGGGATTCATATATCTTTTTGATTTATAGTTTTTTCCTGGTATATGCCCAGGAGTGGGATTGTTGGATCATATGGCAACTCTATTTTTAGTTTTTTGAGAACCTCCATACTATTTTTCATAGTGGCTACACCAACTTATATTCCCACCAACAGTGTAGGAGGGTTCCCTTTTGTCCACACCCTCTCTAGCACTTATTTGTAGATTTTTTAATGATGGTCATTCTGACTCATGTGAGGTGAGTATCTATCTCATTGTAGTTTTGATTTGCATTTCTCTAATAATTAGTGATGTTGAGCATGGAAAGCAAATTCATTAAATTATATAATATTTCCCCTTTGTAATATTACTGTCTCTAGGATCTGGACCTTTCCCAGGGATCATTGACATCTTCGGTATTGGAGGAGGCCTATTGGAATATCGGGCTAGTCTTTTGGCTGGCCATGGCTTTGCCACATTGGCTCTAGCTTATTATGACTTTGATGATCTTCCCAAGAAATTTGACGTGATACACCTGGAATATTTTGAAGAAGCCCTGTGCTACATGCTCCAGCACACCCAGGTTCTCCTACTGTCCTTTATCCTTCTCTTCAGAACCACCTCCAGAGAGCTGTCCCTGTGCACTCACCTGTGCCCGGTGCATGGGTGCTGCTCTGCTCTTCTTTCGGAGATTGCTTTTGGAGACTTCCTTGGTTTTAGTGCCTAAAGCACCTAAAGCACATCCCCTTTCTTTGTCAGATGGGTTAATAATGCAGAATTCACTGTATATGTCATGTGAAATTTTATTTCAAGGAATTAATGCAGAATTCATTGTAAAATTCATGGGAAATTTTATTTCAAGGAATTAGGTAGTGATATGAAAATTCCTTTTGAGAGAAAGTGGAGTTTCTAATTTTTTCACTTTGAATGCTTTTTAATATTTTTCTGACAGCAGGGTATGTTCTCAGATGATCTAAACTTGTCCACCCATTTCAGAAGCTAAGAACTACTTAATTGGACTCTGCAGTCCTGCTTTGTTTCTATTAAGTTAACCATTTTTCAGTATATATTTAGAAGTGGTATGATAATGATTCACTTCTTGTAACAGAATTTGGTTTCACAGACTTAGATTCCCAAGAACATACAGGCTCCTTGACTCAGCATTCTCTAGTATCTGACTCTCTGGAAGTTTGCGAACAATCCTGGTGGCTCAGTCAGGTAAAGAATCTGTCTGCAATGCAGGTAGACCCAGGTTTGACCCCTGGGTGGGGAAGATTCCTTGGGGAAGGAACTGGTCACCCTCTCCAGTATTCTTGCCTGGAGAATCCCATGGACAGAGGAGCCTGGCAGGCTACAGTCCTTAGTGACTAAGCCATCATCCCAGATTTACCATTGAATTTGTTTGCCACATGTCCAGCAAGATAGTCTTTATATGGGAAGAAACTCCTCTGTGAACTGAGGTTGAGTGTCTTGTGGCCAGTTCACAAATTAGAGCTAGCAGCATCTCTAGTTGCATTTAGAAAAATGTTTTTCTCTTGGGTAAGTTCTTGACTCTTATCTCCTTTTCTTCCAGATAAAGGGCCCACGCATTGGGCTTCTGGGCATTTCTTTAGGGGCTGATATTTGTCTCTCCATGGCCTCATTTTTGAAGAACATCTCAGCCACGGTTTCCATCAACGGATCTGGGTTCAGTGGACACAGAGTCATACACTACAAGGACAGCAACATTCCACCGTTGGGCCATGACCTGAGGCGAGTGAAGGTAGCTTTCTCAGGCCTCCTAGACATTGTGGATGTAAGGAACGATATTGTAGGGGGGTGCGAGAACCCCTGCATGATTCCAATAGAGAAGGCCCAGGGGCCTATCCTCTTCATTGTTGGTCAGGATGACCATAACTGGAGGAGTGAGTTTTATGCCCAGATAGCCTCGGAACGGTTACAGGCCCATGGAAAGGAAAAACCCCAGATCATCTCTTATCCTGGGGCTGGGCACTACATTGAGCCTCCTTATTTCCCCATGTGCCCAGCTTCTTTGCACAAATTATTGGACAAACCCGTAATGTGGGGTGGGGAGCCCAGGGCCCATTCTAAGGCCCAGCTAGATGCTTGGAAGCAAATTCTAACCTTCTTCACCAAACACCTTGGACCTTCCCCCAAATTGTAATGCACTGCTCTGCTACTGACAGGAGAGAGATTCAAGATTGGATTTTAGTGTTTAATAGTCTTATCTGAATCGTTTGTCCCCTGGACAACACTAAATTCATGTCATTGGTATTAATGACATATTTTAGGTAACTTTGTGGAGTTTTATTTCATTATGAATTTTTCTAATCTAACACATGCCTGTTGTTGACGATTCAATAGAGGTATATAATACAAAATAGTAAAAAGTATCCGTACTTTTAAAATTTGTGTTTTCATCTAGATTTTTTTTACTTAACATTTTTAGTCACAGAACTACTGGGTTACTTTTTCCATCACTAGGAGAGAATGGTCATTCAGTGTTTGCCAGTGGTTCAGTTACAGATAACAGTAGAAAAAGTTGGCTAAAGTATACACAGAGGTGTTGATAGAAGGAAAGCCAGACTGACCTTTTTCTCATGGAGATTAAAGAGGAATTCCCTGGGAGGAGGAGTTGTGGTAAGAAGGGGAGCACCAGGGGCTTCCTTCGTGGTCAGTTTAAGCATCCACCTTTCAATGGAAGGAACACCATTTTCATCCCTGGTCCAGGAAGATCCCACGTGCCTGGGGCAACTAAGTCCATGTGCCACAACTACTGAAGCCTGCAGACCTAGAGCTCTTGATCCATAACAGGAGAGGCTACTGCAATGAGAAGTCCACATACTGCAAATAGAGAGCAGCCCTCACTCACCCCAACTACAGAAAGCCCATGCCCAGCAACAAAGACCCAGCACAACCAAAAAATAATAAACAATAAAAAAAGAAGGGGAACATCTGACTCTAGAATAGTTTAGTCAAAACTCTATTCCAAAGGTGAGTCATTCAGTTCAGTTCAGTTGCTCAGTTGTGTCCGACTCTTTGTGACCCCATGGACTGCAGCACGCCAGGCTTCCCTGTCCATCAGAAAGTCCTGAAGGATGCTCACATTCACCATCCATCAAGTTGGTGATGCCATCCAGCCATCTCATCCCCTGTCATCCTCTTCTCCTCCTGCCTTCAATCTTTCCTAGCATCAGGGTCTTTTTCAGTGAGTTGGCTCTTTGCATCAGGTGGACAGAGTATTGGAGCTTCAGCTTCAGCATCAGTCCTTCCAAAGTCATCAGTCCAAAGGTGAGTGACTATGACCTATTTTCCTTCCTGCTTCCTGGTTCTGAGAACAAACTTTGGAAACTCATACTGTGACATTCCTAGAGGCATCATCACTTTCCCTGACAACAAAACTACAAATTGTTATGTAGGTTTATTTGAAGAGACAGTGGTTGAGAATGTTCAACAATTGACAGACATCAACTACATAGTCCAGAGGCACCATGTCTTGGCTCAGGCTTCTCTAACAAAATACCATAGACGGAATGGCTTAAACAACAGACATTTCTCACAGTTCTGGAGGCTGGGAAGTCCAAGATCAAGGTTCTGGCAGATTCAGTTCCTGGTGGGGGCCTCTTCTGGCCTAGAGACAGCTGCCTTCTCCCTGTGTCTTCAACTGGCGGGGAAAGAAAGAGGGGGAGCTCCAGTTTCACTTACTCATTTCATAAGGACACTAATCCCATCATGGGGGCCTCACTCTCCTGACCTCATTTAAACTTAACAACTTTGCAAAGGCCCCACCTTCAAATACCATCACACTGGAGTTTCAGATTGCAACATTGAGTTTTGAGGGCACACATTCAGTTCATAACACCTATAAAGCTCAAGCTAGTTAAATACAAAGAAAACTGTATTTAACACATTATAGAACAATTGTTTGTGCAGGTTTTAAATAATTTGTTTGTTTATATATTAGTATTTTTGGCTGTGCTGGGTCTCCGTGGCTGTGGCTTTTCTCTAGTTGCAGTGAACTTGGGCCCTATATGCTCTAGTTGTGCTCCATGGCTTCTCACTGTGGTGGCTTCTCTCATTGCAGAGCATGGGCTCTTGGGCACACAGGCTTCAGTAGTTGCAGCATGTGGACTCAGTAGTTGCTGCTCCCAGGCTGTAGAGAGCAGGCTCAATAGCTGTGGAACACAGGCTTGGCCACTCTGAGGCATGTGTGATCTTCCTGGACCAAGGATCGAACCCATGTCTCCTGCATTGGCAGTTGGCTTCTTTACCACTAAGCCACCAGGGAAGCCCTGTGCAGGTTTTAAAACATAGAATCATAACACAAATTCTTCACCACTTCTGGCACAAAGAGGTGGGAGATCTATGCCCTCTCCCCTCAATATGGATGGTTTCTGACTGCTTCAGTTAGTACTAAACTGATGCTTTGTGACTTCAGAAGGTGGGTCATAAAGGCCATGAAGTTTTCACCTTGTTTGCTGGGAATACTTGCTCTTGGAGCGCTGAGCCACCCTATGGAGCTTGACAAACTTGAGGCTGTGATGCTATGCGTGTGTGTGTGTGTGCTAAGTTGCTTTAGTCGTGTCCAACTCTTTGCGACCTATGGACTGTAGCCACCGTTTTTCTCTATCCAGGGGATTCTTCAGGAAGGCCTACTGGAGTGGGTTACCATGCCCTTCTCCAGGGATCTTCCTGACCCAGGGATCAAACCCTTGTCTCTTAGGTCTCCTGCATTGGCAAGCAGGTTCTTTACCACTAGTGCCACCTGTGAAGCCCCAATTCTTAGACATTCCTGTGCAAAAACATGGCCTCTGAGAGACACACAACAATTGCTGGCCCCTACCTAGCTCTTCTGAAATCTAGCTAAGAATCTGTTGCCAATTCTTTCATTGCTGCTCGGTTTACTCTCTGAGTTGTTCTCTGTGTCTCTTGGTTCTATCCTCTGAGTTGAAACTTGTGTTTCCCATAAAAATAATTAAATTAGGAAAAAAGCCTCCAGGATCTGTTTTCTGGGCAAAATATATGAAGCATCTAAAGGTCTCTTTTTAGACACAGATGTAAAGAACAGAACTTTGGACTCTGAGTTCTGAGGGGGGAGAAGGCGAGGGTGGGATGATTTGAGAGAATAGCATGTATATTACCAGATGTGAAATAGATCGCCAGTCCAGGTTCGATGCATGAGACAGGGTGCTGAGGGCCGGTGCACTGGGACGACCCTGAGGGATGGGATGGGGAGGGAGGTGGGAGGGGGGTTCAGGATGGAGAACACATGTACACCCATGGCTGATTTATGTCGATGTATGACAAAAACCACTACAATATTGTAATTAGCCTCCAATTAAAATAAATTAATTAATTTAAAATAATTAAAAAAACAGGCAAAATATATGGAGATAGAAGTCAGAGTAGTGTAGTGGATGTTCTTCAAGGCAGGAGTTTTGTTTTTGTTTTATGATATTGGTGTATTCACTGTGAAAATACATAGAGATGCACTTTAAAAAATAAATAAATGAATAAAGGTCTCTTTTTATTTTGCACTCTTTCTCTTTTAAACTTACTGTGCTTCCACCAGAACCATTTTAAAAACTATGTGGGTTTTCTAAAAATATTAGTGGAGTTCACTGTTTTAGGCAATACATCACTATAAACCTGTTTGAGATAAGACTGTCTCTATTTGGGGCTTTTTGGGAGAATGCTGCAGGAAAACATCCTTAAGATTCTCATAAATTCTCTTATTTAATAGGATTTTTTAGGCGCACCTTAAAATGTTTAGAGGGACTTTTGTCATTCTGAAATATTCTGTGAAGCACTACCTTGAATCTTTGAAGTCTTTACAAAGGATCTCCCATAGACTCACTCTGGGCTTGACTTTGCTTTGAGATTCTGTCTTAATTATAGAACAATTTACCATCTGGAGAAGGTGGAAAGGAGAAACAGTATTACTGTCAAACTTGGCAAGTCCTGGTTGCTTCCTCTTTAGAAGTTCATTAAAAAAATTATGTCATATTGGAGTACAGTTGTGTTAATTTCAGGTGGACAGCAAAGTGGTTCAGTTATACACATACCTATTCTTTTTCAGATTCTTTCCCTTACAGGTTATCACAGAATATTGAGTAGGTTCTCTGTACTGAGCAGTAGGTCCTTGTTGCTAACAGTTGATTCCTTAGTTCACCTCTTTTTGTGTGTGTTATAATAGGCAGCAAGAAGAAGCCGGATGGCACTATCAGTACCCTGCTGGGAAATCATTTTAGCTAGATCACTGAATTAATTAGGTACGTTTTCCTTTCTTTCACATTATTACAGATGTCAGTGTTTCCTCTGGCTTCCAGTGAATTTATTTTGCTTTCCTTTAGACCTTCATGAGTCTCTTTGACTTTCACTAATGGTCTCCCTGGAGCCCTTCCAGCTTCCACCTGCCACTCAGTCCTAAAGCCATTTGTGATTCTCATGCACGTGAATTTCTGCATGGACTGCTGAGCTTCCTCACAGCGTGATATATGGATTTCAAAAATGTGAAACCAGACACTACAAAATTATTAGAGGAAAATATAGGCAGGACACTCTCTGACATAAATCACAGCAATAACGTTTTCAATCTGTCTTCCAGAGTAATGGAAATAAAAACAAAAATAAACAAATGAGACCTAATTAAGCTCAAAAGCTTTTGCACAGCAGAGGAAACCATAAACAAAACAAAAAGACAAGCCATCAAATGGGAGAAAATGCAAATGATGTGACTGGCAAGGTTTTGGCTCCAAAATGTACCAATAACTCGTATGGCTTAATATCATCAAACAAACAACCCAATAAATAAACGGGCAGAAGACCTCAATAGACATTTCTCTAAAGATGACAAACACATGGCCAGTGAGTGAAAAAGTGAAAGTCACTCAGTCATGCCCAACTCTTTGCGACCCCATGGACTGTACAGTGATTTCTCTAGCCAAGGATACTGGAGTGGGTAGCTGTTCCCTTCTCCAGGGGATCTTCCCAATACAGGAATCGAACTGGTCTCCTGCATTGCAGGTAGATTCTTTACCAACTGGTCTATCAGGGAATGCCAACATGGCCAAGAGGCACATAAAAAGATGTTCAGTATTGCTCATTATTAGAGAAATGCGAACCAAAACTACAATGAAATATCGTATCAGAATTCCTATCATCAGAAAATCCACAGATGGGCTTCCATTGTGACTCAGTGGTAAAGAATCCACTTGCCAATGCAGGAGACACAGGTTAGACCCCTGATCCAGGAAGAGTCTATGAGCCATGAAGCAACTAAGACTGTTCACCACAACTACTGAACCTGGGCTCTATACTACTGAGCCTATATGCTACAGCTACTGAAGCCCACCTAGAGCCTGTGTTCTGTAACCAGAGAAGCCACTGCAAAGATAAGCCTCACACCGTAAGTGGAGAGTAGTTCCTACTCATTACAACTAGAGAAAAGCTCGAGTGACAATGAAGATCTAGCACAGACAGAAAAGAGAAGCCCACAGACAATAAATACTGGAGAAGGGAACTTTCCTACACTGTTGATGGGAATGTAAATTGGTGTGGAGAGGTTCCTAAGAGAACTGAAAACAGTTACCATAAAATCCAGCAATCCCACTCCTGGGTATATATCTGGAGAAAAACCAAAATTTAAAAAGATACATGCACCCCAATGTTCCTTACACCACTGTTTACAATAGCCAGGACATGGAAGCAAACTAAATGTCTATCAACAGAGGAATGGATAAAGATGTGGTACATATACAATGCAATATTGCTGTTGTTCCGTTACTAAATTCTGTCCAACTCTTTGCGACCCCTTGGACTGTAGCATGCCAGTCTTCTCTGTCCTCCACTGTCTCCCGAATTTTGCTCAAGTTCATGTCCACTGAGTTACCATCTCATCCTCTGTCGCCCCCTTCTCCTATTTCCTCAGCCTTTCCCAGCATCAGGGTCTCTTCCAATAAGTTCGCTCTTCACATCAGATGGCTAAAGTATTGGAGCTTCAGCTTCAGCCAACAGTCCTTCCAATGAATTTTCAGGGTTGATTTCCTTTGGGATTGACTGGCTTGATCTACTTGCAGTCCACGGGACTCTCAGGAGTCTTCTCCAACACCACAGTTTGAAGGCATTAATTCTTCAGCACTCAGCCTTCTTTATGATCCAACTCTCACATCCATACATGACTACTGGAAAAACCATACCTTTGACTATACAGACCTTTGTCAGCAAAGTGATGTGTCTGCTTTTTAATATGCTGTCTAGGTTTGTCATAGCTTTCCTTCCAGGGAGCAAGCATCTTTTAATTTCATGGCTCCAGTCACCATTTGTGTGATTTTGGAGCCCAAGAAAATAAAATCTGCTGCTGCTTCCACTTTTTCCTCTTCTGTTTGCCATGAAGTGATGGGACCAGATGCTATGATTGTAGTTTTGATTTTTTTTAATGTTGAGTTTCAAGCCAACTTTTTCACTCTTCTCTTTCACCCTCATCTAGAGGCTCTTTAGTTCCTCTTCACTTTCTGCCATTAGAGTGGTATCATCTGCAAATCTGAGGTTGTTGATATTTCGCCAGGCAATCTTGATTCTAGTCTGTGAATCGTCTGGCACAGCATTTTGCATGATGTACTCTGCATATAAATTAAATAAGCAAGGTGACAATATACAGCCTTGACATACTCCTTTCTCGATTTGGAACCAGTCCATTTTTCCATGTCCAGTTCTAACAGTTGTTTCTTGAGCTACATACAGGTTTCCCAGGAGGCAGGAAAAGTGGTCTGATATCCGCATCTCTTAAATACTCTTCCAGTTTTTTGTGATCCACTCAGTCAAAGGCTTTAGTGTAGTGAATGATGCAGAAGTAGATGTTTTTCTGGAACTCCCTTTCCTTCTCCATGACCCAACAAATGTTGGCAATTTGTTCTGTGGTTCCTCTGCCTCTTTGAAACCCAGCTTGTACATCTGGAAGTTCTTTGTTCATGTACTGCTAAAGCCTAGCTTGAAGGATTTTGAGCATAACCTTGTTAGCATGTGAAATGAGTACAATTATATGGTCGTTTCAGCGTCCTTTGGCATTGCCCTTCTTTGGGATTGGAATGAAAACTGACCTTTTCCAGTCCTGTGGCCACTGCTGAGTTTTCCAAATTTGCTGACGTATTGAGTGCAACACTTTAACAGCATCATCTTTTAGGATTTTACTTTATTTTATTTTATTTATTTATTTATTTTTTATTAGTTGGAGGCTAATTACTTCACAACATTTCAGTGGGTTTTGTCATACATTGACATGAATTTTAAATAGCTCAGCTGGAATTCCATCACCATATTACTCAGCCATAAAAGAAAAACAAAATAATGCCATTTGCAGCAACGTGGATGGACTTAGAGATTGTCATACTGACTGAAGTAAGTCAGAGAAAGACAAATATGATATTGCTTACTTGTGGAATCTTAAAAAACAACAACAACAACAACAGAAAGCTGATGAGAGAAATTGAAGATGATACAAACAGACCAAAAGATATACTGAATTTGTGGATTTTAACCCTTGTCCACTGTTGGTGGGAATGTAAATTGGTGTAGTCTCTATAGAAAACAGCATGGAGGCTCATCAAAAAATTAAAACTAGTTCTACTAGATGATTCAGCAGCTACTCTCTGGGATACATACCTGAAAAAACAAAAACACTGATTCGAAAAGATACATGCACCCTAATGTCCGTAGCAGTATATTTACAACAGCCAAGAATACTGAAGCAACTTAGTTTTCCATCAATAGACAAATGGATAAAGAAGAGGGTGGTATATATTTATAAAGGAATACTAATCAGTTCTAAAAAGAATCAAATTTTGTCATTTGCAACAACATGGATGAACCTGGAGGATATTACACTTAGCAAAATAAGTCAGACAGAAAGACAAATACTGTATGTTACCACTTATCTGTGGAATACAAAAAAATAAATATAACAAAACAAAAACAGACTCACAGATACAGAGAACAATCTAGTGGCTACCAGTGAAGAAAGGATCTGGGAGAGGGGCAAGATAGAGGTAGGAGATTAAGAGGTATAAAGTACTATGAATAAAGTACAAGAATTTATTTACAGCCAGAGAAATACATGCAATATTTTCTTTTCTTTTTTTGGCTGTGCTGTGAGCATACGGTATCTTAGTTCCCTTGGACCAGGGATCAAACCCATGCCCCCTGCAGTGGAAGCATGGAGTCTTAACCACTGGACTGCCAGGAAGTCCCTCCAATATATTATAATAACTTCATATGGAATATAGTCTTTTCAAATTTTGTATCAATGTATTATATACTTGAAATTCATGATATTGTAAATCAACTATACCTCAATAAAGAAAATATATGTGTATGTCAAAATTCATCAAATTATTAATTTTTTTTTTAAATTCTAAAGGCAGAATTCAGAGAGATACTGGCTTTTGATATGTGTCTTTTTTTTTTTAATATGTGTCTTAACTGATAGGATTTCTTTTTTATGAATCTAAAGTAATATAAATTCATAGAAAACTTGGAAAACAGAGAAAATTATTCATTAAAAAATGAGTTTCATGTAATCCATTCACTTTTTTAACATGATTTTTTAAAAATTGTTTATTTTAATTTCGGTTATGCTGGGTCTTCGTTGCTACAGCTGGGGACTACTCTTGGTTGTGGCGCACAGGCTTCTGACTGCGGCGTTTCTCTGTTGTGGAGCACAGGCTCAAGGCAGGAGGGCTTCAGTAGTTGCAGCTCCCGGCCTCTAGAGTAGGGGCTTAGTAGTTGTGGCATATGGGCTTAGTTGACCCATGGCATGTGGAATCTTCCTGGCCCAGGGGTTGAACTCATCAACTCTGTATTGGCAGGTGGCTTCTTATCCACTATACCACTAGGGAAGTCCAGAAACTAGCACTCTTAACATTTTAGTATATATCTCTCTTTTCCTTCAGACTCTGATTTTCTATTTATGTATGAATATTTTAGGAAACTGGGATTTTTGTGTGTATTGAGATTTTAATCAATTAAGTGTACATCCTTTTTACCTTAACATTATATGATGATTATTTTACCATATTTACATTCTTCAAATGCATGATTTTTAAAAACAGTGGCTTATACTCTATTGGTGCTAGTATCCTTCATTTAAACAATCCCTGATGATTTTTCATAATGAAGTCTGGTGCTGGGGTAATGGGACATGTACATATATTAAGTCTGTGTGTCACTGATTTTCTTCTTAATTTTTTAATTTGGCTGTGCTAGGTCTTAGCTGAGGCAATGGGATCTTCAGTGCTGCGTGAGAGATTTTTGTTGTCGCATGCAGGATCTAGTTTCCTAACCAAGGATCAAACCCAGGCTCCCTGCATTGGGAGCACAGAGTCTTAACCACTGGACCACTAGGGAAGTTCCCTGGTTATGTCTTTAAGAGAGATTCTTTGAAAAGAAATTATGGGGTCAAACTTGTAAACAGGATTCTTTACTATACATACCAGAAACTGTCAATTACACCATCAAGGACACTGTGAGACAGCCAGCCATGCCGCATTGCTAACACTGGTGTAATGTGGGTATGCATGTGTGCCCATGTGTCTAATTTTTATAATTTTATAAATTTTATGGTTTGAAAAGAGAATCTCATATTGTTGTGCTTTTCTGTTTTTGTTACTGAGGTTGAATATTCTCCTCTCTTATCGGGAAAATATTTGTATTCCTTTTAAACTACATTTCCCATTCCTTCAGAATGTTCATCTATGACTTCATGACCTATAGCAGCATTTCATTATGTATTACAGAAGTAAATAATTCTAATATATTTTGGCCACATTATATCAGCTTGTTATTTGCCATTTAAACTATGTGTATGTATGTGAATATATATATATATATATATGTGTTAGTTTTACAAGATGAGTTGATGATGGATGGTGGAAATGATAAGAAATATGTATATTGATCTCTACCTGTACCTTTCTCCTAACTTCCAGCACAGAGCTCCTAAAACCCTAAATTCCTAAGTGATACAAGCACTAGTAGCATCTTTTGTTCTATGGAAGTGACTCTGGGTGGGCTCCTTGGATGGAGACTAGTAATCAGAAAGACCAATCCATGATTAGAAGCTTGGAATTGTCAGCCTGCTTGCCCTATTCTCCAGAGGAGAGAGGGGCCAGAAACTAGTGAATAATTCATCATGCCTCTGTGAGGAAGCCTCCATAAAAATCCCAATAGAATGAGGTTTGTAGAGCTTTCAGGTTAGAAGGTCACAAAACAAGTTTGTTAATTTAAGATTACTGAAATCATACCAAGCATTTTTTTACTACAGTGGTGTGAGACTAGAATTCAATTACAAGGGGAAAAAATTACAACCCCCCCCCCCCCCACAAACACATGAAATCTAAACAATATGCTACTAAGCAACCAATGGGTATGGAAAAAAATCAAAGGTGATATAAAAATAAATACCTGGATACAAGTAAAAATGGAAACAACAATTCAAAATCTATAGAATGCAGCAAAAGCAGTTTTATGAGGCAAGTTCAGCTGGATATAAGCCTACCTCAAGAAACAAGAAAAATCTTAAATAAATAACCTAACCTTTCACCTAAAGGAAATTTTTTTAAAAGGCAAAAAAAAAACCCTGAAAGTTAGTAGAAGGAAAGACATAATAAAGATCACAACAGAAATAATTTTTTTTTTTTAGAAATAAATTTAAAAGAGACCCAAAAAAAGGGGGTGGGGGAGGTCAATGAAACTCAGAGCTGCTGCTTTGAAAAATAAATAAAACTGATAAATGAGACTCTTCAAGAAAAATAATTTAAATGACCCCTAAATCAGAAAATAAAAAATAAAGAAGTTATACTGACACCACAAAAATACAAAGATCATAAGCAACTACTACAAATAATTAATGTCAATAAAATGTACAACCTAGAAGAACTGGATAAATTATTAGAAATGTACAATCTACCAAGGCTGAATCAAGAAGAAATAGAAATAGGAACACACAGATTACCATAATGAAATGAATCAGTAGTAAAAATTCTACCAAACATTTAAAGAGTTAACGCCTCACCTTTTCAAACTATCCCCCAAATTTGAGAAGTACAAAGTGAAGGCTTCTGAACTCATTCTATAAGAACAGCATCACCCTAATACCAAAATCTGGCAAAGACACTACAAAAATACAAAACAAACAAACAAAAAATACATAAAACCAACGTCATTGATGAAAGTTGATATAAAAATCCTCAACAAAATACTAGCAAACCCAGTTTAATAATACATTAAAAGGATCATATACCATGATTAAGAAGGATTTATCCCAAGGATGCAAGGATAGTTCAATATTCAGAAATCAATGTGATTAATTAACTGAAGAATAAAAACATGATCATCTCGACAGATGCACCAAAAACTTTAACAAATTTGACATCCATTTATAATAAGAACTCTCAACAAAGTGAGAAGAGAAGAAATAGACCTCAACACACTAACAAGCACATATAACAAGCCTATAGCTAGCATCATACTCAATGGTCAAAAGCTGTGAGCATTTCCTTTAAGATCAGGAACAAGACAAGGATTCCCACTCTCTCCACTTTTATTCAACAGTGTATTGGAAGTCCTAGCCATAGAAATCAGACAAGAAAAAGAAAAAAAATGCATCCAAACTGGAAAGGTAGAAATAAAACTCACTGTAGGCGACATGATACTATATATAGGTAACCCTAATGCCTCTCCCAAAAACTCTGGGAGCTGGTGATGGACTGGCATGCTGCAGTCCATGGGCTTGCAAAGAGGCAGACATGACTGAGTGACTGAACCGAACTGAACGACTCTGCCAAGAAATTATTAGAACTCATAAATGAATTCAATAAAGTTGCAGGATACAAAGGTAATACAGAGAAATCTGTTTCTTCTCTACATACAAACTATCAGAAAGAGAAATAAAGAAAACAATTCCATTTATAAAGCATCAAATAGAATAAAATATCTAGGAATAAATATAACTAAGGAGGGCAATATCTGTACTCTGAAAATTATAAACCATTGGTGAAAGAAACTAAAGACAAAAAACCAAATGAAATGATATGCCATGCTCATGGGTTGGAATATTTAATATTGTTAAAATGAATGTACAACCAAAGGAAATCTACTCATTTGGTACAATCCCTATCAAAAATCCAATGGCATGTTCACATAACTAGAATAAATAATCCTGAAGTTTATATGGAAGCCCAAAGGACTGTATATAGCCATAGCATTCTTGAACAAACAAGTAGAACAAAACTGGAGGTATCACAGGCCCTGATTTCATACTATTCTACAAAGCTGCAGTCATTAAAACAGTATGGTATTAGTATAAAAACAGATATATAGGTCAATGGAACATAACATACAGTCCAGGAATAATCCCATACTTATGTGGTCAACTGATTTATGATAAAATATGCAAAAATATGCAGGGAGGAAAAGATAGTCTCTTCAATAAATGGTGTTGAGAAAACTGCTCAGCTACATGCAAAAGAATCAAAATGGGTTACTTTCTCACACCATATACAAAAGTAAACTAAAAATGGAGTAAAGACTTAAATATAAGACCTGAAACCATAAAACTTCTGGAAGAAAACCTAAACAGTATGCTCTTAGACATGGTCTGAGCAATGTATTTTTGGATATGACTCATCAGGCAAGGGAAAACAAAAGCAAAAAGAAACAAGTGTAAGTACATCAAACCAAAAAGCTTATTAATGGTAATGGAAACTATCAACAAAATGAAAAGGCAGCCTATTGAATGGGAGAAGATATCCGCAATCCATACATCTGATAGTGGTTAACATCCAAAATACACAAAGAACTCAAAACTCCCTTATGATTATACAGTGGAGGTGACAAATAGATTCAAGGGATTAGATCTGGTAGACAGAGTACCTCAAGAACTTTGGATGAAAAAAAAAAAAAAAAGAACTTTGAATGGAGGTTTGTAACATTGTACAGGAGGCAGTGGCCAAAGAAATGCAAGAAGGTATAAAGTGGTTGTCTGATGAGGCTTTACAAATACCTGAGGAAAGAAGAAAAGGAGAAGACAAGGGAGAAAGAGTAAGATATACCCGACTGAATGCAGAATTCCACAGAATAGCAAGGAGAGATAACAAGTTCTTCTTAAACGAACATTGCAAAGAGATAGAGGAAAACAATAGAATTGGAAAGACTAGAGATCTCTTCAAGAAAATTGGAGATATCAGAGAACATTTCATGCAAGGATAAGCACAGGATAGAATAAAGGATAGAAATAAAGGATAGAAACGGTAAGGACCTAACAGAAGCAGGGGAGACTTAGAAGAGGTAGCAAGAATACACAGAAGAACTATACAAAAAAGGTCTTATGACCCAGATAACAATGATGGTGTGGTCACTCACTTAGAGCCAGACATCCTGGAGTATGAAGTCAAGTGGGCCTTAGAAAGCATTACTATGAACAAAGCTAGAGGAGGTGATGAAATTCCACCTGAGCTATTTCAAATCCTAAAAGATGATGCTGTTAAATCCTAAAAGATGATGCTGTTAAAGTGCAAGGTCAGCCATTCTGGAAAACTCAGCAGTGGCCACAGGACTGGAAAAGGTCAGTTTTCATTCCAGTCCCAAAGAAGGGCAATGCCCAAGAATGTTCAAACTACCATACAGTTGCACTCATTTCACGTGCTAGTAAGGTTATGTTCAAAGTCCTTCAAGCTAGACTTCAGTGGTATATGAATGGAGAACTTCAGATGTACAAGCTGGGTTTAGAAAAGGTAGAGGAACCAGAGATCAAATTGCAAACATTTGTTGAATCATAGAGAAAGCAAGGAAATTCCAGAATAAAACATCTACTTCACTGACTATGCTAAAGCCTTTGACTGTGTGGATCACAACAAACTGTGGGAAACTCTTAAAGAGATAGGAGTACCAGACCACCTTACCTGTCTCCTGAGAAACCTGTATTTGAGTCAAGAAGCAATGCTTACAACCAGACATGGAACAACTGGTTCAAAATTGGGAAAGGAATATGTCAAGGCTGTATATTATCACCCTGCTTATTTAGCTTACATGCAAAATATATCATGCGAAATGCTAGGCTGGATGAATTACAAGTTGGAATCAAGACTGTCAGGAAAAATATCAAACTTCAGATATGCAAATTATACCACTCTAATGGCAGAAAGTGAAGAGGAACTAAAGAGCATCTAGATGAGGGTGAAAGAGAAGAGTGAAAAAGCTGGCTTAAAACTCAACATTCAAAAAACTAAGATCATGGCATCCAGTCCCATCACTTCATGGTGAATAGAAGGGGGAAAGAGGAAGCAGTGACAGATTTTATTTTCTTGGGCTCCAAAATCACTGCAAATGGTGACTGCAGCCATGAAATTAAAAGATGCTTGCTCCTTGGAAGGAAAGCTATGACAAACCTAGACAGTGTATTAAAAAGCAGAGACATCATTTTGCCAACAAAGGTCTGTCTAGTCAAAGCTACGGTTTTTCCAGTAGTCATGTATGGATGTGAGAGTTGCATCATAAAGAAGGCAGAGCACCAAAGAACTGATGCTTTCAAATTGTGGTGCTGAAGACTCCTGAGATTTGCTTGTACTGCAAGGAGATCAACCAGTCAATCTTAACGGATCAACCCTGAATATTCATTTTGAAGGACTGAAGCTGAAGCTCCAATACTTTGGCCACCTGAGGCAAAGAGCGGACTCAGTAGAAAAGACCCTGATGCTGGGAAAGATTGAAGGCAAAAGGAGAAGGCTGTGATAGAGGATGAGATGGTTGGATGGCATCACCAACTCAATGCACATGAATTTGAGCAAGTTCCAGGAGACATTGGAAGACAGAGGAGCCTGGCATGCTGCTGTCCATGGGGTCAGAAAGAAATGGACGGGACTTGTTGACTGAACAACATAAAACTTAACATCAAAAAAATAAATAAATAAACAACACAGTAAAAAATGGGCAGAGGAACTGAATAGGTATTTTCCCAAAGAAGACATAATAGATGGCCAACAGGCACTTGAAAAGATGCTTAACATCACTAATCATTAGGGAAACAAAAGTCAAAGCCACAATGAGATAGCACCTCACATCTGTCAGAATAGGTATTTTCCCAAAGAAGACATAATAGATGGCCAACAGGCACATGAAAAGATGCTTAACATCACTAATCATTAGGGAAACAAAAGTCAAAGCCACAATGAGATAGCACCTCACATCTGTCAGAATGGCTATTATCAAAAAGACAACAAATAACAAGTGTTTGGGAAGATGTGGAGAAAAGGAAACCCTCTTGTATTGCTGGTGTGAATGTAAATTGGTATAGCCACTCTTGGAAAACCATATGGAGGTTTTTCAAAAACTTAAATATAGAACACTCATATGATCCAGTAATTCTACTTCTGGGTATTTTTCCAAAGAAAACAAAAACACTAATTCAAAAAGATATAAGCACCCCAACATTCATAGCAGCATTATTTACAACAGCCTAAATATGGGAGCAACCTAAGTGTCCATCAATAAGTGAATGGGTAAAGAAGACGTGTTATATATGTACAGTGGAGTATTGTGTGCTTAGTCACTCAGTCATGTCCAACTCTTATGACCCCACGGACTGTAGCCTGCCAGGCTCCTCTGTCCATGGGATTCTCCAGGTAAGAATATTGCAGTGGGTCGCCATTTCCTTCTCCAGGAGATCTTCCTGGCCCAGGGATTGAATGCAGGTCCCCTGAATTGCAGGCAGACTCCATACCAACTGAGCTACGAGGGAAGCCCTATAGTGGTGTGTTACTCATACATTTAAAAAAAAGTGAAATATCGCCACTTGTGAGAACACAGGTGGATCTTAAAAATTCATTTTAAAAGTTTAAAAGTTTTAAGTGGTTGAAAGTGAAACAGCACAAAAACAAATGACATGTTTTTAAACTTAAGAAAATCAAAGAGTAGTAGTATAGCATGTTCATATATGGTATATATGGTATACCATGGTATACTTACCTACTGTAAGTAGGTATGGTATATGCTTACCTACTGTAAACATTCAAAAGAAAAATCTAGTTGGATGCTCCCATCCTTGGGGGAAAGTGGTCCCTGGAGGGAATATAGATACTATCACATCACATTGTAAACTTTTACATATTGCTTACTTATGTTTTTGGAAAATACATATTTTTCCTTTAAGAAACCTATGATTTTTCCTTATAAAGAAATCTAAAAAACAATATGCATACCTGGAGACCATGAGAAACAAAACATATCAGCTCACTATTATGAAATCAATCATTACATTTTGCTTTCCAGTATTTTTCTAAGACTTCCAACTACACTATCATGTTTGATCCCCATATGGGGGTCTTCTGTCATGTTACACACAAGAACTGTTTATATCCAGAGAATTAACTTAATTAAGGCTACAGAACTACTTAGTGCTGAAGCCAGAACTAGAACTCTAATTATAGTTCACCAGTGTGGCTTCTCACGGTTGAATTCCACATTTGGAGTTAGTCAGGGTTCTGACAGGGGTTGATCTTCAGCAGCTTAACATTCACTACGTCTCAGGGTCCTCCTTTTCAATATTTGAAAAATATTGCCAGTGTTTTATGAATTTGTTAAATAGTGTATGTAACACAGATGGGACATTGCTAAACAATAGCTGTTACTATACTATATATCTAATAAAATGCTGGACATCCCTGAACATTATACATTAACATTGCTTCTAGGATCACATTCAAAAGGCTGACATTTAGTATCTACTAAGGCTGAACACTTTCATTCCCTGAAAGTGAAATGAAAGGGTTAATCGCTCAGTCGTGTCCAACTCTTTGCGACCCCATGAACTGTGTAGCCTGCCAGGCTCCTCTGTCCATGGAATTCTCCAGGCAAGAACACTGGAGTGGGTTGCCATTCCCTTCTCCAGGGATGAGAGGTCCCTTCTTCTCGACCCAGGGATGGAACCTGGGTCTCCGGCATTGCAGGCAGACTTATTTACCGTTCCTTATGACACAGAAATTCCACTCCCAGGCATTCACTCCATTGAAACACACATATATGTCTCTCAAAATGGACATAAGTTTATTGAATTTTCAGAGCACTAAACCTAAGTGTCCCAAACTGGGAACTACGAAATGCCCATAGTCAGTAAAATTTGACAAATACTTTCATGATCACAAAATGGAATACTATTTGGCAGTGATAATGAGAACTCTACAACTACTCCCAACAATACCAATGAGCAAAATCAAACTGACACTTTAGTTTGCCTTCTTTAGAAGGCACAGTGATGATTCATCAACATAAAATGAAGAGTTGGGAAAAACTAACCCATTTTAATGGAATCAGAATAGAGTATTTTAGGGAAGGGAAAAGTGCCTGTGAAACCAAAGAAAGGCTGTTTGCCCTATGGGCAGCCATCCAACCACTGAGAGATCTAGGTTTGAGGCTGAGAAATTGTTTATTAACAAAGCAGCCAAATGAGGAGACTGGAGAGCAAGTCTCAGATCTGTCTTCCCATAGATGAGGGCATTGGGATATTTATGGGATAGCAGTGGTGCAAGGTGATTGGAGACAGGGAAAAGCTGAGGTAATGGATGTTTTCTGCAACCATACCTGGATTACATGCTTCTGCATATTCAAAAGTGGAGGCCCTTAGGATAAACTGAGTTTGGATTTTCCTGGCCCTCTGACATCAAAAAGGACTGGAAAAGGTCAGTTTTCATTCCAATCCCATAGAAAGGCAATGCCAAAAAATGCTCAAACTAATGCACAATTTTACTCATCTCACACGCTAGCAAAATAATGCTCAAAATTCTCCAAGCCAGGCTTCAACAGTACATGAACTGTGAACTTCCAGATGTTCACGCTGGTTTTAGAAAAGGCAGAGGAACCAGAGATCAAATTGCCAACATCTGTTGGATCATCAAAAAAGCAAGAGTTCCAGAAAAACATCTATTTCTGCTTTATTGACCATGCCGAAGCCTTTGACTGTGTAGATCACCACAAACTGTGGAACATTCTTAAAGGGATGGGAATACCAGACTACCTGACCTGCCTCTTGAGAAATGTGTATGCAGGTCAGGAAGCAACAGTTTGAACTGGACATGGAACAAGATTGGTTTCAAATAGGAAAAGGAGTACATCAAGGCTGCATATTGTCACCCTGTTTATTTAACTTCTATGCAGAATACATCATGAGAAATGCTGGGCTGGATGAAGCACAAGCTGGAATCAAGATTGCCAGGAGAAATATCAATAACTTCAGATATGCAGATGACACCACTCTTATGGTAGAAAGTGAAGAAGAACTACAGAGCCTCTTGATGAAAGTGAAAGAGGAGAGTGAAAAAGTTTGCTTAAAGCTCAACATTCAGAAAACTAAGATCATGGCATCCGGTCCCATCACTTCATGGCAAATAGATAGGGAAACAATGGAAACAGTGAGAGACTTTATTTGGGGGGAGGAGGGCTTCAAAATCACTGCAGATGGTGACTGCAGCCATGAAATTAGAAAATGCTTACTCCTTGGAAGGAAAGTTATGACCAACCTAGACAGCATATTAAAAAGCAGAGACGTTACTTTGCTGACAAAGGTCCGTCTAGTCAAAGCTATGGTTTTTCCAGTAGTCATGTATGGATGTGAGAGTTGGACCAATCCAAAGCTGAGTGCCAAAGAATTGATGCTTTTAAATTGGTGCTGGAGAAGACTCTTGAGAGTCCCTTGGACAGCAAGATCCAACCAGTCCATCCTAAAGGAAATCAGTCCTGAATATTTATTGGAAGGACTGATGCTGAAGTTGAAACTCCAATACTTTGGCCACCTGATATGAAGAACTGACTCATTGGAAAAGACCCTGATGCTGAGAAAGATTGAAGGCTGGGGGAGAAGGGGATGACAGAGGAAGAGATGGTTGGATGGCATCACCGACTCAGTGGACATGAGTTTGAGTAAACTCTGCGAGTTGGTGATGGATAGGGAGCCTGGTGTGCTATAGTCCATGGGGTTGCAAAGAGTCAGATATGACTGAGTGACTGAAATGAACTGAACTGACATCAAAAATCCATTCATCAGACACCTGTGCAGGCTCAGTTTTAGGGGTGATGGTCCCAACCAGCCTGAGCCATCCCCCACTGGACAAAAGCTGCCTTCAAGTTCCTATAAAACAATTAGACCTGGGAAGGTATGCAATTAGAGTGGCGGAAAAAAGAAAAAACAACTAGAGCAGCTTAATTAGTGAAGGCAGTTTACAAGTAGAGTGGCTTTAACAAGCTGTTCCCCAATCTGTCGCTCTATGAGATAAACTCAAAAACTCCTGCGAGCCATCACATTCTCTTAACACTATTGGGCCACTGCTTCATTTCATTCATTTGGAACTGGAATGAGCATGGCTTCCAGAGTGCTGGTAATGATATTTCTGCATCCTTCTGCTCAAGTGTTTACTTTGATGAATTTCCATACTGTATGTTCTGGCTGTGAAATTCATCAAACTATATACACATAAGATGTATGCAATATTTTTAAAAGTTTTTTTTAATGTGGACCAGTTTTAAAGTCTTTATTGAATCTGTTACAATATAGTTTCTGTTTTTATGTTTTTGGTTTTTTTGGCCCCAAGGCATATGGGATCTTAGCTCTCCCAAATAAGGGATCAAACCTGCACCCCCTTCATTGGAAGGTAAAATCTTAATACTGGACCACCAGAGAAGCCACTTTTTTTGTATGTCTCTTCAGTTCAGCTCAGTCACTCAGTCATGTCTGACTCTTGGTGACCCCCTGTGCTGTGGTCCAGCCCCGGCAGGACCAGGAATACCCAAGGGATGAGTGGCGTCGGCGAGGAAGACAGACAGACAGACACACAGAGAAGGTTGCGTAGAAGAGGTAGGTTTTCTTTTTATTTTTAGGATAGCTCAGTTTTTACAGAATGAACGTTACCTCCCCCTTAAGTCACCGTATATTACATCAGATATTGGTTTGTGCTTCTGTCAATATTTTTTCCCATGTTTTTTCCCCTATGCATTCATCTAGAACGTTTCCAATTACAGGGTTTATACTTAAATGTCCTGTACATAGTCTTTTTGCCTCAATGGCCTAACATTCTCACTCTAACAAAAACAATGTTCCACAAATCTCAGATATAGTGTAAATTCTTTGGACAATAAAACAATACATGGGAAGGGTCACAGTAACATGTTTGACATTTCTGAGAATAGTACAATGAGAAAAACCTGATGTTTTTCTTTACCTGAAACCACAAAATCTCAATTTACAATGATTAACTATTAAACAGCAAAAACACCTCTAAAGCAGCAAAACACCTCTATTAATAGTGAGATAATGGCAGTGAAGCTGGTTAATATAAGTCTTCTATTGAAATCCTATATACCCCATTTTCTAATTTTACAAAAATACCCATAATATCCCATGTTGTTTAAAGAGAGGGAAACAATTAACAAATAGCAGCAAAGAAATAGCAATAATGAAAACCCTTTCAACCAAGGAGCAAGTAAACTAAAGGAGTATATCTACTTCTAAATCTAAATGCCTCTACTCTTTTCTATTCTAGAACATTATAATCTTTTAAGCAAGGAGCCAAACTATACCTGTGGCCTTTTCTTTTTAGACTTGATATTTATGGTCGTGTCCTGAGCCACAGCAATCATGAGCATTTCCAAAAAGGCTTGGACTTTTCCAGCGAAGCCTTGTTACTATATATTATTATTTCCAAAAACTAATAGAAAGCCCAACAACAGTAAGACAGAAGGAAGAAAGGGACATACAGAGCCCCCAGGACAACCTCGAGGGGAAGAGCTGCCTTGCAGGTTCCTTTCTCGTCCCGGCAGCTCCAGAGGGGACATATTGGGCCCTCGGGGCAGCCCCATGTGAGGAAGAGCTGCCTTGCAGGTTCCTCTCTCGTCCCATGACCTTGTCACGGACTGGGCGCATCCCAGCGGCTCCCGACACCCCTGGACTTCAGCATGCCAGGCTGCCTGTCCATCACCTACTCCTGGAGCTTACTCAAACTCAT
This sequence comes from Dama dama, assembly GCF_033118175.1. Classification (NCBI taxonomy): domain Eukaryota; kingdom Metazoa; phylum Chordata; class Mammalia; order Artiodactyla; family Cervidae; genus Dama; species Dama dama. Next base: position 18,792,614 of record NC_083692.1, on the reverse strand, counting down.
GTCCAAAAAGCCGGTGATGCCAACCATCTCATCCTCTGTCATCCCCTTCTCCTCTTGCCTTCAATCTTTCTCAGCATCAGGGTCTTTTCAAATGAGTCAATTCTTCATATCAGGTGGCCAAAGTATTGGAGTTTCAGCTTCAGCATCAATCCTTCCAATGAATATTCAGGACTAATTTCCTTTAGGATGGACTGGTTGGATCTCCTTGCAGTCCAAGGGACTCCCAAGAGTCTCCTCCAACACCACAGTTTAAAAGCATCAATTCTTTGGCACTCAGCTTTGGGTTGGTTCAACTCTCACATCCATACATGACTACTGGAAAAACCATAGCCTTGACTAGACAGACCTTTGTCGGCAAAGTAACGTCTCTGCTTTTTAATATGCTGTCTAGGTTGATCATAGCTTTTTTCCAAGGAGCAAGTGTCTTTTAATTTCATGGCTGCAGTCACCATCTGCAGTGATTTTGGAGCCTAAGAAAATAGTCTCTCACTGTTTCCATTGTTTCCCTATCTATTTGCCATCAAGTGATGGGACCGGATGTCATGATCTTAGTTTTCTGAATGTTGAGCTTTAAGCCAACTTTTTCACTCTCCTCTCACTTTCATTCAAAGGCTCTTTAGTTCTTCACTTTCTGCCATAAGGGTGGTGTCACCTGCATATCTGAGGTTACTGATATTTTTCCTGGCAATCTTGATTCCAGTTTGTGTTTCATCCAGCCCAGAGTTTCTCATGACATACTCCTCATAGAAGTTAAATAAGCAGGGTAAGAATATACAGCCTTGATGTACTCTTTTCCTGATTTGGAACCAGTCTGTTGTTGCATGTCCAGTTCTAACTGTTGCTTCCTGACCTGAATACAGATTTCTCAGGAGGCAGGTCAGGTGGTCTGGTATTCCCATCTCTTGAAGAATTTTCCACAGGTTGTGGTGATCCACATAGTCAAAGGCTTTGGCATAGTCAATAAAGCAGAAGTAGATGTTTTTCTGGAACTCTCTTGCTTTTTTGACGATCCAACAAATGTTAGCAATTTGATCTCTGATTACACTGGCTTTTCTAAATCCAACTGGAACATCTGGAGTTTCACGGTTCATGTACTGTTGAAGCCTGGCTTGGAGAATTTTGAGCATTATTTTGCTACAGTGTGAGATAAGTGCAATTGTGTGGTAGTTTGAACATTCTTTGGCATTGCCTTTCTTTGGGATTGGAATGAAAACTGACCTTTTCCAGTCCTGTGGCCACTGCTGAGTTTTCCAAATTTGCTGGCATATTGAGTGCAGCACCTTAACAGCATCATCTTTTAGGATTTGAACCAGCTCAACTGGAATTCCATCACCTCCACTAGCTTTATTTGTAGTGATGCTTCCTAAGGCCCATTTGACTTCACATACCAGGATGTCTGGCTTTAGGTGAATGATCACAGCATCGTGGTTATCTGGGTCATGAAGATCCTTTTTGTATAGTTCTTCTGTGTATTCTTGCCACCTCTTAATATCTTCTGCTTCTATTAGGTCCATACCATTTCTGTCCTTTATTGTGCCCATCTTTGCATGAAAATTTCCCTTGGTATCTCTAATTTTTTTGAAGAGATCTCTAGTCTTTCCCATTCTATTGTTTTCCTCTATTTCTTTGCATTGATCACTGAGGAAGGCGTTCTTAGCTCTCCTTGCTATTCTTTGGAAATCAGCATTCAAATGGGTATATCTTTCCTTTTCTCTTTTGCCTTTACCTTATCTTCTTTTCTCAGCTATCTGTAAGGCCTCCTCAGACAACTATTTTGCCTTTTTGAATTTCTTTTCTTGGGGATGGTCTTGATCACTGCCTCCTGTTCAATGTCAGGAACCTCCGTCCATAGTTCTTTAGACACTGTCTATCAGCTCTAATCCCTGGACTCTATTTGTCACTTCCACTGTATAATGGTGAAAGATTTGATTTAGGTCATACCTGAATGGTCTAGTGGTTTTCCCTACTTTCTTACATTTAAGTCTGAATTTTGCAATAAGGATGTACTTTATAATTCAATCAATGATTGTTTTTTAAAGTCGTCCTTTTCCTTTTGTTGGAATTTTGCCTAAATCCACTAATCTCTGATTTCACCAACGAATCAGTTTAAGGCAGAGAAGAGGCATCGGTGGGCGGGCAGATTCGTGTCCTGGACAACAGGACATCCGTGTGCGTCCTGTCCTGGCCCGGGTGAATGATCTGGTGCTTTTAACCTCAGACGACTCGGAGGAGCAGGGTCCACAGACCTGAAGCCCCAAGACGTTCCAAAGGCCGCTCAGTTACGAAACTTAACTTGGCTCCAGAGCAGTCCTGATCTCGTCGTGTCTCCCGGCGAGCTCCAGTCGGCCTGAGACAAAACTTCAGCAGCCCTCTGCGCTTGCGCGTTTAGAGTACGGACCGAAGCTGTGCGTCTGAGATGACAGTGACCGTGACGCTGGAGCCGGCGGGCCGCTGCCGCTGGGACGAGCCCGTGCGCATCGTCGTGCGCGGCCTGGCCCCGGGGCAGCCGGTCACGCTGCGCGCGGCCCTGCGCGACGAGAAGGGCGCGCTCTTCAGGGCCCACGCGCGCTACTGCGCCGACGCCGCCGGCCTGCTGGACCTGGAGCGCGCGCCCGCGCTGGGCGGCAGCTTCGCGGGGCTCGAGCCCATGGGGCTCTTCTGGGCTCTGGAGCCCGAGAAGCCCTTGCTGCGCCTGGTGAAGCGGGACGTGCAGACGCCCTTCGCCGTGGAGCTGGAGGTGCTCGACGGTCACGAGCCCGAGGCCCAGAGGCTCCTGGGCCGGGCGGTGCACGAGCGCGACTTCCTGGCGCCCGGGGTGCGGCGCGAGCCGGTGCGCGCGGGCCGGGTGCGCGCCTCGCTCTTCCTGCCGCCAGGTGAGCCGTCAGCATCCTTAACTTCATCTGTCCTTGTGCGAGAGGAGGGCATTAAGTAGGTAGCTCCCAGCATTCCAAAAGTACGTTCGTTAGCTGTTGTTCCGGAACAGAGGTCAGGGCAAAGAGATGACAAGGAAAGGGAGAAAAGATAGTTGTGACGGAAAAAAAAAATTTTGTATACGTAATTCCCAGTTTTTAAAGTTTTCTTTCCAAATCTCTCAATTTTACAACTTTGCTTCTTAACTCCCACCATGTATTAAAAGATTTAAGAAAATTAGGGGCCTTTCCTGGTGGCTCAGTGGTAAAGAATCCATCTGGGGCCACAAGTTCGACCCCTGGTCGGGGAAGATCCCATATGCCTCCAGAGGAGCTGGTTCTGTGTACTACACCTATTGAGCCTGTGTTCCACAACAAGAGAGGCCACCACAATGAGGGGCCAGCGTACCACAACTAGAGAGTAGACCCCACTCACCACAACTAAAGAAAAACACACACAGCAACAAGGACCCAGCACAATCCAAAAAAAAAAAAAGATTTAAGAAAATTAGCATGAAGGAAGAAAGCCTCTTGTTATCCACTGGAGACCTTTTGATATCAATAACCTCAGATATGCAGATGACACCACCCTTATGGCAGAGAGTGAAGAGGAACTAAAAAGCCTCTTGATGAAAGTGAGAGGGCAGTGAAAAAGTTGACTTAAAGCTCAATATTCAGAAAACTAAGATCATGGCATCTGGTCCCATCACCTCATGGGAAATAGATGGGGAAACAGTGGAAACAGTGGCTGACTTTATTTTTTTGGGCTCCAAAATCACTGCAGATGGTGATTGCAGCCATGAAATTAAAAGACACTTACCTCTTGGAAAAAAGCTATCACCAACCTAGACAGCATATTAAAAAGCAGAGACATTACTTTGCCAACAAAGGTCTGTCTAGTCAAGGCTATGGTTTTTCCAGTGGTCATGTATGGGTGTGAGAGTTGGACTGTGAAGAAAGCTGAGTTCTGAAGAACTGATGCTTTTGAACTGTGGTGTTGGAGAAGACTCTTGAGAGTCCCTTGGACTGCAAGGAGATCCAACCAGTCCATCCTAAAAGAGATCAGTCCTGGGTGTTCATTGGAACAACTGATGCTGAAGCTGAAAGTCCAATACTTTGGCCACCTGATGCTAAGAGTTGACTCATTGGAAAAGACCCTGATGCTGGGAGGGATTGGGGGCAGGAGGAGAAGGGGACGACAGAGGATGAGATGGCTGGATGGCATCACCAAGTCGATGGACATGAGTTTGAGTAAACTCTGGGAGTTGGTGATGGACAGGGAGGCCTGGCGTGCTGCGATTCATGGGGTCGCAAAGAGTCGGACACGACTGAGCTACTGAACTGACTGAATTTGACCATTACATAACAAACAACCAATGAAACTGTTCAAAGGCAGTTATCTTCATTAGGAATCAGGCAAATGCAAAATAAAACTGATCTCAGTGGGAGGGCAGTGAGCCTTCCTGAAGAGAGATCTTAGTTCCCTGCCCAGGAACTGAACCTGGTTACCCAGGTAACTTGGATGAAAGTCCTAACCACTAGACCACCAGGGGTTAGAGGCTAGAAACAAAGTGGCCCTGGCTCTTGCCACTGTTTGAAAGCAAGAATGTTTCGAGGAGGCAAAAACTGTAAAAACAGGTACAAAGGTTATTAGAGACACAGCGCAAAGTATGGGAGAGCACAGGGAGAAACAGATTGTTTATTTAAGACAGAATCAAGGCAGAAATGCACACTCGAAGAGGAGTGTGGGCATCCTGAGTGAGGTGCACACTAAGTCAAAAACTAGGCAGAAATGTACACCTGGAGAGAATCGGTATCGACGTCCTCTCTAAAGAGGAAGAGCGCAGTGAGTCAGAAGTCAGAAGCTCAGCAGAGATACACACCAGGAGCGGAGTGTGGGCGTCCTGAGTAAGGAGAAGCACAGTAAGTTAGACACTAGGCAGAGATACACACCCAGAGAAAAAAGGGTATAGGCATCCTGAGTGAAGAGCATAGTATAGAGCTGATGTGAATCACTTATGTAGGATAGTCCTTCCTGGTCATTGTTTCCCTTTGGTCAGTTATGTTGTTTCTTTCTTTACACTTGACTGGTCCTTGGATGCTCCGCAAGATGTGTGTGCAACTTTTTTCTAATGGATTCCACTGCAGAGGCCTGTGGGTGCATGTCCACACTTATTATGGGGACCCCTCCCTTTTTGACCCCTAATAGGCCTTCCTGTGCATGTGCAGACAGGGAAGTCTTCCTTGACCTCAAGTGTGGGCATCTTATCTCTTTGCTTTAGTAGAGCTCAGCTTTTGCCACTTACTTTGTGGAGTGTCTGGTGAGAACAAATCTCGAATTTTACTCTACTTGACAAACACCAGATGTCCAATCCAGAGACCCTCTGTCTCCTACCTCAGAACTACACACTGTATTTCACACCCTCATAATTTAGAAGTTTAACATTACCAGTGTTTGACCAGTATATAGAGGAAAAGGAACTTCCATATACTGGTAAGAGAAATACAGTTATTCATCTACTCTGGAAAAAAATTGCTTTTGCTTAGTAAGTTGACTATGTCATTCTACTCCTGGTACACCATTAGGGATTTATGTTTCTAAGAGCAAATTCAACAGAAACAGCCCAAGTGTCCATCAATAATAAAACTGATGCATAAATTGAGGTATATTTACAGCACAAAAGTGAATGAACTAAAGTTATAGGAACCAACAGGATGAACCTCAAAAACAGTGTTGAGTGAAACATCAGGTTCCCGAAGAACACATCCAGTAGCATTACATTCAGATAACATTTTTTAAAAGGGCAAACCAAACAAAATGCCATTTAAAATGTGCTTCCAAATGGTAAGACTGTAAAAAAATCAAGAGACTGATAAATTTAGAATAGTGGAAAGTGAGGGAAGAGAAATAGGAACTCACAGGGCTTTGATAGTTAGAACTGAATTATTAAAGTTCTGGAAGTAAACTACTTTATAATTATTCCTTAAAAATTGCACATTATATACAAACTTTTATGTAAATAATGAAAATGTGAAATAACTAGAAGCACACACAGTAGGTAACTTTTTGAGTCTAGCATAACACACTTGAGGTTCATTTGTGTTGCTCCATGCATTTGCTAGTTCCTTCTTGTATCTTACAAGTTTCCATTATATGGATGTGCCACAGTTTGTTAATTCATTAGCCAGGTGGAGAACATTTGAGTTTTGAGTCTTTGGAGATTGTGAATAAAGTCACTGCAAACACTTGAATTCATGTTTCTGTGTGAACACAAACTTTCATTTTTGGGGGTAAATACCTGGAAGTGAGATTACTGGGTCATAACCTAAATGTACCTTTAAATTTATAAGAACTTGGTCAGCTGTTTTCTAGGGTGATTGTTTCATTTTGCATCCTCAATGTTCGTTCCCCTTAAAAATAAAAGTTAGTTACTTGACTCGCAAAAACTGGGTTAACTTGGGAATAACAGAGAATTGTAATTTGGAAGAAGCATGCTATGGCAATAACTGTAGGTAAGTCCAACAGAACAATGAGAGGAATGCTATTTTACAGAGAAAAAGAAGGAAGTCGGGAGATGTTGTTTTGAACAAAAATGCATCAAAGAAAAGAGTGTGGGGTGTCAACAATTTTTTATTGCTGAATTGCTGGGGTAGTCAATTTCTTGGAGGGGAAGCAATGTACCTCTTCTTCTGTTGGGGCCTGTAATTGATGATTCTTTCCTGTTGATGATCCTTCTGTTGTGATCTATAAGGGACAGTTATTCCTACAATTGATGTGGAGTGCATGGCAGTTCCCCAGTTCTGTCCTCCAGACTCCATTTTGGTGAGGTTTCCCTTTATTAATTTTCACATTGCTCCCTTTTAATTAAGGTTTTTCTCCCAAAACACCACTGATCAAGAGTCAGTGGTCTTTTGTCCTTCAGTGTCTGGAAGAATCTTTCCTAGCTGTCATGTCCCTTGTTAGAGAGAAATCGCGCAGATTAGAAACTTACTGAGGTCACATTTGAGTAACAGGGAGGGGTAGGAGGAAGAACTTTCCAACACTTTGCATCTGTAGTCCATATTTATCAAGACCCTAAGCACTAGGGTACACCACTTGGGGTACATTGTTTTTACAAAGGTCTAGCAGGCAACAAGTACAGAATCAAAAATAACAGGACAATTCCAAACCTTCAGTTGAAGGTAGCCAACTGAATAAATACTTGTCTTTGTTCAGTCGCTAAGTCATGTCTGACTCTTTTGCGACCCCATGAACTTAGTCCGCTAGGCCTCTCTGTTTATGGGATTTCTCAGGCAAGAATACTGGAGTTGGTTGCCATTTCCTTCTTCAGGGGAATCTTCCCAACCCAGGGATCACACCCGGGTCTCCTGCATTGATTTGCAAGTGGGTTCTTTACCACTGAGCTATTAGGGAAGCCCCAGGCACTTATTCTGATTTCGAGGGGTAAAGTTCTCCCTATGGAAGTGAACCCAGAATCATGGATGTCTCCTGGATGTCCCCATTTAAAACAGCCAGAAATTGGGATGGGGAATACATGTAACTCCATGGCTGATTCATGTCAATGTATGACAAAACCCACTGAAATGTTGTGAAGTAATTAGCCTCCAACTAATAAAAAAATAAAAAATAAATAAATAAAACAGCCAGGAGAGCAAAATAGAATAGTGAATACAATAAGAGCACACAAAATCTAAAAGAATTAACCCAGTGCATATGGGAAGATATAGTGCAGGCATAAACACAAAGCAATAGCTAATGAACTCTTCATGAAGACAGCAAAACTTCAAAGATATTTTAAAAGCAGTAGTGTAATCTCAAAAGAACTCTTTGGAAACAAATATGTTATCAGTAAGTAGCATGGTATGTAAGGTTACAAGTTCAGTTATCCTGAATTCGGGTAAGAATCCAGTCAGTTATCAGTCCAGATGAAAAAAGACATGTGAATCTTGAACTTTCTAACAGTCTTGTCCCTGACATTTTGGCAAAGATGTCTGGTCAGATGTTATCTGCTTCGGTTCTGGGAAGTCTTTGCTTTCAGGTCATCCTCTGGTGTAAGGTTCAGTCGGGTTTTGGTGCTCTTTTGAGATGTGTCATGTGAAATGAAGAGCCTATTCCCTGGAGTTTGGCAGCACAAGGGTTGGTTAGCAGTACCTGAAAGTGGCCTTTCCAGTGAAATTAAACAAGACTTTTTGGAGGTATCTTTTCCAGTAGATGAAATCTCTAAGATACAAGATATGATGCTTAAGGTCTTCATCTCCTGGGAGGGTTCTGTGACAAGGCTGCTCTATCAAAGCATGGTTATTTTTAATGGAAGCAACTAGGCCTTTATACTATGATGTATACTTCTTTTTATCAGCTGTGAATCAAAAGATGCAGGGGTCAGGTATATTGGATGTCTTGTGACTTTCTCAAAGGGTGAGTGTTTTTGAGTTCCAAAGGGAGTGGAACTGAGATTTAGAAGGACCAACAGCAATGCTTTTGGCCAAGGTATTTGGAGGGTTTTACAAATTTTGCCAATTGAGTCTTAAAGTGCCCTTTGTTTGTTTGATTTACCCTGAGGATTGAGAATAAGCACAGAGAAAATGTCGTGAAACCAGCCAAATAGCACAGACTTATTGAAGTACTTGACCAGTTAAACAGGTTCCCTGATCTCTAGGCAGTTCAAGAGGGCTTCCTCAGGAAGGGATAATCTTTTACTAACAGAATTTTAGGAATTTTCTGACAAAGGTCCGTCTAGTCAAAGCTATGGTTTTTCCAGTAGTCATGTATGGATGTGAGAGTTGGACTATAAAGAAAGCTGAGCACTGAAGAATTGATGCCTTTGAACTGTGGTGTTGGAGAAGAGTCTTGAGAGTCCCTTGGACTGCAAGGAGATCAAACCAGTCAATTCTAAAGGAAACCAGTCCTGAATATTCATTAGAAGGACTGATGCTAAAGCTGAAACTCCAATACTTTGGCCACCTGATGGGAAGAACTGACTCATTAGAAAAGACCCTGATGCTGGGAAAGATTGAAGGCAGGAGGAGAAGGGACGACAGAGGATGAGACGGTTGGATGGCATCACTGACTCGATGGACATGAGTTTGAGCAAGCTCTGGGAGCTGGTGATAGGTAGGGAAGCCTGGTGTGCTGCAGTCCGTGGGGTCGCAAAGAGTCGGACATGACTGAACGACTGAACTGAACAGAATTTTAGCTATAGAAGAAGCTGTCTACAGAGGAAAGTTTCACTCTAGTGAGAAAAATACAAACCATGACTAAAACATATTTAGTTTTGTGAGACAGAGGAAGCTGAATGAAATCTATTTGCAAGACTCCCATGTTCCATCAGACAATTCAGTGGCCAGGAGTTGTGCAAACAGGTTTTCCTGGATTCTGGTTTGAGCAGGTTGGACAAGTGAGGTGCAGGCACTTTTTGTGACCTTATATTTCCCCACCGATACCTGCTTGTGAATGCTATCATTTTGTCAGTAGACTAACGGTTTAATGTGTGCACAGAGGTAAGTAGTGGGAATTTTTGAATTTCTGGTAAGACCAGATTGTTGGCTTTTTTTAAAGTAAAGTATGTAGGGACTGGGCCATAAGAGAAGTATTTGGAATCCAGTTTTGACAGTGGGCAGCTAGCCCTGGAAAACCTCATAATTGGCACTTAATTGTAGATTTCCAGATGTACAGGATGCCCCAGATCTACCTAGAACCAAAAGGAATCTGTTTTCCATAATCAGGTGACCTAAATATCCAACTTGCTTTAGAGGAAACTGCAGTTTTTCTTTAGAGACTTTCTGTCCTTTGAAGGCTGAAAGTTTTAACAGGCGAATGCTCTCTTGCCATGAAGAGTTTTATAGAGAGCAGAGAAGCAAATCATTCATGTACTGTGACAAAGTAAAGCCTGGAGAAAAGTTTATATCACCCAAATCAGCTTTGAAGACTTGTAAAAAGTAAGAGGAACTGTCTGTGAAAGCCTGGGACATTGCTGTCCAGGTGAATTGCCTTTTTTTTCCTACGTGAAAGCAAACATGCATTCACTCACCTCATCAATTAAAATACTAAAGAATGCACTATAAATCAGTTACAGTGAAAAAGTTGCTTTCATTGGGACTAGATATCAGTAGTATATGGAGCTTAGGAACAAAGCAACAAGGGATAACTGTGTTTTTGTTTTTTTTTTTATAACTGTGTTTTTTTGCTCATAACTCTTGGACAAACTTCTTGCCCCATGTATTGGGTTTTCTCATAGCCTAAATGGGCTTTTCGGGTGGCACAGTGGTAAAGAACCCGCCTGTCAATGCAGAAGACCTGAGGTCGATCCCTGGGTCCGGAAGATCTCCTGGAGAAGGAGATGGCAACCCAATCCAGTATTCTTGCCTGGGAAATCCCATGGACAGAGGAGCCTGGCGGGCTGCAGTCCATGAAGTTGCAAAGAGTCAGAAGCAACTGAGCACACACAATCTAAATAGCAGTGTTCCAGGGACTAGTACAGGGGATAATAAGGCCCTGAGAATTTTAATCCTCTATCATGGGTTTGATGCCTTGCAGAAATTCTTTATTTCTAGGATACTGATTGATTTAGGGAGAAGTTTGGATGTTGTTTGAATTCAACATTCAACATCTATTTGAATGTTGACAGAAGTTGCATTGTGGATTCCTCTAATATCAGCTGAAGATTTTGCCTGTAAAGAGGATGATGGTAGCTATCAAATAGGGACAATTGTCAGTGTCCTCCAGATTCAGCTACAGTGCCATCAAAAATGGAGCTAATAAAATATGTCAAAATGAAAATATTAGATGCTTAGTCATGTCCAACTCTTTGTGACTTCATGGACTATAGCTCACCAGGCTCCTCTGTCCATGGAATTCTTCAGGCAAGAATATTGGAGTGGGTTGCCATTCCCTTCTCTAGGGGATCTTCCCAACCCAGGGGTCAAAACCGGGTCTACTGCATTGCAGGCAGATTCTTTACCGTCAGAGCCACCAGGAAAGCCATCAGAAATGGAGTCAATAGTGGAGTCAACAAAGATGTCAAAGGGTCACTTAATTCACTTGATTGGCTATTCTGATTGCTACTGTCAGATTCCAGAATTATCTCTGTGTGGGGAGAGAGAAATTCCAGCACGATATTTTTCTCTAAGTCTCAGTCTAATAAATGCATAGGGGCAGAGGAACTCAGGAGAAAAGGGTGTATTCTGTCAAGGAAACAAAAGGAAATAGGTTCAGAGACAGGAACTTCTTGAAATTCATTAGAGAGTCCAACTAATTGAAATATTTTAGAATTCCAAAGCCGGGGCTGCTTTACAGAAGTGGGGTTGAGTACTAGGAGTGTAGCTCTGGTGTCATTAAGGATAGAAAGAGCCTCATCCTTAATCTGGAGAAATGTTTCCCCAGGTGGATCAAGATGGAGGATTGGGAAGAGCCCCTGTAGTTCCTTGAAACCCCATCAATCGAAATTAGCAGGACACTGGAAAGGCTGGCTAGAAGGCTGAAGGCACCCTGAATGCTAAAATTCTTTAGTGTCCTGTGTCTTCCCAACAATAGGAGGAACTAGAAGGTTTGGGGCTCTATTTAGGGACCTTCATTTGCCAGAGTTGAAAATTAAGAAATCTAGTGGTCTTTCTTATCAGTTGACTCATCTACTTTGGAAGTGAACTGATGTGCCACATTAAATCTGGAGTGGACACAGTTTCTCATTCCACCTTGCTTATTTCAAATAAAGAGGAACATCCTAGCTCAGCACATAAATAAACAGAGTTAAAGGTTCAGTTCAGTTCAGTTCAGTAGCTCAGTCATGTCCGACTCTTGGCGACCCCATGAATCACAGCACGCCAGGCCTCCCTGTCCATCACCAACTCCCAGAGTTTACTCAAACTCATGTCCATCGACTTGGTGATGCCATCCAGCCATCTCATCCTCTGTTGTCCCCTTCTCCTCCTGCCCCCAATCCCTCCCAGCATCAGGGTCTTTTCCAATGAGTCAACTCTTAGCATCAGGTGGCCAAAGTATTGGAGTTTCAGCTTCAGCATCAATCCTTCCAATGAACACCCAGGACTGATCTCTTTTAGGATGGACTGGTTGGATCTCCTTGCAGTCCAAGGAACTCTCAAGAGTCTTCTCCAATACCACAGTTCAAAAGCATCAATTTTTTGGCGCTCAGCTTTCTTCACAGTCCAACTCTCACATCCATACATGACCACTGGAAAAACCACAGCCTTGACTAGATGGACCTTTGTTGGCAATGTAATATCTCTGCTTTTTAATATGCTGTCTAGGTTGGTCATAACTTTCCTTTCAAGGGGTAAGCGTCTTTTAATTTCATGGCTGCAATCACCATCTGCAGTGATTTTGGAGCCCCAAAAAATAAAGTCAGCCACTGTTTCCACTGTTTCCCCATCTATTTCCCATGAAGTGATGGGACCAGATGTCATGATCTTAGTTTTCTGAATGTTAAGCTTTAAGCCAACTTTTTCACTCTCCCCTTTCACTTTCATCAAGAGGCTTTTTAGTTCCTCCTCACTTTCTGCCATAAGGGTGGTGTCATCTGCATATCTGAGGTTGTTGATATTTCTCCAGCAATCTTGATTCCAGCTGTGCTTCTTCCAGCTCAGTGTTTCTCATGATGTACTCTGCATAGAAGTTAAATAAGCAGAGTTAAAGGTTACCTGAGTGGATTCACCATCTGAAGGAAAACGAGAACTTGCGTTGCAAACAAATGAGAATTTGTTTGCTTTGCACACATTCTGAGAACGATTCTAATTGTCATAAACAGGTTCATTAGGTTTTTGTGTGCAAGTCTGAATTTTGTTTCAATCAGTAGTTTTAAGAAAAGCTACAGGAGGAGTTAGTGACAGGGAGGGCTAGGGCCCTGGGTTTAGTTGTGGGGGGCGGAGTTGGCCAGTTTAGGGTCTTAGGAGACAGTTGAGAGAGATGGCAGAGTTAGATGAGGTTGGGGGACTTGGGGTGCCAAGAGAAGGAAGGTTGACACGGGGAGTAGATCTTGGGGAAATTGTGCTGGGGAGAGTTGTGTTGAAAGGGCCAGCAGTAACCCAGGGGGAGGACAACCCTCCAGGCCTATCTGTCGCAGCTGTCTGCTGGAGAAGGGGAACTCGACCTTTGGGTGGGCACCGCTCACGCGTAGGCTGAGCAGGCCCCCAGTCAGTGCCCTGGTTTGTGTAGGAGGAGGAAGGCTGAGACAGGTGGAGGAGGTTGAGGGTCTTGCCTCCCTAGCTGGAGGCAGAATTGGTCAGTCAGTGCTTTGAAAAGGAGCTGGAAGGCAGGCAGTGGGGTGCAGGGTGGCAGGTGGGCAGGGAGGGCAGGACTTGAACTTGTCAATACCATCACTCCCTTTTTTCCAGACAAGGGTTGTGAGCCCTCCTGGGGATGAGGCCTCGTGTGGTGGAAGCTGCACTTAGCTTCGCGGGGCTGACAGCTCTGGCCCAGGGCGGTATGTAAGTCTGGCTCGGCCCAGGACAGGGTCCAGCCAGGCCCAGCCTGGTGAAACCCAGGTCTGGGTGTGAGGGTGGTCTAGGGAGTGAGTGAGGAGGTAAGGTACTGGTCCAAGTGGTTACTGGTATGTCTGGCAGGCGGGGGCTGTAGGCGGACAAAATTGACCCTCACTTTATTTTCCAGTGGCAGTGCTCCCGTTTGGACTTTTCCTCTAGGTTCCACGCTAACCTCTTCTGTGAGCTCACTCTGCCCCCCCCCCTCCCCTTCACACTCTCGAGGTTACCCATTCACTTAAAACATTGCTTCTGGTAATCTGGTAAGCCGGGAAAGTTGTTGCCATCGGAGTTGGTATCCTGGTAACCCTGAAGAGGAGAGGCAGCCCCTGCTGAGACTCTGGGTGGGTGGGGTGGTGGTGCTTGCCAGTGGAGAGGGTGGGGATTGAATGTGCACCCTTGGGTGGGCCCGCAGCGATGGTACCATCTGAAAGCTACGAAAATGCCTCATAGATGGTGGTTTGTTACTGTAGTGTTCATCATGGCGATCTGATGGCACCAGGAGAAATGGAGCCCCTGGACAGTGTGAGTTGTAGCGGTGCAGGAGGGGAGACCCTGGAGGAAAGAGCCCGCCTAAATTGCTGTCTGCAGAGTGAATTTCCAGAGGCTTAGGAGGAGGAAGTTCTCCAGTGGCATGTTTCCAGGCCTTGCTCAGGAAGCCTTGTATTCAGGAGGCCATCCTTTAAGGTGTTCGTGAGCTTATGCGGGGGCAGTCTTTAAAAGGCCAAAGCAGATGGATACCGGGCCATCAGCAGATGTGTTGCTGTGAGTGTTTGATCCGGGAGCAACTATCTCTGGGCACGTGAATGTCAGCAGGCACGTCTCCTGGGTTGGAGGTTTCAGATGCTGCCATCTTCTAAATTGAGTCTCCTGTCATACTAGTGTGCTACGAACCTTGTTTCCAGAAGACTTTTAAGCTGTAGAACATTTTAACGCTGATGCCACAACACAGGTGATGCCTTGTAGATGGAGCTTGCAGATGGATCCCAGTGACCCTCATCTACCCGCCCGCCTGCCTGTGCTTTTGTTGGAGGAATTCTTAGTGTGATACATAATGTGTGTGTTGGGAAAGCGTTCCAGATTGAAATGCATTAGGCAAAAACTGGCGAAGTCGGGGGGTCGCGGGGGGCGGTCGTGGTCATTGTGCTGTGGTAGGTGGGAGGGCGCGAGATGGTCATGTCCAGATTGTGATAGAAACGGCAGGTTTAGTTTGGTCACTTCTGTCACCAGAAGGGAATAGTCAGGATACCGATAGTAATCTTCTGTTCATCTTGCTCTGTATGCTTCTTAACTTACTTGATTAGATTTCAGAGTAATCTTAGTGTTCAAATGGGAGGGCCCTGAGGTGAGGGGGTTGTGGGGTGGAAAACAGCCTGATGCTGGGAGGGGTGAGGTGAAAAAAAGAAGGTTGTGATTAGGTGTGGCTTGTAGAGGGTGGGAGTGGTAGGGAATGTGGCTTGAAGGGAATTCTCTGGAGAAAAGATCAGTAGGCAGAGTTCTGGGGAATAGAGCTCAAAGGCAAAGAAAATGCTGCCTTGTTAATGCTAGTCAAATTGTGACTTGAGAAGTTTCTGCAATGCTTAAAACTGCTAAGCGTGGGGAAGGATTTTTCCAAAGCAAAATTGTTTTGCTTTGCTACAAGAAGGGGAAGACTGAAAAGGTAACTGAAACCTGGATATCAGTCTCGAGAGATTGGTGTCAGGGACTTGCATCAGCAGATTAACATCTTTCACTGCTTTGCAAGCTTCTTAAGTGTTATCTGAAAGTGTGCAATGTTCAGGGACTAGTTTCAGAAAAGACTTTCAATACCCAAATTGTGGGCTTTTAAAGTATTTTGAGATTTTGGTACGCACTTAAGATGCTTAGATGCCCTCTTCTGGGTTTGTAACACTTTTGTTCACTTGGTATTTTGCAGTTGAAAGTGTGAGCAAAGTGAAAACACAATAATTTCTAAAGGAATTTTGTACATTACTTCCTACCTTATAAACATCTTGTCTTTTCTTTGTAATGGGTAGTAATAGCCAAAGTGCTTTCTTTCCATCCTCATTGTAACAAGGAGAGCATGATCACTCTCTAAATACTGTAATATTTGGTAGCAAACAATCTATGTACCCTTGCTAAAGTTCCAGTTAATAGTTTACTCCATCTTCAGTTTGAATGTTTGTGTTAAGTGAAGGAATACTAGAGGGGAAACAACCAAAATCGGGTAGGGAAATAAGAGCAAAACTGGGGGTGGGGAGTTTCTTGCCTGGATTATGTATGCTTGTAAAAATTTAGGGAAGTATCAATCCTTTGTGATAAAGTAATACCAGTGACTTTTTATCCTGTCCCTTTTCCCATTTCGTTTTGAGAATTTTAGATCCTCAGTACTTATGACACGGAATTTTTCTGGGTTCTCTCGTTTTAATGTTTACAAGTATGTTGATGTGATAGTTCTGTTCTTAACCTGTAACTTGGGCATGTGATACAGTTACTGTCATTGGAATTTAAAGAGTCTTAGTCATGCGTGTATGGGGAAATAAGCTGTTGTGAAGTTGAAACTGTAAAAACAGGTGGAAAGGGTTCTTTTATGTTGCTCTGTATGGTAAGAACCAGTCCTTGTTGCATCATGTATATGACTACTAAGACTTTTCTTCCCCTTTACAGCGTGAATAAAGGTTTGAGTTCTAAACTCATTAGAATTATTTGTATTGCTATATTTTTTCAACCCTGATCTTGTCTGTATATCATGAAGTGAAATGTACCTTTGTACTGTAGATTTAGGCCTAGATTCACTAATGTAACTCCAGACTGAGGTCATTGAGCTTGGTGTGGTAACCTCAACAGAACTGGTAGGTCCGGAATGGCCTGCAACATGAATGGCCTGCATCCCCAATGGCAGTTGGGGATGGACTCGGCTGACTGGGAGTGTGTGATGGTTGTGCAAAATGTGATGACAAACTACAGGCCAATGAAGGTCATTGTCAGGGTGGGGGGACTATTTCCTAACTTCTTGGAATTTTACCCAATTGTATTTCCAAATGGTACTGTTAAAAAGGGGATCTCTCTTGATGACTGTAAGCAGCCTAACAAGTGGAAAGGACATGTAATATATGCTTGACATACTTGTGGTCTTTGGGAGGCTGGAATGTGTCTGGGGTTTGGGTTTGAGCACACACTTCTCATTTTACTAGGGTTGCAGAAGTGCTGTGCTAAGCAACTTGGAATCCAGGGTGTGTGTTGTGACTAAGCTGACCCTGTGTCCTGGGCGGGGAGAGCCCAGCAGTGCTGCTGTTACTCTCTGTTCATTGGGGCCCTAAGGTTTTGCTTTACAGATGAACTTGGAGTAGAAACCATGAGAAGACTTTTGTGTCCGTGGGAGTGGGAAGGGGAAAGGGACAGGCTGTGCTGTGACCACAGTGGGGGGCTGGGAGAGCAGCTGGGTGCGGCCTCCGCCCTCGTGTGTTTGCTGCAGACACTGGAATTCGGTGCCCGCCTGCCCGAGGCTCATGGCCCTGTCGAGAGAGGGCACTGCTGTGCAGTTTCAAGGATCTTTCCCCTGCTCGGCACCCTGTTCCTTGATTTCCCCAGAACAATCTGGGCTTCCTTTCCCACCTTGCCCTTCTTGTTTTTGCTCAGTTCTCTTCTACCTGCCTTGCCTTTTTTTCAGAGCTTATTTTTCCTTTTGTTTTTATACAGTGATTACCAAACTCAAGGGTAGCTGCTATGAGTGCCTCTGGGTACTGTTAGCTAGCGACTGGTGGGCTGATGAAGTGTTTCTCCACAGCGGTGTGAATGTTTGTCTTGGGAAAGGGACTCTGAAGTGGGCCTAGTAGTCCAGGAGCAGAGCAGGCAGCTGGGGGCTGTGCCCACGCCCTCCTGGCCTTTGCCTTGTCCCAGGGCCCTGCCTGTTCTTCACCCTCCTTTGTTCACGGGTGGGATAGGTCATAGATATTGTTGATGGTGTTGGTGATCCCTGCTGATTGGTTTGCATCCTCATACATCTGAATTCAGCCTTCCCTCTGAACTCTCAGATGGTACAATGAAATTCAGTGAGTGGGCTTGTGGCATTTAAGTAGAAAATGGAGATCTGGTGCAGCTAAAAGTAATGGAGTATAAAAATAGCAAGAGGTGAATTTGGAAGTTCTTTCAAAAAGAAACAGCCGGAGAGGAAGTGTTGGTTGAGGCTCCTTTGTGGGCCCAGGGTGCACACCCTGAGAACTGTGGAAATGGCCTGTGTTACCGAAGGGGTTCCTCACCCCCACTTCACTCTGTTGGCTGCCCTTGGTTTGTCCTACTGGTTGTGGCCATGAAGGGACTCGAACCTCTTATGCCAGGGCTAACCTCTTTGTACTTAAGTTTCTGGAGGAAATGTTAACCTCTGGCCTTGAGCAGTACTTGCTATTGTGCAGTGCTGATATTAAATGAAATGCCAAGACAGGCTTTGGATATTTGTGGTAAGTTTTAAATGTTTAACATGCAAAAATGTACAGATGCAGTCTGGAAATGACAAGAGGAAGATAGCAAAATAACCAAAAATAAGAAAGCTGTGTTTAGGGAGTGTGGCCTTGACCTTCCTCTGGGTGAGGGCAGCCAGCCCCTTCCACCCCCTGGTCTCCCAAGTAGGACACCTTTTGTTGAAGGCTCTACCTTCCAGGGGCCCTCAGCACTGCACCAACATCCCTTTCTTTTATTTTAAATAACTGTTAGTTCTCATGTTGTAAAAGGGGTTTATTGTAAAGTTTACAAATAAGAAAATTGATAAAAACAAAACACTCAGTAATCTTACTGACAATTGTTATTGGTCTCTTTGCTTTTAGAGGTTTGTTTTTTTTCCTGTGTATAGGATATATATCTTTTTACACAAAAGTGAAATTATATTGTAGATTATGTTGTGCAGCTTTTTTCACTTAGGCATCTTTGTGGTGACATAATGTTCATTGTGTGACTTTATCAATTTAAATACTCATTTAGACATGTAAGTTATTTTCCAATTTTTCTTAGTAATGCTGTAATGACCTTCCTTCTAGCTCAAACTTTATTATATCTGATAGTATTTCTTTGGGATACATGAATATATTTCTACACATGAATTGCCTTTGTCAGACTTCTTACATCTAAGTTCATGTTGCTAAATTGCAACATGGGAGGGGTTTTGTAAATAGCATCCTGGGAGGGGTTTTATAAATAGCATCCTCAGTCTGGAGGTAAACCTTGCTGTCCGCCCCCCCCCAAAAAAAAAAAAAGAAAGAAAGAAAAGCTACAGTAACTGCTCAGTAGAGGTTTCCAGAAAATATTCTAGCATTTGGCCAAAAGTTAGGGGTTTTTCTAAATTCTGTTTGGGCTGTTCCCATCAGACGACCTTAATCACATGTTTGGGTTGACCCTCACCAACAAGCAGGTGGACTAACTGATAAAAATCTAAGCAACCAGGCTGGGAAGTTTGAATGAACTGCGTTAGACTCTTCAGCAAACCTGTGAGGGTTCTCGGTTACTTTAGGAAACTCTTCAACTATGACTCCCAATTCAGCCTTAGTCTAGGGAACATAAGAAATATAGGGTTTATCTGGGTGCTTGGAAGACATAATTTTAGAGAGGCGGGTTCTGATAGGTTCAGAGGAGGAGGGAGTGGAGAGAAGTGCCAAGAAAAAGAGAAATTCAGTGAGAGCATTAGACTGGGGAAACTGAGGGTATAGAGGAGATGGAGGCAGTGCAGCAAGAGGCAGGCAGGCAGTAAGTGGCTGTCACGTGTCTGAAGTCAAAGGAAGGGAGAGGGAAAGAGAGGCCTCAGAAGCCTTTTGACTCCTTTAGTTGTTCATTTACCTCAGTTAATTTTGAAATTTAATTTGCAGAGACGTAATTCTAGATTGCCAGTAATGACTGGAAGCCTCAGAATGCCAGTTAAATAGACGTTTAATTCAGTTTTAAGAAAAGTAAGTTTGGGGAGCTCAAATGTTCCTCATAATGTTGATTGGTGTTCTCAAATACTGTTCAGTCCATTTAATTAGAAGTGCACATGAGGAGGGACCAAAGTTTTTAAACATAAAACCAGCCAGGGTCCCAGAAAGGAGGGGGGCATTGTCAAAGCATTTGGATGACAGGGATCCCATTTCTTAAAAGATTTTTCTCTAGAGCAAAAAGAAAAATTCCTAAACAGCAGAGTTCCAACAGGCACATCCCAGTACCCAAAGAAATCAGACCAAAGACCAAAGGAATACTCTCAGAAAGGACAAAGCCTTTAAATAGATTGCAAATAAAGACTGGGGAACTCAAAATGCAGACAGTGGAGCTTGAAATCCAGGACAGACTTACCCTCAAACTCCAGGCTTAGCTAGAAGGCAGTGAGCACATGGACTCTGTGGGGACTAGCACCTGTGTCCTCACCAACCTGGGAGTTTGGGGGAGACCTCTTAGGATTCCACTTCCGAGCACCCGGTTATGTTGACCTTAAAACAGTTGTTTCACCAGCAAAAATGGGTTAATTCTAGAACACCAGAGAAGTGCAATTCAGGACAAGCAAGCCCTGACAAAAACCATAGGCAAGTTCAACAAATCAAAGAAAGGAATGTTAACTTTATAGAGAAGGAGGAGGAAGGTGGGAGGGGTTGCTTCCAATAGAAGTCTATTAGACGAAAGTGACAGTTTAGGGCGATGATGGTTTCTCATTGGCTGAGTTCCTGGGGTAGTCAATTTCTTGGAAGGGATGCAATGTACATCCTTTTTGTTGTTGTTGGGGCCTGTGATTGATGATTCTTTCCTGTTGATTCTTTTGTTGTGATTTGTAATTGAAAATTCTTCCTATAACTGATGTGGAGTGGTGCTCACAAAAGCAGTTCATGTTCTTTGCAAAAATCTGTGGGGCTTTGAGGCCCTGGGTGTAGAAGGGAATGTGGGTTTAAACTATGCCACAGTCTGGACCTTTGACGACCAGACTTGTTTAGCATTTCTGATCATCAGTAGAAAACTGTGACATCACCAAAGGGCAAAAATGGCTTTTGACACCACAACAAAGAGTTTCAAGTATAGTTTAACTCTATGTTTTTTCTTCCCAAGAACCCGGGCCCTTTCCTGGGATTGTGGACATTTCTGCAGCTGGAGGTGGCCTTCTGGAATATCGAGCTAGTCTGCTGGCTGGGAAGGGTTTTGCTGTGATGGCGCTGGCTTATTACAACTATGAAGACCTCCCCAAAAGCCTACGGCATGTCCACCTGGAGTACTTTGAAGAAGCTGTGAACTACCTGCTTAATCACCCTCAGGTTGGAACTTCTGTGGTTTCATGTTCTACATATCAGTTCTCCTTCTCTAAAATGCTCTTGGTTTTCACAGAACTTAACAAATTCATGACAGCCACTCTCTGCCCCCAACACACTCTACCTTTCACAGTTAACTTCTCCCAGACAGTTTCCATGCAATTAGATGTTATTGTTAGATTTCCTGCTGGTAAAAGTGTCCTAGTTGAAATTATGGAATTTTAAATTCCAGTATTTTATCAAATTTCATTAAGAGCTCAACACATTGAGAACCCTCGGTTTGACCCAGGAAGTAAGAGGGGAAGGGGAAGTAATCACTCTCTCCAGAAAGCTGTCTCCAGTTTAAATGTTTATGTTTTACAGTGCTCTCCTCCATGTGACCATCTGAGAGCAGAGTACTCACTTTTAATAAATCACCTAGTATAGTATCTGGGTACTAGTAAAGGACCTGGGTAGTAGGAAACGTTTGAGGGTTCAGTATATCAGAGGATTAGAACATATACCTTGCTCAGGATATTAGAGGATTAATAGGATTGTTTATTTTATAATTCAATCAGAGCTCAAGGTAGATGAAAGCCTTGGTGCTCCTAGAGAAGGTGATGGGGTATAGTAGAACCAGTATAATAGTGTATTTGATAGAGAAAAGTTAAATTTGAGGCTTGATTTTGCCAGTTACTAGCTCCTGGACCTTAGGGCTTATGTATCATACTCTCAAAAATTGGGATCACTATAATATCCCATTCCTAGTATTTATAAGGAATAAATAGCTGAAATCAGTCAAGAGTGCTATTGTAGAAACCATGATCCAAAAAAATTGCTGTTGATAGGTCAATCAAAAGGCCATTTACAGCAGAAGAATTTGGTAATTGACGAGAACAATCTTTCTGGAATAGGGCAAACTCAAACTACACTGGAGGGGACTGAGCAGAGAATTAAGACAAGAAAGTGAACAACTACAAAATTTCCCACAAGTTTTGCTGTGAAAAGGAGTACAAACTAGGAGAGAGTGGATTTGAGGTCAAGGGATTGTTATTAAGGGCTTCCCAGGTGGTGCTTTTGGTAAAGAACCTGCCTGCCAATGCAGGAGATATGAGACGGGGGCTCAGTTCCTAGGTCGGGAAGATCCCCTGGAGGAGGACATGGCAACCCACTCCAGTATTCTTGCCTGGAGAGTCCCATGGACAGGGGGAGAGGAAAAGACCATTGGAGGTTTGGTGGTCAAAGGAACTTCAAGGCCAAAGTATTTCGTTGTCATCCACTTGGTTGTTGAAGGCACCAGGAATGGTGATGCAGAAATTGTGGAAAGCAAGGTACAAAAAAGGTTAAGTCAATATCCCAAGGCTGCAAACCTTGATAACTGGGAGAGCCCAGATTCAGGCTCAGTTCCCCGACTCTCAAGTCCAGGCACTACTGGCCACACTGCACTGTTCATGGACTCATTCTCCTTTTCCCTTTGACCTTTTCTCAGGTGAAGGGTCCAGGAGTTGGGCTGCTTGGGATTTCAAAAGGAGGCGAGCTCTGCCTCTCCATGGCTTCCTTCCTGAAGGGCATCACTGCAGCCGTCATAATCAATGGTTCTGTAGTCAGTGTCTGGGGAACCTTACAGTACAAAGGTGAGATTCTGCCACCTGTGGGTTTCAACCAAAATCGAATCAAGATGACTAAAGATGGCTTTGCAGACATTGTGGAAGTCCTGAACAGCCCTTTGGAAGGACCTGACCAGAAGAGCTTCATTCCTGTGGAAAGGGCTGAGTGCCCCTTCCTGTTTCTTGTGGGTCAGGATGACCACAACTGGAAGAGTGAATTCTATGCTAATGAGGCCTCTAAACGCTTGCAGGCCCATGGGAAGGCAAAACCCCAGGTCATCTGTTACCCAGGGACGGGGCACTACATTGAACCTCCTTACTTCCCCCTGTGCCCGGCTTCCCTGCACACCTTCGTGGGCGTTCCTGTCATCTGGGGAGGGGAGCCCAGGGCTCATGCCAGGGCCCAGGTAGATGCTTGGCAGCAGCTCCAGACTTTCTTCCATAAACACCTGGGTGGGAAAAAGGGGACGACTCCAGCCAAGCTGTGATCAAGGGAAGGATAGAACAGCTAGGAACAGCTGCCACAGTTAGTATATACCAGTGTAGGTTTCTTCTGTTCAATAATTACTTAGAGTTTTTCCTCTTCAGTGTTAAAGTGAACTTACCAAGAAGCTTTTTAAATTTTTATAAATTACATACTTTTTCCGTTGTTTGAGCGGAGAGCGATTCTATAGAAAATGAAACAAATGGCCAAAAAAACATAATTGACAAGGCTTTAACTCTGAAAGGAAATGGTGAAATACACAGTTAACAGTACCTAGTACACAATTAGTGCTCCATAGTTATTTGAATTATTTAGTATTATAATTTAGTTTTTAATTAATAAATAAATGATTACCTATTGTGGAAGAAAAGAATACAACATATCAAAAATGTTATCAGATTTGAGTTTCTAATTTAAGAATGGAAGTGAACACCATAGCTGTAAATTAGTATACCACTTAGATAACTACTTAGATGAAAACTACTAAAAATTTTCAAAGCAAGTATGATTTTAGTTCTTCAGTCTTCTTGAATGAGGAAGGAGTCTCCTAGTGCCAATGTATTTTAATTACCTTTTTCATTTTCACATATGGACTTTGTGATTTAGTTGTTTTGAAAGCTGGTATAACATCATTTAGATGAATTTCTTAAGTGACTTTAATATTGATTAGCATGCAAATGAATGATTTAGTTTTGTATTACTTGAAATAAATACACATTAAACTAACTAAACTCTTCTAAAGCTGAATATGTTTAAAATAAAAGATACTTTAATTTATGATCATGGTGTTTTAGTTTCTCAACTTTCTTTTTCAGTAAAGCATCTTCTGACAGATGTTTTCTCTTGAAACTCAAAAACAGTGCTCCTTATGCTTACTCAGATTTTTCCTGTATTCCACTCTGAGGCAGATGTCATTTCCATTTTACAGATGAAACCAAGACTCAGAAAAATTCTTTGCATGGTACCTGTAGAGCTGGGGCTCAGTCTCCCCACATTCAATTTCTTCTCTCTTTGTTAAGCTCATCCATGCTCTCTGTAGGGTAACAGCCCCAGCCACAGGGAAAGAAAGTGGCTTTTCTTTCTTCTCCCTAAATTTTCAGTGGATTTCCTGGACTTGAAGTGTGAGGGTAGGGGTGGTTTCAGAGCACTAATGTTAAAAGTATAGTTCTGGAACCATGTTTAAATCCTGGCCTTTACCTAGTAGTATGGTTTTGCAGGAGCTGACAGGCAACTCAAAATGCCTACACCCCCTTCCCTTGATTATTAACAATGTATATGTGATTTGCCCTCCTCCCTTCCTCTTTCCATATTTCTCTTTCCACCACTTTCTGTAAATAGCATGTTCCATGACAGTTGAAGGAATCTCCCATTAATCAAGCTGGAGAGTCAGGCTTCTCTAGAGATTCTGGGGCTGATCTTGAGGGATAAAAGGCAGAAGCAACAGAAATTTTGGGACCAATAAATGACCAAGTGAAACTGCAAACCACATGTTTCAAAAGACACAAAGATGACTTCCTCTTTAAATTCTTGTTAGTAGGAGAATCTAACAAAAGGGGACTAGAGACATAACATAACATAACATAAGCCATAGGCTTATGTTCTGGAGGGAGATGTGATATACTATGATGTGAAGATTAGAAAAGAATTCAGATAGTGGCCTTTGATATGGGTCTTAGCAGAAAGGATCTCTCTTTTTCTAAATCTAAAGTAATAAAAATTCATAGAAAACTTGGAAAATAGAGAAAACTATTCAGCAGAAAAGGAACTGCATATAATCCATTCACTAGAAACTAACGCACTTAACATGTCAGAATATTTCCATTTTCCTCTAGGCTTTTTGTTGTGTGTATTGAGTTTTTACTCAAGTGTACATCCTTTTTATTTTAATATCATATGGTGATTATTTTACCATGTTATTATTATATTCTTCAAACACATGACTTTTTAAAAACAGTGATGTGTATTCTACTGATTGGTGCTACCACCCTTCATTTAATCAATCCTCTGTTGTTAGCCCTCGACATTGTTGATAGTTTTTCTTTATAAAGTCTGTTCTGAGATGAAGGGACATACACATGTATAAGTCTTTGTGTATCACTGATTGTTTCTTTAAGAGAGATTCTTTGAAAGGAAATTACTATGCATACCAGAAATGACCAGCTGTGCCATCAAGGACACTGGATGAAACAGCCATGTTACCAACATTGGTGCAATATGTGTGTATGTATACCTTTGTGTCTAATCCTTTATAATTTTATAAGTTTTATGGTTTGAAAAGATACTCTCATATTACTGTACTTTTGTTGTTGTTGCTGTTAGTGAAGTTGAATATCTCCCCCTCTTATTGGGAAAATATCTGTATTCCTTTTAAACTACATTTCCCATTCCTTCAGAATGTTCTCCTATTCCTTCATGACCTATAGCACCATTTGATTATGTATTACAGAAGTAATTCTCATATATGTTGACCACATTACAACATCTTGTTATCTGCCATTTAAATTATGTATATGTGTGTGAATATACGTATGTGTTAAGTTTTGCAAGGTGAGTTGATGATGGAAGGTGGAAATGATAAGAAATATGTATCTGCCTGTACCTTTCTCCCAACTTCCAGCACAGAGTTCCTAAAACTCTTGTAAATACCTAAGTGATAGCAGCACTAGCAGCATCTTTTGTTCTACTGAGGTGACTCTAGGTGGGCTCCTGGATGGGGACTGCATGGGCACTAGTAACCAGAAAGACCAACCCATGATTAGAAGCTTGGAATTTTCAGCTGTCTCTCCCAATTTTCCAGAGAGACAAGGGGCCAGAAACTTAGTTAATAATTGAGCATGCCTATGAGAGGAAAGGGCCTCCCTGGTAGCTCAGCTAGTAAAGAATCCTCCTGCAATGCAGGAGACCCTGGTTTGATTCCTAGGTCGAGAAGTGCTCCTGGAGAAGGGGTAGGCTACCCACTCCAGTATTCTTGGGCTTCCAAGGTGGCTCAGACAATAAATAATCTGCTCGCAATATGGGAGACCTGGGTTAGATCCCTGGTTTGGGAAGATCCTCTGGAGAAGGGCATGGCAACCCAGTCTAGTATTCTTGCCTGGAAAATCTCCATGGACAGAGGAGCCTGGCAAGCCACAGTCCATGGGGTTGCAAAGAGTTGGACACGACATAGCAACTAAGCATATGTGAGGAAGCCTCCACAAAAATCCCAATAGAACAGGGTTTGGAGAGCTTTCAGTTTGGAGAACACATCCACACTGGTAGGGAGACATACCTCAGCTCCACAGGGACAAAAGCTCCTACACTGGGACTCTCCCAGACCTCGCCCAATGGAACTCTTCATCTGGCTGTTCCTCTGTATCCTTTATCATATTCTTCAATAAGGTAGTTGATGTAAGGGTTTCCCTGAGTTTGGTAAGCTGCTCTGACAAATCAGTAGAACCTGAGGAAGGGGTTGTAGAAACCTTGGATTTATAGCCTAATCACACAGAGATTGTGGGTAACCTGGGGAGCTACGACTTGCAATTGGCAGCTGGGGTGGGGTGAGAGCAGTTTTGTGGGACTGAGACCTTAACCTCAGGGAACTGACACCATCTCCAGGTAGACAGTGTTAGAACTGAATTAAATTCTAGGACATCAGATGGTTGTCTCAAAGATTTACACTACACGTATGGTGACCAGAAGTGTCAGAAGTGCAGTGTTCTGAGTAGTAAAGGAGTCACACAGAAAAGAGACACAGGAGGAGAACAGTAGGTTTTTCCTAAGATACAGAAGGCATTTTAGGAAGTGGAAATGATTGCTGAGATACACAATTCAGTTGATGAGCTCAAAAACAAAATAGACATGGCTAGTAGTCAAATTAGGATTCATTAGAAGACTTAAGAAATCTCTCACAACTTCCAGAAATAAGAGGTAAGATATATATGAGCAAAAAATTAAGGCATAGAAGAATGTAAACCACAATCTGTTCCAGTAGTAGCAATGGTCTTGGTTTTGAATTAACAAATATACAAAACAGAATAGGCTTCACCAAGCACCAAGTTTACTTAGATTTAAAAACTCAGGATAAGAGAAAACACAAGCACAGTATAAAGTCATCATGCTCTCAGGAAGCATGTGCTCACACAAGATGAGGCTGAGTATTGTGTAGACAATTTTGGCTTCAGATTAAAAGGCTCTATACAGAAGTGAATAGAAAGCCATTAAAAATTTCCAACGGTGTAATGAAGAATACTAACAAACAAGAGCCTGGCTTTTACTCTTGACCACTATAAGGCTTCCCAGTGGCTCAGTGGTAAAGAACCTGCTCGTCAGTGCAGGAGACGCAGGAGACTCCACTTCAATAGTGGTTCAGGAAGATCTCCTGGGAGGAGGGCATAGCAACCCACTCCAGTATTCTTACTGGTAAAATCCCACGGACAGAGGATCCTGGTGGGTTAGAGACCATGGGGTTGCAAAGAGTCAGACACAGCTGAGCAACCCTGGCAAACTAACATACTGCAAATTGATCTACAGATTCAATCTAACGTCCATCAAAATTCCAGCAAGTTTCTTTGCAGAAATTGGTAAGTTGATCTTAAAATTCCTATGGAAACTCAAGAAACCTATAATCTTGACAAAGAATAATAAAACTGGAAAACCCACAATGACCAATTTTAAAACTTGCTAGAAAGCAACACTAATTAAAATAATGTGGTACATGCATAAGAATAGACAAAAAAATCAATGGAATAGAAATGAGATTCCAGAAATAAATCCTGACATTTACCACACTTACAGTCAATTGATTTTTGACAAGAAAATTCAAGGGAGAAAGAATGGTCTTTTCAACAAATTCTGTTGACACAATAGAATATCCATATGAAAAGAATTAATTTCAATCCTACCTCATAACAAACAAAAGAATGAACTCAAAATTGATTAAAGCTGTAAATGTAAGAGCTCAAATTATAGAATTCTTTGAAGAAGACACAGAAGCAAATCTTTGTAACTTTGGATTAGATAATGGTTTGACATCAAAGCATAAGCAAAAACAGAAAAAATAAATGAATTGGACATCAAATTTGAAAACCTTTATGCACCAAAGGATACTGTTAGCTAGTTAGAATAGGGAAAAGGAGTCCAGAATGGCGGTGGCTAAAAGACAAGGAAGGGAAAAGCCCATGAAAATAAAACAAAGGAAGGTCCGAGGACTGGAGTGAGGACCTCAGGTAGAACAAACAGCACTCCTGGCTAGCCCAATTTACAAATGGCTGGCCCGGGGGGAGGGAAAAACATATAAAAAGAGGAGCCAAAGGGCTGGGGGTCTCTGGGGGTCTCTCTCCTGCGCGCTCTCGCTCGCTCTCTCTCTTTCGGGTTGGCGTGCTCTCACGCCTCGTGGATGTATTTTCCTTTTATTTTCTAAATAAAACTGAGCTGTAACACTGATCTGAGAGCTGAGAGCTGTGACACGGCCTGTCCAAGAGCTGAGACATGTTCTGTCCAGGGTCTTTAACGTCCGTCACTTCAAATTTTTGTTGTGACAAGACAGAACCGAAGAAATTACACACTCCCCTGACAATACCATTAAAAACTTGAAAAGACATCTCACACAATGGTAAGAAATATTTCCAAATCACATATATGTTAGAGACTTGGACCCAGAATATAAAGAGAAGCAAGAGAAAAGCAACTAGAAACATACATAAGAATTCCCATAAAAATTTCAGCTGAGGAACTTCCCTGGTGGTCCAGTGGTAAAGAATCCACCTACCAATGCAGGGCACATGGCTTTGATCCCTGGTTCAGGAAGACGTCACATGCCGAGGGGCAATTAAGCCCCTGAGCCACAACTACTGAAGCCTATGTTCCCTAGAACCTGTGCTCCCCAACAAGAGAAGCCACCACAATAAGAAGCCTGCACACTGCAACTAAAAAAGCCCACACAAGCAGTAAGAGAAGATCCGGAGCAGACAAAAATAGAGATATAAAAATTATTTTTTTTAACTGCCAGCTGACTTTTCAGCAGAAATGGCTTACCTGGTAGCTCAGACAGTAAAGAATCCATCCGAAATGCAGGAGACCCAGGTAGATGTGGGTTTGATCCCTGGGTTGTGAAGATCCCCTGGAGAAGGGAATGGCCACACACTCCAGTATTCTTATCTGGGAAATCCCATGGGCAGAGGAGCCTGGTGGGCTACAGTCTATGGGGTTGCAAAGAGCTGGACACGACTGAGTGACTAAGCACAGCAGATAAGAAGGGAACAGCATGATATAATTTTAAATGATGAAAGGAAAAAAATCTACAACCAAGAACACTCTACTCAGGAAGGCTATCACTCAGATTTGAAGGACAGATAAAGAATTTTAAAGATAAGCAAAAACTAAAAAAGTTCAGTATCACTAAACTACTTGAGAAGAAATGCTTTAAAAACTTCTCTAAGTATAAAAGAATAGGCCACAACTAGAAATATTAAAAGTATGAAAAAAAAAAAGTCTCACTGGTAAAGGCACAAAAAAGGTAGTATAGTTCAACCACTTACAAAGCAAGGTTAAAAGACAAAGTAACCAAATCATCTATATCCACAATAAATAGGTTAAGATATACATAAAGGATGTAAAATATGATGTCACAAACAGTAAAAGGGGGGTAGGGTGGTGAGGGTAAAAATGCAGGGTGGTTAAAATGTGTCTGACATTAAGAGATCAGAAACTTAAAATAATCATATATATCCATAAATAAACCTCCTGGCCAGCACAAACAGAATTACATAACAGACAAACAGGAAAGAAAGGAAACTAAATACAAGACTAAATATAGTCATCAAGTTATAAGGAAGAGAGAAACAAAGAAGAAACAAAAAAGACCTAAAAAAACAACCACAACATGGCCAACAAAATGGGGATAAGTACACATCTATCAACATTACTTCATTTTCATTTTCCTGGCAGCACTATGAGATTCTCAGGATCTGACTTTCCTGATCACAGCAGTAAAAAAAAAAAAAAGCCACAGCAGTAAAAAAAAGCACCAAATCCTAACCACAGCACCACCAGGGAATTCCCTCAACAATTACTTTAAATGTAGACAGTGCTTCAATCAGAAGACACAGAGTGGCTGAATGGGTTAAAAAACAAGACCCGTCTAGAGGTTGCCTACAAGAGGTTCACCTCAGATCTAAAGAGACACACAGACTGAAACTGAGGAGATGGAAAAGGCATGCCATACAAGTAGAAAATAAAACTGAAGCAAAAATAAATATATCAAATATATTAAAAATAATGCCTATTAATATTTTAAAAATTAAAATTTACATGAAACAAAGTGGTTGAAGAGAGAAAATAATACAAAAAATATGTAACATTTTTAATTTTAGAAAGCAAAGAACAAAAAAAGAATAGTACCAATAATGTGTTTACACTCCCATATATTTACCTACTTTAAACATTAATCAAAATCTAGACGGATGCATTCATCTTTGGGGGAAAGTGGGAAAAGGACAAAGAGACTCTGATCATTTACCACTCTAGATTTGTCATTATTGCTTATGTATGTGCTTAGTCACTCACTCATGTCCGACTCTTTGTGACCCCATGGACAGTAGCCCGCCAGGCTTCTCTGTCCATGGGGATTCTCCAGGCAAAATACTGGAGTGGGTTGCCATGCCCTCCTCCAGAGCAACTACCCAAACCAGAGATCTAACCCATGTCTCCTGCAGTGCTGGCGGATTCTTTACGTCTGAGCCATCAGGGAAGCTGAAGAATACTGGAGTGAGTAGCCTATCCCTTTTCCAGGGTTACTTCCTGACCCAGAAATTCAATCGGGGTCTCCTGCAATGCAGGCAGATTCTTTACCAGCTGAGCCACTGGGGAAGCCCTTGCTTATGTATGCTTTGGAAAATTTGAAAAGCAGTATGCAAACCTATAGCAAATATCTGGAGACCACGAGAAAAAACACCCATGTAGGCTCAATCTCTATTGCAAAATCACGCATGAATTTTGCTTCCTAGTATTCTTCTAAGAGTTTCACACACACTGTCACCTTGGATCCCCTTATAGCAGAGTTTCATCATGCTATACACAAGAACTCTTAAACCCCAAAAGCTATAAACTTATTTGAGCCTACGAAACTAGTCAGTGATGAAACCAGAGCTAGAACTTTAATTACCTTTCACTGCAATGCTGCAGCTCACTGTTGAGTTCCACACTGGAGCTGGTCAAGGCTCTGACAGTTATTAGAGCCTGCTGCTGCTGCTAAGTCGCTTCAGTCATGTCCGACTCTATGCGGCCCCATAGGCGGCAGCCCACCAGGCTCCCCCGTCCCTGGGATTCTCCAGGCAAGAGTACTGGAGTGGGTTGCCATTGCCTTCTACATATTAAAGGCTAATCCTTAGCAGTTTTACATTTTCCAAGCCTCATGTTTCTCCTTTCCAATATTTGAAAAATACTCCCAGTGTTTTATGGACTTGTTAAATTGTGTATGTAAAATAGATGGGACATGGCTAAAGAGTAGCTATTACTACATTATATGCAAAATGCTGGGTATCCTTAAACATTATACCTACATGGCTTCTAGGATCACGTTCAAAAGGCTGACATTTAGTATCTACAAAGGCCGAACATTCTCATGCCCTATTGTTGGTCCTTTATTGGACTGGAACCTGGTGGTCTGGAGCCGACGAGAGAGTGAAAGAAGGAAAGAGGCTAATATTCCCTGGGTTACACAGCCGGCTTTCGCTCCAGGGAATCAGCCAGAGAGAGAGAGAGAGAGAGAGAGAGAGAGAGAGAGAGACACGGGGACCCAAGCTCTGATGGAGCAAAGGTGCTTTATTGAATTCTGTGACAGTATATATACCAGTAGCTTCTTTAGATAAAGATCAAGAGACCAGACTTTACAAGTTTATCAAGGAAGCAAGGAGCAATAGAGGCCATACGGCCAAGAGGCGATCCATATGAAAATAGGGTCGTAAATAGTTACTTTTCACCTTATGGAAAAGCCAATGAAGGAAATCCTATGCAAGCATCCCATCTCTTTGATCTCTGTCCTGGGAGAGGCTTGCCTGCTCCTCTTGCCCCAGACAGGGACTGATAAGGAACAGAGGGCTCAAGAGAGATAGGAAACAGCCCACAGGAATCTTACTGTTAAATGATTCCTGACACCTATGATACAGCAATTCGACTCCCAGGTATTCACTCCACTGAAAGGCACATATATGTCAATCAAAAGATATAGTCCTGAATATTCAGAGCACTATACCTAGGAGTCCCAACTGGAAACTACCAAAAGCCTATAGTCAGTAATATTTGACCACTATTTTTATGATCACAAAATAAAATACTATTTGGCAGAGATAAAGAACAATCTACAACTACATTCAAAAATAGCAATGAATCTCACAAATGTAATGCTCAGCGAAAGCAGACAATAAAAACGGCACACTGGAGGATTCATCACCATAAAATGCAGAGTTGGGAAAAACTAACCCGTTTTGTTGGACTCAAAACCTTGGGCAAGGGAAAGTGCTACTGGGGTGCTGGCAATGATGTTTCTAGACCTTTGAGCTTGGTTCCCAAGTACGTTCGGGTTACGAAATACACTGAAATATACACGTAGGATTTATGCAGGGTTTTTTTTTTTTGCGTGTGCGTGTATGTGTAAAACTCATTAAAAGTTTTAATAAAAAAAAGTTGGGAGAAGCTAGAATTCTTGGAATTTTGCCTAAAGGCATTCAGCTCCGGTTTCACCACGAATCCGTACCCAACTCGCTCCACTCCAACAAGCGAAGGAGGATTGAGGCAGAAAAGAGGGGTCGGCGGGGCGGGTTCCGCGCCACCTTATAGACAGCAGAAAATCCCTGTGCGCCCCGCCCTGAGCCAGAAGAAAGACCCGGTGCCTTTACCTCCGACGAGCAGGGGTCCGAGACCTAAAAGGACGCCTCCAGAGGCGGCTCAGCTACAGATCTCTCTCGGCTCCAGGCGACGCCTGACACCCTCGGACTTCCGAGCGCCGTCCACCCGGCCTGAGGCAAAAACTCAAGTAGCCGCCCGCGCTTTCACGCTCAGGGTCCAGACTGCGGCTCTGGGCCCGGGATGGTGGCGACCGTGACGCTGGAGCCGGCGGGCCGCTGCCGCTGGGACGAGCCCGTGCGCATCGTCGTGCGCGGCCTGGCGCCGGGGCAGCCGGTCACGCTGCGCGCGGCCCTGCGCGACGAGAAGGGCGCGCTCTTCAGGGCCCACGCGCGCTACTGCGCCGACGCCGCCGGCCTGCTGGACCTGGAGCGCGCGCCCGCGCTGGGCGGCAGCTTCGCGGGGCTCGAGCCCATGGGGCTCTTCTGGGCTCTGGAGCCCGAGAAGCCTTTTTGGCGGTTTCTGAAGCGGGACGTGCAGACGCCCTTCGCCGTGGAGCTGGAGGTGTTCGACGGTCACGAGCCCGGGACCCAGCGACTTCTGGGCCGGGCGCTGCACGAGCGCGACTTCCTGGCGCCCGGGGTGCGGCGCGAGCCGGTGCGCGCGGGCCGGGTGCGCGCCTCGCTCTTCCTGCCGCCAGGTGAGCCTGGGGTGCTGGGGCGAGCGTGATCTCCAGGCCGTCTTGGTTTGTGATACCGCTTCCCAGGAAGGGTGGCTTGGGATCAGGGTCGGAGAAGAGGATGTTGACTAGATCAGTGACCTCACAGTCACAATGAAGGCACTCTGCTATGCCGTTTGCTTGCATTATCTCATTTAACCTCTGTATCCCAATGAGGTGGATACTGTTAGTATGCAGATTAAAAAAATAAATAAATAAAGAAGGACTGGATGGGGTCCGTAGGTTCACTTTGCTATTAATAACTACAGATTTCTATAACCTTCAGCTCCAACACAGTATGATGGTCTTACACAATATGATGACAGCCGAGGAAGCTAGTGCCACGTCACCCTTCTCCAATGTCCTGCGTAGACTGGGCCCCTTACCCACTTTTTCATGCTCCTCTCTACCACAGATCACTTTTCAGACTTCACTGCCTTCCTCACCTAAAGCCTCGCAGGATCTCTTTCTTTCCTCTAAGCAGACATTTGAACCAAAGGTATCACCAAGAGTTTTGATTTGCTTTTGAAAGCTTCGTTTTCATTCTCAATTCTGTGCCCAATCCTATAAAAGAACACTGCGAATAAACTGTCTAAAATCCTCCTTCCATGGTATAGTCTTTAGACTTTATTACCCTCCTTTACAACTAAAGATTCTCCAAGTATACCTTGGAGATAATTTGGAATTTGTATCCCTTGTTCAATAATGACTCAGGGAACTCTTTTCTTTCCTCTGATTCACAGGCACCCACTAAATACTTTAGAAAGATTTCTAAAAGGAAAGGAAATTCTTCAATAAATTACATAACACATTCTCTTTATAATATTGCCTTCTTTAGGATCTGGACCTTTCCCAGGGATCATTGACATCTTCGGTGTTGGAGGAGGCCTGTTGGAATATCGGGCCAGCCTTCTGGCTGGCCATGGCTTTGCCACATTGGCTCTAGCTTATTGTAGCTTTGAAGATCTCCCCAAGAAATTCGATACCATAGACCTGGACTACTTTGAAGAAGCCTTGTGCTACATGCTTCAACACACCCAGGTTCTCCTAACCTCCTTTATCATTCTGTCCAGAACCTGCAGAGGGTGTCACTTTGCACTCACCTGTGCCAACAGCATTGATGCTGTTCTACTCTTCTTTCACAGACATTTCTTTTGAAGACTTCCTTGGTTTTAGGTACTCCACTTTCTCTGTCAGATGGATTAAAATTGCTGACTTCATTGTAAAATTCATGTGAGATTTTATTTCAGGGAATTATGTAGTAATATTAAAATTTCTTCAAGTGGAGTTTCTAATTTTTTAGCTTTGCATGCTTTTTAATCTTTATATTTCTGATAGCAGAATATGTTTTCAGACTTGATCGAAACTTGTTCACCCATTTCAGAAGCTAAGAACTACTTAATTGGACTCTGAAGTCTTACTTTGTTTCTATAAAGTTAACCATTTTTCAGTATATATTTAGATGTGGTCTGATAATGATTCACTTCTTGGGACAGACTTTTGTTTCACAAGTTAGATACTCAAGAACATTGATGCCATAATTCCACCTGAATGAGGCTCTGAACTCAACAGGCTCCATGACTCAGCATTCTTCAGTGCATGACTCTCTGGAAGTTTGCAACCAGTTCCCAAATTTGCCAGTGAGTTTTTAGGATTTGTTTGCCACGTGTCCAGGAAGATAGTCTTTACAGGGAAAGAAACTCCTCTGTCAGCTGAGGTTGAGTGTCTTGTGAGCAGTTCACAAGTCAAAGCTAGCAGCATCTCTAGTTGCATTTAGAAAAATGTTTTTCTCTGAGGTAGATTTTTTACTTTTGTCTCTTCTTTTCTTGCAGATAAAAGGCCCAGGCATTGGCCTTCTGGGCATTTCCTTAGGGGCTGATATTTGTCTCTCCATGGCCTCATTTTTGAAGAACATCTCAGCCACGGTTTCCATCAATGGATCTGGGTTCATTGGAGACAAAGCTATGTACTACAAAGAGAACAGCATTCCACCGTTGGGCCATGACCTGAGGCGAGTGAAGGTAGCTTTCTCAGGCCTCCTAGACATTGTGGATGTAAGGAACGATATTGTAGGGGGGTGCGAGAACCCCTGCATGATTCCAATAGAGAAGGCCCAGGGACCCATCCTCTTCATTGTTGGTCAGGATGACCATAACTGGAGGAGTGAGTTTTGTGCCCAGATAGCCTCGGAACGGTTACAGGCCCATGGAAAGGAAAAACCCCAGATCATCTCTTATCCTGGGGCTGGGCACTACATTGAGCCTCCTTATTTCCCCATGTGCCCAGCTTCTTTGCACACGTCCCTGGACAAACCCGTAATGTGGGGTGGGGAGCCCAGGGCCCATTCTAAGGCCCAGCTAGATGCTTGGAAGCAAATTCTAACCTTCTTTACCAAACACCTTGGACCTTCCCCCAAATTGTAATGCACTGCTCTGCTACTGACAGGAGAGAGAGATTCAAGGTTGGATTTTAGTGTTTAATAATCTTATGTGAATCATTTGTCCCCTGGGTAACATTAAATTCATGTCATTGTTATTAATGATGTATTGTAGGAAACTTTTTGAAGTTTTATTTCATTATGAATTTTTCTAATGTAACACATACATCTTGTAGAAGATTGGATTAAAAGTATACAATACAAAATAGTAAAAAGTATCCCCACTATTAAAATTTGTGTTTTCGTCTAGGTGTTTTTACATAACACTTGGAGGTACAGGTGAAATTTAAAGCTGAACAAATACTGGGTTACTTTTTCCATCATTGGGAGAGAATGACCATTCAGCATTTGCTACTGGTTCAACTACTACTGACAGAATTTTCATTGGCTAAAATATACACAGAGGTGTTGATAGGATAGCCAGACTGATCTTTTTCTCATGGAGATTAAAGAAGAATCCCCTGGGAGGAGGAGTGATGGATAGGGGAGCATCTGGCTCTAGAACAGTTTAGTCAAAACTCTGATACAAAGGAGCGTGACTATGACCTATTTTTCTTGCTTCCTGGTTCTAAGAACAAACTTTGGAAACTCATATTGTGACGTTCCTAGAGGCATCATCACTTTCCCTGACAACAAAGCTACAAAGCATTATGTAGATATACTTGAAGAGATAATGGTTGAGAATTTTCTAAAACTGACATCAGCCACATAGTCCGGAAGGACTATGTCTTACTTAGCTCAGGCTTCTCTGACAAAATACCATAGATAGAGTGGCTTAAACAACACACATTTCTCACAGTTGTGGAGTCTGAGAAGCCCAAGATCAAGGTTCTGGCAGATTCAGTTCCTGGTGGGGGCTTTTTCTGGCTTAGAGACAGCTGCCTTCTCCCTGTCTCCTCACCTGGCAGGGAGAGGAGAAACCACCTCTGGTTTCTCTTCCTCATTTCATAAGGACACTAATCCCATCATGGGGGCCTCATTTGAACCTAACAACCTCTTAAAAGGCCTACCTTCAAATACCATTGCATTGAGGTTTCAGATTTCAACATTTGAGTTTTGAGGGGACATAACACCCATAAACTTCAAGTCAGTTAAAGAAAATTATATTTAACATATCACAGAAAAGTTGGTTCTTAAAAAATATTTATTTGGCTACATTGGGTCTTGGTTGCAGCATGCAGGCTCTTCCTTGTACCAAGTGGGCATCTCTCTATGTGGGCTTAGAGGCCCCATGGCATATGGGATCCTATTTCCCTGACCTGGGATCAAACCTGCATTCCCTGCACTGGAAAGTGTACTCTTAAGGACTGGATCACCAGGAAAGTCCCAGAAAAATTGTTCATAACATTAATTCTTTGCTACTTCTGGCACCAAGAGGCGGGAGATCTACGCCCTCTACCCTCAATATGGATGGGTTTCTGACTGCTTCAGTTAGTACAGTAGGGCTGAACTGATGCTTTGTGACTTCAGAAGGTTGGTCATAAAGGCCATGACGATTCTAGCTTGTTTGCTGGAAACACTTGCTCTTGGAGGGCTAAACCACCCAATGAAGCTTGACAAACTTGAGGCTGTGATGCTGTGAGGAAGCCCCAAATACACAGAGAAGCCAACTGTAAGCACTTCCTGTGATCGTCCCAAATGAACTCAGCCTGTGAGTCATCTCAGCTCAGGTACTAGATACATGAGTGAACAAACCTCTAGATGATTCTAGCCCTAGCCACTGAATCTTCTTAGTGAAGGCCTCAGATATCCTGAAGCAGAGAAGGGTTGTCCAAGTCAAGCGCTGTCCAAATTGTGGATCTATGAACAAAATATTGTTTTATGTGACTATATTTGGGGTGTATTTCAATTATCTATTGCTATGTAACAAACTACCCTAAAACACAGTAACCTAAAACATTAACCATTCTATTTTTCTCACTCACCAGGCAGGGAAGTTGGTATTGGCTGTCAGTTAAGATCTCAGGCAGGGCTGTGGGTTCACAGGGTCTCAGTTCTCTCCATGTGGGCCTTTACAGTGGCTAATTTGGCTGGCTTCCAAGAGTGAGCATCCCAGCGTATCAAGGCCGAATTGCATGGCCTTATCTTTGACCTAGTCTTGGAAGCTACATAGTATCACTCCTGCCATACACTACTGGTCAAGGTGGGCTTCCCTGGTGGCTCAGATGGTAAAGTATCTGTCTGCAATGCAGTAGACCCAGGTTCAGTCTCTGGGTTGGGAAGATCTCCTGGAGAAGGGAATGGCTACCCACTCCAGCATTCTTGCCTGGAGAATTCCATGGACAGAGGAACCTGGCGGGCTACGGTCCATGGGGTCACAAAGAGTCAGACACGACTGAGTGACTAACACTTTCACTGGTCAAGACAATCACAAAGACCCACAAACTTTAAGGAGAACATAGAGTCTACCTCTCAAAAGGAGAGTGCAGAGTCTCTAGAAAAGCATGTGGAATGGGAAACACTGTAATCACCTTTTAAAATCTGCCTTCTAAGCCACACTATTCACATTCCTCCCACATGTAAAATACACCCATCGCTCCTTTGAGGACCTCCCTCCCCACCAAAGTCTCATTCTAGTATAGCACCATGCTCAGGCTCAAAGTCCAAGACTGCATCAATTATATCAGGTTCAGGTATAGATGAAGCTCCTCAGGTATAGCTCCTTAAGCATCTTCTCAATCTTAAGACCTATGAACCAAATAAAGAAGTTAACTGTATGTACACATACATCAGGATATGGTGGTGGAGTAAGTATAATTCTCAGACATTCCTGTTAAAAAATGGGGAATGTCGGAGGCACATAACAGTCGCTGACCCCTAGCCATTCTGAAATCCAGCTGAAAACATGTTGCCAATTCTTTCATTACTGCTTAGTTTACACTCTGTGAGTTGTTCTCTGTAGCTCCTAAATGAGCGAAAAAACCCTCCTGGATCTGTTTCCTGGAAAAAATGGATGAGACCTCCAACTGTCTCTTTTTATTTTGCTGTCTTTGTTGTTCAGTTGCTAAGTCATGTCCGACTTTTGGTGAAGCCATGGACTACAGCACACCAGGTTTCCCTGTCCTACACCATCTCCCAGAGTATGCTCAAACTCATGTGCATTGAGTTGGTGATGCCATCCAACCATCTCATCCTCTGTTGCCCCCTTCTCCTCCTGCCCTCAATCCTTCCCTCCTCAGGGTCTCTTCCAGTGATTCAGCTCTTCTTATATTCTCTCTTTTTAGCATACTTCATATACTCTTTTAGTTCAGACTCTGTTTCCACCAGAACAATTCTCTTAAGAATTATGCAGGTTTTCTGAAAATTATTAGTGGGTTTCACTTTCTTAGATAATACACCACTGAAAATCTGTTTGAGATAGGAACTTCTCTGTCTGGGGGTCCTTGGGATGATGCTGCAGGCAAACATCCTTCAGGTTTCCATAAATTCTATTATTTAATAGACAGGATCTGCTAGGTACACCTTAAAATCTTTAGAGGACCTTTTGCCATTCTGAAATGTTTTATGAAACACTACCTTGAATCTTTTCTTAACAAAGTCTCTCACACAGATCCACCCTGGGTTTGACTTTGTTCTGAATTCTTGTCTTAATTACAGATTAATTTACTATCTGAAGAAGTTGTAAGAAGAAACAGTGTTATTGTTATATCTGGCAAGCCCTGGTTGCTTCCTATTTAGCAGTTCATTCTTTAGCTCACCTCTTCCTCTTCCATTTTGTCATAGTTAGCAAGGAGAAGCATAGCTGATGATGTTCTTTAGTAGCGTGCCTGTGTTGCTTTTAGTTTTTGTGTGTCTGTTGTAGGTTTTTGATTCTGGTTACCACGGGTTTCATATATGCTGCTGCTACTGCTAAGTTGCTTCAGTCATGTCTGACTCTGAGCGACCCCATAGACGGCAGCCCACCAGGCTCCGCTGTCCCTGGGATTCTCCAGGCAAGAACACTGGAGTGGGTTGCCATTTCCTTATCCAATGCATGAAAGTGAAAAGTGAAAGTGAAGTCACTCAGCTGTGTCCGACTCTTCGCGACCCCATGGACTGTAGCCTACCAGGCTCCTCCCTCCATGGGATTTTCCAGGCAAGAGTACTGGAGTGGGTTGCCATTGCCTTCTCCAATATATGGTGACCTATATCTATATCTACTTGTTTTGAAACTAGACATCATTTAGTCCTTTAAGTTCAAACAGATTCTAAAAGATCTGCATTTTTATTCCCCTCACCTACATTTTGTGTTTTCAGTGTCAGATTTTACATTTTCATGTTTACCCTTGACTGTTTATTGTTGTTATAGTTGCCTTTTTGTCTTTGAATCTTCTTACTAGATTCTTTAAGTGGTTAATATTCAACTCTTACTACACATTTTCCTTTCTTAGTGCAATTTTCCCTTTCCTAATGAATCTTCTTTTCCACTTAGAGAGGATCCTTTAACATTTAATCAAGGAAATGAAGCACCTATACTCTAAAAACTATAAAACACTGATGAAGAAAACTGAAGACAATACAAAAAAAAAAAAAAAGAAAGATATCTTGAGTTCTTGGATTGGAAGAATTAGTACCTAAAATGGCCATAGTACCCAAAGCAATCTAGAGATGTACTGCAATCCCTATTAAAATACTCATGACATTTTTCACAGAAGTAAAATAAACCCTAAAATTTATATGGAATTACAACAGGCCCCAAACTGCCAAAACAATCTTGAGAAAAGAAAAAAGACAGAGAGAACAAAGTTGGAGGTATTATGTACCCTATCTTCAGACTATATTCCCAAGTTATAGTCATCAAAGCAACATGGTACTGGCACAAAAACAAGTATATAGGTCAACGGAACTGAATAGGGAGCCCAGAAATAAATCCATACACCTTTGGTCAGTTAACCTATGACAAAGTAAGCAATTAACCTATGACAAAGAATATGCAATGGCAAAATCATAGTCTCTTCAACAAGTTGTGCTGGAGAAACTGGATAGGTACATGTAAAACAATGGAATTAGAATATTTTCTCATACCATATACAAAAATAAACAAAAGATAGATTAAAGACCTAAATGTCAGGCTTAAAGCCATAAAACTCCTACAAGAAAATATAGGCAGAACACTCTGACATGAATCACAGCAACATTTTTTTTTTTATCTGTCCCCTAAGGCAAAAGAAATATGAGCAAAAAGAAGCAAATGGCACCTTAACAGGTTTTGCACAAAGGAAACCATCAACAAAACAAAAAGACAACTTACTGAACTGGGTAAAATATTTGCAAATGATATGACCAACAAGGGGATTATATCCAAAATAATAAACAACTCATACAACTAAATATCAAAAAGAACAAAACAATTAAAAAATGGTCAAAGACCTGAATAGATATTTTTCCAAAGATGGTGTACAGATGGCTAACAGGCATATGAAAAGATGCTCAACACTGCTCATCAATGCAAATCAAAACCACAATGAGATATCACCTCACAGAGTAGGGTGCTAACAATGCAGGTGATGAAAAGTGGTCAGATGCAGGATACATTCCAAAGTACAGCAGCAAAGTTTGATGGTGGGATGGAAAAAGAGAACACAAGAATGACTCCAAGCTGTCTTTTTCCTTTCTTTCTTTTTTTTTTTGATTCCTTAAACTAATGGATGAATTGTTGTTTGTTATTGAGTTGCTAAATCCCGTCTGAGTCTTTCACAACCCATGGACTGTAGCCCTCTAGGCTCCTCTGTTGATGGGTTTCCCAGGCAAGAAAACTGGAGTGGGATTACTCCCTTTTCCAGAGGATCTTCCCAACCCAGGGATCAAACCCATATCTCCTGCATTGCAGGCATATTCTTTACCACTGAGCTATCTGGGAAGTCAGTGGAT
This sequence comes from Dama dama, assembly GCF_033118175.1. NCBI lineage: Eukaryota > Metazoa > Chordata > Mammalia > Artiodactyla > Cervidae > Dama > Dama dama. Next base: position 18,751,094 of record NC_083692.1, on the reverse strand, counting down.
GGACACTGATGCCATTTACTGAAACAGAGAACCCTAAGGAAAGAACAGTCTGGAGAAAAAAGCCAAGATTTCTATTTCTGTCATGTTACATTTTCCTATTGGACATCCAAGTGAAGATGCCAAATACGAAATTAGACCAACAAGTCTGAATCTCAGAGGAGACATGAGAGCTGGAAATATAAATGTGAGAATTGACAATCAGGAAACTGGAAGATGAGTGATAACAAAAAACTGGGACGTAAGGGGATAAATTTTGACTTTACATTAAAATCCACCATGAATTTTGACTTAACAGACTACATTAAATACTGATAAATTAAAATGTGTGGACTTTTTTTTCCCATCTGAGGTATCTGAATTAATTTTCCCACTGTAAACAACTAATGCTCCTGGATAAAATAACTTCTAAAAGCATTTGTCCTCCTGATAAGAAAGCAAGTCTCAGACCAGCGACTGAATAAGGATGGTAAGATAAGCAGAGCAATGCAACCAGCTTCTTTCCTGAGAGCATCTGCTGAATCTCCATAACCCAGAGACAACTAGGCCCAATTATCTGACACTAGCTGTGAATGTTTTGAAATAAAGAGGAAAAAGAATGCAAGACTTTCATTACTTTGAGCCTTAACACCTACCCTAGACCAGGAGCCCAGGGAGTTTATATAACCTCTTGCAATTTCCCTGGGTTGGGTCACAGTTCTTAAAATGTTAGACTGTTGTGTTTTCAACCTTTGCCTTGCAAAGGAATAAAGTCATCTCTTCCCTCCAGGGCTTCCCTAATATCTTAGTTGGTAAAGAATCCACCTGCAATACAGGAGACACCAGTTCCATTCCTGGGTCGGGAACATCTGTTGGAGAAGGAATAGGCTCCCCACTCCAGCCAGAATTCTTGGGCTTTCCTTGAGGCTCAGCTGGCAAAGAGTCCGCCCACAGTGCAGGAGACCTGGGTTCAATCCATGGGTTGGAAAGATTCCCTGGAGAAGGGAAAGGCTACCCACTCCATTTGGGAAGAGCCACTGGAGAAGGGAAAGGTTACAGACTCCAGCATTCTGGCCTGGAGAATTCCTTGGACTGTATATAGTCCATGGGGTCCCAAAGAGTTGGACACAACTGAGCGACTTTCACGTTCACTTCTCTCCAACTCTCTGTCTCTATATGTGTTTGGTATGGGTACACAAATTGAAGGAAAAAACTCTCACTGAGCATCTACTACAGTATCAGTGCAGTGTCAAGCCTGTGTTTGCCTATTTCAGTTCAGTTCAGTCGCTCAGCCATGTCCAACTCTTTGCGACCCCATGAACTGCAGCATGCCAGGTCTCCTTGTCCATCACCAACTCCCAGAGTCTACCCAAACCCATGTCCATTGAGTCAGTGATGCCATCCAACCATCTCATCCTATTTAAATAAATAGGTTAAATAGTCATGTCCTATTTAACCATCACAATAAATGCTTTACAGATAAGGAAACTGGATTCAGAGGCTTAATTATGTGCTTTGCTAAGGATCACTATTAAGGAGTAAGTCAGACTGGAACCCAGGAAGGTCACACTCCATAAATACCTACCTGCTCTGGAAGCCACTATGGGTTCTTGGTAAAAGGACTGAGGGACAAGAGTAGGATTAGGACTATGTTTCCAACAGATCCCCTGAGTTACAATCACCTGGGACGCTTTTTAATACTTAAATGCTTCTTGGAACTGCCAGTATCTTTCTCAGTCCCTTAGCTCTCGGCAGTCTTTGTTCCTCTATTTTGACACTCACCACCCTGGACTGCTTCAAGAAAATTAGAGATACCAAGGGAACAAAGATGGGCTCAATAGAGGACAGAAATGGTAGGGACCTAACAGAAGCAGAAGATATCAAGAAGAGGTGGCTAGAATATACAGAACTATACAAAAAAGATCTTCATGACCCAGATAATCATGATGGTGTGATGACTCACTTAGAGCCAGACATCCTGGAATGTGAAGTCAAGTGGGCCTTAGGAAGCATCACTACAAACAAAGCTAGTGGGGTGATGGAATTCCAGTTGAGCTATTTCAAATGCTAAAAGATGATGCTGTGAAAGTGCTGCACTCAATATGTCAGCAAATTTGGAAAACTCAGCAGTGGCCACAGGACTGGAAAAGGTCGGTTTTCATTCCAATCCCAAAGAAAAGCAATGCCAAAGAATGCTCAAACTACCACACAATTGTACTCATAAAGGAGTAAGTCAAGGCTATATATTGTCACCCTGCTTATTTAACTTATATGCAGAGTACATCATGAGAAACGCTGGGGTGGAAGAAGCACAAGCTGGAATCAAGATTGCCGGGAGAAATATCAATCACCTCAGATAGGCAGATGACACCACCCTTATGGCAGAGAGTGAAGAGGAACTAAAAAGCCTCTTGATGAAAGTGAAAGAGGAGAGTGAAAAAGTTGGCTTAACGCTTAACATTCAGAAAACTAAGATCATGGTATCTGGTCCCATCACTTCATGGGAAATAGATGGGGAGACAGTAGAAACAGTGTCAGACTTTATTTTTTGGGGCTCCAAAATCACTGCGGATGGTGACTGCAGCCATGAAATTAAAAGACGCTTACTCCTTGGAAGGAAAGTTATGACCAACCTAGATAGCATATTAAAAAGCAGAGACATTACTTTGCCAACAAAGGTCCATCTGGTCAAGGCTATGGTTTTTCCAGTGGTCATGTATGGATGTGAGAGTTGGACTATAAAGAAAGCTGAGTGCTGAGGAACTGATGCTTTTGAGCTGTGGTGTTGGAGAAGACTCTTGAGAGTCCCTTGGACTGCAAGGAGATCCAACCAGTCCATCCTAAAGGAGATCAGTCCTGGGTGTTCATTGGAAGGACTGATGCCGAAGCTGAAAGTCCAATACTTTGGCCACCTGATGCTAAGAGTTGACTCATTGGAAAAGACCCTGATGCTGGGAGGGATTGGGGGCAGGAGGAGAAGGGGCGAGAGAGGATGAGATGGCTGGATGGCATCACCAAGTCGATGGACATGAGTTTGAGTAAACTCTGGGAGTTGGTGATGGACAGGGAGGCCTGGCGTGCTGCGATTCATGGGGTTGCAAAGAGTCGGACATGACTGAGCAACTGAACTGAACTGAACACACACTAGCTTAAAATTCCCCAAGCCAAAAAAAAAAAAATTCTCCAAGCCAGGCTTCAGCAATACGTGAACCACCGTGAACTTCCAGATGTTCAAGCTGGTTTTAGAAAAGGCAGAGGAACCAGAGATCAAATTGGCAACATCCGCTGGATCATCGAAAAAGCAAGAGTCCCAAAAAAACATCTATTTCTGCTTTATTGACTATGCCAAAGCCTTTGACTGTGTGGATCACAATAAACTGGAAAATTTTTCAAGAGATGGGAATACCAGACCATTTGACCTGCCTCTTGAGAAATCTGTATGCAGGTCAGAAAGCAACAGTTAGAACTGGACATGGGCCAACAGACTGGTTCCAAATAGGAAAAGGAGTACACCAAGGCTGTATATTGTCACCCTACTTATTTAACTTTTATGCAGAGTAATCATGAGAAACGCTGGGCTGGAAGAAGCACAAGCTGGAATCAAGATTGCCGGGAGAAATATCAATAACCTCAGATATGCAGATGACACCACCCTTATGGCAGAAAGTGAAGAAGAACTAAAGAGCCTCTTGATGAAAGTGAAAGAGGAGAGTGAAAAAGTTGGCTTAAAGCTCAACATTCAGAAAACTAATATCATGGCATTTGGTCCCATCACTTCATGGCAAATAGATGGGGAAACAGTGGAAACATGGCAAACTTTATTTTGGGGGGCTCCAAAATCACTGCAGATGGTGATTGCAGTCATGAAAGTAAAAGACGCTTACTCCTTGGAAGGAAAGTTATGACCAACCTAGATAGCACATGAAAAAGCAGAGACATTACTTTGTCAACAAAGGTCCACCTAGTCAAGGCTATGGTTTTTCCAGTGGTAATGTATGGATGTGAGAGTTGGACTATAAAGAAAGCTGAGCGCTGAGGAATTGATGCTTTTGAGCTGTGGTGTTGGAGAAGACTCTTGAGAGTCCCTTGGACTGCAAGGAGATCCAACCAGTCCATCCTAAAGGAGATCAGTCCTGAATATTCATTGGAAGGACTGATGTTGAAGCTGAAACTCCCAATACTTTGGGCACGGGATGCGAAGAGCTGACTCATTTGAAAAGACCCTGATGCTGGGAAAGACTGAGGGCAGGAGGAGCAGAGGACGACAGAGGATGAGATGGCTGGATGGCATCACTAACTCAATGGATGTGGGTTTGGGTGGATTCCGGGAGTTGGTGATGGACAAACAGGCCTGGCGTGCTGCGGTTCATGGGGTTGCAGAGTTGGACACGACTGAGCGACTAAACCGAACCCTGGACTGCAGGATTAATAATTAACGGTAACTTTCGCTTTAGCAGCCACGGTCTTCCACTCAGGCAGTAGCGGACCGCACGTGCTCCAGGAGACCTCACAAAGCAGCTTAGCAAGTGTCCCTACGACCACCAACTGGAGTAACTCAAAGGTTCCAACTGCGGCGCCCTTTTAGGGAGTTGGAGAGACGTCGGGCCCTGCCCTTCACTCTGACGGGCCACGCCTTTTCCGTCGGGATCTGGATGGCTGTGACGGTGACGCTGGAGCCGGCGGGCCGCTGCCGCTGGGACGAGCCCGTGCGCATCGTCGTGCGCGGCCTGGCCCCGGGGCAGCCGGTCACGCTGTGCGCGGCCCTGCGCGACGAGAGGGGCGCGCTCTTCAGGGCCCACGCGCGCTACTGCGCCGACGCCGCCGGCCTGCTGGACCTGGAGCGCGCGCCCGCGCTGGGCGGCAGCTTCACGGGGCTCGAGCCCATGGGGCTCTTCTGGGCTCTGGAGCCCGAGAAGCCCTTGCTGCGCCTGGTGAAGCGGGACGTGCAGACGCCCTTCGCCGTGGAGCTGGAGGTGCTCGACGGTCACGAGCCCGGGACCCAGCTGCTCCTGGGCCGGGCGGTGCACGAGCGCGACTTCCTGGCGCCCGGGGTGCGGCGCGAGCCGGTGCGCGCGGGCCGGGTGCGCGCCTCGCTCTTCCTGCCGCCAGGTGAGCCGCTCCCTTCCCAGGCTGTTGTGGAAAGCTGGGTGTAGAACCGAGACCCTGGGCGGCCCCTTGCCTGCCTACGGAACCTGTGGTTGTGGAACTTCTCCAAACTCGCCCCCAAGCTCCAGAGACTACCGTGAATTCTGGGTGGCAGTTTCTCCTCTAAATTTCAGGGCACTGCCTGCAGGTACTTCCACTCCCTTAGCTGTATGCTAAAAGTTCATTCAGCCCACTCAGAAAGGACATTTACGCTGCTTATGTGCCAGCCACGCAGCTGTATCTCAGATATTAATACTAATATTAGGCAATGACTTCTGCTGATGTGCAAGAATGATTTTTGCTTTCTTTCACATCAAACTTACTGAAAAACAAACAAACTCCTTGCAGGTCCCCTCCTCCTGTCATAAACCATCTGTCAGTGGTCCTCAACCTGGATGATTTGCCCCACTCCAAGGGTATCTGGCAATATCTGGAGACATTTTTGCTTATCACAACTGAGGGTGGGGGGCTATTGGCACCTAGTGGGTAGTGGGTAGAGGCCAGATACGGTGCGAAACACCCACAATGCACAGGTCAACCCCACAACTAGAATTATCTTGCTCAAAGTATCTATAGTGCTAAGGTTAGAAACCCTAGTCTAAGTAAAAACAAGATGCTTGCTAGGTAAAAGTGGTCTGCAAACCGGACAGCTGACCCACCTCTTCCAACCAAATTCCTGACTGAAACCCCTACTATATATAAATGCTGGCGCTGCCACTGTTCACCGAATCCCTAAACTGAATTCTGTAATAATTCTCCAAAACAGGAAGCCCTACTTTATTCTTACAGTTCTTTAGCAATTTACAACTTTAACTGGTTGCTGCCCACTCAACTATGAACTCCTGGGGCTGGAATTGTGACTTACATATCCCAGAGGCTTACACAGGGATATAATACGATCTCAATAAATCATGCTGACTGATTCAATAAGAATCTCCTAAAGACTTTCAGTTTTTAAAAAAAAATTTTCACTGCCCGGCCATGATATTTCAATTAAGTCAACTGTTAACTATTTTAGTACTACTGTGGCCCACTTAAAATTTACTGTGTTCTGACTCAAAGACTTTATGTAAACAATGTAGAAAAGTTCAGTCATTTAACAAATATATATTAAATCAAGGATTATGCTACATACAGTAGCTAGCAAAGTCAGACGTGGGCCTCACTGTACCTCACACCAAATAGAGTATATAGGCAACTATACTTGGATCTATGAATGGTAAGTGCTATGATATGGGACTTGTAGGCCCAGGGTGCTGGTGGGAACAAATGAAAGGCTACCTAATTCAACTCAGCCTGAGGGGGTTGGTGGGGGAGGTTGGGAAAGCTACCAGGAATGGAGATCTAAACTTAAATTTGAAGACTGCTGAATCAACCAGGTCAAAAAAGGTGGCGAGGGGAGGAGAATAGTGTACACCATTTTCAGGGGCCAGTGAGAACAGGGCACATTTAGGGATGGCATTCTTTAAGGCTGGAGCAGGGAGCAAAAGGAATTGGGGAGTATATTCTAATAATCCCCTGTATATGTAGAGTGTTTTACAGCTGTCAAAGCATTCTCGGGGTTTTTTTTTTTTTTTTTTTTTTAAGGAAAATTTGGTAGAAATGTATATTTCATGCTGTTATTTCTAACTTGGTTTATATTATCATTATTGTTTTTTGCAAATATGTGAAAAATTCTGGAGAAAATAAGGCATTTTGTTCCTCCTCCCTTCTCCCCTAAGTTTATTAATAAAAAGTGAAAAGAGTCCACCTTAACACCCCCACTTCATCCCCAACCTTCCTTGCCTTAAAAACTCCTTTTTGTGGGCCAAATTCTGAAACGCAAGAATATCTTCTTAGGGCCTAAAAGCCTTATGATTTGTGGTGCTCTCCAGGCAGCAAACCCTTCCCTGGAATCCTCGACCTGTTTGGAAGTAGTGGTGGCCTTTGTGAATACAGGGCCAGCCTCCTGGCCGGACATGGTTTTGCTGTGCTTGCCCTGGCTTATTTCAGATTCGAAGACCTCCCTGAACATCTGAATGATGTGTGCCTGGAGTATTTTGAAGAAGCCGTGGACTTCATGCTACAGCATCCAAAGGTGGGTTCTGGTGCTTGCCTGAATGCAGAGCAGAGCGGGTGAAGCCAACACAGGGCTGGATCCAAAAGCTCTACCAGGACACCCAGGGCTGGAAATATGGCATGAGAGACAAAGGCTTATTCAAAAGTTGTCAGGATTATTGTTTTCATGTCTACCTCTCTCTCTCCAATCCCCTGTGGCTCAACTGTTTAGTTCCCTTTAGTTCTTGATCAGAATTCAAAGAGTTGGACTTAAAAGTCACTAACCTTAAGTTCTGGTTCTGGGCCTACTACCAAGTGGCCTTATCATCCTGAATAAAGGAGGTGCCCTCTCTGGGATTCAATTTTTCTCATTTATAAGATTAATGTAGGTTCTTCCCTGGTGATCCAGTGGTGGTCCACTTGCACTTATACTGCAGGGGCCAGAGGTGTGATCTCTGGTCAGGGAACTAAGATCCTGCATGTGCCTCCCCCCAACCCCCCGCAAAAGAAAATTAATGTAAATGTATAGAGGAGAAAAGTTTGCCTATAAAGAGATTTTTGAAGGAATCAGTGACATTTGAATAAAGGCATTTGTATTTGATGATGTGAAGGAATCATTAATTTTGTTAAGTGTGTTAACTGCATCATGGTTTTGTAGATAAAGTTCTTATCTGAGACTGAAAAAGTTAATTAAAACAGTTTGGAATTATTATAAATGGAATGGAATACATACTCTTTGCTACTATCTAGACTTAAAGAAACTCAAACATTCTAATGTTAAGGAATAAGAGGTACTGCAAGGTCTAACTCTGTTAGAATTCAGGGACTGGTCTCAACAAAGCTGCTAAACCTAGATGATCATGAACTGATGGTTTACTTATGGGTTATAAGGCCCCAGGAACAAGAGACTAATACATACTATCAGGCTTCTACTGGGAGCCTTTTGTTTTAGATGACCACTCTCTGGCCTTCCTTTGGCTGCATTCCTGCCCACAGGGTGTGGAGTTTGAGGGACCAAGGGAAAGTGTCTACCTGGAAACCATGTGCCCCTCCCACCATGCCCTTTAGATCTGGAAGCCCAGAATTATATGCCAACCAGCTCTGATCTTGCTTCTAGGCCCTATGCCGCTTCTCTGGGTCCATTAATGGGAATATGCCTAGGTCTTAAACATATAGGCTGGGGTGTCCATGTGTAAGGGGGCTGTTAAGGTACATGATGGAGCCAGGGATGGGAAGAGAAGGAGAGCTGGCTAAAAACCAGAGACTGGGGCAGGGGCTGGTGCTCCCCCCATGCCATGTTCCAGTACAGAACTTCAAGGAGGTCCAAGATATAAAATTTGAACCCGACCTTATAACTTGTTATGGAGGTGTGTTTATCAAGGTTACAGGAAAAATATATTTTATTTAACTTAAATATTTGTAACTTTTTAAAGTATTTAGGTATAGGGTATATGGGCCTCTGTGTGTACTCTTGACCCAGTTGCCATAAATGTTAGTGGAGGCCCTGTGTACTAGGAAATTAATTGATTTGCTCATTAGAAAATACATTTGAACTTTGTGGACTGTTGCATAAGAACAGAAAGCAAATGACATTTCAGAAAGCTGCCTAGAGAATGTAAAATCACAGTTAAATTCTCCATTTATGAATTCTAAACTTGTTCTCTCTCTCTCTCTCTTTTCATCAGGTGAAAGGCCCTGGTGTTGGGCTTCTTGGCTTCTCCAAAGGAGGTGACCTGTGTCTCTCAATGGCCTCTTTCTTGAAGGGCATCACAGCCACTGTAGTTATTAATGCCTGCGTGGCCAACACAATAGCTCCTCTGCGTTACAAAGATATGATTATTCCTGAGCTCAGCTATGACCTAAAAAAACATACAATCACTGAGTCAGGCTTTTTAAATTTTGTGGATATTTGGGAAAACCCACTGGAGAAAACGAACCACCAAAGTCTTATTCCATTAGAAAAGGCCCAGGGGCCCTTCCTGTTTATTGTTAGCATGGATGATCATAACTGGAAGAGTGAAGTCTATGCTCGTATAGCCTCTGAACGGTTACAAGCCCATGGGAAAGACAGACCCCAGATAATCTACTATCCAGGAAGTGGCCATTGTATTGACCCACCTTATTTTCCTCTTAGTAGAGCCTCTGTGCATGCAGTTTTGGGCCAACCAGTATTCTATGGAGGTGAGCCAAAGGCTCACTCAAAAGCACAAGCAGATGCCTGGCAGCAAATTCAAACTTTCTTCCATAAACATCTCAATGGTAAAAAATCTGTCAGGCCCAGCAAATTGTAACACTGTAATCATAGACTGTATATTAATAAAAATCCTGGATTTCCCTGGTAGTCCAGTGGTTAAGAATCTGCAGGGCACATGGTTTCAATCTCGGCTCCAGGAAGATTCCACATGCTACATACAGTACAACTAAGCCCACGTGCCACAACTCCTGAAGCCCAAACACTCTAAAGGCCATGCTCTGCAACAAGAGAAAGTACCACAAATGAGAAGCCTGTGCACCCCAACTAGACAGTAGCCCCGCCTTGCCACAGCTAGAGAAAGCCTGTGTGTAGCAATGAAGACCCAGCACAGCCAAAAATAAGAAAATAAATTAAAAATAAATAAAACCATCTTATTTAAAAAAAAACAATCCTATTCATACAACATGTGTTGGGTTTTCCAGAGCACCTAGGAAACTTTTTGTAACAAAGCAAGCATTTCTGACTCCTTGTCAGGTCCTACCAGGTTCTCAGCCCTAGCAACCCTACTTTCTAAACTAGTGGGTCCATCCCTTTCTCCCCTGAACTTTTCCCAGTGTATATAGGCTAAACCCTGATCTTCTCTGTAGGACCAAACTTAACCTTAAGCAGGAAAAATATAAGTGCCTGCTCAAGTCTCAACTGCTGGCCTAGATTTGGCCTTGAGTTCTGGTTTTGAGGACTGAGCTTTTGTTCCACTGAGAGTCCCATACACTCTTTGGGCCCTAACTGACCATATCTGGCTCCCTAGTGATTCAGACAGTAAAGAGTCTGCCTGCAATATGAGAGACCCAGGTTCGATCCCTGGGTCAGATATATCCCCTGGAGAAGGAAAGGGCAACCCACTCCAGAATTCTTGCCTGGAAAATCCATGGACAGAGCAACCTAGTGGGCTACAGTGCATGGGGTCACAAAGAGACACGACTGAGCGACTTAACACTTTTTGACCATATCTGAAGCTTGGGAACTTGCCCACTGAAGTCCTTTAAGGAATGGACTCTGCTTCATTCTTGTCTCTGAACCCCACTCTGAGGTTTGGGAGCATCAACATAATATCTTAAGCTTTGCTTTTATTTTATAAATGCAGAGCTTTGCTTTTATGACCAAGGACCTAGACTTTAATCTCTTCCTTACTGAGAAAGTACCCTTTACAAATTTTGAATTTAAAATTCAAAGGATACTTTACAAAATAAAATTGAATCCTTTATCAAAAAAGCATTTGTTGTAAGCCAAACAGTTTATGATACATGATATATTAATACTTATTCTTTCTTTATTGTCTAAATTTTCAATCTTGAAACTTGGCTACCTAGAGGAATGCCTTAACACCAGCAGATTTGGGGGACTTCATCTTTGGAAGTCAGATTATAACTGTCAAATCAGATTTCCTCTCCATACCATCTGTTCCTATTAACTTCCTACTGGGAAGGACTGGGATCCGTCTGTCTCAATCCATTGCCTTGTACTGGGCACTATCTAGAGTTATGAGACCAGAGCAAAGGCTCTTCTGTGAGTGCAAGAATATTTTTCTGAGACACATCACTTGGTTTGCTGAGCACACACTAAGTCTTTCACCAATCTGAGTCTATTCAAGCAAATGCCCATTAGACCTTAACTAATGAAAAGAAGCCCAGCGTGCCGCAGTTCATGGAGTCGCGAAGAGTCAGCCACAACTTAGCAACTGAACAACAACAATGAAAAGAAGGGTTTCTTAGAAGTTACCTAGTTTTGACCAGTTGTTTAAAAATATGTGTTGAGTGTATTTATTGTGTAATATAATTTTCTGTAATTTGAATCCTTGAAGCCTCTGCTTTAACTCACTCCTGGGTGGTTCTACTACCCTAGAGATGCCTTTGGGATGGGACATCATAGAAAGAAGTTATAAAGCAAGTGGCTGGGAGGGTAAGGGCCAAGGTAACACCAGAAGCTAAATATGAGGATGATGACTTAACATCTCTGCATACTAAAGAATTAGGTGTAGGGACAGCCCTCCACCTCCATTTATTTCTTACTGATAAAGTAGCATTGAAATGCCCTACACTAAAGATATTTGGTGACTTTCCCCTCAGAGTTGATTATATGTGACCAGTTAGCTCTAAGAACAATATGAAAAGGCAAAAATATATGATGTTGAAAGACAAACCCCCCAGGTTGGTAGGTGTTCAGTATGCTACTGGAGAAGAGTGGAGAAATAGCTCTAGAAGGCATGAAGAGCCTAAGCCAAAGCAGAAACAATGCCCAGTTGTGGATGTGACTGTTGGTGAAAAGTAAAGTCCGATGCTGTAAAGAACAATACTGCATAGGAACCTGGAATGTTAGGTCCATGAATCAAGGTAAATTGGAAGTGGTCAAACAGAAGATGGCATAAGTGAACATTGGCATTTTAGAAATCAGTGAACTAAAATGGACAGGAATGGGCAAATTTAATTCAGAGGACCATTATATCTACTACTATGGGCAAGAACCCCCTTAGAAGAAATCGAGTAGCCCTCAGTCAACAAAAAAGTCTAAAGTGCAGAACCTGGGTGCAGTCTCAAAAACAACAGAATGATCTCAGTTCACTTCCAAGGCAAACATTCAATATCACAGTAATCCAAGTGTATGCCCCAACCACTAATGCCAAAGAAGCTGAAGTTGAATGGGTCTATGAAGACCTACAAGACCTAGAACTAACACACACACAAAAAAAGATGTCCATCATAGGGGACTGGAATGCAAATTAGGAAGTCAAGAGATACCTGGAATGACAGTCAAGTTTGGCCTTGGAGTACAGAATGAAGCAAGGCAAAGACTAAGAGAGTTTTGACAAGAGAATGCACTGGTCATAGCAAACATCCTCTTCCAATAACACAAGAGACGACTCTACACATGGACATCACCAGGTGGTCAACAGATTGACTATATTCCTTGTAGCCGAAGATGGAGAAGCTCTCTATGGTCAGCAAAAGCAAGACTGGGAGTTGACTGTGGCTCAGATCACGAACTCCTTATTGCAAAATTCAGACTTAAATTGAAGAAAGTAGGGAAAGCCACTAGGCAATTCAGGTATGACCTAAATCAAACTCTTATGATTATACAGTGGAAGTTGTAGGGAATATGCTATGCACAGCCCTGTACTATAATTAACAGGGCCTCTTTGAAAAATAAAAATGACTTTCTCATCACCCCTAGGTGAAGGGCTGGGAATAGTAAAAAGTACATTGTGGAAAGATATCTTGAAAACAAGATGTTGAAGTACTGATGTGACTGATGGAAAGCCATTAGTGACTGTTCCGGTAACCAGAGCCTTGAGGGAGTTGCTGGGAAAGGGTGTCACTAGCCGAAGGGCTAAACAAAGTCATGAAAGGCCTGAAGGTTTGACACTGAAGTGACGTGAAGTCGCTCAGTCATGTCCAACTCTTTGCGACCCCATGGACTTTAGCCTACCAGGCTCCTCTGTCCATGGAATTCTCTAGGCAGAATACTGGAGTGGGTTCCCATTTCCTCCTCCAGGGGATCTTCCTAACCCAGGGATCGAACCCAGGTCTCCTGCACTGCAGGCAGATGCTTTACTGTCTGAGCCACAAGGACTGTGCATTGTATATCTTTATCCCTGATCCGAGATTGTAAAGAACAGATATCTCTAGAACATGAAGAAGTAGTAAGGAAGTAGAAGTTAACAATAAAAGGCATGCAAGGATTAGGATCTGGGCTTTTGCCTGCAAATGGCATCAGCTCCTGATCCACACTTTATTTCTGAGTCTTATTTTTCCTTATTATTCTGCGGCACCACTCCCTCAGGTCATTTTGTGGTTGGACTGGTCCCAGCAGAAGTGACAAATAAATTCAAAGGATTAGATCTGATAGAGTGCCTGAAGAACTATGGACGAAGGTTTGTACGTAACATTGTACATGAGGCGGTGATCAAAACCATCACCAAGAAATGCAAGCAGGCAAAATGGTTGTTTGAGGAGGGCTTACAAATAGCTGAGAAAAGAAGAGAAGCTAAAGGCAAAGGAGAAGAGGGAAAATATACCCATCTGAAAGCAGAGTTCCAGAGAATAGCAAGGAGAGATAAGAAAGCCTTCCTCAGTGATCAATGCAAATAGAGGAAAACAATAGAATGGGAAAGACTAGAAATCTCTTCAAGAAAATTAGAGATACCAAGGGAACATTTCATGCAAAGATGGGCACAATAAAGTACAGAAATTGTATGGACCTAATAGAAGCAGAAGATAGAAGAGGTGCCAAGAATACACAGAAATACTATGCAAAAAAGATCATGGCCCAGATAACCACCATGGTGTGATCACTCACCTGGAGCCAGATATCCTGGAGTCCGAAGTCAGTGGGCCTTAGGAAGCATCACTACAAACAAAACTAGTGGAGGTGATGGAATTCCAGTTGAGCTATTTCAAATCCTAAAAGATGATGCTGTGAAAGTGCTGCACTCAATATGCTGGCAAATTTGGAAAACTCAGCAGTGGCCACAGGACTAGAAGAGATCAGTTTTCATTCCAATCCCAAAGAAGGGCAATGCCATAAAATGTTCAAATTACTGCACAGTTGCACTCATTTCATTCACATGCTAGCAAAGTAATGCTCAAAATTCTTCAAGCTAGGCATCAACCATATGAGAACTGAGAACTTCCAGATGTACAAGGTGGATTTAGAAAAGGCAGAAGAATCAGAGATCAAATTGCCAACATCCATTGGATCATAGAAGAAGCAAGAGAATTCCAGAAAAACTTCTGCTTCAATGACTATGCCAAAGTCTTTGACTGTGTGGATCACAACAAACTGTGGAAAATTCTTAGAAGAGATGGGAATACTAGACCACCTGACCGCCCTCCTGTGAAACCTGTATGCAGGTCAAGAAGCAGCAGTTAGAACTAGACATGGAACAATGGACTGGTTCCAAATTGGGAAAGGGGTACATCAAAGCTGTATATTGTTACCCTGCTTATTTAATTTATATGCAGAGTACATCATGCAAAATGCCAGGATGGATGGAGCACAAGCTGGAAACAAGATTTTGGGGAGAAATATCAATAACCTCAGATATGCAGATGACACTACTTTATGGCAGAAAGCAAAGAGGAATTAAAGAGCCTCTTGATGAAGGTGAAAAGTGAAAGTGTTACTCGCTCAGCTGTGTCTGACTCTTTGTGACCCTGTGGACTGTAGCCTGCCAAGCTCCTCTGTCCATGGGATTTTCCAGTCAAGAATACTGGAGTGAAAAAAAAAAGAATACTGGAGTGGATTGCCATTTCTTTCTCCAGGGGATCTTCCCAACCCAGGGATAGAAGCCAGGTTTCCTGCATTACAGTCAGTCTTTACCAGATGGAAAGCCCTCAGGGAAACCCTAGAGGAGAGTGAAAAAAGCTGTCTCAAAACTCAACATTCAAAAAACAAAGATTATGGATTCAGTCCCATCACTTCATGGCAAATAGGTGGGGAAATGATGGAAACTGTGAAAGACTTTATTTTCTTGGGCTCCAAAATCACTTCAAACAGTGACGTCAGCCATGAAATTAAAAGATGCTTGCTCCTTGGAAGAAAAGCAATGACAAACTTAGCATATTAAAAAGCAGAGACATTACTTTGACAACCAAGGTCCACCTAGTCAAAGCTATGGTTTTTCCAGTAGTCATGTATGGATGTGAGAGCTGGACAATACAAAAGGCTGAGTGCTGAAGAACTGATGTCTTCGAACTGTGGTGCTGGAGAACACTCTTGAGAGTCCTTTGGACTGCAAGGAGATCAAACCAGTCAATCCTAAAGGAAATCAACCCTGAATATTCATTGGAAGGACTGATGTTGAAGCTGAAGCTCCAATACTTTGGCCACCTGATGTGAAGAACTGACTCATTGGAAAAGATACTGATGCTGGGAAAGATTGAAGGCAGGAGGAGAAGGAGTTGACAGAGGATGAGATGGTTGGATGGCATCACTGACTCAATGGAGAGGAGTTTGAGCAACTCCAGGAGATGGTGAAGGAAAGGGAAGCTGGGCATGCTGCAGTCCATGGGGTCGCAAAGAGTAGGACTGAGTGACTAAACAACAAGCTTTAAGATTTCAAAAAGTTTTCTTGGTGTTAAAAAGTTACCTAAAATATAGCAAATGTTAATTAAAAGGGAGAAAGTGAAAAGGTATCCATAAAATCGAGCCAGAAATGAGTCCCATACAATAGTGCTTATTGTGAAGTTCTATATACTTGCTTTGATTGGGCCACTCATTCAGCTGTTTGTTTTCTAATTTCTATGCAAAGAAGGAAACAAGTTACAGAAAATTTACAGCACTCATCAAATAAAAGCAGAGCTTAGAAATCAATTCCTCCCAAAGGCTTTCTTACTAAAAAACATTAAATGATTAAAAGGTAGTACCCTGAAGGTTGCCTCTAACAGCAGATATAAATCCCAGGATCCACCACTTACTGTGTGACCATGGGTAAGTTATTAATTTCTCTAAGCCTCCATTTCCTTATATATAAAGTGGAGATAATTATAGTGATAATAATGGAAACTACTTCACTGGGCTATTGTGATTGAATTAGATTGTCTAAGTAGAGCATGGAACATATTTAAACTCAAATATTAGGGTTTCCCTGATGGCTCAGATGGTGAAGAATCTGTCTGTAATGTGCAATGCAGGAGACTTGGGTTCAGTCCCTGGGTTGGGAAGATCCCTTGGAGGAGGTCATGGCAACCCACTCCAGTAGTCTAGCCTGGAGAATTCCACGAACAGAGGAGCCTGATGGGCTACAGTCCATGGAGTCACAAAGATATGGATATGACTGAGTGATATTTAAACTCTCAAATATTAGCTCTTATTATTTCAGATGAGGAAATTGAGAGCTGGGAGGATTAAGAAATATACTCAGTTGATAGGAGAATAGGGTCAGCCAACTCCAAAGTCCAAGGCCTTCACACAGCTTTCCAGCTGGATGAGATAAGCTCAAATAGTGTAGATCTGACTGATGAGGAATACTGGGAAGTTAAAGGTTTATTAGGGTCACATATTGAGGCTCCATAAACCAAATTGGACAGTTAAAATTTATTATTTTTTTTTTATTTTTTCCATTTATTTTTATTAGTTGGAGGCTAATTACTTTACAATATTGTAGTAGTTTTTGTCATACATTGACATGAATCAGCCATGGATTTACATGTATTCCCCATCCCGATCCCCCCTCCCACCTCCCTCTCTACCCAATCCCTCTGGGTCTTCCCAGTGCACCAGGCCTGAGCACTTGTCTCATGCATCCAACCTGGGCTGGTGATCTGTTTCACCATAGATAATATACATATTTCGATGCTGTTCTCTCAAAGCATCCCACCCTTGCCTTCTCCCACAGAGTCCAAAAGTCTGTTCTGTACATCTGTGTCTCTTTTTCTGTTTTGCATATAGGGTTATCGTTACCATCTTTCTAAATTCCATATATATGTGTTAGTATACTGTAATGGTCTTTATCTTTCTGGCTTACTTCACTCTGTATAATGGGCTCCAGTTTCATCTATCTCATTAGAACTGATTCAAATGAATTCTTTTTAATGGCTGAGTAATATTCCATGGTGTATATGTACCACAGCTTCCTTATCCATTCATCTGCTGATGGGCATCTAGGTTGCTTCCATGTCCTGGCTATTATAAACAAAAAATATGGAACGCTTCACGAATTTGCGTGTCATCCTTGTGCAGGGGCCACGTTAATCTTCTCTGTATCGTTCCAATGTTAGTATATGTGCTGCCGAAGCGAGCACTGGACAGTTAAAATTTAAAATGTTAAGAAATAAGGAACCATTTATAACATACTGATTTTTATTTTTTAATGACTGCCAATAATTTTCCCTTATGCTTAGTGGCTCAAAAAGTTGAAGGTAAAAAAAAAAAAAAAAAAAAAAAGCTTAATTAGAAACACACAAAAAAGTAACAAAAACAAAAAACAAATCAGAAAATATAGCCAAATTTAGCCCATTGTTCTGCTTTTCCTTGTATACCTATTGCCCTTGGATGTACTTTCATCAGGGTGAGACAGGTCAGTGAACCATTTTGAAAGCAAATATATGTTTTTGTCAACCATTGATTATTTTTTAAAAAATTGTATAAACCTGTTATAAATATCAGCCAACTGAAAGCCACAAACACTTCTTAATTCTTTCGGAGTATCATGATTAAGCTATTGTGTACATTCATTTTAAATGGTCTTTGAACACTGGGAAGGTAAAAGCTCGTGGAAGGCATTCTATTTCTTCAGGTGATACATGCTGAGGTGCATAAAATCCATCATTCATGTCACTTTAATGATGAATGTGGGGAGCAGAAGTCAAAATTACTTGAGTTGTTTTCTAAAACTCGGAGTCAGCTATATGTTGTACAAAGACAGACTTTAAACAAGTACTTTTCAAAAAGACGGGATTGTTGGTCCAGTAACTATGTGCTTTCAGTGGCAAATATTTTCCATCCATGAATCAGAATACATGACAATTACTGTCTTACTTATGGGATAAGTGGGATAAGATGCATATTTGAAAATGAGGTTGTTCCAAAAAGAATTCTAGATTACATATCCACACATCTTTCATGACACAGAAATTTAATAGAATGTTTTTACTTGGGTTAATTTAAGGGACTAGATCTGATAGACAGAGTGCCTGATTTACTATGGACGGAGGTTTATGACACTGTACAGGAGACAGGGCTCAAGACCATCCCCAAGAAAAAGAAATGCAAAAAAGCAAAATGGCTGTCTGAGGAGGCCTTACAAATAGCTGTGAAAAGAAAAGAAATGAAAAGCAAAGGAGAAAAGGAAAGATATTCCCATTTGAATGCAGAGTTCCAAAGAATAGCAGGGAGAGATAAGAAAGCCTTCCTCAGTGATCAATGCAAAGAAATAGAGGAAACCAATAGAATGGGAAAGACTAGAGATCTCTTTAAGAAAATTAGAGATACCAAAGGAACATTTCATGCAAAGATGGGCTCAATAAAGGACAGAAATGGTATGGACCTAACAGAAGCAGAAGATATTAAGAAGAGGTGGCTAGAATACACAGAAGAACTGTACAAAAAAGATCTTCATGACCCAGATAATCATGATGGTATGATCACTCACCTAGAGCCAGACATCCTGGAATGTGTAGTCAAGTGGGCCTTAGGAAGCATCACTATGAACAAAGCTAGTGGAGACGACAGAATTCCAGTTGAGCTATTTCAAATCCTAAAAGATGATGCTGTGAAAGTGCTGCACTCAATATGTCAGCAAATTTGGAAAACTCAGCAGTATCCACAGGACTGGAAAAGGTCAGTTTTCATTCCAATCCCAATGAAAGGAAATGCCAAAAAATGCTCAAACTACTGCACAACTGCCCTCTTCTCACACGCTAGTAAAGAAATGCTCAAAATTCTCCAAGCCAGGCTTCAGCAATATGTTAACCATGAACTTCCAGATGTTCAAGCTGGTTTTAGAAAAGGCAGAGGAACCAGAGATCAAACTGCCAACATCCGCTAGATCATCGAAAAAGCAAGAGAGTTCCAGAAAAACATATATTTCTGCTGTATTCACTATGCCAAAGCCTTTGATTGTGTGGATCACAACAAACTGGAAAATTCTGAAAGAGATAGGAATACCAGACCACCTGACCTGCCTCTTGAGAAACCTGTATGCAGGTCAGGAAGCAACAGTTAGAACTGGACATGGACCAACAGACTGGTTCCAAATAGGAAAAGGAGCATGTCAAGGCTGTATATTGTCACCCTGCTTATTTAACTTCTATGCAGATTAAGTCATGAGAAACGCTGGGCTGGAAGAAGCACAAGCTGGAATCAAGATTGCCAGGAGAAATATCAATAACCTCAGATATGCAGATGACACCACCCTTATGGCAGAAAGTGAAGAACTACAGAGCCTCTTGATGAAAGTGAAAGAGGAGAGTGAAAGAGTTGGCTTAAAGCTCAACATTCAGAAAACTAAGATCATGGCATCTGGTCCCATCACTTCATGGCAAATAGATGGGGAAACAGTGGAAACATGGCAAACTTTATTTTGGGGGGCTCCAAAATCACTGCAGATGGTGATTGCATCCATGAAATTAAAAGACGCTTGCAACTTGGAAGGAAAGTTATGACCAACCTAGACAGCATATGAAAAAGCAGAGACATTACTTTGTCAACAAAGGTCCAGCTAATCAAGGCTCTTGTTTTTCCAGTAGTCATGTATGGATGTGAGAGTTGGACTATAAAGAAAGCTGAGCACTGAAGAGTTGATGCTTTTGAGCTGTGGTGTTGGAGAAGACTCTTGAGAGTCCCTTGGACTGCAAGGAGATCCAACCAGTCCATCCTAAAGGAGATCAGTCCTGAATATTCATTGGAAGGACTGATGTTGAAGCTGAAGCTCCCAATACTTTGGTGCAAAGAGCTGACTCATTTGAAAAGACCCTGATGCTGGGAAAGATTGAGGGCAGGAGGAGAAGGGAATGACAGAGGATGAGATGGTTGGATGCCATCACCAACTCAATGGACATGAATTTGGTTAAACTCTGCGAGTTGGTGATGGACAGGGAGGCCTGGCGTGCTGCAGTTCATGGGGTCACAAAGAGTCTGACACTACTGAGCAACTGAACTGAACTGAACTTTGGTTAATTAATCTCATTTTACACATGCATTTTAAGGTAGAATTCTATGGTGGAAAACAAATTGTAAATTACATATGTCAATACATCCTTACCGTATAAGATTCAAGTAATACAGATAAAATTTTAAAAACCTCCACTCATTAATCAGTCTTAGTCTTCCTCCAGAGGTACTTACTAACTTGAATTGTAGCCTTCCAGAACCATATTATATAGATGTATACACAAATATTTATATGAATGAAGACATATGGTTTCATTTATGGGTTTAATGCCTTTATCTTTAAAAAAAAAAAACCCATAAATGTCATATAATGTATTCTTTTCCCCCTGCATATAAAAATATATGTTTTAAATAATTTTGCCAGACCACAGGACAGTATAGATTATTTCCAGTGTATCTGTACTCTACCTCATCTGAAACATTTAAATCTAATTTCAGGAGTCTTTTTTTCTTTCTTTTAAGTCTTGCTTAATCCTGGAAATATAATTTCAAGCAAGATAAGGAATTCGGCGGGAGCCTAGTACGTGTGGTGGTTTAGTCACTAAGTCGTGTCTGACTCTTGCGACCCCATGGACTGTAGCCTGCCTGTAGCTCTTCTGTCCATGGGATTCTCTGGGCAAGAATACTGGAGTGGGTTGCCATATCCTTCTCCTCTAGTACGTGGAGCCTCCTTCAACTAGGTTTAGGAAACAGTGTCCCGATTGCCAGGGAGGGATTTTTAGAGGCGGCATTTTCTATCAGAAATCATTAACTTACCATTCTCGATACTTCGAAGGGCAGGGATCCACTTTGGGATCTCCAAAAGCTCAACTGACCCCGGGCCCTCCTAAGTCACCCCTTCCTGGGGCCCTTTGCTGAACGGCGCCCCAGGAGCCAACCCAGGTCCTCTGGCCCACCTGCCGGCTTCTGCCCTCCGGGCCCCGCCCACCGTGCCCCGCCCTGTCGAGCCGAGCCGCTGCCCCTCCGGGCCCCGCCCCTCTCCGGGCCCCGCCCCTACCAGCTGCACGCCAGCAGACCACGCCCCTTCCCAGCCCCACCCCGCCCCGCCTACTGGGCCCGGCTCCCCTGGCACCAAGCCCCTTCTGTTTCGCTGCGGTCAAAGCCCCGAAGATCTCAGCACCCCGTGGCCGGCTGCATTTCGAACCCCCGAGACCCCGTCCAGCTTCGGAGGTGTGTCCACGTCATCCCCTTCCTTTCAAAAGGCCGCGACGCCTAAGACCGGGCTAACCAATGAGTTTCTGGGTATTAAAGTGGAAGGCTCAGGTTCCACGAAGGGGGCACTTTGGGGGGTCAGTGACCGAGGCTGCCTCGTCCTCTCGTCTGCCCACTATGAAGCAGAGGGCCGAGGGAGCGGGGGTGTGTTGGGCTCGGATAGGGACCAAGCTTGGCGGAGACTTCACAAGGCCTGCAGCCCAGGTGGCTTCTGTGGAGCCTCACGCCGACCGGCCTGAAGGATCCCTGCCTCCCCAAGGATGCCGAGGGTAGTGAATGAAAACCCTCCTCCCTGTGGTGGCGACCGTCCACCCCGCGCCGTGGTGGCTGGCAGTGCAGCTGGCCCTGGCGCTCGCCTCTTCCCGCGAGCAGCACCGGTTCTCCTCTTGGCCCTTGGAGGTGGGGGGTGGGGGTGGCCGGCCACCTACGCGGCTTCCTGCTGCCCGCTGGTGGGTACGGCTTTTTACGCACAGGGCCCTGCAGTGGATTTAAGGACTGGACTTCGAAACTAGCTTGCTTTGGTAGCTAATTTGGCGTCTGAAAATAACGCGAGTGCCTTAATTCCTTTGTTTTGCCACCTAAATATAGGTGGGACATTCATTCCTCTAAATCATGGTCGGGATTTAAATTTAATCTGCTTAGGTGCCCATCTTCCTAACTTCTAGTGAGGCAGAGTTATTCCTTGTGAGCATACATCTTGCAAGTTTGCTCTTACCAAACCTAAAATTGCTTTAGTTTCTAGCGTTCAATGCTTGTCTGCCTATCTCTGCTAGGCGGAGCTTTGTGTAAATTTAACTTTTTTCGTTATCATTTCTTGTTAAAATGGTGAGAGTAGTAGATACAAATATTGTCTGTCAGTGGTATCTGTTCAAGACCCAAAGTGACTGAGGTCACAGTGTATTATTCACGCTTTCGTACTCCCTTCATGTTAAGGTAAAGATGACCTTTTGGTTGTTTCTGACATACTCTAATATTGTGGAGACCTTCACCATGATGAGAAAACTGTTGTGTTATTCATTTCATAGGTCAAAGAACAGCTTATTTATAGTATAAATGAGGAACCAAGGCCTAAAGTGTTTTAATCAAATCAAATTAATCAAATCAGACAGTTAGCTGATGTTAAAATCAGGGTGCAGTCAAATTCTTTGAGCTCTAACTCTGACCTTTATAAACACTGGCTGGGTGAGTGAATCAATGAATGAAATAATTGGGTTTTTAAGAGCCCAGTATGGCATATGCCCGCCTCTCACGCTCAGGATCCTTAGGAACAACTAAGTATCATTTAAATGAGAGATTTAACATTTTCATAGCTAGGGGATGAGAGAGGGTAGGTTTTTTTGGAAATAGCCTATAAAGTCCTCACAGATTTCCATAATGGGAATTAATTAATTGAAATAAACAAAATTCTCAGTTTTATTTAATGTGATAATCACATTAGAATTTTGAAGCCTGTGGCTGGAAATTCCATTGCCAGAATGATTTGAGGGTCTGTAGTTATGTCTTTTTCATGGTTTGCTTTAGTCTTTTTGGACCTGATCTTGAATCTAGAAGTGCTTGAGAGTTATCTGATTTTAAACAGAGCAGATCAAGATATGCTGAGATATCTGAATGTTGAGAAAACCACCTTGTAAAAACACTACCTTAATATGTACACTCTACAACTTGTTTCTAGATTTGAGAATTTAACAATGGTCTCTGGCACTGGAATTTTTAGGCCTCTTAGTTTGGTTTGTATCCTAGTGTTCTTGTTTCTTCTTCTGTACGTATATGGATTTATTTGGCACTTTTAATTGGAATAACACAGAAGTATATATCAGAAAAACTAGGAGGAGGCAACTGGCTGGGAAATTCTCTTAAAGTGGTGATTGAATAACATAATCTCCAGTAGGGGTGTTGAAAGAGAAATAGCAGGCCAACATTAGGAGGATATTAATTTGACATTTTACTACCTTTCCACCCATACTGTTCACTTTATATTACACCTTCATTAGACCTTTAAAGTAATTTAAACCTTGTTTAATTACAGATTTTGGTCAGTAACTTTGACTGAATCTTAAGTTTATTGAGAAGTCAAAGGGCCTTTTAAAACTTAATGTCTTTTTTTTAAATGAAGTATTATACTTTTATAACTCAAAACCTGCAGAACCTTTTTTTAGATTTACCAGGATTTACAACTTCAAATCATTTCCATTTCTTTGGTGCTAATTTTAGTAATTTTTTCCCATTTCCTAGTGATTTCCTCATGGAGGGAGGGTTAGAATATAAAACCATTTGTATATATGCAGCTTTAAAGTAGCCTGTTGTCTGGCAGAAAACTCTTTGATATAAATCACAGCAAGCCCCTCTGTGACCCACCCCCTAGAGTAATGGAAATAAAAACAAAAATAAACAAATGGGACCTAATTAAACTTAAAAGCTTTTGCACAATGAAGGAAACTATAAGCAAGGTGAAAACAGCCCTCAGAATGGGAGAAAGTAATAGTAAATGAAACAACTGACAAATAATTAAGCTCCAAAATATATAAGCAGCTCAATACCAGAAAAATGAACAGCCCAATAAAAAACAGCAAAAGACCTAAACAGACATTTCTCCAAAGACATAAACACATGGAAAGATGCTCAAC
This sequence comes from Dama dama, assembly GCF_033118175.1. Classification (NCBI taxonomy): domain Eukaryota; kingdom Metazoa; phylum Chordata; class Mammalia; order Artiodactyla; family Cervidae; genus Dama; species Dama dama. The sequence goes on along the minus strand of NC_083692.1, from coordinate 18,727,238 downwards.
ATCACTCATTATTAGAGAAATGCAAATCAAAACCACAATGAGGTATCATCTCACTCCAGTCAGTATGGGCATCATCAAAAAGCCTACAAACAAATGCTGGAGAGGGTGTGGAGAAAAGGGAACCCTCTTATACTGTTGATGGGAATGCAAACTGGTACAGCCATTATGGTGAACAGTGTGGAGATTCCTTAAACAACTGGGAATAGAATTGCCATATGATCCAGCAATCCCACAGAATAAAAGAAATACATGTACCCTCAATGTTCATTTCAGCACTATTTACAATAGTGATATGGAAGCAACCTAGATGTCCATCAGCAGATGAATGGATAAACAAGTTGTGGTACACATACACAATGGAATCTGGAATACTACTCAGCTATAAAAAGGAATGCATTTGAATCAGTTCTAATGAGATGGATGTAACTAGAACCTATTATACAAAGTGAAGTCAAAAAGAGAAAAATAAATACTGTATATTAACATATATATATATATGTATGTGTATATATATATATATATATATGGAATTTAGAAAGAGGGTACTGGCAATCCTATATGCAGGAAAGCAAAGGAGACACAGATGTAAAGAACAGGCTTTTAGACTCAGTGGGAGAAGGCAAGGGTGGGATGATTTGAGACAACAGCATTGAAAAGGGATGGCCAGTGAAAGTTCAATGCACAAAGCAGGGCACCCAAAGCCGGTCCTCTGGGACAACCCAGAGGGATGGGGGTGGGGGGTGAGAGGGGTGGAGTGGGGTGGGGATGGGCTGGGGCGGCGGGGGGGGGACTGTTACAGGGAGGTTTAAAAGCTTTAAACTCTAAGCACCTACCTCACTCCAGATTCGCCTGAAACTACTTTCACAAGAGAAAAAGATATCTCCCCACCTCTCTACGAGGTTAAGCTCCCGAGCTCCCTAAGTCACTCTCAGCTGCGCTGCAGTTCCTGGGAAACGAGCGCCGCCGAGCCACCCGACTCCGGCGAACGCTCGCAAGGTCCCACAATGCCCCGCTCGCGCCACCGTGAGGGCGGAGAGACGAGACGGCTGCCCGTGTAGGGAATCCGAGGCGAGCTCCGAGAAGTGCGCATGCGCACTGACCCCGGCGGACCCTAGCAACCAGAGCAGTGACAGTAGCAACCGCCGGAATGGTAAGTACCCTCTAGGCCTCGCAGCCAAAGCTGCGAGTAGATTGAAAGTGGAAAAGGGTAACTGTGGAGGGTTGAGGGTGGGGGACGTCCTTGAACACCGGAAGGGAGCGAGTAGCGGATGCTTGCTCGGTGGATTCAGAGGCCTGGGGCGAAAGAGAAGCCCTGGCATTGGGTTGTCTGGGGGTGAGAGTGGCGCGGACAGAGAAGAGGCAGGGCAAAGAGCAGAAAATTCTCGAAAAAGAGCGGATTAGAGTGGGACAGGTGATGGAAGGAAGAGTGTGAATAAGGATGTCTTTTTAATATAAGTAATTTACCCCCCACTCCCAAGCGAGATGGAGGGTGGGGTTGGCTACGAGAGATTGTGTGTAACACCGATTGCTGTAATGTTTATAAACCTGAGATGTGCCCATGTTGCAACTCTGAACGACTCTCAGTTCAGTTGTTAGTAACATTGTAAAACCCTCTCTGATAGAACATATTAGGATAATGTTTCTCAAATTTAAGTATGCATAAGTATGATTTTGGAGTAAACTGGAGTGCTGATTATGAATTTTTAACATAAGTGGGGATTTTCAGAAATGTGCATTTCAAGTGACTCTAAAATTAGAGAACTCCCCCTGACACTTTGAGAAATATTGCTCTCTTAGGCTTGAAATCTGTCGGTGGTCCATGCAATCAGATCTCTTTGTGAAGTAATGATTTTACCTAGTGATGCTCCTCATTTCCTACTTAAATTGAGCACTGTCTTGCTTACATACTTGGTAGATCCAACTAGTAGTTTAGGTTGTTGGTTGGTTAAAGACCCAACCAAAGCTATTTAGCAAAGTATGTGATTGTCCTGCCTAATGGAAATATTTATTGTTGTTCAGTTGCTAAATCGTGTCCTACTTTTTGCAATCCCATGGATTGCAACAGGCCAGAATTCCCTGTCCTTCACTATCTCCGGAGTTTGCTCAAACTCATGTCCATTGAGTCCCTGATGCTATCTAACTGTCTTATCCTTTGCCACCTCCTTCTCCTTTTGTCTTCAATCTTTCCCAGCATCAGGGTCTTTTCCAATGAGAAATATTTATAAAGAATAAGTTTAACTAGTTTTCTGCTATAGAAGTGAGCAGAAATTGAACCCTGGAAATTCAAATGAGGAAAACATGCCTGCCCTCAGCCACCAGGTTAAATGCTGCTCTTAAAAGTAGTTTTCCTTCTACATTTCCTATTATATTCCACAGGCATTTAGCTGGGGAAAAAAAGGAAAGTTTAAAAATTCTGGAACATAGATTTATATTCAGGTGAAGAAATAACTGGCCCTAAATAATTCTGAAAGTAGGAACCATAAGAATTATTGAAAATCTTCAAATAGAGAATCAGAACTAGTAATTAAGTGAAGCTCACTGAAGCGGCAAGCATGTAGTTTTGGGGCCCTCTAGAAATACTGTCCCACATAGTTTTTTATTTAAGAAAATTAGCTTCTAGTGTCTTAAAAATGATCATATTTTACACCAAAATGCAGATTTCTGGCTTCTCTGAAAAATCAGAAATACCATATTTTACTATCAGACACATCTTTTTTTATATTTTTGTATTACTGAAATATGATGGTGTGATATAATTGGCAGCATATTTTCTTTCCTGATGGTACATAAAGTAAGGGTGTTACTTTCAATTAACAAGAGTTTTCATATTTGAAGAAATGTGATATTAGGGTAACTCTGGTCCCAAGTCCCACATGCCAGTGGTTTTCTAGAACCAAATAGTGGTTATCCTCTTTACATGGCCAGCTTTACCCATTAATGATGTCTATTGGTTATTTAGACATTTCAGGTTTTAACTCCTGCTACCTATAGGGGAACTAGTCACTTTATAGACCAGTTGATAGATAACTTGATTGCTTCCAACTTGAAAGTGTTCCTATAAGTGTCTTTTTTTGGATCCATCCATGGATTTCTCTAGGGCTTCCTTAGTGACTCAGTGGTAAAGAATCCACTTGCCAAAGCAGGAGACGTGGATTTGATCCTTGGGTTGGGAAGATCCCCTGGAGAAGGAAATGGCAATCCACTCCAGTATTCTTGCCTGGGAAATCCCAGGGACAGAGGAGCCTGGCAGGCTACAGTCCATGAGGTTGTAAAGAGTCAGACATGACTTAATAACTAAAGCAACAACAACAAGGATTTCCCTGGAAAATATACCCAGGAGTGAGATTGTGGGATCATAGGATCTCTGCATACTTAATTTCCCTAGGCACTGTCAGATTGGGCCCCAGAACAGCTATACTATTTCTTACTTCCTTCAGTGATGCATGAAAGTTTCTATTTCTCTACATTCTCACCAATTTTCTGACTTTTGCCTATATAAGGATGTATTTTAGTATTCCATTGTTTTACTGCATTTCTCTGATTTTCAGTGAGTTCAAATATCCCATTGTTAATCATCATCTGGATTTCAGTTTCTATAAATTTCTGTATTTATTTTTTGCCAACTTTTCCCTTTTTTAAATTTGGTTTTTAATTTCATGAGTTCCTTGTATATTCTAGATATTAGTCCTTTGTTGGTTTTATTTTGAAAATATCTCTCAATTTTTCTAACCTGTCAACAGTGTTCTGCATTTGCTGTACTCCATCTATTCTAGTATTTATTAGTTTATTCTATTGCATTTTCTACACAGATGATCATCTACACATAGTTTTATTTTTTAGTGTAATATTGATAAAGATCTTTTGTACCATGTTAAACAGTAGCAGTGGTAGGAAATAGGCATCCTTGATGTGTCTGGGATCTTAAAGAGAATACTTTTTTGTTTTCTATTGAAGTATAGTTGATTTACAGTGTTGTTTTCTGGTATATAGCAAAGTGATTCAGTTACACATATTTATGTATATTTATATATATTCTTTTTCATTATAGTTTCTTTCAAGACATTGAATATAGTTCCCAGTGCTAAACAGGGACCTTGTTGTTTATCTATTTTATAAATAGTAGCATGTATATGTTGTTCCCAAATTCCTAATTTATCCCTCCTCCATTTTTTCCCTTTGGTGACCATAAGTTTGTTTTCTATGTCTATGAGTCTACCTCTGTTTTGTAAATAAGTTAATTTGTAACTTTTTTTTAGATTCCACATGTAAGTGATATCATATGATATTTGTCTTTCTCTGTCTAGCTTACTTCACTTAGTATGATAATCTCTAGGTCCATCCATATGGCTGCAAATGGCATTATTTCATTCTTTTATGGCTGAGTAGTATTCTATTGGGAGAAGGCAATGGCACCCCACTCTAGTACTCTTGCCTGGAAAATCCCATGGATGGAGGAGCCTGGTAGGCTGCAGTCCATGGGGTCGCTAAGAGTTGGGCACGACTGAGCGACTTCACTTTCACTTTTCACTTTCATGTATTGGAGAAGGAAATGGCCACCCACTCCAGTATTCTTGCCTGGAGAATCCCAGGGATGGGGGAACCTGGTGGGCTGCCATCTATGGGGTCGCAGAGTCGGACACGACTGAAGTGAAGCAGCTGCCGCAGCAGTATTCCATTATACATATATATGTACCACATCTTCTTTATTCATTCATCTGTCAATGGACATTTAGCCTTGTCTTGGCTATTGTAAAATTGTGCTTCAGTGAACACTGGAATGTATATATCTTTTCAAATTATGGTTTTCTCCAGATATATGCCCAGGTTAGGACTGCTGGATCATATATAGTATTTCTCTTTCTAGTTTTTTTAAGGAACTTCCATTCTATTTTCTGTACTGGCTGCACCAATTTACATTCCCACCTAAAGGGCAGGAGTGTTCTCTTTTCTCCAAATCATTGCCAACATTTATTATCTGTGGACTTAAATTAAAAATTTTTTTTTTGTTGACGTATAGTTGATGATTTTGAAATTATGGTGCTGGAGAAGACTCTTAAGAGTCTCTTGCATTTCGAGGACATCAAACTAGTCAATCCTAAAGGAAATCAACCCTGAATATTCATTGGAAGGACTGTTGCTGAAGCTCCAGTACTCTGGCCACCTGATATGAAGAGCCAACTCATTGGAAAAGACCCTGATGCTGGGAAAGATTGAAGGCAAAACAAACTCCAAGAGATAGTGGATGACAGAGGAGCCAGGCATGCTGCAGTCTGGGGTCACAAAGAGTCAGACACAGCTTAGCAATTGAGTAACAATGACAACAACAACAACATAGTTAATATACAGTGTTGTGTTAGTTTCAGGTGACCGCAAAGTGAATCAGTATAGACTTTTTAATAATGGCTGTTCTGACTCGTGTGAGATGATACCTCATTGTAGTTTTGATTTGCATTTCTCTATTAATTAGTGATGTTGAACATCTTTCGTGTGCCTATTGGCCATCTGTATGTCTTCTTTGGAGAAATGTCTGTTTAGGTTTTCTGCTCATTTTTTCAGTGGGTTGTTTGTTTGTTTTTTTACCATACCATGCAGCATGTGGGATCCTGTTTCCCAGCCACGGATTGAACCTATGCCCCCTGTAGTGGAAGCCTGGAGTCTTAACTGCTGGACCACCAGAGAAGTCCCTGAGTTTTTTTTGTTGTTGTTACTGAGTTATATGAGCTGTTTGTATATTTTGGAAATTAAGCCCTTCATCGATCACATCATTTACAAATATTTTCTTCCAGCCCACAGGTTGTTTTGTTTATGGTGGTTTTGCTGTGCAAAACTTTTGAGTTTGATTAGGTCCCATCTGTCTATTTTTGCTTTTATTTCTATTACCTTTTTTGCCTATGTTGTCTTCTAGGAGTTTGAGGATACTTTAATGTTACCTTCTCAATTTGGCCCACCTTGACCACCTTATTTAAAATAAATATCCACCATACACATATACACACATCCTGATACTCTTTACTGAGCTCAGCTTTTTCTTTTTCCTTAGTAATTATCACCTTCTAATGTACTGTATATGACTTATCTATTTATTTATTATATCAGTTACCATTGGTCTCCCAGCAATAGATGTAGATTCCCATAAGGCAGGTATCTCTGTTTTGTTCATTGATACATCTGAAGCAAGTGCAACAATGTTTGGTATATAGGAGGTAATCAGTGAATATTTGCTCAAATGAATGAATTTCTTTATTCATTAAGCTGGTATTGGTTAGAGCTTTTTGATATATGCATGCGTGAGTGCTAAGTTGCTTCAGTCGTATCCGACCCTCTACGACCTATGGACTGTAGCCTGCTAGGCTCCTCTGTCCGTGGGATTCTCCAGGCAAAAATACTGGAGTGGGTTGCCATTTCCTTCTCCATTTTGATATATAACTTTTATCAAATAAGGAATTTTGCTTTAATCCTTAGTTAAAAGCTTTTAATATCAGAGGTAGAACTTTATCAACTGCTCTTTCTGCACTTACTGAAATAAGTGTAATTTCCCCCTTTTAATCCATTTATAAATGGTTTACATTTGTAATAAATTTTTCTGTTGTTAAACAATCTTTATGCCCCTGGCATAAGCCATTTTTGATCATGATCATTATACACCATTGGCTTTGGAAATCTAATATTGTGCATCTAAGATTTTTCAAATCTGTTTTGAGAAGTAAAGAGGGCCCTTTATCTGGTTATGGCATCAAAATTATTCTAGTCTCATAAAATAAGTTGGCAGCTTTGCCTCTTTTTCTTTCTGGTTTCTGAAACAACTTGCATAACAAGGAATATCTGCTCCTTGAAAGGTTGGTAGAACTTATTTGTAATTTATCTAGATTTGGGGCTTTAGGGGGGGAGGGTATGGGTAAATCTCTTTGATTATATTTTTAATTTTCAAATAGTTATTGGTCTATTCATATTTCCTGATTCTTTTTGTGAGTTTTGGCATTTTTGTTTTTTTCTAGAAATGTATACTTCAGGTTTTCAAACTTATTGCCGTCTATTTGCTTATAATATTTTATTTTAAAAATCTCTGTGGTATCTGTCATCTCTCCTTGTTTATTCTGTATTTTTAATTTGTATATCTCTCTGTTTTGCTCAGTTAGGCTTGCCAGAAACTTAAGAACCAGCTTTTCGTTTTGTTCATCTTTTTTCCTCTCATTCTGTTTTTCATTGATTTCTTCCTTTCTATTTCCTTCTACCTTCATGATGTACTTTTCCAAATATTTTGAATGCTTAATTTGTTTTCTATCTCTTGCTTTCTCTTATTTTTTAAAATTTATTTTATTGGAGTATAGTTGATTTGCAGTGTTGTGTTTACTCCTGCTAAACAGCAAAGTGATTCAGTTATACATATATATATATATATATTCCTTTTCATATTATTTTCCATTATGGTTTATCACAGAATATTGAATAGGGTTCCCTGTTCTCTTATTTTTAAATTAATGTATTTTAAGCATAAGTTTCCTTTTAAGTGTTATATTCCTCAAATTTTTACATTCTTTGTCTTTAATTGTATTATTTTACTTAAATTAATAGTTTTATTTTTAACTTGTGTTGTTTATTAGTGCATCTTTACTTCAGAGACATAATTCCTTTTGTTATTGTTTAGGGTTATCTCTTTTATAAAATAAGCTCCAGCAATGATTCAAAGGATGTCTTCCTTTTCTTACCTTTAAAGTTTTTAATATCATATTAAATTGAATCTAAGATACTATTGATTATAAGGTGCAGCATTATTTTATCTTCTTCTAAGAAAGAAAATTAATGTTGTTGTACACCAGGAACCAACACAACCTTGTAAAGCAATTATCTTCCAATTAAAAAATAAGAAAAATAAGAAGTTGGAATTAAACTGTGACATAATTTCCTATCACTTAGAAATTTTATTTTGTATTTATTGACGGAGTTATTTTAAATGTGTTTAGGCATATAGATTTTTATCATGCTAAAATTTTTATCATTTTTATTTTTTGATAAACATAAAAGTGAATTTATATGGTATGTATATTAAACAATATGGTTAATATTTTTCTGAATCTTCATCAGTGCTACCTGGCTGCAGCAATTATAAATTTTTCCTGGTTGTAAGATGTATCTAAACTTCAAAGATATTAAAATGTAAAGGAAGATATAAATCTTAGAATAATGAAATAAGTTATATTTTAATATCAGTGTTGACAGCTCTGTTGTTTGTAAATCACGTCAGAGTAAAGCATATGACATGATCCATCATGGTTTCCTTAATTTCTCTGAGAGGTGTTTAAGTATTTCTGATTTTAGGAAATTAAAACATTCTCTTTTTCATATAAAGTCTCAAAAAATGAAATCTTTTTAATGGCAGATGCCAGGGCTAATAATTGTTACATGAAAATTGAGTCAACAAATCACACCAATAAAGATAATCTTGTTGTTTTTTTTTTCTCTTTTTAAGGCGAAAGCAACAACAATCAAAGAAGCCCTAGCCAGATGGGTGAGTTTATGAGTTTTTACTACTAGAAACCGTATTAGGATAATTTTTGGACAGTTATTTAAATCTGACCATTCAATACAGGGGATCTTTTGGTACTGCAAGTGTTTTGTTATCTTGATGGTGTTAGTGGATACATGAGCCTACACAGGTGATAAAATTAGATAGACTTAATACACACATGCAAACACATTCACACTCATGTACAAATGAGTACAACTGGGAAAATCTGATTAAAATTAGTGGATTGTATCAATATCAATATCTTGGTTGTGATACTATAATCTTGAAAAATGTTACCATTAGGGAAAACTGGGCAAAGTGTATAAAGGCTCTCTCTGTATTATTTCTTATAACCGCACATGACTCTTCAAATATCTCAATAAAAATTTCAGTTAAAAAGTCTGACCATGGGAAAATTTAAATCTGGAAAGGCTAATTTGTCTGTTACTGCGATAGCTGGAATCTCCATGTTCTTTTTCAACTTTGTCATTATTAAACCACATATCATTTTTAGGTAATAGAGTGATATGTGCTGTGGCTTATCTAGGTTTTAAATAAATGATGGTTTTAGTCTCTTAGAGGTTAGAACAGAGACAGTCAATGTGAACAAATGAAAATCATACATAGACAAATGAAAAAATCTCAAATAAAAATTCTAAGATGATACTCAACATAACTGATCATCAGAGAAATGCAAATCAAAACCCCAAAGAGATATCACCTTATACCTGTTAAAATGGCTGTCATCAAAAATATGAGAGAAAAGTGTTGGTGAGGATGTGGAAGAAAGGGAACCCTTTTGCACTTTGGTGGGAATGTAAGTTGGTATAGTGTTATGATGGAGTGGTTAATATAAACACTGTGGAGATTCCTCAAAAATTAAAAGTAGAACTACCATATGATCCAGGAGTCCCACTTCTGGATGTGTATCTGAAGGAAATGAAATCACTAACTCAAAGAGGTACCTTTATCCCCAGGTTCATTGCAGCATTATTCAGAATAGCCAAGATATGAAAACAACCTAAATGGCCATCAGTAGATGAATGGATAAAGAAAATATATATTTGTATACAATAGAATATTACTCAGCCATAAAAAGAAAGAAAGTCCTGCCTTTTGTGACAACGTGGAAGGACCTTGAATGCATTATGCTAAATGATGTAGTCAGATAGGTAAAGACAATTTGAGGTTTTTTAATTTGTGATCTCACTTATATGTGAAATCTAAAGAAGCCAACTCATAGAAACCGATTATAATGGTGGTTACCAAAGTTGAGGAATGGAAGAAATGGGGAAAAGTTGGTCAAAGCGTAGAAGCTTTCAGTTATAAGACCAATACGTTCTGGAAATCTGTGTACAGCATAGTTAATAATACTGTATTATATATTTGAAAGTTGCTAAGAGAGTAACCTTAAATGTTCTCAACACACAAAAAATTGATTGTATGAGGTGCTGGATGTGTTAACCTTATTCTGGTAATCATCTTGCAATATATACATATATCAAAGTATCACATTGCATACCTTAAACATAAATAATGTTGTATGTCAATTATATCTCAATAAATCTGTAAAAGTAGTGTTAATTTTGTACTGAAATATTGAATCACTGTGTTGTACACCAGGAACTAACATAGCACTGTAAGTCAATTATGTTTCAACAAACAGACAAATTCGTAGAAAAAGACACTAGATTTGTGGCAACCAGAGGCAAGGGGTAGGAGTAGGGGAAATTGGATGAAGATAGTCATTAGGTACAAACTTCCAGTTACAAGATAAGTAAGTACTAGGGATGCAGTGTACAAAATGGTTAATGTAATTAACATTGGTCACATCACGTCATGGCAAATAGATGGGGGAAAGTGGAAACAGTGACAGATTTTATTTTCTTGGGCTCCAAAATCACTTTGGACAGTGATTGTAACCTTGAAATTAAAAGACGCTTGCTCCTTGGAAGAAAAGCTATGACAAACCTAGACAGCGTATGAAAAACTGGAGACATCCCTTTGCCAACAAAGGTCCATATAGTCAAAGCTATGGTTTTTCCAGTAGTCATGTATGGATGTGAGAGTTGGACCGTAAAGAAGGCTGAATACCAAAGAATTGATGCTTTTGAACTGTGGTGCTGAAGTAGATGCTTGAGAATCCCTTGGACTGCAAGGAGATCCAACCAGTCAGTCCTAAAGGAAATCAACCTTCCTATTCATTGGAAGGATGATGCTGAAGCTGAAGCTCCAATATTTTGGCCACCTGATGCGAAGAGCTGACTCACTGGAAAAACCCTGATGCTGGGAAAGATTGAGGGCAAGAGGAGAAGAGGGCGACACAGGATGAGATCGTTGGATGGCATCACTGACTCAGTGCACGTGAATTTGAGCAAACTCCAGGAGATGGTGAAGGACAGGGAAGCCTGGCAAGCTGTAGTCCATGGGGTGGCAAAGAGCTGGACAGAATGTATCAACTGAAGAGCAACAACCCTGCAGTATGTTATATATGAAAGTTAAGAGAGTAAGTCCCAAGAGTTTTCATCACAAGGAAAAAAAATTATTTCTTTTATTTTGTATCTACTTGAGATGATGGATGTTCACTAAACTTACTGTGGTCATCATTTCATGATTATGTAAGTCAAATCAGTATGTTATATGTCTTAAACTTATTCAGTGCTGCATATCAATTATATCTGGAAAAATACATAAGATACATTTTTTAAAAGCACATAGTAATGTTAGGAAATGGCATTGTAAAAAATGTGCATTAAATTTAAACAAATATTTTGAATATAAAATTCTATAAAGTTTGAATGTTTGTATTTCAGCATTATGGATAGAATTTCCAGAGAGTATAGAGATGGCCCTCAATTTCTATCCCCAGTGATAGCTTACTTGACCAGTGTTATCAGTTTTTTATATAATAATGTATCTTTGCTTTTGTAACTGGGTTTTAAATAAAAAGTCTTTCAAGAAACTTGGTGTCTATGTAAAATAGACAAAGTATCTAGGATAATGAAATATTTGAATTCCTGTTTTTAGTGCTTATAAGTTTCTTTATACCCTAATTGCAATTTAAAAATTCCTTTCTGTTTAGCTAGTGAAAAATCTGTTTTGTTTCATTAAAAAAGTATGGAGTAGCTTAGTACTCAATACAGTTTCCTTGAAGCAGATTTTAGGATAATGTAATAATATTTATATTAACAAGTGGTTAATAACACTTGGTTTATAATAACAAGTGGTTGGCTATTTGGTTTGGTTTGTACGTTTTATTTCTAGATTATATTATGGCCGTAAGTCATTTTTTTTTCTTTTGGCCATAAATATTTAACTTTAAGATTATTTGAAGATATCATACTCATTCTTACTCTCATTAACACAACATTTATTAAAGATGTCAGTCTCCCACCTCCTAACCTATGGCACACAAAAAATACTGAGTGGATATGCATTAGATGTCTTTCAACTGATTATATATTTTCTATTATTGATGTTGTAATTTGATTTAAAAAAAAAATCTCTTTTGTGTCTTATATCACACTAGTTATAGAAAACATGAGTTTGAGCACGTTCCGGGAGATAGTGAAGGACAGGGAAACCTGAGTGCTGCAGTTCATGGGGACACAAAGGGTCAGACACAACTTAGCAACTAAACAACAACAATAGAAAACATAGGAAAGCAAAAAAAAATGGTCCCTGAGCTGCAGTATCTTCTTGTTTTGTTGGAGAGATAGAACTAAGTATTGAGGTACTTAGGAAATATTATTAGGCAGCATATCCTGGTAATTGAAATTTAAATTGTATTAGATACTAAAATTAAACTGTAACACAGAATGTAGTAGTAAATTATTGTAGAACAAATAAATTTGACCTTAGCTTTGTCATAAAGAGAATACCTTCCCAAATTCTTGGTATTTGGTGGTTGTAACTCAGACTAAATTGTATATAGGAACAGAAAGATGAGATGACAAAAACAGCTGGTCTTATAGATCTAAATCTGATACTTAAGAAAAGTTTGTTTGGGGACAAGGAATCCTTCCCAGGAAAATGTTTTTGTTATTGGGTTTTATTTTTGTTTGTTAATTGACAGACTCTTAAAAGATTTAAAAAACTACAGAAATAAAATTTATTTTCTTTCCTCTTTCCCGTTTGGCTGAGACCTCACAGGGAATTACCTGAATCAGCCATGTATAAGCTAGTTATCAGGTTCAGTAAGTACATGTTGTCAGTAAGTGTTCTGTCAAGAGTGTACAGAATTACTGAATTTTAATAGCTATTTTGAAATAAATATTGAAAAGCCTTGAGAAAATCTGGCCTTTTTAGTTCCACATTATAATCTGGGATTATTTTCTTCCACATTAATTTTTACTATAGGAAGAGAAAACCAGCCAGAAGCCATCTGAAGCCAGAGAGATAAAGCTGTATGCCCAGATCCCCCCTATAGAGAAGATGGATGCATCCTTGTCCACACTTTCTAATTGCGAGTAAGCGCTTGTCTTTTTTCATCCTTTCTAGTATTGCTGTTAAGTTTCCCTTCCTTTTCTAAATACACAGACTAAAAAAATTTATTTATTTTCTTGGTCTTCATTTCCCTTCCTCCCTCTCTTCCTTCCTTCCTGTGATTCTCCCTTTGGCAAAGCCAAACATAAAAGATTATTGGTTTATAGGGTCGTTAATAGAGTAATCCTAAACTATCCTGTATCTTTTTTTTTTTAACAGTATGATCTTTTTTTTTTTTTGGTTGTGCTGGGTCATTGTTGCAATGCACGGGCTTAATTGCCCCGTGATTCTTAGTTCCCCAACCAAGGATCGCATCTGTGTCCCCTGCATTAGAAGGTGGATTCTTTACCCAGATTTCCTTGTCTCTTAGGAGAAGCTAAATAACACAGTAAAACTATTTCTCTGTCGTAAAATCTAGTAGTTTCTCTTGTAAATTATCCATCAAAGTCAATACTATACTTGCTCAGAAGCATAAAAGTTACCGCTTTTTAAAAATTTCTCAAATTATGAAAATATATTGTAAAACATCTAGAAAATATTAATAACACAAAGAAAAGGAAATACCAACCAAAATTGCACCAGTTTTTGAGTACCAAGGTTAGCATTTTTTAAAATTTCATTTTATTATTATTATTATTGGTTGCTCCGCACGGCATATAAGATCTTAGTTCCCTGACCAGGGATCGAACCCATGCAATGGAAGCATGAAGTCTTAACTACTGGACCACCAGGGAAGTCCTAGCATTCTCATGTTAGAGCCTTCTAATTTTTTTTTTCCTCATTGGCACTAAATTACACTTACTTATAATCTTATTTTCCCAAGACTTTAAGTATTATATCTATGTTTATTATTTTAACTGATTTCCTGAATATTCTACATGCTTTTTAGCAGGGTTCAGTGACTAATTTGAGGCAATTATACCATGACACCTTGTAACCATGCTCTTAAGCTGCAGTGTCTTGTCAGGGCTATAGAATGTTATAGAATCACTTGTTATAGAATATTGGAAAATCCTATATTTTCCTAAGTGTGGTTCCCTGACTACCTACATAAGAACCTCCTTGTGCAGCAGATAAGCCCCACTTTAAATTTATAGAAGAATCTACTGATGAAACTAGGTATCTGTATTTACAGTAAGCAATCTAAATGTCTCATAAGCACATATTTGTGAATGCATGCATTAGACTAATGTCTATCTTTGGAATTAAAGGGAAAAGCAAACGTAATTTCGTTATTGTATGCAGCTTGTCCTTTGTGATGAGAACACAGAACATTAAAATCTACCTTAAAAAAAAATCCACCTTAAATGTGTTTTCGGCTTCAAAATCATGATTTCAAAGAGCATTATTTCAAAGTGGTCAAATGTCTTTTTATCAAACCTTGAGAAGGTTCTATACCTCATACTAAAGTACCCTAGAAACTGCTTAAGGGTCATCCTGTTCATATTTTTGCTGACAATCTTTGAGCAGGTTGCCTATACAACAATTACAGAATTATTCCCCAACTGTATTCCTGCTTTTCCACTCCATTTTTCACTTTCACTGGTAATTCTTGGGAGTGGGGAATGACTAGAAAATACACACATATGACCAATAATTTACAGTGTACAGTAATTGCTTTTACTGTTTTAAGCAAAAAAAAAAAAAGAAGAATTCCTCTTCAAATCAAATCAGAAGGATAAGATCACATGTTCTAGGGTCAGTTTTGAGGAGTTTTAAATTTGGATCTGCTACTTTCTGGCTGTGTAATAGAAGGCAAATTGCTTAACATCTTTGTGTCTCAGTTTCCTCATTTATAAAATATGGTTACTAATATGTAGTTCATAGGATCATTCTGATGGTTAAAATAGTTAATACATGTAAAGTATTTAGAAGAATACTAGGCACATATGAAGCGTTCAATAAAATTAGCTTTTATTATATTCTTTGCATGAAGTTTACTAAGATTTTAAACATTTTTGTCAAGAGAAGATTAATAGTGTGTAATTATGCTCCCTTTAAAATTTTGTTTTTATACAATTAAAGTATATATAGGGAAAAAATATATATAAACTGGTGAAAGTATCTCTGGGGGAATGTCTGGGGTGGTTAGGATTACGTGACTTTTTATAATATACATATCATGGACGTTTTCCAAAGTTGGTATGTATGGCCCAATCTTGTTTGTTTTAGTGGAAACATAGTATTTTGTTATCTGTATTCCTCAGCTGACGGGTGTTTATAAATTTTTTTCCCATTTTTTGGCTATTATAATAATACAGTAAATAGTTTAATTCATATATATTTGGCTTTAGTATTTCCATAGGATATGTTCCTATAAATGAATTACTGGGTCAAAGAAAATATGCATTTAAAAAATTTAATAGAAAACACCAAATTGTCCACAAAAAGGTTTTTTTAATTTTATACAGTAAATGTTTATTAACTTTTGTAATCAGGGAAAAAAGTATGAAGATTTCAAAATGAAAGAATACATGCATGCAAAGAATACATTCTGAGAAGGGAAAAAAGGATTCAGTGTGAAAAGGAAATGTCAGAGCACTTGAGGAATAATTTCTATTATACTATTAACTTTTTTTCTTATTAATTCAAGTATTCTTTTTTTACTCTTTTAGGAAGCTTTCACTGTCTACAAACTGCATTGAAAAAATTGCAAACCTGAATGGCTTAAGTAAGTGATCCACAGTAACAGATGGCTCTAGGGTTTTTTTAGTTATTTGGAATAAACATTCCAGAGACACTGCATGATCCTAGAAGCTGGCACCTGTTTCAACCACAGTAATTGTCAGATGATAGAAAGAATATATAAACTATGTGTCTTGTTTGACTATCCAAAGAAAATTAGTGATAACATGAAACCTGAATAGTTTAAAGACATTTTAAAGCTTGTAGAGTTAGAACTGAAATATCTTAACTAGAAAAATCAAGTTTTTATTATCTGTTTTTGTCCAGATTTCTCTTATGTTTCATATTTGTTCTATTTAAAATTTTGTTCCTCATATCCTTGTTTTTCCTATGCTCCTTGTCTTTTTTAGTGGCATTGACTCCTTCCCAGTTGTCAAGGTTCCTTATGCAAGTTGCCTCTAGGCTGCAAACACTTGGTGGCTGAAAGCTTCAGAAATTTATTCCCTCACAATTCTAGAGGCCAGAAGTCTGAAATCAATTTCACTGAGCCAATATCAATGTTCTAAGAGGGCTACAGTTTCTCTGGAGGCTTTAGGGGAGAATCTTTTCCTTGCCTTTTCTGGGTTCTAATGACTGCCACATTCCTTGGCTTGTGACTGTGTCACTCCAGTATCTGCCTCTGTGATCATATTTCCTTCTACTGTTTTGTCTCCGTCATATCTTTTTCTGTCACCGTCTTATAAGGACACACATGATTGCATTTAGGAAACACTTGGATAATCAAGGTTATTTTCCCCATCTTTAGATTCCTAACTTACTCTTATCTGTAAAATATTTTTTCCCATATATGGTAACATTCACATCCAGGGATTAGGATGTAGGTATCTTTTGGTGAGCCATCATTTATCTTATAATATTTCCCCTTTATTTCCCTCAAGCCCTACATCCAGGTTCATCACTGAGTCCTGTTAAATTTATTCTTTGAAAGAGCTCTCAAATAATTTGTTGCATTTCCATTTCCAGGAGCTACAGCTTTAATTTAGACCCTCGTCATTTTCCCCTTTCATCTTTTTCAAACTTTTTTTAACACTTCCCACAATAAGAAATACAGTTGCATTAATAACTCAGTACATACGTTCATAGGGCTTCCCAGGTGGCTCAGTGGTAAAGAATCTGTCCGCCAGTGCAGGAGACGTGACTTTAATCTCTGGGTTGAGAAGATCCACTGGAGGAGAAAATGGCAACCCCCTCCAGTATTGGCTGGAAAATCCCATGGACACAGGAGCCTGGTGGGCTACAGTCCATGGAGTAGCAAAGAGTCAGACACGACTTAGAGACTGTGCATGTACACACATGAATATACATGTCAAATATACACATATGAACTGGATTAAAATGTGTAAAACAGTATTTACCCTGATAGCATCGATTCCATTATTAAAAAATTATTAGTGTGAGTTCATGTTTTTTTAAATGTTTGTCACAGTCCACTAAGGTTTCTTCTGTTTGTTGTATTGGAGTATAGTTGATTCACAATGTTATGTTACTTTCAGATGTACTGCAAAATGATTCAGTTACACATGTGCACATATTCATTCTCTTTTAGATTCTTTTCTCATGTAGGTTGTCAGAGGATATTGAGTAGATTTTCCTGTTATTAGTATATAGTAGGTCCTTGCTGACAACCCATTAAGTTGATTTCACATGATCCACAATTTGAAAAAACACTGCCTTATAACTTTTGTGATAGCCACCCAGTTGATCTCCTTGTCTCCTATCTTTCTGCTCTTCAGTTGACCTTCAGCACTGACACCAGAGTTTTCTTTGTGAAAATATTGTTCTATTTATCATTCCTCCAGACCAGAGACCTTTAATGACTCCCCTTTGCCTAGTAAAGACCAAATGCCTTAAGGTTGCATTCAGAGTCATTTAAAAGTTTGTAACATCCTCTTTACACCCAAACATGTCATTCTTTTTTTATGACTTTGTACACTTGTTAATGCAGTGCTTTTCATTGAGAACAGCCCCTTCCTGTAACAGGAAAACCCTACAAGAAATAAAATTAACATTAAGAATGCAAAGTTTAAATGTTATTTAGAGGAAGATCTCTAAAGACTTCTGATTTCTGTCATCATAATTACTCTTTCTTGGAAACATTTATAACAGTCTACCTTGGATTATAATCCAGAAAGTGAAGAGGAACTAAAGAGCCTCTTGATGAAGCTGAAAGAGGAGAGTGAAAAAGCTGGCTTGAAACTCAACATTCAAAAAACAAAGTTCATGGTATCTGGTCCTATCACTTCATGTCAAATAGATGGGGTAAATGTGGAAATAGTGTCAGATTTCATTTTCTTGGGCTCCAGTATCAATGTGGATGGTGACTGCAGCCATGAAATCAAAAGACACTTGTTCCTTGAAAAAAAGCTATGACAAACCTAGACAGTGTATTAAAAAGCAGAGACATCACTTTACTGACAAAGATCCATATAGTCAAAGCTATGGTTTTTCTAGTAGTCATGTATGGATGTGAGAGTTGGACCATAAAGAAGATTGAGTGCCAAAGAATTGATGCTTTTGAACTGTGGTGTTGGAGAAGACTCTTGAGAGTCCCTTGGACTGCAAGGAGATCAAACCAGTCCATCCTAAAGGAAATCAACCCTGAATATTCATTGGAAGGACTGGTGCTGAAGCTGAAGCTCCAGTACTTTGGCCACCTAATGCATAGAACTGACTCATTGGAAAAGACCCTGATACTGGGAAAGATTGAGGGCAGGAGGAGAAGGGGTTGACAGAGGATGAGATGGTTGGATGCCATCACAACTCAATGGACATGAGTTTGAGCAGACTCAGGGAGATAGTGAAGGACAGGGAAGCCTTGCATGCTGCAGTTCATGGTCGCAAAGAGTCAGACAGGACTTAGCAACTAAACAACAGCTTCATATATTTATTTTGAAGATTAAATGAGTCAGTGTGTATAAAGTGCTTAGAATAGTGCCTGGTGCATATAAATGCTCAAGAAATAGTAGCTGTTATTATAGTTAGGAATATGTTCTGTCTCTTTAGATAATGAGTCCCTTAGGGCAAGCACCATATTTTATTAATCTTTTAATCTTTTATTCCTAATCTCCGTCTCCCCCTGCCCCTGCCTTGTACCTTACTCAAAGTTACATTCAGTATTTATATAGTGCTGGAGAGGAAGTATTTACTATTAGAGTTGTATTTAAAATGATTCAGTCTATTCCAGTTTTCACTGACTCATTAAACAATTTGAGATATTTGATTTTCTTCTCTTTCGGTTTCTTTGCAATTGAAATAACTTGCTTACATGAGGCTAAATTGATAACATTTATCAGTATGAACAACATGCTTTTCTTTCATAAAAACATGACTATGACATATGAAATTGGGTAAACTTCTATAAAGGGCTGGTAACTCTTACTCTCTTTGATCACTTGGTAGTGACTCTCAGGAAAATCACATTAAAAAGAGTTACAGAAATTCAGTGGAAAAGAGTACCTTCATCAATTATTGATGTCTAATAATAGACATGGAAAGAGAGAGGATAGGCATTTGTATCATGTATTTGTTATACTGGACACATCTCATTTTAGTTCTGCTTGTAACAAATGGTATTTCTGCAGTCTACAGAGAATACACTTTGTCTGTGACTATGAAGCAAAATGAAGCCAACTGATCCGTATAAAATACTGAATATATGACTCTAGCTTGCCTCCTACCCCTTTCCTTTCATGAGCACTATGTCTTACCTATTATGCTAATATGAGAAGATCGGAAATAAACAAGTATTGCTATTTAACAGGGGGGTTTTAAGGCAGATTAACCCTAACTGTTGTGATGAGAAAATGGTATGACATGATTATGTTCAAACTGTGGCTAAAAAGCTGTACAATATAAATGATACTCTCATTTAAAGATTAGAAAGTAAATATTGTTGTTAAAACAGTATACTCCTTCAGTTTACTAAGTGAATAAATATAACTTTATGATAATGTTTTGATTTTCCTCAAGACCTAAAAACTGTTTTCCATATAGTGGCATTCTACTTATGCAGCATATAAAAATATGGAAAATATGTAATTGTGTAATGTTAGAACAGTTAATCTATTGACTTTGATATCATAATTTACCTCCCTGGACAGCAATAAATAAGATCCTTTTAGCCCTCTCATTGCCATTTCATTTTTTAAAAAGAGTTGTATATATTAAGCTAGATATTATCTTTGAAAGATCTGCATGTATCTGTTATCTCTGATCTGAGGTCATTTCTCAATTCTTATCTTAGTTGACCTAAGTGCATTTTGACATGATTTCTGTATTGGGTTTCTAGGATAATGTACCCTTTTGATTTCCTCCTGCCTTTCTGGCTGCTTCCTCCCAGTCTCATGTTCTCAAATTTTTTTAATGTTGGGGTATTCCTGGCCTCAGTTCTTGGATCTTTTTTCTGTCTTTACCTACTCCACATTCTCATCCAGTTCATGGCTTTACCATCTGTATGCTGATGGTTCCCAAATTTATAGCTCAAGTCCATACATCTCCTCTGAACTCCAGGCTTACACATTCAGTTGCCCAACATTTCCACTGAATGTCTCCTAGACATTTCATACTTAACAGGTTCAAAACTGAGTCCTGCTATCCTTACCCAGCCTTTGTTAACCCAGCTTCTTGTGTGTCTGTATCAGGCAGTGACAACTGCATTCTTCTAGCTGCTCATACCAAATTCCTTGGTAATTTCTTGACTCCTCTGTCATATCCCCTATAAGGCCTGTTTTTTGTTTTTTTTTTTTTTCTAATTTTATCTCCTATTACTCTCCTCTCATTCTCTCAGCCAGGTTGTGTTTTGTGAATACTTCTGTTATGGTCCTGCTTTGAAGCCTTTGCAGCTGAAGTTCCCTCTGCATGTCTTCCCTCCAGATAGCCTCATGTCTAGCTGCTTCACTTCCTTTGAATCTTTACTTTGAAGTCACCTTCTATCTAACATGTTGGGTGCTTCTACCCCCTGCTGTTTCATTCTTTTTGCCTGCTTTTCTTTCTGCTTTACACTGTCACTATCTAATACACTTAATTGTTTTGCTTAATGTCTGCCAGAAATTATCTCCATGACAAGCAAGAATTTGAATCTGTATTATTCACTGTTATATTGGAAGCACTTATAGCTATGCCTGGCACATAGTAGATGCTCAATAATTATGTATTGAATGAATAACTTTTTGAATAAGGATTTTATTCTACATTAAATAGAAAAAGATAGTGTTTTTCCATATTAAGAAGCTTTAAAGAAAATCGATTATGTGATTTTCTTATATATTTAATTTCCACATATTTATAGTTATATATAAAGTATATTAGTTTGCTAGGGCTGCCATAACAAATCCCACAGACTGGATGACTTACACAACAGAAATTTATTTTCTCATAGTTTACAGGTTAGAAGTCCAAAATCAAGGTGTAGGTACAATTGATTTCTTCTGAAGCCTCTCTCCTCAGCTTGTGTGTAGCCGTCTTTTCCCTTTGTCTTTGTTTCTGTCTGTGTCCTCATCTTCTCTCTTGTAAGGGCACCAGTCATACTGGATTTTACCTAAAATGTCGTCTTACTTTAATTGCCCCTTTAAAGTTTCTATTAACAAATAGAGTCACATTCTGAGGTACTGGGGGTTAGGACCTCAACATATGGATTCGTAGGGGACAATTCAGCCTATAACATGGGTTTTATTTCAACTATTTTGGAAGAATTAGATTGCTTTTAAAATATTAATACCTTGTTCTGAAAACTAAATGTTTCTCATAAGATAATTTGAAAATTTTACTAAATTAAATAAATTAAAACCAAAACTTATATAACTGTATATGCCTGATACCTATACACACATACATCATTTATTGTGTACTTACTATGGATTTGGCATTATGCTGAATATTTTAGACAATTATCTCATTTAGTCCTTATATTCCTATAAGATGGAGTCTATACTTCCTCATTTTACATAAAAGAAAACTGAGATTCCAAGAGGTTTGGTTACTTCCTTGGAGAGCTTGGATTGGATTTTGTTCTTAACCATTGAATTATGGATGTTATAGAACAGTGTTAACCAATAGAATTATCTGTATTGTCCCAATATAGTTCCCACTAGCCATTTATAGCTATTAAGTTCTTGAAATGTGGTTAATGTGACTGAGAAACTGAATTTATGTATAATTTTAATTAAATTAATATGGTCCTATCACTTTATGGCAAATAGATGGGTAAAAAGTGGATACAGTGTCAGATTTCATTTTCTTGGGCTCCAAAATCATTGCAGATGGTGGATGCAGTCATGAAATTAAAAGACACTTGCTCCTGGGAAGAAAAGCTATAACAAACCTAGACAGTGTATCAAAAAGCAGAGACATCACTTTGCTGACAAAGATCCATATAGTCAAAGCTCTGGTTTTTCCAGTGGTCATGTGTGGATGTGAGAGTTGGACCATAAAGAAGGCTGAGCACCAAAGAATTGATGCTTTTGAACTGTGGTGCTGGAGAAGACTCTTGAGCATCCCTTGGACAGCAAGGAGATCAAACCAGTCAATCCTAAAGGAAATCAACCCTGGATATTCATTGGAAGGACTAATGCTGAGGCTGAAGCTCTAATATTTTGACTACCTGATGCAAATAGCTGACTCATTGGAAAAGACCCTGATGCTGGGAAAGATTGAGGGCAAAAGGAGAAGAGAGCAACACAGAATGAGATGGTTGGATGGCATCACTGACTCAATGGACATGAGTTTGGGCAAGCTCAGGGAGATAGCGAAGGACAGGGAAGCCTGGAGTATTGCCTGGGGTTGCAAAGAGTCGGACTCGACTTAGTGACTGTTTCATTGTGGTTAGTAACTACCATATTGGATAGCAGAGTTATAAAAGTTTAAGTTGTGAAGGTTAAATGTATAACTTATGCATAAGTGATCACAGTAGATTTTTAGGACAGAAGTGAGATTGCATGTTTTACTAGAAATCTTTTAATTTTGAAAAATAATATGTGTGTATGGTGTTATGCAAATAAGTTCAGAAGAAGCTAAATTAAAAATATCTTCCTCTGCCCATAGACTGACTCTCAGTTCCTCCCCCAAACCAACCACTGTTTCTACTTTTTTTTCTTCCAGAAATAACCTTATAAATAGACAAAAGAAACACCCTTTTAAAAAACACAAATAGACTTCTTTTTAAACCAAATTGCAATCTAATTATTCTAAAAAAATAAAACAAAAGATTTTTAAAATAGTAATTCACTTGATTTCACTTCTAATCTTTTGTGGAGTGGTGTGGGGACTATACATGGGAATGTTTTCTATTTTCTAGTATAAGTCCTCATACTATAAGAGATTTGAAATGTATATGCTCCCAAATTTAAAGTTCAAACCTCCTTTCTCTTATTTTATCTGTGTAATATTTCTTACTAGCCAGTAATTTAAAACCATGCATTTCAAATAGCTAAACATTTAAAATTTAATACTGATGTGATGTGCAATTGTAGAGTTTACCTTAGTGTAGGTCAATGTTATTTCCTACTTGATTACCACTTTTTATTAGTACAGCCTTTCTTATTACATAAGGATATTTATTATATAAAGGTATTAAAGCTTTATTATATTAGATTTATAACAATTGTGTGATATGATTCTAATAAAGCAAAATTGCTTTCTTTCCTCTACAGAAAACTTGAGAATATTGTCTTTAGGAAGAAACAACATAAAGAACTTAAATGGTCTGGTAGGTTGTTATTTACTACTTAAAAAAGGATACACTCTTTTTCTTGAGTATATAAGTAATACTTGTCTGTTGCATAAACTTTTCAAAATAGAAAAGCAAATATAAAAAGTACCTATATAAAAAAATACCTATATAAAGAAGATGTGGCACATATATGCAATGAAATAATATTCAGCCATAAAAAAGAACGAATTTGAGTCAGTTCTAGTGAGGTGGATGAGCCTAGAGCCTATTATACAGAGTGAAGTAAGTCAGAGAAAACCACATTTAGAATATTATTATATGGAATCTAGAAAAATGGTATTAATGAACCTATTTGCAGGGAAGGAATGGAGATGCAGATGTAGAGAATGGATTTGTAGACAGTGAGAGAAAGAAAGAGTGGGATGAATGGAGAAAGCAGCATCAGCATATATACAGTGCCTTGTGTAAAAGAGAGCTGGTAAGAAGTTGCTGTCTAACACAGGGAGCCCAGTCTGGTGCTCTGTGATGACCTCAGGGGTGGGATGGGAGAAGGGGAGGGAGGCTCAGTAGGGAGGGGATATGTATATAATTATGGCTGATTTGCGTTGCTGTGTGGCAGAAACCAATAGAACATTGTAAAAATTTTAAAAAAAGAAAGAAAAATTACTCTTTGTAAACAGGGCTATTCAGAGGTAAATCGAAGGGTTATGTGCTGTTCACTTTCAGCAAACAAACTTCATCTATTCAGTCTTTAAAAGGAAGCATTACCTAATAAGCCAACTTCCAAAGAGCAGCTTTGAAACTGCTCCCATTTGCAAGCACTGAGATTATTGACAGTAAAACTGAAATCCTGTGGGCTGGTTTTAAAAAAAAAGTACCCATAAACCACTGCTAACATTTTGATTGACAGACATCTTTCTTACCTTTTTTTTCTTTGCTTTGGTGAGAATGTAGAAAATGAAATCATACTATACATTTTGTTTTGCATCTCTTTTTTTTTTTTTACTCAATATACAAAGATAATGTTTCCATGTCATTCATTCATTCAGCAAATCCATACAGTATATTTCCTGAATGCCTTTTAGCCAGGCACTTTTCTAGGCACTAGAGATACAGCAGAATATAAAATAAAGTCCTTGTTCTCATTGAACTTACATCATAGTGGAGGGAGACAGACTAGAAAATAATTGTATAATAATATATCAAGTGGTGGTGAATGCAGTGAAGAAAAATGAGGCATATAAGAGAACGTGGATTGATGGGAAGTCCTCTCTGAAAGTGAGAATGTAGGCTTATAGAGCTGACCAAGGGACCAGCACTCCAGACTAGAGAGGGAGAGCAAGTGCAAATGTCCTGAAACTGAAGCTGCTTGGCTACTTGAGTAAGAGCAAAAATGTTGAATGAGGAAGAACTGCCCTCATTGAAGTCGACAGAGCCAAGAACCAGCCCTTATAGGACATGATAAGATTTTAAATTTTTTCCCAAGTGGCTTGCAAAGCCATTGGAAGTTTTTGATCAGAGGATATTAAGTTTTTAAAATAATTTGCAACCATATTCTTTTTTAATGACAGCATAATATTCTATTTTATTGGGATACCATAATTTATTTAAATAAGTTACTCATTATTCATAATCAATGCTATTATGAGTCTCCTTTTAGTTATATTATTGCATACATCTATGAATAATTCCTTGGATAAATTCCTTGAAATGGAATTGCAGGGTCAAAAGGTATGAATTTCTTTTAAGGCTTTTGTGACATATTATCAAGTTACCCTGTGGAAAGTTGGTACCAATTTATACCACCACCAGTAATGTAAGAGTGTTCCCATTTCTCCTTACCAAACGTGGGTTTGTTAAAATTTTTGACAGTATATTTTATTTGCATATTTATTGGCCATCTCAATTTCCTTGCAAAGAGGTTGAAATGAAAGAATATTGTAAAACTAGGCAAATTCAGAAAAGATGAATTTCTTTTTCTTGTATATGTTCCCCCAAAGACAATAACTTTTAAAAAGTGCATATTGTTAAATACGTCATAAAAACTCTGAAATATTTTGTAACTCTGGTCTCCTGTTCCCCCACCCACCTCAGTAAGTCTAGCTTATGCTTCATCAGAGTCATTGAGGTTGAAACTGTTTTGCTTCTGAAACTGGTATACTACAGAATAGTAACTGCCCATGACCAGACAGGCCACAATGGCCACCACCGTTCCACCCCTTTACAGAAACAGCCAAAACACCTGAATAGGAGTCAGTGTTCAGAGGAGCAATTTTGGCATTATCTTGAATTATCTGGTAATATCCCCACATCTGCATGTCTGCTTACCCACATAAATTCATAAAATGCTTAGAAATTCTTAGAGATTACATTCTGAATTTAATAAAAGGAAGTTTTTTCCCCAGTAGATGAATAGCAAGTAGATGAATTGTTCACTTTCTAGCTAGATATAATTTATAAAATCCTCAGTTCAGTTCAGTCACTCAGTCATGTCCGACTCTTTGTGACCCCATGAACCGCAGCACTATAAAATTTCAGAATTTATTATACTTGAGGCTAAACATTACTTTGAATTTTCTATAAAGGAAGAATTCGCAAATAAATACACCCCCAAATTTTTAGGACCAATACGATAGATGCTGGATGTTTCCCTAGGTATTTACTGAACACTAACTAGATTTTTAAGTATTGATATGGTGTATAAGTTCTCCCATGAAATGTAATATATACCTAGAAACCAATAAGAAGTGGTAAATATAGGATTAAAGGCATGAATGGAGATATTAATCTAGCTGAAGCATCACTTAGATTTCTTAACTTTCTGTAAACTGCTATCAGTAAACCCCAACAGTTGCTTTTTCCCCCTCAGTTTGTGTGTGTGTGTGTGTGTACATATACCAAAAACAACATTTAATGCATCCCACAGCTTTCTACTTATGCACAGACTGAAGAAAAATAAGTCTGCATATGGATACAGATGCTGGACTTCAGACAGGTTCACATACTAACTGATTTATTCATCTAGACACATTAGCCTCATAGCATGATTTGAATAGCTGCCTCAGTAACTTACAAATAACTATTCTAATATATGAAATATGGAATGTTAAATTGAAGGAAGGGAGTCTATATAAGACTACTTAGAACTATTTGTTGTTGTTGGATTTCCACATTACTGGCTCCTTAACTTTCACACTTCAGTTCAGATGTCACTTCCTCAGAAGAGACCCAACTATCCTATCCTAAAACAAAACTCTAATCAATAACTCTTACCACTGTTAATTTTTCCCGTTTTTCTTATTTGTTTATTCTCTCTCCCTCTCTCTATCTCTCCTTCTCTTTCTGTCTGTGTCACACACCAATCCTGATAAGTGTATCAGTTTTGTTCAGCAGCACCTACACTGGTGCTTGATACATGTAGTAGGCACTCTGTAAATAGTTATTGTGACTCCAAATATTTTATTACTACTTACAAAAACTATTAGGTTAAATTTTAAATTCTAAGAGTAATACATGTAATTATAAAAAACAAATCAAGCAACTCATAAATAAATGAAATACACTGTGAAAGTCTTTCCTCTTTCTACCTTAGCTCCATGAATAACGGAAATAATATTTGTATACTTCAAATTTTTTTCTGTGTAGAAACAGATATCTGTGTATGTGTATGTGCATGCAAGTGTGAGTGTGTGTATGTTATATTTGTACTGATAATATATTGTGCATATTTTTCCTGCTTTTTTAAATCAGGAATAGCCTTCCATGTAAAAACAGGTAGATTTAATGCATTCTTTTCCATAGCTGTTGTTTTCTACTTTATCAGTATATACGGCAATGTGTTTAACTATTCCAATACAGCTGAGCATGTAGAGTATTTCCATGTATTTTATTGAGGAAGGGGGTCTTTCTCTCTTTTTTATTTTTTTACTATTACATATCATACTGTAGTGAGCATCTTTTTACATATATCCTTTAGCAATTGTTTGAATATTTAGATAAGCTAGATTCCTAAAAATAGAAAAGCTGAGGTTATTTCTGTGCATTTAAATTTTGACAAGTACTTCAGATTGCTCCCATGGTGTTTATGCCAGTCTCCACTTCCCATCAGTGTTATAAAAATGAGGATTACCCCCTCCACCCTCAATATCCCTGAGTATTATCCATATTTTTAATATTTGCCAATATGTTAGAAACAATATATTGTTTTAATCTGTATGATTTTGAACATCTTTTTATATATTTATTTGTTATGTATGTTTCCTCTTTTGGAAATTGACCTAACATATTTTTTACCCAGTTTCTGCTTTTATCTTTTTCTTCTTAAATTCTAGGCACTCTCCAATATTCCTAATAATTATCCAGTATTGATAATTATGTAGCAGACTCTTTACATGCATTATCTGACTTGAAACTCATAAATAAATAATATCCTCATTTTAAGATAAAAAATCCTCAATCTTCATTTTCAGATAAGAAACTGAGGCTCAGATAGTTATGTAAAGTGTCCAAGTATAGTGAACAGGCACTGTTAAACCCTGTTGCTGGGATAAGTAGTCTGCCAATAGTTATCGCAGTCTTCAATGTGTATTTACTTTGTCCCAACTATTCTCTATGAGTAAAAGAGTAAATTCAGCAAATTGGCTATTTGGAGAATTGATCAAGTTGGCTATGTGAAAACTGACCAAGAGTCCTCACCCGCATATGTAAAATGACACTAAATAAGTGGAAGAACCCTAGAATTGAGCCTAAGTTTTCTAATTAGTATTTAATCGCTATTTTTCTCTGCTGCCTCACACATTCTAAACTGGAGATAATGAGATGGATGGGGACTCAGTGCAATGAAAATGTATGTAACAAAGTTTAAATTATCTGAAGACTGATGCTATATATGATATACTAGTTAGATCCTTTGAGAGAAGGTATCAGAATTTACCTGAGGGAGGCTGGTTAAATCATGAAGTTCTAATATAAACTAATTTAGTTCTAATAAAGTGCTGGAATGGACTGATTTAAAAGTTTTACTTTGAAACTGTTGTTTCTTCTACTTAGAAAGTTGAAGTTAAGATAAACTGTGGGCCTTGGGATGACACACAGAACTAACTCAGGCCACTCCATTCTCAGCTTTTCCCCTTGGTTCCATCTGTATGGAAAATGCATTTGTGATCTTTATCCAGAGTACATTTATTCTCTTTATAGTTTTTGAAGTGACAGGTACCAGAACACAGACCTGGGTCCTACATTCTAGACATTACCATGCAGATGTAGGTGAATTCTTTTGGGTTAAGAGGGGATTGAGGGAGTATCCTGGCAGTTCAGGGTTAAGGCTCCACTCTGTCACTGCAGAGTGCACAGGTTCAATCCCTGGTTAGGGAACTAAGATCCTGCATGCTCAGCCAAAAAAAAAAAAAGAGTACTTTGAACGTTGAATTGATTCTGCCTAGTAGTTTTTGTTTTTTAAGCAACAAATAATCATTATATTTTGTCTTTTGTATATGAAAGAAAAGGTTTTGTGCTACCATTGATTGTATCTAGCATTTAAGAGTCAGTATGATACAATCTTTATATTGTAATGATGGGTTTTGAGTTTTATACATCAAAAAAAAGAAAGAGAGAGAGATGAATTGATGGATAGGTAGCAGGAGGGATAAATGGACAGATATGTGATAGGAAAAGATAGTAAAATGTTACAGTAGAAACTGGGTAGTGGATATATGGATATTTATGATAATATTCTTTCAACATTTTTACGTTTGAAAGTTTTCATAACAAATATTAGGAAAAAAAAAAAAAAAACACCCTGAAATTTAGACCTGGGTCTACTTTTTTTCTTTTTTTGCTGCACCCTGCGACATGTGAGACCTTAGTCTCATAAGCTGCACCCTCTGCCCTGAAGGCATAGATTGTAACCACTGGACCACCAGGGAAGTCTCCTAGGTCTACTGTCTAATAGCATTGTTGGGAATTCCCTGGTGGTCCAGTGGTGAGGACTCTGAGCTTTCACTGCTGTGGGCCCAAGTTCCATCCCTGGTTGGAGAACCAAGATCCCACAAGCTACGTGGTGTGGTCAAAAACAAAATAGCGTTGTGATCTTAGAAAAAGCCCTTAATCTACGCTAGAAATTAAATAACATGATTTTCCTATTTTAAATTAGGATCAAATAATACCATGTATAGGGAAGTAATTTGAAAAGTATATTGTTTAATAAAAGTGATAAAATAGTACTGTTATTCCCCCTCTTGATGATTTCAGTAGCTATTCTTAGCTCACATTAGTTTGGAGAAAGGAAGAAAATGTTTTACATGGCTTTCTTAATGAGAAAAAACTCCCATACAGTCTTCAGCTCTCCTGTCAGTGGACAGGAGGGTCTCAGTTCTCTCTGAAGGCCACTGTCTTTATATTTTTATATAAAAAAATAAGCTTGTAAATCAAATTGCTTTCTTTTTCAGGAAGCAGTAGGGGACACATTAGAAGAACTGTGGATCTCCTACAATTTTATTGAGAAGTTGAAAGGGATCCATGTAATGAAGAAACTGAAGATTCTCTACATGTCTAATAACCTGGTGAAAGACTGGGGTGAGGCTGGCTTTTTGCTAATCTTCTACCTCATGTTTATAGAAAATAGCCCAGTAGGGAACATGATACAATTGAGAACATTTCTTTCTCAGCACAGAGGGAAATAGCTATATGAGTTCCTATATTTCATCTAAACACTTGACATTTACATTTAAATGGTTACTTAGAAATGATTGTAAGGTCCTGGTCCTATTAATCATGAAAATAAATTTCAATTATTGTCCAAAGGCTAAAAGGAATCAGCTTAGTAATTCTTAGGTGGAAGACTTATTTAACATGTAATTGCTTTTCTTTTTTGTTGTACACCATCCATTTAGCATTTTAAAGCCCTGCTGTGTGCCTTGAGCCATGCCAAGCTCTTGAGATACATAATTGAATAGGACGCTATCCCTGCCCTCAAGGAGTTCACAGCTTAGTGGGCAAGATTAGTTTATGAGTTAATAATTCAAAAACTATATGTTACGTTCTACAGTAGAGGCTTGAATGTACTTAAGGCTTTAAGTATTCAGAGATGAAGGGATGGACAGAGACAAAAGCAGTCTAATTTAGCTGATACTGATGCAGTACAGTATAGAGAAGACCTCCCACTGGAGGTTGATTGGTTGATTCTGAACCTCATTTCTTCTTTGTATCCCATCCTTAGGCTAACACAAAGGTAGAAGAGGTATGTCACCTTTTCTGTAATGTCTTCAGAGAATGGCTTCCTATGGTATAATTTCCCCTACTTCCTTCAAAATCTTAACAAGTTGTTCTGAATAGTCACAAACTGAGAGCTAGTGATATTGGAATTCAGCCCCTAAAATCATAATGGTAAAACTTGCCATTTTAATATGTAATGTATTCTTTGTCCTTGCAGCTGAATTTGTGAAGCTGGCAGAACTGCCATGCCTAGAAGACCTGGTGTTTGTAGGCAATCCCTTGGAAGAGAAACATTCTGCTGAGGGGAACTGGATTGAAGAGGCAACCAAGAGAGTGCCCAAACTGAAAAAGCTAGATGGTGAGTGACTGTGGGCCAGCTTGGAAATATTTTCTGGGTATAAGAATTGAATTTGTAGCACGGAATCATGAAAAGCAGCAAAACTGAAGAAAATGATAGGTTATCTCTCTTCTCCAAGGCCATTTCTGTCCATAGGAAATTTTATGATCCCAGTTTGGGCCAGAATGAGATGAAAAACTTCTAGGATCATCCCTAAACCAAAAGCTTATGAGAAATCTGGGTTTATTCTCAAGTCCCAAAGATATTATATTGCTAAATAATTAGACATAAATGGTAAACAGTTGCTTTTTCACAATTGGATCAAAATTGTAGTGTTTTCTCTCCTCCTCCTCCTCCCTAATTTTAGTTCCCCAATACCTAAAATTAGAGAAGGAAATGGCAACCCACTCCAGTATTCTTGCCTGGAAATTTCCATGGACAGAGGAGCCTGGCAGGCTACAGTCCATGGGGTTACAAAGCATTGGACACAACTGAGCAACTGAGCACACGCACTCAATACCTAAGATTGGTGACAATGTCAAGAAAAATCCTTGACTGATTGGGTTCAAGTCCCAGTTCCACCACTTATTAGCGTTTTTGTCATGGGTTCAAGTCCCAGTTCTACCACTTAATAGCTTTTTTGTCATTGTGCTGGTTAATAATTCATCTTACCAAACTTTGTCATCTAAAAACTAGAAATGATAAAAGTCACAGAACTCTCTGGGTCATTCCTCCTCCCAGTGGTGCTATCAGGAAGCCATTCATGCAGTATGTTCCCTTTTTTCCCTCTGGTTACTTATCAAAGGGTAAAATAACAAAAACTGCAGACTGCCTCTTGTAGGAGGTATAGGAATAAACATGAAGAGGCAAACAGGTTTCTTAGAAACTGGTGATGTTCTAGTTCTTAAATTGGATGATGGGTATATAAAAATTGGTTCTGTTATTCTTTAAATTATTTATATTGTACCTATATGAAAGAATGCTCATAATTTAAAATAAAATAGCAGAAAAGAGAGGGTATATTAGAATCTTGGACTTCAGCCTTTTTGTGTTCAACTTTGGTTGGACTCCAAAACTATTTGAAATCATTTGTCTTCCTTTCTGATTGTGCACAGAAAGTGAATCCCTTCCATTAAGAATAGAAAAGAATCTCTTATGTAGACCCTGAATAGACCATGCCACATTTAGCCTTTTGGACCAAGTATTGACTTCAGGCCAGTATGAAGAGCCCCTGGAAGAATGACCTTGATCTACCTTAAAC
The DNA here is from genome assembly GCF_033118175.1 of Dama dama. NCBI lineage: Eukaryota > Metazoa > Chordata > Mammalia > Artiodactyla > Cervidae > Dama > Dama dama. Next base: position 18,695,086 of record NC_083692.1, on the reverse strand, counting down.
CAGTGAGATAGAACATACATGGCCACAGCTGCTAACGAGCCTATTTTTGTTCCTCTTCAGTTGCTTGTAAGAAAAATTGAGAGATGTTAAAGAGCTAAAATGAAAAAGACAGACTATACCAAATGTTAGTAGAAAATGGAGCAACTAGAACTCTCATAACCTGCTGGATGGCAACATAACTTGGTATAACTTTGGAAAATTAGCATTATCTGCAAAAGCACTACATACACACCCCTTATGACCCAGCAAATTTTCTCCTAGTTACATACCCAAAAGAAAAGAGTGTGGATGTTTACCAAAAGGCGTGTATGACAATGCTTATAGCACCACTATTTTAATAACTGTAAATTGGAAACAACTCAAATGCCCCCCAACAATAGATAAATAAATTATGACATATTCGTACAATGGAACATTAAACAACAATGAGAATGAATGAACTATAACTTCACACAATGTACATGAATGATACAAACATATTGCTGAGCAAAAGAAGCCAAACACAGAGTGTATGCAATATCATTCTATTCATAACCAGTTTCAAAATCAGGCAAAATAATCTATGGTGTTAGACATTAGGATAGAATATACCTTTTGTTGGGGGACAGTGACTAGGAGGGGGCTTGAGGAAGTTTGGGAGATTCTGATAATGTTCTCTTCCTAATCTGGGTGCTGGTTACCAGATATGTCCATGTTGGGTACATTTATCAATCTGCATACTTGCAATTTGTGTGCTTTGTATGTGTATTTCAACAAGACATTCACTAGCCTCCACAACAGATGCTGTGGGAAGTACAGAGAGAGAAACTCTGCTCATGACCATAAAGAAGAATCACACAGGAGGCGGCACTGGGGTTGGTTCTTAATTAAAGCTTGGGCTTAGATGGGAGGCCATTCCACAGTGGAGGAACTTTGTTAACCAAGAGTCCAGAGGTGTAGTGGTTTGCAAGATGAGTTTGGGAGACAGTTGAGTTGATCAGTTTATTTGGAGTGGAGGGTGACTGATTGAAGAGGTAAGACACAATAGTTGACTAAGGTCAAATTATGGGCATGCTTCAAATGCCAGAGCTCAGAAATGGGTTGCCCAGTGAGAGCCTGAAGATGTATTTTGTTTTCTGTTCCTTGGTTCTTTTTTTTTTTTCCAATTTATCCTCAGTGTTTAATATCTGGGGGAGTAACATGGAAATTCAGATTCTGGCAATACTGGGATTGCATATTTTATTGTGAAAAATGAGTATTTCTTTCTATTTAACATACAAAGTTTTTCTTGTGTATAGGACCTTATTTTTCTGCCTGGTACCTGTAGGTGTTTTTATTTGCAGCTCTTCATTTGGAGAACTGAATATTTATAATTACCTAATCAGCTTGGAAATTCTTCTTCGAGGTTTTTTGGATAACTTTAAATTTAAAAGATTATTTTATGATATCATTTTATTATGGCACACTTCACAACATCCTCAGGTTTACAGAAAAAATATTTTCATCTAGAATTTCACAATCTCTTGAGAATGACCAGAAATAATTTTCTTTTTAATTCTAGGTACCCCAGTAATTAAAGAAGATGAGGAAGAAGATAACTAACACTACATTTTCCACTTTGTGTTAACTTATTTAAATGTCATAAGAACAATAGATAAGTTTTGTATAGTTGTTTATTTTAAAGATTCTGTGTGGGGCAAATGGTTCTTAAAACACACCTCTCATTCCTGTCTTTTATTCTCTTAAACCTATTCAGTATATCTCCCCCACAACACCACCAACCTTATATATTCCAGTTCTCTTTTTAGAAACTATACATTTTCAGTTTTTGTCTTCAGTCCCAGTTACATACTGTGTGGCCTCATCTACTGAAACCTTTATAGACCAGTCATTTTTAATAACAAAAGAAATGTGTTGCTTTATTCAGTTTGTTTAGATTTTTTTTAGGCCAGGCATTTAAATATAAATACTTAACTATTGAATCTGTAGGCCATCTTTCCTGAAGGTCCATCTCTTTATGACTCAGAAGCACAAATATGTCATGCCTTTGGTTTGGGAAGAGTTCCTCTTAGAAATACAGCAGCAGCCCTAAAATCAAGACACCAAAGTCGAATTGGAAAAGTTAGGGCGTAAAAAGGAAAAATTAGTACCTTGGAGGCCTTATAAGCACATGTTCTATTTACTTATTTTTTGTTCCACAAGTGTGTGCATTGTCAACTGGAATTTACGTTGTGTTGACCTGCATGTCCACTCAAGTCCTGTACACAATCAGCCAATTGTTCTGTGATCCAGGTCAGTGGTTAAATGACTGTCATGATCACTCCTTTGACCAATACTTTGGCCTTATTACACATGTGGACCTGATCTTAGGCACACTTTTTTGGTTTATAGTTCCTTATTTGTTCGATAAGGAAATGTATAAAGCAGTAGTTATATTTGAATTGCTAGCTTAAATGTTGGCCATTCATATTTTTTAAAATTTGCCCTAATAACTTTGGTCTGTTGACTGTCACATTGAGAGAAGTAATTGTTGTAAAGGTAAAGAACTTAAAAGACTGGATTTGGTATCTTTCAATAAGTCAAATTTAGTATTTCAAAGTATATTTTTAGAAATGTTTAAGTTAAACAGCTCTAAAAATAAATTATGTAAATGGTTGTGGAAGGAAAAGAGATGTTTCATTATGGAATCCCAGGCATATGGCAATATTTTTAAGGATTGCCTCTTCTGTGAAGGATACTAGGTGATTTAACCTCAGAACTGCAAAGCAATAGCTGGATGCAGAGTTTAGAATTTATCATAGAAGAAAAATTGTTTTTGGAAAATGCAAGATATGGTAGTCAGTAATCCAGATGAAGTCCATAGTAGGCCATGACTGAGTCACTGATAGATTGCAAAAAAGAAGTCGAGGCCCTCTGCCAAATTGTGCCTAAAGTCCCTCAACCAGAGACTATTAATGGTTGCTATTAATATTTCCCCATTTACTTGTGTAAAACCAGTCAAAGAAACAAAAGTAGTCCTGGCTTTCAGAAGTTTTCAGCTATTTTAGTAGGAACTACATGACTTCTCTGAATCACTCTGATAAAAAGGGACCACTGCTTTGACAATCAATTCTAAATAAAAGTCTAGTACTTTTTTAGCTTCCTTATGCTCTTCCGTAGTTTGATAGGAAGAAATCTTTGCTCTGACTGGCTTGTACGTTCAGAGCCTTTGAGTATTTTTTTCCAAACCATAGGCAATGAGAATTACCCTTGGTGATATTTAAGGCCCGTAAACTAAGAGGGAAGACGATCTTCTTTTCTTGTACTTTGCACTTCATCTAGTAGGTAAGTTTGAAGCCATATTGCTATGCATGGATGTATTTTCAAAAGTTTTGCTGGAAATGAATATAATAGGGAATGAATGAATGACTTCATATTGAATTTATTTATAAAATGGCTTACACTGTTAATGATTGATTTTTTTGAATTCTGTAGTATAGGAACTAATTTTCTGTTTCTCCTTTTTAAAAAAAATTTTTTTAATTGGAGGATAATTGCTTTATCTCCTTGTTTCTTAATGTCTTTTAATCACTGGTAGTTCTCAGAGAAGTGTAAGGTGCTTTTCTGTGTTCATTTCACACACAATTTATAATTCAGTTTCACTCAACAAATATTTGAATGACTTCTGTGCATCCTTTTCTTAGAATTAGAGCCAGAATTCTTGTCATTAGAAAATGAAAGATAAGGTATATGAAGAAGTTCAGAATATTCTTTCAAATAATTCTTTATGTCATCCTTTACTGCTGCAAATTTAGCTGACAGTAAATGCCTTTGGTTTATGCTTCTAGGATTAGATATTTGACCTACTTGAAATGGATTCTGTGTTCCTTGTTTAAAGCGTAATGCCATTTTAGTGGATCATTCAATTTCTCCTATTCCTGTAGTGATGGAATCAGTGAAAGTGAAAAGTGAAGGTCACTCAGTTGTGTCTGACTCTTTGTGATCCTGTGGACTGTAGACCGCCAGGCTCCTCTGTCCCTGGAGTTCTCCAGGCCAGAATACTGGAGTGGGTAGCTGTTCCCTTCTCCAGGGGATCTTCCTGACCCAGGGATTGAACCAGGGTCTCCTGCATTGCAGGCAGATTCTTTACCAGCTGAGCTACCAGGGAATCAGTACAGTATTTTTTCACAGGAAATTTTATTACAGCCTACCGAGGAATTTAGCTTTCCTGTGTTCCCTAACTCTTAAGCTTATGTTTGTATTACCTAGTCAGGTTTTGAAAGATTTTTGTGTTCCTTTAAACCAGAGTTTCTCAACCTGGCACTATGAATATTTTACGCTGGATGGTGTTGCAGGGTATGGCTGTTCCTTGTAGTATGGGATGTTTAGCAGCATCTCTGGCTCTTACACACTAGATGCCAGTAGAACACCGTCCCCAGTTGTGACAACCAGAAGCATCTGTAGACATTGCCATCTGTCCTCTGGGGTATGAGGGTGGGGACAGATTCACCCCTGGTCAAGAACCAGTGCTTTGTAGCAACATTGCTTTTTCCAAGGTCCATTTATTTTCATTCTGTAGTCATATGCTACGTGAGTTGTTTCAGAAAAAAAGGTGATGTATTTGATAATCATAGATGGAAGAAAATGGTCCCTGGTGTTTTCCTTGTAACGCTGTTTTTAATAATTTTCATATAACATTAGAAACTCAGGGCTGGAAGGCTCAACTTAGGTTTTTCAGCAGGGTCTCTACTTTTATTGTTTAGCATTCTTATTTATCTTAGGACAGTAAGTGTTAACCTACCTCTCCTTACTATCAACAGATTCCAACTTTATGATAGATTTTGCTTTGTCTCTGAAGTTTAACATTTTGAGTATACTTTAGAAAATGGATCATCATTCTTTAGGTGTTCATTCTTTATTCATTGTCTAATAATGCACAAAGTTTGTAGACTGTAGCAGTCATTGAATACAGAAAAATATTGTATAAAATTTGGTAATTATATATGAAAGTAGCTGGCATAGACACTGATTTTGCATGTGATCAGAAGAATGTCTGGTCATGATAATTGGCCAGTAACTTGGTATGGTTACTGGATCTATTCCACAAATAGAGGTGGTATAAGACATGTTAATGTGGTTCCTGTGTTAGAAAGAGAAATTTTGACTTGAATAGATGCTTCTGATACCTCTTACCAATTGGCCTGAATTAGAATAAGGAGGAATAAGAAATGAATCTTAATGGTTAACTTATCCTCAGAGTTGGTGATGTGTAAGTTGAGTTGAAGGTAGTTGTCTATGTGACCCAGAATCTTCCAGCTGGATTTTTCTTAGGACTAAATGGAAAATGCATAGGGCCTAGAAAGGTTGAATTAAGTGACTAACTTTAAAACGAAAACTGGGAGGAGGTATCAGCATCGATCATGAGTAGTCTGATTGTCTAACTGCAATCTGATGGTCTGTTCACAACGACCTTACATTGCAAATATTGGCAAAGGGAGAAAAATAACTGTTAAATTGGAAGTTATCCTTTAGCAGAAATCAGTTCCTTTGGCATGCATTTTCTTTATTTGGCCTGCTTAATATGTCTGTAAATAACTGAATATAAAACAAATTCAGTGCAGCAGAGCTGGTGCTTCTGACACAGCTGACTTGACCATATTCCTTTATCTTCACTTTAGCATGAGTGTTTTTAACTATAAAGTAAGTGCAATAAAAAAAAGGGTATGTTTTTTTAAAAAAATCACTGAACTTTTAGAAATCCCTTCTTTACATCTCCATTCCTGCCTTATTATCAACCAGCGACTACAAAGAAAGAAAATGAACAAGTAGACTGAGTCTTACCTTTTTCTAACCTAAGATAAATTTTCAGTTGACATTTGGAGCAGTCATAACTGGATTCTAGTTAATTTCCCATATTGGGCCGGTTGGAAGGAACCAGCCAACCAAATTATGATCTAGCAAATTTAACAAGGAGGTGGGGGAGAGGAAGCTATTTTACAGTAGATTTGCACTTTAAAATGAACTGGATGTTGGTGAAAAGTACTCTCAGAGGGCAGATGGGTAAATACCTAGCCTGCATGTGGATATTAGAGAATTAAAGCTCATTTTTGCTCATTCTGAGCTCACCGGAGCAGTAGTTGTGTGTCAACATAATCAGAGTCAGGATCTCCTTATTTCCTGAGTTGGTGTCATCTTCCATGTCTGCTACATGAAGTCATCCCTCTGGGGGATTTACTACTAAGTAGAATTCTGCTACTCAGAATGGAAACTTTGTGAGTTATCTTTCCTATATCTAGATTTTTAAAATTAATTTAGATGTTGGCTAGATTAAGTTGTGGCTAATGTTACAACAGTGGGATGTTCTTTGCTTTTTTGATCAGCAGGGTACCTGCCTCTGAGGTGCTATTGCCTAGAGGGATCAATATCAAAAGACCAGTGAGTTGGTAGCTGTAGAGAATATACATATAGGCAGCTCCTTCTCCCAGGATGTCAGTCATGGTCACGAGCATCATTCCAGAATCTTTGGCTTGTAGAACCAACTCCATTCTGAAGAACATTTTAACATGTATTAATACTTTGGTAATAATCTTTTATATGCAGGAATTTTGTAGCATGACTTTATGACTAAACTTATTGTGTTAAATTATTTAGAAACGTTGAGTTTCTGAATGTTATTTTGTGAGACTTGTTTTAAAACAGTAATAAATTGTGTTATTTTATAAAGAATCTATTTGTATCTTTTTTGGTTACTGTCCATTAGTTTTAACTAATACAGAGCAATTATGTGAACTCTCAATGATACTCAGTTCCAAAGAAATCCAGTCTTTAGATAACATTCCACACAGCTTGCGTGTGAGAGGGAGAAAAAGAATGAGGGATTGACTCATTTCTTTGTGCTAAAATTATTTTTCAGTAGTTTACTACCAGGGATAATCACCTCCTGTCTCAGGTTTGTAAGTCTTACCCAGAAGTTCTCTGGGCACCATTTCAAATGACTTAAGATCCTGGAAGAAGCACTTCCAGAGACAGCAAGTTACTACCGCACTTGGCCATTGCTAGTCCTCTCCTCACCTCCCGAAGTGTACAAGGTTAAGCTTGGCCGATAGACCCTTGATTTGTTGTCTGAAATGGCCTGGTGTTGGCCAGCTCTTTTCTGATACACAAGTAGCAGGAAGAACCCAGCAATAGCAGTAATATTACACATTTTCCCAGCACATATTCTGTGCTGTCAAATATAACTTTGGTCACAGAATGGGACTGTAATGCAGTTTCTACTTCTTTATTCCACAGTTCTTTGGTTATGAGGATATGTTTCTTGCTGTTGTCCTCCTTTATAAAGCAGATTTTGAGCCTTTATAAAGAGAAAACCTTAATTCAGATCATAAAGAGCATGTTATTTTCAGTTCATTGTTTTCTAGAATAAAGGGTGAACATCTAGAGTTCTGACATTGTTTTCTGCCATATATATGTATTGCATTAGTATGTGTGTATGTATATGTCGATATATGCAATTATTATATATAGTGAGAGAATCCTAAGTGATGACCTTCCCTCCTAAAATGCAATAAACTCTGCAGCCATAAAAAGATATGGTGTATCCCTATATACAGATAGAGTATGTCCATGTTGGGTAAAAAACATAAAGAACCTATTACTTCTTTTTGTTATGAGTGTAATATGTGTATATGTGTGTAGTGGGAAGAGGGAGTATGTTTATGATGGCATGTTGGTGAGAAGGTGGGAGTGAGTGTGTGAAGACAGGATTGTGAGAGATGAGGAGAGTGTGTACCAGTGCCAAGCAGGTAGTGCAAGTGCAATACAGGAGGAAGTTATGAGTGGGGAAGAGGGGGAATGCAGACATGCTTGTGGAGGTAAGTTAAGGTTTGCAAATGTGTTGTGGGGGTCAAAGATGTGATGTGTGTGTTGAGAGAAGAAAGGAAGATGGAGGAACAGGCATGATAAGTGAGGACATGAATGAGTGTACAGAAAAATATACCAATATAAAAATATACCATATACCAATTATCAGCCTTTATAAATAAGTTTACCTTGCAATCATTATGCAGACCAGCTATAAATTTAAAGCCTTGTTACCATGGTAAAACTCCACTGAACTCTTATGTTCATTTAATCACTTCTGGATTTACTAAAATTTCAAAAGATAGGCAACTTCAGTCACTGAATCTCTGGAACCAAATAAACATGTTTTAAGTCATATTTCTCTTTTTATAATCCTCTTGATATAAGTGACTGCTGTGATACTGAACCATCAATTTTATACAAGTATGATGAGTTATTATTCCTGTAGTGAAACATTTTTAGTTGAAAAAAGATTTAAAAGGGCCCGGGGGGGTGGAGGGGGGAAGCATTGCTAGATAACCTCCTAAACTCCATTTCAGGATTTTCTAACATTTTATAGTAAGTTAATATTTAGTTATGTCTATTTTGCTTCAAACACTTGTCTGGTAGAAAACATGCAAAAATTGAATATATTGAAAGGTACTGCAACTTCAAATTACATAGTATGATATAAAGTTTAAAGTAGAAGAACTGAGGTTTGGGGTTTTTTTTCAGTGACGTGGCAAAGTCTTCCTAAGAAGATCATAGAGCTTAATTACACTGAAATTTTTCATACACTTCAGAAAAACAAGACAACAGAATTTTAAAAATATTTTTATTAATAAACATATATTTGATAACCTCAAATTTAAACACTCAGAACCAGCATGAACAAGGTAAACTACTCTTCAATGATAAATATCTGAAATGGGAGACCAGATACTGAGCTGGTTCATATTAACCTCCCTCTTCTATTCTTATCTTGTTCAGTGAAAACTTGATTTACACAACTCTGGAAGTGCAGTATTTCTAACACCTCATTTGCAGCCTCAGAACACATCTCAGTTAATCTGATCTAGTTGTTTAAAGATGAAAAATGAGAAATTTGCACTGTAAAGTTGAATAATATCTAATTCACATTTCTTTCCATTAATATAAATCAGGAACAATTTACAGTAAACACAAAAACTACTCACAATAGTAGTAACAACAACAGTTCACATTTTTACTCAACACTTCTTGTGTAAGCCAGGCCGTGCACTAAACTTCTGAACATGCAATTTCACATTCAGTTACCTCTGGGAAGTGTCACGAGTTCCCATGGTTTTCACAACTGATGGTGATGATGCCATGACGACAGCTTGCAGCACTGACAACTTGCTCTGTCCAAGCCTTTCCCTGGCATTGTGGCTGACATGACTCACTTGTACTGCAGCAGCTCTGGTGCTCACTTGCAAGCTTTTACCAATGTTAACGTGAATATGCAGGCCTGACTTACCCCAAAAAAACCACGGCTAAGTCTTTACCACCAGGAGACATACCTGCAGGACAGCACAGAGACACGAAAAGCAGCTGTGGTCTTTAGGTCTGCACTAAAGTCCGTTTTCTCGGGACTCAGAGGTGCCCCTCCAGGCCTATCTGCAAGAGGGCGGCTTCAGCCGCCTCCTCCTCTTCCTTGGCCTCCTCCTCACGGATCTGCACAAGCAACTGGAAGAGGTTAGGGGCCGGCCCTTCCGCAGCCCCGGTCAGCCATAGCTGCCTTCGGATGGCCCCGCTGTGGTTGGCCCCCGCAATGACTTGTTCCAGGCGGGCTTGGTTCACGTTCTCTTTATCTATGGCCCCCTTCTCCACCACCTTCTGCAGCAGAGGCTCCAGACGAATGACATAAGCAGATAATTTTTCTCCTGGGTTCTGGTAAGTGTTCAGAAATCTGACCTGCACATCCCTGGAGCTCTCCACACTTCCAAACACCTGCTCAAGCGCCTTCAGGCATTCGGCGGTGGTAATATCTGGGTTGTTGGTCTTGAGGATGCGGATGACATCAGCGGCAGGGCCTCGAAGACTCTCCATCAACCGCCGCCTCTTTTCTGTATCAGACACCTGCCACTCCTCAATGACCTCATTAGCGTGCTCCAGCCAGGGCTCAAATGTCTCCTCCCCAGGCCCCGGGATGTCCCTCCCCGAGAACAACGTCAGCTTCTTGTACCATATGGACTCTATAAGCGGCTTAATAACATTATCCAAAATATAGTTTAGCATCTCTGCTGGCATATCTGGGCCTGGGGCCGGAGCGGGGTTCTCAAACCCAAGGACACGGGCAACATCTCGCACAGTCCATCCCTCTCGGGCTAGGAAGACATGCAACCTTTCTAGAAATTCAGCGTCGGAAGTCGGAGGCTTAAAGACTACTTTCCAGACCCCTCCTTTACCCGGCATCTCCCTGGGGATGGCAGCGTAATCCACAGTGCCAGTGAGCTCTAACAAGGCTGCTTTGGCATTCTCTTCCCTCCAGAACATTCTCCCAAGCACTCGATAGTGCACCTGGGGCATCGCAGCCTGGAGGGTCTCTTCGATTTCAGCCTCATCACAGTTCACCGGGATCCCCCAGACCAGCAGGGCTCTCTGGGAATTCACATCCATCCCTCTACACCAGTCTTCCAACAGTGTCATGGCCATTTTCCCCAACTATCAAGGGCCCCTAATAGTTGGGTTATCAGGTTAGATACGAGTTCAGACTGTGGCTCCCTGTGCTAAAGGACTTAGGACGACAGAGGACACTCCCCTGCAATTTGCCCGAGAGAGTCAAGCTTCACGCAATCACAACTAACAAACGACACCAGAGTCCGGCTCTCGTCCTTTCACTGCCCCCACCAACGTCTGTCCTCCGCGTCCTCGGAGCAAAGCTTGGGGGATGCTCAGTCACGCGCCCAACGCCATCTTGTGTCTCCGGTCGGCGTCCGCGGGCCGGGTCCCGCACCTGCAGGCAGGGTGTCGCGTCTCCGCGCAGAGGCCCGGAGCGAAGGCAGGCGGAGAAGGCAGGAGACGCCGCGCTCTGAAGAGGCCTCCGGGGTGTTATCCCGGGGCGTGGCCGCCCGTTCTCCGCAGCCCAGGCGCCGGCCACTCGCTGCTGCTCCTCCTGGCATCAACCCGGCTTCCGCGGTCAGAGCTCGGCCTTCAGGCGCGCGAGGAGTCGCTCCTCTGGAGACTGCGAACTGTGCCGCCCCTGCAGGAGGAGACTGTTCAGAGGTCGCAGCGAGGCCAGCCCAAGAGCGGCTTCTTCGCTGGCGCAGGTATACGCCTCTGGGAGGCGAGGACAGTCGGATATCCTGAGCACCAGCAGCCGAGCCGCGGGAAGGAGGCGGAAGCGAGGTTAGAGGCGGCGCGGGCGAAGGCAGGCCGCAGCTACTACGCGTGGGCTGCAACGAGCTGACCGGGAACGGCGTGGAGAGGCTGCCGGCCTGACTGACCCGCAGCCAGCCCAGGCGTTACTGCGGCAGCGAGGGGCGGGGCCGGCCAGCGAGTGGCTTTCGCCCCGCCTCCGCAGCCGAAGCCTGCGCGAGCGTAGCCAAGGCAACGGCGGCCGGGAGGGCTCCAGACCCTGGCGCTCCGGCTGCCTGCGGTTGCCATGGTGCCAGCAGGGGGCTCGCGGAGCATTCTCTGATGGCGCACTTCCTTTTTCACACCTTCCAGATTCCCCCCCCCCCCCCCCCTTTTTTTAAACAAAGCACTGTGTTTAAAAGGTTAATATAATTCTGGAGTGAATTGAAGATGATATGAGTCTGTCAAGACTTACCTTAACTCACGTCGCTCCTTCAGCCACTTCAGTTGCTCAGTCATGTCCGACTCTTTGCGACCCCATGGACTGCAGCACGCCAGGTCTCCCTGTCCATCACCAACTCCCGGAGTTTACTGTTCAAAAACAGATGCTGTACCAGCCGATCGATCGCACTGTGCACCCTCCGCGAACTTCATCCCAATGAGACTAAAACGCTGGAAGTGGGCAGTGTTTTCCTGTCCGACACTGAGTTGAGACTTTTTCTTCTATAATTTTTAAGAAGATCTAGATCTATTAAGTAACCTTTGTAGCCAGGCAAACGCTAGTGTGTTATTTCCCCTGTTCTGGCATCACTGACAATGGGCTAAATAAAACAGAATGCTTATGGTTCAAAAATTTCAAGTAATCCCTTGCAAGCAAACCAAGGCCGATTTACGTCAATCCCAGATGGTGAAAATCTCCTCTAAAGGACACAGCATTCAACTATGAATTTTTAAAACCTTATTTAATAAAAGGTTTAAAGATACAGAAGAACATTCAAAAGTAAATAAGTTACATAGGTACATTACAATCACATCAGCAAGATTTTCTTTAGTGTGTTAATTTTTTTTTTATAAAAAGCACACAAAAAATAAAATCTTCAGTCTGGTCTATCACAACTGTACAGCAAAAGAGGTAATATTTATATATATGTACACTATTTTAATATGTAACAGTCTTTTTAAAAAAGGGTGCCACAGGCAGCAAACACACAGAAGGCAGTGTCTGATTTTTTTCAAAATAAAAGGAATATACTTATTTATATGCTATTAAAATATTTGTACAATAATTACAGACTGTCAAGGCTGTTCCTGTGCTCTGTCCCCTCCAACAAGGCCTTCGACTGAGAGACAAATGAGGAAAAGGTGAAACAGCTGCAAATTGTTAGAGGCAAATTTTAACACAGCAAAAATATGGGGAGGACATATAATTGTTTTATAAAAATATGCATACTTCCTGTAAACCTAAGAAGTTAGGCTTGCCAGTCTGGTAATAAATACCATCCAAGAAAAGTGAGCCTCAAGAAAAACATTTAAATAGCTGAGGCTTGAATATGTGTTGTATTCCTCCTTCATCTTAACATCTGGCACGTGAGAAGAAAGAGGTTAGGTCACTGAGGCAGTTAAATATATGGGATCCCTTTAGACATAAGCAGCACACGACCTCTGTGCCAGGGTGGAAGTGGGCAGCAGAAAGGATGGGTGTGTACCTTAGCTGTGAGGGGGGCGGCTGAAGGCATGGAGGACAGTGCTGAAGCGCTGTCTCCGTGGGTGGGTAAGAGACCTCAGAGATGGTCTAGAACACAGGCACTAGGTTAGTTTCATACCCTTAGCTGAGTGTAGATGGAGGCTGAGAGATGAATATGTGAGATGGTGTGGGGAGAACCTTATAAAGCTGAAGGTGTTTATCGTTTAACTTCTGAAAGCAAAGAGTTTGAGTAGAAGAAAAAAAAAAAAAAAAACCAAGCCGAACGTGTTCACAGGGAGAAAGCACCATAAAGGATATACCTATGCCAGCTTCTATGGCTGTACCTACTTTATGGCAGGTCACGTGCCACAACTGCAAATGTTCACTAAACATTTCACCTTTTACACTGCGTTCTAGATATAAATTCATTCTGGAACATAAACCCTTCTAAAATATGATGTTGGGTGGGATTAATACAGAGAGGTACCATCTTGATTTTCTCCGTCTATATTCACCTGCTCTTGTCTCTGTGAGCTTAGAAGAAAAAATCACTCTAGACAAAGGAGGTTTCTGTTACCACATGTCCAAAAAGTGGCCTGAAACTAAATGCGGTTTAAATAGAAAAAAACCTTGGGGAACGTAAGTAGCACTTTGGGGCAAAGCTGCGAAGGCACTCATATTACACATGTGATTTAGAAAAGAGCCTAAATTTGCTACCTTCCTGTTTGGGGAGAGTATAGGAGATTTTTGCAATCTTGGGCTGTTGAGTGTGTAGAAACCTATGGGAGAAACTCATTGGGAAGTTAGAGGTCTAGGTAGTCATCAGGAGTTGAGGATGGAGGAGAATTTTGTTACTCCCAGAGCTGGGCTCCTATATAACCATATTAATACAGAAATGAATGCAAAAAAAAAAAAAAAAAAAAACCCACCCAAAACCTGATAGTGCATAGTTTAGAACAAAACTCCCCGCTCCCAGCTACCAATATGATGCCTTTAGGCTATCTCAGAATAGCAGAATGAATACTTTTTGGCTCCTTCCTAACATGTAGACCTGTCATATACTTGCACAACTAAAGTTGAATAGAAAGGTCAGAAAAATAACTCAGCCCTCCTATGGCACTGGCAAGTGAAGGGGCCTCCTGAATCTTCTAGCCCTTTCACTTCAGTGACTCCATGCCAAATATGGCTTATTCAAGCCAGAAACAAAACCAGAATTCTGGCTTCCAGCCAATCCCCTCAGGCCACTTAAATGTTCAGCAGGGAGAAGAGGTAGCAGTAAGAACTGCATTTGATCTCCCCTCACCCTGCTAGTCTGTGGTTTGGTGACACCTTCCACCTGCTTTCAGTGCTACTATCATTCCTATTGGCAAAACTTCCAGAGCAACGGGGGCAAGGGACTTTAGGGTCTTGGAAATAGGAGGTTGGGAGAGGGGGGGTGCCAAGAAGGTGCCTTGTTTTGGGATAAATGCACTTGGGCCTCTGGAAAGAAGGAAGCCCCTGGTCCCTGAGAGGATGTTAAAAATTAAATATTAAGAATAAATAAATAGCTCCCAAATGACACAAGTCAAGGAATGAAGGCTCCTGTCCAATCTGGCTAGGAGACCTCCCCCTCCCAGGGAAGGATCCAGAAATCTCCAGCATGCAGGACTGAGGGCTGAGCTGTGGATATCAGCTAGACCAGGTAGGGTAGGGTTAAGTTGGCAGCTGCCAAGGGCAGGACAAAGGCAAGCAGGGAACTTGCACCAAGGAGGAGCAGGCTGGGCCTAGGCTAAGCTCCCTTAGCAGCCTCCAGGGCCTAAAGGTATTTGGCAAAATGGTGGGAAACCAGAAAAGCCAAGGCCTGTCAGAAGCTCCCTCAGGCCTAGCCCTGGAGCGACTCTGCAAATTCCATCCTGTGCACAGTCCCTTCCCTCCAGCAGGCTGAGAGCGTGCAAGGAGCACTGGCTCCTTCCCCGAACATCGGAGAAAACCTTCCCGCCCCGGCAGGCTGCTACCAAGCAGCACAGGAATGGATACCAGTCCTGGTCTCTCTCCCGGCCGCCCGCCCCGTTCTGGCAGCCTCGCTCCCGGGGAGGAGGTGGCCTCTCTAAGGAGCAGCACGGCCTGGACATTGTCGTGCAGGAGCCGGCACAAGGGCCAGGCTGAGCTCCCTCTCGGAGATGGCCACCACACTCCTTCCCAAGGAATCCCTCTTTCTGGGACTTGGGGCGGGCAGGGCCTGGGCAGGTCCCCTGGGGCGAGGGGAGATGAATGCTGCCAAGGGGGCGCACTTGTGCTTTGCTCTCCATGGTGACCGACAGGAGCGGGGGAACAAAGACGGAAGCGGCTGCGTGGCGGGGCGGAGGTCCGCGTGAGAGGCAGCGATCGATAGATCGTGGCGCTGGGGCCCCTCCCCAGGGGCAGCCCCGGCGAGCAGGGACTCTCCTAGTTCCTGGAAAGCGGGGAGGAAAACTTCCGACAGACCAAATGCAAGAGAACTGGATCCTGCAGCCCTTTACACTGCTCCTGGGGCCTTTATAAATAAAAAGGGCCGTTTATTGAATTGTCGCATTCGTTTTGCAGAGACAAGTCCGTGCGATCTCTCCCTCCGCAGGATCGGGAGCCCCAGGCGTCAGCCCCTCTCGCCCGCACCGCTCTCCTCCCTCAGGGCCGGCTGGTGCGGGGAGGCAGCCGCAGTGGCCGCAGCAGCTGCGGCCTCTTTCTCCTTCTGCCTCAGAGCAGCTGCCTTCTTCTCCTGCTCGGCGTGGCTCTTCATGTGGGCGCTGCGACTCTTCACCTTGAAAAACACCCTGTAGCCGGACAGGAGGGGCTCCAGTCAGAGGTCTGTCTCCCCCTCTGGGACCATCGGGCTAGAGCACTTGCGCGTGTCTGTGTGAATGTGTATGTGTGTGTCTGTCTGTCTGCGTCTGCAGTCGGGGCTCCCCGGCCCTTCCGGCTTGCCCGGCGCCACGTGGCCTAGCCCCACCCTTCAACAAAGAGGCCGACGGGCGCCCGATTCAGTGGCATCATTCCTCTCCTAAAAGCTGCCAGGGGACTTCACTGCCCTGGAACCCCTGGGCCAATCAGGAGGCGAGGCGCAAGCTGTGACTCCTCCTACTTCTCCCTAGGAATAGCCGCCCACCCCTCCCCCAACCGCAGCCAACCCGCCAGGTACCGGTGGAGACTGGGCCTGCTGTCTTACCTGCCGCATTTTTTACAAGGGAAAGTGTTCTCCTGATTCTGGGTCTTATTAAATGTCTCAATTTTTTTCTTCTTCTCCGAAAACGGTAGTGCCCTTCGTGACTTCCCTGGCCCCTCCCTTGGCTTCTCTGAGGCCTGGCCACCCGCAGATCCAGGGGCGTTGGACTCGTGGCTTCGGAGGATGAGGATGTCATTGGCCTGGAGAGGGTCAAACGAGGAGAGGTGAGAGATTTAGGAAAGTGAGAATCCCAAATTCTGGAACATCAGCAAACAGCAGGCGTGTAAAGATCACGCACTCCTGCCCAACGGTCCCCTAGCATCCTCTGGAATCTTTCCAGTGACAAGGCAGTCACTGCCTTTTTGGAAGCCCATTCCATCTTTGACCAGCTCTGTTTTTACAGATTGCTGGTACAGTAATTTGGTGGGACAGCCCTAGCTCTACAAGACAGGACTTCCTGATGCATCTAACAGGGGTCTTGCTTGGACATGGCTTCGTGTTTTCAGTATTTCATCTATGACATCATTCCATAAAGGAGCTTCAAATCTATGTAACATGCCAGGTCACTCAGAGGGTATAGAGGGGACAGAAGGCCCTGC
This sequence comes from Dama dama, assembly GCF_033118175.1. NCBI lineage: Eukaryota > Metazoa > Chordata > Mammalia > Artiodactyla > Cervidae > Dama > Dama dama. Next base: position 18,678,510 of record NC_083692.1, on the reverse strand, counting down.
CACCAGAGAACTCAGTCTGAAGGGACAGACACACAGGCAGCTAGCTCATGACAATAGGGGCCACCGTGGGAAATGCCAAGCAGATAACAGAGAGCACAGGACACCTGGTGTAGACCCGGAGAGGTGCTGCTCAGGGTATGCAAACCATGGACCTTGCGATATGGGAGACCCAGATGGCCACTGGAAGTCACACGCGTGTGCACTGGATCACACCCCATAGGAAAGCATTCATAAAAGTTCAGCAGAACTCAATGGAGTGTATATACAAAGAACAGCTCTTAGAGGAGTGCTACCAAGGCTCAGAAGGGAGCAAACCACTGTGTCTGCAGTTTGGGAGCAGGGTTTCCTGCAAGGGTGTAAGTATACAATACAAGTTAAACTAACAAAGACTCTCATACTAGTTTGCCAGCAGAGCCCTCCCATGGGTCTGTCTCTTGTGGGGCCCTCTCCCTGTCTCTTGTGGGGCCAGGAACAGCTCTGGACAGTGTGTTTTGCTTCTCAGCCTGTGATGTGGTGGACAAAACACTGTACTAGGAGGACCTGGGGTGGGACCTCAGCAAGTCACTTAGCATCTCTGAACCCAGTTTCCTACATCTGCAAGGTGGGGGTCAACAATGTATGGGGTTATTATGAGGGATGTATGAGATGATGAACAGGAAAGCACTTTGCAGACATGAATGAGGCACCATATTGTTATTCTCATTGTTTCAGACACTTTTTTTACTCTCATCCATTTCAGACACTTGTCAAGGACACAGCTCTCTTAGGGGGAGCCCTGTCTGAACTATAAGTCAGGAGTGCTTCCCAACCCTCCCACACACCTTCTGGATTTTCACAAAGCCTCTTTCCTCTGTGCCTCAGATACAGAAGCAGAATAGTGTAAAATTAGTAGCAAATTCTGCAGTCAAGCTGCCTACCAGCTATCTTATCTTGGGCCTCAATCTCCTCATCTGTAAAATGGGAATGATGACAGTACCTACTACCTAGGTTTATGAGGATTAAATGAGTTAACAGCATAAAATATTTAGTACATTTCCTGCCACGATGATGACAATCATCATGATGTTCCTGTTCTACCCTCCCTTCCACACCCCCAGGCCCAGCTCCAGCCATCCTCCTTGGCCCTGGGCTCCCCCAGGGGAGGCCACACTTACCGACTCATTGGCCTGTAGTGTCTGTGTGGCTTTGACGGCTGCTGCCCGCCGGCTCCGCTCTCGCCCCTCTTCCTGCTCCCCCTTGTCCTGGGTCTCTGGCATCTCCTCCTCCCCCTCCTTTCTGGTCTCCTTTTCTTCCTTCTTGGGCTCTAGCCTCTCTTCACTTGGGGACTCTCTTCTGGGAGGAGGCACCCTTGGGAACTTCTGGGAAGTCTATGGGGGACGAGAACAGGGCAGTGAGCCCACAGCGCGGTCACACAGTCATATACACTAATTCTGATCCATCGAGGGGCTCATCAGCCCCGGCTAGTCCTGCCCGCCTTGCTTGGCCCAGCACAGCCTCCTGTGCTATGACCCTGCACCCTTCCACAGCTAGTCTGCCTGTAAGAGGAGAGGCTTGAGGGCCTGGGAGCCCTCAGAATGAGACCAAGAACTTGAGGTGGGGCTGGGGCATGGAGGGAACCTGCCTGTCCTGCCCCACAGACCACCTGTCTTCTTGGGTATATCCAAGAGGCATTCTTGGGGTAGGGTGGCCTAGTGGGGCCAGGCAGCCGCTTTGAGCTCCATTCTAAACTATCTTTGTAACGTTTTCTATCTCTCTACCCTCCTCTCATCTGCAAAAATGGGAACTAAATCACTCCCTGCCTTGGAGCAGCATGTCACCAACTGTGGACTTGTGACCCCAAGATGATATTAGGTGGATACATGGACACAGGATTAAATAACATTCTCTTTTCACAGAACTGAATGACATTCTCTTTTCAGTTCTCTTTCAACCCTGATTATGTCAAGGACAAAGCCTCAAATTGGCATTAATGTGTCTTTTATACTTCTCTAGATTTAACAAGGAGAGGTCAGGCCTCATCTCAGAGGTTTGGCAGGTGATAGTACCTGGCTAGAATTTCATAACATTGTTTGGTTTTCATATATATATTTATTTTTACCAGTACCTTCTGTGACAAGGAGAACTGGTTTTCTATTTATGATTGTGATATAAAGCTTCCCCTTTAGAGGTGATTTAAAGAAAATTAAGTACTAGCACAAGTGATGTGTGGACATGACAAAATTACGAATGGTGACATGTGGTAGGATGCAGATATAGCAGAATTCATAAAGGTGACATAAGAATGATTAAAGTTGAGGAAACAGTGTTAGAGGTCTGCTATGAGAGGACAACAAACTGATGCTGGTATGAACACTGTGGGAAATATCCCCAATGTTCTGCATCAACACAGTGTATCATTACAATGACACTGGCAGGTAGAGAGGGCAACCCAAAGGTCCAGGGCCAGTGCCCAGGACATCAACTCCCTGGGCTGTCAGGGGCACTGCCTTCCTCTCTCTCCCCTCCAGGGAGTCCTGGAGAGCTTGGGCTCACGCTCCCAGCTCAGCCTAAGCTGCTGAAGCTGGGAAGGGAGTCACCTTAATATCCACTTCAACCTCTTCCTGGGCCGACTTTTCATCACTCGTATCCACATCCCCGAAGGTTAGCGTCCCATTGCGGCCAATCTTCACCTGCTTCTTGTAGGTGTAGTAGAACTCCACGCACTGGGCCACGGTCTTGGTCTGGATCTGGTTTGAAGCCAAAACTGAGGTCAGAGTTCCTGGTTCAGCTCACCTGCCTGGTGGCACTACAGTCTTTCTCATTCCTGCATGGCCCCCCTTACTTTAGTAAACACTAGATCCAGTAAACCCAGGAAATACAAGCATGTCTCCAATGTCTGCTGTGCACAAACCACTGACCAAGTCAATTAACCAACACTTTACCATTTTTTTTACATAGAGCTAAAAAAGGACAACATGGAGCCACTGGGGAGATTTGAATACGGATTATGTATTAGAGAGTAGTATTATGTCAGTTTAAATTTCTTGGGTGTGATAATGGTGCTTCGGTTTTGCAGAATACCTTTGTTTCATGAAATATTTAGGTCAAATGTCATGCTGTAACTTTTAATGATCAGTTAAAACAGAGAACACATGTGTATGTGAGTTTATTTATGGACACAGAGAGAGAACAAGTGTGGCAAATGTTAACAACTGGGAAATCTGACAGATATATGGCTGGTTCTTTCCATTTTTCTGTAAGCTTGAGATTTTTCAAAATGTAAAGTTAAAGGGGAAAAAGTCTGGGCACCATTCACATTCAAAGCCAGGCTAGGCCCAGTAACACAGCCTCTCTACATTAATCCAGGCACACGATTTCATTCTTCTTCAGGGAGCAGTGTGGACAGAACTATAAAACTCCCTGATGTCGGGGAGGAACTCAGGGGAGACTAACACGAAAGCCCTGGAAAACCTGCAGAGGAAGCAGGAGCTTAAGTCTCCTTCTAACTCTGCCACTGAATGGCTGTGTGGCCTGAGGCAAGTCTCTTGGTAGGTAATGAGTAGGGTGAGACCAAATGGTCCTCCCAAGCCCTGAAACCCTAGCCCTCCTGTTTCATAAATCCCTTCAGCCACTGGATTTGGTTTCTGGACGACTTCCCCCACCCCCACCACCCAGAGCAGAGTGTTTTCTCTGAGTCTCCCCTTTCTTCCCAGGCTTTCAGACAGCTCAGCCAGTTGCTGGGCTGCACTGGGAACTGGGGGGTTCTGCCCACAGAGCCCAAAGGGTCAGTGAGGGCCCTCTGTGCGTAAGCAGGGAAAAGACATGACTCATCTCCCAGGAATGGGCAAGTCACAGATTCATTAATTAGATCCTGTTTACACTTTTACTATCAATTCCCCCTGATCATCTGTTTGCTTGCCTAATGGTCTGTTCTTTTCATTAAGGCATTAGGGGCGCCTCAGCCAGCTTCCCAGGCATGCACTTCCCGGCAATACTGCCCAGTCAGGGAGCCCAGCAAACGACTGTCCTCACGACAGGGCCCTTAGAGGAGAACTCGTCAGCACTTGGTCCAGGCCCCAGGGCGTCCCTGGCACAACAATCCCAGGAGGAAAGAGCACACTCTGGGAAGCCGTCTTCCCTCAGCTGTCTCAGGCTTTGTGACACAGAGCTGGTGGGAAGGCGCAAGTCCTTGGATTAGCAGAACACTCTCCCCAAAGAACAAGGGGCGGAGAGGACAAGAGAAATCTAGGAAAATTAGGCCCGGGTCTCCTCTACTCCATCAGCTGAGTTCCTGGAAGGAAGCCCCGGCCGCCCCAGCCTGACAGGAAGTGGGCAGAGGCCCCCCCCATCACTTGCTTCCTCTCGGTGCCCTGCTCTCAGGATGACCTCTCCTCCCACATACTAACTGCGGCCTTTGAAGTACTCCAGCGCCTCGGATGGCTCTCCTGCGCCTGCAGCCCTCCTCCTCTTCCTCTTTCCCCTTAGGCAGGTCACTATTTTAAGTTCGGTGCTACTGGGTCTGGTGCCCACTCAGGCCCCTCTGGACTGAGACTTCAAGGTGTGGCCATACTACCCTAAGGTGAAGGAGGGTAGAACCAAGGTGGGGAGAAAGGCCTGATCATATCCCTTCTTGTTTTGTTTAGAAAAATGTCTCTGAAGCTACTAAGTGGCATTGACCTGTTTTTTAATGGCTTGGGAAGTAATTGCAGGCTGCTCCTCCCCCAGCAGATGGTGGTGGTGCTTGTTTAGTCACCAAGTCGTGTCCGACTCTTGTGACCCCATGGACTGGAGCCTGCCAGGCTCCTCTGTCCATGGGGATTCTCCAGGCAAGAATACTGGAGTGGGTTGCCATTTCCTTCTCCAGGGGATCTTCCCACCCAGGGATTGAATCCTAGTCTCCTGCATTGCAGGCAGATTCTTTAGCAGAGGGAGCCCCCAAATCCTGCAGGGGGGGCTCCTGTCCTTCTCTTGCCCCTGAAACAGAGCCCCAGCTCACCAGTTTCTGCACCAGAAAGAAATCCTTCTTGTAGATGGCAATTCCCTTGTTGAACAGCTTCCTCTCAGCCATCTTCCACTGGTCGGAGCCTGCAGGGCAAGAAGGGAGCACGGTAGGAGGGCGGGGTGGGCCTGGGAGCACTGCGGGGGGGGGGGGGGGGCTGTTCTGAGCAGCAGAAAAGTGTGAGGTCGTCCACCCACCGTCTCTGCAGGCACTCAGAGCTGGCTGCACGTCCTGCTTCTGCCACTTACTAGCCTTGCTGCTTAGCCTCTGAGCCTCACTTTCCCCACTTGTGAAAGTGTGAAATGGGATCTAATAATAGAAGCCACCTCACAGACAGCCTGCGGTGCAGACTGAGTAAAACCGTGTGTGCCGAAGCCTAGGTGCTCTGCCTGGCACAGGCGGGATGCACCACCAGTCGGGGCTGGATACCAGCGGCTACTATTGATTCTGCCACTTGGTTAATATCCTTCTGAAAGCACAGTGCCCAGTGTAAGACATGGCACTCCCCAGGCTCCTGCTCCCGATACCCATACCTCCTGGGCTTTCTTGCCCGAATGGGCTCCCACCTGCTGGAGCCCTTCTCCCTTCCCCTGCAGGGCACAGGAAGCCCCCTGAGAGCCACTCCGGCTCTGGGGTTCCCTCAGGCTGAATCTTGGCTTATCTGACCCCCTACCTCTCCACCCCCGCCCCACCCCGGGTTGTGACTCAGCACTGAGCCCCACTGAGAGAGCCCTGGAGGCCCCCGGCCCACCCCACCAGCCCACCTGTGTAGTGATAAGTTGCCAGTGGGTGGTTATGGGGCCGCAGGGGCTTCTTCAGTAGCAGCTTATTCAGCGTTTCCTGAAAGGGAAGTGAGGAAAAGGTCAGGGCCCTGACAGGTTCTCAGTGGCCAAAATCCAGGACTCTGAGTAGGGTGGGCACTTAATTCTTAACTGCAGAGGGGCAAGAGGCCTGGCAGGAGGGCAAGGTCACTGGGGTCGGGCCACTCGGGGTGTCTCAAGAGAGAATACCTGGTCCCCAAGGGAGCAGTCACAGATGGAGAAGGTCCTCAGTGGACAGCCCTGTCTGAGCGGGCGGGCGGCGGGGGGGAACCCACTACCCAGAGACTGGCGTGGACCCCGCACAGTGAAGTCTCGAGTCCAGAACCGGGGCTCCCTCGGGCCGACCCCCTACCATCCCCACCTTGGTCAGACCCTCCTGCCTGCCTCCGATCAGTTCCGCTGACAGGCCTGGCTCCTGTGCCAGAGACACGGCTCCCCCGCCAGCCTCCCCAGGGGGCCCTCCTCCACCGGGGGGCAGGGTCTCACCAGGATGTCTCCCCTGGACTCGTGCAGACAGTGCAGGGCCAGCTCCTGGTTGGTGCCGGCTCCAGGGAAAATGCTGGAGCAGGCAGCTGTCAGCAGATCTTCCACTGGGGGAGGGAGGAGAGAAAAGCACTTGCAGGGCTGAGCAGGGCCTGGTCGGGTTGGGGCCTACCCCACCCATGGCCCAACAGCAGGCCCTTGCCTGCTGGCTCGTGGCCGCTCACCTTGCCTCTGCTTCTCCCGGCTGCTCTCCAGGACCTCCCATGGCTGCCACACCAAGTCAGCCTTGTGGGGGTCTGCAGCGGCCAGGGCACGGTCCCTCATCGAGGGGATTTCCGCTTGGAACCGGGAGCCCACATTGATCCGTCTGCAGGGGTAGAAAGGACAGGGAGTGCGGCCTCACCGTGTGGGGATGGGGAACCCGACTTTCTCCCTGGGGAATGGCGAAGGGGTCGGGGGTGGGGAGTGGCTGAGCAAGGCTTCAGCTGCGTGTGGGGGAATCCAGCTTCCTGAGGACAGCCTAGCAAGCGGCACCTGGTGCTGCCGGAAAGGCAAGGCCCAGAAGTTGCAAAGAGGAGAAGCTCCAGGTTTACAGTCAAAGAAAGAGCCGCTTGGAAGGCCCTTCTGATTTTCTTCGGAGGCAAATTCAAACTGGGCTGGTCCCTTTGCCTTCCCTGTGACTTCCACACGGAAGCTGGGGTGGGGTGGGTGGAGGGAATCAGTGAAGACCCTCAGCACACAGAACCCTCCTCTTCCTTGAGGACCTGCCCGTGTGCACTGGGCCCCAGCTGGCCAACCTCGCCCCCTGGGCCAGAGGCTAGGCTGCACTTACGGCTCGATGCTCACTGGGGTGGCCTCTCCCATCACAGAGAGGACAGGCGGGGTGACTTCGGCGCTATCTATGGGACAAAAAGGAGGTTAGGAGACAGCACCGTCCTCCCTTGAACACAGCCACCCTCCCCAACCCGGGGTGGCTGTTCTGTATGCACGGGAGCCACAGCGGTGACTCAGAGTTTCACGCTGGGCAATCAGGCACCCTGAGTCCTGGCTCTGCAGCCTGCAACTGTGACAAGCAGCTGTAACTTTTACCAAACATGTGGGTCCCTCCCTGTTCACACCTGCTACAAGGGGCCATTACTACCTACCTCCCTAAGATGATGTCAGGCTTCAATGAAATGATGCACAAAGCCCAGCCCTCAATCAACACTAGCTACTGTTATTACTACTACTACCAGCCACACTACTAGAGCCGCCCCGGGAGCTCCCACACGACAGCATCAAGCCCAACGTTCAGCTACGGGTGCTCTAGTACAAGAGGCAGGCACTTCCGCTACAGGAGCGAGGCGGTGAAGGAGACCGCCGTTTCGTAATTCTCTCTTCACTTCCTGGCCAGGTTCTCTGCCTCAGTTTCTCCGAGCTAATCTTAATGCCCTTAATGCGAGCAAGACACTCCCTTGGCTCCACAAACAAAATCTGCTGACTCCTCTCTGCAACCTGAGAGGAAATCTCAAGTCCTCAGCTCAAGCGTCCAAGGCGGTTCCCCTGCCAACTCTGCCTCCCGCCACTGCCTTGCCTGGCCCGTCCATCTCTCCGGGCCCCTCGGGCTCCCTGCACGTTCCACCTCCGGGCCTTTGCACCTCTCCCTTCGTCAGCCCAGGGCGCCCTCCCCACCCGCTTCCTAGTTCAAGTGCAGCTCTAGCCCCACCCTCTCGTCAGTAAATGCGTTCCTCGCCACCAGGGCTAGCAGCCTCTGCAGGCTCCCAAGCTTGAAGTCCGCTTCACTCCCTGAAGACCGCTGATTCCCACCCTGCCTGAATGCTTGCCTCCCTGTCTCCCAAGCCTCCAAGTCAACGCCCCAGTGACCCAGCACTGTCTCTGGAACACACCACAGCGTCCCCCATGTTAATCGGTGCCTCACAGGATCCGCTTCAGGCTTAACATCTAAGTGCAAGAAAAATACTCATGGATGGACAGGACCTCTTCTCTGTTGCCAAGCTGGCCTCCGCAGTGACTTTCTTCTTGCACCACCCAGGCAGGGAGAGAAGCTTCCAAGCTTCCAGTTAGAAGTGGAAGAGCCAAAGGCGCATCAGCTCAGGGGCGAGTCATTCCTCACCCAGACACCAGGGGGCACCAGAGAGCCATGTCATGAGGAGGTCAGGGTCAGAGGTTAACGCGGTGACTCACCCCTGTCCTATCTCTGGATAGGTTTACTTTTTCTTAATCCTTTCTATCACCCTGATAGGATTATCTCCTTTTTCCAGGGGAAATGTGGAGTGGACAACATTTTTTTAGCAATTCACCACCCAAGCCAGCCAAAATGTCTGCTCCGGGCCAAAATGACTGTTGAAGAGACCCGGGAGACAGAATCTGCCACATAATATTAAGAACGAATGTGACACATCAGAGACTATGTGAAGTGCTTTACGTGTCTTAATGCATCTGAACCTCACCACAACCCTCTGAGGCAAGCTATTAGGCTGAGCCATAGGAAACTGCTGTTTGTGATTCTAAAAATAGCTGAACACATATTGGCATTTCATCATTAACCAAATACTACAAACGTCCTCACTTAAATACAGAAGAACTGAGAGCCAGGGAGTTTAAATGCCTCCCACAGGGGATGTAACAGTAAATGGTGGAATTGGGGTTTAAGTCCAAGCAGTTGGGGTAACACCTCCTCTCCTCCACCCCAGGACAACCTCCTTCTCTCTCTCAGAAGACAGACAGCAGAGCCCCTTTCCCCACAGTATTCCGGCTCAGTCCCCAGCAGCCCTAAGCCCGAGTCTTCCCTGTCCACCGCCCTCCTCCCCTCCACACTGCCTGCCCCCCACGGCTGCCAGGGGTGGGGCTGGCGGGGTGTCACTCACTAGACCGGAGCAGGGTGCGATGGGCACTCTTTGGCGTGATGGGAGGAGGGGCTGGGATGCTGCTGGTTGACATGATGGCATTGAAATAGAGTCCAGAGCCTTCCCGCACGGGGCTGAGGATGGGGGGTGGCGTGTAGGGGGGCAGCTCAAAGCTCCGCTCGGACGGGTGGTCGGCAAGGCGGACAGGGGAGCGCAGGTGGCTCTGGTAGGGGGTGATGTTGGAGTAGACCGGAGGGGCGATGAAAGTTCCCGCCTTGGTGGGGATGATCAGGGGCTCAGGTCTCGGCCGCTGCTTTGGTTTCCGCACTGAAGGCTCTCCCTCCAACTTAACGTTCATGTCCTCAGCCTGGAGAAGGAAACAGAACCAAGATGGCTCAGCGTCCCGCATCCTGGGAACACTGAAGTCTTGACCACTGCTTGCCAGTCTCACCTCCAGAACTCAGTCTGCCTACCACACCCACCAAGGCAAGCCTGAGACAGGGAGCGGGGTCGGCACACTGTCTGTCAAGGGCTAAATAGTAAATATTTTAGGTTTGTGGTCCACATACACACATTCGTCGATGCATAGTCTTTAGTCTTCTCCTGACCCCATCCCTACCCCCGCTCTTTTTAAATAATTCTTTGAAAAGTGTAAAAATGAGTCTTAGGGCTGGATTTAGTGCACAGGCCACAGTTGCCAACACTTGCTGTGAAGTATGCTACAGGGCAGGGAACTACTGTGGTGTGGGGCCCAGGCACTGAGACTGGATCACTTGAACTGGGAGCTACTTCCTTTCCTTACCACTTAAAATCACTTAACTCTGTGCATTCTCGTTTTTAACATGGGAAGGGCTTCCCTGGTGGCTCAGAGGTTAAAGCGTCTACCTGCAATGCAGGAGACCTGGGTTCGATCCCTGGGTCGGGAAGATCCCCTGGAAAAGGAAATGGCAACCCATTCCAGTATTCTTGCCTGGAGAATCCCATGGACAGAGGAGCCTGGTGGGCCACATTAGTCCATGGGGTCGCAAAGAAGTAACTTCACTTCACAACAAATACCTACCCAATGGGTAGCTAAGAGGACTAAATGAATTAATACACAGGGATCACTGAGAACAGCACCAGGTACATAGTAGCTAGTCAGTACTGGCTGCTGTCACTACTTAAACCCCAAGTTCTACATTAGATGGAGGCCCATATCGTGTGCCAAGACCCAAGCTGGGCATGTGCCCACACAGTGAACAGGACAGCCCTGTCCTTGAAGAACTTTGATTCTCATAGTCTTAGTCCTACGATCACAGGCTAGCCTACTTGTGCTGTCAAAAGTTAGCCCTCCTGGCTTACATTTCTGCCTGTTTGGTTTTCCTCATGGGCCTCCACACAGAATAGTGAAGGCAAGGCTATACAGGAATACAGGCCTCTCTTCGCTGCATCCCTATCCTCTCAAGAGAGACTGCGAGCCCGACAGGAGTGAGCAAGTGACCTTCATCACCTCCCTGGGTGCACAGGTGAGACTCGCCACATCGACTGAGTGGGCCCAGGAACCACAGGCTTTCTGCCCCTTCCAGATTCCAGCTCCCACAAGACCTTCCAGTGGAGGGCCCGGACTCCCCATGAGGTCTTGGCCTTGTCTTTTAGCCATTTGCACCCTCTCTGCTGTTCTACAGACTAGGAAGAAATGACACTATTCATTTCCCCCCTACTTAAGGGCACAATATGATTGCACAGAAAAAAAAAAAAAAATGCAGTGGAGCCAAAAGCCCCCAAACTTGCTAGACAAGAAATCCAACCTAAACTCAGTTAGCAGTAATGTTTTGTGATTTTATAAGGAAAATGGATTTAAACTATTCTATTAATAAATTATTTGACTGCCTTTTTCATATTGATTTTTTCAATAATGATAATATGATAATGATATCATGGAAGGAAGGAAAGAAAGAAACAACACAAAAGAATTCTTATGTATAATATGATGTACTTCAGATACAAAAACAAAGTATTTATGGTTAGAATAATGTGATGTTTGGGATTTGCTTCAAAAAAAAAAAAAAAATCCAGTGGCAGGAAGAAGTGGAAGTACAAATGAAAGAAGATTAGCTGCATTTTGAAAACTGTAAAAGAGGGTGATGGGTAGATATTAGGATTCATTATACCACTCTATTTTTACACATGATCAAAAATGTCCATAACACAAAGATAAAGAGAGAGAAAGAGATGGACAGACCTCCCCAAAAGCCTAGTGTACAGAGAGTCCTCAGGCAGGAAATAAGAGATCCAAATTCCAGGGCTAGCTCTGCCACTACTTGGCTGTATGATCTTAGGTAAGCCCCTGGCCTTGTTGGGACCTATTTCTTCATCTACAAAATGGGCATGTTGAACAGTGTAGTTGCTTAGGCTCCGTCCTGCCATCCTTAGGACAAGCTGCCCAGGCCTCCAGCCTCCACCATAAGCTTTCCCCTAACCAGAGAACAAGATTCCAGAGAGCAGAAACTATGCTGCTGATGAAAATCTTGGAGCTCTCTTTTGTGTTACAGACACTAGGCATGCAGGCCAACTCTCCAGCTAAGAATGACTAAAAAATCCAGATTCAATACAAAGCCACATTTCTGTGGGTATCAAGACAGCTGAGGAGTTGGCAAAGAATTAAAGTGCCAAGGTCCAGGGAAAAGAGGAAAGCCAAAAAGGTGAGTCCAGCATTTGCAATTGTGTTTTCCCGAGAGAGATGCTGTTATGGAAGAGACAACTGAGAGGCTGAAAAACTGAGCAGAGCTTTTAATAAATTCAAGGAGCCATCAGAATAAAAACTAGGGTTTAGAGCTTGCCAAATGAGACCCTGGTAAACCTGTAGGCTTTCAGCTTGGGACTCCAAAGGGCGATATGCTTGGAATAAAAGTGAATCAGAAATAGACTAGTTCTCAAGTGGAATAATGCCTAGCTTCCAACTATCTGATTATGTTAAAGCAATCCAGGATTGCCTGTGCTCTTTGCTACCTGTCAGATGCAAAGACAGATCCTCTCCAGGAGAGGAGAACATCATCCAGAGTCTTTAATTATCTCAACAACTTTTCATATATAATGTCTGACATTCAATTAAAAATAACCAGATATACAAGAGAGCAAGACGGGATTTAAAAACAAGAAATAGCAGATAATAGACACAGATCCACAGGGATCTCATTAATGGAGTTATCAGATATAAACTTTAAGAAGACTATGCTTGGGAATTCTCTGGTGGTCCAGTGGCTAGGACTCAGCACTTTCACTGCTGGGGCCCAGGTCAATCTCTGGTCAAGGAACTAAGATCCCATAAGCCATGCAGTGCACCACCCTCCCCCCCAAAAAGAAGAGGAGAAAAGAAATACATGCTTAAGTTATGCAACAGAATAAAAGGCATTGTTGAGAGTCTCATCAAAGAACTAGAAACTCTAAAAATGAACCAAATGAAAATTCAATAACTGAAAAATAACTAAAAACAAGAGTGTAATGAATGAGCTTGACAACATATTATACATATCTAAAGAGAGAATGGCTGGACTGATACATAGGTCAGACTAAGAAAAAAAATAACAGAAAACATAGAAAATTGAATGACAGATAAAATATGGGATACAGTGAAAAATTCTAACAAAATGTGTAACTGAAGTCCCATAGGAGAGGAGAGAGAAAATGGAGCAGAAGAAATATTCAAGAAGCACTCTAAACAGGATAAATACAAAGAGAGTAATATTTAGGTATTACAGCAAAACTGCTGAAAACCAATGACCAAAAAAAAAACCTTAAAGCAACAGGGATAAAAAGATACTTTACATTCAAAGGAGCAATAATAAGGGTTATAGTGACTTCTCAACACTGTAACTATAATAGAAGCCTGAAAACAATCAATGGAATGACATCTCTAAAGCGCAAAAAAAAAAAAAAAAAAAACCCACCAAAAACCTACCAATACAGACTTCTCTATCCAGCAAAGTTATTTTTCAAAAATGAACGTGAAATAAAAACATTTTCAGAAAATCAAAGACTAATAAGATTTATTACTAACAGACCCACACTAAAGGAAATACTAAGGGATGTTCTTCAAACAGCATATAAATGATTTGAGATGGAAACTTGGAGATACAAGAAATAAAAAACAACAAAACAATCTACATATATGAATAAATCTAAAATAAACAACTGAACAAAACAGTAATATTATAATGTCCTGATAATGTTAAAATATATAGAGAATGAAAATTCATATCAGTAATTCTACGAGTTAGGGATTAGGGGAAAATGGAGTTAAAGGGTTATAAGAACTCTGCATTGTCTGAGAAGAGATAAAGCACTAACTTACATTAGATTTCAATAAGCCAAGAATGCATTCTCTAGGAAACAGAGAATTAAGCTCTAATGTCATAAAGTATTCACTATGTAATAAGTTAGCCTCTCTCCAATGCATCTAGAATGGTCCTAGCTATGTAACATCCTCCAGATAATTGAGAAAATGGTCACTCAAATCCCTTTCTGTAGGGCTTAGTTCTCTCATAGAACTCCAGGTTAAAAAAAGGCTGCTAGGGTAATCACTGAAGGAGTAACACATTAAGTATATAACTAATAAATTAATAAAGAGGGGAAATGGAATAACAAACTCAATCAATCCAAAGGAAAACAAAAAAGAGGGCAGTGGGGGAGAGAAAGAAAAAGGTACCTGGAAGATTTAAACCAAAGTTTATCAGTAATTACATTAAGTGTAAACCATATCAAAGCTCTAACAAAAAGGCAAAGATTGTTAGAACAGATAACAACAAACTTAATTACATGCCACTTGAAAGATACACCTTAAGTAGAATGATATGGAAAGGCTGACAGTAAAAAGATAGAAAAAGTACAGATCCCATCCTCCCACCCACACTAACCAAAAGAAACTGATATGCCTGACAAAGCAAACTTCAAAAGGCAAAAAAACTAGTAAAGATAAAACATCTCATGATAGTTTCTATTGCAGCTCTAAACGAGCCTGCAACAAACACTGCATCAAAGTGTATAAAACAAATACTGACAGAACTAAGAAGAAACAGACAAAACCTCAATCTTAGTGGGAGATTGCAACACACGTTTGTACCGACAGAACAAGTAAACATTTCTACGTCCCAGAACAAGTAAACATTTCTACGTCCCAGAGCTCAGCACAGGGCCTGACCCACATAACAGGCCCAATCAAAATTTGTTGACCTGAAACAAAAGAGACTCACACACCCTGGATTTTCCTAAACAGTCCACATTTCAAGTATAAAACTGTTTCTTTGTCCTCTATAAGTGCCATTTGTCCAAAAGTTCCATTTGGAAAATATAAATAATATCCCCATGGGGGCTTGAATCCCTCCTATACTGCCACGGTCTGCTTTTTCCCATATAATATCACTACTAAGGCATCAGGAGCACTCTGGTCCGGAGCTGTTTGCACGAGGCACCTCTCATACCTGAGCCGGGGCATCAGTCCCAGGGATACGGGTGGACCGCCGGCGGGTGACAATGACTGACGGCTTGTGTTCAGCGGGGTTCTGCTCGGGACCCTTTCCATCCTCATCAACACCTCCAGCTTGGGCTGCCTCAGTTGGGTCCACTGCCCGCACAGGCACAGACACTGGGATGATGAGGGGTACCATCCCGCTGTCCTCTCGCGCTCGCTTGGCTAAGGAAGGCTCAGAAAACTCCACCCCACACTTGGTAGTTGAAGCCAACACACTTTTCCTCTTCTCCTCAGAGCCATTGGCATCCTGGAGAAGGGGAGTGAGAGGAAATGAAAATGCAGATGGTTAGAAGTCAAGTCCTGATCTGCTGGTCTGGGACCCCTAGTCCCATTGGACTCAGGCTCAAACACCCAGGATGGTTCCCAATGGTCCATGGCAACGTGGCCTTTCCCTGACTACCTTTCCCCCACCATATACCCAAACATTCTTCATAACCTTCCTTCTACCAGGTTCTCCCATCTTGGCCTGAAGCAGAAGTCCCCAGATGGCCATCTCAGGCCACAAATGGCTCACAGACATATTATGTTTGGCCTAGACAGTGAGTGGCATGTGAAATAGCATCTACATACTCAAAACATATCTCTGCAAAAGAGAGTAAGCAAGGAACCTGTGGAAAAGTAAGGGTGGTCTTCGTTATCTTTTTCCCCACTGGCAGCTGGCTGAAGTCAATTCTGCAGCCTCCTACACAAAGGTCTGGCTATACAGGTTTTGGGGATTGAGACCTCTTGTGAAGGAAGGGGCAAACACTGGCTTTGGAGTCAGATACTAGCTTCTATCCTACCTTTATGACCCTGGGAAATCCCAGCTGGGCTTTAGTTTCTTTAGCAATAAAATGGGGTAAATGCCAGCATCCCAGCATCCCTCCCATAAGGTTTGATGAGAAACTACTGGGGATCAAGGATAAGAAACTCCAAGTACAACACAGGAGCTCAAATTCTATTCATTCTTCTTCCCCGTTTAGACTGTCTTTTCTTTCAAATCAACTTTCTTGCAAGATAATTAACATGCAACAAACTGCACCTATTTTTAATTATAGTTTGGTGCAGTTTGACAAGTATAACCCCTTGTGTAACCATGACCACATTCTTGTCGTTTGGCATACTAGGTCTGGAAATGTTTCACCTCCCCCTACTCCCAACCCTGCAAGACCCAAATGAAGGTAACCCACTGCTAGGTGCACTGCATTGCCCTGCCTGCAACCCTGCATGTGAATAAAACCCGCCTTCCCTTCAGGTGTGGATACACCTACATATCCATGGAGACTCTTTGCATGCGCTAAGTTCAAAACTCTCTGAAATGGATGGGTTCTTTCATCTCCTTCAATGAAGGGAGAAAAATGCCCTTGTGGACTTGGATTCCCTGCTCTCCCCTGGCTCCAGACACGGCTCACCCTGCCCTCTGCCGGGTCTGCCCCCAGCCCCTGCCACTCACCTTTGCGTTCTGCAGCGAGGCCAGCTCCACTGCCTTCTGGGCCAGGGTCAGCAAATTGGCCTCCTGGGATGCCCGGCGCCTCCGTCGGGTGCTCTGGATCACCCCACTCCGTAGCACCTGCCCACAGTCCCCCGTGCCCACCGCCCGCATGCCCTCCTCACCGCCCATGGCGGGAGCCTCCCGCTCCCGACCATTGGGTGCCAGTCTCTCCCCGTCCGACAGCAACTGCGACTCCCTCAGCTCCAGCGGGAACCCCAGAGCTTCGGGATGGGGCTGCCCCAGGGAGCCAGGTGGCGGCTGCTGCGGGGCCCAGTGATGTAGGAACAGGTTGCTGGCGGGCTCCTGCCCGGGCTGGGTGCCGGCCCCATCCAGGGCAGTGGAAGGCAAGACGCCCTCCTTAGAGAGGCGGCGGGAACGGCGGGGGAAGGCGATCTGGGCCTGAGGTAGCACAGGCTGCGGGGCTGACTCCTGCAGGAGGGCCTTGCGCAGTTCCGGGTTCATGTCAGGGTTGGGGGGGAAGGGGTAGGGTGCCATGCTGTGGTGGGCCAGGTGGGACTGCCCCAGCGGCCCGGCCGGCTGCAGGCCAAAGTCCTGGGGCTGCTGAGAGGGTGGTGGCTGCTGCATGGAGTAGAAGTTCTCGAACAGCTGCATCTGGGGCAGGGCCGCCTGCTGCTGCTGCTGCTGCTTCTGGGGCGGGAAGGCCCCGACGGGGTTGGGGGGCGGTGGGCCCTGCCGGAAGACCTGCCGATTCACCTGGTGGCCGAACGCCAGCTGGAAGGGCTGCAGGGGCAGCGTCTGGTTTGGGGGCTTCTTGGCCACGTGGAAGGAGTTCAGGGGCGCCTGGGGCCGCCCCACCTCCAGCTGCACCTTGGGCGGCACCATGGGCCGCACGGCGTTTCCGTAGCGATCCAGTTGCGGCCCGCCTCCCTTCTCCCGCTTCAGCGGCTCCGGGTGGTTGTAGTAGGTAGAGACCCCCATGCCAGGATGAGGGCTCCCCTTGGGTCCGCTGTAGAGGGGCAGGCTGTGGCGGTTCCACGTCGAGTGGGGTGGAGGCTGGCCTGGCTGCTGCTGCCAGCCGCTGTCGCTGACACCCCCGCCCCCTCCGCGCTCCGGGCCCCGCCCCGGAGCCATCACGGAGTTGGGCCACTTGACCGAGCCCACCTGCTGGGACAGCATGGTCCGCTCAGACCCGTACACCACAGAGTTGAGCAGGGCCAGGCTGTTGGAAGGGGGCAGTTCCACCGGCTGGGAGTGGGCAGCAGCCCCTGCTGGACCCTCGTGGGCAAAGTAAGGCTCCTCCTTCACTCGGGACTGCGGAGGAGCCGGGGCCTGCTGGGGGGCTTGCAGGGGCTGAGGCTGCTCCTTGGGAGCTGGTTCTTGGTCCCCAAAGAGGCAACGCTTCCGCTTGTTCTGAGCCTTGGGCTGGGCCTGGAGGTTCATGGTGTGGCCAACGGGGGCCCCCGGCAGTGAGACCTACTTCACCAGTCGCCCATCCCCTGGGGGATGGTCCTGCTGGAAGCCGGGCACTAATCCAGCAGCCAGAGGTGGGGCCAGAGGAAATGCTGGATGATGTGGTCAGGCACAGGGAGGAAGAACGGCAGGCTCTTCCTTCCTTTCTGCGGCGACGCTCTTGGGCTCCTCTACTTGTCCCGGGTCATGATGCTCCGCAGGGCCCTGGAGCCTGCAGACAGAAGAGCAGCAACAGTGTCAGCTGCAGCCTCCCAAGGATGCCCCCAGAGGTCGGTATGCGTGTGAGGGGAGGGCCTTGAGGGTCCTGCGGCTCCGCTGCCTCCTGGGGACAAGCTCAAGGCCACAGACTGACCATGACGAGGCAGGAGCCAGGGCCTGAGGGGAGCGACCAGGAGGCAGCAACATCTCCCAGGGTGCCCTGTGACTGTCCCCCAGTCCCACCACCTCGCCCTCCTGGTTAGCGTCCAAGATGGCTCATTTGGTTGTGTAACTTCCGCTTGGCACAAAGGCACCTGCCAGGGAGGCAAGCTGGGGCTGAGATCCAGCCCGAGCCCCTGCAGTCAAGCTGGGATCGGGGTGACAAGGGCCATATGGGGTTCCCTTCTCCTCTGAAGCCAGGCCTCAGCCCGCTGGGCAGCCAACCAGGTCCTCTCGCATCTCGGTCCAGCAGTGGCCTCCCCAACAGAGCCAGCGGGATTTTTTTTTCAGCCAGTGCCTCCTCTGACACTCCATGCACATCTCAGGCAGGAAATGGAGAAAATAGGAGTTGCAGCTGCAGGGTCGGGAGCCCCACCAGGCCCTTGCAGAGTCAAGGCCCAAGGCTAGGCTGCCGTCCCTCTGCACATAGGTGAGGCCCCAGAAGGGAGTGTGTGCAGTCCTAACCCCACCCCTGGGAGGAGCTGCTGGGTGGGACTGTGGCAGCCACAGTCTTCCCCAAAGGAGCAGGGAACCTGTTTTGCAACCTGGGCTGGCAGGAGACAGGATGCAGCCCAGTAGCTGGTCAGCAGTCCCCGCCCACCCTCTTCCACCGCCCAAGAGCTCCTGGCACCTTGAGCAAAGAACAGCATAGCTGTGATACTGAGGGGAGGCGGATTTCTAGAACACAAGTCCTGAAGGCTTCTCCCTGACACGGCATGACCAACGTGCTCACAGTGTTCCTATGTTTGCTTTGTAACTTGATTTAAAAGCAACAACAACCCAGGTCATCCTTTTTATCCTGC
Source organism: Dama dama (assembly GCF_033118175.1). Classification (NCBI taxonomy): domain Eukaryota; kingdom Metazoa; phylum Chordata; class Mammalia; order Artiodactyla; family Cervidae; genus Dama; species Dama dama. Next base: position 18,659,754 of record NC_083692.1, on the reverse strand, counting down.
TACTGAACAGAAGGCATCCAGACCAGTATTTTACAATTTACGTATGTTTTTATTACTTGTATGCAAGTTATAACTCACACCTAGACTGTGCATGTATTTTTGAAGACTTTTTCTTTCTTCGGAGAGGGTTGGTTTCATTTTTTTCCTTTGTTTGCCTCTCTGGGAAGTTGGTGAGGGTGAGAGCTACATGGCCCACCTCTTGCCCACACTAAGATTCGGATCCCAAGCCACTCAAGTCTAGAAGGGAGGGGAGGGAAGGGAGCTCGGGAAGCCCGCCCCATCCCCGCTCCCCCCCGCCCCCCAACCCCGTGAATACATCTGCAGGTCCCAGCTGAATGACCTCGGCATCAGAGCCTAGACGCCCCAGGTCACCACGAGCAGCCTGGGGAGTTCGCAGGAAACCAGCCAAGGGGCGCAGAGGCGGACTGGCTGGGTTGGGGGCAGGCTCCGGTGTGAAGCCCTGGCTACACCCAGAGATGGCCCGGGCCACGGGGAGGCGGCAGTGCTATCGCTCCTCTGCAGGCTTCCGCAGCTCCCTTCCCCTCCCGGAGAGGCTGTGACTCACTCCGGCCCCCCTGCTGCCTTTCACTTTCACCCAGCACCCAGAAGGGGAGGAACTTCCTCCTCCATTTCCTTCCCCAGCTCCCGGCCCTGCTGTGAGCGGGCCCTGCTGTGAGCGAGAGCGGCTCTCCGAGCTGCATCCGCTTTGTCTCGCCTGTGGAAGCTGGGGGAAGGCGAGGAGGGTATCCAAGTCACCCAGGCGCCCCCTCGCCCACCCCCTGCCACACCCCAGGAGGATTTGGGAGGCAGAGCGCGCCGAGGCCACAGAAACCACATTCTAAACAAACCCCTTTCTCTTGCTTTTAAACTCTCACGCCCTGACAGCCAAGCCAGCACACAGAGCAGAGAGAGAGAGACCCAAAAGCTCCCCCCAGACCGAAAACAAGCCTGGGCGCCAGGGTGAAGCTGCAGGGTGGGACTGTCCCGGCCACAGGAGTTGGCTCTGCCTCTCCAATCAGAATGAAGCACTACAAGACAGAGGAAGGAAGGACAAGCTGCATGTGTGTGTGTGCGTGTGCGTGTGTGTGTGTGTGTGTGTGTGTGTGTGTGTGTGTAAGGGGGGTATGAGGGGGAGTTGGCAGGTCCACGTACAAGACAGAGGAAGGAAGGACATGCTGTGTGCGTGTGTGTGTGTGCATGTGGGTACCAGTGTGTGTGCGTGCATGTGAGTGTGTGTGTATAAGGGGGGTATGAGGGGGAGTTGGCAGGTCCACGTGCCTCCAGGGAGCAGGGAGCCTCCCCTCCCCTGACAGAGGAGGCACACAACACCCCCCACCCCATCCCAGCCCTACTGCCTGGTGAGCCGCAGCACAGGCTTGGGGCTTGGAGGAAGGGAAAGCCCACGTGGCCCATGGGCCCGGGTGCACGTGCCTCATGGAGGTGTTCCAGGCACAGGCATGGCCGCTCAGCGCAGAGGGGTTGGGGTTGGGATTGGGGCTGGGGAGGCCGGGGTGGAGTCTGAGAAAGGGCATCCGAGGCAGAGCTGCTTCTGCCCCAGTCCCACGCTGGCTCAGCTGCAGCTGTTCGGTCTGCCGCCCACCCCCTACCCTGCCCATCAGGGAGGGCCTTGACTCCTCACACCACAGAAGGTTTTCAAAGCTGCCGGGCCAGGGACTGGTTGAGAAAAAAATCAAAGGGGCCAACTCTGGGGAGGCTGAAGCTTCTACAGAGGCCTCCCTGTCACCCCCACTGGAACACTGCTCATAATGCTAAGAGCACAGATACCCAAGCCTGCGACCCTCAAGGAAAGATCATTATGTGGGGGGATGGGGAAGAGAGTGGAAGACGCCCGAGAAGCCCAGTGGTAGGAGGGGAGGACACACCAGGACAGCAGGGCAAGGAGAAGAGGTAGTGGTGGCGGTAGTCAGTGGAGAAGTAGTATTTATAATGATACGAACAACAAGAGTGCACCGTGCCAGGCAGATCCTAAGTACTCTGCACATATTTAATTCCCACAACAGCTTTATAAAGTAGCATGAAGTCAAAGCATGAAGCATTGTTATTTAAACCTCTATTTTCCAGGTGAGTTAGGCTCTGAAGGGCTGAATAACTTGCCAAAGGTCACACGGTAATGAACCTACAGAGCCGGGGCTTGAACTCCAAGACCAAGTTCTTATTCCCCATCCCCAATACATGCCGCTGGGCTTCCCTCGTAACAGTTGGTAAATCATCTGCCTGCAATGCAGAAGACCTGGGTTCAATTCCTGGGTCAGGAAGATCCCCTGGAGAAGGAAATGGCATCCCACTCCAGTATTCTTGCCTAGAGAATCCCATGGACAGAAGAGCCTGGCAGGCTACAGTCCATGGGATCGCAAGAGTAGGACACGACTTAGTGACTAAACCACTACCACCAAAGCATGCTGCTAAGACACCAGGAACCTCTCTGCATACCACCCTCCCAGAGCACAGCAAGAATTGTCTGGACACGGATATCCCTCCTCATTGGTGCTGGGAAGCCCCTTAACTGGACAGGTAAACATCTCCTATTCTGCCCCAGTACAGCTTAGGCCCTCAGACCTGCAGAAACAGAAGGAAGGGGGGTGGGGACCCACACCACAGAGGCGCCAGCAGCCGTGGGAGGTCCACCCACAGGGAGGACTTGAGACTGCACTGGTCACTTCCACCTCACTCTCAGAGCTGGACCCTCCAGCCCCTGCAAGCCCACCCCTGCCTCAGTTCTGGGGGCTGCTGGTGGGGCTTCCAGCTCTGAGCCCACTCATATGTCACAGCCTGCAACTCTGCCCAGGCCCAAACCACATCCTCCCATTTCTTCTGTCCCAGCCCTCCTCCTCTGTCCCTCAGGTGGAAGTCAGCCTGGCCTTCCTCACAGTGAGGGAGAGCTAGGAAGCCATCCTTTCTGAAGGTTCCCACCTGATTCAACCCTGAGGTTGCAGGGAATGGGGTGTAAGGAGGAACTCCTGCAGGCAAGCTCGCCCTTGGGACCAGCTGCAGGGCCTCTGACAAACGGATGCAGAAACACGGCAAAAGGAAACCCACAGACATCATGGGGCCCCAGACACTCACACCCACTCTATCAGTCTGACTGTCTGTCAAGGCTCTATGCGCTCTTGCCTTCCTCCGGGAGCCTCACTGCTGCAACCAGTCCCTGACCACACCACAGACAGCCCTGGGCAGAAGACACAGCCGGCATCTGATCTCAACAGCCAGGGACCTCTGGGGCTTTCAGGAGGACCTACAGTGAGAAACACTTTCTCTCTACAGAGGAAAGCAGTGTGCACAAAGAAAAGAAAACAGCGCTGAACCTACACGTGTTCTGCAGACACATGAGGGAAGGTGCCGAAAAGGCTCTTGGGTGTTCTGCGCTGGTGGTGACACCAGGCCCTCCAAGGACGGCAACTCGAACACACACTGCTCCCCACGTGCCATCAGCGGCCCGGCTGCATGTGGACATTGACTAGGAGAGGCCAGTGAGCCCTCAGTGGCCATGGGGCTAGGCCATTCAGTGCAGTCATCCGAGAGACGAGACTGTTGTGAGTCAAGGATACAGAGGCCAGGAAAGGGGTGCCCAGCCCAGACCCAGCAGCCGTGGGGCTTCACCTCTGGCCCGGGGATGACGGGACGGAAGGATCCCTCCACCCCAGGATGCTAATGCTCCAAGTTCCTGCTCCACCACCCGGGCCCCACAAACTCAGCACCAGGAAGAGGGGGAGTCAGAGCTCATCCATCTCCAACGTGAGCAAACAGACCTAAATATGGCACTCGACAAGGACCCAGATCTCTAGGCCAGCCAGCTCCGTATCTGGCTATCTTAGGACAAAGTCTAAACTCCCTATCTGGCCCACAAGTCCCTGCAGACTTGGGCTCCTGCCACTTGTGTCAACACTCCATGCTGGAGCCGTCATTCAGAGCGGCTCCTGCTCCAAAACACTGTTCCTGCTTTGTTCCAGGTCTCTGACCAGGCAGTTCCCCTGCCAAGCACACCATTCCACCCTTTTCATCTGACCAAGTCCTACTCATCCAGCAGGTCAGAGACATTGCTTCCTCTGGGAAGTCTTTTTCTCACCCCAAGCCGAAGCCAAGGACTATACGCTGAGCCCATAATACCACCTAAACGCCATGGCTGGGCTCAGCCCACTGAATTCCAGATGCCTATTTCTTTGTCTGCCAGCAGACAACAAGCTCCAGGGGGCCAGAGTCTACAAATCATTGTGCCTTGGCTCTCGGCTTGTACCTGCCTCTTAGGTTGCTCATTCAAGACTGCGCCCTAAGTGAGTCAGAGCCCTGCCTGGGCAGAGCCACTATTCATGCCTGTGTGTCTACCCTGGGCTCCTGCCCAGCTCTGACTTCCGGTCCCTCTCCCCAATGTACATCAGAGCTCCTGAGCATATCACCCTGCAATGAAGTGAAGTCCAGTCTTATAACCCCATCAGTGGCCCCAGACCCCATCCACTAAGCTGAACACAAATCCTTTTCCAACTGTTGGCCCCTAAGCTACTTGTCCCCTGACTGTCACTCACTGTCCCACATGTAGGTCAGGACACACAGGACAACTGAGAAAGTGCTAGTCCCCACTGTTGTCCCCTGGCCCATTCTTTTTTCCTGTGAGGCTTCCTGCTCCAGCCTAGACCAAGGCCAGGGACATGAGCCTGTGGATCTGTTTACCTCGTGCTCTGACCAGGCTGGGTAGAGCCAACGTGTCTGGCTACAATGCCCAGGGCAGTGATGAGGGGCCCTCTCCAAAGGAGCCCAGCACGGCCCGGCTGGCCCTCCAGCCCAGGCTTGTATCCTGAAAAGCTCTCACTCAGATATTCTGGGGCCATTGGCTACAGGCAGACTGGGCAAATGGCCCGCAACTGCCATCTTGGGCCAGCTAGAGTTGCCCAGGCCCTAGGTAGACCTTGCCTCTAGACACAGTGTAATCATTTGCAGTGCTGTGTGCCCTCTCTAAGTGGAAGTTCACACCCAGGCTGAAGGGCCCCATTTTTCCAAGCCACTGGACACACAAGTCCTGTTCTCAGGAAGCATGTAAAACCAATAAGGAAGGAGACACCAGCCACAGAGATGAGGACCTGCCTCCCACAAGTGTCAGTTCCCCTGGGGGTGTGAGAGAACAGACCCATGATATGCCTGTTCCCCACCCAGAGAGAGTCCTCAGATTATCACTTCTCCAGACTAAACCTCAGGCTTGAAATGCAGAGGCCAGACCTGGCCAGGCCAGGGTGTCACGGGTCCCAGGAGTCCCAGCAGTCAAGCTGGACAGACTCAGAGGCTTGGCCAGGGTTCGAGCTGCCTGCAGTTTGAGCTTGGACTGTAACAATGCCAACACAGAGATGCTTTTAAAGGGATACAAGTGAGAGGAAATCCTCTGCCATAGGAGGCACCCACTATGGGGCTTCATTCAGGCATCTCCCTTTATCATCCCCTCCCCTACTGCCCCCACAAACACCCCCAGGATGTCTGAGAAAGTTGAGACACCCAAATCCGTTTTACAGCAGGGAAGCTGAGGCAGAGAGAAAACTTCAAGGTTGAGGCAGAGCCTGGAATGGACTGAGCTCCTGGTCCAGCTTTTGTCCACACTCGGGGGGAACTGGCCTGCTTCCCTCCTGGGCAAGGGCCACCGAGGACCACAGGCAGCTCAGGAAATCCCCTTCTACAGCACTCGGGACTTCCGGGGGGGAGGGGGAAAGTGGAAGCTGGCAGGTTCAGACTGTCTCCAGAAGAGACAAGGCAAGTGTCCCTGCAGCTAGCCCTTCAGTGACTGAGCCTCTGGAGAGGGCTTCATGGGGACTTCACAACTGTCTCTAGGCCCTACAGGGTTCACACCACCAGAGGCTGCTCCAGCTCCACCCTCCCCTTCTGGAAGGGCCTGGCTCCTCTTCTGGAAGGACCTGGCTCCTCTTCTGGAAGGGCCTGGCTCCTCTTCTGGAAGGGCCTGGCTTGCTGGCAGGTCTAGGGCAGGGCTCCCTAGAGTCTGTGCCTGAGTCCCAATGCCAGACTCTGCCCCAGACTAACATACAGAGAAGGCCACTCGCAGGGACCTTCCTCATCATGACCCTGCCCTGCCTGCTCCCCCTCTCACACACACACACTCTTCTGTAGCCCTGCAGGTCTGCCCACGGCCCCTTCATCCACTCAACAAGCATTCGCCGAAAACTGGCTATAAGCCAGGCTCTGAGGAGACACAGGAGATGAGATACAGTCCCTACCCACACAGAGCTACCAGTCCAAAGTGGGAGAGAAGAACAGAAACACAAATGAATTATAATGCAAGGTAGCCTGTCCTGGGGCTCAAGATACATGCAGGGAATAGGTGACCCTGGGAAGAATTCCCCGACTTTGAACCTTGGCTGGAGCAGTTCACTCTGCCTGGAAGCCCTGCAGCCACTCTGACAACCTGCCTCCTTTCAAAGCCCACCTCCTCCAGGCAGCCCTCCAGCACACACTGTTCTCACCCTTTCTGAATCTGCATGCTTTTATTCGGTGTTAGCCATGAGTCCACAAGGCTTCTTCAGTTCCCCTCTGTTTTTACAGCAAGGCTGGGAGAAGCAGGGCCTGGAGGCAACGTGGCCCAATGGAGAGGAAACAGTGAACTGGTTGTCAGGTAACCATGTCTGGTCTAGAACCCACCACTCATTGGTTTCTTCTGCCTTTGAGGAATTTAGGAGCAAGGGAGGGGGGACCAAGGCCTGTGTCCAGGAACCACTTCTGTGACAAGCGACTGCCACAATACAGAGTAGCCACTAGCTTTGCTCGTGTGTCCAACGAGTGTGAGTAGTGCTCACTTGTACAACCACTTATTCCCACCGGAGAAAGGAGGAAAGGTTAGCTCTGAAAAGTAACTTGTACCAGCTCACAGCCTGAGGTCCCAAGGGAAGAGCCGGGATTGCAATCCAAGCCTGCCACCAGGTCTCTGTCACACTCTGCTGCCTGCCAGTGTTGAGCAGTGGTTCTCAAACCCACCCTGAGAGATTGGTTCGTGGGTCTGGTAACGGGGTACAGGCTCCAGGTGGGGAAATCCACAGTGCTTCCTGAGCAGCCCAGGGTATGCCCGGGTGCTGGAGCAGAGGAAAGGCTAGAGGTCAGATCCTGGCCCCGGGCAGTTTCCGAGGACCTACTGCTTCTCATTCCCCTGGGAGCCACCAGCCAGGTTACCGTGCCCTGCCCAGGAGGCATGAGGGGTCCCAGGAGCCCTAGGGCTGACTGTGGCTCCTACAGGGCCTAAGTCCCGCCTGAGCTTTTACCACCCGGCAGACACCGTGCTGAGTGCACCGCAGGCAACATCTTCTTTAACCCTCACTCTTCTTTGTCCCATTTTACAGGTCTGGAAAGATATCTATTTAACACAAAAGAAACTGGTAATAGGGTAACAGAGGAACAAAAAAAAGACATCAGACACAGTAATCAAACAGCAAAAATGGCAGACATATAAACCAATCTTTTCAATAATTATTTTAAATGTAAACAGATTAAACACCCCAATTAAAAGGCAGAGGTTGGGAAATAGATTAAAAACGAAACAAAACCATGATCCAGCTGTTAACAAGAGACACACACTTTATATTTAAAGACACAAATAGGCTGAAAGTAAAAGGAGGGAAAAAAAAGTATACCATACTAACAGTAACCAAAAGAAAGCTGGAATGGTTCGGCTAATATTAGACAAAATAGACTTTAAGACAAAAACTCTTAGAGACAAAGGAGAATGCTTCATAATGGTAAAAGTGTCTATCCATCAACAGGATATTATAATTATAAAGGTATTTGTACCTAAGAACAGAGTCCCCAAAACACATGAAGCAAAAACTTTCAAAACTGAATGGGAAAACAGACAATTCAACAATAATATTTGGAGCCCTCACTTTCAAGAGTGGATAGAACAATTAAACAAAAGATCAACAAGGAAACAGAAGACCTGAACACTATAAAGCAAATAGACCTAACAGATATCCATAGAACATTCCACCCAACGATAGGAGAATACACATTCTTCTCAAGGGGACACAGAATATTCTCCTGGAAGGATCATAAATTAGGCCATGAAACAAATCTCAATAAATCTGAAAGGGCTGAAGTCATACAAAGTGTGTTCTCCAATCAAAATGAGATAAAATCAGAAACCAAAAATAGAAGGAAATTTGGGGAATTTCAGGAAATGAAGGTTCGAAGTAACTTGTCAAGTTCCCACAGCTCAGAAAGGCCACTCCTTTACTGAGACCATGCTCTCCACACCTTGCGCACAGCCCTAGGAAGCCACAGATCTCAGACTTTTGCAAACGCCTGGGGAGCCCCTTCTCCCAGCCACCACCCCAGACACACACTGAAACTGACCCAAACCCCAAGCTTGATCCCAGAATCAAAACAAGCTGGGCAGGGAGAGCCCTTTAGGGCTATCACAGCTTGTTAACCAGCCCTGCTTCTCCCTGGGAAAATGGTCACAAGCAAATATTTCACTCCCCCAGCCAATCTACCCAATGTCCAAAAGGCAGATCCTTCCCCCAAAGAAGGAAGCTAACATTTACAGAGGACTTCTTCCAGGCCAGACAGCTGACATACCCTAATCTACAAACACAGTCTGCCTACCCAGGCATCCTCATTGTCCCCATGCTACAGAAGGAAACTGAGGCTCTGTTATTAAGGTGGCAGAAGCAAGATTCAAAATCTTGTCGTCTGCCTTTAAGTCCCTGATTTTTTTCATACTTCTAGGAAGAAGCCTCAAATCGTGTTGTGGGCTTCAGAAGGAATGCTACACACAAGAACCCCACAAAGCCAGCTGTGGACCCTCCACTTTCTCATGTTTCCTCCTAGAACTGCTGCTTTTCCTGGGGCCATTTCCAAGTAGAGCATAGTATATACGACTCCCTCCCAAGAAATAATCCCAGCCCCGGTCTGCAGGAATAGGCTCCCTCAAAATCACAAGCATCTCAAGACCCTCTTGGAAGTGAGGAGAGCCCATAGTGCTTTGAGGTGGGAGGACTATGGGGGTGAGTTGGGAGCTGCAGAGTCAGCAGGATCACCCTCCGGAATAAGGGTCGCCACACCACATGGAGAAAGGTGGCTTGTGCCTCTTCAGAGCCAACCACCAAAGCAGAGCAACAGCTGGAGAAGCTAAACAGATTACAAATCTCAAGGGATGTCGCTTGACATCCTTTCACTCGGTTCAATTCCACAAAGAGCCCAGAGAAGGAAAGAAACTTGCCTGCAGATACACAGCCAGGAGCAAGAATCAAGGATGCCAACAACAATGCTTCATGCCACCACTCAGGAGGCCCCATCTTTTGGCAAGATATGAGGCAGGGCTTGGAGCCCAACATCGCAAAAATAAGGTTTCTATTTCACCATCATCACAACCTCCGACATTTCTAGAGGGCACTACTATGTGCCAAGCATGGTGCTGAGAACCCTACATTCAGGATCCTGTTAAATCCTCAAGATAAGGTGGGTATGATGACACTCTCCCTTCTCAGCGAGGCACCTGAAGAGCTGAGGTCATGGGAGTACAGAGGCCATGCCAGGACTGGAACCTAGAGCCCCATCTGCAGGGCCACAGGCTCAGCCTCCTGCTGGGGTGCAACTCAGGCTCTTTGGGATGGATGGCAGCAGCCTCCGGCTGTTTCCATCTTCTCCCTGGCTTCAGCTGGCCTAAAAACCGCTGTCATGTCCTGAAAGTGTGGCTGGTCAGGAAAGGTGAGTGAGCGAGGCCTGGGAGGCGAGTGGCTTTTGAAGATGAAGACGCTACTACTACTGGTGATCACCACCACTGGGCCAACTTGTAAAGCTCAACATCTTCAGTTTAAGAGGAAGCCACATCCCTCCCACATGCTCCAGCCCCACACCCACGGTCGGCCAACAGCTCTTTAAAAATAAGCCGTGACTCGCCTCAAATCCCCATGGGGGCCCGGGGTTCCTGCCCCCTCCCCCTGGCACCCTGAAATCTGGGTCAAGTCAGTCCATGCTTGGGTTCCTTACTAGTGCCAATGTCCCCCACCCAGGGCACCAAGCATCAGCCCCAGCACCTCTCTGCATGGGACTCTCAGAAGGGTTTCTTCGCAAGACGTGAAATCTCCAAATAAAGGTTGTTCACCGTGCATCCTGAGTAAAGGAGACAGATGCTCAAGGCCACCCCAAAAACCATTGGTCCAAATCTTGATTTCATGGCTGATGGGACTGAAATCCCGAGAGGTAACGTGACTTGGCCAAGAACACACGGTCAGAATCCCCAGGGGACGTTCTCAGACTCAGCACTCTCTCAGACCTGCCACTGCAGCCTCTCCTTCTTGGGAGGAAGGGGGAGGCGGGTGTCCAGCGTGTGATGTCTTCATCAGCTCTGGCTGTCCCGCCTGGCCCACCCTAGAAGGAACTAAGACCTACCTGATGGCCTGGGGGAGGGAGGAAAGGGAGTTTTTTTGTTTTGTTTTGTTTTTTTAGGGAGTGTTTTTTTTTGGGGGGGGGGCACCCTGCTGGTTTGGAGGATAAGAATGGGGACAATATGGCTCTCCAATACCTGTCAGTGATCAAGAAGCACAAAACCTTGCTGCCAGCAAGCATGCGGGCTCTCAGCAGGGCTGCCTGGGGCCTCCCTGATGGGCTGCGGAGCGGGCACAGTGCCAGCTGCCTGCCTTACTCGTCCAGCCATCCAGTCAGTGTCACGGCCTTTCTCAGGCCCCGGTCAAGATGCAGGGCCTCTGCCAAAAGCTCACACATTCCTTGCGTTTCTCCGGGTCTGAGCAGCTGCTGCAGGCCCTTTTCTCCTGTGTTGATTTATTCTTTATTGTTCCTGAAATACACCCAGAGGCCTTTGGCACCCAGCACCGCACAGCATCCAGCCCAAGCCCCAAGTACACACCAACCGAGCTCTCTGGGACCTGGGCCAAGTCAGTTGGAACGATGGGCCCTGGGGTCACACCCAGCAGCCAGGAAGGGAGGCCCAAGATCCCACCTAACCCCAGCCTGTGGCCCCAAAGCTGTTCTCAGGACAAACAGTGGCGGGGATATTTGGGGAGGAGGAGATGCTTGGAAGGTCTCTGGGAGGCCTAAACTAAACCTTTCCACTCCTCTCATGCGTGAGTGACTTCCCCAGCAAACCACCACTGCCCTGCCCCCACCCCCCCGACACACACGCGCACACACGCAGAGCTGACCCCTATGTGCCTATCGACCTCCGCAGCAGGGCCTGGTGACTCAGGCTGGGCTTCTGGCTGGCCTGTAAAGTTTGGAGAGAGAGGCATCAGAGGGGTCTTCCCCACCCTTCCCTGCCCAAAATATCTCCCCTATCAGCCAGTCTAATGGTGCCTGAATTCCTACCATCAACACTTCATTCCAAGGGTCAAAGCATTGTTCCTTGTGCACGTGAAAACAGCCCGGAGAGGTGTGGGAGCTGCCCGATAAAAAGACAGGGCTTTGGGGTCAAACAGAAGGTGTCCCAGCTTCTCCAATCACCTGCCTCTCTGTGGGCCTCAGTTTCCCTACCAGTAAATGGGCATAATACCTTTACCACATATTACTGCAGGATTAAATGAGAGTTATATATATATATACACACACACACGTATATATATGAAGTGTCTGGCACAAAGTAAGAGCTCAATAAGTATGATTTCATTCCCCCTTGCTGGGCAGGGGCAGATCATTCATGATTCATCTTCAACACCTGGAGGGCAACAAAATGGTCTGACCCTTCCAGTTCCCCAGTCAGCTGAGAGCAGGACTGGCCAGGCTAGAAGAGGACAGGGGGACCAGGAGTCCCAGCAGCAGCACCGGGCTCTGCAGGCATCTGGCCCAGGGGCCTGGGAGGAGCACTCAGCACAGGCCTCCCCAGCTGTGTCAACAGGGCCTGCAGGGACACGGTGGGACAAGAGCCCCCGGATGAAAGCTGGCAGGGCTTCCAAGCACGTAATGGTGCCTCCACTCTCCTGGGCTCCCTCTCAAAGCAATAAAAGGGAAAGTGCCGACACCTGAGGGAGTCTTGGGGTGGGGAGGGGGGCAGTGCAGTCAGCCACAGACAGTCTGGGCAGGGATGCCGGAGGCCCTGGGGCCTGCAGGGAACAAGGAGGCCTGCCCTGAGGCCACCACAGTGAGTGTCCCACAAGTAGAAGTGCCCGCCTGGTTATTTTTGGCAGCTCTTCTGCCCAAAGCCAGCAAGGAAAGGCAGCTGCTAGCAACATGGAAGGGCTGTTTACGCTCAAGTGTGCAAGCACTGAGCAGGGATTAAAAAGAGCGGCAGCAGCCACCCAGCAGAGGGGCCTCTGCCCATGTCTTCCTCTCCTGACTGTCCTGTTCGGGCCAATCTGCATGCTGCAGCGCGCACAGAGCGTGGGCACTTCTGCTTTCGGTCGGATCCAGGCTCCCAACCGCAAAACTAACTCACACACACACACACACACACACACACACACAAATAAATAACTATGGAGCCAGCCGAAGACGGGGCCACACCCAGGAGCCGAGACAGTATTCCTCTGGGCTCTTCCTGCACTGAAGTGGCCCTTCCCCGTTTCTAAACTGGGAGGGGCAGGGCAGTGGACCCCGGACAGGACACGGGAGCCTTGCCCCCTTCCTAAAGGGAAAGTGGGGACAGCAGTCTGTGGAACCTCAAGGAACTCGCTGCTTTCCAGCTTCCCTCTCTGAACGTGAAGGACTAACTGTCCCAAAGTGTTTTTCCAGCTCTGGGATGACTCCTGGAAGCTGGGGAGCCCAGCACGAGGATCCCGGGCTGGCTGGGAAGGTCAGACAGAGCCAGGTCAGGTGGGAAAGAGGATTTGAGGCCAGCCAGGTGTGCCCCAAGAGCTGCTAGCAGGCTGGGAAGAAGAGAAGAAGGTGGAGGAAAAGCAGGAGGAAGGTGCAGAGAGGCCAGCCCACATGCACTCTTGGGACTCATTGAGTTATCACTATGGCTGTTTCTAAGCTCCTTTCTGAGCTCCAGGGTCTTCCCCTCCAAACAGCTGGCAAATTCTGGCAACAGCAGGCTGGGTTAGGGCCTCTGTCCACCCGGCTGCTGGAAAAAGCGAGGAATCGAAATCCCTCACCATTTTCTCTCTTGACCCCACCTCCCCAGAGGAGATGGCTGGCTTTCCAGAGGGAACCCCCTTCTGGCTGCAAGCCTATTTACTGTATCTCCCTCCCTCCAAGCTTAGACCTGGACAAACCTGCCCTGGCTGCTCCCCTCTTCTGCTCTTGAGACTCCTGGAGGAAGAAGCACTGCCTGGAAAAAAAATAGCTCTCACCGCGAGCTCCCTGTGGCGGGAGAGAAAGGCAGAGGGTCCAGGGAGCACCTTCCGCCTGGCCATAGTACCAGGCTCTGTTCCAGGAAGAGCACAATCAACAACCACTGCCAGGGACGCCGGCAGCCTCCAGCTCCCTCTTCTCCCCATCTGTCCCCAAAAACCACGGCTAGCAAGTCGAGTCCCTCAGGGAGCCCCCGACCCTCACCCCTGCAGAACCCCAGCTCTCTTCCTACATGTGGCAACTTTCTTCTTATATAATAATACCTTGGTGGCCCTCCCACACACACCCTCCTACTCTGCCTCTGCTCCTTCAATTGCTGAAAGAGCCAAGGAGCTCTTAGGAGCAACTCCCACCCTAGGCTCCACCCCAAACCTCCACTGAGGTCACACTGAGAGGCTTCAGGTGAAGCAAAGACAAGGGGACTTTTTCCCTGACTGAGAAAGCAGCCTTCCTCCCACCCACGTGAGCAGTTCAGCCTGAGGCCTGGGCGGGTAGGTTCCTGAGAGCACAGTCTGGTCTCTGGGAAGTTGAGCCCTTAACCCTCGGCTGCAGGGACACAATCCCTTGCAAAAGGACCCAGGCAGCAGGGTCTGGGCTGGTCCAGGCAGGGGTGTATCACGCAGTTCCGCCCAAGGCTTAGGGAGTTCGAACAGGAACTTTATTTCCACAAGCCCCAGTGGACTGGAATCTGGGCACCCTCCTATCACAAGCAGCACACCTTCCCTGTCCCCTTCCCTGGAAGGAGCCAAAGGCACACAGGAGCTGGGCGCCATAGGAATCGATGAGATGCTAGCCGTCCTCTGTTGAGTACCTCAGGTCACCTTGCCTGCATGATCTTGTTCAACCTTCACAGCAACCCCATGAGGAATTATTATTCTCCCCATTTTATAGGTGGGGAATCTGAGGTTCAGGAAGGTAATCAACGCTGAGCCACACAGCAAGCGGGGAAACTGAAGAACAAACCCAGGTCAGCCGGGGCCTTGTTCACTTGTGCCTGCCAGGCTTCCTTCAGAATCACTGTCCAGCTACTGTCCACATGCCATCCAGGAGTGGTGCTCGGAGTGTGGGGATGGAAGTAGGTGTGGACAAGTTTTGCCTGATGGCTCTGGAATCTGAACTGCTGCTGCCCTGCTAACAGTTATTGTTCCCAGGTATGTGACTGTGAGGGCCCTATAAGTGTGCATGTTGTTGGGGGTGGAGGGAGGGTGATCTGGCTTCCAAAGAGCAGTTTCCAACACTGAACTTATGCTGTAATGTTTCTGATTCATAAAATGAGCTCACAGTCTCACGGTATCCTGAATGTTGCTTCGAATGCAAATGCAGATCCCGTAAGTAAGAACTGGGGATTTCAGCACACTCCACCCAGCTCCAGCCCAACTCGAAGAGTTTAGTTCAGCCCCATACAGGCAGGGTGATCCCATGCAGAAGCTACTCTTCCAATGGAACTTGACCCCTGGCTGCATTTTCTGGAGCCTCTGGAGTGTCCGGGAAGAATGGAGGCCCCAGGCTGCTTCTATACTAATGCATGCACACACAGGAAGGGTGCCAACTGGCCTGGCCAAAGGAAATGCCCAGGTTAGCAGATTCCCAGGCAGGAGGCTCCAGTACCCTTTCTTTCTGAGGTCCCTTTGGGGTCAGAATTACTGGGACACGCTCTCCAGAAGGCCAGCCATTGGGCAGTGCCAGAAGACTGGATTCACCAGTATCCAAATCACACAGAGACCAACTCCTTTGAAATCAATGGCACAGTATGAATTCCAGCAGCCAGACTCTCGGGGCCCTCCACATGCTAAGTTTACAGTTTTTGGACGGAGATCTTTCATTCCCTTGTTTAGCTAAATACTAGATGTCGGACACTATGGGAACAACATAGAGCATATACTAACTAGAGTGAGCTATAGTAATGCTGAAACAAGCTTTCAGCATTTGATGTATAGATACTAACCTGCAAAACCTTCACCGCAACTCTATGAAGGTATAGAAACTCTAGCTCCCAGTCTGTGTTTTGACCACCACCCTACAGTAGGTACACAAAGGACTATATAAGGAGTATTCAGAAGTTTGAGGCTTCTCCAAAGAAATGGCATTTGAAACAGGATTACAAGGATAAGCCGGAGTCACCCCACTACTTGTGGTCATCCTAATTGCACCAGGAGCAAGGGCTCCTTCTGTGAGAACTAACTGCATCAGAGGGGCTGTCAAAGCCAAAATTCCTGGACTGATCCCACTCCCCATTCCAGTATACTCTGCTGTGTACCCCCCTCCCCCCATCCTTCTCCCACTCAGCGGGCCCAGAGGCCTTGGCTCCACTGGGCAGCCCTTCCCTGAGTTCCCCTACCACAGAAGGCCTTTAGCTGAAATCTGTAACTGCATATTGCCTTTTTATTTTTCTCCATTTATTAAAAGCAGTGGCCCACAGGGCTAAACACTCAAGCTATTTTTAAATTCCACATTTAAAAGCTGAACTCTCATCCTGAGGAGCACTCCAGGGCACTCTTTCCAGTTGAGGGGGGTGGGAGGGTGGGAGGTGAGGGGCTGACAAGCCAGGAAGAGAGTGGGTTCTCCCAGATGCTTGGAGAGGCCACACTGGCAGCAATATATCTTCCCAAAGCGAGCTGCATGGCTGGGGGAGTGGGAGAAGGAACCCTCCAGGTTCTTCGCCCCCCTGGCCCCTGGGAGCTACTCAGACCAGAGTAACCTGCCAGAGGCCAATCCAATTAGAGAGGAGACTGGGCCAGAAACATGCGATGAGATGGTTTATCACAGTAATTGAATGTTTACACTCCTATTATTCACTGTCCAGAGCCGTAGGAAAAAAAAAAAAAGGATCCATACATTTCCAACCAGGGATGGCTTCTCTTTTCCCCTTCCTCCTGAAGCCTTCTAACCACCTATGAAAATGGTACATTTCTCTGCCGCGAAAGCCGCACGTGCACACCATCACTGGGAGGTTCTGGAGCAAGAAAGATGATTTCCTTGCCTCAGCCGGGGGCCCACAAGGAAAGAGAGGCTTCTCCGCAGAGCTGCGGTTCATCCTCCTTCATCAAGGCTCCAGCCTCGGTCCTGGAGCTGCAGGGCCCAGCAGAGGCCAGACCTCCAGGAGCCCACCAGGCAGGCTCCCCCTGCTGGAGCAAGCCAGACCTCCCCTCCCCCCATCTTCCCCACCCCGGTCACCACTGCCAACAGGGATCCCCTGTACACACGTGCCTAGGTGGCCTCCATAGTCACCCAGGGCCAGCCAGTTCTCACCCAGCCCACCGTCCCCTGAGCAAGGCTCCACAGGCTGGCACCCAGGTCCCGGTGGGATGGTGGAAGCAGGAAGTAGCCACTAAAGTTTGTGACCGACAAACTTTTAAATGGGTGAGAGGAACTTCCCCTTTCATCCTTCCAGCAGCTCACTCTGGAGGCCGGGCTGGAATACCCAGGGTACCCCCCCACTCCGAGCCACGCTTAGGCTGGCAGATACCTCCTCCAGGCCTGGCTTCCTGAGGCTTCCTTGGGGCTGAGGCTTGAAAGCCCCAGGCCCTTAAATCCAGAAGCCTGGGTGGGGGGCCCTGGAGGTGCAAGCGCTCTTGCATGAGTGAAATGAAAGACTGGTGTGACCACCTCCACCAAGCCGGCCATACGCAGGATCCAGAAAAACACCCGGGCTCCCGAGCTCCGCACGGGAACCACCAAACGCACCACCACCAGGTGACGCGGCGGGAGGGCTCCGCAGGCCCGAGCGGCGCGGGGCGCGCGGGGGCGACCGCGCGGTGACAGGTCCGGGGTGCACCAGCAGCGCCGGGGTGAGGCCGCTCCGCCCGCCCGCAACGCTCCAGCTTAGGCCTCTGCTGCACTAGCTCCGGTTCCCCACCACCTCCGTCCCCAAAACTCCGGGTGCGGGCGCAGTCTCCACGTCCACTCTACGGTGCAAGGGGAAGGGCTCCCGCGCCAAGTTCCCGCAGCTCGCGAGCCACCCCCACCCCCAGCACCTCCCGGAACCCGGCTAGGTCACGCAAGCGAGTCCCGTAGGACACCACGTTTCGCTCAGGCAGAGGAGCAGCCGTATTCCTGAGGCTGCCGCGGCCGCCACCGTGGGCCCGGCGGCTTGGGAGGGTTTTCCTGCCGGGGCCGCGCCCGGGTGGGCGGGGGCCGCGCGCGAGCTGCGTAGCTGCACAAACACGGCGGGTCGGCGCTGCACACGCCGCTGCGGGCCCGGGGGGTGCGGGCCGCGGAGGGGCGCGCGGCGAGGCGGCAAACGCACGAACAGGCGCGCGCTTCCCCCGCCGCCCGGGCCGCAGAAGTTGCCGCCGCCCCGCGCCCCCGCTCCGGGCCGCGCCTGCAGACCTGCAGCCCGCGCGCCCAGCAGCCGCCTCTGCTCGCGCGCAGCCCGGGGTCCCTTGGCCGCCGCCGCCGCCAGGGCGGGCTCTGCGCCGAACCGCGTGCAGGCCTCGGCCGCCGGCCTGGCAGCCCCACTTACCCCGCTCCGGCCCGAGCTCCCGCATCGGCTGTCCTTTTTCCGCCGCGGGCCGCCGCCTTCGGTCGCCTCCCAGGCTCCAGCCGCCTGCACGCACTCCCGATTTTAAAAACAAACAGGCGCCTCCGCCGCCGCCGCCCCGCGGCGCTCTCAGGGTTTCCGCCAACCCGCGCCTCCCAAGGCTGGGAAGTTTGCTGGCGGGGCCCGGGCGGGACGCGCGGGCTGTCACCCCTTGCTTGCGGCGCAGGAGCCTCGACGCACCCCGCGCCCGTGGTTTCCGCCTCGCGATCGCTCTCCCTCCCTCCGTGTCACCCCCAGTCCTGCGATGCAGTGTCAGGATTGCACTGCTCTGACTCATCGGCTGAGCTCACAGCTTGAAAAAAAAGAGAGAGAGAGCGGGCGAGAGGCAACAGCAAAGGAGGAGGACTCTCTGGCGTGCTACAAAGGATTGCACAACTCCGGGCTGGGAGCGCGGAGCGCCCAGCGGCCGGCCGGCGCGCGCGGCACGGCGGCGAGCAGGAACCAGCTCTACCACTTCATCAGCACAACTGTCTCGGGTCGGCCTCTCTGCCAGCAGGCCCGGCGCCGCCCACTTCCTGAGACCAAATAAGGCCGGGGAAGGCGTCTTTAAACCTCCGGCGGCTGCCCGGGCTGGGGATTTCCAGCAGACCTCACCTCCACTCCAGAGTCAGTCGTCACCCTCCCCCAGCCCAGGAACGGTGCCCCCCGATGGCTTTGCTGGAATCAACAGGCCACGCGGCTCTTTCCTTTCACACCAAGGTCAGGAGGAGACGGTGACGAAATGTTTGGAAACCCATCGGGCCTGCCAGGAAAGTCTGTGTGTGATGCTGGGGAGGACACAAGTCGCTTTCTTCCACAAAGAAAACTCTGGTTTTGGATACGGTAGGGCACGCGCAGTCCTCTCCAAGGCACTTTATTAACAGTCTCCCCCAGTTTCCCGTTTTGGCTAGCGGTGTTAAGGTTATTGAGAGACTGGTCCCAGTTCCTATAAAAGACCCATGTCTCGATTACCTATATGTAAAAAGCGCCTCGGTTTAATTCTAGCAACTGAGGCCAGAGTTGGGCAGCTTTGAGCTGCCTGCCTGTAGTTCCCCTACCTTCCCTGCCATCAGGGATGGTGCCATCCCCTGATGCCTCCTCAACTGGCCGGGAAGATGGGAAACATTTCTGCTACTCAGGTGGTTCTTGCTGGCCCCCAAGTATCCTTACAGTGAGGCTCCAGGGCCTCACTGTAAGTCCTGGGGAGGGAGCCCATTTTCCCTGGCTCTTTCCATTTGTTTTTGTTTTTCCCAAGGAGATGGGTTAGAAGGAGATTTTTCTTTGAAGGAAAAGGCACTGAAGAATATACTGTGTCCTGGCAGCAGCCGCTTTTCCCCTGTGGCCAGTCTTGAGAGGCAGGTGCATCCTTTGCTTTCTCAGGGGGAAGGGGAGGGGCAGCAGAATGTGATTCTCACTGCCCTTCTGAGCCTGCAGGGCAAGGCCCTTACCCACCCCGGCCCTCCCCCTGCCCCCAGTGGATAACAGAGACAATACTGGTACCTTCTGCCTAGAAACCTTCAAAACCCCACACTTGCTTCTAAGAGGCATGACCTTCCTATCCTCTTCCACCCCTTCGCTGGTGGGAGCCCCTGTATGCAGCTGGAGCTCACACCTTACCCAGGAGGAAAAGGGCTTATTTACACATATGTCACAGTAATGACAACTTAGTCTTATCTGCAAAAATAAAGATAATTGTGTCAGGGGACTGGACCTGATGACCTCTTAAAATCCCTTCCAGTTTAAAATCCATGATTCTGTGATTGCCAAAAAATGAATAGAGGAGCCAGGGAAACCACCTCCAACAAAGAAAAGCCCAGGCTCTTGGATTTAGCATCTGCTCTGACAGTATTGTTCCTGGCAATTCTCAAAGCATGTCCCCCCACACAGCCTACTTAATTACCCTGTGTGTGTGAGAAGTTTCATCTCGCTCATTTTATGGATGAGGACACTGAGGTTCAGAGAGGTCGAGTGACTTACACAAGATCACAAGGCAAGCCAATAGTTTGTCACCTCTCTTCCTCTTCCCATCTCCCCCAGAGGAAGGCAGTGAGTCACTGAAGATTGAGGTGCTCAGGCACGCAGGCCCCCAAGTAGAGGCTGGACTCCCGAGACTCCTGGCAAGAGGTTCTGTGCAAAATCTTTTTTGTTTTTTCCATTTGTCTGATGTTTTCCTTCCCACTGACACCTCATCCAAGTGCGGGAACCAAAGCAAAGCCACCTGGTCTCCAGTGCTCACTGCTGCCAGCTTCCTCTGCAAACCTGCAGCCATCATGACCTCCCCCTTGGGCCTGGTCCCCAGAGGTGGGCTTGGGCCAGCCCAGAGCTAGCTCCCCCAGAGCCAGTACAGACCAGCCCAGAGATGTTCCCCTCCAGAACCCTGCCTGGGGAGCACATTCCTAAAAGAGCCTGCCACCACGGAGCCAGAGCCCAGCCTCCAGGGAACAAGTGGGAGCCACTCCAGAGGGCACTCCTCAGCCCTGTCCCGCCAGGGCTCCCTCCCTGTCCCATGCCGGGCTGCTGGGCTGGGCCCAGGAAGAAGCACAGGGAGCAGGGCTGGATGGCAGGATGCATGAGAAGCAGGAGTCAGTGACCTGGAACAGCCCTGCTCATCCTGGAGTAGCTCTCGCTCACAAAGGAAGAAGGGGAGGAGGGCCCAAGATTGTCCCAGATGGCGCCTGCCTGGCAGGAGAAGTCTCCCTCCCAAAGGCCAACAGATGAGGACGTGTAAAGAAAGCTGCAGCTCTTCCAGGAAGGCCCTGGAGATCAGTTTTGCTGCAGATATGACAGTGCAGAATCACTGACATGTGAAGTGAAAGTTTTGGTTCTAGAAGCTCTAACCCTTCCTATAGGGGCAACTAAAAAGGGTGCCTTTTGGGGAAGAAAAGAAAAAAAAAGAGATGGTCCAGGGACCTTACCTAGAGAGCAGGCTTTTCTCCACCAGCAAGCTACAAAACTACAGCAAAGAGCACAGAGCTCCAGATCCCAGGGAGTGCATCTCCTGACAAACACTCCAGGAAGCAAAGCACCCCAGACAGAATCTCAAACTGGGTCCCAGTGACCGTAGAATATGGCATTCAAGAGGCTTCCAGGAACAGCATCGGCTCTCTGGACTCTGCACCAAGTTACCCCTCACTGCCCGAGTGGTCATCATTCGCATCCTCTTCTGGGTCAACCTGAGACCATGAAGAAGTTTGCATGGGGGAATACTGTGGTATGTGAATTCTATCCCAATAAAACTGTTACTAAAAGATAAAAGAAGCTTCCACGGAAGCCAGGTTCTCACCCCTCGTCCACCTGCCTCCATGAACCTTGTTTCCATCATTCATTTAAAAGAGTTTTCTTCACCCCAAACCCCATGCCTGCTTTCCAGTCCTTTTCCCATTGTCCTTTCTGTGTCAGGACGTTCCATCCAGGCCAGCACACAGTGTGTTTAAGTGAATAACCAACCTTTGCAGGAATGTGGGGAGTTGAGAGTACAAATACCTTTGAGGAAATCTCAAGTCTACCTTATATCCCTAATGTGCCTGTGTCCTGCTGTCACTGCCCTTTTCAGAATAAAGGCACTACCTACCTCTGGGACCTCATGACCTACAGTTACAACAGAAAACGAAAGAACAGGGAGCCAGGACTGAGTCTGGATCCTGCCTAACTAAAGCCAATCCACTGTGTGATCTTAGCGAAGTCGACACTTAGCTTCTCTGAGTCTCGAGTTCTGGGTCCCTATGAGATGCACTGTACGGTATTTGCGACACAAGCCATAAAAGAATGCCACCTTCTAGGGATTTAGAGAATCACAAGGACAAAATGGTTTCATAGCTGTATCGTGCTACATACCTATACGAGGTTACATTATTTTTTTTTTTTTTACTATTTTATCCTAGATCCTCTTCTCCCAAAATTAGCTTTTCCCTTTCGAGAACCTCGTCAAGATTCTGTTTCCTCTGAAAGGCCCCCAGGTCCACCCCATCAGCCTGAGGTGACCCTCTCTGCTGGGCTCTGCCCAGCGAAACTTTCCAGCACTGACCCAGTGTCCCTTCCCGGTGTCTCTCCAAGGCTTCTGCTCAGTTCCTGCACTCCACGCTCTTCCACTGCATGCCCACCCACCCCCAAAAGGGACACCCCTTTGACACCCGTGCCTTCTCTTCACACCCTTTTTCGGCCACGTCCTTTCTGAGGGAGCAGAGAGCTCGAAACCCCAGCCGTGAAGTTAAGGCACCGTGAGTGTGCTGAGAAGTCCCTGCACTGCCTTCTCTTCTACCCTTGAAAACCCAGGGGGCCCTCCGCCTGAGTTCACATTGACCTCACCTGTTCCGGGGCAGGGCCGCGCCTGCCACAGCAGCCCACAGCTGTCCTCACCCCGTGCCCACCCACCGACCCCCACCTCCACCTCCCTCTCTTGCAGGCCTGGGCCAGGTTCTGAGTGCCTTTGTCAGGCCCCAGAGGGAGCTTCTGCAGATGTCCCCACTTGCTGCTGTCACTCTGGGACAGACGTCTGGCCGGGGATAGGAGAAGGACAAAACAGGTGTGGCCGCCAGGGAGGGCGGGCTGACAGGGCCACAAACAGAAACGCCCTTTCTTCACAGAACCAGAGCTGCCAGCTTCCCAAAGGCCTCGTTTCAGCACAGTCCAACACCCCCTGCAAAACCAGCCCCAGAACAGACTCCTTCACGGGCTCTTCTCTAGAACTCAGCTTCCCTACCTTATGGCTGTGGGTCAGGAGGAACGGGACCCCTGGGATCCAGCATATGCACTGGGCAGTTTTTTAAAGCCTTATTTTTAAATGAAAACAAATACAACTCATGCATCTTAGACTAGAAGCCAAAATTCATATTCATGAGAATGTACAGGTTAAGAGCACAGGCTGAGACCTGAGTCCAATTTTTGGCTCACACTAGCTTGATGACCTTGAGCAACTTACTTAACCACTTGGTTTTTTTCATGTGCAAAATGGGGATGATAAGAGCTTAAAACAATGGTGTAACCCGTTGAGTCTTTCCTAAGTATTGGCTACCATTTTTTCTCCTCTCCTAACTGATCTAGTCTAGGATATTTATCACCCATACTGCCATCAGAGTGATCATATCTCTTTTCAATAGCTCCCACCAGACTTCCCTGATGGTCCAGTGGTTAAGAATCTGCCTGGTTTAAAAAAAAAAAGAATCTGCCTGGTAATGCAGGGGACGTGAGTTCACTCCCCAGTCGGGGGTGGAAAAAGGATCTCATGTGCCACGTGGTGCAGCCAAAACAAAAAAAAAGCTCCCATTACCTGCTGCAAAAAGCTGTTAGCCAGACTGTTAGGCACTTGTGGTTCTGAAATGATCTGGCATTGCCCTACTTCCCAGCCCCAGGCCCACACAGTCAAACAACCTGAAGTTCCCAAGACGTCTACTTTCTCACATATGCGCCTCTCCTCCTTGCATCCACAGGTAAACCTTACCCTGCTCTTGACTTGAGCTTAATGGCAGTTCTTCCAGAAAGCCTTCCTTGACTCCTTCAACAGAGGACGGCCACTGCAGTGAACACTGCTGGAGGCACCCCCCTAGATCCCCTTTTATCAGGCTGGTATGCCATTCCCCAGCTACTGTTGAGTCTTGGCTGCTAAGGGTTCACAGTTGCCCCCTTCTCAAAGGGAACCCTTGCTGGGAGAGAGCACTGCAGGCAATGATTGACTGGGGGTGGGGGAGCGCCAGAGAGGGGTGGGTCCAAAAGATGGGCCCCCCCCTTCCCTCAATGTGGGATCACATCTGTGTTGGTGCAATGCCAACTGCAGGGCTCCCTGTGGCACCTGGCTGAAGCTAGCTCCAGCTGCAACACATCCTTCCTTGCTTAGCTTCTTCCTCAGCCAAGACCCTCTTCGCTCACTCCCTTCCTCCTCTGCATGCATGCTCATGTTTAGTCGTGTCCAACTCTCTGACCCCAGGAACTGCAGCCAGCCAGGCTCCTCTGTCCATGGGATTCTCAAGGCAAGAATACTGGAGTGGGTTGCGTGCCCTTCTCCAGGGGATCTTCCCGACCCGGGGATCGAACCCACATCTGCCTAAGTCTAGCGCACTGCAGGCGGAGTCTTTATCCACTGAGCTACCTGGGAAGTCCTCAGAGAGCTTCCTATCAATCCCAGGCACCTCCAACTGTCTCGGTCTCTGCCCCTAAGGATCAGAAGAGCCGCGCTCTCTCCTAACTCCCATGACATCCTCTGTTTTTCTTGCCTCCATCCCTTACACATTGTTCTACAGCCGCCTCCTGTACCACCTCCCTACTAGGATTAGAGCTTCTGAAGTGCACAGCCTAGGTCTGAGTCACCTCATATCCCTGGTACCTATACATGGTGAGTGCTTAGAAAATTAAAGGCCTGTTGATAAATGCACAAGTAAAATAATATTTGTAAAAATCTGAGGTAAGCAATTAGATGTAGCTATTCCTATCACTACTTTATTACCATTCTGTTTCTTCCATTCTAAGATGCACATTTCCCCCATTTTAATATCTCTGAAATCAGGATGCATCTTACAATCGCTAGCACATCATGATTTAACTAGCAGCATTTTCTTTTTCATAGTTTGCATAAAACAATGGTTGTTTTATGATCATTGACTTCTTAGGGTCAATGCTATATGGTATTATTATTATTATTATTTGCTACACAGCTTGCAAAATCTTAGTTCTTCGATCAGGGGTCGGACCGAGGCCCTGGCAGTGAAAGTACTGGGCCCTAACCACTGGACTGCCAGGGAATTCCCTGTATAGTATTATTATTATTACTACTGCTACTGAGAGTGGATCTCCTGGGTTCTGGGGACTGCAAGGCAAAGTCCACAGAGCTAAGTCCCCATTACATGAGCTCAGTAACTGTCAGGCAAGTTCTCATAAAGTGACTTGTATTTTCCCAGAGGTCAGAATGACCCCTGTGTCCCGACATCTCTGAAAATTCCCATGAAAGCAGGCCAATGTGATGTGAAACAAGCTCTGAACAAGAAGTCAGGAGAGCAACGTTCTGGGCCTAGCTCTTCCCCTAATTTTCCAGATGACCCCACGCAGGACCTATCAACACATTAACTGAGCATCTACTAAACGCCTGACATGATGTGACCCCAACGGGTCCACCCAGCACCCCGAGGAAGCCATTATCTTCTTTTTTATAGATAAGGTTAAACAGCTCTTCCAAGGTCAGACAGATGGTACTTGACCGCCGGGCTTTCTGAGTCCTGATCTCTGCTATATGAGGATGCCTCCCTGGGCCTGTTTTCCCAGAAAAACCATCAAGTAATGAGGGGTCACAGGTTGGAGGCTCACAAACGAGGCTCATTCCCAGATACACTGCATTTGACCTATATAATGTATTTTATTTCTATTGAATTAAATGTATTTCCAAACATTTATTTAAATCAGGAGATTTAAGTTAAAAATTGGGATTTCTGGTTTGTCATTTAAAAAAAAAAAAGGGACATTGCTTACATTGGGCCCTCCTTCTCGGGGGTGGAGTCAAGCAGCTGTGCCAGGCACCGTGATGGGAGGTACACGTTCCAATTTTCCACAGATTCCACCCCTTCCTAGGCCACGGGTCACTGTCATTTATCACCTCACCAGTGCTGTTCTCTGGCACCCAGCTGGCCTCTGTTATTGAGCTCCCCCTACTCCCTACCGGCCTTTCAGTGGGTGACCCTTAAGCCAGATGCACTCCGGAGCCCTCTGCAGCCCCCTACCCGCCTCTGGCTCCTCCCAGAATCTCCCAGCACAGCCTGCCTCCAAGGAGGTCACTTTAATGAACCTGTTTCAGAACCAGCAGGCAAGCCCCTGCCTGGCACCTACCTCCCCTCCGCCTCCACCACAGGCACAGCCCCCTCTTTGTTGGTACCTCCCACCTCCCACCCAGAGCCTAAGTCCCGGCCAGTCCAGGGGCTGCAGGCGATGGCAGGAGGGGCTGAGGCGGTAGTCGAGGCAGATGTGGAGAGGAGTTAGCCCAGGTCGAGGGGCCGGGCCCCATCCAGGAGGCAGGGAGGAAGGCAGGACTTTGTATTTCCCAACAGGAAAGTGGTTCTGAGGAGATAAATTGTAAGCAGGGGAGGCTCCGCAGTCACAGATGAACACAGTTTGACACATAAGGAAAGACAAACAGTAAATCATCAGGAGGAAAAATGCTGGGTCTCAGCAGCAATTTGAGATATGCAAATTAGAACACCATTAAGGACCCATTATGACTCGAGTCAACATGGAAAAAAGTAAATAAATTAAACAAGAAAGCTGCTGTTGGCAGGTCATCAGGAAACAGCTGCAGGTACACTGCGGTGCCGCTGCAAACTCTCAGATCCTTCTAGAATGTGATTCCACATTGTGTTGCAAGAGTTGAAGGCTTGATCAGGTTATTACAGTCAGGAGACCAGATCCCATGAAAACAACTTTAACTACCACCACAAAGGAGTTTTTATAAAAGAGGCTCATAGGAGCCTGTATTTAGACTCCCCGCAAATGGAACTCCATTCAGATTGCAGTATGGTATGGTAACAGAATGAAATACGAAAGAATTGGCACAAGGAAACAATCTGATGAAACCATTTCGCTGAACTCAAGTTAAGTGACAGAATCAGAACAAAAAATAGTAGAGGGGAACTTTTTAACTATGTTAAAACTCTGTTGGAACATTTTGCAGCAATCAGAAAATTCCGAACAGTGCAAATTGCCAAGGTGTAATGTTTATTCTGTTAAGTTGATCAAGATGGTTTAAATAATAATGATGATGATGGTAATGATGATGATATTGATGATGTAAAGGCCTTTGGACAGAATTTCCTCATCATAAAAATATCCCAGCCCAGGTAGGTCCTGCCCCCTGCCTTGATGAGGAAGGAAGAAGGAATGTGAACTGGGAGAGGCGGAGTTATGACTGTGGGCAGGAGGAGGGCCCAGAGGCTTCCCTTATCAGGAGGGCTCTGAAAGACACTTCTGCCCAAGAAACAAAGTGACACAAATAAACCCACACCATTTAACCTCCGGAGTCCTGGGTGCTAGCTCTTAACTGCTGCATTTGCGCTCTCAATTTTACTAATACCTTATTTCAGCAACTTCGTAGGTGACACTGGGGCTCTTTGTGGGCTAGCCTAAGAACCAGCCCAACCACCATTTATAGCATTGTTTCTATGGAAATGTGTTTCAAGCTACAAGAAATTGAGCTGCTGACAACCCAGGGGCACGCACGTGGTCTCTAAATTAGGGAACTGAGAGGAGCAGTTATTGCTGGGTCCTGGGCTCAGGAAGACAGCCTGTTACTTAGATTCTGTATCAGTCAGTACACCAACCAGCAACGATCCCCTTGGAGTTGGCTCGAGATCACTGATAGGGGGTGGGAATGGGACCACAGCATCGAAGAATGAACACTATATTCAAAGGAAGCACATGGATATTCCTCATCTCTGTTTCCACACCCACACACAAGCCTATGTGACATGGAGGACATGAAACTGGCCTGAGTACCCTCGTGAGTATCCAGGCAAGCCCTGGGCCCACACGCTCTCCAGTTTCCCTCTGACCCCGGCAAATCTCCAGCCACAAGGCCCTATTTCAGTCTGATCATGGAACAACAAACTCCACATCTTTGAGAGTTCTGGAATTTGGCTTGAGCGCATGTAGGCTTGTGATAAACCCATCCCTCCACACATTCTGTTGCAGTGGCTTCTGCGTTAGCAGGCTCCAACCTGCCTACTCGAGGTCTGCCCAGGGCTCTCCCGGCTCCACCCACATCTCGGGACTCCAAACAACACAAGGAGTCTCCATTTCCTGCCTTGGACTGTGCTAGTCACAGGGAAAGAATGATCGTGGGCCCTCCAGACACTCCACGTGACAAGAAAGTTCCCCACCGAGAAGGCTACCTAGAGTCTGTCATACAGAGTGAAGTAAGTCAGAAAGAGAAAAACAAACATCGTGTCTTAACACGTGGATGTGGAATCTAGAAAAAAGGCAAAGATGATCTTATTTGCAAAGCAGAAGTAGACACAGACATAGAGAACAAATACACGGATACTGAGACAGAAAGCTGGCAGGGGGTGGTTGGGGATAAACGAGATTGGGTGGGACTGACGTATGTACACTATTGTGTATAAAACAGATAACTAATGAGAACCTACGTACAGCACAGGGA
Source organism: Dama dama (assembly GCF_033118175.1). Taxonomy (NCBI): domain Eukaryota; kingdom Metazoa; phylum Chordata; class Mammalia; order Artiodactyla; family Cervidae; genus Dama; species Dama dama. The sequence goes on along the minus strand of NC_083692.1, from coordinate 18,631,864 downwards.
ACTCAGTGCTCTGTGGTGACCTAAATGGGCGGGGAAGTGTGCTCAGTCGCTTGTCCTGTCTGACTCTTTGTGACCCCACGTAAGGGAGACCACCAGGCTCCTCTGTCCATGGGATTCTCCAGGCAAGAATACTGGAGCAGTTGCCATGCCCTCCTCCAGGGGATTTTCCTGACTCAGGGATCAAACCCACGTCTCCTGCGTCTCCTGCACTGCAGGCGGATTCTTTACCATTGAGCCACCAGAGAAGCCCAACGTAAATGGGAAGGGAATCCAAAAAAGAGGGGATAGATGGTCGATTCATGTTGCTATATAGCAGAAACTGACACAGCAGTGTAAAGCAACTAGACTCCAATTAAAAAAAAAAAAAAGACAGGGAGAAGGCTACACACAGGAAGGCAAATCCAAGGGGGAGTGGTGGGTAAGAAGGCCGTTCACCAGGCGTCTCAAGGTTCTGAGATGCCAGAGACACAAGGTGGTCAGAGATGGTCAGAAGACAGTCATCTGCTCAGCCACAGGCCACACCTGCGGCTGCAAGTCCCAGCAGAGTTCTCGGCAAGGTGGGAGGGATCAGAGGGCCCTGCCAGCCAAGCCAGAGAGAGACTGGATGAATGTGGGAGCTTCCTTCCTGAGCTTGGTTCAAGTGAAGTGAAAGTTGCTCAGTCATGTCTGACTCTTTGGAGTCCAGTCCATGGAATTCTCTAGACCAGAATACTGGAGTGGGTAGTCTTCCCCTGCTCCAGGGGATCTTCCCAACCCAGGGATCGAACCCAAGTTTCCCACATTGCAGGGGGATTCTTTACCAGCTGAGCCACAAGGGAAGCCCCCCGGAGGTTGGTTAAAGGGCAACTCTAAGTTTCTAAGTTTCAATACTATAATGAATATGTGCAACCCTCCGAACACCCAAGACACAAATTCATGGGGCTCCACCGGGGTGAAGGAGGGCAGGGCCACAGGAGGTCAGTGTGCAAATCAGACCCTCTCTGTTGCCTGTGTGCCTGCAGAAGGGAGAATCTGCCTCCCGCTGCGGGAGGCCTGAGGGACCAGGCAGAGGTGAGTGGGCAGCGCAGAGCCAGAGTCTCAGCTTCAGGGCCACACGTGCTCACTGGGCTGGGGCCCTGGAAACCCAGGTGGGAACAGTCATCTGGGGCTCTGAGGTCACTGGGGATCGCCTGCACCAGGCAGAGTCCATGCTGGGAGCCCCGAAGCTACGGAGTTAGTCAGCCTATGAAGTCAGGCCTCCTGTGACTAAAAGACTCAGGCAGCCAATCTGAGTTCTCCAGCCCCGGCAGTGCAGTGTGCTGATAAGACATACCAGTTCTTTCTTTCAGGTGCTAGCAGATGGGAGGTTTGGCGGTCCTCCCCTGGGGCCTCCTTCCCACCCAGATCCAAAGACATCGATATGTTAAGGTCTTTTTTTAAAGAAAAGTATATAATTATGTAATACAAGTAAAATATATATAAGCTTATACATTTGTATGTTATATAAGTATAATATATATTAAAGTAGGACAGCAAGGAGATCAAACCAGTCAGTCCTAAAGAACACCTGTGCTGTGTACTGTACTTAGTCACTCAGTTGTGTCTGACCCTTTGTGACCCCATGGACTGTAGCCCACCAGGCTCCTCTATCCATGGGGATTCTCCAGGCAAGAATACTGGAGTGAGTTGCCATGCCCTCCTCCAGGGCATCTTCCCAACCCAGGGATTGAACCCAGGCCTCTCGAATTGCAGGCGGATTCTTTACCATCTGAGGCACCAAGGGGGTCCTGAATATCCACTGGAAGGACTGAAGCTGAAGCTCCAATACTTTGGCCACCTGATGCGAAGAATCGACCATTAGAAAAGACCCTGATGCTGGGAACGACCGACGACAGGAGGAAAAGAAGGCAACAGAGGATGAGATGGTTGGATGCCATCATCAACTCGGTGGACATGAGTCTGAGCAAACTCCAGGAGATAGTGAAGGACAAGGAAGTCTGGTGTGCTGTAGTCCATGGGGTCGTAAAGAGTCAGACATGACTGAGCAACAACAACAAATATAAATGTTATATAAATATAATATATATTAAAGTATGTAGATATAATGTTATAAAAGTATAATATAGTAAAGTATATTAATATATAACGTGTTATATTGATATAAGTATTGTTGTTGTTATTTAGTCTCTAAATCATGTCCGAATTATATGTAAGAATTATTTCCTTAGAATAAATTCCCAATAGTAATACTAATACGTAAAAGGAAATTAACATTCTTTATAGCTTCAAGTTCTACATTTTAAAGATATATTGCTCTGTGTGAGTTATCTGGATTATCTATTTTCCAAAGTAGTTTTCTTGACAATACCTTCCAATCCTGCCAATCAACATCTACCCTTAAAATCCACTTTTCCCAGCTCCCCCTGTGGGTTGGGCATCTGGAACATAAACCCTATGACTGAATGGATGTTAGAGGGAGCTCCACTGAATTTGCGGGGAGGGATGAGGAAGGAGGCCAGAGATGTGGGTGGGAAGATGGAGGACTGAGATGGACAGGAAGAGGGAGCTGGTCCCAGGGAGGCAAAAACAAAAGCAGATCTGAAAAGAAATCCCTCCCCAAGTGAGCCAACACCTCCCTAGGACGTCAAACCCACCCCACTACCCAAGCTTCCTCTGGGCTGACCTTCCAGGTGCCAAGAGCAAAGACACACTTCAGTGGGTTCCTAAAGGAGCTTTTAGAAATACTCTGTGCTTTCGGGTTCTGCAAACATATTTTGCAAACAACAGAGGCCTCACACTCACCGGCAGTCAAGTAGGACTATGTGTGTATGGGCTCAGCCGTTAAGGGTGAGTTGACTTGGAGAAAAAAAATCTTTTCAGAAAGAAAGTCTACCTCATCAGCCATGGCAGGAAGGATGCTTCTCCACGGCTCTCTTTAAGTGGCATGCAGACCCCTGATAACTGTTCCACGCCAGGAGGGCCCCTGAGAGGTGACATGGGTCCCACTGTGAGGCATCATAAATTGCACTGCCTGCCAGGCTCCGTGCACAGGCTTGGGGAATTTCTGAGCAGGAAAAGAACCACGTGTGTCTAAGTATCTCATTTTATAGACAAAAGGAGACCCCAAGTGCCTGCTTTGGGGCTCCTGCTGCAGTCGTCATCTGGGGGTGCTCATCCGCCCCCTCCGACAGGAAGAGCTGCAGTGCAGCCTGTCCTGACCACCACTCGGCTCAACAGGGCTTTCATTTTAAAACCTCAAGGTCTCCTCTCACGGTCGGCTGACGCGTTCTCCCCAGTTTCCTTCTCTGTGCAAAGCCGGCAGACAGTGCCGGGCACGGACGCTGAGGGGGGTCGTCCTCCGAGGGCAGCTGGTGTTTCTCCTTCTTCAGGGGTTGGGCTGATGGGAGAGGGAAGTCTCGGCCACCTTCAAACCAGCTCCTCACCACCGCCGCCTCCTCAGAGTCCTCTCCAGGGCCAGGGGGACCCAGGTGCTGGCTCTCTGTGGCCCTAAATCCCCTTCTTCCCCTCACCCGGGTCTCCCTCAGGCTCAGAGCAACAGCAAAGCCCCCAGGGTAATGGCTCCATCCGCAGGTGCCAAGGGAGACTGTCAGCTCACCCACCACAAGTGCCCCCGACCTAGGCCAGGTCCTGGGCCTGTCCCCCCGTCCCCGCCTGCTGCATCCTCACATCCCCTCGGACCACCCTTCCAGTCACATCACGGACACCTACGGTGTGCCAGGCCAGGGAGGAGCCAGGCGCACCTGCGGCTGATGCCAGCCTCCTCCCACGGGGAAGCAGGACTGCACAAACGCTGGGGTGTGGTTCAGGAAGGCAGAAGGATGCAGGTGACTTCCGGCCGGCTCTGTGGGCACCCGCCAGCAGACGGGCAGGGAGGACGCGCCAGGCCGGGGGACAACACCGCACAAGGCAGAGGGGCTTGACCGCCGTGCTGAGGGGCAGAGGCAACATGAAGGGCGGCTCGGGGGAAGTGCGTGCAGCAGGAGTGGGCTGGGGCTCCCAGGGCCTTGGGCGCCTTTCTGAGGACGGTGAGCTTCCTCCTGCAGGACTTGGGCAGCCCTCAAAGGCTTTTTAAGACGGGTGACATGATCTTGCCTGGAGGATTCCATGGGCAGACAAGCCAGGCGGGCTACAGTCCCTGGGGTCGCAAAGAGTCGGATACGACTGAGCGACTAACACTTTCACTTTCACAATCAAAGCTGTGTTTCAGTAAAATAACTCAGATCCCTCCAAGACTTCTTTTTCTGCTTCATTGTTGTTTTTAATGCAATTCCGTTTCATCTGGACAGAAATGGGCAAAAGGGGGCAAATTGTGCCGGAGCCAACACTGGCCAGCAACACTCCTGCTCGTCCCTCCTGGGGGTCACCCTGACCCCACGTTGGTGAGCAGGCCTCAGGCTCAAGCCTCACCCCCAGTCCAGGATGCAAGAACTCGGTCCTTAACACACTCAGCTGCGTGGAGGCAGCAGCTCCCCACCAATAGGCACTAGGGGAAAAAATGTCCTGAAACACAGGCAGCCCCTGCAGCCATGAGTCCAAAAGTTCAAAACTGCATTTTTCTCTTTAAAGCAAATGAACTGCTTCGTCTAAGTTTATCGGAACTGAATGACCAAGATTTCATGCAAGGTGATCTTACTTCAAAGAGATAACCAGAGGACCTGGGGGCAGGAAGGGAGCTGGCGCTCACCTAATCAACACCTCATCTGGATGAAGAAACTGGGCAGGGATGTGACTGGCAATGCTGACAGTTCCAGGTAGATGAAGCCCTAGCTTCTTTAGTTCTTTCTCAGCCAGGATATTGGCTAAAACACCTCCACCAGGTTGACATTGTCAGAACTTGAGAAGGGCCCAGTCCTGTTGCTTTGGACAGCTTGGGCACCAGGGACTTCAATCATTCCACACACCACGTGAAAGTGAAAGTGTTAGTCGCTGGGTCGTGTCTGACTCTTTGCAACCCCACAGACCATAGCCTGCCAGACTCCTTTGTCCATGGAATTCCCTAGGCAAGAATACTGGAGTGAGTAGCCATTCCCCTCCCCAGGGTATCTTTCCAACCCAGGGATCGAACCTAAGAATCGCACAGAATCACAGAGCAGGAGATTCTTTACTGTCAGAATCAGATTCTTTACCATCTGAGCCACCAGGGAAGCCCTCCACAAACCAAGCCTGAAGCCAAAACTCCAAGCTCCAGTAGAAAGCAAGACAGCACCTCCCAAACACCTCATGGCCCCGTGGGTCTTGCCCAATCCAGAGGAGAAACAGAATTCATGCTGTAGCTGCCTGTTAGGCAGAGAGAGCCAACCCTTGGCCTTGGTCCTTACAAGGCAGCACTGAAGTTTTCCAAATGTTCAGGGAGGATCCAGATGCTGGGATGAGCTCTCTTTTCCACTGGAATTATTCAGATTCCAGAGGAAAAAACCCAACTGCTAACAAAATGTTCAAAAGCACAAAAGGACCCTAAAGTTTAGCTGGAAACTAAAGGATTCAGAAAAACGTCCCAAATGACTAAGATCAAAATGTGGGTATTTTCAGTGGCCTAAGGGGGATGCCCTGTCTTCACTTCCTATGACCTGCACTGTCCAATCTTCCCAGTTTGAGTGTTAGGATGGGCTCTGGCTTCCATGATGGACACCTGTTCACCAGGCCTGTGCACCCAATCCCCAGGTTTCAGGAACCTGGCGCTGTGAGTCCTTGTGGAAGGAAGAGTTTCACTTGCCACTGGGGAAGCTGTAACTCCAGAACATATGAGAACATGGGCATGTGACCTAAGCCAGCCAACCAATGCTCCGCCTGGGCTCTGCCTCTGGATTGAGTGACACCACAAAGAATCAAGGAGAGTTCAAAACTCATTCCAGAGGTGGTGGCAGCATTCAGGTTAGCTGGCAGCCAGGCCAGTTAGCATCATCACTTTGTCTTCGGTTCCAGCTACCCAGCTTCCCACAGATCCTGACAGATTTCTGAGCCTCCTTCTCCAGATTTCCAGGACATTCAGTGAGACACCAGATATCCTTCCATTACATTCCTTTTCTCATTAATTTAGCCAGAGTCAGCTTCTGCTGTTTGCAGACCAAAGACCTAGACTACCCCTGCATGTCCTTCGACCTCTACACTGACTCCTCTGGCCCCCCAAGACAACACCTTTGCTCAAGCTTCTATCCTTCCCTCTGAGAAAAGTCTCATGTAAATATTCATACATAGAAGAGGATTATAGCCACCTTATAATCACAGATATGAACAAAAAGACATAAATGCTGAATATAGCAATCCATCCTGCCCCGGTTCTAAGCAGATGCCCCAATTTGGGGAATTAATGCCAGAAATTAAAAGCATTACCACTCTCTTGGACTCTTCTCTGTTTCCCCATCAGTTCAGGGCAGGGTGGACTTGGAGTCAAGAAACCTGAGTTCGAGGACTTGCACATGTCATTCCAACCCTGGGGCAGGTGGTACCTGTACCCTGTATTTCTCTGAGAGGTTAAATCAAATGAGAAGACCCTACTCATGGCAAAGCTCTAGGAACTTTTAAATTCCTAAGTCAATCATTCTTTTCAGTCCTCTCTTTCTCGATGTCCCCAGGGATGAACAGTCGATCAATTTCAACTCAATAAAAGACATACGAAAATATGTACCATGTGCTGTACTTGGTGAACAAAATCATGGTCTCTGTTGTCATAAAATGCAACGCTTCCTCCTCCTTTGGCATCTATGACACCATGCTCTCCTGATGTCCTTCCTTTCTCACCATTGGTTCCTTCTTGGTCTCCATTGCTGACTCCCCTTGTACTGTATCCCTTAAATGGTGATCCCTCACCTCTGACTGCATGCTCTCCATGGGTGATGCCACCAGCTCCCCTAGCTCCAACTGTGTCCTGGTGATTCCCAAGTGTCTGTTCCAGAATGTCTGACAAACAGAGGGGGTTAAAGGGAGGTAAGCGGATTTGTCTGAAACTTGCCTTGAAGCTGTAGCTGCACAGTAAGGAATCATTTTTACTTAAATGATATGTTTATTGGTTACTTAAATGATACATTTATTGATAGCCTGCTTAGAGTCCATGGGGGAAGCAATGCTCCCCACTGCCATCCTCCAGGGGTATATCTTGCCCCCAAACTGCTTTCTCTAATGTCCTGCAAGGGTCTCCAAAGAGATTAGACTCAGTGTCTCTCCCCTAAAACCTGCTCCTTCCCAATTATATTTCAAGTAGAAAGCTAAGCAAACACTCCAACTTCTCCCTTGCTCTGTTCATTTGGTTGGTCCTCAAGGCCTGTCAACCCAACTCCCACGACAGCTTCCTAATCCAGCTTTTCCCTCCCACACCACTCTGGCTCCAACTCTTTTTCATCTCGCCCCAGGGGCCACACTGACCTCCCGCAGTGACCTCCTCACTGGTCCCTTTGTTGCCCAACTTCCCCGTCTCCGGTCAATCCTCCACTTCACAGTGAGTGATCTTTAAAAACACAATCTGATCCTCTCTCTCCCTCATACACACACATACACACACACATCCATGGGACCCCAGGGGCTCCCACTGCCCTCAGAGTAAGGTCCAAATCTCTCTGCTGACACCAATGGGTGGCCCATGACCTGGCCCCCGCCCGCCCCTTTCTGCATCCCCTCCCACCAGCGCTCCACCACACCTGCTGCTGTAGCTCCCAGAGCAAACCATGTTGTCACGCCTCCACGCCAGGCCCGTCCTGAGTTGCTACCCGTGCCTTGAATGCCCTGACCCCCTTTGCCACCTGGTGGACGCCTACTCCTTTCTCAGGACTCGGCTCAAACACCAGCTCCTCCAGAAAGCCTCGTCCTCATTAATTCCACAGCCTTCATTGGGCACAGGTATGGGGCAAGGCACTGGGGCCATGCTAGACCTTGCCCAATGGTCCCACTCTCCTCTGGCCGGGCCGAAGTGACCCCGTCCCGCTTCTGAGCCCTGCAGAGCCCTGAACACTTTCACACTGACATCCGTGGCACTAATGGCTCTTAGCTTTTGGGCATGTCTGTCTCCCTCAGAGACTGTGAACCCCTTGAAGCGGGAGGCTGACTCTTACTTATTTTGCATCCCCAGCACCTTGCATATGGCGTGAGTGAGTGAAAGAATGAAGAATGGGAAGGAAAATCACTCTATAAACCATGACAGGCAGCGTTCCACTGCTACTGGGAATTCACATCCGAAATGCTAGCTGGGTACATCAGCACAGGCTCCGTGGGGGAAATCCGGAGCCTTGCCCCACCTCCAGTGCAAGTGGAAATGGGATCCGAGAGTGGCTTTGACTCCTAACTTGTCCCAAAGCACATGCTGTTGGGAGGCCACAGAGGAAGCGGACGCAGGCTCGTGGGGTAGATTCCTCGCAGGCCTCTTACAACTGCCGGCAGGAGGAAGGCTGGGGAGGAGAGACAGGGGAAAGAGAGAGAAGGAGAGCAGATGGGAAGGACTACGGCCTTAGAGCAAAGTGTCTGCCACGCATGGCACTGCCCTCTCCCAGCCCCACAGCAATGACAGGTCACCCAAAGCTTAAGTCCTTCCTCTGCAATCCTGCAGTTTAAAACCCACTCCATGGATCTCTGCATCACACCCTACTCATCTGTTCAAAGAACCTTCCTTGCTTAACCTCCTTTGGTTATTTCCTAAATTATAAACCCGCCGTCTGTTCAAGGGTGAGCCTGAGCTAAGAGCCCCGAGCCTGCTGCCTGCGGGATGCCACAGTACAAGCGTTCAGCATGCTGGGTGAGACTGTACTGTTTGAACACACACATATTTCATACTACAGAGCCCCCAAGTTCAAGCCAACCACTTTATCTGCTGCCTGACCTTAGAAACGACAACTTTCAGAACTAGAGGAATTGCCTAAGATGAAGTATCAAGAGCCTGTGTGTCTGCCAGCTGCCTGCTGACCTACTAAGAGACTTTCAAGGTTAACCTTGATTGCATTCTTGTTTTTCACTTTTCACACTGACTTTATTTTATTGTTATTAGTTGCAGCACAAAGGATCTTGATCTTCGTTGAGGCATGCTAACTCTTAGTTGTGGCATGTGGGATCTGGTTCCCTGATCAGGGATCAAACCAAGGTCCCCTGCACTGGGAGCTCCGAGTCTTAGCCACTGGACCACCAGGGAAGTCCCGACATACTGTTTAGAATCTGATCCTCAGAAAATGCAACTCCACCAAACTGCATTTTCTTAGCTGACAGGTCCCTCTGGCTATAAACCTCTCTCAGAAGCTGACTGCCAGCCTCCTGGAGTGAAGGGTGGGATCTCTGATTGGGCCACATGCAGTGTTGAGAAAACGGCAGTTGTTCTACAAATGCCCAGTGAGAACAGTCAGTCTTGTATTCATTGGCTTTCCCAGGGGGTGCTAGAACTGTGTTCCTGGGCCTTCTAGCACCCCACTGTCTTCCTAAAGACCTCGCTTTCACCTCGGCTTTTGATTTTGTTTTTCTTTCAAGTTTCTTCTTTTTAAATCTTTGCGTACTGCCTGAAGGAAACTAAAGAGAGCACTGTAAACAAAATCCTTGGTTTACAAATACTGGAACTGATGATTATGATGACTAAGACTATCGGTGCAGGATGGTGAAAGAAAATGGAATGTGGGGGTTGCGCCTGACTGAGTTCCACTGAGCAGCTGTGTGGCCTTAGAGAAGTGACTTATCCTCTCTGAACCTTTTAGTTAAAAATGAGTTACCTCAGAGACCCTTTCCAGCTTTAAATTCTCTGAGACTCTGTTACTACGGTTACTATAAAACAGGATGATAACGGTCCCTAAGGTCCTAAAGCTGTAAAAGGCTCAACAGTTCCAAAAACTGATTATTTTGTGAAACAGCAGATTCTAGACAATGTGGGTTTATTAAGTGCAGTTTGTGCATAATTTTTCACCAATAGTTTTCTAGGAAAATCCCAGGTTCACTCTTATAAGTACATCAAGAATCTTCCGTTAAAAGTTGAATTCAACATACAGACTGCAACATTGCATGTAACAGCAAAACACTGGAAACAACCCACATGCTCTTCAACAACAGACTAGTTAAGGAACTTTCCTGGTGGTCCAGTGGTTAAGAATCTGCCTTGCAGTGTAGGGGACCAAGTTTGATCCTTAATTGGAGAACTATGATCCCATATGCCATGGGGCTACCAAAGCGCCACAACTAGAGAGCCTGTGGGCCATATGATGCTGTGAAGGTCCTGCATGCTACAAGACCTGATGCAATCAAGTAAATAAATGAATACATGTTAAAAAAAACAATAGTTAAATAAATGAAGGCATTTACATACAGTGGAATACAATTTAGCCAACGGAAAAAATGAAGTGGCTCTATAGAAACTGATATAGAACAATCTCCAAGACACATTAAAAGTGAAAACCGCAGAATGCAGAACATTGTGTGGAGTACACCAGCATTTGTTTATATATTCATATTTTCTTCTATGTGCAGAAGCCACATCTGGTAGCATGGCTGAAAAATGACAAATTGTAGTTGCCTAAGGGCTCAGAGGATAAAGTGTCTGCCTGCAATGCGGGAGACCTGGGTTTGATCCCTGGGTTGGGAAGATCCCCTGGAGAAGGAAATGGCAACCCACTCCAGTATTCTTACCTGGAGAATCCCATGGACAGAGGAGCCTGATAGGCTACAGTCCATGGGGTTGCAACGAGTTGGACACGACTGAGCGACTTCACAAGACAGAGACACTGAAGGACTGAAGAAATGGGCAACATTAGAGGATGGGAAATTTACTTTTTCAAAATATTATTTTATCAAATTTATCAATATTTTCTTATGGGTTCTGTTTTGTCCTTTTCTTAAGAAGGTCTTCCTAAAAAAATAAGATAAAATAAATTTAAAAAAGGTCTTCCTTCTCTCAAGGTTAAAATACATATAACTATTTTTCTAATTCTATTGCCCACTTATATATGTTTATATCCATATCAGCTTCCCTGGTGGCTCTGCAGTAAGAATCCGCCCACCAAGCAGGAGATCTGAGTTTGACCCATTGGTCGGGAAGATTCCCTGGAGAAGGAAATGGCAACCCACTCCAATATTCTTGCCTGGGAAATCCCATGGACAGAGGAGCCTGGTGGGCTACTGTCCACGGGGTAGCAAAGAGTCAGACATGACTTGGCAACTAAACAGCAGCAGCTGTTTAGTATATATATATGTACAGTAATCTATTGTCTATATTGAAACTATTTTTGAAATTTACTTTACACTGTATGGACTTTTCTGGTGGCTAAAATGGTAAACAATCTGCCTGCAATGCAGGAGACCCGAGTTTGATCCCTGAGTCGGGAAGATTCCCTGGAGAAGGAAATGGCAACCCACTTCAGTATTCTTGTCTGGAGAATCCCATGGACAGAGGAGCCTGGTGGGCTACAGTCCACAGGGTTGCAAGGAGTTGGACACGACTGAGAAACTAACACTTGTACTGTATAACTTATCCCTATTGGATTTGAACTATATGTATGTATTACCTGTTTTTTAAAAATCCAGGTATAGTTGATGTACAATATTATATTATTTCAGGTGTATAACAGTGATTCAGTATTGTTATAGATTATATTCCATTAAAAATTATTATAAGATCACAGCTATAATTTCCTGTGCTATATAATATATCCCTGCTGCTTATCTGTTTTATACATAGAGGTTTGTATCTCTTAATCCCATACCCCAAATTTGTCTCTTTCACTTTCTTTTCCCCTTTGGTAAGCACCAGTTTGTTTTCTATGAGTCCGCTTCTATTTTGCATATACATTCATCTGTATTATCTTTCAGATTACACATATAAGTGGTATCATACAGTTTTATCTTTCTCTGAGTTAGTTCACGAAGCATAATATTCTCTAGGTCCATCCACGATGCTGCAAATGGCAGAATTTCATTCTTTTAATGTCTGAATAATATTCCATTGTGTATATATCTTCCATATATATATATATATATAATATATACAGGCTTCCCTGGTGGCTCAGATGGTAAACTGTCTGCCTGCAAAGCAGGAGACCTGGGTTCGATCCCTGGATCAGGAAGATCCCATGGAGAAGGAAATGGCAACCCACTCCAGTATTCTTGCCTGGGAAATTCCATGGATGGAGGATCCTGGTAATCTATAGTCCATGGGGTGGCAAAGAATCGGACATGACAGTGACTTCACATTATATATATCTTAAGCCATTCATTTGTTGATGGGCAACCTGGGTTGTATATTACCTTTCTGAGAATAAAACTGAGGGGGAGAAAAAAACTGAGGGGGGAAAAAAAAGAACCTATTAGATTTTTATTTTTTTATTTTTTTTTCCTATCAGATTTTTAAAATTTATTTATTTTCTTTTTGGTCTTACCACTTGGCATGTGGAATGTTAGTTACTCAACCAGGAATCAAACCCACAGCCCTGGATTGGAAGCACAGAGTCTTAACCACTGGACTTCCAGGGACGTCCCAACCAGATTTTATATTTAAATAAAAATTTTACAGAATCTAGCATATGGGGTGCATTTTATGGTATGTGAATTATATCTCAATTAAAAAAGAAAGGCTCTAGCTTACATGGCAAGGTTAAGGTTAAGAGCATGAGAACTGAGTGGAGTCAACAGAATCCTCCCAGTTAAGCCTGATGTCAGAGTTCAGCCAGGATCTCCCCCAAGACTCAGCTTTATAGTATATCTAGTTTTATAGGTCAATACCTGTTTGGGCAAATCAAAGCTGCAGTCACCCAAGAAGCATCTCTTTGCCTTCCTGATAATTCTTGTCTGAGAGTTCCCCAGTTCTTTCTATCAGTTGGTTCCCTCGGAGGACCAGGCCAACCCAGGGAATGAATGGTCTCCCCCAGCCCTCAGCCAGTGCTCAGGCTTAGGACATCCTGGGGCAGGTCAGCTAGGTTCAAATCAAGACAAGGAGGAGCCAGTGCTGAAGCTGGGCAGACTCTGTCTAGCACCCAGGGAAAAGAGGCACTGGAAAAGAAGCCGAACAATGAGGTGCAAAGCCAGGAGGTACCAGAGTGAGGCTAACAGGCAGAAGGAGGAAGGTCGATAGACGTTCAGAATAAAGACTGGGAACCGTGGTTCTTGGTGCTTGGCTTGGGTGTGCGTGCCTATGCACAGCCAACAATATCTGAAGACCACTGAATCTGCTGCAACCTCACCATCACCACCATCCTCCTCCTCATCAGACATCCCCGGGGAACATCAGGGCTGGGAGGACAAAGATATATAAAACAGGGAGTTCCAGGATAGTTACAAGTGATAATACTGATCCACCTAAAAGCACGTTTATGAAGCCAAATGAAAAGATGTGATTGGAGCTATGATCCAAAGCTGAAAGTCCTTTAGACCAAGTTTTCAAGGTTTCTCCATCAGGGGACCCCAGTGGATGTTACTGGAATCTCAGGGAGAGGCCGACAGGGTGGAACAGAGGAAATTCTTAAAAAGAGAAACAAGGTTAAAAAGGAGAGCAAGACTAAGCCAAGTGGGAGAGAGGAAAGAGAAGGCATTCCACACTTCCGGGAAAGCATGAGAGGTAGAAATGCTTGCCACCAGCAGTTTGGACAGACACACAGAGCAGGTCGCAGGGTCAGAGCAGAGGGTTAGGGCAGGAGAGTGGTGGAGGCCAGACCCCTGTGTGCGAGGCCCCGACTGCCAGCTTAGAAGTTTGATCCTTACCGTGCAGACAGTGGGGAGCCATTGAAGGTTGCTGAGCAGGAGGGTGACCCTTGCAAACAGGCGTTTTAAGTGAGATTACAGAGGAGCCCTTTATCCCAGGCTCATTCAAAGACCTGTGTGTATTTCAAGTGGCACTTGAGACAGAAAGTCGTAAAGTACTGCCCTGTGTCATGTAGAAGAAGAAGAAAAAAAAAAAGGTTTAAGGGTCTCACAAAGAGATGCTTCAGTAAGACTGAGAAAAGAAGGGGGGCACATTTTAAAGAAGGAAACAAATTTGCAGGACAGAAATACCAGTCATCTGGAAAACTGCAGCACTTTCTTCAGGGTCTGGAATGCCCTCTTTTGGCTGGAATGACTCTGCCTCCTTTTTTGGAGGCTAGTTGTGATGTCAAAACACAGGCTTGTGGTGCAGGGAGGCGGCTGGGAGGAGGCAGATGAACAGAAATATAAATACTGGGCCCGAGAGCATAAAAGGCCTCCACACTAAGACCACCATCTTGCAGGGGGACTTCTCCATCTGCTTCTCTCCAGTAGAGCCTTAGAGTTTTTGTCAAAGCTGCTGGGAGCTTCCTAATTACCCAAACAGCTTCTCCTCTTAAAACAATAAAGTGATTTTTAAAAAATCTGTCAAGTTTTGATGCAGAGCTTTGTCAGTACTGTTCCTACACGTGCATAATGAGGCAGCAGGCAGGGCTGTTCTGGGGCCACGAACTGGGCAGTTACTTTAGGCCATAAATCAGCATTTACATAAAGTGGGAGAGGAAGTCAGGATTAAGTTTCCGGTCTTAACCTGGGCTGTGTACAACTGCAAATTCTGTGAATACAGAGGCAAAGCTGAGCCGGGGAAGGACCTGAGTTAGGCACAAAATGCCAGGTTGAACTGATGACAAGGGCGGGTGACTGCTCCAGGCGGCTCTACTAATTCCAGGGGTGGGGAGTGTCTGAGTCCCTATTTTTTTTTTAATAATTTTATTTATTTATTTATTATTTTTGGCTGCATTGGGTCTTTGCTGCTGCACAGGTTTTTCTCTAGTTGTGGCGAGCAGGGGCTGCTCTCTAGTCGTGGTGCTCAGGCTTCTCCACGTGGTGGTTTCCCGTGTTGCGGAGCACAGGCTCTAGAGCACTGGCTCAGCACCTGTGGCACTCGGGCTCGGCTGCTCCTCGGCATGTGGGATCCTCCTGGACCAGGGATCGAACCCAAGCCCCCCGCAATAGCAGGCATATTCCCATCCACTGAGCCACCAGGGAAGCCCAGAGTCCTTCTTTCTTTGGCCTCTGCTAGAGGTTCATCTCCTGCACTCTCCTCCCACAATCCCAGGGGACCTTTGGGCAGTTATAGTCTCTGCACGGTCTATATGAAGACAAAAAATTGCAAACTCAAAGCTGTCTTTCCTCCAGTCAGAAGGGAATGCTCCCCTCCCCTCTCCTCTAGACTAATGCTGTGTACCAGTGGGCTATTACTAAAGTATCCCTGATCAGGTGATACAGCTAACCGGACCTTGACAGTCAAGCTCAGTAAAAACCCAACACAAGGAGTTGTGCAACTCCTGGGAACTCCCACCTTTGCGGTGTTTTTGCTCTAGCCCTCCTTCCCCTGTGGCAACTGTCTGGATGTCCCAGACTTTCCAGAAATGTCCCAATTTCATGTGCTTTTCCTTGAGTCTCTGGAAGCACGTAGGTGTCTGCCAGGGATTATGCCCTAATGTTTTGGTTGGACAAATGGTCACTGTGCCCGTGACATGCAGCTGGCATGAAGTTGCAAAACAGCATTTTCCCTCTGGGTGAAACTCCGTTCCTTGGTTGGGGAGAAGGCCAGGCATGGGGAAGCTCCAGGGTGCCGGGCCATCGGTACCCGTCACCAAGCCACACAGTTCCCTCAGCAGGGCCGAGTGCTGCCCTGGCAGAACCTTCCACCTAGGGCACGGAAAGAGTGGGCTGAGATTTGGCATGTTGGAAGAAAGGCCCAGCATGCAGCCTGTCCATGTTTGTGACTGTGTTTTAAATCCCTCTGCCACAGTCAGCCACCTCTGAGGCCCTCAAGGAAAACCTGTTTGCCTTCTTTCCACACTTGAAGGCTTTGCTCCCTTCCTGCGGCAACCCTGGTCCGTGTAGCAACCCCCCAACCCTGGTCCCTGTAGCTGGGCTTGCTCAGGAAGGAGGGAGGGGTTCCTCTGGAGAAAAAGAATATGAGTCATTCCTCCACCCCCACCCCAGACACTGGCCACAGACAACAGTCTCAAAGACCCAGCACTTTTCCCTTTGCCCAGAACACAATAAAGGAATTAGGGACCCACCTACTAAGTTTCTACATCTGACACTTGACGGCTCAAAGTCTAGCTCACCAGCACAGTCACACATGTCTGACGTGTCCTCTTTGCAGCCAGGCCCCAAGCCAGTCACCATGCAATTTGGCTAATTCAAACTGCTTTCCCGTTTAGGGAGGTCGATAGCCATCTCCCATCTCCTTTTCCTGCTGACGTCATCCCACATTTTCTACAGGCACAAATAAGGGTACAATTCTTGGGACAGTTTTCAGGCTGCCTGAGGTTGGGAGTGGAAGGATCCTGCCCTCCCGGGTCCACTCTACTTCTCTGGCCTTTTGGCAAATTATCCGAGGTGAAGGGAAAGGCAAGGAAATAAATCACCTCGCTAAGGTGAAAGGCCGAAAAGAACTCGGCGACTGCAGCTCAGACCCAGATCTGTCCTGGACATTTGCAATGCAAATGCGCGTTTTGTTCGCTGCCACCGAGGTCTTGCACAATAGCCTGTGTATAAACATCCAGGCCAACAATGCCTGACTGTGCAATCACGCTGTAATTACAGGCCGGCAGGAAGCTGCTGCTAGGAACTGTTCCATTCAACTTCTAGACATCCCATGTCGGAGTCTCCACCGCACCGACGAACATTCCTGCACATACCAACGCGTCCCTGACGCGGCCGCTGCCGCTTCAATTGCACACTCCAAGCCCCGGAGCCCGGGCGCCACCCGCCCGACCCGCCAGTCCCAAGTTACTTTGCAGGGATGTCATAAACTTCTCAGCTGTTCTTTAAAAAAAAATAAAATACAACCCTACGCCACGAGGCTACCGAAGGTGGCGCGAACCACCATAGAAGTTCCCAAGCACATTCCTGCAAGCCCTAGCAGTTTTGGAAGAACAGAAAAAGAGCGAGATGCCTCAGAGTCCATTGGAAGCGGGTTTGGGAGTTTTATATAGAAAACACTCACATATGTATGTGGGTGTGCTGACAGTTTTTATGGCTAAATTGCAAAGTGTTAGGCCTTAGTGATTACTGTCGGGCTCGGGACGTGGTGTAGGAGGAGAAGGGGGTGGGGGGAGTCAGGAATTCGTTCAAAGGGGACTTTGGGGCCGTTCCGGGTTTTGCCTTTTGGAAATGCGTAGGGGTGTTTCCCAAACTTCCAAGTGGCTGTGCTCGTCCTCACTGTCGGGCCAAGCAAAGAAAAGTGGGGGGGGAAAGTTCCTTTAACTTCCTTCCTGCAACCTCAGCTAGGGCTGAGAAGAGTCAGAGCGCGCTTCCCTGGGAAGCCGGGCGGGGGCTGGGGGACGGCTGCGCCCAGCCTGTCGGGATGGCCGCACCCCGCCCCCGACCCCGGGCGGAGGGCTGGCCTGCGACGCCGGCCACGGGAAGCCCCTTCCCTGCACCCCTGCGCTCGCCAATAGCACCTGGAGAGGCCCGGCTGCAGCCCCGGGCTGCTCTGAAATCCCGCGGCCAAACAGGGTCGCAGCCCGGGGCCCGGATCCCGGCCGCAGAGCTCGCTCCCTGCAGCGGCCCCCGCACACCACCCCAGCGCCGCCAGCCCTCCCCGCCCGCGCCACCGAGCCCGGGCCCTGAGCGTTTCGGGGGCCCCCACGGCGGCGCCGCGGCTGCCGATGGGGGGCGCCGAGCCCCGCGACTCACCTGCGCGCTGGATCCCGGGGCCGCTCGGAGGGGCGCGGGGCGCAGGCAGGCAGGGCCCGCAGACTCAAACTTTGTTGCTCTCGGGACGGCGCAGTCGTCACTTCCTCGCAGAGCGGGTGGTGCGGCCCGGGCGGTGACCCAGCAGCACGCGCGGTGGCGCGCCGGGCCCTGCAGCCGCCCGCGCCCCCGGCTCTGCGCGCCCTCGGCCGCGGAGGGAAGAGGACTGCGGTCCGCCTGCGTCCGTCCGGGGGAGGCTCGCTCCAGCCTGGTCGTTTCCGCGCGGGACGTGTGCTGGATCGGGGAAGATGGTGTTGGGGTTCAGGGGCCCAGAACTGGAGTTCCAAGGAAAACAAAGGATGGGAAAGGAGGAAGAGAAAGTTTTTCTGTATGGTGTTGAGACTAGAAAATCATGTTAGAAAACACGGGGCTCTGTGTTCATTTTTGCTTTGCTTTTGTTTGCTCCAAATAATGCCTAAGCTGGGCCTTAAAACTCGGGTCTCCTCTCCCCACATCCCCTCAAAAGATCGGCATCCTTGTCCTTCGTCATTTCCAGGGATTATAAGGGCGCAGGAGGTACAGCGTTTATGACTTCAGGGTGCAATCTCAGCGCCCAAGTTGGGGCTGCAAAATAGTTTCTGTTTTAATCCTCCCTCGAGATTTCCACCTCCTCCTTTACACTCAACTCACAGACCTCTTCGGGGCCTGACGCAGTCTGTGTTTCGTCATGGACCAAAAGTGACTTGGAGGGTAGGGTGGCGTCCTGACAAAAGGACCTTCAGGCAGTAGTAACTCCAAGATCTATCATCGCCCAAAGTACATTAGCTCACGTTATTAAAAACTACAACAACAACAACAAAAAAAAACTACAACAACAAAAAGCCATCTTTTTAGTTTCCGATTAAGTAGCAACAAAGTAGTTTAAACGGCAGCCTTTCGGGAGGCAGTCTTTCCGGAAGAATTCCTGATCCGGTAAAGCTAGAGAGAAAACCGGTTAGCCTTTGCTGTGGTTTAAAAAAAAAAAAAAAAAAAGCAGACTTGAAACAGCAGTGGAGGGCTTTCATAACAGAAACATTAGCTTCATTGTAACTTGTGAAAACAGGGACCTTTTCAAAGGTGGTTCAAAAGCATCAGTTAGGACTCAACAATTTTCCCTTTTTCCCCAAATACTGCTGCTACTAGCACATTGGCCAGATCACAGAACCGCCTGTTCCAAGGCTTCATCTTTTTACTAAGGCACAGGAAACCGCAGAGTTGAGTGAAGGCTTTGTCCAGAAAGGTGGATGTAAAACTGATAGAAAGTGATACCTGAGAAATGATCCTCAGGTCTGCATTAATACCGAGTGGGAAAGCAGGAAGGCAGACTCACCCAAAGGTTAGGAGTATGAAGACAGAAGCTCTCCTAGCAACATGTAAGCCCCTACATGGTAGCCCTGTACGCACTGCTCTCATTTCTACCGAGACATTATTAATGGCATATTTTAAATAACCACACGTATCAAGTGAGAAAAACAATCTTGCTTTGAGAAATAAGTTCATTACTAGACTCTCAATCACTATAAATTCTCTGAAAGTTTTATGACACGCTATTTGGGGGTGGCGGTGGAGGGATTGTCCATTTCAATTGTGAAATAGAAGTTAATTTCTCAATGTGCTCTGCTTAAGGCAGGCAGTGATAATCTAGGCGTAGAGAGAATATGCTTCTGAAAACAATCTTGTGGTACTCCATCTTCGCTAGGACAAGAGCAGAATATTTCTTTGTTCAGCATTGTGATTCTGAATTCTCAGTCAGTTTCATGAATATTCAGTATTACTGCATGCCCAGGAATAATTAGCAGACAGTGTAAATGTCTGAAGGATACTTATGCATGCACGGACACGCATCGCTTTTTCTCTGCATGGTGTGACATATTTGCTGGAGTATCACCAAGTGCAGAAGCTGCTGCACGCACCCTTGAAAACAGCCCCCTGCTAACAGGGGTCCCCTCCCTCCTGGTATTCATACCCTGTACAATCTCCTCTTCTTGAGTGTGGGCTAGACTAAACAACTCAGTTCTAACAAATCACATGTGGCAGAAGTCATGTGATGTCACTGCTGATACTAGGTTATAAAAAAGCCTAGTGTGGCTTCCATCTTGGGTGCTCTGTTTCTTTTCTTGCTCTTTCTTGGATCACTCACTGTAGGGGAAGCTAGTTTCCACGTCGCAGATGGAACCCTACCTGTAGGTGAGGCTTGAGGCCGCCCAACAACCACAGGAGTTAGCTTGACGATACCGCCCCCTGGCCCCCTCCCAATCAAGCCTTCAGGTGAGGCCTTGAACCCCAGCGGGAGCGGCCTCATGAAAGCCCTTGTGGCAGAGATATCCAGCTAAGCTGCCTGGATTCCTGACCCACAGAAATTGTAAGATGTAAATACTTGTTGTCTCAGTTCAGTTCAGTTCAGTCGCTCAGTCGTGTCCATCTCTTTGCAACTCCATGAACCGCAGCACGCCAGGCTTCCCTGTCCATCACCAACTCCCGGAGTCCACCCAAACCCATGTCCATTGTGTCGGTGATGCCATCCAACCATCTCATCCTCTGTCATCCCCTTCTTCACCTGCCCTCAATCTTTCCCAGCCTCAGGGTCTGTTCAAATGAGTCAGCTCTCCGCATCAGGTGGCCAAAGTATTGGAGTTTCAGCTTCAACATCAGTCCCTCCAATGAACACCCAGGACAGATGTCTTTTAGGATGGACTGGTTGGATCTCCTTGCAGTCCAAAGGACTCTCAAGAGTCTTCCCCAACACCACAGTTCAAAAGCACCAATTCTGTGCTCAGCTTTCTTTATAGTCCAACTCTCACATCCATACATGCTGCTGCTGCTGCTAAGTCGCTTCAGTCATGTCCGACTCTGTGAGGTACCATAGAATGCAGCCCACCAGGCTCCACCGCCCCTGGGATTCTCCAGGCTGGAGTGGGTTGCCATTTCCTTCTCCAATCATCCATACGTGACTACTGGAAAAACCATAGCCTTGACTAGACAGACCTTTGTTGGCAAAGTAATGTCTCTGCTTTTTAATATCCTGTCTAGGTTGGTCATAACTTTCCTTCCAAGGAGCAAGAGTCTTTTAATTTCATGGCTGCAATCGCCATCCACAGTGATTTTGGAGCCCAGAAAAATAAAGTCAGCCACTGTTTCCCCATCTATTTGCCATGAAGTGATGGGACCGGATGCCATGATCTTGGTTTTGTGAATGTTGAGCTTTAAGCCAACTTTTTCACTCTCTTCTTTCACTTTCATCAAGAGGCTCTTTAGTTCTTCACTTTCTGCCATAAGGGTGGTGTCATCTGCATATCTGAGGTTATTGATATTTCTCCCAGCAATCTTGATTCCAGCTTGTGCTTCCTCCAACCCAGCGTTTCTCATGATGTACTCTGCATATAAGTTAAATAAGCAGGGTGACAATATACAGCCTTGACGTACTCCTTTTCCTATTTGGAACCGGTCTGTTTGTTGTCTCAAGCTGCTATGTTTTGGAGTAATTTGTTACACAGGCACAGATGACGAATGCACAGGGAAAAGAGAAGTAAATCATTAGAGGTCCAATAACAAGCTCACACAAATTTCCTGTTTCCTCACCTGGAAAGCAGGACATAGAGAAAGAGGCAGGGTCCTAGACCAGTCCTAAGTGTAACAAGCAAATCCTAACAACAGAAGACCCAGTCCTTACCCTTTTTACAGAACAGGGGTCATCCTTAACTTTAAAATAGGTCAGAGGCTGTGTGTTGCTGCTCAGTCCCTGGCAGCCCTGGTACTGAGTGTCATCAGCCTGCTAGTGAGTGCAGATATCTTTCTGTCACAAGAATTGACATCTGTCCAGTTGTGCTCTTCCTCCTCCTCAGGGCATCTGCTCTGATCCCCAAGGCCTCAGCACACCCAGTGACTGTGGAGTCAGACCCTGGTCCTGGAAGGGAGCTCGAAAGACAGACCTTCAACCCTGGCAGCCAGAAGAGATAGGTCCAAATGTGTGGACACAGAAGGGATAGGAGATTTCAGCGAGGGGTCCTAAAGAAAGACATGTGGTCCTGCTGTGGAAGAGCAAGCCATGAACTATCTCTGATAAGAATCGTCTCCACACTGCTTCCAGGACTACAAAGAACTTTCTGTCCATGTGATGGTTATCTTTCTCTCAGCATCGCTTCCTCTCTGCCTGGAGCTAATTATTTGAAAACACAAAACAAAATTTTAGGAAGCAGGAAAGATGTTCTACTCCTTCGACCCTTTCCAGGGCATCTACTTAGGGCTGCCCCCACCCCCCATGTTCCCCTCCCCTCAGCCAATCCCACAGAAGCTGGCAAAATTGTAGAGGCTGTTTCTGTTTCCCCTCCAGAGACACTAAGCTCTGATTCTTCTCAAGTGCAGAGGCTGCAGCTGTTGTGTTGCCATGCCGTCATCTGGTTGCTATGACTTATGAGGTTGTGGATGTGCCAGAACGTGAATCTATTAATTTAACAGGAACTAGGCTCAGCACATACATTCCTTGTTAGGTCATTTGCTTTGCTACCTAAACCACATCCAATGTGTTCAGCAATGGGAACATTTCCTAGAGTCTGGCTTTGCAAAAATGCTAAATGCCCTGAATTTTGCATCTGCACAGTCAGTTTTATATTATTAAATTATTGTGGAGGACATAAAGACATTTTAGCAGGGGAATGCAAAGAGATTAGCTCAGGGGAAAAAATTAAGGGGAGAGAAATAGTCAAAGTCTCTGGTCTTCATCCTCTACCCACTGAGGTCCATTCTGCAGGAGGTGTCTGTCCTCACTTCTGTAGAAATCCTGTCCTGAGCCTGGGCTGCTCATTGACAAGGTCTAAGCCCCGGAATACCAGAACTAGGTGATGGGTGCCACAATGAGAGAAACCGCTATTCTCTTCTGGGGCACCCGCAAGCAGGCATTTTTCATTCGCCGCTTCAATTAACACTTACTGAATGTCTACTGGTGAGTGCGCTAGAGAAACAAAGATGAAAAGGACAAAGTCTCTCCCTAGTGGAAGAGAAACACATAAATTAGACTGCAACGTGAAAAGTATAATAACCGACTTCTACCCCAGGTACTATGAACTTCCAGAGAAGGAAGCAAGTCTGTCTGGAGAAACAGGTTATGGGTCACTGCCAGTGTTTTTCTCTTAAAAAAAAATTGTTTTCAAATTATCAGATGCATTGCATTAAGTAATAGTAAGTATTATTTTGTATAGCTTTTGTTTTACTTCTGTACAATAATACATATTTTTGTATGAAATCATAGTGTAAAACATATTTCCTACATGCCGTCAAAGAAGTGTGAAAGTTCTGGGTTTAAAGAGTAATAAAGAATTACCAGACACTGACGGCCTATGATGGGCCAGGCCTCAAGGTGTTGTCCCATTAGATAGTTGAAGAGACAAGTCATAACTTAAGACAGTCTTCAGATCCTTCTGAATTCTCCTTCTTTAGTAAATCAAAGCCAAGCCTAAAGAACCAGCTCCTTGAGTCCTCTCTGAACAGAGCAGAGGCCCCTTCTGCCCAAGCCAGTTAGGCCACCTCTAAGGCAATGAAAGAGCAGCCACTGCCTTTCTGGCCTGCCAGACAGTGGGAGGGGAAAGAGGAAAGAGAGAAGAGGGTCAGAAATGCATCGTGGAGCCTTCCCTGCTGGTCCAGTTGCTAAGACTCCACGCTCCCAATGCAGGGGGCCAGTTCAATCCCTGGTCAGGGAACTAGATCCTGCCAGCTGCAACTAAGAGTTCACATGCCACAAATAAAGATCCTACATGCTGCAACTAAGAACTGGTGCAGCCAGATGAATTTTTTTTTTTTTAAAGTATTATGCTTTTCCTTCTCTCCAGGTCTCAGATGGGAGTGGGGAAGGTGCAGTACATAATGAACTTCAAGCAGGGGCTTCCTAGGCAGCACTAGTGGTAAAGAATGCAGTATAGGAGACATGAGACGGGGTTCGATCCCTGGGTTGGGAAAATCCCCTGGAGAAGGGCATGGCAACCCACTCCAGTATCCTTGCCTGGAGAATCCCATGGACAGAGGAGCCTGGCAGGCAATAGTTCATAGGGTTGCAAAGAGTCAGACATGACTGAAGCAACATAGCACACACGTACATATGCAAGCAGAAGGTGGAAGGGAGTGGTTCTCACCCAGCCCCCACCTGGAACTCTGAGATGAAGCTGTCTCCAAAGTGGTTTTGTACTCCATAGAGGGCAGCCATTTCAAAGTGAACCTGGTGGTCAAGCTGGGTAGGCAGAGCCAGGCCTGAGACTTAGTGCTCCTCAGTTCCCACGGTTTCCACGTGGCATAGCTATCCGGTTGAGAGCCAGCAGCCTCCCGTGGGACTGTCCTGGTGGAGCAAAGTGCTCAGGGGAGACATGGGTCTGCACTAGTGAAAACACAGGGGAAAATGAGCACCAAGTTGCAAAGTGGGAGATGCCAGTGCTGGGAGGTAGGGGGGTGGCTTTACTAAAGAATCCACAAGTTCATGTGCCGTAACTGGTACCATCAGGGGCCTGCCCAGCCAGCAGAAACTGAGAGGACGAGGCATCTTGATATGATGGTTAGAAACAAGGATCTGGGGCTGCCCACACACTGCCTAGTTTCATGTCCCATCTCTGCCACATACTACCCATGTGACCTTGGACAAGTTACTTAGCCTTTTTGTGCCTCAGTTTCTTTGTCTATAAAATGAGGATCATTGCACATACTTGATAAGGTTGTTATAAGACTTAAATTAGTTTGATTTTTTTTTTTTGACTGCACCGGATCTCAGTTGCAACACTTGGGATCTTCAATCTTCAGTTTGTGGCTTGTGGGATCTTTAGTTTTAGCGTGTGGGATCTAGTTCCCTGCCCAGGGATCAAACCTGGTTTTCTTGCGTTGAGAGTGTGGAGTCTTAGCCACTAGATCACCAGGGAAGTCCCAAGAATTAGTTTGTAAAGCTCTTATATATGTGTTCCTTAAGTGTCAGTTATATAAGGAAATCGTTCACCAAACAAAAAGAATTCTATAGGGATGTCATAGGACTTCAAGGCCTCCAAATTTGGTTTTTAATTAAAAATCCCCCCAACCAACAGCTCATGAGGAAAACTGGATCAGCTGTAGACTGTACATTTACAATATGGTGTAAGTTAAAAGGTTTGGCCCCTCTGCATAGTCTGGCTGAAAAGATAGACACAGCAGTTTTTTAAGTAAGACATTACCATCAGTTGTCCAAATGTAATTTAAGAGGGGATTGTGGTTGGTTAACAGAATAACACTCCTCCCCAAAATGTCCATGTCCAAATTCCTAGAACCTATGAATGTTAATTCCCCCCTACAAGGGGGGCATGGGTTGCCATGCCCTCCTCCAGGGGATCTTCCCAACCCAGGGACTGAACCCAAGGTTGCTAATTAGCTCATCTTAAGAAGATTATCCTGGATTGTTGGGATGGGCCAATGTAATCACAAGGATCCTTAAACATAGACGAGGGAGGCAGAAGAGGAATCAGCCAGAGGGAGATTTTGGAAGAATGATCAGGGAGATACAGGGTTTGAAGATGTAGAAAAAGTGTCATGAGCCAAAAACGCAGGTGACTTCCACACACTGGAGAAGGCGAGGAAACAGATTCTCTCAGAGACTCCAGAAAAGAATGCAGCACTACTGACACCTTGATTTTAGCCCATTAGATAAAAACCTGTGTTGCTTTAAGCTACCAGTTTTGTGGTAATGTGTTACAGTAGCCATGGAAAACTCTTAAAGGAGCATTTTCTAAATGTAGTATTTTCTGGGAAGTATGTGCATCATGTGTTAGACACATGTGTTACAATATGTATTAGAAGCCCCAGTTTTCAGATTATAATTTGAGCAGGAAGTCTGGCTGGGTGGGCCAGGCACAGTACCAGAATGTCAGCTCCTTGGGAGGTTCCCAGAGTAACAGCCCCCTTGAAACTCGGGGACAGGTCTTTGAAAGTACAATGGTATACAGTTTCATCCGCTGCTTTAGGGATGAACTCCCAACAAGCAAACTGTTTCTTGGAGCTTCTTCTCAGAAGTGGTAACTGTTGGTGCTAGCAGGCCACAATGTGGAGGGCAAGTGTAGAAATGGTTAACGAAAGTAAACCAGAGTCAGCTGTCAAAAGCTGCTGTGGAAATTCTCTGTGCATTTGATGACCACACTTCCTCAGCAAGGCTGTGTTACCACCCAGAGTTTGTAAATGAATCTTTCTTTTCACAATGAAGAGGAAAACACAAACCCAAGAGTCAAGGCAGTCTACACAGCATTCCTGGGATCCGAGTCAGCCAGCAATGCCAGACTTCAATCACTCTGCACAGGTCGCTTTTTCCTGTTTATAGCTCAAAGGTTAAGCTCCCTGCACGGTGGGGAGGAAGTCTTGTCACAATCCTCTGCCAGTAATAAATATTGGTCCTGGGACATCAGTCTTAGCAGTAACGTAGGAGGTGTCATTTGAGTTCTCAGGCCAAGAAGTCACTAGACATTTATGAGATTATCTTAGGTCTCATGACTTATGGGAAAAGGAAGTCCTCCAATTCTGGGTGTGGTAATATCTGGGGATTACCACACAAGGGACCACATACTGTGGCCGTATATAGAGTCTGTAAGCTCTTTGGGGAGTCTTTGTGAACTGGAATTTTTCACAGTATCTCCAAGGAACTCTGTTGGAAAAGCTGTGGTTTGTGGATCTCTTACACAGGGCACAAGACCCCGTGGACTCCCTAATGTACCCCCTTTTACTGATATACCCTAATTTCAAATAGAGTTTTCCAGAGGGCATTAAAGTGGATGACCAGGTCTACACTTATATTTAGAGCAGCCCAAGCCATCAGCTGGACCATCTGTGGCCTCTCTATCACTCTTGTATTTTTCTTTTTTGGGCTGCATCGGGTCTTTGTTGCACCGTGCGGAATCTTTCATTGAGGTACGTGGACTCTCCAGTTGTGATGCACAGGCTCCAGAGCATGAGGGCTCAGTAGCTGTGACATGTGGGATCTCAGTTACCCGACCAGGGATCGACCCAACCACATCTCCTGAATTGCAAGGCGTATTCTTAACCACTGGACCACCAGAGAAGTTCCTCTGTCACTCTTCTAGAATCACTCTTGAAAGCTATCCCACTTGAACGCCTTTGCCCTGCACTGTGGGGCTCTGCCCAGTTTCCTGACATAATTTTCCCCTTTGCCCCTAGTAGAAGGGTGTGGTCACTGACTCACCTTCCAGGCTCTCCCCATCTGAGTTCAGTGAATTGGTTAACTTCCACCTGATGTGGTTGCAAAGAACTGGAGGACCTATAGAATGCCACTGAACCTCCATGTGGACCATATCCACCAAGCTATTTGGTGTTATGGCTGTATCTGTCAGCTCCTGTCCTGAGCTGCACTGACCTTCCTTCAGCCTAAGAATTCATTCTCCCCTAGGCAGTCAAACCAAGAGCCTTGAGGCCTGACAATCGGCGGTCTGGATTCTGGGTCTTGGTTACAGAATTCAAAACAACTGCCTTAGAGATGGAGCCCATGTAACAATTAAAGGCTGATTTCGTGACCCATCTAGTCCTGGTCCCAAAGAGAGACTAGACCAAGTCGGGGATTCTTGTAGACTGTATTGTGGTGACTGGCAAACCTCACCTCATTTATTATAGGTATTGACGGACGTAGTGCAAGAGATGGGTGTACATAGATACCTGACAGCAGCGTGGCCCCATGGCTCTCTCAGCATGCCCTATTTCCAGGAAGCTGATTTGGAAGGCTACATTCTTCTCCCTTCTGTGAAGTTATGGAGCTTCTAGAGGTTTCCAACAGCTGTGCAAAGGAACATTTTGAATTGCCTAAACCCTGTCAAGGCAGTGAATCAAGGGCTACAGGCATCAAAAAGTGAGCCCATGCCAAAATCCACAAACAAACCTCCACATGTTCTTTCCACAACTAAAACCAATAGGAATCAATAGAGGAAGGACAGGATTAACTGACCTGCACTTCCGCTCACCCGGCTTCCCCATCCCTGGCCTTCTGGTACAGCTAGAGGACCGTGAGCTCATGCACATCACATTGAGCTCACGCACATTACATTTCTGCATGCCTCGTGTGTGTCCCTTGTGAGCAGACTGCCCTTTGTTCCAAGCTATCTTTTTCAGATAGCGTCTTTCTCAGAGCAAAGTACAGGCCTGCTTGCTAACTATTACTTCAAACCTGGTTTCCTAAAGCTTAGGGTTCCTCTCTTGCAATGGGCCTCACTGTATGGGCAGGTTACCTGGCCCTCTTTGTGTTGCTTTTGGGAACTGGGACTCAGGAATCACCACAGGAAAATGTCCATACTCTTGCTACTGTTGCTGTGGATAAAGAAGTCCTTTGTTTCTGATGCAGAGGTCTTCTGTGTTCTGCCAGCATCCACGTGGCAAGTTAACTTGTTAACTTGCAAAGTGGGTAAAAAAAAATCTGAGAGCCTTCACAGTTATTGACAACTTCTTTTTTTTTTCTCGTATAACACTCCTCCTGACCCACCAGCCCATGCCCCTCAGGCCTGTGATCCTTAAAGCCACTTTGGAAGTTTGGGGCCAAGGGGAAACTACTCCTACAGAGGTGGAGACAAACCAAAAAACCAAATTAAAGAGCAAAGTTGAAGCTAGGACATGACTGAGATATCAAGAAGCTTGGTTTAAACCCAAGACTGGAGACAGCTTGTACTCCTGGGCTGTTTATAGCTATATGGTTGATTATATGTTCCAGTCAACTGACAGGCAATTCTAAACCTGCTTAGGTAAACAAACTCATTGATTTTCTCATATGTAAAATAAAATGAGTTGGAATACATTATTTCTGAGGTTCTTTCCAGCTATGACATTTGTGCTTTATGAATGTGTGACAGAGCTGCCTAGTGCACACACTAGGCTCTCAACCTAACTTAAAATAATGATTGCAAAAAGGACTGCAATGTAGCAGAAAGAACATAACGTTATAACTTAAGAAATCTGAATTCCAAAATGAAAGGTAATATAGTCTATGCTGTGTGCTTAGTCACTCAGTTGTGCCCAACTCTGGGACCCACCGGCTGTAGCCCGCCAGGCTCCTCTGTCTAAATGTATATAAGGTCTTTTAATATTCAAATAACCCATTTTTAAATTTTTTGAGACAGAAGAGGGATATTTATGAGATCCAGCTGAAAAGTGGATCCCATTGTCTCACGTTTGGGTTTCAGTGAAAACACTTCTTTCTACTAATAAAGTTATTCACTATTGGGGAAAAAAGGAAGCCTGAATTCCAGTCCCATTGGACAAGTGACTTGGCTTAGATTGAGGAGGCTAGATGTTTTTAGGTGGCTCAAGAGTGTGCATTAAATCACAATGAAAAAGTAAGTTTCTTTTCAATTCTCTTTTTATTTTTCTGATTATGCCAAAGGGAGTGAGGGAGTGAAAGTCGCTCAGTTGTGTCTGACTCTTTGCGACCCCATGGACTATACAGTCCATGGAATTCTCCAGGCCAGCATACTGGAGTGGGTAGCCTTTCCCTTCTCTAGGGGATCTTCCCTACCCAGGGATTGAACCAAGGTCTCCCTCATTGTGGGCAGATTCTTTACGAGCTGAACCATAAGGTCCGTTTACTGTTAGCATGTCTTTGTGTTTAGTTGCTCAGTTGTGTCCCACTCTTTTATGACCCCGTGGACTGTAGCCTGCCAGGCTCCTCTGCCCATGGGATTTTCCAGGCAAGAATACTGTAGTGGGTAGCCATTCTCTTCGCCAGGGTGTCTTCTCGACCCAGGGATGGAACCCACGTCTCCAGCATTGCATTCTTTACTGCTGAGTCACCAGGAAAGCCCTAGTGTGTCTTTAACAGCTTGTTAATATGCACTAATTTTCCTTTTCACAAAGAAAGAGAGGTCTCAAGCTCAGAGACTTCACAGACTGCACTGTTCCCTGACCCACAAAATGGGAAGAGTAATAATATCTCCCTCAGTTTGTTAAGAAGGAAATAACATAGCACCCAAAACCCTCAGCCCAGGGCCCAGCTGGTAGATGGCGTCTGATAAAGAAGAAAGTTTGATGATTTGGCTCAGCATCTATCCCAGTGCAGCCCTGGTCCTTCACTCCCACAGCCTCATGATAACCCTGTGCAGTAGGCGCTGTTACTCCCGCTCAATAACCCCACGAAGTAGATCTGGTTCTCCTAGTGTTACAGATGAGTGAACTAAGGCTCAGAGAGGTTAAGTAACTTGCCTGGAGTTTTAGAACTGGTAAGTGGCTCCAGGTGAGGTTCAAACCCCACTCTCTCTGACGACAGAGCTCTACTCTTTCCCCTCCCACCAACTATGACGCCAGACCTGATTAAATAGGAATCCCTTGGCTAGCGGTGGGGACAGGGGGTCACAGAAGGAACTCTGAATCCCTGTCTTGCTGGTGAGCATCCTCACTCCCACTGCCAGTCTGGGACAGCCTCGGGGACTCTGGTTCCTGGGCCTCTTTTCCCGGTGTCTCCCCTGTCCCCATTTGTCCAGTGGAAAATTCTCTGTCTTCATTCAGTGATTGGAGTCCTTTCATTAGCCTCTTAACTCTGTTGCTGGGTCTCCACCACCTTCTGCTGGGCTTTTATTCTACAGCCATCTTGCCTGTTTAGACTTTGGCCAATTGCCTGACATTGGATCCATGGCACCTCCACCTCCCTTTGCTCCAGTTTGTCATGAGCAGGTGTGTGGGCAGCATCTAGACTGCGTCTCTCTCGGGCCACTGCCAGTCCATGATTCAGGCCACCATTGGCTCTTGACTGAACAACTGTAACAGACTCCATTCTTGCTTAACTCCCTTCCTTCTCCAAAGTACAGCTAAGAAAAGTTTTCTGACGTGCCACCCGATTGTGAAACTCTCCTGTTTATCCTTCAGCATTTCCTTTGGATTAAAATCTTGACCCCTTAGTCTGGTTTTTGAAGACCTTTGTGAACTGGTGCCCACTGAACCCTTCAGCTTATTCTCTCTGCAGTCTTTGTTCGCTATGAGCTGGTCATGTTGTCACTAACTGCAGTCTCTGAATGCTCTGGACGCCCTTGGCACACAGTTGGTGCACCTTTACATGCTCCAACAGTGTACTGCCTCACACACTATTGTAATGAGGCAGAACTATTCTAGTGGAGGAGCTAGGAGCCTAGGCCTTGGAGTCAAAGTATAGATTGACATTCTAGTAATGCCGCTTGCCTGAGCTGTATGACCTTGGGCAAGTCACTCACTCAGCCTCTCTGTGATCCCATTTCCTTGTCTGTAAGATGAAGATAATAATAGTATCTACTAATAGGATTCTTGTGAGGACTACGTGAAAGTACGCATGGCCAATGGCTTTGCGCAGAGTCCAGTGCATGGTGAACATTCAATAATACTAGTTATTGTTACGTCACCACACTCTACAATGTAAAGATCAGTCCCCTGTTTCGTCTTTCTCTAAGCATCTTGAGGGCAGAGAATGTCTATTTCACCGTGAAATCTTTGGGTGCTGTGAGGAAATTAACAAGATGGCACCAGTCAGGCTCTCTCAGCCCACCTTCTCATGCCTTCTCGCCCCATGTTCTGTAAACAATGACTTTGCACGACTATGTAACAGCTGAGATGACTTATAGCACTGCACATGTGCGTCACGAGGTATGCACTTGGTCACAAGCTACACACTTGGTCACAAGCTGCTTTGTGCCGTAGACCTGTGTGAGCTTCACCGTGAAAGCCCTGGCGGCTGCTGGCCTGTAGCTACATTGGAATGCATCATGATTATGTTATATGAGGTTATGTTATGGTTATGGTTATGTTGTGGCTGCTGCCACAGCTGCTGCATCAGCCAGGAGAGAGGTTGTCTTATGGCTGCCATGCCAGCCAGGAGAGAATAAATCTGTCTGCAGTTCCTACGGCTCCTCGAGTCGCCTTTCAGCCTCTTAGGTCAAGCCTTGCCTACCATGGGTTCAGTGAACAAGGCGCACAGTGTGAACAGCAAGGCAATTGGCATCACGAACAGGATCAGCAATACTTTTGCCCAGCCTAGAAGCTGACACATAGGGTACTCAGTACATATTTACTGAACGAACACATGAATGAATGAATGTCTCGCTCCCTGGTTTAGCTAAGTCAACTTTGCTTTATCCCGCGTAGGTAGTGTTGGACTTCCCTGGTAGTCGAAGCATTAAGAATCCACCTGCTAATGCAGGAGACTCGGGTTAGGTCCCTGCCCCTGGTCCAGGAAGATTCCTCAAACTGCAGACTCATACTGAGCAACTAAGCCCAAGCACCACAATGACTGAGCCCACCCTCTAGAGCCCAGGAGCCTCAACGACTAAGCTCAGGTGCTGCAGCTACTGAAGCCCTCAAGCCCTCCAGCCCTGGAGCCCACGCTCCGCAACAAGAGAAGTCATGGCAAGGAGAAGCCTGTGCACTGCGACGGAGAGTACTCCCCACCCACCGCATCTAGAGAAAGCCCGCATTTAGTAATGAAGACCCAGCACAACCAAAGTCAACAAATAAGTGGCGTCAATCAAGGTAGAAATACCCCCAAGAAGGCTGGAAGGAAAATCTCACACACTGTTTGTCCTCCACCTCCCTTTGCTCCCTTTGCTCATGACGAGGTGTGGGCAGCACCCGAACAGACCAGGACAGTCATGCCTTCGATGGGGGTTTGCTGGACCACGCCCTGTTGGGTGCTGAGGATACCCAGGGAGGAGGGTAGGGTATGAGCCCTGTCTCCAGGAGCTTCCTGAGGGGTGGCCGGGTCTAGATCTGACAGGCCAGGCAAGGCGATGGGCAGCTCCAATGCAGGGTGCGCTCAGCAGACGTGAGGATCTGACCGAACTGCACAACTGGGAGTCAGGGCGTAAATGCAGGACCAGGGAATCTGGTTCCCAGGATCTGGAGCAGCAAGTCAAAGGTTAGGGCAGAAGGTTAGCCACGCTAAGAAGAGGCAGAGTTGAGGCCAGCAAAGGTTGGATTCCAGCAGGTGAAGCCCTGCACCAGTGTGGGGGCTATAGTCTTCTTGCTCTTTATTTTTTTGTTCCTTCTTCTCTTAAGGCAAAGAGAAAGTCACTCAGGATTTTTCATCTCAAAAGTAAGGGTAACTAAAGGAGCAGCAGCAGGCACAGGCCAGTATTCAAAAGCAGCTTTGGGTCTTCTGACTCCTCAGGAAGGCAGTAGCTATGGGGTTGGCCCCTGGGACCTGCTCCTGGGCTAGCTGCTGGCAGCATGGAGATGCAGGAACGCGGAGCCCCGGGGCATGAGGTTGAGGGCTTGATTTAAGGCAGCTCTGCGACCTTGTGTAAGTCACTGGACCTCTTGGGCCTCCATTTCTCCACTTAGAAAAGGAGGGTTTGGACAATGAAAAGGGTTTCCAACCTTCAAATTTAAAGGCTTCTTTTTCCAAGCAAAAAAATTTCAAAGACTCCACAGGATGGCAGTGGTCATTTTGGTAGCTATGGATCAATGCAAAATGATAAAGAACAATCACTTTGCTATCTTTTAAAGGAATTTGCATTTTATCAACCACAAGAGCATCTGTTGTCGTTTATAGGACTGCAACACCTTTAAAGGCCCAGTGTCAGATCCTTCATGAAAAGCTTCTACCCAGACTCAACCAGCAGAACTGTCATCTTTCTTAGGACTCATAGAGATTAGTCACCTATACATCTCACTTGAAAAATGTGAGGGACACCACAGTACTGGGTGAAAGTTTTTCAGACTTATTCCTTATGAAGTCCATCAATGATGTTAATACGATGGAACAAAATTTGTGAAAGCAGGGGTGATGGGTGACATTTGCCACTTTTTGGCTGCCCAGCTTCAGAATCCCT
Organism: Dama dama; assembly: GCF_033118175.1. NCBI lineage: Eukaryota > Metazoa > Chordata > Mammalia > Artiodactyla > Cervidae > Dama > Dama dama. Next base: position 18,598,496 of record NC_083692.1, on the reverse strand, counting down.
CCTCAGGTGTATGGAAGACTTCATCTTAAATCTTAGTAGACATTAGATTATCATGTCGTGCTTGTAATCAGTCGTGTCTGATTCTTTGGAAACCCCTGGACTGTAGCCCCAACCGGCTCCTTTGTCCATGGGATTTCTCAGGCAAGAATACTGGAGTGTGTTGCCATTTCCTCCTCCAGGGGATCTTCCTGACCCAGGGATTGAACCTGCATCACCTGCTTGGCAGGCAAATTCTTTACCACTGAGCCTTCAGGGAAGCCTGTAAATTAGAACCCACTGCTCACCTCTCACTACAGAGGCTGAAAATGCCAGACACTTGCTTCCCAGCCACATTTATAGCCAGGGCTTAGACATGTGACCTGGACTCAGCCAATCAGGTGCGGTGCCCTGAACTCTGACTAAGAGACCACAGAGTCAGCTCCTCAGATAACCTTTTGGGGTGGGGTGGTAGTGGGGTGCAGGGACCATGTCTAGATCCAAGGGTGTCAGGAGCAGCACGGTCATCACCCAGGCTCTGACCCTGGTTGTGCACAGGTTTCCCAGGTTTCTGAGGCCAGGCCCAGCTTCTGTGCTATCATTTTGGCCATGTTCCTGGTTACTTACCCACATCCTTTGTCTTATTCATGCGCTAAGCCTGGCTCTCCTGCCTTCCCAGAGATTCTGTGGGTTATTCAATATCCTTCCCATTAATTCCTCTTCTGCTTCACTTATCCGGAGTCAGTTCTTGTTGCATTTTAAAGTTAGTGTGCATGCTAAGTCGCTTCAGTCATGTCTGACTCTTTGCAACCTCATAGACTATAGCCCGCCAGGCTCCTCTGTCCATGGGATTCTCCAGGCAAGAGGATTGGAGTGGGTAGCCATTCCTTTCTTCAGGGGCTCTTCCTGACCCAGGGATCGAACCCAGGTCTCCTGCATTGCAGGCAGATTCTTTTACCCTCTGAGCCACCAGGGAAGCCCTTTACAGATGAGAAAACTGAGGTACCAAGGAGTAGAATAATTGGCCCAAGGTCAAGATTTAAATCAAGGCAGCCCCTGCACCAGGGTTTATGTTCGTAATTCCTGCTAACAGTGTTTTTTCAGTTTGTCTTTAGAGATTAAAATTGAACCACCTTAGAAAGTAGAAAGAGAAGTGGAAAATTTTGTTTCAAAATTGAATGAGTAAGTATCAAAATATCCAACAACTGTTCTTCATCCTCATCATAAATGTAAAAGTCAGGCAATTAACAACTAAAACTTACAACATGTACTAAACAAACAGGACACTTTTATCACCTGTATCCACTGTTACAAGCCTGCTGGTTTATGCAGCCTCCTGGACCCCAGAGCAGGAAGTACTCAGCTCTTGGTTGCTCTGACTTGGTAAGCAGACATGCTCAGGCTGGCACGAGGCACACCCACTATCAGGACCAACTTAGGCTTAGAGACGCCGGGAGGAGCTTGTGCCAAAGTCCACACAAAAATGAGTTTACTGAAAAAATATCACATAGATGGAGGCATGTCACAGGGCACAAGAATTAAATGAAAGAGCTCCAATGGCCAAAGCTTGAACAGTTTGAGGAACAAAATTAAGTTGTATCAAATTATAATCCAAAGTATGGAATAAATACCCATGAGTCCATACTTGCATAAAATCTTTTAAAAAGAAAACTTTATAGTGGGAAAATTTAGCAAACATTATTTTAGGCAGGTATCTATTTCGGGCAAGATCATTGTCAACAGTCATAAGTCATGTTGATAGCATGTACCTTTGATATGATGTGATGCAAATCGCACTTTACTTCTGTGAGCATCCTCCCTAAAACCCATATCCCTAGTCTACTCACGAGAAGAATATCAGACAAATCCCAATAGAGAGATTGCAAATAGGATAAAAAGCTCAGGTAGTTCTCACAGGCATCAAAAACAAGGGAAGTCTGAGGAACTGTTACAGCCAAGAGGAGCGTAAGACATGACACTTTAATGTGGTTTCCTAGGTGGGATCCTGAAACAGAAAAAGGCCATTAGATAAAAAAAAAAAAAAGAAAAGAAAAGAAAATCTGAATAAACTATGGACTTCAGCAAATAAAAATGTCTCAATATCAGTTCACCAATGGTGACAAATATACCATACCAATATAAAATGCTATTAATAGGAAAGAGTGAGAGCTGGAGACAGGAGGGTAAGATGAGAATTCTATTCTATCTGTTCAATTTCTTCGTAAATCTGAAATTTCTATTTTAAAAGTCTACTATATAAAAAGAATTATAAAATTGACTGAAAGTGAAAAAGCAAAAGTGTTAGTCGATCAGTCGTGTCCGATTCTTTGCAACCCCACGGACTGCAGCCCACCAGGCTCCTCTGTCCATGGAATTCTCTAGGCAAGAATACTCAGGTGGGTTGCCATGCCTCCCTCCAACTTTTTTGAGGGGTCTCCCCTCAAAAAAAGTTCATTTACCTGGTGATGCAATTTAAATCACTGAAGTCTTGACAGGCCAAAAGTGTCTATTTAATGCATTCATGTTGTTATAGACTAGATACCTTTTAATAGTAGTTTTAAAAATACATATATATATACATAGGCTGCACTGGGTCTATTTCTTAAGCGGATTTTCTCTAGTTGCAGGGAGCAGGGGCTCCTCTTCTGTCTGTGCAGGGTTTCTCATCTCGGTGGCTTCTCTTGTTGTGGAGCACAGGCTCTAGGGAGCGAAGGCTTCAGTAGTTTCGGTGCATGGGTTCAGTGGCTGTGGCTTGTAGGCTTAGTTGCTCTGTGGCATGTGGAATCTTCCCGGACCAAGGATTAAACCTGTGTCCCCTGCATTGGCAGGCAGATTCTTATCCACTGCACCTCCAGGGAAGGCCACTTTGATATTTTTAAAATGAAATTTGAGTCTTCACATTGCATTCCTGAATTCCCTCAGAATGGTTGAGCACAAGGTTGAGTACAGTCTGCGCTGCTCTGACGGAGGGAAAATCAGAGGTAATGTCTTTGTTTCTGTCCCTAAAACCTTCTGGATCTCTGAAATGGAGAGAAAACGCCTTACCTTCAGTCGAAGCACTTCAGTAACTTCGGGCGAAAACAGCGCAGTTACTTCCCATCCCCCCGGCTCCACCCAAGACATTGTGTGAGCAACTGTTTGAAGCCAAGGCTGCAGTTGTCTTTGTCCTGCATTTGCCTGTCAAGCCCAGTCCTTCTCCCCAGTGGGAAGGGCAGAAGGCTGGTATGAAGCAGGGCAACAGATGGCTGGGACATGTCCTCTTGAAGCTCAGCTGCCCAGGCCAGCCTGCCAAGCTGTGTACATTTCAAACGTTTGAGATTCAACCAAAAGAGACAAGTAATGATTTTAAATCACTTGTTGAAACACATGGCTAATCCTTGGGTAGCCAGAGAAGAGCGCTTTAAAAAGTCACTTAAATCCAGTGTGGGGGACAAGGAAACTCTGTGTGCTGTTTTGGCTTTGAACCCAGATCAGGTCATCCTGGGGGCAGCTGAGCATTTGTCCAGGATCCCAATATGCATCCTGCTTTCTCTGCTTTTGGATAGGGTGTGATGTTTCGGTACGTGTACTTATTTTGGGTGGGAGTGAGGAGGGGAAAGGCTGTTAACAGGTAGGTTTGGATCCTGAGAAATTATATACCCTGGCATTTGCCTCTGGTCTGAAATTGGGAGCTCTCTAAGTTAGCTTGCTTCGTAAGTTCCGTCAGTTCTATTTCGTTGTCTGGGTTCAGGTCTTTCTTATTACTTGGCTGGCTTACATGAACAGTTTCCTACAGTTGCTTTGCTGTCCTGCGCCATTAGAATCTCCCGTCACATAAGTCATCTCCATTATTACACAGTGACTCCGATTTTGAATGCATTTTCCGTGCCCCCATATCTCCCTCCAGCTACTGCTCCCATTCATTTCTCCTTTCACCACAGAGCTGCTTGAACCAGTCATCTGCTCTCCCTGGCTCCAGTCCTCACTTCCTGTTCATTCGCCTGTTCTTCCTTTACTACTGAAACCTCTGTTGTCAAGGTCACCGGCAACTTCTGTATAGAAAACCCAATGAGTCTGTCTCTGCCCTCATCAATGTTGATCTGCCAGGAGCATCTGCCACAGTTGACCACTTCCTCCTCCCTTTCACTCTTCCCTCCTCCCTTTCACTCTTCTTTCCTGCTTTTAACAATGATACTCTCTCCTGATTTTCCTTCAGTTTCTTTCACCTCCTCTTCCCAGTCTTCTCGGCAGGTTTCTCCTCCTTCTTCCAGTCACTCCATGTTGGGGTATCTCAGGCATTGGTCCTAGAACAGCTTCTAGTCTCTGTCTAAAGCTCTCAAGATGACCTCATCAGGTCACAGAGCTCTGAATGCCACCCAAATACTGAAGACTCCTGATTTTACACCTCCATCCCTAAGTCTGGACTCAACTGCCTCCTCTATGTCTCCACTTGGCTGTTAACAGACCCCTTAAATGATATAGTTCCAAGATGGAGCCCTTGATTCTCTTCATTCTTGAACTCTCCCCCCCTTCTCTCCCCTCTTACCCCTCTTAGCTTCTTTATTCATCCTTTTGCTCAGGCCAAGATTCTAGAAGCCACCTTTCATTCCTCCTTTATCCTCATCCCCCACATCCAAGCCTTCCCTGTGTTCAGTCAGTTCTACCTCCAAGACAATATAACTAGTCTTTTCTCTCTGTCTCCACAGATACCTTCTTAGTTTTAGCCACCAACATTTATCACCTGAACAACTGAAAGAGATGCTTGCCTGGCCTCTGCTTCACAGTGGTACCTCCCAAATTCACTTTCTCACATTCTAATGTGAGAACCTGTAATCCAACGACATTCTTTCATTGAAGGAGTATCTACTTCATTGAAGGAGTGCCTACTAAGTACAGGCAGTGAACAAATAAAAGTTTCTGCCCTCAAGGAGTTTACAATCTAGTGGTGAGAGGTGGGCAAAAAAACATGATAAAGTAAACAATGTGATATGTTAGAAGATTGATAGATGATATAAATAAAAATAAATAAATAGAATATTTAAATGAATAATAAATTTAAATGAATATTTAAATGAATAAAATAAATCAACATAAGGGGAAGCCAGGGGATCCCAGGAAGCATATGTTTTTGTTATGGGAAGTTGTTATAATTTTAAATAAGGGAGTCAGAAGTATTGGACCTCTATATATCATTTCCCACTAAAGGGGATTCTAAGAGAGACGTCTGATTCCAAATTTGAATTTGGGCCAAAAATGTGTAAGATAAGTCTGGAACATCTCATTGCATCAGAAAGCAAAGAAGATGACAAAGACATTAAGAATGGCATCACAAGGACTCAGAAGTCAAGTTCAAGGGACTCCCACTGGCTGAAGATGGGACAACTTGAGTATTTAAAAGAATACTGATGACAATGGATCAAAAGACATACCTGTCAAAATCCCTGAGTCCATAATGACTCTGAAAGGAAAGAACCCACCTCATTGGTCACCTTTGGAGAATGCTAGGAACTAATTATTCTGAAAACTTGCAAATGAAAGAAGTAAGCAGGTGTCCTGCCTTTCCTCTATGAAAGAGACCAGGTAAATTGTTGCTATGGGGAAGTTTCTCTTTATAGCCATATTCCATCTAAGAAGTGAAGAAAAAGAAAATAATTAGAACATCATGATTTTATAACCCCCAGGGAAATAACCAATCTAGGTCATGATCATCAAGCTGCTAACACTGCAAAAAAAAAAAGAGCAAGCAAGATATTATGTGCCTCTTGCTGGACAGACACAATGCCTCTTATAAAGTAGTTAGAGGTGAACTTCAGATAAATAACAAATAATGCTTAGTATAAATAGATTTCAAATACTCCATGAGATATTTTTATACTAAAAACTGTTCATTATTTGTATGAAATTCAAGTTTAACTGGGACTCCTATACATCTGTTTGCCAAGCCTGCAACCCTAGAAGTAGTCTAGCCAAAAAAATCAGACCTAAATCTGATTGAATCTCAAAATCTAACCACTAGGAAGTACAATGAGACAGTGAAACATGTTTAATCACACCATCACGGCAGTTTCATCAGCGATATATGAACTGTAAGCACAGACTGCCCTTTTTTTTTTTTTTTCAACAAATAGGGGAGAAAGGCAGGATTCTTGTTCAAAAATCAAGGGTAGGTGCAGCCACTGTGAAAAATAGTCTGACTTATAAAGTCTACATTACTCTGACTCCCAGCTTGGTCTCTGGGCTCACGCCCCCTGCCTTACACTTTATAGTCCAGCTGCTGCTGCTGCTTGTGCTGCTAAGTCGCTTCAGTCGTGTCTGACTCTGTGCGACCCCATAGATGGCAGCGCATGGATTCTCCAGGCAAGAATACTGGAGTGGGTTGCCATTTCCTTTTCCAATGCATGAAAGTGAAAAGTGAAAGTGAAGTCGCTTAGTCGTGTCCGACTCCTAGTGACCCCATGGACTGCAGCCTACAAGGCTCCTCTGTCCATGGGGTTTTCCAGGCAAGAGTACTGGAGAGGGTTGCCATTGCCTTCTCAGGCTGCTGCTGCTAAGTCACTTTAGTCGTGTCCGACCCTGTGTGACCCCATAGACAGCAGCCCACAAGGCTCCTCTGTCCCTGGGATTCTCCAGGCAAGAATACTGGAGTGGGTTGCCATTTCCTTCTCCATTATAGTCCAGCAGCACCAGACATGTTGAATCAAGGCTTCCTAGAAGCAATCTGAGACACTTGAAATCAAGTCTTGTTTTAATAAGCTAGGTGGAGTGGTCATGTGGGGAGGAGAGAAAAAACTAAGATCCTACTTTGAGGGTGAGACAAGATGAGAGATGCTTTGGGAAAGTAGCAGAGATACATCAGAGAGGTGAGCAGGAAGTTTTCTTGGTGATGAGTGGTGTATGCTTCTCCTTGGCCTGCTAGTGAAAGGCCTTTGAAGCATGGTGATCTGGATGCAGGGATAGGCCTTTAAGGTATAGCAGGGCAGTTCAAAGTCCTGGTTATGTTCAGACCACATTGCGCTAGATTCTGTTTCTATCCTTTCTTCTCCATGAGCCCCTCAAGACTAGAGACTGTGTTTCCAGCTTTAGCTTTCCCACTGCCTGTCAACGTGTCTGTGGCTTCACACCTATCTGGTGAACGAATGAATGAGTGAATTCCCCTGTATCCTTTGCAGAGATGGTGGTCTTCTTCTGATATAAAAGATTATAATTTATACACACACACACACACACAATTGGGCTTCCCTGGTGGCTCAGGGGCAAAGAATCCGTCTGCCAATGCAGGAGACACAGGTTTGATCCCACATGCTGCAGAGCAACTAAGCCCACGTGCCACAACTACTGAAGCCCATGCGCCTAGAGCCCAAGCTCTGCAACAAGAAAAGTCACTGCAATGAGAAGCCTGCGCATGGCAACTAGAAAGTGGCCCCTGCTCACCGCAATTAGAGAAAAGCCCATGCAGCAATGAAAACCTAGCACAACCAAAAATAAATAAAATTTAAAAAATTTTAAATAGATATATGATTGCAACATGGAACACTGAATTTAATCTTGGCCATTTCTAGACATCATAAAGGAATATTTTAAACTGAGAGCTAAAGGTCAACTTCCTGAGGCAGAAGCTCAGGACACTCTCCCAGGCATCTTGAGATGTTTTCCTCCGTAATGGAAAGCCCAGCTTGCTTCCTGTTTTCACTTGCAGCTTCGACTCTGAGCGTCTGCTCTGAATGTGTCTTGTGACATGCTGTGGCAGCTGTGATGAGGCTCACATCACAATGAGATGACAACCTTGGAAGAAGATCCCTGGACAAGTCAAGAAAATTAATGAGGGCAATCAAGAGTCTCACCTGGGATGCACTCACTGGCTGTTTTGAAAGTTCTGAGCCCTGCACTCATCACCATCTATTTACTCAAGAGTAACATCAAGAGAAAGAAGAGATAGGGAGGAAGAGGAGACAAAAGACCCTGCTCCTTCACCTGGCCCTCTATCTAGAGCAAAGGAACGACGAAGAAAGATGAGTGAGGCTACTGAGTGAGGACCTTAAGCTTGAGATAAAAGCATCTTCTTATATGACCATGATGTTATAAGATATTTAAAAAATATCCAAGTAACATTGTTCTTCCATATCATCACCTTCTGAGTTATGAAACTATCCCATTGTTAGCAAAATTTTTGGTTTTTGTTTTTTCTGAGGTTATTAGGGGAAAAACAAAGACCCAGACTTTTTTTTTTTCCTTCAGTTTAATCATACACCTCATTCCCCAGACACGAGTATGAAGACTCTGGGTTGTCCAAAAATTCATCTCTTCATTTCAGAGATAGAAGTCTGTCACCACTAGGGATACGCTATGAGTTAGGTAGGTGTTACTCACTGAGGAAGCCTGGAAGGATTTACAGACAGCATCAGCAGCAGTGGAACCATGTGAGACTGCTCCTAGATACGAGCAAAGTCCTATCTGTCCATCACTGACACGCTGCAGGTATGCAGTAAGGGTTTGATGAATGACTGAGTGACCGAGAAAGACCACTAATGCATACAGAAGTGTAAGTTGGGCAACGTGTGTGAAAAACTAGAAAAAAGAAGCCCAGTTTTTTCATTCACTTGGTCTCATGTAGAACCTGAAACTGGTGTTTCCAAGTGCTTCTCCAGGAAGCTTAGCCCATGTCATGAGAATAATGTCCCAGCACTGGACTGTATCCTGACATTCCAACACTTTCAAAAACAGCACTGAAGTCCTGGGGGATTTGGAAAAAAAAAAAAATTAGGGAAAAAGATGCCAAATTTCGGCCCTTCAAATAAAGACTACAAGCTGTTTTTTGTGCACAGTGAGAAAACATCAGCCTGGGGAGGATGTATTAGTTTCCTAATGTTGCTGTAACAAAGTGGTGGCTTGAAACAACAGACATTTATTGTCTTATAGTTTTGGGGTCTGGAGTCCAAAATCGAGGTCTCAGCAGTGTCACTGCTGCTGCTGCTGCTAAGTCACTTCAGTCGTGTCCGACTCCAAGTGATCCCATAGATGGCAGCCCACCAGGCTCCCCCATCCCTGGGATTCTCCAGGCAAGAACACTGGAGTGGGTTGCCATTTCCTTCTGCAATGTGTGAAAGTGAAAAGAGAAAGTGAGGTCGCTCAGTCGTGTCTGACTCTTAGCGACCCCATGGACTGCAGCCCACCAGGCTCCTCCATCCATGGGATTTTCCAGGCAAGAATACTGGAGTGGGGTGCCACTGCCTTCTCCGAGCAGTGTCACACTCCCTCCTAAACAGGGAGGAGAATCCCCCCTGTCTCTCCCTTGCTTCTCGGGATTTGCGGGCACTCTCTGGCACTCTTTGGCTTGTGGCTGCCTCTCTCCAGTCTCTGTCTTCTTCTTCACATCACCTTCTCCCAGCACATCTGTCTTCATGTGACCATCCTCTTAGAAGGACACCAGTTATCTTGGATCAGGGATCCTTCGTACTCCGCTTTGACATCTCAGCTAATCACACCTGCAGTGAGCATTTTCTAATTAAGGTCAGATTCTGGAGTACTGGAGTTACGATTTCAACATAAGCTGGTTTGTTTTTTTTAAAAATAAGAAACCTCTAACTTAAAACAATCTGTTTATTTTTAATTGAAGGATAATTGCTTTACAATATTGTGTTGGTTTCTGCCATACATCAACATGAATCAGCTGTACGTATAGATATGTCCGCTCCCTCTTGAAACTCCCTCCCACCTCCCACCCCATCCCACCCCTCTAGATTGTCACAGAGCACTGGGGAAACTTCTCACTTAAATACATATGAATATATATTTATTTATTTATTTCGACTGCTTCGGGTCTTAGTTGCAGCTCGCAGATCTTGCTTGTGGCAACTGAGCCTGCACAGTTGGCAACTGTGCAGGCTCAGTTGCCCTGTGGCATGTGGGATGTTAGTTCCCCGACTAGGGATCGAACCCACCATGTCCATTGCATTGGGAAGCAGATTTTCATCCAGTGGACCACCAGGGAAGCCCTCAACATATATTTTTGAAGGGAACACAACACAATTCCTGACAGGATGCATTTTTGGAACATGGTACAATTAAAATAGGGTTCAGGGACCCAATTGACCCAGAGAATAAAATTGTTACCTGCTTGGCCATTACCTCCTGAAAGTCAGCATGAATCACCAGGCCCCAGTTGACCAAATTGCCCAGTGGATTAGCCAAGCCAAGCCTGATTGGCCAAACCCTTTGGCCTGCTGGTTTATAGAACTCTAACCCCAGGGTCATGCTAACTGTAGATAACTCATTTCTGGGAGACACTATTTCTCTGCTTTCTTCCTGAGCAAAAACTCTATGACCAAAAGTGCATCACTAGGGCAAAAACATTTACTTGTCTATTTCTGGTCCTTTGCGGTAAGAAATAGTTTGAGTTCTAAGATTGGCAGTGCCCCTGATGCTAGATCATGCTTCCCCTTCTTATGTACATCATGACACATAGAGGCAAGAAAGGTAGCACTTATAACGCCTGGGGAAAGGGACAAGCACCTTAGCCACCTCAGATCCTGCCCAGCTTTCCGAAGACTAAAGAGATTACCACCCCAGGCCACCAGGCGTCTACTGATTCATGGACACTGGGAGGGAAGCCTGGATCTAGATGACTGGACTCCGATGTCCTAGGGCAGGACTCTGACTCCATCACCACCATTCCTCACCTCAGAGGATCTTTTCTATTTCTTTATTTGGCTGTGTTCGGTCTTAGCTGCAGCACACAGGATCTTCGCTGCGTCATGCAGGATCTTTTGTTTCAGCACACAGACTCTCTAGTTGTGGCTCGCAAGCTCAGTAGTTGCAACATGTGGGCTTAGTTGCTCCGCAGCATGTGGGATCTTAGTTCCCTGACTATGGCTTGAACCCACGTCCCCTGCATTTCAACATGAATTCTTAACGACTGGACCACCAGAAAAGTCCCTCAGTGGATCTTCATTTTGTGACTCTAGACTTTCCTCATATATATGAACATCTGACTCACCTGAATAAAAGGAAAGACCTGAGCAAAATAAAAGGAAAGAACCGACCTTCATGAAGAATGACTACAGTTCTTATTCCTTAGGGGAGGAAATTGTTCACAGGTAGAATAGAACTGAGGTGTCTAAGATCACAAAGCAGTCCAATGCCTGGATCAGGACTCACAGCTAGAACCCATGGCCACATTCTTCTTCTCCAGGTTATAGCCCTTTCTCATGGAAGATAAAAGTCGCAGCACAGGAGAGGTGGCTGGTTTGTGAGCAGGGAATGGGCTCTATCTTGGATCATCGGCTTCCCGAGGCTGCACTTTCCTGAAGTAGCAGTACCTCCTAAAAGGCATGGATTCCTCTCAAGTGCTTCCTCTTCCAGGCAGCCCTCCTTGACCCTCCTGCCTGAATCTGGTGACCCGTCTCTGTGCTCTGGAATTTATTTTCACCATGGCACCTATTGTATTGTAGAGTAGCTCTGTCTCTTTCCAGGCAGTGTGGTGAGCTCTTACTTTCCTTTTATTGCCTTTTATCCCTGGGAGGCACACAGTCTTACTGAACAAAATGAATGTCACAAATCACTTTGAGGATAGTGGATGACTACTTCTGGAAATCAGCCTCCCTAAAAACCACACAATTTCTGCTTGGTGCCCTTAACTTCTCCCTGTCTGCTCACACCTGGTTCCAGGCAGCTGTAAAATTGGCTGTGCTTTTTATTTAACTCAGAGAATGCCCTGGCTCCTCCTCCTACCTTTCTGCCAAGCCCTCTTGTTCAGTTCAGGTTTTCTCAGTTTCCATGGGTCACCACCTACCAGGATCTTTACACTGAAAGGTGATGTCTCGAGAGGCACTGGTGCCACCTCTGCCCGTGGGTGTCTTCTGCTCGTTCCTCACTCTACCCTTGGCAACTTGCATGTGGGCTAGGGCCTGGCTACCCCACCCAGGTCAGAACCCAGGGCCTCAGGCTCTTGCTTATCCGGGAGAGGGAGCTGGACTGTCACCGATGTCCATTCATTTATTCATGTCTCTCCTAATTTATTTATGTATTTACTGTAATAACTTTATTGAGATAGAATTCACATACCGTAAAATCCACCCTTTTAAAGTATGCAGTTTAGTGGTTTTAATACAATTACAGAATTGTACAAACATCACCACTATCTAATTCCAAAATATTTTCATCACCCCCAAAAAGAATCCCCGCAGCCATCAGTAGTCCATTCCCATTCCTTCCTCCTGCAGGCCTTGGCCACCACTTGTCTACTTTCTCTAGATTAGTCTCTATGGATTTGCCTATTCTAGATATGTCATATAAATGGAATCATATTTGTGGCCTTTTTATGTCTGATTTCTCTCACTTAGCACAATGTTTTCAAGGTTCATTTACTGTAACATTTATCAGTAGTTTGTTCCTTTCTAGAGATGACTAATATTCCATCGTATGGGCAAAATGCATTTTATTTATTCATTCATTAGTTGGTGGACACTTAGGTTGAAATAACTTGTTTTTTGGCTATTTGAGTAATGCTACTATGAATATTCAAGTACAAGTTTTTCTGTAAACTTATGTTTTCCGTTCTCTTGGGTATATACCTAGGAGTGGAATTCCTGGGTCACAAAGTAACTTTTGATTCAACTTTTTGAGAAACTGCTAGGCTGTTTTCTAAAGGGACTATACCATTTCACAGTCCCACTAGCAATGTAAGAGAGTCTAGTTTCTCCAGATCCTTGCCAGTGTTTGTGATTATCTGTCTTTATTATTTTAACTATCCTAGTGATATGAAGTGGCATGTTATGTTGGTTCTGATTTGCCTTTCCCTGATGGCTAATGATGTTGAGTACATTTTCATGTGCTTATGGACATGTCTGTTTAACTCATCTGCCTACTTTAAAAACTGAGTTGCTTTTTTATTGTTGAATTGTGAGAGTTTTTACATAGTCTGGCTACAAATCCTTTACCAGAGATATGATTTGCAAATATTTCCCTCCATTCTGTGGGATATCCGATACTTTCTTGATGTCCTTTGAAGCACAGAAGTTATAATTTTAATGAAATCCAATTTATTTATTTTTTTCTTTTGTCACTTGTGCTTTTGATATGATATCTAACAAACTATTGCCTAATCCTTGGTCACAAAGATTTGCTTCCCTCTTTTCTAAGGGTTTTATAGTCTTTGGCTCTAACATTTAGATTCACAATCCCCTCCCCTCATTGGTTTATCATCTCCCAAGGATAAACGCATTTTACAGCACATTTGTTTGGTGTAATAGGCTCTGCATTGCCTGTTGCCTTTATACTGGGATGAGACACTTCCTTTATAAAGTTATTCATATTCAGCGGTTCTGTGAAACAGACATTTACCTTCAACAACCTTTGGCTTCCATTATGCCAAAAACAAACATATATGTAATAAAATAGGTCTTCCAGACTCCAATCAGGCTGTGCCCTACCACAGAAAAATATTGGAGATATTCTAGACGTTGAAAACTCTGGAGGCGTTTGGGAGCTTGGTAGTTTAAACCAGCTTGGATAATCTCCTGTGACCTCGATCCTGAGGAAGAAGGAATACTACTGCAGACTCTTCATCTGGGGGCTTGATGCTTGCCAAGCAGTCACCTCACCACAAGCTAGACCATCCAGGCCCTTTCTACGTCCGCCTGTGGTTCATTGTTCCAGTTGTTTTGATTATTCGATTCAGCCATTGTCTGAGCCATTGTCTGCCAAGATGTTTGGGTTTGGAAATCCTTCATTATACCTCTGGACAAATGATATCACATTTTCTTACAAATCTTGCATTTGTTGGTCTTTGACAGTTGGTGACAAAACTACTTGTAGTTTCCTTGGACATTGGTTTTGTGTGGTTGTTGATCTTCAAAGGGTATGTTTGTTCCCCTCTTTGTCAGCGAATCCTTTGACTTTCTATTTATTTGAATTCCTTCTGAAACAAGAAAGAAATTTCGTTAAAAATATATATATATAACTCTACTTTTCATCTGGTTAGTAGGATTTAGATTTAGCAAGACAGGAAGAATAGTGCCAAAAAGAAAGACAGTTTAAATCCAACTTATCTTTACTTTATGCTTTTTTGCATTATTACTTCCACCAAACAATGTAATTAGCCAAGGGCTACATTTATAAATTCCTACAATGAGATAATTACTTTCCCTAGAGAGAAACAGCTAAAAATCTGGCCATCCAAAGTCTTTGCTTTCTAGTAAGCCAGCCCACACAATATACGGAGAGACAGCTTGGTCATCCTTCCAAGAGAGATTTTGAAACTGATCTGTGATTATCTTCTGTTATCCAATAAGTAGAAATAACATCCATCACCCAGGAAGCCACGTGTAGGGAAACCTACAAAAGACTACAGAACACATAAGCTCTTGGCTGTCAAAACTCCATGCCATTTTGAGGTGTGGATCCAGAGATGGACTTGGATTCCTCTGCTGTTGATTTGCTCCTAGAAATGCCAGGCCCTCCTGGTCAGAACAGAACCAGACCCAAATCCCAAACAATAGCATGGGATCTTGTTTCCTCTCAGTGTCAGGATGCTTTTTAACAGAAATAACTGGGTTAATAACATGTCTATAAACTTCATTTAATATTGAACTCTTAAAAGATGCCTATGAGATCGTATTGATCTAATTAAAAGGAGCAGCTACAAAACATATGTATATATCATGTATATATGATGGCCCTTTTAGTAAAGTGCTTATATATGTTTATAAAAGTCTAGAAAAGAGATACATTATTTTCTCCAGATGAACTACATGTTTTCCACTTTATACTTTAAAAGAAATTGTGATGAATACATTTTACTTCCATAGTAAAAAATTAATTGGGCCAAATCTATTTTTTTAAAAAATAGGTCTTACCCTGAACTCAAATGCATGTTCAGAATTTTTAAAATGTTCCGCAAAGAGTGCATATTCGAATCTGCTACTCTGCAGGAAACTTTAATCAGCCTTTAATGGTGGAGAACCAGGCCAAATGTCTGCTGCTCAAGCAGGCGGGGCCCAGCCCTAAATTCCAGGTCACTGGGCGTTTGCCAGGGCGGCTGGCTCATGGTGCTTTTGCCCCCTGCTGGATAACTTAGGAAAGGGCAGTCTCAGGTCCAGAGTTTCTCCACAGCTAAGACAGTGGAGAGATGAATGTTTAAGAACCCAGTGGCACTTGGAAAAACTGGCCTTATTCCTCAAAACTATTCTAAAAGGTCTTGCCACAGGGAAATTAATCATGTAGCAACCTTTTTAAGTTCCTTCCCTCCTTCCCCCGTCTCCCATTTTTAACACATATATGTATCTTTTAAATGTCCCAGACCTCATTCTAGGTATTTACATGTGCATAGAACTTAGATTTGGTTTTGTGCCACGCTCTGTTTTTTTTTTTTTTTTTTCTTTTTTTTTTTTTCACGCTCTGTTTTATAGCATAAATTGTATTGCATTGTACTCTTATTTTTCACTTGCTTTTTTCAGCAGTCAGCGTACCCTGGCAGGGTTAGGACAGGTCGAGAGAAACCTGTATGACTGACAGAGGCCTCCGCATTCAGTGTCATTTGTCAGTGCACACAGGCCAGCTTCACTCTTTTTGACCCCTAAATAGTATTCTATGGTATGCTGCTGCTGCTGCTAAGTCACGTCAGCAGTGTTCCACTCTGTGCGACCCCATAGACGGCAGCCCACCAGGTTTCTCTGTCCCTGGGATTCTCCAGGCAAGAATACTGGAGTGGGTTGCCATTTCCTTCTCCAATGCATGCATGCTAAGTCGTTTCAGTCATGTCTGACTCTGTGCGACCCCATGGACAGCAGCCCTCCAGGCTCCCCTGTCCACGGGATTCTCCAGGCAAGAATACGGTAGTGGGTCTATGGTATGAATAGGCCACAATTAACCATTTCTCTCCTGATGAACCTGTAGGTCCTTTCCAATTTTTAGCTTTTGCTGAAATACTGTGCTGAAATCCTGATAGATGTCTCCTTGTGGATATAGTCAAATTTAGAATTTTTCCTTTATCCATTCAGTTCAGTTCAGTGGCTCAGTTGTGTCTGACTCTCTGCGATCCCATGGACTGCAGTACGCCAGGCCTCCTTGTCCATCACCAATTCGTGGGTCTTGCTCAAACTCATGTCCATTGAGTCAGTGATGCCATCCAACCATCTCGTCTTCTGTCATCCCCTTCTCCTCCCACCTTCAATCTTTCCCAGCATCAGGGTCTTTTCAAAGGAGTCAGTTCTTTGCATCAGGTGGCCAAAGTAGTGGAGTTGCAGCTTAAACATCAGTCCCTCCAATGAACACCCAGGACTGATCTCCTTTAGGATTGACTGCTTTGATCCCCTTGCAGTCCAAGGGACTCTCAAGAGTCTTCTCCAACACCACAGTTCAAAAGCATCAATTCTTCAGTGCTCAGCTTTCTTTATGGCCCAACTCTCACATCCATACATGACTACTGGAAAAACCATGGCTTTGACTAGATGGACCTTTGTTGGCAAAGTAATGTCTCTGCTTTTAAATATGCTGTTTAGGTTTTCCTTTATGGTTTGTGTCTTTTGGGGCTTCCCA
Source organism: Dama dama (assembly GCF_033118175.1). Taxonomy (NCBI): domain Eukaryota; kingdom Metazoa; phylum Chordata; class Mammalia; order Artiodactyla; family Cervidae; genus Dama; species Dama dama. The sequence continues at coordinate 18,582,008 of NC_083692.1, read as the reverse complement.
GGTAGCTTAAATGGTAAAAAATCTGCCTACAATGCAGCAGACCTGGGTTCAATCCCTATATCAGGAAGATCCCCTGGAGAAGGGCATTGCAACCCACTCTAGTATTCTTGCCTGGAGAATTCCATGGACAGAGGAGCCTGTCAGGCTATACAGTCCATGGAGTCGAAAAGAGTCGGACACGACTGAGCAACTTTCACTTTCTTGGGTCTTTTATGTCTTGTTTAAGAGGCCTTAGCTATTCTAAAGTTAAACAGTGTCTTCCTATATTTTCCATTCTTTTTTTTTTCCATCTTGAACCTCAGGTGCAGAGCTGACTTAATCATACTCCTTGCCTCCTCAGTTCATACTCCACATACTCCACATTGGTTCATATAAGACATATTTTTTTTAAAGATTCCCTTTTCTCCCTGTTTTCCACTCCCATTCCCCCTTCCCACTATAGACATTTGCTTTGATTTGTTTAATAGCTATAACAGTATTTGTGTGTTTCCTTGTAAGATATGTAGTATACATATGTAATATTTATATAAGTGATATTGTGCCATATTCCACTGTTTTACAGACTCTCCACATGGTTGTGGTACATGTAATTTCTTGCTCCTAATTGCTCGACTCATCCTTTCCCCCTGGAACCTCCAAATTCCAGTAGCACAAACAGCCCTGCAAGGGACAGTCTCATGTATGGTTGGTACTATGTGAGAAGTTTTCTAGAGTGTATTTCCAGATTGCTTACGTTCTCATCTAATATATTTTTAAATTTTATTTATTTATGGCTCTGCCGAGTCTTTGTTGCTGCTCAGGCATTTCTCTAGTCGTGGTGAATGAGGGCCACTCCCTAGTTGCGGTGCGCGGGTTTTTCACTTCGGTGGCTTCTCTTGTGGCGCGGGCTCTAGGGTGTGCAGGCTTTAGTCGTCGCAGTGTGTAGGCTCGGTAGCTGCAGCTCCCAGGCTCTAGAGCACAGGTCAATAGTTGTGGCACACTGGCTTAGTTGCTCCGTGGCATGTGGGATCCTCCCAGACCAGGGTTTGAATCTGTGCCTCTTGCATCGGCAGGTGGATTCTTTACCACTGAGCCCAGGGCTCAGTGGCTAATACTTTTTTTTTTTCTTCTATTCATATGTCCATCCACATTTGGTTAGTCTGTCTGAACCCATTTAACTTTTGCTATGATCTTGACTCAATTAATTCTTGAAATTTTCATTTGGCAAAAAGCATTCCTAGTTTCCAATTTGGTCATGTTCCTTTGACAGGGTTTAAGTGAGGGTTTGGGGTGGGAGGCATTTGTTTGATCTGGTTAGGGGATAATAATGTGATTTTGCTTGTGCTCAGTTGCTCAGTTGTGTGACTCTCTGTGACCCCACAGGTGGTACAGCCCACAAGGCTCTTTTGTTCATGGAATTTTTTAGGCAAGAATACTGGAGCAGGTTGCCACTTCCTACACTAGGGGCTTTTCCTGACTCAAGGATCCAACCTACGTCTCTTGCGTCTCCTGCCTTGGTAAGCAGATTCTTTCCCACTGCACCACCTGGGAAGCCCCTTATGACTTTGTTTGGGTCCCTCCTAAAGCAGAACTGAGACAAAGACTTTGGTGACAATAGTTTATTTGAGAGGGTATCTTAGGAAGTTAATGAGGAACAGAGAAGAGTGATACAAGGAAAAAGGGAAAGCCAAGGAAAGACGCATTACTGAGCTGGTTATCACTGTGAACAATTGGCACAATCTCCCTAGAGACTCTTTGAAGAGCCAAGTAAAAGCCACCCAGAATTGTCCCTCTGAAGAATGGGAGGTTGGGACATTTATCTGTCAACCTTCATTCTTCATTGGGTGAGAGCTGCCCCTTGGGGCAGACAGATAAGCACACACACACTTTTCTGCTGTGGCTATGCCTGCAAGTGGAATGAACAAACTTCTAAGCTAAGAGAAAAGCTGAGTGACTCACTGGTACTTGAGATGGGTGGCCATCAGCTCCCACAGGAGCACTGACTTTCAGCCGCCCTGTGGGTGTGCACGTCCTTATCTGTTAACTGCTCTCTGCCCCACTTCCTTCCCTGCAGTTGCTATTCATATATTGACTACATCTGACCTCTCTGTCCTGACCTAGCAAGACCCACGCAAACCTCTCCCAGGGCTGGACCTATTATAGCATCCCCCTGCCTCCTTGGCCTCAGGCCTTTCGCTCACACCGCTGGCTGGCCTTCAGCAACCCCCCACCCTGAAAATTCAACACTTTCCTCCCACTTAGCAGATGTGCTCATTTCATGTCTCACTCCAGCTTCACTTTTACTTTCTTTTCCTCTTCTCTCCCCTTTACACTGTAAGCTTGCCAGGATCCCCAGTAGCATCAGATCATTTGCTTACTTGCTCTCACAGAAAGAACCCTCGCTCAGCTTCAAATAATAAAAATATGCAGAACAATATCTAATACTATTTGAGCACTTTACTAAGCAGCAAACACTATGTGAAATGTAATTTAGTCGTTTCCTTATTTTCGCTTTGCAACAACTCCATAAAGTAAGTACTATCATCATGTTGATTTCACAGTCAAGGAAACCAGCTTGGAGTAGATGACTCACTTAGCTGATGGAGCTGGGACTCAAGCATGGGCATTTGGCCTTGAGGATTTCTTTTTGACCACTGCAGTCAGCTCAGCCATTATCTGCCGACTGACCCTTGGAGAAGGGACTTCACTTCTTGTGCCTGGTTTTTGACTTTTCAAACAGAACAGTCTTTATGATTCTTTTTTCCTCTCACAAGATTACTGAAAGTATGAAGTGAGATTTCAAAAAAAAAATCAATATAACACCTTGGCTATTTGTTTTGAGTTTTGTTTGTTTTTTTGCTTCACAGCGTTATCATTATGTGATACTTTCTTCCTAGGGCTAGCCCTAAGGAATTTCTCCCCTGGCCTCCAGATACCTGAAATTCTACAAGTAGAAATTTATTCATTTGCTGTCAGCTCACAGTTCTATGGGAGAGGATAGAAAGTACTACTTCTCAGCCAATCCTACCTTAGCATGAGTGAATTTATGACCTTTTCTGAGGGCTAGTTTTGAAAGAGGAGACAGGCAAGAAGCCTGAATGCACTAAGTCTGGATTAAAGGGAAGCCACACGAGGTCATCACCCTAGAAAAGCTCTTCCACCTGTGTACCAGGGTTTACGTGCAAGAATGTTCTTGGCAGCTTTGTTCCTGGCAGCCTCAGACTGGAAACACTATTCATCAAGAACAGAATGGAACAATGCATTGTATTGTATTCATATGGGGGAATACAATACAGCAATGAAAAGGAGCGGCCTATAGCTAACGTGGCCAGTGACTTGCTTCACTTTCATAAACGTAATGTTGAGGGAAAGAATGTTGACACAGAAGAAGGTATTCAGTAGGAATCCATGCAGGTAAAGTTTAAAGATAGGTGGTAACTTTACAAAGAATAAGAGAGAAGTTGCTATCAAGAATGTCAGGATAATAGTAGTCAATTCTAGTGGGGAGAGAGGGGGTTGTGACTACTCAGGTGACATATACAGGTTTCTTGGAGGCTAATAGTTACTACTTCTTGATCTAGGTGTTGCTTACACAGAGTTGCTTTGAAATTATAGTTGGTCCCTCATTATCCATAGATGTTAAACCACAATCCGGAGGGCTGACTATACTATACCACCTTACATCAGGCAACTTTGCATCTGAGATTTTGGTATCCATGCTGAGTCCTGAAACCAATGCCCTATAGATACCAACGGACAACTATTTGTTAAACTGTCCAAGTATGTTCTATGCATTTTACACATGTATGTTTTATCTCTCTTTTGAAAAACTGAAAGAAGGATGGGAGGGAAGAAGGGAGGGAGGGAGGGAGGGAGGGAAGGAAAATCAATCCCCCAAACCAGACCTCATTTCTTCATATAGCTAAACCAGGTCCAACAGGTCCTCAGAGACCTGGAAGAGAAGTGGTCAGGTTTGGAACAGATGGCAGAAGACTCTGTACTCAGCATCTATGCATATTCACTTGTACTAGATATTGTCAAAGGGCTTTTCTGAATTAAACAGATTTATTCTCTCACCAGCCAAGAGTTCCCATTGTTTTGTATCCTCAGTATCATTTGATTTTATCAGATGTTTTAATTCTTGCTTCTTTTGTAAGTTGTGTAAAGGTATCTAATTATTGTCTGAAGTTGCTTTATTCTAGTAATTAATGCACTTGAGCACATTTTTGATATATTTTTTAATTTTATGAAATGCCTATTCAAGTCTTTTGCCCATTTTTTCTATTGGGTTATTTTTCTTTTTCTTACTGACTGATTGGAATATGTATATTTTGGATATCAGGGCTTTGCTAGCTGAAAATATCTTTTCCCACTTGACAACTCGTTGCCTGCATTTTTCTAGGTGGGAGGGAAGAGAGGCACAAGCGTTTGTTGCCTCTGAATTCCTCTGCCTACTGCTTGGGTACCTTAGGGAGTTTGCTCAGCCTTCATGGGCAGTGGCTGCCATTTCTGATGCAACTTAAGAGTTTCTGTTCCCACAAGCAGTGGCCTTGCTGTCCCCTCCAGAGGCAAGCTGCCCAGGAATCAAGGGAGCCCCTGTAAGAAAAACAATGTAAGCCTTGTTTTGTGTTTTCTTTTCTCCTGCTTCCTCTCCAATAACAGAGAAAATGAAATTTTGGCACTGTCTCAACCGCATAAGCCTTTACTTCATACATCAGTGCCAAAGAGAATAAAACAGGAAAGGACTTTGAGGTCGGCCAATTTCAGAAGCCCTGTTGTACTCGCCTGGATTTTACTGTCTGGACAGTAGTAAATGCTACCTGAGAACTGTGAGCATGACTGTGCCAGGGCGGATAGAGACATTCACATCTTGCCAGGGGGCAATGGGTCACGTTACCTGCATCAGTCGGTGAAGCTGACTTAAAGAATGTTACTAATGGCTAGGTCATTAGCAATCCTCCCTGTGGTACCTATTTGAACTTGGAACTGGCTTCCAGAGGAAGTGAGAGGAGCTTGAGAGGTAGCTGTGTTTTTTTTTTTTGGTCGTCTTTATTTATTTTTCAAAAAATTTTAATAGGAGGATAATTGTTTTACAATGTTGTGTTGGTTTCTGTCATACAGCAACATGAATCAGCCATAGGTCTATGCTAATCGTCCCTGAGAGGAGGCCTGACTTTCTGGTGAGGAGGGTGTGGTGAATCCTGAATTTATGGTCAGTTTAAAGCATTAATTTTCACATGTGACAGGGACAAAAACTTTTGAAGTATAATTCATCAGCAACCACCCGCCCAAAATTCTTACTCCCCTACAACATTATCCATTCTCTTACTCAACCTCTTGAGGACAAGTCTTTGTTTATGTGATTTGGAAACCCCACTGGTCAGTGCAAACTAGGTGGGTGGGAGATGATAGGAGAGAGCCCACCATAGGCTGAAGCCCTGGAGATCTACCTTTGGGCAGGAGAAGTTGCTGTCTTTCAGGTAATATGCATAATGTAACTCCTTCCTCAACTGACCTCTCTGAGGAGGTTTAGTAAAGGCTTTGCTGATCTCAGAGATATTTAGTAAATTCTTTGTTGCTTTCAGGGCTGTCTGGAGTCAGATTTGTGTTTTTTCTTCTGGTTTTTTTTTTTTTTAATAAACTTTTTTTTTGGCTGCACCGTGCAACATGTGGGACCTTAGTTTCTCCACCAGGGATCAAACCTGCGCCCCATGCAGTGGAAGCCTGGAGTCTTAACCACTGGGCTGCCAGGGAAGTCCCTTGTGTTTCTTTGGACCAGGATATGATGCTAAGGTAGGTCTTAAGGAAGGAAGAGTATGTGTGTTAGTTGCTCAGTCATGTCCAGATTGTAGCTGACCAGGCTCCTTTGTCCATGGAATTCTCCAGGCAAGAATACTGGAGTGGGTAGCCATTCCCTTCTCCAGGGGTTCTTCCTGACCCTGGGATAGGACCTGGGTCTCCTGCACTGCAGGCAGATTCTTTACCATCTGAGCCACCAGGTCTTTAGGAAGGAAATGGGGATTCAGATGATTCAGATGGTGCCTCTCTTTATCTGCACCAGTAGGTCCTCGACACTAACAACACACATTCTACTGGAATGCTGGACAGGATGTACAATTCTTGGAGACCTGGGACCCATGGACCCCCTTGGGCTTCCCCACAGGCAGAGCCAGAGGCCTGCTCCAGCTCTGAGATCTGCAGCTGCCCTGGTGTCATCCATGGTGCGGTGGTGGTTAGACCTTGTGGGCATCTCCCCACATGCATGGAGATGGTTTCTAAGACCTTAGGACAGAAGTTTACCTTGAACCTTGTCCGATTCAGTACATTGTTCCATCCAATGAGGGCTGTTTTAGGTTGTTTTTTCTCAAAAGCCACCCCTGAGATGAGGATTTGAGGGCAAGTCCTTTATTTAGGAAGCACCCTGGGAAGGAGCAGCAGGCGCTGGAGGAGGTGTGGGCCCAGCTGCGGCCCCTCAATAGTGAGGTGAGCCAAGGAGGTCGGCGATGGGGAGTGTGAGCCCGGCAGCACCCAGACCCCAGACTGACCTCCAGAGCATCTTGGCCACCGCTTTCCCTCTGCTTTCCAAATCTCTCGCGATTTTTCTCTCATGGCCAAGCCTAATGTGTACAATACAAAGGGAGGAAATTCTGGAAAACGTAGCTCCAGCTGAGCTATGTCGACGGGGTACAAAACCCTGTACAATTCTCCCAATGACTGTACAGAGAATACATGTTCTCAGTCCACAAAGTCCAACTCCGAAGCCCAGCATTTTCTTTGTTTTCCAAATCAATGGAGTTTCTGCCTCCGAGAGCCATTCTGACAGACAGGGGAAATACAGTTGTCCCTTGGTGTCCCTGGGGGATTGGTTCCAGAACCCCCCACGGGTACCAAAACCCATGGATGCTCAAGTCTTGTATAAAAAGGCTAGCACAGCCAGCCCTCAGTGTTCCCAGGTTCCACATAAGGTGAAGATTCCACGATCTTCCCCAGTTCCAGTCAGTGACTGTTGAAGGTTAACACCGAGGCAGACGTTGTACCATTGCCAGGACCCTCTCAGATCTGGTAACACCTTTGTTCCCCTGCCCCACCTGGGACATGGGACTTGTGTGTAAGGCTAAGGGTCCCAGTGCTTTTCCTCTCTGGGGCTTTGCCTCCTTCCTGCGGCCCTGCCAGGAAGCCAAGACTAAAGGCAATCAGTTCCCTTCAACTTTCTTACTAAAGACGTTCCACCGTCAAGCAAGACTGCCTTCTGCTCTTTCATACACCTTCACTGAGGCAATAAAGCATTGAAGCTCCCTGCTTAACGGGAAAGAGACTAGCCAGGAAGAAAAACAATTAAACTTTTAAAAATACTATCCAGGGATCTGGGGCTGTGGTGGCTCTTTTTGCTTTTAAAATTTATTTTATTATTTATTTATGGCTGTGCTGGGTCTCCGGAGACGCACACAGGCTTTGTCCAGTTGCAGTGAGCGGGGGCTATTCTTTGTTGCAGTGTGCCGGTTTCTCATTGCAATGGCCTGTCTTGTTGCAGAGTGCAGGCCCCAGGCACGTGGGCTTCAGTAGCTGCAGCATGTGGGCTCAGCACTTGCAGCTCACAGACCCTGGAGCGAGGGCTCAGTAACTGTGGTGCAGGGGCTTAGTTGCTCCTGGGCATGTAGAATCTTCCTTGACCAGGGGTCCAACCCATGTCCCCTGTATTGGCAGGCAAATTCCCATCCACTGCGCCATAGGGTAGCTATTCTTCTGTGTCTAGATGAGGACATTAAAGTGATAACAGCAGCTGGAGGACTCCAGGAAAAAAGCAGCACGTTTCAAGTGTTCTAAGGATGCCGATGTTCAGTGAGCTCGGCCTCATGCTGTTGTTTACAGTAAGAGATAATGCACTGTAGGTCCATACGTTCAGTTCAGTTGCTCAGTCATGTCCAACTCTTTGTGATCCCATGGACTGCAGGCCTCCCTGTCTATCACCAACTCCTGGAGTTTATTCAGAGTTGTGTCCATTGAGTCGGTGATGCCATCCAACCATCTCATCCTGTCATCCACCTTCAATCTTTCCATCATCAGGGTCTTTTCCAATGAGTCAGTTCTTTGCATCAGGTGGTCAAAATATTGGAGTTTCAGCTTCAGCATCAGTCCTTCCAATGAATATTCAGGACTGATTTCCTTTAGGATTGACCGGTTGGATCTCGTTGCTGTCCAAGGGACTCTCAAGAGTCTTCTCCAATACCACAGTTCAAAAGCATCAATTCTTCAGTGCTCAGCTTTTTTTATAGTCCAACTCTCACATCCATACATGACTATTGGAAAAACCATAGCTTTGACTAGACGGACCTTCATTGGCAAAGTGATGTCTCTGCTTTTTAATATGCTGTTTAGTTTGGTCATAACTTTTCTTCCCAGGAGCAAGCGTCTTTTACTTTCATGGCTACAGTCACCATCTGCAATGATTTTGGAGCCCCCCAAAATAAAGTCTGTCACGGTTTCCACTGTTTCCCCATTTATTTGCCACGAAGAGATGGGGATGGATGCCATGATCTTAGTTTTCTGAAGGCTGAATTTTAAGCCAGCTTTTTCACTCTCCTCTTTCACATTCAAGAGGCTCTGTAGTTCTTCTTTGCTTTCTGCCATAAGGGTGGTGTCATCTGCCTATCTGAGGTTATTGATATTTCCCCTGGCAATCTTGATTCCACCTTGTGCTTCATCCAGTCCAGCACTTCTCCTGGTGTACTCTGCATATAAGTTAAATAAGCAGGGTGACAATATACAGCCTTGACGTACTCCTTTCCTGATTTGGAACCAGTCTGTTGTTCCATGTCCAGTTCTTCTTCTTTTTTTTTTTCCCATGTCCAGTTCTAACTGTTGCTTCTTGACCTGCACACAGATTTCTCAGGAGACACGTCAGGTGGCCTCGTATTCCCATTTCTTGAAGAATTTTCCAGTTTGTTGTGACCCACATAGTCGAGGTCTTTGGCATTGTCAATAAAGCAGAAATAGATGTTTTTCAGGGACTCTCTTGCATTTTCTATGAGCCAACGGATGTTGGAAATTTGATCTCTGGTTCCTTTACCTTTTCTAAATCCAGCCTGAACATCTGGAACTTCACGGTTCATGTACTGTTGAAGCCTGGCTTGGAGAATTTTGAGCATTATTTTGCTAGTGCGTGAGATGAGTACAACTGTGTGGTAGTTTGAGCATTCTTTGGCATTGCTTTTCTTTGGGACTGGAATGAAAACTGACTTTTTGCAGTCCTGTGGCCACTGCTGAGTTTTTCAAATTTGCTGGCATATTGAGTGCAGCACTTTCACAGCATCATCTTTTAGGATTTGAAATAGCTCAACTGGAATTCCATCACCTCCACTAGCTTTGTTCATAGTGATGCCTAAGGCCCACTTGACTTCACATTCCAGGATGTCTGGCTCTAGGTGAGTGATCACACCATCGTGATTATCTGGGTCATGAAGATCTTTTTTGTATAGTTCTTCCGTGTATTCTTGCCACATCTTCTTCATATCTTCTGCTTCTGTTAGGTCCATACTGTTTCTGTCCTTTATTGTGCCCATCTTTGCATGAAAGTTTCCCTTGGTATCTCTAATTTTCTTGAAGAGATCTCTAGTCTTTCCCATTCTATTGTTTTCCTCTATTTCTTTGCACTGATCACTGAGGAAGGCTTTCTTATCTCTCCTTGCTATATGGAACTCTGCATTCAAACGGGAATATCTTTCCTTTTCTCTTTTGCTTTTCACTTCTCTTCTTTTCACAGCTATTGTAAGGCCTCCTCAGACTATCATTTTGCCTTTTTGCATTTCTTTTCCATGGGGAAGGTCTTGATCACTGCCTCCTGTACAATGTCACGAACCTGCCTCCATAGTTCTTCAGGCACTCTGTCTGTCATATCTAATTCCTTGAATCTATTTGTCACTTTCAAATAACAGGGAGAGAACACAGCCCTGCCCATCAACAGAAAATTGGATTAATGATTTACTGAGCATGGCCCCGCCCATCAGAACAAGACCGTTTCCCCCTCAGTCAGTCTCTCCCATCAGGGGGCTTCCATAAGGTTCTTATCCTTCTCCATCAGAGGGCAGACAGACTGAAAACCACAATCACAGAAAACTAACCAATCTGTTCACATGGACCACAGCCTTGTCTAACTCAATGAAACTATAAGCCATGCCTTGTAGTGCCATCCAAAACAGACAGGTCATGGTGGAGAGTTCCGACAAAATGTGGTCCACTGGAGAAGGGAGTGGAAAACCGTTTCAGTATTCTTGCCTTGAGAACCCCATGAACAGTATGAAAAGGCAAAAATATAGGACACTGAAAGATGAACTCCCCAGGTCCATAGGTGCCCGAATTGCTACTGGAGATCAGTGGAGAAATTACTCCAGAAAGAATGAAGAGACAGAGCCAAAGCAAAAACAACACCCAGTTGTGGATGTGACTGGTGATGGAAGTAAAGTCCAATGCTTTAAAGAGCAATATTGCATAGGAACTTGGAATGTTAGGTCCATTAATCAAGGCAAATTGGAAGTGGTCAAACAGGAGATGGCAAGAGTGAACATTGACATTTTAGGAATCAGCAAATTAAAATGGGCTAGAATGGGTGAATTTAACTCAGATGATCATTATATATACTACTGTGGGCAAGAATCCCTTAGAAGAAATGGAGTAGCCATCATGATCAACAAAAGAGTCTGAAATGCAGTACTTGGATGCAATCCCCAAAATGACAGAATGATCTCTGTTCGTTTCCAAGACAAACCACTCAATATCACAGTAATCCAAGTCTATGCCCTGAACAGTAATGCTGAAGAAGCTGAAGTTGAATGGTTCTATGAAGACCTACAAGACCTTCTAGAACTAACACCCAAAAAAGATGCCCTTTTCATTATAGGGGACTGGAATGCAAAAGTAGGAAGTCAAGAAATGCCTGGAGTAACAGGCAAATTTGTCCTTGGAGTACAGAATGAAGCAGGGCAAAGGCTTTTAATAGAGTTTTGCCAAAAGAACGCACTGGTCATAGCAAACACCCTCTTCCAACAACACAAGAGAAGACTCTACACATGGACATCACCAGATGGTCAATATTGAAATCAGATTGATTATATTCTTTGCAGCCAAAGATGGAGAAGCTCTATAAAGTCAGGAAAAACAAGACTGAAAGTTGACTGTGGCTCAGACATGAACTCCTTATTGACTATTTCACAGAATAAGTACATACGTACATGCATGGTATATGGGGACTGTGTGTGCACAGGGATCCCTGTAGCACTGCATGCACCACAGAGCACGGAGAACAGAGTTGGGTGCTGCTATCACCTATTGATGCTGATGCTGAGAAAGACTGAAGGCAAGAGGAGAAGGGGATGACAGAGCACGAGGACAAGGTGGTTGGATGGCATCACCAACTCAATGGACACAAGTGTGAGCAAGCTCTGGGAGATGGTGAAGGACAGGGAAGCCTGGCATGCTGCAGTCCATGGGGTCGCAAAGAGTCAGACATGACTGACCAACTCAACAACAACAATCACCTATTGAAACACCTGTCACTAAAGAGCTGCTTAATGAGAGTTTCTTCTGACTTAGCCTTAAACTATCAAATTCCTAATGATTTACTCAGAGCAATATAATTTCCAACACACAAAAAATGCTTACGTCTTTATTCATATGTTCATCTATCCACTTTGACTACATAGCTGTCATTTAGCTGTTTCTCAGGGTGATGTTCAGCAGTTTGCTGCTTAGCCATCTTTTTCCAACTAGTTTCTGAAAATAGTGGCTTAATTGAATGTTCTGAGAGTAATTTCATCCCGTTGCCAAGGATTTGGCTGCACATTGTGTTTTAGACTACTTTCACTCGACACCCTTTTCAGTTTATTTTTATTCCCGATTTCATTACACATACCTCTTCCCCTTGCTCTTCCCTAGGTACACTCTCCACCTCCACCACATCCTGCCTGGGTACACAGAAACTTTTTGCTGTCAGAAGATACTACTGTGAGTGAAAGTGAAAGTTGCTCAGTTGTGTCCAACTCTTTGCAGCCCCAAGGACTATATAGTCCATGGAATTCTCCAGGCAAGAATACTGGACTGGGTATAGCCTTTCCCTTCTGCAGGGGATGTTCCCAACCCAGGGATCAAACCCAGGTCTCCCACATTGCAAGCAGATTCTTTACCAGCTGAGCCACCAGGAAAGCCCACTGTAATGCTAGTTTAATGACTTTGCGTTCAGATTGATGAAATCAACTAAAGGAGGTACATTTATAACAATATTTTTATTAGTGATATCAGAAAAAAAATGGAGAATGACTGTAGTTGTGAAGGGATAGCTGATTACAAACCTGCATTTGCTGCTCCTGTGATACATGTGCTGTTCAGGGGCACACCAGTGAGCATCTCCCAGTTCCAGCTACTTTTCTCCTTGTGAATAATGACGGCACCACTCAGAGCACAAAGACACCTAAATGGTACTTTAAATTTAGTCTTTAGCTATTTGTACTTCTATATAATCTTTATTGGCATCCCACATGGCACTAGTGGTAAAGAACCCACCTGCAAATTCAGGAGACATAAGAGACACAGGTTTGACCCCTGGGTTGGGAAGATCCCCTGGATAAGGGCATGGCAACCCACTCTAGCGTTCTTGCCTGGAGAATCCCATGGACAGAGGAGCGTTAGCACACAACACATAATCTTTATATCTCTACATCTTTTTATTGTCTCTTGCCATGATAAACACTGAAGCAGGTGTTGATTGCCTCACCAGTGAGTCTGGTTCTGATGAGAACACATGCTGAGGTGTGAATCAGCAGCTCTGAGTTCACTAGCTCTTGCCCACTATTTTCCCAACTGCAAGGAGGAGTCGCTGGGCAGTCCTCTCCAGAATATCAGAGGGTTCACGAGCACAGCCTCACGGGATTGGTGGAGTAGCTTGGGGAGAAACAAGAACTATTTAAAAGAAGTGTTTGAGGGGCTTCCCTGGCAGTCCAGTGGTTAAGACTCTGAGCTTTCACTGCAGCGGGGTACAGGTTCCATCCCTGGTTGGGAAACAAAGATTGTGCATGCTGCACCGTGCAGCTGAAAAATAAAAGAAGTGTTTGACAAATGAATTTATCTACAAAACAGAAACAGACTTACAGATAAAGAGAACAGACTTGTGGTTGCTAAGCGGGGAAGTGAGAGAGGAATATATTGGGAGTTAGGGATTAGCAAATACAAACCATTATACATAGAACGGATTGAAAAACAAGGTCCTACTGTATGGCACAGGGACCTATATTAAATATCTTGTGATAAACCATAATGAAAAAGAATATATATATGAATCATTTGGCTGTACAATAGAGATTAATACATTTAAATCAACTATACTTCAATAAATTAAATTTTAAAAAAAGAACTGTTTGAGACTAAAGGATGCCAAGTTTACTCTTCTCCTGGCTTCTCACAAATCAAATATGGAAAAGAAGAGAAAAAGGTAAAAACACAAAACAATAGCATTTAAAGATGTTCCTGCAGCAAATGCCTTTTCTCTGAAGGTCTCTCCTCTAAGCAATAATTCAGCCAAACTCTGGTTTTAAGATTCTTGTGAAATGACAAGATCACAGTGAGGATGTTATTACTGCTATAATGTAAGATTCATTTTTCCATTACTGAAGGAGAAAACTCTTTGTGGAGTGAAATTCAATACTCAATTTAACAAAAGCACTGCATACTAATTCACACTGAAATGTGAAACCAATCCAGTGAGGAAAACGTCCAGATAAAATGAAGTGGGCCATGATAATGATATGGTCTTTTAGTTATGGGTCTCATGTTGTGAGGATTACAAATTCTGTTCTAAATGTTAATTAAGGTTCTCAATATCTCTGGCGGTAAATATAAAGGCAGTCACTTCACAGATGAGAAGATTAAGACAAGGGTCCCTGTGACTGATCCAGAGATGAATAAGAAGTTCCAGAGAGAAGCATGCACGCGTGCGTGCTCAGTCATGTCTGACTCTTTGCGACCAATACGCTACAACCTGACAGGTTCCTCTGTCCACTGAATTCTCCAGGTAAGAACACTGGAGTGGGTTGCCATTTCCTCCTCCAGAGAATCTTCCCGACCCAGGGATCGAACCCATGTCTCCTGTCAGAGCAGGCAGATTCTTTGCCACTGAGCCACTTGGGAAGCCCCATAACATCCTGTACTTCCCCTATGTATGTAACCAGATACCACAGTACTGTGTCTGCCTGATTACTTGTCTAGTCCCTTCTAGGCTAAGCTTGGTGAGGAAGCAGTTTGTGCTGATCTTTTTCACCATGTGTACCACAACACCCACATGTAATGGACAATAAAGAAGTATTTGCTCAATGCATGAATGAATGAATGAAGCATTTATCAGCAGGCACTTATCACATACTGCATATACTGTTACTTCCCCGTTTTCCCAACTGCATTATAAACTTCCTGGGTCAGGAACTCTCACATACGATATCCCACTTAGCACCTACTCTGGTGTTAAGCACACAATGGGCATCTATTCACTTGCTTATCAATTTGACAAGAGGGTATAGTGTGTTTCTTTCTGACTTACTTCACTCTAGGTTCATCCTACTCATTAGTCTTGACTCATATGTGTTCCTTTTTATGACTGAGTAGTATTCCATTGTATATATGTACCACAGTTTCTTTATCCATTCATTGGTCAATGGACATCTAGGTTGCCTCCATGTCTTGGCCATTGTAAACAGTGCTGCAAGGAACATTGGCGTACACGTGTCTTTTTCAGTTTTAGTTCCTTTGGGGTATAAAGAGAGAAACAAATATTGTATTAGTGCATATATATGGAATCTAGAAGAATGGTACTAATGAATCTATTCACAGAGCAGCAGTGGAGATGCAGACATATAGAACAGACTTATGGGCAAGATGGGGGGAGAAGAGGGAGAGGATGAGATAAATGGAGAGTAGCATGGATGCATATACAATAACATATGTAAATAGAAAGCCAATGGGAATTTGCTCTATGACTCAAGGAACTCAAACTGGGGCTCTGCAATAATCTAGAGGGGTAGGAATGGGTGGGAGGTGGGAGACTCAAAAGGGAGGGGATATATGTACACCTATGGCTAATTCATGTTGATGTATGACAGAAATCAAACCAATCATGACTCAGTTTAAAATAAATAAATATTATATATATATAAATAATATATATATATATATACACTACCAAAAAAATAAATAAATAAGGCAAGAGCAGCGAAGTGCAGAAAACTCACAGGGAATCAAGTGTGCTGCAGTTATTAACACTTGAGCACTCAATAGTATTTATTTAATTAAATTTAATTAAATTCAAATTATGATGACTTCCTTATTTGAAAGCTCAGAAAATATTAACTATGGACAAGTATGCAAAGTAACTATTTTGGAAGATAAAAATAATTCCAAAAAATTCTGTTGGTAATCCTACCTTATGAGAATTTCAAAAATGTTTTCTTTCATTTCTTTGCAATAATAATTATAAAAATGTCTGCTAAAGACCCATCCTGAGGTTATCTCTGACTTATCTAAAAATAAACTTTGGTTATTAATTATGACTAAAACAAAAATTCTATTATATGATCACATTATAAATTTTAAGCTAAAAATTCTTAAGCTAATCAATTTAAATTGATTTGAAATAAATTAACTATTTTAATTAGCTACAATTATTTAATTAGTTTGAACGAATATAAATATAATCTGAACAAACACTGCAAGATAAAGACATAGAACGTTGAATATTTCAAGGACACGAGATTCCCTGGTTGTACTTTACAGTCAATACCTACCTCCTACAATGAACTCCTCTTCCATCTTCTATCAGCATAGATTATAGTTATGTTTTCTTGTATTTTGCACATACATTGAATCTTGCATTTAAAAAAAGAGTGTATAGTGTGTTACAATGAGGAAGGCCAATGTGGAGCTTAGGAGGAGGGATGTTGGAGAGGAGGAAGCTGGTAAAGAGTCTGACTGAAACCCCCCAACTACTTAAATTTTTTGTATCTTACAGTGGGTGTAGATATGGTCTTACTCACAGAAAAAAAGTATTTTATTACCTGCTTAATAAAAGATGTTTTTATATTTCCAGTTTCAGGGCAAGAGGAGAAGAGGGCAACAGAGGATGAGATGGTTGGATGGCATCACTGACTCAATGGACATGAGTTTGCAAAAACTCAGGGTGATGGTAAAGGACAGGAAAGTCTGGCATGCTGCAGTCCATGGGGTCACAAAGAGTCAGACACGACTTAGTGACTTAATATCAAAGAGAGCAAAGAATCAAAGTTCAAAAATAGATTTTTGAAAAAGCTTCTAACATGGAGGAGCAAAAAGAAGAGAGCAGGAGGGAAATAATAACAAGACCAAATAATTCCAACGGGTCAGCATCTTAGCCAAGGAGGAGTTGCCTCATGTGTTCTGTAATATGTGTGGTTTGACAGAAATGAGAGTCCTCTTCCCTCCTGTTAAAGGATAACTATTTTTTAAAAAGTAAAATCATGATTCATATAAATGTAAAATTAGCATGTGTCCAAGATTTATTTAAGTGAAAGTGAAAGAAAGTTGCTCAGTTGTATTTGACTCTTTGCAACCCCATGGAGTGTAGCTCACAAGGCTCCTCTGTTCATGGAATTCTCCAGGCAAGGATACTGCAGTGGGTTGCCATTTGCTTCTCCAGGGGATCATCCTGACCTGGGGACTGAACCTGGGTCTCCTGCATTAAGGCAGATTCTTTAACAACTGAACCACCAGGGAAGACTGTAAGATTTATTTAACTCATTAATTAATGAAGAAAACAATAAGATATTATAACTGATTTAAAAGATAATCCAGAGAGTAGACACATACATATTTCAGCAACACTGAAATTAATTTGCTTAATAGACACAACACTGGTTTTTTAGGTGTGGAGGAGAAAGTTCAGTTGCACTCAAGGAACAACTTGCATTTATATTTCTATGGACAAGAATCATTTGCACCGTTATCAGTTTTTTTCACAGCTCACAGAGTTGGAAATTAGCTCAAAGACAATGAAAGGTGGAGATATTCTGAATGACTGGGTACCTAGTAACCTTTCACACCAAGTTCCAAGTCTTTCACAATTTTTCTTGATGCTTATAAACCCTGCAACTTATTCTCCAACATAAGGCTTCACTGTGTGTTCTTTTTTTTTTTTTTTTAAAGATTAACCATACAAAGCTAAAATCTCTGGGCTACATGAATAAAATAACTGAGTGGAATAAAAATTCCAGTTCTATATATGGCTTATGTGCCCCAAAAGCCAATGTGATTTTTTAAATATAACTCTCATGTCCTCCTCAAAATAATATATCTGGTATTTAACTTTTTTGTTATAATGAAATATATTATGAATATAACAAGTTTACAGGATAATACAAGAAACATCCAGGGAATTCCCTGGCAGTTCAGTGGTTAGGCCTCCATGTTCTCACTGCAGAGGGCCCGGGTTGGGATCTAAGATTGAGCAAGCCCCACAGTGCAGGCAAAAAGAAAAAATAGGAATGAAAAAAAGAAACATCCCGATACTCTTTACTCAGTTTGAGAAATACAATTATATTTTCCCCTTTTCTGGATGGTATTTCTCTTCCTCCAGAAGTAATCATTCTCAATGTGCATTGGGAGTTTACCATTCCCTTGCATGTTTCTATGCTTTTGCAACAGAAATTGTACCCATAAACAACACACAGTATTGTTTTGCATCTTTTAAAACTAAACGGAATCAAACTGTTGTTTCTTTCCTTCCTTTCCCTGCTTTTTCTCTTCAACATTATGTTTCTGAGGTTTTAGATTTGATATTTGCTCCCCTCCATGCCTCTTTTGATGCACACAAAAACCTCAAGCCCTTCTTTGAAATTATTTGGAACTAAAAAATAAAACTAAATAGACTTCCAGGTACTTACCTGGTGGTCCAGTGGTTAAGACTCCAAGCTCCCAATGCATGGGGCACAAGTGCAATCCCTGCTTGGCAAACTAGGTCCCATGTGCCACAACTAAAGATCCCACACACGACAATGAAGATCCTTCACAGCCAAATAAAAATAAATAATATTCTTCTGGTTATGGAGAAATACGAGATTGGCAAATCCACTCCCCACAAAACCAAACTATAAAGTGGGACAAATTAACATAAACAACCAGCTCGTGCTCTGGAAAGTCACCAAGGGCATATAACAATCTGAGAAACATTTACATTTGAGGTAAACTGCTGATATTTCAGGTAAGAACAGTGGAATCTGAAGTGTTTTGGCTGGGAGCTACTCCTATCTCCTCCACCACCCCAGCTCAATTTATGGGAGGTTCTGCCAGGATAGGGCAGGCCATTAGTAGTTTTTCTGCTGTGGCTGAAAGGAGACACTTTCTCTGGAGTAGTGATCCTTCCAGCCCTTTCCAGAAGCTTTTCCAAAGAAGTTAAAAGCTCAGAGGTGCAACTACCAAGTGCTCCAGCCTGTTTAGTGATTCTTATACCCTTGCTCACCATCCTAGTCATCTTTCAGCTTCTAAGTACTATGATTTATACTGAGCTATTAGCTCTGATGTGAATAAAATATAAATAGCAGTCATTGCACCTATCTAATTCAGAATGGACTCCCTTAGGGTTTGAAGTCCTTGGAGATCCCAGGTCTCCCAGGAACAAGCCTTGCTCGACCTACTTCAACACAAAACACGGTAATTAACAACTATGAAATTGAGAAACCAGCTCACACTGGGTAATCCATCTTTCAGCAAATTGCGGTTCTTTGGGAAAGAAAAGACAGCCCTGTTGTAAGGGAAGGGGTCCTGGGCCAGCAGTCTGGAGAGACTATATATAAACTCCAGCACTGCCCCTAACCAGCTGAAAGGTGGATGATCCAATCACAGCAGTTCTCTGTGTCTCAGTTTCCTCAGTCTATAAAAAGAAGGGTAAACTTGTCGGGCCTGTGAACTGGCTGTGATTTTCCAATCCGAGGCTCAGGGAGAAATCCATAAAACAAAATTCCTTCTAGGGCCTGCTGGAAATGAACCCACTGGTCAAGGATGAACGGTTTGTTCTTTGTATCTTGCCAATAGGGGCAGCCACAGGGCACCAATCCCGGTTAATTTATTAATACCCTTCGCCCAGACATGTGACTAGTTTCCAGATGTCCGCACCGTCCCAGCCTAAATTCCAAAAGCCCGCCCCTGGGCAGGGACAGAGGTGAAGAGCCGAGGTCTAGGCGTGCGCCTGCGTACTGCGGCCGGAGGGCAGAGGTCGCCCGGCTAGACCCGTGCAGATTTCCGCAAAGCGCGCGAGACTTCCTCCCGAGCTCGTCAGCGGTGAGTGAGGCGCTAGGGGCCGCCGGCCGGGGCTGTTAAGGGTGGGGTTCCCGCGTGTGGGTCGGGCCTTCTGGGGGAGGAGGATCAAGGAGAACAGGGGCGGGCCCTTCCTCACCGGGAGAACGTCCCGGCTTCCTCCCGGGGCTGGCGAGACCCTGGCATCATTGCCTAGGTCACTGGGATAGGGAATGCTTGAGGAGAAGCAGGGCTTTTTTTTTTTTTTTTTCTTTTTAAAAAGAATTGTTGGTAGTAAGCAACTGGTGTGCTGCAGTCCATGGGGTCGCAGAGTCGGACACGACTGAGCGACTGAACAACAAAAGCCACCTCAAGTTTGGCCAGAGACGTGTCTAAGGTGCCCTTGGGACGTTCATTTAGCAGATATTTAATGGGCACCTGGGCTTCCCTGCTGGCTCAGTCAGTAAAGAAAGCGCCCATAATGCAGGAGACCTGGGTTTGATCCCTGGGTTGGGAAGAGCCTCTGGAGAAGGAAATGGCAACCCACTCCGGTATTCTTGCCTGGACAACGCCCATGGACGGAGAACCTGGTGGGCTACAGTCCATGGGGTCGCAAAGAGTCGGGATACAACTGAGCGACTAACACTAATGGGCACCTACTATGTGCCAGGCATAGAGGGTGAACATAAATCACTGAACTAAACAGGCATGAGTCCCTTGCCTTTGTGGTGGTAATATTCTGGGAAATCAGTTTGAAATTCTGGGCTGAAGATTTTTTTTTAGTAATTTACATAGGAGTGAGTGGTTGGTGGTGGGATTCCTAGAGGAAGGTGAGAAAACAAAGATCCAATCAGGAATCCCCACGTACTAGACTTGGGGAAAGGAAGAAGGAAACCAGAAATATCAAAGGAGAGGAGAGCCGTCATCTCAGAAAGTGGAGGAAATCCCAGAGATTTACACCTTTGGTAATAATACCCTGGGCAATAGTCATTTGTGGTGGAATAATTGAGCTAAATCATGATAGTGAACTTTTTTTTTTTTTTTTTAAAGGTGTTAGGAAGCTCCTGTTATGGCAGTGGTGTGTGTTGTGTTTGCAGCCTGTTGGGCCGCAGTCTATGGAGTTGCAAAGAGTTGGACAGGACTGAGAGACTAACACACTAGTGTCTTCGTTGGGTTTCCCAGGTGGCGCTGGTGGTAAAGAACCCGCCTGCCAATGCATGAGACATAAGAGACTCCGGTTTGATCCCTGGGTCGGGAATCCCAGGGTAAGGCAACCCATTCCAGTATTCTTGCCTGGAGAATCCCTTGGACAGAGGAGTCTAACCGGCTGCAGTCCATAGGGTCGCAAACAGTGGGACAGGACTGAAGCGACTTAGCCCATGCAGTGTCTTCATTATCAGTTATGTGATCATAGACAAGTTATTCAACCTCTGTGCCTCTTTTTCCTCCACTATACAATGGGAACAGTAACAGTACTGTCCTCAGAGGGTCGTTGGGTGGCGGGTTAAAGGAGCCAATGGCTATTAAGTCCTTAGTCCTGGCACTTAAGAACATTCAGAAAACAGGCTGAGAGAAGGAACTTTCCCCAAATTCTAGGTGATTAGAAGCAGGACATGTAGTCTGCTCTTCCTAGTTCAGTGCCCTTCCCCTTATATTAGGCTGCAAGGTAGACATTCAGATAACACTCTTTTTAAGGGGTGCTAGAATTTTTCAGTTGATAATTGACCTTGTATTATTTTGGAATATTGTGCTTTACTGTGCTTAGTTGCTCAGTCGTGTCCGACTCTTTGTGACCCCGTGGACTGTAACCCACCAGGCTCCTCTGTCCATGTAGATTCCCCAGGCAAGAATACTGGAGTGGGTTGCCATACCCTTCAATCCTTCCCAACGCCAGGATTGAACCCAGGTCTCTTGCATTGCAGGTGGATTCTTTATGGCCTGAGCCACCAGGGAATATTGCTTACCACCAATTAAGAACCTACTTTATGTCATATCTGGCGAATATGGTTTGCTTGATGTCAGTCAATAAGGACTTCCGTTTTTCTCCTCCCATTTGGGGTGAATTTAACACCACCAGCACCCTTCTTTCAGATCTAGAGCTGGTGTATCATATTTTAGATTTTAATTTTGGAACTAAATATCTTTTTGTTTTAAATGTGTTGTTTGTGGAGTGTGTCAGTTGCCAACAATGTAATTTGCACCCGTGACTTTGATAGCACTCGTAATGGAATAACCTCTTCTCCCATCTTATGCCTCTCTTTATGTTTTTTCTTATGCTTTCTTTTTGCTTTCAGTAGGGATCCGTCTTTTATATCTCCAGTATCCTTTTCCTCTTCTGTAGAGACTTCTAATTCTAAATTAACAAAAAATAAAGACATGAGTTTAGAAGAAAACCTTCCTTATCTAACCATAAACATAAAGTCAGAAATACCTTTGTTTTCTTTACAAACTTCTGGAGCTTCTTTTTTAACGTTGTCTTTCTGAGACACTTTCTTAGCTTTCGTTCTGGGAGTGAGGCAGTCTGCATCTTCAGAGCCGCTTCTTTTCCTCTTTCCTGCTTTGACTAAAGGTTGTGGACCTACCTCAATAGCTTTTGCAGCCTGTTCTTTTGTTTCAAATTCCAGGAAGGCAAATCCCTTTGGGTCCCCAGTAGACTTATAATGTGGTATGCTTATATAAACAACATTGCCACATTTCCCGAATACTCTCTCAATCCTGCTGTGGTTAACATTTTTGGGAAGTAGTTCCTATGATAAATTAGTAATAAATAAAGTGTTAAAAACCTTAAAAAAAAATGTGTTGTTTGTGTGCTATTGAGAGATACTGCATGATTATCCTACATTAGTTAATTGTAGTGTTTGGCACTTGAAAACTTTCTAATTTAATACAGAGGGAAAGACTAGTAGTTTACTTTTCATGCTGATAAGGAGTATTTGGACAAGGCTACCGTGTGCATCATTTGAAGAAATAAAGCATACATTGAAAGTAATTAGAGAAAAGGGTGACAGATATGAAACCTCATTTGAAAAGACTCCTTTGGTTGAAAATTTAGCTATCATGGTGTTGTTAAACACCACTTAAGGTCAGTTTTCTTTGGATCCGGTGTCAGTTTGGAAAACTTTGTTTTTTAACCCCTGCGTAATTTATACACAAGGTGATTCAACAGAAGATTTTCTTTTAAAAATATATTTAGCCCTGTAAGACATTATAGAGTTCCTGCTGTGATAAAACAGAGTGCATACAACACCACCTTAGAAAAGTGCTTAAACCCTTTGAGACTCATTTTCCTCATATATAAATTGGGGATAATAATAAAAACACCTAATAGAATCGTTAAATATATTAAATACTATATGAATATGTATGTGCATGTATATATGTATATTTCATAGCATAACAGTCCTTGGTACACAGAGTAACATTAACAGTCTGTTTTCATTTTTAGTGATGGATAAAGTAAGAAGGTCCAAGGCAGATAGTGCCAGCACTGGAACTTCGTTTTACTTCTTTCATTAGCTTAAATTGTAAACCCAGAATAAATTGATCTTTTTTCATTTACTTAGCCATCCTGCATTACATAACTTCCTAGAAGGTGAGGATTTTAAAATGCTTTTGATATGTTACTTTTATAATCAGCAAAACTATTAAGAAATTTCCGTTTTGATAAATAAAAGAGTTTTTGAAAATGTGGTTACATCGCAGTTAAGCAGTAGATTAACTGGCTAACTCTAGAGGAATATATCATATTGTTTTCTTTTAATCAAGCCACAGTAGGAGCCTTAATCATGATGACATGAAGATGAGTGTGTTTGAATTATGAGGCTAAAACATTTTATTCTCCTCAATCTTCAGTAAATTTGTTCCTGTTAGCCAAATATTGTAATTAGATTTAGTCTTTTTCACATACTTGCTTTAGGAGGCAAACTCTGACAGGAAACTATAATCTTTTTTGGATCCTAAATATGATTTTTCCTTTCCTCGTTCAGAAACACAAGTGTACTTTTTTTTTTAGCTTTTAAATTGTTGAATATATCATTACTTTCTTGTGATTTAAAATGTTTCTGTTTATAGGAGTTATTTTATACAGAAGTCTTGTGAGACCGCTGTGCAAACAAGGTGATGATTGTACAAAGAGTGGTATTGAATTCCAGACCTGGTATGTATTTGTCTGTGATGTCTGTGATGTATTTGTCTGAACAGCTGTGGTCTTTAGTAATTATTAATGCAAATGGAGTAACATAAAGTAGTAATATAATGTCGATGTGGTAAATGAAGGAAGGAAGATATTAATACTAGTTGAGATCTTAGAGGAAATTCTTTAAACAATATTATCATTTTTTAAATAATTATCAAGGCCACTTGTTGAAGAAATAAGGTATTTTAAAGTTATTACAATATTTAGAAGATTATATTACAAATATATTTGGCTTTTGTTTTTTGTTTATAATGTGTAATATTGATTCTTAAGATGTGCTTTTCTGTTTTATGTGAAAGTCACTGACCTTTTGCATTAGTCAGATACCCGACATCTAACCTGCACCACAGAAGCTTAGGTGTGGAAGTAACCTGAGAGGTTTGGGCCTGTGCTCCCTTGGTTTTGGTGTTTACCTAGCATGTGACCTGGGGAAGACACTTATCTTTTCTCAGTTTTAGAGAGCAATTCGATTAAAATGTCTGCATTAAAAAAATAAAATAAAATAAAATAAAATGTCTGCATTCCGTTTTTGCTTTAGAAATTTGATGATTCAATGAACAGGAAGTTTTTCATGTTGATGTTTGATAGAAACCAAAACAATGCTATAAAGCAATTATCCTTAAATTAAAAATAAATAAATTTGAAAAAATGAATAGGAAGTTTTGATTATATTCATTTACGTTTCTGTTGTCATCTTAAAATGAGGAAGGATAGTTTACCGGTTTACTTTGGCTAATGCGGTGTTTCTGCTACCTTGTAAATTTTAATTTTCCTAGTTAAAAAAAAAACTGGCTGTGCTTTTTTGCTTTTTGAAATCCTTTTATAATTTTGTAACAGATGAGGTGATTTACCTTAAAAAAGATTTTGACATTGATAGCAACATGCCAAAGGAACTTCTTGGAGAAAGCCAAGAGCAGTTGAAACTGAAGAATTTATGCTGAGCTACAGAGAAATTTCAAAGCAATAGATTTATTCACGTGTGTAATTAGGGAGTGCTGTAAGTCCTAGAGTGACCATGTAAAGAATAATAAATAACTCTATGGGAAAATGCCTTTTTGATTTTATATCTTTGTCTAATATTTTAGGAAAAAATGGTCATCCAGTGGCAGAAAATTTCCGAGTAGAAGAAGTAAACTTACCAGATTGTGTCAATGAAGGACAAGTACAAGTCAGAACTCTTTATCTTTCCGTGGATCCTTACATGGTAAGAATCAGGGTTTTGTGATCTTGTGAAAATAATTTTATATCCATATTTTTTCATGTTGCATCTGAAGTTTATTTTATTTTTAAAACTTATTTATTATTTTTATTTTAAAAATATTTATTTATTTATCTTGACTGAGCTGGATCTTAGCTGCAGCATGCAGTATCTAATTCCCTGACCAGGGATCAAACCCAGGTTCCCCACATTGGGACTGCAGAGTCTTAGTCGCTGGACCACCAAGGAGGTCCTACATCTGAATTTTATTGTATAATCCTCATGATTAATAAATATTTGAGCAATATATCTTGATACCTGTAAATTACAAATTACCTTTGTGTTTATTCACTGGTGTTATTAAGGAATGTTACAGAAGGAATGTTTTCATAATAGTAGCACATGTGATTAGTCAGTGTCTTTCAAAAGTCCAGATCACTTCCTAGTACTAAGTAAAACTTGAGATAGTAAATTAAGATGGGAAATCCTCTCAGACTCTGTACAAACTCTTTATTCTAGTAGGTGTCTTTTGAAAGGAACAAACTCACTGATGCTACTTCCAGATAAAGGAGGTTTATTGAAAAGAAGTTATATGTTGCCAAGGTCTACAGCTGAGAAGCCATCAGGCACATGAACTTCAGTTCAGTTCAGTTGCTCAGTCGTGTCCGACTCTGCGACCCCATGAATCGCAGCACGCCAGGCTTCCCTGTCCATCACCAACTCCCGGAATTTACCCAAACTTATGTCCATCGAGTCAGTGATGCCATCCAGCCATCTCATCCTCTGTCGTCCCCTTCTCCTCCTGCCCTCAATCCCTCCCAGCATCAGGGTCTTTTCCAATGAGTCAACTCTTCGCATGAGGTGGCCAAAGTATTGGAGTTTCAGCTTCAGCATCAGTCCTTCCAGTGAACACCCAGGGCCACCCAAGACAGACGGGTCATGGTGGAGAGGTCTGACGGGATGTGGTCCACTGGAGAAGGGAATGGCAAACCACTTCAGTATGCTTGCCTTGAGAACCCCATGAACAGTATGAAAAGGCAGAATGATAGGATACTGAAAGAGGAACTCCCCAGGTCGGTGGGTGCCCAATATGCTACTGGAGATCAGTGGAGAAATAACTCCAGAAAGAATGAAGGGATGGAGCTAAAGCAAAAACGATACCCAGTTGTGGATGTGACTGGTGATAGAAGCAAGCTCTGATGCTGTAAAGAGCAATATTGCATAGGAACCTGGAATGTTAGGTCCATGAATCAAGGCAAATTGGAAGTGGTCAAACAGGAGATGACAAGAGTGAATGTCAACATTCTAGGAATCAGTGAACTAAAATGGACTGGAATGGGTGAACTTAACTCAGATGACCATTATATCTACTACTGTGGGCAAGAATCCCTTAGAAGAAATGGAGTAGCCATCATGGTCAACAAAAGAGTCTGAAATGCAGTACTTGGATGCACATGAACTTAGGCTTTATAAACATGGATGGTTTTACTTCTTGCTTTCCTAGTGGATCCTTTTTGTTTCATTTTTTTGCCTATTACCCTGACTTAGAACCTCGAATATAGTGTTATAAGTGGCAAGAGTGGACATCCTTGCTTGATCCTGATCTTAAGGGGGAAACATTCAGTCTTTCACCAGTAAGCTTGTTGTTAGCTATGGGATTTTTCTAGATGCCCTTTATCTGGGCTGAGGAGATTTCCTTCTATTCCTGGTTTTTTTAATTGTTTTTATCATCAAGGGACATTGGATAATTTTTATGGTGGTAACATGCATGTAAATATAAAGGATGCTATTCTAACTATTTTTTTTTTTTTTCCAGTGGGTTTTGTTATACATCTAACTATTTTTAAGTGTATATTTAAGGGCATTCACAGTATTGTACAGCCATTGGCACTTTCTGTTTCCAGGACTTTGTCATCATCTTAAACAGAAACTCTATGCTCATTAAACAATAAAATCCCAATTAACTCCTCCCCCAAAAGGGGGATTTGGATTTTGTCATATGCTTTTTCTGCTTCTATTGAAATGATTGTGTGGTTTTTGTCTTTTAATTCATTGATATGGTTTATTATATTAATTGACTTTCGGATGTTAAACCAATCCTGCATTCTTGGGGAAAAAAAATCCCACTCGGTCCTGCTGTGTAGTTCCTTTCCTTTGATATGTTGCTAGATTTATTTCACTATTGTTTTGTTGATGCTTTTTGCATCCATAAGCTCATAAGACCATATTCATTGTTTTCTTTTGTGTTTGCCTGGTTTTGGTAATATGGCCTCATAAAATGAGTTGGAAAGTGTTCCCTCTTCTGTTTTCGGAAGAGTTTGTGAAGACTAGGTATTAATTTTTCTTTAAAAGATTGGTAGAATTTCCAATGAAAGCATCTGGCCTGGGCTTTTCTTTTTGGAAAGTTTGAAAGTTACTAATTCAGTGTCTTTATTTGTTGTAGGTTGGTAGTATTTTCTGTCTTGTTGAGTCAGCTTTAGTAGTTTGTGTCTTTCTGAGAATTTGTCCGTTTCATCTAAGTTGTGTAATTTATTGGCATATAGTTTTTCTTAGGATTGCCTTATAATCCTTCCTTATTTCTGAAAGGTAAGTGGTAGTAATGTCCTTTCTTTCATTTCCTGATTTTAATAATTGAAGTCTTGTTTATTTTTTCCTTTGTCAAGTCTAGCTAAAGCTTTGTCGATTTTGTTAGTCTTTTCAAAGGACCAACTTGTGGTTTTGTAGTTTTCTGTTTTTTTATTGCCTGTTTCATTAATTTCTGCTCTTCTTTGTCCTAGTTTTGTGGTACAAAGTAGTGCCTGTGAGTGTTTATTAAAATAAAAAGAGAATATAATTGCTTATTCTTTAAACTGTGTTAGATCAGTTGACTGAATTGGGGGAAAAGATTACATCCTTAGCTCAATTCCTGCATCACAATAAATTCCAACAGATAATGAAAAGTGAAAGGAATAAAAGAAACCATGAAGAATTTTAGGAAAAATATGGCTGAACAATTGAATAATGTTGGAAAATGAGAGACTTCCTAAAATGACAGCAAATCCAGATAATATGAAAGAACATGATTGACAAATGTGACTTAAAAAAATACTGTATTTAAACACAATAAAACAGTACATACAAAATCAAAAGTTAAATGGCAAACTTGCAGTAAAAATAAAAACAACAAAAAGATAATAATGTCTGCTATGTAGAAAGCTCCTTCCTATACATTGATTTGTGAAAAGTAGAAGTTGGGCAAAGAACATTACAGTTTCTATATATATGTTTGCTTCCTCATTTTGGCTTCTAGAGTGCCCTTGTAGAAGATAGATAGAACCCTGGCTTATCTCTTCTCAGGCTGCACTTACAATGGGGACCCAACTGGCAGTATCACTTCTGCCAGAACAGTTGGAGCCTCCGGAAGGTTCCTCGTCCTTTGGATCTATGACTGTAGCTCAGGCTTTATCTTCCAGTTTTAGACCTGTCACACTTGCTTATGCTTACAGTGGACTGCATCTTGATGACTTCATTCAGAATTCTTCCCAGGGGCAGCAAGAAGTTTTTCTTTATGGGCTAGGGAAATGAGGTGATTATTGGTCTAGCACATTCTAAATAGACAAATTTTCAAGTTGAAACAGAGGAGTGAAATAGGTCACTCATTTCCCACGGACCTAAAGATGTGCCCTCTTTCAGCCAAGGCAAGCTCAGGCACGCTATGGGCCTTGTCACTCTAGACGGTGCAGAGTGCATCACTTAAGGAGAATAATTATCACAAATTCATAAGGAAAATGACAGTGCAGTATCTAGTATTCAGAGTCAATTCCTGATGATGACTGGTTCAGATTTATTAAGACTCTTTTATACTTCCGTGTACAAACACCTAGCTCAGAGCATCTAAGTATTACACATGCCCTAGTGAACACAGTGTAAAGAATATCACTTAAGCCCAGGATAATAAATACAAAGTAAATTAAGAGAATAAAATAAAATTTACCAAAGTAAAGCCCGGGTTCCAAGTTAGAAGTGTTTGGGTTTTTTGTCTTTTTATTTTTTTTAGAAGTATTTTAAAAATCAAACAGAGCAGATAGAAGTACAGTTGATTGTTGAACAACACAGATTTGAGCTGCAGGGGTCTACTCATGTGGGGATTTTTTTTCACTAAATATGTACTGTAGTACTACACAATGTGAATCAAGGATGCAGAACCACAGCTAGAGAGGGCTGACTATAAGTTATAAATGGATTTACATGGATTTTTGACCTAGGGTGTCCTTAACCTCTTGTGTTGTTCAAGAGTCAGCTGTAGTTGAAAAACAAAAAGGAAGTGTTCTTCACAGAGTGTTTTGAGTTGGAACAAACTTCCCATTCAGCAGAATTCCCTTTGAGACTCTTACAGTGAGAAAAATTTATGACCCAAAGATTTTAGGGGTGGGGAAATGATGAAACAACAAGGATTATGACATGAATTAATGATTTTTACTTCTAAACACCCCAACCTCAAAACAGCAAGCAAACAAACAAACAAAACCTCTTTTTCCTCCAGAGAAGTAAATAGCTCCTCCATCTACTCATTTCATGCTAGAAAGCACTGAATCCTTCTTTAGAAGTTTGTCTTTTCATTCTCCGCGTCTGTCTCTCAATCTTCAGGTCCTGTTCAGTTCAGTTCAGTTCAGTCGCTCAGTTGTGTCCGACTCTTTGTGACCCCATGGACTGCAACTCTCCAGGCTTCCCTCTCCATCACTAACTCCCAGAGCTTGCTCAAATTCTTGTCAATCTAGTTGGTGAAGCCATCCAACCATCTCATTCTCTGTCGTCCCCTTCTCAGGTCCTGTGGGTCCCCCCTAATAAATCCTTCTCAGTTCAGTCCACTTCTCAGTAAACTCGAAAGATATCTACCTAGTCTAAATCACCATTGTTTCTCTCCTTTTGGGGTATCCTTGCATAGGCTCTTTGACCTCCTACACCATCTTTCACACTGCAGCCAGAGTAATGTTTTTGTAATAATGTTTTGTAATAGCAACTATTCATGTCAGCTAGCTTAAAATGGTTTAACACTTCCATTAGTGGATAAGTTACTTAACTTATATGATAATGGTTTATAAGATTTATAAGATTATAAGTTACTTAACTTATAAGATAATGGTTTAAGTAATGGTTTTAGTAATGGATAAAGATTAACTTTCTGGACATAGTCTAAGACTGTGGCCCCTGTTTGCCTGCCCAGCCTCTCTGTACCCTTTGACCCTCACCTCGCTGGACTTCATTCTTGTGTAACACACCAGTGCGCCTTTTGGCTTAGACCTTGTATTAATTATGTCTTTCTGTATTTTATGATTTATCATAAAATCATTTTCTGTATTTTATGATGCTTTGACCTCTTAGGGGCCTTGCTAATCCTGGAGAGACTGCCCCTCTCAGTGCTAGCTGATTTTTAGAGATAATAAACAATTTTCGTGGGACACACCTTTTATATGTAAACCAATCAACTTAAAACCCATATTTCCAGCCACCTCCTTCATCTAACTCTCACACCTCGCCCTAAATCACCTAAGGGCTAGGTGCCAGACAACTAGGAACACATCTATGAGCCAGAGCCCACTGAAGTTATTCAGTCTGTCCAGTTCTAATGTACTCAAGCTTGCCTGCCCTGCCTTACCTGCTCTTCCTGGAAGCCACAATAAAGAGCGGACCATGCTGTCCTCTTCCTGCTTTTGCCTCCAGACTCTGGTGCTTTCCCATGTGACCCTGTGTGATAGGATATGCCTTTTCTCTAGGGTGTTATAATAAATTCTTCTTTCAAGGCAATGGTATCTATGTCTCTCATATTACAATAACTGATTAAAACAACATTCTGGGAACTTCCCTGGTGGCTCTGCCTGCCAGTGCAGGGGACATAGGTTTGATCCCTGGTCCAGGAAGATCCCGCATGCCTCAGGGCAACTAAGCCCATGTGCCACAACTACTGAGCCCATGCTCTAGAGCTTGAGCTCTGCAGGAAGAGAAGCCACCGCAACTGGAAAAAGCCAGCATGCAGCAATGAAGACCCAACACGGACGTAAATAGATAAATAATAATTAAAAAAAAAATAAAATTATGGGTACACATTAAAACAAGTCTCCATGTCTAAAAACTTGCTTTTGCTTTTTCTGACCAACCCCTCTTATTCCCTAGAAGCCTGCTTTATGCTTTAAAGAGATTTACTTTGGCAAATCACCCTTAACCCTCAGACTATTCCTCTCTATTAGATTTTCTCAAAAATACCTTGACCTTCAGCATGTATCCCAGTTTTAATTAATAATTATTTATTTAGTTATCAGATGTTATTATCTTCCCTAATAAAAACTTATTAAGACAGAGGTCTTATTTATCCCTGTATCTCCAGTGACTAGCATAAGTGCTTATTAAACATGAATTTAAAGAAGGAAGAAAATTACTTTGGTTGCTTTCACTAGACACTGTTCTTAAAAAAAAAAAAGAGAGACATAAGTGGGGCTTCCCTGGTGGTCCAGTGGCTAAGACTCTGAGGCTTTCTGCAGGGAGCCTGGGTTCAGTCCCTGGTCAGGGAACTGGATCCCACATGCCACAACTAAGACCTGGTACAGCCAAATAAATATTTTTTAAAAATTTAAAAAGTATTCTTTAAAAAAAGAGACATAAATATCTTTAAAGGGAAAAAAGGAATCTGTTGAGCATTAAGTTATTGAAATTTTATATCATTCCAAATTTATGACTGATTTTAATCACTATGTACTATATTTTACATGGTTATATTTAATATGTATATACTATTTTGATTTCATATTTGTGATTTTATATTCATATCCTCATATGAGAAATTAGTCCAAATATTATTTAGCTGGTTGTATAACATTTTATCTTGACATCATTCACTCACCTATGGGGAATTACCCCTTCCCACTTTTTCGATTAGCCTTAAGAATCAGGTACTTGGTGTGGCCAGTATCCAATGGCTGCTGTCCTTGCTCTGAAGAGTATATGGGGACTTTCCTGGTAGTCTAGTGGTTGAGAGTCTGCCACCAATGCAGGTGACTTTCATCCCTGGTCTGGGAAGATTCCACATACTTGGGGTGACTAAAGCCCATGAGCCACAACTACTGAGCCCACATGTCCTAGAACCCATGCTCCACAACAGGAGACGCCACCACAATGAGAAGCCCATACACTGCAACTAAAGAGTAGCCCCTACTCTCTGCAACTGGAGAAAGCACCTGTGCAGCAGTGAAGACCCAGCATAGCCAAAAATAAGTAAATAGTTTCTTTTTAAATCTTAAAAAAATTAAAAGGATATATGGGAAGGGCACATAAGCAGAAGTGTAGTATATTCCCGCCGGAGCTGTGGCATCAATATGCCATGCCTGGTGAACTGAATCAGACCATGTAGGGCCCCTTGTTGGAGCAGCCTTCCACCTCTTTCATCTCCTGGACCACACTGTAGGCTTGTACATCTTGGCCTTAGTAAGAGAGGCAAGAATGAGCCACAGAGAGGAAGAAAGCCTTGATTGCCTCCCAGAGAAGTCTTTAGCCCTAGTTCTATGGAAGGGTGTGGTACTGTGGTGACACTTTGTCTTTGAATAAAGAGAACATCCATCTGAACTTAGGGGGAATGATGTAGTAGTTGGTCTGAAGTTTGATGAACAGCTGTATAAAAATTGTTTCATTTCTCTTTTGGGTTATTTCCATTGTGGAAGCAGTATTGCTCAACTGAAGAAATGGTAGTATTATGGTCTATATGTTGCAAGTCTGTTTTCTATGAAAAATGGATATTTTATAATATTATCAGCAACATGTCAGTGTACCTAATTTGTTAACAACCCATTGAAACCAGTGACACAGAATCTTGTATTATGCTAGCATATAGAACATAAATTTCTTTAATTATTTAAGAGGGGCTTCCCAGGTGGTGCTAGTGGTAAAGAACTCGCCTACCAATGCAGGAGACATAAAAGACATGGGTTCGATCCCTGGGTCAGGAAGATCCCTTTGAGTAGGCAAGGCCAACCCACTCCAGTATTCTTGACTGGAGAATCCCCATGGACAGAGGAGCCTGGCAGGATATAGTCCATGGGGTCACAAAGAGTTGGACACTACTGAGCAACTAACACACACACACATACACAATCCACATGTCATACAGTTCACACATTTAAAATGTATAATTCAGTAGTTTTTAGTTCATTCACAAAGTTGTCTGTTCACCACAATCTAATTTTAGAATGTAAATTCTTTTTTTTTTAAGGGCATAGAATTTACATAGAAGCTACACATATCCTCCCAAATACTTAAAAAAATCATTTATTTATTTATTCAGTTTGGGCTGTGCTGGCTCTTCGTTGCTGCACAAAGTCTTTCTCTGGTTGCAGGGTTAGAGCGGGGTTGTGGTGTGGGGTGGCAGGGTGTTGGTCTACTGTCTGTTGCAGTGCACAGGCTTCTCATTGCGGTGGCTTCTCGTGTAGTGGAGCACGCACTCTAGGGTGCTGAAGGCTTCAGCAGCTGTGGTAAGTGGGCTCAATAGTTGCTGTTCCTGGGTGCTAGAGCACAGGCTCAATAATTGTGGCACACAGGCTTAGTTGCTGCATGGCATGTGGAATCTTCCTGGACCAAGGATCGAACCCTTGTCTCTTACATTGGCAGGCAGATTCTTTACCACTGAGCCACCAGAAAAGCTCCTTAAATTATTTTTTACTTTATTTTTAAAATTTTATTTTATTTTTAATTGGAAGATAATTACTTTGCAATATTGTGATGACTTCTGCCATACATCAACATGAATCAGCCATAGGTCCCCTCCTTCTTAAACCTCCTTCCTGCCTCCCTCCTCATCCTATCCCTCCAGGTTATCACATAGCACTGGCTTTGGGTTCCCTGCATCTTACAGAAAATTCTCATTAGCTATCTATTTTACATATCATAATATGTATGTTTCAGTACTACTCTCTCAAGTCATTCCACCCTCTCCATCCCGCACTGTGACTGTAAGTCTGTTCTTTACATCTGTTTCTCCTTTGCTGCCCCCTAAATAGGATCATCAGTACCATCTTTCTAGATTCCATATATATATGCATTAATATATGAAATTTGTCTTTCTTATTTATTTCATTCTATATAATGGGCTCTAGGTTCATTAAATTCTTTTAAAATTTCACTTCTTGTTTTTTTAAGGATAAAAAATAAAGGAAGAGAGAAATGAAGATAAGTTTTGTTTGGCTAACACTGTACTTAATATTACTGAATTATATACTTCCTTTTAATCACTGGGTAAATAAGTAAACTGGTTCAGTATTATCAGACAGAAGTATCCCAATCTATGTTTCTTTTTTTAGCGTTGTAGAATGAATGAAGACACTGGCAGTGACTATATAACACCTTGGCAGCTGTCTCAGGTGGTTGATGGTGGAGGTGTTGGGATTATAGAAGAAAGCAAACACCCAAATTTTACGAAAGGCGATTTTGTGACTTCTTTCTATTGGCCCTGGCAAACCAAGGTTATTCTGGATGGAAATATCCTTGAAAAGGTGATGTACGATATAAAGTATCTGATTTTTCTCTCTTGTTATTCCTTCTTTGTGCATTTGTTGTTCGATTTTGTTTGCTGTAAGGGAAAAAATAAAAGCATATGTTTTCTTTTTAGATAGCTGTCAGAATGTGAAAAGCCTTTATTCCTCTTCCACTGTTGGCTGTAACTATATATGACAGTTCTTAGATTGCCAATGAATGATG
The DNA here is from genome assembly GCF_033118175.1 of Dama dama. Taxonomy (NCBI): domain Eukaryota; kingdom Metazoa; phylum Chordata; class Mammalia; order Artiodactyla; family Cervidae; genus Dama; species Dama dama. The sequence goes on along the minus strand of NC_083692.1, from coordinate 18,547,623 downwards.
TTGTTTTCCATATTTAATTCTCAAATTTTACATGTATAAAATAAAACCTGAGCTATAGGCATCAAAAAATGCTTTATGCTAAGAACCAGAATGCCCTTTATAGTTAAATGCTTGAAAAGTTTCCTAAGAAAGCTGCAATGTTTTGTCCACCTGATGCAAAGAGCTGACTCATTGAAAAATACCCTGATGCTGCGGAAGATTGAGGGCAGAAGGAGAAGGGGCCGACAGAGGATGAGATGGTTGCGTGGCATCTTTGACACAATGGACATGAGTCTGAGCAAACTCCAGAGATAGTGAAGGACAGGAAAGCCTGTAGTGCTGCAGTCCATGAGGTTGCAGAGTTGGACACATCTAAGTGACTGAACAGCAACAACAAGCAATTACCACTTGACTCAAGAAATCCATTTGGTTTGTGCTTGAAATTCCATCCTGTGGCAGAAGTCTTGAGTTCGGTTTCTACTGTTTGGTTGAGTCATGTGAAATTACCAGTATTTGTCTGTTTTGACCTACAAAAACTGGCAGCTTCATGTAACCCAGCCTAATAATTGTCATCAAGGAAGTTACAGTATGTCTCTAACCTCAGTTTCCTCATGTGCAAAATGAAAACAATAGCTATCTCACCAGTGAATGTGAGAATTTAATTAAATTAGAATTAATTTAAATTAAATTTAGTTATAATAAATGTGATTAAGGCTTTGTAAATATACAATTTTAGTATTTTTTGTGATTACAAATTCTTACAGTTAATTAAAAGTGGCTGTTAAGATACAAGTGGTATGGGAGACATTACACAATCATTTATCAATGGTACTAATAAACGACGTTTAACTAGAAATTTCTTAGTAGGAAGTGAAAAAGGAACATTAGGCAATTTCTAGCTTTCCCTGTCATAGTGATATAGTGGGAAATTGAGAAGTTGGGGAGAGCTTAAAAATGTTTGGGGAGTAGGTGTTAGAAATGAGGAAGAGGAATTCAGAAAGGACAGAAAAATGATATTTACTAAACACAACTTATCTCACAATGTTTTTTTACTGGCTTTACTAATAAATAACTTACCTACAGGACATATTTCTGTGTTTGGAGAAGGAAATGGCAACCCACTTCAGTATTCTTGCCTGGAAAATCCCGTGGACAGAGGAGCCTGGCAAGCTACAGTCCATGGCATCACAAGAGTCGGACACGACTTAGCAACTAAACCACCAAACCACCAAATTTCTGTATAGTGTACTGTAGACCTTTCTGTGTATTGTAGACTTTAATATTGCCATTACCTTTATCTACACATCAGACTTGACTGATAGCCATTTAAAACTGATTACAAACTGTCATTTTTTTTTCTTTGTGGCAGTTTAATTGCAAATCAAGGTGGTGAATCTTGATTACTTTTGGTGGTTTGTTACATTTTTAATCTCTAAAATTATTATAAAACTTTTATGGTAGAGAGTCTTTCTATATAATTTTTTTTTCATTTTCCCATAATGTTAACAGGTAAGAAAAGAGAAAATGTAAGAGATGTACAATTAACTATTGATTGGGCCTGGTAAACATATAAGTGTAAAATGTTGAAAAGCTGAGAGACCTTATTTTATTATTCTGTAATTAACCGAGAAGAAATTGTATCATACCTTCCTTATATTTTCATGAAACATTTGAAGTATCAGTAACGAGAACTGTTAAAGAGTTTGAGCTGACTTTTATATAGAGAAGTGTTTATTTTATATAGAGAAGTGTTTACTCTGAAATTGCTCAGAGATTTTTAAACCTTCCAATTTTGTGTAGTTTTTCCTGTTAAGTGTTTCTTCTCTTTTGGTATATTTGAGACACTGGCAAGAAAGACTGAAAATTGGTTTATTGTTCACTTTGGGTTGTTTATTAGTCCGCTTGAACTGCTTGAACTGTTGTTACAAAATACAATGGACTGAAATTTATTATTACAGCAGAAATTTATTTTCTTACAGAGTTGGAGGCTAGAGGTCTGAGGTCAAGATGCTGGAAAATTTGGTCTCTGGTGAAGCCTCTCTTCCTGGCTTTCAGATGGCCCTGTTCTCCCTGTATCCTCACATAGCATCCAGCCTTTCTTCTGTGTAACTGCCGAGAAACAGATCTCTGGTGGCCCTTCCTCTTCTAAGGCCCTAAGTCCTATCAGATTAGGGCCCCCCCCCCCCCCCCCCGCCAATGCCCTCATTTAACCTTAATTACCTCCTTAAAGACCCTATCTCCAAATACAGTCACACTGAAAGAGTTAGGTCTTTTAACATAGGAATTTGGGGAGTTCATATTCATGAAGTCATAGGTTGTCTCTACTTTGTTGACCTAAGACAGAAATTCCTAATATTATTTTTTTAAAGGTATATATTTTATTTTAGGTAGACTCACAGCTTGTGAATGGACACCTTTCATACTTTCTTGGAGCTATAGGGATGCCTGGTTTGACTTCCTTGATTGGGGTACAGGAAAAAGGTCATATAACTGCTGGATCTAATCAGACAATGGTTGTTAGTGGGGCTGCTGGTGCTTGTGGATCCTTGGCTGGGCAGGTAAGCTTTTGGAGGATTATCTCATTTTCTAAAATACCGGTTATAACTGAATCTCTGGATTTGTGTATATAGTTTAAAATATATAGTTGAACAAATTTGTAATGTTATTTTACATATATTTGGTAGAAATGATATTATTGCATGCTTAGACTCTCTTCCTAATAAGGTGAAAAATGTAGATTTTTTATATTTTATTCTCTTTTAACCAAAAATGACATGGTAAATGCTGGAACATTGCTCTAATCTATATGAAGGAGAAGAATCACAGAGTACCTGTCTGGAATTCCATGAATTGAAAAAATAAATTTATATTTTAAAAATATCTTCAAATAAGAAAGCACTTATTGGGTTCTAGAGATAGGTTAATATATTCCCAAGTGACTCCGTGGTAAAGAATCTGCCTGCAGTGCAGGAGACGCAGAGACATGGGTTCAATCCACGGGTTGGGAAGATCCCTTGGAGAAGGAAGTGGCAACCCACTCCAATATTCTTGCCTAGGAAATCTCATGAGCAGAGGAGCCTGGAGAGTTACAGTCCATGGGATCGCAAAAGAGTCAGACATGACGTAACTACTAAACAACAGCAACAGAGATATAGTAAACATTATGATACAGTTTTATAAAGTACATTATTTTATGAATACTGCTGCTAAGTCGCTTCAGTCGTGTCTGACTCTGTGTGACCCCATAGACGGCAGCCCACCAGGCTCCCCTGTCCCTGGGATTCTCCAGGCAAGAATACTGGAGTGGGTTGCCATTTCCTTCTCCAATGCATGAAAGTAAAAAATGAAAGTGAAATCGCTCAGTTGTGTCCAACTCTTAGCGACCCCATGGACTGCAGCCTACCAGGCTCCTCCATCCATGGGATTTTCTGGGCAAGAGTACTGGAGTGGGGTGCCATTGCCTTCTCCATTTTATGAATAGTAACCTTCAAAGTGTGAAACCACAGAAAAAAACATTTTATCTTAATAGTGATTTTCGTTCCTCACAGGCCCAAAAAATATTGAATTGCAAGATAGAGATGTTTTTGGTTTGACTGTTCCTTTTATGAGCTCATCTTTAAATTGTGAGATTTTAACATTCAAATTAAGTCTAATTTTATTCAGTCTTAATGTTTTTAAGAATGCTGTTATATCTGTTCTCAGTTCTTTTGGTTTCAAATTACCTTTCTTGAAAAGACTTACAAAAGCCTAAATTGTGATGAACACTTTCATATAGGTACTTGTACTATCTTTCATATTTTCACATTTTTATACTTAAATTGTGACAAGAGAAAGTTGTTTAATTTTCAAAAATTTCTCCCCTAGATTGGCCATTTGCTGGGCTGTTCCAGAGTCGTGGGAATTTGTGGAACACCTGAGAAGTGCCTCTTTTTGACCTCAGAATTGGGCTTCGATGCTGCAATTAATTATAAAGAGGGGAATGTTGCAGAACAACTTCATAAATTATGCCCAGCTGGAGTGGATGTTTACTTCGACAATGTTGGTGGTGACATCAGTGATACAGTGATAAGTCAGGTTGTTTTCTGACTTGTTGGTTATAAATTTAAATGCTACATTTTATTTGATGTGATATCTTTTTACCTGATAGAAAGAAAAAAACTTTATAAACTTGTAGGGTTTATGGTGAAAAACAACATGATGGTCAGTATTCTAATTAAGTGATACAGAAGAGCTTGATGAAGCTGTTTCCATTTGTTTGCAGATTTGCACTATGAGCATCAGTTTTAGCTCTTTGCCAGCAATGTTGTATTTTCACCTTTATTATTTTTTTTTTCATTTATTTTTATTAGTTGGAGGCTAATTACTTTACAATATTGTAGTGGGTTTTGTCATACACTGACATGAATCAGCCATGGATTTACATGTATTCCCCATCCCGATCCCCCCTCCCACCTCCCTCTCTACCCAATCCCTCTGAGTCTTCCCAGTGCACCAGGCCCGAGCACTTGTCTCATGCATCCAACCTGGTGATCTGTTTCACTATAGATAATATACATGTTTCGATGCTGTTCTCTCAAAACATCCCACCCTCACCTTTTCCCACAGAGTTCAAAAGTCTGTTCTGTACATCTGTGTCTCTTTTTCTGTCCTGCATATAGGGTTATCATTACCATCTTTCTAAATTCCATATATATGTGTTAGTATGCTGTAATGTTCTTTATCTTTCTGGCTTACTTCACTCTTTATAATAGGCTCCAGTTTCATCGATCTCATTAGAACTGATTCAAATGAATTCTTTTTAATGGCTGAGTAATATTCCATTGTGTATATATACCACAGCTTCCTTATCCATTCGTCTGCTGATGGGCATCTAGGTTGCTTCCATGTCCTGGCTATTATAAACAGTGCTGCGATGAACATTGGGGTGCACATGTCTCTTTCAGATCTGGTTTCCTTGGTGTGTATGCCTAGAAGTGGTATTGCTGGGTCATATGGCAGTTCTATTTCCAGTTTTTTAAGAAATCTCCACACTGTTTTCCATAGCGGCTGTACTAGTTTGCATTCCCACCAACAGTGTAAGAGGGTTCCCTTTTCTCCACACCCTCTCCAGCATTTACTGCTTGTAGACTTTTGGATAGCAGCCATCCTGACTGGCGTGTAATGGTACCTCATTGTGGTTTTGATTTAAAAATATGGAACGCTTCACGAATTTGTGTGTCATCCTTGCGCAGGGGCCATGCTAATCTTCTCTGTATCGTTCCAATTTTTAGTATATGTGCTGCCGAAGCGAGCACTTCACCTTTATTTTTGTGAAAAATTACAGTTGTATTATACAAGTGAAGGTCTAAGCTCTAGCTCACTTCTAACCATCAGCTCTCAGCCATCACCTTCTGACTTTGGGTAGGGAAAGGATTTTTATAGTTTACAGGTATTTACATATTTAAGTTGATAGCTTTATAATTTATCAACATTAGCTATTGACACTGCATTGTCCTTTACTATATATAAAATTATTTTTAATTGAAGTTAAATTATTTAAACTGCATTGTCCTTTACTATATGTAAAATTATTTTCAATTGAGGTTAAATTATTTAAACCCAAAGAAATACTCCACCAATAATAATGGAAGTAGCAACAATGATGACAACTAATGAAATTCTTTTGCAGATTACCAAAATCTTATTTTTTACCTCTGTATTCCTTTCAGTTCAGTTCAGTTCAGTTGCTCAGTCGTGTCTGACTCTTTGCGACCCCATGGAGTGCAGCACAACAGGCCTCCCTGTCCATCGCCAACTCCTGGAGTTTACTCAAACTCATGTCCATTGAGTTGGTGATGCCATCCAACTACCTCATCCTCTGTCGTCCCCTTCTCCTCCTGCCCCCAATCTTTCCGAGCATCAGGGTCTTTTCAAATGAGTCAGGACTGATTTCCTTTAGGATGGACTGGTTGGATCTCCTTGCAGTCCAAGGGACTCTCAAGAGTCTACTCCAACACAACAGTTCAAAAGTATCAATTCTTTGGCATTCAGCTTTCTTTATAGTCCAACTTTCACATCCATACGTGGCTACTGGAAAAACCTTTGGGGTAGATTTATTTGCTAGCTAATTAAAACTCTTTGATACATATACTGGGTGAGTCTTTAGAACAAAATCAATTACTTGGCATTAAGGGATTAAATACTATAGGGAATTCCTTATAGTATTTAGTCCTAACCCACAGTGTTCTTAGGACTGTGCACTTTCACTGCCGAGGGCACAGGTTCAATCCCTGATACGGGAACTAAGATTCCACAGATCGTGTGGTGCAGCCATTAAAAAGAAAAGAAAGATTAAATACTAGAATCAAGGAGGCTTTCATTGAGGCAGCCATAAGATCATTAAATACAGGGAAGGTATATATCTTAAGGTATAATCATCAATTTTCTCTGAACAGATGAATCAGAACAGCCACATCATCCTATGTGGTCAAATTTCTCAGTACAACAAAGATGTGCCTTACCCTCCTCCACTACCCCCCGCTATAGAAGCAATCCAGAAGGAAAGAAACATCACAAGGTATGTTCTCCACTTTCCCCATATTACCAGATTCAACAGGTTTAAAGATCACAGATGTATATGAAATATATTGTTCTTCATATATAATTGTTGCCTATTAAATAAAATTTGAAAATGTACATTTTAAGGTGGTTCAATATTTAGGTTTTGGTTAACTAGCTCCCTGGCAGAAAACTTTTTGAAAAATGCGCCTGTTCAGTCGATCTTTTTTTGTGAGTGTTAGAAATTCAACTCATATTGGCTTAAGTGCAAAGGACATTTATTGGTTCATGTATTGAGAAGTTCAATATTAGTACTGGCTTAGATTTGGCTGGGTAAAAGGTTTGCATAGTGGTGTCCCGACTCAGTTTTTCTTCACCCCGGGCTGTGCTTTTTTCTGGGTTGGCGTGGCTCCCTGCCAACTCTCCTCTTGCAGTAGCAACAGGATGACTGTTACCTTGGCTCTTACATTTCACCAGGTTAGCAATCCAAGCAAAAAGAAAACAGCTCTCTTCTTGCAGTTTTATCAAGTCCCAAAGCTGATATGTATCGGCTCAGACTGGCCTGGCTTTCATCACATGAAGGTGGGGAAAAGATGCCACCCACAAAGTAAAACCACAGTGTTACTGCTACATGGGACTGTACATACTGAGCAGACAAAACAATAGAAGTCCACTATACATATATGCTTGTAATTGCACCTAAAGCTGTATTTGACCAGACTCTATGTGATTAACAAGTTTTTGAATTCTGGAATGATTTGATATGAGCTTTCTCCCTCCCTAGTCTCTGATCATTTTCCTTTTCTTCCCCACTACAGAGAAAGATTTCTGGTGTTAAATTATAAGGATAAATTTGAGTCTGGTATTCTCCAGCTGAGTCAATGGTTTAAAGAAGGGAAGCTAAAGGTAGAACTTGCTTCTATTCTTTATCAATATCATTCTTCTTGCTACTTGATATACTTTTGTATTATTTGAATTTAATATAAGTTTCAAAATAAATATTTCTGTAAAAGAAAAGTATACTGAATATCATAAATTAATTTTACCTCCCAAAGGAGTATAATCCTCCTGATTGAGAAACCTTCTCATCATTCCCTTTATCTAAAATTTTATTAAAGTTTACTTTTATTAGATTATATGACAAGATGAATAGGTTTTTGTCTTTTCTAAATTGTAATATTCATTAGCAAATATTTATGGAATATTACTATGTGTTAGAAGTTGTTCTTTCTCAAAAATCTTTTAAGCATTTCTTAGTACCTCTCTACCACCCTACAACCTGCCCTTCCTGGACCTTCTGATAGATCTCTTGGTTTTGATTGAAAATCAGCGGTTATCAATCTGAAGTCCAGAGACCTCTGACCTAGGATGTTCTTGAAACATGCAAATGATAGGCAAAGGTGTATGTGTATGTTTTTTGAAAAGAGGGTGTACAGCATATGATGTTACAAACTGAAGATTAGACAGTGGGAAAATAGGATTGTATTAATATTTAAAAAAATCAATTGATAGGAAACTTTTCTGATCTAGCTATATAAAATGAAAAATGTTTTTAGACAGAAAGTGCTAAATAATATTGCTGCCTTTTGCAAAAATGCAAACCATTAAGTAGAAACACTAAAGTCTAAACAATATAAAATATACTTATTTCAATTTACAGATCAAAGAGACTATGATAAATGGATTGGAAAACATGGGAGGTAAGATGAATGTAGATATATTTACTATACACATCAGTTCAGCACAAATACTGTCTTTTTTCTTTTAATTCTACTTTTTAGTTGTTTTTTTTTTCCTTTGAATCACATTTCTTTCCTGTGAAACCTTAAATATCTTTAACTCTATGAAAGTTCAACTTAGTGGTATTTAAGAGCTATTGTTTTCTCATTTCAAATTGTAAAATATTTATTTGTTTTTGTAAATAATTATTAAAAATTGTAAGAATTGTGAAAGTTATCTAGCCTCTAGGTAACTTTCTCAGATTGAATGATTCTAAGTCATCAATCATAAGATTACATTAAGCAGGTTTTCAGTATTTGGGTTTCTTTTTTTGGCTAACATACAGATTTCAACAATCTCTTTTATTTCAAATGAAGAGAATTAAATCAAACTGCTAATTTTTCCTTTTTGAGAAAAAAATCTAATGTATTTGGTTAATGTGTTTACCAAACTGAAATATAAAATTCACTCACATGATAGATATTCATTTCACTTACTTAGTAAAACTTTATGATTAGATTTCTTTTTTTAAGCTATTAAAATTGTTTTTTCTAACATTTATCCTCATACTTATTTTGCTGTAGTTTTCAGACTCTGTAACATTGAACATGGATGTAGACGCCAATTAAACATTTATAGTTTGGGTAAAAAACACATTTTAAGATGTTAATTGGGTTGGTTTGTCCTGTAATTTTGCTAGTGTTTTACTAGTGGTTTCTTTTCATGAAAGTTTCCTTTGGTACTTAAAATCATCAAAGAAATTATTCACATTAATCATATGTGCCTGGTTCTATTGACAAACATGTATGATGGTGACATTATGTTGTCAGATAACTTCGTTTTTTTTTTCTTTCCAGCTGCATTCCAGTCCATGATGACAGGAGGTAACATTGGAAAGCAGATAGTTTGCATTTCAGGAGATACCTCTTTGTAATCTCCATAAACATCTTCATCAAGGAAATACATGGATTTCTTTCTGTTCTGCTGAAAGATTTCAAGATATATTAAAAAAAACCCTTAAGAGTACAGATAGTTTTTGCTTTAGATGTGATAATAGGTGATATTTTCTTAGTTGCACAACATAATTCACTCCTATATCTTCAATATCATATATGTACTCTACATCCTATATGATTATTACAATAATAGATTGATGTCAACATGACCTATTTTTCCTTCTTTTGCTAAAAATAATATTACATGAAATTTATATCAGATATTCAGAAACTGTTGGAGATTTAATGTAACTAATAGATCATACAAAAACTTTATAATGTTTGTTTAAAATAGAATGCTTGAGAAGACACTTACAAATATGTATTCAATTGGAAATAGTTTACATAATTCTTGAATTGTAGCTTGGTGCAAGAATAAATGGGATGGTATTTCCATATTGTGTTGATGGAAAAGGGACTTAATGGCAGGGTGTGTGTGTGTGCAGGAGTTTGGGGAAATTCAGAGCTTGTGGAACAGTTTTTGGAGTAGAACAGAGGCTTTGTGTCGGAAGTAGTATAAGTTAAATAACTGAGGCTGGTTAGGTTGATGGAGGGACTTACTACAGAAGATGATCTATTTGTGTTTTGCCAAGTAGTCCACAGTATAGCCTAAAAACCCAAATCTATATTAATAAAAGCCTATGTTTATTTTAGGTTAGTAGGCACATACTGTCAAATAGTTACAAAGATTTCAAGAGAAATAGGTATAGACATCACTTCAAGTTTTAAGTGATGAAAAAGATTTAAACAGTACAGCTTCAAAAAATGACAACTGACTGAGCAAAAGTAACAAATGGTTGTAAACATGAATGTTCAGGACCTATTAATGTATCTATATAAGAGCATTTGTTTTATACATTGTAATCAACCCTTTAATACAGTAAAATTGAGGATTTTTTTTGAGTGTTGTGTTGGTTTATGGTCAGTAGTTTACAAACTTTAGTATACTTTTGTGTAGATTCGAACTGTGTTGTAAATCAGTCACTCCAGTTGACCTCAGTGGCCTTCAGTTCTTTTCTGTTGTATGTACTTTTCCATTTCATCTCTAGAGAAAGCTTCATCTCTTGTCTAAGTGTTGATAACTCCCAAATCTGTATCTTATTTCCAGTCTCTTGAGCTAGGTAGGCCCTTCCCTGGTGGTTCAGACAGTAAGGAATCTGCCTGCAATGCAAGAGACCCTGGGTTCGATCCCTGGGTCAGGAAGGTCCCCTGAAGGAAATGGTAACGCACTCCAGTATTCTGCCTGGAGAATTCCATGGACAGAGGAGCCTGGCAGGCTATAGTCCATGGGATTGCAGAGTCAGACACAACTGTGGTGTGCTGCAGCCCATGGGGTCACAAAGAGTCTGACAGAACTGAGCGACTGAACAACAAGAATCCCATAGGCACCTGGGACGGATAAACTCGGCTTATCTAAGGAGGAATTACCTTCCCTTGAAAGGTGTTGAAACTCTCCAAAAAGCAGGAATAGAAGGAACATACCTCAACATAATAAAAGCTATATATGACAAACCCACAGCAAGCATCACCCTCAATGGTGAAAAATTGAAAGCATTTCCCCTGAAATCAGGAACAAGACAAGGGTGCCCACTCTCACCACTACTATTCAACATAGTGTTGGAAGTTTTGGCCACAGCAATCAGAGCAGAAAAAGAAGTAAAAGGAATCCAGATAGGAAAAGAAGAAGTGAAACTCTCACTGTTTGCAGATGACATGATCCTCTACATAGAAAACCCTAAAGACTCTTCCAGAAAATTACTACAGCTAATCAATGAATATAGTAAAGTTGCAGGATATAAAATTAACACACAGAAATCCCTTGCATTCCTATATACTAACAATGAAAAAACAGAAAGAGAAATTAAGGAAACAATACCATTCACCATTGCAACAAAAAGAATAAAATACTTAGGAGTATATCTACCTAAAGAAACAAAAGACCTATACATAGAAAACTATAAAACACTGATGAAAGAAATCAAAGAGGACACAAACAGATGGAGAGACATACCGTGTTCATGGATTGGAAGAATCAATATTGTCAAAATGGCTATTCTACCCAAAGCAATCTATAGATTCAATGCAATCCCTATCAAGCTACCAACGGTATTTTTCACAGAACTAGAACAAATAATTTCACAATTTGTATGGAAATACAAAAAACCTCGAAGAGCCAAAGTAATCTTGAGAAAGAAGAATGGAACTGGAGGAATCAACCTGCCTGACTTCAGACTCTACTACAAAGCCACAGTCATCAAGACAGTATGGTACTGGCACAAAGACAGAAATATAGATCAATGGAACAGAATAGAAAGCCCAGAGATAAATCCACGAACCTATGGACACCTTATCTTTGACAAAGGAGGCAAGGATATACAATGGAAAAAAGACAACCTCTTTAACAAGTGGTGCTGGGAAAACTGGTCAACCACTTGTAAAAGAATGAAACTAGAACACTTTCTAACACCATACACAAAAATAAACTCAAAATGGATTAAAGATCTAAATGTAAGACCAGAAACTATAAAACTCCTAGAGGAGAACATAGGCAAAACACTCTCCGACATAAATCACAGCAAGATCCTCTATGACCCACCCCCCAGAATATTGGAAATAAAAGCAAAACTAAACAAATGGGACCTAATGAAACTTAAAAGCTTTTGCACTACAAAGGAAACTATAAGTAAGGTGAAAAGACAGCCCTCAGATTGGGAGAAAATAATAGCAAATGAAGAAACAGACAAAGGATTAATCTCAAAAATATACAAGCAACTCCTGAAGCTCAATTCCAGAAAAATAAATGACCCAATCAAAAAATGGGCCAAAGAACTAAACAGACATTTCTCCAAAGAAGACATACAGATGGCTAACAAACACATGAAAAAATGCTCAACATCACTCATTATTAGAGAAATGCAAATCAAAACCACAATGAGGTACCATTACACGCCAGTCAGGATGGCTGCTATCCAAAAGTCTACAAGCAATAAATGCTGGAGAGGGTGTGGAGAAAAGGGAACCCTCTTACACTGTTGGTGGGAATGCAAACTAGTACAGCCGCTATGGAAAACAGTGTGGAGATTTCTTAAAAAACTGGAAATAGAACTGCCATATGACCCAGCAATCCCACTTCTGGGCATACACACTGAGGAAACCATATCTGAAAGAGACACGTGCACCCCAATGTTCATCGCAACACTGTTTATAATAGCCAGGACATGGAAGCAACCTAGATGCACATCAGCAGATGAATGGATAAGGAAGCTGTGGTACATATACACCATGGAATATTACTCAGCCATTAAAAAGAATTCATTTGAATCAGTCCTAATGAGATGGATGAAACTGGAGCCCCTTATACAGAGTGAAGTAAGCCAGAAAGATAAAGAACATTACAGCATACTAACACATATATATGGAATTTAGAAAGATGGTAACGATAACCCTATATGCAAAACAGAAAAAGAGACACAGAAATACAGAACAGACTTTTGAACTCTGTGGGAGAAGGTGAGGGTGGGATGTTTTGAAAGAACAGCATGTATATTATCTATGGTGAAACAGATCACCAGCCCAGGTGGGATGCATGAGACAAGTGCTCCGGCCTGGTGCACTGGGAAGACCCAGAGGAATCGGGTGGAGAGGGAGGTGGGAGGGGGGATCGGGATGGGGAATACGTGTAAATCTATGGCTGATTCATATCAATGTATGACAAAACCCACTGAAATGTTGTGAAGTAATTAGCCTCCAACTAATAAAAAAAAAAAATAAATAAAGGCTAAAAAAAAAAAAAAGGTGTTGCTTCTTTTCAAATCACCATCCTTTGTGTAGAAAACTACTGGTTTCTTCAACATTCTCTATTCTTGAAAATGCCCTCTTAGAAAATGCCTTTTATTCCCAGGTGGCTCAGTGGGAAAGAAACTGGTTGTCAATGCAGGAGATGCAGGTTTGAATCCTGGGTGGGGAAGATCCCCTGGCGAAGGAAATGGCAACCCAATCCAGTGTTCTTGCCTGGAGAAGCCTGGTGGGGCCACAGTCCATGGGATCGCAAAAGAGTTGGACGTGGCTGAGCACACTGGCACACCACTATCTTAGCTGAGTCTCTCCTTCATCCTTTGGGACCCAGCAAGTATTCAAAAATTACTAATCTCAAAAAGTCAAGTCAGACACACAAAGCTCTAAGTTGTGGCATCCAGCCTGCAACTCAAGGGTTCTAGCCCCCTGTGGACATCCGAGAGCTCTTCACATCCGAATGTACTGACGAAACGAAGACTCTAGGGAATCCACATTCCAAAAAAAAGTTATACACCTGAGCCTCCATTTTTTACCCCGCCCGGTATGCAATGCAGAACTATTCTGCAAGTTCCCTTCTCTGGCACTTAAGCTTCGAAGTCCTCTTCACTGAGAGAACTCTGATAAATGTTTAAGTAGTGATCTTTTCTTTCTCGCTTGCCTCCACTGCAACCTGTACTGATCTCAGCTGACAGGAAAAACTCCCCCGTCCATGGCAGCAGGGAAGCAGTGACGTCACGGCTAGAATTGCCTGACCCCGTTTTTTCGGGCTTCGCAGAACACGGAGCTACAAAGACCGAGAGGGAATGAGTGGGAGGCGGGAGAGCGCAGGTCCTACCCTCACAGAGCCAAGCCCTGCGCTACCAGCTTGGCCCGCGCAGGCCTCAGGCCCCCGCGCGGGAACCCTCTTCGACGCTACTGTCGCGGGGCTGGGAGGCAAGCGAGTGGGTGTGTGCGTGGGGGGCGGCCAAACTTCCTGTCCCGCGCTCGAACTGCTTCCGGCAGGAGCCGGAAGACGCTCTGTGTGGACAGAATTCGGGACCGACTGACGGACGGACTGCTGCCAGGGAGTGGAAGGTGAGTTCTGGGGTGGTCCCTACCATACCGGCTCGGCTGGGTGGTCTCCGAGAGGGAGGAAGTCAACGCCGGCTTCTCGGGGTCGCGGGCCGAGCTTGTCCCCAGAGAGGACCGGGAAACCGCCCCCAGGGCACCCCGCCCGGATCTGGAGCGGCGGGTCTGAAGCCCTACGGCTTCGGCTTTTCTCCTCGAGGGCTTCGGGGGCCGGTGTTTTGGCTCCTTTACTTGGTTTGGGGGCCAGGGGCGTGGGGACAATACCGACCTGAGAAAGCTAGAGTCAGCGAGTGCCCGGGGCGGGGGCTCCCAGACGGCACCCGCAGCGAGGCCCGCCCGCCAACCTTGGGGCCCTTCACTAGGCCGTTGTAGTCGGGGAACGATGATGCCAAGGCGACTCTGCCCTGGATAGTTCAGCCCCAGATCTACCCTCTTCGTATGTCCACTTACTTTCTGGGACTAGAACAAGGAAGACTGCCGACTCGGAGGGGCTGGGCCTCCGGTTTCTCCTTCGCATGTCATTTGAAGGCGAGGGTGTGGGACTGTGAGTGTTTACCGCCTGTATTCCTTTCGCAGGTTGTATTTATCCTCTGAAGTCTATTCGGAGAAAAGAATTCAGTTAGCTGATTAAACTTTATCCCTCTTGCTCATGGGGCTCTGAAATGCACTTAGGATTCATTTGAAAGTTAAATATTATTAACTTGGAAGTTAAGGATTTGTATTTCTTCCTCATTTTGACCCAAGGGTTAACGCAGCATGTTTGTAAAGGGAATGAAAGAAATATTTTAAAATAAAACCAGGGACATTTTGTTATTGTTAGGGAGTGAAAAATTCCACTGTCTTCGTATGAGACAAAGTGAGGTCAACTAAGCTCAAAAGATTTAGGTTCCAGTTTTTTAAATTTTGCTTCCAAGTACAGGTCTCGTTTTCGGCAAATTACTTAATCTCTAGCTTTGACACCCCGACCCGTACGTACTCCCTGTAAATGAAGAAGGTTACCTATTCATTCAGCAAATATTTCCTAAATGCTTAGTTTGTGCAAGCACCATGCTGAGTTAATGTGAGGATGAATAAATTCGTTGAACCTTAACCAGTGAGAAAAACATGCTGGAAGACAACTTAACTCCCAAAGCAGGGTGAGATAATTGTTAAAGAGAGGTTAAACTGTGTTGTGAGAACACCAGGGAAGGATAGATTTGTTTTGACTGGAGGGAAAAGATGAGTCTTCATGGAGGATAGCATATGAGTTAGATTTTAAAGACAGGAAAGGATTTCAAAGATCACAGCTGGATTGCAGCGTTTATTACTGGAGGGTATTATTACTGAAGAACTATCCCAAGGGAAAGATATTGAACACTGAAATAGGTTGGAATGTTCGTTTAGTAGCCAATCCAGTGTGTACTGGAGAAAAGGGTTCATTGAGGAGTATAGTGGATGCTTTAACTGAAAGAGTATTTGAGGACATACTGTTGAATATTTAAAATGCCATGCTTAGGGATTTGACTGTTAATTCTGAGGCACTGAACTTTGGGCAAGGGAAGTGACATAAACTTCTCTGTGTTTTGGAAAGATAACTCGAGTGGCTGCATAAAAGATGAATTGGAAAGGGGAATTTTAAGGGCGTGGTGGCCAGTTAGAAGCTTGTTTTCATGTTGGAGTTGAAAGATAATGAAAACCTAAACAGTGCATTATGGTAGGAATAAATTTGGAGGAATCAGAACCACTGGAATTATTTAGAATATGGAGGATGAGAGAGATTGTTCAAGAACTAGAGTTTGTAGCTGAGTGGGAGGAAAATTGGGCAATAACTGAAATGGATAATATGGGAAGAAGAACAGGTTTGGTGGGGAAGATGACAATCTGGATTTTGGACATGGTTAAAATTGAGATAAACATCCACTTGGGGATACCTAGCAAGCAGTTAGAAATAGTTTGGAGTTCAGAGAGAGGTCAGTAATAGAGACAAAAATTTGGGTATCATTTGTAGTGTCATTCATTCAACATGTGAATATTTATTTAGTGCCACTAGCTGCTTACACAACCCACTCCAGTGTTTTTGCCTGGAGAATCCCAGGGGCGGGGGAGCCTGGTGGGCTGCCGTTTATGGGGTCGCACAGTGTCGGACATGACTGAAGCGACTTAGCAGCAGCAGCTGCTTACAGAGAAGCTTGTATAAAAGCCCTTAAAGCTCATAGAAAAGACAATCTCGGAGCTTCACAGTATCAGAAATGACTCTTGGAGACCTAAATTCTTTATGAATTACATACAGCACTCTGCCAGGCACCAGGTGATGGTTCTGGGTGCTAGGAGATAAAGTAGTGAACAGGACAGACTAGTTCTTGTCCTTGTTTATGGAACTTACAATTTGTAAACAAGCTTGCCCTTTTTTATGACAGCCAGACAAAAAGTAAATACTATATTAAAACAAAAGAATTAGAAATTGTGATGGGTGCTGTAATGGAGACAGTAGGGATGGATAGAAAGTGAAACTGGGGTTATGGGGAACCTTCCTGGGATAAAGTGATCAGGCATACATAACCTTTTTATGTGAGTTGATCGTTGAACAGTGCCCTGAAGAATAAAAAAATAGCTAACCAATGGAAGAGAAAGCATTCCTAGGTAGAGGAAATGAAACGTACAAATCGCTAGCATAGGAAAGAGCTAAATGTGTTCAAGTAACTAAGGGAGAGCCATTTGGCTGGAGCTTGGTGAGCAAGTAATAGAGAACAACTCTGGAATGTTTTTGGAGAGGCAGGAATGGATCACATAGATCCTTAGAGGCCTGGATAAGGATTTTGGATTTTTTCTAGATATATTGGGAACCACCTGAAGAAAATGTGAAAATTCATAGTTTAAGATGATATTGAGTGATGCGAAGAGAACAGAATGAAGGGAGGCAAAGAATAGAAGCAGGGAGACCAGTTAGGAGGCAGTAACGGTACTTGAAGGCAAGAGTTGATGGTGGCCTGGAGTAGAGTAGAGGCAGTAAAGGAGGTGGGTTAGAGATAGACTCAAGTCCAGACTTGTAGCTGGACTGCATACTGGGAGCAAAGGAAAGAAGTTATAAAAGTAACTTCTAAATGGGGTGAATGATGGCCTTCCCTTGAGTGGAGGGTTGTGGTCAGAGGGGCTGGCAGGGGATGATGTGAAACAGAGTTGGGAGAGAATTCATTTTGAATATGTTAAATTTGAGATATCAAAACATCAGGTAGAGATGTCAAATAAGCAATTATATGTACAAGTTTGTAGCTCAGGGGAGGTATCTAGGCTATAGGTTATAATTTTGGAGACCATGTCATTTAAAGCCACACGTTCACACTAGGAAGAGAATATAATATAGTAAGAGAAGAGGGCCTGCAAACCCCTGAGGAACATTAGTATTTAGGAGGTGTGTGGAGGAGGAATATAGGAGCTATCAGAGAAGACTGGAGGAGTGGCCAATGAGGTAGGATTAAAATGAGAATCTTAGAAGCAAAAGAGAGTAACGTGTTTGTGGAAGGGGGCAATGCTTCTAAGGGAAAATATCAGTTATTACTGTGGTTGCAAATAACCAATTTACTTGAGGAGAAGAGGAATTTATGACAAGGATGTGGGCAGCTCACAGGATCAAAGGAAATGCTGAAGGCTCTGGCTTTGAAAAGGACAGAAATCTGAGCAGCCCCAGGGGGAGACTGATAATTGCAGTACTGGAATGAACAGGTTGCTATAGCAGTTTTCACCTTTTAGTTACTTACTTCTTTTAGAATCGTGTTCTAAAGTTAAAGTATCCGATGAACAAATCAGTTGACTGCCCAGCAGTTGGTTAGGATAGGAAAGAACACCTTACTCTACAGTCCCATCAAGAATGTATCCAGCGAGGGAAGGGTAGATCCCCAAACAAAATGTGGATCCTGTCACCTAAACAGGGGGAATGAATGTGGAACAATCAAAAATGATAGTTGTCCCTTGCAAAGATTAAGTAAGATGAAGGCAGCAAAGTATACATTATATTTGGCACTAGGAAGATCATTGGGTTTAAATTTGTCTATGAAGGATTGCAGAGAAATGGGGAGGTGACTGGAATAAAAATCAGGGTCGTAGGAATGGGGCACCCCAGAAGATCCTGGGAAGAGAAGAAGGAAGGCCCAGGATGAATGTTACAGTTTCTGAAATTCATTCTGGCTTCACCGTTTTGTGTTCCTGATGTCTTTGATCAGTCCTCATTACCACTTTATCATTAAAATTTAATTAACTCTCATGCTATATCTTATACTAGATATGATATTAAAAAGTTACATGATTTTTCTGTTTCTTTCTCTACCATTTTATACCAAAACTTAAACTGCTCTTTTATAAATTTTAATTTTTGGTCTTTGTAATTCATTAGCATTAGTAGAATTTTGTTTTTGTTTTTTAAGTATTACTGAGTATTGTTTCCTTCTGTGTCTGTGGTCAGCCACAGGTGGAAGTGGAGGGAGCTGAGAAGCAGATTGGCACATGGGGAGAGAGGTTAGTCCTCTCTGTTGAACTTTTGTGCTTTGTTTTAACCTTTGTGAGGAGTGACCAGTTGAGGGAGCACAGTGTTTTGCAGTTCCTTCTCTTTTTTTCTCATCATCTCTCCGTCTTCCCCTTCTTTACCAAACCGAGTTAAGGTCAAGGCATTTTCTGCCTCCCTCAGGAGGATAAAAACAACACTAGTATTCTGGGCTTTGTATTCTAGAGTGGAGTCACATTGCTTTTTGGAGGCTGCCACAATGATGTTCTGTTTCTTTCATGATGCAGAGTATTAAAAGCCCCTGGTCATCTTCCCGTTTGGAATACTTGCCCTCTGTGTGGCAGTCAGGATTGAGCCAGGAGACCTGTATCAGCTCTGTTCCCTTATTGCTTTCTTAGTTTACTTTGGTCTGGTTTTCCCTCCCAATATTTCTCCATGTAGCCTGCATTGGTTTTATGCCATATCTACTCTGGGAAATGGTGTTACCACTAATTCCTGTCTAGCATGTGAGAGTTCTTCACTGAGGTGTGAACTCACCTCAGTGTAACCAGACCAAAAACTGGTTAATTATAAAGACACTTTGTCTTTCTTTGCTGATTGAGGCCTAGTGTGTAGTATTTTCCTTTGCAGACATTTAGGGAAGTTTGAGGATGGGCGTCAAGTAATCTCAGTTTCACCAAGACTTCCATCAGTGATAATTGCTGGTTGTTGGATAATATATATTTATAGCGGGTTTGTATCTATGACTTTATATTTATGACTGACTCTGTGTTAGACATATGTATTTTAGACACTTGAAAATAAAGTGTTTTTCAGTCTCTGGAACATAACCTGTCAATAGCTTTGTGAGATCATTTTAGTGAATCTTATCATTAAAAAAAAGCGCATGAGATTAGTGTACTTTAGTATTTTACTGTTTTATGAAAATATGCTATTTTTGTGTACCTTTGTGTGTATTTTAGGGCTTCCTAGGTGGCGCAGCGGTAAAGGATCTGCCTGCAATGCAGGAGATGTGGGTTCAGTTCCAGGGTCTGGAAGATCCCCTGGAGGAGGAAATGGCACCCCATCCCAGTATTCTTGCCTGGAAAATTCCATGGACAGAAGAGTCTGGTGGGCTACAGTTCATGGGGTCGCGAAGAGTTGGACGTGACTGAGTGTCTGAGCATGCACGCAGGCATGCTATGTGTATTTCACTCTCTAGGTTATGATGGAAAATGTATCTTATTGTGGGTTGCAGTCAGAAAAGTTTGAAAACAACTGCTTTATAGGAAATTTGGACTCGGTAACAAAAAAGCAGATTTCTTAACCTTTTATAGTATACTAAGGATTTGATAGATTTGCTTGTTTCTTAAGCACTTATGCAAAACTTTGCTTCTGAAGAATTTTATCATTATTTCTGTTAACTGATACATAAGTAAGCTTAGGGTATATCTACTTCATTTCGGTATTTCAGATGAGTTTCCTAGGGCCAAGAAGATGAGTAGCTTGCCCAGGTCTCAACCAGCGAAACAGAGGCAGAATTTATGTTCCTGCTTTAGACACCTTGGATTTTTTTTAAAAACACCTCAACTTTTTTAATGAAACTTAGCTTCTTAGTATTAATGCATAATTTGTTGGATGATGTTGAGTGTACTGTAGAAAAATAATATGGTTTATCAAACTTCAGTTCCTAGGATTTGTTTATTTGGCTAAAAGCAGAGGGAAAGGTGTTCTCCGTATGGTCCTGATCATAGAGATTGCTGTTGTCCTTAATCTGTTTTGCTGTTGTTAGGAGTTCTCTCATTACTTATTCCCAGAACCTTTCAGAGCTGCTTATGTTTTTGCTTTGGTTTGTGCAAAGGTTTGTGTTGCCTGCATTCTTTTTATTTCTTAGGCTGACTATAGGATAATATATTCAATAAAGGCAGTGGCAGAATCAGTGGGTTTCTAAAAATACAATATGTGCCAGACCAAGATTATTTTCTTTAAGCAGTATGCTTTGATGGCCATAGGAAACCATAGAGGCAGTAAAATTTAGTTGTTACCCAGGATAGAGGGCAAAAGTGTCTGAAAAGTACTATTAGACCAATCCTTGGGTTTCTGAGATCAGTTTGTTTTGTTATAAACTCTTTATCCAGAGCCAAGATTCTTTATTTATGATTTTTGGAAAATATGATTTGATGTGCCTGGTCTTTGTTGCTGATAATTAAGTACCATTATCTCTTTTATTATTTATGGTACTAAATTAGTAATTTTTCTGTTTAAAAGGAAATAAGAATACAGATTTTACCAGTCCACCAGGTAAAGGTAGAAAATAAAAATGAACAAATGATTGTCCACATTAAAGGATGTTGAGTGATCCTTTAATCACAGGATACTTCTTGGTATTGCATCTCTAATCTCTTATCTTAATTAATAGCATAAGAAATCCTGAGAAGAAATTTCCTCTGAGACCCATAATTATCTTGAGAATAGCTTCCCTTTGAGTAGAGTTATGCCTTTCACTCTGCATGCATGCTAAGTCACTTCTGTTGTGTCTGACTGTTTGTGACCCTATGGACTGTAGCCTACAAGGCTTCTCTGTCCATGGGATTCCCCAGGCAAGAATATTGGAGTGAGTTGCCTTTCACTCTAATGTCAAGTAAGTTGCATTTGAAGGAAAAACATTGGACTCCCCCCACCTCACACTTGTAAATTATTTTCATTGTAATTACTCTAAATGTATTCAAACAAAAAGCTGAGTAATCCTTATCCCTTCTATAGTGAACCTGATGGCCCTTAACTATAAAATCAAAACAAATTTACAAATAATTCAGTAATAACAATGGTAAGGTCAGTGGAATTTTTAAAAACATATATGCTGAAGCAAAATTGTTTTCTTAAGCAATCTCATGTGTCTTGATGGCCATGTATTAAGTAGGTAGGAACCAGGTATTTAGTACAATATAGGTTATCAGTGTTATGTCCATTGTTACAACAGATGTATATTTTTATCTGTAAGTTGTTGTTTAGTCTCTAAGCCATGTCCAACTTTTGCTATCCCTGATGCTGGGTAAGATTGAGGGCAGGAGGAGAAGGGGACGACAGAGGGTGAGATGGCTGGATGGCATTATCAATTCGATGGACGTGGGTTGGGTGGACTCCGGGAGTTGGTGATGGACAGGGAGGCCTGGCGTGCTGCGGTTCGTAGAGTCGCAAAGAGTCGGACACAACTGAGTGGCTGAACTGACTGACTGACTGGACTGTAGCCCATCAGGCTCCTCTGTCCATGGGATTTCTCAGGCAAGAATACTGGAGTGGGTTGCCATTTCTTTCTTCAGGGGATCCTCCCGATTGAATCCTCCCAGGGATTGAAACTGCATCTCCTGCGTTTGCAGGTGGCTTTTTTACCTCTGAGCCACCAGGGAAGCCTTTATGAGTAAGTATATAGATGTTAACCACACTAAAACCTAAGAAAATCCAAATTAAATTAAAATTCATATTATGTAGTAGAGATGTTGTTTTACTGAAATGAAATACTTAATATTGAACATAATACTGATGCTGGGAAAGATTGAAGACAGTAGAAGGGGACAACAGAGGATGAGATGGTTGGATGGCATCACCGACTGGATGGACATGAGCGTGAGTAAGCTCCGGGAGTTGGTGATGGACAGAGAAGCCTGGCGTACTGCAGTTCATGGGGTTGCAAAGAATTGGACACGACTGAGCGACTAAACTGAACTGAATATTGAGCTGAATAGTGGAAAGATTTAGCTTTGGATTCACTAATATACATAATCTATGTCTATATTTTAGCTTTAATAATAGCAATGTAGAGAATATCATACAGGGTAGTATTTATAATGTGAAGGCATTGTGAAGCAGTTTATGATAATCAGATCTCATATTCATCCAAAACTGGCCAGAAGTCCTTGAATGCCAATTTCAGTGAGGTATTATTTGGTAACTTTGTAGAGTTAGAATTGCCTTATTCAGAAGAAAATAACACAGAATGGAAGAAAGTTTATGCAAATCTTTTATCTGGTAAGAGACTTGTATCTAGAATATGTAAAAAATTCTTACAACTCTAGTAAAAAGACAACTAAATTTAAAAATGGGCCAATGATCTGAATAAGCATTTCTCCAAAAATGATGTACAAATGGCATGAAAAGATGCTCAACATTATTAGCCGTCAGGTTATGCAACTCAAAACTGTAATGAATTACCACTTCATACCTACTAGGATGGCTGTCTTAAAAAAGATGTAATTTTAAAGAGTGAGGGTAGGGAGAGATTGGATCCCTCATGCCCTACTGGTGGGATTGTAAAGTGGTGTGGCCACTTTGGAAGATAGCCTGGTAATTCCTCAAGAGGATAAAGCACAGTTACTGTATCATCTTATCAGTTCTATTCTTAAATGTATACCCAAAAGAATAAAAACATGTTCACACAAAAATTTTTCACATGAATGTTCATAGCAACATTATTCATGTTAGCCAAATTGGAAAACAACCCAAATGACCATCAACTGAAAAATGGATAAATAAAATGTATAATATATCCATGCAGTAGAATAATGTAAAAAGAAATTAAGTACTGATACATTCTGTAACACAGGTTACCATTGGAAACGTTGTGCTAAGTGACAACAACCAAGCCCAAACGATTACATGTATGATTCCATTTATATGAAATATTCAGAATAGGCAAATCCATAGAGACAAAAAATAGATTAGTGGTTGCCTAGGCTTAGTCAGGGGAAGTTTTGAGAGCAAATGAGGAGGGATTACTAATGGGTTTCTTTTTGGGGGGTGATGAAATTGTTGTAAAATTGATCATGGTTATGGTCATGTAACTGAATATACTAAAAAAATTAGTGTACTCTTGGAGTGAACTGTATGATGTGTGAATTACATCTCAGTGAAGCTGTTATGTAAAAAAAACATTTGAATTGTTTTTGAAATCTGTTAAATGGGTAATTTGAATTGGGACTAGAAATAGCTAAATGTACATAGCAGGTTGCTGTGTTAAAGATGAGATCCACCCAGTACACTTGATAAGGTACTGAGTGCTCCGGTACAGATTCTTATGAGGTCATCTGCCTGTTGTATTGCAGCCTACTTGTCTTTCTTTTATTTATATAGCAAACATACAAACCACAAACTGGACACCAAATTATATGGTAGAACTCAGTTGTTGTTCAGTCGCTCAATTGTGTCCAACTCTTTGCAACCCCATGGACTACAGCGTGCCAGGCTTCCCTGTCCATCATCAACTCTTGGAGTTTACTCAAACTCATGTCCATTGAGTCAGTGGTGCCATCCAACCATCTCATCCTGTCACCCCTTCTCCTTCCGCCCTCAATCTTTTCCAACAACAGGGTCTTTTCCAGTGAGTTGGCTTTTTGCATCAGGTGGCCAAAGTATTGGAACTTTAGCTTCAGCATCAGTCCTTCCAGTGAATATTCAGAGTTGATTTTCTTTAGGATTGACTGGTTTGATTTTGCTGTTCAAGGGACTCTCAAGAGTCTTCTCCAGCACCACAGTTCAAAAGCATCAATTCTTTTTTATTGTCTAGCTCTCACATTCATACATGACTACTGGAAAACCTCAGAACTCAGTTATAATATGGATACTGATTTGTTCCAGAAAATGCATGGGTGTTAATTTTTTAAAAATTATCATTGAAATGAAAACACTAAAATGAAATGTCACAGATAACCATGAACCCTTGAGAAATGGTGATCTAGAGGTGGCTCTTAAGCTATAAGAGAGGTGGTAGCTCCCTTCTGTAAATTATTTTAACAGATTTGTAAAATTGTCTAAAATCTAGTATATCTGAATTTTTTCCCCTTGTTTGGTACACATATTCATATGCTTAATTTAAAAAAAATTTTTCATTAATAAGGATATCAGAAATGAAGCCAGTACCATTAGTTTCTAAGAAAACTAACAGATATAAAGGACAGTAAATAGTTGTCTAATTTCTTAGAGATTTTACAATCCTGGAATCTTAAAGTTGGAGGAACCCTAAGGATAACCTAAACAAACACTTGATAATTTCTTGGCTTCTTGAAATGAGCTGAAATTGGGGAAAAGGAATTCTTAAATCCTGAAGATTTAAGACCAGACCTAGAGGGATTTAATTATTATTTTTGCCAACTTGCTCTGGGTGGGAATGCCGGCTCTGTAGCTTAGTAATTTGGACAAATAATTGTTCTAAACCTTGGTTCCTTCTTCTGTGAAAAGAGGGATTGGCAAACTATATTGAGCAGTTATAGTGTTCAAGTGAGAAAAATGTGTAAAAGGAAAAGTTGGATTTATGACACTTAATTTTATGTGGTAAACTTAAAGCAAGACTTTTCATTTACATTTTATAAGTTTTTTTTGTGATGAAAATGAGGATTTCTGGAAGCCAACAATGGGGAGAGGATTGAACCAATAGGGCAATAAATATTTATTCACCTACTTCTAAATGCCTTTTTTTGTAGAGTAAGTCTTTCTTGTTCTGACTTTCCATTCTACCTTGGTATGTGTTGAAAACTCCCATCCTTGATATATTTTATACTGTGTGCTTACTTTGTATATTATAGTGCTCGCAATTTTAGCAAAAATTGTACAAAATAAAACAGACTTACTTGCCAAAATCCTGAAAGAAAAGTTAAGCTTTAAGAAAGTAAGAATTTAATGGCTGCTCTCCAAAAGTCTACAAGCAATAAATGCTGGAGAGGGTGTGGAGAAAAGGGAGCCCTCTTACACTGTTGGTGGGAATGCAAACTAGTACAGCCACTATGGAGAACAGTGTGGAGATTCCTTAAAAAACTGGAAATAGAACTGCCATGTGACCCAGCAATCCCACTCCTGGGCATACACACCGAGGAAACCAGATCTGAAAGAGACACGTGCACCCCAATGTTCATCGCAGCACTGTTTATAATAGCCAGGACATGGAAGCAACCTAGATGCCCATCAGCAGACGAATGGATAAGGAAGCTATGGTACATATACACAATGGAATATTACTCAGCCATTAAAAAAGAATACATTTGAATCAGTTCTAATGAGATGGATGAAACTGGAGCCTATTATACAGAGTGAAGTAAGCCAGAAAGATAAACACCAATACAGTATACTAACACATATATATGGAATTTAAAAAGATGGTAACGATAACCCTATATGCAGGACAGAAAAAGAGACACAGATGTACAGAACAGACTTTTGGACTCCGTGGGAGTCCACGGAGGTGGGATGATCTGAGAGAACAGCATTGAAACATGTATATTATCAAGTGTGAAACAGATCACCAGCCCAGGTTGGATGCATGAGACGGGTGCTCAGGGCTGGTGCACTGGAAAGACCCAGAGGGATGGGATAGGGAGGGAGATGGGAGGGGGGATTGGGATGGGGAACACATGTAACTCCATGGCTGATTCATGTCAGTGTATGGCAAAAACCACTACAATATTGTAAAGTAATTAGCCTCCAACTAATAAAAATAAATGAAAAAAAAATAAGAATTTAGAGGATGGGAGATAAGATGGCACAATAGAAGGACCTTGAGTTCGTGCCCTCTCATGAACACACCAAAATCACACCTCACTGCTGAACAATCATCAGTGAAAAAAACTGGAACCTACCAAAAAGATATTTTACATCCAAAGAGAAAGAAGCCGCCACAAGATGATAGGAGAGGCACACTCTTGATATAATCAAATCCCATATTCCCCAGGTCGGCAACCCATAAACTGGAGAATAATTATATTGCAAAAGTTCTCCCACAGGAGTAAGAGTTCTGAGCTCCAAGTTAGGCTACCCACCCTGGGGATCTGGTATCTGAAGGGGGAGGACCTGGAGCATTTGGGTCTAAATTTCTGGGGCTCCACAGGACTGAGGGAAATGGAGACTTCAATCTTGGAGGGTGCATATAAGGTCTCACATGCACCAGAACCTAGGGCAGAAGCAGTGACTTCTTAGGAACCTGGACCAGACCTACCTGTTGGTCTTGGAGGGTCTCTCTGGGAAGTGGGCAGTGACTGTGGCTGACCCTGAGGACGTCAACACTGTAGGCAGAGATATTGGGGCGTATTCATTTGTGTGAACTCTTGCTGTCAGCTGACTTCTTGCTTGGGTCATTACCACCAAGACCTGGCCCCACCCAACAGCCTATAGTTCTGGGATGCCTCAGGCCAAGCAACAGGGAAGGAACACAGCCTATCAGCAGATAGGCTGCGTAAAGACTTCCTGATCCCACAGCCACCATGCCCCTTGACTCAGCCCTGCCCACCAGATAAGACACCAAGAGCAAGAAAACTACAATCCTGCAGTCTGTGGAACTGAGTCTCCAAATACTTACCAGAAACTGCCCTGAGACCAGGTGGGCGCTGGCCCTTGGGTGACAAGAGGAGAGAGTACTGCTGGGACACAGAGGACATCCCCTGCAGAGGGCCACTTCTCTAAGGCTGAGAAACATAATTAACCTACCACATACACAAAAATTCAAATAGAAATTTAGACAAAATGAGATGGAAAAAATTATGTTGCAGACAAAGGAACAAGATAAAACCCCCAGACGTCAACTCAGTGAGTGGAGAAAGGAAGCAGTCTACCCAAGAAAGAGTTTAGAGTAATGACTGTAAAGATAATCCAAGACCTCAGGGAAAGAATGGATGCACAGAGAGAGAAGTTACAAAAAGTTTTTAACAGTTAGAAAATATGAAGACCAGCCAGACAGTTGTAGAATACAATAACTGAAATGAAAAATACACTAGAAGGAATCTGTTGCAGAATAAATGAGGCAGGATGGATCAGGGAGCTGGAAGAAAGAGTGGTGGAAATCACTGCTGCAGAACAGAAAAAAGGAATGAAAAAATGAGGACAGTTTTAAGAGACCTTTGGGGCAACATGTGACACATTAACATTCCCATTATAGGGATCCCAGAAGGAGAAGAGAGATGGGGCCTGAGAAAATATCTGAAGAGATAATAGCTGAAAACTTCCTAACAGGGGAAAGGAACCAGTCACCCAAGTCCAGAAAGTGCAAAGAGTCTCATACAGGATTAACCCAAGGAGGAACATGCCAAGACACATAGCAATCAAAATGACAAAAAGTAAAGATACACAAAATATTAAAAGCAACAAGGGCTAAGCAACAAATAACATACAAGGGAACTCCCACAATGTTATCAGCTGATTTTTCAGTAGAAACTCTGCTGGCCAGAAGGGAGTGGCATGATACACATTAAGTGATTAATCGGAAGAAACTGCAAACAAGAATCTTTCCTCTGCCCAGCAAGGTTCTTGTTCAGATTTGATGGAGAAATCAAACTTTATAGGCAAGCAAAAGCTAAAGTGATTCATCACCACCAAACCAGTTTACACCAAATGCTAAAGAAACTTCTCTAGGTGGAAAAGAAAGGGCCACAACTAGAAAAAAGAAAATTATGAAATACAAAAGCTCACTGGTAAAGGCAAACATCCAGTAATGGTAGGAAATCATCCACACACAAACTAGTAGGGAGGTTAAAAAAGTAATGAAATCATCTGTATCCACAATAAACAGTTAAGGGACACACAAAACAATTAGATGTAAAATATGATATCAGAACCAGTAATCAAGGGTGGGATGTTCTGAGAGAATAGCATTGAAACAAGTATACTATCAAGGGTGAAACAGATCACCAGCCCAGGTTGGATGCATGAGACAAGTGCTCAGGGCTGGTGCACTGGCAAGACCCAGAGGGATGGGATGGGGAGGGAAGCAGGAGGGGGGATCGGGATGGGGAACACATGTAAATCCATGGCTGATTCATGTCAATGTATGGCAAAAACCACTACAATATTGTAAAGTAATTAGCCTCCAACTAATAAAAACAAATGAAAAAAAACACAAAAAAACAGTAATCGTGAGAGGAGGAGAGTAAAAATGTAGAATATCTAAAATGCATTTGAAATTAAGATATCAGCAACTTAAAGCAATCGTGTGTGTGTGTTTATGTGTATATATATATAGAGAGAGAGAGAGAGAGAGACTGCTATACTAAAACCTTATGGTAGAGACTTTCTTGGTGGTCAGGTGGTTGAGAATCTGCCTTCCAAAGCAGAGGATGCAGGTTTGATCACTGGTCCAAGAACTAAGATCCCACAAGCCGTGACAGAGCAAAGCCACGTGCTACAACTAGAGAAGACTGCACTGCAGCGAAGAGCTTGCTCACTGCAGCAAAGACCCAGCACAGCCAAAAAGCAAAATGAAACGAAAACAAAATAAGAACAAACCTCGCGGTAATCTCACACCAAAAACCTATAATAAATACACACAAAAAACGAAAAAGAAATCCAAACACAACACTGAAGATAGTCATGAAGAAAGTAAGAATTTAAATTAAGTGGGGGAAACAGCTTCATGAGGGTCCCAAGAGTTCTGTTTTTTTGGGAAACACTGTTCAAATTTTGACCATATAACTATCTTTTATACAAAATTGAGAAATTAAGAAAAATGTTACACCAGCCTACCACCACCCACCCAGTACAGTGACTAGCATGGCTGTGTGAATTTCCTTTTACTTTTTCCTGTGCATGTCATAAGTGGTTTTAATGACAGTGAATGTATCATTTTGTATTTTGTTTTTGTAATTTAGTATCATTAACATTTTTGTTGTTGCTTTGTTTTCGTAACTATTTTTAAGTGACAGTGTCATACCATAATCAGCCATTACTTGAATATATATGTGTATTTATATGTTGCATATAGTTATTTATTATCACAGTTATTTATTATTGCAGATGATAAGGTGAAATTCTTTGGGCATATAGCTTTTTTCCATACTGAAAACCTCTGCTTATTTTTTATTTATTTATTTATTTAAAAATTTACTTTATTGAAGTGTAGTTGGTTTACAGAGTTGTGCTTCTGTTGTACAGTGTGATGACTCGTATACACACGTGTTCATATTCTTTCCCACTGTGGTTTATTACAGGATATTGAATATAGTTCTGTGTTATACAGTAGGACCTTGTTGTTATCCATTCTATGTATAATTGTTTGCATCTGCTAATCCCGATCCATTTCTCCCCTACCTACTTCCCCCGTGGCGACCACTAGTCTGTTCTCTATGTTCTTAGAATAGATTCTTAGTAGAAATTCTACATCAAAGTATGACTTTTTATGGGTTTTGATACATGTTGGGCTTGTTCTATTTTAAAACAAGTGTTTGGGGCTGAATTCTTTACTTGCTATTGTGATTTGGGGGTATATAAAGAAGTTTTGTTTTTCTAGCTACATTTTCCTGCTGCTCTGAAACCTCTTTTTCCCTTTTCAGGCGACACTGATTGCCCACCCAGCGCAGCATCTGACTGGAAAAGCATAGCCCTTCCTAGAGGAGTATGAGCACCACAGGAAGGTGTCATTGACTCTGTATTAAATTTTAACCTGTCCCCTGAACAGCTACAGAATTTGGAAGCTGAATCAATGTTATCAGATGAGTTAGAATCCAAACCAGAGGTGAGCCCAAACAACTGGTTTCTTTTTCTTTTGGTGGGCTGTGTTAGTTTGTTCTTGGTTCAAGAGTCAGCAAACTTTTTCTGTAATGGGCCAGGTAGTAAATATTTTAAGTTTTGTAGGTTGTGTTTTGGTTGTAAATACTAGTTTGTTATTTTTCTATTACTAATTACTTTCTCAAAAATTTAAAACTTCAGTTCTTACCTTTTATGACTTTTTATATTTTTTAGTTTTGGGGCTTCCCTTGTGGTTCAGCTGGTAAAGAATCCGCCTGCAATGCGGGAGACCTGGGTTTGATCCCTGGGTTGGGAAGATCCCCTGGGGAAGGGAAAGGCTACCCACTCCAGTATTCTGGCGTGGAGAATTCCATAGACTGTATAGTCCATGGGGTCGCGAAGAGTTGGACATGGCTGGGAGACTTTCACTTTCATATTTGTTATTTAAATAAGTATAAATTATTATACATTTAGATAATATAATGACAAATTTTTTTATATGGCATACATATGTATACATATGTATATCTTTACTACCACAAACCATGTTAATTAATTTTGTATATATTAATATAATTATATTGGTTATATAATTGTATATATTAATAAGTTTTCTTTTTAAATGTGATTAAGGGATTTAAACGTAATTTTTATTCATTTTTCTCATTCTAATTTTCTAACATTTGTGTTGTTTAGTGGAAAGAGCTAAATTTGGAATCATGTTACCTAAGTATGAAGACTGACACTTCTCCTAACTAGTGATGTGACCTTGGACTAGTGATTTAGTGTCTTCATCTTGATTTCTTGCCTTTAAAATCATGTTCAATTTTACTGAGTTCAGTGAGGATTAAAAGAGCCAATACACAGAAAAGTGCTTTATAATGTATATTATAATCATACACATTGTTGCAGTTGAATTTGTAATAGCCACCATTTATAACTATAATTATTTTTATCATTTCTCTGTTTTGTGGAAGGTTATTGCCTTCCATATCATTCAATTTTTGTCTAGAATAGAACACTTAATAAAAATAGCATAATATTTTGTAGTTAATCTGGTTTTTCTATGAATAAGGCAGATAGTAGTGAGCAATCAAGACCTAATTATCAGTACATAGTCTCCTTTTGGTAAATTCAGAAGTTTAGATATATTTCTGACAACCTGTATTATTTGTTGTCTCCACATCCACCTCTTCCCCTCCAGCTCCTGGTACAGTTTGTTCAGAATACATCCATCCCTCTGGGACAGGGGTTAGTAGAATCAGAAGCTAAAGACATAACTTGCTTGTCCCTGCTTCCAGTGACTGAAGCCTCAGAATGCAGTCGGCTAATGTTACCAGGTAAAAATTAGTATCCTCAAAGATAAGATTAACAAGATTTAAGAACTTAGCCTCCTCTGTGGTACTAGTAGAATGGGATAACTGACTTTATAACTGACTGGTAGAAACTGTAAAAATTATAGGAGTCATGGCGAAAGGCAACCATGGGAATCATAAGTGCATTGATTGTTTTTTTGTTTAATTTTTTGGCTATGCAGTGCAGCCTGTGGTATCTTAGTTCCCCAACCAGGAATTGAACCTGGTTCCTCAGCATTGAGAGCGTGGTGTCCTAACCACTGGACTGTCAATTCCCTGCACTGGTAGTTTAAGTCATAAGAATGGATATGAACACCCATAGAGTGAGAATGAGATGAAAAGGAGGCCAAGGCAGAACTGCATGGAACTCAAGGTACCTATTCAAGGTACAGGGTGAGGCAGGAGAGCCTGTGAAGGAGGGAATAAAGAGAGGCTAGAGCAATAGGAGAATACTGGTATGAAGTACAGGCATGGAACCCAAGGGAATGGTCAAGTTGACAAATGCTTCTAAGAGGCTAGTGATATAGGGACCATCCTAATGAGATAGACTTCCCTCGTAGCTCAGTCAGTAAAGAATCTGCCTGTAGTGCAGAAGATCCGGGTTCAATTCCTGGGTCAGGAAGATCCCCTGGAGAAGGAAATGGCAACCCACTCCAATATTCTTCCCTGGAGAATTCCATGGACAGAGGAGCCTGGCAGGCTACAGTCCATGAGTCACAAGAGTCGGACAGGATTAGTGACTAAACCACCACCAGTGCCATAGGATCGGTGAAATCATTATTGCCCTAGGCAGGACATGTTCCTTGGAGAGGGAATGGAAAGCCAGGCTGTAGCAGGTTGAGATATCACTGCAAGGATGAATTTAGTTGAGGAAGTATACTTTCTAAAGGTTGTCTTGCTATGGGAAGGAAAAAGAGAAGGATGTAGAGTAGATTAAAGAGTTAATTTTTTTTAAGATTTGAAATATTAGAGGGTGGTTTTATGTTAAGGGGAAAGAGTCCATTAGAGAAGCTGTGAACAGAAAGAGTGGGTAATTGGTAAGGAGGCTCCAGGAGAGGTAGGAAGAAGTAGTAGAATTCTGAGCATGGGTAGTGAGATTAGCTTTGTATGAGAAGGAGATCCCATCGCTTGACTACCAGCAAGGAAAGTATTATTTTTGGATGCAATGAATTCTTTATTTTCTGGAAATTGAAATATTTGGAATATTAATGTTAAATCAGGGGAGGGTCATCTGTTGTGACAACCTATTTGTTATAAAATCTTTTGGTTACTATCCTCTAGTAGTGTTCTTTTCTCTTTGATTTTTTTTTTTCTCTCTCTGATTTTTGAAATGACTTAAGGGCAGATGTATTCAACCAGTGTTGATTTAAGGTGTCTCTATCTAGTTCCTATCTTTCCCACAATCTTCTGTCTCTCAACTCCCATTTTTCTACTGGTATGTTGGTAGTCTTTCCAAATCCTTGTGGATTTTCAATATGTGAAAATTTCCTTGTGCTAATAAGTGTTGATCTTCATTAGGCTTTTTCACCTAAATTTCCTCTCCTAATTTTAATTTATTGGATAAATATTTTTTAACCATAATGAAGTGAAAATAGAAACAAGAGCATCCATATTCTTTTCTACATTACCTTCTTTTAGTTTTAACTTTGGTTTAAAATATTTTAGACAACCAGATACAGATAATAGTAAAGGAAAACCCAAGTACTCACCTCCCAGCTCATGAAACATACTATTAGAAACACAAACATATCTGTACATACCTCGCTAACCTCATTCCACTCCCTCCTAAATATGTGTGGATATATATAGCCTACTTAGTTTTAGTTGGGATATGTGCTGGACACAGAAAAGCACAAAACTATATGAATATACATTTTGAAGAGTTATTAAGGAGATACCCACCACCTAGTCAAGAAGGAGAACATTGCCAGCTTCCAGGCCTTCCATGGGTTTCTCCTTGATAAAGAAAACCTCTGTTCTTCCATATGTCACCACTGTGTTCAATTTTTTAACAATTAATTCTTTGTTTTCTAAGTCCTGGAGAAGGGAAAGGCTACCTACTCCAGTATTCTGGCCTAGAGAATCCCATGGACTGTATAGCACGTTGGGTCTCAAAGAGTCGGACACGACTGAGCGATTTTCACTTCACTTAACTTTCTAAGTTTAATCCCCCAAGTCTCATTCCAGAAAATAAAGAATTCATTGCATCCAAAAATAATGCTTTCCTTGCTAATAGTCAAATGGACTTTAAATGAGTGGAATCATATGAATGTATCTTGTTGTACCTTTCTTCTTTTACTCTATATTTGTGAGATTCATCCTTGTCAACCTATTCAACTGCATAGCTGCGGTTTGTTTGGTTTCATTGCTGTATACTGTTCTATGAGTGTACCACAACTTCTTGATCCATGCCACTATTGATGAATATGTAGTTATTTTCCAGCATCATATTATGACAAACAGTGCTGCTATGAACTGTATTTAAGAACAGGCTTTTGTGTGTGTGTGTGGTTAAAATATATATAGAATAAAACTTACCATTTAACCAATTCGGTGGGATTAAGTTCATTTACTTTGCTGTGCAACTTCATTAGGCTTTAGAACTGCAGTGCTGTGCCTAGGCTTCTACTTTATTCCTATAATCTTACTGGTTATCTCCTTCAAAAAAGAGAAAAATGAACCTGCATTCTATGAAGATGAATGAAACCCCTGAAAACATTGGATGCTTTAGCACGGAAGTGTAATTCCTCATTATTTTGCAATTAGAATCTTTGGAAATTCATCCCCTCCCGTAGAATAAAGCTTTAGAAACAAATCTTCTGAATTATTTCTGCATCTGGTATAAACCCAGAACCCTAATGAAACATGTTGATGATTCTGTACAGTTTCAATTTTGTTGCAGGCTGTGATTTTTCCCTTAATGACTGACCAGATCTCTCAAATACATGTTATAAAAATTAGAGCGGCATCTTTTCCCAAGTAAAACAGTTGAAAATTTAAATCCTGTTCTTGAGTTACTATTTACTTAGCCTCAAAAGGACAAAGGTCTATAATGTCCAAATGTGGATGGTTTGTTATTAGTTACTGCCAACTGCCAGAGGAGTCTGCCCCTTACATTTTGATTGATGTCCTTTAGAGCTTTAGCTGCCTTTCACACTCTGTTCTTTTCTGAGGCAGATTTTATATTCATAAAATGAAAATGCTATTTGCTCCTGTTAGGGTGTTAGTTGCTAAGTGATGTTACAAGGGTGTTAGGTACTGTGTATCAAAATGGTGAACTCCTTGGAGATAGCTACTACATAAAGCTGTGGTATTTTCCCTTTACTAGATGATACTCCAAATCATACGAACTCCTCCAAGGAGGTTCCTTCCTCGGCTGTGTTGAGAAGCCTTCAGGTGAATGTGGGTCCAGACGGAGAAGAGACGAGGGCTCAGACTGTACAGAAGTCTCCAGAGTTTTTGTCCACTCCAGAGTCCCCTAGCTTGTTGCAAGATCTACAGCCAAGTGATAGCACTTCTTTTATTCTTCTTAACCTAACAAGAGCAGGTATTCTTTATTTTTTTCTGACCTCTACTCATTCTTAAGAAAAAAACTTGGAGGCGGGGCAGGAGGGTGAGGAGGAATAATTAACTTAGTCATACTAGAAATGGAAAGAAGCTATTATTTTATTATTTTGGAGAATTAGTGTAGTTTGGTGATCAGTTGAACATATAGAGGAAAAAGGCAGACTCTAAGATGACTTAACATTTTCTTGTTTGGTGGAGTTAAGTGGTATGTTCAGCTAGATGGTGCACACAGGAAGAACAGGACGGGGGAGAACAATTTGTGCCTGTTGATGTTTAGATTTCACAGGAACACTTCGGAGAGTTAGAAACAGGAATCCAGAGTTCCAGAGAGGTATGGTGTGAAATAAATAGTTTTTAGTGCTTACCAGCATTTGGGAGCTGTATGAAACAATGAGCATGAATTCTTTGATTTAGGAGTAGTCTGCAGCATAAACAGAAATGAGGGCACATCTGGGACCCTGAAAAAAATTTTAAGGGGGTGATAGAAGAATGGGACGGAGCCAATAGAGAGGGATCAAGAAAACTGAATGAGAATGATGTGGGGAAAGCCACATTTAGTATCTTTTCTTCTGTGAATCATACCAAATACTACAAATTGGGCCAGTGAGATGAGGACTGGAAAGTGTATGTCTGGTAAACTTAGCAAGAGCAGTTGTTAGTGA
Organism: Dama dama; assembly: GCF_033118175.1. Taxonomy (NCBI): domain Eukaryota; kingdom Metazoa; phylum Chordata; class Mammalia; order Artiodactyla; family Cervidae; genus Dama; species Dama dama. Next base: position 18,512,018 of record NC_083692.1, on the reverse strand, counting down.
GGCAGGGGAGATGGAGCCTAGAGTTAAAAGAGGTGGGGAGTGGACAGCAGGTGAGAAAGTAGATGCACAAGTTAGAAGTTAAGAAACTTCAAGAAACATGACTTTAAAGGAATAGGTGAGAAGGTGATATTTAGAGTCATACTTGAGATTTTCTATAAAAAAGAAAAATGTGGGAGAGGCTTGAGCTTAGACAGATTGAAAGGCTGAAAGGGAAGCTGTAAGGTGGCCACTAAGGAGGAATGGGTTGAAGGTGGTGAGGCGATAACTAAAAGATAGGATTGGATCCTAGAGGTAAGGGTTAGCCGGGTTGCTAGGAAACACACTTTGCCTCTGAAACAGGAGGAGGTAAGATAAAGACTAGTCTCTCAGCTGGGAGTAGAGAGATGATGACCTAATCTTGCATGAGAACAGAAGCTTGAGGTGAGACGTGAAAGTCTGGAATAGCTGATTCAGGACATGGAGAGTTTCTGAGCCAGGGTCAGTCAAAGGGATTACTTGATGGATAACTTGCACATATCCTCTTGTTTCTTCCAGGTCTGGGCTCTTCAGCCGAACACTTGGTATTTGTACAAGATGAAGCAGAGGATTCAGGGAATGATTTCCTCTCCAGTGAGAGCACAGACAGTAGCATTCCCTGGTTTCTCCGGGTTCAGGAGTTGGCCCATGACAGTTTGATTGCTGCTACTCGGGCACAGCTGGCAAAAAATGCAAAAACCAGCAGCAATGGTGAGACCCCTGTGTTATTTTCCTTTGCAGTATTCTATGCAGAGATTTTGGTAAGACAATGGCTATCTTTTGAGTTGCATATAATCCAGATTACTTTATTGGTGAGAGCAGAAGGCTAGAAATGTGTAAATTGCATATCTTACTTTCTATAAAATAACTCAGCCATGCCAGATTCATGTGCAGAATCAGCTAACAATTGTCAGCTTTAAATAATATACCGAACCCTTTTTAAAAGAAAAAATTTTTTCACAGATCTTGGTGTTATCTTCAGTTGATTTTGTACTGTACGTTCTTTATATTTAGAGATTTTACACCATTATGAAATCAAATGGTTTTATCAATAGAAATAAAACCACAAAACAGATAAAAATGAAATTAATATTAAATCAGTGTGGCAGATGGCAATGTTTCACTGAAACTAGATTGCTGCTCATGGAGGTTTAGCAATTATCAGCTACCATAGTGCTGCTTTTGAGGGGCAGGCAGAGCAAGAAGGGTAGAACCAGTTCATCAGAAAACCTCTGAATATCCAAATAGGGTATAGTGTGATTTTTCTTGGGTTCAGCATGCCTGTACTATTTACTCTGGGCCACTTTTTCTCTAGTAATTTACAAAGTGTGGTCGCTAGGTCATCTGCATCACCAGTAATTTAGAAATGCACATTATCAGGTCTCATCTTACTGAGTCAGAAACATTTTTAGTTTTTAGTAAGCCCTCATTATAGTTATGATGCATGTTAAAGCTTGAAGACCATGGCTCTATTCAAGCCCCTCCTAAACCACTGCAAAACCTTGGCCATAATATTTTTTGTATTAGATCTGCCACTGTATTTTCTCATTAACCTGTGACTATTAAGGTAATACAGCAAAAGATTGAGGTTAGGTACATACTGTCATTACCACAAACACGCGATCACTTTCATCTAAGTTGAAATAGAGAAATATCTTAGTTTTGTATGTGGTGCTGTATATCAGGAGTCCTCAAAGGACCAAATAACCACCTGTTTTATAAAGTTTTATAAATAAAGTTTTAATGGAACACAGACATGCCCATTAGTTACAGACTGTCTATGGCTGCTACTATGGCAAAGTTGAGTAGTTGTGACAGAGACCGTATGGCCTGAAAGCCCATAATATCTTCTGTGTGGCCCTTCACAAAAAAAGTTTACTGATTCCTGCTCTATACAGTACTACTATCACTGAAAATTTTATCCCAAATGCAGAGACCTTACCCACATAACTGTAGAGTCTTGAAGAGTTTTCAGTGTTCTTCAACATATACAATATAAGGTATATTGAATTTCTTTGTCTCTCTTGCTCTTTTTGGGGGGTAGTGTGCAAAACCAGGTCATAAGACAGTTCTGCAAACAGTGCTTTGTTTTCAAAAACAAAGTGGTTTAGAGAGCACTTCTTTGGGAAACTTTTTAAACTTAAATACAGGGCAACTCACTCTTTTCTGATTTTTTCCCCCTATTTTATGATTATATTGATGCAAAATTGAATGCACGAAGCCCTAACTGTCACTGGTTTAAATCTCTGGATTAGCATGGGTTTTTACAGACCTTTTGTTAGAAATTAATTAGCTGGAGTTCTGGAGTTACTGGGAAATTTTCTTTATGGTATATGCACTTGTGTGCTGTCTAAAATTTACCCATGTTTTGATTAAACAAACAAACTGTTTACAGTATTAAAAAAGAACAAGTTAATTCATATTAACTAGCACAAGTCATCTTAGGTTCTGCTCCAACCTGGGAGCAATTAGCATTTGGTGAAGTACAGCAAGGAGAATGTAAGGCAGGAAGAAAATAAGATTAATAGATGGGACAGATACTGCCTTTGATCAACTGTCAGTTTCCAGAGTATGGTAGGTATAACATGTTATCCTCCTCTTGGGTCTTGACAGGAGAAATTTGGAAATATGAATCTTATTCCTAAGGTATTTGTAATGGAAAGATAAACTCCATATTTTTATAATAGAATTAAGTGGTTGTGAATCTTATTTCTCTAATGATGTCCAAAATCAATGTGGATGGTGACAGCAGCCACAAAATTAAAAGATGCTTGCTCCTTGAAAGAAAAGTTATGACAAATCTAGACTGTATTAAAAAGCAGAGACGTCACTTTCCCAGTGGAGGTCCATAGAGTCGAGGCTGTGGTTTTTCCAGCAGTCATGCATGAACGTGAGAGTTGGATGATAAAGAAGACTGAGCGCTGAAGAACTGATGCTTTAGAACTATGATGCTGGAGAAGACTCTTGAGAGTCCCTTGGACAGTAAAGATATCAAACCAGTCAATCCTATAGGAAATCAACCTTGAATGTTCATTGGAAGGACTGGTGCTGAAGCTGAAGCTTCAGTATTTTGGCCACCTGAGGCAAAGAGCTGACTCTTTGAAAGAGACTCTGATGCTGGGAGAGATTGAGGGCAAGAGAAGGGGGCGACAGAGGATGAAATGGTTGGATGGCATCACTGACTCAGTGGACATGAGTTTGAGCAAACTCAGGGAGATAATGAAGGACAGGGAAGCCTGGCATGCTGTAGTTCATGGGGTCACAAAGAGTTGGACACAACTTAGCAACTGAACAATAACAACAAGTGGTTATGAATGTTTTTCTCTATTGATGTTCAACTATGTATTGAAGAAAATGAAAGAAAGGATGTACCACCTGCTAATTTGGAATTTATTTAAAGTTTTAGTTAAACTAATTTCATTTAAATTTAAGGAAGTCACTGCAGTGTATGTTCCTCTCCTCACCTCCTTTTGTTCTACTTAACAAAAAACTTGAGCAGATACTATCTCTCACTTTTAAAAATGTGATTAGAAATTTTAAAATGTGCTGAGTTTTTGCATTCTTAATTATTTCATAACTGAGGAGAGGTGGTACAGGTAATGAGAAGGTGATTCTTATTCTCTAGAGTGACAGAAACAGCCACAGTGACTTCAGAAGATAGAAATCTTAGGCTGATCGTCTACAAAAGAAATTACTACTGTAAGTCCATGATTAAGCCAGACTGACTGCTCCTTCTTAAAATACAAGTTTTGATTGCCTAGAGCATCAGGTGATCTTCTGTAGGACTCCACTTCTTGTGTTGCCATACCTGCTTCCTCACCAATGTGTAATGCAAAGTAGGTTGAATGCAGCTTTTTTTTTTTTTAATTAAACCATTTTGGATATTTCTTACATTTGTCAAAGAGGCCTCGTCTCGTGGCATTTGGTAGTTCTGTGGAGTAAGTAAGGGGATGGGGATGCAGAGCACAGTCACTTTCTGTTGTTAAGTGAATATACAAAGATCGCTGGGGAAGGTGAAGGTAGATATGTGATTAATGATCTCTAGCAGTGGTTTTATTGTTTGAGCCAAAGTATCTGAGCAGAATCCTTCCCTGGATTACAAATATGTGATTCTGTTACAGGAGAAAATGTCCACCTTGGTTCTGGTGATGGGCAACCCAAAGATTCTGGCCCCCTTCCTCAAATGGAGAAGAAGCTCAAGTGTACAGTTGAAGGCTGTGACCGGACATTTGTGTGGCCAGCTCACTTTAAGTACCACCTTAAAACTCATCGGTGAGCAAACCTGAAATTCCATATTTGGAACTCAGGAATGTTGATGTTTCTGAAGGAACTTGATAGAAATCCCCCCACTTGACAGATTAAAGGAAAACAGAAGCTCCAGCTCACTTGTGGTTAAGATGTCTTTAGTTCTTTAATAGAGACATTTGCATTGTCTTATTTACCTTGTTCTTGACAAATATTTAATAAGACATTTGTCACCTAAATGTCTTAGAGCAAGAGTGCTCAAAATCTCATCATAAAACATAATTTCTTGGAGAACTTAATAATACATAAGCTTAAACTCTACTCTGAACCTATGAGATCAGTGTTTTCAAGAAGTAGGGAATCTGTAGTTTTAACAAACTTAAAGTGATTCTCATACATCCAGATTTGGGATTTACTATCTGTTTTAAGAGTCAGTAGGAGCTTTGACTTGTTCTCTCTAGCAAAGAGCATTTTCAGGCTTTGTTGCTTATGGGATTTTTTTTCCCTCCAGAAACGACCGCTCCTTTATCTGCCCTGCAGCAGGTTGTGGGAAAAGCTTCTATGTACTACAGAGGCTGAAGGTGCACATGAGGACCCACAATGGGGAGAAGCCCTTTGTGTGCCCTGAGTCCAACTGTGGTAAGCAGTTCACGACAGCTGGAAACCTGAAGAACCACCTGCGCATCCATACAGGTGCGTGCAACCTCAGCACTCCTGCAGGCCATCTGCTGCTTGGCTCAGCGCTTGCTGGCTGTCCTTAGTAGATGAAGATTGGGGTTGTTGCTAGAACTCTGAAGATGAAATTTCTTTTTTTCAGATGCCTCAGGGTTTTCAGTTATTTCAATAGCATTTATCGTCACCTCTTCGTGAGAATGAACAGTTTGATTTCTGCCTCTAGTAGCCTTAAACAGAAAGAGGATATAAGGCCTTCTCTAATACAGTGATTTGATGAGATATGGACAAAAGTGAGTCTTTCTAGATATCCTTGAACATTACACAGTTTTAATTTTGGTCATTAACATTTATTGAGTTACACAAACCACACAGATCCTATTTTAGGCGCTAACTAGGGTAAGGTGAGGGGAAATAGAAAAGCTAAGATTAATCCCTGACTTTGAGTTAACTTTTTTGTTAAGAGCCTCACAGCCTGAGAAACAGAATGGAGAAGGGCCTTGTTTTGGGGGCAGATGGCATGTTAATATCAAAGGAGCAAAATAAAGATACCCTGACTTCTTAATCTAAAAGTTTAAGGGTGACTTTCCAAACCCCTTGACCAAGCTGTGCTCTCTTGCCAGAGCTTAATCATTGAACCTAAACTACTACTGTAGGATGTGTAGCTATTCTTCCCACTTACTTGCTATCTTCTCTTTCTCTTCCTTGTTTATTCTTGCCTTGCTAAAATGACAGCAGGTACAAATAAGTGGCATTTAGAAAGTGAAAGCCAAGGTGAAACCACATGTGTTCTGGGGATTTCCTCTAGATTGACATTACCACTGGGATATGTTTTACGAAAGAATAGCTCTGTTCTCAGCTCGTTCTTGAAAGGATAAATTATTCTTGCTCCAAGAAAGCAGTTTGAATAAAATCTTATCTGAATAGCTAAGGAAAGTAGAATTCATGATGCCTTATTAAATTCAGTAACCTCTTTATCCTTGTGCCTCTCATCTTTGTAGTATTTGATAAAACTGAACATCATTTATTCAGAGTGTGACCTCATTTTCTCTCTTCATTCTGACTCTTGCTAGCTCTCCCTTGTTAATCCAGTTGTGGACCAATCTCAGAAGTTTGAGTTTCTCCCATTTTACTCGATATGCTCTCTTTGCAATCTCAGGCTTCAATTTAATCATTTCTTCCTGGATGCCTCACAGATCTGAATCTCAATAATTAGCATAGTAATAAAAATTAGCATTTATTGAGGCAATTTAATATGTACCAAGCACATATACATTGTCTTATTTAATTTTCAAAGTTCCTTCATGCTTTAGATATTGTGTTTATTGATGGAAAAACAGAAGGATAGAGAGTTAAGGAACTTGTCCAACATTATGCTGCTCAGAAATGGTAGAGCTGGGATTTAAATTCTGCTATGACCCTAGAGCTCTTCCAAGTATTTTATTTTTAAGTGCTGACAGCTCATTTTATTTCAGATGTCAGAATTGACCTCAACTCTTTTTTAGTAGTAACGGTAGTAATTAAAGCTGCCAATTTTAGTGGTTTACCATGAAGACTGCTGTGTACCAGGCACTATGCTTAATATATTTAACTTGTATCATTTCATCGAATCCTCAAAGTAATATTTTGAGGTTGTATTATGTTAATTTTATACATTATACTGTATAATGCATTTTGTAATAATGATTACAAAAAATCATTCTCAGAGATTTTAACTATTTTCTCCATACTGATAAGTGGTTGTGGCAAGACTGGGACTCAGGATTAACTGGCTCATGCTCTTTAACCATTCTGCAGCAATGTCTCTTGAACCTCCAGTCTTTATCTCAGCAAAATTACCATCCTCTCAGTTTCTGAACAGGAAAGCCATCTCACCTAAGCCAGCTTGACGAAAAGATTCTTGCCACTAGATTCTGGTTAATCATTTTTAAAATCCTTTTTCTAAGGTTCTTGAGTTCATCTTGTTAAACATTTAAGCTTATTTATTAACTGGAATTTTCTTTTTTCCTGGCATTCTATCATATATATCAGTATATTTTTTATTCATTTGGCAACTTTTGGAGTGCATAGCATTCTGAGGTTAGGGTGAGTATACAGATATGCTTTCCAGAAAGTTACAGACCAGTGGGAAATCATAAGCCTTAAACTGTGTGGTACAGTCTGAAAGAACAGTGCAGTCTAGAGCTGTGCTCCTCCCTCCGTCAAGGCCCAGCTCCTATCTTGTCACCATGCCAGCCTTACTTGCAGCATTTCCGTGTTTTTCCTTTACTCTCTCACACTCGTAACAGTTCTGATACAAGATGTGTTTTCCTAAACCAAGCAGTTCTCTGCAACACCATCTGGGTGTCTACAACTGAACAACTGAATTCTGACACTGTCTGAAGATAGCGTCAGATCCCACATCCTCAGCCTCACAAGACTGCCACTTACTTCAGATGTCAGTTTCAACCTCAGTCTGACTTGGCTACCAGTTGGAGGTTCCCTTGACAACCCCCTCCCCCACTTTGGATTTGATTATTTGCTTTAACAGCTCACAGAAATCAGGGAAACATGTCACCACCTTATTAAGTAATAAAGGGTATGATAAAGGATACAGATGAGTAGCCAGATAAAGAGATGCATAAGGGTGAAGTCCAGAAGAGTCCCAAGCACAGGAGCTTCTGTCCCTGTGGAGTTGGGGTGTGCCACTTCCTTGGCACATAGACCTGTTCACGAGCCCAGAAGCTCTCTGAACCCTGTACTTTTGGGATTTTTATGGAGGTTTCATCACATAGGCGTGATTCATCATTAACGCATTTCCAGGCTGTCTCTCCTCTCTGAAAAGTGGGGGTGGAGCTGAAATTCCCAAGCTTCTAATCTGGTGACTAGCTCCCATCCAGGAGCCCACCAAGATTCATCTCATTAGAACAAAATACTTTCCTATCACCTAGGAAATTCCATGGGGTTAGGAATTCTGTGTCAGGAATCATGATCAAAGACCAAACACTAGAACAGCAGATTATCCTAGTGCTATTATCACTTAAAAAGTTATAAGGAGTTTAGGAGCTCTACGTTAGGAGCTGGGATCCCACACTAAATGTTAGAACAAAAAATTCTCCTAGCACCCCTGTGTACAAGCGTTTTAAGAGCTTTGTGTCAGGAGCCAGGAGCAAAGACCAATATATATTTACTTATTTCACACTTGTCATTTTCTGAACTTGCTCTGAGCACTCTCATTTTCAAGGCTGTGTTCGTACTAGTTCTTGTGCCTGAAATTTCCTTTCATCCTTGTCACTTTTTAAGAGCAACTTAAATTCAGCTTTTTAAAAAAATTTTACCACAATAGGAATTTCTTCCCTTTATAAATACACGTAATCAGTTTTTTATAAAGGAATTTATATTAAAGTTATTTATGAATACATTTATTTCTCACTAGGTTGTGACCCTTGGGAAATATGGACTGCATCTCTGATTTTTTTCATTTTTTATTTTGAAATATTTATAGATTCATGAAGAGTCACAAAAAATGTACAAAGAATTCTATCTGTGCTTCACCCAGCTTCTGCCCAAAGTGACATGTAGCCATAGTACAGTATCAGGGCCAGAAAGTCAATAGTACCATCAGTCTTCAGTTTCACCATGTATCTTTCATTTTTTAAATAACAGTGCTGTAGAAAAGGAGAGATACAGAAAAGCACAAAGAAGAAAATAAACCATAATACCACTGTTGTGATATAACTACTGTTAACACATTGTAACAGATTTTTCTGTATATCTCTGTATATAGACAATTGTTTTTATAAGATGGTATTATGTAATACCTATTTTATAGGCTTCAAAAATATGTATTCGTAATCATAAAACTGAATCTTAAAGAATTGATGTAAGGTAAAAATTCTGAGAGCATACACACTGTTTTCTTGATTTTCTCAGAATGGATAGGATCACGTAAGAAGGTGGTTCAACGCAGCTGGGGCTCAGCCCATGAGGAGGGAGAAGGAGGTATTATGTTCAGAGGCAGCCACTCTAAAGAAAATGGGGGTGGCAGGGTGGAGCTGTGTACCAGATCACTGAGAGGTGATACCTGCTGGATGGTCTAGTTGAAATATATAGGGTGAATATAATATAATATATATATAACATTATAATTATATATAATATAATTATATATATATATAATATATAGTGTGAATTCAGTAAATCAGAGTAAGTGATTGAAAACAGAAGGTTGGTGGGAAAAGAGAGTAAAAGTCATATCATCAAAAGACTGAGTCTTTATCTCATTTTCTGTCTCTAGGAGAGAAGCCTTTCCTTTGTGAAGCCCAAGGATGTGGCCGTTCCTTTGCTGAGTATTCTAGTCTTCGAAAACATTTGGTGGTTCACTCAGGTACCATTCATAGATTTCAGGGAAGATGGAGAGCCAAAAGGGTAAAAGGTTAGGGTAAAAGGGTAGTAGTATAAAGAAAAATAGATGCCTTGCTTTCCTCCCTTTCTTGACAGAATCATAAATCAAGGCCCTTGATGCTTACATTCAAAGGGTCATATAATCAAGGGGAAAAGAACCTAATTATTATTTTCAGCTGAGCTATTGAACTGCTTTCTGATTGAGACCTTTCTCTGAGGAAATCAATAAATTTACTTGGCCAGTACACTGGGTGCTTCTACATTACATCAGATATGGTACATGGAGTTATTCAGAGACTTGCCAAGGCAGAAGTGGACTCAAAAAGTAGAGTGAGATTCTAGAATGGAATCAGGAACTTGTTCAAATGGCTAGCTGTGGAAAACGAAGGGAAGCCAGAAGGGGAGGAATGGAGAGAAGGAACTAGAAGTTATTTGTCATGAAGACAATGAAGTGGTTCAATGGGAGCAAGGGAGTTGGAGAGGTATAATCAGTCAGGGCTGTGAATTTCAGAGCTGAGATCCTAGGGGTAGAGCAGGGTTTTAATATTGACAAATTCTAAGCAGAGGTCGCAAACTAATAGTCAGTGGGTTAGGTGTGGACTTCCAGGTGTGTTTTGTTTGGCTTGTAAAGTGTTTTCATTTTATTGTTCTTTATTTTGTTATGTAAAATTTTGTCAAACTTACATAAAAATAGAGAAAAATACTTTCTTATGTAACAATAATGCCGTTACCATAATCTATCAAAATTAACAGTAACTCCTTGGTTTTATCTCAGACTCAGTCCATGTTTAATTTTTTTCCAGTTGTCTCAAAAACGTCTTTTAAAGTGGATTTGTTTAAATCAGGACCCAAAAAAGGTCCAGTTCTTGCACTTGGCTAGTAAGTCCTGAATGTAGATCTATCTATACTTTCTGATTTTCATGTTCTAGACTTACTGCACAACAGAGTCAGTCAGGTCCTATAGCTCATCTCATGCTCTGGATGTGTTGGTTTACCTTATTTTGTGTCATTTAACTTGTTCCCCTATATTTCCTAAAAGATTCAAAGGTTTTGGCAAGGATATGTTATGTGTGGTTGTATGTGTTTCATTTTGCATCACCTCAGGAGGCACACAGAGCTTGGTTGTCACAATTGATCAGTTGGTTCAGGTGGTCAACACCTTAATCCCCTCATTGTAAGTTCCCTTGCAACCTTGTGACTTAATGACTTCATCTTTGAATGATGCCTAAATTCATTACTTCGTTGGGGTTATAAAATGTTAATTTTTCTAATTTTGTTATTCACATTTGTTACCTAGAATTATTCTGTATAATAGATCTCTATTGACTAGGATTATTTGGTAATTTGCACATGAAAGATAGGATAAATATGTAATTCTTTTAACTGAGTTTTCAGAATAAGAAGTGGGTTCTTTGATTACTTCTAGTAGTGTTATTTTCACTGCTTTTTCTCTCTCTTTTGCTAGTATTATTTTGAATTCATGTGTTTCTATATGGTCACTATATTTCAGTCCATTATAGTTATTTTTAAAAATTAATTAATTTGGCTGCACTGCATCTTAGCATGCAAAGTGTTCGATCTTCACTGCAGTATGTGGGATCTTTAGTTGTTGTATGTGAACTCTTTGTTGCACTCTTTGTTGTGGCATGTGGAATCTAGTTCCCCGACCAGGGACTGAACCAGACCCCCTGCATTGGGAGCGCGAAATCTTAGCCACTGGACCACTGGGGAAGTCCCCATTATAGTTACTTTTTAACAACTTTTGGACCTATAATGCATATACCTTAAAATTCACCTATTGTAAATATACACATCAGTGGTTTTTTTAGACAGTATATAGGATTATACGGTTATCCTCACAATCCAGTTATAGAACACTTGTATCACACCAAAAGTTCCTTTGTGCCCCTTTGCTGTCAGTTCCTCCTCCCACCCCACATCCAAGCAATCATTGACCAGCTTTCTGCCTCTGTAGATTTTGTCTCTTCTGGAAATTTTCTGGTCATTTCACTTAGTTTTTGCCATCTACTACTTAGATGTAGGCCAAGAGTCTTTGACGCTGCCCTAGGTGTGGTTGTCAGGGTAAGTAAAATGGAGATTGAGGGTTTCAGACTTGAGGACATAGGGGATAGATTAGATTACTGTGTACAAGAACCACCAGTGTGAATGTTGAAGACTGAGAGTTGTGGCAGGAAATGAGACAAAGGTATATTATGAATCTAGGGTTGGAATCCTTGAGGATAGTGCATGTCCTTGAGGTTCATGGAAGACTGTATCTGAAAGGAGCAGGAAATGTTCTATGTCTCCCATGATCTTATACCAGAGAGGTTGTTTTGTGGAAGCAGCAGTCCAGTGGGTCTGGAGAGCCTCGGAGGCTGGGAGCAGTGAGTATGCTAAGCCCGCCTGGTGGCTTCCAGCCTTCCCCCAAGGACTGACGGCTGAGAGCCTGGGGAATGCGAGAAGGAGCAGCCTCTTCGTGTTTAGTTTGACATCTTCTGGGCTTCTCCATCTAGGGCTTGAGTCCATTCTCTTGCTGTCAGAAATGCACCCTGCCTTTTTGGTCTGTGTTTCAGGAGAGAAGCCACATCAGTGTCAAGTCTGTGGAAAGACCTTCTCCCAGAGTGGGAGCAGGAACGTGCACATGAGAAAGCACCACTTGCAGGCGGGAGCAGCTGGGAGTCAGGAGCAGGAGCCAGCTGGTAAGGAGAAGAAGACAGGGGGAGGGCTATACTTTGGGGGTTCAAGGAGGCAAATAACTGGCCTGTCTAATACGGAAACTTTCTGCTTCTGTTTTGGGTAGAGAGGCCGATCTCATTTGGTGGGCTAGTGGTTTCCAAATACAGCTGTACAGTAAAAGTTGTTTGCAGGTTTTTAAAACATACATTTTATATTGCTGTCCACCCCTCCCATCCAGCAACACCAAACAACCTGATAAATGAGATTCCTTGGGAGTAAAACCCCAGAGTCTATAGTTTTAAAAGTTCCTCTAGCGAATTTGGTGGTAACTGGTGCTGATGCATAGACCAGCACTTGTCTGTCACTGTGGTGAAGATTTCTGTATTACAGTAGTTTAAGCATTTTTTACTTATCAGTCATGACTCCCTTGTTTTTTTTTTTTAACCCTAACTTAAATTTGGTAATACATTTTATTGTTACTCCTCTCCATGTCTTTCCTTAATCATTTTATTCTGAATACTCCTTTTTAGGGATGCACCTATCCTATTTTGTATGTTAATTATCCAGATGCTGATCACAAGCAAGGGTATTTATCCATGAGGCTCATTTCTTCCCTTCTAGGTTTATTTTTGCTTCTCAAAAGTAAGTGAAATAGGAGGTGACATCCAAGATACAGGTTAACCTTTAGTTCTGAAAGAAAAGGCCAGCTTCCCCTGAAGGAAAAGGGGGACCAGGCACAGCCTTGAGCGCTGTATGTCTCTCACATCCTATTCTCTGTGCAGCTGAGCCACTAATGGGCAGTAGTTTGCTTGAAGAGGCTTCAGTAACCAGTAAAAACCTGGTGTCTATGAATTCTCAGCCCAGCCTTGGTGGAGAATCCTTGAACCTACCAAATACCAATTCTATCCTAGGAGTTGATGATGGTAAGACTTTCAACTCGCCTTTATTTGGGGAAACTAGCTGCAACTAGGGACTAAGGAATGGGGTTGTCTTCGAAATGGAGGTTTTAATTAATTTCATTTCTTGTGAGTAGAAATGGCATGATTGAATACCATTTGTGTTGTCTCTGAAGTGGATAAGTGAATCTTTAAAAAAAAATTTGTTCATTGAAAAGATAATGTAACAAAAGAATAAAAAGTTTTAAGAAGAAAATTATCCATAATCCTAGCATCCTAGCCCAACTATTTCTATCTTTCCTATTGCAGTTATGGAAGAACTTAACTTTTAAAACATTTAAACAGGACATAACCAGGTTTTACAGAGGAGAATTAAAGCAATTTCTCCATACCTTCAAAAGCCATATCTTCTGGAGAAAAGAAAGGGCTCTGTAGGAAACAGTTGCTCCTCTCTGGTATAGAAAGTTCACCCAAGTTACACAGGCCAGGCCCTCTTCTCTGAAAAACTTAACAGGTGAGGTCAGCATGCATTTATTCAGTGCCTACTTGTGTACCTGGCACCGTGGGAAAGATAAAAGTAGAAGACAGGGACCTTAAAATCTAGTTGAGAAGTCAAAACTTACATTTGGGAAATAACACTGAGTGAGCAGAAGGTAGTGTTTTAAGCAAACATTAAGTTACGTGGTATCCTGGAAGAGCAATGTAAACTAGAAAGCCCCTCTTAATTTATTTGAGAGCTAAGTGGTTTATGTGTAAGCTGTTTCCAGATCTTCATGGTGATTCTGCTGATAAACATTTAATAAGTCAGATCCTGTGTTTTCCTTACTCAAACCCCAGTCAGTTTTGGTTATAAAGGCCATATTTGTGTAACTTACATATGGAGCGTACAAGGCCCCAAGTGTGCTTCCACAATAAGCCTCTTCTGTTTCATAAATGATACTAGTGGATAACTGAAGCATGAGGCATAGAAATGGCATGGAGCTCCTTAGCCAGCCTTAAGGAAGAAGATCTGAAAGGAGGACGAGACAATGAGTAGGAACCTTGGAGCCAGGTTTAAGCACTTGACCAGCACTTACTGTGCTGTTTCCATTACTGGTGACTGCTTTGCAGGTTGGCTCTGGTTTCCTGATTCACATGCAGTTTAATCCAGTTAATAGTGCTGAAGCCATATTACTCAAAATTTGCGTATTGAGAAATGGTCAACTGTTACATCAAGATTTTTTACCTTTTCTTCCCATCCCCCTTTTGTAATACTTTCCAAATTCACTGATAATGATTATCAGGCAGGAATTAATTGGGAAGAAACACAGGAATGTGGGATTCAGTTTTTCAGGGAACAGTTTTGAGAGTTTTTAATGAGAGGCTTGATAATGAAGGTAGGGTGATCTTTGGATTCACTTTGCACTGAAACCTTTTTCTGCTGTTTCAGAGGTGCTTGCTGAAGGATCCCCACGTCCTCTGTCTTCAGTGCCTGATGTGACGCATCACCTGGTGACCATGCAGTCAGGGAGGCAGTCGTATGAGGTTTCTGTATTAACTGCTGTAAATCCGCAGGAGGTAAATCTGTCTCTTGCCCTTTGTTTCGGTGGCGAGTAAGGTGGGGAATGATTGGGAATCTACTTCAGAGGATCTGAAAAACATTCTTGTTTCCCTTTCCTGGAGACTTTGACTAGAATATCTTCTTTTAAGCTAACCTGAGTGTTAGGGTCTCCTGAATTGAGAGGTTGGTCATTCACATCTGGGGCTCTCAACTTTAGTTTCCTTGATACACATGTCCTAATTTATCATTCATTTTGCCAGGGTTGTTTGTCTGGGAGATAACCAGGCTGAACCAACTGAGCGTATGGGAATGTGTGCACTGGCTTGTCGAGTAAGAACTATTATCTAAATCAAAGAGGGCTTTCAGGTTGATTCTAAGCATCCCTTACTCTATTTGTTTGGTTCTGATCCAGAAAACAGAATGAAAACCAGTCGGGCTTCTAGAATCTTCGGATTGTCCTTTTACTGGCCTTGCGTTGTGGAGGTAGATGACTTCATCATGAGCTTATTTTATATGCACACGCTGTTCCCAAAGCTTGTATATCCTGGCTTTGGCATTAGAGTATCTTTTACTTTTCAATATAACCTTTAGACCACAGTCCATCATTACAGCGTTCAAATGACCCTTCCTCCTATTTGAGTAGTCTCAATTTTTCTGTAATATTTCTGAGGATACCCAAGTTCACAAGGCTCTGAGCATGCTGTTTTTGCCAGAACCCTTCCTTGTATTTATCATTGTGACCCATTGTCTCATTCTTGCTTATGTTATATTGAAAGCTTTTATTATTTGTTATCATTGGTTCTTTCCTAAGTCTCCTTCTCCTGGTGACTGCTTTGGAACATGTCTCATGTGGAGCCTTCCTCTGTTTTTCCCCTGCTTCATATATCTGTCTAAAATTTTTTATTATGGAAGTTTTCAAAGAGTATATATACTGAGGAAGAGATTAGTATAATGAACCCAGGTAGGTATCAACCCATCTTCAACAATTAACTATCTACTGTTCTTATCACTCCCCTCCTACTGTTTGCTGTTAATGTTTTTATTTATACTGGAGTATTTTAAATCAGATCACAGACATCTATCTCATCTGTAAATATTTCAGTATATACCTCTAACAGATAAATAGTTTTCATAATCATATCTGTATCATACCCAATAAAATTAACCACAATTTATTGATATCTTCTGATACTTAGCCTTTAAAATTTTTTCTCAGAAATATCTTTTTATGGTTGGTTGGTTTGATTAGGATTCAAACAAAGCCTATATATTGCATTTGGTTAATAATTTTTTTTTTATTTGTAATAGTCCACCCCTCTTTTTTTCCAGTGTAGCTATCTATTTAAGGAATTGGATTATTTGTCCTGTATAATTTCCCACATTTTTATTTTAGCTGATTGACTCCCTTTGTTGCTTGATACATTTCTCTATCCACAGATATCCTGGAAACTGGTAGTTACATTTAGGGGCTTGATTAGGTTCCTGTTTGTTTTTCCCTTGGCAAGAATATTTTGTTGGTGGTTCTCTTACTTCCTACTAGGTTTCATCAAGAGAGAGATGATATTCAGCTGTTCTCTTACAGATCTCAAGATTGACCAGTGGGTTATGTAAAAGCTTTGGCAACCATTACTTATCATGGCCTAGATCTGTTTTTTCATTAGGGCTTAAACAGTGATATCATGATTCTTTTTTTTCCTTCAGCTTTTATTAACTGTGATTCTTCTATAAAAGATATACTTTCATTAACTATTGGGTTGACTAGTTCAGGAAAATCATTTCCTTCTCTTTGTACTTAGTACAAGTTACCTGACATACCAATGCACAGCACTCAGTGTTTTCTTTCTTTTAATGTTTGAAACTTTGGAGCTTTTCTCTCCCATACTACTAAATACCTTTTTTAATTGAAGCACTCCATATTACCCCAAATAAATGCCAAATGTATGAAGACTTAATTCATTCAACAGATACTAATATATGTATCAGTAAATATTTCAGTATATACCTCTAACAGATAAAGTTATTCATAATTATATCTTTGTCATACCCACTAAAATTAATAACAATTTATTGATATCCTCTGTTACTTAGCACAAGGCACCCTGCTGGGTACTAGTTATACAGTAGTAAATACAATCTCTGCCTCAAAGAGCTTATAGTCAGAGTTAGGGCCTCTAACTTTTTATAACTCCATAGCTATATAAATGGTGCCCCTGCAGTTGTGCTGTGTAGAGAGTTTAGAATGGGAAGGGCAATGGGTCAATAACTGGCAGATTTTATTCAGGGTAGTAGTGCTAGTCTTGGGGGAAGTTAGGGAATAAATTTTAGAGCTTAAGTTGAGACCTAAGGGATGAATAGCAGTCATCTTGATGGAGATGTAGGAGGGATTTGGAAGAAATTTAACAGGTGTAAAGGTAAGCAGTATGCACAAAGGCAGAAGGTGCGAGGGAGCATGCCTGGCTATGGAACCACAAAGGGTTGAGTGTAATGGACTTGGAATGGAGAGAAAGGTGTGGAATGGAAAAATGAGAGCAGGAAAGACAAGCTGGTTCCTCTCTTGGAGGGTCTTACAGGACATGATTTTATCCTGGGGGCACTGGGGAGACACAGCATGTTTTTATTTTTATTTTTTTTTTTTGACAGATAGATGTTTTAATTCATATTATCATATAAAATAAAGTCATCATATTATGAACTTTTGGCTATATGAAACTTTTAGTATTTTATTCATTTTCATAGTTTTACAGTATTAGTAAAAATAATGGTCATTATAAATAAGTATAAAATGGAAGTTGATGAAAAAATAACCCCAAGTCTTCCTTGACTCCCACCCTCCCACCAAAAAACTAGCTAGTATATGGCAAATATCCTTTTCACGCATTATCTTTAGGCATATATTCACTTTGTAGTGGTGGATGGTTTAGTCGCTAAGTCGTGTCTGACTCTTTTTTGTGTGTGTGTGTGTCTGACTCTTGTGATCCCATGGACTGTAGCCTGCCAGGCTCCTCTATCCATGGGGTTTTCCAGGCAAGATTACTGGAGTGGGTTGCCATTTCCTTCTCCCACAACATGTTTTTAAATGGAGTATGACATGGTCAGTTTTGTGTAGGCATAAAGTCCAATAATAGTACATTTGTTCTCTTGAACATGGAATTGGCTTCAAAGTGTCCTTGTCTGGGTGATGCTCACTGACAGCCTCAGGCAGACACAATAACACAAACTACCTAAAAAAAAGAAAACAAAACTTGGCCTTCACCCCAGGAGAACACAAGGGCCTCTAATGGAAGCCTCAGATGCTTAATTGTGGATGCCACCAGAGGAACATGCCACTCTTAGATGAAGCTGAACATCCTGCACGGTCACGTTTTCCTCATGGATCCTTGTGTGTATACAAATATAACTTCTGTCTGCGCCTCACTTATTTTATTTTCCTTTACTCTACCACTGTTATTTTCCTGTCATCAAGGCATTTCCATTGCTCATTCCCTCCTTTTCCTTCTCAAGGTAGGTTTGTCACATTCTTCAGTACCTTTCATTTTTTTTCAAGCTATCAGCCCCCAAAGGCTCCAGGCTGCATCTTCTTCCTCATCCAGGGTCTAGCTACTAACTGACCATTCTACCAGTGAATGAGGACTATTGATTCCTTAGGGATTCTTTTCAGATGCCAGAGAAGAAGGCAGTAGCAAACCTTAAAACAACATGTAGCCATTCCAAGTTGTTTCTTAAAGATCACCATGCATTGTAGATCAGACCTGTAAGAATCTATTGATGGACTTCTAATTGGACTCCTGTAAATATGCTCTAAAAATAAAGATAACTTACCAAGAATATCAGAGAACAACCAAGCCAAGTATCAGAAATTATCATGGAAAATATATGAAGAACTACAAGGTAACTCTCACTCAGATGGTTCAGATTGGACAGTTTTGATTTTCCCTCAGTGTGGCCAGGTCTTTTGAGAACCAGAGGACTCACTGTGCAGGCCCAACAGAGACCCAAGGGCTTTTTGACCTCCTGTGGACTAAAGGTCATCCCAAATGGGGTTCTGTCGCCCCACTGAGTTTACATTCTTGAACTTAAGAACCAGTATAAGTGATTGCCAGCTAGCTTTCACTTTATCTTAGAATATTTTCCAGTTGAAAAAAGAAGGAAAACAAATTACCAATTCTTTAACATTTCTCAAAAGTGCCATTGCTAAGTTTGAGTGCAAACATGTGGCTCTTGGTCTAGATTAAATACATACCATTCCTAATCTCTACCACACAGCATCAAATCAGATCTGTAGTTTCTTTCTCTTAAGTTTTATGCTTTTCTTTAAATTTCTTTAACTTCTATACCATTAAATCCTACTATGTAAATTACCTTCATCTAAATTGAGATCACCAAATATATCTCCAGCTCAAAATTTATTTGACTAGATTTTAAAACATGCTCAGTGTTTATCCTGTTTTCATTCCCATCTCATTTTGTTTTCATAATAAAATAGAACCCAGTTTCATCCATTATTATGCAGAACCACCTTAGAGTAGCAACCCTGGGTGTAGAGTGGAATGTCCACCCTATTGGAGACGCTCAGGCTTGTCTTACTCATCACAGGAAGGGTATTTTAAGGCCAGGAAATCTCTGATTTTTCATGACTGGGTTGTAGCTTTCATGTAGAACCCCATTCCTTTTACTTCTACTTGAACCTGCAGCCTTTGGTTAACTGACTTTGGTTTAACAGTACCTTGGTTAACTGATTGATATAAGATTTTTGGTTCCACCAGTTCTGATTTGCCTGACTAGTGAGTGTGATTACACAAATAATAATTTGGCTTATAGAATATTATTATTATTATTATTATCAGGATATCTTACTGCCATAGTGGAAATGACAGCATCAAGTGGTCAAAGTGCTGTCCCAAGGTCAGTATATAAATGAGATCTATCAGTCTCTGCATGTCTCTTGCTTTGGAACTAGCTATCCCTGACTTACCCTTGTTATGTATTCCCCACCCCCAGTTGTAAACCTTTCACTTAGTATGAGTTATTTTTCCTATTATTCACTGGTAACTATTCCAGATTTGTTTTTAATCTCTTACAGTTACTAAACCAAGGAGATTTAACTGAAAGACGGACATGAGCCATGGGTGCTGACTCCTGGAAGAGCAGCTTTGTCTGATCCCAGAGTGCATTCGGTGGGAACAGGATGCTTATGGCTCACAAGTTGCCAGAACCAAAACAAAAAAGGACCCCACTTTTGCCTCTGTTCATCTTTCCTGGCCTAGAAGATGAATGTAGGAGAGCTTCTCTTCAGTTACCATCTGGTGCAGACAAGGAAGAAAGCAGTGCATATGGGCTGGGTAACTGGACCTACCTCTCTTCCCACTGCAGTTTTGGGATAGACTTCTTCCAAAAGTGAGTTTGATTACATGTTGGCTGCAGTTTCTCCGTAAGACTATTGAGGGGAGGTTTTCCTTTGAAGAATTTTCATCCCAGACTGAGCTGTCTTTTCACTTGGGTGAACTAAATCCTGCCACCAACCATAAAACTTCACCAAGAAGTTCAACTTTCAAGATGCCTTGTTGCTTCAGAGAAGGGTGTGATGTCAGTCCTGTTGTGACATTCTCCCTTTAGCAACCTGAGTAAGAGACTCTCCGCCACTGGGCTGCAAAAAAATAAATTACTTGAATCCCTGCTTGGCCCAAGCTGAGGTACTATCTTGTCCTAATCACCTCTACTTGGCCACTTTGCTTTCTTTGTTTATGGAACATACAGTAGCATGTTAAGAGGTTTTTTTTTTTCTTTTTTAAGTTAAAAATCATATGATTCAGAGCTTCAATTGTTTTTCCTTTAAATAAAACAGCTGGTCAGTTCTTTGGCTCCTTGTTTTAAACAAATTTGTTTTCTTAGAGAGTAGATTAAGAAAATAATTCAGCCTTTCCCTTTAAGATGGGGCACTGATTTACCCCTAGGAGTCCATGCAGGTAAAACTGAGCTCAGAAGTCTCGGGGCGCCTCACACGAGCATCTTCATCCCCAACCAACAAACCCAGATGGTGGTTAGTAGAGTGTCACTCTCGTCATCACCAAAAGGACCATGTTTGAGTCTGGAAAAATGGCAGTAATAACAGATACTCTTGAATCTGTCCGGAAAGGTAGTTTTAAAAACATGATCAAAGTTCTCCTGTTAGAGCAGGCACTCTTGCTATCATCCTGTCTTTATAGGATGATAAATCTCTCTCTTTATAGGATGATAGATCTCTCATCCTGAGAGAGAATATCTAATTATTATTGCTGAGAAGAAAAGCATCCAAAGGTCACCTACTAGTAGGACGTCATGGCTGTCAGAAGTTTCAAATTTATTAACATGAACCTCATGCTGACACAGTACATACATGCACACAGTGGCACATTCTGAGAAGATACAGCAAAGAATTAACTGCTGTTTTAAATAAAGTAATTACAGTGATAGTTCTTAGTTTGTTAATGACATGCATAATTACCCCGAGTTCATACTTGTATTTTAAAAATGCCAGTTTTATACTAGAACTTACACTTATTTTTATACTAGAACAACGATCTTCAACCAAGGACATTTTGCTACCCAGGGGACTTTTCGCAATATCTGGAGACATTTTTGGTTGTCAGAACTGGGGAGAGGGATGCTATTGGCATCTAGTGAGTACAGGCCAGGGGTGTTGCTAAACATTCTACAGTGTATAGCTCCCTCACCCAAAAGTGTCATCTGGCCCAAAATGTCAATAGTGTTGAGACTGAGAAACCCTGTATTTTGGGTTGCAAAGGTGTCATCCCCCATGGGCTAATTCTGATACACAAATGTGAATTGTTTTGCCCACACATTATTTCCAAATAATTTTTTTTGGAAGGAGGGGGGTGGGCCATGCAGCTTGTGGGATCTTAATTCCCTGACTAGGGAATGAACCTGCACCTTGGCAGTGAAAGCAGAGTCTTAACCACTGGACCACCAGGGGATTCCCAGTAATTTTTAAATTAGTTGCCAACAGGCAAATTTCTGGTTTCTGTTGAAAATGTGGTTTATCTGGCAATTCTAGGCCCATAGTCCAGCAGGACAATATTTTCCAGTCTCTTTTTTATCTCCTGCTATCTTACAGCTAGCCCATATGACCCATTTGTTTCCTGACCGGGAAGGCTTACACCTTTTTTTCTGTACATATACTTAAGTGTGAGGCACAAAGAACCATTAATCAGCTCTGATCTCTCCATCTTGAACTTCTCACTTTGATTTAACTTGGATTATTCTCTGTTATCTACTTTTCTTTCCCCCATTCTCCAGAAGTAACCATGACTCAAAATCCAAGTTTTGCCCGCCTTGACTCAACCCCAAGTTTGCTGCTTGAATACTATTCAAAAGCAGTATTGTAAGTATCCTTATTAAGCAAGTGTTCTGAGATTATCTGGTAATTCGTAAGACAGCTCCTCCAGTTCTTTCATGGGACTTGAAATCTGTTCCAGAGATTCTTCTAAATCCTGCTGTGGATTCCTGATGCCAACTTTTGTAGTTTCATGAGTGCTGCAGAATAAATTAAAGCATTATACAATTTTAAGTTTTAAAGGAACCATCATGTAAGGCATAAGCATGGTTTCAAGATTATCATTATTCTGTATGGGGTAGAAAGGCAAATTTCTAGGGGGAAAACTGAGATAGGAATTAGGGTAAGGGCTGCTAGGACTTAACGAAACAAAATTTGAGAGTAATGGAAATACTGTACTTTTTTCCCTTTGACTTAGATATCATCAATGGAGGAGATGGTGCTAATGAGTTACTTTTTAAAACTGCTAGATTTGAACAAGCCATGGTGACCATGCTGAAGGGAAAAGAAAGGCTTTGATCAAGCTTTTACAGCTTTTATTGGGCTCTATAAAGGTTTCTACCTTCACTTGTCAAAGAGTGTAACAACATTTAATAGGAAGTAAAAGTACATGATTTTTCTTCAAAAGTGAAGGCATTGGACTGAAATTGGAAAAATGATCTGTTTCATATTGAAGGAATCTAGACCTAATATACAATGGTTATATTTTATTCACAACTGCACTACACACCAAATTTAAATGTGTTACTTGGAGATCCCTGGTTTAGTATACTGTAAGTATAGGATTGTGACTCAGAATATGAGTGAATGTTCTAAAGCTTCCTCCCAGCGGCACTGCTAGAGAAGCAGTTTGAGAGCTGCAGGATGACCCCAATCACCTGGGACAATCACCGACTTCCCACTGCTCCTTCCACTGTAGAGCCCGGCTGCCCTGACCCTTGTTCCTCACAAAGTCTTCATCCAGCCCAGCCTGCTTCAGGGTGTCTCGATAGCGCTGTTCTGCTTTCTTCCTGGCAAGGTCCTGTGGAATAGAAATGAATCTGCTATAGCTGAACTACCAGATTAATTCTAAATTGCCTGTTTAATCTGTATGCTTTAATACTTCTTTCCCACCCCACCACCCCACCATTAATGCTGTACACAGATTTGTATGAAAATTACTTAGAGCCTCGTTATCAAGCTTCAAAGTACATAGGAACTACCTGAAGATCGGATTACAATGCAGATACTCATTTGGTAGTTCTCAGATGGGACCTGCAATTCTGTATTTCTAATACTCTCAGGAGATGCCAATTGCTGTTTTGGGAACCACATCTTTGCCTGGCCAAGGATTCAGATTTTTGGAAGGCCAAGTGAGACAACAATGAAAAAGATGGACTAAAAACATTTAAGATTCAAAAGCAACGAAACCATCATCAGGAACACTTACATATAACAGACTGAAAATAAGCTGCAGTAGTAACATTCGTAACAGGGTGGATGGTCTGTACATAGACCAGAAAAGGGTTAGTTTTTGCATATTTGTTTAACTGATATTTTTCCCAGAGTGGTGAAAGATCTTTTGAGATCTGAGAGTAAGCTTCCTAGGAAAAAGCTAACATAAAGAGCAAAAGTCATTATAAGAAATTTTTTCTTAGAAATCTAAGTTGCTAAGTAAATCCAAGACAATCCAGTGTGTGTGTGTGTGTGTGTGTAAATCCAAGACAATCCAGTGTGTGTGTGTGTGTGTGTGTGTGTGTGTAAATCCAAGACAATCCAGTGTGTGTGTGTGTGTGTGTGTGTGTGTGTGTGTAATATGCAGGAAGCTAGGGAGGACTGGACCCAGGAAACGCCTCAATAATGTACTGATAATGCCTAGCATTTGGAACCAGGTCATTATGGAATGCCAACTTTTGTTTGAAACTCTGGAGAGGAGAGAGCTCTATAGGGCCTGATGCAGCTCAAAGCTGTCTGGGATGGTGGCCTTTCTAAGGCTGTTCAAGTAACCCCAGAGCTTCCTTAGGGAAATCTCAACTGAGTCCAACTTCCCTAAAAGTCTAGAGAACATCTTAGAGAGGATCTTGCAGTTGGAAAGCCACTTAACCTGGAAGAGGCCTTGTGGGGTGCTTGCGAGCATCCCAACCCCTGAAGACCTATAAATGTGCCACAGCTCCAGAGACTGGGGATGCCTGGGGCACCAGCACTACAGGAGGAGAGGTGACGTTAGCAAGTTAGAGATACTCTAACAGAGCCAGACTGTCAATTGTATGTCTAGAATCTAACCTCCATTTTGGTTCAAACTGTAAACTAGACTATAGTGAAAACCCCAGGAAGTGAAATATCCTTTTATAGATGCCTTTGGAATCCAGTCTTGGATGAAACCAGTCCAAACAGTGTTCACCAATGCACTACCTTCTTTGGGAAAGATAGTAGTAATAAAATGAGCCAAATTTGGAATCTTTCTGAGCCTAAGGGAAGTGTTTAATACCCAGATATTAAACTGTTGCATAATTTCTAAGAGCCATCTCATCCAAGACAGAAAATAAATGATACTTTAGATTTACCTTGGTAACCTGTTCGAAGAGATACGGCCGCCTTTGTATTCTTTCCTTCATTTCCTCCAGTTCTTTCTTATACTCTTTTGCTCTTTTACGGTCATTGTTCCTGAAATTAACAAGACTTTTAGAGTGAGTTCCAGGTTTTTCCAATCTGGAATACCTTTAATTCCAGTTAAATGGAATAACTCCCATAGACATTGGAAATTCCTAACTGTGCCTGGCAAAATTCTTGACTATGATTACAGGAGCCTATTGTAATGACCCCATTTTCAAGGCAAGTGGCTCCCAAGATAGTTATCCCTTTGACACATGGAGGACACTGACCGATTCTCTTTGAGCTTTGCTTTGAACACCTCCTCCAGGCTCTTATGGGGATCCATGGCTTTTGCACGCAAGGTGACAGATTTAGATATTGCCTGACACTTCTTTTTGTGCATCTCCAACCACTGAGTACTTTCATCTGCTTTGTCCTTTTTCTCAAGTGAACATCTAAAGGGAAGAGGCAAGAAAAATACCGGTGACCAACATGGGTATAATTTAAAGCAATCTTAGTAACCTCGCTGGAAAGTCAGTTGGGATTTCAGGAAGAATGAGATTCTGTGGTTAAATGCACTGGCAGATGAAGCCTTTCCAGCACCATGGACAGTGAGTTTCTACCCTAGGAGAAGTTCATCAATTGAACTGGAAAACATGAAAGAAAATACTCTTAGACTCAGGCTTCCTGCTATCTGGAAACAGTAATACTAATAAGCACCATTTGCTGAGCTACCTACACTGACCCAAGTACAAACAGACACCAATAAGTGCTTTTATAGCTATTAGTTTTTGTAATCCTAACAGCTGCCATCTGAGGTAAGGACAGTAAGTCTCCCTGTTCATAGGCAACAAGATTGGGCCTCAAGGAGGATAAGCTACTTGCTCAAAGCTACCCAGCATGCAAGTGAAAGCCAAGGTTAGAACCAGGATGTCTGACTCCCAAGCCTCTGCCCTTGACAACTGTGCTGTAAATGGTAGATTGGAAGGTGCCCGAGTTCATAGTCCTTTGGGAATACATATCTGCGTTTCCATGGAAACCTGGAAATGGGTCTCCCTCAATGCACAAACAATTTGGGATCAACTTGCAGCATTTAGTTTGTGTAACTACTCTACAGGGTACTATGGAGAATTCTACCAGAAAAGTCCAGACTCTTGCATTGGATGTTTATATTCAGACATACTAGGAAGGAGGGTGGGAAAGTTTAGCCTGCTAATATGTCACACTCCCTATTGCCAGAACGCAGACGTGGACATCCTCTGCAGGTGGGCCACCCTCTGGTTGATGAGACCTATTGTAGTGAGACCTCAGAATAGAGGCACTGAGCCTTGATTTAGCAGCTCTGAATGAAATTTGAGGAAGAAGGGAGTATCCTTTAGATTCTAAATACATTTCTAAAATCCCTGTTGTGGGTCTTCAGCAGCCAAGTACGTTCTGTGCACTCCTGTGAGCCCCACAGGAAGGCACTGAGATGCAAGTCCTCCCAGGGTTAAGCCACCTGTTACACTGACTGCTCCTGCTGTCTTCAGCTCAGAGGCCTGGTGGAGGAACTCCTGCTGGGGCACTGGCTGGATGAGAACAAACACCACCAGGACAATCAGGTCAATTAAAGAGTTAAAAATAAGGAGGCTCCTGTTTCCCAACTGATTTATAATAGTTCCCCAAGATGAATCAGAAAATCTCAAATCTCCGCCATGGATGCCTCATCTTCTTTATGGCAGGTTCAGGCTTCTCTGAATTCCTGTTCCTGTAGGTTCCTCCAGCTTCCTCAGTGGATCTCCATCTGTTTGGAAACTTCTTTCTTTCCAGCCTTTATCTAGCTGACTCCTCATTCTTCAGGTTTCACCTTAGACATCTATTACAAGAGACCCAGGCTGCCCAGTGCCCCTACAATTCCCCATATTCCCCCATCATTATACTACTCACAAGATACAGTAGTTGCTGCTTTTCTCTTCTGTATTTCAGACTAGATAATAAACTATAGGTTCCATAAGGTATCTCCAACTTTATCACTGTGCCCAGCACAAAGTAAGTCCCCCAAAGACACTGGCTGAGGGATGGCTAGGCATTCTGCAGCACTCAGTGTGTGAGGGTCACACGAATTCCTGTCCTGATCAGAGGCTCCCTTTCCACCCCTTTCTCGGTCTCTCTTATGACAAGAGAGGAGGCTCAGCAGATGAGTGCGTTCCAGCATTTGGGCCAAGATCCGAGCACCATGAGCCTCGTGCAGCCTGACCACTCACCGGACTGCAGATTCCCGCTTCCTGGTGGCATCTGTGATATGTACGGGGAGGGTGTTGGCAGAGAGGGAAGCAAGGCCATTCAGAGAACGACTCCTCGACAGGCGTGTGGCGGGTGGCTCTGGAGATTCCTAGAAGAAACAAAGGCTGATATTGGTGGGACAGCATGTGCAATTAGTTTCTGTCTTCACTAGGATTCAACTGCGGTGAAGTACTAGTCAGAGTCTTCATTTAATCCCAAAGTTTTTAATTAGAGGAGAAGAGTTCTTTGGAATTGGTACTGGGACATGGCTAATGGATATCAACTCCCTGGCTTCCAGACTTGCTTGGACTTCTTTCTGCAAAGTCCCCCTACCGAGAGGAAAGGAAGGGAAGTATTCTTGTGGTCCTAAATGTTTAGGATCTGTGAATCGGCTTACAGCTGAGCCAGTGTTTTTTGTTTTTTTTTTTTAAAGAAAAATGTTGTGAGAAGTGCCTTCCATTGACACCTGGCCCCTCCTGTGTGTTGGGCCTCAGCCCTGTCCCTCCTGCCTGAGCTCTCACCTTTCTACCTTCAGAGGCAGCGACATCACAGGGCCTCCGAGTGTGACACCGGCTGGCAGTTCTCAGCAAGAAGGGCTTGTTGCGCGTTGCCTCCCGGGTGTCTCTTCTCTTGGCAGCTTGCTTCTGGAAGGCCTTGTAAAGTTCTTCGTAATCAGGGATGGCAGGATTCACCCGAGGTTGGAATCCAAAGTCAGTGTGCAGAAACCCAAGCTTTTCCTCCCGGGTCCGTGTGGCTGTTCGAGGCTGTCGGTCAGCCTGGCTACTGGAGGGGGCAATGGGGGATGAGGCCTTCTGGAGCGTGTCTAAGGCTCTCATATGGATGCGAATTTTCCTAAGGAGCTCAGCTTCTGTGGAAGGGAAGTCAGGGTGGCAGTGGGTGAGAAGGGACCAAGCTTCATATCAAAAGGTTTGGAGAGCTTTCCCTCTTAGACACTTGCAGTGATGGAGTGTAACGAGGCTGGAACCCGTGATTAACTTTCCAGGAATTTTGCAAGCCAGCTGGCACCATGTGGAAAGCTTGAAATTGGCCAGGATAGGAGTATTATTCCATGAAAATGGCAAACACTACAACTTCCTTTTTTTTCTTTTTCTAGACAGTGCCCTAATGAATGTTGACTAGGACACTACTGCTATGTGCCAATCAGGCTGCAGAAGCAGCTGCCATTTACACTTACTGAGCACCTTCTACAGTGCCTTCTTCAGAGATGAAGCAGGAGGGATGGGCCAGACCCCGGCTCTTCTCCCAGGTCTCCCTTCTTGGGCAGAGGCCCCACTGTCCACTCAACTGCCCAAGCCCACATCACTCTTACTGCCTCTTTTCTCATTTCAATCAGTCACAGGTTCTGCCATCTCCTCCTCTTTAACCTCCCTCTGGGCCAGCCTCTTTTCCGTCCTCTCTTATTCATAATTTCTCAATTGAGTCACTGAAATAGGCTTCTGTAGATCACAATCCCTCTGGACTCGCCCATCCCCCTTTATTATCCCCAGAGCAGAGTGAGCTTTCTGAACTGTGTATCTGACCATGAGCCACCCTAAAACCCTTCAGTGGCGACTTCCCCGATGGCTAAGACTCCACACTCCCAATGCAGGAGGCCCAGGTTTAACCTAGATACAGATCTAGGTCACGGAACTAGATTCCACATGCCGCCACGAAGACCCTGCACCACCAAGTAAATAAAATCTGAAAAATAAAACCCAACCCCTTCAGTGTCTCCCTGCTGCCCTTGGGAAGAAGGCCAAACTCCCTCCCACAGCCTACAAGGCCCCAGGCCTGGCTTGTGCCTGTCTGTCCCACCCCTCTCTCCTTTCTTTCCCCTCTACCTTTCCATGCCTTGAATGTGCTCAGCTTTCTTACCTTCAATGCTATTGTCTCTTCCTGATACACTCTTCATTCCTTTTCTTCGAATTCCCCACGGCTCCTCCTTCAGGGTCAGCCCCCACGCTCACTCTCCTCTGGGGACCTTCCCTCACTGTTCCCACGCCTCACTGCAGTCAGGAACTCTGTTACATGTTCCACAGGCTCCCCCAGGCTTTCCCCTTTATCCCCTGCAAGTGACTCGTCACATTGGTCATGATTTGTCTGTCTCCCTCCCTTGTCCACAAACTCCACATCTGTTTCTTCACACCTGGGGTGTGGCACGTGTTCCTGAATGAGCGAATAAAGCCAGTCAAGAAGCTTCGCTTCTTGAAATGTACCTCACAGGAGGTGGGAGGGCGCCTTTCCTTGGGGGCAGCTGGCTAGCGGTGGTACTGGCCTAGGCTGGTCCCCGGCCGTCTCAGTGGTTCTCTGCTCCGGCACCTGTGCTGCCGCAGAGGTGGTGGCATTCACTCACTGAGACAGATGAGGTCATTGGGATGAACCTCAGGCCTCCCACCCCTCTGCCGACCAGGCTCCGCCATTGGACGGGCCAACCCAACCCTACCCGTGGCCTGGGCCTGCACTGAACAAGATCTCTGGTGGGTCCACCCCCGAACAGCTCATCTCCAAGCCAGGATGACCCCTGAGCCCGACTCACTCCCCCACAGCACCCCCTCAGCACCTCCGGGCAGGAGGGGGCTGGGAGGTTAAGGATTTCTTTACCCTGGAGTTTGTCCCCGAGGGCTGGCTCCAGAATGGACTTGGGGATCCTCCTTGTGGCCTTCTGCTTGGGGACTTTGGCTGTAGCGGCAGTGGCGGCCAGGTGCCTCTGCAGAGCAGCTTGCTTTCTCTGCTCCTCCTTCTCTAGGAAGCTGAAGGGCTTCAAGGAAGAGAGGAGCAGCTCCTTCCTCTTCTGGATCCCTGCCCGCCTGCGCGCCTCGTTGCGCTCCATGACCTCCTGATAGAGGGGCAGGTAGACGTGGGCGGGCACGGGCTGGGCCCGGAACTGCCGGTGGCACTCGGCCTCCTCCTGGCCCTGTTTCTCGGCCTGCCGCCTCTCGGGCTCAAAGGAGGCAGGGGAGGCCAGCCACTGCGCCTTCTTCCTGGCCTCGCGCAGCGTCATGCGGAATGGCTGAGGGACGGTGATGGACGACGCCCAGGAGCTGATGCTTCTGTGCTGGGAGGGAGGCCTGAAGCCGGATGGTGGCTGCGGATGAGCCTTGGGAGTACGGGAGGGCAGGGTGCCCCAGGAGCTGCAGCGCCTCACGGAGCCACACCTGGGGGACAGAGCAGCTGTGTGCATGGAGGACAGGGCAGCCAGGACGCCCGGCTCCTCCAGAGTCCTCCACCTCCCCCCCACCTTCCATCAGGTCACACCTAGTTTCTCAGCCTCATGTCACAGCCCCACAGGCCTCTGGTTTGGTGGCTGGTGGTTTTAGTCGGTAAGTCATGTCAGACTCTTGCGACCCTATGGACTGTAGCCCAGCAGGCTCCTCTGTCCAAGGGATTCTCCAGGCAAGAATACTGAAGTGGGCTGCCATTTCCTTCTCCAGGGGATCTTCCTGACCCAAGAATTGAACCCAAGTCTCCTGTATTGCAGGCAGATGACTTACTGACTGCCTCTAGGCATGCCTTTTTCTCAACCTGGCCTCTCTCCTTCCCACAGGCCAAACCGGCAGCCCTAGAAGGAAGTCTCCTCTTAGAATTGATCTAAGAATTTTCTACTTTGCACTCGAATCTTTTCATTCGGTAGAGAGAAGAGGGCAGTGACGAGGAGGAGGGCTTTAGAGTCAGGCCCAGGTTCAAAACTTGCTTCAAACAATTACCAGCTGTGTGACCTCCAGCAAGGTTCTCCTGGAACCTCAATTTCCTCATCTGCAGAATGGCAAAAATGATATCTGCTTACAGGATTATTGGAAGGAGAAAAGAAATACTACAAGAGATAAAGTAGACAACATACAGCAGGGCTTGGCAAGGTAAATGGATCTTGGTGCCATTCTCAGGAAGGTAGCATATTTGGGAAAGGCATCTCTTTAATCGATCCCAAAGTTTCAGTTGACTAAGGGTTACCCACCATGATTAAGGACTGCTGGGTAGGAATCAGAACATGTTTGGCTGATGCTGAGCTGGAGCCTGAGCAAGTGGCACTTGCAGAAGGTCTTTGTTTTACTCAGGAGGAAGATGAGGCCTAGAGTCACAACATGGCTTGGCCAGAGCTGCGTGCTGCCTTACCTCGAAGATGGGGGGTACTGCACCTGTGGCTTCCCCCTGCCTTTGTCTTGGAGGAAACGCTCCGGGTCCTCATCCTCTTCAGAGAGGCTCTCATCACTGTCTGGGTCAGACGGATAAAGGGATTCCAACCAGCACCGCCTGTCTTTCTGCCTCAGTGCCTGCAGAGTCTCGAAAAAGCTCCCAGTTGAGTCAGAAGTAGAGTCTGTCTCCTCCTCTGGACCAAGGAACTCACTGAGTTTGCTGGCCCTGGGCAAAACCAGCCCATCCCCGTGCAGCTCCTCGTCTGCGTCTGTGTCTGAGGAGGATTTGGGGGAAAATATCTAAAACAAAATAGAATAGACTGTGGGTCAAACTATGATTTCAACATGTAACTATTAATTTCATGTTAAATAAATCTATATATTAGGAACTGGGGCAGGGGACCAAGGAACATGTGTTACTTGCTTTAAAGAAATTTCATGTCTCAGAATATAGGCTGTGCTTGGTTGGAGGGCAGGAAAGGGAATCAGAGCTGAAGTTGGTTCATGCAGTGTGGTGAGCATTTGTGGAGTACCTACCTGCACCATGCACCCCTGCGCTCTAGGAATCCCACCTGTGACTTTGGCCACACTCTGGGACCTGCCTTTTGGGGGTTTTACCTACTAGTTGCCAATCTCCCTTTTCCTGCTTCCCCTGTCTACACCTCTGCTTTTCTCATATGCTAGCTAATTCCTACCCTCTTACTAGGCATGAGTAATTAACAGGAGAGACAGTGTGGTTTAGCTGAAAGAGTCCTAGAAAGTGGGAAATCTAACTGAGTTTAAACACTCCTTTCATTCAGAAAATATGTACTGGTGTCTAATGTGCAATGTGTGCATCACCTTCACAGCATCATCTTTCAGGATTTGGAATAGCTCAGTTGGAATTCCATCACCTCCACTAGCTTTGTTCGTAGTGATGCTTTCTAAGGCCCCCTTGACTTCACATTCCAGGATGTCTGGCTCTAGGTGAGTGATCACACCATCGTGATTATCTGGGTCATGAAGATCTTTTTTTGTACAGTTCTTCTGTGTATTCTTGCCACCTCTTCTTAATATCTTCTGCTTCTGTTAGGTCCATACCATTTCTGTCCTTTATCGAACCCATCCTTATGTGAAATGTTCCCTTGGTATCTCTAATTTTCTTGAAGAGATCTCTAGTCTTTCCCATTCTGTTGTTTTCCTCTATTTCTTTGCACTGATCGCTGAGGAAAGCTTTCTTATCTCTCCTTGCTATTCTTTGGAACTCTGCATTCAAATGGGAATATCTTTCCTTTTCTCATTTGCTTTTCACTTCTCTTCTTTTCACAGCTATTTATAAGGTCTCCTCAGACAACCATTTTGCCTTTTTGCATTTCTTTTCCATGGGGATGGCCTTGATCCCTGTCTCCTGTACAATATCACGAACCTCCATCCATAGTTCATCAGGCACTCTATCAGATCTAGTCCCTTAAATCTATTTCTCACTTCCACTGTATAGTCATAAGGGATTTGATTTAGGTCATACCTGAATGGTCTAGTGGTTTTCCCTACTTTCTTCAATCTAAGTCTGAATTTGGCAATAAGGAGTTCATGATCTGAGCCACAGTCAGCTCCGAGTCTTGTTTTTGCTGACTGTATAGAGCTTCTCCATCTTTGGTTGCAAAGAATGTAATCAATCTGATTTCAGTGTTGACTATCTGGTGATGTCCATGTGTAAAGTATTCTCTTGTGTTGTTGGAAGAGGGTGTTTGTTATGACCAATGTGTTCTCTTGGCAAAACTCTATTCGCCTTTGCCCTGCTTCATCCTGTATTCCAAGGCCAAATTTGCCTGTTACTCCAGGTGTTTCTTGACTTCCTACTTTTGCATTCCAGTCCCCTATAATGAAAAGGACATCTTTTTTTGGGTATTAGTTCTAAAAGGTCTTGTAGGTCTTCATAGAACTGTTCAACTTCAGCTTCTTCAGTGTTACTGATTGGGGCATAAGCTTGGATTGCCATGATATTGAATGGTTTGCCTTGGAAACGAACAGAGATCATTCTGTCATTTTTGAGATTGCATCCAAGTACTGCATTTCGGACTCTTGGCCACAGGACTGGACAAGGTCAGTTTTCATTCCAATCCCAAAGAAAGGCAATCCCAAAGAATGCTCAAACTACCCCATAATTGCACTCATCTCACATGCTAGTAAAGTAATGCTCAAAATTCTCCAAGCCAGGCTTCAGCAATATGTGAACCGTGAACTTCCAGATGTTCAAGCTGGTTTTAGAAAAGGCAGAGGAACCAGAGATCAAACTGCCAACATCCACTGGATCATCGAAAAAGCATGAGAGTTCCAGAAAAACATATATTTCTGCTTTATTGACTATGCCAAAGCCTTTGACTGTCTGGATCACAATAGACTGTGGAAAATTCTGAAAGAGATGGGAATACCAGACCACCTGACCTGCTTCTTGAGAAATCTGTATGCAGGTCTGGAAGCAACAGTTAGAACTGGACATGGAACAACAGACTGGTTCCAAATAGGAAAAGGAGTACATCAAGGCTATATATTGTCACCCTGCTTATTTAACTTATATGCAGAGTACATCATGAGAAGTGCTGGGCTGGATGAAGCACAAGCTGGAATCAAGACTGACAGGAGAAATATCAATAACTTCAGATATGCAGATGATACCATCCTTATGGTAGAAAGTGAAGAGGAACTAAAAAGCCTCTTGATGAAAGTGAAAGAGGAGAGTGAAAAAGTTGGCTTAAAGCTCAACATTCAGAAAACTAAGATCATGGCATCTGGTTCCATCACTTCATGGGAAATAGATGGGGAAACAGTGGAAACAGTGTCAGACTTTTTTGGGGTGGGGCTCCAAAATCATTGCAGATGGTGATTGCAGCCATGAAATTAAAAGACGCTTATTCCTTGGAAGGAAAGTTATGACCAACCTAGACAGCATGTTAAAAAGCAGAGATATTACTTTGCCAACAGAGGTCCATCTAGTCAAGGCTATGGTTTTTCCAGTGGTCATGTATGGATGTGAGAGTTGGACTATGAAGAAAGCTGAGCGCCGAAAAATTGATGCTTTTGAACTGTGGTGTTAGAGAAGACTCTTGAGAGTCCCTTGGACTGCAAGGAGATCCAACCAGTCCATCCTAAAGGAGATCAGTCCTGGGTGTTCACTGGAAAGACTGATGCTGAAGCTGAAACTCCAGTAGTTTGGCCATCTCATGAGAAGAGTTGACTCACTGGAAAAGACCTTGATGCTGGGAGGGATTGGGAGCAGGAGGAGAAGGGTATGACAGAGGATGAGATGGTTGGATGGCATCACCGACTCAATGGACATGTGTTTGAGTAAACTCCAGGAATTTGTGATGGACAGGGAGGCCTGGTGTGCTGCGATTCATGGGGTAGCAAAGAGTCGGACATGACTGAGCGACTGAACTGAACTAAATGTGCAATGCTGGGAAAGATTGAAGGCGGTAGGAGAAGGGGATGACAGAGGATGAGATGGTTCGATGGCATCACTAGTGTGATGGACATGAGTTTGAGTAGGCTCTGGGAGTTGGTGATGGGCAGGGAAGCCTGGCGTGCTGCAGTCCATGGGGTTGCAAAGAGTTGAACACGATTGAGTGGCTGAACTGAATGTGCATTGGGCATTGGGTTGAGAGCAGGACAAACAAGGTCCCTACTCTCATGAAGCTGACATCCTAATGAAGGGAGAAAGACAATGTAAGATGGTATTAATTCAATAAAAGCCACAAAACTGTGATAGACTGATGGAGTGGCTATGGGAAGCTTCTCTGTTGATAAAAGTTCATCAGATAAAGACCACTAGGAATGTACCTGTAATCAGAACTAGGTTTATTAACTTATTACAGAATACCTTCTGAAGGACCTTCCCAGTTGGCACTAGTGGGAAAGAATCAGCCTGCCAGTGCTGGAGATGTAAGAGACATGGGTTCGATCCCTGGGTCGGGAAGATCCCCTGGAGGAGGGCATGGCAACCCACTCCAGTATTCTTGCCTGGAGAATGCCATGTACAGAGCAGCCTTGTGACTTATAGTCCATAGCATCATAAAGAGTTGGACACGACTGAAGTGGCTTAGCACACACTTTGGGAAATTAGGAAACTTGGTTGGGGTGGGGGTTGAGGGCTTTTTCTAGGGTTGGTTTGTCCTAAATGATTCTGAGGAGGGTTAGGAGAAGCAGGGATCAACTCTGGATGGATGCTGTCATGAAGAGGGCAGTTTAGTAAGTGGGTAAATGAGTCATTTTTATTCAAAAGGTGGCAAAGAACAAAGTAGGGCTGGGTAAGCAGTTGGTAAGTAAGCATAATCATTTAGAAGTACGGGGTATTAGTTGTTTTGCAGGTACAACGTGGCCCTGTGAGAAATACTGATTTCTACTGATCTTGCTGCTGGCTTCATCTGGGTCTATTACAGTCTGAGTTGTACTTTCTCAGTCCTGGGATGATTTTCCCTTTCTCACTGTGGAGGACTTTCAGGTTGACACCTGATCAGTAAGAAAAATGTGATACTTGCCAAGATGTGGGCAAAGAGGGTTTGGGGTTCAAAAAAAAGAACAAGTGCAAAGGACTTGAGGCAGGGACCTGAGGCCGGAACAAATGACTCTTGGAGAGGTAGAAAGAGGGTCAGTGTGGTTGGAGGACAATAGCAGAGAAATCCTTAGAGAGGCAGGCTGGGGCCATGATGGGACAGCACAGGTTGACTGGCTGTAGTTGGGGGAAGGGCTGTTTCTGGTCTCCAAGTGACACCTGGTAAC
Source organism: Dama dama (assembly GCF_033118175.1). Taxonomy (NCBI): domain Eukaryota; kingdom Metazoa; phylum Chordata; class Mammalia; order Artiodactyla; family Cervidae; genus Dama; species Dama dama. Next base: position 18,476,543 of record NC_083692.1, on the reverse strand, counting down.
GGCTGAACTGGGTACTCAAAGATCTGGCTCTCATACTGAAAAAGAACTGGATTTTGAGTCAAAGATATGTGTACCCTAGCCCTCATTTTGCTACTGAAAAGCGTGTAACTTTAGGAAAATTCTTTTCTAAAAAACGACTTTATTGATATAATTCATACATACCATACAATTCATACAACTCACTGTACAATTCAGTGGGTTTCAGTATATTCAGTTGTGCAACCATCACCACAGTCGATTTTTAATCAACTCTCAAGACACTTCATTTCATTTAGCAGTCACTTCTATTTTCCCTAACCCATCCCCACTCCTCAAGCCCTGAGACCACCATTTTACTTTCTGTCTCTGAATCTGGAGGGCTTCCCTGAAAGCTCAGTTGGTAAAGAATCCGCCTGCAATGCAGGAGACCCCGGTTCAATTCCTGGGTCGGGAAGATCTCCTGAAGAAGGGACAGGCTACCCACTCCAGTATTCTGGCCTGGAGAATTCCATGGACTGTAAAGTCCATGGGGTCGGAAAGAGTCGGACACGACTAAGCTACTTTCACTTCACTTCTGAATTTGGGGGCAAATTTCTTAATCTCTCTGTGCCTGTTTTCTCTTCTATAATACAAAATGGAAACGACAATCCTGGAGGTGGTTGAAACGATAAGCGAAAACAGGGTCACACTGCTACGATTCTATGAAGAACCTGACGCAAGGCGCAAGCGGTTCAAGTTCCGGAGTTAAGAGCCCGCCTTCGCGTCTGCAAACACTGAGGGCTAGAATCCCACGCCCCGGTGACACGCCCCGGTCGTCTGTCTCCAAGTCAACGTTTCAAACAGCTCCCTCTCTCAGAGTTTCCTTTCCGGGGTGCAGACCTGATCCCTCTCCTTTTTCTCCCCTCACCTGATGGCTCCACTGAGCGCCGCCGGAGGCTCCTGCAGACCTCCCCACGGTCATCTCCTCAGCCGGGTAGAGAGACAAACGGCGGTGACAGCGGCGGTGACAGCGGCGGTGGAGGCGCAAGAGACGCTGCTCATGTTCCGCCTCTTTCTAGCGTGGGCCTCTGATTGGCTCCCAGGCGGATACTTGAACCATTCCCCTCCCCAGGCAGCCTCTCATCTATCCCGCCCAGGCAGGGAGGACTCGCTTTCTGATTGGCCTATTCTCTTCGCACTTTATACTTCCGGTTTTAAGATCGTAGCTCTAGCGGCCGGTGATTGGACGGCTCGTCTCCGGAAGTGCCGCCTAAGGCGGACAGGTTCAGTTCCGTTCAGTTCAGTCGCTCAGATACGGCTCAGGTCAGCGCCATGGTGGCCCACCTGGCCAGGGTCCGGTGGGACGCTGTCTTTGCCGCTGCCCAGAAGGGCCCGCGGGTCTCCTGCCGGAGGTGGGCTGGCGCCTCGGCGGACAACGTGTACGATGTGGTGGTGTCAGGGGGAGGCCTGGTAGGCTCCGCTATGGCTTGTGCCTTAGGTAAGCGCATCTGCAGGCCAGTATTTGCGGGGAGCGAGGCCATTGAAGGAACGATGAGGAGTGTGGGAGCCCTGGCACTGTTTGCCCAAAGCCTGAGTGTTGCACATCTTGTGGTCCATTTCCTGCCCAGAGGAACCGAAGGACCCCGGGGGCAAACGTTTGTTCCTTCAGATTTCCGAAGGGTCAAAAGTGGGAGGGACCGTACGTGTCCTTCCAACACGTGGGTACACAGACCCGCCCAGGGTTATTTCGGTCTGGACACCGAAGTCATCCGGCAGTTGTCTACTGAGCTAGGTTAGGCGGTTTTCTTCTTGTTGTTTTTTAGACCGCTTCATTGAGATAATAGTTGGCATACCACAAACTTCACCCACTTAAAAGCATATAATGTAATGATTTTTAGTTTATTCGTAGAGCTGTGCAGCCATTGCCACAATGAATCTTAGAACATTTTTATCACCTCCCCCCCAAAGAAACACGAACCCGTTAGTAGTCACTGCCCATGCAGCCCACCTTCTCCCCCATCTTCCTCACCCTAGTACCCTAGGCAACCACTCATGTACTTTTTCGTCTCTATAGATTGGCTTTTTCAGGACTTTTTCGTACATGTGGAATCTGCTTAATGTTTTCAGGAATCATCCAGATTGCAGCATATGTCAGTGTGTGCGTGCTCAGTCGCCTCCTAGTCTTGCGACCCCATGAACTGTCACGTGCTGGGCTCCTTTGTCCATGGGATTTTCCTGACAAGAATACTGGAGTGGGTCGCCATGCCCTCCTCCAGCGGATCTTCCCAACCCAGGGATCGATCGAACCTGAGCCTCCTGCATTGCAGGTGGATTCTTTGCCGCTGAGCCACGGGGGAAGCCCAGCATGTGCCAGTACTTTGTTTGTTTTTATTGCCAAATAATAAATAATATTTTGGGTGGATATATATAGCCTATTCTGTTTATTCATTCACCAAGTGATAGACATTTGAGTCGTTTTCACTTTGGAGCTATAACAAATAATGCTACTAATCATTTCTCCTACATGCTTTTGTTTGTGTAAACATGTATTTTGGTTATCTTGGATATAATCTTAGAAGTGGATTTTCTGGGTCATTTGATAAACTCTGCTTAACGTTTTGAAGAACTACCAGTGTTCTAGAGCGGCTGCACCATTTTACATTCCCACCAGCAATAAATGAGAGGTCTCATTTCTCCAGATCCTGGACAGCACTGTATTGTCTTTTTGTTACTAGTTAAAATAGTGAGTGTGAGGTAACATCTCCTGGTTTTGATTTGTATTTCCCTAATGACTAATGATGAATATTCTTTCATGTGTTTATTGGTTATTTGTGTATCTTCTTTGGAGAAATGTCTGTTCAGTACTTGAGAAGTTTTTTAGTCTTACTGAGTTTTTAGCTAATTTCATTAATATTTGGTGTTGTGCTCTTTGCTTTGTTTAGCTTTTTCCCCTTCCTGTTTTGTTCTTTTTCTCACCCCATTTGCCCACATCCCAAGGACGGAAACTTTTTATAAGCGTAGAGAATTCTGTATTGTAATTGTTCATTTTTCTGTTTTTTTTTTCCATAGAAGTATAAATTCCTTAATTCAAGGCTGACTTTAAGCAGATACTTGCAAGACAATTCTCTGTGTAAGTTTACAAAAGAGAGGTCATAGGCTGAGTACCCCAGGTTATGAGTCACTGCCTCTAAGTAAGTCAAACCTCCCAAGCGTAGGTTTTCCCTAAAAAATTCACATATCAGCTAATTTCCTGTTTTAAAAGCTCAGAGAAAATACTGACTGCTAAAACGTGAAAACTGAAGCTCAGTGGGAGATTTGTAAGTCTTTGGTACAATTTATTCAGTGAGCAAGCCTCTACTTTTTTCATATAAAATATGAACAGGGTAAGGAGACTCTGTCCTTGGACAGGTCCTGCTGAGTCAAGTAATCAACCTGCTTGAGATTCTGTGCTTGCTAGTGTCTCCCCTTGATCATCATGGCCTGTATCCCCAAAAATATTCTTTGTTAATAGGTTGTATGGTGATCAACTTTTACATTTTGACATCCACTTAATCTTGGATAGCTGCTTTAAAAGTGAAAATTTTCCATGGCCTCTTCACATTTCACTATAGACCAGTTTATGTCTTCCTTGATTCTTTTCTTCTTTAAACTCACATTAGTTTATGTTTTAGGCTTGAAATGTCTATTTCCCTCTCAGCATTGTTACTTGTAAATGATATTCTCCAGTAATTTTTTTTCCAAGAGAGTTTCCTAAAACATGATATTAAATAGCTAAAAATAAAATACTGAAAAATAAAGTAATGACCCTGACTGTTTTATGTGCTTGGAGATCTAATTTTTTTTGACCAAAGGAAATTTATAAAGTACATAATGTTATGTATGCATTTGTGGGTGATGAAAGCTAGAAACTGAGAGCTGGGATTAAAATCCAGTGTGGGGAGCCGGCCTGACTGCTCAGGCCCCTTCTCGGCCCTGAGAGAGATCTAAGAGGTCTCTCTCTGTCCCGCCACCCCTGATTTATTAAAGTGCAAATTGGCCTTTCTCACCTCCCTCAAGGAAATCGCTGCAGCCACCATTTGCCCATTTTCCTGACTCTGATAAGATTATCGGGCTCCTGTGAATGGTTTATGTCTAGGTAGTCTTTAACTGATTGTAAGACGCTGGTGCCATGCTCTGCTAGAGTTAAGATAAAACTCCTGAGCTAAAACTAGTGTCTGCAGTTCTGCACGTATGCATGTCTTTGATCTAAAATTTGGTGAATCCTGTTAGCATATATATGTATGTTACCCCTCAATAAAGTCGTCGGAATCAGTCACAAGCTGACTCCGTCCCTCTCAACCCCATCTTTCCGAGTCTTTTATTTCTCAGGTGCTCTGGTGATTGCGTCCTCGACCTGTTCGTTTTGCCGGCAGGTCCGGCAATCCAGAGCTTCTGATTTTAATTTCCAGTCCAATGATTGTTTTAAATAAGAAGGAAACTTCCTTTAAAGGAAGTTAAATGATGAAGTGACAGGTCTTCATATGAGATTGCATGTATTTAAATCCTCAGTCTTGTCTCTAATTCTGTCTGGGTAAAATTGTATAAATTACTCACAGTTTCTGTACATTGATTTTTCTCATCTCTAAAATGAGGACAGAATAGCTTTTTATTCTTCATAAAATTGTGGTATGGATTATATCAGAAGATACTATAGTAAACTGTATATAATTGCACCAGGCATATTAGTTCAGCTGCTCTGTCGTGTCTGACTCTTTGCGACCCCATGAATCACAGCACGCCAGGCCTCCGTGTCCATCACCAACTCCCAGAGTTTACTCAAACTCATGCCCATTGAGTTGGTGATGCCATCCAGCCATCTCATCCTCTGTCATCCCCTTCTCTTCCTGCCCGCAATCCCTCCCAGCATCAGGGTCTTTTCCAATGAGTCAACTCTCTGCGTTAGGCATATAGGAGTTAATAAACATTAGCAGTGATGATAATGGTAATAGTGATTCTATGGAACTTTGCTTTTAGATATGCTGGAAAAAGTAAACTATTAATATAATAATCTTGTTATTCATAAACGTGACAAATTATTATGGCACTAGGTTGTCATTTGATAAAACTATCTTGGATTCTTTATAGAGTGAAATGATTTCAAGGTTAAAATTTAGATATTCACCGATAATTCATAATTTCATTTAATTCAATCAACAGCTAAGTCATACATGTTTATGCTTTAACATAAACGTTATAGAGGCTATAGTGATATTATAGCCTAAAATATGTATTTTTGTTATTTTTTTCTATTTTTGCTCCCCTGGACAAGTATGGGATGGAAATCTGACTCTTTTCCTAAATGTTTCCTGATCTGTCATTGAAGGAAAAATGTCTGTTAAGACATTGAGTATCTCTTTGTGGGTTGAGGAGATAACAGCATATATTGCTGGGGACATTATTGCAATAAGAAAAGAATTCCTAGCCCCCAAGGAGTTTAGAATCCAGCAAAGGGGATTACGAACAGAAGGAAGATTGAAATGAAAGCTACCCTAGAGGAACAAAGAACTGACCTCTCCTGGGGGCGGAGGTATGCGAGCACGGTTTGAAGAACACTGTTGTGGAGGCAGGGCTTCAGCGAGCAGGCTCCACAGGGAGCAGGTGGCGGGGGCTTTCGGTGGGGGAGCGGCTGCTGTTAGATCAAGGCCGGGAGAGGTGAGGGACCAGAAACCACCCGCTCTGCTGAGCGCGGCCATGGCCGGGGCTCCCATCCTTCAGAGCAGAACCGCTGCCGCACGGCAGGGGGCGCCATGCCGAGCTGGTCGGTTCAGCGCTCCTCTCTTCCTTTCCCACCGGAGCTGCCCTTGATTTTCACCCTTTCTTTGTTGTATATTACAGTAGCGCCTTTTTTTCTCATTTACATTCCAAAATAAAAAGAGGGGTCAAGGTTTGAGGGGTTTCCCTGACCATTACTAAGTAAAACCTGCAGTGTTTCTTCTCTCCGGTAATTCCATCACAGGTGTTTTCTCCTATCTTGGTAGTAGCAGCTCACTGCTTACCTTTTCCCCTGCATCTTTTTCTGAGGCACTGTGGAGGATCTTGTGTCTGTGCTAGTCACCGGGTACCAAAGTCTCCAAGTCTTCTTTTTACTTCCCTGCACTGATGTTTTAGGACCAGAGTTTTCGGCACCACTGGTGTATTTTTTTGGCCCTCTTTTCTTTTATAAGCTTTTTATCTTTGACTTAATCTTGAGGCCACAGTGAATTTTGTTAGCTTTATTTTTCTTTTGAACAGGATTTGTAATTTTTAGTGACTTAATACTTTTAAGGTTGTAACTAACTGTATCTAAATACTGACGCCTTCCTTTCTTTTTAGGACATTCTATTCCCTTGTTACAGGTTATGCCATTATTTGCTTCTTTGTGCGTGGCAGGGGTTGGTCTGGAGAGTTCTTATTGCCACGAGCAGGGTGGTTTACATGACTGAAAAGGTGTTGTATGTTACTGCTTAGGACTCCGTATGGTGTTCCCTTTTTATGTGTCCTGTAAGATATTTGTATCCTAAGCACTAAGGAATTAGTTAATATGATACTTCTCTTGGAAATGAGAGAATAAATTGATTTTTCTAAAATGATATAACATTTTGTTTCTTTCTTTTTTTTTTTTTAGGACATGATATTCACTTTTGTGACAAGAAAATCCTGTTGTTAGAAGCAGGTCCAAAGAAAGTACTGGAGAAATTGCCAGAAACTTATAGCAACAGGGTCAGCTCCATCTCCCCTGGCTCTGCAACCCTTCTCAGTAGTGAGTAGAAGACCTTCTGTCATAGAGCCAGTCTCCTGTCTTTGACTCTCCAGGATGTCCCATAGGGCAGAGTCAGCGGGGCATCTGGCAAGGAGAGAGCTCACCGAAGTGCCTGGGAGAGGAGGGTGGGGTTGGTAAGTCTAGTACGTAGCTGAAGATTCCAAGAACTGTTCATGTGTCAACTTCCGGTCTGAGGAAGACTTTCTGCAGACATGTGGGTCCATATAGACATCATTTGTGATGTTGGGTCATTATGAATTGGTGGAATTGAAACTATATGAACTAATTGTGACTCTTCACTTCATCCTCTTTATTCCAAGAGTCAGCCTTCTGTGGGGCTGGGGAGCCTGAATGCTAAATGCTTTTAGGGTGTAGATGGATGTGTGCACAGTTAGCACGTTGTCTTCAGGTCTCTGCCAGATGTTACTCCCTCGAGCCAGCCTATGTGGAACCATCCCATCTAAAATGAGACTCTTGCATCATTCTCTAGCCCCTTATACCGCTTTATTTTTCTTTATGACACTTAGTACCTGATATTATGATTTTTTTTTTTTTTTTGTCTGTCTCTCCAGCTAGAATGTCAGCTGCTGAAGGACTGAGATTTGTCTGGTTTCCCACTTTGTACTTAGTACCTAGAAGTGTATCTGGCACATAATAAGTGCTCAGTAAACATCTCAATGAATGAGTTGCTTTGGTTCTCTAGATTTAAACAAAAAATCGTCTTTATCCAGGGAGTATGTAACCTCAGTGGGCTTCCCTGGTGCCTCGGACAGTAAAGAATCTGCCTGCAGTGAGGGAGACCTGGATTCAGTCCTTGGGAAGATTCCCCTGAAGGAGGGGATGGCAGTCCACTTCAGTATTCTTGCCTGGGGAATTCCATGGACAGAGGAGCCTGATGGGCTAAAGTCCGTGTGGTCACAAAGAGTCTGACAGGACTGAGTGACTAACACTTTGTAACCTCAGTAGGATGATTTTTGTAACACTTTTATTGTAACTCAGTAGGATTTTGTAACTCAGTATGATGACTTTATAACACTTTGTAACCTTAGTAGGATGATGAAGAGAAAGTACAATATGGATTTAATTTCCTTTATTATTTCTCTCTCTTAATGTGATTTGACCTTTGATCATGAAAGCTGGGTCTTTTTTCATGCTGTGTAATCAGAACTGGGGAACAGAGTCGCTTAGCTCCTAGCACCAAACAGGGTAGAAGTGGTGAGTATTTCTTTATTGTTTAACACTGAGAACAATCTCTCACTCAACAAGAAGAAGGGACAAAGCGAGACCCAGGAGGGCTGTAGGTCCCACGAGATTGCTCTGGTCTATATGTTGCTGCTCTTTTTTCTCATAGGTTTTGGTGCCTGGGACCACATCTGCAACATGAGATATAGAGCCTTTCGGCGAATGCAGGTGCTTCCTTTATCCACTTTTGGCAAGATATCTCAGTCTGTCTTGAGTTAAAATAATGGAGTACACATTCTCCAGGTTTTCTGTAAATGTGGGAAGAATTCAGGCAGAGTTTACACTCCATCTCAGGAAGTAGAAGGGAAGCATTCACAAGAGAATTTTCTTCTTACCATACATCTCCTGCCAGAGGGACTGACACCCGGGGGTTTTTCTGCCTCAGTCCCTTGGGACAGCAGTGCTCAGTTTCTGATTAGAGTAGTACCTCCTTTTCCTCGGGTTGTAATACATGCTTTCCCCTTGTGTTTCCAGGTGTGGGATGCCTGCTCAGAGGCCCTGATAATGTTCGATAAGGATAATTTAGATGACATGGGCTATATAGTGGAGAACGATGTCATCATGCATGCTCTCAGTAAGCAGCTGGAGGCTGTGTCAGGTGAGGCCCCTGACTCTCCTGTCTTCCAGGCACTCTTTGGAAGGAGAACTGTCTTAGAATTATCCTGGGACTTACTAGAAGGACCCCTCCTACAGATACTGATGTTCACCATAAAGAAGCCCTCTGAGGGTTATTTCAGGGTTGTTCTTTCTCTTTTTTAAAACAGCTTTACTCAGGTATAACTTACATACCAGTAAGTGTACACCCATTTTAAGCGTACAATTCAGTGACTTTCTGTTTTTCAGAATTTGCCTCTTCTGGACATTTCATTTAAGTAGAATTATACAATGTGTGTTTTTGTGTGTCTGACTTCTGTCCCTTAATACACTTTTGAGGTTTATTTATGTTGTAGCATGTGTCAGAACTCCAGTCTCTCGTATATATATATTATACTATTTATCCATCCATCAATGATGGACATTGGGTTGTTTCTACTTTTTAGTGGTTGTGAATACAGCTAGGAACATTTGTGTACAGGTTTTTGTGTGGGTATATGTTTTATTTTTTCTGGGTGGACACTTAGGACTAGAATCGCTGGGTCATGTAATAATTCTATGTTTAACATTGTCATAAATTGCCAAACTTGAAAGAGGCTGCACTATGTCACTTTACCACCAACAATTTTAAGAATTCCAATTTCTCCACCCCTTGCCAACCCTTATTCCCCTTAGCCTTTCCTTCTTTCTTTTTTTTAATAGTCATCCTAGTAACTGTGAGGTGGTGTCTCATAGTTTTGATTTTATTTACCTGATGACTAATAATGTTGAGTGTCTTTTCAGATGCTTGTTGGCTATTTGTGTATTTTTTTTGGAGAAGTGTCTATTAAGAATCTTTTGCCCATTTAGAACTAGATTGTCTTAATTTTTTAGTTATAAGGGTTCTTTGTGTAGTCTGGGTATAAATTCCCTTTATATATATATATATGTATGTATGTATGTTTTATAGATATTTCAGGGTTCTGGAGGGAGAAAAATTGGAAGCAACTTAAATGCTTTTTGTATGAGATAATGGTTCATCCATGGAATGAACTTCCATGTAGCTTTTAAAGATAAGTTAGATCTAACAGTCATTTAGAAACATGTCCCACAGTATACTGGTGAAGAAAAGTCTGTGTTGTATGATCCCACTTGTGTGTGTATGTGAGGGGGAATGGTGTGTGTGCATGTACAAACATAGGAAATTACCTGGAAAGCAACAGAACAAAGCTTTAACTGTAGCTATGTCTGAGTGGTATGATTAAAGGTGATTCCCTGCCCCTCTTTTAAACCTTTATTTGTAGTTCAGACTTTTACACTAAGTAAAAAAGTAATAAACATATAATTTTTATGATCAGAAAAGTAAAATGTCTTCCGGGGGAAGGAAAACCTTATGAAATCTAGAACTTGTTTAAGCCTGTGGTGTTCCCCACCCTGTTTGTTGTGAAAGCACATGTGGGTTCATTTGGGCATAGAGTGAAGCTAGAGGAGCGGGAGTGTGGGGAAAAAAAGGAGTGCCTGGTCAGGTCACGCACTGATTGATCCCTGTGGCCTCTGTCTTTTATTAGCTCTTAGACCATAACATTGATCACATGGGTTATTTTTTTTAGGTTTAAAGACCTAAAATCAATGATAAGATAAAGATAAGCTGTCTTGAGATCTTGCTTTATTTAGTTACTGAGTTTTTTCCTCAGCCTGTGGGCCAACTGTCTAATGTTTTGTTTTCTCTCTTTGACCTCCCTAGACCGAGTGACCGTTCTCTACAAGAGCAGAGCAGTCAGCTATACCTGGCCTTATCCATTTTCCATGGCAGACTCCAGCCCTTGGGTTCATATTACCCTAGGTGATGGCAGAACCCTCCAGACCAAATTGTTGGTAGTTGAAGATTCTTATTTTGCCAGGGGTCTTGCATATCTACATCTTATTAGAGTCTGTGGTCTCTCGTTTTAGATCTTAGCTATAGTTGAAGTTGATTTGAGGCAAAGCTTTTGGCTATAAAGACCTGGAGCCACTCAGACCAGCTCCAGTGAGGATGGCCCTATTGTAAATGCTCTATAGGAGGCAGTTTCTCGGACCATCGTATGTCTTAACATAAAGGATAGCTGGCCTTACAGGGACAGGAATCCCAGGGTCAGAAAATGAGCCCTTTCCCTCCCTCTCAGTAATCCTGCAGCCACTCATCTTGCTTCTCCCATTTTTTTTCTCTTTCTGCTCGTCAGCTTCCCCCTTTCCATGGCAGCCATTCTCAGCCTTGCATCAGGACTGTTCGACCCCAGTGTCTGCCTTACTGCTGTCTAGTTCAGGGTGAAGAGACTTTGGCTGAGTTTAACCTATGGCTGGCCCTGCTTGGGTCAGATGTCCAGCTCTGGTCTGCCTAGGATCACTTATGTAGGGCTTCTCCTCTAGGAGCTGGGAGTGAGGCAGGCATGATAAAGAGTTGCCTTCCCCAGATGGGCTTGCTAGCAGTTGGAACTGGAGAAAACTTTTAGGAGGCAGGGACAACCTTCTGAAATAGTTTTGTTAATTAAGAGATTGGCAGACTCAGCAGGCTTTTGTCTGCATGCAGATTGGTGCAGATGGTCACAACTCAGGAGTGCGGCAGGCTGCGGGAATCCGGAATGTTAGCTGGAACTATGACCAATCCGCTGTCGTGGCTACTCTGCATTTATCAGAGGTAAGATCCTGAGCCCACCATCGGGGGCCCTGCTCATGCCTAACTGGTACCGGGCACTTCTGACAAGGACTCTTCTTCTGTGTGTTGTAGGCCACTGAAAACAACGTAGCTTGGCAGAGATTTCTCCCCTCTGGGCCCATTGCTCTGCTTCCGGTAAGAAGTCCTTCTGGCTTTTCTTCTTAAACGTGTCAACCCTTGTTCTTTTAGCACCTCACTCCACTCAGCCTTTTGCTGGTTTTGAGGGACTATGCCCAGACTAAGTTTGTTACCCCTTCTTATTGTCTGTCCCTCGTGCCTGTGAGCTCTTAGGAACCGAAGTGTCAGCCCTTGGCATTGATGTTCTTCCAAAACAGCTCTCAGACACTATGAGTTCCTTGGTTTGGTCCACATCCCATGAACATGCAGCAGAGCTGGTCAGCATGGAGGAGGAGGAGTTTGTGGATGCCATTAACTCCGCCTTTGTGAGTATCACCTGCCGATGGCGTGTTGCAGGGATAGATACAGAAAGGTGGTTCTGAGCAAGAAGAAAGGAACAATCAACACACTGCCCCTTCGGACCTATACCACTTGATCTGGATTACATGGGGGAGAGGCTTCAGGAAAATGTAAAACTACAGAAATTAGCTTGTGTGCCCTTCTGAGGGTTGTGGGCTGCTGCTCTGCTGACTGAAACAGCTGCCTGGGTGGAAGTTACTTGGATAAGTAACTTTTTTTGAAGCGATAATACTTTGATAATTTTTAGCAGAAGCCAGCAAGAACAAAAGGAACTAAACGTACTAAAGGGGCTTCCAAGATAAATGATGACCCTTTCTGGGTCACTTAGTGTGTGTTCCTGGCATAAGGCCTTTGCTGTACATTCATTCAGCAAGTTATGAGTGCTGCTATGTAGATGGCGCTGGCATTAGACAAGTGAGATATAGTCCCTGCTTTCAGGAAGCTCAAAGTCAAGTGAGGAAGGACACAGAAATGAGTTAGGGTCCAGTGGTAGAGTTTGCCTAGGATACTATACTATGGCGCTTGGAGGAGAACGATAGACACAGGATGGTTTGGAGGGAGGTTTACAAAGCGATGATAGCTTCTGGATACTCCTAGGTGTTACCGTGGTGAATTAGAATTGAGGTGACATTCTAAGCAGAGGGGTGTGTGGAATCAAGAGCATGCTATAGAGAGCGCTACTTTGTGTCCGGCACGTGCATTTTGAGGGTTAGGAATGGTGAAAGATGAAACTGAGAGGTAGGTAGGGGCAGCTCATGAGCAGTTTGATTTGGTTCTACAGCTTGTGGGGAGTGATGGGGAATTGCATTTTGCATTCATTTGAGGGGCTTGTCACTTGTGGTACCACTACCCATGACTTTAGTTATAAAATGGTTGCCTTGGTGAATGTTCTAATTCCCTGCTGGAATCGCTGATGAACTTTCACTTTGTTTTGTGGTCGATACTACTACTCAGTGGAGTGATGTGAACCACACAGACTTCATCGACTCAGCCGGCTCCATGCTACAGTCTGCAGTTGCCTTTCTGAAGCCCACTAGAGTCTCAGCTCGCCAGCTGCCCCCCAGTGTAGCCAGGGTGGACGCCAGAAGCCGAGTCCTGTTTCCTCTTGGGTTGGGACATGCTGCCGAGTACGTCCGGCCTCGGCTGGCCCTCATTGGGTAAGACGGTAACAGCAGAGCTGCTCCCTTTTTCCTCTGGCTCGAGGCCACACCTGAACTCTGCTTTATTCTTAGGGATGCAGCCCACAGGGTCCATCCACTTGCAGGGCAAGGTGTCAACATGGGCTTTGGGGATATCTCCAGCTTGCTCCATCACCTCAGTACTGCAGCCTTCAACGGCAGAGACTTAGGTAAGGATTCAGTGTACCTTGGAGAAGTATCTCGAGCTCATATAATACAGGAAGATCAGGAAAATGGCTCCTCGGGAGCCAGATGTAGTGGGCATAAATGCATCTGGTTTGCTAGGAAAGAAAACAGCAGTACAGAATTAGGGAGGTAACCTTGCCTTTTCCCTCCAGGCTCCATGAGCCACCTCACAAGTTATGAAACAGACCGACAGCGCCACAACACCGCTCTTCTGGCCGCTACGGACCTGCTGAAAAGGCTCTATTCCACCAGGGCCACCCCCCTCGTGCTGCTCAGGACCTGGGGCCTGCAGGCCACGAATGCAGTGTCTCCACTCAAAGTAAGAGAGCGCTCCCAGATCTCCGAGAGTCTTGCTCACTGAGGAATGACTCGGCCAATGACTCTTTAATTTCTTTGAATTAATTTTCTTGGCTGTTAAATTATCATCTTTATCTGAATACCTTCCCCAGTGCTTATGAGCAGAAATGTCCCTGCTGGGCTTTTTGGGGCTAGCCCACATGGAAGCAGTAACTCTATATAAAATAGTGAGTAAGACTTTGTTAAAGATGCTTAAACTCCTTTTGCTGCTGTCCAGCTTCTTTCCTGAGAAACTTCCATTAAAAGTTACTTTGAAGGGACTTGGAAGGAGAATCTGTCTGGAACTTTTGCCAATTTTTGCTTCAATCACTTTAAATATTTTAAAGTACTATCTTCACTTGCCTTCATACCTTAAAAATTTTGTCAAGAGTATCACTCACTTGATTTCATTTTATCTCTAGGAACAGATTATGGCCTTTGCAAGCAAATGAACACTCTTCTTCTGGAGATGATGTTGATGAAAAATGCATATCGAACATCTTTTTCCAAGACCACATCATTTCAAAATTTAATAAATTTACATTAGAATTCTGCAGTCTCTCTTTCTCCTCTGCTTAATGAACTTTTGGAGCCCAAAGGATGAGTGATAATTTATGGTGAGGAGGGCATATCAACCAAGCCAAGGGGAAAAATCAAAGGAAGACTATGACTTGGTTGAAAAGAAATTTTTATTACATAAAACAAAAATTGCTAAGGTGCCGTCTCATTCATTTTCACTTGTTAACAATTTTTTTGAAAAAGAAGATTTATACAACTTTTTAAAAATGCTGTTTGTAAATTTATACAGTTGTCTTTTTGATAAAGACAAGACTTAGAAAGTCAATTGATGCATTTTTGTTAGAACTCCTATTTTAAAATTAATAATGCTAGAATGTAAAATAAGACAAATTGCTTTAACCTTTGTTATAGATATATTAGACTTTCTTAAAAGGAAACCAAATTTTAAAATGCTAGTTATTACTTCCTTATCACAGCACCATTTTTCATCGATGGCTCCTCTGTGGGACACCACTGTATTCTGTCATAAAACAATAAATAATTTCATTGCACAGTTTAAAAGACCTCAGGAACCAGGTCAAAAGAAAAGAATCTGATTAGCAGCAGAATTTGTTCATGTTTGACTGCAGACTGCTGGGCGGGGGGCGGGTTGCTTTACTTTGCGGTTTTGAAGTGCTTAGCCCACAGTACCCAAGATGCCTATCAAAGAGATTTTTGGATCCATTGGATTCGTATGCCATAATGAATATCTTGCCCAGAAGTCTGATTTGAATATGAAAGGAGAAGATAACAGTCTGCTTTTTGAAGGAGTGGGAAATGTGTTACCACAGAGAAGCTTTTCAGGTAAATGCAGAAAATTTGTAAGATCTAGAGTTAAAACATGAATGTTGCAGGTCTTCCTGGAATCTCAGGAAAAATGTGCCCAGAATGAAAGATGGCAGCTCTGGGAAAAGCTGGGTGACTACTGGCAAAGTCCAGAAAGGTCACTGTAGGGAAAAAAGGTCATCTTTCATAAGAAAATGGAAAGGTAAAAAGAACATGGACTCTACAAAAGTACACAAACAAAATCAGGCAAGACATGAAATTTAAGGCACACCTTGAAAGGACCTCCATAACCCACAGAGGATGTTTTGATGAAAACACACACAAACATCCACTATGTGCCAGGCCTTGTCCTAAGTATTTGAAATATATAACATATTTACAGAAAGGAAACCTAATCACCAATATTACACCTGTAGGACCTCTTAGTAAGAGGCCCAAAAAAGTGTACTAGCGGCAGAAAGAATATTATAGACAAAACTTTTTTGTAAGAAATAAAAATTCTCATTCCAAATTGCTCCTATAATGGATAAACTGGCTAATTTTCCAGATGTTCTAATCAAGATTATCGAAAATATGTAGCTACATTTCTGGAGTTATAATGCATCTACCCAAGAGTTCTGAAAGTATTTGGGATGACTAAAGGAGTCAGCTGAACAACATGTGGCCTTTATAAAAAAAGTTTCAGAGATAAACTGTGGTGATAAAAGACCAGGAAATCTTACCCATCAAGCTGGAGGAGTCTTTAGTGAACACAGCTTATCTCTTGGGAAAACTTGGTTTCTAATGGGAAATGGTCTCCCCCAGTGAAGTTTATCGGATTTCAGTTCTGGAACCAGGAACTGAACCTGGGCCCTCGGCAGTGAGAGCATGGAGCCCTAACCACTGGACCACCAGGGGATCCCCTGTCCCTGATCTTGAACATTTAGTGTATGAAGACTGGTTCTAACGGCCTCTTTGGACAAAGATGGGAAGGTCCAGAGGTCAAGTGGTATGTTAAAGAGAATGTAAGGGATTTAGGAGATGTTTTCTTCAAAACACCAAAAGACTGTGGAAGGAGAGATTAGAAGACTGGAGGAGATATTTTTTTTTTAACATCAGTGCAGTCCCAAAGTGGAATGAGTTGTCTGGAAACATGCCTAAACAGAAACTGGGTGACAACAAGTTAGAAGCATTAAGGGACTGCAATGGGTAAAGGCTGGATTACATTTTTCAACTATTTCCAACTCTAAAGATTCTATTATTTCATTCTGTTTTAGCATTTTTGGAGGAAGAGAATAGGTATAAAGGTGACCTCAGTATAATTAAACATTAGTGTGAAGAATGAAAAAAATGCCACATAGAATTGAAAAATTTGGGGGGGGGGGGAATAAGTATATAGAAATTTGCTTAGTTATTTACACAAATCAGATGTTAAATATTTCTTGACTCAGTGGAATACTATTAAAAATAAGGTTCAATGGGAACTGGTGTGAGGGCTGAGTATATGTGAAAAAGCTGAGTCTACTGTGGAAGCTACAAGTGTGTGGAGGTACAATTCTGCTGGAAGGAAGCTGGAGGTAAAGAGCCAGACTACAGGAAGATCTTCCAAGTCCAAGAACAATCAAGTGGGTAGACAAGCAAATGATGGTCATGTGGGGGAGAACAAGATAATGGACTTTAGGGGAAATAATTCACAAAATTGAATGCTGAATATTCAAAGTGAGCATCCACTATATGGTGTGGGCCAAGATGGCCAATTAAGTCAAATGTTAGGTATCACCAAGAAGGGTATCAGAAACCCTGGGACTAGACAACTATGTAGAGGATGCTAGCTAAAATGATCAGCGGGCAGGGCAGAAAGAGACACTGCTATAAAGAGAATAAAAGGGCAAGCTGAAAGGTGCTATTACCAAAATCTAGATCCTTGGAAAGCACACCCACAGGCCTCTTACCAGAAGCCAGGGTATAGCTGTATTAGAAAATACAAAGAAAACAAGTTTAGGATGACAATATAAACACGAGCCTAGGAGGAGGTATTTGCACTGAAAACACACACATACTCCTTATATAAGACTGGATATGTCCATTAATCCGAGGGTTGACTGATAAAAATTTGATTAAAAGAAGGTGGTCTGTACAAGGCAGCCACACCCTCCCAAAACCTGTCCCCTTAACTGGATGTTCCCCTTCTGGCCAATGAGGAGTTGCTCTCCAGAGATTTAGAATGGCTGCTCTCAGCTGGCTGGGTTGGCGCTAACACAAAGTGGGATCGTGTAACTTCAGATATGGCGTTTTTCTCTTTGAATTACACATGGAAAGCAAAACCTTTTTCTTTAAGGGCAGGGGAGTGGAAGTAAAGGTGGGACAGGGCAAAGTGTAGGAAAAATACCGGTGTCAATAGGTCATGGGCCTGTCATCAGTTTAACATCTAAGAGGATAATGAAAATGTTCAAAGGGATGAGGCACTAAAAGGGCTGAAATGAGATTTTTCTTTGGTTGCCATGGTTCCATCCCTGGGTTCCCCAACGTTAAGTTCCAAAGCTGTGACTTTTGGCTCTCTGATACACAAGGAACCTCAAAGATTTAGATTCTGGTACCAGCTGTGCATGAAGAGTGGTTAGGAAACAGTTCACATTTGATGTGTAAAATTAGTTAAACCCAAATCTCTAGACCCAAGGGCAAGACCTGTCTGCAAAAGCCCCTTCCTCTTGGTGAAACCAGCTGCTGGGCTTCAGTCCAGGCGGCCCCCAGACTAGCTCAGAACACAACAGAATCCTCTCCTCTCTCGTTCTCCCTTTAAAAATGTTGGCAAATGCAGGCCTCAGAGGAATGCTGTGGCCTCAGTGGGAGATGCCCAGAGACTGCAGCAGGTGAAAGGTGGCCCCCAAGGCCCAGCCGGTCTCGATGTTGTTCACTTTCTTCGTGAGCTGTTGGGAAGGAAAAAAAAAGTCTTCACATTTTAATTCCATTCTCAACTCTAGCAAGCACAACAAGCAGAGAATATCTTCCCAGATCATCTACATGGCCAAACCAAGGCAGCATGGGAGTAGCCAGTCTCTGGAGGCTTCTCCCAACCCTCCCTGCAAGTTCCCCTTCCACCACTGCCCAGCGCCCCTACACCTGCCCATCTGATCCCTGAATCTTCTGGCCCAGGAAGTGGTCTCAACTCAGGACTTCTGAAAAGGACCTTTTAGATAGGCTTCTGAACTCTCCCTAGTCCTGAAACTAAATATATAACAGGAGTTAGTAGATTTAGGGGTAGGAAAGAACATACTAGGCTTCTCAATTCATACTTTGTAATTAACCTCCTCTTCTTAAGCACTCGTTAATAACCAACCAAGGGATTTGAGGCATTCTAGGCCAGATTGTGCTTCAGTTGGTTCAATGACTTTGGGCAAAAATTAATTTTCTCAACTACATAACAGGATTAGATTAGCATTTATCAAATTGTTTCTTCAGAATCCTAGGGGTTCCTTAGAAATGCTTCAAAGGAGAAAGGAGGCAAATGGTGGTTTTCCAGGCCCCCTACCTCTGCTTCAACAAGATAACTCCATTTTATCAGTTTTACTGGAATTCTGCATAAGCAATTATAAAGATGCTATGCCCAGGGTTGCAAATCAGTGGACTGGTTTTAATCTTCTAACTTCTTATGACACAATACTTCTGTTAACTTAATAAAATTAAGTCAACAGGCAATGTCCCAAAAGCTGAGAAGAATGGCATGTGAATCATTATCTTGAGATTTAGTCTGTGATAACCAAGTCACACTGGGAGTGCCCCCTAGCCCCACCACCCTGAAATGTCCTTCCTCTGTCCTCAGGACCTCGATACCAAAGTGAAGTGATCTCTGGAATAGGAGATACAATACAAATTCTGCTGCCCCTGAAATGAAGACTAAAAGGATGCCAGAAATGGAAATGGCAGAAAATTGTCCTTAAATGATTTGGTTACTGTTGATACTTAAGTACAGGTAGTAGTTAACTTAGTATTGAGGGCTTAGGATGACCCCAAGCCTCCCACTGGTATGAAATGCCTACACTATATTAATAACTTACTATGTGCCAGGCACTGTACTTTATCTCAATTTTCATAAGAGCCCTAAGAAATGGGTACTCTAAGGACCCCTGTGTTTTGAATGAGGAACTTAAAAGAGAGGGGAAGTAAGTCATCTAAGGTCACAGAGCTAGTAAGCTTGCAGAATCAGAGCTTGAACCCAGATTTGATGGAGAACAGAGCCCATGCTTTTAGCACTACGCTTTACTGACTATGGTCAAGTAACTCCTTAAATGCCAGTATTCTCGGCCGGTATAACAACACACTAAATCCAAATACCTCTGTACAAATGAATTTATGAAGTCTGTATAACACAAGAAATGAGGCACTATAAACTGATCTGGAAATGAAGAAACAGGAAGGGGAAGTGACACAAGAGAAGGGAACTTCACAAAGTACAATCTATGTCCTTGACCTTAAAATTCAAAGTTGCCTTGTGCCATAGTTGTATGTTTGTTACATCTCCTCTAATGGTCTGTATACTATTAATATTTGAGGACAAAGATTACATCTTTATCATCTCTGTAACTAAAATATGCAATTACTCAATCATAGTATAGAATATAAAAAATACGGGATGGATGAGATGTGTTTGGAATAGATAAACAAGCTACTACAGATGAAGTAAGGAAGACAAAAAGGGACCCAAAACTCAAGAGGCACTAAATATATGAGGCACATATAAAATACATATGACATACGACGCAAGGCATTCAATACTCATGAGGTCTTAGTAAGCCACTCACTGGTGATACCCTTTGGCAGAGGTGCCTCATGTGCTCTGCCAAACAAAATCATCAAGCAGGCTAATGAGCGAGCTGATGCTACTGACCAGTGCACTTGCCTCGTGCCCCTTCAAAAAGAGCAGCTTGCCCCAGGCACCCTGTCCTTGTGCTCCCTTGACCAAACTTTACCTACAGTGCTTGAAACCACATGGTCAGCAGCAAAGACAGGCAGGACATGTGAACCCAGAATCAGGAAGTACAGCACTGCTTGCACCCCATCCTGTGTGTTCCCCTTGCTTCTCACTCTGACTTTTGAAATTGATTTAATAAACCATGTGACTTGGGCATCTTAACTTGGGCCACAAGCCACTCTGCTCTATGACCTCTGGGATAGCTTGCCTGGTAATAGAGTCGACCCTTGAACAACAGGGGGTTATGGGTGCCAGCCCCTGTGTAGTTGAAAACCTGCATATAACTGTACAGTCGGCCCTCCGTATCTATGGATTCAACAAACCACAGATTGTGTAGTACTATAGTACTTACTATTGAAAATAATCCATGTTATTCAGCCTGTATTATTCAAGGGTCAACTGCACTTAGAAGCTGCTACTGCATCAAGCTAATTTCCTATATTCATGGTGCCTTGCACACTGCCTTATCCATAGCCTGAATAAAATTATCTCAAAATTCCACCTGCAGCCACTCTGATTACTAAACAAGTTTTTAACTCTTTCTCCCCAACTGCAAAGTGAGAGGACTGTTATGTGACACTGGTGTCCTCTCTCTTACCTGTAGGACAGTGCTGCTTGCAAAGCCAAAGCCATCCTTCAACAAGGCTGTGATGTAAGTGAGATCCATGCACAGGAAAGGACTGCCTGAGGTGAAGTTCTCCAGGTTATCACACACTGGCGGTGAGAGAAAGGAAAGAGTGCGATGCAAGTCTGCAGCCATCTGAGAGCTGTGATTTTCTCTAAATACAGACTGAGAATGAGCACAGCAGAATCCTCATTCTTCCTCTCCCAGATGCTTGGGAATCTCAAGGGCTAGAACTGTGCACGGACAGCCTCTGCAGGACCCCAGCTCATCAAGAACCTGCACGTTTTTTTGTTTTTTTTTTTTAAGAACCTGCATATTTTTGACGTGACATCTCATATACTCAAAGGTGCATGGGTCTTAACTAGTTCATTTGCTATGACATGTATTTCTATGACCTAATGTTGGGGCTTAATTCAACTAAGTCCCTTATACAGTGTTAATGCTGAGGCCCAGAAGACAGGGAAATACCAGTTAGTCCTATTTCACCGCCTCTGGATGAGATCAGTTATTTGCATTTATGATGGACTCGTTCAAGGAAGCCTCTGCAACTATTTCTCGTATATTCTGGTGGTTAGAGTTTCATTACTACTGATAACACTATTTCAACTTTTAAAAAAGGAAGAAAGAAAAGTAGTAAGAAGAAAAGGTTTTCACCATTTGTCCAAACTCTTGTATTCTCATTTTTTCTTTGCCACTTAATGCTTTTAATTCCTGGCAAAGATAGGAAACCAGCCTGCTGAGCGGCTTTCTGCTGGCTGAGGGGCATCAAGTGACCTTAGGGTCACTGGGGTCGGCAGGCACAGCCTCATGGGCTTGCCTTCAGTGGTTTCCACTGACACTCACCTTCCCTTGCTTTTCTCTCAAAATCTTCAACTTTTAAAACACCCCCCTTTTCATAATCTGAAATGAAACAGAACAGCAGTTGAAGTCAAAAGACCTTCCAGGAAACATAAGAAAATTCATCCTAGTGATATTTATAATAATGAAAAAGTAAAAGAATTTCCAGTATTAAAAATGAGATAAACAAACATGACATATCCCTACAATATAATCTATGCCACTTATTTTATTTATAATCTGTTATGTATGCTTAACTACAGCTAAAAAACTGGCCCATTAAAAGGGGGCCGTTAAATACAGTAGAAAATAAAAAATTAATTCATATCTCAGGCCATGACTGATCACATATATACATTCTCACAGCTAAACAAAATGTGTTACTATTATGATAAGAAAAACAGTTATAAAGTGGAAAGAGGAAACAGGAAACATTTTGGGGTGATGAGTATGTTCATTATCTTGAATTTGGTGATGGTTTCAAGGGTGTTTACACATGTCAAAACTTACCAAATCATATACTTGAAATATGTGCGTTTTATGTCAATTATACCTCCATAAAGATGTAAAAAAAAGAAAAAAAAGACTTCATGTATACTTGTTTAGTATATACTTCATGTATACTTGTTTAGGCCACCTTCTAGCTCCAAAAGATTCTAAACCATACTCTCCCACTTGAGTGACTTGGGAGAAAAGCAGGGTGCCCAGCTCAACAAAGCACTGCAAATACTCCTTTGTCACTTTCCTTCCCCACCACAGCCTTGCCCAGCTACCCCTGCACTGACACCTGGTGTGAACTTACCAATCATGTCTGTGTCCACGGCTCGGTCATAGTAGTAAGAGAAAGCGTAGAAGGAGCCTCTCTGGACCTCATCTGGTTGATGAAGCTTTCCTTGCACCACCCTCAGCACTTCGGCATAGCAGGGCTCAAAGCCCACCTCTCCTGTTGGCGCAAAGGTGCACACGGGCAAGGTGAGAAAAGTGAGAGGCAAGCTGCGGAAGGAGGAACAGTAGGAGGACCGAGGTGACCTGAGGCTCGGCACAAAGCGCTTACAGGCAAAGATGAGCTAATTCCTGCGGCTTCATCCCTCTGGAGAACTGGTACCTGCTTCTCCATGGAGGCTCCCTCCCTAACCTGTGTTCACCAAAGAAGCCACGGCCCACCTCAAGCTGCCACCCAGCACTGAGTTTCACAGGACAATAAGTATGCAGTTACAATAAGTATGCAGTTACAATGCAGTTACAATAAGTATGCAGAGGCTCACCTGCTTCCTTCACTGGAAAAATTAAGTTGCTCCCTTGAGTTGAACGTCTATGCCTTTTATAATACCTAAGATCAATTACTGTTTTATCGTCTCAATTCTCTAACTGAAATAGCTAAACATTAATTGAATCTGAGACAGTTTTACCCTGCTGAGGGCCAAGACCCTTAATACGTTAGATGCCAGCTAAGAAGAGGTTTCTAATGGATCCACAACACTTGGGCAGGGAAAGAGCTGCATAGAGAGTGACAGCTGCCGTGTTCACGGTCATGATACACTCCTGGAGGCATACCAACATCTCCTTGGAATTAGTTCCTGCCAAAGACAAGCTTCTCTTCTCTTGCACTCCGGAAGAAGTTTCCCATGGGACTTTTCCAGACTTCTACTATAAACGTAATTTCAACCAGTGGAAAAAATACCACTTGCCTTCTTGATTGCCACCATACTGGTATTTCACGCCCCCAAAGATCCACTCTGCTTCCAGCCATCTCGGCAGACAGGCACTTCGGAAAGTGTGTCCATCAATTCCTGGAAGAAACCAGATCACAAAGTAAGAGGCAAGGGTGTGAGAGAGAGAGAGAAAGAAAGGCAAACAAGAAGCCAGTAAGGTTAAAAGGTATTATCAAGGTGGCTGGGCCTTAAAATCATATGGAATTAGTTCTGGGACTGCATCCTATGATATGAATTCTTACTCGGGGTTCACAGATGGGCTTGGTGAACCCCCTGAAACTCCAGGCAAATTTTCATGCTTATGTCTATTTGGCAGAGAGGTCATTGGCTTTTATCATATATTAAATCTAAAACCGATAATGGAATAAAGTTCCCTCATTTCCAAAAAAAGGGAAAAAATACTGGTCTACTCTTCTCATTGGTTGTTGTAAGACTTAATACAATTGAAAATATAAACTCTGAAATGTCATATCATTATCACAATAATAGCTTACTATGAACCACATGCCATACAAATTGAATTAAATGCAAAATCTCTTTTAAGGTGAAGAAAAGGGACACAAGAAGTTTAGCTAACTGGCCCCAAATCACAAGACTGGTACTGAACCTGGTTCTGCCTGACGCCAAAAGCTGAACTTTTGACCCCTTTTCTGCCTATGAAGAGAGGAGTGGAGCTGTTCGGTTATTCTATCTGGTTAGTGGACTGTTGCCTGCACCTCCCACATAAAACTTAAGGGCCTGAGCGAGTTCCTGCCAAATTTACTCTTTGAGTCTTAATTTCTGCAGATGCTTCAGCTTCTGCAGATGCTTCACGCTATACCAACAGACTTCATGCTAGAAATGGCTAATAATATATCTATAAAAATATCTGAACTCATAAAGTAGAAAAGGAATTTGCCATTATTATGTCCATTTTACAACATATGCCTCCTACTTCAGCATAACCCCTTCTGCCACAGAATCACTGCCACGGTAGGGAAAAGGCAAGCTGAGCACTGGTGTCGCTCTCACCACACCCCGAGCAGCACAGGCACCCAGACCAACCTTCTGTCTCCAGGGCTCCCAGGGTTGCTAGTCTTGCAGCTTTCAATCCAAATCCCAAGTAACTGTAAAATACAGGATTGACTAATTTCATGCTGGTCCTGAATTCTCCAGCTTAAAGCTCCTTCTTCCAAAAGTAATATGGTTTCTCCGCCTCCCTTTGGAGAAAGGAAAACCTTGTTCTCTGTGACCCACTCATCTCATGTGGACAATAAGCAGTAATTCCTGCACAGTTCAGTTCAAGGCTGTGCAGTAAGAACTTTCCATGATTTAAAGGCCAGAGATGGTGACACTTCCTAGGGTCCCACGCGGGGATCCATCCTCAGAAAAGCTCTCATTATCTTAGCTTCTAGTCCAACTGTGATCATGTTCTAGGCTGGATTTTGAGCATCTGAGGTCAGTTTAAAAGAAGCTGACATAGAGCTTTGGCTGAACCTTCTCTTGAGTGTTCTGTCTCTAGAGAAAACTTGACTTACATTATTTTCACTTTTATATTACTTATCTTTTACTCTTTTACATTATTTTTAAAAATCTTATATTACTTTTTATTTTATTACTATTACATGTTCTTAGGCCAAGAATAGAGAATCTTGGGTCCCCTGGGCTTTGGTAAGTGGCTTGGGTTTCAGTTAACAGGCCTTCGGGGACTGGCAAAAATTTTGTAAGGCTGGTCAGGTGCAACGAGATGTGAAAATGCTTTGAAAAGTTAGGAGAATCACACAATGCAAAATATTATTGCTCCATGTCCCTCTCCCTCACCTATGTGTATAGAGCTTATAAGTGCTGTTAAACATCTCAAAGGAAGTGAGGTAGCCCCTAGGGGTTTGTTCCAGGGTTTTCTGCAAAACAGAAAAAGCAAAAAGACTATTCAGGATCCACAGTCATCTGAAGATGTTATCCTCAGTACCCCCTCCCTCTCCTCCCCTCCAAAATCAGAGATGAAGAAGACAGATTACACTGCTCATCTCACAAGGCTGGAGGAATCATCAGTGAGAGCAGTGAAACAGTGAACAGTGAGAGCAAGTTCAGTCAGTCATTAATTGACACTACTCGGCCTGCTCATGGTGGAGCTGCTGTCTGAAATGGGGCCCTTTCTTGGCACCATGATATGTCTGCCAAGTGGGTTGGTAATCAGACCCTCGTATGTATCTGACTCACCTCGAACTGAGGCAGGAACGTGATTTGGGTGGAGGCCCCTCCCAGGTCCAGGGTCCCCACAGTCTCCTGGTTGTGGCCGTGCAGCTGACCTGTGAATGACAGTCAGCCCTGAACATCTTGTACTTCCTGGACAGCCCAGCACTCCTCTGTCTGCAGTTTCTCTCCTACTCCTGGCATATACCCGAGGCATTCTGTGAACATGCCACTGCTCCCTAGCACCTAAGGCTGCAAGCAAAGACTAACCAGGAAGGACTCCTGCTGCAGCTGAGGTCCCGAAGGCAGGTAATAAACATTAACTTCCTGTCTTTCCTCCCCATCCTCTTTTTTTTTTGTTAAAAACAAAAGAAAGAACAATATGAAGAAAAAAGGTATTGATATTTTGCTCCCTGACCATGTGTGAAACCCAGTTAAGTTCTTAGAGAAATGTGAGAATGTGTTACCTGTCAGAAAATTCACAGTAACCCAAGCTAATATGCCTAAAAAAGGAGAGAAAGACAAAGATTACATCCAGAGCATTTTTTCCCCTCTTCCTGGGCCCCACCTTTGTTCTTTTTATCTCTAAATTTCGTGTCTAAAGCACACATTTCCTGCTCCCCATCTTTCCATTTTCTGCTATCCCCTTCCTCCTTGCTTATTTGTTCCTTTTTCTTTAGCACCCCTACCCCTGTCTCCCCAGTGCCTTTAATCAGATATTTATTAACCCTGGCCCTCTCCCCCACCATACATCAACACCTCGCCGACCTTCATAGGATCCATCCATGATGCTAACACTGTCATCTGGTACCAGGAAAGGTGATTTCTTGAAGATCTCTTTTACCTAGCAAAAAAAGGAAAGAAATCTAGATTCCCTAAGGTGACAGAACAGATTCTGAACATATCCTATAATATTTAGAAAACCACACTCTTCATTTTCCCCAGATAAAATTTTAACAGAACTCATTCCTTTTCCCTAAGAAACTAGGTAAGCCATCATTGGTTTCTTGTAAAAACAAGCAAGCAAACAAAACAACAATGTACCTCAAAGAGCAGTGCCTCAGCTTTCTCTTCTGGCAGTAAGCGCAGCCCTGCTGTTGCCTTCAGGACCACTGGCGTCCTCTTCCAGTGACTTGGAGGGATTGAGTCTTTGGCCACCTCTAAGAGTTCTTGAACACTCTCAGCACCCTTTAAAAGAGACGATTCACATATCCAGTGAACAGTGCATTTAGAGGAGCATGTCTGCTCCCTCGGCATGCTCTGGGACAGTACCAGGAGCGAGGGGGCCGAGGGCTCCCATCAGCCTTTTCCGCTCTGAAGAGCAGAGACCCGGAGAAGTGGGCTTCTTTGAAGGAAGAGAAGCCATTTCATTTTGATTGAGTCCTAATAAAAATGATTCTTTTATAGTGTGGTCATTTTAATTGTTATTTTGTGTCTCATATAAAAATTAGCTACACAGGGGCGGGCAGTTTCCTGGTGGCCAAGCGGTTAGGATTTGGTGCTCTCACTGCTGTGGCCCAATTTCAATCCCCTGTCAGGGAACTGAGATCCTGCAAGCTGCACAGCACAGCCAAAAAAGAAAGAGAAGAAAAATGGTATCTGATATTAAAGAATTTCATATTCATTCATTAAT
The DNA here is from genome assembly GCF_033118175.1 of Dama dama. Taxonomy (NCBI): domain Eukaryota; kingdom Metazoa; phylum Chordata; class Mammalia; order Artiodactyla; family Cervidae; genus Dama; species Dama dama. The sequence continues at coordinate 18,449,852 of NC_083692.1, read as the reverse complement.
AAAAACAATTTAAAAAAATAGCGTCAGGCCAGAAAGTTGGTGTAGTGAAAGAAACAAGGCTTGGAGTTGGATGGCTTGCTTGCAAGCCCTGTGGCCCTCCTGGGGCTGGTGTCCTCAGTTGTGAGATGGATACCATCACATAAAACTGCTGTGTGCATTAGATGAGGCAGACTGGACTTCCCTGCTGGTCCAACGGTTAAGAATCCTCCTGCCAATGCAGGGGACACGGGTTTGATCCCTGGTCTGGGAAGACCCCCCTGCTGTGGGGCAAAGCCCATGCGCCATAACTACCAAAGCCTACATGCTCTAGAGCCTGTGCTCTGCAACAAGAGAAGCCACTGCAATGAGAGGTCTGCATCTAGAGTGTAGCCCCCTGCTCGCTGCAACTAGAGAAAACCTGCATGCCACCACAAGACCTAGCGCAGCCAAAAATAATAAAATAAATAAATAAATAAGTTACAGTTAGAACAATTTTATTAAAAAAAAAAGAGGCCGACTGTGCAGAGATGCCACAGAAATGCTAGCTGCAGCTGTCGTCGTGCCACGCCTTTTACGAGTTCTGGCAGGAAGGGGCACATCAGGTTCACTTTTGCATTACCAGCACCTACATGCATGGTACACATGTTCAAATTACGATAAGTTAGAATCCATTATTTTAAATCCATTGTTTTTCTGAGCAAGCATCTGTTCTGACAACACACTGCCTCTTAAACATTATAACCACAACACAATTTTACTCTCCAAATGTCAAAACAGTTTCTAACAATGCAATTATAGTCAACAGCTCCTAATTTTCTATAGCATATTTGCCATTTCATAACGGCAAGCTGAGAAAATAAACTTCCCCTTGCTTCTTCAAGTTCAAGCCATTTTTAACAGGTTTTCCTCTGGTTAATGATTACACTTGTGAGACTGAACAATATCTTTAATATATGCTACCAAAGTTCAACATTCTGCCTTATTCTATTTTATATCAGTGTGGCCCCTGACACATGGGGTGTTGTATGCTCTGACAGCTCACATGTGAAATTCAGCTATGACAGCACTCTACATTCATCTTCTATTACTGATGACTTTTTGTCATGGGTTTTGCCCAATTTCTAGAATATAACCATGGTTTTGTGCTGTATAAGGGGACTCTGAAATGGAGTTCACCTCAATTGCCATGTGTATACCTTCTACTTTATAGAACTTCACAACCATTTTCTGCATCTACATTAATTAATGCAGTTGATGGCTTCAAATAAAAATCTTAAACAGTCAATACAAATAGCACAATCTCCTGAAAGATGGTGCTCTCCCAGCGTGGTGACAAGCTATTTTCACACCTCCTTCCCCCTAAGCCCTCGTGAACTCAGGGCATACAATTACTGTTATCCAGGAGATTAGCTGAGGACAGAAAACTGATCTCACACATGACCTCAATATCAGCAGTGAACAGCATAAAATTTTTAACAGCAGTGGTGTGGTCAAGCTACCAAGGCATTTGAGAATCTAAACATCTATTGTAAAAAACTCACCTGCTTAGGTTGATCTACAAAAGCAGAAAGTCCTGGCTTCACAGAATCAAAAATTTCCCCTTCCAAAACTGGAAGCTGTCCTATGTTGTCCATGAGCAAAACAGAAGAGAGATGGCCGATTATCAAAAGTCAGACTCTTCCTGATCCTGGGCTCTGTATCATATTAACCTGCTATTTCCCCCAGCAATTCCAAGTCATCCCACCTGTGAGGAATGGCTTGAAGGAGTATTGGGTAGGGGGAGAGAGGATGAAAAGTAACCACCAAGGGCCCCTCTGCCATTTCTCTGGTGGGCACCTCGCTTCTACTCCTTTCCCTAGACTCTCTGTGTAACTTGAGAAGACTGAATATTCAGAAAACGCTAATCGTCAGGGTCCCCTCATTCCCTTTTCCAAGGGTGGTAGTGGTCTTCTTCTCAAGACCACTCTCAATATTCTGAACCCTGGAGTATTATTAATTCACCTTTGGAGAAAAGTAAAGACAAATTATAACTACACTTCTTAGACACATGGGTTCAGACTACAGGCAGTCCTGATCGCTTTTAATTTTACACCAAATTAAACCATATGTGTTCAGTTATAGTCCGAAGTTTTCTCTGAAGAAAGGTATTCAGTGACTGTAAGATTCAGTAACTGACATCACACACTCTCAGCACATCTGTTTCTAGGAGGAGGAGATGCTAAACTGTGGATTTAAAGATGATGGTGAGGGTACCAGTTGTACTCACCTGGTATTTTCTGCACAAAGGTGTAAACATGAATTCGTGTTCCAGTGCTCCCTGCATCAAACATAATTCCATACAAGGTGCCGGCGCTGACATTGACAGGGCACATGGAAGACAGGAAGACCCCCTCAAACCAAGTCTGCTGCTCTCTGTGGAAGACAGTGCTGCAAACACAGGACGCTACCAGCATGAAAAAGGCTGCTCCCTGGGAAATGGCCATTCTCTTCCAAGATGTAGTGAGTCTTTTTTTACAGAAGCAGTGCTGCTAACACACCTGCAGTGGCTTCTAGGACAAAGACATGCAAGGTTAGACCAACCAGCCTCTTTGTTTACACTTGTAAAAGATGAAACACCCATTACAGAAATCCCACCCCTTTCCCCAAGCTGGTCCTTCTGTTTCTAAACACCTGCATAACAAGCTAGACTAGGGTGATAGAGGCTCTGAGCACCTTTTCTGAAGAGTATCTGGTTGCAAGAGGAAATTGGGATTTAAAATATATTTCCCCATGCTCGTTTTTTTTCCCCTCTATTTTTTGGCCACAAGAAATCTTAGTTCCTCGACCAGGGACCAAACCTGCATCTCCTGCCCTGCTTTTAATAGTAGGTTGGATCACTCATACTCAAAGGGTCTCTCTGTCACCCTGCTCCTAATGTTGCATCTTATTTTGTTCTTTCCATTTTGATAATTTTGTCTTTAGATCATGAACCATGTGCCTTGCAGGATCTTAGTTCCCCAACCAGGTGTCCCCTGCAGTGGAAGTGCGGAGTCTTAACCAGTGGACCGCCAAAGAATTCCCTCTTACTTCTTTTTGATTGATAAATAGAAGCTTCAATTTCTGAATTAAAGTTATAAAGTTACAAAAAAGTTACAAAGTCCCTGGCATTGGGGTGTTCACAGCTTTTAAAAATCAGGCCACCGGTGACCAGTATTGCCAGTGGCTTGCACATTCAACCACATTTTAAGGAAATAAATCAACTTAATTCAAAAACACTTAAATAGACCATTATGGTTTTTAAAACATGCTTCACAGGTTTCAGGCCATGTTATCTTCATAAGCACTTAAGAGCAGAAGGACAAATAAAGACAGAAAGGCTCAATGACCTGCTGAGTCATAAAGTGGTAAGTTATGGCAAGTTACTGCTTGTATTTCTTAATGTGCTTATGCCAAAAACAAAAAACTTCTAAGTGCTCAGCGTTATTTACTTTGGATTTTAGATACAAATGATGCAGAAAAACCAGAGTAAGGTTACATGGAAAAATGTCTCCTGCATAGGGTGCATTTTCTCCTGGTGTTATTGAGGAAGGTCACATCTATATCCTCCAACATTTCAGGCTTCCTTAGTTGCCTCTTATGTACTTTGCTCAAAACAGTTCTGGGTCTTCTGATTCACCTTTAACCTCAACTTTTCCTTATGTAAGTCATAGTTACTAGTTAAACAAGATCCAACTCCAAAGTCCTCATTCCCCAGTCCTCTAATTGCAATAGAATACTCAGTATGCTTGGAGTACGGATGAGGACTGTTTATCATTCTCAGATTTGTTGATCTGCCAGGATGCGTTTTATCAAAATGTCTCTCTCCCTCCCTAGGTAACATATTACATAAAATAAAGCAAATTCAAGTTAACTGCATTTGGAATAAAGCTATTTGAAGTAGCTGGAGTTGTTTTGAAGTACCTCAAAGACAGAGTGAGAATTACCAGTTTGAACACTCTTCAAGACTAAACTTCTATCCTGCAGTGAAGAATGAAAGCTATTGGCTAGGCAAAGCAAAACTTAGAATCTCAAAGGAAACTCATCTCAGAAAATCAACCACTGCAACATGTCAGCTGCTGGGCCAGATTCATACTCACGTCTGCAATCACTCCCTTTGGTGGATTCTTCCTTTGCAGCAGCCAGACTGGTCATGTAGATCAACTTGAAGAACTGAAGACAAAAACAACCTTTCAGATTCTGAGTGTTAACAGATTGTGGCCTTGTCCAAAGCCCAGACCACATTCCACACTCTCCAGAAGTGTATTTAGGGGCTCTCCAGTCACCAGCCCACTTCCACTGCTGTGACTGGTGGCAAAGCAGCTTCTTCAGGGCTCACTCATACTTTTTTCTATTATTGTGGTTTCTGGGGAAAAAACAAACAACTCTCCAGCTTCTATTTTCATTAAGCAAACCTTTGTTTTTCTTCCAAAAGAAATTAAGGGGGAAAAAATGCACACCAGCTTTCCTGTTTCACAAAGTGAAACCTGCAGCGTCATACCAGGTGTTCAGTGTAAAAGTAAACAGTAGATTTTAGAGAAAGCAAAAGATGAACACACAAACTGCACCATCTGCTCTCAGCATTTGCCTTCTAACACCACTTCCAACCTCACTTTTCTTTAAGATTAGCTACTTTAAGGGAGGCATTAGAGAAGCTTACAACAAACAGCTTAGAGCACGCAGAAAGGCAGCCTGTTTCACTTGATGCCAGCCTACCAGGCCTGCTCACTCTTAGTCTCTGCTCAGGGGGCACCTTCTCAGAAAGTACTTCTTTATCTACTATATTTAAAATCGCAACCCACCTGGTCACATACGTCTTCCATCAATACCTTCCTTCCCTGCTTATTTTTCTCCACAGCACTCCTCGTCTTCTAATACACTATATAATTTACTACTTCTGGGGTTGTTTCTCATACTCCCTGCTCCTGATTCCCCCTGCCCTCCATGAGCTATGCATGGGCAGATAATTTTATCTGTTCACGGATGTGTTCCTGGCACTGGAACGATACTGCCACATGGTAGGTGTTGAATATATTCTCTGAAGGGATGAATAGTGATCCAGTGATTCAGGGACTGGATCTCATCCATTTAATAAGAATATATAACAAGTGACTTCTTTCCGAAAGGAGATTCATTATCTGCCCACTGGAAAATCATGATTCCAAACTTTCAGGATGGATGGTTTCTCCAAATGTGTGTCAGTTATATAACAAGTTTTATATGCTACTCAAAATAATGTATGTAGACTGGAGAGAATACATCAGTATATTTAAATTCACTCCTTCAGAATTAGTCTTCTCAACCTCTCTTGCTATCTCCTTATTCACCCCCAACAAAGCCCTCTCTTCAATTCTTTTGAGACTTTGGTGCCAGCTGGGGTCAGTCACTATGCCCATCTCCTTCGAAAGTCTTTTCAGTGCATCTTTGTCTCTGTAGTAAACACCAATCCCCCCCAACTCAGCCTTCCTGGAGCATCACACTCTGGACTCCCTTCTTCCATGTCCCCCAGAGCTTCAGAGCCCACAATCCCACAGGACCTGGGCCCCCACACCGGGTACTCACCTGCTCGTGTCTGCCCAGTCCCTGTGATTCTTGCTCTCACTGTTGATTGCCTTTTGCTCTTTGCCCCATTTCACCCTTTTTGACGCTAGCCAGTTTCATCTGAATCACTTTCACCTTTGTGCTAGAGTTTGCAACCGTGTGGCATTTTGCTAACTCACTCCCTTCTTTGTTCTTCACTCCTCCCTTATCCACCTTTCTTCTGAGTACACATGATTGTCTGATTCATCTACTTTTATGATAGCTAAGTGCCAACTGGTACATACTGCTTATAGGACTTAAGTTGCCAAGGAACTGAATTCTGTGTTGGTTTTTACACAGGAGATCATAACTAATGTTTTTACAACATTATTTAATTATGTTACATTTATAAAACATGTAGTCTTGTAAGAATATTACCTATCCCCTACCAATGCATGTTTTTACAACATTAGCCCAATAGTAGAGAAGTGAGTAGCACTCTTCAAAAGCTTCCGTTTCTGTGATGAACTTAGGAGACTGGCATTGGATTGTCTAATTTATAAGCATCACTGAGTGTCTAATATATACCAGACACTGTACTAGCTTCTAGATACAAAAGACAATTCAAATACAGACCCAGCTCCTGAGGAAGACTTCAGCTTACTAGAAGAAACAGACAGATAAGCCAATAGCCGTACTATACCGTGGCAAGTTCTCTGACAGAACTATGCACAGATATAGTTCTGTGCATATGGCAGGAGTGGATATAAGGGACAAGTAACTCATCATAGAAGGAGAAGGATGGAAGTGGGAAGGGAGTGGGAAGCTTTTTAAGGGATGAGAGGCATAAGCTTGGTCCTGAATCAGAGGCAGGAATTACCATGGGAAGTGACACAGGAGAATTCTGAGAACTTCAGCTCCTACAAGTTCAGTATGGCTGGAATGTAGAGGTGTAACAGAATAGAGAACAGGCGTGAGAAAGAATTGTTCTGGAGATATCAAATCAGATTTCCAAACGAGTGGACCTGTTTTCCTTAAACAGTTCCCTGGTGACACCTGACTGTTATTAATGTCTTTCTATTCCCTCCTTAAGCAAATATCAATATTGACTAACTTGGTTAAAATGACAGTATTTCCCAACAGTGTAAAATAATGGAATGAGAGAGATGATTAGGAAGGTCTACCAAAAAGTCTGAAAACACTGAAATGTAAAAGCTTCCACTGCCAATTCTTCTCAGTTCCACAACAAAGCTGACTTTAACAAAGTAAAAATTGAACATAAAGCAAGCTTAAAATGTAACTGAAGGAAATTTTTAAACAGTAAGCTGATGGGACTGAATTAGCCCAAACACCTAGAATATAAGTTAGCTAAAATAAAACCAAAGTGGGTCTAACTGGGTAAGTCTGGGACAGATTTCAGTACAGTAAGCAATGCCTTATTTGAGGATATAACTTAGGACTTACAGATCCAATACCAAGGGCCAAGGGCCACAGCCCCAGAACACCTTGCTATTTGAAGGGTGTATAGGGGAAGGAAAGAAATAGCTTTCGTACTCCTAAAGCCAACTACTGAGCCTGGAACATGTCAGTAAATACATCCTGAATGGACCTGATACAATTGGGCTGATGGCATCTGCAGACAGGAGCACTGGGGCAGGGAGTACTACTTTTCCCAGTGTCTTACTATGGCTATGTATCACATCCCCAACTTTATTCCCTCCAAAGCAGCCCACAGGAGCACTGTTCTAGGAAGTCTATTTATTCACATATGTATTCATTCAGCCATTCCAGAAATGACCAGTTGCCTAATGCTACTTATAAGTACAGCATGCAAAGATAAATCATCTTAGATCTTCCCTTTAAGAGACTACAGTAAACAGGAAAAATTTAATTTAACTACCTTTGTGAAGTTAAAATGTGACAAGCAGCACAGTTCTATGCTCTGAGATTTCAAAGCAGGGAGAGATTATTTCGAGCTGGTATGGTCAGAGAAAGCTTTGTGAAAGAGGAAGCTTCTGAGAAGGGTAATGAAGAGGGGAATTAGGACATGGGAGGAGTGCTTTTCAGGAAAAAATAAAATATGAATCAAGACCTGGATGTAGAGAGGATACCCCAAGGGACAGTAAACAGATCATTTTGTTGTAGAAAACAAAATTGGAAAGGCAAACTGAGGTCAGATAGTAGAATACACCAAATGCTCAGCTAAGGAATTCAGATTTTACGTTGGAGGCTATGTGAAGCCACTGAAAATTTTGAGCAAGGGAGTGTCACAAATATGAGTCTGGCAGTTACATGTAAGAAATAGGGTGGGGAGCCTTGGTAGGTTCCACTCACTTATCTAATAATCACATCTTTTTAAGTTAATAATGAAAATGATAAAGGAGCCCAAGGCACAGATGATTAAATCTACCTAGAGGATTAGGAAAGGCATCATGAGATGACATTTGAACTGATTACAAAGTGAACAGAAGTAACTACATAAATAAGAGAGATGTGGACAAAGAGCAGAGGGACTATAGAAAGATGAAAACAGCAAGGAAATTATGGATAGTTTGATTTCATTTTTAAATTTCCTCAAGAATTTCTTGTCAAAAGTTGAGAAACAAAATGAAAACAAAAAATAGATTAGAATGGAAGAGATTACAGGGAGGTTAGCATTTAATGCTGAGGAAAGACTAGCCAAAGGAAAACAATCTGAGGTAAAAACAGCTATCATTTATTGAGATCTTAATATCTGCCAAGCACTGTGTGAAGTATTTCACATGGGTTATCTCATTTAATCTCACAATACCACTCTGTGAGGCAGATTTTACAATTAACAGCCCCATTCTAGAAATAAGAAAACTGAGGCTTAAGTAATTTAAGACCACGCAGCAGTTAAGAGAAAAGAGCCAGAAATCACACTCAGATGGTCTAATTCTAGAGCCCACAGTGTTATCCGCTAGGTCACAGGAAGGGTCAGCTGATATGGCACTAGGGAAAGGTAGCTGTCAGGTGGGGAAGAGCACAGAGCCGAGAAGGATGGTCTTACAGCAGCTTGGGCCCTTTCCTGTGTATGACCAAGAACTGAGCTGTGTCCTGCCGCTCCACCTTTATTAATTACATTTCCAGAATCTGACCATTTCTGAACACTTCCACCACCACCGTCTTGGCCCAAGCCACCATCATCTTTCATGTGATTTATTCTCTCCTTTTTTACCCTCACTCCCCTAGAGTCTAACATACCTTTCTATTGCAAAGTCTAGCAATCACTTCCCATTTCCCTCAGAGTAGCAAGGTCCAAACAGGACTCATGGATCCACCTGCTCTGCCTCTCACCCCATTATCTCTGACCTCACTCCTAATGGTTTTCACCTCACTCGCGCCACCCACACTGACCTCTGTGCTTAAATGTCACATATACTCCTGCCTTAGAGTCTTGCTCTAGCTGTCCCCACTCTCTGGAACCATCTTTTCCCAAACATTCACTTGATCAGCTTCTTTAAATCATTGTTCAGATGCCGTTTCAAAAAAAAAAAAATAAATCATTGTTCAGATGCCGTTTCCTTATAGACATCTATCTCGACTACTATAACTACCTCCCTCATGTGTCCCCTACTTCTATCTGGTTTTTCAATCCCCCTTACACTGATTTACTTTTTTTTTCCATACACTCATCAATTCTTACACACTAGATGGCTTATTTACTATGATTGCTATCTGTGTTTCTCTGATATGAACTCTTTAAGAGCAGAAATCTTTTTTTTTTTTGTTTGTCTTGTTTTGATGTAACCCAAGCACCTAGAAGAGTATCCAAGAAGGTGTTCAATCAGAAATAACAGTAGGTAGCACTGACACATAAACATGATCATGTCTAAAGCAGATCAACTAGTGGGAAGCTGCTATATCTGCTATATATACAGGGAGCCCAGCCGGGCTCTCCGTGATGACTGAGAGGGATGGGATGGGAGGGGAGAGGGCGGTTCAAGAGGGAGGGGATATATACATATATATATATATATAAAACTGACTTAAGCTGTTGTATGGCAGAAATCAACACAACATTGTAAAGCAATCATCCTCCAATTAAAAAATAAAAAAAGAAGTGACATAGTAATAAACTACAGTGACATAAAAAGGGAAAATACTTTCATAAGTAAACAAATATTTAAGAGGGAATATAATGATTAATGAATACCTTCAATTTGTGTTAGGAGAAACTATAATTTTCTTTTTCTGAATCTGTAAGTTCGATAGCTAAACTGAACTTCTTTAACCAAACACATTCAACTGTTAAAACTGTTAAAAGGTGGCGCTAGTGGTAAAGAACCTGCCTGCCAATGCAGGAGACCTAAGAGATATGGGTTTGATCCCTAGGTCAAGAAGATCCCCTGGAGAAGGAAATGGCAACCCACTCCAGTATTCTTGCCTGGAGAATCCCATGGACGGAGGAGCCTGGTGGACTACAGATCACGCAATTGCAGAGTCAAACATGACTGAAGCAACCTGGCACAAAAGATAGTGTGCACTGTTTACATTGTCCAAATTCTCTTCTACATATAAAACCAATACGTATTTTAGAATACTGCACCTTAGTTATCAATTGTTGCACAACAAACAACTCCAAAACTTAGTTGCTTAGAATGACAACAGACATTTATTATCTCACAGTTTCTGTAGTTCAGGAATTTGGGAGTGATGTAATTGGATAGTTCTGGCTCAGGGTCTCTCATGATACTGTAGTTAAGATGTAGGCTGGGACTGCAGTTATCCAAAGGCTTGGCTAAGGTTGAGGACCCACCTCAGTGGCTGGCAAGCTGATTTTTTGGCTGTTAGAAAAACGCCTCAGTTGCTTCCCACATGGACTCTCCATAGTGCTTTAAACGTCTTCCTAATATGGTGGCTGGCTTCCTCCAGAGTAGGCAATTCAAGAGAGGGCAATGCAAAGGCAGTAATACTTTGTATGACCCTGCAGGTCATAAACTATCACTTCGCTGTATTCCATTGGTCATACAGACCAATGCTGATACAATGTGCAAGGAACTACACAAACGTATAAATACTGGAGGTGAGGATCAGTGGAGGCTATCTTGGAGACTGGCTACTTCCAATTATAACCAGTATCTGTATAATATTTTGTGTTCAGCTTCCCCACCCCCCCACTTTATATATATTTCTATTAACACAACTTACATACTTCTTGCTTTAGAAACTATGTTATTCCAATGATATGAACTCTTGAAAATTAAAAATGTCATGGACTTTTAATTGCTCTGAAAATATCATATCCCACCAGTTGAAGCCATCCATTTATGTTACAGTCCCAATATTTTACTTAAGGAAAAGAATTAAAGTCAGAAAAACTACAACTCAAACAATGTCCTGCTTATTCCTAAGAGTGAAAACAAATTTGAATACTTCAAATAAAAGTCAGGTAATTTTAGAAACAAGTAGGAAGAAAAGAGTCACTACCTTTCAGATTGCAGACATCAGTTAATAACTGAATAATAAAAATTAAATACTGAATCAAGGAAAATAAAGAGTGAAAATAACTATACTAACAGAATAACAACTTATACAGAGAAAAAAAATCCTAACACAATGGTAGCATTAGTTATTAATACTTAGGTACTAAAAAGATATTTGGTAGAAAAGGTTAAGACTGACAACTAACAGATTTGAAAACCACAGAAAAATTTTATAACCAGCAGTTTTTAAATATTAACTAGATAAAAGAAGGTTTCTTAAAAAAACAACTTTTGTTAAATTATTGCCAAGGATCTATAATAAGACCTGTGAGCATGGGGAGTGACTGAACAGTAAGAAGAATTTCCCAACAATATGCACTGTCTCATGTGATGGGGAGAGGAGAATTTTGAGCCAAGGGCTCAACCCTCATCTGATCACATTGTCCAAATGGATTCAGAGATCAGAAGGCTGGTGGAAAAAGAGTTCTTTTAAAGTCCCTCCAACACTAAGATCAAATACTCTCTCAAAAAGGAACTAGAATTCACGCACTGGTAGTTACCAACAAATATAAACTTATTTCCTATGAACAGATTAGTTCTTTCTATACTTTATTCCATTTTAATCAAACCATTATTAGACATGTGTCAAGAAGGGCCGCTCTGTACAATGAACCATCTGAGTCTTATACTGAAATGAGATGAGGCAGTGCATGACCTCATTCTTCATTGTTTCAGGCCTGACTTAGCTACAATAATCACTGCACAAGGAGAGCTCTTGCTATTGCTGCCTTGCTTTCTTCACAAGTCACAAGGCCTTTTTTTACCCATTCATTGAAAGTAGGAAGTCCTTTAGGTAAGAAGATACTATTAATCAGGAGGGGATTAATACTGCTCCAATAAGCAAATATAATGAAAATCTACAATGATAAACTATCTCTGCCTCCAAACCCATATCCACTGTGGGAGGCACTTATTTGCAGAAGAGTAATTACAAGGATCAGTGCCATTTGTCACTGGTTATATTGGAGTTTGTGAGAAGTGAAAATGTATTTTCCTTTTCTTGTTATTAAGTGAAAAACAGCTACTCCTTCAAATATGTTGAATCAAAATGAACAACTTGAGGAAGGTAAATATTACAATGACATCTCATGTATAAAACCAAGAACAGTGGCTCCACATATGTACATTTCCTCAAATATGTCTTTCTGATACGTCTTCTCTAAATACCATAACATTTTAATTTTAATAGTGTTTGGTAAAAATGTTCCTAAAGTGACATATTTTATTCATGGTCCAGAGTTATGATTATGACCATCAGTTATATTTTTCTGTAAACTTGGGATGCCTTCGGGGACTATATGTCTAGAGGACTATTTGCCCTTCTGTCAACAAATAGTCCCAGATTGCTATGCTTTTGAGCTAGTTTTCCTTAACATCATGCTATCTGTTATCACTGATCAGTGCTGTCATGTGCCTGCCTCCCTTCAGTAAGCTGCCACCATCTAATTTTGAAAACTCTTTTGTGGGACATGAATCAAAGAGTCACAATTACTAGACTTTTATGCCAACTTACACAAATGAGGGCCTCTCCAACAAAGATTGTGGAATTTGTGACAGCTTTTACTGGCTCATTAATCTCTTTCCATTTACTGTGAGTTCTCAGCTAGGAATAAAAAAGCAGAAATCTGACCTATGGGACTTCCCTGGTCCAGCGGTTGAAAATCTGCCTTCTAAGGCAGGGGGTATGGGTTTGATCCCTAGTCCAGGAATACTCCACATGCCTCGGGGCAACTAAACCCATGTAGCACAACTACTGAGCCCCTGCTCTAGAGTCCATGAGCCGCAACTACTGAAGCCCACAGCTTGTGCTCCACAACAAGAGAAGCCACCACAATGAGAAGCCCACTCACCGCAACTAGAGAGAAGACCCCGCTCGCTGCAAGCAGAGAAAGAAAATGCCTGCATGTAGCAACGAAGACCTGGCATGGTCAAATAAATAAAAAGAAATCTAACCTACAGAAAAAGAGGGTATTACTTTATATAAGTTACTTACCAATATTTTCTTTTCCTTCTGGGCTTTCCACTTTGTTTCCTTTAACTAATGTATCACTTTTTCAACCTGTAGAAGATGGATACAGATACTCATCAGAGCAAAGTTCTTTCTTCCTTTTTTCTTTTCTCCTATTTTTGATGCAATTATCTCTTTCTGTATTTCTATTTCCAATCTATTTAGGCTTTGGAAAGTGGATTATCAAACTAATCTCCTAACCTGTAATCTAGTACTTGGCCTCTTTCTCTCCTTTTAAAATTCCTTTTCATTCAGACTGCATCTGCAGCCACTCTAATAAAACCACTTGCTTACAAAATCTGCAGTAACAGGAGAAGGCAAGTTACACTTCCTGTAAAAGCTACAGTACATTTTTGAGTTTATATACTTTGTGAGATCTTTTTTTTTGGCTGTGAAGAACTCAAATACCAGTTGTGTCTTCCACAATATGACTGAGAGTGGCACTCTAATGCAAAATGAATATGTGGTCAAAGGGGCCTAGTCAATCCCAGTCACAGGTACATACTTACAAGACTGAAAACAGGGGCTCAAACAGTATTTTTACATCAATGTTCACTGCAGAATTATTCGCAATGGCCAGAAGTGGAAAAAACCCAAGTGTTCGTCAACAGATGCATAGATAAACAAAATAGAACACATACACAAATACAATGGAATATTATTTAGCTATAAAAAGCAAAGACTTGGGACTTCCCTGGTGGTTCAGTGGCTAAGACTCTGTGCTTCCAATGCAGGGGGCCCGGGTTCAAACCCTGGTCAGGGAACAAGATCCCATGTGCTGTAACTAAGACCTCATGCAGTCAAATAAATAAATAAATATATAAAAAAAAAATAAAAAGCAAAGACTTTCTGATACATGCTACAACATGAACCTTGAAAATGTTATGCTGAGACACACAAAAATATGATTCCACTTACACAAACTATCTAGAAAAAGCAAATCTGTAGAAACAGAAAGTAGAGTAGAGTTTACCAGGGGTTGTGGTGAGGGGAGAATGCGAGCTATTGCTTAACAGGTCCAGAGTCTCCGCTGGGGTGATGAAAAATGTAAATAGATAATAGTGATAGCTGTACAGCACTATGAAAGCAATTACACCATCGATCTGCACACTTACAACGGTTAAAACAACAATTTTTATGTTATATATATTTTACCACAGTAAAAAAAAAAAAAATTCTTTAAAAGCAGAGGGAATCAAGTACTGCAAACATAAGATCATAAGAGGAAAGACTTGGGCTATTATCTCAACATAGCAACAGTTATGACAATACTCCCCCCTGAACTACCTCATGAGCCAATTATGACTTAAATTCTGATACTCAGAAAATGTCATTAAGCATCTGAGTTTATACAGTATCTTCTATTCTCTCAGAAATAGAAAGCTAAACTTACCAATGCAACATAAACCTGTCAAGAGAGGATGTAAACAATGTAATAAATTGTAACTACAGGGCCTCCAAAGCAATTCTTTTTAATAAAGGTCCTCTTACAGGTTGTTGCCTACAACTTTAACACTTCTCCAGGTATTCTCTTGGTTTCCCAGAATGGAATTAGTGACATCTACCCCTACGCATGCAATCTTGACCACAGTTCTATTAAGTTTTCTTTTTAAAAACACTCATATTGTGTACACGCTAATACCCGAACTCAAAACAAGAGACACCTAGAACTGGTATCTCCAAACAATCCCCTTCCTCAGTGCCCCTGCCCAATTAAGAGAGGGTTAAATGGATTTTCTAATTTCCTGCTCCTGTTTATGGTACCACAAGTTTCCTAATTTATGATGCAAAATTTTCATCATCTTTGCATTCTCCTCTCTCACACCCAATCTCTTATCAAGGGCTAATGATTTTTGCTTTGCAATATCTTTCCCATCTCTTTCTCTTTCTTCCCTCCTAGCCTCTTACTGATTATCTAAAGTCTGGCCTTTATCACTTCAGACTTTGGACCACTATAGCCTCTTAACTGGTCTTCCAGTCACCAAAGTTTCTCTTCTCAAACCCATACACGACTGTTTCTAAAATGTAATTTGCATCATTTTCCCACTAGACTGTAACTATATCATGGTAGGGATTCATTCACCTTTGAACACTGAACAATCTGGCATGTAATACATTTTTAATTCATCAGTGTTTATTGAATGAATTAATGAAATCATAAGTCCTAACACTTTCCTTCTAAAAACTTTCAATTTTCCACTGCCCATAACAGAAGTTACAAACTCAAATACTGAAATACCTACTGGGGCCAGGCAGAAAATGTAAGTGAGTAAAGATGTGTGTAATCAACAGGAAGTGGTAGGGACTGCAAACTGGAAAGCACATGTCCCATCTAAAGGGTATGTTACTTGCTGTTCCCACAAATTGCTGCCATAATGAAATACAGATCTAGTGTGTTGCCAGGTCTTCTGATTTTTCAAGATAAGCTAAGAGCACAGATTTCTAAGAATCTGGTTTTTAAATGTGTGTGTTCGTCGCTCAGTGTCTGACTCCTTGTGACCCCATGGACTGCAGCTCACCAGGCTCCTGTCCACAGACTTCTCCAGGCAAGAATACTGGAGTGAGGTGCCAGTGACAACTAATACCATTAAAAAAAAAAACCCAAAACACCATGCAGGCAAAATGAAACATATCTATGGGCCAAATCCAGTCCTCAAGCTACAAGTTGGTGACTCCTTGCTCTGTAGGATAAAAGACAAACTTCTTGCCTAACATTCTAATTCCTTCTAAGTCCCAGGCTATTCTGCCAAAGTTTTTGCCCACACAAGAACACCCTGTGCTAAGCAAGCATC
Organism: Dama dama; assembly: GCF_033118175.1. Classification (NCBI taxonomy): domain Eukaryota; kingdom Metazoa; phylum Chordata; class Mammalia; order Artiodactyla; family Cervidae; genus Dama; species Dama dama. Next base: position 18,434,031 of record NC_083692.1, on the reverse strand, counting down.
AGAATCACCTGCGGGGCTTGTTAAAATATATAACTTGATTGCAGGCTTCACTGTCAGGATTTCCAGTTCAACACAGTAGGTCTCAAGTGGGGGTGGAGAATGTGCACTTCTAACAAGTTACCAGAAGATGCTGACACTTACAGGTGCGTGGACCATCCTGTGGGAACCACTGCTCTGGTTAAATTATGCTGTCTCCAACACTCTGATTCTGCTCATTTGTTTCACCTTCCCCGAAAGTCTTCCCTTTTACTTTCAGCCTACCTCCTCCTGTAAACTTCCTGTGACAGTCTTTCATGCCTCCAAACTGCTGTAGCATTTAAAGTTCATACCATCTCCCCTTAATTCATCACTGCTTAGTGGAGATGTATAGCTTCCAATTGAGGTTGTATAGTCTCAGAGATCAACGATCAGGTCAGCACCTAATACACCTGACCGTAAGCCATTTGAAGGCTGGGGCCTGTCTTGGTTCCCACTGTACCCCTTGAGCTATCAGAGCCTGGTATTCAGTTGGTACTTACTAAACATTTCTTAAACGAATGAAAATTGGACAGACCCATCAAATGAAAAGTGCAGAGAAGCAGACCTGAAATTTGGGTATATAACCTTTCTTAAACAACTGACTTTAAGTATTGTGTAATGGCTTTTCAGAATGGACAATAAAAACTAAACATTTTGCAAATACATTGTCAATAGATAATAATTATCTGTGGAAACAGATTTTGTATGTAAATAAAACAGTGAATATTTAAAAGAAAACAAATTGAAAATTTGTAAGATTAAATCTTTTATTTGTACCACATGGCTTCCCTGGTGGCTCGGTGGTAAAGAATCTGCCTATCAATGCAACTAGATGCAGGAGACATGGGTCCAATCCCTGGGTCTGGAGGATCCCCTGGAGTAGGAAAGGGCAACCCACTCCAATATTCTTGTCTGGAAAATCCCATGAACAGAAGAGCATGGGAGAGTGTAGTCCATGGGGTTGCAAAGAGTTGGACATGACTGACTGTGCACATATGCAACAACAAAATGCAATGAAAAAGTAGGATGAAATTAACTAATCCTCCATAATATTCAGAAATATTGATGAGTTTCCTTCAGATAGAGTTTTGAGGACAATATATTTATTCAAGATTCTAAAGGCTGTGTAAAAACAAGATCAGAAATGGTTCACCTAGCTTCTCCAACTTATAGAACAGCATCAGTGCTATCAGGCAATTTCAAGGATGACTTACAAGTAGAAATGATACTGTGCAGGGCCCTAGGAGGCTCCTGGGCACAAGGCCTTTCTGTGTTCCCCATTTCTTTGATTATAAGAAACAGCCTTCATTCACCCTCCCTGATGTTCCCTGAGTTTCAAGGGGCAGATTCAAGAAGTTGTTAATTAGGGAAGGGAGTGAATTGAGACCAGGGTTAAACAGCCAGAAGCAGCCTTGGGTCAAAGTCTTGTTTCCAATCAATGGACACATGCAAAGATATTTTTGAGCTATTTTACAGATACTGAAACTCCCTCCAGGTGGGAGAAGTTGTGATATGCTGCCCAAGAGCATGTAGACACCAGATCAGTTAAACTTGAGGCCGATGGATGTTGACTCCTACTTACCAACTCACCACCAAACCATCAGAAGAATGTCCATGAGCTGATCACATCCTCTTTTACTATAAAACTTGTCACTATCTTCCCCACATTGGAACACATAGTTTCAAGAGCATGAGCCTGCTGTGTCCCCCTTTGCCTGGCAAAGCAATAAAGCTCTTCTTTTTTACTTCACCCAAAACTCTGTCTCCGAGATCTGATTTGCACAGGTGGACAGAGAAGCTGAGAATCTGGTGTCAGAAACTCGGTCTCCAAGCTAAACAGAATAAAGCTACAGATGCCTTTTACAGAGTAAACCTAATTTTGGAACTACTGGAAGAAAAAAAAAATTATAAATAATAATATGTAGTTTTAAAATAATTTTGAGATATAGTCTTAAGTTCTTATTTGGCTTTTTGAGAAACTTCACACTTGATGATCAATGGGACAACAGAAAAGTTGACATTATTTGGCAAAGACAGAAAATCCAATTTGGGAAAAATGATAATAATGACAACAAAGCAACCCAGGAGCAAAAGAAGCACATTTACAGCTTTAAGATAGCAGAGATGTTACCTTACATTCAGATACCTGCCCTACCTACCAGGACCATAATGATCTTGTCTGTGTGAGGATACAGCCAAGACACTCCGCATTTCTATGTTAACCAGGAACTGTGCACACTGGGCAGGAAAAAAAAAAAGAATTACAAAACCAAGTAAAAAAAATACCAAGTGCTTATCCCAAGTTTTAAAAGCATTAGCATTCTAAACAATAAAATAAAGCAAATTTATTCAATTAAATAAACCTCATAGTAAAACTACAAGAGTGTATGAAAGGAAACGCTGCCAGATGAACTGCTAAATAGCAACTTCCTACTTTTACAAACAGATGACTGAATAATAACATCTAGTTCTTTGGCAGAGAATGTGGAGGTTCAGAAGACTGTAGATTCTAGAACTACCTCTACTACAGTGTGAATCTGGGCATTTCTCTTAGCCATATTCAAGTCACAACAGTTTTAACTACAAAGTCAAACTTAAAGTCAATAAAAAAATTTTTTGTATGATAAAATAACTAAGAAGTACATGTAACTAAAGTATTATGCACATAAATTAAGAAATAATCTTACTACAGTCAAGTTTTCATGTTTATAAATGAGTCTGCAGACAACAGATGACTTGGACTGACTTTCAGGTTCACAGTAACCAATTTTTTAGAATGAATTCCAAATATAAAGCCTTTAATAGGAGACATCCCAGAGAAGGCAATGGCACCCCACTCCAGTACTTTTGCCTGGAAAATCCCATGGACGGAGGAGTCTGGTAGGCTGCGGTCCATGGGGTCGCTAAGAGTTGGACATGACTGAACGACTTCACTTTCACTTTTCACTTTCACACATTGGAGAAGGAAATGGCAACCCACTCCAGTGTTTTTGCCTGGAGAATCCCAGGGACGGGGGAGCCTGGTGGGCTGCCACCTATGGGATCACACAGAGTCGGACACAACTGAAGTGGCTTAGCAGCAGCAGTAGGAGACATCCTACACTCTCTTTTCTGCAAGTTATCAGTAGGGAACATTTTCAGAACCCTGGACATATCAAGTGGTAAAGAAAGTGGTAAAGAACCTGCCTGCCAATGCAGGTGACATTAGAGAAGCTGGGTTCCATCCCTGGGTGGGGAAGATCCCCTGGAGAAGGGCACTCACTCCAGTATTCTTGCCTGGAGAATACCATGGACAGAGGAGCCTGGACGGCTACAGTCCATGGGGTCGCAAAGAGTTGGACACGACTGAAGCGACTTAACACGCAGACATATAAAATCAATCAAACTTTATAGATTCTATATCAGAATAAACCCCTTCAGTGTATGGTAATTCCATCATGGACCCACGGAAGTGTGACATGCAAATGGGGGGGAGAGGGAAGCACCAGGAATAGAGTAAGCCACTATCATGCCAGCAGATGGCATGGCTAAGATTTTCAGTGCTTATTAATATTAACAATCAGCAAGTTCCCTCTTAACCACTCAATTCAGACACATCAAGGACGTAGCTGGGAAAAAAAGCGGGGGAGGGGGAAGGTTTGAATCAGAGACATCTGGACAGGTTGCAGGGATTCAGTTCTCCTTAGAGAAATGGAGAAGATGCACAATGAAGTTTTTAAGGAAATTTTTACATTCAATTTGAAAGGGAGACTAATGCACAGCACAGCTTCAATCCCAAGTTTCCTAACTGTTGTCTCGGCCCCCAGAATTCCCTGTCTTTCTCGATGACTCACGGACAAACTCATTGAATGAAGAAGGCATGATCACAGAGCTCCTCCTCTGAAAAAACGCGAACCGTCCTTTTGAGTACTACTCCTTTTCACAGGTGTGCGTGGGGTTGGCTGGGGCGGGGGGCGGGGGGTGACGACACCAAAAAAAAAAAAAAAAAAAAACAGAGCAAAAGGCCAGAGCTTTCAACTTCACGCGACCCGCGGAAAAGGGAGGGCAGCACGCGCAGGAGGTTACTAGCAAACGGGAATCTGGGGACGGCAGCGACAGGACAGAACGGGACCTGACGCCGGGATACTCCGCTCCAAGGACTCTCCACGAGGCCCCGGAGCCTCTCCGACGCTCAGGCTCCCCGACACCCGCGCGCCGCCCGCCTCACCCTCCAAACCACCCACCACCCTCGGACAAGTCCTCAACCGCCTCATCAAAACATGTTTGGCCTGGGAAGCCCGCTGGCTGCGCCATCCCTTACAGAACCAGCAAGTGTTAGGAGCCAGGAGAGGGAGAAGGAAACCAAAAGACCCGGGGTGGCCTCGGGAGGGGCGGAGCCGGGAAGAGAGCTGGGCGGCCGCGGCCACGCTGGCTGCGGCGCGAGGGAAGGAGAGGACGCGCGGGCGAGACGCGAAACGCTGTGAGCCCGGCGGAGGCGGCGCTCCGACGAAGGGGCGCGACGGCTCCAGCCTCCTCAGGGGAGAGCGCCCCGACAGTCGCGCCGCCGCCGCCGGCCAGTGGCTCCGGCCTCCTCGCCCGCCCAGCCCGGACCCCAGTCAGGCACCGGCGCGCCCGCGCTCGCACACTCACCGGGCGCGCGCCGCCACGGCGCGGCCGCCCGCCGCCCTCAGCCGGTCTCCGCCCCGCCCCCCGCGCCCGGCCAGTGGACTGGGCCCCGGGGGTGGGGCAGGGGCGGGGCTACGTCACGGGCGCGTGCGCTCTCCGCGCGCCCGCAACGGTTCGCGCGGATCGTTACCTGCGCGGCTCGGTGGTGTCCTTAGAGAACCGAGACAAGACCACGGCAGCAGGGCCCCCGGAGAAGCCAGGATGCCGGCTAAGGGGAAGGACAAAAAGAAAGGGAAGGGCAAAGACAAAGGCAAAGATAAAGACAAGAAGAAGAAGTAAGGGGAAGCCACGCGGGGGTCCCTGCTCCAGGGCCTGCCCTCCGGGGATTCTCAGGCGCCGGCCAACTGGCGCCCTTTTCCCGCTCCCCTATCGGACCCTCCCCTCGCTCTCCCAGACTCTGAGAAGGACGGCTCCGATGCTCAGAAATCCCCCAAAGGCATGCCATACCCCCTACTGCTCCAACTAAGACCGGAGTGTTGAGATTTGGGACCCTGAAATCTTTGACACAGCCCCTGCCTATGTGGAGTGTACTAACGAGGAGGCAGATAAGTTCCCCAAGAACAGAAGTAACATAGGACCGAACTGACTCATTTGAAAAGACCCTGATGCTGGGAAACGTTGAAGGCGGGAGAAGGGGACGACAGAGGATGAGATGGCTGGATGCATCACCGACTCAATGGCCATGAGTTTGAGTTAACTCCGGGAGTCGGTGATGGACAGGGGGGCCTGGCGTGCTGCAGTCCATGGGGTCGCAGAGTCGGACACGACTGAGCGACTGAACTGACTGACTGACTGACTGAGGACCGAATGAAATAAGTGCTCGTGGAGGGGAAAAGAACTAAAAGTGAGGAGGAAGGGTTAGTTCTGACACTGGAATTGAAGGTCGGAGATCCTCTAGACCTGTGCTATCCAATAGTGTTGTCACCAGTCATGTGTGGTTATTAAGATTCGTTAAAATTAAATAAAACTAAAAATTCAGATCCTCGCTTGTAGCGACTACATTGCGTGTACTCAGTAGGCCTGTATGGCTAGTGGTGACTGTATTGGACAGTCTAGATAGCATTAACGTCACAGAAAGTTCTATTGGACAGCATTGTTCGCCACCAGTGATTCTTAGCTGGGGAGGGGGGTAATTTTTGCCTCCCCGAGGACATTTGTCAAGGAGACATTTTTGGTTGTCACATCTGGGGACCTGTAGTGGATAAGAGACCAAGTGAAAGTCGCTCAGCCGTGTCCCACTCTTTGTGACCCCATGGATGATACAATCTATGAATTCTCCAGGCCAGAATACTGGAGTGGAGAAGATCCCTTTGCCAGAGGATCTTCCTGACCCAGGAATCGAACAGGCATCTCCTGCATTCCTGGCGGATTCTTTACCAGCTGAGCTATCAGACCAAGGATGCTGTTAAATATCCTACAGTGCACATTAACAACCTCCAGCCCCACTGCAGACAAAGAATCATGTGGCTCAGAATATTAGTAGTTGGGAAATCCTGCTCAAGGCCCAAAGATTCTCTTGAATAGGCACCAAGCCTTATTCACCTTATCTCCAGCACCTGGAAGAGAGTCGGAATCATAGAAGAAGCTTAATATTTGTTAAACAAATTAAGATGTCTGCTCCTGTAGGCTTCAACTTGGATCTTACCCCCCCTCCCCCGCCTCAATCCCGCAAGAACTGTGCTGTAGTGCTCTGGGTTCCTTATTTTTTTTTTTTTTTTGCCTGTAACCTGATCGATCTCAGCTGTGTGGTTGAGAGGCACTTAAACATCCTAAGGATGTCTGGGTGATTGAAGTAATTCCTTGGGCCTTTTCAAGGATTCCTTTTGGTTTGAAGGAAAACATAAAGGATTTGCGTATTCAGATTTCCCCAAATGATGAGAATTTCTGAAGTGGATAAGATTGCTCTAGCATTAAACCTTCACAGGTTTGGAGTTGCTGCTAGATTGCCACTACATTTATTGGATGACCCTAGTGGTTCCTAGACACATTGGAATCATACATCTTGTCCAACAGCACTATATACAGGACCACAAGGGATCCTGTTTAAAAAGTAATTTGTTTAAGAGAGTATTGCCTGCTCAGTACAGAAAGTTTAGGAAACCTGGTAAGTCAAACAGAACAAAACCACTTGTAATCCAATTATCCAAAGATAACCACTATTATCATTTTGGAATATTCTTATTCTTCTTCCTAAGATAATAGCCCAATATACAAATTTATTTGCAATTTCCCCCCTAGTGTATTAATATAAGTATTCTACAGTGTGGTTAAAAAAAATAACTGCATGGTTAGTCTTGCATTTTCTGGAAGTGCCAATAGCTTGTCACATTCCTAGAACTCACTAGCATATGTTTTCTATTTTTGCCCATTCATCTACAGTGCACATATCAACAATGACAAACACTTGAGGGCAAGAGACCATATATATTTCTTACTAACTCATTCATCCAACAATATTTGCTCATATGTGCCAGGCAAATGCCAAGCAAAATAAATTATAATAAATAGAAAGGTGTAATACTAATATAGTAGAGAAATAGTTATATGCTGTTGATGTCCTCTTCCTGTGCAGGAAGATCATAAAACTTGAGGAATCTGTTGTGGAGAGAGCCAAGGCCAATGCCTCCCTTTGGGAGGCCAGGCTGGAAGTCACAGAACTCTCTAGGATTGAGTATCGTGATACTTCCCGGAGACTGGCAAGATGTAATGAAGAGTTAAAGAGACAGCAGTATAAAATGGAGAAAGACACAATGTCTGTATTGAACCATCTGAAGAAGCAGGATCAGGAGAAAGATAATCTGGTAGGTAGGTAGAAACCCTCCCAAGCCTTAGTAACTATCTTTTTTGTTATACTGATGTGGCTATGTATTTCCAGTATTTTAATTCCTTGAAACCTCATCTCACAGTTAAGACATTTCAGTTGACTTTTAACTCTCTTTTGAAGCAACATGTTATTTCAGAACGACTTTACAGTCAGAATTGACTTTTATTTTCATCCTTGTCCCGTGTTTTCTTGGCTGAAACAGAGATGATGCTAATGAAATGTTATGATCAACTTTGTTTTCAGAACAAGAGCATGGTGTATGATCTACATATTTTTTGATATTGATAACTATGAGTAATTAATAATCTATAAAGCATTTCATTGATAATCCATGATCACGTGGTTATGAACCCAGCAAATTGACTCTCTTCTGTTGGACCTGTTGAATCTTTATCTTATTGAACCTTGTCGAAATGTTGAGCATAGAGCTATCATTTTAGATCTGTGGGAAAAAAGGAAAGGAACTAACATTTTGGGACTCCTGTTTGTGCCAGGCACCATGTTGGGTATTTTACCTCTGCTATCTCATTTAGTCCTTTTAATAACCCACTGTAGCCACAAATTGTCATTTCCATTTTACAGATAAAGAAATTGACTCTCAGGGCAGGTAACTTGCCAGAGTCTCACAGCTAGTAGGTGTTAACCTGTGAATTTAGGTGTGACTTAAATTCTTCTCTTTCCTAGCTGCCTCTTTGTGTCCCATGGTGACTCAAGGAAATTTATCATGCTTCATTCCCATGTATTTTAAAAATACAAATACACATAGTAGGCACTTCTTAAAATATTTTTGCATGCATGCATGAATGAATAGGTTGTGATTCCACTGATGCTCTGAAAAAGTTAGCAATCAAAACTTAAGTTCAAGATGATTTGGAAGCATATTAGAGAAATCAGACAACTGAACACTTGTGTGGATTTTATGTTTTATTAAAGTAATTTTTTGGTACAGTATTTTTTTTAACCTTCTTTCCTGGGCAACTTCCATTTTAAAAATTACTCTTTGATAATAGCATGCATTATCAAAATTATCTGCTATAAAGTATTATTCTAAAATAAGCCTTTAGGCCAGCCATGCAAATAATTTTCAAAATTCATTGTACAAAAGATTTGTGGACTGCATTAGCTAATTGATATTGGTCTGCCTTTATCAGTATCACTTGTATTTCCTGATTTTCATCTGCCTCCATGTATCATAGGCCAGCATCTGACTGTAGCAAATACATAATTTTCTCCTAGACGTGGATACTCATTAAAACTGAAGAAACTTCTTTGGGAGGAAGAAGTAAAATAAATTATTCAATATACCCTGGTTAACTAGCTCTCTTATAGTTTTGTTACTCCATACATGCTACTATATCCTAGAAATGCATTATTTGCTTAAACTTAATTTAAACTATTTACAGTCTTCATGTTAATTATAGAAATACTAGGAGTGAAATGTGTTTTATTTTATTTTTTTAAAGATTTATTTATTTTTAATTTTTGGCCACACCGTGCAGCATGTGAGATCTCAGTTCCCTGACCAGGGATCAAACCCACAACCCCTGCATTAGAAGGCTGAGTCTTAACCACTGGACCACCAGGGTAGTCCCTGAAATGTGTTTTAAAAACTATCATATTTTAGACAGAATTAGGAGATTTCCCTTATGGTTTTTGTATTTAAGGCTTTGTTCAGTCAGCACAAAATAAATCTACTTTATACCTGTTCTACATGACTTAGGTCTGTCTGTATTTCTTTTAAAACATTTTTAGGTTTCTCTTGAGCTATTCTAAGATTATTTACAACAATATTTCACTTCTGTATCCTCTGATTTTTTAACCATGTCAAGGAATGTTTACCTTAAAAAGCTACAGTACTTTGGCCACCTGATGTGAAGAGCTGACTCATTGGAAAAGACCCTGATGCTAGGAAAGATTGAAGGCAGGAGGAGAAAGAAAATGATATAGTTGAATGGCATCACCAAATCAATGGACATGAGTTTGAACAAACTCCGGGAAATAGTGAAGGACAGGGAAGCCTGGCATGCTGCAGTCCACAGGGTCACAAAGAGTTAGACACGACTTAGTGACTGAACAACAGCAACAACAAAAAGCTACTCAGATTTCCTACTGAAACATGCCAGCATCCTTGGAGAAATGATTGATTATAAGACTGGAGCAAGGAGAGTAAGAGATGAACTTGAGTATCTTATTGTGACAGGAAGTAAGGAACAAAAAATTAAAGGACGCAGAGGGTAACTTGAAGGGGCTTCCACTGGCCAAATCTGGGACAGTCAAAATAAATGACAGTAATCAGTTATAGCTTATTGAATAAAATGAGCTCATGAGTATATACAACTGATAAATATATACCTTAATAAACATGGGAGAATAGAATGCTTTTCCTTAAAGTGGAATGTAGTAAGTTATTAAATTTCCAAAGAATGATGCAATAAGAAAAATCACCATTTGGCGTCAGAGTAATAATTGATTCAGTCAAGAACAAGAATGGATGCTAAAACTAGTGTGAAAGTTTAATGAGCAAAAAGATACTTGCATAGTTGTAAAATATAGTCCTCCAAATTTATAATTATAAAAGGAAAAATTGTAACTTTCAACTGGAGAAACCTGTCAGACACAGTCTTAACCAGTTGATTACACTTAATGTCAGTCATCTCATGCTGTGATGCAGTGACAAGGATACATCATCACTTAAGCAGTGTATTCTTGCTGAAAAGTCATAACGTGAATCTTCTGATGAAGACACATCAGACAACTCCAGCTCTGGCCAGTATTCTTCAAAAACGTTGGTGTCATAAAAGACAAAGACTGAGAAATGGCTCCAGTTTAAAATTAGAATATATGACAACTAAGTGTAATCATAGTCAGGGATTATATCCTAGACCAGAAAAAGAAAAGTTACAGTGAAAGGACGTCATTGGTACAGTTGATGCTAAATTTGAATATGGACTATAGATTAAATAATAGTATTTTATCAATGTTAAATTTCCCAATTTTGGTCATTGTACTATACTTCTAAGAGATTGTTCTTTTTCTTAGGAAACACATAATGAAATATTTAGTACAGGAGTATGATGTCCTAAACTTATTCTCACATGCTCCAGAAGAAACAGCTTCAAAAGTCTACATCATATATATATGTATGTATATACACACACGTATATATGTATATAGACCTATCATAAAGGGAAAACAAATGTGGCAAAATTGAGTGAAGAGTATATGAGAATTCTTTGTACTCTCCTTGAAACTTCCCTTTAAAAATTTACTCATTTAAGAGAAATGCAAATCAAAACTCCAAGTTATCACTTCACACTTATTAAGATGGCTACTGTCAGAAGAACAGAAAATAGCAAGTGTTGGTGAGGATGTAGAGAAATTGGAATCCTTGTGCAGTTTGGTGGCAATGTGAAATGGTATAGCCGTTATGGAAAACAGTATAGAGATTCATCGAAAAATTAAAAATAGAATTATCATATGATGCAACAATCCCACTTAGGGGTACATTTCCAAGAGAATGTAAAGCAAGATCTTGACAAGGTAATTGCACACCCAGTGTTCTTGAAACCCTATTCATATAGTTGAGAAGTGGAAACAACCCAAATGTCTGTTGGTTGATGAGAGAATAAAGAAAGTGTGGTATACAAATACAAGAATATTGTGCAGCTTTAAAAGGGAAGGAAATCCGGTCGTGTGCTACAACATGAATGAACCTCAAGGCCATTATGCTAAGTGAAATAAGTTACAGAAGGACAAATACTGTATGATTCTACTCATATTAAGTATCTGTGGACAGGGAGTGTTGCCCCACATTCCAGTAAACAAAGAATGTCGCCCACCATTCCAGTTCTACAAGGATCAAGCCATCAGCCATTGCAGCCCCCCACCCTCCCTGCCATCTGCCTCCTTCCACAGTGCATCCTGAGGGGGAGGAAATTCCGGCTGGAGCAAAACAGGAAGCATTCTGAGCTTTGAATACTTGGCCCTCGATAATTAACCTACATATCTAAGGAATAATTTCAACAAGCCCAGATCCTTGCATCTTCCCTGACACAGAAAAGCACTAAAATCATTAACTCAAAGTACTGTTTCCTTGTGATTACTAGTAACATTTTGATGGGTTTTTTTTATGTTTTTTCCCAGTAAGAATCTGCTATATATTCTGCCTGCTCTCTTAACTCTTCTGAGCAGTTCCTCAGAGGTTTCTGAGAGGCTGTTTCCCAGGCTATAATCCTCAGTATAATCCTAGAATAAAACTTAATTCACAACTTTTAGGTTGTGTGGTTTTTCTTCCGTGGACATACCTGAAGTAGTCAAAATCGTACAAACAATGTAGAAAGGCTGGGGGAGGGAGGAGAAGGAGTTAGTGTCTCATAGAGTTTCAGTTTTGTAAGGTGAAAAAGTTCCAGAGATCTGCTGCCCAACAATGTGAATTAAAAATGGTTAAGATGGTAAATTTAATTTTTTTTTTTAACCATACACATGTTACTGAGGCAATTATGATGATGGCCGAGTTTTGGAAACTGGCAATAGCAAGTTAACAGTATAAATAATGTCCTCTCTTCTCGTCTTCCCACCTTACTCCACCTCTCCAACACTACTGGTTTCTTTTATTCCATTCTGTTCTGTTCTATTGGCTGTGCTGTGCAGTGTGTGGGATCTTAGTTCCCTTACCAGGAATCGAACCCATGCTCCCTGCACTGGGAATATACAGTCTTAACTACTGGACTACCAGGGAAGTCCCCCCTACTGGTTTTAATATCACATGAAAACTGGGCTATGTAATTAAGTTAGGACACAGAAATTTCTTTACCTTCCTCTTTATTTTCATTTTCTACAGATTGAAAAACTGAAACAGCAATTGAATGAAACAAAGGAAAAAGCCCAAGAGGAGAAGGAAAAATTGGTATGTACACTTGATGCCTCACTTATTGGTGGTCAGGTTTCTGGCAAGTTCAGATATTTAAGACCCGAGGATAATTAAGTCCTCCTGAGAACTCAGTGATCTTGAAGCTCATACACTTGACTGTACAGAAGCTCAAAAATAACATAAAATTATGTTATTGTCGAAAATCATCTCATAGTAGTGGTAGCTTACTGATCTTGAGCTCTAGGGCTTTTCAGTGGACAGTGCTGGGAAACATATTTTTTGAAGATTAAAATATATCATGAGCTCATGCTAATACTTTAAATTCAGATGCAGGAGTACAGGATTTTTACTTAACCTTATCTGTGTCTTCTTTCTCCCTCACCCAAAATCCTGGTTCTTAATGATACCAATGTAACTGTGTATTTTCTTCAAACCTCAATACATCAATAGGCATAGAATACTAATATGATACCAATGTAACTGTGTATTTTCTTCAAACCTTAATACATCAATAGGCACAGAATACTAATATTAATACTACTACCCACATAAACTGGTGGATACAGTTTAGGGTTGGGGGGGGTACTTTTCCCATTAGGATATATACCAATAGTGATCTACAATGAAATTCAGTTCAGTTTAGTTCAGTTGCTCTGTCGTGTCCAACTCTTTGCGACCCCATGGACTGCAGCACACCAGGCCTTCCTGTCCATCACCAATTTCTGGAGTTTACTCAAACTCATGTCCACTGAGTCAGTGATACCATCCAGCCATCTCATCCTCTGTCGTCCCCTTCTCCTGCCACCTTCAATCTTTCCCAGCATCAGGACCTTTTCAAATGAGTCAGTTCTTCACATCAGTTGGTCAAATATTGGAGTTTCAGCTTCAGCATCAGTCCTTCCAATGAATATTCAGGACTGATTTCCTTTAGGATGGACTGGTTGGATCTCCTTGCTGTCCAAGGGACTCTCAAGAGTCTTCTCCAACACCACAGTTCAAAAGCATCAATTCTTCTGCGCTCAGCTGTCTTTATAGTCCAACTGTCACATCATACATGACTACTGGAAAAACCATAGCTTTGACTAGATGGACCTTTATTGGTAAAGTAATGTCTCTGCTTTTTAATAAGCTATCTAGATTGGTCATAACTTTCCTTCCAAGGAGCAAGCATCTTTTAATTTCATGGCTGCAGTCACCATCTGCAGTGATTTTGGGGCCCCCCAAAATAAAGTTTGTCACTGTTTCCACTGTTTCCCCATCTATTTGCCATAAAGTGATAGGACCAGATCCCATGATCTTAGTTTTTTGAATGTTGAACTTTAAGCCAACTTTTTCACTCTCCTCTTTCACTTTCATTAAGAGGCTCATCAGTTCCTCTTCGCTTTCTGCCATAAAGGTGGTGTCATCTGCATATCTGAGGTTGATAGTTCTCCTGGCAATCTTTATGCCAGTTTGTGCTTCATCCAGTCCAGCATTTCTCATGATGTACTCTGCATATAAGTTTAATAAACAGGGTGACAATATACAGCCTTGATGTACTTCTTTCCTGATTTGGAACCAGTCTGTTCTTCCATGTCCAGTTCTAACTGTTGCTTCTGATCAAATTACCAAGGTCTAAAAACAATTTGAAATAATTCCTTTCTGTGAGGTTATGCCACTAACTCAGCAATACATTTTGCTTTTGACTTTTTAGGAGTTGCTTTAAAAAATTAATGTGAAATGATGTAATTATATAATTATAATTATGTTAAATAGGCTTCCTTGGTGATTCCATGGTAAAGAATCCACCTGCCAAACAGGAGACACCAGTTTCATCCCTGGGTCAGGAAGATCCGCTAGAGAAGGAAATGGCAACCCACTCCAGTATTCTTGCCTGGGAAATCCCATGGTCAGAGGAGCCTGGTGGGCTACCATGAGGTCACAAAAGAGTTGGACGTGACTGAGCAGCTAAACAGCAGCAGCAATTATGTAAAATATTTATGTGTTTCCAAAGTAAAATCTATCAAACACGGGTCTATTCTGAGAAATGTAACTTCTGTCCATGTCTCCACAATATACCAGAGTATATTGTCAAAACGGGTTTCTGTCAACATGATAGGTAAGAAATGACATTTTAGTGTATTTCAATTTGCATTTCTCTTATTCTGAGCTAGACTGAGCATTTTTTTCATGTGGTTAAGTGTGTTTTGCATTTGATAGCTCTTTTCATTTGTTAGTTGTGTTATTGGCCCTTTTCCTCCTCCATTTCCCTCCCACCCCTTTTTTTTCTCTTTACTCTCTCTTCTTCCCTTTCTCCTCTTCCTTTTCTCCTCATCTCTCTTCTTCCTTCTCCTTGTCTTCCCCCTTCCTTCCTCTTTCTCTCACCTTCTTCTCTATTTATTTAAGAGATATTGGCCCTCTCCTTGTCTCTTTGCTTACTGATTTTAATTTAGGATCAGGGATGTTATTTATCTCTCTTACAGATTAAAGATTTGTTTAGTCTTCTCATGAGGATTTCCCAGGTGGTGCTAGTGGTAAAGAACCCCCCTGCCAATGGAGGAGACATGAGAGACGTGGGTTCGATAAAAAAAAAAAGAGAGAGAGACGTGGGTTCGATCCCTGGGTTGCAGAAAGCCCCCTGGAGAAGGGCATGGCAACCTACTCCAGTATTCTTGCCTGGAGAATTCCATGGACAGAGGAGCCTGGCGGGCTATAGTCCATGGGGTCACACAGAGTCAGACACAACTGAAGCGACTGAGCATGCATGCAGTCTTCTCATACCTCTTTTAAATAATATCTACTTTTCTATACACGATCAGGTCATTTTAGAAGTTTCTCCTTATTCAAGGCACTTGGTCTCTTTTAATAAAAATTAAAACTTTATGTGAAGGTAAAAAAAGGGAGATTTTTCTTCAAAGAAGAAAGACAAATGGCTTAAGGCTTCAAATGGAACAGGACTCTGTGTGACCTCTGTTCTTTTTCCTAAGTCATTTACCTTTTTGTTTCTTTTTGTTAATACAGGAACAAAAATTTACTATGCAAGTAAGTGAGCTGGAGGGACAGTTCCATCAAAAGGCCAAAGAAATTGGCATGGTTCAGACAGAGCTCAAAACAATAAAACAATTCCAGAAGAGAAAAATCCAAGTGGAGAAAGAATTAGATGATGTAAGTTTCTTTCATTCTTTCTTTCTTCAAAAAGAAGACATTAAAAATAAAAGAAGACATTAGAATTAACTATTTATGTCTGCAAAGGCCTTCATAGACATTGACTCCTGTGAGATGGTAAAGGATTCCCTTTGTAGAGATTATCTGAGAAAAACAGGGAAGACATATCAGTGTAGGACTAAATGCCGAAAGTCTTGATAGACTTTTCTTTTTCTCAGCATTGATTTCTTTGTGAATTCAGCAGATCTTAGGCAACACACCCTCTTGCATTTATCACCAGTTAAACCTTTGGAACTACTACTGCTGTAGAAAAACATTAGCGGCAAAGGAGCAAAGTCCCAAAAGAAAATATACATAGACTGATGAATGATAACTTCAGAAAATTTTAAGACACACTGGGTAGGGGTGGATAGAGTGAGGACACCTGAGTACTTTCAGAAAGTTTTTCTGACATTGCATACTCTTTCTGTTCCCTCAGTTCAGAATATAGTTTTATTGCATTAATGACAATGGAATAAATGGCATAGATGAGGGCTAGACAGAGGTAGCTGAAATCAGCTTTGAGGTTTGGGCAAGTTACCTTCTCTATACCTAGGTTTCCTCATCTGTAAAAATTGGGGGTAGTAAGAGTTACTGGCTCATAGCGTTGTTGTAAGGATTAAATGAGTTCATATATGTAAAGTGAAGTTGGTGAGTCATGTCTGACTTTTTGCAACCCTATGGACTGTAGCCTGTCATGTTCCTCCATCCATGGGATGTTCCAGGCAAGACTACTGGGAGTGGGTTGCATTTCCTTCTCCAGAGGATCTTCCCGACCCAGGGATCAAACCTGGGTCTCCCGCACTGCAGGCAGACTCTTTACTGTCGGAGCCACCAGTGCTTAAAATAGTGTATGTCACATGGAATTAACAGTGGTGTATAGCTCCCTGAGAAAAAATGAAATCCTCATTTGTAACATTTACTGATTTCCTTGGTATAAATACTTATACTATGGCCAATTTCAACCAAGTCACAATGTGGCCAAAAAAAAAAAAAGAAACTGAACTCAGAGTGGTTACTTGTGCTGGAGGGGAGGGGTAGGAGAAATGGGGAGATGTTGGTCAAAGGGTACAAATTTTCAGTTATAAGATTGACAAGTTTTTAGGAATCTAAAGTATAATATATTGACCCTAACTAATAATACTGTATTATATACTTGAAACTTGCTAAGAGAGTAGATCTTAAGAGTTCTCACCACAAAAAAAGTAGTGGTAGTTTTGTGACATGATGGAGGTGTTAGCTAATGCTACGGTAGTATTCATTTTGCAATATAGTGTATCAAATTAGGAGATTGTACAGCTTAAATGTATATACTGTTAATATGTCAATTATATTTAAATTAAGCTAGAAAAAAGAAAAAAAATTTTAAAGGTTAGCAAAAAATTTTTTTGTGTGTTTCCATGTCTGCCTGCAATGCGGGAGACCTGGGTTTGATCCTTGGGCTGGGAAGATCCCCTGGAGGATGGCATGGCAACCCACTCCAGTATTCTTGCCTGGAGAATCCCCATGGACAGAGGAGCCTGGACCGCTACAATCCATAGGGTCGAAAAGCATCAGACATGACTGAGCGAATAAGCACAGCAAATAGTATTTTGTATTTCTTTTATACCACTTAGTCCAATCTATCTTGATATTATATTTATCATTTGTCTTATCTCCCCTGCTAGATGGTAAACTTTTTGAGGTATGAACAGTATTGTGCTTTGTATTTATTGAAGTACAAGATACAGAATAATGCTCAATAAATCTGTGTTGAATACTAAGTGGGTCTTTCATTTAAAATGTAATTGAAGGAATATCAAGTTTTCTACTAACTAGATGGGAAGAATCCTTTCACAGTGTATATGTATATCAAATCATTGTCATGTATACTTGAAATAGCATACATTTGTCAACAATGGGTTGGGAAGATCCCCTGGAGCAGAGAAAGGCCACCCACTCCAGTATTCTGGCCTGGAGAATTTCATGGACTGTATAGTCCACGGGGTTGCAGAGAGTCAGACACGACTGAGTGACTTTCACTCACTCACTCCTCGATAAAGCTGCAGTTTTCTAGAAAGAATATCTAGTTTTGTTTTATATGAAAATATAAAACTGAATCAAGTTAAGTTCCTTAACTTTTCAGGAACTCTCAAAATAGCCATCCTGAGGTGTAGGTATACATTCTGAATCAAAGTCAATGAGGAACTAGTTCATATTCGATTGGGCCTTGGTGTGAGTTTTTTTTTAAAGGACAATTTTGCCACCTAGTGGAGAAATCGATTGGTGGGCCAGGAAAACTTAAAATTCAAAAATAAAAGATCCTTGCTAATGTGAATCATAAGGTGTTTCTGTGGAATCCCAAATACGGAAGAATTAAGGCAGGTGTGGGGCTCATGACTCAAGGGAGGAAAATTATACTGTGCATATAGGATTCAATATACGAATTTAAAAGAGGCTAATTAACTTTAGATTGCCAAAAGGTATTCAAAGCATAAATTTAAAGAAAAAGTAATTTCCATCTACCTGATTAACAAAAGGAGCATTAACCTTATTTCTTCATTTTACATATTGTGAACATTTTTCAATGCTATTATGTATTTTTCTATAAAACCTTTTGACTGGATGCATGGATTTCCATTGGGTAGATACACCATGATTTATTAATTGGTTCCTTGTTGGACATTTGGATTCTTTTTCTAATTTTTCACTATTATAAACCAAGGAACATCTGAATAACAAAGTATTTTTCTATATTTTTAATTGGTTTTTAGGATAACATCTTTCAAAAGATTTATTTATTAATTTATAGATTTGGGGGGAGTCCAATGGAAAATGAAAGGTTTACTGCACCCTACCCTACTTAGACAGTAGACTTCTCCACACATTAAATATTGACAGTAATTCTGAAGGTCTTTGACAGTATAAGAGGCCTTTTTTAAATGCATAAAAAATACAAGAAGAAAGAAGAATATCTGAAAGATTGTATGATATGGATCAAACAGAGATTTAATACTGTTATGACAGAGATCACAGTAAGGAAAATTGCTAAGTATAAGGAAGGACAATATTAGAAACAATAATAATTATTCTGTGAAAACCCACAAGATCTCCTGGAACTAACACCAAAAAAAGATGTCCTTTTCATCTTAGGGAAATTGAATGCAAAAGTAGGAAGTCAAGAGATTCCCAGAGTAACAGGCAAAGTAACAGGAGTACAAAGTGAAGTAGGGCAAAGGCTAACAGAGTTTTGCCAAGAGAACACACTGGCAATAGCAAACACCCTCTTCCAACAACATAAGAGATGATTCTACACATGGATATCACCAGATGGTTAATACTGAAATCAGATTGATTACATTCTTTGTAGCTAAAGATGGAGAAGCTCTATACAGTCAGCAAAAACAAGACCTGGAGCTGACCATGGCTCAGATCATCAGCTCTTTATTGCAAAATTCAGGCTCAAATTGAAGAAAATAGGGGAAACTACTAGGCCATTCAGGTATTACCTAAATCAAATCCCTTATGATTATACAGGAGGTGATGAAAAAATTCAAGGGACCAGATCTGATAGACATAGAGTGCCTGAAGAACTATGGACAGAGGTTTGTAACATTGTACAGGAGGTGTCTACCAAAACCATCCCCAAGAAAAAGAAATGCAAGAAGGTAAGGTGGTTGTCTGAGGAGGCCTTACAAATAGCTGAGATAAGAGAAGTGAAAGACAAGGAGAAAGGGAAAGATATACCCAATTGAATGCAGAGTTCCAGAGAATAGCAAGGAGAGATTAAAAAAAAAGTCATCTTAAGTGAACAATGCAAAGAAATAGAGGAAAACAATAGAATGGAAAGACTAGAGGTCTCTAAGAAAATTGGAGATACCAAGGGAATATTTTATTCAAAGATATGCACAGTAAAGGACAAAAACAGCAAGGACCTAACAGAAGCAGAAGAGATTAAGAAGTGGCAAGAATACACAGAAGAACTATACAAAAAAGCTCTTAATGACCCAGATAACCTCTATGGTATGGTCACTCACCTAGAACCAAACATCCTGGAGTATGAAGTCAAGTGGGCCTTAAGAAGCATCACTATGAAAAAAGCTAGTGGAGGTGATGAAATTCCAGCTGAGTTACTGTCACTCTGCTTATTTAACTTATATGCAGAGTACGAAATATGAAATGCTGGGCTGTATGACTCACAAGCTGGAATCAAGATTGCCAGGAGAAATATCAATAACCTCAGATATGCAGATGATACCACTTTAATAACAGAAAGTGAGGAGGAACTAAAGAGCCTCTTGATGAAGGCGAAAGAGGAGAGTAAAAAAGCTGGCTTAAAACTCTACATTCAAAAAATGAAGATCATGGCACCCGGTCCAGTCACTTCATGGCAAATAGACGGAGAAAAAGTGGAAGTAGTGTCAGATTTCATTTTTTGGGCTCCAGAATCACTGTGGACGGTGACTGCAGCCACAAAATTAAAAGACGCTTGTTCCTTGGAAGAAAAGCTATGACAAACATAGACAATATATTAAAAAGCAGAGACATCACTTTGCCGACAAAGGTCTGTCTAGTCAAAGCTATGGTTTTTCCAGTAATCATGTACAGATGTGATAGTTGGACCATAAAGAAGGCTGAGTGCAGAAGAACTGATGCTTTCAAACTGTGGTACTGGAGAAGACTCTTGAGAGTCCCTTGGACAGCAAGGAGATCAAACCAGTCAATCCTAAAGGAAATCAATCTTGAATATTCATTAGAAGGACTGATGCTGAAGCTTAAGTGCTAATACTTTGGTCACCTGATGTGAGGAGCCAACTCACTGGAAAAGACTCAGATGCTGGGAAAGATTGAGGGCAAGAGCAGAAGGGGGCGACAGAGGATGAGATGGATATGGATGGTGTCACTGTCTCAATGGACATGAGTTTGAGCAAGCTACGGGAGATGGTGGACAGTGAAGCTGCAGTTCATGGGGTGCTGCAGTTCATGGGGTCTCAAAGAGTCAGACACAACTTAGTGATGAACAACAACAATAACTAATCTCTATATTAAATGGTTATTACTATTCTAAGTATTTTATGTGTATTATTTGTTATTTAATCCTTGCCACATCTCTATGAGATAGCTTCTATTATTATCTTCTTTCTACCCTGGAGACCTGAGACTTAGAGAAGATAATGATTTGCCAAAACAGCTGGTGAGAGAGGTAACAGTTGAACCTCAGGTCTGTCTGATGGAAAGTCCTTCTCTATTGCCTTTTTTTGTGGCATGAATGTTAGATTGAGCATACCTATTTCAATCTGATTGGTTCTCACCAGTAAATATAGCCTTCAGAATCAGAGTTATTTAGCTCAATTTTTTTTTTGCCTAGAAGAATTTTATGTTCTTTTTAGTCTATGTAGTTTTAGAGGATAGAAGGATCCATCTATGGGAATCATAGGGAAATACTTTTTAGATTTATACTAGGAAGAATTTTTTATTTTTCTAATTTTTTAGAATTTTCTAAAAATGAGAACTCTTAAAGGGTAGCCTAGGAAATTAATATGATTTGAATTATTGGTACTTCTGTCTTTAGATATTTTTCTCATAGAAAAGATTTCTGTCAAGTGGGAGATTTGTATAGTCTGACTCCTAAGATTCCTTCCAACTCTGAAAATTATGATTCTGTCAGTTCATGTGTTTAAAATGAAGATATTTGGTGGGGATAAGTATTATAATAACTTATTTGAATGTTCTGAGAACTGTTATTCATGAAAAGCTTTTTAGAAACTCAGTAGTAATCTTGTAAGTGAAAGTGTAAGTCACTCAGTCGTGTCCGACTCTTTGCAACCCCATGGACTATACAGTCCATGGAATTCTCCAGGCCAGAATACCGGAGTGGGTATAGCCTTTCCCTTTTCCAGGGGATCTTCCCAATCTATAGACATTTGTGAGAAATATGGTACTTGGAGGGAGGGCATGAAGTTTTTCTGTGTGTTCAAGATTAAGAGGTAATGTGTGGTGCTCGCTTCGGCAGCACATATACTAAAATTGGAATGATACAGAGAAGATTAGCATGGCCCCTGCGCAAGGATGACATGCAAATTCGTGAAGTGTTCCATATTTTTAAGGATCGGGTAGAGAGGGAGGTGGGAGGGGGGATCGGGATGGGGAATACATGTAAATCCATGGCTGATTCATGTCAATGTATGACAAAAACCACTACAATATTGTAAAGTAATTAGCCTCCAACTAATAAAAAAAAAAAAAGAGGTAATGTGTGACAAGGAATGTTTCTTGATTGAGAATGTTCCAGGGATATGCCCCAATCTGGGGCTTCCCGGGTGGCTCAGTGGTAAAGAAGACACCTGACAAAGCAGGAGATGCAGGAGACGTGGGTTCAGTCCCTGGGTTGGGAAGATCCCCTGGAGAAGGAAATGGCAACCCACTCCAGTGTTCTGGCCTGGAGAATCCTATGGACAGTGGAGCCTGTTGGGCTATAGTCCATGGGGTCGTATAGTCAGACGTGACTGAGCAGCAGCCACAGCATACCCCAATCTACCCCATTTCCTACTGACCATTCTTTGGTTTTTTGGTTATTTTAATTTTAGCTAAAGGAGGATTTAAGGAACACAGAGCGGAAACATCAGGAGACTCTTAGAAGACTGGAAGGCAAGTTTTTTGAAGAAAAGGTACAACATATTTGCATTAATTAGTAAATATTGTGTATCCTAGAACAACATACATGTATTTATATGTATTCTGAGACATAACTTTTCATTTGGGCATTTTATTATAAGAAGATTATCTACCCCACTCACCCTTAGTTAGACATTCTTGAAATCTTCAAGAAGGATTGTCATCTGAGCAAGGCTTCAGGACACATTCCCCCTCACCCCAGCTTGGTGTCCCCTGGTGGAACTAAAGCTGCAGGTACCACTTTCTGTAGGGGAGGTGGGCTTGGAGAGGTTTCTGTGGTACACGTGAAGGCCTTCCCTTAGTCAAGTCAACTAAGGATATTAATAAAAGGGGCTCAAAAGTATTCTTTAGCAACACAACTTTCCACATTTCTCTGTGCTTCTAAGTTAATTCTCAAATTGTGAGAAGTGTTTTGGAACACTTCTCTTCTACAGAATCTTCTCAGAGTCCCTATGGTTTTTCTTTAATTCTTTTAATTTTTCTTTAATTTTTTATCTTTAGGAAAGAATTAAATAGATTTTTTTCACAAATTGCCGGGCATGTAGGGAAGTGAGGGTGAGGCAAATAAGTACTCATGTCAGGTTTATATAAAAGGACTTGCTTTAAAAAGTGGCTCTCAGTTTCTAGTTTGTATACTGAATAACCTGGGAGTGGGATAGAAGCAGAATCTAGATATAACTGTATTAAAAGAGCCTATTTTCTTTTAGCATAGACTAGAAAAAGAGGCTGAAAAGAAGATAATAATGCTGGCAGACAGAGCCCACCATGAAGCTGTCGTGTAAGAGACCACTGCCTCCTTTTTCTTTCTAGTAGCCTCTCTTACCTCTTTGCTAGTCTTTTTTGTTCTTATCATGTTTTCTGCCCTCTTCTTTCCAAGTTTGCTTTCTTCAAATTTTCTAGCTTACTTTCCTTCTTTCTGTGTCTCCACCCCTTTTCCTCCCATCCTCTTTGTAGCTGCAGAGTGTGGAGGAGAGAACTTGGGCTTTGAAGTTACACTTTAGTTCTCAACATGTATACTAATTGTAGGAAGATTTCTTAAGTTTTTTGAAATTAATTTTCTTCATCTAAAAATGGTATTAATAATGCCAACTGTGCATGGTTATCAAGAGGTATATGAGTGGAAGTAACTGCGTTGTGTTAATGCATAAACTAGGTCTCAGTGTGTTAATGTGTTCAGTCGCTCAGCTGTGTCCAACTCTTTACAACCCCATGAACTATAGCCAGCCAGGTTCCTCTGTCCAAGGAATTTTCCAGGCAAGAATATTGGAGTGGGTTGCTATTTCCTACTCCAGGGGATCTTCCTGACCCAGGGATCAAACCTGAGTCTCTTGTGCCTCCTGCATTGGCAAGCAGATTCTTTGCCACTGTGCCACCTGGGAAGCCCCCAGGTCTCAATGGTTTATTTCTAATCTAATGTGGGTCTGACAGCTGTACTCCAGTGGTGGTTCAGGAACCTAAGCTGCTTCCATTTTGTTCTTTATGTCCAGTCACATTGACAGTATGGGAAACACATACCTGCCCTTAACTGCCTTGGACTAGAAGTAACATATCACTCTTTACTTTATCATTGGTGAGAACTTAGTTTTTAAGATCCCCAGCCAAGTATAGAGTACCCACTATGAGCTAAATAAGTGTTGGTCATTTTTTTTTTATTATTTATTATTATTATTTTTTGGTTGCCCACTTGTCTTATAGGATCTTAGTTCCCTGACCAGGGAGTGAACCTGGGCCATGGCAGTGAAAATGCTGAGTTCTAATCACTGAACTGCTAGGGAATTCTCAATGATCATTACTATTAATGTTAGGGGATAAAGCAGTCACTGATCTAGTTTGGTAATATTTAAAACTTGAGTCTGTGTTTTTGGGTCTTTTAGGCAATTGAACAATGCTGGAAGAAGTGTTTTTAAAGAGAATATTTATCTCCAGAAAGCTCTCGCATACCATCTGAAGGAAGCTGATGCTCTACAAAAAAACTCCCAGAAGTTGCAAGAGACTCAGACCTTCCTTTTAGAGCAAAAGGTTCCCATTCTCATTTAAACTTTCTTGTTTGTTTTAAAGATTGGTTGATGAAGTAATGATATATAAGGACAATAGGACCATTTTCCTTCTATCTGGTTGATGTGTTTTTCTTACCTGAAAAGTTAATTACTGAATAATTTATAAGAAACTTTAGACTTAGTTTTATAAAGAATATCTCTGAAACATAAATGTAACTCCTGTCCTCTAATACATTTGTATTCATTTTATGTTGCTTAGAGTTGGTCCCTGAATCACTTAGGAATAGGTTCTCAGCTGTGACTACAGTGGTTTCCCCATGTAAGGGTGTATTCTCTCCCTAAAGGAAGTCTGGAGGTAAGCAGTCCAGAGCTGGAATGCCACAAAGTTAGCAGACACTTGGCTTCCTTAATTTTGTTCTGCAGCACATGGCTTATCTCCACAGAGTCACCCCATGGCCCCCAACAGCTGCTGGAGCTCTCACAACAGGGAGGGAGAAGAACAAGAAGGAAGACAGTATGCTCCTCCCTTCAGAGGTCTTCCTGAAAGTCCTATACACATTTTTACTTGCAGCTGTTTCATTAGAGCTTAGTCACATGACTTTGCTGAACTACTAGGGAAACTGGGAGTTTTCATCTGGGCTTAGTGCTTTTCTGAATAAAATTAGGGCTTTATTATGAAGTAGAAAATGAAAAATGGACACTGGGACAGGCAACTAGCAGACTGCCACAGTTAGCAGTATATAGTTGTTAAATTACTATAGTAATTTTACTGAATAGTCTTATTGGGATATTCTTTTGATAATATAAAATACTGAAGCTTTCATAATTTTAGAAGAAGGAAAATGCCTTGATTAGTAAAATTTGTGGTCTTCGTAAGTCCAGAAAAGGACTCTTGATGCTTCTTACTCTTTATGCACAGAAGAACAAAAATATCACCATTGCAACCTGGCCTCAAACTCAAACCTCTTAAAGTAATGGAAATTAGTGAGTAAATTTTCCGAAATTAATTAAAAAAACCTCACACCTCCCTCATCTATCTGTTTTAGGAGATCAATGATCTGTTGGTTAAAGAAAAGATAATGCAACTTACCCAGCAGAGATTACAAATCCAAACTCTTCAGAAGAAGGTAGTAAGCCTGGAGAATGCCCTGGTTTGCATGACCAAAGAGTTTGAGACTGAAGTTTTAAAACTGCAGCAACAGGCAATGGTAGAGAACCAAGCAGGTCAGGTTGAAATTTTCAAGCTGCAGCAACTTCTTCAGATGAAGGACAAGGAAATGAATCGAATAAAGAAGCTGGCCAAGAACATACTAGATGAGAGAACAGAAGTGGAAAGATTCTTTTTAGATGCTCTACACCAAGTAAAGAAACAGATCCTATTTAGCAGAAAGCATTATAAACAGGTAGCACAAACTGCCTTCAATCTTAAAATGAGAGAGGCATGTGCAGGAAGAATGGAATATCCCAAAATCCGAACGTTTGATGGCAGAGAACACAGCACCAATAGCGTGAATCAGGATCTTATGGAGGCTGATAAATGGTACTAATGATGCTTTAATATTTTGTCTTTTGTACCGCTTTTTTTTTTTTGCCCTTTAGAGAAATAAAAATCCTGACAAGTTCAGTTTGACAGTATCTAAGTATTAAATATTGATTACTCAGTAAGTTACTTGAGAAGAGAAACTGTCTTACTCATCTTTGTAACCCCTATGCTTAGCATAATGTGTGGGGTCTTCTTAGTAGATTGTCTTCCTTTTTTGTATGACAGAGACTTGTCAGAGGGATTGTTTGTTCCATTTTGAATGTCATTGTAATATCTTTTAACATGTTCCTTTCTTCCATTTCCTGTAAATTTGTTTCAAAGGTTTGATTAGATTCAGGTTAAACATTTTTGATAAACATACTTTCACAAATATTTTGTAATATTCCCCTTACTATTCTGAGATGAAATTCATAGGTAATAATATCTAACTAAACCTCTAATTAAAAAAATCAACATAACTCTTTGTTGTACAGAACTGCTCTATGGATTGGAGGACACACAATAGTGCCCCTTCCACCACTGTCGTAACCAAAAGTCCCTACAAGTGTCTAAGTACACTGAAGAGATCTACTGCCACCATGATGAAGGCAGTAGAAAGACTGAGACAGTTGTAGACTATATACCCCTGGAGAAGGAAATGGCAACCCATTCTCGTATTCTTGCGTGGAGAATGCCATGGACAGAGGAGCTTGGCGGACTATAGTCCATAGGGCCACAGAGTTGGACATGACTGACTAACACACACAGGCTATATACAATAATTAATTGTTTCCTGTTAGCATTAATATCTGTTTGAATACTTTTCACCCTATAAACCATGGATTAAATTATAGTACATTTTAAATATTACTATGAAAAAATTGTCTTATATCCCTATGCAATTAAATTCTTCAAGGGCCTTAAGAAATTTTAGAAAATCCCTACTACTGTGCACTTAACATTCTTATTAAAAGGGGCTTCCAAATGTATTTTCTGTTTTAAATTATTTTTTAATGGGCTAATATGAAAGTTTTAAATTATATAACTGTCAGGAAGGTTGGACATGGCCAGTGACTCTTCTTCAAAAATGTCCATACTATAATTTTTTTATCTTATTGCCATATTCAGAAGTCTATTAATAACACTATTACTATTACTCTATTATAATAATAGACTTATTATAATAACTGCTACCAGAGGTTCACTGTAATTTTTCTATTTTTTATTTAATAAATCAAGCAAGTTGAGTCCCCACCATACATAAGGCAGTTTCTTTTCATTTTTTAAATCTACTGTATATTAAGTGGTATATAAGTTTTCAGAGGAAGGTACATAAAATGACTCTTCACATTATTATTGCAGAAACTGGACTCTCCCTATTCTTCGTTCTGAGCAATTAATCACCTTAACCCTAGTTTTCTATTGCATCTACCAGGAAAGCAGAAATTGTAGTTAAAATATTACAGTATCTGCTGAAGAGGCAGATTGGGAAGGACAAAGTATATGGTGATCACAAGGCAAAATCTAAACTTAACTAACCCAATTGACATATATGCAAATACTTCCTACATTCTACATCTATACTATATCTACATGTTAGCCAACTTTTGTAAATAGCAAGTAGACTATAAATCCTTTAGAAAAGTTATGGTATAGATAAATACCTGCCTGGAAAGCTTAGCTATAACCTTATTTGGAGGTTAGAAATAGACAAGTTACATGTTATTTTATATATTTACCTCATCACTCTATTTTCATAGCAAAATATCTAATACTAAAGACATGCTAAAAGGAATTTATCAGTAATTGCACTGAACAACTATTTTTTCTTACTTCTTTTGTCTTTGTGTTATCTGGATACACAATTTTGCTTCACAACTTTCTATTCTGCTTATTTGCTTAACGTTTGGGCACAAATTTTTCATGTTGTTACAGTTTTTATTTCATTTTAATGACTATATAAACTTTCAAATTGGCTAGCATATTGATATGCTTTTCAACTATGATTTTGTAATAGACATAGTTTGCTTTGTAGTCATTACATTTGGAAACATCGTAATATTCAGTTATGATTTGGAAATGTCCTTTTCTCATGTTTCCATATTTTATATTTTTTAAAAAGAGATGCTTAATTTGATCATACTTTTTTCCATTTTTTTCTTTGAAATTCTTTAGGACAGATATTCAAGGAAATGTGGATATTGGAGATTTGACCTGGGAGCAGAAGGAGAAAGTCTTGAGACTGCTCTTTGCAAAAATGAACGGCTTTGTTCCCAGGTAACTCCCTATTTCAGTAGTGAAATACTACTTTTCTATCAAACCTAGAAACCATGTAGAAACAGTGAACATATCCTTATTTAGAGTTAAGAGAATGGGAAACAAGCAGAAAATAAAACAAGGTCATATTGTATAGCTACTGCAACTCCCAGAGATAAAGAATGGGAGATGTGTAAGTGAGCACTGAAATGAAAGAGGAATTAGAATTAAAGGGGAGAGAAAAATTGATTAATCTTAGGTGTTTAAGCTAATGCTTCCTAAGAAGGTATAACATTGCTCAGCTGAATGAGTGGTAACTAAAGAGAAGCATAGCAATTGTTAAGATTCTATTGGTCTGCAAAGATAAGAAAATGATTACAAAGCTGAATATAAATCATGGGGCTCTTTAATACCAAAAAAAAAAAAAAAAAGGACCTAGAAAGGAAAACAGAAAACCACAGTTACTCCAAATAATTATTTTAATGATTAGTTTTACTCTCTTTCTTCACCATGTTTTATCAGTGACTGTAACCCTGGTAATGAACTATAAAGTGGCTAAAATAAGTCAACCACTTATCAACTGATTGTTAAATGCTTGGTACCACGGTACTGTAGGGATACAAAAGAATTAAAGGACATTGCCTTTGATTTCAAGAGCCTACAGTTCTATTTCCCAAACAAAACCAAGTGTGACAAGGAAAATTAGGTGGCACAATAAAGTGTAATTGGAGTGCAGACAATTTGTCAGTGGGCTAGAGTAGTCAGGGAAGACTGTGAGGGCAACACCGTGGGTGTCTCACAGGATAGTGGGAAAGAGTGTGGAGGGCACATCATGCTAGGACTCAGTAGACACCATGAGAAAAAGCCCAGAGGGAGGACTGGGTGGAGGCTATTTCAGTTCAGTTCAGTAGCTCAGTCTGATTCTTTGTGACACCTTTTGACTGCAGCATGCCAGGCCTCCCTGTCCATCACCAACTCCCAGAGTTTACTCAAACTCATGTCCATTGAGTTGGTGATGCCATCCAACCACCTCATCCTCTGTCATCCCGTTCTCCTCCCATGTTCAATCTTTCCTAGCATCAGGGTCTTTTCCAATGAGTCAGTTCTTCACATCATGTGGCCAAAGTATTGGAGCTTCAGCTTCAGCATCAGTCCTTCCAATGAATATTCAGGGCTAATTTCCTTTAGGATGGACTAGTTTGATCTCCTTTCAGTCCAAGGGACTCTCAAGAGTCTTCTCCAACACCACAGTTCAAAAGCATAAATTCTTCAGTGCTCAGTTTTCTTTATGATCCAACTCTTACATCTATACATGACTATTGGAAAAACCATAGCCTTGACTATACAGACCTTTGTCCAGAGGGTATTTAAGCAACACTAAGGAGAAACTTCCTGGCTTGAGGAAATTTGGTGATGATAGAGAGTAATTCAGTTCAGTTTCAGTTGCTCAGCCATGTCCGACTCTTTGCAATCCCATGGACCACAGCACGCCAGGCCTCCCTGTCCATCACCAACTCCTGGCGTCTACTCAAACTCATGTCCATTGAGCCGGTGATGCCATCCAACCATCTCATTCTCTGTCGTACCCTTCTCCTCCTGCCCTCAATCTTTCTCAGCATCAAGGTCTTTTCAAATGAGTCAGCTCTTGGCAATTGCAGCCAGCCTGTTCTTTTCCTTCTTCAAGCGTTTCTTCTGTTTCTCGAGCTTCCTAGTAATCTCAGCAGCCGCTTCCTCTGCCTGAACCATTGCCTCCTTCGTGACATCCAGATTCTTTCGGGGAATCTCTCCAGTCTCATAGAAGGACAGCCGCTCCTCAACTTGTTCTTGAAGCTTCTCCCCAAAAACACTGGTGGGCACCTCAGAGAAGCAATCGATTCGTGAGGCAATACTGCATTTGTTTGCCAGGTATCGGGAGATGCGACCTTTATTCTTGGCAGCTGCTCAGCCAATGAAGGTAGAGTGGAAAATGAGTCTGTATTTTGGGCTGTTATCCCTTGTCTTAAAGGCTTTGGAAACTTGGTCCCTTTACTGGGCCCAGGGAATCACTCAGACACCAGACTGGCCATATGTCTCTGCTTTTTAATATGCTGTCTAGGTTGGTCATAACTTTTCCTTCCAAGAAGTAAGCGTCTTTTAATTTCATGGCTGCAATCACCATCTGCAGTGATTTTGGAGCCTGAAAAAATAAAGTCAGCCACTGTTTCCACCGTTTCCCCATCTATTTGCCATGAAGTGATGGCGACACTTAGTTTTCTGAACATTAGTTCAGAAACATTAGTTTCTGAACACTTAGTTTTCTCAACATTAGTTTTCTGAATGTTGAGCTTTAAGCCAACTTTTTCACTCTCCTCTTTCACTTTCATTAAGAGGCTCTTTAGTTCTTCTTCACTTTCTGCCATAAGGGTGGTGTCATCTGCATATCTGAGGTTATTGATATTTCTCTCAGCAATCTTGATTCCAGCTTGTGCTTCCTCCAGCGCAGCATTTCTCATGATGTACTCTGCATATAATTTAAATAAACAGGGTTACAATATACAGCCTTGACGTACTCCTTTTCCTATTTGGAACCAGTCTGTTGTTCCATGTCCAGTTCTAACTGTTGCTTCCTGACCTGCATACAGATTTCTCAAGAGGCAGGTCAGGTGGTCTGGTATCCCCATCTCTTTAAGAATTTTCCAGTTTGTTGTGATTCACACAAAGGCTTTGGCATAGTCAATAAAGCAGAAATAGATGTTTTTTCCTGGAACTCTCTTGCTTTTTTGATGATCCAGTGGATGTTGGCAATTTGATTTCTGGTTCCTCTGCCTTTTCTAAAACCAGCTTGAACATCTGGAAGTTCATGGTTCACGTATTGCTGAAGACTGGTTTGGACAATTTTGAGCATTACTTTACTAGCATATGAGATGAGTGCAATTGTGGGGTAGTTTGAGCATTCTTTGGCATTGCCTTTCTTAGGGGTTGGAATGAACACTGACCTTTTCTGGTCCTGTGACCACTGCTGAGTTTTCCAAATTTGCTGGAATATTGAGTGCAGCACTTTCACAGCATCATCTTTCAGGATTTGGAATAGCTCAACTGGAATTCCATCACCTCCACTAGCTTTGTTCATAGTGATGCTTCCTAAGGCCCACTTGACTTCACATTCCAGGATGTCTGGCTCTAGATGAGTGATCACACCATCGTGATTATCTGGGTCATGAAGATCTTTTTTGTATAGTTCTTCTGTGTATTGTTGCCACCTCTTCTTGATATCTTCTGCTGCTGTTAGGTCCATACCATTTTTGTCCTTATTGAGCCCATCTTTGCATGAAATGTTCCCTTGGTATCTCTGATTTTCTTGAAGAGATCTCTTCTTTCCCATCCTATTGTTCTCCTCTATTTCTTTGCAGTGATCACTGAGGAAGGCTTTCTTATCTCTCCTTGCTATTCTTTGGAACTCTGCATTCAAATGGATATGTCTCTCCTTTTCTTCTTTGCTTTTCGCTTCTCTTTTCACAGCTATTTGTAAGAGTAATTAGTAATTAGAAATAAAGTTTAATCTACAGGTTAAATTATGATGAGCCTTAAAAACCATGCAGAAAATTCTGAACTTTGTAATATAGATTCTGGAGTAATGCAGCATAGTTTTCTTCTCTGCCTTGGAGGAATATAAAGAACAATAAGCCATACTCTTAAACGATTCTCCTACTGGAAGGGTTTGTGTCATTGTTCTCAGAGCTGACCTTAACCTAACACAGTGACAGGTATGATAGACTGAAGGACATATATACAGCTGGGACTGGCAGAAGCTGCTGCACAGCCCTGGGCATGTGTGGTGAGGGATTTAAGCAAGAGTGGAGGCAGTTGGATTAAAGAAAAGAAACAGACACACTAAGGAAGGAGAAGCAGGACGTGGTGGTAAAGGATAAAAGGAATATAAAGAAAGTAAGCATTTAAGATTTTTAGCTTAAGAGAGCTTCCTTGGTAGCTCAGCCAGGTAGATCCCACGTCTTTGAGCAACTAAGCCCTTTGCCACAACTATAGATCCTGTGCTCTAGAGCCTGGGAGCTGCGAATGCTGAGGCCACGTGCCCAGCTGCCAAAGCTGGCGTGCCCTGGAGCCTGTGCTCCATCCTAAGAGCAGCCATGGCAATGAAAGGCCTGCGGACTGCAACTAGAGAGTTATCTCCACTCGCCACAACTAGAGAAAGCCCACACAGCACACTCACAAAGACCAGCACAGCAACGAAGACCAGCACAGTCTAAATTAAAAAATTAATTAAAAAAACAGAGTTTTTGCTTAAGAAATGAAGGTGGTATGAAAGGCAAATGAAAAATATGGAAAACCATACTTTCCATATGGAAAAATATGGAAATATTTCCATAAAAATTTATGGAGATATTTAAATTTTTATTTAATTCATCAATTCATTTAACATAATACATATTGAATGCCATATTATTGGAGAAGGAAATGGCAACCCACTCCAGTATTCATGCCTGGGAAATCCCACGGACAGAGGAGCTTGGCAGCGATGGTCCATGGGGTCGAAAGAGAGTCGGACACAACTGAGCGACACAACAATTTATTGAGGATATAGTGTTAAGCAAATAAAGACATCATGCTTGATTTCAGGGAGTTTATGATCTACATGGGAGGAAAAATGAATTGTTCAAGTCATTACGCAATGAAAAATACCACTCTGACATAGGTTCGAAGGAGTAGTATTTAGTGGTAAGAGAGCCTAGATTAGGGGAGTCTGACCTAATTGAGATTAGGAAAAGTCTCTGAGGAAGTAAAAGCCTGAGTTGACCTCTAAAGGGAAACAGGAACAAAAGGGAGGTGGCAAAAGCATTCTGGGCAGAAGAAATACAAGTAGTATTTTCAGTGATGAACTGGAAATCAACATGATTCTAATCTGAAAGTGGGCTTCACAGAGTTACAAAACAGTTTTAGTAGGTTGATTTGCCAGCAAATAAAGACACACCCCACTCCTAAAACTTGTCTTCAATTAAGTGCATATGAAAGCAGCATAACCCCATTCAAAATCTGGCTATATTACATAGCCCCAAAATAAAGCAGATTTATTCAGGGAAAAACACAATACTCAGAGAGATACTCAATAGACAGAATGTGTGTGGGCCATTTCAGAAGGCGAGAGGGCCTATTTTCCTGTTCTTAAACTAGATTTCCCAAAGTATTAGGAAAAACTTTCATACTGGGTCTATCTCCATTGGGTAACTTTCTTGTGTTTTGAGATTCTTTTAGTGGGAAGGGAATTTTTTGCGCTTGCTTTTGGTCAGTAGTCTGGTTCAACCTTGCCCATCACAATTAGTATCTGTTGTATGAATATCATGATTATCTTCATAAATATTCCCATTTCTTAAAGTCAGTGTCTCAACTTTAGGAGAATGTAAGTTTTAATTAACTTGCCTAATATACTGTCTCTGTGTGTGTATAATAGCATTTTTGAAAATTAGAAACCCATCCAACTGAAACATTTCCCTTTAGCAGTTTTAAAAGTATAGTTGAAATACATGGCATGTGATGATACTGCCTCAATGTGAACATATCCCCACTACAGGAAATACAGCCAGAGTTCTAGACCTCCAGTTCCAGACTATGTTGTTCCTGACGATGAAACAACAGAGTTTGGGTAAGCTCTCTTGACTGTCAATGAATGTGAGCCTGATTGCAGTGGTGGTTGTGGACATCTTATACATACAAGAATTGAGTGAGAATAATGTAAGTCTTTTTTTTTTGAACCAAGTTCCACATGTGTACAGTTGTTGACAAGTCTCACTTTGTCACTATTGTAGGGATGAAAGTAAGCTTCAAGATCAAACGTTCATCACCCAACAAGTGCCAATCTTAAACTCTACTGGTGAACTGTTGATACGCAATATTCAGAAAGGATCCCAAGAGTCTGACACAGTAAGGAGCTATAATGTAACCAAACAATACATGTAACTGTTCCTCTTCCTCATGCAGCTTCTTCTAAGTCACAGTTCTTTTCTCTACTAGCCAGTTCTCAGGGATCAGTGAAACGAGTAATAACATTAGTATGAGATTGTGGACCTTTTTTTTTTTCTGGATTGTGGACATTTTAATAACAATGTCCATATTAAGGAAAGCATATATTTAACACAAATGCATATTTGTGTTTTTAGTGTGGAAAACCTGTAAGTTGCCTTTTGAAATATATAGCCCAGCTAAAATATGTACTATCATTTATGTAAGAATAAACATAATGACCATGTACCTCTTGGCTTTGTACAGAGCTGGGAAGCTGAGTCACTACAGGCTAGCAGATAAAGGCATTATAAGGAAGTATGGTACCATAAGAAAACAACAAAACAAAAACAGGGTTTCTTTTCAAGAGCTTTTTACTTGTAATTTGTTGTACATAATCAATGAGTACAATGTAGAATCTGAGAAATTTCAAATGAGGCCACTTTTTTAGCTGCTACTAGCATGAACTGTACAGATATTTTTTTCCATCTAAAACTCTTCTGAGTAGCAAATAGCTAGCCAAATGAGTTGATTCTAATTATAGCAACACAGTTCTGATGAGTTAGTATTTCTTAAAGAGTGATTTCCCTTAAATGTAAGGAAAACTTAGGTGTTTCTGTGATTATATTTAATTCCACTTGGAATTTAGACAAAAATGACCTTTCATTCAACCCAGCCTGTAGTTGTTGGACTGGATTAAGTATTACTATCAGTTGCCAGCTGTAAGAAGAGATAAAACAAGGAGCATTCTATTACAAAATTATAAATTTCTATTGCTTCACCTTTAGGAAGGCAGACCTCCCCCTCTAAAAAAAAAATGGGCCAGTAGGGTCATAAAACAGATTTTATTAAAGTTCAATCACCTTAAGTGACTGAAGGTTATGACATTCTATCTAGCAGGTGGTGGTAATATTAAGCCTAAAATCCAGAGTGCACAAACATTTTCAAGGTTTTTATCATCCTTAATTCATTAAATAACCCCCATGGAATAGGTTAGTATTATCTATGTAACTAATGAGGAAGCAGAAAAATTAATGACCCACATCATCTGCCTGACAACCAGAACTCTTATCAGAAATGAGAAGCTTTCTCCTAGTTCAGTGGGTGAAGACCGTATCAGAAAGACAGGATTCAGCCAGCATGGTAGAGCAGAAAGAATCTATTCTGTTTAGTATATAAATTTCTGTTCTGACTTAAAGTCGAGCTGTAGCAAAGAAACAAAAAGCATAAAGATGTTTGCAGAAGAGCTGTCAATGCATTTCTTCTACTACCTCACACATAGAGAGCTTTGAAATTTCTTAGGCCCTAATCAGTTAATTTACATTAAAGGTTCTTTCATTAAAAAGTATCACAAATGAGAAATGCAAGCAAGAGAGAAGCACAATATAAGAAATTCAGCAGGTAGTATCAGGTAGACTTTAGGTAAGAATCTTGCTCACACCTGGAGAACACTTGAGTTTGAAGGTTTTGGGTCTCTACTCCAGAAAGTGGGAATTTTGTTTTCCCCTTCCAAACTGGAAGAATATTTTCAGGAAGAATTTTTGTCTTGGAGAATTTAACAGTGTTACCCAAGGTTGTATCTTTAAGGGTGGTTCATTTTCTCTGACCCTTTGTTACTCAGAGTAGAGTACCAGGGGTCCTAAGAAATGTTCTGTTCTTGTCCATTATACTGATTTAGTCAGGATTAGTTTGATTTCAAAGTGCAGAACAGTGGTTAAAACTTGTTTTCAGAAATAAACTTTGGAAGAGAAAAACATTGTAAAACATATAGGTAATGTTTCTTCAGTTTCTTGTTCAACCAATGAGAAAAGGGCATTGCCTTTTTTTTAAACCATTAATCATTTCTCAATAAATGCAAGATCCTGTTGAACATTAAAAAAAAGAGTCTGGCTGACTTTCATGGTTGGAACACCTCTTGGTTTCTGGGTCTAATATAACTTTTGAAATAGTTTTCTTAAAAACAAAACAAAACCTGCTGGCATCTAAATTAATGACTAAAGCACTAATTAATGATTACTGAAGCAAACCCTGAAATTTAACACTTGGCACAGACAACAAAAAGTTGATTTATCCAAAAAGTTGAGGTATCCATAGTAAGTGGTTTTTAAGAAGCAGGAACAGTGACAACGGTAGAATTTGTGATCATGAATCACTAGGACAAAGTGGCATTCAGCAGGAAAGAAAGCAGTAGTTGTCACAACTGTGGGATAAGCAGAGATGGATTATGTCTTTGTAATGTGGGATAAATGAGAGGCTCAGCAAAGCCTGGCAGAGGGGTCTGACCCACTGGCATTTATGTAGGACTGTGTTTGAGGATCAACCAAAGGGTGAATTATTTTTGACTGACGTCTCCATCCAAGAGCTCCTCTTCCTTGGGAGATCTTCTTCACACACACTAATGTTCCCTCCACGTCATTCATCAGAAATGGGGAGAATTTTTAGAAAACAGGACTAAGCTCTTATTCCAGAGAAGCATTTCACAGTTAGAACAGTGACCTCAAAAATAAAATTATGAAGAGCAAGTGAAAATCTGGTTTCAGAGTTACACTAGGAGTCTCCCTATTAGCAACTTAACAGGGGTCAATGGTCCTGAGAAAGTTTTTAGTTGCAAGGTATTCCAATCCCAGGGATCTGATCTGAGTAAAGTAGGCAGTTGGAGTTGGTCAAGAATAAACAGTGATTACTCAGTATGCACCGAGTCTGGAACAGACTTGTTTCTAACGGCCCATGGTAGGCATGACTACAGCAGGTGAGGAAAGAGAAGCATCTTCTTCTTTCCACTGAGAAGTGATAGTCTTTAGCTGAGTATAGAATTGGATGCCCTACAGAGAACAAAGAAAGAAAAGAGTTATCATTATATGCCTGGGGGTTTCATGATTCTTCTTTTAATCAACTTTTGAAGGAGGTATTGTGAAATGCTATTCATGTTCCTACTTGCAGAATAGGTGCAACCAGAATTCAATATCTTATTCATGAGATAATCTACATAAAACACTTAACATACTACCTGGCACATAGTAAAGAGTCAAATCTTAGCTATCATTATGCTAAAACTAGCCAAGAACATCTAAATGGAAAAACTGGACAATGTAAACTGTTAAACTTTATTTATCTTATAAGAATAGGCTTGAGCAACCTAGAAGAGTACTGATAGAACACAACTCACTAGCTTGATTAAAATACACCTCTAGAATTAATAGACAAAATCTGGGCCATGTTAATATAGTGAAAACAATTTTAGAGATTATTACATATTTTCAATATAAGATACAACTAAAGTTTACATTTTATTATGTAAGAATGATACCTTTATGTCTTCTTTACAGAATGAAAAATAGCAATTTAATTACCTAAGGATTTAAGACTTCAAACTCTGCATAAGGTCAGTCTTTTACTCTATGAAGCCTCACTTACTGCTGCTTCACTTACTAGAGTAACGTACAGTAATTAAACAAAGGCATGGGGGGTTGGGGGAAAAAACCCCAAACCAACAAACTTTTAAGGAACAGTTTTACTCTGCTTCCCTTGAAATGCTTAATAGTATCAAATTAATCATTTTACAAAGGCTGTGACTAATGCACAAATTGGATAATCCATCTTGAAACAACCAGTGTTGTCTTAACCAGTTGGCCACACTGTCATACTCTGCTATATAATCCCACCGTTAATTTGTTATTAACCTATAACGGGAGACCTGTATAGAAAACAAGTAATTTTTTACTGAAGGTTCCAAAACTGCTGTATTTCTGTGGGACTACAAAGAACTTTTCACTAGGCCATTTGTCCAACACGTATTTGGTTACTTGCTCTGGTGCTACATCCTTCAGATAAGTAAATGATAATTACAGTGTGATAAGGGCTTCTTAACATGAGTTAAACAGTCCCATTGACTTGCCTCTGTCTACCTCTCTAACCTCATCTCTTACTACTCTCTCCCTCATTCACTCACTGGGCTCCAACCCATTTCTACTGTTTGATCATGCCATGCCTGGTCTTGCTTTAGGGTATATGCACAAGTTGAAGGATGTGACAATGGTGGTAATTTGGTTCCAGATCTGCTTTATATAATTATTTTTTATTTGATGCTATACTTATAGCATTTATTATATTTAGAATATTGTTTAATATACAGAAGGTGCTCAATAAAATTTTTACTAAATGAGTGACTGTAACAGGAAATGTGTGGTGGGAGCACTTGAGGGACCTACCCAACCCAGCACTGGAGGGGATGGTGGTCAGAGGTGACTTTCTTTAGCAAGTCCACACTTTAAACTGGTGGTTAACAGTCAGATGAAGGAGGGTAGAAAGGGGATGTAGGAAGAAAGGGTCATAGGCAGAGGAGAGGGCATATACAAAAGCTTGGACTTACTCATGCTCTTCCCCCAAAACTCTGTTGCCTTGAGTTATTCAGGAAATAGCAAACTTTTATTAACTTTTATATCTTTTCTAAGGAACCTACTGACAAGCACTGCTGAACAACATATATCCTCACAGAAGCTGCCGGCAGTCCCTTCCTTGCAGAATCCTTGTTCCTGAATATGTTCAAGAGAGTTTCTTAGAGGAAAAATATTTTTTTAAAACTTGAAGTTACCTGTTTGCCATAGAAATTGGTGTCTCCCCTGAAGGAAGCGCGAGAGCCGGTGAAGGAGAACATTGGCAAAGGCACTGGGATGGGCACATTCACCCCAACCTAAAGCAGAACAAAGCCATGTCAACCACTGAGAAAAGACTCCACAAGGGACTCTCCATTTAGAAGCACAAGTGCTGGGCACCAGAGAGACCAATTTAACTACCCACCTTCCACCCGATCCTCCATCCCATGAACGAGGAAGAAACGGGGCATCAAGGGAGAGCAAAGGGCAGTGACTGATCACTGTTTAACCTTCTCCCCTTACACAGGAAACTGTAAATGGCTACAAGAATCTCCCAAAAATTCTGTTCACAAACCTGTCCAACATCCACCAGGTGGGAATATTTCCGAGCAGTGGCTCCATTGGTGGTGAAGATGGCTGTTCCATTTCCATATGGGTTGTCGTTTACAATCTTGATGGCTTCATCCAAAGTGTCTGTTTCCAGAACTACAAGAACTGGGCCAAAAATCTCTTCCTTGTAACAGGTCATGTTTGGCTGCCAGGAGTGATGCATTGGAAAAAGAAGTCAGTATATTTTGCTTATTTGGTATTTTATTACCCACAGCTTACATGCACAGTTTTTAGGTTAGTAATCTCTTTTCATTTTAAATCACCTGTAAAAAAAAAAGTCCTTTCTTGCCATGTTCCATCTTCCAAGCTAATAATCGTAAGTAACTTGAAACTTGTATTTCTATAATGACATAACTACACTCCTTTCTTTTATGCACTGTATTTTTTGATCTCATGACCCATCACTAGATTCCTGATTTATGCCTGTATTACTTGTTTACACAACTGTTATGTTACTGAAAAGCTACCTGAAAATTCATTTTAGAAATCAAATATTTATTAAAAACATAACAGGAGAATTTTTCTATTTAAAGAAATCCTGTGGTAAGTTTTCTGTAACATAAATAATCCTTTCTCATTCATTCCTTTGCCTCCTAAATGAGTCTGTCCATTTTTATTTTGGTATCAGGTCACATTCAAAACATCTTTCACCACTGCAGCTGTGTTTGTAGCTGGATAAGTGGATTTTTTTCTCAGTGATTCTGTCGCAAGAAATCTCATAACTTCTATTATACTTAGATTCAACTCTTGATTATTCAGGATTGTGATAGGAATAGTGGGGATATATGAACTTAAAAAAAAAAAACACCCCTCAATGTAGTCATTAATTTTAGGTAAGCAACTTTCAGAGTTTTGATAAATATAAAAATTGACAACAATTCTTTTTCTTTTGTTGCTTTCTGGTGAAGATGCAGGTATTCAATAAACACTGAAAGTGAAGTGCAAGTGTTAGTCACTCAGTTGTGTCCGACTCTTTGCAACCCCATGGACTCTAGCCCTCCAGGTTCACCTGTCCATGGAATTCCTCAGGCAGGAATACTAGAGTGGGCTGCTATTCCTCCTCCAGAGGCTCTTCCCAACCCAGGGATTCAACCTGGGTCTCCTTCATTGCCGGTGGATTCTTTACTGCTGAGCCAGTACTGGGAGGGCTCAATAAACACTGGGTGGTTGATATACTGTATTTGTGACAGAGGCTATTTATCCCTGCAAAGCCAAAAATATTTACTCTTTATCCCTTAAGGGAAAGTTTTCCAACCATTGATATAGTGGAAAGAGGTTGGGAGTCAGGAGGGGCGACTCATTTAGACTTGAGATAAAATAATTGAGTAATTCTGGCAAGAGATGAGGTCTCTAGTCATTAAATGTCTTCATTTATAAATTAGAGGAATGAGATTCCATTGTCTCCAGTGGTGCCTTCAACTCACATGTTTGTGAAATAAATAATTTAGAGTTGTTCACCTTGACATTTGAAATGATGGTTGGCCCAACAAAGTTCCCATTTTCATAACCTTTGACTTTAATACTTCGCCCATCAAGAAGGATGGAAGCTCCTTCCTTTGTTCCACTATCAATCAGATTACAGACACGCTCTTTTGCCTGGGGGGTGATCAGAGGGCCAAGATCAGCTCCAGGCTGGTCTCCTGTAAAACAACACAGAAGTATTTAAGGTCTTTATGAACATAAATGATGAGTGATAACTAAAGATGAATCTGAATGGCAAGTAATCCAGTACAAAGAGAGGCAGTGATAAGAATAAACATGATTGCTCCCACTGGACAAGGCCAATGCAAAAACCCAGAGCTTAGTGCTAGAGATGCAAAGTCTAAAAATTGGTTACCTGCATTGACTCTTAGTTTTTTGGCACGTTCTACCAGCTCTGGCAGCCACTTCTTAGCTTCTCCCACAAGGATTGCTGTTGAAAGAGCCATGCAGCGCTGACCAGCAGCTCCAAATGCTGCCCCAACCAACTGGTTCAGGGTATTTTCCTTATTTGCATCTGGCATGACTACTCCATGGTTCTTGGCTCCCTAAGGAAATACAGAAAGTACATGAATCTTCCTTGGTAAAATACAATTAGGCTAAGAAATTAAAGAGTCTAAGTTTTCAGATGAGAATTTAAGAAAAGGACTTGAGAATTTATCCTATGTTGCTTTGAAAGGAGATTTATTATCATTTTGAAATTGCATAAGTCCTGGTAACACTGAGTAAAGTCTCCAAGTTACTTTTTCTTCACTTTCTCAGCTGAAAACCTGACAGGTGTTTGTTTAGATCAAAACTTTTTTTTAAAAAAACACCTACCCCAAACAAAATACTGTCTAAATCATATTCAGATTGACAGGGTAAACACTTCATCCAGGAACCAAGGAGAACTCCCTTCTCTTTTCTAAGTTAGGTAGGAAAGAATCTGTTGTTTGTTAGGGTTTCTAGTTATATGAAGAGCAATGTAAACAAAGGGTTTCCAGTAGCCAGCTGAAAGGCATAACAGGAGGGAGACCTCCTGATAGATAATTTGTAGAAAGAAGTTCCCCTAATTGACTTGTTTCTAGATACACAGTCTCATAAATTTCTATATAGGATAATACAGGGTCATTTCCACGTATTTATAGATATAGCTATAGTTGAACACATGAATATATACCTTGTCTGCTACTTAACTGTATCGCGTTACACAGAGTATTAATGTTAGACACAAAATACATTGACAAAATGTAGTGAACTGGCAGGGGCATAAATCAAATTGGCCAAAACACATCCAGCCATGAAAAGAAATAAATGGGCATATTATGAATAAGCCTGTGGATAGGTGGCTTCCCTTTCTGCAGTATTAGTGGAAGGGTAAGAATGGCAACTGGACATTATATTTAGTATCAAATGACCACAAAGTATTTGGCAAGGATCTAGCTACTAAGGAACAGCAAAACTGTGCAACCAAGTAAACCACACTCAGATATCATACAGGGATATTTGGCTCTTTACTAAACCACCACCACCACAGTGCCTTAAATAGCCTGGACTCTTAGGGAAGATCATATCTTTAACATTAGTAGTTAGGATTTGCCTTAAAGGCAGGAAGGATGAGGGCTAGCTGAAAGCATGGGATGAAGGAAGAAACAGGGCCAGAAACACAATTTTGGGCTAAAGCCCAAAGAATCTGAATATCTTTCTTCAGGAGAAATGTGACTTTATCACCGAGATTACCTGGATAAAATAAAAGATAATTAAAGTGACTGAGAATAAAACTCATCACAACGTTTGTGGTTAAAGTGAAGACAACCAGGATGAAATGTGAATAAAGAAACACTGGCATTAGAGTGGGATGAGTGGTCCCTCTGCTAAAGGGCTTTTTCCAGGTAATTTTAATACATACAACAGAATTTGGGGGAAAAAGGAACAAGAAGTCACCATATTGGCTTGAACTCTCTTGCCATGTCTTGACCCTCGCTCGAAGATGTACTCTCCTGCCTGGTTGGATCCCACAAAG
This sequence comes from Dama dama, assembly GCF_033118175.1. Taxonomy (NCBI): domain Eukaryota; kingdom Metazoa; phylum Chordata; class Mammalia; order Artiodactyla; family Cervidae; genus Dama; species Dama dama. The sequence continues at coordinate 18,391,588 of NC_083692.1, read as the reverse complement.
CTGATTGCTTTGATATCCGGATGATCACAAATAAAATTTACAGCTTTAAGAAGAAAATAAATGATTATCATAAAGGAAGAAGGGGCTATGGGCTTCTCAGAATAGCAAATGTCCTTTTCTCACTGCTATGAATGAGAAGTTTCATACTTTTGTTTTCTTGCCCTGGAATCCCCTTTTGGAGTTCTGTCCTTGTTCTCTTAAATTCTTTTTTTTTCTGGTCATGCAGCACCATTAGTTGGATCTTAGCTCCCCAACCTGGGACTAAACCTGCTCCCTACCCCCCCACCCCCAACCCTGGCAGTGGAAGTGCGGAGTCTTAACCACAGGACCACGAAAAAAGTCCCTCTCTTAAATTCTTTAAACTACCAATTCTATTTAACCTCTTCTCTTTCATTATTTTTCCCAATTGCTAGTCCAGAATTTTTACTTTAACTCTGAAGGCTACAACTCCTATTTTCCTCCAAAATAAAAGCCTTTCAATACTTGACTCCTCCTTTTATCTTTTATGAATACGATATTTCCTCAACTGTCACTTGCACTGGAACTTTCAGATATTACTGTGCCCTCATGTGACAGGCAAGAGAGCACAGTATTTAAAAGTAAAAACCATGGTTGGCCTGTTTAGGTATACACATCCCAACTTTTGACAGTTTCCAGCAACATGACTTTGGGCAAAATCAGCTAATTTCATTATGCCTCAATTTTCTCATCTGTAAAATGGGAAGATAATAGCACCAACCTGAGAGAGTGATTGTAAAGATTGAATGAGACAACAGATGGAAGGCATTGGGAACAGTGCTTGAAACAAGGAAGCACTTTTTTAAGTATCAGCCATTATTATATGAATCAGAAGGACTTCGGTACCTCTGCGGTCTATAAATTATGAGTTTAATAATGTAAGTCCCCTCAGTATTGAAATGAAAACTTTCTCTTTAATTTTAACTATCTTGCCCCAACCATAGTTATTTGTCCTAATAGATTCTGTAGGGCAAGAAGCACTGCTACTCCCCAGTTAGTTACCTTAGCACAGAGATGGCAAAACAGTCAACAAACATTTCTTCAAACAAGGAGGTTACCTATTATTAGTAAATCCCTTCATCCCTAAAACACCCCATCACTGACTCAACACCTTGGCTTTTGGTAGCCAGATTAAGTGCCAGGTCCAGAGGGGAAGGTACCTTCATGTTGTCCATGGATGATATTCAGTGTTCCATCAGGGGCACCAGAGTCCTGAAACAACTTCGCAAGAAGCATAGTTGCTCCAGGCACCCGCTCTGATGGTTTCATCAGGAAGGTATTTCCACACACCATGGCCATGGGAAACATCCAAAGGGGGATCATGGCAGGAAAATTGAACGGAGCGATGCCTGCGCACACCCCCAGAGGCAGACGGTAGGAATAAAGGTCCATGTCTTTGGTGATGGATGGCATGGTCTCTCCTAGTATGAGGGATGTCACACTGCAGGCATGCTCAACCACCTCTGGAACAGAGAAGCAGCAGTCAGGCGGGCAGCTCTTCACACTGCCCAGTACCAAGCTTCATCATGCTCCAGTCAGCCCTGAGTGGCAAGGCCAGTGACAGACGGAAAAAGCACTGATTCGCTATGTGAAGAGGTTGCATGAAGTGAGATCATCTGAATGGGAAGGAGGCAGTGAAATGCATAAACCAACTGGAAGATCACTGCAGTACAATAATGAAGTAAACCAACAGCACAGATACCCAGGTACTGTCATTTCCCGCAAGTATTAGGATATCCTGGGATAGCAAAACCTACATAAAGGAAGCAGCAGTCCCCCACTCTGGGCGACTCTTATCTTCCTTTGCTTCTTCCCAATGTCCCTGAACTCCCCTAGAGGGACTCCCTGCTTACGAAGGCCTCGAAACACATCTCCTTCAGCATCTGCCAGGGTCTTCCCTTGTTCCAGCGTGATCAACCTGGCAATTTCTTTCTAGGGAGAAAACACACAAATGGAAAACAATGCAAGGATGTGCCTTCCTTTAGTTCTCAGGCAGCCAAAAAAGAATAAAAGTCAGGACTCTTTGGAGGGAGAGAGCCATGATCTATGTCTCTCTGGACTGTACAGTTAAGGAGGGCAGCTGACAGGGCCTCTATGAATAGAGTGACAACTAGCACCGAAATAACACTTTGGGAAATTATACCATTCAGCTTTCTTACCAAGTTCTCTTTAATGAGTTGTTGATAGCGGAGCAGGACCTGCTGACGGCTTAATACTGAAGTGTCTGCCCACGCAGGAAAAGTACGTTTGCAGGAAGAAACTGCTGCATCCATTTCAGCCTTGGTGGACTGAGGGACCCGACCAATGACCTCATTGGTGGCCTGATGGAAAAGGCAGCACATCAATCATCCTTTGCCCCTGCCCCACCTTCTTCATATAGTCACAGGGGCAGCGCTATGTGCTTCACAATAGAGACCCAGGTCCTTATTTTTCCCACTGTGTTCCCAGAATTCTAGGCTAGTGAGTTCAGGCCCCAAAGCAGCTTTCCTTACGGGATTGTGGATGTCGATCCATTTGTCACTTTTGGATTCAATAAATTTCCCATCAATGAAGAGTTTTACAGTTGGCTGGGGGAGAAGAAAAATAAACATAATACTTTGTATTAGTTAATTGCTTTACTTCTCTCTTTCCCTTTCACAAGGAGAAAAGAACTGGGGTTGATAACTGAATTTTCTGCTTTCTAGAAATGTCACCACTAGGAAAGAAACACACAATATACTCTTCTGTAGAGCTTATTAAGATGGGGCAGAACCTCTCGATACTGTGACCTCTCTGTAAATTGAAAATTCCCTGTAATCACACAGTGGAACTCCATGAGTAAACATATGTCACTGAGAAGTGAAAGTCGACTCCATGAACTGTAGCCGGCCAAACTCCTCTGTCCATGGAATTCTTCAGGCAAGAATACTAAAGTGGGTAGCCATTCCCTTCTCCAGGGGATCTTCCTGACCCAGTGGTTGAACCCGGCTCTCCTGCACTGCAGGCAGATTCTTTACCATCTGAGCCACCGGGGAAGCCCATGTTGCTGACAACCTTATACTAAAAAAGCAGCAGACTCTGTGTTAACAAAGATTGGCTATTATGATTTGTTGGCCCAGCTGACTTTCTGGCACATTACCATGACCATATCTTATTTTTATGATCAAAATATTCTTAAAAAACATTTCTGTGTGTAGCTTTTCTAAGAAGCAGCTTGTTTTCATTAAATTTTCAAATGTGGTCTCTGGGCCAAAAAAGGTGAAAGACCTCTTACACTGTTGGTGGGAATGCAAACTAGTACAGCCGCTATGGAGAACAGTGTGGAGATTTCTTAAAAAACTGGAATTAGAACTGCCATATGACCCAGCAATCCCACTTCTGGGCATACACACCGAGGAAACCAGATCTGAAAGAGACATGTGCACCCCAATGTTCATCGCAGCACTGTTTATAATAGCCAGGACATGGAAGCAACCTAGATGCCCATCAGCAGACAAATGGATAAGGAAGCTGTGGTACATATACACCATGGAATATTACTCAGCCATTATAAAAGAATTCATTTGAATCAGTTCTAATGAGATGGATGAAACTGGAGCCCATTATACAGAGTGAAGTAAGCCAGAAAGATAAAGACAAATACAGTATACTAACGCATATACATGGAATTTATAAAGATGGTAATGATAACCCTATATGCAGGACAGAAAAAGAGACACAGATGTACAGAACAGACTTTTGGACTCTGTGGGAGAAGGCGAGGGTGGGATGTTTTGAGAGAACAGCATTGAAACATGTATATTATCTAGGGTGAAACAGATCACCAGCCCAGGTGGGATGCATGAGACAAGTGCTCGGGCCTGGTGCACTGGGAAGACCCAGAGGGATCAGGTGGAGAGGGAGGTGGGAGGGGGGATCGGGATGGGGAATACATGTAAATCCATGGCTGATTCATATCAATGTATGACAAAAACCACTACAATATTGTAAAGTAATTAGCTTCCAACTAATAAAAATAAATGGAAAAAAAAATGTAAAAAAAAAAAGGTGAAAGACTACTATGTTATAATATGTGCATGCTTCTACCTCAACAGGATTTTGAGCACCAGTCCTTACAGATCAGGTTTAGTTACTGCAAATGGCTAACAGACAGTAGGTCTGTAAAAACAACTCTAAAGGTTGTAAAGAAAACAACCTTTGCGGCACGGTCAAGAAAACCTTTAGAAGTCACGAAAATGTTTGTATCTTTGGACACAGTAATCCCAGTTCAGAAGGGAAATAATATAAAAGAAGTAAAAATAACAAAAGAAGATATAAATAAATATTTGTTTTATAATACTGAAAAAAGGAATAAATTTAAATGTTATTTGGGAAAATTATTAGTTAATTCACACAATATCTACTTGATAGAATATTACATAGGCATTAAAAATCATAGTCATGGTGGCTCAGGGGTAAAGAATCCGCCTGCCAATACAGGAGACATGGGTTCAATCCCTGGTCTAGGAAGATCCCACATGCCGTGGAGCAACGAAGCCCGTGTGCCACACTACTGAACCTGCACTCTAGAGCCTGGGAGCCACAACTACTGGGCCCATGTGCCACAACTATGAAGCCCGAGTGCCTTAAAGCCCGCGCTCTGCAATAAGAGAAACCATGGCAATGAGAAGCCTGCACAGTGCAACTACAGAGGAGCCCCGACTGGCCACACTAGAGAAAAGCCTGGGCAGCAACGAAGACCAGCACAGCCCCAGATAAATAAAATTATTAAAAAAAAATCATAGTTATAAAGATCACTTTGCAATCCTGGAAGTGCTTACAACGTAACAAACATAATGCAAAATAAGAAAATCAAGACAGAAAACTTCAGATAAATTCTGATCACAATGATGTAAAGAAAATACCCCCAAACTGTACTGGACTCCTTTTCAGAAGTCAATCTTTATTACCAAATAAACTCACCACTGAAGACGAAGAGAAGGAGGATGCTGGCTGCCAACTGGAATTCACCTTGGAAGATACCTGGGAGGTAAAAGAGTGATTATTTTGATAAATGAGAGCAGAAAATTATTAAAAACTTAGTGAATGGCCACTAGCTGCTCAGTATTCTACTAGTTACTATGGGTATATGAAGAAGGACTTGGTGTTTGCTCTCAAGGGTCATATAGTCTTTAAAGAGAAAAGCTGTGAGGCTGTGAGACACAGTAAACTATGAGAGAACAAAAACTCATAACAATTACGTGTTCAATTTCTAGGATAGTCCTGATTTAAAAAAAGTGTTTTTTGGTCATTATAGACTGTAGTTTTCTAGTTTTGACCTGATAAATGTAGTCACCTTAAGTCTAAAAATAAGAAAACCCTTAAGATGGTGTCTAACACAATTGGTTGTTGCGAATATAAGACAGTATATAACCAAGTGTCAAATGTATGTATAATATGCTCATACAAATACTTAAATACGAGTGTTCATAGTAGTTTTACTGGTAACAGTGTAAAATTTGGGAGCAACTCAAAGGTTGGATGGGTGAATAGGGAAACTAGTATGGTATATTCAGATATTAGAATACTACTCAGCAATGAAAAGGAATCAACTATTGATAATGCAACACGGATAATTATAATAACTATACTGAGTGAAAGAAGTTAGACTTAAGAAGAGTACCTATATAAAACTAGAAAATGTAAACCATAGTGTCAGAAAGCAGATCAGTGGTTACCTAGAGATGATGGTGGAAGAAAAGACGAAGGTCAGAGGGATACATTTTGGGACAATTAATATATTCACTATCTTGACTGTGATGTTTTCACAGGTGTATACAAATATTAAAACATCAAATTATACACTTTATCTTAGATCAATTTTATTTTAATAAAGCTATTTTTAAAAATGCCACATACACCTAAGAGGAAAAGACTGTGTTATATTTAATAGAATTTAATCAGCAAATGGTTAGGGTGGAGGGATCAGTTAAAATAAAGTCACTCTCAAAAAATAGTTTGTATGTATGCTAAGGAAGTTGATTTAAGAAATACAGAAGTCTAATCGAAGTGAGCAAACTAAAATACTCAAGACTGGAATATAAAAGGAAGGTGCAGCCTAATAACTTATTTCCTTATCTGAAGAGAGACTACTTTAACCAAAGAGTTTAGGGCTGCATAAAGTATAAGAATCTGTTTGCGTGCCGACAGCACTATCCAGAGGAAAAGGTGCTGGTCCTTTGGGCCAGCAGTCTGTCAAAATGCATAGTCTGCAGCTTCTCCTTTCACCACAAAAGCTATTTCAAACCAGCAACACCCTCCTGGAGACCACCATGTCTTATAGCCACATTCCCAATACCAATATAGTACCCAGTACACAATAGGTGTTCAACAGCTATATTGCCTGATGTTCTTGGTTAGGTGTATTTTTCTGTACACCTAGTAGTCAGTATTTCCCTATTGAGTTTATTTGTCTGTGTTGTAATAGCCTAGGTATTTGTTTTTTACCCCAAGACTATAAATTCCATGGGGACAGGTACAGCATCTTGTTTACCTACTTTATAGCATTACGAGATCAAGACTGTTCAGGTATGAAAAACAGCTAGCATGTAGTTGGTGCTCAGTAAACATTGCTACTATTATTGTATTACTACAAATAGTTATTTGCTCACATTCCTTGCTATTTCAAAACATACCAATTTTCTTAAAATTTTCAACTCTGTTCCTTTCCCTCTCACTGAGCTGATCTTATTTTTTCTACTTCAGAGGAAACAGAAATCATGAGATGGAAACTTCCTCAACTTCCTACTAGCAAGCCTACCAAACTGACCAATGTTCATGATCTTTTCCTTTTACCTCTTATAGAGAAGGCAGCTACCAAGGTTCATGAGGACAGAGTAACTGGGAGACAGAGGTGCACAGTCAACGTCTGACTGAAGTATGTCTTCCAATTTAAGGCTAATCTCTGAATCTGTGCTCTGAAGTCAACTCTTCCTCCTGCCTCAGACACTTCCACCGATTATCCTTTCTTTCCTGTATCTTAAAACCTCTCTCCATCCAATAGAAAGGGTTCTCTATAAGAATTACAGTTATTTCTTTATCTCCCACTAGCTCCTCAATCAACTCCTACCTTTATAACTGAACACCAGTGACCTCCTCCATACCATGGACTCTTCCCAGTCCTTCTTGTACTTGACCTCTCAGCAGAGGTGAAGAGTTAACCACACCACCTGTCCCAAATCCCCTTTCCACTTATATTCTGTGATGCCCTGGTATCTTTTCTATCTCTCAGGCCACATTTTCTCTGCCTCCTTTGTTGATTCCTTCTCCCATACCTGGCCTCTAACTGCTTGAGTTCCTGAACAAGGAGAGGTCCCAACTCTCCTTGGGTGATTTCATTAACTCTAGTGGCTTAATTAGCTAGATCCTGGTGATGCTCAAACCTTTAATTCTTCACCAAAATCTTCCTCATCAGGTAATACTTACATAACTGTCTTCACCACATCTCTACTTGGATATTATTTAGGTCCATGTTGGAAAAAGCTGACTTCCTCATCATCCTCCCACCAACCAGCTCTGTTTCCTACAACCTACCTTTCAGTGAATGGGGCCAATATCCACCTAGGTGCCCAACCAGAAACTTAAATGTCACCCTAACTCTTCTCTCTCTCTCTCTCCTCAGTGAATCAAACAAGTCCTGGCGATCTGTCCTCCCAGAAGTCTTGGAAATGCAACCCTTTTCTTGCTCCCTCTTACCACTCTACACCATCATTGTCTCTTACCTGGGTTTCCGAACAGGTAATGATTCCTAACAGGTCTCTTAGCCTTCAATCTTAAACCTCTGATTCTTGTTTCCACTCCAGAGCCAAAGGGTCTTTTTAAAACACAAACCTGGTCAGATCACTCCTTCGTTTAAAACCCACCAATGGCTTTCCATTGTCCTTGGGATAAAGACTCACCTCGATGTTGCTTAGAAGATTCTACATAGTATCTTTACTTCTCTAGTTTCCTAGTTTGCTGCTCTCCTCCTTGCTCTCTCTATGCTCCAGGCATTCAGAACACGTCTTGTGCTCACAATGCCCTTGCACGTGCTGCTCCCTCTTGCCTGGAGTTGTTTCATCCCATTTGCTTGGCTCACGTCTATTCTTGAGCTCCCTATCACTTTGGGTACAGGTACAGGTCAGTTCTGTAGGCTTGCTAGTAGGAAGTTGAGGACGTTCTCATCTAATGGTTTTAGTCTCCTCTGAAGTAGAAAAAACAAGGTTAACTCCTGTGAGTGAGCGATACAGTAGCAGAGTTGGAAGTTTTTAAGTCTCAATCTCAGGTCGAGGCTAAGTACCTGATTATGGAGTTCACAAAACACCTGAATTCCTCTAGTTCTCTTATCACACTAGAGAATAGCATTAAGTCTGTCTTCCCTTAGAACACTAGACAGTTATGTCCTCATCACCTGGTAGCATTCCTGGACTAGAATAAGCACTCAGTAATATTCTGCAGAATGAAAGAATGAGTATACACCCAAGCAATTGTGGGATATTAATTTTGCTTCATGTAAACTCTCTTACTGGCTTCTCAGGTGGTGCTAGTGGTAACGAACTCGGCTGCGAGGGCAGGAGACTTAAGAGGCGCGGGTTCGGGACTTCCCTGGTGGTCAAGTGGTTAAGACTCCATGCTCCCAAAGCAGGGGGAGCAGGTTTGATCCCTGGTCGGGGAACTGAGATCCCACATGTCGTGTGACATGGCCAGAAAAAAGAAAAGAGAGACTCGGGTTCAATCCCTGGCTTGGGAAGATTCCTTGGAGGAGGGCACGGCAACCCACTCCACTATTCTTGCCTGGAGAATCCCATGGACAGAGGAGCCTGGTGGGCTACAGTTTATAGGTTCGCAAAAAGTTGGACATGACTGAAGTGACTTAACACACAAGCAAACTCTCTTATAGGGCAGAAAATGTACAGATCAGCCAAGGAGAGCATTCTAGGCCACTTAATTTTATTCTGTCATGTGCACCTGCTGTCAAGAGGGCATAAAAGGCACTACATCTGGTAAAATAAAACATTATCATTTAGTTTTTGACTAAATGATAGTCATTTAGTCTTTTCTTCATTTTCCAAGACACACTCATTAGTACTGTTACTGAAAAGAACTATCCTATCTCCAGTCACACCAAACTTCTTGATCTCTAGATGTTTATTTCACACTTGCTATTTTCTTTGGCAGGAACTCCCTTCTCTGGCTAAAGGCCTCCTACTCTTGCAGTACTCAAACCGAAATCAACTCCTTTTGGAAGCTTTTCTAGAATTGCACAGGTTGAGTCTGGGGCTCTTTCCCTAGGTTCCTGCAGTACTGTGTGCAGTCTTATTGTTTAGCAATTATTGCATTACAATAGGAAGGCTTTTGGTGAATATTTTACTTATATCTCCTTTCCCAAAGTTTGGGCCAGATTCTGACACAGAAAGAGATGCTTAGACTTAAGTCCTGAATTCTCAGCAACATCAGTTACTACCTGGGAAACCTTTAAGACTTTTAAGACTGCCGGAAGAAATATCAACCTTAAGACCTTTAAGACTGCCGGAGGAAATATCAACAACCTCAGATATGCAGATGATACCACCTTAATGGCAGAAAGTGAAGAGGAACTAACGAGCCTCTGGATGAAAGTGAAAGAGAGTGAAAAAGCTGGCCTAAAACTTAACATTCAAAAAACTAAGAAGATGGCATCTGGTCCCATCACTTCTTAGATGGGGAAAAAATGGAAACAGTGACAGACTTTATTTTCTTGTGCTCCAAAATCACAAGTGGATGGGTGAATGCAGCCATGAAATTAAAAGATGCTTACTCCTTGGAAGAAAAGGTATGACAAACATAGACAGTTTAAAAAGCAGGTATTAAAAAAGGTATTAAAAAGCAGAGACACTACTATGCCGACATAGGTCCATCTAGTCAAAGCTACAGTAGTCATGTATGGATGTGAGAGTTGGACAATAATAAACACTGAGCGCTGAAGAATTGATGCTTTCAAACTGTGGTGTTGGAGAAGACTCCTGAGAGTCCCTTGGATGGCAAGGAGATCAAACCCCAGTCAATCTTAAAGGAAATCAGTCCTGAATATTCATTGGAAAGACTGATGCTGAAACTGAAGTTTCAATACTTTGGCCACTTGATGCAAAGAGCCAACTCATTGGAAAAAACTCTGATGCTGGGAAAGACTAAAGGCAGGAGGAGAAGAGGACAGGATGAGATGGTTGAATGGCATCACTGACTCAATGAAGATGAGTTTGAGCAAACTCTGGGAGGTGGTGAAGGACAGGGAAGTCTGGCGTGCTTCAGTCCGTGGGGTCACAGAGAGTCAGACACAACTTAGTGACTGAATAACAACAACTTACTTCATTAATTCTAATCTTCACAGATATTCTCAAAACTAGGACGTGGTGGAGCTGGAATAGAATCCAAGTATGATTGTGAAGCCTGTGTTCTTTCCACTGTATCACTGAAGAAAGTCACTGAGTCATATTAAGACCAGTTTTCTTTAAATGGGAGTGATAATATCTGGATTGCCAGAATCTAGACTACTCTCAAACTATCATGTTATAGTAATGCCTAATTGGCTTAGAATTATTATCTCTCTTCTTTTTCAGGTCAATGCAGAAGTTTCTGCAAATGAATCAGAAAAAAAGTGTTTATTTCCAAAATAAAGTACTTGGGGAGGGAGATTCTTTTCCTTGATACAAAGGACAACATAGTTTTTTTTAAGGCTCTCAATGACTTGTGATGGCAGAAGAGGCAAAGGAAAAAAAGCCAATTTAATAAAAGATTTCCAGGAGAAGTTGGTAATGGAAAATATAGGGTATAAATTTTGTTTTCTGACTACAAAACAAAACACACCAAAACCTAGAAAAACAGAACTAGGATTACATCAAGAAATATGAGTTAGGCCAGATCATTTGACAAATCCTTCCAATCCATTCACATTGTCCCATTAAATAGCATATTTAAACAGGAACCTTTGCAGACTCTGCTAAGAATCTTAAAAATGCATAGTCTCTGGAGTAGAACTCACTGAACCTGATAAATACTAATGTTATCTATAAGCCCAGAAATACAGAAGTTCCCAAGCTGAACATGAGTAAGAAAAGCAAAGCTGTTTCTTGCAGGTTCGATAATGTTGCCTCATAATATAAGTCCTAGCTAGGCCTGAACAATGGGGAAAGGCTATGAAAGCTGGAAACAGCTACAGGCCTCAGGCATGTAGCTCCTGTAGCTCAACCACCTGTCCTTAGACTAGCTTCAGAGAAGATCTGAACACCCCCATCCGATTCCAACCCCAGGGGCAGAGGTGAGTTACACTAAGCTGACTTGGGGCTTCGCTGGTGGCTCAGACGGTAAAGAATCCACCTGCCATGCAGCAGACCTGGGTTCGATCCCTGGGTTGGCAAGATCCCCTGGAAGAGGGCATGGCAACCCACTCCAGTATTCTTGCCTGGAGAATCCCCATGGACAAAGGGGCCTGGCAGGCTACAGTCCATGGGGTCGCACAGTGGGACACGACTGAGCGACTAAGCACAGCACAGCACAAGCTGACTCTGGGGTGGGAACTTGGAACTTACACTTCTTGCCTTCCTTGGTTCCCATTTTCTATCACCTATTTTAGAGATGTTTAATTCTTTGCACGTGCTTGGAACAAACTGGGAGCATTTAACTATGTGTCCTTATTCAACCCCAACAAAACACTGTAACTCTGCCAGAAAGTTAAACAAAGTCTTGGCAAGCAAAGGCACAATAGTCCACAGCCTGTGGAACATGCAAAGAGCCATAGCTGGGGAAAACAGCTCAGCAAATGACTGCTTTTGGGAAAACGGAGTGAACATTCCGAGAAGGAGATTCAAAGTTCATTCACTGACCCCCGCCCCCAGGCTTTACCTCGGATTGCAGACCGTGAAGGAGGGTGGGGGAAGGGGACAATTTGGACGTTCCCGGCCCAATGCTAAGAAAGGTGACCAGAAGGGGAGTTTCTGGGGCAGAGAGGTGTCTGGTGCAGAAGTGAAAGGGAAGACGGTGGGCAGACCGACAGAGGTGAGGGCAAGGGAGTGTCGGCAGGGACCGGGCAAGCCTCGAAGAGGACAGTGGGCCAGAGCCAGAGAAGGCGGGAGGCTCAAGAATAAAAGGGTCAGGGCTGAGAGACCAGGGCTGGATCCAACGAAGGCGGGTACTGAGTGAGGTGTGGGACAGGGCCGCACAGGTCTGATGGGCACAGAGAAGGGTCAACCATGAAGGGGCTAGCTCAGAGAGCGGATGCAAAGGACGAATTTCGAGCTTCGCAACCCCTTGGCGCCACCCTCACTCGCCTGCAGGATCCGGGCCCGCAATGCCGCCGCCGCCGCCGCCACCGCCGCCATGGCTCTGAGCTGCCTCTTCTCAGTCCCCCGCACCTCTACAGTCTGAGACGATCCAGAAGCTCTGCTGCAGCCAGGCCTCGCCTCTCCATCCTGACCCACCTCCTCACTGGCGGAAAGGACAATCTCCCCTAGCCAATTACTCGCCCTAACGCCTGACTCCGCCCCTCAGTCCCCAGCCCTGGGGGAATACGATTGGTCAGAAGTGATAGCGCTCTCGCCCTGTTCTACCTCAACAAATTCTGTTGGCGGAGGTGTAGGGAAGACACGGCGCGACTCGAGGTGTTCTATATCGAGCACATGAGGAAGACGCCCCCGAACCCGGAACTGCGATTGGCCACAGGCACAACCGCGGCCCCGCCCACTCACTGAGGGAAGTAAATAAGTTCCTGCAAGAATTTTTGCAGTAGCTCCGCCTCATCCACTGCGCGAGGGGAGGTGTGGCTAGCACCGGGGGGCGGGCCTATGGAAAGATTGCCCTTATGGGGGCGGGGAGACGAACCCGGCTCCTGGGTTTGAGGGTAGAGTTTCTCTTTGGGGGCGTGGCTTACGGATCCAAGCTTTCCCGCCGACGGTTGGCCACGTCACGTGACATGGGTTGGAAGATGGCGTCTCCCACGGACGGTAAGAGCCGGCTTAGAGACCTTTCGCCTGCCACATCCTTCTGTGCTCTCCTGGGAACTTCCAGTTTCCATCTGCCACTCGAATTTACATTTATTTCGTGGGCTCCTCTCCTTTCCCTTCCACTTCTTTTCTAACCGATGTGGGTGCTTCTTCAGCTTGCCGGTTTTTCACAGCGGCTCCAGAGGTGCCTGGTTATTTCTCAGTGTACCAGGCAGATGGAGGAGGGCGCCCGCTTGGGACCTTTTCTGGGCAAAAGGACGAGGGTTGCCCTCGTCCTCCTTTAGCCTTATTTGGGTGAGGCTGATGGCCGAGGAAGAGATACTGATGAGGAAAGGAGGCGCCTTAGTGTAGCTTTCCCCTCCGGGCGCCTCACAGAAAAAGGTCAGTTCTTTTATCTTTGGGCATCTGGGACGAATTTTTGATTCTCTTAAGCGCTATCTAGGGTTAGTGACTGACCTCATCCCGGGATTGAACCACAAGAGGAAGATAATTCTCTCCTGTTTCCTTAGATTGGGACTGTTGCCCTGGCAGCTAGGGAAGCAGGAGACCCTCTCGGTCCCTAGCTGTGAGTCCCGAGGAAAATAGAACTGAGCTTTTTAGCGTAGTCGTGTACACGTCTCTACCTCTCTTGTTTCTGCTTTATGAATTGTTTCTTAAGGCTGAGTGATTGAACGATTTCTGCTTATATGCAACTCATCTCAGATAGCAATTGAGTGATTTTGGTATACCCCCAGGCTTTTGCTCTTCTTTCTGTTTTAGGATTAAGGTCTTGCAGGCATTTCTGAACTGTTTTTGCTTCGACTATTCCATCCCCACGTCCATTTCACCGATATGTAGTTTTCTCTCGTTTTGTGTTTGCAAGGAATCTTGAAAGTTCATTCCAGGAATGAGAAACTTGTGGCCAGAAAAGCTATACTGAGATCCTACTTTATGAAAGGCATTTTACTAGGTGCATTGAGAGAGAAGATGATTAATCAAACATGTAAACACTTCGGCAGTTTCATGTCTCATTTAAATGTCACCTCCCAGAAAGGCTTTCACAGAACACAGTATCTGGACTTGCCCCTATTCACCATTATTCACTTTCTCAATACCTTCATTGACAGAATAGTTTATTATGTTAAGTTTGCCCCTTTCACTCCAGATTGAAAATTCTAAGTCTGTTTCATTGGTAGTTGGATCTCAGGGCTTACCACAGTGCCTCGCCTACTGGCAAGCAGTAGGTCTTCAATTCATGTTTATTGAAAGAATGATTAGATATATGCTTAAATAATATTTTAAGGTTTTTGAGCATGGGTACATACTGTATGGGGCTTCCCTGGTGGCTCAGGAGTAAAGAATCCGCCTGCCAATGCAGGAGACGTGGGTTCCAGGGTCAGGAAGATCCCCTGGAGAAGGAGATGGCAACACACTCCAGTATTCTTGCCTGGGAAATCCCATGGACAGAGGAGCCTGGCAGGCTACAGTCCATGGGGTTGCAAAGAGTCAGACATGATTTAGCTACTAAACAACAATGACAAGCAACCACATACTGTATAAGAAATTATGGGTATTGAAAGTCAAAAGAAATTCTTGATCCTGCCTGAGTGCTCTCTTGTTAAAAATGAAATGTCTTTTTTTTTTGGCCAGGAAAAAAGTATAGAGCATTTAAAAAGTTAGCCAAGGGAATGTGGAGTTGTTATTTATTTAATGGGTATAGACTTTCAGATTGGGAACATGAAAAAGTTCTAGTAATGGATGGTGATGACGGTTGCAAAGCAGTGTGAATGTATTTAATGCCACTGAACTGTACACTTAATACTGGCTAAAATGGTATGTTTTATGTAATTCTTACCACAGTTGAAAAAAAGTCAGCCAAGTGATAGAAGTAATGGCTATGAAAATTTTTAGTTTATAAATAAGTTGTCTTTATATTTTTGTTCCTTATGTTTGATTTTCCCTTGTCTTCTCTCAATTTCTTTTCCTTCCTTTGGCCAGGAAGAATATTGGAAATGTGTTTTTTTTTCCTTTTGCTTTTTAACCATATCCACTCTCACTCTATTTGCACACTTGACTTTAAAAGTTTTCATGCTCATCTTTTGCAAGCTTTATCCTTTTCCCTCTTAGTCTTTTTAATCTGACAAAAACAGGTTGAGCACTTTGAACTTAAATTTTGCATCTAAATAAATGTCTTATCCTAAAATATACTACTGCCTAGCTCTCTCACTTCTATTTTTAGAGTTCCACCTGTTTCTGTCTATAAGATTTAATTTAAATTATCTTGCTATGAAAAAAAGCTTTACTGTTTCTCTTTAATGCTTAATTTGCTGGGACCTCCTTGAAAAGGAGAAAATTGACATCTAAGTAGAGTCATTTATTACTTAAAGTATGAGAATAACACAGTAGAGTCAAGTTATGCCCAAGACTGTGGTATCATAAGGTCATGCTTGTTGGTTATTGAATCCTTCCCTCAATAAGTTTGTTTTTGTTATGGTTGAACTTTCCATAAGAGGCATTCCTTGGAAGTTTGAAAATTGGGATTTTGTGTATCACATATCTAGTTAAGGCAGGTTTTTAGAGTTGAGTTCTTTACCAATTAGAATGCCGGTGGAAATTTCCTTAAATAGATTGGTTCAGCTAACACCCATCTTCTCACAGCAGTACAATAAGAAGGAAAGAAGAATAAAGGCAAAAATTTTTCTCCTTTTGATGAAAACATTTAGGATTTACTCTTTTAACTTTCCTGTCTGTCATACAGCAGTGTTAGCTATCAGTTCAGTTCAGTCGCTCAGTCGTGTCCGACTCTTTGCGACCCCATGAATTGCAGCATGCCAGGCCTCCCTGTCCATCACCAACTCCCGGAGTTTACTCAAACTCATGCCCATCGAGTTGGTGATGCCATCCAGCCATCTCATCCTCTGTTGTCCCCTTTTCCTCCTGCCCCCAATCCCTCCCAGCATCAGGGTCTTTTCCAATGAGTCAGCTCTTCGCATGAGGTGGCCAAAGTACTGGAGTTTCAGCTTCAACATCAGTCCTTCCAATGAACACCTAGGACTGATCTCCTGTAGGATGGACTGGTTGGGTCTCCTTGCAGTCCAAGGGACTCTCAAGAGTCTTCTCCAACACCACAGTTCAAAAGCATCAATTTTTCGGCACTCAGCTTTTTTCACAGTCCAACTCTCACATCCATACATGACCACTGGAAAAACCATAGTCTTGACCAGACGGACCTTTGTTGGCAAAGTAATGTCTCTGCTTTTTAATTCATCATTATGCCCCTAATACTTATTTACCTTGTAACCTAAAGTTTGTACCTTTTGACCACTTTCCTCTAATTACCCCTCTTCTTACCCCCCGCTTGTAATAACCATGAGTATGATCTCTTTTTCTGTGAGTTTGTCTGTTTGCTTGTTTTAGATTGTATTCATAAGTGAAGTCATATTGTATTTGTTTTTATTTCATTTATCATAATGCCTTCAAAGTCCATATAGGTTGTCACAAGTGACAGGATTTCCTCATTTATATATGGCTGAATAATATTCCATTTGTGTGTGTGTGTGTGTGTGTGTGTGTGTGTGTATTTTCAAACTTTCTTCATCCATCAGTGGACACTTAGGTTGTTCCCGTGTCTTGGCTATTGTAGATAGTCCTGCTGTGAACTTGGGAGTTCCTTAGACTATTGGGAGGAAATTTTGTTTAGGGAAAAGGACATGTTGAAAGATTTTATAAATATGTACATTTTCTGGGGAGTGAGTTCATAGCTTTTTTTTTTTCAGATTTTCAAAAATTTGGCTTACCCAGAACATGTTAAGAACCACTGTTTATATCATTAAATTAGCTAATTTATGCAACTAATTAGTACACTGAGCACAAAGTATGTACTCAACAAATGTTAACTGTGGCTGTTAATATTAAATACCTTCTGTGTTCCCAGGGCAAGAGTGGAGAAGAAATGGTGTCAGAAAATTAGGCAGGGGCTGGATCCTGTAGGATTTTGTAGGTCACAATAGGTATGCATTCATGAATTTAGCTGGGAAGAAGTCTTTTAAGCTGGAGAGTGGCTTGAACTGATTGACATTTAACTTTCTGGAGAGTAGATTTGATAGTAGGGATGGGGAGAGGTAAGAATGGGAGCAGGGAGACCAGTAAGAGCCTCTTGAAGTGGTCCAGGAGAGAAGTGCTTGTTCCTTGGTTAATTAATGAAATTTCAAAGTGTGTTTTAGATAGAAACTACTGGATTTACTAATAGATGGGTAATGGAAGAATGAAAGAAAGGGAGGCATGAAGGATGATCCCTGGATTTTTGGATTGAGAACTGGAGTTGATGGTGGTTTTGTTTACTGAAATGGAGAAGATGGGAATTATGGTTTTTCACACATGTTAATAGAGATGTCACATAGCCACTTAGATATATAACTCTGAAGTTCCAGGAAAATATTGGGGCTGGAAATAGAAATATGGAGTCCTTGGCATATAAATGGTGGTAAAGGGTATGGGGCTAGATGAGATTTCCTTGGGAGACTTTCAGTAGAGAGTGAAGCCAGCCTAGAGTGGGCTCTGAGTAGAAGGGGAGACTGAAGGAATTGGTGAGGAAGGAGAAGAACCAGCATAGTGGTTTTGTAGAAGCTGGAGTGTTTGAAGGAGAGTGGTCAGTGAGTGGATGTTGCAAAGAGGTCACATAAGAGAGAACAGAGAAGTGACCACTGGATTTAGCAACTATAGGTCATCAGTGAACTCCGTAATAGCTGTTTCCATGCATGTAGGGGTAGAAGCCTGTTTGTGGTAGGCTAAAGAAAGACTGTGAGGTGAGGAAGAGGAGACAACAGGATGGACAGCTAAAAAACTTTTGCCGTGAAGGAGTGAGGAAGTCATGGGGTTAAGAGTTTCTTCAAAGAAGGTAAATTCCAGAGCAGACTGACTTGTTGAGTATGAGCCAGTAGAGAGGGTAGAAACTGTGCAATAGATCATTCATGATGGTGTCTTTGACAAAGCAAGAGAAGGTGGAATCCAGAGCCTGAGCAGAGGAGTTTGTCTTTTCTGAAAGCAGGGACTTCAGTGACTGGAAGGAAAGTCTGAGTATGAGTAAAGATGGGCTTCCCTGGTGGTTCATGTGGTAAAGAATCCTCCTGCAATGTAGGATACCCGGGTTTGAGCCCTGGGTCTGGAAGATTCCCATTCTCCCCTGGAGAAGGGAATGGCAACCCACTCCAGTATTCTTGCCTGGAGAATTCCTTGGACAGAGAAGCCTGGGGGGGCTACAGTCCGTAGTGTCACAGAGTCAGACACAACTGAACGACTAATACACACACAGACACTCACACACATACGTGAGTAAAGATACAGGTGGGTTGTGAACATTCACTTTTCCCAACACCCTACTAAAATGTCATTTCCCTTTTTAAAGACGGGGAGAGTAAGGAAATCATTTATTTATGTAACATCATGGCTCAGTAGCATCAGTAGTCATAGAACTCAAATCTCTAGACTTCCAGGTGAGTGAGTGTTCCAGTTTATGTTCTTTGGGATTGATATGTCATAAAATGTAAAATAATGTGTTTTGTTCTTTCTTGGCTTATCTGGGTGTTTTGTTCTAGGGGCAGATCTAGAAGCATCTTTGCTAAGTTTTGAAAAACTTGACCGGGCTTCACCAGACCTTTGGCCAGAACAGTGTAAGTTTTTGGTTTCTTTATATCAAAATTGGTGGGAAAACCAGTGCTACTTTGAGGAACATTTTTGAAGAGTTATCATTTAACTGTAATGATTAAAATTTTATTTCAGAGGAAGAGACTGAATTCTGTGGTCTGGTAGTAAGAATAACTGTTTAGTAGTTCAGTTCTTTCAGAGCACAGTGTGACTCAGAAAATGATAGAGAACCTTTAAAAAAATTATTTTTAAAAGCTATATCTGTAATAACTCAGACAATATGAGATGTATCAAGTAATTCCTTGCCTCCTTTTTTTTTTAATTTTTTTTTCCTTGCCTCCTATAAGTGCTGATAAAGTTAACTGCTGTTGTAGTTCAGTACAGAAATTTTGTATTTTTTTTAATGCTTACACAAGTAAGCAAATAAATATTTTAAAGTATATAGAGTTTGCTTTGTTTTGTTATGGGGTTGTATGATTAATGATCTACAGTTTAACTTATTCTGCCTAGTAATTTATCAGTGGATCTTTCCATGTTGATAGGTGTAGATTTACTTCATTTTTAAATTTTATTGTCTAGATCTACTATAGCTTATTTAACTCATACCCTATTTGGAAACCTAATAATATCCAAGTTTTGATATTACAAACAATTTAACAATGTATATCTTTGTGCACATAAAAGAGGATGACTGTATATGGGAGTGCCCGTTTCCTTACATATTAGCCAATATTGAATGACTAATGTTCTGTTTTTTCTTTTTAGTACCAGGTGTTGCTGAATTTGCAGCTTCCTTCAAAAGTGTAAGTAATATCTCACATAATGAAGTTTTTCCAACTTTTTGGTTCTGGATAAAATCTCAAATATCTTTTAATTTCTTTATTTTCAAGAATAATGTTATTGCCTTCATAGTATTTTGTAACTGCAACCCTGGAAGTCTGTTTATATCATCATCATGTTAATGCTCTATTTTGATATTTTGACCTTTGGCTATTAGCCTTTTCTTTCAGCTTAAAAGATTTTAAGGTAAAGCAATTGAAATATTTAATGTAATGCCAATATTCTTTTGGCCCAAACTATGATTTTGAAGTGTTTCTCTTTTGCTTATGTGATGCATTATGACTTTAACTTATACCTCCCTGGAGGAGTTTTAAGTTTCTCAGTGGCTCATCAGAAACTGAAGAAAGACATTCATTAGAGCCACTTTTCCAATTCCTAGGGCAGCAGGCATTGTACTGGATGCTCTAGATAGGTTCTCTTATGTATTCCCACTACCAGGAAGATAAGATGATTATGATGTTAGCTAGCATGTACATGATGCATACCATATGCCAGGCACTGTTCTAAACACTTTACATACATTATTTAATCTTTGCAAAACCACATGAGGGGGATTTCCCTTGCAGTCCAGTCGTTAGGACTCAGTGCTTTCACGGTCCTGGCCCTAGGTTCAATCCCTGGTTGGGAAACTAAGATCCTGCAAGCTGTGTGATATGGCCAGGGAAAAAAACAACAAGAAACAAACCCATATGATGTATAGGTACTATTATTATCCGTATTTTACAGACAGATAGCCACAAAGATGTTAAGTAGTTTACCCAAGATTATAGGCTGTAAATGGCAAAACCAGGCTTTGAACCCATAAGTCTACTTACTAGCATCCATACTTATTATACATACTTAGAAGCTTTTGTGCCCAAAGTTAGAAGCACTGACTAGCAGAGAAGCTTAGAAGTTAAGTTACTTGCCCAAGTCCTAGTGAGTGATAGGCTAGGATTTGAGCAGGGATCTGTCTGATTCCAAAGCTCATGCTGTTTCTATTAACAGATTAGGGATTTGTAATTAACTGTCTTAGTACCTTATCATATTAGTACCTTACATACCTTAGTATGTACCTTACATACCTTAACATTCTCTATTCATTAGGTTAAAGGATAACCTAGTTAGGGTTAAAGATACTGAGTTAAGTATTAAGGCCTGTGGCTTTCAGGTTCCATGAGCATATTTGTTCAAAGGGACCTTTTTGTAACTTCTTTTATTTTTCCAAAAGGTAGGGTTGTATGAAAGCTGGAGTGTATGACTTTAATATCCAGGACGGCCTGAGCATGAGTGAAGGATAGCATAGGGTTTTGAAGGCAGACACGCTTGGATTTGAATCCTGAATCTGTTACTTCACTATCTGTGACCTGAGCAAGTTTCCTAACATTTTTGAGCCTTAGTTTTCTCATGTAATACTACCTCATAGACTTAGTAGAAAATGGCATAATGCATGTAAAATGCTTTGCATAGTGCCAAGAACTAATAAACTATACACAGTAGCTAGTATTAGATCAGCCTTTGTCTAGTAGATTAAATAGAAAGTATTTGATTTAGTTTTCATGAATTCTCATTCATACTGAATTTTTAGTTTAGTAAATTATATTTGTTGCAACTAACTACTTTGAGTTGTAAACATAAATAGGTTGTTTTTTAAAACTTTTGTTATGAGCATGGTTTGAAAATCTGAAGAAATATCTATACCTTTTCCCTGGACGTTTGCACATACGTATTGAGTTTTGTTTCTAGGGGTTCAGGGCCATCCCAGGGCCTCAGGTTAATCCCCTGGAATATTCTGATTCCCGACTAGGGGTAAAAGTGGTGAATTTGACCTAAAACCTTCAAGGGAAGGTAGAGTAGTGGTTTTGGAACTCTGACTTCATGGGTTTTGAATCATGGTTCCAGTATCTCTATGACTTGAGGCAAGTGGTTTATAATCTTCCTAAACATCTGTTGTTTTTTTCATTTGTAAAATGAGGAGGAGGATAATACCTTTTTCATAGGGTCGATTTGGAAAATAAATGACATGATGCATGTAAAGTGTTTTACTTGTCACATAGTACCAAATAAAAGTGAATTTAAAAAAAAAGGCATAAATGAGTCCTGGAGATATAATATACAGCATGGTAACTACAGTTAATAATATAACTGTAGTTAATAATACTATATTGCCTGTTTGAAAGTTGCTAAGAGATCTTAAAAATTCTCATTATAAGAAAAAAACTTTTGTAGCCATATACGGTGATGACTGTCAACTAGACTTCTTGTGGCATTCATTTCCCAATATACACAAATACTGAATTATTATGCTATACACCCAAAACTAATATAATGGTATGTGTCAGTTATACTGCAGTTTAAGAAAAGGAAAAGGGCTCAAAGTTGAAGGGAAATCTCAGAATTGTTCATATACCAGCTATGGAGCTTTTAAAAAATAGATATGTAAAAAAAAAAAAAATAGATGTGTAATGCCCTTGCTCTGTTCTTTGCACTGGACGCTCTCCCACACCCTGATATTCTGAATCAGTGCATCTGGGTTATGGCCTAGTTATTTGTATATTTTTAAAGTTACACAGCTGGTTCTCATGTGTAGTCTGGATTGAAAGCTGTTATGCCAAAGCTGTTCTAAGAATGAGCTCTCTTTCATATTTTGTAAGTTCACTATCAGGAATGAAAAGAAACTTAAAATTCTAAAGTTTTCTATAACATTTACAATAAAATGAAATTTTAAGTGATGAGCATTCCAGTATTCTCTTGTTCAGATTGAAGATTTTCTCATTCTTGGTTCTTCTTTGAAACTCTTCTCTTCTGCCAGCAAATGTTACTTCCTGATTATTGTTTCAAACAGTTTAGTTGGAGGCTTTCACTAGTCGTGAATTTCCAGTAGTTTCTGTCATGACTATACCAATCTGTTATACGTATAGCAGTAACAGTAGTCAGACCTAATTTTCTAAGATCATTTCTTTAAAACCAGCTTTTAAAGATGAAGAGTATTGTTTTGTAAGGGTTCTTTGTGCAGGCCGTATCTGAACCTGGAGAAATCTGGGTATTTGAAATTACAATTTGCCAGTGTTTTCAAGGGTTTCCCTGGTGGCTCAGGTGGTAAAGAATCTGCCTGCAATGCAGGAGACCCAGGTTTGATCCCTGGGTTGGGAATCTCCCCTGGAGAAGAGAATAGCTACCCACTCTAGTATTGTTGCCTGGATAATTCCACGGACAGAGGAGCCTGGTGGGCTATAGGCCATGGAGTTGCAGAGTCAGACAGCTGTGTGAAAAGCTCTTTTTCTTATAAGAAAGAAGAATAGGGTCTCTTCATACTTTGCATTTGTCTGAATGGATGTATTATTTTCTGACAGCCTATTACTAGCTCTCCACCCAAATGGATGGCTGAAATAGAACGTGATGACATCGACATGTTGAAAGGTAAGCAGTGCTGGTGACCTTTAACTTTTGACCTGACATTTGCTCCTCCACATACCACCTTAACAGTTTTTCTCTCACTATTCCGTTAAAAGTATTCTTGGCTTCAAATTGCCTATTTAGCCATCATACTCATGTTTTTCATATCTAAATGCCCTTCTCTACTTTTTCATGTGTAGAAATCTTACCAATTCAAGACTCAATCGTAATGATTGCTGCTGCTGCTAAGTTCCTGTAATATTAACTTTATTTTGTATGGTGCTTAGAGTTAATTAAAAGCTCTCATGTAAATTTTCTCATTCTAATTCTCATAAAGGTTCTTTGAGTTAGGTATGATACCTAAGTTTCAGAGGTTAACTTAAACCAAGGTTTATTAGAAAGAGTTAAAATTTAAACTCAGATGTTTTTAAGACTAGTCTGTTATTACTATAACACAAATGGCTTATTTAGGATTTACTGCTGTCTATTGTTGCCAGTACTATTAATTGACAACCCTGGAGTGGGTTAAGACCTGTCTTTTAGTTCTTTCTATCTCATCAATTTCTCCAACAAAGAATACTGTAAGTAGTGAATATTTGATAAATGACTTGGAACTCAACCACAAAGTAGAAATTTAAATTAAAAAACATTAATTTTCCTTGATTTTGTTCTACTTTATTTGATTTTTTATCATCCTTCTGGTGGTAAGATTCATGATGGTGGTGAAGTAATAGACTGAAGTTAAGGTAGAAAATCCAGGATTCTTAAGCTATTTAAGCAGCTGAACAGATCGAGAAAGTCTACTTATGCCAGATATAGATAATAAATGTAGCATGATAAGTTGCAGAAAATAACACCTCTGTTTGATCTCAGAAGTAATTCATTGTTCTGCGTGAAATACTTAAAAGCAGATCCCCTCCTCTAGCCAGGGGAAAATTAAGTCTCAAGGGCATCTCAGGTTCATTGCTCTAATGTTCCAAATAGACATTTATGTAATATTCCATCAGCATGTATTTTCTACGGAAACTTCAAAGTTTTAGGAAAGGATCAGAGCATTATGTTTTATGCAAATTGGCCTATGTCTTAAACCTAAAAGTAATTGGGTTCTATTTAAATGAAAATCTCGGAAAGTAAGTTTTTACTTTAAGTTTACTGTCTTCTTTTCTGGTAAACTATAACAAGTTTTATAGGCATTTGATTTGGAGAAAACATTTGGATTAATAGTCTTTTTTTCCTAAACAAAGTATGCCTTTTATGACAGAGTGTGCTGGAATAATTACTGAGTTTACTAGGTTATAAATTATTTTTCTCTGTACAGTGAAAGTATATTGGAAACTGTTAAGAGTTTTAAGTGATAGAATTTCAAATCAAACTAGCTTAAGCAAAAGGATTTTATTCACATAAATAAAAATTCTAGGGCTTCCCTGGTGGCTCAGTGGTAAAGAATCCTCCTGCCAGTGCAGGAGATCTGGGTTCAATCCCTGATCCGGGAAGATCCCACATGCCTCGGAGCAACCAAGCCTGGGAGCCCAACTACTGAGCCCATGTGCCACAACTACTGAAGTCTGAACACTCTAGATCTCGTGCTGTGCAACAAGAGAAGCCTCTGCAATGAGAAGCCCTCGCACCGCAACTAGAAAGTGGCCCCTGCTTTCCACAACTAGAGAAAGCCCCCACGCAGCAAGGAAGAGCCAGCCCAGCCAAATAAATAAATTATAAAAAAATAAAAATAAAAATTCTAGGAGTAGAAATAGCTTTGAGCATATCTTGATCTTTGACTCTTACTTATTTACTTTATATTGCTATTTTATTTAGTGTTTTATTGCTATTTTATTGTTAATTGAAATATTGTGTATGTGTGCTCGGTCATATACAACTCTTTGAGACCCCATGAACTGTATGTAGCCTGCCAGGCTCCTCTGTCGGTGGAATTTTCCAGTCAAGAATATTGGAGCAGGTTACCGTTTCCTACTCCAGGGGATCTTTCTGACCTAGGGGTTGAACCCACGTCTCCTGAGTCTCCAGTATTGGCTGGCAGATTCTTTACCACTATGCACCTGGGAAGGGCTTCCCTGGTAGTTCAGCTGGTGAAGAATCTGCCTGCAATGTAGGAGATCCCAGTTCTGTTCCTGGGTAGGTCAGGAAGATCCCCTGGAGAAGGGATAGGCTACCCACTCCAATATTCTTGAGCTTCCCTGGTGGCTCAGCAAGTAAAGAATCCGCCAGGAATGTGGGAGACCTGGGTTCAATCCCTGGGTTGGGAAGATCTACCTGGGTTGGGAACAGCTACCCACTCCAGTATTCTTGCCTGGAGAATTCCATGAACTGTATAGTCCATGGGCTTGCAAAGAGTCGGACATGACTGAATGACTTTCACACTCTCTTTTCACCTGGGAAGTACCAGCTGGACCAGTGAGGACTTATGAATGATGGTGGAGACGGTGTCCATATTGCAAGTCAAAGATCTGTCTGTAGGCTTTCTCAATGCTGTGTCCGATCACAAGGTTCCGTATTTTAGTAGTGTATTCATTTTGTATGATAGGCAAAGTGAATGTTATAAAAGGGTCCTCAGGATAAAACACATAATTGCTATTGTATTTATGCTAACTCTCTTCTCATTAAGTGGGTAAGTTCATATGAGGCATTTTGCAGTGGTGGAAAAATTCACTGATTTGTATGTCTGTTTGTTTAGGGTGAGTGAGTGGATAAGAATAGATATGGATCCATTTTCTATTTACTCGATAGTAATTAGGTTTGAAAACTTTTATAGCAAGGGTCTGCAACCCATGTGAGTTGTTACTAGAAAGAAAGAAAGAAATGCTATTGAAGTGAATGATTCTGTTTCAGAACTGGGGAGCCTCACCACAGCTAACTTGATGGAGAAGGTACGAGGCCTTCAGAACCTGGCCTATCAGTTGGGGCTGGATGAGTGTGAGTACCCAGATCACATTTATTCAGGGGCCATGCTGTGTATTTCATGATGCGTTCGGGCATAATTCAGGAAGTATCTTTATTAGGTGTTCTAAAGGTAAGAAGCCACTGTGATCTATGAAGTAAGCCTTTTACCATAGAGTGTGCTGGAATAATTACCAAGTTTACTAGGTTGCAAGTTATTTTTCTCTGTACAGTGAAAGTATATTGGAAACTCTCTTGAGTTTTAAGTGATAGAATGTCAAGTCGAACTAGTTTAAGCAAAAGGATTTTATTCACATACATCAAAATTCTAGGAGTAGAAATAATTTTGAGCATATCTTGATCCTTGACTCTGACTTACTTTTTATTGACGTAGAGTTGATTTACAATGTTGTGTTAATTTCTGTTGTACAGCAAAGTGACTCAGTTATACTCACATATACATTCTCTTTTATATTCATTTTCATTATGGTTTATCACAGGATGTTCAATATAGTCCCCTGTGCTATATAGTAGGACCTTATTTATCCATTCTAAAGGTAATAGTTTGCATCTGCTAACCCCAAACTCCAGTCCATCCCTCTCCAGATCCATGACGCTTAGTGATGTCTTAGGAATGTGCTCTTGTTCTTGCTTTTGTTTTACATCTCAGAGTTCTGCTTCACTCATGCATTATTATTATTCTTTGACCTTGCACTCAGGAAGGTGACCAATAGGAACTCCAGTTTATATGTCTTTAAATCTTGTAATCCCAAAAGAAAAGATGTTTTCTTTCTTTCTTTTTTTTTTTAGAAGATGTTTTTTGAAAATTCCCCAGAAAAGGTCCTGGGGAGACCTCTGACTATTCCATCTTGGCTTACATACCTTTCCTGGAACCAGTGCTTTAGCCAAGTAGCATAGAGCACTGAGATGGGCCAGCCTGGGGCCGGGGTGCAAATGCAGATTGGAACCGTTAGTCTGACTCAGATCACGTGGAATGCATTCAGGGAGATTGCTTCCCCAAAGGAAGGGTTTTATAACACACCAAGAATGTAATCTGCCAGTATGAGTAATGCTTTTAAAATTCTGTGTTCCTGTCTGCTCTCCAGTCTTTTAGTTTAAAATGATTTTTAACTATATTTCTTTCCATACTCTGTTTATTATAAAACCGGCAAAGGAATTGTAGAAAATTTTCACTTTGTAATTGAAAGACATACTCAACATAGAGTGTTAGAACTTTGTTCTCATTGGGTAGGTACTTCCTGAGACCTTGATAAATGCACAATTTTGAGATACTACTGTAGCTTATGACTTCAAAACTGTTTTGTACTGATTAATGTAATTGCCAACAGCAGTTTAACAGATTGTTTGTCTTGTTTATAGAACATGCAATGGATTTGTCCACATCGTTGATTTTACTACCAATTCAACATTTCACTTTAAAATTTAATTTAAAACTACCAATTTTCAACTAATAGCACTTCCTTAGTCCTGTTTTTGTTTTCTTTATTTCCATTACTATCATTAGCAGTTGACGTTTGTTTCCCAAGAAAACATTTTAAAATCACTTCATGGATCAAGGAGCAGAGAGCCACAGACTGCTCTGAGACATGGTTGCTAGATGGTCTGCGATGTGCCCTCATTGTTGCCTAACTCCTCTGTGTACTAGTCATTTATTTCTCATGATTGAAGCTTGTCTTGGCAGAATTACTCTTTACCATGTATGTCATAGACATCAAGGGTTTATAATGAAAACCCCATGATTATTAAATTCATAAATGCGAGACTTATACAGTGTAGAACTTGATTCTGTTTCTAGCTTTGGATAATACACGCTGTAATGATCACAGCGATCAATCCTTTATCTATGTCAATTTTTCTTATGAAATAAAGTTTTTTCAAAAGAGATAAAATTTTGTTTATTATATCAAGAAGATGCTATATTACTGAATGTATTTATCAACAGTGTTGTCTCTAGTTAGTTGTAGATGAAATTACTGTATTCCCTCTGATTAGTTTTTCTTTTCCTATTTTCCTGCTGAGAAAGATAATGAAGTATTTTTTCTCTACTTTTTATTATGAAAAATTTTAAACATATACCAGAGGAAAGTAGAAAATTGACCTTATATACTGATGACTTGGTTTTATAGTTAGCATCTGGTCGATCTGTTTCAACCTTTGCCAACCTACATAATTAAAGCAAGTCTCAGGCATCATATTGTCTCACTACTAAATAACTTCATATGTGAGTCCAAAAGACAGGGACTTTCTTTCCTTTTTTTTTCCTTAAGTATAATTGTGATTCTATTAATTATGCCTAAAGAATTTTAACAAACTTGTTTAATATCATCAGATAGCCAGTCAGAATTCATATTTCCCTGGTTCACTCATAATTGTCTTTATATAGTTGGTTGGTCTGAATCAGAATTTAAGTAAGGTACTATATTTGATTGATATGTCTCTTAAGTTTCTTTTAATCTGGCATAGCTCCACCTCCCTATTTTTTTCCTTTGCAATTTATTATTGTTCCTTTTTCTGTGGAATTTTCCCCATTCTGGATTTTGTTGCTTTTATTCCTTTGGTAGTGCTTAATATGGCCATCTATCCCTTTTTATTCCCCAGTAATTAGATTTAGAAGCTCATACAGATACAGGATTGATTTTTATTTTTATTTTGACAAGAATATTTCATAAATGGTGTTGTACACATCCTTCAGAAGGGTTCATCCTGTCTGCTTGTCTCTCTTTGTGATGTTGAGATTAATTCATTGATAAAGGTATTGTTTGCCAGATCTATTACTCATAAAATTCTCCATCAGCCTTACAACCAGAGTTTTAGCAGCCATTGAAAACTGCCTAGATTCACTATTTTATTATAGGCTGTGAAATGGTATTACACTAATTCTATCATTCCTTCTTACTAGCTAGGATTTTTCTGCAAAGAACTTTATCTTAACCAACTCTTCATTATTTATTACCTTGAATGCTGTTCTTACTGGATAAATGATTCTTGATCAGTTTTTAGAATAATGAGTTGGTTCTCTGAGCATCAGTAAATCTATTTTAATGTCTTTCCACACAAACAGAAACTTGGTGTGGTTTGTTTCAGTTTTTATTCCACACAGCTAAGATCATCATTATTATTAATTAAGTATTTCTATTTCTAAAACTTAAGGCTTTGGAGGTAGGAGTTTGAAGTCACCTAACTCAGTGACCTTAAGCTGGGAACCAAAATTCTGCAGTAGAAATGCTTGTTTCTGCCAGATATGTTCTATGAGCACAGCTGAGATTTCTCAAAATTATTTTCTAGTTCAAAATACAGCTTTCTTTCAATTTCTGTAGCAGTGCTTTGCTACTGATTGTCATTTTCCCTGATCATGATAATTAGTTGACATGCAGAAAATAGTTTTTTAATTTAGAATTGGTAAGAATCACATTGATATGTAGTAGATTTCTTGGCTATAACCTCTTTGTTTTATTGTGTATGGGATATTTGCATAAAAACAAGATTCTTTTTGTCCTTACAGATTATTCATCTACTCTAGGGGTTGACGTTTACTTGACACCCTAATCTGGTGTTTCGATATCTCAATCCTCCTTCCTGCATTAATTGAGAGGATGACATGGATGAAAAATAAGCAATACGAACTGATGAATCCCCAAGGACCCGTGATCCTGTTTTCATGCAAATATCTGTAACTGATAAAGATGATGGAAAGAAAAAAAATGCAAAAAAAATGTGTCCTCAAAACATGATTGTTTGTCTCTTCCCTGGAGCATTGTTAAGTGTTAGTATAGAAAAAATGTGAACCTTCTAGGGCTAATAGCAACTAGATTGTATCTTTTGGAAGATGAACCCTGCCTCTTGATTTAGTACATGATTATATCTCAGATAACCCTTCTGGTGTGCAGGTTTTGGAATGCAGTAATGTTTTATATAGTTATTTATGGCTTTTCATGATTGGGGCCCTCAGACTTTATATGGGCAGTTAATTTATGTGAAATTCCTGTGAAATACATAGAATTATAAAAAACTACTTCTACTGTATGAAGAATTCCATTTCTGTTACTTCCATCTGAGTTCTGTGTCCTTCTTGTCTTACCAAAACTATTGTAGTCACCTTCTAACTGCCCTCCCTGTGTCTCAGCTACTTCATATAAGTCCATCTTGTTCACCAGTATGAGGTTAATTTTTCTAAAGTAGCGTTTGCTTTCTGTTTGTCCTTTACTCTTCAGTCATTAGTAGTGTTTCATTACCCATACAATAAAATTCAGATTCCTTAACATGGCTTTCAAAATCCTCTTACTCTGGGCTGAGCCTAATGTCTAGCCTTCTTACTGCTCCCGTACAGAATACCATGCATCGTCTGCATTTGAAATTCTCTTCCTGGGACACTTCCCCCATCTTCTTAATTCGATTCATGTGGTTCCTTTTCTCAGGAAGCCCTCCCTGACCTATTTCTAGTGTAGGAATTTTATTTGTCCTTTATTATTTAGCCAGAATCTACCTCTTTCATCAGCCTTTCCTTTTCAAACTTGATCTAGAAAGTGAACTCACTTTTCTGACCTCCCAGATAGCTCCTAGAGCAGTTCATTTTTTTCATTTTTTTGTCACTTTTACCATTCTGGGAGACTTCTGGTTTGTGTCTTATCTCTTAGATTAATTGTAACTCTTGAAGATAAGAATCATATTTTGGAGCTGTCTTCATAATCCACAGAGTACCTGTCCATATGGCAGTATGTATTTGCTGATTGGATGACTGAATGATCAACTCCTTGATGCCTTTCGATGAAATGAATGAAATCCATTCACTTAAAACTGAAAAAGTGGAGCTTCTGGAAATTGTTCTTTTTCTGGATAGTTTGTGTTTTAATGATGAGTAGTAACATTTGAAGATCTCATAATGTCTGGAATTTTTCTCTTATGACAGTGGATGATCAACCACACGTAGTAAATATAGTGTGAAACTTGTTAATAATGGTTTGATTTTGTCTTCTACCTGACCGCTACTCCAGTGTTATTATGACCTGGGCAGTGGTCATGATTTATTCATGTAGGTTGCAGCAGCACATCTCTTGTTTTATTCCTCAGACCCATTGAACTGACGTAAATCTTATTGAATATTGATTCTCAACAGTTTTTGTCCTTTAAAAAAAATTTACCCCTGTCCTTGAAAGCTACAAACATTTTAGTAATTATGTGGATTACCTGCTTGCTGGCGATATTCAAAATAATGTTAAATGGAATGTGAAGATTGGGAAAGCAGCAGATCGTGCCATTTGAAACTAGAGCTAAAGCTTGGAGTTCTGATTCATTTCTTCCCTTTCCTTTTTTTTATGACAGCTTTACTGAGCTGTAATTCACATACCCTATAATCCACTTATTTATAGTGTACAATTCAGTGATTTTTAGTATTTTCAGAGATGTACAGCCATTACCACAATCAATTTTAAAACATTTTCATCACCTCTCAAAGAAATCCTGTACTCGTTAGCAGTCACTCCTCATTTTCCCCTAAACTCCATAGGCCTAGGCCACTACTAGTATACTTCCTGTCTCTGAATTTCTTGTGTAGACATGTCATATAAATGAAATCATATTATGTGGTCTCTTGTGACTGGTTTCTTTCACTTATAGTATTTTCAGTGTTCATCTGTGTTGTAGCATGTATCAAGACTTCATTTTAGAATTGAATAATATTCTACTGTAAAGGTGTATTTATCTACTAGTTATTTACATTATATTTATCCACTAGTTAGTGGACATTTGGGTTATTTCCTTTATCTGGCTAGTATGAATAATGCTGCTGTGAACACTCATGTACTAGTTTTTGTGTGGACATATGTTTTCATCCTCTTTAGTTTATGACTAGGAATGGAATTTCTGGGTCATATGGTAACTCTATATCTAATCTTTTGAGGAACTGTCAGAATATTTTCCATACTGGCTGCACAATTTTACATTCCCATCAGCAGTGTATGAAGGTTCCAATTTCTCAACACCTTGCCAATACTTACTGTTTGTTTTTTAAAAATTATTACAAAATCCGTCCTAGTGGATGTATTATGAAGAGTGGTATTTCACTGTGGTTTGGATTTGCCTTTTCCCTAATAACTAGTGATATTGAGCATGTTTTCATGTACCTATTGACTAGTTGTATGTCTTTTTTAGAGAACTATATTCAGGTCCTTTGCCCAGTTAAAATTTGAATTATTTGTTTTTTTTTTTTTTTTTAATTATTGAGTTTTAAGAGTTCTTTATGTATTCTAGAAGCAGGTTGCTTTTTTGATATGTAATTTGTAGAAGGTTTTCTTACAGTTTGTGGGTTATCTTCTTACTTTCTTATGGTATTCTTTGAGACACAGAAGTTTAATTTTAATGAAGTCCAATTTATCAGTTATTTCTTTTGTTGATTGTATTTTGATGTCATACCTAAGAAACTATTGCCTAACTATAAAGATTTATACCTATGTTTTCTTCTAAGAGTTTTAGTCTTTAGCTTTTATGGTTAGGTATTTGATCCATTTTAAGTTAATTTTTTATATATGGTATAAGGGTAGGGATGCAAATTAATTCTTTTGAGTATGGATATCCAGTTGTTTCAGCACCATTTGTTGAAAAGACTGTTCCTTTCCCACTGAATTGTATTGGCATTTTTGTCAAAAATCAATTGACCATAAACATGAAGTTTTATTTCTGGACTCTCAGTTCTATTCTACTGACTTGCATATCTATACTTACAGTAGTACCTCACTGTTTTGATTACTGTAACTTTGTAATAAGTTTTGAAATTTGGATTTGTGAGTTTTCCAACTTTTTCTGTTTCAAGATTTTTCTTCTTCTTTTTTTTTTTTTTTAATATTCTGGGTCTCATGAATTTCCATAGGAATTTTAACTTGTCAGTTGTTGCCAAGAGGTCAGATGACATTTGAATAGGAATTGCACTGAATCTGTAGATCAGTTTCAGGGAGAGTATTCCCATCTTAATGAAATTAAAGTTGTTCATGAATGTGGTATATCTTTTTGTTTATTCAAGTCTCCTTTCATTTCTTTAAACAATATTTTGTAGTTTGCAAAGTATAAGTGTTACACTTCGTTTGTTAAAATTTAATCCTAAGTGTTTTAAATTTTTGATGCTATTATAAATGGAATTGTTTTTCTAATTTGATTTTCAGTTTGCACATTGCTGCTGTAGAGAAATACAATCAATTTTTGTATATTGATATTATATCCTGCAACTTTACCGAACTTATTTATAAGTTCTAATTGTATTTTAGCAGATTACTTAAGATTTTCTATATACAGAAATGTCATATGCAAATAGAGATATTTTACTTCTTCATTTCCAATCTGGATGACTTTTCTTTCTCTCTTTCTTCACTCCTTCCTTTTCTTTCCTTTCTTATTTCATTTTTATTTAATGCCCTGGCTAGAAATTCCAGTATGGTGTTGAATAGAAGTGGCAAGAGTGGACATCCTTGTCTTCCTCTTGATCTTAGGGAGAAAACATTAAATATGATATTGAGTTTTTGTACATGCCCTTCGTCAGGTTGAGGATGTTATCTTTTTTGGGAGGCAGGGTGCTGGAGAGGACACATCATTCAGCTTCTAGGATCTTAGTTCCCTGAGCAGCGATTGAACCCAGGCCCTTGGCAGAATCGTAGAGTCCTAAACATTAGACTGCTAGGGAATTCCCTGAGGATGTTATCTTTTATTCTTAGTTTATGGAGTGTTTTTATCATGAAGAGGTTGAATTTGATGCATTTGTTCTTAATTACACTTCACCATAAACCATTTAATAAAAATCTCAGTTTGATTTATATTCATTTACTTGTACTGGTTTGAAATTACCTTGTACTATAGAGGAAAGATTGGCTAAAAACTTGTTAAGTAAAGAAGACCACATTGAGTATATTACTGTCTAAAAAGCTTTAAGAAATTTAGCTTATTTTGATACAAGTAGTTGCTTCTGCTCATCCTGTATGTTCATTTAGCTATTTCAGGAAGGATTCTTCCTGTGGTTGTTGTTGTTGTTCAGTCGCTGAGTCGTGTCCGACTCATGAACTGCAGCACGCCAGGCTTCCCTGCCCTTTACTATCTCCTGGAGTTTGCTCAAACTAATGTCACTGAGTCAGTGATGCCATCAGGGTCTTTTCCAATGAGTCAACTCTTTGCATCATGTGGCCAAGGTATTGGAGCTTCAGCTTCATCACCAGTCCTTCCAATGAATATTTAAGGTTGATTTCCTTTAGGATTGACTGGTTTGATCTCCTTGTTATCCAAGGGACTCTCAAGAGTGTTCTCCAGCACCACAGTTCAAAAGCACCAATTCTTCGACACTCAGCCTTCTTTAGAGTCCAACTCTGACATCCATACATGACTGTTGGAAAAACCATATCTTTGACTATATGGACCTTTGTGGGCAAAATGATGTCTCTGCTTTTTAATACACTGTCTAGGTTTGTCATAGTTTTTCTTCCAACGAGCAAGTGTCTTTTAATTTCACGGCTGCAGTCACCGTCTGCAGTGATTTTGGAGGCAAAGAAAATGAAATCTGACAGTTTCCACATTTTCCCCATCTGCTTGCCATGAAGTGATAGGACTGGATGCCATGATCTTCATTTTTTGAATGTTGAGTTTTAAGCCAGCTTCTTCACTCTCCTCTTTCACGTTCATCAAGAGACTCTTCAGTTCTTCTTCACTTTCTGCCATAAGGGTGGTGTCATCTGCGTATCTGAGGTTATTGATATTTCTCCTGGCAATCTTGATTCCAGCTTGTGCTTCATCCAGCCCGGCATTTCGAATGATGTACTCTGCATGTAAGTTAAATAAGCATAGTAACAATATACAGCCTTGACGTACTCCTTTCCCAATTTGGAACCAGTCTGTTGTTCCCTGTCCAGTTCTAACTGTTGCTTCTTGACCTGCATACAGATTTCTCGGAAGGCCGGTAAGGTGGTCTGGTATTCCCATCTCTTGAGGAATGTTCAAACTACCACACAATTGCACTTATCTCACATGCTAGCAAAGTAATGCTCAAAATTCTCCAAATCAGGCTTCAACAGTGTGTGAACCGTGAACTTCCAGAAGTTCAAGCTGGATTTAGAAAAGGCAGAGGAGCCAGAAATCAAATTGCCAGCATCCTTTGGATCATCGAAAAAGAAGTTTCCTTTGTTAATTACTTATTTTAATCCATGAAGAAGAGCAGGGAGAGAATAACTGAGATTCTTATACCCTGGATGGTCTTCTTTGTGGCCTGATATCAGGCTTACTTTATAATTCCTGTACTTTATTATTCTACCTATAATAGTTAAAAATTAAATTAATTGTACTTGATTGATTAAGGAGAAAAATGATTTTTCACCAGCCTTTAACCTCTAGATGGCAGCATGAGTCTTACTGTACTTCTGGCTTTTTCTCTACCCATATCTCTTGAACTGGGTTTCTGATTGAGATACAAATTCTTATGACTTTACTGGACTACTTGCCTAACTTTGTTGATGCCTTACTTGAGTTTTAGCTTTTTGTTTTTCCTTTTCATCTCTCCGTATTTTAAAAAATATTCCTTTCTTAAGCAGTGTGTATTTTTGATGCTCAGTTTCCCTGCTGTCAGAAATAACATTTTGCTTATGATTAAGGAAGTTGGTAGAAAAAACCAAAAATGTGGTGATTTAATTCAGTAACTTCCATACCTGGGTCTAAGACCCTCAGAATGGCTTCGGCTCTCTCATCTCAGATTGTCTTGTTCTGTCCTTAAACTCTCCTGCTTATCAAGTAGTATCAGACAGTGCTTTATTAAAGTAGGAATATTAACTAAAATTGATTAAATAAACCTAGATTTTCAAGGAGAGTTTGTTTTAAAATAAAGTTTTCAAGTGCTTAGCCATTTTGAGTGATGAGATAATAGCAAAAGAAGAAAGTGTTCAATTAAGCAACTGTTTGAGTGCCTACTTCCTACAAAGCTCTGTAGGGGATATGAAGATGAACAAGACATAATTACTGCCCTTGTACAGATTAAAATCTAGAAAACGGAGATAAGACAGTTAAGTAAATGATTCTTAATGGAAGGTAGAGGAGATAAGCTCTGTAAGAGTACTGAGAACTCTGGGGATGGGGGAGAAGTGGCAGTTACATTTGACTGCTACAGAAATGGCAGATAAGTTTCGTATTGTTTTTCAACACAGATTGATTAGTGAGGATTTCCTAGGGCTGTTGGACTGAGAATTTTGAGGAGTCTTGATTCAGAGAAGTCCATTAGTATGGTCTGCTGTGGACCAGGGAAAGGGGTGTGGTAGTACTTACTATTTTTGGATCACTGTAGATAAACTTTTTAAAGAACACAGGTTTTTGATGTGGAAATGGAAACGGACCATATTCCAGGTGGAATGAACATCTAGAGCAAGCAGAGTTTGAAAGAACAGTTATGCTCAAGGAACAGTGTGAGTGATTTAATGCGGTCTTTAAGAAGCCCAGGTTATATTAGGGCTCATAAGAACTAAATGGAGGGAAATAGGAGCTGTACGGAGGGATGAGGAATTAGACTCATATAGGTAATGGGGAGTGTGTGAAATGTTCTTTAAAAAGTATTTTAATGACTGTTAACGTTAACTAATTTTTGTTATAGATGGTTTGTAGAGATACTTTATTTACTAAAAGATCGTTTATCACAAATTTGTTTACTGTAAAGATAAAGAAGAAAGTAAAAATAACCATAGCCTTACCAGTAAGAGATGGCCACTGTTGATGTGTTTCCTAGTCCTGGCCCTCCCTTTTCTATTTGTGTAGGGATGTGTGTTTACATTTCTACTTGGACCCATATGTATACACAGGCATGCTTTTTAACGTAACTGAGGCTATAATGTATGTATGGTATGTAGTTTTTGCCTGTGCTCCCCCTCCCATTCTTTCTATCTTAAGCATTTTTCTGCGTCATTAAAAATTCTACCACTGAAGATTTCTGAGTAGGGAAGTCATGCGCCTTTAAGAGGCATCATGCGTAGGATAGAACGTAATGGTAGAGACAGGAGGCTGGACGCTAGAAGGACCGTGAGTCCAGCAAGAAGGACTGAGGGCTTGAGTGAATGGTGGCAGTGCTAATGGAAAGAAGCGTACCGACAGTAGATGTTTTAGGCGTATCATTTTCAGTACTAGATGGGTAAACTGTCTCGATGAATCTTGGGGAGTAAACTGTAATTAGAGTTTACCATGATGTTTTGAGCCTGCTTAAGGACAGGAAAGTCAGAAAGAGAAGAAAGATTTGGTTAAACTATGTATTCCTTAGTAGGTGGACTTCCCTGGTAGCTCAGAGGGTGAAGTGTCTGCCTACAATGTGGGAGACCTGAGTTTGATCCCTGGGTCGGGAAGATCCCTGGAGAAGGAAATGGCAACCCACTCTAGTACTCTTGCCTGGAAAATCCCATGGACAGAGGAACCTGGTAGGTTACAGTCCATGGGGTCGCAAAGAGTTGGACACGACTGAGCAACTTCACTTTCACTTTCACTTAGTAGGTGGGCATCTTAATTGTTTAAGAAATAAGTAAAAGCCATTTGTATAGGTTAGTGTTACTAATAGGATGAAAACAATGCTTTTGCCTAGTTTAGGCACATCATTTAGGTAATAAGTAACATTTTAGTTATTTGTTTTTTCAGTGAAATGCATGTGTGAAATAAGATATCCATAATTTCAGAAATGGGCTTTGGGGGTCTCTGTAACCTTTGGCAGATCATTACACCACTCAATTGAATAGATTACTTTCGCATAGTTTTCTTGCATAATAGTGCTTTTCCATTCAGTAGCTACCTAGAGCTATGAAGGAAACTGTTATGTTCTTTGTATATGGTAGACATCCAAATCTTTGTTAACTGGAAAAAAATATCAATAGCTTAAACTTAAATAATGGCAATTGGCCCAAAATATTTGGTCTTGATGTATCTATTTTGTTGTTGTTTTTCAGTCACTAAGTTGTGTCTGACTCTTTGCAGACCCATGGATTTGCAGCATGTCATACTTCCCTGTCCTTCACTATCTCCCAGAGTTTGCTCAGATTCATGTCCATTGAATCGATGATGCTATCTAATCATCTCATCCTC
Source organism: Dama dama (assembly GCF_033118175.1). Lineage (NCBI taxonomy): Eukaryota > Metazoa > Chordata > Mammalia > Artiodactyla > Cervidae > Dama > Dama dama. Next base: position 18,353,780 of record NC_083692.1, on the reverse strand, counting down.
TGCTGCCCCCTTTCCTTTTGTCTTCAGTCTTTCCTAGCGTCAGAGTCTTTTCCAGTGAGTCAGCTCTTCGCATCAGGTGGCCAAGGTATTGGAGCTTCAGCTTCAGCATCAGTCCTTCCAGTGAATATTCAGGGTTGATTTCCTTTAGGATTGACTGGTTTGATCTCCTTGCGGTCCAAGGGACTCTCAACAGTCTTCTCCAGCACCACAGTTCAAAAGCATTCATTCTTTGGCACTCAGCCTTCCTTATGGTCCAGCTCTCACATCTGTACATGACTTCTGGAAAAACCATAGCTTTGACTACGAACCTTTGTCAGCAAAGTGATGTCTCTGCTTTTTAATACACTGTCTAGGTTTGTCATAACTTTCCTTCCAAGGAGCAAGCATCTTTTAATTTCATGGCTGCAATCACTATTCACAGTGATTTTGGAGCCCAGGAAATTAATTGATGCATCTATTAATTAATAGCAAAGTTTTTATTGTATCTGCATCAGGGTTAAGTCTTCCTGTGAGTGAAGATTGCATTTTACATGTAGTTGGAGATCTATGGGATCTCTAATTAAGAGGGAAGTATACTGCCACATTGTCTTCCAGAAAAGTGTTTCCTACCCCTACCCCCTTGCTAACACCAAATATTACATTTTTAAAAAATCATTGCCAACTTTATAGGCAGAATATTAATACCTTGTGTTAATGTTTATTTTTCTTCACTTGTGATAATGAACTTTTTCGTGTTTCTTGATGCTCTCCATTAACAAGGACTAGAAATTGAAGAAAATATAAATTTAAATTATTTTAACGTGAAAAATTAAGCTAGCAAACTCGATTCAAAAGCACTTTATGGGCAGTATTGTAATCTGCATTTTTCAAATACCAAATGAAACTTATCTTTGTTTTCTGCATTACCATACCATCTCGCCATAGTCATTAGCATTTCATCCTATTTAGGTAGTAATACAGTATAAAATCCAGAAATCCCACTTTGAAGGGATCAGAGATATTCCTCATAATTAGAAATTGTCAATTTAGCCTTAAGTATTTTGTTTTTAAAAATGTTTTATGATAATGGGGAAAAATACATGCCATTATTTCTCATTTTTCCCTTGGTTAACAAATTAGGATACACAAAGCCTCAAATTACCTTTAAGGCTTATAAACATTCATATCTTTTATCCATTAGTCAAGTTATTTCATAAACCCAACATTGCCTCTGCAGTGGTTTTACACACAAAGAGGATTTTACCATAAAATGCTTGTGGTGTTTTATTCTCTTCTGACTTTGGGGTGGGGAAGGGAAAGATAGAGGTAAGCAGGCAGGGCTTAAATGAATTTTTTTGAGGTTGGTTTCAAAGTAGTATTCTGCATAGTTCTACAAAATGTGTGATAGGTAAGGGGATGTACATAGTCAAAGAATTTAAAGTTTAGCAGGGAATAACCAAGTACAGTCGATACTGTATTCCATATTTGTACAGTAGATGACAATGTAGCCAGTAAAAATCATGTTAAAGCCATAAAGAGCATTTAAGGACAGAAAAATGCTCATGATATGTAAAGATAATTGCAAGTGAAAATGCAAGTGAAAAGTTGCAGAACACAAAGTCAGCAGTTTTTTTCCTTCTTTTTTTCCCTTTTGTTTTAAGAGCATGGGTGTAGACATGACTGGAAGGAAAAATACTAGTATTTTTTTTTATTTTTATCTTTTAAATTATGAAAGTATGATAACACCTTACGGGAGACTTGGAAAATACAGAACAAAGTTACGTTAGTTCCACTATATATTACAGTCGTTTTTTAAGTAGATAAATTAAGATTTTTGGTTGGAATTTTAATATCAAACTGTCAAAATTAATAGAATGAATATACAGAGAAGCAGAAGAATATAGTATACCTGAAAAGCACTGTGAACCAATTCAACATAATTAAGATTTATACAATTTTCACACAACAGTAGGATACAAATTGTATTCAAGTTCCCATAGACTGTAAACTAAAAGGCACTGGAACATAGCCAGTGACTTAAAACAAGGTGCAAAAATTTCATAGTCTAAAGGTATTGAAACCATACAGAGTCTGTTCTCTTATCACTTGGATTATGTTAGAAATCAATATCAAAAGATATTTGAAAATAGCTCACATATTTTCAAGTGTAATGTGAAATTTACTGAGAGATGTCTTCAACTTAGCCATCAAAAATCTCAATAACGTTAGACTGAAAAAAAAAAACCCACAGAGGGTGATTGCAGAGAAGAAAGCAAATTTAAATTTAAAGAAAATTTAAATGAGAAATTAATACTTGTATGTTTTAATGGCTATCTTGAGTGATTTTTTAAAGTTTTCTAAATCATCAACAGTGACCACATTCTGTTCTGAGTGGGGAAAAGCTATCTTGAAAAATAAAGAAAAATTATGTGCCATTCTAGAAACAAAATTATAGTTACTTGAAAGATCTTAATTTCCTGCACAGTTAAAATTTTAACCTCTTTTCCATTAAAGAAAAGAGTTCTTTGCTTTCTAAATAAAAATTACTAGATCCATTAAGAAAAATTGATCATTCTAAGCAAGTGATGAATAGCAAAGTGAAAGGTAATGATATTAATACTTCATTTCCCATCCTAACCATGGCCTTCCATAAGTAGAAGTTGGGTAACAAAAGGAGTGATAAGCTCTTGAGTCAGGGGCAAGAGATGATTCAGTTTGTGAAAGAGGCATCTTTTCATAAGCAAACATTGGCCAAGATTTTGTTCAGCTTTATGTTTTCAGCCTTTCTTCTTTGTAGCTGAAGAACCAAACTCAAGTCATAAGCTACTCAATGGGAGCAAAGCCCCATGTAGAGTGTGTATTAGTCTAAATGGAAGTGCAGCTGTTTGAGAAGTAAATGGGCCTGATAATTTTTTTCCCCCTTTGGCTTGGAATACTGTATATGGTTTTGTTATGACAAAGAGGAGAGAAAAACTGAATAATTGCAGTTATTAGGTATGCATGCAAGTTGAGTTTCTTTCCAGGCTTTGGGTATAAGAATGACTGTTTCTGCTCCTGGGGAAGTAAACTGACATTTTCTGATATTTTTGTTTGACTCTCTTATTTGTTTCATTTTTGATGCTCTAGAGATTTCAACAAAATGAAGAGTGGTGTTTTTTTTTTAATGTAATATCAGTTCCTTTTCTTTTTTTCTTAATTCTCAACACTGTTTTGTGTTGGAAATATGACCTGGGAGGATGGTGATACTACATGAGAATTTGTAGGTGATAATAGAGTACTTTGTTGTGGGAGGTCTAGAAAAATAATAACTTTGTGGTACCTAGAAGTCTTAATCTCTAACCATTAAGTCTAAATTAAAAGCTTGGCCAAAGCTACCAATGTTTGGTGTAACTGAAAAAGATTTGAGAAATATAATAGAAAAAAGAACGGTATTTTTAAAGGAAGAACTGTTATATTTGATTGACTCTGTTATAGGAGAATACATTTAAAATTGGTTGGATAATAGTGAAGAAATCCTTTGAGAGAATAGTTGAATTTGACAGGTTAAAGTTTCGGATATTGAATACAAAAAGAACTAAAATGAGACTTTAGATTCAGGATATGAAAATATTCCACTGTTCTATCATTTTTTGTTCTTGAATACATTTTTTAAAATGGAAGGTATACATGGAGAAATGTACACAGATTATGTACAGCTCAATGAATTTTCATAAAACAACACTCCCATATAACTGTGACCTTGAACAGATAAAAAAATAGAACCTTTCCAATATATAATACCTCCTCATGCCCCTCTCAGTCACTACCTGCCCTTGGCTCAAAGTCAAGCACTGTTATGATTTACAATATAAAAGAGTTTTGCTTGTTTTTGAACTTTAAGTGGAATCACCAACTATATACTCTTTTGTGGCTAGCTTTTGCTCAACATTTTGATTATGACATGCATGTCATTGTCTTTAGCAGTCATTTGCTGTTTTTGAATTTTAGTTTGGCAATATTTTCCTTTGGTGTTAATGCTGCCCCTGTCATTTTAATTTAGGTTGTGATAATGTCACAGCTGTAGTATTTTCGAAATAAATAGTAAATTACTTCCGTAATTTGGGGTGATTGATTTCTTCTCCCACTTCTCCATGGGAGTATCAGAATATCATTATTGGTATTGAACGAAAAAATTGAAATTGAGACAAAGAAGGTATGTTTTCCTCAACTCACTGATTTCCTGATTTGATGTATAACTTTTCTGACACCCTTGTTGAGTGATGCATTTTTGTGTATATTACCATTTGTCATTTGCAAATCCTTGGAAACTACTTTCCTAGAAAAGCCAAAGCACTTTCCCCTCCCCCCCACTGTGTGGTATCTGGGCTCTTGGTTCCCCTACCAGGGAATGAACCTGTGCCCCCTGCCTTGGGAGCATGAAGTCTTAACTACTAGACCACTAAGGCCTGTCAAAGCATCTTTAACTGTTTTCTTTGTTGACTAACTTGGGCATTACATGCGGAAAGAAGTTGCATAATGAGCTAATAACACAGTTGATACATATAATTATTTTAGAATAGGAATAGAAAGAATAAGGAAGATTTTAGTTTCGTGTTCAGTTCAGTTGCTCAGTTGTGTCTGACTCTTTGCAACCCCATGGACTGCAGCATGCCATGCCTCCCTGTTCATCACTAGCTCCTGGAATTTACTCAAACTCACGTCCATTGTGTCGGTGATGCCATCCAACCATCTCATCCTCTGTCATCCCCTTCTCCCTCCTTCAATCTTTGCCAGCATCAGGGTCTTTTCAAGTGAGTCAGCTCTTTGCATCAGGTGGCCAAAGTATTGGACTTTCAGCTTCAACATCAGTCCTTCCAATGAGTATTCAGGACTGATTTCCTTTAGGATGGATTGGTTGGATTGCCTGGCAGTCCAAGGGACTCTCAAGAGTCTTCTCCAACACCACAGTTCAAAAGCATCAGTTCTTCGGCACTCAGCTTTCTTTATAGTCCAACTCTCACATCCATACATGACTACTGGAAAAACCATAGTCTTCACTAGATGGACCTTTGTTGGCAAAGTAATGTCTCTGCTTTTTAATATGCTGTCTAGGTTGGTCTTGGTAGGTCATAACTTTCCTAGTTTCGTATTAGTTATTAAAATTTCCATCCCTTAATTATAACAATAGAGGACAGACCTTTTTGTGTGTGTTTGGACACCAATATGGCTAGTGGTCTAAGAAATACAGAGTAATATAAAATGGAAACAGAAGATCTAAGCAATAGAGAATTGTTAGAACAGAGAAAAGTTGTTTGGATGGGATGGGAAAACCGCAGGGAATTACCCTGGAGCCATTGATTTCAGATGGATTATTAATGACTTAGTTAAGTGCTGTGCTTATAGACCTAACAATTTGCCCTGGAGTGAGAAATCCACTTTGTGCAGTGGATTATGTTTAGAAACAGTTGAGCCTGCTAGATAGGCTTCTTTTGAGGAATAGTTTTAGGCATTAAAAAAAAAAAAGAGGCAACTTTGTGGGGACTGGAGCTACATCTTGTGAAAATCAATGTGTTCACTTCCCCAGTCAACTAGGAAGGAAAGGCAGCATGAAGAAGAAAATACCCGAGGAAAAAGAGCTTGTTTGGGCATCTTTGCTGTGATGGTTTAGGAAATCAGCTTTAGCACTGTACATGATCTTTAGTGGCTTACTGTTTAGCATGGTTTTTCTTTTTCGGTTCATAGATGCTTTGTAGAAATGAGTACATTGTACCTAATGTACATGTGAGCAGTGACTTTATGGATGGATTTCATGATTCAAAACATGTCCACTGGAAGACTAGTTAATTGTTGGTATCAGTGGACATTTTGGGATACTTGTTTTTAAGACAAGACTCTGAAGGTGCCAGAACCAAGGAATTATATCTCATCTATAAATTGGTAGGATGCAAAACTTGTTTGTCTGGTTTAAAGAAAGCTTTGGAAGAGTATACTACCTTGTTATAGTATATTCAGTTCAGTTCAGTTGCTGACTTGTGTCCGACTGTTTGCGACCCCGTAGACTGCAGCACACCAGGCTTCCCTGTCCATCACCAACTCCCAGAGCTTGCTCAAACTCCATCAAGTTGGTGATGCCACCCAACCATCTCATCCTCTGTCGTCCCCTTCTCCTCCCACCTTCGATCTTTCCCAGCATTGGGCTCTTTTCCACTGAGTCACTTCTTCTCATCAGGTGGCCAGAGTATTGTTGGAGTTTCAGCTTCAGCATCAGTCCTTCCAGTGAATATTCAGGACTGATTTCCTTTAGGATGGACTGGTTTGATCTCCTTGCAGTTTAAGGGACTCTCAAGAGTCTTCTCCAACACCACAGTTCAAAAGTATCAATTCTTTGGCATTCAGCTTTCTTTATAGTCCAGCTCTCACATCCATACTTGACTACTGGAACAACCATAGCTTTGACTAGATGGACCTTTGTTGGTGAAGTAATGTCTCTGCTTTTTAATATGCTGTCTAGGTTGGTTATAGCTTTCCTTCCAAGGAGCAGGTGTCTTTTAATTTCATGGCTGCAGTCACCATCTGCAGTGATTTTTGGAGCCCCAAAAAATAAAGTCTGTCACTGTTTCCATTGTTTCCCCATCTATTTGCCATGAAGTGATGGGACTGGATGCCATGATCTTAGTTTTTTGAATGTTGAGCTTTAAGCCAGCTTTTTCACCCTCCTGTTTTACTTTCATCAAGAGGCTCTTTAGTTATAATTTGCTTTCTGCCATAAGTGTGGTGTCATCTGTGTATCTGAGGTTATTGATATTTCTCCCAGCAATCTTGATTCCAATTTTTGAATCTTGTAGTATATTAGCTTACAGGAATTGCAGTATAGCTTAAGAAATACCTCTGTCTGTTGAAACTCAGGCTAGTGGGGAGATTGATGACCTGAAGATAACATAAGGGAAAGAATAATTACCTGAAGATAAGTGGATAGGAGCCAGGTGATAAATAGCTAATATTAATAGGAAAGGAGAAAATAGTAATTAAGAGCTTGGGTTCTGGAAGCTTTATTACAGCCTTATTATGAATCTCGATCTATCACTTAGGCAAGTAACTTGACTTTCTTAGCCCTAATTTCTTCATTTGTGAAATGGAGATGAAAATCTTAGAATAGTGGTTCTCAAACTTTTTGGTGTCAGGACTCCTTTGCACTCTTAGAAGTTAATGTTGATCCCCGAAAGCTCTTGTTTATGTGGATTATATGTGTATTTTATGTATATTTAATTTCTGAATTTAATTCAGAATTTAAAACAAATTTAAAAATACTTAATAGTTTAAAAATAGGAATAAACCCATTACATGTTAATATAAATAATTTTATGAAGGGTAACTATTTGCCAAACAAAAAATATTGATAAGAGTGGCAGTTTTTACATTTTTCAAATACCCTTAATGTTTGGATTGATAAAGAGCTAAGTTTTCATATCTGCTGCTTCTTTCACTATGTTATGATACCTTTTGTTAGGTAGGCTGTAGATAACTTCAGTGTTCACTTCTGAGAGAATAAGTGAAAAAGCCATCTTAGTATCATACATGTAGTTTTGAACTCATGGACCCTCTGAAAGGGGCTTAGTGATCCCCAGGATCCTCAGGGTTTTCCTGACCATTCACTTTGAAATGTTACCTTAGAATATTGTTTTGATGATTTAATACAATATTATTTATAAAATCTTAGCATAGTATATGAGTACTTAGTAAGTGCTTAAAAGCTGTTATTACCATCATGGGCAGCATATGAGGAATTTTAAGCATAGTAAGTGTATAAATCATATGTATTTTCTTAAAAGACTTACTTTGCCAACATGGTAGACAATGGGGTGGTAATAAAGAAAAGTGGTAACATGGGAGGCAAGTTAGATTTCTCTTTTTTAAATTAAATTTTTTAATTTTTAACTGAAGGATAATTGCTTCATAGTATTGTGTTGGTTTCTGCCAAACATCAATATGAATCAGCCATAGGTATACCTAAGTCCCCTCCTTCTTGTCCCCTTTTCCAGCGAGTCAGCTCTTTGTATCAGGTGGCCAAAGTGTTAGAGCTTCAGCATCAGTCCTTCCAGTGAATATTCAGGGTTGATTTCCTCTGGGATTGACTAGTTTGATCTCCTTGCTGTCCAGGGGACTCTCAAGAGTCTTCTCCAGCACCACAGTTCAAAAGCATCAGTTCTTTGGTGCTCAGCCTTCTTTATGGTCCAACTCTCACAACATGGGTGAATCTCAAAAACATTATACTAAATAAAGGAAGCCAGACACAAAAGATCACATATTATTCCATTTATATGAACCATCCTAGGTATGTAAATTCATAGAGACAGAAGGGAGATTGGTGATTGCCAGGGGCAAGAGAGAGAGGGAAATGGGGGCTATCTGAGTAATGGGTAAAGGATTTTTTGGTGGGTGATGAAAATGTTTTGTAACTTATATAGGTGGTAGTTGAAAAAATACTGTGAATATACTAAATGCCATTGAATTGTACACTTTGAAAACTCACTTTAAAAAATGCAGATTCGATTCAGTTTTTAAAAATGCATAGCATGATATTTGACACCTAGAAAGCTGTCACTAAATCTTAAATTTTATTGTTGCCTAGTGCACCTTTATCAGGAATTTAGCTCTGTGACATTGATCATCAGTTTCTTCAGTTGAAAAATGAAGTTGTTGGACTAAAAGACCTCTCAGAACATTATAGCATTTAAATTCAGTATTTTAAGGCATAGTATTTAATTCTTGACAAAGGCTGAATCATGGGGACTTCCCTGGTGGTCCAGTGGCTAAGACTTTGAGCTCCCAATGCAGGGGGCCCAGGCTTGATCCCTGATCAGGGAACTGGATCCCACATGCCACAGCTAAGACCCAGAGCAGCCAAATAAATAAATAAATATTAAAAAAAAAAAAGACTGAGTCGTGTAAGACTTCTTGGTTATATTAAGGATATTGGACGATATTCTAAGATCTCTGACAAGTCAATGGAGGGCATAGGCAAGGAATATTCAGGATTTGGCTGTGTAGAGACTGGTCTGAAGCGGGATGTGAGAAGAACTAGGGAGACCGAGTAGGAGATCGTTGCAGCAGTCTATAGACTGTGGTGCTGGGACTTCCGGCATGGTCCAGTGGCTGAGAATCTGCCTTGCAATGGAAGGGATGCAGGTTTGACCATGGGTCAAAGATCCTGCATGCCTCAGGGCAACCAACCACTCGTGCTCAAACTACTGACCTGTGCACTCTGGAACCCGTGAGACACACGCGGTGGGTGGAGTCCATGTACTTCAACGAAAGATCCTGCTTGATACAATGAATATTCCACATGCCACATAGCCAAATAAATTGGGAAAAAAGACCATGGTGCCTCGAACTAGGATGCTGATAGTGTACAGGGAGCAATGTCCTTGAATTTGAGAGCCATTTAGGACAAAGAGTGAGTCTTGATTGATTGGCTATAGAAGATCAGCAGAGGTGGGGAGGGAGAGGGTGTCAAGGATGACTCCTAGATTTCTCCTCTGAGCGTGTAAGTCAGTGGCACGAAGACAACAATGGAAGGATTTTTGCTTTTGGCTGAGATGGAGTATCAGGGACTAGATTCACCTTCTCACCTGAGACAGTTTTTTAAAAAACTACAAAAGATATGACCAGTGGTTTTTAGCACACTGTTAGTCAGGCAATAAAAGATCCCTGAGAGTTCGGAAGTAAAGGAGGTCTGCGCTGTGATTGTCTCAGTTTACCGTTTTGAGAGAGTTTCCAGGCTGCAGTGCTGGGAGGGGGAACTCAGGCAGAGAGCAGCAGACTCCCTGAGTTGAAGAAACAGCTAGGAGTCTGGAGAGACCAAGGTAGCTAGAGGTCAGAGGACAGAGTACCAGAGGGGAAAGGGCAGCTTGGAGAGAACCCTGGAGACCCGCAGAGGGTTCTGCTCCAGTCATCAGCTGAGTACTCGCCAGTGCAGTCTAGCGACGAAGCTGTTATTCTTGAGGCTGAGGAGAGAGCCCCTTGAAAGGATTACAGGAAGGAACACTGGCTGGCACCACAGGGCCAGTAATAGTGCCTGCTCCCGCCAACCAAACTGCAAAATTCTCATTAGTCATAGGACTCAGAAGGGTTTGCCTCAGTAGTGGTGAAAACATTTGTCTTCCCTTCCAAACTTGATGCCTGTCACAACTAGAGAGCCTGCGTGCTGCAACCACTGAGCCCTAGAGCCAGCGTCCATGCGCTGCAGCTAAGACCCGACGCAGCCAAATATGTTAAAAAGAAAATCTTACCAGACTGGACACTTCAAGTATGTGCAGTTCATTCTATATGAATTACACCTCACTAAGGACTGATCTGTCAGTCTGAATTTTTTCCCCTCTTCTCTTAAGGGTCTCTTCAACAAAAGTAATTTAAAGTAACTAAAATGAGCCAATCACTGTGATAAAAATTGAGGCTGCATCAGTAAGCAAAACAGTCATGAGGAAGACATACATCAGACAGTTACAGAAATAATCTGTAGTGAGAGGGTTGTGATGAGTGTTGTGAAGTATAAGTTTCCATAACAACAAATCTCTGTGAGACCTCTTCTGATCTGTAAGGGGTGATCAGAGAAGGAAGTCTTTTCTGAGAATGAGACAAAAGGATTCTACAATCCGTCACTAAAGGTTTTTTAGAAAGAACAGCAGTGGAGGAACAAGTTTGTAAGGGAAGACAAGGAGTTTGTTATTTTTTTTTATTTGAAGTATAATTGATACAGTTTGTATTAGTTTTGGGTGTACCAAAACTAATAGTGATTCCAGGTTTTGTTTTTTTTTTTCAGAGTATATTTCATTGTAGGTTATTATACTGTTTAGTTTCATGTGCCATACTGTAAATCCTTGTTTCTTATCTCTTTTATGTAGTAGTTTGTATCTGTTAATCACAGACTCCTAGTTTCCCCCTCCCTCCCTCCCCTTTGGTGGTAGCCACAGGTTTGTCTTCTATGTCTGTGAGTCTGTTTCTGTTTTGTATATAGATTCATTTGCATTATTTTTTAGATTCCACAAATGAGTGCTATCGTACAGTTTTTGTCTTTCTCTGACTTCACTTGGCATAACATTCTCTAGGTCCATCCATGTTGCTGCAAATGACAGTATTTCTTATTTTTTATGACTGATTAATCTTGGATCACACACATATATATTATGGGCACTGGGGTTACTTCCATGTCTTGACTATTATAAATAGTGCTGCTGTAAACATTAAGGTGCGTGTATCTTTTTGAATGAGAGTTTTTGTTTTCTTTCTGGATATATTCTGAGGAATGGGATTCCTGATATATGGTAGCTCTATTTTTAGTGTTTTAAGGAACCTCCATACTGTTTTCCATGGACTTCCCTGGTAGCTCATCTGGTAAAGAATCCACCTGCAGTGCAGGAGACCATAGTTTGATTCTTGCGTCAGGAAGATCCACTGGAGAAGGGATAGACTACCCACTCCAGTATTTTGGGGCTTCCCTGCTAGCTCAGTCAGTAAATAATCTGCCTGCAGTGCGGGAGACCTGAGTTTGGCCCCTGGGTTGGGAAGATCCCCTGGAGGAGGGCATGGCAACCCATTCCAGTATTCTTGCCTGGAGAATCCCCATGGACAAAGGAAACTGGTAGGCTGCAGTCAATGTGGTCACAAAGAATCAGACATGACTGAGCAGCTAAGCACAGCACATACTGTTTTCCATAGTGGCTGAACCAATTTACATTCCCACCTGCAGTGTATTATGGTTCCCTTTTCTATACAGCCTCTCCAGCATTTATTGTTTGTAGACTTTTTGATGATAGCCATTCCATCTGGTGTGAGGTGATACCTCATTGTAGTTTTGATTTGCATTTCTCTAATAAATTAGCAATGTTAAGTGTCTTTCATGTGCCTGTTGTCTGTCTCTTTGTCTCCTTTGGAAAAATGTTTATCAGGTCTTCTGCCCATTTTTGGGGCTTCCCTGCCCATTTTGGTGGCTCAGTGGTAAAGAATCCACCTGCAATGCAGGAGACACAGATTCCATGCCTGGGTCAGAAAGATCCCCTGGAGAAGGAAATGGCAACCCACTCCAGTATTCTTGCCTAGGAAATCCTGTGGACAAGGGAGCCTGGCGGGCTACAGTCCATGGGGTTGCATAAGAGTCAGACACGACTTACCAACTAAACAACAACAGTCCACTTTTGATTGGGTTGTTTGTTTCTCTGCTGTTGAGTTGTATGAGCTGTCTGCATGTTTTGGAAATTAAGCCCTTATCAGTTGCATCTTTTGCAATATTTTCTCCCATTTCATAGGTTGTCTATTTATTTTGTTGATAGTTTACTGTGCAAAAGTTTTTAAGTTTTATTAGGTCCCATTTATTTATTTTTGCTTTTATTTCTTTTGCCCTGGGAGAGTAATCTCAGAAAATATTGCTACAATTTATGTCAAAGAATGTTTCACCTATGTTCTTTTCTAAGAGTTTTATGGTGTCATGTCTTACATTTAGATCTTTATTGAGTTGGATTTTTGACATGGGGTTTGGTTTTGGGCGTGGATTCTCCAATGTGTAGGCTGTTGAATGCATGGGTGAGTGAGGAACCAGTGAAATAGGAGATGGAAATAGGAGTTTGGCTATTAAGAGGGAGAAAGGATATTCGCAAGAGGAAGAAGTGGTCAAAGTTTCTTGTTTATTTTAGGACAGTGGACTTAGATATGTTTAAATTCTAGTGGCAAAGATGAAAAGATGGCAGAGAGGTGAAAGGGATAAAGTGTCAGCAAGGTCCCTGAGAGGGCTTGACATGTTAGGGTTTAGAGCACAGGTGCACTGGCCTTAGATTGATATATGACTGGATCGTAACACGAGGAAAGAGATGCAGATTTCTATGCTGGTGGGAAGGTAAGAGAGTGCCTCTTATGTTTAGATCACAGACATTCCTTTTCTTTCTCTCTCCGCTTTAAGTTATATGTCAAGAAATGAAGAGTGATTAATTAGGTTTTTTAAAAATTGCTCATTTATTTTTGGTTGCGCTGAGCGTTCATTGCTGTGCTCAGGCTTTCTCTAGTTGCAGTGAGCGGGGACTACTCTTCTTTTCAGTGCACGGTCTTCACCTTGCGGTGACTTCTGTTGTTGCAGAGCACAGGCTCTCGGCACGCAGGTTCCTCAGGTGCAGCACATGGGCTCAGTAGTTGTCCTGCTCCGGCTTTAGTTGCTTCGCAGCATGTGGAATCTTCCCAAACCAGGGATCGAATCCTTGGCCCCTGCATTGGCAGATAGATTCTTAGCCACTTTGCCACCAGGTAAGTCCTTTAATATGCTTTTAATTGATGCTGGATGGCATCCAAAAATTTTAACATGATTTGGACATCTTTTATTTTTAAGTACTCTGGTTTCTTGTTTGCCTATGCAGGCCATCCTGCAACAAATAACCAGTCCAAATCTCACCCCTCACTGTCCAGTGTACCTGGTTACAAACAGTGGTGCCTCCCCTGGTTTCAGCAATCTTGAGAATATTCCTAATGTCAGCATAGAATTCCTATATGCAGGAGTGCCTGTAACTGAGATTTAAAGGGTAACCAAGAATAAAATCTGTTTGTATTTACACTTTTTTTTAAAGTAAAGAGAATTTTCTGACCTTAAAGATCTCAGTTTGGAATATCTTATTCTTTTCAAAATAACATCTAATGTGGGAGAAAACAGCTTCTAAAATGTAAAAGCTCTGCTAGGTTTTCTTTAGAGTAAAATTGGTCTTACAGCATGTAGAGAAGATTAGAAATGCTGTGTGAGAAGTGCTCAGTATGTCTAAGTAAGCAGCTAGATTGTGGTGTAAAGATGCAACTGTGTACATGGTTTATGTCAAGGACTATGAAAACAAGGAATACTGCAAGAATTGTTAAAGAGTCATAGACTCTTTTTTGTAATATTCATTTTAAAAGTTAAATATGAACTTTATTTTTTTTGCTATTATAAAACAGTACATACTCATTGTAGAAAATATAAGGAAAGCAAAAATCACCCCAAATCACAGCGTCCTAAAATAGTAATCGCTTTTAACTTTTTGGTGAACACTCCTCCAAGTCCTGCAAACATTTCTTGCTAAGAGGTATTATACACACACACACATACATATATATATATTTAAATATACATGGTGTCATGCTATTCCTGTTCTACAACCTGCATTTTTGACTTAGTGCATTGTGAACTTCTTTTAGTACCCATGAAAACATAGCAAAATCATCAGTTTTGTAACTGTGCAGAATACAATATGGCTCAACTGGTAAAGAATCTGCCTGCATTGTGGGAGACCTGGGTTCAATCCCTGGGTTGGGAAGATCCCCTGGAGAAGGGAAAGGCTACCCATTCTAGTATTCTGGCCTAGAGAATTCCATGGACTCTATAGTCCATGGGGTTGCAAAGAGTTGGACACTACTGAGCAACTTTGACTTCACATAATGTATTTCATTAATTCTTTCTTTTTTTTTCATTAATTCTTTCTTAATGGACATTTAGGCTGTTTCCAGTGCTTTACTAAAAGTAAATCATGCTGTGATAAGCATCCTTTACTCTAAATCAAGTGAATGGCACATTAAAAACTTTTACATTTTGCCAAAGTGACCTCTGGAAAGACTTGTCCAAATCATATTTCTAAGAACAGTAAATGAAAGTACTTGTATTCCTATATCTCATAGCCAACTCTGGTCTTCCCTGGTGGCTCAGATGGTAAAGAATCCGCCTGCAATGTGGGAGATCCAGGTTTGATCCCTAGGTTGGGAAGATCCCCTGGAGAAGGGATTGGCTACCCCACTCCAGTATTCTTGCTCAGAGAATTCCATGGACAGAGGAGCCTGACAGGCAGTCCATGGGGTCGCAACGAGTCGGACATGGGTGAGTGACTAACACACACACGCACAAAGAGCCGACTCTAGATATCATGAAACTTTTTAGTACTTGCCCATTTTATAGGTGAAAATTTTTGTTTCATTGTTTTTTGTATGTATTTCTTTGATTGCTGATAAGTAAAGTTATGTTTACTGGCAGCTTGTTTTTCCTCCTCTTACAAATTTCCCACTTAAAGGTGAAGAAACTGAGGTCAGAAGAAATGAAGTGACTTAGACCTTGGTCATCCAGGAATTTAGAGACAGGATTTGTAATCATAGCTTGTTAGAGCTGAAAGGGAATCTTAGAGATCATTGCGTCTCAACCCTCTAATGTTGCAGATGCAAAAACAGAGGCCTAAAGATATTAGGTGACTTGCCTAAGGAAAACCACACAACTCATTGGTGACAGAACCAGAAATCTGAATCATGTCTCATGAAGAGGGAAAGGCAAGTAAAATTTTTGAGCCTGCTATTTCTTTTTTTAAAAATTTGTATGGCTGCATTGGGTCTTAGTTGTGGCTTGCAGGCCCTATGGTTGTGGCATAAGGGCTTAGTTGACCCATGCATGTGGGATCTTAGTTCCCCAACCAGGAATCAAACCTGCATCCCTTGCACTGGAAGACAGATTTTTAACCACTGGACCACCAGAGAAGTCCCTAGCCTGCAGTGTTTCTTAGGTGTACTTTCTTATTTAATTCTTCCTACTATTCTGCTGTTATTCCCATTTAATAAATAAGGTAACTGAGGTTCAAAGAACTTCAATGATTTGCTCAGTCACATACTTAGTTATTTGCCAAACTGGACCTAGAATCCAGGTCTTCTGATTTTTAATCCAGGGGTACTGTTGCCTCATAGAGTAGTAACAATAGATATGTTTCTTGGTTTCATTCAAATACTCATTTGGTAAAATATTATTTGCCTCTTAGGAGCTTTTAAATAAAATTTGGCCTGTATTTAGTAATTCTTAATTGGTGCTGGACATGAGTCTGACAACGAAGTAAAGGAACTGATCATGGTAAGCAAAAGCTAATCAGAAACCATGTCTAATGCTTACTGACTGGCTAGAATTGAGATCTCTGAGCTAGATATGACCTCAGTTTGGTATGGTGGTGATGTCTGGGTTGAAAGTCTTAGTATTATCTTAGAATTATTTTTATTCCATAGAGAATAAAATCTTAATATATAAACTGAAAATGACATTTGGGTTCTCTGAAGTGTAAAATGGATCTCAAATCATCAAGGGGTCAAACAGGAACAAGATCGAAACCTTGTCAATTGCATCCTCCGTATCTCTAAAAAGACTTGTTAACCTTCATTTCTTGACAGGTCTCAGAATTTCAAAATCATATTAGAGCTAATTTGGTAGGGCTTCGTCCCATAGAGATGCACAGATATGAGTATTGACTTGTGTATAACTTTGTTGACACTCTTGGTTCATTCAATTATGTGGAAGTTAGCTGGTAAAATCTGTGTTCTTCGCTTTTGCTTTCCAGACAGATCTTGTGTTTGGGTTGGTGTTTTTTAAACCTGCTAGTTTCATGTAAGTAATTTGGGGAAAGTAGAAGAGTATAGCAAGTGATAAAATCATTTTTTCCTTCACAGAGAATTTTATAGGCTTATAGAATAGAGAGGCCAACATTTAACTCACAGTATTCTAGTACTAGGGATCTGTTAAGCTTATTATTTAAGAAACAGATATTATTTCTTGTCTTTGGTATTTTTCTGATTTACTTTATTGGAGTAAGAGTTAAACATTAATTAAGACTTCTAGATTCTGGTAAAGTTTGGAGGTTTGGTTTTGTTTCACCTTTTTGTTTGGGTTTTCCCTCCCCTCTTGTAACCTTTATTAGACAAATATAAAAAACAAAGAGCTGGGTAGTTGAGGGAGTGAGAGAGCTAAAACTAGACCACTCTGAAGCTTATGCAGAGGTGGTTACATAAAGAGTATAGAGCATTGGTTCAGTCTATTGACAAGCAGGTATCACCAGAAGTAATTCTTATTCTAGTATCAAACATAATAGTCCTTTAAAATCTCTTTTGGAATGTTGAAGAGAGATCAAATGAAACCTTCAGAATGATTATTTATAGGGTAAGAAGAAACCTCCAGTTTCATTCACCCATTGTAGCTCCACATTCTCATTTTAATGCTCAGTCCACGGTGGCGACGGTAAAAGATGTCCTGCACCTGCAGAGATGGCAGTGGGAGAGGGGACATCACCTTTCCGTTTATTGCTTGTTGCAGTTTGGCCTGTTTACAGACAGAATTGCTGTGTGGGTGCTTCCAGTGAAGAGTGAAGGGGAATCAAGGTAGCAAGCAGCAAGAAATCAGCATTTACACACGTCCCTTGAATTGGCTAATTTTTAACATGCAGTTAGTTAAGAAATGATTACAGCCTGAGGAGTCATGACCTCAACTTTTCATCAGCTCCATTGGATTGTGCCTCAGTTTGGAAATGAAGGAGGTATGTGGGAAGTTTTAATTGTACCTGTGTGATTTATCCCTAGTCAGCTCTTTAATTTCTTCTGGCTGTCTGAGGTTTCCGACATGCTGTAAATTTCCCCAACTTTTTCATTATCTGCAATTTCTTTATGACTCGTGAATCGGAGTGGAGAGAGAGTGTGGATTTACAGCGGAGATAAACATGTCCATAAAGTCTGTATCTGTGTCAGTAATTGTACTGCTGTCAGTGACTGTCCTGTTTTACAGGCCTCTCTTGGGAAAGGAACCGGCTTCACTACCAGCAGCAGTGAAGTGCTTGCTTTGATTTGCATTAACTTGCTGCGAGATTAGGTAGGAATGGTGGGGTAGGAATTGACACCGGATCTTGGCCTCTCTTGTTTGTTTGTATGTTTCTGTGTTTGTTTAAGGTGAAATGACTTTGTGTTGGATAACTGTGTGTTGAAAATAGAACATGGACAATGTTTGTTTCCTAAGTGCAAGTGCATTTATTTTTGGGTATGGTATGAAAAATCCTTTCTAACTTCATTTTACACAATGCATTTAATGTGCTTTTCCTTTTCTATCACTACTGATAATTAAACTTGTGTCTTTTTTCATCTTTCCATTTTCCTTTTCTTTGAGTTAAAACATGGGATTTCTCTCTTAGAGCATTCATTTGTCTTCAAGAGTGGGACTAGCCAGAGTCTGGATGATGACCTCATCTGCCATGTCTTAATACTCAACTGTTGATGGTTCCTTCTTGATGGCTTGAAGTGGTATGCCTGTGACCATTTGCTGTGAGAGAGGAAGTCTTAAAATAAAGAGGAATTCTACATATTCTTGTCTTCAAAGACCCTTCAGGAATCCTGTAGTGTTTTCTTTGTTATAGCAGTTGTGAAAAGAAACTGAAGTTAAGTGAAGCCGTTTTAAAATAGATGGAGAATCAAACATACACTTTTCTTTTTTATATTTGATATTTGAGCAGATCCCTCAAATATAAAAACTGTCTTTGCATATCCTGAACCTTCTGTGAAACTTTTAAGAGTAGCGGGTGACAGTACAGTTTAACAAAGAGAGGATAAGATGCATAATAAAGCTCAACCTTCAGTCAGCCCATGAGCCCAAATAATATGGAACGTTATCTTGTTGATAACTTTTATCACCTTTAACTTTTCTTACTTCTTCTGCTTGCATTCTTTTGCCATCTTTCTACCAGTAGATGGGAGAGGGAAGATTAAAGGAGATGCTATAGCATGAGATTATTTGGCTTTTTTCTAGAAGCTGTAGGGGAAAAGTATGGTTAGAGAAAACTATGGCTGAAATGAAATTCAAAATTATTTGTGGTTTTAATTCTTTCTCTCTCCTCTTGCCATGATAGGGTTTCTTCTTACTCAACAGGGAGAAACATCTTTGAGTGAGAGGAATAAGCTACTCAGACCCTTTAGTTACTATTAGTGAACTTGCCCTCCTTTAGAACAAGGACCCCCTTTCCACTCATTTTTGTCTTTCCCATCATGCCAAGCCGTGCTCTTCATGGAATAAGCTTGTGAAGTTACATTGTTAACTAATTCTAGTTTGGGAAAACATCTAGTATATGGTTTACTCAGTCCAACTTAACAAACACATGCACAATAACCTAAAATAACTGACCAAGCAAAACTTCCAGTTATCCCCTTAACTTGGTGCTGTGTGCTGTGCTTAGTCGCTCAGTCATGTCTGATTCTGGAAGGCCAGGCCCCTCTGTCCATGGGGATTCTCCAGACAAGAATACTACAGTGGGTTGCCATTCCCTTCTCCAGGGGATCTTTCCCACCCAGGGATCAAACCAGGGTCTTCTGCATTGAAGGTAGATTCTTTACTGTCTGAGCCACCAGGGAAGCCCAAGTTGGTGCTGTAACATCCTAGTTTATGAACGTAAAGAATTGTTTCCTTTAGTGAGTCCAATATTGGAGGTGCTTGACATCCATTTTGCTGTTGACCTTTATTTTTTATCTTTTATCCATTTTGTAGAGTCTGATTATAAACATATTCAGTTTGGACTAAGATAAGGAGCTTCATTCCTATGCCGGCCCAGTTAGTCAAAAGAAGAAGGAGATGTCTAGCTAGGTCTGACCATAGAAATAAGCTTTCTGATAGCTCAGGTTGAAAGGCTTATTATTGCTAACAGTAGCTCCTCCCTGAAAATGTTTAGTTTTATAAGTGTAGAATTCTAGAGTTCTTCCTGGAACTTTGCAGAGGAAGCATTTTTCTCCTGGTTGAAGAGAAAATAGTTTATGGTTGTCTGCTTCTATTTCTGCTGCTGTCAGCTGTCAAGTTTGGTAAAAACAAGGGTTTTAATTAACCAACAATCTCAGTGTTGGAACATAATGACATTAACAAAGAAGAGAGCAACACAAGAAAAGATTACTTGAATATTAAGTTGTATACCTACTGTTCACTGAAAGGGGTCCACAGAAGGGATTGGTAACGTTGTCTTAAATGTTTAGTAACCATAGGCACTGGATGGCACAGGCCAGTGACTGTCTCTCACTTGAAAAAGTGCAGGCATTGTCTTCCTCCCTCTCCTTAGTCAGGAATCCAGGAGTAACCAGGCTTGAAACTAAAGGGAGGGCTGGAGCATGATTGATCTGTTAACTGTTTGTAGAAAGGATACTTCTTAAGGTGACTATCCTCCTGGGTGGTTTACTTTTTAAAGTAAAGATCCCAGACTTCCTTAGAGATGTAGGTTAAAGATAACTTATTTACAAATTAGCAAATAAATGAATATCAATGTCATAAATATATCGGGAAAGAAGCCCCTTTCCACTAGCTTAAGAAGAAATTACATTGTCTTCTTTTCCTCCACTGGTTCATCATGAAAAAATTTTAAGCATCCATGAACTCACCATAGCCATAGATATGGATATCGATGTGTGTATATGTGTGTATGGTTTTTTTTTTCCCCGTCTCCTTGAACTATTTTGAAATAAGTTTCTGACATCAGGCACTTTACCCCTAAATACTTCAGGATACATTTCCTAAGAATAAGGACAGCTTCCTGCATAATAATGCTGTTCTCACATCCAAGAAAAATTAACAATGATTGCAAAATACCTCATATCCTTCCACATTCAGAGTTTCTCAATTGTCTCAAAATTTTGTGTAGCTTTCTTTTTTTAACCAAGATTCAATGAAAGTTAAGGCACTATAAATGCCAATACATTCTTTTTTTTTTTTTTTTTGCCAATACATTCTTGATAGAAGAACATTTAGTGTTAAATTCTGCACACCAGCTTTTTAAATAAATATTTACTAGTTTTTTTTCTATAATGAACATGTATTTACTCAAATGACTATCATTTTCCTCTAGAATATTGAGTTTCAAGTTCTCCCTCTCCATTAAGCCTGCTTTATCCAGCTTCTTTAATCTCTTTCTGGTATTTTCCCCTTCTCCTAGCAGAATTAGCTGTAGAATTGACCTTTTCTCCAATAACTACCTCACTCCACAGTCAGAGTAATATTTTTGAAACACAAATTGACATGGCCTTATTCTCCTGTTCTTGGAATAAAATTTTTTTAAAAAACCAAATCTTTACATTGGTGTTACAGCTCTGCATGGCTTGGCCTTTTTCACACCATGTTCATCTCACATGATTCTTCCCTGTCTGAGGGAAACTCCTAAAGAGGAAAAAGTGAGGTAAGAATTCAAGAAATGCTTCTTGGAAGAGATGAAACTTAAATAGAAGTTACTGGCTAATATTTATAGTATATGGTAAGAAAGAAGACACTTTGGACTGAGAAGCAGTTTGGGGGTGTGAATTGGTTAGAGTACGAGATCTGTGGTTGGAAAAGTGAGGAGGATCTAAATTATGGAAAGCCTGAGGAATCATTTTCAAAAGTCTAGCAGTCACCTCCAGAGAGAATTGAAGGGTGTGGTGATGAGGCTGAGAAACCACCTAGGAAGCTGTTGCATTCAGGAATGCAGTAACTGCTTATAATAGATAGGATGGTGTGAATACAAAGGAGGGGACAGATAAGAGATATTTGTAGGGGGAGAACTAGATATGAAATTGTAATAAAAAACTGGAGAGACATAAGAGTAAAAATGATGTCAAGATTTTAAGCCACTGTGACCAGGAGAATACAATTTAGGGTGGAAATGGGGTATACATTATAAAACTTCAGTTTTGTTTGCCAAAGTGCCATTAAGGCATCACTGAAATGAATAACTTAGCTATCAGGGTTATAGGCTAAAAGATTGTGGATATCAGGTCTATTAGGATGAAGTTCAGCTACATATAACTGAGGCTTCTTTCTTTTTACTCCCCGTTATTAGTGTCCAGCTTCCATCCTATAGGATACCTCATGGTCAAAGATGATTGCTAGAGATCTAGCCATTGGGCCTGCGTTGTAGGCCAGAAGAATGTGAGAAGGGAGAAAGACAGGAACGAGTATCATAAAACTACCTCCTTCCCTCTTAAGCAGCCTTCCTGGAAATCCCACAGAATTTAGTCATTTGAACTGACTGACATGACTAGCTGCAAAAAAAAATGTGCTCTTTTATCCTGGGTTGTAATTTTGCTGGGTAAAAATTGAAAGTGTGAAAGTGTAAGTCGCTCAGCTATGTCGGACTCCACCCCACAGACTATACAGTCCATGAATTCTCCAGGCCAGAATACTGGAGTGGGTAGCCTTTCCCTTCTCCAGGGGATCTTCCCAACCCAGGGATCGAACCCAGGTCTCCACACTGCAGGCGGATTCTTTACCAGCTGAGCCACCAGGGAAGCCCAAGAATACTGGAGTGGGTAGCCCATCCCTTCTCTAGCAGATCTTCCCGACCCAGGAATCGAACTGGGGTCTCCTGAATTGCAGGCAGATTCAAAGTAAGAATTGGGGTTCTTTTAATAAGAAGGAAAGGGAGAAGAAGTATTGGGATAAGCAACCAACATTCTCTGCCACAGGGAGCAAGAGACCTGTGGAAGAGCGATGATTGGTCAGTAGATGTAGAAGAATGGGAGGTGATGGTTATATAGAAAAAGTTCAGAATCACTTTTTTTGTATGGATGGATGTTATTCTGTGAATTGGACTTCATTCTTATAATTTGTTGATTATCTTGTGTGAATTATAATCAAAGTGTAGGGAGTGATTCTGTTTTCTTTATTGTATGTTTGATATTCTAGAAATGAGTGAACGCATGCCCAGCAAGTCTTTTTAAGAGATCTTGCAGACCTTTTTGTCTTTCTGAGAGGTGGTTTCCAAGGAAGTAACTAGAAGATCTCAACTTTTCTTTAATCTTTTGGAGGGAAATCACTCAAGAAATGGTCAGCATTTAATATTGACCATTTTTTAGTAGTCAGCTTTTAATATTTATGTGCACTCAGCAGGTTCTGAGTGGATATTTCTAGTTATGAAGAGAAACACTTTCCATATATTTACCAGGATTCTAAGATACAAAAAAAAAGATTGTTCAAGTAAAATTTTGTTTTATACAGTTAACCTGGATTAGGGAATCCAAGGGCTAATTGCTATTTTCACTGTGTCTCACATAGCCTTGATTATAATAGGCTATCATTATTTATTGAATGAATGAATGAATTATTTCTAAAGCTTGATTATGTAGGTTCTGGTGATATTACTGTTTAACATAATAGAATTTGCTTTATAGCCAGTAAAAAAAAAACCTATAATACCCTTTACTAATACATTACATAGTTAATGTAATATAATTATTATAACTAATGCAATATTCATATAATAAGATATTTTCATAATGACTATATTGCTAGTTTAAAAAATAATCTTAACTCCTAAGAATACTTTTTGGCAAAATACATAAATAGGTTCATTTAGAAGCCTTTTTTGAAAACTTGGCCCCAAAGGCCAGATAAAGCTATTAGACTTATGCTGCTTAAGATGGTAAAAATTAGCATTTTCACTCTTCGTGTTCAGAGACAACTCCTTGCTTTCCTTGCAGCACTGTCAGCTGCGGAGTGTGCGTGATTTGGGCCCACTTCTGGTGCCTGGGTTCTCATCCTCTCGGTGGCGTCAGTGTTAAGGCAGCCTTCTTTACCTCCTCGATCCATATTAAACCTGTCTTGGGAAGAGTCTGTTTATTGGATAATATAGCTACACTGGGGCTCTATGACAGTATCTTTTGCTGCCTCATTAACTCCGAAGCATTAGAACAAGATAAAAATGCCCTAAAGCCTCTTATCTGATGTCTGGTGTAACCTGCTGAGAGCGGGGTGCCATTAGTTTATGTTAGAAATCAAATGGCCCTCTCCAGTGCGGGAAGTACTGATTAAACCTGAAGTGTCCCTGGAGGACTCTACAGCTGTCACAAGGGTGGTGGCTGTCCCTCACCAAAAGGGAAATCTGGGCCAGAGGTCCCAGTGGGGTGGTGCTTTAAGTACGCGCACGTGGCTGCCCCAGCTGTTCTGCTTTGCCTAATGAATTGTTTTACAAGAAGAGGCTGGGTATTGTCATCACAAGCTGCCTTCCTTAGGGACTGGAGCAGGCCAAATAATAAGTAATGTTAGTGATGGTAATTGAAATGTGATGATTCTCCTGGGATCTTGATAGCCTAGAGCTGGTTGGCACTTGTGGATTGTCTTGTCCTACCAAGGCCCTATAGGGAGTGTGCCTTTTTTGTTTTTTGTTTTTTTTTCCCAATTTCATAATAATGTTGTGATTTTTTTTTTTCCTTCTCCTTCCCACTATAAAAGTTTACTGACCAAGGCAATCTTGGGAATGTTGTAGTGGCTTTAGGTAAAAAAGGAACAGCTTTGACTTTTTCATTCAAATTATCAACACTCCAGTAGTAAAGAAGTCTTTTGGGGAAGCACTGTAGAGATCTCACCAGACTTTTAAAAAAAACATTTTAAACTTATACAAGTAATTCAAGCTCTTGATTAAAAAAATTTTTTTTTCATAGTATGGAAGGATATGAAAGTGTTAGTCACTCAGTCGTGTCTGACTCTTTGTGACCCCATGGACTGCAGCCAACCAAGCTCCTCTGTCCATGGAATTCTTCAGGCAATACTGGAGTGGGTTGCTATTTCCTTCTCCAGGGAGGATATGAAGTGAAAAGTAAAGACCTTACCTGCTGAACTTTTCAAGGCAACCATCAATGGTTTCTCCATGAACATTTCCAGACATTTCTGTGTATTAATGAAGTTTATGTATGTTCCCCCACACAGATGAGATCATAATACATATACATGTTTTGTAACTTGTTTTTTCCTCCTCACAATTATCTTGGATATCTTTCCACAGCAGTACAGATAGATCTACCTCATTGTTTCTCAGTTGTTTCATGGAATTTCATAGTGTGGGTATACCTATACTATGCTCTTTTGTTAAAAAAAATTTTGTTTTATTTTTGGCTGTGCTGGGGCTTTGTTGCTATGCCAGCTTTTCTCTGGTTGAGGCGAGCAGGGGCTACTCTAGTGGCAGCGCACAGACTTCTCGTTGTAGTAGCTTCTCGTTGTAGTAGCTTCTCGTTGTGGAGCATGAGCTGTAGGGTGCATGGGCTTAGTAGTTGTGGTGCTGGGGGTTAGTTGCCCCACGGCATGTAGAATCGTCCCACACCAGGGATCCAACCCTTGTCCCCCACGTTGACAGATGGATTCTTAATCACTGGACCCCAGGGAAGTTCCAATGCTAGACTCTTTGTAGACAGTTTGACTTGGACCTATGAGTGAATACTTACCCAGCCAATTGGTTGCATTTACTGATTTGTGTTCCATGGTTCAACCTATGATTTTACATGAAGTGATTACTCCTCTTCAGGAATGTTGCTTTTACTTCCAAGACTGTTTTAAAATAGAAAATATCAGAGGCCAAACTTTTTTGGAGGAATGGTGTGAGTCTAGTCATGGATCATCAGCTGGACATAATGTAGTGATTTGCACCCTGCTGTGTGTTTTAAATTCTTTGCTTAGTTTAATGAGACGTGTTCTGTCCCAGATAGGTGGGGAAAACAAATAGCCTTTAGTGGATGTTGTCTAAGGCATTGACTGGAGGCTTCCTCTGAAGTTGAATGAGTATTTTCTCCCCTAATTTTCTACCTCACAAGTTCCAAGAATCAAGTTATGAATGCAGTAATGGACTTGGAAAATGTTTTGTCAGCACGTGAAAATGAGGACTTAGGTTTCTTGTGTAACAGCTTGGCTAACAAAGGAAGTTTGTGCCTCATGAACTTTAGGGCCCTTGCTGGGAGTGGCAGTGTGATGAATGAAGCAAAGCAATTTTCTAGGAGCATTTCAGGGCAGTGATGGGAGAAACCAGTTGTCTTCCTAGGCTAACAGAAACTTAATTTTAGTTACATCCATCTTCAATAGGATCTATGCAAATTGAGTGGTAAAAATTTTCATTTCCATCAAAAGTAGGAACATTGTAGGTCTTTTTAACTCAAAGCTCTTTAGATTAATTCTCTCAACACTTCAAAGTTCTGATTTGCCCAAGTATGGAAGAGATGTCATTCTAATAAATTGTGAAGTGCCAACGAGTTTTGTTTCAAATTTCTTACACCATATTTTTCCTCCTTGATGTTAGTCATTTGAATTGTTATACAGTGCTTAATACTTGGAGGCCATTATTAGTAACAATTACTGTTGATATACAACTTACTTATTGTCCAAGTCTTCTTCAGTAGATTCTTGGGAGACATAGGTATCCAGTGATTTCTGGGGCTCTTGGGTGCTGTTTGGAGATCCTCTAGACTTGTGCTGCTCAAAATGGTAGCCACTAGCTGCATGTGACTGTTTAAAGTTAAATTAATTAAAGTTAAACAAAATTTAGAATATAACTCCTCAGTTGCACTCCTCAGTAAATGCACTTGGTAGGCACCTGCAGCTCATATCTACCCCTTTGGATGGCACAGACATAGAGCAGTTGCATCCAGTGGCAGTACTCTAAATGTTGACTAACTGTGTATTCCCTGTGAACCGAGAATCATTTTTACATTTTTAAAGAGTTATAAAAATAAAACAAAAACTGGTAGAGTATGAGACAGAGACTGAATGTGACCCACAAAACCTAACATATTAACTGTCTAGCCCTTTACATGAAAAGTTCGCTGACATTTGAACCCGTGTCCACTTCTCTTGATAACGTTTCAGTTTTCTGATCAAGTTAGATTAGGGGTTTCCCCAAGGCACCAGATGATTGTGAATCTGTTGAGCAAATTAGGCAAGTTTGGAAGAGAGTTTCTTAGAGACAGAACACAAGTGAGATGAGATTCGAACTAGGTAAAATTCTTTGTACTATAAATGACCAACTTGCAACAAACAGCTTTGTGAATAATACCTACAGTGTAACAGAACATCATTCTGATTTTATACACTATTTTGTGTCTTTTAAGTACTGTGTTCTCTTATCTTACTCTGAAAGAAATAGAATGAATAGGAATACATTTCAGCGGATGTGTTTGACCTTTCAACAAAGAATTTACCATGAAGATTTTTAACTATTCAGTTTATCTTTGACTGTCAAATTATTTCAGTCAATTTCTCCTAGGAAAAATGTAGCAAAAAGATGCTTCTGCTGGTTTTTCTCAACATCTGAGAGAATCTTCCCTTGCCAAATGTCACTCTAACAATTTCTCATTAAATATAAAGCTTATGAAATCTGCCTGTAAAATGAGCATCTGGTATTTCTGTGGTAAATTAGAGTCAAATTATTGCTTTCAGGGTAGGACCTTGACACTCATGGAGGAACTTTATGAATTCCCAAGTTTTTGATAACCTTATAGCATATCATTTTTGCTGTAAAATGCAGTAAGATATGGTTGAAAAAAATTCACTTTACCCCTTTAGGCTTTTCATGTGAACTATTACATAATTAGAAGTAATTCTTCCACTAAAACAAATGCTATGCTACAGTATATTGAATTATTAGCAGAAGGATTAATTTGGATTTGTCTGAATCTTCATATTCAAAGTAGTGATACCAGATTATTATAGACTGTATGGTGAGATCATAAAATGTATTGAACTACAGAAAGAGTCATGTTTCAGCATTAGCTTTGGAGAAAAAGGATGTAAGAGACATAATTGTAAGATGGTATTATGAGGGGGAACCTTCCTGAAGTGATAGCTTTTTTCTAAAGAACACTATGAGTGGTAGCTGTTTATTGCTTTTATTCCCTGGTACAGAATCAGTGCAAATTTTATTACCTAAAGCTTTATTCACTGATCATAACTTGTTTTGATGTCAATTAGCAGTTTTCCATATTAGAACTTTGATTAAATTTATGAACGCTCCCCTCCCAGATTTCTTCTAAATCTTCGATGTCATCCTCTTTGTCATTCTTTGCAAAATCATCTCTAAGTCTTCTTGCTCTTCTAATTCTTTCATGTCACTTTTATGTGTGCCCGCCAGACCTTTACCACCCTCTTGTCTTGTCAACATTAATGCTATACTCTTTATTACCTGTGACAATAATCTCCTTGAAGTCATACACTGCCTTCTTTCATAAGGCACACGAATAAACATTTACCCTTTTGGATCACCCAGTCTCCAGTAAGAGATTCCATAATATTTCTTACATAATCAAGGATGTACCTCTTCTAAAGCTGGAAGTTACCAAATTTGAGATCTTTGTTCACAGCACTTTATGATGCCAGTGAAAGTATAGCAAAGTCATATACTTTGAGCTTGTGTTTTACACTCCGCTTGAAAAGTCAGAAGCATTAAGTGGAAGAAGCATCACCTTGACTTAGTAGTTGCAAACTATAGTCATTAAGGACAACCTTGCACATTGTCCATGATGGGGAGAACTGAAATTCCAGCTTTTTAGAAATTAGATACTTCTGTTTCTGGCATAAGGTATTTATAAAACAAGTTCAAAAAAAACATTGCCCTGTATCTGAGGTTTTTTTATTAGCATATCAATATTTGGAAGGGAGTTCTTTCTATGTCCGGAGGCTTTCATATTAATAGGGCAAACATAATTTTTCCATAAAGTCTGCACAGTTACTACCCAGTAGATAAGTCAGCCTGAACTTAAACTCCGTAAACTCTATAAGGATATGTGAGCATCTGAGTTTTTCACCACTCAGTTCCCAACACTTATATAATTTGGACATGACAAATATCTAATTGTCTAATAGGAGCTTACCTTTCTTCTGTCATGATTTATGTTTATAAAGGCATTTTCTTTTTGTGTAAGTCAATTTTATCTATGTTCAACAATTTCTTATTATGGCTTACTAATCCTTCCTGTTTATGAACCCTTTACATTTCTCCTAAATCACATTGTGGTCATGAGTTCCATTTTCCAGTATCATTCTCAGTGCCTTATCAGCTTTCATTAAAGTTCTTTTTTCCTGTCTCTCTGTACTGAAGAATGTTTTGATAAAAGCTGGTGTACTTTCTGTTAACATTACTCTACGCCTCTGGATATATGATGGAACTATTCATTTCACAGATCCAAGCCAGCCCCACGAGAAGTATTCCATCCATCCTTTATTCCAAATTTGTGGAAGCTTTTTAGTCCTTTCTAGTTTCCAATAGTGTTAGTTTTATTATGTAAACAAGTACTTCTAGGGAATGTCAGAGTCACGGTGAGATGAAGGTGGTGCTAGGCTCACTCAGTAGCTGAATGACTGCTCCTTCAGTGTGTTGAGAGTAGTTTCTCAACAAAATTGCAAGTAAACACCAGTGTTATATTGACTTTCATGCTTTCATGGTTGAAATCTCACAGATATTAAAAGACTTGAATTTAGTTACTACAACTTATACATTTATGAGTTGTTCAGAATAACTTTTCATTCTGAGCACCAAAGAATTGATGCTTTTGAACTGTGGTGTTGGAGAAGACTCTTGAGAGTCCCTTGGACTGCAAGGAGATCCAACCAGTCCATCCTAAAGGAGATCAGTCCTGGGTGTTCATTGGAGGGGCTGGTGTTGAAGCTGAAAGTCCAAAACTTTGGCCACCTGATGTGGAGAGCTGACTCGTTTGAAAAAAAAACCCTGATGCTGGGAAAAATTGAGGGCAGGAGGAGAAGGGGGCAACAGAGGACGAGATGGTTGTATGGCATCACTGACACAATGGACATGGGTTTGGGTGGACTCTGGGAGTTGGTGATGGACAGGGAGGCCTGGCATGGGGTCGCAAAGAGTCGGATACGACTGAGTGACTGAACTGAACTAAACAGAATAACTTGTTTTCCTCTTTAAGTATAAAGTATAGAAAAATTCAGGTTTTTTTGTAATGGCATTATTTAGCCTTGGGTTTAAGGTAGCAGTCTCATTTTCTCTGGAATTTTTGTGGCACAGTTAGAAGGAAATAAATGGTTTTTGGCCACAGATGAGATCTAATGATTATTTTCTTTAGTTAAGAATTCTACCATTAGAAATTACATTGGATTCTGTTTTCATTGTTCAGCACCATTGTGTAAATTGAGTGTATGCCAGTATAGGTTGTTCCCACCTACATTAGCTTCGGTGTTAGGTGAGTGTAAGCGGAGAGGAGATCTCGTTATATTCCAGTTTGCCTGGTTAACCTTGTGAGGATTATGGATCCTTCCATATAGGAACTACCCCTTTACTTTATTTAGGTCAAGAATGAAGCTGGTTTTGCAGAAATTAACAAGTAAATCTTAAAAGTCACGTGGAAGTACAAGAGACCCAGAAGAGCTAAATAATCTTGAAAAAGAACAAAAGTGAAGTCTCACACTTCCCAGTCTCAAAACTTAGTACAGAACTACAAATAATCAAGAGGTACTGGCATGAGGTTAGCTATACAGATCAATGGAATGGAACTGAAAGTCCAGAAATAAATCCTCACATTTAAAGTCAGTTTTTGACAAAGGTGCCAGATCATTCAGTGGGGAAAACTACATGGTCTGTTTAACAAATGGTGCTGAAAAAATGGGATATCCACATGCAAAAACCCCAAATTAAACCCCCTGCCTTACACCATATACAAATGTTAATTCAAAATGGATTATAGACCTAAACGTAAGAGCTAAAACTATAGTACTCTTAGAAGAAAACTTAGGCATAAATCTTTATTGCCTTAGACTAGGCAGTATTTCTTAGATGTGATACCAAAAGCATAAACAGAAAAAGAAAATAATAAATTGGAGTTTTATGTCTCAAAGATACCATCAAGAAAGTAAAAAGACAGCCCCCAGAATGAGAGAAGACTTCTGCGAATCATTTCTGTGTTGTTTGACATCCAGAGTATATAAAAGGCTTCTTACAGCTCCAACAGTCGAAGACAGTCCCATCTTTAAAGTGCGCAAAGGATTTAATAGATATTTCTCCAAAGAAGATACACAAGTGGCCAATAAGCAGATGCAAAAATGCTAAATACCATTAATCATTAGGGAAATGCAAATCATAACCATGAGATAGTACTTCACACCCACTAAGATGACTATCATAAAAAGATGGACAGTAACACATATTGGTGAGGATGTGGAAAAATTGGAACCCTTTTGTGTTGTTGGTGAGGCTATAATAATTGTTCAGCCATAATGGAAAACAGTATGGTGGTTCCTAAAAAAAAGTAAAAATAGAATTAACTGCATGACCCAGCAATTCCAATTCTGGTCACATACCCCAAAGAATTGAAAGCAAGGACTGGAAGAGATATTTGTACATGCATGTTCATAGCAGCATAATTTGTAATTGCCAAAACATGGGAACAACCTGAGTGTCTATTGATGGATGAATGGATAAACAAAATGTGGTGTATTCATAGAGTGGAATATTATTTAGCCTTTAAAAGGAAGGAAATTTTGATACATACTACAACACAGTTGAGCTTGAGGACATGCTAAGTGAGATAAGTGAGTCACAAAAAGAAAAATATGTGCGATTCTACTTATATAAGGTGCCCACTTATGTGAAAACAAAACAAAATATAAACTCCTTTCAAGGTGCTGATTAATCTGATTAGGATGGCAAGACAAATGTGTACAAGAAAGCATGTAGTAAGTGCCACTTTCATACCACAGGAGTTCAGAAGTGAGAGATCATAGCGGACTGGAGGTGGTTGAGTAGAGTCTTATTTAGAAAGTGACAGAGTAGTCAGATTCATAGAGACAGAAAGTAGAACTGTGATTTCCAGGAGCTGGAGGAGGGTAGAATGGGAGGTTATTATTTAGATGGGGATTTAATTAAATGTAATTTATTCAGTTTTACTTGATGAAAAAGGTCTGGACATTGGTTGAACAATAGCATGAATATACTTATTGCCACTGAAATGTAAAAATGGTTAGGATAGTAAAATGTATGTCATCAGTATTTTACCACAATTGAAGGAAGGGTGAATTTTATGGTATGTAGATTGTATATCAATTTTAAAATGAATTGTATGAAAAAAAAGAAGAAAACACAGAAATGAAACCAGTCGAGGAAGCCCAAAAGGATGTGAAGTCCATTTCAGGCCTACTCCTAACTGAATGGTCTTTTTTGATGTGTTGTTGGTCTTTAAACAACACAGGTTCAAACTATGTGAGTCTACTTACACTGTCAGTTAGTTTGTTTTCAGTAAATAAGTACTACAGTACTACATACCCTGTAAGGGCTTCCCGGGTGGCACTAGTGGTAAGAAACCCTCTTACCAATGCAGGAGACTCAAGAGATGTAGGTTCGATCCCTGGGTCTGGAAGATCTCCTGGAAAAGGGAATGGCAACCCACTCCAATATTCTTGCCTGGGAAATCCCATGGACAGAGGAGCCTGGTGGGCTGCAGTCCATGGGGTCATGAAAAAGAGTTGGACACGACTGAGCACGCACACTGTATAGTGCTGCATAACCCATAGCTGGTTGAATGCAGATACGAAACTGTAGATACTGACGGCCGGATGTGAAGTTATACACGGGTTTTTGACCCTAACCCCTACATTGTTCAAAGTTCAACTGCATCTTGATTTTGTATTCCACTTTCTTCAATTCATCAATGAATCATGCCTCTACTCTTACCTTCATTCTTTCCCAAAGTAGATTTGAAATATCCTGATCATACTTGGTACTGCTTTTAATGCCATGACCCTACCAAGGGTTCACATCTATTTCTTAGGATTTAGATATTATGGTAATAAACTGTGACCAGCTGAGGAAAGCAGTGTTCTCGAGTTTGGTTCTCAAAAACAAAGCATAAACTCCTTTCAAGGTGCTTATAATCTGATTAGGATGGCAAGGCATATGTGTACAAGAGAGCATGCACTAAGTGCCTCTTGAGTACCACAGGAATTCAAAAATGAGAGACCATAGTGGGCTGAAGGTGGTTGGATAGAGTCTTTTTTTAAAAAAATGACATTTAAACTGGAGTGAAAGAAACACTGTATTTCATCTTTGGCAAATTGGTTTCCTTCTCACTGTGAGATTTCATGTAAAATGTAGCATTCCATGCAGCAGTTACTGTTTGATTAACCTACACAGATCCTTTTTTCTCATATCCTTTCCCTTGCTTGCAGTGTGCTGGTATAGTGAAAAGGCATCAAGGACAGGGAAGCCTGGAGTGCTGCAGTCCACCGGGTTGCACAGAGTCAGACACGACTTAGCAACTGAACAACAAAATATTTGCCTTATTTTATTTGTCCAGTAGTCAGTTAGGGAGACAGAATAACTTACATTATAATTTGGCCACCAAACCATGTAGGCAGCCTCTCTGGGTTTACCCGGTTAAGCCTGTGAAGTGGCAACAAAGAGAGATAGGAAAGTAGTCGCCGTCAGGCATTTCTGGAGTGAGCTGAGTTTGACCTGTACCTAGGCAATGATCTTGATTATTTCTGCTTTCTATACTGAATGGATTTACTACCCATCAGAGTCTCAAAGATCCTTCATTTTTCAAAAAATACTGATTTTTTTCCCTTTTTTAAAAAGTCTACATGTTAAATGTTAACCTCCTTGTGACATGCAGTGGTGAATTCTGAATTTTCATTAGGCACAGCTCATTTTGAAGCCCCGAAGCAGTTGGTTACTATTGCAGCTAATTCTTCTTTACATAAACAAACAGGAGTCCTTCAAGAAGATTAGCCAGAGCAGTTTTAAAAACGCACAGCAGCACTGATGTGCGTCAGCTCTGGTTTGGCAGACTGTGACCAGGGCTCTGCAGTGTTTTATTACCCTCAGCTACATGAGGACACATCCGTATAGCGCCACTTTTGTAGCAGATATTTTTATAACTCTACAAAATGATTAGACTGACGTAGAGCAATTCTCTAAATTCATAGGTATTAAAATATTCTGGCAGCTGTCTCCTTTTTGCCTTTTAGTTGAGACATCATGATGAGATAAGGCTGCACCAGGACTGATCAGTACATGAATGAAGTTAGGCATGGGATTCTTACATTATTGACAAGTCTTTGTCACTATAAATAGGGTAAATCTTGGAGGAGGGATTCCCATTATAGTAATTCCAGTTCAATTCCAGTAATATCATTAGGTTTTTGTTGTTGTTCTTTTGTTTTCTGAAACCTCTTTACTTCAAAATGCATTCCGTATAATCTGATAGGAAGGGAAAATGTGTGAATTCTAACTAAGACAACTTAGCTGTGCTCAGAAACATACAATATTTGTATCTGGGAGTTTGAGGTATTGATTAGAGTTCAGAGAGTGTTAGGAGAACCTGGGTGGGAGAAACCTGCTGATAAATTGGTATTGGAGTACAGTGACATGGGAGACAGACTCTTCTGTTCTCAAAATAGGCTTCTAGGGATCCTGAACTATAGGTCATAGTCTTCCAAGGGAAATTGAGAGTCTGGGAAGGTCTCAGATTATGAGTTCAGCAACTCTGACCTCCCTTCCCTAAAGTACTCTCTACTTGCTTCCAAGTGTCTCAGATTCTTGTAAATGGGGACAGTTTACAATTGAAAGATTGGCCCTTTGCTGAGAAATGTGTGAGACTTTAAATGGCATGTGGTTATCAGTACAATATTTTGGAAAGCTGTTAGGCGGTATCTATTAAGGCTGATTATACTTAACAGCCTATAACTTAATAATTCCAGTGCTAGATATATACCCCAGAAATTGTATAACAAAAGATGCATACAAAAATACTCAGAATGATTCATAATAGACCCAAACTAGAACAGTCCAAAAATTCTGTGATGATAGAATCAGTAGATAAATTATGGTATATTTCTAGGATACTGTGTGCTGTATGTGCTTAGTCGCTCAGTTGTGTCTGATTCATTGTGACCCAATGGACTGTATCCCGCCAGGCTCCTCTGTCCATGGGGATTCTCCAGGCAAGAATACTGGAGTGGGTTGCCATGCCCTCCTCCATGGGATCTTTCCAACCCAGGGATCGAACCCAGGTCTCCCACATTGCAGGCTGATTCTTTACCATCTGAGCCACCGGGGAAGCCCAGGAATACTGGAATGAATAGTCTATCCTTTCTCCAGGGGAACTTCCTGACCCAGGAATCAATATGGGATCTCCTGCATTTCGGGCAGATTCTTTACCAGCTGAGCTACCACAGAAGCCGTGTAGGATACTACACAGTTTTGAAAATGAACGAACTATCGCTGTATGAAGCAACATGAATGAGTCTCAAAAACTTCAGGTCAGTTCAGTCACATCTGACTCTTTGCGACCCCATGGACCACAGCATGCCAGGCTTCCCTGTCCATCACCAACTCCCGGAGTCTACTCAAACTCATCTCCATTGAGTCAGTGATGCCATCCAACCATCTCATCCTCTTTCGTCCCCTTCTCCTCCTGTCCTCAATCTTTCCCAGCATCAGAGTCTTTTCAAATAAGTCAGCTGTTCGCATCAGGTGGCCAAAGTATTGGAGTTTCAGCTTTAACATCAGTCCTTCCAATGAACATTCAGGACTGATCTCCTTTAGGATGGACTGGTTGGATCTCCTTGCAGTCCAAGGGACTCTCAAGAGTCTTCTCCAACACCACAGTTCAAAAGCATCAATTATTCGGCACTCAGCTTTTTATATTATGAAAAAAAATTTTTTTATAGTCCAGCTCTCACATCTAAACATGACTACTGGAAAAACCATACACTTGACTAGAAGGACCTTTGTTGACAAAGTAATGTCTCTGCTTTTTAACATGCTGTCTAGGTTGGTCATAACTTTCCTTCCAAGAAGGAAGCGTCTTTTATTTTTTTATTTTTTTTTTTTGGAAGCGTCTTTTAATTTCATGGCTGTAATCACCATCTGCAGTGATTTTGGAGCCTGAAAAAATAAAGTCAACCACTGTTTTTACTGTTTCCCCATCTATTTGCCATGAAGTGATGGGACCGGATGCCATGATCTTAGTTTTCTGAATGTTGAGTTTTAAGCCAGCTTTTTCACTCTCCTCTTTCACTTTCATTAAGAGGCTCTTTAATTCTTCTTTGCTTTCTGCCATAAGGGTGATGTCATCTGCATATCTGAGGTTATTGATATTTCTCCCGGCAATCTTGATTCCAGCTTGTGCTTCATCCAGTCCAGCATTTCGCATGATGTACTCTGCATATTAAGTTAAATAAGCAGGGTGATGATATACAACCTTGACGTACTCCTTTTCCTATTTGGAACCAGTCTGTTGTTCCATGTCCAGTTCTAACTGTTGCTTCCTGACCTGCCTACAGATTTCTTAAGAGGCAGGTCAGGTGGTCTGGTATTCCCATCTCTTGAAGAATTTTCCACAGTTTGTTATGATACACAGAGTCAAAGGCTTTGGCATAGTCGATAAAGCAGAAGTAGATGTTCTTCTGGAACTCTCTTGCTTTTTCGATAATCCAGCGGATGTTGGCAATTTGATCTCTTGTTCCTGTGCCTTTTCTAAAACCAGCTTGAACATCTGGAAGTTCATGGTTCACGTATTGCTGAAGCCTTGCTTGGAGAATCTTGAGCATTACTTCACTAGCATGTGAGATGAGTACAATTGTGCAGTAGTTTGAGCATTCTTTGGCATCAGAAACTTAACCTTGAGTAAATAAAACTAGACACAAAACAATATATATTATACTATATCATTTATATAAAGTTCAAAAACAAGCAAAGATAATTAATGGCGATATAAATAAAAATAATGGTTGCATTTGGGGTATAGTGGTGGCTGGAATGGGCTTGAGGAGAGAGTCTTCTGGGGTGCTGGCAATAGTTCTCTATATATTCATAGATGTTTGTGGTTCCTACACAGATGTGTTCATTTTGTGAAATTCCTCATATGTATACTCTTTTAAGATTTGTTCTTTTTTCTATGTATATGTTATGCTTAAATTTTCTTAATTTAAAATTAGTGGGTAAGATAAAAATTGAAACTAATTCACTCAAGTCTTATTGCCAGTCTATCCTTAAATGGAAATGACAGCTCTCACAGCCTTTCATATGGGTTCATATGGGAAGCTCATGAAAGAGTATCAAGCATTCGTAGTTTTCCAGTCAGGTAGGAAAAAGGATGTTGAAGAGGAAGGGAACCAACCCCCCAAATTTCAAAGTATTGCTTAGAGCAGGCCTTATATATTGGATGAGAGTAATAGAAATTGTTTCCTGGGGTATCTTTGTCAGGGTAGCCGTGAATGTATACAACTTTATATGCCTTAAAAGTTTACTTTTAACATAAACATCCTTAGTATTAAAATTTTTTGGTCCCATAGAGCCATTAAATTAGGTATCACTGTAATAGAGAATGGTGATGAATGTGGTTCAGTAGATGGCAGTGTTCCCTTTAAAGTTTTTTGTTAAAATGTGCGTACATAGGGGATAACTCCTGGAAACTTTTTTAGTAGGACTGATAAAGGGTCACATGTTGGGACAAATATCAGAAAGAACATTTTAATATTTTTTCTATATGTGTTTCATGTATTACTATTTTGAATGAAAACAACATTTAGAGTCCACAAATCTAGAAGACATATTTTCCCACCATTCTTGCAAGCAAGAAGGATAGCTTGCAATAAGACGTTACTTAATATACTAATTCTTTTTTTGGGTGATAAAGGACAGAATATTTAGAAAGGATTTGAGCATGTCTTTGTTCTGTCTTATATTTGGAAATGTGTATATGTCAGGAGTGAGATAACAAACTGCTTTGGACAAAGATGTCAGTGAAATTTATTGGTGAGGAAATTAGGTTGTACATGAGCATAAATTAAAAGAAAAATTAAAGTGATTGACCAGTCTGTTTGTGTTGATAATTTAATACAAATAGAATGCTATTTGAGTAGTTCTTTTTTCATTTTGAGATTTCCTTAACGTTGTAGGGCCTGAAGAAAGCATCGGAGTTTAGGAAATCTTGTGACATTGCAGGGGGTTTTGTTGTAAGGAATTTGACATGGGTTAGAGTGATATGCCAGAGAAATCAGAGTTATCTGCCGGAGGACAAAACATGCCTGTGGTGTAGAATGGGAGACCATTTGGAGTCAGAAGTATTCAAGTCTTGGCTTTGCTTGTATTAACTATTGACCTTGAGTGAATCACTTACCTGCCTAATTTTTCCTTTTTCTCATCTGTGCCATATACGTGATGAATAGCTGCTTTGCCTTCCATATAGGTTGTTAAGTGGTTCAAGTAGGAGCATTGATTTTCCATGGGTGCTGTATTAATGGATTCAACAGATGGGTTGTTTTTAGATTCTTCAGTTAACTTTTTGTTTTCTCAGGTTTTCTGCCTATAGTCATCAGGTACCTACTGAGGAACATTGATAATCATAGTTTCAACAGGTATATAAATACCTAATAATAGATACTATGCTAAATGCTTTAAGTGCATAGTTTCCAAAGCCTGACAACTGGACTTGAGTTAGTTGGACCATGACCTCATTTTGTAGTCCACAAATATCTAGGATAGCCCGAGAGCTGTGACTCAAATTCTCTGACTCTGTAGCAGTTCTTACAAGCATGCCTGCCATGATGCATTTTTTGCTTTTCTCCAAGTATGATAGAAGTCTCAGTCATACATAGTATTTTTATGTATTGGACAGTTCAAATAAAGACATTGGACCTTTAAAGAAAATTTTATTATGTTTCACTTTAGAATTATTAACAGAATCCTATTGCATACGATTGTTTATTTGAGAGTGGGGAGAGCTAGTGCTTCTGACTTGACCTTGTGTTTCATCTCTAGCCAAACCACATGCAAGTCATTTCTTGATGATTCAAACTCAAGGAGAAGAACATCAACACAATCTGAAGAGTGTTAATGTTGACTTGAGGGTATATTGATTTTCTTTACAAATAGTCCTCCTAAGTATATTTTAGTTTAATATGTATGTGTGTATTTGTGTGTGTATGTTGGGGAATTTCCCATTGTAATTATAATAGTTATTAACATCTTGAATGGAGATGACATTTTCTAGAGAATATGTTTAATAGCTAAATATATACTAAATATATTTTTGCTATTCCTGTGAAGTAGAAACAAATAATATTTTAAAAATATATGAAAAATTTAAATTTATTAATGTGTTTATATTTCAAAGATATTATTGATCTTTTAAAATCTTCTCTTATAAAAATATAAAAGTTACTTATGTTTTGGCCACTTTCTAATTTAGTTTATAAATTGCCACTTTCTGTTTTTTTAATTAATTTAAAATTTTAGAACACTTTAAGATATGAAAATCATAAAAGGGTGTTCCCATATAACCCATACCTAGTTTCCTCTATTATGGTTATTGTGGTACATTTGTTACAAGTAATGAACTTTCCTTTTTCACTTTTTCCCATACTTTAATTCGGATTTCCCTATTTTGCCCTAATGTTTTTCTGTTTCAGGGTCTCTTCTAGGATGTCATAATTACATTTAGTCATAGCTCTTTGTTGGTTCCTCTGGCTGTGGCAGTTTCTCAGATTTTTTGCTGTTGATGACCTTGGCAGTTTTAAGGAGTACTGGTCAGGTACATTGTAGAGTGTCTGTCAGTCAGAATTTGATATTGTTCTCATGATTATGGTTTGCCTTTCACTTCATAGAGCAGATTATGTGGGGAGGTTGCTCTTATTCATAGTGAACTGTGTGAAGAAAGCAGAGCAGCATTTGAAAATATTGGCTGTGGATAACCCATAGAAAGATAGCATTAACAGCCTTCTTCACTGGTATTGAAACACTGGCTACATTTTTTAATTTTTTAAAATCATTTTTCTGAAGAAACTGTCCTGTAATTCTAGGTGAAAGCAAGAGTCTAGTTTACATGATCTGCTCATGTCCCATAAACAGTGTCTTTTGTAATTGCACCTATTGGGGCAGTTAGCATGGGTTTTAATGCTACTCGTAAGAGCTTTATTTAATCTGTATTGGCCTTTTAATTAGTAATGGGCAATTTTGTGCGAATTGCTGATTGATTAGAATTGTGGAAATTACACACAAAGCTGTTTTGTCACTGCAGCCTAGAACAGAACAGAATTAAAACAGGATCTGGCTCAGCTACTAATCTAAAAGGAATGCTCAAGAAGTTTTATTTTAGTGGTTTTGGTTTGTATTCAAGTCTGGTGTTGGTTTGAACTCTGAGAAGAAGGATTGTCTTTTAGCTCACTGAGATCCTCAGTTCTACTTCATTTAGGGCCACTTTTCTGCCAATCAACAAGCAGCGTCCCAGGGGTTGATTTTTGTTATGGTGGATTGTAATGGCTGCCTAGTGACAACATTTCCAACTCTTTTATGTAAACAGAAATCAATCAAATAAGTACTAATCCAAGGATTACGTGGATCCAAATCGCGTGGCCAAGAGGAGCCTCTGTGTGTACATCCCTGGCTCTTTGCCTTCTGGTGGCCAGCGGCCGTGGTCCTGAAGGCGCTGCTTGTGCTGCCGGTAAGAGTGCAGCGTGCTATGACCACAGCGCTCCTGCAGCTCCTGAATGGAATTCAAAAAGACACTTACATTTCCATAAATAAATTAGGAATTCAGTGGTTTCTTCGGGCTAATCAGGGCAGGCTGATAAACCTTGCTTGCTGTTTAATAAATGAATTGTGACTGATTACCTATTAATATGGACGCCTCAGGAATTCACCCAGGGGGAAGCAGAGCAGTGAAATAGAGAGGGGCATGGCCCCTTGGGAAATCAGGGCTTCATGTTTGCAGCTTAAATATCTCTGTGAAGTATCAATAAGGAGGTAATTGAATTTTGAACACAAACATGAGTGCCGGATGGATGAAAGGGGGAGGGGGATCTGAGCATCTCTTTTCTGCCCCTTCATTCTCCCCTCGCCTTTTCCTTAGAGACCACTCTAGTGAAGATAGATGCTAAATCCATTAAATAAAGATTAGACTCTGTCGTAGTAGAAAATGGCAGCTTAGCTAGATCCCCGGGCAAATTGGGGCCTTTTGCAATACAGAAAATTAAAATATACATTTTTAACAAGGGTGCCCTCTTCCTAGCAATAATGCCAGGCTAGCTTGTGGCGCTGGTGCCTCCTTCAGATTGGCTTTTGTTTGGGCAGATCACTTTCTCTTGTATTAATGCCAATCTTTTCTGTATTCCCGGAGCAGAAGAGGCTGGGTTTATTTATTTATTTTTAAAGCTTTAGTTGAGGCTTTTCCTCTAGCATCCTGCTTGCTTGTAATCAGAGGAGTGGGAAGGAGATTAGTGTCCCATGAATTGACGGTAGATAAATGTTCCCTCCCCTTAACTGGTGGGTCCAGAAGAGCCCAATCGCTTGTATCTCAGGGATGATTGGGGACTGTACAGACAAGAAAAAAAAAAAAAAAGGCTTACAGACTGAAATAAACATTGATGTTTTAGATGCGATTTTACTTGGCTTTATTTCCTCCTCTAGATAAGGTTATTGATTTGCTTTGTCCTCCTATTTTAAGCCAGATAAAGTCATATTAATGTGGGAAAAGAAGAATTGGCATTATTTGGTTACAGATCATAATACTTACCCCATTTTGAGCAATAACAAAAAACAAACATTAAGCCTTACATAGTGCTTTTTCTTTATGT
This sequence comes from Dama dama, assembly GCF_033118175.1. Taxonomy (NCBI): domain Eukaryota; kingdom Metazoa; phylum Chordata; class Mammalia; order Artiodactyla; family Cervidae; genus Dama; species Dama dama. The sequence continues at coordinate 18,312,688 of NC_083692.1, read as the reverse complement.
GAATACCCAGGATTGCCTTTTTGGACTAACCCTTGTTTATGTGTCAGTCTACAGTTCTGATAACCCTTTCCTAAGGCTTCAGTCAATCAGTCAACAACTATTAATTGAGCATCTGTTAGTCGTGTGAACTTGTTAGTTGCCACGGTCAGTGGTGAAAAAGTATCCTCTACTATTGCAGATACTTCTTAAAAAACAAAGCCAGTTATGTCATACTTCTGCTTATTCTTTGTTCTTTGGCTCCTTGGGTCTTATAAGATAAAATGCACATTCCTCGGGCCTTCACAGAAAGACTTTGCTAACATCAACCTGGTTTTTCCAGTTTTATCTGGAAAACTACATAGCCGTTAAGGCCATTTCAAATCCCACCTTCTCCTTATAATGTCTCCCTGTTCCCTCAGGCAGAGTTAGTTTTTGTTATCACTCAGTGTGAGTTCCATAACTCAGGATTTCCTATGGAAGAAAAAATGTGTAACTTCTTAGTCTCAGTAATTAAGGATTTTGTGTATCATTTGCCATGTGGTTTTGCAAATGTTCCCAATTCTTTGTTTCAACTTCAGAGGTATCTTAATGATCAAATTTTCAATGATTTGTTCGTATGACACTTCACCTTATAATTTAACTTAGTTTAGCAGCAATTTTTAATGGTAAGGAGGAAGGAAGATGTCTGTCTGCTGTTCTTATCGTTGTTGTTTAGTTGCTAGGTCATGTCTGACTCTTCTGCAACCCCATGGACTGTAGCCCACCAGACTCCTCTGCCCAGGGGATTTGCCAGGCAAGAATACTGGAGTGGGTTGCCATTTCCTTCTCCAGGGGATCTTCCTGACTCAGGGGTCAAACTTGAATCGCCTGTATTCCTTACCAGGTGGATTCTTTACCACTGAGCCACCAGGGAAGCCCGTTCTTACCATTACTAAGCCTCAGCTTCATTATTGGCATGCCTGATGCTGAAGCTGAAGCTCCAATACTTTGGCCACCTGATGCCGGGAAAGATTGAGGGCAGGAGGAGAAGGGAGCTACAGAGGATGAGATGGTTGGATGACATCACCATCTCAATGGACATGAGTTTGAGCAAGCTCCAGGAGATGGTGAAGGACAGGGAAGCCTGGTGTGCTGCAGTCCATGGGGTCACAAAGAGTCGGACATGACTTAGCAACTGAACAACAACACCATCTTATTTATCTCCAGAGAACAGAAATCAAACTTATTTAACCTGATTGCCACAGTTTACAAATGGCCCTTACTGATTTTGAATGCTATTCCTCAAAGCCAAATAGCACAAAGTTTCAGAATTTTTTAGTTCTTCACATGTTGGAAGTTACATTGATGTTATACCCAGATGATTACAGTTTTCCTTCCATTTCTCTCTCACCTTTGCTTCCTGCCAGTTTGCTTGGCCCCAGAGTTCCTTCCAACCTTACTGACAACGCCTGTTTGTTGGGCCATGGAAGTGAGCATTTAAAGGCTCTTCATTCCTGGTGGTTAGATCTCAACTATTTTAGGTTTTAAGACTTATTGAATATTAACAGATTAATGCAAATTAAGTGTGTTTTCTCTTTGTACTAATACTTTTCAGTGTAGATTATATATTTTCATTTAATTATAAGAAATATTTCTTTTTTCTTTTTTTGGTTTTGCTGCATGGCTTGCAGGATCTTAGTTCCATGACCAGGGATTGATCCCATGCCCTTGACAGTGAAGCATAAAGTCCTAACCACTGAACCACCAGGGAAGTTCCTATAAGAATGATTTAATGCTAGGAATTCTGAGGTAAAACAGTCTCACCCAAATTATGCCTAAAATTTTCAAGTAAAATAAAGAATATTATTGACTTTATGCCTTTAAGAGAAGACTATCTTGGTAACTCCCTTTTCTAAAGTTTTCTGGTGAGCTTAGCATAATCTTCATTTAATAAATTATCTCTTTACTCTTTTATTTATATAGTCAGCCCTCCATATCCCTGGGTTCCATATCTGCAGATTCAACCAACCACAGATTGAAAATATTTAAAAAAATTTTTTTTCTAGGAAGTTCTAAAAAGTAAAACCTGAATTTGCTGCAACTGTTTATATAGTATTTATGTTGTATTCACAGCTATTTACATAGCATTCATACTATATTAGATATTTATATCTAGAGATGACATAAAGTATACAAGAGAAAGTGCATAGGTTTTATGCAGATATTACATCATTTTATATAAAAAACTTGAGCATCCACGGATTTTGGTGTCCTAAGGGGGTCCTGGAACCAATTCCTCAATGATACCCCTTGATGACCATACATAGCACAGTACCCTTAGAATTACCTGCAGTATAATGTTGCTACTTAGGCAGTTACTGATTTAAGCTTCTGTATGTGTGTAGGTAATGCTCAAGTGTCTCTCTTGTTCAGGAAGATGCTTTAGCTGTGGATTTTAACCTAAGAGTCCATGAATCTCCTGAAATTGTAAACAAAATTGGATGTGTGTACATATACATGTATACTTTTCTGCAGAAAGTATCCATGACTTTCACTAGATTTTTGTAAAGGTCTCCATTATGGGTTGAATTGTGTCCCCCTAATAAAGGTACATCAGAGTCCCAAAACCGTAGTATCTCAGTTCAGTTCAGTTTAGTCACTCAGTCATGTCCAGCTCTTTGTGACCCCATGGAATGCAGCATGCCAGGCTTCCCTGTCCATCACCAACTCCCAGAGACTGCTCAAACTCATATCCATTGAGTCAGTGATACCATCCAACCATCTTATCCTCTGTCTAGTATCTCCAAGTATGAACTTACTTGAACATAGGATCTTTACAGAGGTAATCAAGTTAAAATGAGGTCCCTAGGGTGGGTCCTAATCCAGTTTGACTGGTGTCCTTATAAAGGGGGGAAATTTAAACGGAGACACACATATATAGAGAGAAGATGATATGAAGAAACACAGGGAGGTGACAGCCGCCTAAAAGCTAAGGAGAAAGGCCTGGAGCAGATCCTTTCCTCACAGCCCTCTGAAGGAAGCTACCCTGCTGCCCTCTTGATCCAGCCTTCAGAACTGTGAGACAGTAGTTAAGCCACTCTGTGTGTGGTAGTTGGTTACCACAGCCCCAGCAAACCAATATACTGTGACTCAGGTTGCTTTTGTCTGCAAATTACAGAAAGCCCAATTACGATAGTTTAAAGGATAAAGGTGTTCTGTGTAACAAGAAGTCCAGAGATGCGTCATTTTTAGGGTTGGTTAATTCACTGACTCACCATTAGCATCAGAGACCACTGTTAGTTCCACCTTTCTGCTGTGCCATCTTTAATGTGTTGGATTCCTTCTTAGTTTGGCTTCCATCATATTTACTAGATGGCTACTACAGTTTTTGACATCATATACCAACAATAGGGGCTTCCTAGGTGGTACTAGCGGTAAAGAACCTGTCTGCCAGTACAGGAGACATAGGAGACACTGGTTTGAATCCCTGGGTCTGCAAGATCGCCTGGAGGAGGGCATGGCAACCCACTCCAGTATTCTTGTCCAGAAAATCCTGTGGACAGAGGAACTACTTACTGTCCATGGGGTCATAAAGAGCTGAACATGACTGAAGCGACTTAGCATGCACATGCGCACCGACAATAGTATCCTAAGGTAGAGAAGGGAATTGTGTCCCTCTGGGCCCCAATCTTATCAGTGAGAAAAACCACAGAAGCTCTGAAGGATATTTCCCCTCACATGCTGCTGAATGGCATTAGTCACATTCCTGTGCCTAAACGAATTTCTGTCAGGAGAAATGAGGCTAGCACGATTGGTTTGGATGGACCAGTAATGGTTCACCCTTGGGGACTGGGAAGGAACCCAGTCTCCCCTAAGCATATGATCACCCTGTACTTGAATAAAACCAGGGTTTTAATAACAAAAATGGGGGGAATGGTTATGAGTAGACAGCCACGTCTGCCAGTCTGTGACCCCCAAAAAGTTAAAAACCACTGGCTGGTTTTAAGACAGCTTCCTAAAGTGAGATACATAATCAGAGTTAAACTCTGTTTAAGTATCAGAGTACTGACCCATGTTTAAGAATTTCTAAGTTAATAGTAACTTCTGAAAGGGCTGTTTTGTTTTGTTTTTTTCTCCTTAATCATTCGGTATGATTATTTTGTACCTACTATGTAGATATGCTCTGCTGAGCACAGGGTTGTAGAGAAGAACATTCTGGTCCTGAGATAACAGTTTATTAGAGAGCACTCGGGAAAGTCACTTATCTCAGACAGGGTCAGAGAAAGTAATCCTAAGTAGTCTTTAAGGACGGGCAGGGAGTAGGTGGGGGTGAGGGTGGTGATTGCTGCCCCTAGTGGGTAAGGAATAGTCTGGGCCTAAGCAGCCATAAATGCAAAGGCCTGAGGCGTGCCACATTTGGCGAACAGCTAAGCAAACAGGAGATGAAGACGGAGACCACTGGGCCACCAGGGAAGTCGCTCTGTGTATTTGTAAATGTGCAAATCCACATATAAAGGAAGTTCTGGTATTCTTAACTGCTGGATGATAATAGCTGTGCGAAGGATTGTTTATAGATTCAAACACTCTTCTCTCTCTGAGTTTATAACCTCTATACATGGAAAGGAATTAGGTCCCCCAAGGAGGCTGCTGTTGTTAGCCCAGATAAAAATCTTTGTTTCTTCACTGTTAACTTCATATAGCCCATATGCATATGGAGGTCTTGAGATCACTAGGTGAAATTTATTTTTTATATTAATTATTCATAGTAAAGATAACGAGTTTACCTTTTGTACATCTTTCTCACTTTTCTAAGTCTCACTTTAGACCATACTGGTTTTTACAAATCCCTTCTAGTCTACTAAGTATTAATTAACTTACTCTTTACTTTCCCAAGCACTAATGGAAATACTGGATTATAACCAATCTAATACTCTCCAGACATTCTACCAGACACTTTCCTCAATGTGATTTAAAGCAGTTTATAATCACTCCTTGCGGTCTTGAGGCCAGTTTTCAATTCATGAGACTCATATATCCTGGCTAGTTTTAATTAATTTTGCAAGGAAGATGCCAGGAGAAGCAGTATTAAATGCTTTCTTATAATCAGGTTCTTTCATCTGTTGGGTTCTTGTCAGCCACTAATCTTGTAGTTTTATCACAGCAAAATCCAAAAGTTTTTCTGCAATAGTTTGTTCTTTACTCTTGCTCTTCAGTGCTTGGTACTCATGGTTTGAGGAACCTTATATTTATGGTTGTCTTACTGAGAATTGATGTTGGGGAATGTCTCTAGATTTGTAACAGTAATTCCTAGAATTCATTTTTTAACATTAGAATTTGAGAATCAGCTTTACTTGGCATCACATGCATTCTGTTTATTTGGTCTTTTGGGGTAATTGTATCAGCCAGAGTCTGGTCAGGAGTAATTTGAATAGGGAAATTTTTAAATAAAGAATTATTAACTAGTTGAAAGGTAGTTCACTTAAAGGGGTGAAAGAAGACCGTAAGGTGAGCAAGAAAGCTCCTACTCCACCTCCCTCGCCCTTTCACCCCAGGTGCAAGGATAGTGAACACAGAAGAACTTAGAGAGATGTCCTCAAGGCAGAGATTCAGACCTCTGAGGAAAGGACCTTCTGCCCACTGCCAGAGGGCACCCTGCTAGTGAATGCAGAAGCAGCTGCCCAGGAGGTGGTGAAAAATCTTAGCTTGGGGGCACTGAACTGAGGGCAGCCATTGGCAAGATGAATATTTCTGGAACACCCCCCACCTCCATGCCAACCTGCTTGTCCTGCACAGAAAAACCACACATTACAAGAAGGAAGCAGCTTCCCTGGTGGTGCTAGTGGTAAAGAATCTGCCTGCCAGTGCACAAAATGCATGAGGCACGGGTTTGATCCCTGGGTTGGGAAGATCCCTTGGAGTAGGAAGTGGCAATCTGCCCCAGTATTCTTGCCTGGAAAACTCCATGGACAGAGAAGCCCAGCAGACTACAGTCCATGGGGCTGCAAAGAGTCTCACATGACTGAGTGACTGAGCATAATAAGGAAGAAAAGTACCTTCTGGCAGTCTCCCACCTCTCTATTGGCAAGCTGAATGTCAGACCACTGGCAGAACATAGCCTGCTACAGAGTCCAGCACCGGTATTACCGAGAAGGGGAGTTAGGAGCCTAGAGGTAATAAGTGAATAACAGGCATGGAGAGTGAAAGCTTTGTGGAAAGTTAAATCTTACAAAGTAAATGATTTCATTTTGCCTCATGAATAGTTTTTGTCTTGTTAATAGATATTAATTTCTCTCAAAGTAGAGAACACCTGTAACTTTTGTAGTTGGCTGGGTAGCACTCACCACCTAGACAGTGCCATGTGAGCCAGTGATTGACCTAGCTATAAATGTCCTGTTAGCTACCTTTTACAAAGGGGTTTAATAAATATTTATCAATAGGTTTTAACAAACTACCCCCCCCCCGCAAAAAAAAATCTGATAGTAATTGGAAGACAAATCATGAATACGAAAAGAACATGACTGCCCCAACCTTTTAACCACTTTGAATTTTCCTAATTTTCTTTATGACTATCTTCTAATCATTTCATTTTTCTTGAGCTGTTATAATTCTCTCCCAGTTGTTTTTAGCCACCTTGAGCCTTCCTATTCTTGACTTCCTTTAGCAACCAATTATTATTGATGCTTGTTGTCCCAACTAAATTGTAAGAGCCTTGCTGTCTGGGACCATACTTCATGTTACTTTTGTATATTACAAACCGATAGTGTCCAAAAGCCTGTTAAATAGATGGAATCTTTTATTTATAAATGAGAAACAGAAACAGAGCCTTCAAATGGATACTTAGCCAGTTCATCTTCATTGCTACTTTTTCAGAAGCTATTTACTGTCTCTTGCTCTTTAAAGACTATAACTAACACTAGGAATGTAAAGACGGAACCAAGGTAGGAGTGGGGAGCATGACAAAACAGTTGGAATCATGGAGAAAGCTAGAAGTATCTATAGTGGAAAATAAATTTGGAAAGAGTGCTTCTAGGGTAATGATGATTTTAATGCACATATTTGTTGTCCTTCCCTTCCCAAACCCTCCCCCCCCAAAAAAAAATGTAATCCTGTAAAGAGAAAACAGAAAAGAGGTCAGCAACAGCAAAATTTTGGGAACTAGTAGGCATGTGAACCTAGGAGATCTAAGAAAAACAATTCTGAAGTGAGAAAAGCCAGAAAGGAAGCCAGTCTACACTTCACAATACTCCAAGAGGCTAAAGATTGGTACCAGGTGGAGGGAGGGATAGTTTAAATAGGGCAATTAATTAAAGTCTGTTTAAGAAGGAGTCAGATGCCCATGTCATCTGATTTATTCTACCCCACAGAAGATTAGAGCTTTATTTTCTAGAGATGGTAAAACAAAGTGGTTTCTCAACTGGAACCAGCCAAGGATGGAAGTTCTGTAGTGAACTGTGCCTGATGTATGCTGAGATTCCTCCCTTCCTCCACAGCCAGGCTTTCACCCTTCAGTCTGAAGGCTGGAAGAGACTGCTGGGAAATTTGATCAGCCCAGGAAGAATAAAAGCACTGATACAGAAAGTTACACAATTAAAAAGCCTGGGTCACACTGCAGTGAAGCTCAGTTGACATGCCCAGCTCCTATACTCAGAATTCTCAAATAGCTTTTTAGTCTTTTGTTCTTACACGTGAAAAAACAATCAAAGATTATCAACATTGGAGAAAAAAAAAAAAGACCTTAGACAGCAAATGGGAAAAAATCAACTAAGAGAAAGTAGCCCGTGCAACTCTGTCTAATTAATATTCTTAGACATAAGGTATTGCAAATGTAGTAAGAACAGATGCTATTAAAAAGGACCATACAGAGAACAGGAAAGAGCTCATGGAAATTTAAAAATATGATAGAAATGAAAAATACAAAAATTTTCAGAGTTAAAGTTAAGGAGATCTTCCAAAAACAGAGCAGGAATACATGAATGAAAGAGAAAAGAGAACCAATCTATCAGAGCCCAAAATCTGAATAATAAAAATTCTAGAAAGAGAGAAAAAGACAAAGGAAATCATTAATGAAATACTTCAAAAAAATTTTCCCCCAAATTGAAGAACAGTACATTTCTGGTCTGAAAGGTTGTGACAAGTACCACCAAAATAGATAAAAATAATCCAGGGTACATCATTTCATGATTTCAGAACTCTGAGGGAAAAGAGAAGATCCTGGAAGCTTCTAGAGAAGACGAAAAAGCAGGTTTCATACAAAGGATAGAAGTCAAAATGTCTTCAACATTGGGGACCATTGGAACAATGTCTTCAAAATTCTGAGGGAAATTATTTTCAACTTTGAATACCAAATCAAATGAAAAGATGAAATAAAGACATTTTTCCACATGGAAGATCTCAAAAAATTGACCTCCCATAGATTCTTAGGAAGAAGAAGACTATTGGAAGTCATGCACCAGCCAAACAAGGGAATAAGCCAAGAAAGAAGGTGACTCAGGACACAGAAACCAGATGAGAGAGGAGGAATCGAGGGTGATTGCTTTGCACCAGGCCTAGAGGACAGACCATCTTGGGGACTTCTTCAGGAAGATGAAATTGTTAAATTATGTGATACATCTTAATATCTTAAGATTGTGACAACAGGCAGTTACAGTCTGATAAATACACAGAAAACTAAGCAGCCTAAAAAACTCAGGGAAAACAAAAAATATGCAAGAAAGGAGAGGTAATCATAGTTTATTTTATGGCTTAGCTTTAAGTAGCTTTCATATAATCATAATAATGTAGAAAATGAATATTAATCTAGGTGAAGTTATATAACTCTCAGAAGATAGGAGATAGATGCTTGTATTGTGAAGAGTTAAGGTGGAAGGATGGGAAAAAGAAGTCAATCATCACTTTCTATATTGGGAGAAGTCTGTAGATAATGCCCCAAATCGAAAAATCGAGAAATAGTAATACAGGCATCTTATTTAATCATGTAAAGACAAAGGTAATATAAAACAATTGGCTAAATAGCGTAAAAATGGTTCCCACTGAGGACTACAGTTTTTCATAACAAACCTTATAGATTTGATTTTTTTGAGACTTGTACATGTATAACTTCAGTTTTTTAAAAAAATAGGTTAATCATTAAAAATAGATGGAATATATAGTAGAAAGGACAGAGACTATGTTGTAACATTTAGAGAGAGAAAGCTAAGTAATGTTTAATAGGAAAATAAGTGGAAACCAAAACAGGAAATGTGTATGAATAGGCCAAATATAAAGGATCTATACTTCCGTTTGCTGATGAAAAGGAAGCTAATTACTTTGAATGAAAATGTGATTCCTTACATATTTTCAGTTTTTGTGTTATAAAATCACATGCCCAAACTTACTATAATCCAAAATAACTAATTCACAGTTTTAGGGTAAGAAGCAATTGTATTTCTACCCCATCATGAGAAATAGAACCCAAAACTCACACCCTTAGCAATAAATTGGTGACACAATTTAATTAGGAGTTTCATTCCTTTCCATCTTTCTCCCCTTGATATAAGTGGTACTTTTCTAAGTAGTTAGTTGGATTACAGTCCAGTTGGGAAAAAGAAATAAATTTTATGCTAATTTCCATTATTAGGGTCTTCATTTTAAATATTGACCTCTGGTAACTGGTAGGTTTTGGTGGGTGGAATTTTACTTTTTAACATGTCATTGAACTGTACATTTAACACTAGGTCTGGGTGATCTCTCTGGGGAGAATGGAATTGATGGATCCTTTTCCTGTCAGTCCCTGATGACCTGTCAGGAGAGCAGGTGTTGCTGGGATGGCTCATGTATTCAGGAGTCATAGTGCAAATCTGATCAAGGCGTATATTTCCAAAACCACTCAGGCTAGTGTCTCTCATGGGGAAGAAGCCAATGTTGGCTTCCTATGCTTTAAAAAAAAATGAAAAAGAAAGAAAGAAAAACTAATTATCAACCTACAGCAAATGTCATTCAACTCAAATCCCTGAAGGATAAAGGCGTAGGTGACAAATGTTCCTGGAGAGAGAGTTGAGCTGTCACTTGTCTTCTTAATGGATCATCCATGTTTGGCTGTAGAATCACATGCTGTTTCTCCTTATTGTGTGTTTTATCTGAAGAATTACTGAATATCTGCAAGTACAAAAGAATTGCACAATTTCTATAAACCTCTTGGGTTTGAACAGAACCTTAGTGTCAAGAAAGATGATAAGGGGTTAGTTTTATTACTCTTAAAGTATTCAAGGAACAGCTGTCATAGTCTTTCCTAAAACAACAACAAATAATACACCTATTTTTCCTTACTTTTGATTAGGTTCATTACATCCCATTTGGTCTGCATTGACTAAACAAGGGCATTTATCCATGTCCTGTTCCAGAGGACAGTTAGGAACAATGGGGAGAAGTTAGAAAGAGGCTTGTTAGCTTTGTTTTTGCCACAGTATTAAAGGATATACTTTGCAAATGTCCAGAAATTAAATGGACTCTCTAGAAGTAGCAGGTTTCCCATCATGGGGAACTCTCAGGCAGAGCTCTGCAACCAGCTCTAGGATATTACCAGATACTGTTTAGAATTAGGTGATCTCTATTCAACAGTTAAGAGTTAAGGATTCTGTTCACAATTATCAATTGAGCTTATTCTATGCTCTATGCTTTGGACACTGTTAGATTCTAGGGCCTCAAAAATAAGGTAGACATCTGTGAATAAGTCATCTCCCAGGGAATGACATGCATGTAATTAAACAATTGTAGGTCAGTGTAACAGAGAAGGCAATGGCAACCCACTCCAGTACTCTTGCCTGGAAGCTCCCATGGACGGAGGAGCCTGGTAGGCTGCAGTCCATGGGGTCGCTAAGAGTCGGACACGACTGAGCGACTTCACATTCACTTTTCACTTTCATGTATTGGAGAAGGAAATGGCAACCCACTCCAGTGTTCTTGCCTGGAGAATTCCAGGGATCAGGGAGCCTGGTGGGCTGCCATCTATGGGGTCGCACAGAGTCAGACACGACTTAGCACAAAGCGACTTAGCAGCAGCAATAGCAGCAGTTCAGTGTAAAAGAAGTTTGTGGTTCATGGCTGACATGAAGAAGGGAATAAACAACTCTGCCTGTCTGTGATTTCATAGAAGAGAGACACTTGAATCTGAGTCTTGAAGAGTGCTTAAAAAATTGCCAGATGGATATAAAACAATATAGGAATACAGAAGAAACTATGGGCCACTCTAAGTAATTTGGATAGTATACCTAGGCACAGAGGTATGAATTCAGATGGTACACTTAAGGAAATGCCAGTGTCCCTGTGTACCTGGAGTGATAGGAGACTAGCAGGAGATGACATTGTCCCTGACCAAGCTCCGTGAGTGACAGTACCTTTTCTGAATTAGTCATCATTGTATCCATATTTCCTAGCACGTAATGTTAATAAATGCTTAGTAAAAATCTGATGAACAAGCAAATATAGAGGTAGACAGGGACCTCGTAAACATGAAAGACGACTTAAAGACTATTCTGAAGATCATTGGAAGTGATTGAAGATTTCTTTTTAAACAGAAATAATATGGTTAGATTTGGCTGTAGAAAAGTTACTTTAGCTGTCATGTGGAGAGTGATTTTTTAAGAGAGTGAAGTTGAGATTGGGAGATCAGTTAGTTTATCAGTAATAATGCAGGGATGAGATGGAGAAGACCTAAACTAAAGCAGTGGTGAGGCAATAAATGTGACTGAAATGAGACTTTTGGGTTAGAGACTCAGCAAGATTTGGTGACAAGTTCAAGTTGGGAGTGAATGGATCCAGCATGATCTTCCCAGGTTTCTAATATGGGTGACTTGGTAGATTTGCTCCCATTGCCTACAGTTGGGATGCAGAAGATAAAGGAAGTTTGAAGGGGAGAGATAAATAAAACCAGTCTTTAACTTCCTGTTGTGGCAGTTTTGAGATACTATTCTGATTTCCTTTTTTTTTTTTTTTTTGAGTATAGCTTCTAGGGCACCAACATTTTGCTTATAATATAACAATGAAAATTGAATACAGCACTTTATTTGTGGACTGATTCCTGAGCAATCAGTGTTGTTTCCTTTGATCTGGAATCTGCATCTAATAATAGAAACTGAGGTTTTTGTTTCTTGGTTAGTACTTGCATCTCCTGGAGTTATCTCAAAATGAACTTGAAAATCAACCAAAAACCTCAAGTTTTTCAGTTATCAAATCATGTGCCCCTCCTGTGCTGTGCAGTTTCTTTAAAATTAAATATCTAACTTTAGATTTGTCCAACAGCCTTTTCTAGCCTCATTAATTTTTGTACACTTCTCTGACTTCTGGGAACCTGTACTTCCAGGCTATATGCTTTCCTCTGAATCTTCAGTTGTGAGTATTTCTGAAGTTGGTATCTCATTTCTCTTTCCCAAAGCACAATATGACTTTGTCCATTTCTTGGCTGCCATATGGAATGCCTCGGCCCCTGCTTTCCACTTGTGCACATCTCCTTCACACTTGAAACCCATCTCAAGCTTAATGCTCTGAACTTTTAGTCCTTACTAGTGCTGTTTCCATGTTTGGACTCATGTAGTATTAATACTTAATCTTTTCCCGTCTATGGCACTTGTCATACTTTGTCTTAATGGTTGTTTACTTTGATCTACTATAAAGGTTCTTAGAGTATCTTCTGTATTGTCAAAATTAGTCTAAAGAGATATACATAGGAGAGAATCAAAGTTTTTATGTTATAGGCTATTTGCCTTGATAACTTAATAAATTCTTATAAAGATAGGTAAATAGGTTATAGAACCTCCAGAAAACTTTGTGTTCTTAAGATTTTTATAGATTTTCCCAATCTATAAAATATAAAGCTTGAAATTATATGTGTATATTTTTATATATAGATACTATGTAATAGTTTGAAATTCCATTGTACCTTTCAACTAGGACTTTCATTACATCGAAAGCTTCTTGCTGCCCTCTTGTAAAAAGCTAGGTAATACGGCCAATTAACACTCCTCAGAAAATTTAAGTATTTTTCATCTAAATTACACTAAGATCAGCCCATTTCAAATTTTTAGAATTTTTATATCTTCTACAGATTTTCAAGTATAATTACTGATGAGCTTTTCTTTTTTGTGTTTATCTGTGGTGAATATGAATTTATTTGATTATCTGTCAGAATTTATAGCGCTTTTCTTGCCAAATTATGAACCTCCAAACAAAAGAAAAAAATAATTCTTGGTGAGATAAACTCTAAAGTATCCTGTTTAACATTTTAGAAGTTGCTTTGGAGTTTAAATGTTCCATTTTCTTGCTGATGAAACACAGAAGAGGTTGAAAAGTTACAGAGTGGTGAAGTTTTTCTTTTTGATAACATAAGACTTGATAATAAAAATGAATAATTAATAGTACATACCATAAGCTCCCCTTCTCTTCCTTCCTCTCCTAAGTTTGAATAATCTTTAGTCCTTTTCCTTTTTAAAAAACCCAGTCATCTTTCTACAAACCACAGGAAAGATAATAAGCATTCTGGATTTATTGTTGTTTTTCAGTCGGTTGGTCATATCTGACTCTTTGTGACCCCATGGACTGCAGCATGCCAGGTTTCCCTGTCCTTCACCATCTCCCAGAATTTGCCCAGACTCACATCTGTTGAGTCCCTGATGCCATCCAACCATCTCATCCCTATGTTGTCCCCTTCTGGATTTACACCTGTTGTTAAAATCCATATGATATACATAAAACCAAATGAATTTCACTTAAAAATGAATTAGTTGAGCAATTCTGCTCAACTTGAATAGCAGTAAAAACTATAGAAATGGATATAAACTATCTAAAATAAAGCATGAAGAGAAAAATGCTGAAACAAAATTATATAACCTCAGTGGAATGATCTCAAGCAGTCTAACATATATGTAATTGGAGTCCCAAAGAATGGAATCCAGAAAAAGTATGTAAAGAAACAAGTGGCCAGAATTTTTCCAAATATGGTATAAAGAAGGTCATTCAATCCCAAACATGAAGAAAACTGTACCAAGACATATTATAAATTGTTGAGTAGTAAAGAATGATAAAGAGAAAAATCTTAAAAGCAGGCAGAGGAAAAAAAAGACATAAAGAGGAACAAAGAATGAAAGTAGATTTCTCATCAGAAAATATACAAACTAGTAATAATGGAATGAAATCTTTAAAATACTGCAAGAAGAAAAAAATCTTGTCCACCTAGAATTCTCTATCCTGCTAAAATACTCTTCTATGATAAAGGCAAGATAAAGATATTTTCTAGACAAACAGAAGCCATGATAATTTGTCTCCAAGAAACATACACTACAGGAAATGTTTAAGGGCATTCCAAGCATAGCTAACAAATCAATAATAGAAATATAAATAGAATACTAAAAAACACCTTGTTGATCCAGAAGGAGACTAGAAAAAAGGAACAAACAAACAACATATGGGACAAATAGAATTAGCACCAAGATGATGAAATCATAAATATAAATCATAAATGATCAAATGTACTTGAAAGTTAAAAGAGTGTAGATCTTAAATGTTATCACCACATACACACACACAATTGCCATTATGTGAGGAGATGGAGATGTTAACTAGTCTTACTGTGGTAATCATTTTGCAATATATATATGTATCTAATTATCACATTGCATACCTTAAACTTACATATATGTCAAAAATATCTCAGTAAAGATGGAGGAATATATAAATGGTCTAAACACATCAATTAAAAGACAAGGATTATCATTGGATAAAAAAACAAGACTCAACTATATGCTGTATATAAACTTAAATGTAAATACATGGATACATTAAAAATAAAAGGATAGAAAAAGATAGGCTGTGCAACCATTAATAAAAAGTAAGCTGGAGTGACTATACCAACATCAAAGTAGAATTCAGAGCTAGGAATATTACCAGGGAGCAAGAATAGCATTTCATAAAGGATAAAAGGGTCAATGCATCAGAGGCCAAATATTGTTATCATGTTAATCCTCTCTAGATTTATCTATGTATATTCAATGCAATTCCAATCAAAATCCTACCAAGTCTTGTTAAGAAATTGAAAGCTAAATGATTCTAAAGTTTATATGTGGATTCTAATCCTGTCTCAACCACTAATTAGATGTATAAACTTGAGTCAATTATTTAACCTCTCTGTGCCTCATTTGTAAAATGGAGATGGTAAATGGCACCTATTTATGGGTATTGTGATGATTTTAAATAATAATGGGTTAAGTGCTTTGAATAGCATCCAACATATAATCACCATTAAGAAATGTTAGCCATTGTGGTTCAGCACAGACTTTTCACTGGGTGCTCTAAATTTTGAACGATGTAGAATAAACATGTTAACATTACAGTGATGCCCAGTTAGGTGGAATTTAGGGCTGAGCAGTTTCTATGTAATGTGTGGAGCAGGTTACAATTTGTTTTGAGCAAGAGGTGAGAAGTGTAATGTCAAGTCAGTACCAAGGAAAGATGGCACGAATTAGAACAAGTAAGAACTTTGCTTTGCAGATATATTAAGAATGTAAGGATGTGTTCAGATCAGAAAATAATCCTACTCAAATGGCCACACAGGACTGAAGGGCAGCGAAGTAACTAGTGAGACAATTATGGAGGCTTTTATGGTCTCTGTGAGAAATTATACTATACAAATCACTCGTGTACTGATTTTCTTAATTTTTTAATCTCTTCAAAAGATGAGACTGCAAAAAAGTGAGCATTACCAATCCTCTATGAAGTTGTATTCAATAAATGCATACTGAATGAACCAATTGACTTCTGTGGTGGTCCAGTGGTTAGGACTGTGTTTCCAACACAGGGAGCGCAGGTTCAGCCCCTGGTCAGGGAACTAAGATCCCACATGCCACATGGCATGACCAAAAAAACAAAATAAGTTAAAAAATGTTTGTTTGCTTATCATTATTTATTTATTGAAGTATAGTTGATTTACAGTATTGTGTTAGCTTCAGGTGTACTGGACAGTGATGCAGTATTTTTGTAGGTTGTATTCCAATATAGGTTATTATAAGATGATGTAGATAATTTCCTGTGCTAAGTGGTATATCTTTGTGTTACTTACTTTTTTTTATTGATTTCTTTTTAAAATTTTTATTTGGAGGATAATTACTTTACAGTGTTGTGTTGGTTTCTGCGGTACAGTAATGTGAATCAACCATAAGTATACACATATCCTCTCCCTCTTGAGCCTCCGTCCCACCACCACCCTCTCATTCTACCCGTCTAGGTTGTCACAGAGCAGCAGGCTGAGCTCCCTGTGTTAATACGGCAACTTCCCACTAGCTGTCTCTTTTACACATGGTAATGTATGTATTTCAGTGCTGCTTTCTCAATTCGTCCCACCCTCTTTCCACCAGAGTGTCCATTGTGTGGAAAGTCCATTATCCACGTGTGCGTCTCCATTCCTGCCCTGCAAATAGGTTCATCAGTACCATTTTTCTAAATACCCAGCATTAAAAAGTCAGTATTCTTCTTACCTTCAGACTAACACAGTAGTGAGCACATGAAAAGTCTACAATTAAATGCTTTTGTGTAAGTGAAATTATCTACATTGTTCATGATCTGTGTTAGGATTGCTAATTCAGTTGTTACATTTAACCAATTATTTACATGTACTGAAGATCACTTAGTTTTCATAGAAATCTTAATCTTTCAGTCTATGAATTTTGATAGGTTTAAGTATATAGCTTTGTTAAATGTTTCTGCATTTAATGTATTTGCATTAATCTAATGTACTTACATTAAATTTAATTGCATTCTGACTTCTGAGATGAATATTTAGTCATTAAACAAAAGGAACATTTTTCAAACAGTTATTCATAATGTCTAAGTAATCCAAGCACCATACTTATTTTAATTCAAAATATATACAGTGTCTTTGCTTTCAAAAGTACATTATAAATACAAATTCTGATATTAATCTAAAATTAAACAATTGAATTTAATGAAGTATATTTTTTCTTGAAGTATATTTGATTTTTTAAAATCAGGAACATTGATTGGTTAGATTTTCAGTCAGTTCTTTACCAAGAACAAAGCCAGGAGGAAAGAGCTCTTTTACTTGTGCCTCAGGGTGGAGGTAAAAAGTGGATGCCTGAGCCTTTAGTAGAGAAACCCAGGTTCTGTTACCTGGTGTCTTCACTGTGTGGAGTCTCTTTATCATGAGTTTCACTTGAATTCAAAGGACTTTTTATACTTCTGCATTTAATTTTTGCACAGCTCTTACATACCACTGATTTTAATGAAAACAGCATTATTGAGATATTTTACACATATTATAAAATTCATCCATTTAAAGTGTACAGTGAGTTTTTATTAGGTTGGCACAAAAGTGATTACAATTTTTACATTGTTGCAATTTGGCCTTTGATATTGAAATACATTCTAAGTAAATGTGGTTATGTTATACATCATTTTAATGCATATTTCTTGCTTTGTGTTTTTTTGCTAATGACTTATTACTTGCTGTTTAGTTCTATTTATTTTAGACTAGGGAAAAAATGTTAGACAAAAAGCAGATTCGAGCAGTTTTCTTTCTTTTTTCTTAATATATATATTTTATTGAAGTATAGTTGACTTAGAGTGTTTCAGGTGCATGCCTAGGTGATTCAGTTATACACATACACATATATTATTTTTCAGATTATTTTCCATTACAGGTTATTGTAAGGTATTGACTATAGTTCCATGTGCTATATAGTAAACCTTTGTTGCTTGTTGCGTATCTGTTTTTTTAAATTAGAAATCTATCATTCTGTTCATACTAAGTCAAATAAGTAGAATCAAAATGTCATTGATTTTTTAGTTGGGCCAAAATTCATAAGTTTTCTAAAATATATATATTATACATACTATTTATGTATATATATGTATACAAAAGGTTTTCTACTACATCAAGCAATTTTCTTATTCAAGTTCAAAATGTGTGATAAAGCAGCAAAGACAGCTCGCAACATCAATAGTGCATTTGGCCCAGGAACTGCTAATGAACATTCAGTGCAGTGGTGGCTCAAGACCTTTTGCAAAGGAGACGAGAGCCTTGAGGATGAGGAGTGTAGTGGCCGGCCATCAGAAGTTGACCACAACCGAGAGGATCATCAAAGCTGATCCTCTTAAACCTACAGAAGTTGCCAAAGAATTCAACATCAATTCTATGGTCATTTGGCATTTGGAGCAAACTTGAAAGATGAAAAAGCTTGATAAATGGATGCCTCGTGCGCTGACCGGAAATTTTTAAAAAGTCGTCGTTTAAAAGTGTCGTCTTCTCTTATTCTACACAACAGTGAAGAGTTTCTCAATCAGATTATAATGTGAGACGAAAAGTGGATTTTATACCATAACCGGCAACAACCAGCTCAGTGGTTAGACAGAAAAGAAGTTCCACAGCACTTACGAAAGCCAAACTTGCACCAAAAAAAGGTCATGGTCCCTGTTTGGTAGACCTGCTGCCCATCTGATCCACTACAGCTTTCTGAATCCTGGCAAAACCATTATATCTGAGAAGTATGCTCATCAAATCGACAAGATGCGCCAAAAACTGCAGTGCCTGCACCTGGCATTGGTCAACAGAAAGGGCCCAACATCATACAACCAACACTTCGAAAGTGGAACAAATTGGGCTCTGAAGTTTTGCCTCATGCACCATATTCACCTGACCTCTCAACAACTGACTACCATGTACTTCTTCAAGCATCTCAAAACTTTTTGCAGGGAAAACGCTTCCACAACCAGCAGAATGCAGAAAATTTTTTCCAAGAGTTCATTGAATTTCGAAGCACGGATTTTTATGCTACAGTAATAAACAAATTTATTTCTAGTTGGCAAGAATGTGTTGATTATAATGGTTCCTATTTTGATTAATAAAGATGTGTTTGAGCCTAGTTATAATGATTTAAAATTCATAGTATAAAACCATAACTACTTTTGTACCAACCTAATAGTATATTCACAGAAGTATGCAACTGCTGTGACAATCTAATTTTGGAGTATTTCCATCACCCTAAAAAGAAGCCAGATAACCATTAGCAGTCACTCCCATTCCCCCAGTTCCACTCCCTAATCAGCCCTAAGTGATTGCTAACCTACTTTTTGCCTCTGGATTTCATTCCTTTTTATTACCAAATAATATTCCATTATATGCATATGTCACATTATTCATCAGTTGGTAGACATTTGGGTATGTCCACTTTTTGGCTATTATGAAAATGCACTGTGAACATTCTTGTGCAGGTTTTTAAACTTTCTTTTGATGTGGGATGTGTTTGTGTAAGTTTTGCATTGGACTCTACAGATATAATTTTAACTAGGTGTAAGTACAATGTATATCACCCAATATGTAAATCAGTACAGTTCAGTCACTCAGTCATGTCCGACTCTGCGACCACATGGACTGCAGCACACCAAGCTTCCCTGTCCATCACCAACTCCCGGAGCTTGCTCAAACTCATGTCCATCGAGTCAGTGATGCCATCCTCAGCTGATGATGGTGATACAATCTCATCCTCTGTCGTCCCCTTCTTCTCCTGCCTTCAATCTTTCCCTGCATCAGGGTCTTTTCCAGTGGGTCAGTTCTTCAAGTCAGGTGGCCAAAGTACTGGAGTTTCAGGTTCAGCCTCAGTCCTTCCAATGAATATTCAGCACTGATTTCCTTTAAGATTGACTGGTTTGATCTCCTTGCAGTCCAAGGTACTCTCAAGAGTCTTCTCCAACAACACAGTTCAAAGCATCGATTCTTCGGCACTCAGCTTTCTTTATAGTCCAATAATATCTAAATACATTTTGCTTAAACTTAGAGATAACTTAACCATTTATTGATCTCTCCTTTGTCTTCTTGAGTAAGCAAAAACACGTCTTTTTTATTTCATCATTCTCAGTATTGGATCCCATTTCAAAGGACTCTAGAGTTTGATATTTCATATCTTGAGCTAGAATGGAGAAGAATAGCATATTGTGAATCTGTTTACAATTGGCTGACTATAATGGCTAACTGACAACAATAGGTCATACCTTCTGGGGTTTTTTTTGTTTCTTTGCTTTGCCTGTGCCAGGTCTTTGTTGCTGCGCATGAGCTTTTTCATTAGTTGCAGCACGTAGGCTTCTCCTGTTACAGAGCATGGGCTCTAGAGAGTGCAGGCTCAGAAGTAGCGCCTCATGGACTTAGTTGCTCTGTGGCATGTGGGATCTTAGTCCCCCAACCAGGGATCAAACCCACGCCCCTCTATTGGAAAGCGAACTCCTAACCTCTTGGAACACCAAAGAAGTCTGATGTTTTGTTGTTTTTAACCTTGGTCATATATTCTTATTTTGCTTTTGCGTAGAGTAAAACTTTGGAAGAATAGAATGCTTCTGGCACATAGAGATTCATTTCTTTATTGACATTTAACCTCAGAGATAGATACATCATTGATTATACAGATGAAGTGAATGTACCCAGTAACTCAAGCTGAACTTGGGCAATCATTAAGAAAGTAATTCAAAGAATGTGATTAATGTTAGGAATATTTAAGTGTTTTATTCACATTGTCTTCTGGCCTTTGACTCAACTCTTGATTTATTAGAAATAATACTCCTCAATCAAATCAGAACTAGATTACTAGGGACTTAATAAATAGTCTTTATTTAAAATAAACTTTTTAGTATGCTTCTCTACTGTCCAAAAAAGTAAGTGTTAGGTTTGTTTGGTTACAGGAATGCTATTTTATTAGAACCAACATGAATAGAGAGGAAAAGACTAATCTAAAATGTGGTTTTTAGGTAGAATTAGTTCAGGTTGATCTTAGAATCACAGAATTTTTAACTCATTAAGGTAGTATCCTCCACCCTGGATTCCATAAATTATGTCTTTTGAATAAGAAATAAAGACATTTAAAACTTTTAAGGGAGGAGAAGGAAATGGCAACCCACTTCAGTATTCTTGCCTGGAAAATCCCATGGACAGAGAAGCCTGACAGTCTATGGTCCACGGGGTCACAAAGAGTCCAACATGACATAGCAACTAAACAGCAACAATAGCTGTTAATTAATTTGGTGGGGGGAAATTCTTTCACAATGTACTATGTTTAAAATATCTTACAATTTTATTTGTCAATTATACCTCAGCAAAGCTGAAAAAAATTTTAAGGGAATTCCCTGGCAATCCAATGGTTAGGACTTCACATTCTTGTTAGTGAGGGCCCAGGTTTGAACCCTGATCAGGGAACTAAAGTCCCACAAGACCCACAGTACAGCCAAAAAAAATTTTACCAAATAAAACTTTTAAAATAAATGCACAGTAAATGTTTCCATTTAAAAAAAAACCTTGTGAAAACTTCAGTCTTAAAACTTGACTTGGGAACAAATCACTTGACTTAATTGTGGTTTGGTTGTTGACAGTCACGACTTTTTGCTTAACCGAATATGGTGAATAATTATAATTGGTTTGTTTCTGCCAGATTTGCATAGATCAGATTTGTGACTTGTGGTTTAATTTCTTAAAGCAGGCCATTTCTTTTACTACTTTGGTAGCCACAAGAAATCCCAAATGGTTCTGGGAATTAAGAAAGTACTTAGAGTTTATTCTAAGATTTATTTCATAATGTTGACTTGCATTTTTACCCCAGTGGCCTAGTGGAGAGGATTTAAAAAGAGCTGTCCTTAGCTTGCCAAATTGTTCCCAGATACTATATCCCCAAAGGATCAGTTCAAGTATCACTCCTTTTCTAGAGCTTTTCCTGCCCATCCAACCCAAACCTTCTGCAGATTTAATTGTCCCCATGTCTATCTTTGTAATGTGTTGTATATACTCCTTTTATAGCTTGGATGACATTACTTGATAATTATTTATTTTCCAGTCTATCTTCTGCCAGATTCTCAAGGTTAAGGATTATATTATAACCTTAACACTATGGCACTAGAGATTGAGCTGAAGTTTTGATAAAAAATTCTAATCCTTGACTGAATTTTAATTTCTCCCTTTGTTGCTCATAGAGAAGATAGTATATCACTTTTCTGCATTTAGCTTTATGGTAAGAAGTATGCTTTATGGTCATAATTTTTTTTCCATTTATTTTTATTAGTTGGAGGCTAATTACTTCACAACATTGCAGTGGGTTTTGTCATACATTGACATGAACTAGCCATGGAGTTACATGTATTCCCCATCCCGATCCCCGCTCCCACCTCCCTCTCCACCCGATTCCTCTGGGTCTTCCCAGTGCACCAGGCCCGAGCACTTGTCTCATGCATCCCACCTGGGCTGGTGATCTCTTTCACTATAGATAATATACATGCTGTTCTCTCGAAACATCCCACCCTCGCCTTCTCCCACAGAGTCCAAAAGTCTGTTCTGTACATCTGTGTCTCTTTTTCTGTTTTGCATATAGGGTTATCGTTACCATCTTTCTAAATTCCATATATATGTGTTAGTATGCTGTAATGTTCTTTATCTTTCTGGCTTACTTCACTCTGTATAAGGGGCTCCAGTTTCATCCATCTCATTAGGACTGATTCAAATGAATTCTTTTTAATGGCTGAGTAATAGTCCATGGTGTATATGTACCACAGCTTCCTTATTCATTCATCTGCTGATGGGCATCTGGGTTGCTTCTATGTCCTGGCTATTATAAACAGTGCTGCGATGAACATTGGGGTGCATGTGTCTCTTTCAGATCTGGTTTCTTCAGTGTGTATGCCCGCAAGTGGGATTGCTGGGTCATATGGCAGTTCTATTTCCAGTTTTTTAAGAAATCTCCACACTGTTTTCCATAGCGGCTGTACTAGTTTGCATTCCCACCAACAGTGTAAGAGGATTCCCTTTTCTCCACACCCTCTCCAGCATTTGTTGCTTTGTAGACTTTTGGATAGCAGCCATCCTGACTGGCGTGTAATGGTACCTCATTGTGGTTTTGATTTGCATTTCTCTGATAATGAGTGATGTTGAGCATCTTTTCATGTGTTTGTTAGCCATCTGTATGTCTTCTTTGGAGAAATGTCTGTTTAGTTCTTTGGCCCATTTTTTGATTGGGTCATTTATTTTTCTGGAATTGAGCTTCAGGAGTTGCTTGTATATTTTTGAGATGAATCCTTTGTCTGTTGCTTCATTTGCTATTATTTTCTCCCAATCTGAGGGCTGTCTTTTCACCTTACTTATAGTTTCCTTTGTTGTGCAAAAGCTTTTAAGTTTTATTAGGTCCCATTTGTTTAGTTTTGCTTTTATTTCCAATATTCTGGGAGGTGGGTCATAGAGGATCCTGCTATGATTTATGTCGGAGAGTGTTTTGCCTATGTTCTCCTCTAGGAGTTTTATAGTTTCTGTTCTTACATTTAGATCTTTAATCCATTTTGAGTTTATTTTTGTGTATGGTGTTAGAAAGTGTTCTAGTTTCATTCTTTTACAGGTGGTTGACCAGTTTTCCCAGCACCACTTGTTAAAGAGGTTGTCTTTTTTCCATTGTATATCCTTGCCTCCTTTGTCAAAGATAAGATGTCCATAGGTTCGTGGATTTATCTCTGGACTTTCTCTTCTGTTCCATTGATATGATCATAATTTTAACCAATTAAAATTTTATCAATAATTCTTTTAGTAATGAATTAGAACTGAAGACAAAATCAAAGAGTCTGGGTAAGATAGGTTGCTGGTGTATTCAGTCGTGTCTGATTCTTTGCGATTCCATGGGCTGCAGCCCACTAGGCTCTTCTGTCCATGGGATTTTTCCAGCAAGAATACTTGAGTGGGTTGCCGTTTCTTCCAGGGAATCTTCCAGACCCAGGGATTGAACCTGCAGATCACTGAACCACCTGGGAAACCCAGGTAAGATAGGTTAGTGGTCCTCAAACTTTGGTCATACATCAGAATCACATTCAGAAAACTAAGATCATGGCATCTGATCCCATCCCTTCATGGCAAAAATAGATGGGGAAACAATGGAAACAGTGACTGACTATTTTCTTGGGCTCCAAAATCACTGCAGATGGTGACTGCAGCCATGAAATTAAAAATTGCTTGCTCCTTAGGAGAAAAGCCATGACAAACCTAGACAGAATATTAAAAAGCAGAGACATTACTTTGCTGACAAAGGTCCGTCTAATCAAAGCTATGGTTTTTCCAGTAATCATTAATGGATGTGAGAGTTGGACCATAAAGAAAGCTGAGCACCGAAGAATAGATGCTTTTGAACTGTGGTGTTGGAGGAGACTTGAGAGTCCCTTGGACTACAAGGAGATCAAACCAGTCAATCCTAAAGGAAATCAGTCCTGAATATTCATTGGAAGGACTAGTGCTGAAACTGAAGCTCCAATACTTGAGCCACCTAAGGTGAAGAGCCGACTTACTAGAAAAGAGCTGCCACAGCTACTGAAGCCCACACACCCTAGAGCTCATGAGCTGAAACGAGAGAAGTCACTGCCATGAGAAACCCACACGCTGCAAGGAAGAGTAGCCTTGCCCTCTGCAACCAAAGAAAGCCTGCACACAGCAAAGATGACCCAGTGTAGCCAAAAGTTAGCAAATAAATAATCTTAAAAAAAAATAATAATGGGCATAAGAATGTGTTGATTAGTTGAGGAAACAAGTTTAGAACTCTGACCTCTGATTTTTGAGGCCAGGGGTCTAGCACCTATAAAATGCTTCTTTTCTCTTTCACTTCTTTATTGGCTTGAGTGCAAATAAAATAAATGAAAAATGTGTTTTAAATTTAATTATTAAACATTATAGTAAATGTTTATATACTGTCTAACCAGATTTCCCCTTATATTTTGCCATGTTGATCACACAGAAGTTGTTTTTAAGATCTTAAATTATCACTTGTACTGTCAATGAAAGAGTATGTTTTCATTCAGTATATGCTTACTATAGGGCTTCCCTGGTGGATCAGTGGTAAAGAATCCACCTGCAAATGTAGGAGACGTGGGTTTGATCGCTGGGTTGGGAAGATTCCTTGGAGAAGGAAATGGCAAACCCACTCCAGTTTTCTTGCCTGGGAAATCCCACGGACAGAGGAGCCTGGTGGACTATAGTCCATGGAGTCATAAAAGAGTCAGACACAACTGAATGACTAAACAATATGCTTATTATGTTAACTATATATAGATTAAACTCTATATAGTTATTATATATAATCTATATATTAAACTATACATATAGTTATTATATATAGATTAATCTCTGGAGTTTCCATGAAGTGGACTACTATACACAGTATAATATAATCTTCTGGTTGAAGATATTTTTGTGTTCTAAGTCACAAATGTTGTAAATAAGACTTTTCAGAAACATCAAAACTAGATATTTGAAAAACACAGAAGGTTAACTAGCTATAATTTCCACTCACAAGTAAACTAACCACTACCATATTGTTATGGACCTGGTCCCTTGGCCCGTTTAATCAATAGAAATTGATACAAGGCCAGATAAGAATTCTAGTCAGGGCTTCATTAGGGCTGTGCTGCAGCATGAGGGAGGGAAAACAAGGAGCAGGTATTCTTGCTGTCTCCCCAGAGGAGCTGCTTTGGTCCCTAAAGGGGATAACGACAGGGGCAGGTCTGTGGACTGGGCAGGAGGCATAGCGTAGGTGATCTGCCCACTCCGTGGTGATACTGTGTGCAGGGATCCCGCTTTTGCTCTCAGCCACTCAGAAATGGCAGTTGGTTCCTCCTGTCCTTTCTGTATCTTGTTCATAACTGCCCCAACTCTGCACTCCTGCAGTTGTTTTCAGTCCATTATTGTTTCTTTGTATTCTGTTGCTCAGAGATGTTAGTCCAGGTATAAGCACTCTGGTTAAAGGTCCCAGGTCCCAGCCTGTCTCAATATGACCACCTAGGTAGACACATCATACAATCAAGTTCTCACCTTGATGTGATGTTCTTTTGCAAGAAATTCAGGGATTTTCCTGGTGGTCCAGTGGCTAAGAATCCACTTTGTAATACAGGGGACTCGAGTTCGATCCCTAATTGGGGAACTAAGATCCTGCATGCCGTGGAGCAACTAAGCCCATGCACCACAACTGAAGATCCCTCATGCTGCAATGAAGATTGAAGATCCCGCTTGCCGCAACTTAAGACCTGATGCAACCAAATAAATAAATAATGTTTTTTTTTTAAATTCATAATCAAGTGAAAACAGTAATTGAACATATGTACTACTACATGATTTTAAAGGAAAAAGATTTTTAAATTAAGCCTTGCTGGATGAATATTATAAGTGAAATTTGCTTGGTTATGTCCAGTTCTTTGCGACCCCATGGAATTCTCAAGACCAGAACACTGGAGTGGGTAGCCTTTCCCTTCTCCAGGGGATCTTCTAAACCCAAGGATCGAACCCAGGTCTCCTGCATTGCAGGTAGATTCTTTACCAGCTGAGCCACAAGGGAAGCCTGAGAATACTGTAGTGGGTAGCCTATCTCTTCTCCAGTGGATCTTCCTGACCCAGGAGTTGAACTAGGGTCTCCTGCATTGCAGGTGAATTCTTTACCAACTGGGCTATCAGGGAAACAAATACTATATATTGTGTATTTTTTTCCCCAAGTCATTTAGGGAAAATATCTTTAAAAGTC
Organism: Dama dama; assembly: GCF_033118175.1. NCBI lineage: Eukaryota > Metazoa > Chordata > Mammalia > Artiodactyla > Cervidae > Dama > Dama dama. The sequence goes on along the minus strand of NC_083692.1, from coordinate 18,286,181 downwards.
TTTTCCATTGATGAATTTATTGTCTGGTCAAGTTGAGAACATGAACCATAGAGATGTGAAACTACATTGCAAACAATTAAAACCAAATTATCAGAACAAGTAGTTTGTTTAAAGTGGATAAATCATCATCTATGAAGTAAGAGTGATCCAGTTAAAGTAGGAATAGGGAGGTCATCATTTATATTCACAGTTGTTGATGGTGTGAGGGCAGACTAGCTGAAATTTAGCTGTACTAGTGAATCGGCTTCCCTGGTGGCTCAGACAGTAAAGAATCTGCCTGCAGTGCATGAGACCTGGGTTCAATCCCTGGGTTGGGAAGATCCCCTGGAAAAGGAAATGGCAACCCACTCCAGTATTCTTGCCTAGAGAATTCCATGGACAGAGGAGCCTGATGGTCTGTGTAGTCCATGGGGTCACAAAGACTCAGATATGATTTAGCGACTGGCAAACACTCTAATGAATGTTTTTAGATTAAGCTCTTCATTTTTGTAACTTGTTAGCTATTGGACTGGTCTAGACCTTAAAGTTACTCTTACTACTGACACTGAAGCTTTATTTTTATTTTGTTGAAGTGTAGTTGATTTGCAATACTGGGTTAATTTCTGCTGTAGTGACCCTAAAGCTTTTTCAATTCAAAAAATTTCAATTCAAAATTCAGTAAATGAGTAACCAAGGACTTATTCTTTCCACCTCCCAAAGAATTTTGTAGGAGCAAAATGTTGAGCAAGAGAACTTCACTTGTAGCTATTTTATGAATAAATTGAAAATTGTGCTTAGATTTGTCAGTGTGGTTCCTTAAATAATTAAGAAAGGTTGGAAGGCAGCAGGTTTAACCTGCTTAACCTGAGTTAGATTTGGTGGACTTTAAAAAATATGTTATCTGCTTTTGATCGTTTGGTCATGTGTAATTTGTTCCTCATCCAAGGAATTTAACGATAGAAATAAACATTCATGACATAAAAACTCACCCCCTTTCTCAAGCTTTTTCTGTCCATTTCTAAGCCCTCTGCATAATTAATTGTCCTCATTTCTGTTCCCTGGCCTACTCTTCATTGTATTATGATATGCAGTGATAATGAGAAAAAGCTATATTTCCAGAAAAGCAGTTGGTGAAGTTTGCTTTTTATTATGAAGATTTTACAAACGTTACTAAAGTAATGAGAATGCTATAATGAATTCCACATACCCATCCCCAACTTCAGTCAGCTTTCTGTTATTCTTGTTTTATCCCCGCCCACTTATATCACACTTTTGTTGTTGGTTGTGTTGTTGGCTGGAGTATTTTAAAGCAAATCTTAGTGCTGTGTCATTCATAAGTACTGTAGTATGTATCTCTAACCAAGAAGCCCTTTAAAAAACACACAATTATTACACTAAACAAAATAAAATAATAATTCCTTAATAATATAATCCTTGTCCAATTTGGCTAAAAACTGTTTTTCACAGTTGGTTTGTGTGAGTTGGTATCTGGAGGTCTGCACATTTGCATTTGGTTGACATCAGACTTCAGCCTCTTAAGCTTCTCTGTAAATAGGCACGCTCTGTTCTTCTAGGGCTCCCCCACCCCCACCAGTGCTATTTAATTGTTGAAGAAACTAGTTTGTTTGTCTCGGAAGATCTCCTGCATTTTAAATTTGGATGATTTTTATCCTGGTGGTAGCATTTTATGTTTTCCTTCCCCCCACCCCCACCCCTAATTTCATGCAATCTAGTAGAGTTAGAGAATAAAGTGATTTTGGAATCAGTCCTTTTGGAAAGAATGGTTCATAAGTGTAGTTGCTATTGCTGCATATCAAAAAGCATAAGACCTTCATTTGTTTCAGTTTCAATGAGGACCATTGGGTTTAGGTGGTATAAATCTGATCTCTTTCATAATAAAAATTATAATTATCATCAGCATCTATTTGGTTTTCCTGAAATATAGTCCAGAGAGGAAAGACAGGGAGAAAAGATTGATTTTTTCCCTCCCTTTACTGAGTTTCAGAACATGAGATGAGTTGAAATAACTAAGGACTTTTAAGAAACATAGGTATTTATATTTAATATATTTCTAACTACTATAATTATTATTCTTTTTGACAGTCAGAACTGTCCCATCTTTAGTTAGTGGACACCCCTTTTTGTTGACTCCTGTGTTGTTTGATGTGACTCTCGTACTCTTTGGCAACTTCCTTCCTTTCAGCATGTCAAGATATTCTGTGTTCATTTACTTCTTTAGACATAGAATCTCATCCATATCTCCAAGTAACCTTGGTTCCTTTTAGTAGAAATCTAAGTATTAAGAGTATTCATTAGTACTGAACTGTTAGGCTTCTGGGCCTTTTCCATGGACAGAGTTGGTAAATGAGTGTTGTTTTGTTTTTTAAAAGAAAAAGAAGTTGTATTCCTACCAGTATGCCTAGTTCAAATTAAAAATGTTTAAGGGTATTAATTGATATTTTGAAATTTTAATTTTATTGAAGTATGGTGAATTTACAGTGTGTTAGTTTCAGGTGTATAGCAAAGTGATTCAGTTATACTTTCTTTTGAATATTCTTGTTTCATTTATAACGCTTTTGATTTTTATTTTTTTGAAATGTGCGGGCTTCTCTTGTTGCAGAGCAGGGGCTCTAGGGCATGTGGTCTTAGTAGTTGCGGCTCCTAGGCTCTAGAACACAGGCTCAATAGTTGTGGTGCACAGACTTAGTTTGTCCGTAGCATGTCGGATCTTCCTGGATCAAGGATTGACCCCATGTCTCCTGCATTGGCAGATGGGTTATTTACCACTGAGCCACCAGGGAAGCCTGCAATTTAAGATTTCTTTGTGCCTCATTTATGTCTTTAGGATATCTACTTGTAGGGATATAGTCAGAATATGTCTTTTAGAATTATTTAAACTTGTACTGTGTGGTTATGCCAGATTTCAGAGATTCAAGTTATTTTTAGGTTATTTCCATTTTTAGAGATTGCTTTTTTTCTATTTAATGATTTTTGTTTTTTGGCCATGCCACATGACTTATGGATCTCATTCCCTGACCAGAGAACTAACCTGTGCCCCCACCAGTAGAAGCACAGGCTCTTAACTGCTGGACCACCAGGGAAGTCCCTAATGAATTTTTTTAATGTATAAAATATTTATATAATAGTGTCCAAAAGTAAAATGTATAAAATAAAGTATAAAGTGTCTGCTTCTACCTCTCTCCTGCCCTCTGCTCTTTTTCCTCTCCTAGGTAACCGTCTTTATTAATAAAAAGTAATACTAAACTTTATCTTTCCATTATTTCTTTTGAAAATGTAAGTAAATATACCTATGTATTTCCCCATGTCCTAATTTTCCACATGAGGTAATCTACTATACACACCTTGCTTTTTTTCCCCTCAGCAACATCTTCTGGAGTTCTCTCCATAGCAATATATAGGTCCCTTCTTCATTCCTTCTTACAGCTGAACGGTACTTTATAATAAGGAGTCTGCTCCGTGAAAATGGACATTTGGGTTGTTTCCAATCTTCCAATCTTCAGTTATTGCAGGTAGTGCTGGAATGAATAGGAATATGAATACCCTATTTAACATTTTTGTTGGTTTACCTTTGGATAGCTACCTAGAAGTAAAATTGCTGAGTTAAAGGGTATAAAAAACATAGGTAATTTTATTGGGGCAAAATTTCTTATACACAGTGTTGAATTAAGAGTTGAAACGGAAGTAAAGTTCCTCTTTCCTCATGTATGAATAGATTATTTCAGTAGATATATATATAGCTGACCACCTACCACATGCCTGGTATTGTTCTGGTTACTGAACAAGATAGAGTAGGAGTCTCCATAGAACTTCATGGAGCATGAAGGTAAATAAAGTTAATTTCAAATTTTGGTGAGTGCTGTGAAGGAAGTAAATGTGTTGACATGAAAGAGTAACCAAGAGTACTCACTTTGGATAGGGTGGCCACGGAAGCCCTCCTTAAAAGCTGACATTTGAACTGAGATTTGACATTAAAAAAATGATTAACACTGCCATTTATAGACTTTCCTACTATGTGCCAGACAATATAAAGGCTTTTCTTACCTCATTTTATCTCACAAGTCTCTGCAATATCTATTTTATAATTCCCATCTTATGAATGAGAGAACTGATGCTCAGAAAAATAATTTGCTCAAGATCTTAAAACTTGTAAATGGGCGGCTGGGACTTGAATCAAGGCTGGACCCATCTAATTCCAAAGCCAGACAAGAGAAATCCTTTTTACTGTATACATTGCCTCTCTACCAGAAAGAAAGCAGAGAATACCGAGTTAACATCATAAATGGTTTAGTCTCTTGTTTTAACCTGGCAGAAATACAGTGTTTTGTCTTTTTTCCTTTTCTGTTCACATTTACTATTGAATGATTACAAATTCAAAATACATGTGCTTATTTTATGTGGGAATATTGTTTGTATAAGAAAATAGAAAAACATGTCTTCTTGTCTAAGTTAAGTAAAACAATTTCAATATCTGTTTTTATTGTTTTCAATTTAATTATGGTTCTCTGTTTAAAATACTGTAGCAAAAATATCCCCCAGATATTTCTAGCCTATTAAAATGATGCCCCTTCTAAGTATCCTATTTATTTATTTCACAAATATTTGTTAAAATCTATATTTAAGGTATTTTATAGTGTATATTTGAAATAACTTCATTAAATGAAATAACCAAAACATGCAAGGTTCTGTAAATAGCCTTTAAATTTTAGGCGGAAATTTTTTTCTTCTACCAGCACTTACTGAGCACCTAAATATACCATCTTAAATCTTACAACAACTGACTCAGGTAGGTACTAAACCCCCGTTTTACAGATGAAGGAACTGAGGCATAGAGAGGCTACATAATTTACCTGAGATGACTAATAAGTGATAGATTCAGACCTAAAGTTCAAATTCTTTGCTATCTAAGTTTTTCTATATCATATATAATATATTAAAAAAGTCCTATCAAAAAACAAGAAAGTAAGGAAATATATTTTTCCTTGCTGGTGGGTTAAGTGCATACTACCGTCCTATGAACCATGTGTGAAGATGCATAGACATTTTCTTTGGTGTCTTAAACTGAAACTACCTGCAGTTAAAACTCAGGATTCTAATTTTACAAACAAGGCCACCTCTAACAAAATTAAAATAAAATTACATTATCCCCTGGTTTAAAGAAAAATTCTCCAGTAACTATAGAAGTGCTTGTGGTATGAAGACAGCATCTTAAATCTCCATGTAAGTCATACACAAAGTGTTATTGCAGTGAGAAAATAGTGGCGTGAATAATACCTGCTCACAGCCCAAGACACTTGATGTATCTTGGGCCTCAGTGTTTGTTGGATTTTGCAATTTCATGAGCAAGATTTGTATTTTTTTAAAGTTCTATATTTTCTATGTGTCCCACTTGATGTCAAATCTGTATTCTTAGATTGTAGCGTTCCATTAAAAAATATAAATAATCTCAGCCCCTCCTCCCTCCTCCCCCTCCCCCCACACTCATTTTGTATAATATGGTAATGATATCACCGTAGCAGTAATTACGGGTCATCTTCATTTCTTTCATCTCTGCCTGTTCTGATGGCTTCATTCCTTTGACGGAAAAGATTTGGCTCTGGGTGCTATGATTATTTTGTTAAGCGTTATTCGAATAGACAGGAGTGAGAGAAATTAATCAATCCAAATGCAATTAGCATCATGTTTAACCCAGTGATGGACGTCTCAAGGTGAAACAGCTAGGGGAGTTTCAGACATTATTATTCAATCCAGTGGTTCTTATCTAAATTATAATCAAGAGAGGTTTTTATTGGCCTCGCAGTGTGAAGATGTAACTCTTTCCCTGGCCTGGGGGTCAGTAAGACTGGGGTCTGCATCCTCTGTAGATGTTTGCTACTGCCAGCACCCTGAGGTAGGGATGTTCCCAGTAGGAACGTTGTCTTAACATCTAAGTCCTTGAAATTTATCTACGCTGGGATCCTGGTCTGATTTTCCTGGGAGTGGGATATTGCCTGTGAATAAATTACTCTAACTTGGGGCACAATATTTTGTGTCCTGATGAAGTCACTTCAACTAGTCAGTCTTTCTTAACCTTACATGATAGATTATTATTGCTGTACTTACTTTATGAATGAGGAAATTAAGGCTGTGTGAATCTACTAGCCTTTTGGTCATAATAAGTGTTTCACCACAATCTGTATTAAGTACAGGCCCTGAAGTATGAATGTTCTGTGAAAATTTATGAGTATTTAATAAAAGATTGCCCCAAGAGTATTAATCCATTGCTTTGACCTGATTGCCTTTCACTCAGTTGAGTTTGGAAAGGGAACCAATGAAATAGGCCTGTGGGCCCTCTAAAGAGGAAACAGACTACAAACAAGAAGTTGTTAGGTCTCATTTCTTGAACACAGATCTTTGGGGTCGCTTGTTGTTTTGGTTTGTTTTTTAGTAGGGAGAAGGATGATAAAAAGGATTGAATGTTTGAAATCTTGTCTTGTTTTGCTTTTGAAAGAGGGCAGGACAGGGAGAGTTGATGGAGAAACACAGGCTTTTGCTTGAATACATTTTTCAAATACCTGACAATTAAGATTCTTCTACTGCTTTCAATCTTTAGGCATCATGGCTGACACTTCCCGTATTTTATGTTCCTGCTTGATGTTTTATATTCTGAGAATAAATCTGTTGGCTGGATATTTCTGTCTTCTTTTCCCTCTGTTGTGAAAAGCCATTAAAATTATTTTCCATATTGGAACTGTCTAAATGCGTTTAACTGTATGTTGAGTCCTGGCTTTTCTTTTTTATATTACGTCTTAGATAAAACAGTCTCTGGAAATGACCCTTACTATGAATTGAAAAAAAAAAAATGTTTGACATAAAATTATCTTTTTCTAAATTCAGTGGAGAGAACACTGTTCTTAGGCAAGCCACCCTTTTTGGAAGAAAAAGTCCTGTTAGAGAGACAGAACACTCTATAGAAACAGAATCTGGAAAGTGTGCCCCCAAAAGGATTTTTTGAGAATTCTTAGGATGAAGATTTTCATAGTCAATGATAAGTTTGGTCACAGAGGTAGCACCCAGGCTGTTCTTTCCTTAGATATGTATTTCATTGTCCTTTTGAAATGCTTATTATGCCCAGCGAATTTTGGGCAAAGGCCTCAAGGTTACTCTGTCTGCTTTCAAATGCTGCTTTTATATATTTTAGAGAAAAGAGATTTCTACCACGTACTCTTACTTGGGTTGACTCTTCCATGAGTTGATTGAGGATGGTCTGTGGATCTTATTACAATTACACCATTTTCTGAGGGCCACCAGTGTTCTAATGAGGTCCCAAGAGAGCCCTTCTCATCCAGGGACTCCATGCCCAGTTCATAGCACCTTCTGTTCTTGACAGTGGCCCCAGCCCCTGCTGCTCTTATATCAGAGGCATTATAAAGTACTTAGTCCTTGACTTGAATTATCAGTCACTTAGTGGTAGGTTTTATGCGGAGGTCTGACTGGAGCATGGTAAGTAAGGTATCTCAGCCTAGTAGCCTACTTGGGCACTGCTCTGCTTTATGTTGGCTCTATGCCAGAGTGACAGGAAACCCTCCCCTCCCTGTTCCTGTGAGAGAGACATCAGCTCTATGAATCACATCCGTTTCCTTTGTTCTCCTCTGACGTACCAAGATACCTGTGAACCGCTAGCTAGCTGTCTCCAAGGCCACTTCTCATTTGTGTGAACTTCCCTCATACCTAGAACCTTGCAGGTTGGGCCTCTCCGTGACTCGGCTGTTCGTCCACCCGCTTCATGCTCTTCTCCGGCACCGTGCACACTGATGACTGCCACGTCCTCCTCGTTGTTAGAACACGTTCAGCCGAAAAGTACTCGTTAGAGGAAAGTCGAAACTGTACCCAGAACAAATGGCACATCATTTCCACTAAGTATCTTCTATAAATCTAGTTAAATAGATAACCATGTAACACACTGATTTAAACCAAGCTAGGGTTTTATGTGCTCCTTTTTGCTAGAAGGAGCTGCTAGTACAGTTAAGGAAGGTTGCTGCCCCTAACTAGTACCCAGGTTTGAGCCTCCAGAGTACACCTGGAGTACATTGTACATTATACAAACGCAAGACAGTCATGTTTCCCTTCACGTTTGAGAGCTGTTAAAAAATAAATAGTTCATCCCTTTTTGCCACTCCTGGTGCCGCTTGTATGCTTTTTCGGGACTGATCTGGTACCTCTTTTGTGACATGGCAGGTGAGGAGATACCATTGTTTCTTGTGGCCGATGGATGCCCAAGGAAGGAGTCATCATATTAATGAAAACTAAGAACAGTCATCATGTTAATTTGAAGGTGGCAGGGAAGGACAGTTCTGTGGCACACAGATTAAGCATATACCACTTAGTAAACTAATGAAGGTTTACGGTGAAAGATAGGGTTTGTCAATCAGGTAGATTAGATTCCAATTTAATGGGCAGCCAATTCATGAAGCAGACACACTGTAAGAGCAAAATACTTTACTGGAATATGAAAGACAAGAGCTGAATGAGCACGCCACTGATGAGGAAAGGGGGACTGTCACAGAACCAGAATTCTGCCCCATTTGTTGTCAGTCAAAACGTAACATCGGTCATTTAGGGGGTTGTTGTGTTTTGTTGTAAAGGAGTATGCTCATGTGCATCACCAGGTGCATGAAGTGCAGTGAAGAAGTGAGAAAGGAGCACACGAAAGAACAGAGGAACCCATGCCGTAGTAGCCAGGATGCAGTCTGTGTGTTCCAGCAGCAGACGGGAGGTGTCTGCTGTGAAGAGAACTTGCTCTTTACTCCAGAACTCAGTTCCCTCAGACCAAGAAGACATGCTCAGCTAGAAGACTGCAGTTCGGTTCTCCCACATCCTGACTGCTACAGTATGGCTTTTTCTATTTTTTCCTGTAGGCCTTCCTCACTCTTTACTGTACTTCAAGTAACTGGTGGTGTAGATGAGCATATTACCCACCCCCTTTTTAAAAAAAAACTAAATACAATGTTATGTTTTGATGGACAACAACCAGGGCAGAATTCTGGTTCTATGACAGTCCCCCTCCTTTCCTCCATCAGTGGCATGCTCATTCAGCCCTTGTCTTTCATATTCCAGTAAGTTATTTTGCTTTCACTGTTTAACAGAAAACAAACAAAAATCCTTGCATACAATTCTCCTGTTCAATTGGAGAATTTTTTAATATTTTTCACTTTATCACTGTAAAACCCAAGGCAGTTTTTAACTTTTTTGTACATTAGCTGTTATGTGTACGGCAATCTGTCTTAAGTCAGGGATAAATTGCTCTAAGAGAAATGAATCCTAGATAATTTTCCCATTAAGCATCTTGTGGCTTAAATAAACTTCCTGTTTGACATGAAAGAAAGAGTCATATAGTAGCTAGCATTTACCAAATGCCTGTGTGACCCTTGTATTAACCCCACCTTGAACAGATGAGGAGTTTGAAACACAGAGAGATGACTCTGGCGACTTGCCCACAGTGGCTCAGGCTCAGTATGGGAGCTGGGATTTTGAATCCGAGCCTGGCTAATGCTAAAAACCCTGCTCTTGGGATTTCCCTGGCAGTCCAGTGGTTAGGGCTCCACGCTTGCACTGCTGGGAGCCTGGGTTCAGTCCCTGGTCAGGGAACTAGTCCCGAAAGCTGCATGGCACAGCCAAAAAATTAAAAAAAAAAAAAAAAAAAGCCCTGTTCTTTTCACAACATTATGCTATCCCCTTTGTTTCCTGGCTACTCATATTAGAGTCTCCTGAACAGTCCGTTGTTGCTCTTCAGGATGTGAGAGAACCAGTGAAAAGTAACTCTCCTCCACCTCACTAATATTTTTAATTATATTGAGGCACAGAAATATTTAAAATAATTTGCATTAGAACCAAAAACCAAATGCTGTGAGTTTCTTCCATTTCATTAAAAGTTACTTAATCTTTCGATTGTTTCCTGTCTTAAAGCCAAGCAGAATTTTATCAGGCAATTGCCTCAAAGTTATAATCTGGAAAATCTTTCCGTAATGAAACCCATATGTCATGGGCGAAAGGTGCAGAGCCCTGGCAGAGAGGGCTGGTCTCGTGAGAGCTTGTGCACCCAATCTCGTTAACCAGGGTACCTCTGGTAATCCCTCATCCCCTCACCGGTGAGAAATCAATCTGTACCACTGAAATCTTTTTCCACCAGCCACCAGAAAATTTACTGCAGAGAAGGCAGTTTGGGGATAGTCATTGTGGAAAGGGAGCCAGAGGCAAGGCTGAGTGTAGGCTGGAGGAATTGGAGAGTCTAAAGAAGAGATTACATTCAAGCACACACCACCTTCAACACAAGCAGGATGGAGTCCTCCCTTCAGCCCTGACCTCTCTAATGTGTACCCAGGTATTTACAACTGCCATGAACCTGACAGCCCTAGGGAAACTGTGAAGGGGTAATAGAACCAGAATCAACCTGGAAGTTGATTTTAGTTTATCTGTTTGTCGTCTTTAAATGTGTACACATTGTCCCCTGTTGCTCACTCCGCAGCAGTTCACATGTTCAGCCTTTGGTGAGAGTCTTGATTGTGGCTTCCTCAGCTTATGGTCTGTGCCCAGCCTAGGAGGGCCCGTAAGTCCCAACTTGACGTGGAGGCCGTGCTACTCCTCTGCACAGTATACACTGTGCTGGCCGAGGACCAGTGGGTCCCTCTTGGCTTAGTGATTAGACTGTGGTAGCAGTGTTGCCTTTCTGTTGAATCTTATAATCCTAGAGAATTAACCCGGAACTAGAAGATAGTTAAAAATGGTGTTGACTTCAGATAAAACTCTCTAGCAATTTTATTGTCCCCAGGACGGTCTTCTGACACATTGTGGGGGAAAAAGAACCAGGAGAGAAGGCAGAAATCAGAATTGCCAAGCTAAGGAGCATGTAATCTTACCCTGACTATTAATGTAAGGATTATACCGTGAAGAGATGGAACTAAGCAGGAGGACATAGAAATACCTTCGTCTCCTCTGTCAGTAAGCCGTTGTCTTCTCTAAAGGTTTTTTCCCCCAAAAGATTTGAAATCCTTTGTGGGAGTTTTTTAGTAAGATATATTTACGTGTAAAACCATACTGGAAGGGGTGTGTGTGTGTGTGTGTGTGTGTGTGTAGAAGAGGAATACGGAATAGTAGCAGAAGGCTGTCTCTCTACTCCTAATGGGATTTTGTAGCAGCATGTGCGAGTTTGTTTCAGAAGTCAAAAATGAACAGATGTTGGTATAAATTACCTCTGTGTCTGATGTCTTGCAAATTAAAAGCGCGGTTGGCATCACTAAACAATTTCACTAGGTTTGGGGGGTGCGGTTAGCGGGCGGTGATTACTGTAGCAGGTCGGTAAGAATCTTCATACTGCAGTAGAACAGGAGAGCCAAGGATAAAGAGATGAGGAATAAAACCAGGGGTATATGAATTAATCAGAGATGTTAACATCGCTGATGACAAGTGAACAGGAGGGCACGTGCTCTGGAGCAGCCGCTGACCCACAGCAATTTCTCTGTGCACAGAAAGGGGTTGGTGCTTAGGATGTGATTTATAGGGTACAGCCCTCTTTTAGGGAGCAGCTATGTCAGGAATTCGTATATCTCCTATATAGGACCAGCGAGTAGGAAAACTTTCTCCCCTCCCGTGTAGAAGATGATGTCTTTTGAATTACTTCTACTTTTACGGTGGTTTTGCTGCAGCTCTGTGTACTTAGATTAGGTTGAAGGGGGAGAAATGATTGAGTGGAAAGGGGGTTGTTAAAAAGGATTGGTTAAATTCAAGGAGAGCTTGCCACTAAGAGACTTCAGAATATCTGTTTATTTCTTTTTTTAAATTCTTTTGATCGCTTGAATAGATTGGATCTTGTAAAATTTTAGGTCTTAAAATATTGGTCATTTTCCCATTTGGGGAAAAAAAAGTAAAGAATTGGGTCATATGAAGTACAAGAGGCAGAAATAATTAGTAAGATCAGTACAGTGCTCTTAGCCCAGGAGTTTTGAAACAAGGCTCAGTTCTACCCACTGAGTTTTTTTTATTACCCAAGTCTGATTCCAAAGCACCTGCTTCTAGCCATGCTGCAGGATCATTGGATACTGTGTTTAAAGTCATTAGTAAGCATTGGAGAATAGAAAACCTATCCAAGGAGGAATAAATGATGAGACCCACTCTGAACAAAAGTATAAGTAGTCAGTTCCTATGGGATCAAGCTGAGGGGAACATTCCAAGAAATGGGATGTTGAGATTGCTAGTCAGCCTTATCACAATCCACTCACTTATTCACTCAGGAAGTACTGCATGCAAGAGAAGCAACAGACTACCAACTTCCTCTGAAAGGTGATGTGTTAATAATATTACCACTGCACGAAACATGATCATGGCTGAATACCCAAGAGGGCAGAGCAGGTGGTATTAATATGCTACTCATTTTACAGATGAGGAAACTGAGGCTCAGAGATCCTACCCAACTCAAGGTGTAACCTAGCTGACAAATACTAGAGTTGGAACTTAATTCAGATCCTGTATTCTCTGAAAGAAGTCCATGCTGCCTCCCCTGGGCAAGAAAACACTTATTCGGATTTCTGCTAGAGTAGTTAGTCCTGTGCCTGGATCTCTCCATAAGTCTGGTATTACTTTCATCAAGGGAAATGACTTTCCTGCCAAACAAGCAAGGTAAATTTTAAAAGACTCCCACAATGTAGAGAGTGGAGCAGTGAGGGTCACTGACAAGTCTTACTGTTTGTCTGTGGAAGGGAAGGAAACTGACTTTACTGTGTTCCTGCTTGGTTCCAGTTTTGTTGTGTATCATCATCTAGCCAGCAGTTATTCAGCAGATGCTGGGTTCAGAGCTGTGCTAGGTGCTGGGGATGTAAACAATAGTAAAATACCATCTCTGCCCTTAGTTCTTATATTTCCATGCAGGAAGACAAATCATATCAACAAGTAATTGCAAGTCTTATAGGAACTTTATATGTATGGAGTTTGGCATAAACTCACTAAAGGAATGGTCAGTTTGATTTTGGCCAGGGTAGGGTTGTGGGCACATTGGACAAGACCCAGCATTGGGGCTTCCATTCCTAGTTAATGAGATTTCCTTTTCCTTTGTTGGAGCTTTGAACTTGTGAAAGATAAGGAATGAGTAGACTACAGTTACCTAAAACTTTCCTATAGTTACAAAGTTTGTACTGTTTTATTTCTTTCTTGTACAAATAAACCAAGAACTATTCAATATAGGTGGTAGGGGTGGGAAGTGGGCACCCGTCATCTACCGCTATTTGCTCTGCTGGGAAGGAAAGCATGGCGCCTAGAGTGAAGGTCCTTCTCAGCCCAGCAGGTGCCTCCCTAGTCATCTCTCTTCTTTGGCCAAGATGGAGACATGTCCCTAGGGGCCAGAGGGCACCGCAGCCTGCTCTGCGTCCACTGTGTGGTTTCAGACTTCTGGACTCCAGGGCCAGCTATAGAAAACTTTCGGCACTGTTACATCCATTTAAGATACATAAAAAGAGGATCCGTTTAAGAGACATAGGGATAAGAAGGAAGGGGGTTATGCCACATATGATTTTTTTGAGAATTTGCTTGACCGATCTAAAACTGGGGGCTTCTGGAGTGGGTCTTGTAATTGAGAAATGTTTTACTTTCATTTTCAGAGCCTCATATGTAGGAAAGTAGCTGTATAAATGCTCTTGTAACTACAGCATTCAAAGATTGATGGTACTGAAACTCAGAGAAAGACACATAAACCTTGCCTGGCTATATTAAATATCTAAGGACTGACAATGCCAAGAGAGAGAAGACCAAAGCTCTATAAACCCTACTTTATTACTCCATCCACAGATGAACTGCACTGAGGGAATATAAACCCTGTTATATTACAGTGTCCAGGGACTACCATTCCTGAGAGATGGGGTAAATGATCTCTAATTTTGATTTGAGATTATAAATGTCCAGAGACCAACAATCCAGAAAAGACTGTGATCTTGGTTGGATTTTAGCCTCCAGAAGCAAACCTCCTGAGACAGTAAACATGAGAATTAGGTTACATTCTTGAGGGAGAGGGGGATTTGGGGGTAGCTCCCTGGTGATTTTTTTTAACAGGTAAATGATACAGATTTCCCCAGTTGGCCTGCACCATATAGTAATTACCAACTTCAAGACAGTGTTGGTAATTACCATAGTTGTCAAGAGTGGTTTGTGTTTCCCACTTTTTGGAGGTTAGTAGGGATGGAATCTGTTAGGATAGCAACTTTGTATACAATTTATGTCAATGCGCATTCTCAAATTAAGTCTTCCTGTGAACCCTTTTTCAGAGTTTAGGTGTTCATTGATCTTTCATGTACTTTGTGATTCCAGCCAGAGAGATGACACGGGGGAAATTCCTCAACATTCTAGAGAAGCCCAAGAAGTAGCAGCTGCTTGTGGACAGGATGTCCTGGGGCCTGGAACCATGCTTCCTTCCCAGTGCAGCTCTGAAGATGCACACCTCACTGCTTCTTGACCAGAGGCCAGAGGGTGCACTCCAGAATTCACCCGCTCCCCTGCTTCTGGCACTCTGCGCCTCTGAGGACATTCGGTAGCAAGAGAAGAATCTGCTCTACCCAAGGATCGGTGCAGTTATTCCATCAGCTTCCAGACTTTGACCGTCTCAACCTCGGATGTTGGTGACACCAGAGAGCATATCATTCTTAAAGGTCAAAGTCCTGCTTTCTCGTTTCCAGAAGTGATTCAGGAGTTCCAGGATCTTACAGTTGATTTGAGTCAGTGATGGCAAAGTCAGTTAAGACATGTTGATTGGACAAGTTCCTTTGAATTGTACTTCATCTCTTAGGAAGTATTTATGATGCTAGGAGACCAGAGGCCAATTAGATTCTGGACCAGTTAGGTTCAGATCAGGGTGCAGTTTGACCTGTGAACCCACCAATGTATACTAGGTTCCAGGAATCCCCAGCTAGAGAAATGCTTTTGAAACTCTACACCTCTCACAATAGTCGTATCCCTCAATGCCTTCTGTTCCCCACCTCCAAGGGACCCCATGTGTTTTGACTCTGGGGAGCGGGATCCCTGTGTCAAGCCCCTCCTGGGATTAGCTTGTACAGTGAAAGGTGCATGCAGGGTTGCATTGGGTTCTAGATATCAAGACTAGCTTAAAGGTGATGGAAAGGACTTTTGAGTTCTGGTTAATCTGTTACAGATTGAAGTGAGAAAGTAGGTATGGTCTGAAAGATAGGAGAAGGGGATTGAGTACAGGAGTTCCCATTTGATTAAAAACTAGAAATTCTAATTGACCTTAAAGGAATGTGCTGTGGAATGGTGGCAGTATTTTGCTTGCCTGCCCCCCATCCCATCTCATAGCACAGATTAGATAGTGCACTCATATAATAGAAATACACACACACACGAGAAAGAATTTCTTGACTCTGCAATTCTTATGGAGCTCTTTGTCCATTATCTATGTTAAGACCTGAAAATCTAGCCCATGTTTAAAATTGATTATAAGTATTCTCCTTATTTTGTCTTGTAAGCCAGTCCCCAGCTTCTGTTATTTTGAGAAGTTCATGGGGTTTCCTAAACTTTATGAAAAGAACATCCATGTGGCAGTAGTGTGTTAGTGTTTAGACACTAGGGATGTTGTGGTCAAGGTTTTGATGCTGAGTGTCTGGTTAGGGTACAGCACTACTCAGTTTAATAGCTGGTCCATTAGCCATTTTCTGCCTTGTTTCCCATGCTAGAATTAAGGTTGGATTTTTCTTTCATTTGCTTCCTTTGACCATCCATGCAATTTTACTTATTGATCACGGTGGGTGGAATTTAACACAAGACATTAAAAGAGAGTATGAGAAGGCAAACATTCTGTTTGGATGCGATATATAAGGTTAGGCTAGAGAGGTTTTGATTTTAAGTAAAGCTTATCATTGACATTCCTTTATCTTAAATGCGGTTAAAGAATGTAAAAGATGGGGAGAGAGAAGGAAGGAGGGCTGTGCAAAAGAATAATGCCACAATGTCAGATTTTAACTTTGCTCTGTTTTTTTGAGTTGATGGTGTCAGGCACTTCTAAGTGCTTGGGGAAATTGAGAAATAGATGGAGAACATTGGGATACCTCCCTCAAACCAACTCCAGTCTGTAAACTGGTTTTGGGGTCTGCTTTGGCCTCTTCCTTTTACTGTCATCTTATCCACCAGCACTTAATATACGTAGATGTTTTAGAATTGCAATATTTATTGGTTTTGTATTTGCCGTCCTTAGAAATGTTATTGATTTATTTTTATATTGATAATATAAATTTATGTACAATGTGTGCATGTATGTATTTTAGGGTGTTAGAGGATTGTACTTTGTGTATGGTGGTTTCTGTGTCGTCATAATAAATATGTACCTTGTATTAGGAGAGTGAGTTTTTCCTCGAAAGGCCAACTTGCATATTTAAAGCACAGACCTCATCAGAAAACACAGCTATAACAGCAGATGACCCACTGTCTTCCCTTTAATATCACGTTGGGCGATGTGGGGCTTTGTGAATCTACTTCATGGCCTCCAGCTGCCAGCTACCAGCCACCCAACTCATTGTTTCATACTTCCCCTCGTCTGCCAAAAAGTCTAGATCTGTCCTCCTGGCATTTACAACTCTCTTCATATAATCCTAAATAACCTCTCAGTTTGGTCTCCTTTCTCTCCAGTGTATGAAGTCTCTATCCCAGTTAATCTGAACAGTTCCCAGTTCCTCACTTATGTGCCTTTGTGGATGCCATTGAGTTCCTGGAAGCCTTGGATCCTTTTCCTGCCCGTTAGCCTTCCTTCCTGTAAACCCTATGATCCAGCTGGGCATAACCCTTCCCCCTGCATTCTCACAGCATTTATGTATACCATCCTTATTACTACAGTCCACCTTATATTTAAGTGATCTGAGTACATATCTTAGAGCCCCACTAATTTATCTGCTCCCTGAGATTGTGGCTGTCTCCCACACATCTAAGTTCTTCTTCAGTGGCTTCTTTGAACTGGAGGTTCATGACCTGTTTGTTCGCATGCTTCCAGTTAAACTGGACATATCAAAAGCAAATATTTCTCTGCCATCTGCCATAAACCCTTATTATGCATCCCTTTACAACTCTGTTCAAAAACAGAAGTACTGATGTAGTCAGTGCTACTGCTGTCACTCACTGATGGTTTACCTGCTCCAGACCAGAGCATGCCCTTTTAGAGAAACATTCCCTTTTAAGGAAAGCAGATTGCTTAGCATCATTGGTTCATCACTGATTGCCAAGAATACATCTGGGTGGACAGTACATTTCTCTGATCTATAAAAGCATGACTGGGGCTTCCCTGGTGGCTTAGTGGTAAAGAATCCGCCTCCCAAGGTAGGAGACATGGGTTGGATCCCTGGTCTGTGAAGATCCCATATGCGTCGGAGCAGCTAACACTGTGCACTGCAACTATTGAGCCTGTGCTCTAGAGCCTGGGAGCTGCAACTACTGAAGCCACCGCAGTGAGAAGCCCTCAAACTGCAACCCGAAAGTAGCCCCTGCTCGTCACAACTAGAGAAAAGCCCACGCAGCAATGGAGACCCGGCAAAACTAAAATAAAAAGCATGGCTGATTGACTGAAAAGGTACAGCATGACAAATATGCTGCTTTAAATCTTCAGAGATTATTTTTCTCATAAATGATTATTTGCCTACAGATTTGTTTTCCCTTTCCTTTTGCTGTTCCAAACACCATCCATGCTTTGCATCTGTTGGCTGTGAGCAGAAGCATAGCGTTGGTGCCTGGAGACACATTTTCAAATTCTTACTCTACTCTTTTCTCACCAAGAGTCTCATTGCTGCTTGCTCTCCTCTCTTCTGAGGTTTCAGGCCTCAGCTGATTTGCTTGACTTTCTTTGCTTTGTTGGAGCGGTAGAAGTTCAAGGATATCAACTGCATTGATGTCAAAATGCTGTGATTAATTTTTCTTTATCTTTTTGTTACCTATTTTCATTGTGGTTTTTTTTTAATAGACAGCTGCTAATTGCTCCTTGTTTTTGGCCCTCTGCCTTCTGAACTCACCGTAATCAGAGCAGTGCAAATGGAGCTGGTGAAAGTCATTCCGTTGCCCCCGGGGCTTCCTCAGCGTGTTTGGACTTCCATTGATGCTTTATGATAAAGCCAAGAAATTGCATTTCCAGAGGGATGCTCCGGTCTCTTCTGTTTCCTGCAGGATCAGAAAGATAATGCAGAGCAGGAAGGGAGGACACAGGCAGTGGGCCAAGGTGGATGGTCCCAGGGGGGTCAGGTGACAGAGTTTCTTAGCAGCTCTCAACTTCTGCACAAACTCCATCTCCAAGCATTTGGTTATGTTCTACAGTGTCTGTTTTTTTCCTCCTTTGAGCAAAAGCTACAGGACTACCTGGCCTTGCATGGGCTTCATTGCATAGGAGGACCTTGTACCCTCCACCCCTGAAGAGTGGGCAATCAGCGGTCTCTCCTGGTACGTGAAGCTCTGACTGGCCAGTAACTGACTTTTCCTATCTATTTAGGCTTCGGGGCCCTTTAAGGATATGAACCTGACTCTGAAAGGCCACCAGCCTTCCCACCCTTTGCCCAACACTTTCTTCCCGAGCAGGGCTGGTTGGGGGCTACAGGTGGCACCAGGTGCTCGGGGGAGGCACCCAAGTGCTGGCAGAGCCTGTTAATTAGCACATGAACACCCCAATGCTCCATTAGCCAGGCCAGGCATTCGGAACCTTCCCCTCCTGTGGCCCCTTCCTCCTAATGAGAGCTGGAAGAAGGGCCCTCACAAAACACTGCCTCAGAATAATATTCCGCTTTGTCCCCACCAGTAACCAGGGCTGACAGGATCACTCTGTCCATTTCTCTTCTAATTAGCACAATTCCAGCATAGCCTGAGCCAGCAAACGGAGAAAAGCGATCAAAAGCGATCGGACAACCGTACCGAATCACAAACACAAAGAGGGCCATTCCCCGTAATTAGGTGAGACAATTCCTCAGTCTTTTCTCGGCTGGAGTTTGCCGCTAAGACTCTTGCTGTTTGGGTCCCAGCAACACAAGTTACATGTCTCCCTGGGACACTAATAAGCCCCAAATTGTCTTCCGCTTCACACAACTCTAGCCAGAAGACAGATGCAAGGGGAGGGGGCACAGGGAGCGGACAGGGGCTCTAAACGAGCAGCTGCCACAGTTTCCCCAATTCCAAGAAGCAGACACTGGGGCTTTGCAGAGAGGGAGTTGGCTTGAGAGAACCGCTCTGGGTCCTGCCTGGTCCCTGAACTGGGGTCTGAAGCCCTGAGAACTCCTGACCCTCAGGTGATGCCCATTCTGTCCTGTTCATTCCGCACCTTCTGCCTTTGGTCCCTATTTGGGCTTCTCATCCCTTCTCAATGGTGGCCTCATGGGCAGCTGTAACTATGGCACCATTCCCCGAACATTGAAGCCTTATGCAACTTAATTACCATCTCAAGGACAGCAAACCCTCAGAATGCGTGTGGATTCCACTCTCAGCTCATGACCTGGAAGGGGCCTTCCCTTACAGCAACCATCTCCTGTTCCCCACCCCCGCCCGCTATCCCCATTCTCTGGTGGAAGATCCCTGGTTTTTAAAACAGAAAAGTGGCCCATCGGCTGCCAGGGCAGGAAGCCACGACTGGCCATACTCCATGTGGCTTAGAGGTTGGCCATTTAATAAACAGAAACAGTTCCCCCAGGATTGCAGCCCATTACAGGGATTACTGGGGGGTGATACAGCCATGAACTTGGTCAGGGACAAAGGAATGCGGGGCAGAGTGGCAGTTGGAATCTCAATTAAACTCAAGCTCTGAGCTGAGTTGGACTCACACACGTTTTCATCTTTGTCCTGCCCTCTGCTTTCTGTTTTGATCTAAACTTCATGCTTCTGAAAGTGACCTCCAAAACCAGAAAACATTCAATTATCTAGAATCCAAGGAGCCAGAAAACGCAAAAGAATCAAAGTTGCTTTGTTGTTTTTCCCCATTGTCTCTATCCCAGACACAGAGAGGTAATGAGATGATTTGACTATTTAACTTTTGAGAGATTTCAAAGGATTGATCCAGATTTGTTCAGGCTCCTATAGTTTCTTTGACTATAAACAGAACTGAGAACAGCATCTGGCACATAATAGATACTTACTAAGAATCTGTTGAAGGAATGATCTGCCATAATGCTCAGTGTTCATAGACTTGTTGCTGGCCTAAAGTTTAGTAAGAGCTAGGATTTGAGAGAGGAAGGATAAGCTTGTCAAGTCACTTCTCTCTCAGCCTCTCTGACTGCTCTCTGAGCCTCAGTGTCCTCGGGACTGCTTCCATTTAAAGAAGCAGGCTAGCATCATGGATAAGGGCAAGACCTGGATGTCAGGTCGCCTGGGTCCAAGTCTTATTTCTGCTATCTGCTGGCTATGTCACTTTGGGTAAATTGCTTAAGCTCTCTGTGCCTCTGTTTACTCATTCATGTAACGGGTCCAATGCACCTAACTCCTCGGGTTATTGTGGAGACTAAATTAGTACTTGTGAGTATTTAGAACAGTGCATGGCACATCTTACCCATGTTTAATATTTTTATTATACCTGTAGATGTTAAAAATTGATAACCCTTGGACTTCCCTGGTGGTCCACTGGCTAAGATTCCCTGCTCCCAATGCAGGGGCCCTGGGTTCGATCCTGGGTTGGGGGACTAGATCCCGCATGCCAGCACCAAGAGTTCACATCCCACAACTAAGCAACTAAGATCTGGCACAACCAAATAAATACATACTTTTTTAAAAAAAATTGATCATTCTTACAGGGAAAATATGATTACTTTTGATTACCTTGGATAGCAGGTTAAGCTGAAAACCCACTTCTCAACTCTTCAGGAGAATGGATAGTTTACTGAATACCTCTCCTACTCCCATCCTTCAGCTCTCTGAAGCAGCCTGTGCCAGCGTGTTCCTGCAGGAAATACCACTGTTGACTGCACAGACAGTGGTCCCTGAAGACCAGATGTTGCCGATAAGCAAGGGAGGGGAGGGTATTCTTTGTGACCCTGGCAGATTTCCGAGCTGATGCTGAGCTTGGCACAAGCCCTGAGTCCCGTGTCTCACTAGGCTTGGTGGTCCTAACATAGGCTAAGCAGCCGTGGGATTCTAGTCACTGCACAGCAGTGCTTCTCCCCATTTTGCTCTGTCCTCGTCACCTCTGCCCCCATCCCACCACCCTTTCTCCAGAGGCTCCCTCTCCAGAGCTGAGCGAGGTCCTCTTGGGCCTGAGCTCCCCAGGTAGCCTCTGGGAGTCTATAGAGAGCAAACAGTGTGGCCTGACTGCACGGCCCGAGGCCTCCGGGTCAAGCAGGGCTAAAGGTCATATCCCAGGGCCTTCCCGGATGCAGGCAAGCCGGCCCAAGCCAGCGGCTCCACACAAAGGAGCAGCTGAGAAGAGTCAAGTTGGAAAAGTCAGTGACTCGAGACTGAGTGGAAATGAGAAGCTGCGGGCAGGGCTAAGAGGGTATGCGGGAGTCAGAACCTGAAGTGGTGTCTGAGGGACGGGGGGGGTGTGTGGGAAAGCCAGCCCCGAGAACGTCTTCCTTGGCTCCTGACCTGCTCCTTCTGTCTCTGCTGCTGCCGCCTCCATCAGCCTTAACTGCTGACTGTCACCAGCCTTGCTCACTCAAACCAGCTGGCCTGAAGATCCCTCAAACCTGTCTCTATCAAGTATGTATGGTCTGTTCACATAGTCAACTAGTCGGCAGCCTCTTAGTAGGTTTGCAAAAATGTGATGGTATCATGGGAGAAATGATTCATCCTAAGAAGTGAAATAGCATGATATAAAATTATAAATGTGGCATGATATCGAGTGTTTGGGGGAAGAAAATAGACTGAGGTTGGTAAAAGTACTTGCTGTCTGGTTGGAGGATTATGAGTAATTTTCATTTTCTTCTCCATTTTCCAAGGTCCTTCCCAGAAGCTTGTATCGTTTCCATAGTATAGGAAGGGAAAAAACCTCTGGAGCTGGGTGTACAGAGTTTAAAATGCCTTATCAATCCAGCCTACTAACAGGCATGTGTGCACATGTATACACACACACAGTTCATCAATGGCATTTCTTTATGGTAATTACATTAAGTCTTGTTTTTGAAAATGATGTGTAAACCTTTAAGTATTTACTAGGCACCTACTGAGCATCCAGTCCTGCCCTAGACTGTCCACTCCATCACATGTAAAGTATGTAGAACAACTTTTTCCCTAACCAGCCCCGTCCCATGACCCATCCCCCCTCATTACTCCACAGAGCTTTTGCTTTGGAACAGAAAGATCTTCACTCAGTAGGTGTTTGGTCAGAATTGCAAAATAATTTTTTCTTCAGTCTCTTCTTACACTGAGAAAACTACATTTGACCTAATTTTGTTGTAGACCCTTTAAGCTGAATTTTCCCATTTCTGGGGCACACAAAACACTACTTCAGATGTTGCATTTGTGAGAGTTTCATTTACTGCTTTCTTTCTGTTCGCCTCCCTGTTCCCAATTGGGAGAGAACATAAAGATGATTTAGGAGTAGGCATGGGTCAGGACAGAGTCTGGAGTGATACCCATGTTCACAACAGACAGAGGTACTGCTCCATTGAGAAAGGGAATGAAGTCTTTCTGCAAGCTGGGATCGGTGGGACTCAAGGAATGTGTAGGAGGTGGTTCTCACCTTTATGGGCAAACAAGTGTATACATAAAGTCAGTTCCTCTGCAAAATGAGATTCAGAGTCATGGAACTGATAGAGAAAAGATGAAAGCATCAGGGCCAGAAAACAGAAAAATCATAGAGAGGGACATCCCTGATGATCTGTCCAGTGGCTAAGATTCTGTGCTCCAAAAACAGGGGGCCCAAACTCAATCCCTGTTCAAGGAACTAGAGCCCGCGTGTTGCAACAAAGATCAGAGATGCTGGGTGCTGCAACTAAGACCCAGCGAAGCCTAATTAACTAATTACCTTTTAAAAATCATGGAGGAGAATAGACTATGTCCCTGAGGAATGACTCACTCATCCCAGCCTCCAGCAGCCAAAATATACAAGCCCAGGCACCTGACTAAGCCTTGGAATGTCCAAAGGAGTCTTGCTCCTCATTTTCCTTCAGCAGAAATAGATGTCATGATGAGAATGAAAGATTTTGTGCCTGCCACACCCACTCCCTCCACTTTGCCGGTGTGTACACTTGTCCATCCTGTTTCTCAAAAAAGGGGCTACTTTCTGTCCATCTCAGGATGCAAAACAAAGAGAAAATGTCAGCCACGTGCAGCCGTGAACTCTGCCTAAGTGTTGTGTTAGCGCTGGGGCTTTCAGCTGTGTGGGCCAGACCTGATAGTCCTCTGAAGGAGAGGAGGAGCACTCCAGAACAGACAGCTGAAGCCCTTGTTACAACGTGAGGATTGCAGGGCAGGTGACACTTCACAACATCACCAAAGATTGATGCAAATTGGTTTGGTTCTGACCCTGTCACACCAGGAAGGATAATGATTCTAGCAGCGTCGGGCAGGGGAGGGGGCATGTGGTGGGGGCCGGGAGAATTGGTGTCTCACTCTGCATCTTCATTAATGATCTGAAAGACAGGGGTAAACAGCATGCTAATGAAACCTACAGATGATTGGTGTTACAAATCCCAGAGAGGACAGAGAAATAGCATGGCCAGACCTAGAGAGCTTAGAAATATGGGCAGGAGATTGTCAAATGAGATTCGCCCTAGGAAAATGAAAGTCGACATGTCAAGAAGGGATGATGAAGGCACCTCTGGGTGGGGGACCACAAACATGAAGAGCAGAGATGGGTGGGTGGCAGGGTCAGTCGGCTGAGAGGGGATGAGGTCTGGGGTGTACTGGGGAGACTGAGAAGCTGGCCTTGAGGACTCAGGAGATGGGTACCCTTGGCTGTTCCTGGCAGGACTGATTACAGCAAGAAGACAGGGACCAACGCTGTGTGCAGCCTGGGGGCCAGGAAGGTTGACCTGTGTCTGCTCCTGTGTCTCCTGCAAGGCTCGGCTGTGACTCAAGTTTGAATCCAGGCTCTGCTTCTTGATAGGTTTGTGGCCTCCGGTAGGATTCTTAGCCTTGTTGAACTTGCTTTTCTCTCCAGCTAAAGGGGGAACAAATTTTTGGAAGGATTAAATGAGGTACCATTTGATAGTATTAGCAATGTGTTTGATGCATAATAAAAGCCCGGTAAAAGTTGACATAAACTGTCAGAATATGTGTAAATAAAGTTTAAAATAGGCACAAACAAGTCTACGATGATAGAAATCAAAAGAGTGGTTACTCATGTCAAGAGCTAAAGGGAGGCTTCTGCAAGGCTGGAAACATCCTAGGAGGCAAATAATGAGTTTTGTAGTCTCTCTGAAGCAAGCATGATATTTGGGTTACCAAGAAGATAAGAAAAGAAATTTGTTTTCTGTGGGGTAAATGAAACAAAAATCCCCTGGGAACTTTAGTTGTTCTTTCCTCTTACTTATACCTTCTCCACCTTACAAAGAAAAGGCTTCTGTTTTCCTAGGCTCCCCTGTCCTCCCAGCCTTCATTCATATAGACACATTTCTGATGTCATTGTCATATGGCCTTGATTTGAAAACCATGTTGCGATTCTTTGCTTGACTCTCTCCCTGCCTCCTCCCCCTGCCACTTTTTTTTGGCCATGCCAGGGGATCTTATTATCCCAACCAAGTATCAAAACTGTGCTCCCTGCAGTGGAAGTGTGGAGCCCTAACCACTGGACCATCAGGGAATTCCCACCTCCTTCTTTTCTGATATGAACTTCTCTCCGCAGCCAGTGAGGGCACAGTTTCTCAAGAGAACTCTCAAAGCTGACTCCCCACCCCTATCTCAAAGCCCTACTGCTGGGAAACTGGAGTCACCAAGTCCTGTGACCTTCAGGAAAACACAGGATTTGTTAACTCCATTTGCAGGGATACACTCAACAGAAGTGAGTGCTTTCTTCTACCAAAAGATGTGCAAGGATGTTGGCAGCGACTTTCTTCGTGTGAGTCAAAAATTGGCAGACACCCGAATGTCCATCAATAGGAGAATGAATGAATTGTCATATATTCCTATAATGGAATGCCACTGACAATAAAGAACAAGCTACTGCACTGCATCACAGAATAACATAGATGGCTCTCACAAACAAGAATGAGGAGCCAATTTAGGCAGGCACAGAAGTGCATAGTGTATGATTCTATATGTGTGAAGTTCTAGAACCAGTAAAACTAACTTAGGGTGGGAGAGGTCAGAATAGTGGTTACCTGGGGACTGGGAAGGGGTATGAGGAACCTTCTAGGGTGTTGGAAATAGTCTCTATTTTGATCTGAGTAGTGGTTACATAGGAGTAGATGTGTGAACATGTGTGAGTGAACATTCGTCAAGCTGTACATTTAATAGTTATGTGCTTTACTGTCTGTAAACTATGCCTCAATTTAAACAAATGAATTTAGGGTCATCTGAGCCTCTAAAGAAAAACTGATGAAAGTTACCCTAGCCCCAGGGAGGTGATTTGGGCGAATTATCTGACTTCTGGGCTGTGGAAGCAGAAGACGGATAGAAGATGGTCAAAATGTTCCTTTGGCAGCTAGCTTCCACGCTCCACATGCAACTGAGCATAGGGCTTTGAGGCTGTGGTCTGGAAGCCTCATCTGTGCCTTTGATACAGGGGAGGGCTGTCAGTCAAGTTCCAAAGATCCCTGACACCTCGTTGCTTGGACTCTTTTGTGAAGGAGCATCATTGTCTACAGCACGGGACACCAACCCTGAATCAAATACCCGATGATCTGAGGTGGAGCTTATGTAATAATAATAGTAATAAAGTTCACAATAAATGTATGTGTTTAAATCTTTCTGAAAGCACTCCTCGCCCGCACCCCAGTCCATGGAAGAACTGTCTTCCATGAAATCGGTCCCTGGTGCCAAAAAGGTTGGGAACTGCTGCTCTACACCGCTCTCTGTGGATTCAGCCCAGAGACTGTGGGCTGCTCCAGGGCCATGACCTGGTCTGTGCATCCCTGTTGCTCCAGACCCTGACACATCTTGGACCTCCAGGGTACCACTGCCAAGTCGATGCCCAAATCCATGGCCTCTAATCACCTACGGCATTATTAAATTCTTCCTAGCTGGAGCTGACCACTGAGCTCAAAGCCAAATGTGTGCTTTTTGATACATAGTTATTCAGGTGATCTTTCCTAAAAGAACTTGATTCCAGGTAAGCTACGGGCATCCCAGACTCACTTCCATCCAGGATGGTTCCAGTTCTGCTAGAAAAGTCCTCCAGTTCTCTCTATAACCAAGTTTTCCAGCAGCGTCCCCTCTGAGCAAAGAGGCCATGCCTCTACTGCAGGTAACTGGAGTTCTCAGTGGTGTTGATGGCAGTCTCTCTGGGTTTGGTATTCCCTTACATGGAGGTTGGAATGGTTGGGTTGTTTGGTTCCTTGAAGAGATTTCTGTGCCATCCAAATATGTAGCCATTAGCCACATGTAGCTCTTCTATTTAAATTAAAAATAAATAAAATTGAAAATCCAGGAAGGGACTTCCCTGGCAGTCCAGTGGTGAAGTCCCCACACTTCCACTGCAGGAGACATGGGGCACAGGTTTGATCCCTGGTCAAGGAACTAAGATCCCACATGCCAAGAGGTGGGGTCAAAATTTTTTTTCCAGAGAATTCTCTGGTGGTCCAGTGGTTAGGACTTCATGTTTTCACTGTCAAGGGCATGGGTTCAATCCTTGGTTGAGGAACTAAGACCCTGCAACTGCGTGGCATGGCCAATAAATAAATAAATAAGCACATTTTGAAAAACACATTTTCTTCCCAGCCTCCAACCCTCTGGCTACTGGTTATCAGCTTGTGAGAGCTAGAACCTGTCTGACATCTTATTTTCCCACTTAATTTATCTTGGATCTTGTTCAGACTGGTACAGTTTTCACAGCTATGTATTTTCCCACTCTATGGATGTGCCATAATTTATTTAACAAGTGCCTGTGATGGACATTTAGGTTGCTTCT
The DNA here is from genome assembly GCF_033118175.1 of Dama dama. Lineage (NCBI taxonomy): Eukaryota > Metazoa > Chordata > Mammalia > Artiodactyla > Cervidae > Dama > Dama dama. Next base: position 18,259,201 of record NC_083692.1, on the reverse strand, counting down.
AATCTTCTACTACAAACTATGTTGTGATAAACAAATATTGTTGTATTTAAATCTTTCCGGGTGTACAAATATATCCTTAGAATAGATGCCTAGGGAGGGAAGTGCTTACTCAAAGGCCATGTGCATTTTAAAGTTTAATATTGTATATGAGTGTGTGTGTTCAGTCGTGTCCAACTCCTTGTGACCCATGGATTGTATAGCCCACCAGGCTTCTCTGTCTGTGGGATTTTTCCCGGCAAGAATACTGGAGTGGGTTGCCAATTCTCTCCTCCAGGGGATCTTCCTGACCCTGGGATCAAATCCATGCCTCCTGTGTCTCCTGCACTGCAGGCAGATTCTTTACAATTGAGCCACTGGGGAAGCCCCAATATTATATCTATGTACATATATTTAATATTTAATATATTGAGTATCTTTTATTTGATATATAATGCAATATATATTTCTGTATTGCCCCCCTAAAGTGGTCTTTTCCACATCCCCTTAGCAGTGCTGTTATTAGGCATACAGGTTTCCTGCAGAAAACAGTGGCTCCTCTTGCACAGGGTCTCCATTGTCTCCCTACAACCCACCCCACCTACCTTTCCTTCTTCTCACTCCTTTTTTTTTTTTTCTCTTTTTTCCCCTCACTCCTCCTTCCTGCCGGAAGTGGTTGGCATTTACCCCAGCATTCACTCACCCGCCAGGTACCGGCCTAAATTTTTTTACTTCAATGACTCATGCCTGGTGGACTCTCTGCCACATTCTCCTGAGGTTACTACTCCTATTACTCCCATTTTTCAGATGAGAAGCCTGAGACTTAGAGATCACTAACTTGTGCATGGTCACCTAGCTGGTTAGTAGCAGAGCTGGGGTGTAACCCCCAGACTATCTCACTTCAAAGCTTCTTGGGAACTAAAGGCTTCCCCACACCCCTCCCCTGACACCACGGGCTCCCCTCCCCCTGTGAACAGACACCCACCTCTCTTCAGGGCCTTTGCCTCTGGGCCCCGTGAGCCCTCCAGCCCCGCTCACTCCCTGCTTCCTGGGGTCAAGGCGCACAGCTCTCCCTGGGTCCCTTGCTCCTTCAGCAGGAAACAGTGCCCCGGTTTCCTGCATCCGTGGCCTTGGGACTGTCGCACCTGACCAGCTGGGCCCGCCCAGGCCCCCAGGTGATCACCTTGGCCTACTGGGGGGCCAGGGAGGGAGAAGGCAACGGCTTCCGTCACCTGACCCCGCTCAGCCAATTCACGAAGACAAGATGTCAAGTTAATGAGCCTGTGGGCCTCTAATTAGCTGTCAATTACCTCAAATTAATCAACTCCTCGCCTAATTAAGCATTATCGGCAGGTGGGCACAAAGCGGGCCATTGTGTGGGAGCCCTGAGAAAAGCCCGGCTGGCAAACTTGGTTAGGATCAGCGCGGCGCACCGCGCCCGCCCCCCGACCGTGAGCACGGGGGCCCTCTGCCCGCCGCGCCCCTCGGCACGGAGGCCCCGGGCACCTCCCGGGCGGCGGGGTGGACCGCGCGTCGTGAGAGGGAGGTGCGGAGCCTGGAGGCCGGAGGGATGTCTGCGGGGACGTGGGGCAGTGGGAGCCGTGTGAAAACGGGCAGGGAAGGCCACGGCAAACGGACAGCAGGAAGCAGGGCCGAGGGGCCGGCTCCCGGCGTTCGCTGGAGCCAGGGCGAGGGCTGGGCGGAGAGCTGGGCAGACTGCAGGCCTGGCCAGGCCCGGAGTTCAGGCCTGGGTGGGCGGGCAGCTCCACTTCCGAAAATCCTGGCCCTGCCCCTCTGGGCTCTGTGACCCCAGGAAGTGACTTCGCTTTGGTGAGCCACAGTTTCCATCACTGAAAAAAAAAAAAAGAGAATAGCTTTGTTAAGAGATCTTCTTGGGCCTCTGCAAGGATTAAAGGAGATTGTGCCGGTGAAGCGCCTGCTAGGAGGTCAGCGCCCAGTGGAGTCAGTAGTCGTGACAGTCGAGGTGGGTGAACCACTCAAGCTATGTACTGTGTCCCCAGATTCTGAGCCCCTAGGCTGCAGTGCACCCCGATACATGTGAAGCCACTGCCGAGGATGCACTGGGGCCTGGATGATGGGATGTCCCAGCCACCTCCTCTCCACCCCTCCCCATCTCCCAGCGCCTTTGGGGGTGGGGGCCACATGGAGCTCAGCTGAGGTGACAAGTCTCTGACTAGTGGCCCGGAAACAGAGAGCATGCATATGGACCCGTCTGCCCTTCGGTCTTGGGGCTGCAGGCCCAGAGAAGAGGGTGTCTCCGTGCAGCCCCCAGGCACTGAACTCATGCCCTGACCGTGGTCCTGGAGGCTGAACCGGTACCCACTTGACTTAACACACGGCAGGGTGAAGCTGGGGTACGGCTGAGGAGATCTCTACACCCACTGAGGGTCAAAGGCCGCCACACCCATGCCAGTTCTGTCCCCTTCCCCACTCCAACCATTTCTTGTCATCAACCCATCAAACTTCTCATCTGCTGTCGTTCTGTTACTAGTCATGTCCGACTCTCTGTGACCACATGGATCACAGCATACCAGGCTCCTCTTTCCTTCACTGTCTCCCAGAGTTTGCTCAAGTTCATGTCCATTGAATCAGTGATGCTATCTAACCATCTCATCCTCTGCCTCCCTCTTCTCCTTTTGTCTTCAATCTTTCTGGCACAGGACACCCTCTCCCCGCTTCCTGGGGCAATGGACATCCTCAGTCTCGCCTGTGAAAGCTTGGAGATATTTTTCCCCTCCCCATTTAAATCACTCAGTCATTTAGCAAACATTTATTGTGCCTACTAATTAAAGCTCACTGTGTAAAGGGGAAATGGTTGGATAAACACAAATCATTAATGCATGCACTAGAAATGTGAGGAGCAGAAGGGAGCAAGGATTATGTACCTAATGTAATGCTGGCAGACATGGCACAACCGGACATGGATGCCAGTGCTTCTGACTCTCTGACCAGGAGAGATCAGGTCTGTGCCCAGGGTTGGGAATGGGGATGGGGGGAGGCAGGTGGATGCCACCCCTCTCTGCGCCTGGGCAGGTGAGGCCTTCCAGGCAAAGGGAAACTGGAGCTGAGGCTTGAACAAGGCGATGTATTTCAGATGAGGGGAACAGCGTATGTGAAAGCCCAGAGGCATGCAAAGGACATGGAGAGTTCAGCAAACAGCGGAGACCTCCTGAGTACCCCAGAACTGCAGCAGAGGCTGCAGAGGCACAGTGAGGAAGAGCAAGATCTCACAGGGCCTTCAAATAGGGCCTTTCTAGTAGGGATTTGAAGACTTCCCTAAACTCTGGCCCCTCCTAAGAAAGGAAGAAAGAAAGTGAAGTCGCTCAGTCGTGTCCAACTCTTTGTGATCCCATGGACTGTAGCCTGCCAGGTTCCTCCATCCATGGGATTTTCCAGGCAATGGGTTGCTAGTTTCTTCTCCAGGGGGTCTCCCTGACCTAGGGAACCAACTCAGGTCTCCCACACTGCAGGCAGATTCTTTACCATCTGAGCCACCAGGGAAGCCCCTGACCCCTCCTAGAGGAGCTGAATTCCGCAGGGATCAAATCCATAATTGAACCAAATGAAGGCGCTTGTGTGCCTTCAGAAGGAAACGGAAGCATCAGGGGAGTGGACCTTCCCCAAATCAGCAAAAACACACTACTCTCTGGTCTGCTTCCTGGGAGAAAGGCCCGCTTCTCTCCCTTCTGTGTCCCAAAGCAACCAGAGGGGAGCAAGCACCCAGCCAGGCTTATGAATTACTGCAGAAAGTTATTCATTTCTCCCTACCACATACTGACATGTGCATGGATGCCGGGACTTGCGTTAAGCCCAGACATATTTATCCCTCTGGAAAACTGTTCCATCTGGCGTGAGTGGAGGAGACATAAGTTTGGAAGGTGAAGGGCAGCCATGGGATTTAGACAGCCAGGCTGCTGGGAGGAGGAGGAAGCAGCAGTGCTCGGGAGAAGCCAAGGTTCCTGACTCTCTGGGGCCCATCCCATCCCAGATCCCACAAGGCCCCTGTACATCCTTGTCGTTCTTTCTTACTTAAGCAAGTTCGAGTATCTGTTCCTGCATCCCACCTAGAGTCCCCTACCCCAGAGCACCCTGACATATCTGACCTGGAACAACCAGAGGAGCCCCAACCCCCAGGTGGAAAGGCATCTTATAGATCAGCCAAGGCAGTGGTTCTTGATGGAGCCACAGGGGCACCCAACTCCAGGGACACCCCACAGAGTCTGGCTGGCAGATGGCTTTATTCCACAAACAGTGCCGGAGCCCAGTATGTGACAGAGACAACGCGTATATTATACCCATGTGTACTGTTTTGTTTAATGTGTTGTTGTTGTTGTTTGGTCGCTAAGTTGTGTCCGACTCTTTTTTTTTTGTGTGTGTGTCCGACTCTTTCGCGACCCCATGGACTGTAGCCCACCAGGCTCCTCTCTCCATGGGATTTCCCAGGCAAGAATACTGGAGTGGGTGGCCATTTCCTTCTCCAGCGGATCTTCCAGGGATGGAACCCGTGGCTCCTGCCTTGGCAGGTGGCATTTATGTTTATGTTTATCAAGCTAGATAAAAACCAAATGAACACACAAGTGTATAGAATAAAATGTAGGCTTCCCTCACACCCCTCTTCTCCAGTCCTCTGATTCACTTCCCCACAATCAACCGCAGCCAGTTTTTCCATTACCCTTCCAGAAATTAAGATAGTTATATATACTTTTCTTACATATAAGTTATATATACTTTTCTTATATATAAGATAGTTATATATATATATCTTTTCTCTTTCACAAGTGGCAGTAAAATAGACTGTCCTGCAGCTTCCTATTCATGCTAATATTGTTCTTGGAGATTGTTTCAGATCAGAATGTATAATAACAGCCCCACAGTGTTCCACTGCCTGAATGTGTACTTTTTTTTTTTCTTTTTAAAGTTATACAAAATCATCACAGCCAAGAGGAGGCTATGGAGACAGGAAGATTAGCTGTCCTGTGATCTTCTGGGACAGAAAAAAGGACACATAGGGAAAACTAGGGAATATGAATAAACACAGACTTTAGCTAGTAAAGTATCAATCTTGGCTCACCATCAGGTTTACCATACTAGAGAGTTCCCTAGTGGCCTCGGTTAGGATTCCAGGCTTTTAACGCTAGTGCATGTGTGCTCAGTTGTGAAGACAGGGCCAGTTCAGACTCTGGTCTGGGAACTGAGATCCCACAAGCCGTGCAGAGTGGCAAGAAAAAAAAAAATTATATATATATATAGTATTAGTTGCTCAGTTGTGTCTGACTCTTTGAGACCCCATGGATTGCAGCCCACCAGGCACCTCTGTCCATGGAATTCTCCAGGCAAGAATACCAGAGTGGGTTGCCATGTCCTTCTCATATATATATATATATATATATATATGCTGCTGTTAAGTCGCTTCAGTCATGTCTGACTCTGTGCGACCCCATAGGTGGCAGCCCACCAGACTCTTCCATCCACAGGATTCTCTAGGCAGGAATACTGGAGTGGGTTGCCATTTCCTTCTCCAAAATATATATATATATATATATATATATATATATATATATAAGTATAGTATGTATATACTATACTAATGTCAGATGTTGACAATGGGGGAATGTTGGGTATGGGGTTTACAAAAGCTCTGTACAATCTTCACAACTTCTTTGCATGCTTCCTGCTGCTGCTGCTGCTAAGTCACTTCAGTCGTGTCTGACTCTGTGTGACCCCATAGACGGCAGCCCACCAGGCTCCCCTTTCCCTGGGATTCTCCAGGCAAGAACGCTGGAGTGGGTTGCCATTTCCTTCTCCAAAGCATGAAAGTGAAAAGTGACAGTGAATTCGCTCAGTCGTGTCCGACTCTTAGTGACCCCATGGGACTGCAGCCTACCAGGCTCCTCCGACCGTGGGATTTTCCAGGCAAGAGTACTGGAGTGGGGTGCCGTTGCCTTCTCCGTCTGCATGCTTAAAACTGTTATAAAAAAATGTTTATTTTAAAAACTTTTTAAAACATACAGATGTTGGGATTAATAAAGTATCACTTCATGTAAAAGCCTTACTGACTGCCTAACAGTGCTGGGCCATGATGTAGGTTCCTCAGTCAAACAAATACAAGCACTTCCGGGAGGGAGAATGTCAATTGTTTTACGATTCCATAGGACTGTGCCCCTGAAATGGTGGAACCCCCATTCCCCTAATGGCACCCTGTCAGTTTACCACGCGGAAACGGAGGCTAGAGGAGGGGTGACTGGTGCCCGGTCACAGACTACCACCTGAAGCCCCATCCACGCCGGCACCGGGCTGGTTGGCACTCTGCTGCCCACACTGGGTCAGCAGTGGGTCAGACGTCCTGCCGCGTCCTCCCTCCTGGGAGGTCATTTAACAGGCTGACTCACAAGCTGAAGGAAAGACGCTCTAACGATGGGTGTCATGCACTGGTTAGCAGAGGAAGCCTCTTAGGACCCTTGGCATCCCTCCCCTTGATGCCTTGGAGGAAGGCGGACTGGGAGCGGCTTCCCGCGGACACTGTGGCGGCAGCTCGGGCTCGCGAGTCGGCGCCCTTCCCGGAGGGCTATCCGCGCCTTCACCGCTAGAGGGAGCCGCGAGCGGCCCCCACGGCGCCCGGCGGCTCTTCCCGGGCCCGGGCCTCGCCGCTCAGGCTCCGCCTGCAGGCGAGGCGTCTGATCCAGTCCTGCGGCGTCAGGCCCTCTGCCGCCCCGACTTGGGGAGGTGCCCAGCACCCTGAATGTCACCGTGGGACCCACGCGCAAAGCCCCTACCCAGCCCTTCCCCTCGAAAGCCCTTCCGTGCTCAGTTCAGTTCAGTCATGTCCGACTCTTTGCGACCCCATGGACTGCAGCACACCAGGCTTCCCTGTCCATCACCAACTCCCGGAGCTCGCTCAACCTCATGTCCGTTGAGTCCGTGATGCCATCCAACCGTCTCATCCTCTGTCGTCCCCTTCTCCTCTTGCCCTCAATCTTTCCCAGCATCAGCGGCTTTTCCAATGAGTCAGTTCTTTGCATCAGGTGGCCAAAGTATTGGAGTTTCAGCTTCAACATCAGTCCTTCCAATGAACATTCAGGACTGACCTCCTTTAGGATGGACTGGTTGAATCTCCTTGCAGTCTGAGGGACTCTCAAGAGTCTTCTCTAACACCACAGTTCAAAAGCATCAATTCTCTGGCTTCTCCAGTGCTATTGTTCTCATTTTATAAGTTAGGGCCCAGAGAGGGTAACAGTCACGCCCAGGAACACCCAGCTAATGTTTGTCAGAACCAGATTCCAAGGGGGTCTGGCCCTGATCTCCATGCCTCAGGAGATCCCCCTCAAAGGGTCTCAAGCATTCTCACTGTCTCCTTCTTTCCTGATGGGGAAACCAAGGCATGGGGCAGTGCTAGGTAGGGTGTGTTAATACACACTGTGTGTGTGGGTGGCCCGGCCTGTCAAGGGTAGACAGGAGGCTGAGGCTGGGAGGCCAGCCCCCTGACAGATGATCACCGCAGGAGAGCCTGTGGAGGGCTGAGGGTGCCAGCCTGCCCAGGGTGAGGGGGTGGGGGGAGATGCTGGTGACTCGCTCCTGTGGATGGGTGACAGCTGCAGCCTCGAGTGGGAGGCCAGAGGCCCCACATGCTAATAACTTTCACTCACTGCCTGAGGGCTAATCCCATTACTGTCCTGGACCCCCTGGGACCACCCTTCCTAATCCCCTGCCTCCCTCTGGGAATGGTCCAAGGCCCTACCACGGGCCCTTGCCAACCTCAGTCACATGCAGACCTCGGGCCCTGTCCGTCACCTGTGCCCACCCCTGCCCAGTTCCCACGGAGGTCCAACCTTCTCCACCTGCCTCTCCCGCCAGCCTTGCCCCTGCCTGCCGGTCCCCAAGCCACCTGCCCCAAATGGCCTCCAGCTGCGCTCCAGGTTTTGTGCACCCTCCTTGCCCTTTCTAAGCAGGCTTTTGTTTTAGTTTCTCATCAGGTGAGAGCCTGGGTCCACAGTGTTTTCATCTGTCAGATGGAGACAGTAGCGCCCACTTCATACTGTTGTTCTGACGATATGGGGAGGTGCCACACAGCAAGTGTTTCATTTACTGCAGTTCCTGGCACAAGGGACACCGCCAGTGTCAGTTGCTGATGTAATTAACATCAGTGGGATGGATATGTCAGCCATGCAAGGGGAGTGGATGTGTTCTGTCACCAGAAGGAAGCTCCATGGCCTGGGGGCTGGTGTTAGAGGGAGGTCAATATGACCCAAGTACCTAGTCCTCACACTAGTGAGAGGAGCCACTGTTTAGACTGGGTATTGGGCTCTTTCTTTTCCTCTGCACCAGGTTAAACCTCTGCACCCCTTCATGAGGCAGGCACTAGCCATACCTCCATTTTGCAGGTTGGAAACTGAAGTTAAAAAACAGCTGGGCATTCCCTGGCGGTCCAGTGGTTAGGACTCTAGGGCTTCCACTGCCAAGGGCCCAGGTTGGTTCCCTGGTTGAGGAACTAAGATCCCACAAGCCTCGTGTGTGTGTGTTAGTCACTTGGTCGTTTCCGACTCTTTGCAACCCCATGGACTGTAGCCCGCCAGGCTCCTCTGTCCATGAAATTCTCCAGGCAAGAATACTGGAGTGGGTTGCCAGTTCCTGCCTTGAGGGATGGACCAAAAAAAAAAAAGAGAGAGAGGCAGTTATGAAGTGGTGGAGCCGGAATCAAACACAGCTCTGACTCCAGAATTCTCTGCATCATTCTACTGCTTCTCGAGGCTCTCTTCTAATGAGAGCTGATGTTAGAGAGATGCCCGGCCCCCTAAAAAGTAGTGGGCTTCCCTTTTGCCAGAAACATTGAAGGTGATGCTGAGGGACAACCAGTCAGGAACCCTGAGGTTCCATGACAGGCCCCAGTCCCCGCAGTGTCCCCAGCCACCAGTTTCCAGGCCAGGTCAAGCCAGGTCCCTCCCCAGCCCTTGGCCCTCGGCCTCCCGCTTCCCTACCTTCTGCTGCTCCTCATTTACATAAATTATCTCTCCCCAATTATCTATCCAGCTGTCCCAACCGTGATCTGTGAATGAATTAAAAACAGAATATAATTTAATAATGGCTGATTAGAAGGAGATTAGTTGTTATATAAAAAGGAAAAGCCAAGAGCCAGCTAGTTGCCCTTAATCTGAGCCAATACCATCGTTATTCAGGAAAGGCTACCCTGGCTGTCATCAGGCGAGAGAGGCATGAAGACGAGGGTCAGGGGAGAGCCCAGGGGAGGCCAGACCACCCTAGAGAGAAGATTAAGGCACTAGGGGCTGGGAATTTGCGCTCCAGACAACTCCTGTTACTTCCCTGGGCCTTGCTCCATTCTTCTAAGTGGGCTTGGGTAGTTTCTGGGGTCCCTTCTTGATCTGAAGTCTAGATGCCCTCAAATCAAGGCACTAGGATTTCCCAAGGCAGCCTCTGCCCACACAACAGACTCTGTTCAGCCCCCACTGGCATAAGGGGGTTCAGGAGTCTGGTGTCTTCGAGGAACACAGAGGAGTTGGGCTTAAAGACCTCCCCAGGAGGGGACCCTGTCTAGGGTAGATGATAGAGAAGGGGCTGGGGTTGGTTACATCAGGAAGGCTTCCATGAAGGAGAGACTGGCGGAGACAAAGAGGATGTCAGTGCCCAGCAGGGTCTCTGGCCCCCTTGCCCTCAGCTTAAGGACTGGATGTGTCTCTGAGATTCCCAATCATCCTTTCAATCTCAGCTCATGAGCCCCTCCTCCAGGAAGCCTGTTCTAATCTCCTGAGCTTTGGGGTCTCCCCAGTGCTCCCATATTTGTCCATCAGAGCCCATAGCACATCTACTTATGGGACATTTTTGTCCCCATTTGTGAGTTCCTCGAGGGTGGAGACCTGCTTTTCATCTCTATGTCACAAGTGCCAGATACACAATTGTCACCCAACAACATCACTGACTAAATAAAGATACTTCCTCCAGGTCACCCTCGTGTGAGTTATGTGCTCCCCAAGCACACTGTGATTATGCCTTTAAAAACAAAGCAAATCAGAGACTTCTCTGGTGGTGAAGTGGATAAGAATCCGCCAGCCAATACAGGGAACACGGGTTTGATCCCTGGTCTGGGAAGATCCCACGCGCCACAGAGCAACTAAGTCCATATGCCACCACTACAGAGCCCACGCTCTAGGACCCATGAGCCACAACTACCAAGCCCGCGTGTTGGCAGCTGCAGAAGCCCATGTGTCTAGAGATTTTGCTTCACAGCAAGAGAAGCCACTGCAATGAGAAGTACAAGAACTGCAATGAAGAGTAGCCCCCGCTCACTGCAGCTAGAGAAAGCCTGTGCAAAGCTATGAATACCCAGTGCAGCTAAAAATTTTAAAAAATAATAAAAGAAAAAAATAAAGCAAGTCACCTATGGAGAAATAATATATTAATACACAGTTTTAAGGATGGATGGATAGACAGAGGACTTGGAGTCAGACTGCCCGGATATGAATCCCAGATCCACAACTGATGACTGTGTGACCTTGGGCATGTGACTAATCTCTCTGTATCTCATCTATACAATGAATGCATTTAGTATTTTCCACCTCATTGGGTTTTTATAAGGATGACATGGATGAATAGAGAAAAGCATGTAAAACTGGGCAGTGCGCACTTAGTATGTGTTCATGGTGTTACCCCTGTAGCTCAAACAGTAAAGAATCTGCCTGCAATGCAGGAGACCAGGGTTCGATCCCTGAGTCAGGAAGATCCTCTGGAGAAGAGAATGGCCATCCACTCCAGTATTCTTGCCTGGAGAACCCCATGGACAGAGAAGCCTGGTGGGCTACAGTCCGTGGGGTCACAGAGTCGGACACGACTGAGCAACTAACCCTTCATGGTGTTAGTGTGTGTCACACTGGTTTTGCCAGTGGTGGGATCTCTGAGAACAGGACTGGACTTCTCATCTCTGTGGATGGTGTTGGATGGACAGACAGGCCTGCATGAGGCTATCTTAGCAGTCCTGGCTTCTGCTTTCACACCGAAGGTTCCAAGGGGGCACACGCTGGCCAGGACCAACATGTTTCTCCCACCCTTGATGGGCAGTCTGTCTGCTCAGTGTCAGACTCGCAGTCCCAGCTCCTCCCGAAGAGGCTCACAGCTTCACGGGGGAACAACATGGCCATGAGAGGGGTCTGACCCGGGGTTCTGGTCTGGGTCGCATGCCCCATGTACTGGACATCAGAGGATGTCTGCCTGGCCTGAATTTGGCATGGAGGGGCTGGGCCCTGGGAAGTCATGAGCAAGCTGACCAGGGAGAGAAGGCTGAAGAATCCTCTGCAGCAGCTGACTCAGGGCTTCAAGGAGCAGATGACAAAGGGGACATGGTCTCCAGGGCCAGAGGCGGGCACGGTGGATGCCAGAGATCGACTTTCAGAACGTGAGGAGATGCAAAGTGTCTGCAAGGCAAGTGTTTGCTGATTGACTCACAGAGATGCTCCAGAAATTTCCAGACCTGCTCGGTTATGAACACCTTGATTCCTCCTGTGTGGGGAGGGGCCTGGGAATCTGTGTATTTGACAAGACTTTAGGTGAAGTCTCGTGAACAGGTGATTTCCTCCCCCATCTCCTCCTCCAGGTCCGGGAGCTGCAGTGCCCTCCGGGGACAGGGGCTGACTGTGACCTCACCCTCCTCAGCACCCTCAGACAGCCCACCGAGCCCCCCACTGCATGCACACACAGCCCAGAACAACCTCCCTGGTGGGGCCCAGAGCACATCCATCCATCCTGAGGCAGGAGGCCTCCCGGGGCCAGCCTGGGCTGTGGGATAATTTGATATTCAAATCCTGGCAAAGACCTGCTTCAAATTGCTGCAAATTAAGCTGATTTTGTCCCTCCGAATGAGGGATTTGCTCCTGTGGATCAACCCTTCCCAGGACTTGATGAGGTCAGGATTAGAGCCGGAGGGCCAGGGAGAAAAGCCTGAGGTGGGAGGCTGGAGGGCTGGTTGTTGGTGTGAGTGGGGGAGGCCAGCCCCTGCGTGCCTCTCTCCCCAACCCTGGAGTCACGGAAGTTTCCCGGGGTCTCAGAACTCAACTCTTCTCAGCGATGAGGGGTCATCTGGGTCCCGGAGGGGGCGGCCTCGCTGCCACCCCCGTCCCCCGCCATCCTCAGAAGAATCCAGCCCTGCACCATTCCCAAAGTGGACTGCATCTCATCTTTCCAAGCTCCTGAGACCCAGGTCCCCAACTGAGCGCCCCCATATCACCGATGAGTAAACGGAGGCTCCGAGAGGTGAGCTGAGGCTTTGCTGGCCGAAGACAAGCTGGACTCAACCTCTGCCACCAACTTGCAGTGTGATCTTGAGCAAAGGGTTCTTGACGGTGAGTGCACAGCGCTAGGCACACCGGAAGCATAGCAGTAAGCATCAGCTGAAGTTACAACCCACACAGCAAGCCCTGGCCAAGACCCCGAATCTGGGAGGTGGCAGAACAGGGATTGGGACCCCAGCCTCTCTGACCTGAAGCAGAGTCATCCCTGGCTTCTCCTGGAGGTCTGTGCCAGCTCCTGACTGAGCCCCTCCTGACAGCCCCCCCTTCCTGGAAGAACCTCATTTCCATCTGCTTTATCAAGGCCTGCACTGTATATTGCAGCCATTTCAAATTGCACCATTAAAGATTTTATGCTGGAGACGTTAAAATTAAAAAGATCTATGTGCAAAGAGTCACAACGAATTTAATCAACTTGATTTAATAGAAAACAGCAAATGGAATTTATGATGTTCCAAAAGACAAGGGAATTTTTTTTTCAACCCAAAATAATAAAAAGCACTTTGTGGAAAACAGAAAGTGGAGTGGGGTGGGGGTAGGGGCTCCCCATCTGAGAGTTTATCAGAACCTAATCCGCGGGGAACAACCCCAGTCAGGGCTGTTTGCCCGCTAATCCCAGCTGCCATTAAAATATTAAAGATAAATCTAATCGTCTCTTTATCCAAAATAAGCGACTTTTGTGTGGGGAGAAAACATCTAACCCTTTGGGAGGAGAATTAGTCCTAATGCATCAAATGGAATTCGGTCCAGGCTGGGGCGAAATAGGGTTTAGAGGCAAATGAGATGGTAATAGAAATAAAACCCAGAATAACAAATTAAAAACCCTCATTTACACGAATTAAAAGGGCTCACAAAAGGGCTGGAAGCCCAGGCCTCCCGTCCTCATCCCCCAGGCCCACCACCCCCTCCCCTGGTCTCACCCCCCCGCTCAGCTGGTCACCCACCCACAAGCGCCCAGGAGAGGAGCCGCGGCCTGACTTCATCCTTTCGACTTGGGCCCGGCGCCTTTCTGCGGATGCCCCAGCTTCCCCCGCAGAGCCTGAGCCCAGGCTGGGATCCTGAAGCCTCTGATTGAGTTAGGCATCTCTCCACACCTCTGGCTGGGGGTGGGGGTATGGTGGGGGGAGTGGGGAGGGAGGTAGGGGGCGGTCTGGGGTCAGACAGAGCTGGGCCCCTGTCCCAGTGATGCCCCTCACTACGTGAGGTCTTTGTTTAACTTCTTAAACTCCCCAGGACCCCCACACTGTTAACTCAGGGGAAAATACGGATAATGCTAGTCTCCACACTTCTGCAGTCCCTCTCCATGGCCTTGACCTCCTTGCTGCCCCCTGACCCAGCTCCCCTGGATTCAACAAGGTGACATTGGGACAGCCCTCATCTCTGACCCAAGGTGACCACTCAGTAGTAAACTCTTGTCAAACCCTCCTTCAAGGCTCCCTAGGCAGCTTGGCCACCTCCCTGGGGAGGTCAGGCCTGTGCCCCCGAGGAAAGTCCCCCAAGGGGAGGAAAGCTCAGCAATGAGTCAGCCTGGAAGGCAGCGGGGTAGCCAGCAGCCAGTCTGAAGAACTAACTGGGGTCACCCCTGAGCTGTCGCTCGAGAGGACTGAGGCCATGCTGGATCTACAAGCTTCTCACTAAGCAGCTCTTTGTCTCCTAGGTGGCCCCAGGGCTGACCCGTGGTTCCTCCTTCATGGTGGGGTTTGGGGGCTCTGACACATGCTTTGCCCCACTTGGGACCCCCCTCCCCACTCTTGGGTCCAGGTCTGAATTCCCCACATAAAATCATACTTTCTGCCTTCATGGCAGGATGCTTATCAAAGGAGACACAGTCAAACAAAAAGAAAAGAAGGGAAAAAAAGGAGACACACTCAAATAAAAAGAAAAGAATTATTAAAAAAAAAAGGCAACACACTCAAATAAAAAAGAAAAGAAGAAAAAAAAAGGAGACACACTCCCCTGTGGGGGACTCTAGGGCCCTGTGTGCACCATCACGGACTTGACGGGTACAGACAAGTATGACAGCCCCCTTTCTGGGAGCTTCTTTGGACTGCAGAGGGGAAAAGGTGAGGAGGGGCTCTTGTGCCTGAGACATTCCCCCCCCGCCCCCACACACACACATAGGAGGCCGGAACACATCTCTGACCTGCCCAGCCTTCTTAACAAATCCACTTGAACAGGAAACTCATGTTGACAGCATTTTATTACGGGATATTAGGTAGAATTGGATTGTGGGGCTAACCCTTTTGCTGGCTGACCGTTGGCCTCCTCTCCTCTGCACCCACCACAGTCCCTCCTCCCTCTGGGGGGTCCTGGGACGGGGGCTGGGGGTGTCTCTCTTTCTACTTTCTTCGACACCCACCCCACCCCCACCCTTGGACTATGCCAAGTGGTGATTCTGGGAAATTGGGATAACTGGAAGATATTCCTGGCCACGTGGGAGTGGGTGACCTTCTCCGCAGGATGACTGACTGGAAACGTGAGGAGAGGCTGGGTGGGATGGGATTTTTCCAGTGAGGTGTCCTAAAGCCTGAGGTCTGATGGACAAATGTTGAGGAAAGATGGAAACAGGTACAGGACTTGGGGGAGGGGGGCCATTGATGGACCCTGTCATAGCACCCAGGGAAGGCGGTGGGTTCTCAGAATAATACGCAGTTCTGGGTTAACAGCTCGTGGACTTCCCTGGTGATCTGGTGGTTCAGAATCCACCTGCCAATGCAGGGGACAGGGGTTCAATCCTTGGTCCAGAAACTAAGATCCCACATGCCGAGGGGCATCTGAGCCCATATGCCACAACTACTGAGCCCAGCACTATAAAGCCTGCGCTTCACAACAAGAGAAGCCACTGCAATGAGAAGCTTGCCCACCGCAGCTAGAGAATTGGATTGTGGGGCTAACCCTTTTGCAGGATATCTTCCAGTTATCCCAGTTTCCCAGAATCACCACTTGGCATAGTCCAAGGGTGGGGGTGGGGTGGGTGTCGAAGAAAGTAGAAAGAGAGACACCCCCCAGCCCCCCGTCCCAGGACCCCCCAGAGGGAGGAGGGACTGTGGTGGGTGCAGAGGAGAGGAGGCCAACGGTCAGCCAGCAAAAGCCCCCCGCTCGCCTCAACCAGAGAAAGCCGGCGTGCAGCAGTGAAGACCCAGCACAGCCGCTAAATAAACAGCCAGCACCTTTATACAAGGTTGTTGTAAGGATTGGAAGTAAATACAACATTTGTGAGTGCCTGCCACGTACCAGGCACCATGGCAAAGGGTTCACACACATTCTCTGGTTTCCTCATAACCTTATAAAGTGGATTCGTTACTCATCCCCGTTTAGCAAAAGAGGAGACTGAGGCCCCCAGAGGTCTCATAAATGCCTGAGACCATACAGCTTGAGAGTGTTGAAGCCAGGGTCTGACCCCAGCCGTCTGACTTCAGAACTGTGCTTTCAGCCATTGTACGTAATAGCTCATATCAGCTGTGTTACTAACCACTTACAACAAAATAGCCAAGATGTGGATTTTGGTGCCAGATGGCTGCTCAGATAGTGTGTAGGTGTTTATCCACAATTCTTCCTTCCCCCTCTACCCATGTCAGGGCTTCCCTGGTTGGGGGAGATTGTGGTCCCACTCCATTGCCTCTGGTCTTGACTATGTGACCAACTTCAGCCAATGGGATGTTAGCCGGTACGATGCAAGAAGAGGCTTTGAATGGCTTTGTGTGGTTTGGCTGCCTCTCTTCATCCTGAACTCTGCTAGAAGAGCATGTAGCCACAGTCCCAGAAGGAGATGTATGAAACAGACCTGGAACCAACCCACAGTTCACAGCCAAGCCTAGCTGTGCCTGGACCCCCAGGGCCCAGAGCAAACAATAAGCCGTCTGAGTTGTTGTTACACCTTATCTGTAGAAGCCATGGAGCTGCCCTGCTCCAATCCCCCTTCAAGAAAGAACTTGCTGTTGAGGGGCAGGAGTGTGGTTAGCAGATAGCAACCAGCTGTACCCTTTTTCAGATCCACTGCAGCACTGCTTTTTCTTTCCTGCCAGCTTTATTGAGATACAATTGACACGTAACATTGTGTGAGTTTAAGATGCATAGCATGTTAATTCAATACATTTATAATCTGCAAAATGATTACCACCATAGCATTTGCTGCCACCTCCATCCCACCACGTGGTTACCAGTTATTTTTTTGTGGTGATAGTATTTAAGATCTGTTCTCTTAGTAACATTCAAGTACATGATCCAGAAATACTGGTTATAATCACTCACTGCAGTGTTTGAGTGGCTGGGTGTGATGAGCATAGGTTCTAGGGTCTAACCATTTCTGCCCAACTCAAGGCTCCTTTAAGGGGCAGTCTTTGCTCTGGAGCCCCCTGTTAGATAGTCTGAGATTTTGTCAGATCTTCATTGTGGCATGAGACTCTCCCTGTCCAGTTATGCTCCCCCTGTCCTTTACCTTTCACAGGTGTTACCCTCACCTCCATCCCCAGTAAACCATTGCGTTCCTCACCCAGTCTCAGCATCTGTTTTCTTAGAGTAATTGAACTGACTCAGCCTTATTGCCACAAGACTTAATTCACCTGGGTTCAAATACTGACTACACAATTCACTAGCTGCCTGACTGTAACCAGATGATGACTCAGTTTCCTCATCGGTAAAAAAAAAAAAAAAAAAGAAAACAGAAACACCCATCTCATAGCTTTTTTCTGAGTATTGACTACGATAATCCATGTACAGTGCTGAGCACTCAATAAATGTTAACTGAGATCGCCAGAGGTAGTTGTAAATCTCAATAAATAAATGCTAGCTATCTATGAATGATGCACAGTAAAATATCAAGTCAACAGATATAAATCTAGGGCAGATCTTAAAAGACTGAAGAGTGAGGAAGGTAGGCAAATGAGTTGCAACTGTGGACAAGTATAAAGTAGAAAAAAGAATGCAAGCTTGCAAATGAGATGGTCAATATATTCTGAGCCATCATTTGTAACCAGAAAAAAGATTACCAGACTTCTGTGTGATCCTTCACCATCTTCTAAATACTTTCATGCATATTTTCCTCCAAGAGCTCTCCAAGAAAGCCAGTTCAAGCATCACCATCTCCATTTTACAGGTAAAGAAACTGAGGCACAGAGATGCTAAAATGCTCACCCCATAGCCCACGAGTAAGTCCTGGAGGCAGGAGTGGAGCCTTGTTTGCAGATCTACCTGCAAATAGCATACTGGGCATCATGGGAAAGCACCAGAACAAAAGAGTCAGGGGCTTCCCTGCAGCAAAGTCAGGTTGGTGCTACCTCAACCACTACAAAAGCGATTCTAGGGTCTACCACTCAAGAGGGTGTTTTAGATAGCACAGAAGAGGATCAAATGAACATCAGCGTCTATGAGGTTGGAGAGGAGAGACAGATCCAAGAGAGGTTTTCATCTGTCAGGACTTGGAGATAAACCAGATCTCTGCTGTGATGACAAGCCCTTAAATTACCCCCAACCCAGGTCAAAACATTTCATTTCAAATGCTTCTCTGTGGTATTAGTGAAGAATCACTTCCAGCCTCTAGTAACAGAGACCCCCAGTGGTTCAGACACTGATAGGTGGAGGGAGATGGAAATTTTTCTGTGTAAAAAAAGCTTGTTGGGGGCAGAGCAGGGCTGATATGGTAGCTCCTCAGTCTGCAGGCACGCAGACTCCTATTATTCATTCCACATTCCTAATGTTGGCTTCTATCCTCAGGGTCACCTCACAGCCCAAAGCAACTGCTGAAGCACTAGCCATCATGTCTGTATTTCAGACAGGAAGCTGGAAGAAAGGCAGAAAGAGCAAAAAAGGTATGTAGGAAACATCTTAAGATTTCTGCTCGTATTTCTTTGACTACAACTTTACCAAATGTACAATTTTAGTTGAGAAAAATAGGTTAGGTTGGAAAATGTAGTATTTTAGCTATGGACATCACCACTCTGAATAAAACATGATACCAAGGCAGAGGAGAGAATAGAAATTGAGTAGGCAACTATTCGTCTCAGCTATACCCATAGAAACAGATTTTATTAGGAGATCTGTCTCCAAAGTCCTGCTCTTCATAGCCCCATATTATTCATAGCTCAAATTTGACCCAAATTAGATTATTAAGGGAAATTAAGGTTCCCAGGTAGGACTGTGTTGGGGTTAAGTACTATATCCACAATTTTAATAGCTTGGTTTCAGGTTTATAAACAACTCTGTCTGATTTGACCCAAAAAGGAATTTACCAGAATGATACTGAGTAGTTCAAAATTTCTCCAGAAGGTTTGGAATCTAGAATCAATGCCCAAAAGCCTATCACAGCACTGGTCTGGTGTAGAAGCCACTGCAGTTACTGCACCCCTTACTGGATCCTGAGTTGCTGGACCTCCCACTGCTGCCACCACCAACCCTGGGCAAGGATCTGCTATAAACCTGTCACTCTGCAACTCGCGTCTCGCTGCAACCACATTGCTACCAGAGGAGATTCTCAAACAGGTTTTGCTTCTTTGTGTCACCGGCTTTGGATTCAAAGTCCAGGGTGCTCGCTTCTGACTGGTGCAGCCCAGGTCACATGGCCATGTTCTAGCTGCAAGCGAAGCTGGGAAAGCAAGTATCTGGCATTTCCAGTTTTGTTGCAGAACTGGGGCTCTGTCTTCCACTAGGACTCATAAGTTGGGGAATTCTCCCAAATAGGGATCAAGTTCAGATGTTGGGCAACCCACAAAATAGTAAATGACTATTATAGGATTTTGTAGATGTTTCATGTAAACCTCACAACAACTCATTTTATGCATCATAAAATTGAAGCTCAGAGAAGTGAAGTAACTTTTTTTGGGGGGGGAGGGTTACAGACAAGTTTTTCTGAGTAGGCAAATTCATAAAAACAGAATCTTTGAATAATGAACCCGTCTCCCACCTCCCTCCCAACTCCATTCCTCCAGGTTGTCACAGAGCACCACCTTTGGGTTCCCTGCGTCATACATCAAACTCCCATTAAGAGAGGCCTCAGTTCAGTTCAGTTGCTCAGTCGTGTCTGACTCTTTGCGACCCCATGGAGTGCAGCACACCAAGCTTCCCTGTCCATCACCAACTCCCAGAGCCTGCTCAAACTCATGTCCATCAAGTCAGTGATGCCATCCAACCATCTCATCTTCTGTTGTCCCCTTCTCTTCCCGCCTTCAATCTTTCCCAGTAACAGGGTCTTTTCCAAGGAGTCAGTTCTTCACATCAGGTGGCCAGAGTACTGGAGCTTCAGCGTCAACATTAGTCCTTCTAATGAATATTCAGGACTGATTTCCTTTAGGATTGACTGGTTTGATCTCCTTGCTGTCCAAGGGACTCTCAAGAGTCTTCTCCAACACCACAGTTCAAAAAGTATCAATTCTTCCGTGCTCAGCTTTCTTTATGGTCCAACTCTCACATCCATACATGACTACTGGAAAAACCATAGCTTTGACTAGATGGACCTTGGTCGGCAGAATTAATAGTAGCAGTTACCCTCCATCCAAAAAGCAAAATCTCATCTTCCACAAAGAGGTGCTTACACTTTGGGATCCACAGGGACACACAGTGCTCCATCCAAGTCAGATCAATACGAGTTTATGGACACAGTGGAGTCTCCCACTTGGCATGGAACACTCAAGAACCCACTTTGTATTAATACAATCCTCACTTCTGGCATTATCCACTGGACAATGCGTCCTTGTCTTTTCCACTCTCAATGCAACCACAGCTCAGGGTGAAATCTCTGGGAAATGAAATGAAATCACAATTCCTTCCCCAGAAGGGGCAAGCTTAGCCCCAAGTGTTCTGGAGAAAAGGGTTCAATTGCAATACACAGATGACAACTCTGCCCCCTTGCAGCACCCCTAAGGTCTTGAGTACTCTGGACACTTGGTCTGGCTTCAGGAGCTCGACTTTGCTAATCTCCCATTGGGTCGAGAGGAGCTGAAGACAAAGAGTGTGCAAAGAAGAAGCCTCTGAGAAACTCTCCCCATCTCTGTATCCCGCCAATCACCAGATTCTCAAGTCGCTGACTGAACATCCTAAACCCCAGCAAACTGGGCAGTGGGACCTGGTCCAGGGCCGGACAGACTTGAAAGGACTCTTTGAAACCAGCTCATGCAATGGAGGCTGGTCTTTTGGCAAAAGGCTCACTTGGGCTCAGTGGTTCTTCCTTGCAGACATTTCAGGGTATAGGACTTAATCGTCTTGAGCCCAGATGCTTGCCAAATGCTTCCCTGACTTGTGTCTCTGCGAAGCAGCTTCCAGGCTCACTTCAGATGGCAGACTCCTAACCCTTCACGTTTATACTCTCAAGGGTGTCCCGTCAGCCTCACAGATCTGCCCCCCGACTCCTCGTCACACCCCCTCCGTAGTCTGGTCTCCAGCTCAGGGGTCCAGGCGTCTGCAGGGGCTGCGCCCTCTGTCAGAACCATCACGTCACGTGACTGGCTCCGCATCCCGCGGGTCTCAGCTCCCCTGCCCCCTCCCACCCACATCCTCTGCCCTTTCCCTTAGAGAAGTGAAATCACTTGCTCAAAATAAGGACAAAGCTGCCCACCCCAGAGGGTCAATAAGTAAGAAATCTGGAAACTTCTTTGTGGGATGAGACCTCAGTGGCACCTCTGCACTTCCACTTCTCCTTCCGTGACTGGATGTAGCATTACCATGGTTCCCTTGCTCCCACCTGCCTCTTGAGTCTCTGGGAAAGTCATCCTCAAGGACATATGTCTGCTGCCTCCCTTTTGTGAGTCTCCTCCAGGCCATTTCCTCCCATTTACAATAGCTTAATATTAATGGCTTCTGTAGGCAACTCTACTGATCACAAAGACCTGCCTGAATCTGACCCTCCCTCCCAATTCTGATAAGTCAACGAAGGCTGAAAGTCTGGGCACAAGGATATGCCCTTGAACCAGATCAAGGTCCCATGGGAAAATCTCTGGTCCTAAAGAGAGGGCTGCTGGGACTCTAAGGATAACAGAAGCATCAGAGAGACTTCTGGTCTCCAACATCTCTGAGCTTTAAAAATTGCACTCTGCCTGGGAAAGCGCTTGCTGCTCTCAAATTTTTTGTTAGTAATCCCCAATCCATCCCCTCCCTCTCTCCCCTCTGCCACCTTCATACCCTAAAATTGACCAATGGTTTCTCTGGCTTGGGCTGCATAGTCCACCTCCTGACTGGCCTCTTCATTTCACAACTGCCAGTAGCTTCTCTTCCCTTTGGGGATACCATCCAAAGTCCCATGAAGTCCTGTAGGCCTGGACCCCTGCCGACCAACTGAGTTCCCCTCAAAGGTTCGCCTGACCTTCAGCCCTCCCTTCTAGTCTCCCTTGCCTCCTTGGTGTTCCTTAGAAACACCTACCTGATTCTTCTTCAGCTGTTCCTCCAATCCTGCCACCTGCCTCAGCCCCCAACCTGGCTGGCTTCCACCTCTCAGGTCTCTGCCAAATGTGGACACCCCAGAAACCCCTCTCTGTCCTGGATCCAAAAGAGATCCCTCTTGCTGTCGGTCTAAAACCCCTCATCCGACTGTGTTTTCTCTTTAGCGCTTCCGATTCTTAAATTATCTCATTTGCTTACTTACTTGCCTGTTCGTTAACCATCTCTCAAACTAAAATTTAAGTACCATGGAGGCCTTGCTTTCTTTTACCCCCACGGTATTCCTGTTACTGGTATCTGGCATACAGTAGGTTCTCAGTAAATACTTGTTGAAGGTTCTTGACTAAATTGTCTCACAACATTCCCATAGGGCAAAAACAAACATCCTCTCAGGGCAACAGAGATGTAGTCACTGTGTCACTGGCTCCAGAGTCAAAGTCCAAGGCGGTTGCTTCTGATGGGTGGAGCAGGTCACATGACCGTGTCCTAGCTTCAAAGGAAGCTGGGAAAGCATGTTTCTGGCCTCTCCAGTTTACTTGTGGAATTGGGGCTCCGAGACCCATCACTGGGGACTGCAGGGAGACAGGGCACAGTTCAGAGGCATGTAGCAAGCTGGTAGTGAAGCAGGTCCTCTAAGCATTGCTCTTCATCTTTGTTCCACACTGCCCATAGGTGAACACTGGGGAAGAGACAAGGGCAATACATGTGAGATGTTTTTCTTTTTCCTCAAGAGGCTAAGGAATGGTTACAGCTGAGGGAAGGCATGGGCAGAGAGTTGTGGGCGCCTGAAACCTGCTGGGTGGTGTCCAGCTGGGATAAGATCCTGGGGGAGCAATAGATGACACCTGGAACACCTACCTAGAGACGAGATCTTCTCTAAGGCTGTCTTGAAGGCAGTGGTCAGGAGTCTATTCCTTCCTTCCCACTCCCTGGAACCCTCCAAGAAAAGTCCAAAAGGTATAGATTATATCATGGAGAACTAAGAGAAGGACTCTGGCCCAAGTGTTTGAGGTAAGATGCTCTTGTTAGACCAAGGTTCTGGGGATTCACCAGCCTTGGCCTCAGTAGCCCTTCTTAACCCCTTGGGAGTATCCCTTCCTTTTCTCTCTGGGGTAGTGGCAGGATGGTGGCTCAAAGCATTGATGGGGCACCATTTGCTTCCCTATATCCAAGGTCCTTTCCTCTGCTTGAGGCTCTGGTTCCATCTTTAAGAAACCAAGGGTACAGTGGGTTTGGACTCTGATTAGCCCTTGGAAGCTGCAAATTCCTGGGGAGGTCGCCTAGCCTCTCTGAGGTTGCTTCCTCATTTGAAAATTGATACACATCTTTCAGGATAGTTGGGAGGATTAGTTGAGACAGTGTGAAAAAGTCCAGAACTCAATAAAGGTTCATTGTGTATAACTTCAATGTGAATCAAAATCACTCCTGTTTTTCCTCCTAGCATCAGCCCCTTACTGAACAGAGAGGATGGGATATCTGGTCCAATGTCTGAAGACAGGAGGATGAGAGAGTTGGAGCTCAGGGACTCTGTCAGGACACTCTCTCAGGACAACTGTCCAGCACAACAAAAGACAAGGTTTACTCTCAGGGGTAAGCTCGAAATACACAAGAGCATTAAAAAAAACTGAAACACATTCATGGGTGACAGATTCATAATGGGATTATTGATTCAAACACAGATCCTTTCTCTTCCTTGCATTTTCCACCCTCCTCCCTCCAAAAATTGTTGCTGACGGCTGGGCAGTGACTCAGGGAAGCAGCTAGCAGGGGACAATGACTTGGCTGCAGCTGGTGCTAAAAACGACCAGCATCACAGCAAAGGAGGGAGATGGTATCGTCTCTCAACCTAATCTCCCTCCCTGAGACTTAGTGTCTTATATTTGCAACAGGGAGGAAAGAACTTGAGAAGCTGAGTGGATTAAATGCCATAAGGGGTCTGACACCCATTAATAATAGTGATAAGAATCATGATGTATGGAGTCCCCAGGGCCAGACACCATGTTAAATGCTTTAAAAACAGCAACTCCTTCAATTGTGGACTCAAACTCCATGAGGCTAGGGCTAGGTCTGTCTTGCTCCTTGCCATATTGTCAGTCCCAGGTATGGAATCTTCCTGCAAGGTGATAATAACAACCAACACTCCCAGGAACCTTATATTGTAGCCTTATTTTGTATATTTATGGTATAACCTTACTCACTATTCTTAGCACTGTACATTTCTAATCTTCATGACAGTTTTAAGGGGTAGGTACTACTATTATTCCCATTTTATGGATGAGGAAACTGAGGCACAGGAAGACGACAGAAGCTGGGTAGATTTCCCAAGATCACCAAGCAAGTGATAGAGTTGGAGTCTGAGTCCAAGAAATCTGGCTCTAGAGTCCATGCCCTTGACCCCTATGCTAACTCAAGGGGTCAGGAGATGCTCACAGGTCCACTGTCAGGCTATTTTATAGGTAAAGCAGTCGAAGCCAAGATGGAAGTTAAATGATTGGCTCAAAGTCACAGAGCTATTAGGTAACAGACCCAGGATGTGGATGCACGGTGACCAAGCTAAATGTCTCTGAAAGGCATTTACTCCTCCAGCCCAAGCCCTGGGGGACTGCCTTTCCCTGTAGCTTCCCCCCACCCCAGAGTCCACAAATGTCCTCAGTCTGGGTCTAGCCTCAGTAGGGCAGCTCAGAGACAGTCCCACCAGGAGTCCTTCCAGAGTCCAGTTCCAAGGGTGGGGCTGGCTGCAGGCTGACACTGGGTCCTCCCTTCACTGCAACTTCTGGCAAGTGTGCCTCTCAGAGGGCCTGGGGTTGTCCTTGTTCCCAGCCTCCTAGGGTGGGATGGAGACCGTCTCACTGAGAGCAGGAACTAGCAGCTTCAGACACAAGGTTTGGTCAAGAGATTTTTCATTCTCATCTCTTGGCAAGAGCCGAGTTTCCATCACTCACATGCTTGTTTTCCATCACTCACATCCTTGCCCATTGGCTGGCATCTGGCTCATCGTGGATGTCTCGTGATAAGTCAGGGATATGACAACTGCCATTTATGAAACATTTCCATTTATCCTCCCAGGGTAGGCTGGCATAGAGAGGAGGCCAAGAGAGGGATGGAGTCAAAAGAAAACAGCTTTTGACACCAGATTCATTTGATGTTGAGTCTGGCCTCTGCTACTTACAAGCTAGGGAGCTTGGGACAAGTGACCTAACCTTCCTGGAAACTTAAGTTTTCACATTCAAGAAATGGGGACAGAAATTCTTATCTGGAAGGCAAAGCCACTGCTTTGCACAGCTCCAGGGGGCACCATTCACATGGTTGTCTGTGTGACTGGTACCACAAAGAACCCAACTCCACAGAATAAAGGTGAAGGATGCTTTGAGATTGCATATCCCTGAGTCTACACCTTGCAAGTAAGAATAGCTATGACAGCCTCCAAATGTGGAACCAAGATGCTAACAGGGTTCTTGTGAAGACCTGATATCATGCTGTGTAAATGGACTCAGGAACATGGGTGCACAGTAGGCAAGGCATTATTATGGGATAAAGAGGCAGTCCTTGGAGTGAACAGTGCCTGTTTCCCAGACAACCCCTGCAATGAGGGATGTCCCTGCCTAGTTCTGGCTCCTATGTGGACCAGGCCAGAGCAGATGAAGACCCACCTTCCAACAGCCCTGTTAGCAAGGCCTCAGCTTCCATATCCTATCAGGTTTCCTTTTACTTCTCAGATTGGCCTCATGGTGACCAGAGAGGGCACTGGATACTCTGGCAGTAGGCTGGGAGAGTTATGGGGTTTCAATCTATTTGGGAGTTTGCTGTTGACTAGCCCAGAAATCCTGAATGGAATTTCTCCCCAGCCTTGTTTTCTAGGGTCTGCCCAAGGCAACTGACCCTATCTTTATTTCCCCTTGTAGAGTGCTTTCAAGTCAAGAAGCCCTTATTAAAAGCCTACCATATACTATGCTAGGCACAGTGGAGAGGGAAGTATTAAATACCAAGGTGGATAGACAGTCCTCAGCCCCAAAAAGCTCACAGAAGAATTAGCTGAGGAGATGGAGTGCAGTCACTCTAGAGTCCATGGTGCATGAGTGCATGTGTGTGTGTGTGTGTGTGTGTGTGTGTGTGTGTGTGTAGAATCGCCTTCACTTAACACTTGGACCCAAGGGAGCTCTCCTCCCTGAAAGCAAGAAATCAGTAGCTCCACTGCCCGCCTGTGGAATTTGGGCATTTCTTGTTTCTCCAGGTGAGGGGCCTGCCTGCCTAAAGCAGTTTCCTGCTGCCTCTCGTGGCCCAGTTGCCTTTCCAACTGGCCCAGTGGTTGCAATTCTGCAGCTTCCAACACAGGAGTTAGTCAAGGGATCCCCTGTAGACTGGGGACAGAAGCTCACCTTTTGATTGCCCCTCACACCCTCCTCCTTCCCTCCACATCAACGATGCGCTCTCTTCATTTGTTTGCTCAGTGAACTCTGAGGTATAGCAGACCCTCTGACTTGTCCACCTGATTGACTGGGAACCCCTAGCTCCTAGCTCAGAGCTGGTAAGGGCTCAATACTTATTAGTTAAGGGAATGGATAGAACAGCAAATCTTTTGGACAAACTTCATACTTCATTCTAGGAAGATGTTCAGATGTCCAGCGTAGTTCTCCAAAAGAAGTCACCACCACTCCTCTTTACTTCCAGGGACCCCTACACACGACCCCTTCATTCATTCATTCATTGGGGGGATATTTACTGAGTAGCTCTTCTAAACTAGGCATTGTATCTTGTGCTTTGGAGATCCTGACATCTCCCACTTCAAACCCCAGGCCCTTCCTTCTCCCCATTGCCACCACACAGCTTGCCCAGGACGCTTGTTCCTTCCTTGCTCTTCCTTTTCCCCAGGGGTCCCATATTTGGGCTTCCTTGACCCTGCCAAACCTGAATAGGAGTTGAGGGAGGGAGGGAGCAGGGCTCCCAGTCTCTAGCATCTGCCCTCAGCTCATCCTCCCACCCTACTCCAGGGACAGTCCAAGCTGGCTCTGCCCAGAATCCCCAGCCACTGACCTCCTGGGACCGCCCTGAACCTTGTTGCTTCATCTCAGTCTCTGGGGCCCCCTGCCCATGGGTGTCCTACAGAGCCCACCCGGTGGCCGGCCCCTAGCGCCCTGGCCCCTCAGCGCTGCCTGCAGCGGGAGCTGCCAGCTTTTTGGAATTCCTAATCGCTCTTGGCCCCAGTGATTGGCTGCTCAGCTCTGACCCCACTTGGGCTGCCGCCTGGTTGGATAAAAGGGGAATCTCCTTGGGGCTCCAGAGCATTAGACATCGCAGGGGGCACCTGGGACCAACTTCGTGAAGCGGGGAGCCAGCCGGGGGGTGGGGGGAGCACAAGACTTGCGGCCTCGGCCCCTCCAAAGAGCCAAGAGATGACCGGGAAAGCGGGGGAAGCGCTGAGCAAGCCCAAAGCCGAGACAGTGGCCAAGAGTACCTCGGGGGGCGCCCCGGCCAGGTGCACCGGGTTTGGCATTCAGGAGATCCTGGGCTTGAACAAGGAGCCCCCCAGCTCCCACCCGCGTGCTACCCTCGACGGTCTGGCCCCAGGGCACTTGCTGGCTGCCCGTTCGGTGCTCAGTCCCGCAGGAGTGGGCGGCATGGGGCTACTGGGGCCCGGGGGGCTCCCCGGCTTCTACGCACAGCCCACCTTCCTGGAAGTGCTGTCCGACCCGCAGAGCGTCCACTTACAGCCGCTGGGCAGAGCGTCGGGGCCGCTGGACACCAGCCAGACGGCCAGCTCGGGTAGGTGAGGGTGAGGCTGTGTGGCTTGCCCGACTGGGGTGAGAACGGGGAACCCCACGCCGTCGGCTCTGGCTTGCATCGCCAGGCCTGTTCCTCCGGGTGCAGAAGTTGGTGCCAGGCCGAAGGGTCGCAGCGCGGACCTGGGGTCGGCGCGCCCTGGGCTGGGGGGCCGGGAGGATGCTCCCAGCGGTGGCCGGCTTTGGGCCCCCGCGTTTCCGGCAGCCGAGCTGTCCTGTCTGCGCGTTGAACCCGGTTCTGCGGCAGCGCCCGGTTGGGGCCCCACTGGAAAAGGGGCTTAGGGTGTCGGAGCCCGTGGGGCAGGCCGGGGGTCCCCCTTCTCTGCTCCACTTGGGCCGCGGCCTTTCAGAGGAACCACGCTCCTACAGCCCGATTCCGTTCCGGGCGTGAGCGCCCGGGGAAGCCGATGCCAGCTTCGGGCCCCAGCCCTGATGTCCAAAGTTGTCTTGCCCTTCTTCCTTCTCTCCGTTCCAACCACCCACCCCGCGCTGGTCAGCTTCAGGATCATCTGGCCACCGCGGCAGCCCAAGCGGTCGGCATCCGCGATCCCACCTGAGCGCCACCGTATCCGGGATCCCGACCCTCTCGGACTGGGGGGCCACCGAACCTCCGGGCCGCTTTCCCGGCCGCACCTCTCCGTCGGCTCGGCCCTCCGCCTCTGGTTCGCGCTCTTCGATTCCCCCGATTCTCCGCTCTCGTTTTGTTTATTTTTATTAATATCTGGAGGGGCAACGAAAAGTGGCGCGCCGCAGTCTCTCCAGTCCCGAGCGGGGCCGCACGGTGCGGGCAGTGGAAAGGGGGCTGTGCCCGGGGAGCCCTTCGCTCTTCCCGGAGTCCAGCTCTCCGCGCCCCGGGATCCGCTCCGAGGGGGTGGGGGGCCACCTTCTGCACCCCAGCGCTGGGGCTGCAAGCGCAGGGGAGGGCGCCGAGCCCCGAGCACCGCCGGAGGGGGACCCTGCGACCCGGGAGGGTGTCTCGCTCCCCCGCCGTCCGCGTCCCAGGCGTGTCGGGGCCTTTGCTTCTCTTACAACGAAATCCGTCCACCACCTCCGGATTCCGGCGCCGGCCTGGGTAGAAACAGTCGCGGCTTAGGGATGGGGTCGCCCTCGACGAGGGCTTCCCGGGGAGACCGAGCAGGCCGGGAGGCTCCCCGAGGCCGCCGGGTGTGGGGCCCTCGCGGGGCTTCAGGAGCCTGATGCGCCCGGGTGCTGCGGTGCGCGCCCCCCACTCCATTCTGCCGCCTGTGCCTCCGCCCGCTTTTCAGATTCTGAAGATGTTTCCTCCAGCGACCGAAAAATGTCCAAATCGGCTTTGAACCAGACCAAGAAACGGAAGAAGCGGCGACACAGGTAAGGCCCCTGCAGCGCTTTCTGTTACCTTCGTGCTCACCCATCCCCTGCGGTCCCCAGTTCGGGGGATCGGGTCTCTCGGACCCGAATCTCGCCGGCTGTAGATCTGAGGTCCGCTGCTGTGCCGGGACGGGGAGGTCGGACCGGGAGACCAGGCGTGGTTTGGGGACATCCTCCCGGGGCCCTGGCGTCCGGCCAGGCCGGGTGAGGATTAGGAGAGGCCGCCGAGGAAGCCGCACGTTTCAGGCTTTTCTCCTGCTTCTCCGGGAGAAAGGAGAGGCCTCAAATAGGGCCAAACCCTACCCATAGAGGGGCTGGAGACACCCATATGTCATCCCCGCCTCGGCACATTCGGAGAGTCGCTCACACCCCTGGGCGGGCAGGTCGGCTCTAACCTCCCGCCGCAGCCTGTTCCTCTGCCCGTTGCCCGGTCCCCCATTCCTCCCCGCTGTCGCTGTCAGCGCCACCAACCCCCTGTCTTTCAGCTCCCATCGCTGGCCAGATCTTGAGCGCGATATCCGCATGGATGGCAAATTTGCTTTTGGCGTCTGCTCTGCTGTGATCCCTAAGCCTCAGTTTCCTTGTCTGTAAAATGGGGAGGGAGGAGTGTGTGGCCTGGATGCCCCCACCAGCCCTGGCTGGAGTGGAGTGGGCTGCATTGGAGCATACAGACTAAAAAGAGAGAGGTTATTTGGCTTTGTTTTCCTTTAAATATTTTAAAAACAGACATCACTGGCACAAAGTTAAAATTCAGTCCTGCAAAGTAATGCCCCTGCCTGAGACCCGTATTCTCTTCCGTGGCCCGCACCTCCGCTACCATTTCCTTGTGTAAATTTATCAGGAGGGTTTCAAGAAGTAAAGGCGTGAGAAACAAAAATCGATCTGACTTTCTGCGGGTGCTGCTTGCAGGCGCTGCCCTGCGCTCACCCTGGCTCTGTTTTCCCGATTCTCTTTCTGTCCCAGTGCAGGTGGGCTCCCCTCAAGGGTTCCCTCCTGCCCTACGGACATTTCCCCCTGGGGTACTCTCCTCCCCACCCCACCTCATCCTTTTCTCCCCAGTTTGTTCTCATCCTCTTTGCATACTGTCTCTGGGTGCCTGTGTGCGTTTCTCTCTTCCTTCACCCCCGGAAATGACCCCACATTTTAAATTGGCTCTTCCTGACTTCTCAGACCCCTACAGGTTTCGACTTGAATGTGGGTGAACTTTGACTTGGTTTCTTGGTGACCTCAGTTTGTTCCCTTCAGGCAGCTGTTTGTTTTTGTTTTCTTGTGTTTTATTGTGAACGGAAACGTTTTAAGTCCTGATCCTGGGTCATATTTTATATTCATCGGTTCAACAAATATTCATTAAAACGCCTCCTATGCACCCAACTCAGGCTGGTCCCAGGTTAGCAGGTTGGGGTGGGGTGGGAGGGTGTCGGTATTCCTGTCTGCCTTGGGCTGCCAGAGGGGACCACCAGCAAGGACTGGGAGGGCAGGTGGAAGTCGGGCTGACCGGCTTCTGTGCTGCTGCCCGGATTGGGGTGGGGGATTCTCCGAGCAAGGAGAGCAAAGACAGTGTTTCTGCGCAGGGGCATCTCCTGTGTGGCACTTGGAGCTGGCTGGCACACAGCCCAAAGTCCATGTTTAAGGTTCTTGACCCTCTCTCCTCACTTGATACCCTCTCCACTGGGGAAAACTTTGGGTGCTTCAGAGGGGTCCGCTAGGAGACAGGACAACTGGTCAACTGCACTAGGTTTCAGGCTATTTCTAATGTGTAAGGGGAACAGATTATTGGAGACAGGAGAATGGCTGGTGCCATTTTTAATTAGTAAAAAAAAAAAAAAAAATCTGAGCATCTCTCATTTGGGAAGTTCAGCTAAGAAACCTTGGAATCTGGTGATGAGAGATGAACATCCCTTTATCTCCCAGAAACACAGGGGGCTCGGAAGGGTTAGAGAGGGGAGTGGGGATGGAGTCTCTCCGATTTTCCTCTTCTCTCTACCTGTAAGGCTCAGACTGGTTACGGTGGGAAACTGAAGGGTCTGGTGTGCATGCGTTCAGTTACTTCAGTCATGTCTGACTCTTTGCGACCCCCAACCCCCGGACTGAGTCCGCCAGATTCTTCTGTTCATGGGATTTTCCAGGCAAGTCTGGGGATCTGAGGCATGTTTCATTTCATTTCGTTTCTTAATTCCTCTCTCTTTCTTTGTTTTTGTTTTGTTCTTTTTTCTTTTTTGGAATGAGAGCTCTCCCAAGCAGAGTCTGGCACTTGAACTACTGAATGATCTGCCATCATCTTTCTTCTTTGGCTTTGGCCAGGCCACAATAGCTGTGGGTCTCATTTTTCCCTAGTTTTGAAGAAGATGTACACGTTTTGTTTGTTTATTTTGACTGTCTGTTCAGGGGCCCTTTCAGTAAGTGGCAGGAGAGAAATAGAAAGCAGCAGATCTTCAAAATTCTGAAGAATTAACTTTCTGTATACATAAGCATTCCATTCCCCCCGAGAGAATAGGAGCAACGATTTAGAATCAAACCAGTCATTTTCCATAAAGAGCAGAATCTTTCTCTCTCACACATGCCCTGTATCATCCTCCAGGATGCCAAAGCCAACACAGGCAGGAGGAATACATGGGGTTTCCATCTGTACTTTTTCCTTGGGCTGGGTGACAGCAAGGGCTGCAGTGAGGGATTTTAACCTCCCCTTGTGCTGGTCCCAGGGTTCAAATCCCAGAGGCTCTACTTCAACCATTGTAGAAGCTGAGTCTGTAAAATCTGGACTGTATTACACCCCAGCTTGTTGAGGAAGGTGCAGGATAAAGGTCACCTAGAACTTGGTGAAATTCAGGTCTGAAAAGAGAAGAATTTATGTTGGTAAGGGGGTGTGTAGTGTATTTATTTGAGAAAGGGGGATTACGAACCCCCTAAATATCGGAGGTGGAAAACTGTCTTGTGTTGGAGCATTTCCATCTGCTAGCAGAGAGGATGTAGCTTTTACTGGACTCTTAAAGCACTTTATGTTAATAACTCAAAATAGGTTGATTTAAACGCTCTGTGGGGGTTGGGGGCTGTGTCTGTAGGCTCTCCTGAGATGGCCTGAGTGAACTGCCCCTAAATGGCGCTCCCGCTGGGTGAGTGGCTGCACCTGGGTGTGGTGGGATGATGGGAAGGTGGCCTTTGCCTTCGGAGCCCCAGAAAGGACAGAGCACCCCCACATCCCCCCCTCCCTGCCCCCAAGACTCTGAGGGCAGCTCTCCGGAGCCGGTGAGGAGGGTGAGGTGAGGGGCTGGGAGGTTCGGTTAGTTCTCCACTGTAGAAACCCTGGTGCGGCTGCTGCATTTGACCTTCCGCTGAGTCTTCGAACTCTTGAGTACAATTTAAAAGATCAACTCTCCGGTCTGTGAGGGGAGCCTGGGGCGGCAGGTCCTGCCTGGGGCTGAGGCACTTATTTACCTGGTGAGGCCTTTGTTCCATGCCTGGGAGGAGGAATAGGGCCTTTCTGCAGTTTCCTAAAACTTATGCCTTAACACCCTTCCCCCAAAGCACTTTCAGGAAGATTCCCAGTATGAAATGTCCCTGAGGGCTGAAATAGCGCCCTAACCACTAGAAGGGAGTGTGGGCCCTCAGACTGGAATGAAGAAGAGTCCAGAGGGTGTGTGGGGATGGGGGCAGGAGAGAGGGGTTGTATTCGATTGCACTGGCCCAGGCTGGGTTTGGGGGCTGTTTAGGAGCCACAGGGGAGGGCTATTGTGTCTTCTCTGGTACAAACTCTTTCCATTTTCGGGGTCCTGACTGCCTGGGTTTGCTCCCCTCAGGACAATCTTTACCTCCTACCAGCTAGAGGAGCTGGAGAAGGCATTCAATGAGGCCCACTACCCTGACGTCTATGCCCGGGAGATGCTGGCGATGAAAACGGAGCTGCCTGAAGACAGGATACAGGTAAAACAGCCCTGAGTCCCTCTCTCACACTTTCTTCACTGCCCCAGGCTCCCACACACCCCTCTCTCACCCCCCTGCTGCTTGTCTGTAATCACCTCCTCAGGCAACAGTTCATTTAAGCAGATATTAGCTGAATACCTACCATGTGAGATGGATGCTGCTGGAAGGATGGGAGACTTGGCAGACAAGACGCGGCCTGTGGCTGCAGACTGTGGGCTTCCTGAGGAGTATGGCAGACCGTGAGGGGGCATTTGTGGTTGCAGATGGAGTTCTGGGTGGACCTAGGGTTCTGAGCAGGTGTCTCCCAGGCGGTAAATGTCTCCTTCAAGGCCTGGGTGCCTGGGGGTGGAGGGGAGCTGCCTCTCCCATGAGGAAGACCTGGCCCCCTGCCTTCCCACCTACTCCCCACCACCTCCATCTACCTGAGGCTCCTTACTTCTCACAAGCCAGCAGCTGGTCCTGCCCAGGGCTTCTGCTCCTGGGCGTCTCCTGGACCAGCCGTTCCCCTCACCTCCTTACCAGAGAGTTTTGTGGAGAGCCAGCCCTGGCTGGTTGGGGCTGTCCTCAGCTGTGCTGGGCGCCAGGCCTCCTTTCAGCAGCAGCAGGATCCTCCCAAGTCCAGGACTCCCCTCGGCAGACAGGAATGGGTGGCTTAATCATTTCTCCAGGAGGAAATGCAGTCTGGTGATTCTCCAGACAGGGCCTCCATGAGGAGGAAGCAGGGCTGGGGTGGAAGAACACTTCCAGAAGATTTGAGGTTGCCGTAGCTGATTCAAGACCTTGAACCAGAGTTGCTTCTGTCGGGACACCTGAGTGGCCCAGAATAGTTGACCTGCCAAGGCTGGGAAAGGCAGGGAGAGTCCCGACTTCCTGAAACCCTTCTGCTCTGAATTTCCTCCTTCTTTGTGTCTCCAGGTGTGATGTGTTTTGGGGGGTGGGGGGGGGGAGGAGTGGGGAGGGGACAAGTCCAGTGAAGGAACCAAATAAGGTGTGTAGGTTCTTTGCACTCGCTCACTGGAGAACCAGAGAATGGGGAATGCAGTGAGAGCGGCTTTTTCAGAAGAGCCTTCCTCTCCCCTGGAAGTCTATTGGGAATTTCAGCCAATGGCTTTAGACAGTGACACTAACAATAAGCTCAATTATACATAAGCAGATTATCAGTTTGGTGCATTATCCACGGTGGCCTGGATCCATCATCCCCACCCAACTAAGTTCCAGTGGGGAAAGGCTGGATGTTGATTCTGAATCCTGTGTGTGTGTGTGTGTGTGTGTATGTGTGTGTGTGTGTGTGTGTAAGCCAAGACCCAATCCAATTCACCTGTGGTGGTAACCCCTACCTGGCCTTCATTAGGGTAGGTCCTTATAACCAGCCAGGGTTGGTGAGGTTGCCAGACTTCCCCTTTGGTTGGCCGCACATTTACACTGTTGACCAGTAGAATGGAACAGCTCCGTCTCTTGCAGTGGGTTGTCCTAAAATCTGTTTGGCCATGGTGGTGGTAGGGGTGGGTGGGAGGGTCCGAAGGCTGTGAGGAGAGCTTGCCCTCAGCTGTAATTGCATTGCTATAAACACTCAGCCCGCAGACTCTAGACTTCTTAAAATTGTCTGAGGGGTTGTCTACAGGTTGGTGTCTGAAATCACCAGCACCAGCATGGAGGATCCAAGGGTGTGGAGTACACTGATCTCCTGGACTGCAAGGACTGACAGTGGAATCTGTGGCTATGGGTGAACCAAGGCAAGGGTCTCTGTAACTCTTCCAGCACTGCCTAGTTCTTCAGCTAAATGCTGCCCACAGAAGGTGTGGGTTATCAAATGGCCCGTCCCCAAATATTTTGAAGCTTCCCAGGTGGCCTTAGTGGTAAAAGACCCTGCCTGCCAATGCAGAAGACTAAGAAACCCGACACAGATTTGGTCCCTGGGTCGGAAAGATCCCCTGGAGAAGGGCACAGCAACCCACTTCAGTATTCTTGCCAGGAGAATCCCATGGGCAGAGGAGCCTGGCGGGCTACGGTCCATAGAGTTGCACAGAGTCAGACATGACTGAAGCAACATAGCACACATGTCCAACCAAATGCTCTACTAGGTGACCTGGGAAAGGTCTTCACGTCTATTAGTGTTGACTGTCTATCAAAGCTCCAACCCACAGAGCAATTCCCATGTGTCTGGTGTTCTAACTATGGGTCGTGCACAGGAGAGGCAGGGTGGTGCAGTGGTTAGGGACCCTCACTCTGGAGTTGGACCATCCTGGCCTCACCAGGTACCAGTTGAATGACTGTGGACAGGTCACACTTCACCAGCCTGAGCCTCCATTGCGCATCTGTAAAATGGGCATGACAGTGGCAGTTGCAGCTGTGATGAAGTTGTGTGTGTCGTGTTTACCAGTGGGCCCAGCGTGGGGCCCAGCTCTTAACTGGGGCTGACCATTCCACCAATGGATGCACTTTGTGGTGGTTGTTATTTAGATGTACTTTGTTGTTGTTGTTTAGTCACGTCTGAATCTTTTGTGATCCCATGGACTGTAGCATGCCAGGCTCCCCTGTCCTCCACTAACTCTTGGAGTTTGCTCAAATTCATGTCCGTTGAGTCAGTGGTGCTATCTAACCATCTCATCCTCTGCTACCTTCTTCTCCTTTTGCCATGAAAAGAAGGAAGGCGGAAGTTATTAGAGGCTCCAAGTCTGAAGTTAGACATCCTCAGGTGGAATGGAAAGGTTAAGGGACTGGATCTTCAGTCAAGGATCCAGATCTTAGTTCTGGCTCTGACACCCACCAGGTATGGTAGAAGCCAAGTCACTTCCCGTCGCTCATCTGTAAGAGAAAGAGGGGGAATCCCTCCCGGAGAGCCGTCTCCTCAGGGTCACCTCTTTCATTCCAACTCTGGGCTGCCACTGGTGGAATGGTCAGCCCCAGGTGGGCAGATGGGCCAACCCAAGGAAGCCCCTGGATGTGTCTGAGACCGACTGTCTAATGAGAACCCAATGTAGACGTGAAAAGTCAGACATGCGCTGTGCTTAATCGCTCAGTCATGTCCGACTCTTTGCAACTCCATGGACTATAGCCCACTAGCCTCCTCTGTCCATGGGACTCTCCAGGCAAGAATACTGGAGTGGGTTGTCAAGCCCTCCTCCAGGGGATCTTCCCAACCCAGGGCTGAACTAGGGTCTGCTGCATTGCAGGCGCATTCTTTACCAGCTGAGCTACCAGGGAAGCCCAAAGTCAGACATACCGACTTCTAATCTTTGTTTCACTGCCAGCAAGCCAAGCTCTAGGCCTCAGATTACTCATTTGTAAACTAATAATAATAAAAATTCTCTAAAATTAACAAAAATATTGTTATTATTGGCATTATTAGTACATAGCATTATCCCAGATATTAAGTGATTTCCATGCCTTTTTTCATCCCTTCTTCACAATAACTAGATGAGGTAGATGCTATTCTTATCCCCTTATTTGGATGAGGTAACTGAGGCGCTGAGAGGTGAAGTAAGTGGTGGACTGGGATTTAAACCCAGTACCACTCAAGTACTGTCTCAAGAGAGCAAATGAAGGTAAAGGGAGCGCTTATCTACAGAAACTGGAATAATTAACGTCAATTGCAGTGATGAGGGGTCAGCCCCCTTAATAGTGGCTGATTTCCTTGACCTTTATGCGTTGAGGGCAAGCGCTTCCCCCCTCTATATCTCTCTAAGTTGGGGTGAAGGGATAAGTTGCACTGTTAGGGGAAGAAGAGATTTCTAGTCTTCATATCAGTTCAGTTCAGTTCAGTCACGCAGTTGTGTCCGACTCTTTGCAACCCCATGGACTGCAGCACACCAGGCCTCCCTGTCCATCACCAACTCCCGGAGTTCACCCAAACCCATGTCCATTGAGTCAGTGATGCCATCCAACCATCTCATCCTCTTTTGTCCCCTTCTTCTCCTACCTTCAATCTTTCCCAGCATCAGGGTCTTTTCAAATGAGTCAGTTCTTCGCACCAGGTGGCCAAAGTATTGGAGTTTCGGCTTCAGCAGCAGTCTTTCCAATGAATATTCAGGACTGATTTCCTTTAGGATGGACTTTGTATCAGATTCCCTGGTCGCTCAGACGGTAAAGGGGTAAAGCGTCTGCCCACAATGAGGGAGACCTTGGTTCGGTCCCCGGGTTGAGAAGATCCCCTGGAGAAGGAAATGGCAACCCACTCCAGTACTCTTGCCTAGAAAATTCCATGGATGGAGGAGCCTGGTGGGCTACAGTCAATGGGGTCGCAAAGAGTCCAAAGAGTCGGACATGACTGAGTGACTTCACTTTCACTTTCACTTTTCACTTTCATATCAGAGCCAGACACAAAGTCCTTTCTGTGTCTCTGAGAAATGCTAAGATGTGGCATTCTGGAAGCCCCCGCCAGATGTCAGCCCTGGGGAAGAGGAAATGGTTTCCAGACTGAGTTTATTTCCTCTGTGGGTCATTCATTCTCAGTATTTTGATATATTCACTTACGTGCTTACTGTATTTTTTTCTGACAGAAGTTATACTTATTTAGAATGCCTACAATACAGATGTGCAAGTGAACAGAGCCATCTCACCTCTACTCTTAGCAACCTGGTATGTTCGGAAGGATGAGGTTTGGATTCTCTGATTAGTGCTGTTTCATTCTGTCTCTTTTAACATGGTCCCTGCCCAAGGGTGGGGAAAAAAATTTTAGGGGGTTACATCCCAGAAGTTAAAAGATAACTACATGGATGAGAAAAGACTGCAGTGTGTCTCAGCCTGGGAAATGGATTAGAAACACAGGGCAGCTTTTAATTGATTGATTGCTTTTTTTACTTTATTTTTAAATTTTTTTAAAAAACTTTTGGCTGTGCTGGGTTTTTGTTGAGTCATGCAGGCCCTTCAGGGCTTCCCTGGTGGCTCAGCATTAAAGAATCTGCCTGCAATGCAGGAGATGCAGGAGACTCGGGTTCAATTCCTGGTTGGGGAAGATCCCTGGGAGGAGAGCAAGACAACCCACTCCAGTATTCATGCCTGGAGACAGAGGAGCCTGGTGGGCTACAGTCCATGGGGTTGCAAAGAGCCGGACACAACTGAAGTGACTAAGCATGCAG
Source organism: Dama dama (assembly GCF_033118175.1). Lineage (NCBI taxonomy): Eukaryota > Metazoa > Chordata > Mammalia > Artiodactyla > Cervidae > Dama > Dama dama. The sequence continues at coordinate 18,221,431 of NC_083692.1, read as the reverse complement.
GCTCTTCGAGGGCTTACCCTGAGGCATGTGGGATCTTAGTTCCCCAATCATCCCTTGCATTGGAAGGCAGATTCTTAACTATTGAACCATTCGGCAAGTCCCAGGGCAGCTTTTAAAAATTACTCATGCCAGAGACTTCCCTGACGGTCCAGTGGCTAAGACTCTGTTCTCCCAAAGCAGGAGGCCTAGGTGTGATTCCTGGTCAGGGAGCTAGATCCCACATGCTGCCACTAAGAACTTGGTGCAGCCAAATAAATAAATAAATATTTAAAGTAAAATGAAATTACCTGTGCCGGCCTCCCACACCTAGCAACACTTATTTAATTGGTTTGGTGTGAAGCTGTGACATCTATGTTTTGTTTTTTTTATTTCGGGGTACACTGGGTCTTCATTGCTGCACAAGGGCTGTCTCTAGTTGTGACAAGCGGTGGCTACTCTTTTTTTTTTTCTCAAAGTTCTCAAATGCCTTTATTTTGAGAAATTAAAAAACTGAAAATATAACGTCAAGATTTCTAGACTATTGTATTGTATTTCCTTTTTTAAAATGTATTTATTTTTAATTGGAGGGTAAGTGCTTTACAATATTGTGTTGGTTTCTGCCATACATCAGCATGAATCAGCCATAGGTACACATACATCCCCTCCCTCTGGAATTTCTCTCCCACCTCCCACCCCATCCCACCCCTCCAAGGATTAGTCTTTAGTTGCCGTGAGCAGGTTTCCCATTTCGGGGGGCTTGTTGCGGAATACAGGCTCTAGGGTGCAAGGGTTTCAGTTCTTGCAGCACGTGGTCAGCAGCTGTGGTGCACAGGCGTAGTTGCTCCGCAGCATGTGGGATATTCCTGGACCAGGGATGGAACCCGTGTCCCCTGCATTGGCAGGTGGATTCTTAACCACTGGACCACCAGGGAAGCCGTATCTGTTTGTTTTTAAAGCTCTCCAGGTGACTGTTATGTAGCCAGAGTAAAAATGCTGGGACAGAGGCTCAGGAAAAGTGTCTCTGTTTTAAGTGAGTTAATATGAGTGGAAGAAAGTGGAGTAGTGGGTGACAGAGTGGAATGACCTGTCCAGGAATTCATGGATGCTCCATGGGCCTGCCAGGAAACATAGGCAGAGCTGCCCTCTAGTGGACCTCAGAGGCTATAGCAAGGCCAAGCTTCTCTGAGCCTGAAGCTGGGACTGGAAAGGGTGTGCTGAAATATGTTGTCAGAAGTGCTGAGTACGTGTGGAGTGCGAGGTCCTTAAATCATGCCAGCAACTAGCCCAGATTAATCAGCTTCCAGTCAGAGGAGAGGAGAGAAGGTAGGTGAATGTGTTGAAAACTGCCACGGGGCCGGGGCCGAAGAAGCAGGGCCTGATAGCCTAGGGCCAGACGGGAGGGCAGGGCCCTAGGGGCCAGAATGTGCAGAATATCTATTATTCATGGTGTCTCCTTTAGGGGGCGACCCTGGAGGGACCTCAGAGGGAAGAGGCCTGGGCATGTCATCGTGTGGGGCTAGAAGGCTGGGAGCTTGCAAGGACAAGAGACGCCCTGGTTAACCACAAAGGGGGCAGAGAGCTGAGAGCTTGGCTGGCTTGAAGGGTGCCCTGGACCAGAAAAGCATCCCTCTGGCAAGAAGCCCTTTCATGGCTCCGGTCCACCCATGAAGGCATGAGCTCTTGGGCCCCTATCTGCCGGTTGTGGAGGCACCAGCTGTCAACAGCCAGAGGCCTCCTCCCTGGGCGCTGTGAGCGCTGCCAGGGCCTGTGGGAGGCCCCTTCCTCCTGTGGGAGGAAGTGCACCAGGAAACCCAGGCTCTTCCTTGAGCTGGAAGACCTTCCCCGCTTTCCCTTGCCTGGGACTCCCAAGTTGGTGACCCTTGATGTCCCTTGTGAGCCCCTTCTCAGGCACTCGGAGACCTGGAAGAGGAAGGCAGGCTCTGGTCCTCGCTGGGGTCTGCACGCCGGTCCTCCTGAAGAATCCCAACCCGACTTTCTTGGGCGTAGAGCAGCGGCTTCTAGAAAGTGTGCAGTCTGGAAAGTAAGAGAGGAACTGAAGGAGTACTGTGGGTTTGCCAGAGTTAGGGGACCAAGCAGGAAACAGGGCCTAAATGAACGAATCTCAAAGGTGGGAGGTGAGAGGACCTGGCTTTATGTGAAGAGTGTCAATGAGCATTTGCTCATTTGTCCAGCACCAGGCCAATGTTTTCCAGTACTTACAACGTGCTGGGCATTTCCCATGAACTGTTCTATAGAATTTTTACAACAAACCTGCAAGGAAGTGGTATCATAAGGCAGATGAAGAATCAGAAGTTCAGAAAGGTTAAGAACCGTGTCCAAGTTCACAAAGGCAGTTGGAGGCAGAACAGGATTCTCCAATCCAGGTCTTCTAGCTTCCTCTCATAGCCAACAGCATAGGTGGTCTCTTACATTTGAGCCTCCGGGGTCTGGGGTACATTAGAAATGCAGGGAGTGTTGCAGGGGGCATCTGTTTGGCCCCTAGAGGGGAAGTCTAGTCTAGTGTTAATCACTCAGTCATGTCTGACTCTTTGTGACCCCATGGACTGTAACCCGCCTGTCTCCTCTGTCCATGGGATTCTCCAGGCAAGAATACTAGAGTGGATTGAACCATTGTCTCCTGCATTGCAGGCAGATTCTTCACTGTCTGAGCCACCAGGGAAGCCCCTAGAGGGGAAACTAGAGACTATCTGTATTAAAGTCTTACAGCCTGGAGGTTAGTTCTGTCCCCCCCACTGCACCTCCTGGGGTGGTGGTTGTTGTTATTATTTGTCAGTCCAGCCTTGCTGCAGGGCATGTGGAAGAGGCCAGAGGAGCAAGTAATGCCACTAATGAACCTGCACAGACTCCCACTGACTTTCTGTGCCTCCACTGAAATAATAATGAAAGTGAAAGTTGCTCAGTCTGTCTGACTCTTTTCAACCCCATGGACTATACCGTCCATAGAATTCTTCAGGCCAGAACACTGGAGTGGGTAGCCTTTCCCTTCTCCAGGGGATCTTCCCAACCCAGGGATTGAACCCAGGTCTCCCGCATTGCAGATGAATTCTTTACCAGCTGAGCCACAAGGGAAGCCCAAGAACACTGGAGTGGGTAGCCGATCCCTTCTCCAGGGGATCTTCCCGACCCAGGAATTGAATTGGGGTCTCCTGCATTGCAGGTGGATTCTTTACCAACTGAGCTATCAGGGAGACCAGAAGTAATAATAAGTAGCATCTACTGATGCTGGGATGAGATGAGATGAGGATGAGATGGTTGGACGGCATCACCAACTCGATGGACATGAGTCTGAGCAAGCTCCAGGAGTTGGTGATGGAGAGGGAAGCTTGGCATGCTGCAGCCCATGGGGTCACAGAGAGTTGGACATGACTGAACAACTGAACTAAGCATCTATTGAGCACCTTCTATGGGACAAACACTGGTTTTAGGCACCCTCACTTATTTCATTAATCCCCAAAACAACCCAGAAAAGTAGATATTCTTATTTTATGCTTGAAGAGACTGAAACAGAGAAGGCAAGTAACTTGCCCGAGATGACTTAGCAATTTTTGTTGCAGTTGGGAATTCCAGTTCAGGACTACTTTCAGTGCTTCTGGCAAATGTTTAAGTTCTGACCACATACTGGTTGCTTCCCGGAAAGAAAGAGAAAGGCAGATATGAAGAGTGGTTAGGGTTAATTCTAATTCCTTGTCCACTTCCCTCCAAGGCACCAATGCCACAGCTTCTCTGCCAACTGTCCTAAAGAGAAATTGTTTTGGCTGTCCAGGTTTCTTCCATAAATTGGAGCAGCATCTGGTATTCAAAGAGAGCCAGGCATTTCAGGAACCCATAACCAAGGGTCCGAATGACTCCTGGATTGAAGGACCAGCTGGCACCAACCCCCCTGGGAGTGTCTGTGGACAAAATCTGATCCACAGACCAGTTATTCATTTGTCCAAATCAGAAGACTGGGGAAAATCGTTCTGTTTACAGGTCTCAGAAATGATCTGAATCCCAAGTCGGCACCCCCTTCTTTAGTGTTCCAGTAAAGATGCCGTTTCCATCTGAGAGCCCTGCACCCCCCCACCCCCGCCCAAGCTCATGGGATCCTGGGGAAGCCAGGACAATGCATCTTTCCAGGCATCAACACTTGTGGGGGACGGGGGCACAGTGGAGGGGGGGGGCAGTTAATGAGCATCTCTGCCTTTGCTTTCTCCACAATCCCTTCTTCAGGATACCTGATTCTAAACCGTGCTGAAACACACTTCTTCCATCAGTTTGTCATCAAAACTCATTCTGGGCAAAAACCAGATGGGACTCCATTCTCTTTATTTGTCCCTCATGCATATGTGTATGTTTTGCTGTAGAAATCAGAGCTGATGGATTTGACTATGGGGAGGTGCTGCTGCTACAGAATGTTACATAACATGTAGTATATGCACCACATATTTTTTCTAAAATTCAAAACATTCTGGAGTCTGGCCCCCCGTGGGTTCCAGCGGCCTTGTTGTTCTGTAATGCACTGTATTCAAGCAGGAAGGTCATCTCCTGCCCAGGAGGCAGAGGCTTACTTAAGATTCATCAAGATAGCCTTCTCAACCCTCTGTGGTCAGACTCGGAATTCCACATTGAAATTCCATCACTAAGGGGTTCACTCTTTGCCATCTTCTCTGTCAGATGGATGAAACCAGAAGCTGCTTACACCTTTCTGTGGCTTAGCCCTTTTAGATGCTTCTCCTGTGCGAAAATGTAGCTTAAGACACGTGAGTACTTGTAGAGGACGACCCAGCGCTAAGGGGGAAGAGAGAACAGGACAGAGGACAGAGGTCTCAGACAAACCGCAGGCCTTGGGTGCTGCAGGGGGCCTGCTGGACAGATAGGCAGGGCTGCTGGGGAGAGATGTATACACGCAGAGCCAGGCCAGGTGGAGGGCCGAGTTCCTCCGAACTCCACTGCACACAGCTCTGCGCAGCCATCTAGTAGCCTTCCGGTCACATAAACCCATTCCTTGGCCAGGTTCTCTCAGTGCGGTCTGGGTCCAGACCAGGGGTAGGGGGTTGGGGGGAGGCCTTGCATCGGTTCCACAGCTTTCCAGGAGGTGCCAAACCCAGTGGTGGCAAACGTGCGGCTCACCGGGGGCGAGGCCACTGGGGGCGGGGTGGGGTGGGGGGACTGAGGAGTGGTCGTTTTCTAACGGGCGCGGGCGCGGGTCACTGTGGGGTTGGAGGGGCCGGGGGGCAGTCTGAGGCCGCATCTCTCCCATTGTCAGAAGTTATTTACAAATGAGGAAATGCCCAAACAAGGTACAAACAATCAGGGTCAACGTAAAGGTATGCACGGATCATGCGGTCTTTCCGCAAAGCGCCGGTGACGGCGGGGCTCTTTGAGGGCCGGTCTCGCGGGTGCGCGGCGCGGCGCGGCGGGGGGCCCCCTTTGCTGGATGCGGCCGGCCACGTTCCGCCGCAGACCCGGGGCCTCCGGGAGCTGCCGGGGCGCTCACTCCGCCACCTGGCGGCGGCGACGGCGGCGGCTGCGGGAACCTCAGGGGCGCACGGATTCCGCGCCCCCTACCCACTCCCCACGCCCAGGCCTCCCCGCGGCCGAGGCAGCAAAGGGTTAAGCTGTCAGCGGCGCGATGTTAAACAGGTGTCAAAGGCGCCCCATATATCTGCAGACTGAAATCAAATTCTTCGCCGTATAAAAAGATAAATTACCCAGGCGCTGCCGCGCGTCCCACTCATCACGCCAGCGCCAGACGGCAAGCAATTTTTTTTTTTTAATGTGCTAACGACCTAATCAAGCAATCAAGTCGGAGAAGATTGCAGAGTGACCGGGGCAGCCATCTGCCGGCGAGCCCCGCATTCATTTCCCGCGCCACCGCGCGTGGAGAGGGGGCCGGGAAGGGAGCTGCCGGGAGGGAGGGGAGCGGGGGAAAATCCTAAACAAATTAACACCCAATTTTCCCCGTCTAATTAGTTAAATGAGGAGTGTTTGGGGTCCCCCGGGGAGGGGGAGCGGCTCGCGGCGCGGTTAGCGCTGCTCCCCAGCATTAATTAGTGCGGGTCAATGCCGCGGATCCCGGGAGAGCAGCCGCTTTAATTTCCCGTGATATTTCAGTGCCTGAGGCCCATCGATTCAAACAGAAATTAACTTATTTTTCAATCAGCCCAGGGCTGCCCCTGGGGGTGACTCTTCTTTTGCCGCCTCCTGAATAGAGCTGGAGCAATTTTTCATCAAAAGCTGAAACCTCCGCCGCCCGGGGGGCGGGGGCGTGGGCCCAGAGGGAGGGGCGGGGACCTGGTCCAGGCGAGGGAATGGAAATCGCCCAGGAAACTAATAGATTTTTCCGAACCCGCCTCTGCCCTCCCCTCCCCCCACCCCGCCCTCTACTTCTGGGGTGCTTGGGCGTCTCACCAAACCTCCCCCCAAGGGTCAGGGCCTGTGGAGCGGCTGTGAGGGGAACACGAGGGGGCCACCGGGACCCCAGGTGCTTCCTGCGTCCACCCGTCTCCCACGGGCTGCTCACCAGCTTGAGGGACAGTGCAGCTGGCCCTTGCCCTGGCTCCTGTCAGCTGCCAGAAACGTCAGGAAAGCTGCTTGGGGGGACCAAGACATCCCCTCCTCCTCCAAGCATGGCAGGGACCTTGGGATCGTCTCCAAACACCCGGCTGGGGCGTTGCTGATAGATCCAGCGAACCCCATGCTCATCCCCACCCTGCAGCAGTCCACTTCGGGGCCAGAGAAGCGCCCCCTAGCGGTTATCGCCCACCCCAGTCTCCTAGGTCCCCACCTTCACGTGCTCTACTCTTCACACACAAAGAATTCTATCTTCCCTCCCTGACTGAGGGATGGCTGCCCAGCTCCTCCAACTGTCACTCAGGGTTAAAGTCCAAACCTGTGGAAAGTGGGTGAGCGGAGCCCCCGCAGGGCTTGCCCAGGACAGGGCAGAGAAGGGAGGCTGACTCAGGCCTCCTGGGTGTGTCTCCTGCCCGGGCTCTGGGTAGGTTCAGGCTTCCTGATACTGGATGAAATGCCTTCTGCTGCCTGAGCCCACACTCACCTCACCTGCCTGGGACTGCCCTGGCCTCTGGAGTTCTGGTATGGAGGAAGAGCCTGAACCAAAGGCACTGCTAGTTCATCCCCTGAAAAGGACTCTTTCCCTCTGCAAGTCAGGAAGCGATGCTGGAGGTGTTGAACCCTTGTATGAGAGCTATGAGGCTTAGGTTTCTCCGAGGCAAACTGAGGACCACGTGGGAACTGCCCAGCTGCAAGACCCAGTCCGGGAGGCATCCTACTGCATCACCCTAAACTGCTTTGATTGGAAAAAAAAAAAATTTGCCCATCATATTCTCACAGAACTTGTATCTCACTCTGGACACCCTGAACCAAGAGGAACCCCGGGGGACCAAGGGGTGGGTGAGCTTAAGTAAGGATGACCTTACTTGGAGAAACCAAAGTCAACAGGGAATGGGGCCACTGGCAGTCAAAGAGGTGGGGGCCCTTAACTTCAGGCAGACACGGGGGTGGGGGGGTTGGGGGGTGCTGGCCTCTGCCTCATAGAGGACGCCCCTGACCTGTTCCTCTGCACTAGCAGGTCTGGTTCCAGAACCGCAGAGCCAAGTGGAGGAAGCGGGAAAAGTGCTGGGGCCGAAGCAGCGTCATGGCCGAGTATGGACTTTATGGGGCCATGGTGCGCCACTCCATTCCCCTGCCAGAGTCCATCCTCAAGTCCGCCAAGGACGGCATCATGGACTCCTGCGCCCCGTGGCTGCTGGGTAAGAGCCCGCACTCTCCCTGGGGTCCTGCCCCTGGGGCGAGGGGAGCGGGCTCCCGAGGAGGGGTACAAAGCCCTGAAGCAAGAATGCCTGGTGGCCACAACAGCCTGGCTGGAGAGAGGCCCTCGGAAGCTGGCCTCCCAGTCTCCCTTGGAGGGGGCTCCGAGGGCAGGCTGCACCCAGGGCTGGGTGTCTGTTCCTCTGTGCCTAGGACTCTCATTCTGCGGGTTCTGTTGCTCTGTGAGGAGGGGGTGGCTATTGCCCCAGGGGATGTATCCACCTATTCCCTTGCCGGAGCTGGGGCTGTGGTGAATGAAGTAGCCCCTCTTGGGGGGCTTGGGGGCCCCGAGGTCCCTTTGACCACCATTCTGGCTTTGCCCAAAGGACTTTTTCCCCCCTAAATCTCCCCACCTGCCACGAGGACCTGAACCAGTTTGTCTTGGGGTTCAGAGATCTGGAATCCCAGAGAGGGCGGGGGTAGCAAGTGCTGTGCTGGTGAAGGGACAGACAGGCTCCCCGGGGTGGGGGGGTCCAGGAGCCCAGGGACGTGGCTTGGAGGAGCCCTCTGCCGGGCTTGGTGGTCCGCCGCAGCCTCCGCCCCCACCCCCTGGGACGCACGTGTCAGTGGTGTGTGTAGTAAGGCTTTCTGCTCGTCCTTAATTCTGGCCTCTCTCTATCTTTGCCGTTTTTTCAGTTCAAGATGGCTTTCCCAGGCGCTTTTCTAAACCCGAATACCAACAATTCTTTTTAGGGATGCACAAAAAGTCGCTGGAGGCGGCAGCCGAGTCAGGGAGGAAGCCCGAGGCGGAGCGCCAGGCGCTGCCCAAGCTCGACAAGACGGAGCCGGAGGAGCGGGGTTCCGAGCCCCCCGCTGCCATGTCCCAGGAGGAACTGAGGGAGAACAGCATCGCCGCGCTCCGCGCCAGAGCGCAGCAGCACAGCACCAAGGTGCTGGGGACTGTGTCCGGCCCCGACGGCCTGGCCCGCAGCGCCGAGGAGCCCGAGCGAGAGGAGGCCGCGGACCAAGACAGGCCGGCAGAGAGGCTGAGTCCCGCGCGGCTCGAGGACGTGGCTTAGGCCAGGGTGCGCGCAGACGCCAGAGCCCCAGGACTCTGCTCTCCTCGCGGGCCTGTGGTGTTGGGAGGTGCTCTCCCAGGCGAGGCCCCGGCCCCGCAGGCCCTCCGTGGCACCCCCCCTCCGCCTCGGGTGACTCCAGCTCGTTTGTGGTTGAGGCTTTGGGCCATGCTGAGACACCCTTACCTAGTCCTGACCTGTCCAGCACCTTCCTCATCCTCACAGCCCTGCCTCAGAAGCCTTCCTGCTGCCCCAGCCCACCCCCTCAGGCTACGTTCACTCAATTCTTCCGCTCCTCTCACTGTCTGAATCCCCCTCTGGTCTCTTGCTCCAAAGCGCCCTCCTTCCCAGCTCTATACCCACCGGTGGATTCTGTTCTGCCCAGACCCAAAGCCCTCAGCTGCAAACACTGCCACCGCGGCCCCAGGGATGAAGAACCTGCTCTCCACGCTGGTGTCTTTGAGGGCCCCAGCCCCCCAGCAGAACTCTGCTCCCCCTTCGGCAGTGTGGGTGTCCTGTCCTGCCAGGCCCCCCGGCACAATCTCTGCCTGCCCCCAACACTGGGGCCCAGATTCCAGATTATACTTGGAAAGCCTTGGCCTTGGGCCCCTCGGCCAGCCTTCATGTCATGCCCTTCATGGTCAGCATCAGGAACCCGCCTTCCACACCCAGCCTGTCCCACTGTTCCTCCCGGCAAAGATGCCCGGGTCGCAGGGGGGCGGTGTACAGTACCTGCAGTGAGGCCAGGGTGGGCCCTGCAGCCAGGGGGCACCTCTCACAGATGCTCTAGCTACTGCCCCTTTAGGAAGCCAAATCCTCCAGCTGGGACCCTTGGGTATGCGTTCTGGAACATCCTGACCTCTGATACCCTGCCTATGACCCTGACTTGCTGTGCAAGGCATCCTTCCCTTAGAGCTTCTTGCAAATTACTGGCTTGCTTGTGCCCTGCCTTGGATCCCCCCCAATCCAGCTGTAAAATGAACACACAGGAAACCACAGATCTTGACTCAACTTGATACAGGTCATTCCTGGAGTGGGCCTGGGGCTATAAATAGGCATCATGAATTGATGACAAGAAGGGTGTGAGAAAAGGCTGAAAGGAGAGAGAGGGAGGAGCCAGTGTTAGTTAGCCCAAACTATTGGCACACACACTTTCAGGCCAGGTGTGAGTGTGGAGCGTGTTCTCTAGAGTCAGGCCATGATGGTGTTGGAAGAGGGGACGGGGGTTTCTTCCTGTCTGCTGATGGGAGGACTCGTCCATACTGATGGCGTCTTTGCACCCCCAGGCCAGACACATGTCCCTCTCACTCCCATGGATTTTTCTCTATCATCCCACCCACCTTTGCCAGGAATCCCTTGCAAGAGAGAGGCCTGAGACAGTGAGTTGGGATTTTAATTCCATGTCAGAAGTTGATTTCTTATTCATTCCGTTCATGGACCTTTCCCCCAGTTCTTCCTGTCTTTGTCTCCCTTTGGTTTGAAGAGTTAGATGGTAGCCCCTGGTGTGTAAATAATGTACATAGAATCAGAAGAAAGAAACTTGATATTGAAGTGTTTGGAAATATGGAACTGTAATAACTTCTAGGTATTCAAAACCTGTGATTTCTGTGCCATTTTCTGTAAAGATACAAGTAAGAATAAAATTGATGTAAAAACAGCAGGGGAGGGATTCAGGAGTCCTCTGTGGATGAGCATAGTGTCTGTGTGTGTGTATGGGTGGTATAAAAAGTATTGGGTTGGCCAAAATGGTCTTTCAAAACCTGACCAAACATTTTGGCCTACCCAATAAATCCGTGAAGTCAAGTTTAGGTCAAAATGACTAGATTCCTATTTTTAAATTACTACTACTGTAGAGGCATGGTGGCCTGCCTTTCTCCTCTAAGCCGACATCACCATTTGTCACTGCAATATGGGACCCGCCTCCATTGCAGGCATAACTGGAATATCCCAGTCAGTGAGCCCCTAAGTTATTACCTATGACTCCTCCCTGTTCCTCACACAACAGATTACATTGACCTTTCCCTCTGGTCCTTACTTAAAGACAACCCTAGTTCCTTCACATCTCAGGTGAGGCCCACAGCCCACCTTGGCCCCCAAGAGCACTGAGACCCTTCCTTTTGTGTACACACATGCACTCGAATATCTCACCTCCAACTCAAACACTAAAACAACAATGAATGGAAAAGGCAGAGGCGTCTGCAACTGAAAATCAGATAAACGTAGGCTAAATCCCTGGAAAGGAGAAGCAGAGTAAGCAAGGGAAACAGCGAGAGGGAGAGCCCTGAGATGGCTTGCGGACACCTGTGCCCCACTGTCCGGATGATGTGTTGGGTGGAATTACAGGATGAAAGACCAGAGGGAGCAGACTTGGCTTAGAGTTGAGCTTTTGGCTCAAGAAATCTTATAGGATTGTTTCAGATTGGCTCAGATGTGCAATTGCCCCCTTGGAAGAGGTTTCCCTGGCACCCCGTCATCAAATCAGAATGACAGGGGCTGGGCGGTCCCTGCACCCCAGACTGGGCCCAGGTATAACCCCTCCACCCTGGATCCGGAGCCTGGGGGGCACACGTAGGAGATCTCTGATTTCCATGTGCTGAAGGGAATGACCAAGAGCCTGGCTTCAAATGCTGCCCACCCAGGGCTCCCCTCTTGTAAGCCTGCCCTTGAGATGCCCACCCCCCCACATTCCTCCAGATGCATTTCCTCTCATCTTTCCAGACCCTCCAGGCAGAGTCTACCACCTGTTCTCTCACATAGCACTTGAGACAGTCAGTACTCCATTATGGCATTCTATGCACTGTGCTGTCATTTTTTTTAAAGCTTCAAAAAATTTTTTATTGTGAAAAATTTAAGCCATTACAAGCCCCAAAGCACCAGAATTAAGAAGATAATTTTTTACACATAATTTTTTTACACACACTTTTCATACAATAGTGAAAAAGTGAAAGTCGCTCAGTCATGTCTGACTCTTTGTGACCCCATGGACTGTATAGTCCATGGAATTCTCTAGGCCAGAATACTGGAGTGGGTATAGCCTTTCCCTTCTCCAGGGGATCCTCCCAACCCAAGGATCGAACCCAGGTCTCCCTCATTACAGGAGGATTCTTTACCAACTGAGCTATGAGGGAAGCCCTTTTATACAATAATAGGTTGATTTTCACAGGAATTTAAAATAAATAATCTGAAAATCGGTGTCACTGACTGCAAAATAAGTATCTGGCTCTTCGACTCTCTCAAGGTGACCAGCCTCCTATGTGGCCAAAGGATGAAGCTTCTGACGTCTGTTCTGAGCCTGGGTGGCAAGTCTCTGGCAGAGATTTCTCGCTCGTGCTCTAATTTCTTATTCATAAGTGTATCTTCCCCTACAACAAGGGTATCTTACTCATTGTTTGTTTTCAAATATTTATTTATTTGGCTGTGCTGGGTCTCAATTGTGGCACACGGGATATAATTCTATGACCAGGGATCCAACCGGGGCTCCCTGTGTTGGGAGTGTGGAGTCTTAGCCACTGGGCATCCCTTATTCATCTTTTATCTCCAAACCCATCAAAGTATCACCTAACCCATTGTTGAATGAAAGAATGAATGTTCTTCCTCTAACTCACCTATTTATTTAATCATATTAAGACATTTAGTGAGCATCAACTGCGTACCAAGCAGTGGGGCAAGGCACTGGGGATAAGGTGATGGTTCCAGCAGTCCTATTTGAAGGGAAGTGAGATTCAAAAATTGAGTGAGCCTAAGGTGGCTCACAGAGAAGGCAATGGCACCCCACTCCAGTACTCTTGCCTGGAAAATCCCATGGACGGAGGAGCCTGGTAGGCTGCGGTCCATGGGGTTGCTAAGATTCGGACATGACTGAGCGACTTCACTTTCACTTTTCACTTTCCTGCATTGGAGAAGGAAATGGCAACCCACTCCAGTGTTCTTGCCTGGAGAATCCCAGGGACAGGGGAGCCTGGTGGGCTGCGGTCCATGGGGTCGCTAAGAGTCGGACACGACTTAAGTGACTTAGCAGCAGCAGCAGCAAGGTGACTCAGATGGTAAAGAATCCACCTACAATGTAGGCGACAAGGGTTTGATCCGTGGGTTGGGAAGATCCCCTGGAGAAAGGAAAGACTATTAGAATATTCTTGCCTAGAGAAGGACAGAGGACTATGGTGGGCTACTGTCCGTGGGGTCGCAAGAGTCGGACACGACTGAGCGACTAACACTAAGAAACAAAATTGCGAATATCCTAAGGCATCAGAGGCTGGAGATGAGGAACGGTGAAAGATCACATCCACAGGGCTGGGATCAGTCAAAGTGTTCTTGTTCATGAGGGGTCCTCCCGTGCTCTAAATCGAAATAAAAACTTTGGCTCCTTCGGCCTCATACTGTTTCAAGTTAGAAGCGAGGACAACGGCAGAGGTGTCAGATGAGCGGGAGAGAAGGGTGGTTGAACCACGTCAGGCTCCAGGAGCTGGCGGGGGCAAGGGAGAGGGCTTGGCAGCTGCCCCACCCTCAGTTAGATCTCAGGGACAAGTGGGACCCTCAGAGGCTTGGGAGCTGCCAGAAACCCTCCTGGATGACCACCCCCAGGGAATTTACCCTGGGAAGAGGCACACAGCTCTCCGCAGAAGGACATGCAAATAGGGCTCCGGGCAATCAAGGTGGGGAGAAGCCACGATGCCACAAAGGGAAAACAGAGGATGGGAAAGAACAGGCCTGAAGAGCCAGGACCCTAGGGGGCAGGACCTAGAGTGCAGCAGTGTTAGGTGCTGACTGCACCCCGGGGGGGCCTTCTCTCAGAGAAGACTGTGGAGCCTGGAAGAGAGATCTTACTCCAGGCTCCACAGGCCCGACAGGCTGCAGATAGACGGCTGCCTGCGCCAAGAGCCAGAGTGATGACTGGGCAGGATGGGCTGATTTATGAGCGAGACCTGGAGCCGAGAAGCAGGGCTGGCAGGGATAGATGAGGAGTCTGGCTGGCAAGGGGGGCCATGGGGGGGCGGTGCTCCAGAGGCCCAGTCCTGCATCCTGCAAGAAAGGGGCCTTGATTGGGGGATCTCCAAGACCCAGTCCATCCAGCTTCCTGCACCCCCAGCTCCCTGGGAGTCTTGGGGTCTTCCCCTGCTCCCGCTGAAGCTGCAATGCCTTCTCCCCTCTGGTGTGGCTGGTTCATCAATTGGAGCAAAGATACCACACTAATGTAAGACGCTCAGCATCCTAGGAAAACTGGGAGAGGGCTTTATGAGAACTCTCTGTATGTCTTCACTGTTTTTCTGTCCATCTAAAAATGCTGTGTAAATCATTAGCATAAAAAAAAAAAACTAGTTTGTTTTCTAGAGGGAAAAAACAGAAGGCTCCTGAGGGTTAGAACAAGTGTGAGGGCTGCTCCTTTCTCTGTCTCTGACCCCAGGGCTCTGCTCACTGGGTGTCACAGTTCCAGGCTCCCCAAGATCACCCTCTGGGGAGACTGGGTTAAGAGCCCTGGCCTCAATAGCTTCCATCTCCTGATGTTTCCTTGCCACCTATTTCTCCCTTGGGTCTCCCCGCCCCGCCCCCCTTGCCTGGCTGCCCTTGACTGAGAATGTAGTGAAGTCTCTGCTTAGTCACAGCCAAGCAGGCACAGCATGCTCTGCTCCAGGAATTTCTCACTCAGACCAGTTACCCGCCCCCCCCCCCCCCGCCCCCAGTATTGGCTCTTCTCCGAGGTAGATGGCCTCCTCCCCTCCCTGATTCCTCCTCTCTGAGCCAAGGTCCCCTCTGATTTATCTCCCCGGCTCCATTCCCAACATGTCCATCTCAGGGTGGGATTGGGAGGATGAGCTGGCCTTCCATGGAACTGGAGAATGGCACAAACTGTCCTATGTGCCCTAAAATTGAAAGTGAAAGTTGCTCAGTTGTGTCCGACTCTTGGCATCTGACTCATGGTTTATATTCCATGGCAAATGGAATTCTCTAGGCCAGAATACTGCAGTGGGTAGCCTTTCCCTTCTCCAGGGGATCTTCCCAACCCAGGGATCAAACCTAGGTCTCCCACATTGCAGGCGGACAATGAGAGATGAGAGGGAAAAAGAGAAAAAGTTCTATTTCCTCCACACAGCCCCAGCGAGGGTGGACCGGAGCAGTTTTTATCTGCCCAGAAGAAGAAACAAGCTGAATCCAGGCTCAGCCAACAAAGCTTTGCAGTTGAGATGACAACACAATAACTAAGTAAGTGGATACCTTTATGAATGAGAAAATAAGACAAGTGCTGAGCTAAATGGATAAAATAATAGATGCAGGTGAGTCTTCTGGGACAAATGTGTCCTTTAACAAGAGTGCCCCTCTCTCCTCCTCCACATCTTTGTCTTCCACAGTGACTTGTTCAGGAGTCCGTCCACCTATGGTTTCCATTCAGGAAGAGCAAGAGCCCAGGAAGAGGGTGGTGGACAGTGTGAAAGGTGGGAACGGACTCAGGACCAGGTCGATGGCCCTCCTTCATCTTCGGATCATCCCTGTCTGACTATAAGGCCCCATCACCCAGGCATGACAATTCCTGATAAGAGTGCAACCTGAAAATGGGAAGAACATCAAAGTGCATCTGGAAGGCCTGGTTCTAGGGGCAGAAGCTCTTCTACTTTTTTTTTTTTTTTAATTTGGCTGCTCTGGATCTTAGTTGCAGCAGGCAGGATCTAGTTCCCTGGCCAGGGATGGAATCCAGGCCCCTGAAAGGGAAGTTTGGAGTCCTAACTGCTGGACCACTGGGGAAATCCCCACACTCTGCTCCTTTCCTAACTTCCTCAAGCATTGGTATACATTCATCTACACAACTGCAGCCATTGACAGTACTGACCAGGGATGCTGTGAAAAGCCAAAGAGACGACGAGATGGTTTGCATTAAACTCTATTTCTTTTTGAGTTAGGTTTATTGTTTTAGCTGTTAACATCAAAAAAAATTTCCCACCTTCTGCTAACTTCTTGAGTTGAACACATCTCATTCATTTTTTAAAACTGAAGTATAGTTTACTTACAATGTTATGTATCTCATTCATTTTACTCTTTCTTCTTTACTAAATACTTAAACTATACTTAATACACTTAACTATACTTAATACCTAAGATACTTTGTCATACATTTCTTAATTTTAGTCTGTGACATTCCAAAAGACTTACATGTAGAGTTTTTCTTTTCAGTTTTGCATATTTACTAAATCTCATTTTTTCCCTCCTGAACATTTTAAGTGTTTAAAAAGTTCCAGGTATATGGGATTTTTGTGGGATAAGAAATTATTGACTTCTAATTTTATTGTATTGTGATCAGATCATTACTTTCATTCTCTTGATCTTTTGGTATATATTGATACTTGGTTTAGGCTAATATGTGACTAATTTTTGTAAATATTCTATGTATTGTAAAACATATATTTCCTCTCATTTTGGAGTGCAGTGTTCTATGTAACTATTAGTTGGGCTGTTCAAACATATATGTTTTAAAATTTGGCTGTGTAGGTCTTAGTTGTGGCCTGTGGGATCTAATTCCCTGACCAGGGATCTAACCTGGGCCCCTGGAATGAGGAGTGCAGAGTCTTAGCCACTGGACCACCAGAGAAGTCTCCAAATATTTTATATTACTCCTTTTTTTTCTGTTAAAAACCTTGCACTCTGGTTGTGGATGTGCCAATTTCTCCTTGAAATTTTATCTTCTGTTCTTGCATTTGCTAACCCATGGTATATTATCTGCCTGGGTATTCTGTAAGTTAATATGATAAGGTTCTCTCTTAAAGTGTTGTTCGGTCACTCAGTCATGTCTCTTTGCAACCCCATTGACTATAGCACGCCAGGCTTCCCTGTGCTTCACTATCTCCCAGAGCTTGCTCAAACTCAAGTCCATTGAGTTGATGATGCCATACAATCATCTCATCCTCTGTCGCTCCCTTCTCTTCCTGCCCTCAATCATTACCAGCATCAGGGTCTTTTCCAATGAGTCAGCTCTTCGTATCAGGTGTAAAGTGTAAAGGGCTGTAAAACGTGAATAACATGATCACCTCTCAAGCCTTTGGCTTCTGTGCATTCTTCCCCACTGCAAGTGGTCCGTGCCCCACCTGGCTCCCCATTAGGCTTCCCCCAATCCTGACATTGGGGTATCTTCGTGCACTTGTTTCACTTGGCTCTTGTCAATCCCCTCCAACCACTAGCACCCTCCTCTCCATTTCTGTCCTCTTTATCCAGAAATGTCAAGTCAGCAGCGGAGGAGGAATGATACGTGGCATGTACCAGCACTAGCTCCAGCACAAGCTCCAGAGCTAGAGCCAACAACAGAGCCCTTGGCAAGTCCAGAGCTAGGACCAGCTCCAGCCACCGCCCTAACACCAAAGCCAGAGCTAGGGCCAGCAACAGGACAGAGCCAGTGCAGAGGCACCGCCAGTCCCTGGCCCAGCTCGCAAACCAGCTGCAGGGTGACATTCAGCCGTAGCTCCAGTTCCAGTACCAGTTACAGATGGAGAGTCAGTGCGAGCTGCCAGCTCTAGCACTAGAGCCAAGGCTAGAACTGGCTCTAGGCTTTCCTGTAGCAATTTGAGCATATTACAGTTGCTTTAAAGCCTTTATCTAAAAAGTCCAATGTTTGGGCTTCCTCAGAGATGGTTTCTGCCCATTTTCCCCTGCTTTGAGTGGTCAAAATCCTGTTTCTTTGTATATTTTTCTTTGTTGAAAACTGAGCATTTGAATATTATAATATGGTAACCCTGGAAATCAGCTTCTCTCCCTTTCCCAGAGTTTACTGTTTTTGATTATTGAAGACTGCAGTCATCTGTTTAATAACTTTCCCCAACTATTTTTGTGAAGACTGTCATCCTTGTCATGTGTGTTCATTTGAAGTCTCTATTTGACTAGTATTTTCACAACTTTTCCCAGAAGCTAAAAACAAACAACCCATCTCTTCCAGTCTTTATAGGCTGACTCTTTGCTGTCCACTCCTGTAACACTTAGCGAGCAGCTTATAATTCTGCCTTAACCTTTACTTCCTGTTTCCACCAAGCCCAGTGACCGGCCAGAGGTGAAAGCTTAGGGTCTTCTCAGGTCTGTTTCGAACATGCATCCTGTCCTGGCCATGCATGTAGCTTTCTAAATTCCCTAGTCAGTTCAGTTCAGTTCAGTCGCTCAGTCATGTCTGACTCTGCGACCCCATGAATCGCAGCACGCCAGGCCTCCCTGTCCATCACACACAGGTTCATTTTAGAATACCCCAATTTCTCAAAGAAACTTCCCAGTATTTCTTCCCAGGCTTAGGTGGTCTATTGCAGTGAGTTGGCCAAATTGTTCATTCGGGTAATTCATTCCATGATTTTCTTTCAGTAATTGTTTTTCTTCTCACAGCATGTGGCATCTTAGTTCTCTGACCAGGGATCAAACCTGTGCCCCCTGCAGTGGAAGTGCAGAGTATTAACCACGGTACCACCAAGGAGTCCCTCAGCAGTGTTTTCAGAGTACAAATCTTGCATCTCCTTGGTGAATTTTATTCTTTCTGATATTATTGTAAATAAAATTGTTTTCTTAATTCCTTCTCACTTTGTCCATTGCCAGTATACAGAAATACAACTGATTTTTTGCATATGTATCCTGCAACCTTGTTGACTTTGATATATTTTGTGTAGTCTTTTTTCCTTAGGATTTTCTAAATATACCATCATGTCATCTGCAAATAGCTTTATTTCTTGCTTTCCAACTTTGATGCCTTTTATTTTTCTTGACTAACTGCTCCGGCCAGAACCTCAATGATGAATAAGAGTGGTAAAAGCAGTCATTCTTGTCTTGTTCCTGATCTTAATGGGAAAGCTTTCAGTCTTTCACCAGCTGAGTATGATGTAGGGTTTTTATATATGTCTTTTATCATGTTTCGGAAATTTCCTTTCCTTCTAGTCTGTTTATCAAGTGCTTTTATTATAAAAGAAGGTTGGATTTTATCAAATGCTTTTTCTGCACCAATTGCCAATTGAGATGATCATATAGTTTTCCCCCTTCATTCTACTGGTGTATTACATTGACTGATTTTCATATGAACTACCCTGCCATGCCTGGGCTAAATCTCTCTTGATCATGATGTATACTGCTTTCAATATACGGCTGGATTCTGTCCACTAGTATTTTGTTGCGAATCTTTACATCTATATTCATAGAGGTATTTGTTTGCAGTTTTCTTGTAACACCTTTATGTGGTTTTGGTGAAGGGGGATACTGACCTGATAGAATGAGTTAGGAAGTGTCCTGCTTCTATTTTCTGGAATATTTTGAGGGCTGATATGAAACACTGTTTAACTGTTGAGTGGAATTTACTAGTGAAGCCACTGGTCTTCAGATTATTAGCTAGGAGGTTTCTGATTACTGATTCAGTCACTTGTTACAGATCTATTCAGATTTTGCTTCTCCTTGAGTCACTCTTGAGAGTTTGTGTGCTTCCAGAAATGCATGGGGAACAAAGCTCTCAGCAGGAGCAACTTGGCCCAGCCTGGCCCATCCCTGACGCAGAGGTCAACGGGTTCCCAAGGACAGGGATGAGAATGCAGCCTTGCAGGCTCAGTATTTTGGACTTTAGTGTAATGAGCAGCTAGTCTGCATTTTTAAGGTCCCTCTGGCTGCTTTGTGGAGGATGTAGGGGGTTGGGAAAAGTGTCAGGGAGACCAGGGACGGGGCAGCCACAGTTGTCCCAGTGGAGATGCTAAGGGCAGGAGTAGACGTCAGATGTATTCTGGAAGCAGAACCCACGGGACATAGCGATGGATTGGAAATGCGGAAGGTCTGGAGGGTCTCAGGTCTCTAGCCTGAGCTTGGGGTGGACAGTGGAAGCACCACCCCCTGAGATGGGCAAGATGAATGCAGCTGGTGGGGGCAGGGCAGGGACTCAGGAGTTCTGCTTTGAACTGGAGATTCTTAAGTCATTTCAGGCTCTGGAGCACTGACCCCTCATCAAGAGTAAAAAGGAAAGAAAAGGAAGCATCTTCCTCACAGGGTTCTTAAGAAACTGTGGCGGGAGCTGGGCTTCCCTTAAGCACGCAAGCTCTGCACGAATCCCTTCGCTGGTTCAGGACTGAGTCTTGTCTGTTTCCTCCTCTAATCCCTTGCGGTCTGGCAGTTCTGGGCCTGGGGCCTGCTCTGAGCTGTCACCAGGTAAAAGTCTCTGCCCTGTCTTCAGACTTTCCCATGGAAATTGCCCCCAGAGGTACCTGACCCTCAAAACCCTTAACTACCTACAGATGGGCAAATTCACTGGCCAGTTACCCAGCCTCACCCTGCCCCGTTTAAGGACAGTGTTCCCCAGCACCTGTCCCCTGTCCACACTTCCCTGCCTCCGTGGGAGGGCAGTCTCGACAGCCCCAGTCCTGGGCTCCCTTTCAGCTAGCTTATTCTCCAGGCACGGATTCTCCTGACAACTCCTTGTACCTCCAGGGGTTCCTTCCTGACCTAGGCATTAGCCCAGGCCCACCCAACATTCTGACACCTAGACAGGATGTCAGGAACAAGACAATGTTTCTCGAAAGGCAGTTTTTACAGAGGGCACCCGGCATTGCTCTTCTTTGGCTTCCTGGGAGATTGTCCCCAGAACACAGACCACCGTTCCCTGTGGGCTGTGGCAGAACAGAGATTAGTCTGTCATCCTTCATCCCAAAATGACTGGGGTGGTACACAAGTTGATGTGGTAGGTAAGCAGATACTTGATGGAGATGACAAAAGATTGCTTTTCTGCCCTGTCCCATGGCTCCAGCATTCTTCAGAAGAATGATGTATATAAGGATAACATTTCTATGGATTATCCATGTGGGTCTGTGTGGACCCCTGGGCAGCAGAATGAGACCCAAGTTTGGGAAATCATCTGTCTGGCTTATTTTAAAACATTTAAAATAAACACTTTGGTCCTCTTCATAAGGACACAATACCTGACTTTTCCTCATGCAGGTTTGTATCAATTCATCTACAGTTCTCAGTAGCCACCTACTCTGAGATGGGTGATGGAAAAGCGTACAGTTTACCCCTAAGAACAGCTTTCTCTTGGCAGAGTTTCTGCAAGGGAGAACACTGGGTTCTTGAGTATTAAGAACAGAAATAGCACTGGAAACATGTTCGAGGCAGAGGAACAAACTTGGTCTCTATAATAATCTGCTAGCAGCAGCACTTGTGAAAAAGGCTTAGGAGTTGGAGCTTATGAGGACAAAGTAAATCAGTGAGGCAAGGCTGTCACAGAAAGGCCGAGGGGAGTTTCTGCTATATTGAGGAAGGTCCAGAAACTAAACCAGAGACGGAGTCCTCCCACACCCAAACCCCACAATTCAAAACATGCCCAAGGGCTGGGAGTCAGGGTGCTCCTGAGGGAGACAGGCTTCCCCTTGGGCCTAGGGGCGAGCTCTCCTCAGCTGGAGGGGTCTGAGGACAGACGTCCCCCAAGGCTAGCAGCAACTGAACAGAGGCCAGCAGAGCGCTCAGCAGGATATGGTTGGGAGAGGCAGGTCTGGGAAGGTTCCTGAAGCAGACGCTGACCGTGACGGTCCCTTTCAGCCCCGAGAGAAGGGCTGCCATGGGCCTTCTCAGCACCGACATCCTGTAAGTTTCTACGGAGGCTTCACTGGGGCCTGGGCACTGCAGGTGCCCACCCCAGAGTTCTCTCAGCCCCTCAGCACCTGGACACACCGCTTTAGTGCCCTCAAGGGGCGGAGCTGAGAACAGGTTCCAGGCCTCTGTGCCAGCTAAGCCATGGGGGGTGCGTGGGGGGGTGACTTGTTACCCGGGGCAGCATCTCCCCACGTCTGGAACTCCACCCCACGTCTGGGATCATTTCCAGTTTGGTATCAACAGGCATGAACTAACCCTGTCTTATACAGAGGAAATCATCCCTTGTAGCCTTGTGGTTCCCATTCCATCTCCCCACATCTATTAAGGGGAAGTCTCAGTTGGGGGCTAGTGTGTATGACTCCACGCTAACATCCCTTAACCTGTGTACAGACAGCAAGTCTCATGTGTAGGCACAGTATTGGGCTGTCATTTCACAACACTATTTCTATTAATTTTTAGTTACTTTCTATTTCTATCAAGTGTAAACTTTCCTTTAAAAATGTATTTAAGGAAATAAGTTAACTTAAAAATATTAGAAATTTATTTTCATCTGGGTTAAGATAAGAGCAGCAGAAGGGCCCTCGAGGTTAGTGGCTGAGGACAACTGGCAGCTGGGGAGATGCCAGTGAAGGACCAGCGGCAGGAGGCTCAGCACAGTGGAGAGTCCTGCTCTGGCCCTCCAGGGTCTCAAAGACGTCTGGAGAATCAACTATAAAGATCATCTCAGGAAACTCTCGGTGGTCCAGTGGTTAAGACACGGCACATCCACTACAGGCGATATGGATTTGATCCCTGGATGGAGAACTAAGATCCTGTATCCTGTATCCCACAGGATACAGGATCCCACAGGATCCCACATGGATCCCACATCCCACATATGTACTGTGTGGCCACAAATAAAAAAATAAAGATCATCTTATGATGAAGAAAGAGAAAACAGGAAAGCCGCAAGTTGAAAAAAAAGTTTATCTTTTCTTTAAAAAAAGTTATAAAATTTATGTAGCTGATTAAAGTTTAAAATCTCCTATGGAAAAATTGATGTGATCTGAAAGACTTCTGGATCACTTGACTCCCAAGTCCAATACACTCTTCCATTTCGACCCTTCATCTCTTACAGATCCCACACTTCCACGTTTTCTTTAGAAAACACGATCTGAGGTTATACGTAAGTGATCAGCATTTCAAGTGTACAAAGCGGTGTCTGAGGTAGCAGGAGGCATGCTGGCAGGATGAGGGGTGTGGAGGCTCACACGTGGGCTGAGCCCACTGCCGCCAGCGTTCCCCACACTGCGAGGCAAACCTGGGGCTCCTTCCTCGCCCGCCAGCCCTCCTGGTCTCTCCTGGGGACCCGACCTCCCGAGCCTGGCTCTCCTTCTGGTGCCCAGCCTTGGCTTCATTCCACTTTGATTCTGGTCAGCTCCCACCTTCCGTCTCCACAGAGTCTCAGAACCAAGGAATGAAACTACAAGAGACCCCCACCACCACCCGGTGATCAGGCTGCCCTGGCTGTGATCGACCCCCTGCCCACTCTGCCATCCCCCCTACCCATTCCACTGGCCGCCCGCCAGGCCCAGCCTTGGGGTTCCTCCTGGTCCTCGGGCCATCCTGCGGGCACGGGTACCTTCTCGAGGCTGCGCCGATGGCCCACGCTGATGAACGTCATGCCCAGCTGCTGGCCGATGCGGTACAGCTCGCTCTCCACCTCCTCGGTCAGGGCACTGGTGGCTTCATCAAGCACTGGGGACAGAACCCAGCAGGAAGACGTAGGGGCCTGCGATCCGTCTACCTCTGCTGCTCCTCCAACCCACCCCCACCTCTGGCTGGGACCTGATGAGAGGCTGAAAACTGCTCTGCCTTCCAGGATCCCTGCCTTGGGGAGACCAGGGGCCAAAGGAACAGAGGGTGAGGCTTCATTTGGGAAGCCACTGCCAGCAGCAGGACAAAATCCTTCAGCTTCCTATGGATGAATACCAGCCACTGCCTTGGACCACTCAATCCGTGGAATCCTAGTTCCCTCGAGGATGTCAGTTCCTAGTAAAGTTCATACCTGCCATCCCTCTGCCAGGTACAGCTGGGGAGATGGCAGAGTCTGAGGACCAAAATCAGAAGCCCTCTCAAGGCTGCCTCCAGCTGCAACACTGGCTGAAAGCTTAAGACTCGGCAGTTTAATATATGGAGGCTTCCCCGATGGCTCAGTGGTAAGGAATCTGCCTGTGATGCAGGAGATTCGGGTCTGATCTCTGAGTGGAAAGGTTCCCTGGAGGAGGAAATGGCAACTCACTCCAGCATTCTTGCCTGGAGAATCCCATGGACAGAGGAGCCTGGTGGGCTACAGTCCAAAGGGTTACAAAGAGTCAGACACGACTGAGCGGTTTTATATATACCTGAGGATGCCAAGCACTGCTGCCTCATGGGCAGAGTCCTGGTGTCCCCCTCAGCAGGGACAGAGACACCTGGCCAGGCACAGGTGTGCTCTCCTACCCATACCCATGACTCTCCAGGTGCACTTGAACAACATGCTGCTACACCTGTGAGCGCACACGGCACCTGAATGGCACGCGCACCTACAGAGCAAACCTCACCTGCGTACTTCGGCTGCAGGTAGAAGAGCCGCGCAAAGGAGAGCCTCTGCATCTCTCCCGGGGACAGAACATCATACCTGCGGAAAGGGAGGGGGAGAGGCTGGCTGGAGGAAGGAGCATATAGCTTGGCTTCCGCACAGAATGGCCTGGGCAGGAAGAGGCTCTCACTGCAGACAGACTGTCCCAGGGCCCCCACTTCCCACCAGAGCCCCACTGCCCACATGAGATGAGGCCAAAACTCTGTATGCAAGGATATGAACCAGGCCCCTAATGGGCCAGCAACACCCTGGGATTTGGGGTCAGGAGTCAGTTCATCCCTTGCCAGGACCCCTGGGACCCTAATGGGCCAGCAATGCCCTGGAATTTGGGGTCAGGAGTCAGTTCATCCCTTGCCAGGACCCCTGGGAGCCACTGTCTTTGGGGGAGCTGTCTCTGGAGCACGCCAACCTCCTCCTTACCAGTTCCAATCGACCTGCTGGTCCAGACCTTCTGTCCTTGCCACCAAGCTGGACTGTAAGACACCGGAGGGAATGATGGGTCTGTGGAAGGGCTCATCCCTATCTCCTCCCATCCCGAGGACCGCCTCAGTCCCACCACATACATCTACCCCCAGCAGCACAGCAAGCAGGGGCTGGGGGAGCAGTCTGCCCCAGGCAGAGAGGGGTAGTCCATCAGCTACTCTTTAGACTTGCTGGAGTGTGGGAACCAGCAAAAGCAACCCGGCATGGTGTTATCATTGTTTTCAAAATTGCAACAGAGTGATCGCTGCTTGTTTCCCGTACCTGGCTAACAGCTCCCACTGCTGATTTATATGCCCACCCCCAACCTCCCTGCCCTCGCCCCAGGCTCAGACCTCCAGTCCCCGGCCAGGGACAGTAGGTCTGGCCCTGCTCGGCCGGCACCTGTGTGGTCGGTGCTACGAGGTGGGCTTGGACCTCAGGATCCTTGCCTTCACTTACCAGGCCTGCCAGCTCCAAGAACCTCATGATCCTCTCATCATCGGTAGAACCTGCAAGACACAGAAGTCAGCGCCTCTGGGTGGCCAGAATAGATGGGGTGCATCACGACAGGGGGTGGCGGGGGCAGGCGGGCAGAGGTGGAGGCACCAGAATGGGGGCCAGGGCTCTGAGTGACAGGTGATAGCACTTAATAAACAAGGGAAGAGCCGGGGAAGGATGTGATCCGTCCCTTCCCTCCCGTGAGTGTCTCTCCTCTGCAGGGGGCAGAACAAGATGAGGTCAGGGTACAGACCCCAAAACAGTAACCAGTCAGAGGAGGTGGTGGAGGGGACCCAACCACAAACCAGCAGCCTGGCTGGGGGCCTCCCCCAACAGGCAGAGAAGAGACGGTGGGATGGGGGATGTGTCCCGAGGGGGCCCAGCTCACCTGAGTCTGGGTAGATCTCCTTCAGGGGATATATCACCTGATAAAACAAAACCACAGCAGCCTGGGTAAGGGCCAAGGAGAGGTGGGATGGCACACAGCCCACCCTTGCTTGGAAACAGGAACCGCCAGAGACCAGGCTCCTCTCGACCCAAGGAGAGGAAGAAGCACTCTGGCTGAGGGGCTGGGCTGGCAGACAGCAGGGAGGGCCCCCAGAATCCAAGCTGGTGCTCAACAAACACATGTGATATTTGGCTTATGGCCAGCACAGGTTAGCCTGCCTCCCGGAGCTGCCCTGAGTACATGGCCTGACCCACAGATGTGAATATAAAACAGGAGCGGTCCATCAGCTACCGTTTAGACCTGCTGGAGCATGGGAACCAGAAAAAGCAACCTGACATAGTGTTATCATTGTTTTAAAAACTGCTACAGAGTGAACCCTGCTTGTTCCCCATACCTGGCTAACTGCTCCCACTGCTGATTTATATGCCCACGCCAACCCTCTCCCTCGCCCCAGGCTCAGACCTCCAGTCCCTGGCCAGGGACAGCAGGGCCGGCCCCGCTGGGCTGGCACCTATGGTTGGTGCTACCAGGTGGGCTTGGACCTCGGGGTCCTTGCCCTCACTTGCTGGGCATGGTTCATTTATGTCCCATCTCCTGCCCCAGCTCTCTAGGGCTGAGACCTGTCAGCCTACCAGGGGCCAGGTTAGGGGGTGGGGTGGGAGGAGTGGGCCCCGGGCTGACCTGCTCCCGAAGGGTCCCGTCAGTGAAGAAAGGCTTTTGGGGCAGGAACAGCACCCCGTGAGGTCCAAAGTCTGCCACCATCTGCACTGAGCCTGCAGAGCCCATAGAAACCTTTGTTTGGGCATCTTCCAAAAGGTAACTGCCCCTCACTCTCCTCCAAGAGGCTTGATCCTTACAGACAGATGCACACACATATCCCGCCACACACACACATGCACCCCAACCCCCCAGGCCAAGGCTGGCTCAGAGACAGGGCAGGCTGGTCCTCACCCCGTGCGCTTGCCCAGAGGCCGCCCAGAACCCGGAGCAAGGAGGTCTTGCCGGTGCCCGTGTTGCCTGTGATGAGCAGGCTCTGCCCCTCAGAGATCTTCAGGCTCAGGTCCTTGATTAAGGGTTTGTGAGAGGAGGGGGCGCAGATGCAGACCCGCTCGAGGAGGAAAGCTGTATCTGCTGGCTCTGTTGCTGGCCCTCCCGGGTCCCTGGGGTCCGAGAAGGGAGGAGATGGGGGGAAGAAAAGCACTGTCAGTGCTGCTGGGAGTAGGGGAGCCCCTTCTCCTGGGGGAGAATCACCTCTGGACTGGGTGGCTGCTGTGGGCTCAACTGTGGCCTCAGAAATATGCTGAAGTTCCAACCCCTGTACCTCAGAAGGTGACTGCATTTGGAGACAGGGTCTTTAAAGGGGTGAAAGTGAAAGTTGCTCAGTCATGTCCAACTCTTTGTGACCCCATGGACTATACAGTCCATTGACTTCTCCAGGCCAGAGTACTGGAGTGGGTAGCCTATCCCTTCTCCAGCAGATCTTCCTGACCCAGGAATCGAACCAGGGTCTCCTGCATTGCAGGTGGATTCTTTACCAACTGAGCTATCAGGGGTGAGTACATTCAAAAGAGGCCGTGAGGGTAGGGCCCTAATCCTGCATGACTGCTGTTCTAAGAAGAGGGAGAGACACACTAGGGGTGCGCAAGCAGAGAAAATGCCATGGAAGGACGCCGTGCGAAAGCAGCCGCCTGCAAGTGAAGAAGCAAGGCCTGGGGAGAAACCAACGCTGCTGCCACCTTGACCGTGGACTTCCAGCCTCCAGAACAATGAGGAAATAAACATCGGCTCTTTAAGCTACCCAGTTTACGGTGGGTAGCTATGGTAGCTATGGGTGTCCTACGGTAGCCCTGGCACACGGACAGAGGTGGTCTGGGCACCTGCTCCATGGCAGGCAGGGCCAAGTCCTGCCCTTGACTGATCTTAACCAGTCTTACCAGCCATGCACCACAGCGGTTATCCCCTCTTGGCAGATGAGGAAACTGAGTCCGGTGGCTAAGTAACCCACTCAGGAGCACAGAGCTGCATCTGTCCAGTTCTAATGTCAAGAGGTTTTCACAGCATCACAGTGTGACTGAAGGTCAGAAGGGGAATGGAAATACTAACCCGTTCTGGAGCTTCTGGCTCTCCGTGGATGCCCATCTTCCCCACAGAACAGCAACTCCAGTTTCCTACAGTCCCTGCCCCAGTAGCCCACCCAGTCCCGGGGTTTCAGAGATGCATGAAGTTTTCATTCTTAACAGAGGCAACAGTTAAGGTGTTAGCTCCGAAGAAGAGAGCTGAGTGTAGTCCTTGAAATTCAGCCTGTTTCCATTTTTCAAAGCTTACTCTGCGGCCTCCGTCCAAACCACCTCCTATGAACTAGGAGATCCAATCCCCACAACAACCCTAAGTCGAAGGTTCCATGAACATCTTCCTTATGGATATGAAGATACTGAGAGCAGTTAGGTAATCTGCTCAAGAAAAGTGAGGATATGAGACAAATCCTCGATACACAGAAAGGTCAGAAACATCCCAGAGCCTGCAAGGATACACGAATGAAGACACCTCTGGGCCTGAGTGGGGACAAAGAACAGACAGGCCCCAAGGAAAGGGGCGGGTGCAGCAGGGCTCGGTGGAAGGAAGAGGGAAGAAAGGAAGAGGAGGGATGCTATTCAGAGTTTTGCTAACTCAGGCCCAGGCGGCTTTGTGCACTTTGCTTCCATCGGGTGGGGGGATGGTGTAAATGAACACAGATGCCGCTAGAGTGACATGGATGGTGAAGATTTACAACGCGCCTGCACACAACAGGGGTTTCTTTCATTTGCTCCGCCGGACTCTCCTGCTCAGCCGGGAAAGGGCTGGGCTCCGGGGTGGTTCCGTGGCCCGCATGGTCCACCACCGCACTGCTGGCCCAGGGCTTACCTGGCCAAGTCCCACTGGCTCTCATCCAGAAACTCCCCATCCTGTGACTTCGGGGTCATGTCCAGCAGGGTCTCCTGAAGCTCCCCGATCCTGGGCAAGAAGTGAAAGCCTGAAGCCCCAGTGAAGGCCTTCCTCCTTTTTTCCTCTCATGCCCATGAGTATTTGGTGAGTTTTTTCTGCTCCTTTTTTTCCCCTTGGCTACTTCTCCCAGCGGCACACACTTTGCTCAGGACCCGGCAGGGCTGGAGGCAGCCTCACCTGTGTGTGTAGCCCGCCACGTCGGAGAGTGTGGTGGAGAGGTCGATGAGCTGGCTGAAGCAGCTGATGAGATACATGCACACGAAGGCGTTCTGGGCAGGACAGAGGGCAGAGAGCCCAGGCCTTGACTCTGAGGCCAAAGGGCAGGGGAGCAAGCGTGACCGGGGGCGGGGTCCCCAGGAGGGAGGCTCACCTTGCTGACCAGGCTGCTGAGCTCCGCGGGGCTCAGATCTCCATAGACGCCACTGAAAATGGGGATCGCGATCACGACGTAGCTCAGGATGCTGCCCAGATAGTCAAACATGTTGATGCCGACTGTGGAAGATGTAAGAGACCCAGGGTGAGAGGCCTGGGCATCGAGTGTGTGTGCTCCAAGGGGAACAAGAGGCCAAGCAGCATCAAGTGATTTCCCAAATCCTCACTCTCCTGAGGACACTCACAGCAAAGGCAAACTGATCAGTGCAGAGAGGGAGGAAGAGCTTGTGGGGGGTGGCCGTGGACTATCCTCGGCCCGTGGTTCCTGCCTCCCGGGCTCCCTGCACCTACTGTACAGCCAGAGTTCCTTGGACATCAGCTCCCTCTGGGTCTGAAGGAGTCGCTGCAGCCTGCGGTCTGTCCTCATGTGCTCCACGTGCCCAGCCCTGATGAGAAAGGCTGGGATGTCCACAGGGTCTAGAGAGCCTCTGCCAGGTTCCTCACACTCCCCTTTCGGGACCAGGCCCACCCAAGTGATCTTTCCTGCAGACCCTTTTGGGCCACTAGCAGTCAGCCATTGCTGCATTCATTCAACCTGGTATTGCCGGCAGAAAGAATAGCAACTCTTATATAGAGTGGGCAGACCTGGTTCAAATTCTGGCTCTGGCCAGTGACCAGCTGGGTAACACTGACAGGTTATTAAGCCTCTGAGTCTCAGTTTATTCATCTATGAGATGGAGCTTATAATATCTATGTAATAGGCTAACGTGAAAATATCTGAATTTAAAGTGCCAGGCATATGAGTGGCTCCTGATAAAAAAACTGCTGTTATTAAACAATACACCGAGCAGTCTCTAGGTGGCAGGCTTGGTGCTAGTCAGCCAGACAGAGGTTGATAAACCGGTCCCTGTACTGGAGGAGCTCCCAGTGCAGGATGGCAGGCAAATGCATGCGTTCTTCACCTGGAACATACGGAAAGTGTTACATAAGCCGTGTGTCTGCAGGACTATGGAAGCAAACAGGCCTGATCACTAAGGGAGTCTGGGAAGGCGCCCAGGAAACGGTGACTTCAAGCTTCAAGGATGAGCAGAAATTCTCCAGGCAGAAAGGTTAGGGGAGGACAGAGGAGTTTCAGATTTAGCATCAAGGACAGAGAGGCTGCAGGAGAACAAACTCAGAGCCCCAAGAACCAACCTGCTTGCCCCAGGGCCCAAAGCTTCATGAGCAGAGGTTGCAGAATCCATCCAAAAACAATTTAGCACAGGCCCAGCTGTACCTGCTCCCCATAACAAACCTCTCTCAGGCATGCTGAGTGCATGCTAAGTCGCTTCAGTCATGTCCAACTCTGCGGCTCTATGAACTATAGCCTGCCAGGCTCCTCTGTCCATGGGATTCTCCAGGCAAGAGTACTGGAGTGGGTTGCTATACCCTCCTCCAGGGTCTTCCCAACCCAGGGATCGAACCCATATCTCTTGCATCTCCTGCATTGACAGGTGGGCTCTTTACCATTAGCATCATCTGGGAAGCCCCTCAACCTCTTTCATAGATTCCTGGAACTCTTGGTGCCCCCCAGGTGGTGGCAGCTACAAACTGTAGCAGAGATGGACCGAAGAGCAAAGTCCCGGGGCTATTAGAACCAGGTGACCCAAGGACAAACTTCCATTCCTTAAACACAAACCTCTGGGCCCTTACTATCAATCCAAACAGAGTCCAGAGTCCTTACAGGAGGCAGAGTTCAGGGACCTGCCATGGCCGCAGGGGAAGGAATGGGATTTCACAACACGGCTATCAGGACAGAGTCTGTGGGAAGCGGGTCCTCTGATCTGAGAGGCCCCACTCCCTCCCATGCTACAGAGACGCAGGATTAGCTATGGACGTCACCGGGCTTCGGGCACTGGTGGAAAGCCATTTTTTTACAGACAGAAAAGCAGAGGCAATGCCTTATAGTCATCAGCAAGATGATGAAGCAGACACTCATTTCACTCTTAGAGCAAATTCTGCCCCATGTTACACCACTAGGAGGAACGACTCGTTTCAGAAGCAAACTCACGAACAGAAGGATGAGGCAGACAAGGACAGTGAGGGACATGGGGAGAGGGTCATGGCCAAGTGTGAGGACGCCTGGCCCCTGGCCTTGGCGATGGTGGGAGGGTTGTATGATTCACCTGGCCCTCTCTGCCATCTATCTCCCCGATCAGTTCTGATGAGGTAGATGGGCAATTATCTCCATGAGACTCACCTGAAAAAAGCAGCAGGCTCAGCATTCACCCGGATCTGCATGTGCTTGAACCTGGGCGGACCAGAGGTAAATGTGTGCTGACGGTGGGCAGGACGGGGCCCTCTGCTTTCAGAGTC
The DNA here is from genome assembly GCF_033118175.1 of Dama dama. Classification (NCBI taxonomy): domain Eukaryota; kingdom Metazoa; phylum Chordata; class Mammalia; order Artiodactyla; family Cervidae; genus Dama; species Dama dama. Next base: position 18,190,302 of record NC_083692.1, on the reverse strand, counting down.
CTGGATCAACAGGACCCCCAGGCAAAGAGGAACACGGCTCCCCTTCAACACTGTGACTGCCTCAGCCCAACCCTTCCCCAGACTGTCATAGGGTGGGAAATCCCAGGCCTGGGTCGGGTGGCAGGAGCCCTGCGGACAGGGCAGCCCCTCGCCTCGCTCCAGAGAGGACAGGTGCATGCTTGCCACTGCCCCTCCTCCTCCCAGGGCCGGGTCTGAAGGAGGAGGCCAGGAAGCACAGAGCAGGGCCCAGATCCACGGGCTGACTTGAATGAGGGCGTCTGGAACAGAAGCACGTGAGAAGGCCAAGGGATGATGGTGCCAAGGGCCAACCAGTCACCGTTCTCACTGCTGCTCATGTATCACCTCATTAATTCCCCTTACGATTCTCTCCACTGGGGACAGTACCATCTCCATTTTAGAGATAGGAAGATGGAAGTTTAGAGAGGTTGAAGACCTCCCCCGAGAGCACATGGCTAGTGACTGGCATAACTGGGATTTAAACTCAGGCAGCCTTTTTCCAGATCCCATTCCTTACACGTTATGCCTGACCCAAAACCCCCGAGCAAGGGAGACCCACCTGAAATCCCCCTCCAGCTTCTCCTGCTGCACCAGCTTTGCCACAATGGGACCCATCAACACTCTGTTCACCACGGTCCCCAGGATGAAATACCCGAAGATGCTCACAGGCCCGAGCCAGCCGGTGCTGAAATGCGGAGAGAGGGAGGGTGTGGAGAGGGACATATGCCCGCAGGCCTCGGCCCTGACTCCTGCCCCCATTCTGGGCAGCCCCTGTCCCATCTCAGAGCCCCGTGGGGCCTCTGCTCCTACGTGGGAGCACCCGGTACCTTGACAGAGACTCACTACAGGGCCAAAGGGAGGGCCGGGGCCCGAACAGACAAGATGGGAAGACTTCCTGGGGTGCAGGTGGGAGGGAGGGAAGACCTCTCTGGACCCTGACCCGGGAGAGTGGACTCCCCTTTGGCATGTGAGTGAGGGACTCGGGGGAACCAGCGGGCAGGGAAGGACGGGAGGCACGCCAGCCAGAGGAGAGGCTTCACCTCCGGAAGCACTGGTAGGTGTAGTAGACGAGGGTGAAGGGGGAGACGATCAGCTTGCTGGCCATGCTGCTGAGCTGCCGACAGAACCGCTCCACGTCCTGGCTGATGCGCTGGTCCCTGGGGCCAACGACACACAGTGACTGGACCCAGGAAGCTGGCTCTGGGGTGAGAGCTAAGGTAGTTCCAGGTTACCTCTGATTTTGAACCTGCCTTGCAACGACCCCATGGGAAGAGGGACCCAGACAAGGGCTGGTCTCCTAAAGGCAATGAGACCCTTAGGATCTTCAAACAGGGTTGTGGAGAGTGGCTTCTGATGGCACTTCAGTCCACCCCTCAGAAAAAAAATGGCAGCTGAAAGGTCCAGCACCCAAGGGGCCTGAGCTGGCTCCAAGCAGAACCAAAGAAGGACTTGAGGGTGGGTGACCAGAGTTTCTGGATGATTAGGAAAGCTCTCTGGCTTATCTCACTCCTCCCAACCTCTCCCTCACGAGCCAGAGCCCACCCCCCATTTTAGCTATGTGGCTGTGGAAGCTCTGTATGGGTTCAGCCACAGAGAAGACGCCTAGAAGAGAAAGTCAAGAAGCATCAGGGCAGGACTTCTCTGGTGGTCCAGTGGTTGAGAATCCACCTTCCAATGCAAGGGGACATGGGTTCGATCCCCAGTCAGGGAACTGAAATCCCACATACCACAGGGTGACTAAGCTCGCATGCCTCAACTAAGACCAAATGGAGTCAAATAAATACATAAATTAAAAAAAAAAAAAAAAAAAAAGAAGCATCAGGACCTCCCAAGAGCCTTTGCTGCAAAGCTCCGAATAAGCTGAGGAAAGGTTACCTCAGGCAATGAAGAGCTTGGAAGGGTGGTGAGTGGGGAGGAAATGAGTGTGAAGAGAGACTCCACACGTCCCATCCCAACACCAAGGCCACAATGACTCCTAACTCCCAGAAAGGTGTGAGCTTGGGCAAATCCCTTGCATTCTCTGGGCCTCAGTTTCCTCACCTGTAAGGGAACCTGGGACTCAGTGAACCTAAAAGAGGTGATAGAATGGGGACTGGAATCCCAGACTGAGTCCTAGACAGCAGCAATTTTTTACTGTTGAAAATCAGAGCGCCGGTTTTCTTGCTTTTTTCTAGCAAGGACTTTTCTCTCTGTCTTGGGGGTGCCTTGTTTGGAGGCCCAGGATATGAAATGGACAAAAGAGAGCTGCTCTTGGCCTCTTCTTTCAGCTCCCTGTCCTCAGGCATGCAGAGCACCCTCCCCGCAGTGGCATGGCTCCGGGCAACAACATTTGCAGATAACTGCAGATGACCTCATGAGGTCCCAGCAGGGCCTCTCCTGGGCTGAGTCATCCCAGATGGATGAACCCCGTAGAGGGTGGTGAGGACTGACAGGGGGCGCCTACGGGTTATCGACGTCATCCCGCAGCACGTTGAGGGTGTAGTACACGCGGCCCCGGAAGTAGAGGCGGTGGAGGTGCTCGGTGAGGTCCTTCCTCCAGCTCACATACAGCAGGTTGCAGGTGAACTGGTCGAAGCTCTTGAGCTGAGCAGTGGGGGAGACGAGGGGAAGGGAGAGACGCATCATTCTTCCTGCAAGCGTCAGCTCCCAGCTCAGGCTGGCAGAAAGCCTCTGCCGACCAGTCCCAGCCTAACGGGTGTCCACTCAGCGCTGGGGGCTGCCAGTTAAAGCCTCAAGTCATGGGATTGCTCCCTTCCTCTTTCACGCATGTGTTCATTCCTTCACCAAAGGCAAGGCCCTCCAGCCCCAACGTGCTTCTGGAGATTGGGGACAGTATCTTCTCTTCCATTTGTTCTTATTTTTCTGTCCCCCCAAACCTGGAACAGGGTTCTATATACATAGGTGCTTACTGACAGAAGACCCAACAGAAGTGAAAAAGTGTGATGAGAAGTGGCTTCCCCAAGAAAACGGGTGATGTGGCCTGACAGAGAGCATTAGGCTTGAGTCCTAGCAGAGTCCTGACTCTGATCATTTATGGAGCCTCCGTATGCTAAGGTAAGGGAGGTAACGGTGAGGTCACAGTCTCGTGAAAAAACAGACAGTCCCAAGGGTGTAAGGAGTGTTAGAGCAGAGGTAAACTTAAAAGGATTAGCGGGACTTCCCTGATGGTCCAATGGCTAAGACTCCAAGCTCCCAACGCAGGGGGCCCCAGGTTTGATCCCTGGTCAGGGAACTAAGATCTCACATGCCTCAAGGTACAGCAAAAAATAAAAAAATAAAAGATTAGCAATTCAAAGGGGTGGAGTTGGGTAGAGGAAACATGAAAGAAAAGTTGAGGATGATCTGAAGGAGGTGACAGCAGAGGAATCGTGAAAAGTCAGCAGGCATTAAACAAGTGAATGAGGGGTTGGGGGAGGAGGCCATTCTGTGAGGAAGCAGCAGGTGCAAAGGCTGGGAGATGGGACAAGTGCCAGGCCCAGTCACAGCCTCGGCGCGTCAGAGGACAGCAGCGGCTCTGGCTGCTGGGCCCGGTTTTCAGGGGCTCTGAGCTCGCTGCAGCAAGAGTTCTGATTAAACCAGAACCCTGCGGCCGAGCCCCAAGAGCTTGAAACAATTGTGGAATTGGTCTCATGTGGGCCAACAGGCAAGATCAATGCCCTGCCTAGAGTTCTGACCCCAGTTCCCAGAAGAGGGAGGGAACACAGGCGCACCGCTTGGTTCCTGCTTCCTGATGACTAAGACCCACCAGGCACTGGCCAGACATCATACTAGGCTGGAGGGGAAGAGAGATGTGGGGAGACCTTACCATGGAGTTGAGGACGATGAGCACAACAGACAGGAACGTCAGGGTCTTAAATCCATTTAAGTCTTTGTTTCCTAGGACTCCAAAGTACTGACTGGGGATCAAGCCAACCCGGTAGATCACCAGTTGTTCTGGTGGGAGGGGGAGGAGGCAGGAATCAGTAACGAGGGGTGAGAAAAGTCAGAGGAAGGCTTCTTCTTGTATCCATGTGTCATCAACACCCCGCAGAAGGAAAAGCACCCCATAAGCCTGGGCTCATTCACTCACCCAGTAGGGCCACACACAAAAGGGTCAGGAACATCAAGGCATTCTGTGATGACCAAGAGGGAAATAAAACTTTCTGTATCTGCAGGAACCGCTGGAGAAATTGCAGACCTAACCTGGGTCTGAAGAAGAGAAGCAGAGAGAAGCCTAAGAGGACAACGGAGCCTTAGAGAGCAGTGACTAAACTTTTCTACACCTGTTATGGGTTGGGGCTGAGGCCATGTAGAAAGAATGTCTTACAAATGCTGAAGACAGTAGGCTGGGAACAGACCCAGGGATTAAAAAGGAATTTCTTTAAGTTGACAAATGCTATGAAAGGTTATTTACCAAAAACCTATGGCTAAATTAATAAAGAAATTTTAGCCACATCCTCTTTTTGGTCACAGACAAGGAAACCCGCTACATCCATTCTCAAATAAGACCCCCAAACCAAAAACTAAAAAGCAGGAAAACTCACAACTTTAACTTAGAATTAAGTACTTTTGTTCAACATAGTGCCATAGATGCAGACTTTCCAGAGAAGGGAAAGGTAATAAAATCTAAGCATACAAGAAATTCCTGCGTCAGAAAGACAGGAAATCCACAGAAAAGTGGGAAAAGGACATAAATAAGGGGAAATTCAAATACTTAAAAGAGGAAAGTTAACACAATGGAATACCACCTTACACTGATTAAGTTGATAAACATTAGAAAACCCAAACAATACCAAACACTGGGTGGGTGGGGGTCGGTGGTTGACAGGGAACAGGAACCTTTAGGCAGTGGTGTTGGGAAACCGGGTGTGAACCCTCCGGAGAACAAATGCAGCAGAATTAAGCGTGACCGAGCATCCTACCCTGGGGTGAACAATCTAAAGAAAAATCTAAGCACTAAGTGTCCATCACTAGGAGAATGTATAAGTCAACTGCGGTCTAATGACCTTAGGTAGCACCACCCAGCACTCAGAAGTGAAAACTAGATTACGATAGCACGCATGATCTCAAAAACACAATGTTGAATAAAAAGTTTTTTAAAAATCACAGCATGTTATGAAGTTGCAAGGTGCTGTACCTTTTCCCCAAACAGCCCCGAGTAAGACGTCCCAAGGCCCGGCCGTCCTCCCCAGCCGCCCTGCTAACCTGCCGCCAGGCCGGGGCGCGGGTCCCCGGATCGCCATGAACAGGGATCTGACCGACGCGGGAGCCGGGCAACCCCCGGGTCGGCTCCGGGCAGAGTCTGTAGAGCGCGCGGCCTGCCGAGGAGGGGCGGGGCCCCGGGCCGGGGCGGGGCCGGACCCGGCTACCACAGAGACGGGCGGATAGAGAGGAAGGCGCAGGGCGACGCCGCCGCTCCCGGAAGCGACCGACTTCTCTAAAAGAACCAGAGCGCTGTCTGTCGACCCGGCGCCTAGGGCGCCCTCTCCTGGATGTGGACAGTTTCCCCTTAGGCAAGAAGCAGCGGAGAATGTGACTGGAGTATTTTTAACTCGAATTATACATGTTTCGAATTATACAGGAACCAGAGGTCAAATTGTCAACATCCGTTGGATCATCGGAAAAGGAAGAGAGTTCCAGAAAAACATTTACTTCTGCTTTATTGATTACGCCAAAGCCTTTTTTTGTTTTTTGTTTTTTTTGATTACGCCAAAGTCTTTGTGTGAATCACAACAAACTGGAAAATTCTGAAAGAGATGGGAATACCAGACCACCTGACCTGCCTCCTGAGAAATCTGTATGCAGGTCAAGAAGCAACAGTTAGAACTGGACATGGGACAACAGACTGGTTCCAAATCGGAAAAGGAGTACGTCAAGGCTGTATAATGTCACCCTGTTTGTTTAATTTATATGCAGGATACATCATGCGAAATGCCGGGCTGGATGAAGCACAAGCTGGAATCAGTATTGCTGGAGAAATATCAATGACCTCAGATATGCAGATGACACCACCCTTATGGCAGAAAGCAAAGAGGAACTAAAGAGCCTCTTGATGAAGATCAAAGACAAGAGTGAAAAAGCTGGCTTAAAACTCAACGTTCAGAAAACTAAGATCATGGCATCTGGTCCCATCACTTCATGGCAAATAGATGGGGAAACAATGGAAACAGTGACAGACTTGATTTTTTTGGGCTCCAATATCACTGCAGATGGTGACTGCAGCCATGAAATTAAAAGACGGTTGCTCCTTGGAAGAAAAGTTATGACCAACTTAGACAGCATATTAAAAAGCAGAGACATTACTTTGCCAACAATGTTCGTCTAGTCAAAGCTATGGTTTTTCCAGTAGTCATATATGGATGTGAGAGTTGGACTATAAAGAAAGCTGAGCACCGAAGAATTGATGCTTTTGAACTGTGGTGTTGGAGAAGACTCTTGAGAGTCCCTTGGACTGCAAGGAGATCCAACCAGTCAATCTTAAGGGAAATCAGTGCTGAATATTCATTGGAAGGACTGATGCTGAAGCTGAAACTGCAGTACTTTGGCCACCTGATGTGAAGAACTGACTCATTGGAAAAGACCCTGATGCTGGGAAAGATTGAAAGCAGGAAGAGAAGGGGGTGACAAAGGATGAGATGGTTGGATGGTATCACCGACTCAATGTACATGAGTCTGAGTAAGCTCCCGGAGTTGGTGATGGACAGGGAAGCCTGGTGTGCTACAGTCCATGGGAGGTCGCAAAGAGTTGGACACGACTGAGCGACTGAACTGATACATGTTTCACCAGAGAAGGGAAAGGCTACCCACTCCAATATTCTGGCCTGGAGAATTCCATGGACTGTATAATCCATGGGGTCACAAAGAGTCGGACACGACTGAGTGACTTTCACTTCACTTCATACATGTTTCATACCTTCTTCCAAAGATGCCAGAATGATTTTTTTTTTTTTTTTCTTTTTGATAGCGCTGTGCAGTGAGGCTTTCCAGGATCTTAGTTCTCCCACCAGGAATTGAACCTGCACTCTCACAGTGACAGGGCAGAGTGCTAACCACTGGATTTTCAGGGAATTCCCTAGAGTTATCTTTTAACCACATAAGTCAGGCTTCCAATTTCAGTTAGAATAAAATCCAAACATTTCCGTGGCACAAGTGATCGGGTCCTCTCACCTTGGTCTTGAACAGGCCACTTTATTTTGGTCTCAGGGTCTTTGCCTGGATCACTCTTCTCCCTAGCCTACAGCTTTCCCTGACTGGCTCATTCTCATCATCAGGACAATAGGATGTCAGCTGCTCACCCTACCCAGAATATGCTGTCCTTGCCCCGCCATTCACTATTACATTACACTTTTATTGTCTTAATGATATTTATCCCTGTCTGAAATCATCTTGTTTCTTTGCTTTATTGTTTGTCTCCCTTTATAAGAATACATTTCGTTGAGCAGGAACTCTGTCTTGCTCATTGATGTATTCCCAGTACCTCAAACACTGCTACTAGGTGTGAGGTAAGTGCTTAATAAATATTTGTTAAATGTCGAATGAATGAAATGCTTGTCAACTGGCTGATGATGAGCAGCATGATCTCCCAGGGCCCTAAGTTTGAATCTGGATGTACTTTTTCACCTTCCTTCAGTCCTTAAGTGTCAACTATATTCCAAACACTCAACAAGATACACGTATCACCTGTCTCCTTGGAGTTGACAGTCTAGCTGGGAAGGTCAACCAGCTGACTTTGTCACTTGTCCTTGTGAACTGCTGTGACAATGGAACCATATAGCAAGGTTTCTCAGCTTTGGCATCATTGGCTTTTGGGGGCTGACAGTTCTTTCTTGGGGGAGTGGAGAGACTGTCCTGTGTATGGTAGGATACTGAGCAGTATCTCTGGCTTCTACTCACTAGATTCCAGCAGCACTACCCCAGATCCGCCAACCAGGACTGTCTCCAGACACTGCCAAATGTCCCTTGGATGGTGGGGGTGGAGAGGAGCAGAACCCTAGCTTTGTCTCACCCCACCCCCACCCCCAGCACTGAAAACCAATGTCTCAGAGCCACAGAGAGGGCCATCCAACTCGGGATGGAGAAAAGGGGAGAGAGGAAAGCTAAGTGATTTCTAGACATGGCAAGAGCATCACTTAGTCTCAAGTGTGATTTCCGAAGTATGTCTTTGTTACTTTGAAAATCAAAAAAATAAACATGTCAGGGGACAGTTTCTGAAAAATTAATAAGGCAACCAAAGTATCAGGCAAACAACCTCAACCTGCTAGGAAAATCCCTGTTTACAGCTCTCATCACATTTCACTCTCGAAAGTATTCTGGTTTGGTGTTTGTCCCAGGGCCCCTTAACACTGTTTATTACTTTAAACTTTACAGAATGCTCTATATATCACAGCATTCATTAATATTTCCATTTATATTTCTAAATTATCTTTTAAATAATTTCCAGCACTTTAATCCTGAAGTAGGGTAGTGGAAACCTAACGAAACACCTAACATTTAAACAAATAATTTCTTAATATCAGCTACCTCTGTTAAAATTTCCCATTGTAACTGTGATATTTCCTTTTTTTTTTTTTTACTGTTTTTAAAAAAATAAAGACCCAAATAAGTTCTACACATTGTAGTCAATCAGTACGTCTTCTAAAACTCTTAATCTATAGCTTCCTCCTCCATCACCTTAGACTAACCACTGTTATCTCTCTCCTGTTTGCAGAAACCTCCTAACTGGTTTCCCCAATTGGATTCTTGATGCTGTTCTAATCCAGCTCCTACATGACAGCCAGGGGAGACTGCCAAAAACAGATCAACACCTTGCTTAAAACCCTTCCGTGGTTCCAAAGCCTCCAGAGCCCTGGCTCCGCTATCCACCCCAACCTTTTAAGGCACCAAGAGACAACCTTGTTCCCTCCTGTTCATTTCTACTCTTGCTTCTGTCTTCACTGTAATGTCGCTTCTCAGGAAAGTTCTCTCCAACCGCCTTCTCTAAAGAAGGACTCTATTATTCCTTCCCATAACACCCCAGTTTTTCTCCTTAAGGCACTTACTGAAGCTTGGTATTATATTTTCATTTTGTGTGTTTACTTCATTAATGCCTCTCTCCACAGACTATCAGCTGCAGGAGGGCAGGGACCATGTCCACCGTGTTCACCTTTGTCCAGAAGCACTCTGTAAGGACACAGTAAATCTTTGTTGAACAAAGTTGAGCAAGACAGTCCCTGACCTCACAAGGCACACAGGCCACTGTCTCATACTGTTTACTAGGACAATTGAAATTCCCCCTTTCCAGCTGCCAGTCTTGGGGCTGCTTTCTCACTCTCATACAAAGACACAGGGAGACAAATTGGTTAAAGAAAAAAAAAAAGCCAAGTAATTTGGTAATAAGTATTAAGCTTTAGATGCCGTAATTTCACTCCCAGGACTTCTCCTATGGATGCAGGAGCACAAAGGGTTAGTCTGGAGGATGTTTCTGCGGTGTGGTAGGGTGACAGCAAAACCCTAGAAACAAACAGAATTCCTACCAGAGGAGGAAAGGGTGTAAAAAGTATGACACAATTTCTTTGTGGAATATACTTTGCAGCTCTTAACAAGGATGAGAGAGGCTGCAGGGCCACAGAGGTTCAGAACATGGATTTCTGAGCCAGATTACATGGATTCAAATCCCTGCTCTGCCACTTAATATCTGTGTGACCTTGGGCAAGTTGCCTCAGTTTCCTTCTCTGTGAAGTGGGATGATAATCGTTCTGACTTCAGAGAGCTCTGGGCAAGTATCTAAACAGGACCTGGCAGTGATCAGAGCTAAATGCTATATTATATAGCAACCGTGGGAGAAATGCCCATTTTGTATTGTCTCATTCATTTTTAATTCTAGTTTAACTGAAAAATTTAAAACACACACGATAAAGTCCACACAGGGCAGGGCATATTGTGAAAAATAATATGTTTGTTTTTCCTGCTCCAGAGGAAATAACTGTTCACACCTTCTTAGGAATCTTTACAAAAATGTTTCATGCACAGGCAAACTTATATGTGTGATTATTTTTCACACACACACGCACACACACACACACCTACCTTTTCCTTCTGAAGCTTGCTTTTTAGGTTTCATAGTATATCTTGGAGTTGCTTCCATACCACACAGACCCCCCTCATTTCTTCCCACTGCATAATATTCTACTGTATAGAGAAATTATTTATCCAGTTTCCTATTGCTGGATATTTGCTATTACATAGAATGTTGCAATGTATTCTTGCATATAGCCAACATATGAGTAATTTTAAAAGATGGCATATTTCATATTTTGTTTGTAAAAGAAAGCACATTTGTGTGTGCATGAGCATACATCTATTTAAAATTATTGGAATCTGTAGGAATTAGGAATGCAAGGAGTGGAGAGAGCAAAACACAGTTTGAACTAAAGAGCCTACATGTTTAAACTGGGTTCTTTTTAAAAAAATGTGACCAGCACAGTAAAACCTTCCCAGAGGTTATCTCTCAATACAGACAAAACTACTTCCTTCATCTTCTGACCCTCCCAGCTCCTGGTTCACACCTCAGTAACAGACAGAGTTCTTCCTTCCTGTCTCCCTGCCAGCCTGTCTATTCATCCTGTAATACCCACCCCAGTGCGTGGCACAGGGGTGTTCAGTAAACAGTTCTGGAATGAATGAAGCGACTCTTCTGACCCCAGTTTGCCTGTATATAAAATTAGGATGGAAAAGTGGACCCACAGCTCATGGTCATCCTGGGAAATTACTGAGCAATGTGAGCACTCTTGAAAAAGATGAAACAGTGTGTAAAAATACTCAAAAATAGCTGCTTAATCTGAAATTTGTCCTATGGGCTGACCAGATCTAAACAGCCCTCGGTGTAGCTGGTTCAAAGGCTTGTGGCAGCTTCCCCCTGAGCCAGCCTGTTAAATGTTTCCCAGACAAAAGGGGGACAGATCAGGAGGGATAAAGCTGTTAGCAAGCAGAGCCCTGCAGTAGATCTTTTAGATCTGAAACCATCTGGGCCTGTCCCTGCTCCAGAAGGAAATCATTTCGGAAAGATTTATCCCCTGAGCTATATGTCTGTTAAAAAGTCGAAGCTTTCATATTAGAAATCGCTCAAGGACTCCCTGAGTGTAGAGTAGTGTTAGAGGAGCGATGAGCTGAGACTGACAAAAATGATAATTCCTTCAGCATTTAATGAATATTTACTGAGCACCTACTCTGTTCGTGCCAGGCATTGTTTCACGTGCTAGAGATACAGCTGTTTCAAAGTCCCCGTCTTCAAGACCTGAAACAGATACATATAATAAACCAAAAAAGAAAAGAAAAATGATGTTAGATATGCCAAAGTGTTAAGAAAACTCTAGCAGGTGTCACAGGTTGAATCCTTTGGGACGCACACCCTGAGATGTTTAGCACCTCGAAATGTTCTAGGATCACCTCTGAGGACGGGAGTGGAAGGGATCAGGATGGGGAGAGGTGGAAATCAAGCCAAGAATCAGTTCCAACAACAGACTCAGCAGACTCCACGGGGAGCTCCAGAGCTAAAAGGGCGCATCTGCGTTACCTCCTTTCCACTTGGCCCCATTCCTTTCCTGGATGTGGGCGACCTAGGGAAGGTTAGGACCTTGGGCAAGCCCACTCTGGCTGAGCCAATTCTTAAAGGGATGACAGTTCAAGGCTGTCTGCTGACTGTACTCCGAGCAGCTGGGGTGTCAGTCCTTCCTCAAGGAAGGAGCTCCGGGCTGCAGGTCTCTGTGTCCGTCACGCAGGGTGCGGGGGGACAGAGAGAGATTGGGGTGGCAGTGCCCCTTCAGAGAGAGTGGTCACAGAAGGACTCTATGGCAGGTTCCTTTCTTTCTTTCTTGGTCATGCTGCGTTAGTTCCCCAACCAGGGTTCAAACCCACATCCCTGCTTTGGGAATGCAGAGTCTTAACCACCGGACCACTGGGGAAGTCCCTCTCTGGCAAGTTTAAAGAGCAATCCTGAGTGAAATGAGGGAAGGAGCCATGAGGATTCTGAGGGAGATGGAATGGAAGTAGGGAACTGGAATGGAAGTGGGGAGCCAGCTAGAAGGCAAATCTGGTATTTCAGAAATAGTAACGGATGAGATTATGGAGTGGAAGCTGTGGAAAGGGTTTCCCAGCCAGGGTGATTTTGCCCTACTCTCTCCCCCCATACTACCCAGGCTGAGGACATTTGGCAATATTTGGAGACAGTTTTGGTTGTCACACCAGGGGGATGCTACTGGCATCTACTGGGTGGACACTAGGGATGTGGGTAGGTGTCTTACAATCATGCACAGGACAGCTCCCCACAACAAAGAATTACCTGTTCTCAAATGTCCAAAGTGGGGCTTCCCTGGTTGTCCAGTGGTTAGGACTCCACACTCCCAATGCAGGGGGGCCTGGGTTCATTCCATGGTCAGAGAACTGGATCCCACATGCCTCAACTAAGCATTCACATTCGTGCAACTAAAGACCACAACTAAAGATCACAAGTGCTGCATCTAAGACTCAGCACAAATAAATAAATAAATAAATGCTTAAAAAAAAAAAAAAAAGTCCAAAGTACTGAAGCTGAGAAATCTTTCTTTAGAGAAAATGACAACTATTGAATTGGGGATGTATTTTGAAAGTAGAACCAACAGGGAATGTGGATGTAGGGAACGAGAGAAAGAGGAATGGAGTGATTCATCCAAATGAACAATGGTAGCATTTACTGAGATGGGGAACTCTGGGAAGAACAGATTCTGGGTCGGGAGCAGGTGGTTAATTCAAGAGTTTGTTTATCAACAGGTTAAATCTGAGATGCCTGTTGAGTACTCAGTGGTGATTTTTTAGAAAATTACTAAAAGTTTTTATTTGTTAAAATTCTTTATTTTTGGTTGCCCTGGGTCTTCGTTGCTACACATGGGCTTTCTCTAGTTGCAGTGAGCAGGGGCTAGTCTTCATTGTGGTGTTCGGGCTTCTCACTGTCCTGGCTTCTCTTGTGGAGCCACAGGCTCTAGGTGTGGGCTTCCGTAGTTGGAGCACTCGGGCTCAGTAGTTATGGCATCTGGGCTTTCGTTGCCTGTGGCAGGTGGAATCTTCCTAGACCAGGGATCCAACTCATGTCCTCTGCATTGGCAGGTGGATTCTCATCCACTGTACCCTCAAGGAAGTCCTCAACAGTGATGTTATTTATGCAATTGGTTGTTTGAGTCTGGAACTCAGGGAAGATGTCTGAACTGGGAGCTCTAGATGTGGGGCGATCAGAAGAAAGGCAGGATTTTAAATCAGCAGATTGCAAGAGGTCACCTAAGGAGTGAATGTAGATTGAAAGAAGCGGTCAGGGGACTGAGCTCGACGGGAATCCCACATTCAGTTGTAGAACCTGGAGAGGGAGAGGGGAGCCAGTCCCTGAGTTGGGGAAGAAGCACCAGGGAGGTAGACCCAGGTGAGCCTGGGGTCCTGGAAGCCATGGAAAGCAAGCCCTGCCAGAAGCATGGCTGGATCAGCTGCACTGAATACTGCTGAAGGGATGCAAGTGAGATGAGAATTGCCCAGTGGAATTGCATTGTGGAGCTTGTCAGTGACTTTGACAAAAACAGGCTCCATGGAGTGGGTTCAGGAAAGAGAAGGAGGTAATAAAAACAGAAGCTAGAGTTAGAGGCAATTCTTTCAAAGAGTTATGCCCTAAAAAAGGAACAGATAATACACCAGTAGTTAGAAGAAAATATGGAGTCAAAGTAAGATATTATAACTTGTTTCTAGGTTTAAGGAAAGATCTAGTAGAAGGGAAAAATACTTGTTGTTAACTTCGTTTGCATACTTACTACATCTCAGGGGCTGTATTAGGCATTTTATTATGGATTATTTAATTTAACCTGTGCATCAAACCAATGAGGTAGACCATGTTGTTTCCCCATTTCAGAGAGGTCAAAACTTGGGCAAGGAGAGGATGGTTTGGTTACATGGTCATGGTCACATGGCTAGTAAGCCAGAGAACTTGAATGTAACGAGGATGTTTGGCTCTGGAACCCAAGTTCTCACGTTCTTCTTCATCTGAATTCATCTCTTGCTGCAGATTTTAACCACTGGCTAAAGTTTATTATCGTTTGTTTCCTCCTCCAGAGGAAAACAAAACTATTCACCCTGGAGCTGATCTCCTGGGTTTTGTATCTGGCTGCTCCCACCCTAAGCCCCTCTGCTTCCCGAGCAAATCTCAGTCTATCATAGCCCACCCCAACCATCACCCACCCTATTGTGTCTACTTGTCAGTCTCCTGCAGTGAAACAGGAGCTCCTCGAGGACAGGGGCTGAGTCTAATTTGTCTAATTTCATTTTTCTAGTCCTGCTTGGCCGGACAAGCCCTCAAACAATAAATATTTGTCAAGGAGTTGAATGGGTGTATTGGATGTTGACTGAATGAATGTAAAACTTATTAAGAATATTGGAAGCTATAAGAAAGTTGAATATGGGTATCTAAATTTGCAAGCTGGATATATACACAAGTGCTCTCAAAAGTCAGAGGAGTGGGGGTTTGAGGGTGAGGATGCTTTTTAAAACGGCTGCTCTTCCATATGGGGCTTCCCTTGTGGCTCAGTTGGTAAAGAATCCGCCTGCAATGCAAGAGACTTCGGTTTGATCCCTGGGTCAGGAAAATCCGCTGGTAAAGGGATGGGCTACCAACCCACTCCAGTATTCTCAGGTTTTCCCTTGTGGCTCAGCTGGTAAAAAATCCGCCCGCAATGCAGGAGACCTGGGTTTGATCCCTGGGTTGGGAAGATTCCCTGGAGAAGGGAAAGGCTACCCACTCCAGTATTCTGGCCTGGAGAATTCTATGAACTGTATAGTCCATGGGGTCGCAAAGAGTCAGATATGACTGGGCAACTTGTTTCCCCCACTTCCATACTGGTGGTGTGTTGAGATGGAGTCCAAGCGTCAGTTTCTTCCCTTTCCAAAGAATTCCAGGGTCTTACAATTGGAAGACCAGAGAATCAGGCAACGTGGATTCCAGTCCACATTCCCCACCCCCTTACCATCTGGATAGGATTGGCAGACAAAATATTGCATAAAATATTTGATATTTGCTATACTAAAAAAATATTCTAAATAAATAATTATATGAAATTTAACTTTAACTAGGCTCCTATGTTTATTTCCTCAGTCTGGCAGCCTTCCAGCTGGTGACCTTGGCCAAGCTGCATAAAAATCTCTTGAGTTGAATTCAGTTTCTGTATCTATAAAATGGAGAAATCTGAGCTTTCTTTATTGTCAAGAAAATTAAATAGGGTCTTCGAGTAGAGCACTTAACACAACAAATGGCACATGGTAAGTGCCCAATATATGAGCTAGTTGACTTCACAACGTTTACTTTAATTTCCTTCTTTTATAGTGTATTAAAATCTAATCCATCAAATTAGGTTTAAGCCCCAGCTTCTCAGAAATGTATCAGTTAATTAAGTGGTCAGTTAATGTGAGTTTGGGCAGCTGGCTGGGATGGTGAGGGATGGAGACTTCTAGATTCAGTCCTGGGCCCCAAAGAGGATTAATGGAGGATCCAAATTCTCTTTCCGCCACCAATTTCTCAGATTTTAAAGATCCCCCCCCAATCATCACACCAGTAAAAGAAAGATGTGATTCTTCAAGAAACCAGTAGGGGGCAGAGTGTGTACGTTTTCGGATAGAACTGTGATCCAGCAGGATCAGAAAACAGCACCAGAGGCAGGTTTTCATGTTCCTTGATCCCCTGGAGAAGGAAATGGCAACCTACTCCAGTATTCTTGCCTGAAGAATCCCGTGGATGGAAGAGCCTGGTAGGCTACAGTCCACGGGGTCACAAAGAGTCGGACACGACTGAGCAACTTCACTTCACTTCACTTTTAGAGGACAATGGAGGGCCTGAGAAAGCCCTGGGGAGGCTACTGGCCAAAGGGCATTAGTGAGGCCCCCAAACCAAGTAAATCAGTCTGTAGAGGACCAGCCCCTGAGGGCAGATTTCTACCCTGTGTAGAAAGAAAAAGAGAGTTTGTATGTTGAAAGACACCTAAAAGCCAAAAGCAGGTGACAGATAAAAAGAAAAAATTGCAAATTGTATAACAAAGAATTCCAGAATGCATAAAGATCTCCCAGTTCAGTCGCTCAGTCGTGTCCAACTCTTTGCGACCCTGTGGACTGTAGCATGCCAGGCTTCCCTGTCCATCACCAACTCCCGGAGCTTTTTCAAACTCATGTCCATTGAGTCGGTGATGCCCATCAACTGTTAAATCAAACTGTTAAAGATCTCCCATCAACTGTTAAATCAAAAACCTAAAAGAAAAATGCATAGCAGATATAAACAGACAATCCACATAGGAAATACAAATGGTCAATCAATGTATTAAAAAAAAGATGAATCTCTCTAGTAACAGGGAAATACAAACTGAAACAATATTGCAGGAAGTTTTTGCTTTATTTTTCTATGGTTTAAATGGGGAATAACCTAATATTCATTGAATCCCTTTTCTGTGCCAGGCGTTGTGATGATAGCTCCCTAAACATTAACTCAGCACTTAATTTGTACAGAAACCTTGAGAAGCAGAAACAAACAGTATTCCCTTTTACTATAGAAAACAGCAGCTCAGAAAGGTTAGTAACTTGCCTGGAGTTCACTCAGCTCCAAAGGGCAGTGCAGGGCTCAGGCCCAGTCTTCCTTCCTCTCCTGACACTGGTTTTTCTAGGACTTTGGTCCAGGCGCTATTTCATGCTTGAATACGGTGCTTTGGGGAAGGCCCTGGAAACTGTGAACCCCAAGCAACCAGAGAGGAATGGAAGAGTAAAAACAAACAAAAAACCTGAGAAAATGTAACAGCCTTGTAAGTAGGGCTGGTGAAGCAGATTGGAAAGTGGGGGTTTGGGGAAAGAATGACTTGGCATTTGAGTTTGGAAGGGCCGGCTGGGGGGCAGGGAACCAGTGGCCGGCCTCAATTTTAAGCAGGATGGAGTCTGGCTAGCCTGAAGTTTCACAGCCTCAGAGACTGGAACCCAAAGAATCTGTTTGCCGTCCACTGCATGCTGAGTTGTAAATTCTCATTTCTAAACCTTCCAGGCTGCTGGAGTCCGTGACTCCCTCCCCCATCTCGCACCTGCTGGCAGCGGGGGGCTCCGTGAAAGGACAAGTTCCCTGAATTCTTGCCCCTTCCCCCAGCTTTTACATAGCCAAGCCCTGGGACAAAAGGCGCCCGGGGCCTGGGGCTCCTTCTCCGGGCTCTTGCCAGCTCCGGGGAGTGCCAGACGGCTGGAGCCACTCCTCACGCACCATTTACATTTTTTACAGCCTCTATCCTAGCCCCCACCCCCTGCTCCCTCAGGGCCACGGCCAGGGCCGCAGGTCCACCAGGCCCCAGGGGTCTCCTCACAGTTTCCTGGAGGTTGAGGGCAGTGGCCTGTGAAACACACAGCCAGGGCAGCAGAAATACAGATGGGGCTCCATGCTGGGCCCACATCCTAGGATCCTGGGCTGAAGGTGCAGCCCTTTGTTCGGGACAGTTTATTCCCTCCGCCCAGTAGCAGCGGCTGGAATTTGCTTCCCTGTGCCTTGTAAGCCTGATTCCAGGCCCCACAAGGTGACTTCCCTGTAGGATACTGGTCCCTATCTTTCTTGCATGACTCCCTAATCCACTGATAATGCAGCTATTATTTATTGAGCACCTACTGCGTGCCAGGGACAGTGCTAAATGCCTTTGCCTCTGTTCCTTCATTTAATTCTCACATCAACTCAAGATGAAATAAGTGTGGACTCTATTTTCCAGGTGAGGAAAGAGGCTCAGAGAGGACAGGCTCATCCCAGGCCTCTACTGGGTCAGCTGCCAACCCACGGTCGGCAGTAGTGCCCGGATGTGAACTCACACCCCTCACCTTGACTGAGTCTGAGGACCGATTGGGCAACTCCTCCCTCAGACTCTCCTACACAATCCCCCAGGCCCTGTTGTTTACCTGTTTACCAGCTGGCTCTGAAGTCGGACAAGACATCATTCTGATCTTTCCTGACCCTCAGGATGGGCCCCACTGGGCACCCCTTGCCCTCCAAGGTGGCCGCT
Organism: Dama dama; assembly: GCF_033118175.1. Classification (NCBI taxonomy): domain Eukaryota; kingdom Metazoa; phylum Chordata; class Mammalia; order Artiodactyla; family Cervidae; genus Dama; species Dama dama. The sequence goes on along the minus strand of NC_083692.1, from coordinate 18,172,258 downwards.
ACAGAAGTCCACATTTTGTTTCAGACAGTAGTTTAGTAGGGCAGGCCAGGACAAAGAAGAGTTATTTCTCACTTCTGTGCAAGGCCCTGTGGAGATTCAGGCCTGGCTCTGTTTTTTCGGCTCCCTGACCCTCTCCCTCTCATGCAGGCCCTGCCCTTGTGGACTGAGCTGAGCTTCAGATAAAACCAGTGCTGCTTGCTTCTGACTGCCATATTCCACATCTCCTAATAGCCCCCAAAGTGCTTCCCACTTCCTAGGATATGGGCCAACACATCAAAAGACACCCTGCAGGAAAAGGAATGAAAACTCTGGACCCTGGCCACCTCCTGCTTCAGACAGAAAAGCTGAAATACGGCCACAGAGATGGTCATGGTTTCAGTTAGCCCAGCCAGTCCTCAACGCCCTCAAAGGGCCAAGCGGTCCTGTCCCTTAAAGGGCTCAGAAGCCACTTCAGCTGCAATTCTCTGTGTATACCTAGCAAATGACAACACAAAGTGCTTCCTTCATTCATTTACTAAAACCCAAGATAAATACATAAGTATATAAATACTTCCCTACATATTATGTTCTCTGATTAAGCAATTCCACTTTGTGAATCTTACGGAAATGTTTGTACAATGTGTGCAAACATGTCTCCTGTATTTTTTTTGTAATAGTGAAAAAGTGGAAACAGTCTAAGTGGCCAGTTCCAATGAATTGATTAAATACATTATTGTACCTTCCTGCAATCAAATATCCTGCAGCCACTAGGTGTGAGCTATTTTAATATGCACCCACTAGGAACGTGATCCATGACATGTTGTTGGGTGAAAAGAAGCATGTAGCACAACGATACATGAATGACGTTTCATTTTTGTTTTAAAAATGTATTTATTAAGGTGGAAAGAAGATAAATAATTTTTTAACTTGAGGATATAGGACAGTGGTTCTCACGTTAACTGCATATTGGCATACCCAGGAATTAAAAAGACCCAGAGGTGCAGGCTCACTCCCGACCATGTGTTATATATCACAATCTCTTGAGGAGGGAGGCAGTTTTTTAACCTCCCCAGGTAATTCCAATGAGCAGCCAACTTGGGAGACACTACCTTAAAAAAACAGAAGGAAGGAAATGTTGACTCAGAAAGGAAAATGAAGTTGTAAACTTTTTACATGAAATTTACATAGATATTACCTACTCTGCTCTTTCTGGGGAAAGAAGGAGGTTGGATTGCCTTGAATCTTCACTAACCTTCTGTAAACAATGGGTTAGTTGAATTGAGCCCTGAGCGATATCAAAATTTCTGACAACACAGGTGTTGCAGAAGTTGACCACTTCAGGAGATTTAGTCTCCAAGGGCAGAAGGAAGGTTTCGAGCTCACCTTGCTGCACTGTGGGCCTTATTAGTAAACGGGGACACAAATGAAGCATTTTACACAGTGCCTGACACAGTGGAGGTGTTTAATAAGTGGTAGCTTATTAGTTTTCAGGAATGGAAAGAGCTCAGAGATATCTTCGTGCCTGCTGAGTTGCAGGCGTATGTACATCATGTCCTGTGATCCTTCCAAGCAAGCCCCTGACGTCAATGTTCATATCTCCATTTTAAAGACAAGGAAGCCAGGGCTGACTGGGATTGGCATCTTGTAAAGAACCCGCCTGCCACTGCAGGAGGTGCAAGAGATTCGGGTTCGATTCCTGGGTTGGAAAGATCCCCTGGAGAAGGGAATGCCTACCCACTCCAGTAGTCTTGCCTGAAGAATTCCATGGAGAGAGGAGCCTGGCGGGTTACAGTCCATGAGGTCACAAAGAGTCGGACATGACTAAACACACACACACACAAACTAGAATTAAAAGCCAGCTGTGCCCAACTGTATATTTTCTAATTTGCTTCCCACCCTCTGTCCCTTCTTAGGGACCTTTGGGGCAGGGGTTTAACTGTGATTAGGCTTCTCATGTTTAGACTCTCGGGCAGGCAGTGTGTGGTCAAGTTATCTGGGATTACTCTGTTTAGAGATGACAGGACACCTTAAAAGACTATGCCCGAAAGTGGTTCTGGAAGGCCTGAAGTTGAAAGCCATACAATGAAAGAAAAGTTCTATCTCTGAGCCTGAAAGGAAATGTTAAGGGCTTATGGTATTTGCTCTGCACAGCAGACAGATCCAGGCAGAAGGCCCCTCCCGTGTCCTACCCAAATCTTCCATTCACTCCTCCCTCAGAGCAGCTGCTTGAATCTGGTTTTCACACCAGTGTTTCCTGGCCTGGCAGGCAAGTTTATCTTCCCACCTCAGAGGATTTGGTTCTGTTCCTGTTCTTTTTCACTTCCCTTGAAAGAGGGGTTTTCTTGGGCTTTGCCCTATCCTCTTCTTCCCTCTTTTCATGCCAGTTGAATCAAATATTCAAACCCAGGGATTTGGGGACTTGCCTGATGGTTCAATAGCTAAGGCTTTGCGCTCCCAATGCAGGGGGCCTGGGGTTCAATTCCTGGTCAGGTAACTAGATCCCACTTGGTGTAACTAAACGATCTCATGTGCTGCAATGATTGAAGATCCCATGGGTCACAACTAAGACCCAGTGCAGCCAAATAAATAAACTTAAAAAAAAAAAAGAAAAAGATAAAAAAAAAAGCAGGGATTTATTAGTATCTACCATAACCATCAATCCTGAAGAGTGTACCTTAGATTAGCAAGTGCTCCCTCTACTTGGAATCTCTGCTCTATCATCCTTGTCTCCCAGGCAGCAAAGCTCCCATGCTACCTCCTCCAGGAAGACGTCACAGATCTCAGCTGTTCCACGTCCTCTTGGCATTTGCATCTCTCTGTCATGGCTTCCCATATCCTGTACTTGGTTCATGGCTATTTGTATGTATGACCTCCCCCATAGACTGAGCATTTCCTTGAAGGCAGAAACAATTTCTTCTTTATCTTTGTATTCTTCAAGCACCTAACTCAGTGCTTGGCATATTAAGAAAAAAAATTTACACGGTTGGTTGTTTGCCTATTATACTCTTCCCCCCCAAAAAGGATTTTAAGTGCCTTACTGAAATACATAAAGAGTACCAGAAGTAGGGCTGAAGAAAAGCAAGGGTAAAGAAATCATGGAATGAGAGCTAATAATAATAGCAAAAATAATATGTTAGCGCTTGCTATTGCAGCGCATTGTTCTAAATGATTTACATGCATCACCTCATTCAATCTTTTTTTAAGGCTTTTTTTTTTAATGTGGGCCATTTAAAAAATTAATTAATGGTTGCGATGGGTCTGTTGCTGCATGTGGGCATTCTCTAATTACGGTGAGTGGGGGCTACTCTTCCGTGCAGTTCCCAGGCTTCTCTCTTGTGAAGCATGGGCTCCTAAAGCGTTGGGCTCAGAAGATGCAGTGTAGGAGCTTAGTTGCTCTGCAGCATGTGGGATCTTCTGGACCAAGGATGGAACCAATGTCTCCTGCACTGGCAGGCGGATTCCTATCCACTGTACCGCCACGGAAGTCCTGATGTGGACCATTTAAAAAGTCTTTATTGAATTTGTTGCAATATTGTTTCTGTTTTGGTTGTTTGGCTGTGAAGCATGTGGGATCTTGGCTTCTTAGGAAGGCGACGTCCTCACCACTGAACCGGCAGGGAAGTCCCACTTCATTTACTCTTTACAATAATCTTACGAAGTGGTTACTTACAAGAATGAGAGAAAATACAATAACACATGGAAATACTGCTGAGGATCATCTTGCTCCGTCCCTGGGTAGACTCAGGCCCCTCGGGGGCTCCCTGGTACAGTAGGTGGGTCAGTGGGATGGGTAGTGGCAAGAGATAACACTGGCTGAACTCACATCACCATTTCTTTTTAACAACCAAAGCATGATGCAGAAAATGCATTTCAGTGACAGCAGTTCTAGAGGGACCGAAGTAATGTGGTCCAAATGAGTACATCTCTGACTGACTGGTTCAATCTAGTCATAGCTATTTTATTAAGTATGTATATGTGCTGTGTGTCCTGTGTTAGTTGCTCAGTCGTGTCTGACTCTTTGTGACCCCATGGATTGGGGCCCTCCAGACTCCTCCTTCTCCTCCTCCTCCTCCAACTGGAGTGGGTTGCCATGCCCTCCTCCAGGGGATGGTTCCGACCCAGGAATCAAACCAAATCCTGCACTGCAGGCAGATTCTTTACCAGCTGAGCTATCAGGAAGTCTTCCCTAGTGGCTCAGATGGTAAAGAGTCTGCCTGCAGTGCGAGAGACCTGTGTTTGATCAGGAAGATCCCCTGGAGAAGGGAATGGCAAGCCACTCCATTATTCTTGCCTGGAAAATCCCATGGATGGAGGAGCCTGGTGGGCCCCAGGGAAGCCCAACTATGTATATAACTAATATTATATAAGTTACTAAATATTATATATAACTAATATTAATTAAGCCTTTTCAGTATGACAGTCATTGTACTAGATGCTTTACTCATGTTTCCCCCATTTAATTCTTATTACAATCCTTTGAAGTGATTATCACTATAATCATTTTGTAGAAGAGGAAACTGAGGCTCAGAGAGGTTAATTTGTTCATGGGATACACCTGGGGATTAAACTTGCATTTATTAGATTCTAAAGCCAATGCTCTTAATCACTTTCTCTACAGCCTCAGAAAATTTGAATATAGATGGTTTTAAACAGTAGTTTCCCCCTTTTACAAATCTTTTTTATTTACCACAAAAATGCATTCTTGTGGTAAAAAAAATGCAGACAAAGCTGAAGTGTGCTAAGTCAAAAAGCCACTTCTTTCCACAAACAAAACTCACCTGGGTTTCCCATTAGTCGGCCCTTTCTAAAGTCTTCTAGACTGCTTTCTACTCACTGAATATGTGTATATACATATCAATTTTGCAAAAGTAGGATCAGAACATTTATTTTACTCCAAACTCCCTCTTTAATGTGGCTGTCTTCCCAGGGTGGTTCATGCAGATGTATTCACATATTCGGAGCAGGTAACACAATTGACTACTCCTCTCTTCTCAAAATATTCTCTCTGGATTTTTCTTTCCACCTCTTTGCTTTTTTCCTCTCGCTGACTCTAAAGTGTAGTCCCTTTTCTTTCTCTCCTCTTCCTCCCCTTCTTATTCTTCTCCATTGGCTCTAGAGCTCATCTATCTATATGCTAACAACTTCCAGACTTACTTCACTCTATCTGGAACAGGGCAATTTTCTCTGGCATCAGCTTGCTTTGTTATTAATTTCAAGCCTACTGGAGAATGTATATGTGCATTTGCTTATACTGGCAAAAAGAAACTCTGGAAGGGAACTAGTGAAAGGGGCTACCTAATGTGTGGTGGTAGGGAGTGGAGGGAACTGAGAATAAATTAACCAAGATCTAGGGTACCAGGCCTGAGTTATGAACAGAATAATTGGGAGAACTTGGATTTGGCCTTTGGCCTTGTCTCCCCTTTATGGATGAAACAGAGGTGACAGAAAAAAAATTGTAATGAACTTGCAGGGAGAGGACTGCAAACTCTTGAAACCTTGCCTGAGGCCTAGCTGTTCCAGTGTGGTAGCTGTGCCCGTTTTCTTTAGGGTAGAGGAGGGGTAAGTTATCCATAAGCCTTCTCCCCAGTCGAGGTAAATTCCTCAAGGGCACCTAGCAAAAGCCCTGTAAATAAAGCAGGTGTCAATTTAGTGACTTAGCCTACACTTGGCAAGCTCTGCTCCTGGCTAAGGAGAGGGCTGCCTGCCCTCTGCCTAAAAGGAAATGCTGCATGCAGGGAAGTTTCCTTCCCCTTTTTTTCCTTTATCAAGAACAGATATTCAACCTTTCTATTATAAAACTTACTAAACACATCAATTATAGCATGGTAAAATGAACCCCTGATTCAATAATTATTGATATTTTGCCATATATGCTTTACTGTTTTTTTTTTTAATTAAATAGTAAAAGATCAGTGCTTTAATGGTAAACGGTATGGGCTGGGGGTATGCTTTCTCTTCTTTTCCTCTGATTTTTAAAGTGTAAATACCTGAAGGCCTACCATTTCACCCCTAAATTCTTACATACATACCTGAAAATTTAGGACATTTTCTTACTATTATTATCTATAACAAATTTAACATTAATTCCTTGGGTTATTACCCATTCCTTAGAATATGCTAATATCCAGCCTATATTCAAATTTACCACAGAACTAAATGACTTTCAAGCTACAAAGGGGAATTCCCTGGCGATCCAGTGGTTAGGACTCTGCTATTTCACCGCTGAAGGCCCAGGTTTGATCCCTGGTCAGGGAACTAAGGTCCCACAAACCTCCCGGCCAGGCCAAAAAATGGGGGAAAAAAAGAATGCTAGATTGGAGTTGCAAATAAAACCAGCTAAGCTAGCTTTAGCCTCATAGCACAGGTTTCTGAGAAAAGCCAGAGGCCAGGAGTGACGGGCTTTCCTTGCGAAAAGCAGCTAATAGCAGTTCTTCTTACTGAGCACTTACTGGGAACCTCCCAGGGTGCTATGGCTTCTGACCAGAAGACACACTAGCTCTTTGCATATCTTCAGTCTAGCTCAGTCAGTAAAGAATCTGCCTGCAGTGCAGGAGACCTCGGTTCTATCCCTGGGTTGGTAAGATCCCCTGGAGAAGGAAATGGCAACCCACTCCAGTATCCTTACCTGGAAAATCCCATGGACAGAGGAGCCTGGTGAGCTGCAGTCCATGGGGTCGCAAAGAGTAGGGCATAACTGAGCGACCAACACTTACTTACACAATACTGAAAATAATGCCTATGTAGAGGCTCCACTGATTGATCATATCTCCCTGGTTGGTAAAGGTTTCTTGGCTGCCAAGGGGTGACGTCACTGTTTAATTCAATCATTTGAACAAAGTCGATGTTATTATCTCTGTTTTACAGAGGAGGAAACTGAGGGTCAGATTTGTCCCAACTAGGAAGTGGAGGAGGTGAGATTCATCTCAGGTTGGTCTGACTCGAGTCTTGAGTGGTCATCTGTCTTGGTAATCACCAAGGGACTCTGGTAGGAGTAGTAAGGGCCTGAGACGTGGGTAGATTCCTGGGCAAAGAGAGGGTAAAAGAGAAGAATGCAAGAGGAGGGTGCGAAGAGAAAGGAACAAAGAAAGGAAGTTTACGATGTCATGGAACTAAAACTAGCAGCCATTGGATCCAGAGCCACAATAGATAGTGAAAACAGGTGTTTGTTCCTGTGGGATGAATGAGAAACTTTTGAATCTCCACCCTCAAACTCTTGAGTCAGGTCTGTAGACCACACTGTGCCCTCAGAGCTAGCCCAGGACCTGGCCCATATGAGGAGCTCAAATACATGTTGAATGAATGAGAGTGCATGAGTGAATGTGTGAGTAAATAATAGAATGAATGATGGTCTACTATGTAAATTATTTAATAAGGCATTGAGTGGCTGAATTAATTAAATGGCAGATGGATGAATTCTTTAAATCTCCATAGAAGGAGAATGAGGAGGGAAGACAGCTAAATCTAAAGCAGCATCATGTCCAGAGCTTTTTATCATGAGATCTGTGCTAAGAACTTCATAAGCAGTTTTTCATTTAATCCTCAGAGCAAATTCTGTGGTGTTATTTTCATTCTTTAAGTGAGGAATTAGGCTTGAAGATGTGAGAAGACTCATTCAAGGGACATGCAGGCAAAGAGCTGGAAATTTAACTCGCCTGTTACACCCCAAAGCTCAGGCTTTTCACTACACAGTGAGTCAATATTACTTCACTCAATACAGGACTTGTTTTTTGTAGCTGATGCCAATACAGGTGAACCCCCACTTATACAACCCTTGGAAAGCTGTACATTTAAATACAGGTAATTACTTATCTCAGCTCATTATGTAAAGGAAGCTATTCTATTGTGTGTCCCTTTATAAGTGAAGGATTGCCCTGAACTCATCTGTTTCCTAAATCTGAATTTTGTTCAAAGCAAGGTACATATTAACTAAAGATGTCTACTTGGAGGAATTTGTTTAATTATTGCTGGGAATCTGGAATTTTTGGTGTTTGGATAACTTATGACCAGGCCCTTAATTTTGTGATACTTCATCTTCATGGTTTAAATAAAGGTAAATTAAAATGTACCTTATCCAGAATCCATTAAAGACAAGACACATTCAATATATGTAAAAATAAACAGATTTCTTCAGGATAAAAAAAAAAACACCCTAAGCCAAGTCCAATTATGAACCACAAACTCAGAAAAAAATATTTCTATCATAGAGTATCATAGACTAAGAACTGTCTTTATACAAAACTCTTTTTAATCAGTAAGAAAAGGCCTATAACCAAATAGCAAAATGGGCAAAGGAAACATAAATGGCTCTTAAATATATGAAAAATATTCTCCTTTACTCATAATAAAAAAAACGTAAATTAAAACCAAACTGATGGGCTAATTTTTCACTCATTAGATTGGCAAAGATAAAAAAATGTGATAACACACTATGCTTAAGGGGAGGGAGAATATACTCTTGTTTTGGAAGAAATAAGCTGTTGCCACTTCTATGAAGAGAAATTTGGCAAAATCTATCTAAATTACTCTACATGTATATTTTGAAGGTATAGTTATACATACATTTATGCAAAATTATCTATGTGCAAGGTTACCATTGTAGCAAGGTTGAAGAGCAAAAGAAGGAAATGATCTTACGATTCATCAGTAGAGGACTGGATAGTATATAATGTTTATTTACAAAATGGAGTTCATGGTACATCTAGATATGTGCTAATATATTTTCCAACGTCCACATGAGTCTGTAGAACTCATGAAATGTATCTAGTTCTAATTGAGATATGCTTTAAATGGAAAATGCACACTGGATTTTGAAGACTTGGTATAAAAAAATGAATGACATATCTCAATAATTTTTTTACATTGATTTCCTGTCAAAATAATATTTCAGATATGCTGGTTTAAAGAAAATTTATTGTTAAAATTAATTTCACTTATTCCTTTTTAAAAAAAGTTTTTATTAAATTTGTTACAATGCTGCTTCTGTTTAGGTTTTGGTTTTTCAGCTACATGGCATGTGAGGTCTTAGCTCCCTGACCAGGGATCAAACCCATACCCCCTACATTGGAAGGCAAGATCTTAACCACTTCACCACCAGGCACGTCCCTCACTTGTCCCTTTTAAGGGCTTCCCTGGTGGCTCAGACAGTAGGTAAAGAATCCGCCTGCCATGCAGGAGACCTGGGTTGGGAAGATCCCCTGGAGGAGGGCATGGCAACCCATTCCAGCATTCTTGCTTGGAGAATCCCCATGGACAGAGGAGCCTGGTGGGCTACAGCCCATGGGATCGCAGAGAGTCGGACAAGACTGAGGGACTAAACACTGCGCAGACCAGCACAGTTCCTTTTAACTTTTCAAATGTGGCCACTAGAAGGTATAAAAGGAATGTGTGGCTGCCTTTACATTTTATTGAACAGTGGTGGCTCTGGGTAAAAAATTAAAGTGAGAAAAACCAGGGCGTAAGAGTATTTAGCATACTACATTTATGCTTTAAAGAAAGGACAAAAGTGCTCTCTGAGAGATTTGCTTCTTTATACATATTTCTGGAATGATACCCTAGAAATGATATTGGCTGCTTCTAGAAAGAGAAACTGTAGACAGAGGGCAAGGCTGCAATTTCAATCTTGAATCCTTTAGTAAATTTCTGAATCTATATTTACAAGCATTTTGAATAATATACACTCATACAGTAGTCCCCCCCACCCATGTCAACCCCCACCCCTAACCCCATTCCAAGATTCCCAGTGGATGCCTGAAACCGTGGAGAGGTGGAGAGTACCTAACCCTCTGTAAACTGTTTTCCCTATACTAACTAGGTGGGTAGAGTATACAATGTGGATATGCTGATCAGAGGAACGAGTCACTCACGTCCTAGGTGAAACAGAGTGGGACCAACAGTGGGGCAATGAGAGAGTCCATCATGCTACTCATGAATGTTTGCTTCTGGAAGTTTATTTATTTATTATTATTTTTGCACTGCAGTTGACCTCAGGTGGCTCAGACAGTAAAGAATCCACCTGCAATTCGGGAGACCTGAGTTCGATCCCTGGGTTGGGAAGATCCCCTGAAGGAGGGCATGGCAACCCATTCCAGTATTTTTGCCTGGAGAATCCCACGGACAGAGAAGCCTGGTGGACTACAGTCCACGGGGTTGCAGAGAGTCTGAGGACTAAGAACAACACAACTGAGATCGAAAAAAGCAAAACTGTTGATAAGGAGGGACTACTGTATTATTCTTTAGATGTTATATATGTATATAATATACATTATGTACATGTATAATATATATTAGTCAAAAGTAGCTTAAAATATTTAATGTAGACTAAAAATATGCACAGAGAGACTAGAAAAATATACAAGTATATAGTCACAGAAAAAGCTGAAAACGCACAGAAAAAGAACTGGCAGTTCTTTTAGTTCTCATAGTGAGGAGAATGTGTTATGGGCTAAAAGGGAGAACTTACTCTGTTTTTTGTTCTGTACCATTAGGGTCTTTTGTAAAGACAGAGTTTAATTTGTGTAGGTCCATGAAAAGAAACTAGATTAGAAAGAAATGTACCAAGATGTTCACAATAGCTGTCTTCAGATAATGAGGTTGTAGGTAATTTTCTCTTCCTATTACTTTACTTTTAAGATTTTCCCAATTATTCTACATTTTTCCTAATTAGTCTATAAAGACTCTTATTTTGGTAGTGGAAGCACCAGCAAACCTTTGAATCAGTATGGGTTCTTTTTGAAAAATACTTTTAAAGATTCTACTAGCCTTTAATTTTAAATTATCTTCATTGCCTTTTTAAATAATAGCAAGGAATGCAGACTCCTTACGAAATGTCAAATGACACAAAGCTACATGCAAAGAAAAAGTATCTTGTAATTCCATCTCCTGCAAAATCACCACTGCTCTCAGTTTTAAAATATTGCATTTATGTTAAGCCACTGGAGAAGCTGAGAACTCGAATATACTTGCTTTGTGCCAAGCACAGTCTTAAATGCTTTCCATTTATCTTGTTGAGTGCACCTAACAACTCTGGGGGTAAATGTTATGTTCCAATAACCACTGAATCAGGGCTCTGAGGTTTAAAACTACTTGTCTGAAGCCATGTGGGAAGATCCCCTGGAGAAAGGAAATGGCAATCCACTCCAGTATTCTTGCCTGGAAAAATCCCAATCCATGGGGGTGCAAAAGAGTTGGATGCAACTGGACTACTCAACAACAACTACTCTAGTATAGGGGCAGGGTTGGCATTCAAATCCAAGTCCAGGAGCGTCTAAACCACAGCTTCAGGCGACTGCCATCATGGTGGGTGGGGCTGGGGTGATTAAGATGCCGGGACAGGACCTGAGTTCATTTCTGTGGCCCCCGCATCCAGCCCTCCTGAGGATGGATGTTTGATAAAGGATGTTTGACTTAGGTGCTAACTGTAGGGTGCATGATTGGCAGAGGAGAAAATGTTAATAGTGGAGCTGGGGCATAACTGACCCTGGACGGCATTTTACAGTGGTAGCCGGGGGTAGGGTGATAAAGAGGGAGAGGTGGGTAGAACGGAAGCCTGGGAGAAGCTGCTGGCCCCAGCACTCCAAAGGGTTAAGGCCGGGCAGGAAAGCCTCTGGGGGGAGCTACCACTAAAGGCTGCAATCTGGCCGCCCTCACCTCCCCCACCAGCGGGGGAACTGGACGGGTGGATAGGACTAGCTTCTCCGGGATTATCTGAGGCCTCTGGGCTGAGGTGAGCTGCCGGGAGGGACGGAAGCCCCAGGTACCACATGCTCCTACCTGCCTGCGGGGCTCAGAAAACCAGGCCTATCCTGGGATAGGCACCCTGACCCTGGACAGAAGCATCTTTGGCACAGGCACATTTTGGAAGTGAGAGGTGTTGAGCCTCAAGGCAGGGGGATGCTCAGAGCGAGGTGGGGATGGAGGCCTTTCTGGAAGGGAAGGGAGGCCTGCACCAAAGTGGGGGCAGTGAGTTCTCCAGCCTCCCCCGTCTCGTGGGGCCAGGGAAAGGAGCTGCCTCATAGAAGAGATGCATTCTGGGGGTTCAGGGGGCCCCAAGTTCTCAAACCAATCAGCCAAGGCCAGTTTCCCCAAGGCCCCAGCTTCACTCTTGCCCCCCTCCCCCTCTCAGCCTGGCCGCAGATTCTTCTTTTCCTTGGGTCTTTCTATCTAAACCTTCTCCTCCCCTCCCCTCCCCCCAAACTCTTTGGAAATCTTTCAACTTTCTTTCAAGTTTTCCCTGGGCAGTTCGGGGTCCGTTTCAGAGCTAGGTCAGGGCGCTTTAACACCCCCGGCTGGGTAGAGAGGCTGACACAATAGCTGCTATCACTTTACCATTGGAAGTGACCCCCGAATTTGCACTTCTTTCATCTTGGGACCAGAGCCCTTGAGGGTGGGCGATTTCCTGGCGGGGAGTGGCTTAAGCCGCTTCTCCACCGGCCAGTTGGCTGAAGACAGTCCATGCTCAATGGTCCACCACGGATATGACACCAGTTCTGGAGTGAGCCTGGCGCTCAGCTGGGGACGCTGCCCTCAGGGTGACTTCCATGTCCCAAGCTGGACGGTGGAGAGAGAAGTGGACGCCCCCTGGGCTCTGGGCCACCCTCGAGGTCAGTAAACTAGGAAGTTTCCTCTAAACTAGGAAGAGTGGGTGCCTCATGCAGTTTGGAGGCCCCAGGGGAGTGAGGGGGTGGCCTTGGGACACCAAAGGGCTCAAGGGGTCAAAGAGTGACTCTGAAGATGCTGCGGGTGTGTGTGCGTGTTTGTGTGTGTAAGTGTGTGTGTGTGTGAGTGTGGGGAAGGGAGGGGAGGCATTGTTTCAAGTTCTCCTTCTCCCCACCCCCACCTCCAAGCCCTTCCCCACCCCCACTCGCCAGCCTGTCTCCCCTCCCCTGGCCTTAGCCCCACCCTTGACGCCCCCTCTCCCCGCCACCCGGGGGCCTCCTGGTGGCTGGAACCACTGCCCATTCACCTTCCCTTCCAGACACGTGATCCACTAGAGCCCCTGGACTTAGGAACTCCAGAGGCATGGTTGATGGGGAGGCCTGAGGCCCACCCTGGTGCTTCTCTTGGTGGTGGGAAGCTCCTTGGGAAGTCACAGTCGTGGGACTTGCCTGCCACGGGGCAGTTCCCTGTGGCCCCCTCATGCCCCAAGGGGCCTCCTGGCCACTGGGGAGGAAACCAAGATGGCTGGCGCTCCCTTGAGCCAGGGGTGTAGCCTGGGCAGCTGGGTCAGCATGACCAGGGGGACTGAAGGGCAGGCAGGAGAGGCGTGGAGCCAGGCCGGGGGAGATGCTAGTCTCACAGAGGCCTGCCTGTGTGGCTCCTCTCATGCTTGTCGGGCCTGCTTTATGAAGGATGGGTGGTGAGCCGGTGTGAAGTCCAGGGAGAGGCTGGCAGGGAGGGTGTCTGTTCTAGATGCCAGAGACCTGCCAGCACTGTCTGCGCCTCCCTTGGCCCTGCCCAGAGCGCCGGCTCACTCCTAAAATGTAAGGGACAGGGGCCAAACCTGCGCTTGAGACCGTGTCTGCTAGAAATACGGAGATGGGGGTGGTGGGGGAGGAAAGCAGGCCTTGGTGAAGGTGAGGCTTTGAATCGCCTGCAGAAGCTACCTGTCTCCATTCATCTCTTCCTTGGCTCCAGACCCTTCTTGGGTGTCAAAGATGCTGGCTAGATGTTTCTGGATGTCCTGTTTCCCCCCCCTTCCAACCTCAAGCCAGGGGAGCCTGTGTAGCCGGAGGGGCTTTGCCTCCTTGGTTTCATGCCTGTACAGATTCCTTCTAATGATGGTGGGGCCAGGGGAGGCCAGCTGGGCAAAGCACCTAGATTAGCTCTCACTTTCTGCACCTTATTCTATGAACGCACCTGGTAATCGCCAACTCTGCTTGGCCTTGTATTTCCAGGGAGCCATCTCCGAAAAGACTGGTGCACCTGAACCCCATCAACCAATTGTCTACTTAAGTATGATTAAGCCTCCCCCTTTGGCCTCTGCCTTTCCCCGCTGCCCCCTTCTCTGCTGGTCCAGACCCACCTGAGTTGTGAGGGTGCAGCGCCTCTCCGGGGAGCTACTTTTTCTCTGCAAGCTTTAGAGGAAAAAAGAAGTAGGGTATTACCTACTCACACCTCCTCTTACCTCTTTGGGGAAGAGAAAGGAATGAGCTAGGGTGGAATGGGGTGGGGCTGGGCTGGGCTGGGGCCGGGTAGGTAGGGTGGGACAGGGGAGGGAGCGGGGTGGGGTTTGCACAGGAAGAAGTGTGATTTATCTGGACGTGTTGGAGGGTATCTGGACCCTGCTGCGGGAGTTCAGGCAAGTCAACTTTACCTTCCCGGACCTCAGTTTCCTTATCTGTAAAATGGCCAGATTTGTCTGAAAGGCCCAAGAATCCATATGTTTCTGGATCCTTTAGGTAATGAGCATTTCGGGCCCTGTATTTCCCTGGTTGGTGGAATTACAGTGGTTTTGAGGGGAGCTCTGGAGTCAGATTACTTAGGTTTTGTAGTTTTAATAGCTTGTGGTCTTGGGAGTGTTATTTAATTTAACCCCCAAGCCTCTGTTTCTCTAAGTGTGAACTAAGAGTAGCCATCCTGGTGAAGGTGCAGGTGTGATGCAGTTGTAGCTCCTGTGGAGGGAAAGTGAGAACCGCATATAAATAAAATTACTTCTGTAAAGCCTGAAGTCCAAACGCTCCTCCAATGCAAAGCCCACAGAAACTTGTAATCGGTCAAGGTAACATCGTGCCCTGTTCCCCACATGGAAGAGCAGGAAGAATCACCCACACGATTTAATTGTCCCCTCTTTTGTTGAGATTTTGGTTGAATTACCTAAATGCACATAGTAAGCAGTAGGTAATGGTGGTTATTTTCATAATTTTGTTTGGAAAGTATCTAGCAGAGCAGAGAGCTCACTTGTATGCGTCTGTATCGCAGCGTTTACAAGTGATATGCAAGAAAAACAAAATCCCCAGCATCTTTGTTGTCTGCCAGAGTGAAAAAGCTCTTCTGCGTGTACAGTTTGTTCCTCAGGGCTCAATTTTTTTATCACATATGGAAGTGTTCTTGCTGAAGTTTATCTCCTGAGTCAAAAAAAATAAAGTTTTTAAAAAAGTAAATATAAAGTATATAAAAGATCAACAGATTAAAAGCTCAATCCCAGGGTCAAATAATACGGTACAAATAGAAATTCAGTGAGAGGTTAGATCAGTTTTGTCACAAGCACATTAAAAAAAAAACTACAGGCAAGAAATTTTTATCCAAAGGTGATTCTCATTACCAGTTTTTAAAATGCTTTCTTTTTTATGGTTATCAAGTAAAATTCTAGTGGTAAGCCTTTGGTTCTTTAAAAACTTTTCAACTTTACTGAACCATAATTTACACTCAAACATCCCTTATAAGAATGCAAGACACATTCCTTTTAGGTGTGCAGTGAGCTGGCAAATGTGTATGCCCACCCACAATTTTTAAACCCAAGGCTAATCTAAAGTCATTTATTAAACTCTAAAACGGAGATCTGAGAACGGTTAATGGTTTCCTTTTTAATTTAAAAAAGTGTCCACAGAGGAATATTACTCTGTTTTGCAAAACAACACAGAAAACCTACCAGTAATTAGGAGGATTAGTTTGTACTGAGAGGTGACTGGCATTTTAAGCTGGAGTAGATGAATCACAGGTCCTAAAGAGCATCTGGTTTCAACTATTGGCTGCATCACTTAGGTTGCCTGGGGCAACTTGGGCAGATGAGCCTAGTTTTGATTGTATCAGTTTTTTCACCTGTAAATTGGGGGTAATGGTAGTTCCCAACTTAAAAGTTCAGCTGCCAGGATTGGGACAGTGCATGGCAAATAGTAAACCTCCTTTATCAGATCTCTGTCAGCACAAGGGCTAAGCTGCTGCTACCTCTTTGAAAAGACCATCTCTGTCTCAGGTCAGCAGTTCTAAACCTTTTGGTCTTGGGCCCCCTGTGTGCTCTTAAACATTGAAGACCCTGAAGAGCTTTTGTTTATATAGCTTACATTGGTCAACGTATGTTACATTCAAAATTAAAACTTAGACATTTAGAAAAGATTTCTTTATTAAAAAGAACAAACCTGTTACATGGTAATGAATAATAGTTTTCATGAAAAGTAACTTTTCTAGAACAAAAAGTGTTTAGTGAGAACAGTGAATCTTTTAGGTTTTTCATGTGTCTCTAACATCTGGTTTAACAGAAGATAAGTAGATGCTCATCTGTCTCTACATTCAATCTGTGGTGATACATTATTTTGGTAGAAGTATATGAAGAAAATCCAACTTCATCCAGATATAGATGGACAAAGGGACAGGGGAAGGTCTTTTAACTTTGGTGTATATAGAATCTTAGCTCCCCAACCAGGGATTGAACCCAGGCCACAGAGGTGAAAAACATCAAGTCCTAACCACTAGACCTTAGGAAATTTCTCTAGAAAGAGTATTTTGATAGCTTTTTCAGCGGATTTTTTTGACAACTACACCAAAATTTAACAGGTGGTAGTTTCTCAAACCTTAGTTATAATGCAGAATCTGAAACAATATTCAGGAAATTTGGTACCCTATTATATTAAAATCCTTTGCTTTCTTTTATACTTTGAAATGATCTTTTAACTGTGCCAGACTATTGGTTATTTGGGAAAGGGGGTTCATTGAGTGACACAGATCTTCAAGTGCTGACCATTCCATTACATAGTCTAAAAAGTTAGATGTGTTAGTGTCACCACTGCTCCCATCAGAAAAATCTTTAGGTATGGGGAAGCTGTCAAGCTCACTGTAGCAGATACAGGTTTTTCAAAATTCTAATTTTCATATGAAAGCTAAAAAATTTTCACTGACCGTAAAGTTTTCCTTGAAGTGACAGGTTCACCTTATTCACTTTTGAGAAAAACATCTGTCAAATATATCCAAGTCTAAATGACTAATGCCACTTAATTTTTCTTTCAAGTTAAAAAATGTTATTGTATGAAAAAACATCTAGTTCATCATGCAGCCCAAGCAACTTTCACTCATTCATTATACACCAGTGTGCAGCAGAAATGCTGCATGTATTTAAGGCTTGTGATTAAAAAAATAATAATCTTTGCTGCATCAAGGACATTTTGGAGTGGTACTAGCTTTCTTTTTCCCAGCTGTGACTACATGCTGGTGAAGAACATAGTGATTTCTAGTTTGATTCATGCTGAGGTACTGCTGTTTTACTCCAATGTTAACACAATTGAAAAAATCATATCTTAGTGTTGTTATCTTAGTATATCTTAGTATTATTATGAAAAGAGTTTAACTTGAAGCCCCTCTGAAAATCTCTGGGAACCGCAAGGGCCCATGGACTATACTTTAATACCTGTACTATATAATATGTATAATACTAGAAATGTAGTCGTTCAGTTGTGTCTGACTCTTTTGTGACCCTATAGATGACACACTTCTCTGTTCATGGGATTTTTCAGGCAAGAATGCTGGAGTGGGCAAGAAATGCCATTTTCCTTCTCCAGGGGCTCTTTTCAATCCAGGGATTGAACTCAAGTCTCCTGTGTCTTCTGCATCGTAGGCGGATTCTTTACCTGCCGAGCCATCAGAGTTTCCATAATGCTAGATAATACTCTAATATATTAAGACCTAGTACTTTCATAGTACTTTACTATGTGCCAGGCACTTTTCTAAGGATATATTTATATATATATGTGCTTATGTGTGTGTGTGTGTGTATATATACATATATGTATACATATATACCCATATATCGCCATCTTTTACTTTGTCTCATTTATACACAACAAATCTATAAAGTACATACTTTTATTATTGTCTCCTTTTTAACAGAAAAGGAACCAGAAGCACAGAGAGGTTGATGACTTGCTCAAGCTAATAGCAGAACCAGGATTCAAAGCCATTCTCCAAGATCAAGCTCTTCCTTTGTACCACTGGGTAATTAAACAAACCCCAGGAGGCACTTAGCCATTTTCTTCCATGGCGGAATGGGAGTAGACAGGCATTATCTGGTGGGAGGGGGCCCAGGAGTGTCATCCGGGTACCCGTCCTGACCTCTGCCCTCTCCCCTTTGCCCTGCTAGGATGGCCTCTCGGGAGCAGCTGGTGCAGCACGTGCTGCAGGAGCTGCAGGAGGCGGTGGAGTCCGAGGGCCTGGAGGGCCTCGTCGGGGCCGCTCTGGAGGCCAAGCAGGTCCTGTCCTCCTTCGCTCTCCCCACCCGCCGTGGGGGAGGCCCCGGCCCCCAGGTGCTGGAGGTGGACTCGGTGGCCCTGAGCCTGTATCCGGAGGACGCGCCCCGGAACATGCTGCCGCTGGTGTGCCAGGGCGAGGGCAGCCTGCTCTTCGAGGCGGCCAGCCTGCTGCTGTGGGGCGACGCGGGCCTCAGCCTGGAGCTGCGGGCGCGCACGGTGGTGGAGATGCTGCTGCACCGCCACTACTACCTCCAGGGCATGATCGACTCCAAGGTGATGCTGCAGGCCGTGCGCTACTCCCTGCGCTCCGAGGAGTCCCCGGAGATGACCAGCCTGCCGTCCGCCACGCTCGAGGCCATCTTCGACGCGGACGTCAAGGCCACCTGCTTTCCCAGCAGCTTCTCCAACGTGTGGCACTTGTACGCCCTCGCCTCGGTGGTCCAGCGCAACATCTACTCCATCTACCCGCTGCGCAACCTCAAGATCCGGCCGTACTTTAACCGTGTCATCCGCCCGCGCCGCTGCGACCACACGCCCGCCACGCTGCACATCATGTGGGCCGGCCAGCCGCTCAGCGGCCACCTCTTCCGCCACCAGTACTTTGCGCCCGTGGTGGGGCTGGAGGAGGTGGAGGCCGAGAGTGCCCACCCCGGCCCCGCCAAGACCCTGGAGCTGCTCAATCGCGAGCCCGGCCTCAGCTACTCACCCCTGGGAGAGCGCTCCAGCGTCACCAGGAGCACCGTCTACCGCTGGCGGCGGCAGTCCCAGGAGCACCGGCAGAAGGCGGCCGCCCGCTTCTCCGCCAAGCACTTCCTGCAGGACAGCTTCCACCGCGGGGGCGTCGTGCCGCTGCAGCAGTTCCTGCAGAGATTCCCCGAGATCTCCCGCTCCACCTATTACGCCTGGAAGCATGAGCTCGTGGGTTCTGGCACCTGCCGGGCCCTACCCCCTGCGGAGGAGCTGGCGAAGCTGCCGGAGCGGCCGGTTGCCGAGGGGCTGGGATGCTCCTCGACGGCCGTGTCCAGCCCTGGCATGGTCTTCATGCAGCGGGCCAAGATGTACCTGGAGCACTGCATCGCCCTGAATACTCTGGTACCCTACCGCTGCTTCAAACGCCGCTTCCCGGGCATCTCCCGCTCCACCTACTACAACTGGCGCCGAAAGGCTCTCCGAAGGAACCCCAGCTTCAAGCCAGGGCCGGCCCTCTCGGAGTCTGGGCCTCCCCAGCCAGCGCCGGTGGGCGAAAAGGTTTTGCTCCCTTGGCAGGGTGGTGAGGCCGGAGAGGGGGCAGCGAAAGCCACGGGTGGGGGCCCGCCTGCCTCGCGGGCGTTCCTGCCCCTGAGGGTACCGCTGTCCCGCTGGCAGAGGCGTCTGCGCAGAGCAGCCCGCAAGCAGGTGCTCGGTGGGCACCTCCCTTTCTGTCGCTTCCGCCTCCGCTACCCGAGCTTGTCGCCCTCCTCCTTTTGGGTCTGGAAGAGTCTAGCCCGGAGCTGGCCCGGAAGCCCGTCCAAGCTCCAGATCCGGGCCCCCACCTTGGGCAGAGGGGGCAGGAAGGAGGCAGAGGAGAAACAAGCTGGCAGGAATGTGACAGCTGCCCTGGCCCCCTCTGCAGGGACCCGGCAGATGGCAGCTTCTCCGGGGGAGGATCCAGGGAAGGCCCCGGGAGGGCCTTCCGGAGAGGGGGCCCTGCAAGAGGGGCCCACGGCCCAGGGTCGGCCCCCCGGTGGGTCCCTGTCCAGCCACCCTGTGGTGAGAGCGGCGGCGGGGGGCCGGGACAGCCAGGCGCTGGTGATGGACATGCTGGCCACCACGAAGTTCAAGGCCCAGGCCAAGCTGTTCCTGCAGAAGCGCTTCCAGTCCAAGAGCTTCCCCTCCTACAAGGAATTCAGCACCCTCTTCCCCCTCACCGCCCGCTCTACCTACTACATGTGGAAACGCGCCCTCTACGATGGCCTCACCCTGGTGGACGGCTGACGGGGAGGTGTGCAAGGGGCTGGGAGGAAGGAGGACCGCTTGGGAGAAGGTCAGAGGCCTGAGTCGCCCCCTGGCTTGGCCAGGATCCCTTTGGCTGCCATGGTGTCTACCGTGACTCCGAGGGCAGTTTTGTGTTGCTTCCCAGCTCCAGGGCAGAGAGAGCCGGAGACCGCCGTCTGGCCTCCTGTAGAGAGTTACAGGACCAGGGATGTTCTCTTCAGTTGTTTACCATTCTTATTTTTATTATCATGTCTTGGTTTTTTTAGTCTTTTGATTTAAGTGAGTTGGCCGGGCCCCCTTGCTCGTATTGGAAGCTCTATGTATGTGGGGACCCGAAGGGAGGTTGGTTAGCTACAGCTGCTTTCAGCTTTTCCCAGGGACAGAGGGAGTATTGTAGCGTGGCCATCTGTCCCATTGGGCAGAATATATGCCTTCAGTTTCTTTTGGGGGTTGGCGCCCTCTTTACTCAAAGATGTTTCCCAAAGCAAAATTAGAGACCAGTTGTGGAGCAGGTCATAACTTCTGCTTGGTGCCCCTAAGGGAGAGGATGTCAGGCTCCATATGAGCAGAAGCAGAGATGAAGAAGAAGGACCAAGGTTGGCCTCTCGGGGAGGGTCCTGAGCCTGATCACTGAGGGCTGGCCCGTTCATTGCGAGGAGTTTGGTAAAGGGCCGGGGGAGAGAGCCTTGGGTCTCTGCTTGCTGGTGCTTGGTGCATCTGCTGTGGACCCCGCAGTCCTTGGAAACCCCTATTTTTCTGTTGAGCTCCTTAGAGCCCAAGCCCTGTCTCCAGTGAGACCACACAGGGGCCAGGCAGGTGAGAGACTGACTTTGCATTGTCCAAAAGTGAAGTTGGAAAACCAAAGAAATAAAGTGATGTGGTGCTCACAGCCTGTGGTCTCTGGTATTTGTTTTTGCCATAGTGACTGCTCCTTCCCACATTCCCTTTGATTTAGGGGACTGAGAGTGACCATTTCTTTTCCAGGGTCCAAGACTTTGAGGATGGAGAGAATTACTCTGGGGTATCTGCTTAGAATTAGATGTTGACCTTGGGTGTTCTTCCAGCTGGGGACAGGGCTCTGGCTGCCTGGAGAGATATTTCCCAACAAATGGGAATTGTTGTTTAGTTGCTCAGTCATGTCTGACTCTCTTGTGACCTTGTGGACTATAGCCTGCCAGGCTCCTCTTGTCCATGGAATTCTCCAGGCAAGAATACTGAAGTGGGTTGCCATTTCCCTCTCCAAGGTATTTTCCTGACTCAGGGATCAAACCTGTGTCTCCTGCATTGGTAAGCAGATTCTTTACCTCTGAGCCGCTTGGGAAGCCCCAACAATGGGAGAAAACTGGCCACCTCAGTATGCTCAGAGGCCAGGCCAGCGTGAGTGTCCAGTCAGTGTCAGGCTTCTATTTAGTCCTTGAAATGCACCCAGGCAGGCTAGGTGAGGAAACCAAGCCTCAGCGTGGGTTCACTTGCTTGCTCCCTCCAGCAGGGCTGATTATTAAGGCCAGGCCTTTGCTTGTTGCGATGCCATGTGCCTGGGGGAGAAGTTCCCTGCGGCCCTTTCTCCTTGTGTCTAGGTATTCCGCAGTAGCTGTCATCCTCCTGGTCTTGGGGAGTCATTATTGGTTCTGTATTTTTCACCCCCACATCCAGTGCATCAGCGAGTCCCGTTGACTCTGACTCTAAAGTATGCCCAGAACCCTCCCCTTCATGCTGCTGCCCCACCGTCTCTCCTTGTCCACATCTCAGGTCCTCCCTGGCTCCTCCTTCCACTCCTGCCTTATACAATCCATTCTCCAGAGGGCAACCAGAGAGATCTGAAAGCGAAGTCGGGTTCTGTCACTTTCCTATCTGAAAGGTGTCAGCGGCTTCCTTTCACTCTTAGAATTCCTTGTATTGCCTTACACAGTCCTTCCTTCATAAACTGGTCCCCTGTTGCCCTTCCCACCGCATGCAGCCACGCTGGCTGTCTCTGATCTTGAATGTGCTGTGCTTACTCTCGCTTTAAGGGCCTTCGCGTCTGTTCCTTTGGATTCTGCGCTCTGCCTAGAGTGCTTTGCCCTGTTATCTTTACAGGGCAAGCTCCCTAACATTCAGATCTGAGTCACTGCCCCATACCCCATCTACATTCTCTACATGGTGCTTATTCCCATCTGTTTTTGTTGTTTATTTACTTACTTGATTATCTTACCCCCACACCTCCTTAACAGTATAATCCCTGGCCTGGTTTACGCCACCATATCCCCAACAGGTAGATTAGTTTCTGACCCACAGTAGGTACTACAGTTTGTTGAAGGAAGGAATGAATGAATGCAATGGGACCACTGTGATGTCACGCTGCTACTCTTCAACTGCTTTTTTTCTTTTTTTAATCAAACTGAATCCTATTTCTCATTGACCATTTTTTTTCCATCCCTGCAGTGCCCATCTCATCTAGGCCAGTGACTTTCCTCTCATCTCAGATTTTTGAATGGTTTCCAAATGGATTCTGCCTCCACTCAGACTATCCCATTTCAGCCTCCCCAACAAAGCCCAGAGTGATCTCACTAAAACCTCAGTCTGACTTGCTACTGCATTTCCCATTACCCTTAGCACAAAACCCAAGCTCTGAGCCGCTCCAACCTCTAGGCTTATTTTCCCCCACTGACCCCTCTTGCCACAGCCCTTGCGTACACAGCCTCTGGTCCCTAAGTTGCCCTTACACCCTCGCTTGCCCTTGTCCAATGACCATGCAGCATTGTCATGGCATTGCCATTGTTCTCTCTCACCCTGTGGAGTCTCTACTGAACCCCCAGTGTCAATGTAGCTGCTTGCTGCTGCTGCTGCCGCTAAGTCGCTTCAGTCGTGTCCAACTCTGTGACCCCATAGATGGCAGCCCACCAGGCTCCGCCGTCCCTGGGATTCTCCAGGCAAGAACACTGGAGTGGGTTGCCATTTCCTTCTCCAATGCAGGAAAGTGAAAGTGAAGTCGCTCAGTCATGTCCGACTCTTCACGACCCCATGGACTGCAGCCTACCAGGCTCCTCTGTCCATGGGATTTTCCAGGCAAGAGCACTGGAGTGGGTTGCCATTGCCTCCTCCGGTGTAGTTGCTTAGTAGTCTCTTAAAGTCCCATAAAGAAAGAAGGGACTGGACAAGTGAGGTTCCTGCCTGACCGGCGATGGCCACCTATAGCCAGCAGGTGGCACTCTGGTGCAGCAGGAGACAAAATCTCTTGCATTCCCAGTAGGCATGGCCTTGTCTGGCTGTTTCCAACTCCAGCTTACCACCCTTAACTGGTGTAGCTGTCAGAAGGTGGCACCAACATCCATCTTGAGAACTGCCTTGGCTGAAGACGTTGGATTCTCCTGTTTGCTCCCTTCCTAAACCCTCAATCAGAGCAGATCTGATGCCTGGAGCAGCGTCTCACAAAGAGGAGTAAAAACCACCTGGATCTCTCCCTGGGGAAGTATAGATTCCAGAGCCCTACCTGGACCTACTGATTCTAATCTTAGACATCAGAGAAGCAGTACTATGCACAGGAGAGAGCTTTTCAACTTTGCCATGCCTCACTTTCTCCATCTGTAAAATAGGGATTGTAGTAATGCCTGCAATATTGCATGTTGCACAGTAATGCTCGGTGAGGGTTTGCTAGGTAACAATGATGTCCAGCTTGAGAACCCCTGGGATTCTAATTCTTGTTTTCTAGGAGGAAGCTAACGCCTAAGGAGGTTCTTGCTCAAGTTAGCCTCTAGATTAAAAACACTCCTGTCCCAAGATGGGAAGGTCCCTTTGTCACAGGCCAGCACTGAGCCTAAATCTACAGGGAGACATTTTAGCTTCTCTTGGAAAAAAATTAAGAAAGATGATATGTCAATATTTATTGATTTCGAAAAGGTTTTGTTAAGTGTGGTTCAATTACTCTTCTGTAGAAAATCTGCTTCCTTTATAATTTGCTTAGAAAGGCAGAAATACCTAAGCAGTGCCCATATTTGCTAAGAATACTTCATGCTGATTCTGAAGTTAACATTTGTTGAAATTATTTGCTGTTTTTTTTTTTTTGTACCACTTTCTATATCAGAAGCAAAGGTGGAAAGGAATTCCAGTGAGTGAACAATGTTTGAATAAAGGGAGACAACAGAATATGTGAGGTTAGCTTTTCACAGTCTCTACTGCTTTAACAATGGGTTCTAAAATTTTGATTTTAAAAGCTTTACCCTAAAAAAGCAATCAGTTGAAACATGAGTAATTTAAAAAAATTTAAGTATCCATCTATTCCCCACCCCCTGCCAGGGGGCAGGAGTCCTGTGTTTTAGGGGAGATGATCTTGTTTACCTTGATGCTCCAGGGTGCTCCTCAAATACTTCCAAAGTCCAGCAGCACCCAGGCCCTTGGGTGGCTCATGGGCCCTGAGCATCACCTCATATTTCACCCCTCCCGGCTGTTCCATTTTTGCCTCATTCTCACCAGCTACCAAGCTGGACTCTTTCCCCCATCCTCCACCAATGTGCTCTTCTCTCAGCAATTTTTTACCATGGTTGCTGCCAGCGTCAGGTGATCAGATGAACAAGCCAAAAAGCTGGGTGTGCATCATCCTAGAATTTCCTCTCCCCAACATCGCCATCTTCCCTGGTGGCTCAGGCGGTAAAGAATCTGCCTGTAATGCAGGAGATCAGGGTTTGATCCCTGGGAAGATCCCCTGAAGAAGGAAATGGCGACCCACTCCAGTATTCTTGCCTGGAGAATTCTATGGACAGAGGAACCTGGTGGGCTACAGTCCAGGGGGTCACAGAGAGTCGGACACGACTGAGTGACTAACACTTTCACTTTTCACATCTTTGTCTCAGCAGGACTATAGGAACGATGCAAGCTTTTCGTGTTTCCACACTGCTGGATTATCACAGGAAAGAGAATTTGATTGATCCAGGCCATCCTCATCCTTTCCTCTGAGCACAGGTCTCGTGTCAGGTCACATGTGAGGCCGCTCAAGTCTGGTCCAGTCGCCTGTGGCTGAGGTGCTGGATCAGCCTTGCTCGCCAGAGCAGGCTGGCAGATGTCATAGGCTCCTTGCCAGCAACCTATGATAGGCTGAGCCCTGTGCCATAAGCTGAGGATACAGAACCATTTGGTCTCAACTCTTGTCCTTGCAAAGGCCTCGGTTTACTGGCAGCTGAGATGTGACTCAGGCTTTCATAGGCACACAGTGGGGTCACAAGGGAGCATGGGCTGGCTTTGGCATTTCATAGCTCACCCTGAACCACTGCCAGCTTGAAGCTTCCTAGGGCTGCCTTTTCTCCAGGAAATGTAGGCTGCCTGGGGGTCTCGGAAAAGCCTCAATTACTCCTCAAAAGATGCTGGATGCTGGTTGTAAAATCTCACCCCAGTTTGGTGGCTGTCATAGGAGGACAGGAACCTGAAGGACAGGCTCCCTGCCGCAAGGCAGTTGTTCAGGTGGGGCTGGAAGACTCTGGAGTACAGGTGATGGGAACCTTCTCATGCCCTTCCCAACCCAGCATGCCTGTGGATTGTCACTGGCAGGCTCCTAAATATTCCCCTTGCTGGTTTATCTCGTGGAAAGGGAGGTAGAAGCTATCAGGGAGATGAGAAGCAGCTGAAAGCAGGTTTAATGGTATAAAAATTTTTTTTTCCATGGAAAAAGACTTTGAAAATAGCATGAAATCCGCTTAACTCTAGCAACTCCTCCCTGCCAGGCAGAGAGCTGGAGGGGGACCAGGAGGGTATAGCCAAGAGGGTTGGGGGCTGACAGCTGCTTGTGGATGGCCCTCCCACCTGAGGACACCAGGGGATGGCTGGGGCTGGGCGGGGAGACTGCTGGAGGTCCTCCCCAGTCCTCACCTGGGCTAGACTGCAGCTCCCAGGTTGCAGGCTGGGGGGAGGCCAGCATCAGGGAGGAGGGAAGACACAGGCTGTAAGGAGTCAGGGAGGTGTTTGGGGAGCACCTGAGTGCCTTCGCTTTCTGACCCCCCCCCCAGCCCAGTCCGGCTCAGAAGGGTTGATGCAATTTTGTGGCTTGGGTGTGTTGACAGTAAGTCAAGCTCAGTTTCCAGGACTTCTGACTTTGGGCAGAGTTACCTGTTGTCATTTAAGACAGAACTGAGGGAGGGTGAGTGCGTATAGCTAGGCTAAGAGTCAGACATGGCTTAGTGACTAAACAACAACCTTTTGTCATTTAAGACAGTACTGAGGGGCAATAAGGGGGTATAACTAGGCTGCATTGCAGTACCCTGGACAGGGACTGGTGGGTGTCGAGATGCCAGCTCCTGAGACCTCACCTTTCTGGGGACAGGAGGGAGGCTGGTATCTTAGGGAAATCTAATACCTCATTCATTCAGTCCCCATTTGTTGAGGCCTGGAGGCAAGGAAGAGGAAGGATACAAAGATAAGACCTAGCACCCCTTGGAGGTGTTCAGAAACACTGACCATCCAATTGGTTCTCCATCCCAAGTTCAAAGGTTCTCAGGGGTCTGGTAAGTCTCAGGGGTCTGCTCAGTCACTCAGTCATGTCTGACTCTGTGCGACCCTATGGACTGCAGCACACCAGGCTTCCCTGTCCTTCACCATCTCCTGGTGCTTGCTCAAACTCATGTCCATTGAGTCGGTGATGCCATCTAGTCCTCTGTCATCCCCTTCTCCTGCCTTCAATCTTTCCCAGCATCAATGTCTTTTCCAATGAGTCGGCTCTTTGCATCAGATGACCAAAGTATTGGATCTTCAGCCTCAGCATCAGTCCTTTCAATGAATATCCAGGATTGATTTCCTTTAGGATTGACTACTTTGATCTCCTTGCAGTCCAAAGGACTCTCAAGAGTCTTCTCCAACATCATAGTTCAAAAGCATCAATTCTTCAGTGCTCAGCCTTCTTTATGGTCCAGCTCTCACATCCACACGTGGCTATTGGAAAAACCATAGCTTTAACTATACGGACCTTTGTAGGCAAAGTAATGTCTCTACTTTTTAATACACTGTCTAGGTTGGTCATAGCTTTTCTCCCAAGAAGCAAGCATCTTTTAATTTCAAGGCTGAAGTCACCATCTTCAGTGATTTTGGAGCCCAAGAAAATAAAGTCTGTAACTGTTTCCACTGTTGCCCCATTTATTTGCCATAAAGTGATGGGACCAGATGCCATGATCTGATTTTTTTTTAATGTTGAGTTTTAAGCTGGCTTTTTCACTCTCCTTGTTTACCTGGTAAGTGTAGTTTGCCATTTTATGTCTTGGTTCAGGATCTTCATGGATAATCTTAATTCATTTTACTAGAGAGATAAAGACAGAAATAAAAGATATTTACAATGATAATTTGCCATTGAAAGGCAGACATCTCAATGCAATAAGGCTTTGGTTTTTAAAGTCAGTCCCTCAAACTAGGGACTTGATAGAACTGTGAAGGAGATGGGCAGTGATGCTATAGAGGTACGAGGGAGCAAGCTTGCCTCTACTTGAGGATTGGGAAAGACTTCTGAAAAAGCCTCTTAAAAGGCTCATGGGAGCACTCCACAGTGGGTGAACGGGAGAGGAAGGATCTGAGGACGATGATAATTCTCAAGCTGGGAAAACCCTGAAGAGAGCAGGACTTCTTTTTTTTTTAAGTAATTCATTTTTTAGTTGAAGGATAATTGCTTTATAGAATTTTGTTGTTTTCTGTCAAATCTTAACATGAATCAGCCATCAGTTCAGTTTAGTTGCTTAGTCACGTCCAACCGCTGTGACCCCATGGACTGTGCAGCACACCAGGCTTTCTTGTCCATCACCAAACCCTGGAGCTTGCTCAAACTCATGTCCATCAAGCCGGTGATGCCATCCAACCATCTCATCAACTGTCATCCCCTTTTCCTCCCACCTCAATCTTTCCCAGCATCAGGGTCTTTTCAAATGAGTCAGTTCTTCGCATCAGGTGGCCAGTTTTGAGTTCAGCTTCAGCATCAGTCCTTCCAATGAATATTCAGGGCGGATTTCCTTTAGGATGGACTGGTTTAATCTCCTTGCTGTCCAAGGGACTCTCAAGAGTCTTCTCCAACACCACAGTTCAAAAGCATCAATTCTTCAGTGCTCAGCTTTCTTTATAGTCCAACTCTCACATCCATACATGACTACTGGAAAAACCATAGCTTTGACTAGATGAACCTTTGTTGGCAAAGTAATGTCTTTGCTTTTTAGCATGCTGTCTAGGTTGGTCATAGCTTTTCTTCCAAGGAGCAAGTGTCTTTTAATTTCAAGGCTGCAGTCACCATCTGCAGTGATTTTTGGAGCCACCCAAAATAAAGTCTATCACTGTTTCCACTGTTTCCCCATCTGTTTGCCATGAAGTGATGGCACCGGATGCCATGATCTTAGTTTTCTGAATGTTGAGTTTTAAGTCAACTTTTTTACTCTCCTCTTTCACTTTCATCAAAAGGCTCTTTAGTTCTTCTTGCTTTCTACCATAAGGGTGGTGTCATCTGCATATCTGAGGTTATTGATATTTCTCCTGGCAATCTTGATTCCAGCTTGTGCTTCTTCCAGCCCAGCATTTCTCATGATGTACTCTGAATATAAGTTAAATAAGTAGGGTGACAATATACAGCCTTGACATACTCCTTTCCCGATTTGGAACCAGTCTGTTGTTCCATATCCAGTTCTAACTGTTGCTTCTTGACCGGCACACAGATTTTTCAGGAGGCAGGTCAGGTGGTCTGGTATTTCCATCTCTTTCAGAATTTTCCAGTTTGTTGTGATTCACATAGTCAAAGGCTTTGGCGTAGTCAATAAAGCAGAAGCAGATGTTTTTCTGGAACTCTCTTCCTTTTCCCATGATCCAACAGATGTTGGCAATTTGATCTCTGGTTCCTCTACATTTTTTAAATCTAGCTTGAACATCTGGAAGTTCATGGTTCACGTATTGCTGAAGCCTGGCTTAGAGAATTTTGAGCATTACTTTGCTAGCATGTGAGATGAGTGCAATTGTGCAGTAGTTTGAACATTCTTTCGCATTGCTTTCTCTGGGATTGGAATGAAAACTGACCTTTTCCTGTCCTGTGGCCACTACTGAGTTTTCCAAATTTGCTGGCATATTGAGTGCAGCACTTTCACAGCATCATCTTTTAGGATTTGAAATAGCTCAACTGGAATTCCATCACCTCCACTAGTTTTGTTTGTCATGATGCTTCCAAGGCCCACTTGACTTTGCATTCCAGGATGTCTGGCTCTAGGTAAATGATCACACCATCGTGGTTATCTGGGTCATGAAGATATTTTTTGTATAGTTCTTCTGTGTATTCTTGCTACCTCTTCTTAATATCTTCCGCTTCTGTTAACTCCATACAATTTTTGTTCTTTATTGTGCCCATCTTTGCGTGAAATGTTCCCTTGGTATCTCTAATTTTCTTGAAGAGATCTCTAGTCTTTCCCATTCTTTTGTTTTCTTCTATTTAGTTGCATTGATCACTGAGGAAGGCTTTCCTATCTCTCCTTGCTATTCTTTGGAACTCTGCATTTAAACATGTATATCTTTCCTTTTCTCCTTTGCCTTTAGCTTCTCTTCTTTTCTCAGCTATTTGTAAGGCCTCCTCAGACAACCGTTTTGCCTTTTTGCATTTCCTTTTCTTGGGGATGGTCTTGATTACTGCCTTCTGTACAATGTCATGAACCTCCATCATTGCTTCTATGTAAATAAATTCTTCAGTACCATTTCTAGAGAGCAGGATTTTGAGACAGCCATTTGGCCTTGGCACCTTGATAAGGCCCCAAATCAACTAAAATATCAGCTTCTTAAAAAGTGTCATCTCGCATTGGTAGCTTGTGACTAGCTGTGATGGAGTAGTTCTACCACAGAAACTGGCAAATCCCACACATCAGCCAGATGTGGTGGGGTGCCCAGATGTCCTGTGACACCCCTGTGGTCTTTCTTCTCCCTGAAACACTCTTGCCTAGATCTTTACAAAGATGCCTCTTGTCAACTTCAAGTTCAAGTCGTGTCGCCTGTTCAGAGAGGCCCCCTGACCCCCCACCTCACCTGGGCTCTGGTCACTCTGACCACATCCCTTCACGGCTGTCATCACCATCTGAAACAGCTGTTTTCTGGATCATGGTCCATCTTCCTCACTGGAATGCCTGTCCCCCAAAGAGTGGGAACTCACCTGACTTCTTCATTGCTTTATCCCTCTGACCAGAACAGGGCCTGGCACATGGAAGGTGCACAAAACACTAAGTTAAGAAATGAGTGGGTTTGGAGTGGGAGTCTGGGTGTTTCTTCCTGGGCCGTCTGCCAGGGACTCACTGTGTGGCTTTCAGTGGAAAGGCTGGTGCCAGGCACTGGTATGCTCTTGGCCAGGCCACACTGAGGATGAGAAGGTAGAAGGAGGAAGAAGAGGAGAGGGAGGGAAAGGAGAGGGAAGAAAAAAGTCTCTGTTGCTTTAGAAGCTCTTGCACTAGACAGGAATGGGTCAAACACATCAGATCCTTGCCTTGGGGGTAGGTTGCCAGATTTAACAAGTGAAAATAAGATTAAATTAAATTTCAGATAAATAATTCTTTAATATATGTTCTGTGCAATATTTGAGACATACTAAAACATTATTCATTGTTTACCCGAAATTAAGATTGAACTGGGTGTCCTGTATTTTATCTGGCAGCCCTATTTGGAGAGTCAGCAGTGACGAGCTGGCAAGGGCTCCCTGAGCTCTCTGGTCTCATTAGCATCCTCTTGCCAGCTCTCTCTGTACTGTGGGCGATGGTAGAGGACCCCCGCACCTCCATTCTTCTCCCCATGTATCCAGAGAGATGCTGAGCATCTTCACTTTGACCACCAAATGGCTTTCACCTGAAGCACATTTGGACCATGCTGTGGGCTGGCTGTGTTCAACGTGGCCGAACATGACAATCACCTGGGTGCTTTTAAACTGGCTTCACCCAAGCCCAGTCGCAGGTCAATTCTATTGAAACCTCTGCATGATCTCACTAACCTGCCTGATGATTTTACCTTCTGAATATCTCTAAAATCTGCCCACTTCTCCCCACATTTATCATCACATATTGGACTGTATTACACCCTGAACCAACCTCCCACAGGTACATTCTAGCCTCTTCTAACCTGTTCTTCATGCTGCAACAAAGAGGGCATTTTTGAAACACACGTCACTAAACACGTCACGTCCCTTGCTTAAAATCCTTCAATGCCATCCCTTTCTTTTCTTAGGAAAAAGATCAAAACAGTAGCTTTACAGTGGAGAAACGTGACAGACACCAATGAGATCAAGTGATTGAGGTTAATAATACCAGGAATAAGACATACAACTTCTATGGAAGTCTTGCCAGAAATTCATAATTTGGTCTAACCCTGAGGAAACATCAGACAAGCTGAAACTGAGAGACATTCTACATAATAAATGATGAGTACTCCTCAAAAGTCTGAAGATTATGAAGAATAAAACTGAAAATGTTACAGATTGGAGGAGACAAAGGAGACACAACAAACAAATGGGATGTGGACTCTGGACTGGATTCCGGAATAGGAAAAGGAGATTAGGGGGAAAATGGGTGACATTTGAATAAGTGCTGTAGTTTGGTTAGTAGGATCATACCAATGCTATTTTCCTGGTTTTGAGAACTGTACATATTCATGTGAATCGTTAATCTTAGGCTAAGTTAGGTGAAGGATAGATGGGAATTTTCTGTACTATTTTTGCAACTTTTCTATAAGTTGAAAATGATTTCAAAATAAAAAGTTAAAAAGAAATCCCTTAACATGACCTCAAGAACTCAGCAATGCCTTTTTCACAGTCTCTGATCTCTCTCCCTGATGTACAAGCCTTTCACATTCTCTGGCCTTTCAGAGGGAATATTTCTCTACCTGCAATGCTTCCCCAACCCCATTTGCCCTGCTTAGACCCACAGAGTCCAGCCAACCTCCCCTCCCCGCCCCCACTGGGGCCTGCTCATTCCCTGGTCTCTTGTCTCCTTTTAAAACTGAAGTTTGGTTGATTTACAATCTGGTGTTGGTTTTCAGGTATACAGCAAGTGATTCAGCAAGCATACACCTGTATTCTTTTTCAGATTATGTTCCCTTCTTGATTATTATAAGACATTAAGTATAGTTCCCTGTGCTATACAGTAGGTCCTTGTTGTTTATCTGTTTTATATATGGTAGTGTGTGTGTTAGTCCCAAACTCCTAATTTATCCCATCCCCTGTTTTCCCTTTGGTAACCACAAGTTTATGTTCCATGTGAGTCTATTTCTGTTTTGTAAATAAGGTCATTTGTGTCATTTTTTAAATTCCACATACAAGTGATGTCATATGATATTTGTCTTTGTCTGGTTTACTTCACTTAGCATGCTAATCTCTAGATTACCCATATTGGTGCAAATGGCATTATTTCATTCTTTTTATGGCTGAGTAATATTCTATTGAATATATACATCACATCCTCGCCCTCCCTGGTCTCTTACGAGCCATGCCATTCCTGATTCCCATGGGCTGTAACAGCTCTCAAAGCAGTTTCTCAGCACAGTAAGGCAGTGACTTTTATTCTTAGCATCACCTGGGGGAATGGTGAAAACTTCTGGTGTCTTTGATGGGAGTGTGAATAGATCTAACCATTGAGGAAAACTGTATGGCAATATCTATTAAGGATATTTAATAGATGAACATATATATCCCCTATGACCTGGGAATTCTACTCCTGAGTATTAAGACATACTTAAGAGAATGTAAAAAAAAAATGTTTGGCAAAAACATTGCACTTCCATAATACCTATTACCTGGACATAACTGGAATGCCCATCACTGGTAGAATGGATAAATTGTGGTGGACTTATACAATGGCACACCGTGTAATAATGAGAATGATGTTCCTCACTATACCCAACAATACCGACCAACCTCAAAAACAATGTTGAAGTGAGGAAGCCAGAAACAAAAGGGAATGATTCCACTTACATAAAGTACGGGCAAAATTTATGCTTTTAGAAATCAGGATAATGGTTACCTTTGGAGACAGGCTTGAGGAGAGTCTCTGGGGGCGTTGGGAAAGCTTTTTCTTAAATTGAATTCTGGGTGTGTTCAGCTTGTGAAAATCAGTCAGACTGTACACTGAGGTTTGTGTACTTTTCTGTATATACATTTCAATCAAAAGTTAGTAAAATACGGATGCTTGGGTTGAAAAATACCTCTAGGGAAACCAACAGGCAAGCTACAGATTGGGAGAAAAATATTTATAAAACATCTGACAAAAAACTGATATCCAGGACATCTCGTAAATAGTTGATGGGAATGATCTGGCAGTTTCTTAAAATGACTAAACACCTACCCTACAACCCAACATTTTCACTTCAAGGTATTTACCCAAAAGAAATGAAAACATATGTCCACAAAAAGATTTGTGTAGGAATGTTCATAGAAACATAACTCCAAACTGGAAACAACCCAAACGCCTATAAAGAAAATGGATAAATAAACTGTTGTTTATACAAAGAGCACTATTCAGCAATGAAAAGGAACAGACTACTGATACACACGACATGGGTAAATATCAAAAACACTGCGCTGAGTGAAAAGAGCCTAATGTAAGCCAGTTTATACTGTATGATTCTATTTCTGTGAGATTCCAAAATAGACAAATCCAGTCTATCTTAGGGAAAAAAACAGCAAGAGATTGTCTCTGCAGGGGGTGGCAGTGGGACAGACAAGGATTAGCAGGAAAGGGAATAGGGAACTTTCTGGTGTCATAGTAATCTTCTAATATCTTGATAGGGGTTCAGATTACACAGGTGTGTGACATTGTCAAAACCCAACAAATGTACGCTTAAGATTTTTGCAGTTCATTGTAACATGAATTTTATATAGAAAGTAAAAAATAATACTGTAGCCAAATATTGAACTCTAGCTGATGACATGCATGCTGAAGTATTTAAGAGAGTAGTGGATAGATGTCTATGATTCATTTTGAAATGCATTAAAAAAAACTGGGAGGAGGACTTCCCTGATGGTCCAGGGGTTAAGAATTCACCTTGCAATGCAGAGGATGCAGGTTTGATCCCTAGTCAGGGAACCATCTGGGATCCCACATGTTGCAGAGCAACTTGAGAGCCTGTGCATCACAACAAAAGATCTCCAGTGCTGCAACTGAGAGCCAGGGCAGCCAAAGAAATAAATAGTAAAATAAAAAAATAAAAAATTAGGTGGGATTGATAGATAAAGTAATAATGGGAGAGTCTAGGTGGGTGTTCACTGTAAAATTCTTTCAGGTTTTCTGTATGTTCGAAAATTTTCTTGTAATAAAATGATGGAAGACATAAAATGTCCCGATGAGGTCTCTTCCAAGAAGTACTGGGTCTTGCTTAAAATATTCCACTTTTAAACATCCAGCCTTCCATACTTAATGCCAAAGATGGTGTTTAAATGCTGAAGAAGATTATAGGTCTGTCCTAGTTAATCCTGTTGGCTATGGCATCATCTATGTTGTAGATATAGCACATAAGTGACATATGAAATAACAACCTATCAACAAAAAATGCACTGATGCATTGGTCCTACCCCTGAGTCCTAATCATTCATTTGGGGTGAGAGTGGGAATCAGGATTTTAAAAACTTCTCTAGGTGGTCATAAGGTGTAGCCAGGTTAAGAACCACTGATGGAAAGCCAGCATTTTGGCCTAGTCACAGGGCCCAACACAGTCCCTGGCACAAAGTAGGTGCTCAAGAGAATTAAAAAATATTAGTTGAATGAAAGGTTGACTGATTCAATGAGAGAATAGATATAAATGTGCTGCAAGGAATGTGTGGCTCTCGGGCCATCAGTGATAAAGTGCTATGAGGGGCTTCCCTGGTGGTCCAATGGTTAAGAATCTGCCTGTCAATGCAGGCGACATGGGTTCTATCCCTGGTCCAGGAAGATCCTACATGCTGTGGAGCAACTAAGCCCATAAGCGGCAACTACTGAAGCCGGTTCTCTAGAGCCTGTGTGTGCTCTAACTAGAGAGTAGCCCCTGCTCACTGCAAATAGAGAAAGCCCTTGAGCAGCAATGAAGACCCAGCACAGCCAAATAATAATAATAATAATAACATGATATAAAAAAATAAAAACAATAAAATAGGCATCAGTGGTATTAAGTTTTGGGATGGGGAGAGAGGCAAAGAGAGAGGCCCTGAAAATGAAGGGTAGGAAAACTGGATTACTGACGGGGCACAGGTAATAAGGCTCATTTTCCAGTTAGAGGTAAGTGGACCTTGCTCTGCGTCCCCAGGCACCCCAGAACTGGGGGTGAACAAGTGGGTGGGTGCCTTGGGGAGCCCTGGCGGGCCCTGTGATTAGGGAAGGGGTTTGGTGTGGTCTGTGGTCCTTAGGCTTGGGAGTCAAAGTCCCACTCTGTTCCACACCAGAGGGCACTGAGCTTGGTGGGGCTCAGAGGCCTGGCATGGACCCCACTCCCTGGAGGACTGGTTGGCTGTGTGGCTTTGGGCAGTCATTACAGCTCTCAGTCTGCAATCTCCCCAGTTATGAACTGCAGGCAACAGTAGCTGCTCTGCTTTCTTCAGGGGGCACTGGGAAGATCAGAGAGAAAAACATGTGGGAACATCTTTTAGGAGCTGGAAAGTCCTAGGCACTCACTCTGTTCTTAGGCCCTTTCCATCCCAACCCAAACCTCTGGACTCCGCTTGAACACCTTTCTCCTCAGGGTCCAAGCATCTGGCCAAACTCTCATGATGGCTTAGGCTTTTTCTTCCTAAGTTCTCCCAAAGTCTCACCTCACATCTCTGCTGGGTGGGAGCAAGAGTGAAAAGACAGCAGTTATTTTGATCCACCCTCTTAGTATCCAGCACAAGGAGACCAGGGTCGGGGCTTAGACAAAGCTGCTCCTGGCATCTAGGCTTCCAGAAATGCAGGGCAAGTGTGGCCTTGGAGGTCGTGGGAGGGTGAAGGGTTGGCAGGCAGTGCTGGCACTTATGGATTGAACTCTCCCAGATAAAATTCAGGACATCCAGTGAAATTTAAATTTCAGATAGGCAGTGCATAATTGCTTGGTATGTCCCAAATATGGCATGGGAGTCCTATATTTTTCCTTGTTAAATCTGGCAGGGCTACTGTTGCTATTCAATAATGTATTAGAAGTCCTAGGCAGAGAAATTAGACAAGCAAAAAAAGTCATCCAAATTGGAAAAGAAGGAATAAGTTATCTTTTTTATTTTTTTTCAGATTACATAATTTCATTTACCGAAAATGCCAAAGAATGCACAAAAAAACCTATTAGAGCTAATAAACAAATTTAACAAAGTTTTGAGGTATAGTATCAACCACAAAGTCAAATTTGTTTCTATATACCAGCAAAGAAATTAAGATTTCAGATTCAACAATCTGAAAAGGAAATAAAGAAAGCAATTTCATTTACAGTAGCATCCAAAAGAATAAAATAATGTGGAGTAAATTCAATCTGGGAGTGAAAGACTTGCACACTGGAAACTATAAAACATTGCTGAAAAAATTAAAGAATACTTAAATAAATAGAAAGATATCCTGTATTCATTCATGGATTAGAAAACTTAATACTGAGATAGCAGTACTCCCCAAAGTGATCTAAGATTCAATGCAATCCCTATCAAAATTCCCATGGACTCTTTTCCTTTTCAGAAGTGGAAAAGCCCATTCTCATATTTATAAGGAATTCCAAGGGACTGAATAGCCAAAACAACACTGAAAAGGAAAAGCAAATTTGGACAGCTCACATTTCCAGATTTCAGACTTATCAAAGTTGAAAATGAAAGTGTTAGTCAGTCGTGTCTGACTCTTTGTGACTCCATGGACTGTAGCCCACCAGGCTCCTCTGTCTGTGGAATCCTCCAGGCTTGAATACTGGAGAGCGTAACCATTCGCTTCTCCAGGGGATCTTCCCAACCCAGGGGTTGAACCCTGTTTTCTGCATTACAGGCAGATTCTTTACCATCTGAGCCCCAGGGAAGCCCAATATAATTAAAACATTGTAGTACTGGGGTAAGGATAAACAGATCAATAGAATAGAATTGAGATTCTAGAAACAAACCCAAAATATCTATGACCAGTTAGCTTTCAACAAAGGTGCCGAAACCATTCAATAGGGGAAAGAATAGTCTTTTCAAGAAATAGTACCTTGCTCCATACACAAAAATTAACTCAAAATGGATTAGCAATTTAAGTATATAGGCCAAAACTATAAAACTATTGGAAGAAAACATAGGCGTAAATCTTTATAACTTAGGATTTGGCAATGATTCTTAAATTTGATATCAAAAGCACAGGCAACATAGGAAAAAAATAGACGCATTGCTCTTCATAAAAGTTAAAAACTTGTTCATCAAAGGCCATTATCAAGAAAGGGAAAAAACATACAAAATGGGGGGAATATTTTAAAATAATCTATCTAAAAGTATTCAGTATCTGGAAAACATAAAGAACTCTTACAACTCAACAACAAAAAGACAAACAATTGAATTTTAAATAGGGGCATTTGAAAAGACATCTTCCCAAAGAAGAAGTACAAATGGCCAATAAGCACATGAAACCCACGTTCAACATCATTGGTCGTTAAGGAAGTGCAAATCAAAGAGCACAATGAGGTATCACATCACATCCACTAGGATATCTGTAAATAAGAACGCAAACAGAAAATACCACGTTGTTAAGGATGTGAAGAAACTGGACCCTTGTGCATTCCTGGTGGGAATATAAAATGGTGCAACCACCGTGTGAAAACAGTGGTCGTTCTTCAAAAAGTTAACAACCACAACAAGAAAGTTAACAAAGTATGTCTTAGTTTGGGCTGCGATAGCAAATGGTTATAGACTGAGTGGTTTAAACAACAGACATTTATTTCTCACAGTTCTGGAGGCTGAGAAGTCTGAGATCCAGTTTGTCAGCATGGCCAAATTCTGGTGAGAAACCTCCTCCTGACTTGCCTTGCTGTATCCTCACTTAGCAAAGACAGGAGAGAGAGCTTTCCTGTGTTTCTTCTTATAGGGGCACTAATCCCATCCTGTGGGCTCCATTCTCTCTCCTGACCTAATTACTTCCCAAAGGCCTCATCTTCAAATACTATCACAGTGGGGGTTGGGGCTTCAACATATGAATTTAGGAGGGGACACAATTTGGTCCATTGTACCATAAGATGCAGAAAATCCACTCATAGGTATGCATCCCCCCAAACTGAAAATATACTATAACAGATACTTGTATGTGAATGTTCATAGCAGTATTATTCACAGTAGCTGGAAGATGGAAGCAACCCAAATGCCTATCAACAAATGAATGGATAAACAAAAAGTGGCATATCCATACAATATTCATCAGTGAAAAGGAATGATGTTCTGACACAGGCAGCAACATGGCTAAACCTTGAAACATGCTAAGTGGAATAAGCCAGTCAAATATTGTATGACTCCACAAGGTATCTACAGCAGGCCAATTCACAGAGACGGCAAGTAGATTAGAAGTTACCAGGGGGTGGGGTAGGTGGGGATAATGGAAAGGTATTGCTTAATGGTTGTAGAGTTTCTGTTTGTGGATGATGAAGAAATTTTGAAACAGTGGTGATGGTTGTAAAACACTGTGAGTCTAATTAACGCCATTGAATTGTACATTTAAAAATGGTTAAAATGGCCAATATTGCATTATATATGTTTTACCAGGAATAAATAATTTTTGTAAAAAAGAAATTAAGTACTGATACATGCTACAACTAGGATGTACCCTCAAAAACGTTATGCTAAGTGACAGAAGTCATGCACAAAAGATTATATATTATATGATTCCTTTTATGTAAAATATCCAGAATAGGTAAATCCATATTTACCTATTTGCCAGGGGAGAGGAGGAGGGGGAAACAGGGAGTGATTGCTTAGTGAATACTGGGTGTTTTTCTAGAGGTTTGGAAATGTTTTCAACCTAGAAAGAGGTGATGTTTGTATAGCATTGTTGAATACACTAATGTCATTAGATTGAACACTCTGAAATGGTCAGTTGCATGTTGTATGAATTTCACCTTAATTGAAAAAGTAATCTGGCAACCCTACATGTGACCCCTCCCCAATCCTGGACCTTGTCCTCCCCCTGGTTCCATGGACCTCTATTCTACAACTGCAGAATCAAATTCAATTCTTATTTTTAAGAACGTGATCCATCACCAGCTACAGTCCTGA
Organism: Dama dama; assembly: GCF_033118175.1. Taxonomy (NCBI): domain Eukaryota; kingdom Metazoa; phylum Chordata; class Mammalia; order Artiodactyla; family Cervidae; genus Dama; species Dama dama. The sequence continues at coordinate 18,132,994 of NC_083692.1, read as the reverse complement.
AAAAGCAGTCTCTGTGTCCTCAGGGGCTGCTGGGAAACGGGACCTTTTGGGTGATATTTGGGTGATATCACCCTAGTTGGGTGATATTTGCGTTCATTCATTTGTTACGTACCAACCATAGATCAGATTAGGTTCTGGCCCTCCGGTCACACAAAACCTGCGTGGGTGAGGAGATGGGAACAGATGAGCTACACAAAGAGCCAATCATGACATGCAACATTGACCCTGGAAGACTGTGCTAAGTGGAAGACGTGATTAAATGATTAAATGTGCCTAGAGGAGAGAGGCGGCTTTCTGCATGGTGAGGAGGAAGAGGGAAGGGGAAACCTAGGATCAAAAAGGCCCGGAACCAACAGGGCTCTGAGAAATGCGGGTGTCGTGGGCAGAGGATAAGGCCAGAGCAGGTGTGGGGTCAGACTTTGAGGGGCAGTGAGGGGGTTCGGGCACATCTTGGGGGGCCATAGTGGATGGTTCCAGCAGGTTTTGTGGTTCGAGGTGGTCCTCAGCAGCTCCGGGGAGGCCTGAAGAGGCCTGTGCCTCTCATCACATCCCCAAGGGGGTCTGGGTCTCCAAGGTGGTGAAGAAGTGAACTGTTGGCCAAGCTGATGATTGTTGCTCCCCTCCGGCCCCCTGCCTTCCAGCCAGGCTGACTGTCTCCTCCCTGGCACGGCGCTGGTTCCAGGCTGTGTTTTCTGCCTGAACCACCTGTTCTCCATCTGCCTCTGGTTGCATCGTGTCTCCTCACGAGGGAGCCATCCCCAGCTGCCTTTACCACCTGGGCCCCTTCTGATGGAGTCACTGTCGTTTGCCTCCCATGCTGGGGTCTGCAGGTCTTCTCTCCATACAGAGGGCCTCGCCTGTGGCCTCCGCCCCCTAACAACCTGCTTCTGTCCTGTTCCACCCCTTCCCTCTACTGACATAGCTCTCAAGTGTCACCGATGAGTGATGAGCTATGTCCCAGGTGCCAAATCTGAAGTCACCTCAGGGCACTGCTTTTTCTTCCACCCCCTCCTCCTCCTCGTCTTCTGAAAAGCTCTCCTCTCTTGACCTCCCTGACATTGCACCTGCCTGTCTGAAATCTCCTCCTACTTCTAAGATCATGGCTTTTTTTGTTTCTCTTTCTGACTTTTCTGTGTTCTTCCTTACCTTTAAAACTGCGAGTTAAAAAATAGAACTAATTCACACACTTGGGGGAAAAAAAAATCAAAACAGAACAAAAGAACATATAGTGAAAGTAACTTCTTCCTCCCATGATTTTCAATTCTCCAAAATCTCTCTCCAGGAGCAAATTTGAAATCCTTCCAGAAATATGTCATCCCATACAGTAGCCACTAGCTATCCCTGACTACTGAGCACTTAAAATGTGGCTAATTTGAATTCAGATATGTTGTAAGTATAAGACACATGCCCGATTTCAGAGTTAGTACAAAAAAGTAAAATAACTCATCAATAATTTAGAGACACAATTATAATTCAAGAAAGCTAGAAAATAACTTTAAAATATTGATGAGATGTTAAGATGATGTGATTTGGGATATGTTGGCTTAAAAGTATATCAAAATTAATCTCACCTGTTTCTTTTTATCTTGTCTAATGGAGATAGCGAAAAAAAATGTAAATAACTTATAAGACTTGTGCTTGCGGCTAACATTATAATTTATTTGACAGCACCATTCTAGAGCTAGACTCTGCATTTATTTATAAATATAAATGTATTCTTTTAAAAACACAATATGTACACAAATAGCACAGTATGCAGACTTCTAAAAATTTCTTGTTGTCCTCAACCGTCTTTCTCAGAGATCAGGAGCCTTTTATAGATAATGAAAACTGAAGCTCAAAAGCCCAGGTGACTTTACCAAGGTCACTGGTGTGGGTCTCTTTCCCCCTTTAGAGTATTCACTTCTAAGAGTCAGGCTCCATCATCATATCTGTTTTACATCTGTTGTGAGCTCAAGCTCCCGCCCCTCTACAGTCAATATATATTAGTCATCATGACATAATAGTATTGAGATTTGTATTTTCATAGTTGATCTCATTTAAAGATCCCAACAGCCCTTAAGGTAGGGCTTGACATCAGTGCTCCCCTGCACCACTGAATTCCCTCGGAGCCCATGCCTGCTCCACTCTGGCCCCTGGTTCGCAGTACTGCTCAGGGAGGTGTGACCAGGAGGCCCCCTGAGTGTCCCAGGCAGACAGCTTACCAGGTGGTTGAGCGTTCATCTTCTGGATCTAGGATCAGGGCTCAGATGCCAACTCCACCGTTCTTACCTATGTGACCCTGAGCAGCGGATTTTGCCTCATCTGAATGAGTCCTCGTGAAAGTCCTACCTCAGAGAGCTTGAGAGTGAGGGTTAAAGAAAGCCATCAGTGCTTAGACTAGTCCAGAGGTGGAGCCTGTGTTTGTGGGTCCAGCTACCTTACTTTATGTAGAGCTGTGGAAAGTTGTGTGGAATCAGGGCCTGAAAACTGCAAGCACCTCTTTCGTCAGACTGTCCATATTTTGTAAGCTTCTGCTACCAAACATATTTTATCAGATGGTGCTGTCTTATCACAGGTTTGGAAAAGCTTTTAAAAAACAGCTCATGGTCTGTGATGACCTGGGGCGGGGGGGATGGTGGGTGGGGTGGGAAGCAGGCTCAAGAGGTAGGGGAATCTATGTATACACACAGCTGATTCACGTTGCTGTGCAGCAGGAACTAACACAACATTGTAAAGCAATTATACTCTAATTTAAAAAAAAAGAAGAAAAACACAGCTCATGGTATCAGTTGACAAGTAGATAGACAAATTGTATATCCATACAATGGGATATTGTTCAGCCATAAAAAGGCACAAGTACTGATAAATGCTACACTGTGGATGCACCTCGAAAACATTATGCTAAGTGAAAGAAGCCAGACATGAAAGCTCACGTATTGTACGATTCCATTTATATGAAATATTCATGATAGGTAAATCCATAGGGAAAGAATGAAGATTGGTTGTTGCCAGGAGCTGGAGAGAGAGGAATAAAGAGCAGCTACTTAAGATATGAGGTTCATTTTGGGGGTGATGATGATGTTTTGGAACTAGGTAGAGGTGGTGGTTGCACAACATTATAAATGCACTAACTGCCACTGAATTATTCAGTTAAAATGGTTAATTTTATAACAAGTGCAAGAGAGGGTGTGGAGAAAAGGGACCCCTCTACAGTGTCAGTGGGAACGCAAGTTGGTGCAGTCACTGTGGAAAACAGTATGGAGGTTCCTCAGAAAACTAAAAAAATTAGCATGTGATCCAGCAACCCCCCTCCTGGGCATATATTCAGACAGAATTTTAATTCAAAGTTACATGCTACTCTATTTTCATAGCAGCACTGCTGCTCACAATAACCAAGACATGGAAACAAACTGAATATCCACCAAGAGATGAACAGATAAAGAAGAAATGGTCCATATAGAAAATGGACTACTACTCAGCCATGAAAAAGGATGGAATGATTTGTAGCAGCTTGGATGCAACTAGAGATTATCATACTAACTGAAGTAAGTCATAAAGAAAAAGCCAAATCCCATATGATATCAAATGTGGACTCCAAAATATGACAAAATGAACCTACCTATGCAACAGAAATAGACTCACAGATGTAGAGAACAGATTGTTGGTTGCCAGGGGGGAGAGGGTTGGGGGAGGAAGGGGGTGGGAGGTTGGGGTTAGCAGATGTAAGCTTTCATACAGAGAATGGATAAACAACAAGGTCCTACCGTACAGCACAGAGAACTATATTCGGTATCCTGTGATAAACCATAACGGAGAAGAATATTGTTAAAGAATGTGTATATACGTATAACTGAATCACTTGGCTCTATAGCAGTAACTAACACAACACTGTAAATCAACTATAACTCAATAAGAAGTAAAAATAAATGATGAATTTTATGTTGTGAGAATTTCACCTCAATAAAAAAGTAGCCTATCGCCATTCTCCCTTGGATGCTGTTAGGAACTTGGCCTCCAATTAAGACCCCAGTTAGAAACCAGCAATCCTCTCACATTATAAAGGACAAGCTTTGGGAGGTGGGATGGGGAGTGGCTCCCTCGGGGTCCCAGCTGTAATAGAGCCAGAACCCAAGTCCCATCCAGAGAACATATCTTTATTGAGAACCAGACCCGGTTCTAAGTACTGAGGATTCAGCCAGCCATGAATGAGACCCAGGGGTCCCTTTTCATGGAGTTTGCATTCTGGTTGGGGAAGGCTGACAAACACACAGATAATAAAATATCAAGCGGGGAGAAAGCTATGAAGGGAAACAAAACAGATAAATGGTAGGCGGGAGGCAGCTAGGGAGGGCCCCTAAGATGAGGTGACATTTAAGCGAGCAGTGCAGAGCGGATATCTGGAGAAGGGTGTTTCTAGCAGAAGGACCAGCAGGTGCAAAGGCAGGAGCAAGGCAAGACCATGCTTGGTGTTTTAAAGACCAGCAGGGAGGCCATCTCTCTTTGCCATACTTCCGAGGGAGAGAGACCCGTCCTGCCTGGAGAGCATGGTAGACTGTTCCGTGCTTAATAGCTACTCAGTCAATATTTAACTGATGCTCAAGGATGGAGGAGACTGGGAGTCTCAGCAGAGTCTGGGGCAGGGGCAGAAGCTACACATGTTTTTGGCTGGTGGAGAGGTCAGGGCAGCTGCCATCTACCCAGGCTGGCCCCTGGCCCCTGAGAGGGGAGCTCCCTGAGGCTTCCTGGGTGGATTCCTGCAGGGGATGGGGCTGGGGTGTTCAGGAAGCTCTGAGTCAGGATGATGGTCCTTAATTGGCTTCTCTGAGCGTGGAATCCTCCATGTGCTGCCCCAGGGAGACGGCGCAGCTGGAGAGAGCCGCTCACCACCTCTACACCTGCAGGCCTGGTTGGGAGAGGGGGCATGGCAAGAGGGGGACTGGAGCTGGAGCTGGAAGGGGCTCTCAGTTAAGGCGGGGTGTCCATGCCGGGCAAAGGGGGCTGGTGAATTTTGAGATGTTTTTTTGCTCGAATAACCAGACACAGCTCCTGCCCAAATTGGGGTAAAGAAAAAAAAAAAAAAGAGTTGTTTCAGGCAAGAGTGGAACCTAGTCTCCTGCTCCCTCATTTTTATTTCTCTTTCTGACTCATGCTTGCTGCATCAACGGGATTTGAGGTACAGATGGTTAATTTAAAGACTGAAAACTTGACGATTAATTTTAAGGCTCCCCAACTTCCCAGCTAGTTGGGTGATTTAGCTTATTTCTCTGAGCTTCAGTTTTCCTGTCTATAAAATATGGGTTTATACAAAAAAGAAGGAGCCCAGTAGCCAGCATATGGTGGCACTCGACCATCCAGGCCTAAAACCCTGAAGTTGCCTTTCAGGTTCTGTCTGAGGTTGAGAAGATCCATCTGAGCAATCAGCTCTCCATAGGGACTTCTGACTCCAGCACCATCCATCCCAGCTCCCCTTGGCAACACATAGGTCACCTGCGTGGGTGACAGCTGACCTGTCCCTTGGGTATGGGGCAGCTTTAGGGGAACAGCATGGAAGTAAGAACCTGCATTTATGCCTGCATCTCTGACTTGACACTAGCTGCCACGCCCACCCATGCATACCACCTTCCCCAGGTACTGGTTTCTCAAGATTCCTGCTCCCCCTCTAGGAATCTGTTCTTTTTTTCTGGCCATACCACGAGGCTTGTAAGATCTTTGTTCCCTGACCAGGGATTGAACCCTCAGCCCCTGCAATGGCAGCGCTGAGTCTTAACCACAGGCTGCCAGGGAAGTCCCTGTAGGCATCTCTTCTGGATACAACCTAAAGGGGCTGTGGACTCCTGTGGCTCTGTCTTCACCTCTCATTGACCACTCACAGGAAGGCCAAAGGCTGTCCTTGGTCTTCACCATCTATCAGGTGGCTTGATAGGTGCTGGACAGGGTTGCTGGGCTTCTTGGGTTTCAAGGAGCAAATATTCCTCAAAATACATTGGAGGTAAGCATGTGGGTCCTCTCTCCATGACACTTGCCCAGTATCATCTAGGGAAGGGAAGAGGAAAGAATCAATGGGAGAAGTTAGGGGTCAGAGATACATAGTGATTCTGGTGGCATCAGATTTGGGCAAGATGGGGTAATGGCCTAAGCAGGCGGACAGTGGAGCCAGATGGCCTGGGTTCAAATTCCACTATGGTCTGTCCTACTAGTTGTGTGACCGAGAGCAGGTTACTTACTTCTCTGGACTTCAGCTTCTTTATCCCTAAGATAGGGATAAAATACTAATAGAATCAGCCTCTTAGGGATGTTGCAAGATTTCACTGATTAATATTTGTATAGTGTTTAGTACAGGCTTGGCACAGAGTAAGTACTGGATATCTTTTTATTATTTTCCTTCAATTTATGTAGTTGATTTTACATATCTTTGACAGTAAATTTTTTAAATTGAAGTGTATTTGATTTGGGCTTCCCTGGTGACTCAGTGGTACAGAATCCACCTGCTAATGCAGGAGACAGGGGTTTGATCCCTGGGTCAGGAAGACCCCCTGGAGAAGGAAATGGCAATCCACTCCAGTGTTCTTACCTGGGAAATTCCAAGGACAGAGGAGTCTGGCGGGTTACAGTTCATGGAGTCGAAAAGGAGTCAGACAGGAATTAGCAACTAAACAATAACAATTGTTGATTTACAATATTATATTAATTTCAGATGCACAACATAATGATCCATTATTTTAACAGACTATGCTCCATTTTGGTTATTATGCAACATTAGCTATATTCTCTGTGCTGTACAATATATCCTTGTAACTTACTTATTTTATACCTAGTAGTTTGAACCTCTTAATCCCTATCCTACCCTACTTCTCTTCCCCACTGAGAGCTGCTAGTTTATTCTCTGTATCTGTAAGTCTGTTTCTGTTTTGTTATATTCATTTGTTTTATTTTTTAGATTCTATATGTAAATGATAACATACAATGGTTATCTTTCCCTGACTTATTTCACTAAACATAATATCCTCCAGGTCTATCAATGTAGTTGCAAATGGCAAAGTTTCATTCTTTTTTATGGCTGAGTGATATTTCATTGCATGTATATACCACATCTTCTTGATCCACTTATGTGTTGACAGACACATAGGTTGCTTCTATATCTTGGCTATTGCTAATAATGCTACTTTGAACATTGGGATGCATGTATCTTTTCCAATTAGTGTTTTCATTTTCTTTGGATAAATACTTGGAAGTAGAATCACTAGATCATATGATATTTCTATTTTTCAGTTTTTTGAGAAGCTTCCATACTGTGTTCCATAGTGGCTATACCAATTTACATTCCTACCAACAGTGTACTAGGGTTCCATTTTCTCTACATCTTTGCCAGTATTTGTTATTTGTGGTCTTTTTGATAATAGCCATTCTGACAGGGTGAGGTGATATTTCATTGTGGTTTTGATTTGCATGACAGTGCATTTGTTTTTGTTTGCTGAAGTTGTCATCTATCTGGGCATTGGGGTTACGATAGAGGGAGACAGACATTAATCCAATTCTCATAAATAAATGTACAGTTGCAGTGAGGATCTGGGCTTTGAAAAGGGGAACATGGGGATCAGAGAATGCTCAATAATGGAAACAGACCCAGCCAGGTTGGTGAGGGTGGGCTTCCTGAGGAAGTGACTTTGGAACCATGATTTGAAGGGTGAATAGGAGTTTTTAGTGTAAGACGGGAAGAGAAATATTTCAGGCAGAGGAAATAGCAAAGACCCTGCAAGTGTGAAGAACTGACTTGCCCAGATTTGCTTTTAGTTCACTTTAGCTCAAACGTTCTCTTTAGTTCCCTTTTTTTCATTAAAATTATTGTTGAAAAGAGACTGAATAGATTTATAATAGTATTAGACTCTTTCTTTATAATAAGAACTATAACTTTCCCCAATCTTTTTAAAATTATGATAAAAAACAATATAAAATTTACCACTTTATCCATTTTTAAGTACAGTTCAGTAGTATAAAGTATATTCACGATGCGGTACAATTTATCTCCAGAACATTTTCATCTTACAAAACTGAAACTCTGTCTCATTAAATAATAACTCCCCATTTCCTCTTCCCCTCTGCCCCTGGCAACCACCACTCTACTTTCCGTTTCTACAAGTCTGACTCTTCTAGGTACATCACAGAAGTGAAATCATACAGTATTTTCTTTTTGTGACTGGCTTATTCCTCTTATAATTTTATCTTCAAGGCTCATCCATGTTGTAGCCAGTGACAGGACATCTAGGAAGCTTTTGCAGGTGACCAGGTGGGAGCTGATGGGGGCTGGACCTAGGGCTTGGCAGCTGAGGAGGAAGAAGCAGGTAGGATCAGGGAGATTTGGGAGAGGCGGAGTCAGGGGATTTGGTGAAGGATGGACTGGTGGCGAGGTAGGGTGAGGCAGGGCTCCTGGCTTCTGGACTTGGCCTTCAGAGGGGGCTGTTGTCAGGCCCGTGGCACTCAGAACTGTGGGCTCCTTTGGAGGATGTGGCTGATCCAGGGGCTGAGCTGCGAGCAGAGGAAACCGGGAAAGAACCTCTTCTCTGCCTTTAGCCCAGAGTCTCGTGGAGACCAGAGAGAAGGAGGCGTGAGCAGCTGCTCTGGTTTTTCTTCCCCCTTGTTTGCATCTTCCTACAGAGTACGGACCTTGCTGCACTGGAAAGATGGATCTTTATGGCATCCCAGATGGAAGGAGGATGGCACCTAAGAGTTTTGTGCCCTGTCCCTCCCTATTCAGACAGCACCAGGCTGGGCGCCACAAGTGTCTACCCTGCTGTCTCTGGTCTGTTTCATTCTCCATGGAATTCTAAAGTCCCTCCCCCTTAGAGACTCACCCCACCTTCTAAAGGCTCCTATCTCCCCAAAAATCACGGAGGAAAGAATCTTAACCCCGACCATCTCCAGGTGTGTGGCAAGTCACTTCTTTCCCAGCCATGCACCCAGACAGCCCATGTTGAACGTCTACCAGGACAGCCCTGCACCAGACCTGGTGAGGAGGAGACAGACATGGGCTCCACTGTCTGAGGAGCAAAGGATGGTAGATATGGCCTTGATATCAGTGTGTATTTCCCTGATGACTCAGATGGTAAAGAATCTGCCTGCAATGCAGGAGAAGCAAGTTCGATCCCTGGGTCTGGAAGATCCCCTGGAGGAGGGAATGGCAACCCACTCCAGTATTCTTGCCTGGAGAATTCCATGGATAGAGGAGCCTGGTGGGCTACAGTGCATAGAGTTGCAAAGAGTTGGACATGACTGAGCTACTAACACACACATCAGTATGAACAGATATGGTAGTTGCTCATGAAAGAAGGTGATTAGTTCTACTTGGTTTTGGTTGGGTGGTAGGGAAGAGTCATCAGGAAGTGCTAGAGAAGATGTGACTTTCTAAAACTGTGTCTTGGAAGATTTCTATCAGCATGGAGGTAAAGATCAGGAAGTGGGGCAGACAAGGGAATTCTTGGCAGGGGGACATGAGAAACAGGCTTGTGCCTTCAGCTTGTTATCAGCAGGCATCTGCAGAGAGAAGTCAGCAGGGTCTCCATCCCCCAGGACTTGGCTTTAGTCTCTGACTGTAGATGGGGTGGGGATGAGGGGAAGTGAGGAGCTTCTGACACAGAAGCCATTTAGGGGGGTGGTCAACTGGAGATAATGAAAATCATTCTCCAGGGAATTCCCTGTCGGTCCAGTGGTTAGGGCTCTGTGCTTTCACTGCTGAGGGCTTGGGATCTATTCCTGATCGAGGAACAAAGATCCCACAAGCTGCGTGGTGCAGCCAAAAAAAAAAAAAAAAATCCTCATTGCACTTTATGCATGAGTACTCAGTCATGTCCGATTCTCTGTGATCCCATGGACTGTAGCTCGCCAGGCTCCGATGTCCTTGGGATTTTTCAGGCAAGAATACTGGAGTGGGTTGCCATTTCCTCCTCCAGGGGATCTTCCCAACTCAGAGATCGAATCTGTGTCTCCTGCGTCTCCTGCATTGCCAGGTGTGCACAAAGCACTTACTAGACACCTAATGCTGCTTTAAAAGCCGTACAAGTATTCATTTACGTAACAGTCACACCAACACTTTGCAGTAGTCACCATTATGGTACCCATTTTCCAGATGGGAAAGCACCCAATTGCACAGAGCAGGAAATAGGATTTGAACCAGGCAGTCTGGCTCCAGACTCTGTGCTTTCAACCACTGTGTTAGGCTGCAACTCCCAGCTGGCTCTGAGCAGAAATGTTAGGACAGGGCTGGAGGGGATGAAGGAGGGAAAATGGCCAGGCACTGGCCTCAGATGTGATGTGGGGAGGGGACAAGGGCGGAGCCATGGTAGGTGCTCAGATGTCATGATGGTACCATTCATTGAGCTGTGGAACCCGTGTGGGGGACAGAGCCTGGCTGGCCCCGTTCTCCCAGTCTGTAAGATGGGGACAGAACACTTGCCTCAATGGTAGAGGGAACCCGAGCGGCGGTCCTTTGGGCACTGAAGGTGCTCTGTCAGCGTGGCCTGTCTCCGCCGTCTCACCCCTGGCTCAGCCCGCTGCTGCAAACGTGCCTGCCATCCCCTCTGTCCCCGCTCCAGGCCACCTCTGGGGGCACCCAGCCCTCTGGGAATGTCTTTCTCTGTCATTCCCTCATGGAGCTAGAAGCAGCTTTGAAGTCTGCCCAGCTCTTTAGAGGGAGCGAGGTGAGAGCAGTTCAAGGCATGAGGGTTGGAAGTATTCGGAAAGGCAGATGGGCCTCGGGACTTCCTTTTATTTTTGTTCAGCACATCTGAGTGTCTCGTATCTCAGAGGAGGGCCTCCCCACCATGGCAGAAAGGATGTGACAGAGCCCATGGTGGTCGGGGGGTGGGGGGCTGCTGTGAGCTTGGGGCAGGTGAGGGGAGGCCAGGCTCTCACCCTCCCGCCCCGCCCTGCCACACCACCAAAACAGAAGGGCCGAGGTGTCGGCCCCAGGGACGGCCTGGCTGGGACAGCCTTTGAAGCCGGCGGGCGAGAGCCTGGAAGGAAGGCTGACGGAAGCAGTTTGTTAATATTCACAGTGGAGGCAGCAGTCTTCCCTGGGTTTTCAGTGTCGCCACAGCAGGCAGGCGGCAGAGACATCACCCGCCTGGCTCAACAACGCCAGAGCCTGGGAGACGAGGCCTGGGTTTGGCTCATCCATTGCTGCGTGACACTGGGCAGCTCACCTCCCTCTCTGGGCCCTGGTTGTCTCTTGCGCAGCATCAGGGACTGTGATCAGATCCTCTCTCGGGCTGCTTCTCACTGCAGCACGGAGGATTCACATCCTTGCCTCGTGGCCACGGACCCCTGCTTCAGCGCACCCCCTTCCTGTCCTCTGGGTGGGGCTTGGGACTGGCTGGGCCCCGGACACGTGCTGGGACCATCTCTGGGAAGCAGTCGGGCCGCAGGGGCAGACCAAGGAGCAGCGGGTTTGCCGAGAGCCCGCTGCCCCGGAGCATCCCGAGGGGAGGAGAGAGGCCATGGGCACAGAGTTGATGCCTTGGTGGGGCAGGGGTGACATCTGAGATATTTAACAGTCAGGGCAGCTCTGGTTGCCTGAGCACTTGGGGGGAGGGGAGGCTACTGTGCCCGTTGTTAACCGTTTAGTTTCTAGGGGGCAGCTGGGGAGCCTAGGGGAGGAACCAGGATGGCTGGAAAGGGAAATATTGGGCCGGGGGTAGGGGTCGGGGCGGGCGTGGGACTTGGGGCAGGGCCTGTTTATCAACTGGTAAGGAAGTGTTTCAGCATTCTGATGACCCGTGTGACTGTACCAGCGACCTGCTGTCTATCAGCTCTGTTTGCGGGGAGGGAGGGTCAGAGAAGTCAGCTGAGGCCCCCGGGGAGCTGGTTTCTAGCCCTTTCCACCATCAAGAAAGCTCCTTTCATTCAGAGTGGGCAGCAGGTCACTGGTCCCACTTGGCCCAGCGTCCCAAGGTCCCCAGCCTGCTATACGAGAGTACCCCTCCTCCCTCCACCCTGAGGAGCACTGAAGGGAGGCTCCCTCCCCTCACTCCTCGCCACTCTGTAGCCCAGCTGCCCCACCACTGGCTCCTGCTTCCTTTGTGTCTGTCCCTCAGCCGTCTTCCCTCCCCTTCAGAGGGCCTGTCCCACCCTCCTACCCCCAGGGATGACCCTTCCTATCTCCTTCCCACTTGGCCAGTGGAGGAGAAAGTTGAGATGGGGTTGCAGGGAGGGGGAGGGGAGCAGGTGCACCATAAGGGCAGCTGGAGGGGGCGACCCCAGTTCCTGGTACAAGTCCCCACTCTGCCCGCTGCCCCGACTTCCCTGCGCAGCAATTTCGGTTTCTATTTTAAACAGTTTGGGTTGGTTGCTTCCCTGCCTTCCTGCTGGGTGTTTATAGTGAGGAAAATAATTGGTGATATTTGCACAGATGTGCTGGTACTGCGGCTCATCACGGGCACCTATGCCCAGGGGACCCTCCCTGCCCCCAGCTCCTCTGCCAGCCTGAGGAACCAGCCAGGAATGGGGGGGGGGGGTAACTGCCGGCCCCCTGCTTCCCCAGAGCCTCAGGCACTGAGACTCAGGCAGAGCTGGAAGCAAGAGGCCTGATGTGCCCCAGGCATGCCCAGAGGCAGGCCCCGGCTTGCCAGGGGAAGGGGCCCTGCTCAAGTGGCAGGGACTGATCAGGACCGGCCCCAGGCTCCACAGGATGGGCCCTTCGGAGGGGTCTGGTCAGAGAAGCACCAAGGGGCTCTGTTACTGCTGACTGCATTTTCTCTGCAGAGTCTGAGTTTGCTGCTGAGGGTAGGGGGTGGGTGAGGACCATGGAGAGCAAGACCTGGGTTGAACACAGGAAATCGTTGGGCTGCTTCTCTTTTGTCTCCAGGCATGGAGCAGCGTCCTGGGGGGCTGGGCAGGAGGCAGGGGCTGCAGGACCTGGACTGGAGTGCATGCTGCCCACTGCTGGGCACCCAGCCCGCTGGGCATGAGCAGACCCCAGCGCAGGCGGGGCTGGGTGGGGCCACCACGTTTCCTGCGTCACCCCGGCATGGGGATGTGCTGTGTGTGTGTGCATATGCGAGTGTGTGCAGGCAGTATCTGTGCTTGTGAGGGCTGTGCCCGTGTGTGCACGGGCATGGATGGAAGTGTGTATGTACGGAGGTGCGGGCAGGCACATGCTGTGTGTATATGTACGCATGTGTGTGTGTGTGTCTGTATCTTGGTTTGCGTTCCCCAGGGTTTCTCTGAGGCAAGGGTTCGATTGTGGGTAGTTTATTGGGAGCTGATCCCAGGAGGCAGGAAAATGAGGAAGAAGATGGGGAGAAGAAGGCAACCAGTGAGGGATGTGCTTTTGGTTAAATTGCCACTGCCGGTAGCTGAAGCTCCATCCTTCTGGGGAATCCTCAGAGCAGGTGGAACATGGCTGATGTCCTTCCATCGAGACGCCGCAAACCCTGGGGGTATTTGTCCACCAGCTTCCATCCATCAGTGGTTGAAGCACCTTCAGCTTATCCTACCTGTGGGCCCAGTGGCACAGAGTTCCCAGGAAGCAGCCTTCGGTGTGGGGAGGTAAAGGCCGCAGGATGTAGGTCTGTTGCTGCGTGGCGGGTGTGCTGGGTGCGGTGATGCGCTGCTCAGGGCCCCGCGGGAATGACGGGCTTCGTCCTCCAGCAAACAGCCTTCAGGGCATCCCCCACCCTGGGAGCAGCCTCGGCTGAAGAGAGCCACTTTGCCCAAGGGTCACAGCCCTTTCTGGGTGGCTCCCATCCATTGCAGTGGAGGCCTGGCCCTTCGTCCCACCTTGAGTCAACTCTGAAGGGCACCTTGGCTCCAGGCCCCACCTCAGGTTGGCCCAGACAGTCGTTTGGCCAGCACTGCAGCCTGACCTCCCCATAGTTCAGATCTGCCTCCTTCTGCTCCTCTCCTCGAATGTTCTCCCAAGAGTATCTTCTAATGAGTATCATGCAGTGATCTCTGTCTCAGGGGTACCCAGCCTGTGCGGCGCGCGCGCGCGCGCGTGTGTGTGTGTGCGCGCGCACGGAGCTGTGTCTTCCAAGTAGTCATGTGTGAGTGTGGGCATGCCAGTGCCCTCCATGCAGTGACCGAGAGGCCAGGCTGGTCCCTCTGCCAGCCCAGGCAGGTTCCTGGGGGCCTGGAACAGAGAGGATACTGGGGATTTGGTGCTGAGGTTGGGGCCTGAGGCAGACAGAGATGGTTTCCTCTCCACACCACGCTTGAGCAGCCCCCATTGGGAGGTATGAGGGACTCGAGAGAGGGCATCAGGGGAGTGGGGTCCTTGGTGACCCCATACCTGTGTCCACCCCTAATGGGTCCAGGCAGCTCAGGGGAGCTTCAGTCACCCTGGCCCACGTCTCTTCCTCCTGACCTCCAAGGCTCTCGAGTCTAGAATGGATTTTTCTTCAGCCTGGACCTCACCTTGTCTTGCAGAGTCAAATGCATGCCACACCATCACCCTGCATCCAAGCTACTCCCAGCAGAGTAGTCCTCCAAGCCAGAGCGCCTACCCCTTCTCCTAAGGCCCAGATGTGGGCAGGTCCTCTAGAGAACGTGCTGCAAAGGGCCAGGAGCAGTAGACTGTGGGGTGGAGGTCAGTCTTGGGGAAGGATCGGACGCAGGCAAAGGTGGAGGTAGGCAGGGACAGGAAGAGGCCCAGAGGGCACCAGGTGTTACAGAAATGTTTATTACAAGGATAAGTATATACAGTATTGGAGCATTAAAACTGCTGATCCTGGGCCTGTGAGACTTCAGGGGATGCAGTGAGTGGAGGGCTGGGTAATGTCTGGGCTCGCGGAGGATGGTGGACACATTGGGTTCACAGCCCCAAGCTCTGGATGGGGCCCCGGAATGACCAGGTCCACCGATCGTGCACAATGACAGCCACAGCTTGAACACTGACAGGCCTGCCCTCCCAAATGCGTTCCTCCTGCCTGTCTGGGTATTTCTAGAATTCTGAAATTTCCCTATAGTGTTAAGAGCAGCTCTGAGAAGAGGTGCCGGTGAAGAAGCTCCAAGGCTGACCAGGGATCCATCACTGACCTCCAGCATTCAGAGGTGGAAAAACATCACTGGCATTTGAGACACAGGCCTGACTTTCCTCTTCTTTGAGTTGGTGGAGCCTTCAGTTTGGCTCCAGCTAGATGTTTTAGGTGTAATCCAAACAGCTCCAAAACTCCCATGGGAGGCTCCTGCCACATCCCTGCCCACAAATACTAAGGGTCATCCCTTAGTATCCTTTCAATACATTCTCTATATCCACCTAGACCTTGCTCACCTCCTCTAGGAGGCCCTCCTGGGCTTCTCAGCTGCCATGCCAGCCCTGTGTCCCTCCCTTCATCTACACTCACTATGCAGGGTCTCCTCGCTACGTTCCCCCTTGGCTGGATCCAGGATTCTGCACTCAGTGGCTGCTGGACTGATGGCACTCTCTCTCTCTCTCTCTCTCTCTGTCTGCCTGGCATGGTGCCAGCTCAGAGCCCCCGGAGGAATCCAGAAAAGGAGGATGGGGGCAGAGAACAGGAGCAATGATATTCCAGGGCCCTCCAGGCTCTCTGCCATCTCATCTGCCTTTCACTCCTGCATAAAGACGCTCCAAGAACCTGCCCCCAGTACAGTTTACCCGCCCCAGGCACCCCCTTCTCCACCTAGAATCTACTCTGTCTTACATGCCCACAGAAGAGGTAAGCACCCTCTAGAACCAGAAAGACCAAGGGGGTCCTTTTGTGTGTATTTCCATCTTGGCTGGCTGAGGTCTGGGCATCACAGGCCAGAGAGTGGAGTTGGGAAGTTCAGGGAGACCCCAGGTGGAGACTCCTGTGCGCTGGAAGGACTGGGTCTGCTCCTCTGCCCTCCAGGCATCCCTTTCTCTCCCTATAATCTGCTCTTCTTTGTGGAGAGGTTAGCAGAGTTGGGTAGTGTGTTGCCCCAGGGCAGGAGACCCTTTGGGGAATGAGCAAAATGGGGAGAGCTCCCAGCCAGAGGCAGCTCTGCCTGGATGGCTGGGTGGGCAGCCCGACCCTCTCCTGGACTGAGTGATGCCCCCTGGCCTGCTCTAGGCTGGTGGCAATGGGCAGGAGGGAATGAAGGTCGTGCCCCGCTGGCTACAGCCTGGGAGGCGTCCTCCTGACAAGCCACCCCCATGAGTTGTCTCCCCAGAGAGTCTGCTACCCCCAGCACCCCCTCTCCGCCTCCTCAGTCAGAGTAGGGGAGTCAGAATGCCAGGCCTTCTTGGCCACTAGCCGTGGCCATTCTGGGACATGTAAGCTGCCAGGGCCACTACCACGGCCACATAGAGACCAGCCCCCACGGCGATAGACAGTGTGGCCAGGAAGAGGGCCCGGCGGGAGGTGGTGTTGGCCAGGCGGAAGTCCCCCTTGGAGATTGCCTTGCTGGTCTAGGGAGAGAGAGGCGCTGGTGAAAAGGAACATCCCCATGCCCAGCAAAATAGCCCCAGCCCCCCAGGCCCTGACCCCAGGTGCCCCGGGGAGGGAGGGTGGCCAGAGCAGAAGCCCTGGGCCCCCATGAAGCCTCTTACCCCCTGGGAGAAGTAGAAGGCGGCGATGCCCAGAGGCCAGAAGCAGCAGAGCATGGAGAAGATGGTGAGACCCAGGTGGTCCCTGGGAGGCAGCGTAAGGAAGTTGTCTTCACTTTCACTCTCCGTTGATGTGGCATCACTCTGCAAAACATGAGTGGGTTCTTGTGACCTGGGGGACACCCATCGGCAGTGGCATGGGGCAGCGGGCAGACTCATCTGTTGTTAGCAGGAGTGTGGATTGGGCTCCAGACTCTCTACCAAAACACATGTTCATTATAGGATAGTAACCGTGAAAGATCAGGAACAGTCTCAACGCCCAGTGACCAAGAGATTGGGTTAATAAGTGGTGGAAGAATTTATAATGGGATACCACATAACCCTTAAAATTCACCTTGGTAGAAAATATTAGATTACGTGGAGCCAATGGGTTGCTTAGAGAGGAAAATTCAGTTACAGAAATATGTATAGCAAGAACTCTTTTGGGGCGGGGGAGTAGAAAAAAACATAAGTGAAAAGACTGGAAGATCATTCACTAAAATAATTGCTATCTTTGAATAATTTTTTGCATTGACTTTATTTTTTTTATTTTTTTTTTTTAGTTTTTTTTTTAATTTTTTTTTTATTTTTTATTATTATTATTATTTTTTTCCAGTGGGTTTTGTCATACATTGATATGAATCAGCCATGGATTTACATGTATTCCCAATCCCGATCCCCCCTCCCACCTCCCTCTCCACCCGATTCCTCTGGGTCTTCCCAGTGCACCAGGCCGGAGCACTTGTCTCGTGCATCCCTCCTGGGCTGGTGATCTGTTTCACCATAGATAGTATACATGCTGTTCTTTTGAAATATCCCACCCTCACATTCTCCCACAAAGTTCAAAAGTCTGTTCTGTATTTCTGTGTCTCTTTTTCTGTTCTGAATATAGGGTTATCGTAATCACCTTTCTAAATTCCATATACATGTGTCAGTATTTGCATTGACTTTAAATTGCTTATATAATTAAGAAAACAAGAACCAGGTGAACGTTCCTCAAAGACCAGAAGTCCATAGATGGAGGGATGAGTGGACAAAGACAATGTTTATCTATAGGTATAAGGGACTATCATTCAGCCATAAAAAGAAGAAAATCCTGCCATTTGGGCCAACATGAGTCTTGATACATTATGCTAAGTGAAAGAAGCCCAAGACAAATACCATTTGATCTCACTTATATGTAGGATCCAAGAAAGCTGAATTCAGAGAAACAGTGAGTAGGTCGGTGGTTGCTGGGGGCTAGGGAGTAGGAACAATGAGGAGAAGTTGGTTAAAGAGTAAAAACTTCCAGTTATAAGGGGAATAAGTTCTGGGGATCTGCTACAGCATGGTGACTGTAGTTAATAATAATGTATTATATACTTGAAAGTTTCTATGAGAGTAGATCTTAAATGTTCTCTTTATAGCAACAGCAAAATGGCAATTAGGTGAGGTAAATGGTGTGTTAACTAACCTTATTGTGGTAAACATTTTGTGATACATACATGAATCAAATCATGGCATTGTATACCTTAATGTTACATAATAATTATATCTCGATTGAACTGGAAAAAAAAAAAAAAGAACAAAAAAATGCTATTAAAAAGTCAAATAGGGGACTTCCCTGGCAGTCCAGTGGTTAAGACTTCACCTTCCAATGCAAGGGGTGCAGGTTCAATCCCTGGCCAGGGAGCTAGGATCCCATATGCCTTGCGGCCGGAAAACCAAAACATAAAACAGAAACAATATTCTAACAAATTCAATAAAGACTTTGAAAATGGTTCACATTAAAAAAAAAAAGTCAAATAGTCATAACCTTTAAAAATTGTGAATCATTATGTTGTACACCTGAAACTTACATAATATTGTACATGAGCTTCAATAGAAAGATACCCTAATGCAATAAATAGTAAAAAAAAAAAAAAAAAATTAAACTGTCAGCTTTAACTAGTGTTTCTCAAAATGTGGCTAGCATCTGTGCCAGAGGGCCTTTTCTTTAGTAAAATACAGATTCCTGGGGCCCAAGCCAGGCCTGCAAAATCTCAGTGCCCGGAGGTAGGCCTGAGAATCTACATTTACACACACATGCTTACCTCTTCTTCCTCCGGGTCACCCTCTTGGCCTTGGAGCTCCTCTTGAACCCCGTAGGACACAGTCTGGATGGCGACATCCTCTTCTGCTTGGCCAGGTTCCGTGGACCGCTCCATAGGCCCAGCCAGGGGCTCCCTGCCCTCTGTGAAGCTGGTCTCACAGCTGCCTGCCCTGGGCTCCTTGACCTTGTCCCTCCCCAGGAGACAGCTGGGCCTGTACCAGGCCTCCACGGCCAGCTGCAGGGACCCGGGGTCCAGGAGCTGGTGGGCATGCGCAGGGTCAGCACCGCCCAGGAGGTAGGAATAGATCTTCTCCCGGCAGGGCCAGGCAGGAGAAGCCTCGGGGTAGGGGTAGGGGCCATGGAGGTGCGTGGGGCTCCGAGGCAGCAGTGGGTTCTGTAGCTCACTCAGACTCTCCATGGTTCTGGGGGCAGCTCCGGGGAGGCGAGCCCCAGAACCCTGGGACTTGGTGGCCAGTTGAGCCGTCCTCAGAGGGCCTGCTAGGGAGAGCAAGACAGACAGACACTGCGACCGGCATTCTGGATGAAGGACAAGAAGTAGTGAAGAGCACAGACTCTGCAGTCTGACTTGCCCTGGACCCTGTCTGTACCACCGGCCAGCCGCAGGACCTTGAGCTGGCTGTTTAACTCAGATCCTCCGTTTCTTTGCAGCAGAACTTACCTCATAGAGCTGGGTCATTCATTTATCCATTCACCGCATGACCACTGAGCGTCAGCGATGGCCAGGTGCTGTACAGATGTTGGGGATGAAGCAGGCGGAGGAAGAAGGCTGCACACTTGGTCTCCCAGAGCTCACAGTCTGGGGAAGACGCCTGCCCTGAAGGGGAAGTACAGCAGAGGGTGTCAGAATATACGACGGATAGAACTGACACAGAGGTGCAAGGGGAGGCTTTGGAGCTGAGATCTGAAGGAAGAAGATGGGTTGACAAGGCGAGAGGAGAGGGTGCACATTTCAAGCAGTGGGCGGATAAAATCTGGTTGGTCTGAGAGCCAGAGATGAGGCTGGTGCGGCTGCAGGTACAGAGAAAGGTGTGAGACGGACTGCAGGGCCAGACTGTGCAGCCCTGTTGAGGTCAAAGGGGCCCTCAGGGGTCTTGGCAGGGTTGATAGGATGAGATTTGGGTCCTGAAGCCTTCCTTGTGGCTGTGTGTGGGGGGTGGCTTAGACTGACTGTCTCATGGATAGGAGGCTTTGCCGTGGCTTCTGATAAACTGAGGACCGCTGAGACTCTATGGTGAGCAGATGGAGAAACGGGAGTGGGCCTTGGGAGATACTGTCAGGATCGGTGGCAGGTGGGATGCTGCATCGACAGAGGATTTGTTCTCAGGTTGGGTGGGCCCACGTTTAGCTCAGAGCTCGCCCCATGCCACGTGCTCACAGAGGTCAGCTCTTCCTGGTGTTGGCGCTTCTCCCCAAGTATGGTCTTAGGGGATGCTCCTTAGGCTCACCTCCCTTCTAAGGTGAATTCTGGGATCTGGAGGAGGGGTTAGGTCACTGCTCTCTGGGGGGAGGCATGCTCATCAACCCAGAGGCCTCACTGCTGCTCTCTCCTCCTTCCTCTCCAGAGGTCAGACATGCAGGGCGGGGAACCCTTGGACTACAGTGACGTGAAGGGGCTTCTTCCTGCTGATAGGGAGCTGGGCATCCAAGGCAGAGGCCTCACAAGGTTACGTTCATGCCTGGGCCCCTCTGGGCTGATTCCCAGCAGGGCTGGACCCTCTAACTCCCCAGGGCAGCTTCTAAGCCCCTGTCACAGCCTCCCCCCACCAGCAGATGTGAGCCACGGACATAGAGCTAAAGGACATGTGACCACAGGCTTGTGGGTTTGAGAGTTAGATACACAGAGTTTCCATTCCTGATCCACATTAGCTTTTTGACCTGACAGTTTCCCCATTTGGAACCAGAGGAGTTGGATTAAACAGCCACCGATGGTGATGGTGGCACTAACATACCATAATTCCATAGTTTGAGGAGCCCTCCAGAAGTGAGATTCCCCCACTCCCTGTCCTCTTTCAGTAGTCAGGAATGGATGAGCACACTCAGATGGGCCCAGGGGGTGCAGAGCTCACCTTCCCCACCACAGCCCCTCCAGCAGGGTCAGGGAGGCAAAGGGAAGGCAAGACATCTATTTGCCAGATGACCCATGGAGCCAAGGGGTTGTTGCCCGGCTTCCCAACTCCCTCTTGGCTGCCTTATCCCAGCTCTGCCCCTCCACCTGGCCCCTGCCCCTGCTCACCTCGCCTACTCTCTGGGCTTCCATCCATGTGGGCAAAGGTGGGCAGGGGCCTTTCTGAGGGAGTAGGTTTGGGGAGACCAGCCCTAGGGTCCTCAGAACAGATGAATGCATCAAACTCACCCCTGCCCTATGCCTTGCCTCACCAAGAGGCCATACTGTCATCCCCTAGGGGCAAAGGAGGGATACTTGTGACCAGGAGTCAGGCCCTGGAGCTCTGAGGGGTGTTTGGGAGGGCCCTTATCCAGGGCTGGCAGGGGTGGCTGTATCCCAGCCCATCACCCAGTTCCTGCCAGCCACCCTCTATTGGTCAAAGTACACACAGCTGAACCTCTGAAAGCCAAGCCATGCACCCTTTCCTGGATCAGTGTCCCCTACCCCCCAACACGTGCCCTGGTCATGCCTTTAAGTAGAAATCGGCGCTTCATGCACACAGGTATATGAGCCTGGGTTTTCTACCATAAGGACAATCTGGAAGTCACCTGAAAGTCCAACAGTTGGGGGCAAGTTAAATAAATTATGGTGCAAAAACAATGGTACAGGGCCTTCAAACAGGTTTGCAAAAAAAGGAATAATATGAGAAAATGCTCTCTGTAGATTCAGTGAGAAGGGAAAAAAGAACACTGAATGTGCATGTGATCTCAACTCCGCCAAAATGTCAACAGTGATTATCTCCAGGGGTGGGAGCACAGGTGCTTTTCATTTTTTTTTTTTAACACCACATTTTTTTCTGTTTTCCACATTCATTTTTTACGATGAGCATGCACTACTTTTAAATCAGAAAAAAAATTAATGGATTTATTCTGAGCCAAATTATCTAAAATCAGTTTAAAACCTCTCCAGGCTGGGGCACTCCTTCTGAGAAGGAATGAGGCCGAGCACGGCATCAAAACCTGCCCCCTGTCCAATACGCGCAGAGAGGCAGGAGGCGCACATATGCAGTCTCACACACCCGTTTTCAGAAAGCAACCAAGTCACAGGCTACTACCTGCCCACGGTCCGGCTAAGGGTCATGATTCTCTTAACAGGTCATGTTCTTTCTGTCACCCCTTAGGGTCACGCAGGAGTTCACTGGGCTGACTCTGGGGACCCAGCTCCGAGTCCTGGCCAGCTGGAGGTGGTGTCTGGCTCTCACCCAGTCTTCTCTTGTCCTTGGCCTGGCCTGATCTTTCGGTCTGTTGCTTATGGTTGACCCCCTCTGTTCCCTGGATTAAGGGACTAGCATTCAATGCAGAACAATTTTCATCTCCACTTCGGCTGCCTGGTCTCACCTGGATTGTGGTCCTTCCACACTGTGGATGGTACTGTGTACATACTCACTTGCTGGTGAGCATGTTTCTGTATGTGTGTGTGCGCGTGTGTGTGCAGGGGTGCACTCTGCTCCAGAGGAAAGACATGTGATGTCTGGGATTCTGAATGTAGGAAGATTGCTCCAAACGTGTGGTCGTGGCTGGAGGTCTGGGCCAGGCCAGAAGACGGGAGGATCTGTGAAGCCACGGTCCCGGGCTTGTTTCCTTGTGAGCTGAGAACCGGGCTGGGCTCTTGAGTGTGCCGTGATGATCTGGGGAAGGAGAGCACATTGCCACCTCCCAGACAAGGGACAGGAAACCATCTAAATATAGCCTCACGAGGGAGTCTGATTGCACTGGAGTCCAGTCACGCAGTGTGACATCCGTTTGCTTATCTCTAAAATGTATGGTAAGGGTAGAAGGGGTTGATTTTAACAGCTCAGCTCAAGATGACCCTAAGATTCTACTGGGAGAAGAAAGAAGAAGAAGAACTTATACTTATTGAGTTTTTTGCCACGTGCCAGGAAGTGAACTGTTCTAAATGCTCATTTTGACTCTGTAATTCTAGTGGGAAAATAACAACAGGACAGAGGGCTTCTTTTCCAGCAGTTGCAGACTAACTTGTGTTACACAAACCTGCCTATGAAAGCCAGGGAAACTTTGAAGGCACTGAACAGTCACCAAGGAAGTAAGAACTTGAGGGATCAAGGTGCTAAGGACAGGTGAGCCTGACCTTTGGCAATACTTTTCCCCTCTTCCAGCAGGGAGGAAAAGTGGAGTTCACGGATGGTTAAGGAAGAAGCGTTCCAGTAAACATGTCCATTTCCAACTGGGACCACCTTAGGGCTACCCATCAGGAGTAGAAAAAACCAGTAACAGATCAGCCCTCCTGAGGACAGAAACCACGCTTTAAATCAGCTCTGCTCCTAACTGGATTAAGGTAATCTGTATATAATCTTGCTGTTTGCCAGAAGCAAAAGTTGTCTTCAGCCAGTGGTTCTCAAACTAGCCAGTCTCAACATCACCAGGAGGACTTGATAAACCCAGACGGCTGGCTTCAACCCTCATAGTTTATGATTCCAGGATGGGAATTGAGAATTTTCATTTCTAATAAGAATCTGGGTGAGTTGAATCTGCTGGCCAAGGACCCACTTTAAGAACCATTGCTCTGATAACCACAGAAAGAAGAGTAAACGAATATATAACTAGTGAGATAACAGAAATGAAATAATAAAGGTATTTAATTTATCCAAAATGAGGCAGAAGGAATATAGAACCAGTGAGACAAATAGAAAACAAACAGTAAGATGTTAGACTTACACCCTACGATGTGAGTAGCTATGTTGGATATAAATGGAATAAAATTGCCCATAAAAGACAAAGATAGTCCCATAGTGTATTGTTCCATTTATGTGAAATCCTAGAGAAGGCAAAACTATAGTGAAAAAGAGCAGATTGGTGGTTGCTAAGGGCCACGTGGGGAGGGGATAGACTGCAAAGGGGCACGAAGATTTTGGGGGGTGATGTTCTGCAGCTTGATTGTGGTAGTGCTTATATATCTGCAGGTATTCCACAAAATTCACTGAATTGTATACTTAAAATTAGTGACTATTATTGTATGTAAATTATACTTTAAAGATGATTTTAAAAAGAGACAAAACGTAGATTTTTAAAACAACACAATCTGATAATATGCTATTTATAGTCAATGTACCTCAAATATAAAAATACAAAGAAGTTTAAGGTTGAAACAATAACAGCTCACACTTCACTAAATTCTTACTGTGTCCTAGGCACTGTTCTAAATGTGATGTATTCTCTCATTTAATCCTTATAGAAACTGTGTAAATCATTATCTCCATCATTGTCTCCATTTTACAGATGAAGACACTGAGGCATAAGACACTTGTAAGGGCCCACAGGCACGCAACTGGTGAGTAGTGGACAGGATGTGAACCCTGATCCCAGAGTCTGACCCCAGAGTCACTTTGCTTTGCTGCCACCCTGTGTTGGCGGCCGTCTATTGAGTGCTTGCTTTGTCCTGGACACCATGGCAAGTGCTTCAAATGCAGTATCTCATGTGATCTGTCCTCTTAACATGGGTGAGGGGGGTTGCGACTCAGAGAGGTTAAATAGGTTTTCTGAGATCACACAGCTGGAGAGCGGCAGAGCCCCGTCTGACCCAGTCTGTCTGATCAGAGCTCTTGCTGGCCTGAACAGCATCAAATTCTCTCGGATTAGCTGTGGGGGGTGGGGCTTAGAGGAGGTCTGCTGCGCTGAGAAGAGGCAGGGTGAACACTGCTAAAAAGAGACCACAGGGACAGTGTGATGTGGGACCAGGAGTTGGGTCGTTGTCCGTGGGATGGGGCCAGTCCTTATCAGAATGCTGTAAAATCGCAACAGCTACTTTTTACTGCATCCTCACGTGAGCCCCGTGTTTCACACACTGTATCTCAAACCTGTACAACAACTGGTGAAATTGGCTATTATTATTTCTTATTTTCAGATGAGGAAACTGAGGCTCAGAAAGGTTAAGTAACTTGCCCAAGATTAAACAGTATCAGACCCTGGATTTGAATCTGGGTTTAACTGAGTCCAACACCTGGCCTTTCAGAGCCTACTTGTGTGTAAAGGGTTGTGATAAATGGTTGTGGGTGTGAGAATGGCAAGGACTTAGTCTTGAATGGGTTAAAACCAGAGACCTTATAGAAGGGAATGGGAAATGGGAGCTTTAGGAAAAGATTAAGAGATTTGGGGTGATTTAGCAGCCCAGGGATGGCTGCCTAGATAACCTTAAGGTCTGGATTCAAATAAATACAGAGCTATAGTGAGGAAGTTCGACCTCTGACCACTATCTCTCAGTGCAACAAGAAAGACTGCTTCTAAACTGGAAGATAAAAGCCAGAACTTCCTAGCAGGGCAGAAGATTAAATAGAAATGATTACAATCCAGAGGAGAGGTGCCGTCTTTAAGAATAGGTGCTAGACCAACTTCCAGGCAGATAATATGTAAACTGTTCTGTAAACTGTGAAGTCCTGTGACTTGGGAGGCTGTTAGTAGATGACTTGGGACTGGACTGGATGATTTCCGGCCTGTAAGCAAGAGAGCCGCCAAACCAGCTTCGGACTCATGGATGCTGCTTGCTGCATCTGACAGCAGAGAGAAAGAGCCAGGGGTCAGGGTCGGGGTGGGAGGCAACAGAGTTGAGGGAAAACAGGAGATTTAGCTTTCTTTGCTTCAGTTTCCTCCTCAGGAAGCTAACACAATTGATTATCCTTTCTTTCTCCTCTGTCTTCAAATGCTCCTAACTCTTGATCTTCCCTAATGGCACTTAAACATATTGTCATTTCCCTGGCTTAAAAAAGAAATCGTGATGAGTGCGCAATCTGACTGTCAATCCTTTGACACTCCTCCCATCGAGAAGTAGGGATCTATGTCCCTCCTTTCTAACCTGAGTGGGTTTGAGACTGCTTTGACCACATAGCACAGCTAAGGTGATGCTATGAGGTTTCAGAGGCCAGGTTACAGAAGGTCATGCATCTTTCACCTTGCTCGCTGGAATACTCACCCTTGGGACCCTGAGCTGCTCTGAATTACCCTGAAGCTGTCAGGCTGGAAAGGCTGTGTGTGTGACGCTCTGGTTGGCAGAGCCTGCTGAACCCAACCTTCTGGTCATCCCAGGATGCCAGACATGTGAGTGAAGCCATCTTGGACTCTTCAAGCCAGCCCATCTGTCCGCTGAGGACCACTGGATGACCTCTGCCCATGCCACATGGAGTGGAATAATCACACAGCTCAAGCCTGCGTGAATTTCTGACCCTCAATGTCATGAGATAAAATAAGATGTCCCTTGTTTTAGCCGCTAAGCTTTGAGGTAGTCAGGCAGAAACTGAGAGGAGGAACATTTGTCTTCCATGCCACCTCCCCTCCTTCAGCTGCTGTCCTTTCCCTCTCCTTTTCTTCACAGCCATGCTGCTCAGAAACTTTGTCTCCACCCACATCAGAATACTTTAGCTCTCAGTTCAAAAGTCACCTCCTTAGGGAGGTCATCCCTACATCTTCAGCCTAGATTTAGGTTGCTGGTTATCTGCTTTCCAGGCTCCAGCTCTTTCTTTCCTAGAGCTTATCCCAGTCTCTATTTACATAAGTGTGATTCCTTGATTAGGGTCTCTCTCCCTCACCAGATCTCATGAGCTTCAAGAGGGTGAGGACTCTGTCTGCTTCCAGGCCCCTGGCCTGGCATATAATAGGCACTCCATAAACAGTTGGTCTCACGAATGAATGAATGAATGAATTAGTGGATGAGTGAGCTAGGTGGGTTGAGCCTCCTCCTTAAGAAACTCTTTCCAGGACCTGGGATGGATGGAGCACATCTGGCTGGGGCATATTTAGTTTTGTACAACAAACACTTCTTAAGCAGTCCAGATCAGTTTTTGGAATGCAAAAATCAACCAGAAGTGGTACCTACTTTGAGGAGGAGGGGAGAATACAGACTAGCAAATACAAGGTTTCAATGCCATGGAGTAAGTTGTGTTAGCAGGACATGGAGTGTTGTGGATACACTGATATGGGACTCCTGTCCTGAGAAAGGAGTGGAGGTGATGAAACTAGGAAAAGGTTTTCACAGCAGGTGACATCTGAACTGAGTCTTGAAGGAAAAAGATGAGTCATTAGGTGAGACAATGAGAAATGAGTATTTCTAGCAGAGGAAACAGCACAGGAGCATGGGACAGTGGTCTAGAGAGGAAGCCAGGTGGCTTCATATTGATGGAATCAGGCAAGGGAGGTGGGAAGGCCTCCAATTCCTTTCAGAGAAGCTTTTCACTCTGGGCAATGGGGAGCCAATGATGGATGTCTTAAGGAAGAGATACAGTCATGCCTGTATGCTTTTAGCTATGGTTTTTCCAGTAGTCATGTGTGGATGTGAGAACTGGACCATAAAGGAGGTTGCTGCTACTGCTAAGTCGCTTCAGTCGTGTCCGACTCTGTGCGGCCCCATAGACGGCAACCCACCAGGCTCCGCCGTCCCTGGGATTCTCCAGGCAAGAACACTGGAGTGGGTTGCCATTTCCTTCTCCAATGCATGAAAGTGAAAAGTGAAAGTGAAGTTGCTCGGTTGTGTCCGACTCTTCACGACCCCATGGACTGCAGCCTACCAGGCTCCTCTGTCCATGGGATTTTCCAGGCAAAAGTACTGGAGTGGGGTGCCATTACCTTCTCCAAAGGAGCACTGAAGAATTGATGCTTTCAAACTGCTGTGCTGGAGAAGACTCTTGAGAGTCTCTTGGACTGCAAGGAGATCAAACCAGTCAGTCCTAAAGGAAATCAACCCTGAATATTCACTGGATGGCCTGATGCTGAAGCTGAAGCTCCAATACTTTGACCACCTGATGCAAAGAACCAACTCACTGGAAAAGACTCTGATAATGGGAAAAACTGAAGGCAGTAGGAGAAGAGGGTGACATCACCGACTCAATGGACATGAGTTTGAGCAAACTCTGGGAGATAGTGAAGGACAGGGAAGCCTGGTGTGCTACAGTCCTTGGGGTCGCAAAGAGTTGGACATAACTTAGCAACTGAATAACAATAACAACTCTGGGTGGCAGCAGTGGATAGAAAGGATTTGAGGAGTGTGAAAACAGAAGCTTGGAGTCTATTAAGAGGCTATTGTATAATGTGGGCAGGAGGGGATGAGGACCTGAACCTGATGGTGAAATGGATGGAGATGAAGAGTAACACCTGAGGAGTAGTTAGGCTAAACGAATAGGATTTTGAGACCAACCATAGTGAGGAAGAGAGAGGAGCAAGAATGACTTCCAGGTTTCTGGTTTCTTTAACTAAGTAGAAGGTGATGCCACCAACTTAGGCAAAAAATCTAGGGGGAAGCTGTTGATTTGAGAAGGCAGCCTGAGCATAAACGTCCACCTCTTCTCCCTCTTAAGGTTCCATTAAGATGACAGGATATATTTTCAAAATGATGAAATCACAACAAAACTGGAAAACAGAAAAGATTATCAGTGGACCAGAAACACAGAGGAATTTCTGGGAGATAAAAAGCAGATGAGATTCCTTGGTGAAGAAATGAGTACAGAGATAGTCACAGTCCCAAACACCAGAGGTAAGAACAATAAACATTCAAAGGAGAGGCCTGTTAGGGAAACAAACTTATCCAACTTCAGAGGAAATACATGCCAGCTGCCTATATTAGTCAATATCTTTTTTATTCATGAGTCTGAATGAACAACAAAAGATAATGAAAAATATCTATGTGGCAATAAAAGAGAAAGATTAAATAAACAAATATAAAACCAACCCAACAAGAATTCCAAATCATTCAAGTTATAGAAAATATATATAAATTTTTTTTCAATTCATATCCTCAGAGAGATGTAAGAGGATGTTGCATCCATAAAACAAGAATAGGCTGCTATGAAAAAGGAGCAGTCAAAGAACCAAAAAGTATTTTAAAAATTGAAAATAATTGTCTAAATTTTAAAAAATTCAATCGAGATTCTGGATAATAAAATGGACACAGTTAAAGATTAACTTTTTAATGTAAAAGAAGAAGTTAATAAAATTTCCCAAGACATAGAGCAAAAAGACAAAAAGATGGAAGATATGCAAGTTAAGAGAAATGGAGGAGAGTCCCAGGAGATCAAAAATCCTTCTAACAGGAATGTCAGAAAGACAGAACAGAGAGACTGGAGGGAAAACAATAATAATTAAAGAAGCAAAAGCAGAACATGATTCATGAACTGAAAAAAAAAAAAAAAAGAATATTTAGATTGAAATGGGTCACCAAGTACCAAGCTGAAAAAATGAAACACATACACACAGATGGAAAGAATGGGAAAGAGAAGCAGATGAGTTTGGTTTTGAAGTGCCTTTGGGATACAAGGGTAGAAACCCCACCTGGCAATTGATGTATGGAGATGAAGCCTTGGGTGGTGGTCAGGTCTGGAAAGAGATTTGAGAAAGTGAGGAGAAGAGGGCTGAGGGGGAAACCCAGGAAAGATAAACAGCTGGAATACTCAGCTCCCACAGGAGGCATCTCAGTTGCTCTTTTCTTGGGAACTTCAGTTCACCTTCTGTTTTATCCACTGCCACCCTGGACTCCCATAGGCTGGATTGGCCTCTTCCAGAGCAAAATCTGCTTGTCTTAGTGGTGGGTTTGTGGCTGACAAAGGTGAAAATTGCTGGGAGGATTGGAATGGTGATACCATTACACAAATTAGTCTGTTTTCAGGTGGAAATCAAATCTTTATTCTTGCTGAAACAATCTCTCTCTCCACTGAAGCAGCTCATTCCCAAACACTTAGAAGAAAACAGAGCATCTAACAGTAGAAGATAACACATCTGATGGAGAGGTAGAGCATTGGGCTCTCACTCTCTGCTTGGTTTGCTTGGGACAAGGGTAGAGGCTGGGGGGTGGCAGAGGAGCTACAGGGAGGAGGAAGAGTGAATAAAGGAGGGGGCAAGAGAAGAGAGGACCCGGTTACAGAGTGCAGAGATGAGATCAGTCTTTTGCATCTCCTGGCTTGCAGCAGAGGGGACCTTGCTCCAGGCAGGCTGTCCACCCAGCCCCTGAGAAGGGAAGGGGCTTGTAAAATACCAAAGGTCTAAAAATCTGGGATATATCTTTTCCCCAAAGTGAAGCCTATTCCTATTCCTTCTGCCTTTTCCTCTCTGGAGTGGTGTACTTTAAGGCTGGAGGTCCCTCTAGGATGCACAGATGAGTTGGCCTTTTGAACTGGAAAGTAATTAATAATGTACAGATTTCTCCAGATATTCTCTGCCTCTGTCATCTTGTATGTGCCACCAGGGGAAGGGGCCTGCATGTGGGTATTTCAGTTTCAATCTGTTGCTTCACACACACACACACAACACACATTATTATTTAATGACCATGTCACATTGATCTCCTCCTCTTCCTCAGATCTCCCCGCCACCCACCCTTCTACTCCCAGCCCCAAATAACTGAGGTTAGCCAGTCATGTGCCAGCGTTGACTCTCTTTTTTCCGTTTGAGGCCTTGTGAAGGGGGTCAGAATGGGAGCCTCAGTAGGAAGTGGGGCTGGAGAGGAAGATAAGAAGTAGTCAGTGGGCAGCTTTCCCTGGTTGGGAGAGGAGCTGGACATGTCTGCCTGGGTGACCAGAGGTGCCCTGCACCCTGACACCTCCGAATCTGGGAAGTCTACTCTGTCAGCTGCAGAAGCGGGGCGGTGCATTGTTCTAGCCCCAGCAGCAAGCCAGCACCCCCAGAGACCAGTCACACAGAAAATAAAGCCCCTGTCCATGCTTCCTACTGCCACTGTTGCCATCACTTTGTTGTGAGGGTTAGTGACTACCCATTAACTCTGGAGAGCTGATTCTTGCCAGTGCTGCACCAACAGCTGGGAGCCAGAAAGTGCTGACATGGGGGAAGGGTTGATTCCCCCACCCTGGCTGGGCGCTTGCAGGGTAAGTCTGGGAGGTCACTGGCATGGCTTACTCAGCTCTACCCAATTGCCAATTAGCTAAGGTTTTTCTGAACATCGCTGGGCCTGCCGCAGTTGAGGAAAATTATTGTCAGAGAAGCTCATTGTGTTTTCAAATTTAAAAACTCTCCCCAGGGATGGATCTTTCCTGACTGTCCCCTCCTCTAGTCTTAGGAAGGGGGAGCCCAGTCAGGAAAGGTCCCTAGGAGAAAATGGCCTAGGACTGGATCCCTGGCCCTTGGCTACACACAGGGGTGTTCTGGGTTGAGGGGTGGGGAGTGTTTTCCTGGTCTCTGGGCTTATAGGCAGCCCCCCCCGCCCCCCACCAGCTCACCCTCATGGCATTCTCAGGGAAATAAGGAAGAGAGGGAAATCTTAAGAAAACACGAAAAAAATATAAATGGCCTTTTTTGGTTCCTTTGCTTCCCTCTACTCCATTAATAAAATCTGATTCTTTACTGAGAGAACATAACTTATTCTCCAAATCAGGTTAATGAAGTTGGTCTTCTGTGTTCAAGGAGAACTGAGGGATTTGAGGGCTTGGGACAGCCCTCAGAGAGCTGCACAGAATATCAGGGCTTAGAATCTTAAAACTCATCTCCCTCAACCTTCTTCTTTGACAATTGAGAAAACTGAAGCCCACAGAGGGGAGAGGAGCTGACTGAGATAGTCAGTGGTAGATCTGGGACCAGAACGCAGGGCTCCTGACTTTTAGTTGAATGCTTTTATAAAACTTCATTCTTTTATTTTACATCCAATTACTGAGTCCTTACTATCTTCCAGGTGTTATGGGGGAGGGGAGGTGTGGAGGAAAGCAAAGAGATGAAAACAACACAATCCTTGCCTTCAAGGAGCTGTTTCCCTAGATCTGTGATTCTTGGGGGAAAAAAGAAAACAAACTGAGCCAGACTCTCACTCTATATTGTCTTCTATAGGTGATGACGGAAGACAAGGGGAGGGAACCCTTTGGGCTCCTCAAGATTTATAAGTTGTGCTTCCCTGACTCTGGGGCCCCAGAGGGCCAAGGACAAAGAGAGCCAAGGTTGGGCTGGGAGAAAATGGGGGTAAGAGTGACAAGGACCAGGTCACTGCCAGCAGGCCTGACTGCTGCATGGGGACAGGCACGCACACTTGTCTAGTGGCATACAGTTGACAAGCCTTTAATCTCAGATGTTGTTTCACTGATTCCTACGGCAGTTCCTTGAGGTGAACAGAGCAGCTACTTTATCCTCACTGGACACATGAGGAAACTGAGGTTCAGAAAGGTCAGATAACTGGCCTAAAGCCAGTTAATGCCAGTGCCTGGGTAGGAACTCCTAGTCTAGTGCCCTTTCTGTGACTGGTAGGGGAGAAGTTATGCTGGGTTAAGAGGATGGGGATAAAGCAGTGGTCAGCCACAGTGACAGGCCAGTCTTCCTCTACGCAGTTTCATTTTGATCACCATGTTCTGCCACTCAGAGAACTCTGTTCTGAAGAACTGGAAGCACTTTGCAGGCCTGAGTGAGCTCATTCAGCACGCTCTTGCCAGAAGGAAGACTCCAAATAGAGGCTCTGTCTAGGGTCGCCAGTATACAGTCACCGAAGAGAAAATGGGACTCAGGTTCCCCACCTCTGCCCTTATGCACCAACCAGTGCATTGCAAAACCAGCCTTCTTCCATGAGAGTCAAGAGGGCCACAGGAAAAATATTGAGGTATCTTCTGGTGCTTCCCTCCTTCTCTGGAGAAAAGGGCCTGGCCTATCTGTTGGCCCAAGGGCCATTGCCCGGGTAAAGAAATCTTGAGGCAGGGGGACCACAGCCCACCCCAGTCACCCTGATGAGCGGGCTTGGAAGAGGAGAGGGGAGCTTAGTGAAGCGGCTTAGGTTTACCTAGTGTCGTGGGGACTGGGGTACCAGGAGTCCTAGACGCTCTTCAGTTCCTTGTGAGCAGGATGTCTCAGAGCTGCCTGAGGTTGGGGTCAAGGCCTGGCCGGTGTAGGGTCAGGGTACCCGGGTGCCTGTGTGGGCCCTAGTCCCCCAGGCCCCTGCCAGCATCTCCAGCCAGTAGGGGGAGGGGGAGGGATGGACTTGGCGCGATCTCGGGATGGAAGGAAGTCAGAGTCCCCGTCGCTGAGAGGGGTCCCACTGCCCTCCCCAGCTCAATCCCAGCCAGGCGCCTAGCTCTGCGCTCCCGCTGCGCCCCCAGACGGCTCCTTACCTGTCGCGCCGAGGGCAGTCCCACCTGCTCCGCGGGGCTTGGGGGGCCCGCCGGGCATGAGCCGGGGAGCGACTGGCGCCCTCGCCTCGCGGCTTCGGCGAAGCTCCCAGAAGGGCGCCTCTGCTCCCGGCCCCAGGTCCCCGCGGCCGCCGCCGCCGCCGCCGCCGCTTCAGCACCGCGGACAGCTCCCGCCCGCCGCCCGCCGCCGCCGCCGCCGCCCGCCCAGCCCGGCTCGGTCCCGGGAGCCCCGCATCCCGACCCGGCCCCGCCGCCGCCGCGCAGCCCTCACTCAGCCCGGCCCGAGGCGGCTCCGCGCCGACTTCGCAGAGCAGCGAGCGGGGTCCCCCGCCTCCTCGCCTCCCGCCGCCGCCGCCGCCTCCCTCTCGCCGCCGTGCTCCCTTCTACGCTCCGGAATCAGCCCACCAGGCACTCCGGACCCGCTCCGGGGCGGGGCGGGGCGGGGCGGGGCGGGAAGTCGGGGGGAGCCCAGAGGAGGCGGCCGCGCGAGGGGCGCGCCGCTGGAACGGGCTTCTCTGGTTCCTGGAGCTGAGCCCCCTTTCCCCAGACCTTTGCCTCAAACCTACTCCCGCATTTCCCCAGGAGCTATGGGCGGTGCTCCCATTCTGGAGCCCTGAGTCTTAATATTGATCTGCACGCCCCCCCCCCCCCCCAAAAGAAAAGCAAGGAAACAAAAGCCGCTTATAGGGCGCCTACTGTATACCAGACACCATGCTGAGTCTTAACGTTTTTTAACCAATATCATCTCATTTAATTTTCTTAACTCTATGAGGCAGTATTTTTTTTCTTTCCTTTCTTTCCTATTTTATACATGAAGACACCAGGCTCATAGAGATTAAATCTCCTGATTTAGAGATTGCAGTGCTGTGCTGGGAACTGTACAGGCTCTAAAGACTGTGGGCCTAAGATTTGGTCCTAGTGTCTCTCCTATTAACTATATAACTTTGAGGAGTTACTTAATCTCTCAAAGCCTTGAGTTTCTCCTTAGTGAAATTGGGGGAGCTGAATCACCTCGTGGGGTCATATGAGGACAAAGTGAGATGGCATATGTGACACGTTGGCCCCAAATAGGCCCTCAGTGGGTGAGTGTTCCCTTCGGTTCTCCAGGAAGGGTCCCTGATATCCTCAGATACCAGCCAGGGTTTCCGGCTGCTTTGTCTCCCTGACTGTGCTGTTCTTTATCACCCCCACCCCCACCCAGTTTCCTTTTTTCAAGCATGAGGGTATCCTCATCTTAAATGTAGTGAGTGGACAAGGCTGTTTTTTACAAGGTCTTGAGTCTCACTGTAGTACCAGGAGGTTGGGAGAGGAGAGGATTCTCATTTTCTGAAGGTAAATAGAGGCCTGCAAAGTAAACCCCAGAGGGACTTCTCTGGTGGTCCACTGGTTAAGTATCCACCTTGCAAAGCAGGGCACGAGGGTTTGATCCCTGGTCAGGGAACTAAAGATCCTACGCACTGTGGAGCAACTAAGCCCTTGCACCACCAAGTACTGGAGCCCACGTACCATAACTGCTGAGCCTGTGCCCCACAACTAAGACCTGATGCAGACAAAATAAATAAATCAACAAACCTCAGAGCAAGCTGGAGCTGGGGCTGGGGATGGAAGGAGTCACTGAGAACCAGCCTCTGGCAGCAGGAGTTCTCCCTCCCCCATCCAAGAATACATAGAGCACCGAACGGTGGTTGCCAGGGTGCCCTCACTCCCACATAACCTGGAATGTCTACACCAGTTCTATTGAACTCCTAGCATCCACTGCAGGAGCCAAGAGCCCCCATCATGGAGTCTGGGTCTGTTTCTCTTCAGGACCGGGCAGGGAACTCCCTAAGCTTGTGGTCTTCCTTTGTCTTCCAGCTAGTATTGATTGGTGTTTAACCCACTGGGTGTTAAGTATATTCTTGCTTTTCTTGCCCTTGCCCCATCAGTGTGGAAGTCCCAAGACTAGGAAGGCTCTTGGACCACTCATCCTGAGGGTCATATAGCATCTGCACAGACACCCTCCACCCCTCCCCTCACACACTGTCCCGTGAGTCTAAGTGCCTTCTTGCTCCTTACCTCCCCTCTGGCTTCCCCTTCACAGGGACTCATGGCTCTCTACTTGGCCTTTTCCTTCCTCTGTCTCCCCTCCTCTCTATTCTGGCTTTGCTCCACGTCTGGGCTGCATACGGAATTGCTAATCAAATGGATAATAAAAAAGCCAGTGAAGCAAAAGCCGCATATAAATTCTAAATACTAATGTTGATAATTATATGCTGTTTCCTGGAGGGAAAACTTGAAGTGAGGCCGCTGGTGTTGTGTCAAGGGCCCTGGTCTCTGGTCCACCTAGAGACCTGAGTTCTAGTCTTCTCTTTGTCGTGAATTGGCTTTGGGACCTTAGGCAGTTGCCTCATCTCCCTGGGCCTTTACTTCTTTAGGATTGTAAGGCTCTTCAGCAGCTTTGAGAAAACCATAAAGGCAGTCAGCACCATGTGAGTCTTGTGATAGAGAATGGTGGGCCAGTGCAGCAGTACAAGTTTATTTTAAGGAAATTACCTTTTATCCTTCTCAAGACATGGGAGGCAGCTCAGGAACTGAAAAATCTACAACTGTACAGAGTTTCCACTCCATTTTCCATTTCCTTCCTTTCTTTCTCACTTCCTTTCTCCATTGAGCATCTCCTGCTATGTAATGAAAGTCAGCTCCCTGGCTAGACCCTGAAAATACAAATATAAGTCATAGTCTGGGTCCTTGAAAGAGCGGCCATGAAGGACGGTGGTGGGACTTTCCTAGTTGTCCAGGGGCTAAGACTCCCAATGCAGGGGGCCCGGGTTCGATCTCTGCTCAGGGAACTAGATTCTACCTACTGCAACTAAAGATTCTGCATGCTGCAACTAAGACCCAGTGCAGCCAAGTAAATAAGTAAATAAATATTTTTAAAAAGAGTGGGGTGGCTGGACATGATAACCAGCAATTCTAATACGTCAAGAGAAACACTATCGTAGGGTAAGTGAAAAGTACACAGAGAAATGGATTTCCCTAGTGGTCCAGTGGTTAAGAACCTGGGTTCAATTCCTGGTCAGGGACTAAGATCCCAAATGCCATGGAGCAACTAAGCCCAACTAAGACTGGATGCAGCCAAATAAAATAAATAATGTTTTAAAAAATTGAACAGAGGAGGAAATGATTAGCTAACTCTACCTGGGAAAGTTCCAGGAGGCTTCCTGGAGGTGGTGACATTTGAGTTGAGTTTTATTAAAGGATAAGACATCCATCAGGCAGGCCAGGAGAGGAGAACATTTTGAGTAGAAAGGTTGGAGTGAAGAGATGAGGCTGGAGGACAGATGAGGAAGCTATAGCAGAATCCAAGAAAGAAATGGTGGGAACATGAATAAGGCAGATTCAGTAGAAGGGGGAGCAAGGGATGGGTTTGAGACACTTCTGGGGGAGAACAGAGTGGAGAGATTTATTGTGGGGAAGAGGATAGGGCATCAAGGGTAATGTTGGGGTCTCCTACTTCTAGGAAGCTGATGTTACCTGTAAGAGGGCAATGGTGGGGAGGTAAGAAAACTCTGCTTATCCTGGGTAATGCTACTGATTGTTATAAATCCCTCAGTTTTTAGGATTTTACACTATTTCAATTTTATTCTTTTTTTAGTACCGAGCAAACTTTCTGAATGCCCTCACTCCCAAACCTCATCTTATCTTGATTGTCTAAGTGGAAAAGGGAAAGGTCCAGGCTTGGAACAGGAGACCTCAGTGAGGCAGAGCAGCGCTGGAAGTCTTCCTGGAGGAAGCAGCAGGTATCCTAGCTGGGACCAGAACAATGCCCACAGATAAGGGAGACAGTAGGCACTGGGTGAAAACCTTGGAAGAGATGTCTTCATGTCCTGTTCTGTTCCCACCTCTCTGACATCCCCTGAACAGAATAACATAATGGGCTCCATTTCTGTTGGAATTAGCTCTGGTTGCTAATCTCTTTCCACCTGGGGACTTTTCCTTCATAAGCTCTTTCATGCATAGACTCTTAGCTCTTTTACAAGGGGTTGATTTGCTTACAACATTCCCTAAGGAATTTAATTCAGCACTAAGTGTGGGGAGATCTGCTCTGCTCACTACATCAATAGGCCACATAT
Source organism: Dama dama (assembly GCF_033118175.1). Taxonomy (NCBI): domain Eukaryota; kingdom Metazoa; phylum Chordata; class Mammalia; order Artiodactyla; family Cervidae; genus Dama; species Dama dama. The sequence continues at coordinate 18,096,040 of NC_083692.1, read as the reverse complement.
TGGAAGAGATGCTCCCCATAAGGAGGAAGGCAAACCCCACCCTTATCCCTGTCCAAGTCAAACTCATGTTCAAGGCTACATGGCTGAGACCCAGAAAGCCCTGGGTTGGGTTGGAGTGGTGGTGGGGAGACAAGCTGGCAGAGTGCAGTGACAAGCAGGTCTTTGGGCTGCTCATCACCCAAATCCTGTTCCCATGGACATGGCTCCAAAGCAGGATTCATTCCTGGGTATAAGCATAACTCTGGACTCAACACCGCTTCCCTGGCAGCTCAGTCGGTAAAGAATCTGCCTGCAATGCAGGAGATCCCAGTTTGATTCCTGGGTTGGGAAGATCCCCTGGAGAAGGGCATGGCAACCCACTCCAGTATTCTTGCCTGGAGAATCTCCATGGACAGAGGAGCCTGGTGGGCTACAGTCCATGGGGTTGCAAAGAGTTGGACACGACTGAGCGACTAAGCACTCACTGGACTCAAGAGAGAACACTGGAGATCTTCACTGCTTCTGAATTAGACCCTTGGATTAGAGGCAGACCTTCCTCTCCCTTCCTCACCAGCAAGAGGGTGTGTAATCTGTTTCTTAAACTTCTTTGGAGGCCTTTGGAAGTTCATTACCACAGCTGTTCACTTCTCTCCATAGGAGAATACAAAGCTGAATTGCAAAGGCAATATTCTTTTTTAGCAACACACCAATTCATGCCAGAGAAAGGAGATGAGGAGAGTTCTCAGCACCACTCCTGTGGAACTCCTTGCCCTCCTGCCAGCCACGGGCTCACTCAAGTCTGCGAAGGAGAATGGGCGAGAGGCAGAACCAGAGCATACGGTGGAGGAACACAGCAGCTGCAGATGGCGCAGTTCAGAATTCCACCATCAACTCTGGCATCTGCAGGCTGCCTTGGGGGCATGTGAGCACTGGCTCATTGGCAGAGGAACCTGAACTGTTGGCACTTCCCCACTTTTCCAGACCGTGTATGTGTGGGGGTCTGGGGGTGGGGTGGGGTGGGGTCGGGTGGATGGGAATTAGCAGCAGCAGCAGCAAGCAGACCAACTGGGTTTTTCACCTGATATAATAATGAAAATGAAAATGAGTGAAAGAATAAGAATGCTTGATGTTTGCTTTGCATGCTACAGTTTCTTAAAAAAAAAAAATTTTTTTTTTTGGTTTATTTTTGGCTAGGCTGGGTCTTTGTTGCTTTGAGGGCTTTTCTCTAGTTCCAGCAAGCAGGGGCTACTCTCTAGTTGTGGTGCACGGGCTTCTCATCGAGGTGGCCTCTCTTATTGCTGAGCATGGGCTTCAGTAGTTGTAGCATGTGGGCTCAGTAGTTGCCACTCCTGGGTAGTGGCCGCTCTAGATTACAAGGTCAATAGTTGTTGTGCACAGGCTTAATTGCTCCGTGGCATGTGGGATCTTTCTGGATCAGGGATTGAACCCATGTCTCCTATATTGGCAGGTGGATTCCTCACCACTGAGCCACCCAGGAAGCCCTACACGACAGTTTCTGGAGCTCAAAAACCTGCTCAGCCAATATATCATACGTTCTTCATAAACATGTGTTATTCTCAAGTTAAAGATGTGAAAAATGAGGCCCAGAGAAGTTAAGCAATGTCCCGCCTGGAAAAAAGGTGTCAAAGGTCAATAGTAAGCCAAAGGGAAGTTGCATTGCCACTGCTCCCCCCACCCCCTACCCCCTCACCCCATTCTCTCTTGGGTCCCCTAAGCCCAGCTGAGTCAGGCTAGGAACATCAGAAAAATTAAGGAAAAGCAAAAGGGAAATAAACTGCAAAAAAAGCACATGAAAATCTGTGGCCTTTGAGTTGGGCAAACACAGGTTCCTGACTTAGCAGAGAACATGGGGCCTTGTGGCATTCTAATTCTACCTGAGAAGGCACTTTTTTTTTTTCATTTTGAGGCAGTAAAGCAATTTTATGGTCTATCATTATGTTACACAAAAGATCTAGAAACAACAGACTGGTGGAGAAGAAATGGATGGTAAGTAAGAGGCAACAGAAATAAGTTAAAATTGAATTATTTCTCATTATATTGGTATGAAAACCATTTCAAAGCATGTGGGTCTGGCTTTAGAGAAGGTTTTGTTCACTGGCCAAAGCCTGTCATAAAATTAAGGTGTTCGTCACCTTGTCTGCTCTACTGGGGTTTTTTTTGAGATGTGAATTAGCAATAGTCCTACCAGATGTCTTTTAGAATTTTATAGCACTCTCTGCTAAGAAGTCTGACCAGCTGCAGGGTCTTTTTTTTAAATTTTATTGGAGTATAATCGCTTTATAATGTTGTGTTACTTTCTGCTGCACAACAACGTGAATCTGCTCTAAGTATACACATGTCTCCTCTTTCCTGAGCCTCCCTCCCACCCAGCCCCCATCCCACCTCTCCTCATCATCACAGAGCATGGAACTGAGCTCCCCGTGTCATGCAGCATCTTCCCGCTAGCTAGCTGGCTATTTCACCACGGTAATGTGTATCTATCAACGCTACTCTCTCAGTTCATCCCACGCTCTCCTTCCCCTACTGTGTCCACAAGTCCATTCTCTGTGTCTGTGTCTCTATTCCTTAGGCTCATCAGTCCCAGTTTTCTGGATTCCACATATATGTATTAATTGGGTCATTTGTAGTAATGTGGATGAACCTAGAGTCTGCCATGCAGAGTGAAGGAAGTCTGCTGGCTTTTGACGAAACTGATTCATGACCTTTCCCCAGCCCCGGAAGCTACAGTCAGTCACATGGGGTCTGCAGGGGGAGGCCTTTTGTGCTTTCACCCTGAACTGAGACAGTGGGCCCGCAACTTCTGCCAAGTCTTGCGCTCAGGGAATCCTCTGAGGAGCTACATCCAGGACCTAGGACCACTCCCATCTCTGTGTTTGCGTGTGTGTGTGTGTTACTGTGTGCTTGCCCAAGGGGCGAATTTCTAAGCTGGGAAAGGAGAGACTTCTTCCTCTGTGTGTAGGAAAACACTTTTCTATGCCTCCCTGCTGCATGTGTCTGTGTGTCTGATATGCTGATGAGAGAAATGACCCTTCACTCCTTGCCAGATCACAGTCTGGGGAGGCAGGGAGCTGAAAGAACTACTGATGCTAAGGAAATATTCTTAGAGAAGCTGAGTACTTATTACATCTTTCATCTTGGGGTGAGCAAGAGCGACTCATCCTGGGTCCCTACTCTGTGTCAAATGCTTTTTTCTTTTCATTTTCAACATAATTTAAGTCAAGCCTCATGGAGGTTAATGTTCCAGATTTCCACATTTCAGCAAATGATGGGCAAGATCTGAAGCCAGGTCTGTCTGATGCCAAAGCTGAGTTTTTTCCCCTCTCTTCTCCAGCAACCCTCCTCATCTCCATCATAGTCTGAGGAGTTGGGACATTTAAAGATAGAGCAGAAGAGGATACAGCATCAAAATGCAAAAAGAGCCTCTCAGGGTATACATTCGCTCTCAGGTGGAACTGGGATGCCACGAGGCCCCATGTGCTCCGTTGGGTCAGGAACCTGTGTTTACCAAATTCAAAGACTGAGGGTTTTCAAGTGCTTTGTTGGGGGGCTGTTATTTCCCTCTTGTTTTCCCTTGATTTTCTGATGCTCTTTTTGAAGTTCTTGGCCTGGTTCATCTGGACTAAGGGGACTCAAGAGGGAACCGGGGTGGGAGAGGAAGGAGCAGAGGCCACCCAACCCTGGGGGTGGGGTGGGGGAAGCAGGGAGTGCTAGCTGAAAGGAAGGTGACAAATTCCAGAATGAAACATTCAAGCTGCTGCTTCCCTCTTCCAGAACACCCACTCCCAGAGCTCTTCTCTTCGCCTGTGGAAGAGGTGTGTGTGTGTGTGTGTGTGTGTGTGTGTGTGTGTGTGTGTGAGTGAAAGGGACAAGGAAAAGTCCTCAAGAGACCAAGCTACTTGCAGTTGTCAGCTTCTTGATTCCTGGCCCCCCACGGTCTCAGCAGCATTTGGGGCACCCACGTAAGCACTGCCTCTTAATGAGCACATACTTGATTCCATTGCAGCCTACATCCCATCACTCATCCAGTCCTGGTGTTCCATCCTCTCCCTCTGGCTCCCAAACCTATTATTCCTTTACAGACCTTGGGCCCTGACTACACCACCACAGCGGGGTTCTGCTGTGTCAGTGAGGACGTTCCACAGCGAGGGCCGTGAAGCCACACCTTGCCAGGCTGGGCACCGGAGAACTAAGGAGAGAGAAATACAACAGACGACAGAGAGTTGGGCGGTTGGATGGATGGATGGATAGATGAGAGGCTTTTTTGAGCGCCTGCCGTGTGCCAGGAACTAGGCTAAGAGCTTAAAGAGTATTATCTCAATGAATCATCTATTAAATCTATGAAGTAAGAATTCATTATACCGTATAAATTGTATTCACTCTAATAAGTGCCAGGCACTGTGCTGAATGTTTCACTAAGCCTGAACAATAATCCATTTCTTTTGTATTGAGAGAAAAATTAATACAGGGATCCCTAGTCTTTGCCTGAGGAGGTACTGGAGGGGTGTGGCAAGTAGAAAGAAGAGGAGCCTTGGCCTTAGGCAGGTCCTGAGTTCAAATCAGGAGAGTTTTTGTCAATACGGTTGAGTTCTTTTATGGAAAGCAATTTGGCATTTATGTATCAAGGACCAAAGTAAATACACTACTGGGAATCTATCCTAAGACAACAGTAATAGGTAACATTTATAACTACTCATGCCAGGCACTGTCCTAACTGTTTTAGATGAGTCATCTTATTTAATTCTAGCAACAACCCTATGAAAAAGTTACTTTACCATCCTTATTGTACAGGATGTGAAAACCGAGACCGGTAATTTACCCAAGATTATATGGCTTATAAGGGTAGAATCCAGATTTCAAGGTAGATAAGCAGTCTCCAAGGCCTCGCTCTTCAATACAACACACAGTATAAAATTTGCACATAAAACTAGCTATCAGAGGAAAAAAATAAAAGGACTTCCCTGTAAGTCCAGCGGTTAAGACTCTGCACTTCCAATGCAAGGAATACAGGTTTGATCCCTGGTCGAGGAATTACGATCCCAAATGCCACGTGGCAGGGCCAAAACAAACAAAAACCAAAACAAATAAAAAAACTGGCTAATACAGTATTGATTATTGTTATAGAAAATTTGGAACACATACAAATGTTTAAGAAAATAGGACACAGGGTAAGCAAATTTAAATACTGTTTTTAAAGAGTTTACAATACCACGAGGGAAATGCTTATGTTATAATATGAAGTGGGGAAAGTAGGTTACATAGTCATACATACAATATAACCATAAGTATGCAAAAAAAAAAAAAAAAAAAGCCTAGAAAAATCCTAGGAGGAATTAAAGCAAAGCGCTATTAAGGGTTGTCTCTGGGTGGAGGCAACCATGGTTCATTTAGATGTTCCTCTTTTTCCTCTTCTGTAGTTTCCAAATTCTCTGCAGTGAACATGCTTTACAGTAAAATTATTTTAAAACTTATATAAAAACAGATATTTACTGAATTGTATGATTGGTATGTTGGGTGCCCTTTGAAGAGTCATCTCCTCTCCCAATTTCATCACATCCAGCAGGGATAATGGGGGGCTGGAGGGGTGACCTCGCCCCTGGCCTGCACAGTGGGAGATTTATAGTAAATGAGGTCACATTTCTAAAGGTTGTGTTCTCCTTACAGCTGGGTGGACTAAAGCCCTAGTGATTCTCACCGAAAAAAAGGAAAGCAAAGAGGAAACCAGCAGGGTGGATGCAGAGAGTGGAAAACAGAAGGTCAGGAGCGAAGGAGTGGGCAAAGGAGACAGCTTGGGGAGGAAGGGGGAAATGAAGAAGGAGAGCTGAGCCCCAAGATGGTCAGGGAACTGCAAGGGGAGAAAGTGAATGAGTGATGAGGCAAGAAAAAGAGTGGGCAAAAAAGAAGACAAGAGAGATTGAGAGAGAGAGAGACTATAGCAACCTGTAAGACAGTTAATTCTTTTCAATGCCAAGGTTTCTGTTAAGCTGCAGGGGATTGCCCCAATGTTATAGACACCATTTTCTGCAGTTAAATGAGACTTCCATCTAGAGGAACACTTCTCCTGGGCTTGTAACTTGAATTTCTCTCCCAGCTGAATGACCACTCCCCAGTCCTCAAATCTCCAGCCAAAAAGGAACTTTCTGGACTGTAGCCACTGCAGTTTGCCAGGGACAACTAGATTGTCCCTGCTGCAATTCATCCAGCCCATGCTATAGAGCTCTGGTACCAATGGACGTGAGTTATGACATGATTAACTCAGGATTAACACCCAGCTGTCCCAGAACACAGTTTGCAAAGGCTGGATAAGGCTTTTGGTTTATAGGCACTGAAAAAGAATAAAAGAAAAAGAAAATCATGGAACAATGTGAGATCTGCAAAGGTCATCTGTAGAATCTACCGCAGGGAAAAAAATGAGGTCCAGGGAGAGAAGAACTAGCTACAACCAACAGCCGGTGACAGTGGGGGAGTCTGGGCTTTCTAATTTCTTCTGAGTAGAACAATCATTTATAACACAAGTGAGTGATGTTTTGTGTCCTCAAAGGGCTCGCTGTGAATCCAGCTACCCTTCTTTTAGCCTGATAAATGCCTCTGAGATAGGTAATCCAGGAATAAGCTTGATATCTGTGGGGAGAAAAGACGCAGCAGCTCAGAGAGACCATGGGATTCTCTCCGTGTCGACGGACTGATTAATAAGGTGCTGGAACTCAAAGCTAAATTTCTCGAGAACAAGGGTGTGGCCACACACATTCCTGAGGAAGTGGCAGCCCCAGGAAGTTGGGAGCAATTTCAGTTTCTGCAGTTTGCTGGAGCCTTCAGGTCAAATTTCCTGCTCAGGACAACGTATCAAGGGTTGGAGGCAGAGAGTGCAGGTTTCCGAGTTTCTACTGCACGTTCTAAATTCTACTGTGACAGCATCTGCCTGACTACAGTTCCGATGTGTGTGGCCTTAAAACCATCATTACTGAAAACCACTGATGGAGCGCTTATTGTATATAGGGAATGGAATAAGTTCTGAGAATACATGGAGACACAAGACATGGCCTTAGTCATCAGAGATAAGCTGATGTTAGCTGTGGAATAAGGCCAAATACAAACATATACAAAGAGGTGATGAGTCAGTTCTTGAATAGTGCCCCGCCTTTGTTGGCGCTGTTCTGCTTCCTCGACATCCTTCGCTGCACCCACCTGTGCACCCACCCACATTCCTAAAATCTCAGCTCAGGTGCTTCCTCCTTGGGCATCTTTGCGCAGACTCCTCAGCCTGGGGTGGATTCCCCTCCTCTGGTTTTCTGTAAGTTCCTCCATGTTTCCATCCTAGAGCACTCAGCACATTGTACTTCTAAATCTTACTTGTCTCTCTCCCCTACCTGACTCTGATTTTGGAGAGGAAGATGGGACTGTATTTTTCATCCCTGGTAACTAGACTGTGCCTGACATAGTGTTAATCTCTCAGTCATGTCCGGCTGTTTGCAACCCCATGGACTGTAGCCTCTGTTCACAGAATTCTCGAGGAAAGAATACTGGAGTGGGTTGCCATTCCCTTCTCCAGGGGATCTTCCCAACCCAGGGATCGAACCTGGGTCTCCTGCATTGCAGGCAGATTCTTCACCGTCTGAGCCACCAGGGAAGTCCCATGTTAATTGTGCCTGACATAACTAGACAATTAATAGATAATTGCTGACTAGACAAAAGCAGCCATTCCGCTTCTGCTGCCTCCAGCATGAACTTTCTAAGGTCCCTTGCAGTTCTAACGCATTGTGACTTGATACTCGCCAGCTGAGGCATTGTTTTCTTTGAGGCTGGATGTGACCGCACTTAGTAGGGATGGAACCACCTCAGTGTTGCCCCTTTCTTCCTCCTCAGAGACCTAATGATAATCTGGGCATGGACAACATAGGGAACCTGTGATTTACTTCACCTCCCTTTTATTAGAGCGGCCAGGGCTGGCAGGATTCCACTAGGAACTTCCTGTCCATGTCTAACAAGGTCTCCACTTAGTTACCTGGTTGCTGGGAAGATGAGGCTGGGAAAATCTAAGCAACACAGTAAACTCAGGAAAGGAAACCATTTAGAAGCATTTGCGGATTAGAAAAGCAAGGAAACTTGATGGAAACAAACATTCAAAGTACCTGCCAGGCTTTTAATAATGTCAGAGGAGAAGAGCCTGGAACCAGCTGGAGGAAAAAGATAAGAAACACATTTATTTCCTCTGCCCAGAACCACGACATCCACTGTCTCCCACCCCCACCCCTATACCTTGCGCTTTACTGTTGGAAAACAATGGTTGCGCCTCTCTGGCATGGTGCATTGCACCAATCTCTCTCCATGTAGGAAAACCAAGTCCAAGATGTTAGCAAATTTGGCATCAACTCTGTGTGTGTGTTACTGTCCATGGTGTGGAGTTTCCAGGAGGGCCCTGAGGCTTCTGAGTTTTAGCCAGGTTTGTCTGCCCTCACAGACGACCCAGCTGACGAATGATAGGAAGCAGTTGGACTGTGGACAAGGAAGACTTGAGAGTCTGTCTGGAAAGACAGGTCCACAATAAATTATCTGAAACCTTTGGAGCCAGATGTTTTTCAGAATTTAGAATTTTTCTGATTTTAACAAGGTAATATGGTGCATCCACTGCTTATTACGTAAAATCCTTAGTGAGGTCCAGAGCTGCACCACGGAATCAAGCATGTCGATATTTTCTTAGAAAAACATATGACTAATCATCCCAAGTGTGACCAATAAAGATGTTAAAGAGCTTCATGGCAGTTCAGGGTCTTCCTTCAAATGAGTTTTTTTTTTTTTTTGCCTTAGACTTATCAGAAAGCTTTTGATCTCAGAGTATTTTGAATTTCAGAATTTTGGTTAAGGGATTGTGGTCTTAGCCTTGGATTCCATCTTGAATTGACCTGCAAACATTCCTATGGCTGATCAAAATTTCCAAGCTTGTTAATATCCTGACTGGGGGCTGGAGGCAGGGTATGGATAAAGAAACCAAAGAAAAGCAGCTTTAAGTACAGTCTTCAAACCTCCCCACCCACAAAGATTTAAAAGCATAATTTTCTCCTGAGGACAAATAGCTAATAATGAAGGGTTTCCCAGGTGGTTTGGTGGTAAAGAATTCATCTGCCAATGCAAGAGAGGGCTTCCCAGGTGGCAAAGAATCCACGCCTGCCAAGCAGGGAACACAAGAGTTCCTGGGTTGGGAAGATCCCATGGAGAAGGGCATGGCAACCCACTCCAGTGTTCAGGTTTGATCCCTGTGTAGGGAAGATCCCCTGGAGGAGGAAATGGCAACACATGTCAATATTCTTGTCTGGGAAATCCCATTTACAGAGGAGACCGGTGGGCTGTTGCAAAGAATCAGACTCAAGCGAGCGACTGAGCATGCCCTTAAAGTATAGCTGGAGATCCTGGAAACATACAGAGTGAAAAAAATGGAAGGACATTAGCCCTTTTTTCTATCCACAAGCCTGACTGTCCCTTGACTCTGGGCAACCTCTCCTCTCCTACAGAAGCATGAGCGTAGTTGGAATTTCTAGGAGGGGAGGTGGGAATGCTTTGTTATCAGTGTGTAAGAATGGCTACCAGCCCTGTAGACCGCTGACTATCTGCTAAGCTGTGTACTAAGCATTTAATATTCATTATCTCTCTTGTTGTTCAGTCACTAAGTTGTGTCTGACTCTGCGACCCCATGGACTGCAGCACGCCAGGCTTCCCTGTCCTTGTCCAGGCAAGAATATTGGAATGGGCTGCCATTTCCTTCTCCAGGGGGTCACAGAAGGATACAAAAAAGGACTTAATGACCTGGATAGCCACAATGGTGTGGTCATTCACCTAGAGCCAGACATCCTGGAGTGTGAAGTTAAGTTGGTCTTAGGAAGCATCACTGCAAACAAAGCTAGTAGAGGTGATGGAATTCCGGTTGAACTATTTAAAATCCTAAAAGATGATGCTATTAATGTGCCATACTCACTATGTCAGCAAATTTGGAAAACTCAGCAGTGGCCACAGGAGTGGAAAAGGTTAGTTTTCATGGCAATCCCAAAGAAGGACAGTGCAGTTCAAACTACTGTACAATTGTGCTTATTTCACATGCTAGCAAGGTAATGCTCAAAATCCTTCAAGCTAGGCTTCAGTAGTATGTGAACAAAGAACTTCCAGATGTACAAGCTGAATTTAGAAAAGACAGAGGAACCAGAGATCAAATTGCTAACATCCATTGGATCATAGAGAAAACAAGAGAATTCCAGAAAAACATCTACTTCCGCTTCATTGACTATGCGAAAGCCTTCTACTGTGTGGATCACAACAAATTATAGAAAACTCTTAAAGAGATGGGAATACCAGACCACCTTACCTGTCTCCTGAGCAACCTATATGCAGGTCAAAAAACAACAATTAGGACTGGACATGGAGCAGCAGACTGGTTCAAGACTGGGAAAGGAGTACGTCAAGGCTGTATATTGTCACGATACTTATTTAACTTCTATACAGAGTACATCATGCAAAATACCAGGCTGGATGAATCACAAGCTGGAATCAAGATTTCCAGGAGAAATATCAACAACCTCAGATATGTATATGATGCCACTCTAAGGACAGAAAGTAAAGAAGAACTAAAGAGCCTCTTGATGAAGGTGAAAGAAGAGATTGAAAAAGCTGACTTAAAACTGAACATTCATAAAACTAAGATCATGCCATCTGGTCCCATCACTTCAAGGCAAATAGAAGGGGAAAAAGTAGAAACAGTGACAAATTTTCTTTTCTTGGGCCCCAAAATCATGGTGGATGGTGACTGCAGTCATGAAACTAAAAGACACTTGCTCCTTGGAAGAAAAGCTATGACAAACCTAGACAGCATATTAAAAAGCAAAGATATCACTTTGCTGACAAAGGTCCATATAGTCAAAGTTCTGTTTTTTCCAGTAGTCATGTTTGGATATGAGAGCTGGACCATAAAGAAGACCGAGCATGGAAAAATCGATGTTTTCAAATTGTGGTGTTGGAGAAGACTCTTGAGAGTCCCTTGGACTGCAAGGAGATCAAACCAGTTGGTCCTAAAGGAAATCAACCCCGAATATTCATTAGCAGGACTGATGCTGAAGCTGAAACTCCAATACTTTGGCCACTTGATGTGAGGAGCTGACTCATTGGGAAGGTCCCTGATGCTGGGAAAGACTGAAGGCAAGAGGAGAAAGGGGCGACAGAGGATGAGTTGGTTGGATGGCATCACCTACTCAATGGATATGAGTTTTAGCAAACTCCAGGAGATAGTGGAGGACAGAGGTGCCTGGCATGCTGCAGTCCATGGGGTCGCAGAGAGTCAGACACAACTTAGCGACTAAATAGCAACAACAACAACAGTGCCAGGGCAGAACAAGCAATGTGATTCAAATCTGAAGCAGCCACACTCCTAGTGCTAGAGCAGATATATAGAGATCTCCCTAAATTTGCTTGTAGGATACCATCTAAGTGATAGCACTAAGTTCTTTTATCTTGGAAAGTGAGAATAAATGGATCCAGGGATTTCTTACTTTCTGCTCCCCTCTCCCCAATCACAAATTGACCATAGTCTAAAAAGTTTGGGGACTTGCCTTGTGGCCTCATGGTTAAGAATCTGCCTTACAATTCAGGGGTTACAGGTTTGATCCCTGACTGGGGACTAAGATTCTAGATGCTATGGGGCAAGCTCATGTGCTCTAGAGCCAACACAACCCAGTGCAGCCAAATAAACAAATACTGAAAAAAAAAATGGGGGGACTTCCCTGGCAGTCCAGTGGTTAAGACTTCTCCTTCCAGTGCAGGAGGTGGGGTCCATCCTTGGTTGGGGAACTAGTGATCTCACATGCCTCACGGCCAAAAAACCAAAGCATAAAACAGTAGCAGTGCTGTTATAAATTCAGTAAAGACTTTAAAAATGGTCCACATCAAAAATTTTTACAAATTAAAGAAAAAAACTTTGGAGGCCATTGCTCTTGGCAGATTGCACTTTGGAGCTTGGACACTAAGCTCCTGCCCTGAGAAAAGAGGCAGGGTGGATATGTAGCACTCAGGGTATTCAGCACTGAGCTTAGAGTTAGAAGTTCTGACTCTAAACCTGCCACCCCACCACCTCGCTCTGTGACTTTGGGCAGATCATGTCTTCTCACCAGAGGATTTCTGAATCCCACACAGCTCCAGGATTCTAGGATTCTGTTTTGGTTTGCAGGATTCTGCTTTTGATGTCCAGGAGTAGGCAAATGAGGCTGCAGGGAACTAGTGTCCTTGGAAAGCTGCTGGTTAGTCTGGTTTTGGTGTTTGGTCCACTTGGGAAAGTAGAGTGCTGCTTAAGCCCTGCAGGCTCTGGGGATCAGAAAGACAGGCTCAAACTCTGACTCAGCCACTTCTTAGCTCACTAATGTACTTAACCTATCTGAGCCTCAATTTCTTCATTATGTAACATGGGGTTAATAATAGCACCTATCCTAAAAATATTACCTGCCTTTTTTGATCTTTCACCCTACAAATGTTTGTTGAAGTCTCCCTGTGAGGCATGCACTCTGTTAGGCATTGGGATACAGTTATGAGAAATACCAGATGGAACACAGACAATGACGGGGTAGTCATACTAATGAATATTTAAATTTTAACTGTGAAAAGTGCAGCTAAGAATGGCAACAGTTATAAGACTCTGTAACAGAGGAATTGATGTAATAAGAAAATTTACGTAAGATTTTCCTGGGAAGGTGATACTTGCTTTGAGCACTTAAGAATGAGGATAGCTAACTGAATAAGAAGGGAAACAGGATGTACAAAAGTTTTGTGGTGGCATATAAGGTAGAAGGCCAATGAGGTTGGAGGGAAGAGAATAAAAGAGAACTAGGTGAGGGGGAAGAGATATGCATGGTCTCATGATGTTTTGCTTTTATTGTAAAATCAGTGGGAGGCCATTGAGGGGTTATGCAGGAAGCTGTTATTATCAGATCTTCCTTTAGATGAGATCTGTAACTAAGAATAGATTTGGAGACAGGTGGTAAAATTAGTTCATTAGTTAGGCACATCAGCATGGAGGCCACCACTGTGGTCCAGGTGAAATAAGATGGTAGCTTAGAAAGGAATGAGGGTAGAAGGAGTTAGAGCAAAGTAAATAGATTAGAGAGCTATTTAGGAGATGAAATAAACAGGACTCGGTAATGGATTGGATGGGCTGGGATTGGAGGGGTGTAGTAAGGGAGAGGAATTTGTTACAGATGATGCCCAGATTTCTGGTTTGGATGGCTAATGGTGCCACTCTCTAGAAGACATACTCCCAGGGGAGCAGCAGGGGTTGGGGAAAGAGCCTGAATGATTTTGGACCTGTTGGCTTGTGGTCCCTTGAGACAGTCAAGTCTAGTTGTCCAGATCTGTGAGTCTGAGCTGGAAATACAATTTGGGGAAAATTAGCAGAGACAGCAACTGAAACCATGCATATGAATGAAACGCCCCAGGAATCAAGTATTATGTAAAGAAAAGAGAGGACCTGGGTCTCAACCTTAAGGAAACTCACCATTTAATTTTGGTTAAAAAGAATGAGCCTAACAAGGTGACAGGAGGGTAGGGGAGGTGAAACCAAGTCTAAAAATCATGGGTCACAGAAGTGAAAGCAAGAAGGATTCACGAAAGAAGGAGTGCTCAGCCATGTGGAAAGATGATGAAAGGTCAAGTCAAATAGGACTGAAGGATGCTCATTGCATTTAACAACACAGAAATCATCAGTGACCTTAGCCAGAGCCGTAAATGTGGAGTGACAGGGTGGATGCCAGGGTTGAGGAGAAAGTGGGAGGTGAGGGAATGAGCACAGTGAATATACAACAGTGTTTCACGACTGTGAAGGGGAGGAGAGAGATTGGACAGTAGTCTGAGATTCCCTGGTGGTCCAGTGGTTAATAGTCTGAGCTTCCACTGCAGAGGGCACAGGTTTGATTCCTGTGTGGGGCAGTTGCACATGTTAAGTGGTATGGCAAAAAAAAAAAAGGTAAAAAATAAAATACTTAGGACAGTATTCCACCCAGAGTAAACCGGGGACTGAGGGTATTTGCCTTAGAGAAAAAAATATGAGTTGACACTGACTTTAGTGCTTCCACATGTCATTAGTGAAACTTACATTCTAGAACAACAAAAGGGACTCAGCTCTCTTGAAAGGGAGAGCTGGAGGACAGCTGGGCTAGGAAGAGATTAAAGCTGCTTTCTTCAGAAATGACATGGTCCACGGTCAGGGAGGGCAGGCAGAATCAGTAACTGTGGTTGGGGTGATGCTTGGGGAGGAATGATCTCCCTCTGAAGGTCCCAACCTCCAGAGCACCCCTCCTTCTGTGTGCTCAGTTGCTCGGTCATCTCTGACTCTACGACCCCATGGACTGCAGCCCACCAGGCTCCTCTGTCCATGGGATTCTCCAGGCAAGAATAGTGGAGTGGGTTGCCATTTCCTTCTCTGGGGGATCCTCTTTACCCGGGGATTGATCCCGCGTCTTTTGAGTCTCCATTGGCAGGCGGGTTCTATACCACTAGCAACACCATGAAGCTTTCATCAGCTACTTCGACTTATGGATGTTCTCAACTCCTGTAGCACTGAGGACTCTGTATGATATATCAATTGTTTATGTGGAACTCTAAATCAAACAGATAAAATGATACTTGTTAGAAGAAACTTACTTTATAAGTTCAATATTTATTTAAGATCAATAAATGATTAAAATGAGGTTGTTCTGAAATGTTTAAATAAAAAAGAAAATTAGGAGTTCTATTGGCTGCAGGAAACCAACTTGTTCCTTTATTTTGTTTTGACTGTAAAATTTTGTTTTGACTGTAAAAGAACCTTAAAATTCTGATTCATTCAGATCAGTAGTTGCAAATAATCACAGTTTTACCTAACAATGTCAAGATATTCTCTAATTAATCGAAGATGGTAGGATTAGGGACATATGCTGGTGGTCCAGTGATTAAGACTCTGCTTTCACTGCCGGGGAAACAAGTTCAATTCCTGGTGGGGGAATTAAGATCCAGCAAGATGTGCAGCACAGCAAAAAAAAAAAAAAAGGTGGCAGAAGGACATTTATTCTAAGGTTTGCAAAAAAGTGAACTAGCCCAGGGAATAAGAGGCTTCCAATGTTTAAAAATATATGTATGTATGTATGTATATATGTATATACAAACATTATATACATATAAATTTGACAAACTATTTTTTCATATTTTAACTGCTTTATTATAGTTTTTACTTATTCCACAAAACAACCCTGTAAGGTAGTTATTATTATCCCCATTTAATGTGAGGCTCAGAGAGATTAGGCAGACTTCCGTTTCTGGAAACATGGAAGCCTAGATACACTAAATAACCCTTGCACTAAAAACAACTAAATATTCTGGATTAAAAAAAAATTATTTGGGGGGATGGGCTGTGTATGGGATCTTAGTTCCTTGTCCAGGGCTTGAACCCAGGCCCAGGCAGTGAAAGTGCTGAATCCTAACCACTGGACCTCCAGGGATTCCGTGGAAGACATATTTTTAATGCAGCAATGATTTAGCATTAAGAAAGGAAGTAACAGGGCTTCCCTTGTGGCTTAGCAGTAAAGAGTTAGCCTGCCGATGCAGGAGACAGAGTTTCAGTCCCTGGTCTGGGAAGATCCCACATGCCATGGAGCAACTTGGTCCATATACCACGACTACTGAGCCTGTGCTCTATAACCCAGGCTCCACAAGAAGAGAAGCCACCTTCAAGAGTAGACTGGGCACCACAACTAGGGAGCAGCCCCTGCTCACTGCAACTAGAGAAAAGCCCTTGCAGCAACGAAGACCCAGCGCAGTCAAAAATAAATAAATAAAATTATTCAAAAAATAAAAAAGGAAAGGAAGTAAGGAATATACAGAGTGAAAGAAGGAATTCAAATAATTGAGAGGTTATTGAACCTGGCTATCACCCTGAGGAGGTCTTCTCAACCTTAGTAAACTTAGGTTTGAGATTTTTTACACCCAGGGCTCAGAAGACAGAAACTGTTTCCAAGATTCTTGTAATGTTTGAAAAGAGGATAAAAATACTGATTTAGTTTAGATTTCAATAATTCAAGGATGTAGACTTTTTCTAAGACAATCACCAAAACAATAATATCTTCCAAACTAATACCAGAAACAAGTAGAGTGAAAAAAAATTCAATTAACACACACGCAAAACAAATCAAGCAGGGTGGAAACTATCAAAGGATGAAACAAATGAAATACACAAAATGCAATGTAGCAATTACTCAAAGAATTGTTTATTGCAATTAAAAATATAAGTAGGTTAAATGCTACTGTAAAAGATCTTAGTATTTGTGGTCAACATCTACAGACTGATGCCTTTAAGTAAAGGAGATTATTTTTTAAAATGAGGGTAAGACTCATCTAATCAGTAGGAAGGTCTTGAAAGCAAAACTGAGATTTCCCTGAGGAGGAAGCAATTCTGTCTGAAGACTACAGCATCACCTCCTACCCAAGATTTTCCAGCCTGTGGACCTTCCCTACAGATTTCAGACTTGTCAATTTCCACCGCTGCATAAGCCGATTCCTTGAAATAAATCTCAACATCTATGTATCCTCCTGTTCTGTTCCTCTGGAGGACCCTGATGGATACACCCACGTTTCACTCACTTCTTCCCCACTTTTCTTCTGAAAGCAAGGTGGGAAGGGAATAAGTGGATGGGGAGGAGGGGGAGTGAGAAGTGGTGGGCAAGTGGGGTTGAACGAAGAACCCTCCCTATGTGATGTGGGGAATAGAAATGCAGGAAGCAGTGTGGGCAAGCCTCTCCACCCCTCTGGTGTTCATCATCCTGGAGGGCTGGGGATAAGAAAAGGAAATAATGCCATCCCCTCGAGGTAGAGTGTTCTTAGCATCATGGCCCAAGAGTGGTCCAAGGCCACTGGGAACCACCCCTCCAGTCCACCTTCTTTTTTAAGCAGCTGAAGCCTGGGCGACAAAGTCCCTTGCCTAAGGACACAGCAGGTGAGGGGCAGAGCTGCTTGAGTCCCAGTTGGGCTGTCCATCTCTCTCCTCTGTGCTCCATCAGGGACCCTGGATCGGTCCACAGTGACACTCCACCCACCCTTGTGGTCCCTGTGGAAGGCCACACCAGGAACCAAGAGGCACAAAGGACCCATCTGTCCTCCACATCCTCTCTCAGCTCTGGCTGCACATTAGAATCCCCTGGGGTGTTTTGTTTTGTTTTGTTTTTTAGAAATTCTGGTATCTGCGGTCTACCCCAAACCACTTTCATCAGGTTCTCTGGGGGACAAGCTAGAGCATCCATACTTTCTGGAAAGCACCTCCAGGCCAGGTGGTTCTAACATGCAGCTGGGCTGAGAGCTGCTGGTCTTGACAGAGCACAGGAGACCCCAACTGCTGCATTTCACTTCCCATTTTTCACCTCGAATTTTAGCCTCCCCCATCCCTGCTGGCAGGCTGTCTGTTCTCATTATTGTCTGTGCTCTGCCTAGAAGGGGAGAACCAGGGGGGTGGCTGGCCCGGCTGGGAACACCTTCCCTGTCCCTGCACTGCCCTGGAGTCTGGCACACAACACCCAGCTCCATGCCATCCTATCCGGAGTTGCCACCCCACCAAAGCAGAAATGCTAGTACACCTACTTCTTTCCCTCTCTGCTGTGACCTCTGACACTTCCTTCTCTCTCTCCAGCCTCTCCTCCACCTCCTTTCCTTCTTCAGCTTTTTTTTTTTTTTTTTTTAACATTTATTTATGACTATGCTGAGTCTTCGTTGAAGCTGAAACTCCAATACTTTGGCCACCTGATTGGAAGAACTGACTCACTGGAAAAGACCCTGATGCTAGGAAAGATCGAAGGTGGGAGGAGAAGGGGATGACAGAGGATGAGATGGTTGGATGGCCTCACCGACTCAAAGGACATGAGTTTGAGTACACTCCAGGGAGTTGGTGATGGACAGGGAGGCCTGGCGTGCGGCGGTGCATGGCGTTGCAGAGTCGGACACGACTGAGAGACTGAACTGAACTGTCTTCTCAGTTGCTGCATGGGCTTTTTCTCTAGTTGCATTGAGCTGGGGCTCCTCTTTGCTGTGGTGTGCTGGCTTCTCAATGTGGCAGCTTCTCTTGTCCTGGAGCACAGAGTGTGTGGGCTTCCCTGGCTGTGGTACGTGGGCTCATGTGTTGCAGTTCCCAGGCTCTAGAACACAGGCTCAATAGTTCAGGGCACCCCGTTTTGTTGCTCCAGGGCCTGGGGGATCTTCCCGGACAAGGGATCGAACCTGAGTCTCCTGCACTGGCAGGTGGATTCTTTACCACTGAGCCACCAGAAAGCTCTCCAGTCCTTCTTTACCAGAAGTTCTGAGCCCGCTTCTTGGCCACCTTCCTCCCCAAACCTGCTGTTCTCCCTCCCGCATGAGTGGCCGACTAAGCCCCCAGTGGTGTCTTTCTCCAGGAGAGGGATGCGCCTTCCTCCAGAAGCCCTGGCTGCCCCAACCCCACGTCTACAAGCAACACCTCCCAGATATCTATTGTGGCCGTCTCGTTGACTTCAGACCACAAGCAGAGAGTGTGTCTCCCTCAAGCCCTTTTCTCTTCCCTCTCAGTGCTGCCCGAGAAAAATTTCCAATGAGAAAACTGCAGCAAGAGCTGCCAAGACAGACTTTGGACTGCTCTGTGGTACTTTCCCAGTATTGCAGAAGCTTCTCTTGATACCCTGCTATATGCCAGGCACCAGGATTACAAAGATGAGAACAGCAGTCCTCTCCCTCAAGGAATTTATAATTAAATAAAAGAGAATTTCTTATGGAACAGGGAAGAAAGGATGGGAGGGGTGGGATGGGGGGAAAAATGAATACTTGTCTCTATCAGGTGCTGGGGAAATGCCTTCTTCTCCATTTCATATAGAGTTTTATGGGCAAACTCCAAATAAAAGCCTCTATTTTCCCTTTTATATAGAAGAGGATACTGATGCAAACAAGTTTAAAAGCCTTGTCAAAGTTTAGATAGCTATTAAGGGACACGGTTAGGGTTTGGACCCAGGTTTTGGACTCTAGTTTCAGCACTTTCTTGGAGTCTGATGGTTATTTCATATCTGACCCAGTGCTCTTCACCAGACTGAGCCATGGGGAAAGGAGGAACCCAGGAGCTGGGGGTCTGGCTTCTTGTCCTGGAAGGTGAAAGTGTTAGTTGCTCAGTTGTGTCTGACTCTGTGACCCCATAGGCTGTAGTCCACTAGGTTCCTCTGTCCTTGGAATTCTCCAGGCAAGGATACTGGAGTGGGTAGCCATTTCCTTCTCCAGGGGATCTTCCCAATCCTGGGATCGAACTGGGTTTCCCGCATTTTGCAGGCAGATTCTTTACCATCTGAGCCACCAGGGGATTCACCTGGCTTTATTGCTAACTAGCTATATGACACAGGCATTCACATCCCCTCTCTGGGCCTTGGTTGTTGTTGTTTTTTTTTTTTAGCATATAAAGTGAGGGAGAGTAGGTAGTTTTAAAGATCCTTTTCAACTCTATGATTTTCTTGATTGCGTTTCCTTTCCCCAGTTGGTTACATATTCATTTTGCTTCCATCTTAAAAGAAGGGTCACTAGAGCTCGGGGGCGGGGAGGGTCACGCTGTCAGTCTGGCTGGCACCCACAGTCCAGCAGCCTGGCACACTGCAGTGGCCATCAGTCAGGGCTGGATGCATGCAATTACACTCCTCGGGGAGGCACTGAGAGTGCCGGCAAGGATGCCAGGAGCCGGGGTCGCAGCTCTGCCAGAGCCACCAAGACAGACCACTGAGTCCAGGGAATCAGGTGGAGGGGGAGGAAAGGACAGCCTAGAACCAGTCACTGGGAAGCCTCCCCAGGCGTCTCACGCTTTTGAAAATGGCCCTGAGAGAGATGCTATCAGGAGGCGTATTTAATGGGTTTTGGAAATTGGCTAATTTTGTCGCAATCGTCTGCATACTGTCTGATGCATGCTAAGCATCTAGGACCAGTGTGGGCCTGTGAGTGGGGCCAGGGTATCCACGGGAGACATGTGGCATGGGAGGGCAGGGCAGAGTGGCTGGTTGTTTCCAGCTGCCCGAAAAATCCCCACTGACCTCCGGGCATCGAGCCGGGTGCTGGGTCAATGCCCTCTCTTACGCCACAAGGAGTCATCCCCACCCACCTCCTCCACCCCTCCCTCTTTTACATCGATCCTCCCTCTCCTCTCTCTCTGGGCCTCTCTTCCCATCCTTGCCCACAGCCTCATTACCCCACTCCCCCCCACTCCCCCAAGCCAGCCCTGCAGCCACCCTTCTCCCATGCCTCGGGTCAATAAGCCATCGATACCCTGCTCTGAGAAGGAACACACAGCCTTTGCACGCTTGATTCACCCAGAATTGCTCTCCCAGCCCCTCCCTGGGCCTCTGGCACGCTCCCTCCATCCTCTGGGCCCTGCCTCTCCTCCTCCAGAGATGTTGCTATCCATCAGCTCTCTGCCTCGCTGGTCACAGTTACTTTCACTGACTGTTTTCAGCTTGGTTGTTTATTTTCTCCCTTTCCCCTCCGCTTCCTCCCTCCTCCTCCACTCATTCCCAGATCTGGGTTTGCTGTGTGTTGCTTCTCAGGGATGTCCTGCCAAGGAGGGCAGAAAAGAGGCCCAAAGAGGGGCACCCATGTCCCCTTCCGGGTGCCTCTCTCTGCTCTCCAAAGCTTGGGATCTTCAAGGAAAGAGGGCTGCAGTTTCCTGCAGAGGCACATGCTGACATTTCCAAGGCCCCAAATTTGGAATCAGGGGACTCTAGGAACTAAATCCGAGAGAACTTCGGGTAGGTTCATTAACCTCTCTAAGCCTCAGTTCTCTCGTTTATAAAACAGAGCTGTGATGGAACTTCCCTGATAGTCCAGCAGTTAAGACTC
This sequence comes from Dama dama, assembly GCF_033118175.1. Taxonomy (NCBI): domain Eukaryota; kingdom Metazoa; phylum Chordata; class Mammalia; order Artiodactyla; family Cervidae; genus Dama; species Dama dama. Next base: position 18,075,169 of record NC_083692.1, on the reverse strand, counting down.
CACACTCCCAATGCAGGGGGCCTGGGTTCAATCCCTGGTCAGGGAATTAGACCCCACATGCTGCAACTAAGACCCGGCACTGCCAAATAAAATAAAATGGATCTGTGATGGCTGAGTGAGAAAATCACAGCTGTCATTTATTGAATAAATTTTGTATGTTGGACTCCCTGCTAGGCACTTTTGAATAAGGTTGTGTTTAAGCATGTTTGTGAAAATGCTTTGTATATTAGAAAGTGCCATGCAAGTGCCTGTTAGTATAGAGAAAGCCACTATAGGCATCTACATGGCTCTCCTTTCCACCCAGAAAATAATTCAAGGGCATTTTGGATCAGTTTACACAGAATTTCATCCATCTATCATCTCATTCACCTTCATATGGTTGCCTTAAAGTAAGTGAGCAAATATGGTTGGTTCCACCCTATGGTTAAGAAGGCCAAGATGCAGAAAACAGATTCTGGGGAATTCTGCCTGTTTTCCCTCTGTGTCCTCCTGACCTCGCTGCCCCCACCCCCCTGCAGTGTGCTGAGAAGTATACCCGTTCCATCTTATCTGATGGTAAACAGGTTGGGGGGGTGCCAAGTGTGAGTGTGTCTGCGGCACGGGCACCATCGAGGAAGGTGGAATGCCGTGCCAGGCAGAGGCGTTATTCGGAACAGTCAGGGTGGAGCTCTGAGAGCAGCAGAGTGCCCAGCTACCAGGGTGGCACAAGCAGCATTGTCCTCAGAGGGAAGGGACGTGGGGGGAGGGGCCAGAAGCCAGCAGGAAAGGAGGCCGCCTAAGGGAAGGCATGGAGTGTCACGTGGTGTGTCATGTGACTCAGACTCTGAACAGGGGCCTCTGAGCCCCAGAGCCTAAAGAGAACTTGTTCTTTTTCTCTGCTAGCCTTGGGCTGACCAGATCATCCCCCAAACTATACCCGGTAGCCCACGTCCTCAGGCCAGGAGACCAGACTCTGGTCCAGGAGCTTTGCAGTGCACCTGCAGCCCCTTCCAGACAGCCGGTGTAAGGACCCAGGCCTCGGACCCCTCCTCATCTCCAGCCATCAAAGCCACAGGGCTCATTCCCACGCAGGCTGAGTCCTGGTGCCAGCCTGCGCAGGTGCACCAAGGCTTCCTCAGAAACAAGAAGGGCGATCGAAGCTGCTGCTGACCCCCTCCGAGAGGCTCCAGTTCTCCCAGCCCTGACAACTGCATTGCCTAGGCAGATGCTTTTAAAAATTGCAGCCAGTTCAAGCCACCGGACCCAAGGGGGTAGCCCCTTTTGCCAGCTTCACACTCATCCTGTGTCCCTCTGACCTTCCCTTTCTCACCTCCCATGGCCCTCTCCCCTACCAAAATTTTCCCTGGGCCTCTGGGCTCTCCCCGACCCCTGCTGCTCCACGGACTGCTGCGCTGTGGGCACGGTTTCCCTTCAGGCATCTCAGGTGGAAGCTGCCTTTCTCTCTCAGCCCTCGGCCTCACGGGGTAGGATGGTGACTCTGGCTCAGTGAACCGTGATGCCCCGCCCTCTACCGGGAAAGCCAGCCCCAGCAGGTTCGGGCCGCTTGCGTTGCACGCATTCTTCCTTGGCGCTCTCAAGAAGTGAAGTGAAATGAAAGTCGCTCAGTCATGTCCGACACTTTGCGATCCCATGAACTCAATGGTTCATGGAATTCTCCAGGCCAGAACACTGGAGTGGGTAGCCTTTCCCTTCTCCAGGGGGTCTTCTCAACCCAGGGATCAAACCCAGGTCTCCCACATTGCAGGCGAATTCTTTATGGGCTGAGCCAGCAGGGAAGTCCAAGAATACTGGAGTGGGTAGCCTATCCCTTCTCCTGTGGGTCTTCCCAACCCAGGAATTGAACCAGGGTCTCCTGCTTTGCAGGTGGATTCTTTACCAACTGAGCTCTCAGGGAAGCCCTGGCGCTGTCCTGGGGCCACTTCATTTAAGGGAGCCCTCACTCTCTCTCTTCTGGGAACAACTTTATCTGCTGCAAACCTAAATGTCACCATCACACCGGATGACATCACATCTACATGGGCTACTCTCTCGTCGGCTTGATGTCTCAGATGCACCCCCTACTCCAAAGCCACCCTCTGGACCTAGTCATCTTGGGACTACCCCAGCTCTGGGGTGTTAAATACAGGCGTCCTGTGGACAGTCCCCCACAGCCTTTCTCCCAGCTGACCTGTGATGTCATTGGTCTCCCAGTTCTTGGGCTTTTCATCTTCTCCCTATATCAGCGCCCCCTGTTTTCCCTTCTATTCTGAGTCAGCCTGGGGTCTGTATATCTTTTTTTTTTTTTCCTAATCACTCTTACCTCTTTTGTCCCCTTGTCCTAAGACCCTTTGGGCAAAGCCCCAGCCCAAAGTTAACTCAGTGATTTGCCTTCTTTGCACATGTGGAGCTAGTAGTAAAGCACCCACCTTCCAATGCAGGAGACATAAGAGATGCGGACTTGATCACTGGGTCAGGAAGATCCCCTGGAGGAAGGCACGGCAACCCACTGCAGTATTCTTGCCTGGGAAATCCCATGGACAGAGGAGCCTGGTGGATACAGTCCATGGGGTCACAAAGAGTTGGACACGACTGAAGTGACTGAGCTCACACGCACATGTGCACCACTACCCAGGATACTGGTGCCGTGGGAGAAAAATCACACAGCTGTTTGGAGTGAGGGCACTGCAGAGCCACAGCCCACATCACAACTGGGACTTCAGAGTGGCCCAGAAGTTTCTTTCTTTTCCTTAGTTAATTCTCTAGAGCTCATCATCAGCTCTTTCAGACCTTCTCCACTCTCTTTAAGACACCACCTTTCCCAGCATCTCCCTCCAGATTCCTTCCGAGAAAATAAGGGTTGTTCGGCCAAGGTTGCGTAAGCAACCTGCCATCAAACAGATTCTTTCCTTCTTTGCCCTCTGGTCACAGGGGATAAGGCAGGCATCCAGATACTCCTGCTAAGAATGTAGGCTAATGTGATCAAGTGATTTGATGACACCCCCATTCCAGCTCTTTTTGAAATCTCCTTTGGTTGGTTTTCCAACCACATGTCTCCTGTGTTTCGTGTGTTTCTCCCTCTCTACCAGCTTCTTCTCATTAGCACTTGAACATGCGTGAGATTCACTCTTTAAGAACAAAGTAAATCTTCTCCCTTAAACCCACCTTCTTATCTCAACACCCTGTGTGTATGTATATAAATATATATATATATATATAAATATGTGTGTATATAATATACACATATAATATATGTAATGTGTGTGTTGAGCTATTTCAAATCCTAAAAGATGATGCTGTGAAAGTGCTGCACTCAATATGCCAGCAAATTTGGAAAACCCAGCAGTGGCCACAGGACAGGAAAAGGTTAGTTTTCATCCCAATCCCAAAGAAAGACTATGCCAAAGAATGTTCAAACTACTGCACAACTGCACTCATCTCACATGCTAGCAAAGTAATGCTCAAAAATTCTCCAAGCCAGGCTTCAACAGTACTGGAACCGAGAACTTCCAGGTGTTCAAGCTGGATTTAGAAAAGACAGAGGAACCAGAGATCAAATTGCTGACATCTGTTGGATCATTGACAAAGCAAGAGAGTCCCAGAAAAACATCTGCTTCTGCTTTACTGACTACGCCAAAGGCTTTGACTGTGTGGATCACAACAAACTATGGAAAATTCTTCAAGAGATGGGAATACCAGACCCCCTTACCTGCCTCCTGAGAAATCTGTATGCAGGTCAAGAAGCAACAGTTAGAACTGGACATGGAAGAATGGACTGATTCCAAAACAGGAGAAGGGTACCTCAAGACTGTATATTGCACCCTGCTTATTTAACTTATATGCAGAGTACATCAAGCAAAATGCTGGGCTGGATGAAGCACAAGCTGGAATCAAGATTGCAGGGAGAAATATCAATAACCTCAAATATGCAGATGATCCCACCCTTATGGCGGAAAATGAAGAGGAACTAAAGAGCCTCTTGATGAAAGTGAAAGAGGAGAGTGAAAAGTTGGCTTAAAACTCAACATTCAAAAACTGATCAGGGCATCCGATCCCATTACTTCATGGCAAATAGATGGGGAAACAATGGAAACAGTGGCAGACTTTATTTTCTTGGGCTCCAAAATCACTGCAGATGGTGACTGCAGCCATTAAATTAAAAGATGCCTGCTTCTTGGAAGAAAAGCTATGAACAACCTAGACAGCATAGTAAAAAGCAGAGACATTACTTTGCCAACAAAGATCAATCTAGTAAAAGCTATGGCTTTTCCAGTATGGGTGTGAGAGTTGGACCACAAAGAAAGCTGAGTGCTGAAGAATTGATGCTTTTGAACTGTGGTGTTGGAGAAGACTCTTGAAAGTCCCTTGGACTGCAAGGAAATCAAACCAGTCAATCCTAAAGAAAATCAGTCCTGAATATTCATTGGAGGAACTGATGCTGAACTGAAGTTCCAGTGGCCACCTGATGTGAAGAACTGACTCATTGGAAAAGACCCTGATGCTGGGAAAGATTGAAGTCAGGAGAAGGGGATGACAGAGGGTGAGATGGTTGGATGGCATCTCTGACTCAATGGACATGAGTTTGAGCAAGCTCCAGGAGTCAGTATGGACAGGGAAGCCTGGTGTGCTGCAGTCCATGGGGTCGCAAAGAGTCTGACACGACTGAGCAACTGAACTGAAGGGATATATATGTGTGCATGCTTAGTTGCTACAGTCATGTCTGACTGTTTGTGACCTTGTGGACTGTAGCCTACCAGGCTTCTCTGTCCATGGAATTCTCCAGGCAAGAATACTGGAGTGGGTTGCCATGTCCCCTCTTACATCTCTTGCATTGGCAGGTGGGTTCTTTACCACTAGCACCACCTGGGAAGCATATGTGTATATATATATATATATAAGAATACACACACACACACACACACACACACACGGGCTCTAGAGCACAGGCTCAACAGTTGTGGCACATGGGCTTAGTGGCTCCACAGCATGTGAGCTCTTCCCAGGCCAGGGATCAAACCAGTGTCCCCTAAATTGGCAGGCGGATTCTTATCCACTTCCTTCATGGGCCATGAGGGAAGCCCCGTCTCCAGATTCTGCTCTTCACTCAGATTGCTCTCAATTCCCAGTGATTTACTTATTTCGAAATCCAGAAGTTATTTCTCAGTCCCTATCTGAGGTGACCTTTCTGTAGCATTCCATCCTGGTGAGTGCCTCCTTCACAAGCACTTCTTTCCTTGGCTCTTGTGATAACACAGGCTCCCTGATTTTCTTTGCCTTTCGGCCCTTCTTTGATGGCAGTGACAACTCCTTTTCTCCCATCTGTCTATCTCTTAGGGTTGCTGTACCTCAGGGTTCCCTTCTGTGAGCATCATCTGGCATCTGAAAATCTGATCTCCTGGTGCCCACTGCACCCCTGCAGAATGTTCCCTGGCTCCTGCCCTCCTCTCAGCATCATCAGTTCAGATCAGCACCTCAGGGATCCTCTTTGTCCAGTCGTGAATTCCGCAACTAAAGGAGGAGGGAAGAGGCCTGATGGAAGTAAGGATAAAGGCATAAATGAATGCAGGAAGTAACTGAAAATCATCCACCTCAAACGGAGAAGCCTGCAGCATGGTTTGATTATTGTTTTCAAGTCTTCAGAGGCCTCTTGGCTTTGGAAAATATGACCAACTTCCCTGTCTCTTCCAAAAACAGAATAGGGAAAGGTAAAGTTTTAGTAATGACATATCTGGGTTAAAATAGAGAAAAGCATTAAGTGCCAGGAATTAGCAGAGCAATGTGGAGTCTGATCAGCAGACTTTTAAAGTAGGTTAGGTTTTTGCACATCTGAGATGATTCCTGAGTAGAATGAGCTAAGGGTGAGCAGGTGGGTTGGGTAACTCACCACGCCTTCCTTCCATGGCTGCAAGAGGGGAAGTCCAGGTTGGCACTGAGCTCAGAACACAATCTCTTGTCCATTTCCAGCAGTGGGATGTGACCATAGCAACCTCTGGGACAAAGAATGGGTCCATTCTGGTGTGCAACTTTAGGACAGCCTAGCCACTGCTGTTTGGCTCCATCAGTCCTGTAATTGCCCAGAAGCTGTGGTTATAGGCAGGAAGGAGTCATGTGAAGATGAGCATGGATTGGTATTGAGAAGAAGAGCACAATCAGAGAGAATAACCTTGGCTAAGGAGCTGGTTGGTGCATCACCTCCTCCAGGAAGCCCTCTCTGGTACCACCAGACTGGCTGAAAGCTTAAACTCTGTGCTCTCACAATGCCCTGTTCTATCTTGGTCCTTAAATGGATCCTGTGGCACTGAGATGTCTAAGAGTTTCTCTACTCATCAAGTTGTGAACTTTTTAATGGCAAAAACCATGTGTTGTTGATAGCTATCTCTGGGGTCTGGAGCAGGGTATAGACCACGTGAAGCACTAGGTGTATCAGTTTTAAGTAACTGACCCACGGGACAAAGGCCTTGGAGGATTTGGTATCCCATCATCCCCAGAGGTAAGTTCAGTACAGCCCAGCAGAAAGCCCTGGCTTTTTGGAACCATGTTCCAATGGGACCACGGAAGAGATGACCCAAGGATATTTGGGTTCTGGTCCCTGCTCAGCCACTTATTAGCAGAATGAGCTGGTCAGCATGTGACAATTCCCTTCTCCAGGCCTCAGTTTTCTCGTCTATGAAATGGGGGTGATGACCTCATAGCTTCACAGAGTTGCCTTGAAAACCAAATGAGATAATGGGTGTGCAGGCGGTAAAAACATCTAGAGAAAGGTCTTGAAGGCTTATACAGAGGTAAGCAGTTATTAATAGTCTCATTAATATTCTTACCCAGAATGCCCATGGAAAAGCAGTATGTGGCAGCCCCAGCCTCCGCACCCCACCCTTCCCTACTATTTCTGTCCCTGGAAAGCAGGTTCTCGGAATGGTAATCCCCGTTCTGCCACTGTGGGGCAAGGGGGCGACTATTGAGCAGAGTGGCCCACCCCCCAGCCTCGGTTCTGCAGACTGCCCCTCCCTGGGGGCTCTCACCAAACCCTTTGATTTAGAAAGCATGGCTGACACCCCCACACCAAGCTGGAGACGGCAGGAGGTATCTTGTCTCTGTCATTTCCTTTGATGCTGGAATGCTGAGATGCCCCGCCCCAAGTCAGGCCCAGGTAAGAGAGGAAGCAGTTTTCCCTCCCCTCCTGCATTTCTGGGGAGGCGTGAGCTGCTCCAAGTGGCTGGTCCTTTCTTCCTGCTTTTCTTCCCAGGCCTACTCAGTGGCCTGCCTTGCCCACAACGTTGGAGAGCTATGGCCCAGAGTGGGAATAAATCCAGGGTTTTCTCCTCCCCCATGCTACTTACTTCCCTGCCAGGCCAGTGTGATGTTTACCAGCATCAGCTGGCCCATTACTAGGGAGCAGCAAAGAGAAGCAGGTGGCCTGAAGATAGGAAGAGGAAATCCAACTGGTTGGGGTCTGATGGTGACTTCATCCTCCAGAAAGTTCTGGAGATGACATCCAGGTTCTATCAGTCAGCAGAACCGCCCCCCCACCCCCGGAAGTAAGGCCTGTAGGCTCCGGGCAGAACACCCCACCTCCCCAGCCCTGGGTTTCATCACCTGGTGTCCCCTGGCCGCGTGCTAAACATCAGCACGAGGGCAGAGCAGACCTGTAGGTGTGGGGTCTTCACTGGCTTTGCAAATAATCAAAGCCCAGTGTCAGCAAGACAGTGGACAGCAAAGAGAGAAAGCCAAGAGAATATGTCTGAAGTCCAGGGAAGGTGAGGTGTCAGACGGCGGTTCCATCAGCCCCACCCAGGGCCATGTCCACAGTTGAGGCCAATCTTGTGGGAATGGGCTGCCACCGGAAACCTAGCCGCCTGCTCAGGGGAGGTCTCCTAGCTCGGCCTAGCGGGCCCCCTCCTCCCCACTCGGCCAGCCAGGTCTGCCGCCGCTGACTTAAAACGCTGCCCTCAATTCTATCTTTAGCTCTGGCTGCTGGGAGCCTGAGTGACAGGCAGGGTGGGGGCTTGTGCCGGGGTGGGAAAAATTTGCAGCTACCTGGTTAGCTGAGGTGGCATGATTGCAAGGAGCAGGGATTGTGTGTGCTCACTGCTGCATCTGTAGCCCATGCGGTGGTGGGCTCAGAGCTCCAGTGATACTGGATGAACGGATGGGTGGATGCATCCAAGCGCAGATGTAGCAGAGGTCCCCAGGAGAGAGAATGAGAGCAGGGCCAACAGGACCATAGACCAAGTCCCGGAAGGCACTCCGTGTGGTCCACGGCTTGTGACTTGCCCTCCTGGCCTCCATTTCTTCATTTGTAAATGGGGGCTAGATAAGCAGTTTTCAGACCATCTCTATGGACCGCCACCACCACATCCACCTCCATTGCTCATTCCCCCCATCCCACCCCCATAAAAAGGGTGCTGCTGCTGGGCGCTTGAGTTGGAAGGAAGGGAAACGATGCCTTGACAGGGCTCTCCTACCGCTTCCATCCAGGCTGAGTCATTTTTATCGATTCTGGACATTGAGTTTCTTGGAAAGGATTTTTTTAGACAAAGGGCAGCTCAGTTCCCTAAAGTATTTGCAGACTTGAGGAGCCAGAATAAAATTGCCTCTTACAGCGGGTAGCAAGAAGAGCCCCTCCACTGTCTCTCATCAAGACTGATATGACAACCTCTTATCTGAGCAATAAGGCACCCGCAAGCTTGCATCCAGCCAATTATGTCTTTCAATAAGAAAAAGTGAAGTTCCCCAGAAGGAATGAGAAGGAGAGGGGGCTAGGGCCTTGCAGAGCAGTAGGAGGGTAGATAGGAACGGGCTGAGCAGGGGCCGATCTAAACCTGCAGCTGGACCTTGAGGAGAAGCAGGCTGACATGGGGCTGGCAAGGAGACCTGGGGCAGCAAGGGTTTTGGGGAAAGAGCCACAGGAGTGCTGTGGAGTCAGGATCCAGCCTCCCCTGACTGTCCTGAGGTGGGAAGGCTTGCAGACCTTTGAGGTCCCAAGGGGGATCTGGTGGCCTGGTGGCCTGAGACCTGGGTGCTGGCTTGGTGTGCTGACCCCGTGAAGCCCAGGGGAAAAGGTTACTTGCAAGGTGGGAAGGCCCTGGGGAAAGAGGACTTCCCCAGGGAACTCTTTGCTCTTCCTTGTGGCCTGCCCTATGAAAATGATACGGTTTGTCCAGGATCTCAGGCAAGTGATTCTAATTACATGTGCCTCCATGCCTTCCCCTGTTATAGGGAGATGACCTCTGACCCTGCCTACATCTCAGAGATATTCTGACTAAAACAGATTATGGATATGAAAGGTTTTCCTTCTAAATACTAGAACTGCTTTATAGTATTGCTTTATATTTACTCAATGGCTGGAGGGCTGGGGGTCTAGCTGGCAGAACTCTGCTTCTCCCAGGTTCCTCTTCCTTCTGCTCTTATAAACTTGCTCCAGTGAAGCCCAGGGCCCTTTGAACCTCCTTTCACCTTTTTCTCTCAAAGGCATTCTCCTGCCACCCCCTTTCTTTCCTCTGCCTTTAACCTGGCCTAGCCTCTGGTGCTATGCTCTCAATAAGGCTAAGTTCCAGTTTGGACCCCTTGCTCTAGCCTCCCGGTTCCAGCTCATCCCACACACTCCGGGTTGGCATCATTATCCCATCCGCCCTGCTTGGAAACCTGCTGTATGTTCAGATGTGCAACCCTCATTGAGCCCGAGTTACTCATCAAGTGAGTCACCTGGGCCACTCACTTCTTCCTGACCCGACCCCCAACCCCAGGCAGCACCTGACGTAGCTCCCTGCAGACAATCAGCTTCCTGCTTCCTCCTGTCTCCAGAGCACCCTCTCACCCACCCCTGAAAGGCCCTCCCCTCTCTTCATGCTAAATCAAGAAGTAAACACCCCTTGAATAATTGGGTGAAGATCTCCTCCCCTCTAAGAAACCTTTCCCAAATAACCTCACTGAAATCTTGCCTTCTCATCACTTTATTTTTTTTAAAAAAAACTTTCTTTTTATTTGTAAAAGTTTTTATCTTTTTGGCCACACGGTGCGGCATGTGGGTTCTTGTTTCCTCAACGAGGGACAGAACCATGCCCCCTTCATGGAGTCTTAACCATTGGACCACCAGGGAAGTCCCTTCCCTTCACTTGGATACTTTCCAGAATAGGACAGGATTGGCGTCTCTCTTGTGCGTGTACATGTCAGGTATGTGGGTCTGTGGGTTCTGGTAAGTTCTGTGACAGACATCCTTCCCAAAGGCACCACACCAAGTTGTTCCCCATGGTGGGACTGGTACAGACAGCTGACCAACTGGCAGACTCATTACGTAGGAAGATGACCAGGTCAAACCTGGTGTTGGTGAAGATGGCAGGACAGCATCACATGCAGAGGCCACAGTGACCTTTATGACACTGAGACTTCCCAGAGCCTTTTCACTAAGACGTGGCTATGGCTGTCTTCCTCTAATGCCACTCTGAAGCACTCATCTCCTGTATTATTGTTTAGTCACTCGGTCGTGTCCAATTCTTTCGTGACCCCATGGATTGTACCCTGCCAGGCTCCTCTGTCCATGGAATTTTCCAGGCAAGAATACTGGAGAGGGTTGCCATTTCCCTCTTCAGGGCATCTTTCTGACCCAGGGATCAAACCCGTGTCTCCTGCATTGGTAGGTGGATTCTTTACCGCTGAGCCACGAGGGAAGCCCCCATCCCCTGTGGCAGGGGTTGTCGACATGGTGCAGACATTGTCCTCTTCCCCAGGATGGCAGGTTGCCTGCACATTGCTAAGGGGTGAAAACTCAGGGGCTAGTTATGTGCACACATCAGTTTCAGTACACAGTCCCAGCCTACTTTGTGGATTTAAATCCAGAGACGCCAAGGACAGGACGTGTTTGCTGCTCAGGCAGGCGATTTAACCCAGAGTACCCTTTTGGTGCTTTCCAACCCTGCAGTCTCTTTTCGTATCATTCGGGTTGGCAAATGAAAAGCCCTCTTTGCCAGCAATTAATTTACCAAAATAAACAAGAATTCTGCTTTTCGTGACAGAGACAGTCCCTGAATGCCAATCTTAGGGCTGCCAGATTGCAATTTCAAGTGGGTGCCACTTGCAAGGTTATAATTTACAGGTGATTTATCATGGAGGTTATGAGAAAAGGAGGAAATGCTGTCAGGAGAGAGGAGAAATGTGTTGCCTAGCTCTTGTCCTCATCCCCAACTTCTTTGGCAACAAGTCTCGTGTCCTTGACTCTAGGTTTCCTCCCCACCCCAACCTTTTTTTTTTTTTAAACCACAGATGATTCTTGTTTTTCCATTCTGTTCTACTCAGCTTATTTCCAACACTTTGCTGACAAGGGTGCAGCCTGGCCCCCCTGCTTCCAGACGGCATCACTGGCTGCTGGTTCCTCCCATGCCTACCCCCTACCCCAGGGTCCCTTCATCAGAGTGCTGCTTCAGGGAGTAGCTGGTTTGATACACTCTAGAAACAGTATCCAGACTGGAGATTCGGCCTCACTCCTTCCCCTCCCCTGAAAGCTGAATAAATAGGTGCAGGGATGAGATGCATTTGAAAAGGAGCTGGCAGGCATAGGTCTGAGATACAGAGTTGCTGAGGAGCTGGGAAGAGTGTGCTCAGGTAGGCAGAGTAGGGGGTCTGGGGGTGGAGGCTCTGAGTGGCACCAGCCAGGGACCATTAGAGATTATGCTGGGGGAGTTAAAAGCAATGATTAAGTCTGGGAACATTGTCTCCTTCATCTCAGCCCCTGCTGAGAATCCATCCCGGTAATCACCCCTCCCATGCCCATCTCTGCTCTCTGAGGCTCAGCTCACTGGCAAGGACCCACCAGCCTTCCTGACACACCTACTCTACCAACTTCCTGCTTCCTACCACCTACCTCTGAGGACTTTGCTCTCTGTGGTTTTGCAATTTGGATGGTAATCTTTGCCAAGATTCTGTCCACTCCAGTCCTGGTGATTCCCTGGGTTGGATTGTGGTCGAGTATTTATTATACATGGTTTCCAAGTACTTTGTGTGAAAAACAGACACAGCCCTGGCTTCAAACAGCTCACAGTTTCTCTTTGGAGTCAAGTTAAACACAAAAAGCAATGAAAACATGCAGAGAACTAGAGAATAACTTCCTTCCAGGCAACAGCAGGAAGTTATTAAATCCTCTTCCCATTTTTCTGCTTGCATCTCACTCTTGCTACCTCTCCATTGTCTTCCCCACAGTTCTTTCTGGAATAGTTTGGACCAGGGCTCCCCAGTCTCCAGAAGCTAATGGCTAATGATCTGAGGTGGAGCTTCAGTTCAGTTCAATCTCTCAGTCGTGTCCAACTCTTTTCGACCCCATGGACTGCAGCACACCAGGCCTCCCTGTCCATTGCCAACTCCTGGAGTTTACTCAAACTCATGTCCATTGAGTCGGTGATGCCATCCAACCATCTCATCCTCTGTCATCCCCTTCTCCTCCTGCCTTCAATCTTTCCCAGCATCAGGGTCTTTTCCAATGAGTCTGTTCTTCAAATCAGCTTTAGCATCAGTCTTTCCAATGAACATTCAGGACTCATTTCCTTTAGGATGGACTGGTTGGATCTCCTTGTAGTCCAAGGGACTCTCAAGAGTCTTCACCAACACCACAGTTCAAAAGCATCAATTCTTTGGCACTCAGCTTTGTTTATAGTCCAACTCTCACATCCATACATGACCATTGGAAAAACCATAGCTTTGACTAGACAGACCTTTGTTGGCAAAGTAATGTCTCTGCTTTTTAATATGCTATCTAGGTTGGTCATAACTTTTCTTCCAAGGAGCAAGTATCTTTTAATTTCATGGCTGCAGTCACCACCTGCAGTGATTTTGGAGCCCCCCCCCCAAATAAAGCCTGTCACTGTTTCCACTGTTTCCCCATATATTTGCCATGAGGTGGAGCTTATGTAATAACAATAGAAATAAAGTTCATAGCAAATGTAATGAACTTGAATCATCCCCAAACCATTCCCTGGTCTGTGGAAAAATTGTCTTCCACAAAACTGGTCCCTGGTGACAAAAATGTTGGGGCCCACTGGTTTGGACATAACACTCCATGAAGCCTCTTTATTTAGTTCCTCTCCAGAATGACATAGAAGTCGCCCAATTCTTTCTAGAGGGTGGGTAGGCAGAGCAATTTTAATAATAAAATCCAGTAAACGATTTCCAGACCATACTAAGAGTGACTGGTTTGCTGTGGTTTCAGTTCAACACTTTATGCACAACTACTGAGGTGCTAGGTCTTCAAGGGAGGAGTGAGTGGTACAAAAATTTTAAAAAAAATTTGCCTTGAAAGAGCAGGTTCTTCATGCATTTCTAGTATTATCTGATTTATAAAATTCAATCATATGAAATTCTTTGGAATATAGTACTTTGAGGTATTAATGCTTTTCAGACTCTTTCACTGAACTACCACTACAGTCATAGCACTGACGTCTTTAAAATCTCATGACTTTTTATAATCACATGGAATTTACGTTCCACTCTATATCAATATTGGTTTTAATATAAAATGGTCTTCCTCCCCCTCACTCCTCAAGGTCTAGTTATAACTGAAGCCATAGGAAAATGGGACACTTATCCTGTCTTTTGTACCCCAGCACATTATCTTACACCCAAGGGACACAGGTATCCTCCGAGAATCAGGGTAATGGCTCAATCCCTATCTGTTGATTTCCCTCCTCCCCAGGCTACCTCCTAGGTCTGACTCTGCCAGGGGCTCCAGACCCTCCATTTTTTCTGCCTTGGCTCTCCACTGCAACAAGCCCAGAGTCTCCTGGCTCTGGGACATCTTGCCCCTGGCTTACCTTCTTTCTGTGCCTCTCTCAGAGGAGGCTCCCTGTTAGTACCTGTCCTTGTTTTTACATTTTATATTGTTTTTGGTTTTGGACACACAGTCATTCAGGCTCAAGGCAAACAGTGGCAAAAATGTCATCAATCATTTCATTAATTAATTCTTTCAAAAAATATGTATTGGCCACCTGCTGCTTAGACGAAGTGCTGAATATGGTGATGAAAAAAATAGAAGTATTTTCTACCCTGGTGGTGGTTACAAGTCATCGGGAGAGATGACATTAATCAACTAATCCTATCAGTATGTAATTGTGAGCTGTGCCAGGAAGGAAGGAAATGAGGGGCTATAAGAACAATAGAGCAAAGTAGGGACTTGATCGGATCCAGGTGAGGTGGTCCCAGAAGGCGTCCTTGAGAAAGAGACGTTCCAGCATAAATGGGGAGGATGAGTAAGAGTTAGCTAAACGACAGCTAACTAAATGAGGGGGGGCATTCCAGTCAGAGGGAACAGCATGTGTAAGAGTCCCGTGGCTAGGGGAGGGGAGCACAGCCAACTTGAGGAACTGAAAGAAGACCAGTGTGGCCGGAGCATAGTCAGAGAAAAGAGAAGTGGGTCAGATGGGGGCCAGAATTCTAAAATCCAAGTCACTAATTTTAGCTGGAGATACATACATATACACTGGATACACAGTCAGGACATAACCAAATATGCTTATTTAGTTCCAGAATAAACAAAGGAGGAGGAACTTTAAGTTAAAACAAATTCACCAAGACCAGAAGTTCAGGAGAAGGTAAATTCACTAAAATAAATATTAAAAAAGAAAAACAAAAACACCCTCAGAAGACAAAGGGTAGGGTCATGTTTGTTGAATGAAGGAAGGATAAACGACAGATGAATAAAGACCTGCTACTGCATTAAGTGAAGTCACTCAGTCGTGTCTGACTCTTTGCGATCCCATGGACTGTAGTCTACCAGGCTTCTCTGTCCATGGGATTTTCCAGACAAGAGTACTGGAGTGGGTTGCCATTTCCTTCTCCAGGGGATCTTCCTGACCCAGGGATCGAACCCAGGTCTCCTGCATTGCAGGCAGACGCTTTACCCTCTGAGCCACCAGGGAAGCTACTGCATTCAGTTCAGTTCAGTCGTTCAGTCATATCCGACTCTTTGCGACCCCATGAATCGCAGCACACCAGGCCTCCCTGTCCATCACCAACTCCCAGAGTCTACTCAAACTCATGTCCATTGAGTCAGTGATGCCATCCAGCCATCTCATCCTCTGTTGTCCCCTTCTCCTCCTGCCCCCAATCCCTCCCAGCATCAGGGTCTTTTCCAATGAGTCAACTCTTCGCATGAAGTGGCCAAAGTACTAGAGTTTCAGCTTTAACATCAGTCCTTCCAATGAACACCCAGGACTGATCTCCTTTAGGATGGACTGGTTGGATCTCCTTGCAGTCCAAGGGACTCTCAAGAGTCTTCACCAACACCACAGTTCAAAAGCATCAATTTTTTGGCGCTCAGCTTTCTTCACAGTCCAACTCTCACATCCATACGTGACCACTGGAAAAATCATAGGTTTTTAGGTCATAACTTTCCTTCCAAAGAGTAAGTGTCTTTTAATTTCATGGCTGCAGTCACCACCTGCAGTGATTTTGGAGCCCAAAAAATAAAGTCTGTCACTGTTTCTACCGTTTCCCCATCTATTTCCCATGAAGTGATGGGACCAGATGCCATGATCTTAGTTTTCTGAATGTTGAGCTTTAAGCCAACTTTTTCACTCTCCTCTTTCACTTTCATCAGGAGGCTTTTTAGTTCCTCTTCACTTTCTGCCATAAGGGTGGTGTCATCTGCATGTCTGAGGTTATTGATATTTCTCCCAGCAATCTTGATTTCAGGTTGTGCTTCTTCCAGCCCAGCGTTTCTCATGATGTACTCTGCATTTAAGTTAAATAAGCAGGGTGACAATATACAGCCTTGACGTACTCCTTTTCCTATTTGGAACCAGTCTGTTGTTCCATGTCCAGTTCTAACTGTTGCTTCCTGACCTGCCTATAGGTTTCTCAAGAGGCAGGTCAGGTGGTCTGGTATTCCCATCTCTTTCAGAATTTTACACAGTTTATTGTGATCCACACAGTCAAAGACTTTGGCATAGCCACTAAGCAAAAATAGATGTTTTTCTGGAACTCTCTTGCTCTTTCGATGATCCAGTGGATGTTGACAATTTGATCTCTGGTTCCTCTGCCTTTTCTAAAACCAGCTTGAACATCTGGAAGTTCACGGTTCATGTGTTGCTGAATCCTGGCTTGGAGAATTTTGAGCATTACTTTACTAGCGTGTGAGATGAGTGCAATTGTCACCTCCATTTGCAGATATGCTCTCAGCAGAAGCCTGGCCTGGCTCTGCCTCTTTCAGGCTAAAATCACCTTCAGTGCTCTTCCCTCTGGATGCCGTGGCTTGCTGCACGTGTGACGGTCATGGCATGGTCCTGCTGTATGGCCTTGATGGGTTGCCGCTTGCCTCTCCCACTAGACTTATAGCTCCTTGAAGGCAGAGACCTGGCCCTTCTCAGTTTTTTACCCCCAGGGAACAGCAGAGTGCCTGGCACACAACAGGTGCTCCTTGCTTGAAGGAGTGCATAGTGTCCTCTCATATAAATTCCACAAGGGGATCAGGGTAATGAAAGTGAGCAGTTGCCTAAGCCATCCATACCCTCAGGACTAAGTGCAAATATTTCCAGAGCACCATCTGCCTTAGACAACTGGTTTGGTAGCAAAATCTTAAACTTGTTCTTAGAATGATCAAATCCAAGATCTTGTTTTCTGTCGGTGTATCCAGCTCATCAAGTCAATAGATACTAAGCAGAAAAATCCACAGGATGAATTGCCAGTCGTCTCCACTAGCCCATGATATTCCTAGAGTCTTTTCTCCTACATCCATCCCACCGCTGCCCTCCCTTCCCCAGCGCTTTCTTTACCTACCTTGAAAGGAAATGCTTCTCAGCAGCCACAGGCTGGGAGATGCTCTGGACAGCTCCGTGGGCCTCGTTCCCATCCAGCCAAGCCCTGGCAAGCTCTGGAGGGAAGCAGAGGGGCTGCAGAGATTCAGCGAACCGGAGAGGGGAGAGTTGGATAAGCCAGATGCGTTTTTTCCAGAACTCTCAGAGGCAACATGATACAACACGCAGCTACAGAGCAGGCATCGTGACCCAGACTGGGGTGGGGGGGTGAGCAGCCAAGAGCAGCTGGGAGGTTGGGGGAACAGAACTGAAGACAGACAACCGGCAGGAGGGGAGGCAGGGAGCCCAAGGCCAGGGAACCTGCGGGCTGGAGACAAACCAGTATTGCCAATGAGCCCTGGACACGGATGACAGCTGGCTTCCACAAAATGGGAGCCTGAGTCCTTCTCTAGAGCCACCCACTCAGGATCGGGCGCTATCGTGCCCTTCTTCGGGAGAATGAAACCAAATCAACTGTTTCTCTTCCCAGCCTTTTGGAGACCAAGGTGACTGGAGGGTTAAACGGTCAGGTTCGAAACCTAAAGAATCAATACGTTTGTTTTCCACATTAAAACAATTTGCTAAATGGGAATTCCCTGGTGGTCAAGTGGTTAGGGCTCAGCGCTTTCACTGTGGTGACCCAAGTCAAATTAATCCGTGACTGGGGAACTAAGATGCTGCAAGCCATGTAGAGGGACAAAATAAATAAATAAAAGTTGCTAAATAATTGCCGAGTGCTGAGTTTTCAGCATTTAGTTAAAGAGGAAACGGCAGTCTCAATTCTCAAGATGTTTACAGTTTAGTAGAAAAGTAAGCTGACACACAAAAAACTACATGTAAAAAAACAATGTGGCTAAGTGTCATAAAAAGAGGATTAGGATCTGCCTTCATGAAGCCAAACCACAGGAGGCCATGAGGAGGCCCCTGGTCTTGAATGGCACCTGAAATGAAATCTGGAAGACAAAGCCATGGCAAATGCCTGTGATTCTAGGCCCCTGAGCAGTTTCCATGGTGCAACCTTCCTTTCTTATCTAGGAGAATAATAATCTAGTCCTTATCAGAGCCAGAGCCAGGCACTTTGATGAGCCCTCTGACACACCACCTCGGGTCATCATGAGATGATCATCATCATCACGTTCAGGGGGGTCTGCTTAATCTCCTGTTTTACAGCTGAGGAAACTGAGGCCGTGTGCTGTGCTGTTCTTAGTCACTCAGTCGTGTCCAACTCTTGCAACCCCATGGACTGTAGCCCGCCAGGCTCTTCTGTCCATGGAATGCTCCAGGCAAGAATACTGGAGTGGGTAGCCATTTCCTTCTCCAGGAGATCTTCCCAACCTAGGGAATCAAACCTGGGTCTCCTGCATTGCAGGCAGACTCTTCACCCTCTGAGCCACCAGGGAAGCCCTATCTGAAATGGTCTCTAAATCAAAGACTTTGGCTGTAATCTCTGTCCTAAGCCCCTCGGGACTCCAGGAATTGTCCTTGCTCTCACAGGTGTGACCAGCCTGCATCTGCTGGCCCGAGGTGCTTGAGCTTCCTTTCAGTGTCTCAATGAATCATAAGCTGTTAGTTCCGACAGAGACTTTAGAGGTTATCTAGCCCAATCCCTTCCATTTTTACATTACACATTGACAGTAATTAATGGCAGAGCCACTAGGATGTTTTGTCTTTCAGTAAAAGGTCAGCTTACCACTAAACACTAAAAGCTGTTTCCCTTGCTTGCAAAACCCAGAAAAGAATCTCATAACTGTTGTGTTCATCTCCTGAAAACCTCTCTGAAACCCCACTTTTAAAGATTTTACTCTACCTGCAGTACTGCTTTTTGTGGTAGAGGCCTGTGGGTAGGGAAGGGGGTGGAGAGCAGAGGAATGCATTTCTCTAAGGCAGAGAACAGAAGTCCTGCTTCCTCACCTGGAACCCCCAGCATCTCTGCCATATTCACAGCCAGCAGCCATCCATTTTGTGTGCCAGGCTCCTTATCAGCTTGACCCATTGACAGGCAGAGCTAAGCTCATCCTTTCACCTGCTGGCTGCTTATCTGGGACACATGATGTGTGGAGAACAGCCTGCCAGGCAGAGAGGGGCCAGGACTTTTCCTCTCAGGGCCCCAGCAGATGAGAGGAGCAGTGCTGAAGGGCTGGCTCTGCCCTCAGGGTCTCATGCCTTTGCTCTCCATTTAGGATGGCCGACAGCTGCACTCTTCTGGCACCATGGGGCAAGGAGCAGACAGCAGGCGGGGAATGCCTACAGCAAGTGGGAGACGCCACTGCTCCTCTTTGGCCCCAGTCATAAGGAGCCAGCCAGGCCTGCTCATCACTTTGCTCACCTTCTCCAAGGACCCTCAAGACACCTCTGCAGCCCATCTCCTGGGCCCCATCTCTACCCCCCTCCACTCCTTTGTAGGAACCAAACCTCTTGTTGGGAAAGGATGGTAGGTTCCCATAGCAATGGGCCTTTTAGCTGTTTCCATGGCAACCAACACCCAGACCATTTAGTTGCTAGTCAACTGACAGCTGTAAGTGAATAGGATTCAGTTTAGAATCAGAGGGATAGGCCAGAGGAGTCTCTTCGTAGAAGAAAGCACAACCACCCAAAAATGACTCAACTCTTCTAAAGACTTTTTAGGTAACATCCATGGAGATCCAGCACAACTTTCTACCAGAGGTCACATGAGACTGCTTCTCCAGTTCCCAACACACACACACACACACACACACACACACACACACACACACACACACTCTCTCTCTCCCTTTCTCTCTCCTAAACTGAGTATCTCAGGCCTTTAAATCCCCCAAGTTCTATATCCTATTATGTCTCCTTCCCAAGGACCCTTGGGGACATCCTCCAAGACATTTTTCACACATAACCCTTTCCTCTGTGTCAGTGCTCTTCCTATGTACCATGACCCTGTCCTCATGCTAACCCAGTCATTTAAGCAATATTTGCTTTTCAGATTGTCTGATGTGAATGGCTAATCCAGATCATCATCCCCTAGCCCAGACCTCACCTATGGCGAGTCACTTTCTTATGTCTGTGGGTGTTCCTAGAGCACAGACTGTCTTACCAACCTTTGCAAGGCATGATTAAGATCAATCTGTTTCTTTTTAAAAGTCAACTAAAATTTCAAAACCAAACATACGAGATTAGAAATTACTCCATGCTCATTACTTTTCATTACCCTGAAAATCTGACTAAATGCCAGGCCCCCCACCTAATACTCTTCCAAACTGGGGATACTAGGTATTGAATTCCCTTTATTCCATAAGCAGGAGTTCCCATCATGGTTTGTTTTTTATTCTCTTGGGCTCCAAAATCACTGCGGATGGTGACTGCATCCATAAAATTAAAAGACACTTGCTCCTCAGAAGAAAAACTATGATCAACCTATACAGCATATTAAAAAGCAGAGACATTACTTTGCTGACAAAGGTCCATCTAGTCAAAGCTATGGTTTTTCTAGTAGTCTTGTATGGATGTGAGAGTTGGACCATAAAGAAAGCTGAGCACTGAAGAATTGAGGCTTTTGAACTGTGGTGTTGAAGTAGACTCTTGAGAGTCCCTTGGACTGCAAGGAGATCCAACCAGTCCATCCTAAAGGAGATCAGTCCTGGGTGTTCATTGGAAGGACTGATGCTGAAGCTGAGGCTCCAATACTTTGGCTACCTGATGGAAGAACTGACTCATTGGGAAAAACCCTAATGCTGGGAAAGAATGAAGGCAGGAGGAGAAGGGGACAACAGAGGATGAGATGGTTGGATGGCATCACCGACTCAATGAACATGAGTTTGAGTAAACTCTGGGAGCTGGTGATGGACAGGGTAGCCTGGCATGCTGCAGTCCATGGGGTTGCAAAGAGTCAGACATGACTGAGCCGCTGAACTGAACTGAATTTTATTCATTTTTGACTGTGCTGGGTCTTCATTGCTGCTCAGGCTTTTCTCTACTTGCAGCGAATGGGGCTACTCTCTAATTGTGGCGTGTGGGCTTCTCATTGTGGTGGGTTCTCTTGTGGAGCACAGGCTCTCGGGCACAGAGGCTTCAGTAGCTGTGGCTCGCAGGCTCTAGAACAGTCTCAATAGTGGTGGCTCATGTGCTTAGTTGCTCCAAAGCATGTAGGATCTTCCCCTATCAGAGACTGAACTCCTGTTTCCTGCTTTACCAGGGGATTCTTTTTCACTGCACCACCAGGGAAGCCCCGCCATTATTTTTTTTTGTTCACTGGAGTCTGGGGTTTCTCTACCCTGGAATTCATGCAGAGGAGCTGTCTAAGCCTCCATGGCTTGCTCAGTGGACTAGAAAAGTGGGAGCATCATTGGAAACAGCATGACCTTTTTGAGGGGGATGCCTATGAGCCCTCTGTATGGAAGATGACCTTTCAAACTAATCCCCCCACGGGAGCCCTACTCAGCTCTCTGCTGCAGGCTCCATGTATCCTCACAATGGCCAGTAAACAGTTCTAAGCTGCTGCGTGACCCTTCTGCTCTGACTGAAGGATATACACTAGTGGAACTGCTTTTCTTCTGTCTTCTTTCAATGTGAGGACAGAAGTATAAAATGCAGGGCAGGGAGCTGTTAGCCTCAAAGGAGCCCAATGACATGAGAGTCTTCAGGGAAGGAGAGAGAGCAGATACACAGGACAACTGAGCTTTTCTCGTGTACAGAGGATTGCCTCGTCTTTGAGGGGACATGTCATCACACAGCAGATTGAATCTTCTGATTTTCCGGCTCTACCTAGATGAGGGACAGTGTCTATGTCTCTTGGAATAGCAGCTGATATTTCCTGATTGTACACTATGTGTCAGAGTCATTCTAATGTTTTATATGTAACATCTCATTTAATTCTCACAGCTTTACTGTTATTATATCTAGTTAACCCATAAGGAAACTGAAGTGCACAAAGGTTAAGGGATTTTAAGATCCTACTGGTAATCCTTGGCTCCTGGGTGGGTCAGATGGCAAAGAATCCACCTGCAACGCAGGAAACCTGGGTTTAATCCCTGGATTGGGAAGATCCCCCTGGAAGAGGGCATGGCAACCCACTCCAGTATTCTTGCCTGGAGAATTTCCATGGACAGAGGAGCCTGGCAGGCTACAGTCCATGGGGTGACAAAGAGTCAGACATGACTGAGTGACTAAGCACATCCTGGTAATCCTACTGATTGATGAAGCCGGGATCCAACTACCAGCAGTCTGAAGCCACAGCACCTTTGGAATCCATTTAAGTCTGATAAGCCCAGGGTCCAGCACAGGAAGACAGAGTGGGCTGTCCCTTTAGGCACAATGTGATAGAATACACAGAACATCCTAGTTAGAGTACAATGATTGAATGGCTCTAGGAATTAACTTGGAAATCTTGGCTGCTGATAACCTTATTCCCAATGTATGGCTGTCCTCTGGTGGTTTTCCTGGGAAACTCACAAGCTGAAGAAATCTAGAAAAAATAGGATGAAAAGAACCAGACTAAATGATTTATTTACTGCCTAAGCACTCCAGACTAAAAAAGATGACCTTCCAAGGGCCATATTACCCGACTCCTTTGTGAATGGGGTTGTAGCCCCTCTGACAGCTAAAAGCTGATAGATAGTACACTGACTTAAAACAGCAAACTATATGCCCATGATTGTACTTGTACTTCAACAGCAGGACACTCCAAGATTTAAATAATTCAGCCAATACTTGCTGCAACTTCACATTTCACCTTTAAGCTTCTAGACTTTCTCCATGGCAGAAGGTTCCTGAAGATTACTATGCTTATGCCAACTTATAACTTCTTACTTCCTGCTCCCACCCCAAATTCAGTTCCTTTGACCTTGCAGATGCTGCTATTCCACTAGGGGATGCTTGCCTTCACTGTTTCTTTCAAGCACCCTTGGTGGTATAAGATTGTGCAAAGTGAAGCAAATAAGGTCATTTTATGTCAGACAGAGAGGTGAGTCCTGTGTGAAAGGGAAAAACAGCAGTTTCTGAAAGTCATGTCTCTACTGTACTCAGGGACCACGGGACTGGATGTTCACCTCCCATGGATCTGGGGTAACACACTGGGTAAAAGAAGTTGTCCACAGCCCAAATGCAGAAGAAGATTGTCAAGTGTTTGTTTATTCAAAGAGACATGCATAAAGAGGTCACAAGTTAGTATTGTAAAAAAAAAAAAAAAAAAATCAAAACACCTGCTAATCAAACGCTGCAATTAATGAAAACGACCTAAGTTAGAAAAGGAGACATGAGCTAACCGCAGAGAAATTTCGGTGATGCCGCTGCAGAGCAAGTCATGGCTGGAGAAACAGTTGGAGCTAGTGGTGAGGAGGCTCACTGGCCGGATGCACTGAGCTCAACTAGGCACATGGAGACAAGGAACTTGCAGGTGTGATCCCAGGTAGACGGACGCGGTTTGGAACCCATCCTCTGCTGCAAGGGCTGGCAGCCCTAGGGCAAGTTATCCAGTCCCCCCCAAGCAGCTTCATTCAGGTTCTGTCTGGTGACACCCTCCTTATTCCAAAAGCAAAAGAAGACAAAAAAACCCAAACCAAAAACAAAACCTGCCAAAACCAACAAAAAACCTCCGAAACCTGAAGAAAACTGAATCAATCCCTGCAGTCTCACTTTCTCTCGGAAAGAAAAGTTGGATAAGTCTTACTTATCCAACCCTTTTACAAAGGATAATTCAAGGGAGACAGTTCCAAGCTCTCAGGAACAGGGTCTTAGATGCTTTTGGAGGTTGAGAGGCATAAAACGGTAGTCTCGAAGTTCCTTTCATCTTATGGCACTGATTGAGTTTAGATTTGATTTCTCCTCCCCTCCCTCCACCTGTGCTCTCTCACCCCCAGATGGACATATTGGCACTGAGCAGCTCTAGGCTTCAACCTCTATTGGGATCTCCCAGCAGAAGAAACGTTGGTCTTTGTCATCCGTAAGTTCCCACTGTACCACCACTTTTATCTGGAGAAAGAAAAAAAATCAAGAATGAAATGAAACTAGGACCTCACCTCAATCCAGAATGGGTTAAACTATGAATTTTAACTATGAATCCTAGACAGAAATTATAACAAACTGGCTATTCCTCATACTTTTCTTCTTAAATCATGCCATCATGAAGGCTGTTTGGGTGGGATGCAGGCACAGCCTGTGTCCTTAAGCTTAGAAGGGTAAACCAAGTTACACCTTGGATTTAGTGTTAGTAGTACCACATCCTAGTCTAGTTAGCTTCTTAAATACAATTTATAAAGCATTCTTTTTCCTCTTAGATCAATGATACATAAATGAAGGCACCCATGACAAAGAATTTTAAAGTTAAACAATTTCACATGCATTTTGACAACATGATCCAGCTTCTCCCAACTTTAACTATGAAGAGCAGAGAGTAAATAGTTCAATTCCTAGATCTCAAGAAACTTACTTATTAGCTGAAAAGAGAAATGTCAAAGCACAAAGGATGTCCAAAGAAGTTTAGGGTTGTATGAATACTTTCAGGGACAATGACCTTTGTGGCAATATAGCTTTGCTGAATGTCCTTAAGCCATTTTTTGACATTATACCCATAGAGATCTCTGCCTTGACTGGTTACACTAGGAGCTGTCTCCTAATTTTTTTTTTTTTTAATTTCCCCCAAGGCCGGGGGAAAGGGGTGCACTGTTCCTGGAAGTACTGCAATACCAGGTTGATGCGTGGAGTGGATGGAGCAAGCTCCTATTCCAACTTCCTGCTCCAAAAATTCATTTAATATATTGTCCTAGGATAGAGAATGTATCAGATATTAAACTGATAAGAACATATACTTGATCCTAGCCAAAAGGCTGAGAAGCGATCCTTCTAATTCTTAATAGATCACTGGCACCTTGGCCAGTTCCTTCTTATGTGGACCTTAGCTTACTTGCTTTTAGTTACAACCTCTCTTTTATACTCAAAATGTTTCTTCAGAATGCAACATTTGGATAACAGTGATACCCAGCTTTGAAACTTGTTTGGTAAGTTTTTCAAGACTAGTACACATTAACTACTGTTTCACTTACTGCACACATTAACATAGTTTGAGCTGGTTTTCAAATGAAATGTCACTTAACCCCTGCAGAGCAACAGAACAAAAACAAACAAAAAACAAATGATATGTCACTGAACAATAACTACCATATATTAAGTGCCTACTCTGTACTGGGTCCTAACTAGACTTGATTTAAGTTACTGAGGCTCAAATATGCCCATGATTACATGGCTGGTCTGCAAATTAATCTACAAATCTGTCCCTGGCCTTTAGCACCTCTGATATCTCTCAAACACAGACTCCCTAGGGGCTTCCTTCGTGGCTCAGATGGTAAAGAATCTGCCTGCAGTGTGGGGAGACCTGTGTTTAATCCCTGGGTTGGGAAGATCCCCTGGAGGAGGGCATGGCAGCCCACTCCAGTACTCTTGCCTGGAGAATCCGATGGACAGAGGAGCCTGGCGGGCTGCAGTCCATGGGGTCGCCAAGAGTCGGACGCAGCTTAGTGACTAAGCACACATGCATGGTAAGCACAGACTCCCTAATTTGAGTCTTTTTAGAATGTTCTTTAATTACTGTCTGTTTCTACGGAAAAAATGGCCAGATTGCTCCTGGTTTGACTATCTCCTTTGAAGAAACGCAGCTCTTTCTCTTCATTGAAAAGAGTAGTCCCTTTATTTCCTCCATTCTTACCAAAATTCATAATCGTTAACACAGGCCCATTCTAGCAGCCTCTATCTCACGTACTCCGCAGATGAAGAGGCAGGTGTAGCAGTGTGAGTCAGAGGTGAGGGTCGGGGTGGGGTGGAGGAGAGAAAGCAGAGAGGAAAAAGCTACCACTCTGCTATGGACCTCACACATGACTGCTCTCTTGTTAAGAGATTAATGGAGAGACCAGGTTTTTCTGGTGACAGTGTGACGACTACTTGAAATCTTGAACTATCTGATACCTAGCTAAAATTTTGTAGGGTTTCCCTGGTTGGCTCAGTGGTAAAGAATCTGCCTGCCTATACAGGAGGCATGGGTTCAAGCCCTGGAGAGGGAAGGATCCCCTGGAGAAGGAACTGGCAACCCACTCCAATATTCTTGCCTGGAGAATTCCATGGACAGAGGAGCTTGGCAGGCTACAGTCCATGGGGTCAGAAAGAGCTGGATACGACTGAGTGACTAACACTCTCACTTTTCAACCTTTAGGCAAGAGACAAAGAACGAAGGGACACAGTGAGAACTGCACCGCACGATTCCCATACTCTTTTCCCTTAGGCATTCGCTTCTTCCTCATAGAGATGAAGGATTCCTGTTCTAATCTTTTCTTCCTGCCCCCTCTCCTCCGTTTCCAAACTAGTCACAGGACTCAGTGTTCTCAACCACAATGTCACTTACAGAGGGATATTCACTCTTCACGGGTAGTTTGTTCACGTAGTTATAGGTCTTATTTTTTTCGATGGGGCATGTGATTCCAGACTTACAACCATCAGACTCAGGAATGGGAAAGGGAACTGGGATGCCCATCACAATGCCATGTACCACAGCCTTGCTACCTTGAGACTGAGTATCTAAGAAGGAAAAAAAAAAAGAGAATCAGATGGGGAAGGAAACAGCCTATTTCCAAACTTAAAATAAAGAATTCAGACATAGTCTCAAGCAATGGCATTGCTGTGATGGCAAACCAAAGTATGTACCTCTTAATTCCTAGGGTCTACTCTCTTTGCAGTTACACTTAGTACTTCCGTGAATGCTATGCAGAGAGTAATCACTCAGAAACTTGAAAAATTCCTGAATTATACAAAAATAAAAATAATCAGTGGGGGCTGTTTTCTTTGCTCTTAACCCCACCTTGCTCTTCATTGCCTTTCAGTTTCTTAGAAGAATCAGAGCTACCTGGATAAATAACCTTATGGAACAAGCTAACTGATTTTTGGCAGTCAACTTTCTGTTTACTATCTGCATCAGATCCTGTCAAAGTGTATTGTGCATCTTAAAGACTGTGGTCTCTGAATTCTCACATACCCTGTCCTAAGGATTCCAATAACAATTAAGAATAAAGTGGAGAGACAATACAGAAAGAGGGACTAGAAGTCTCCACAGGAATGCCATGGCCTGTAACAGGGGCGAAAGCAGTAACTCTTTAGAAACCGTAAGAGAAAGGTACATTTCCTGCTCACCTTTACCCTCCAAATCAAAAGGCAGGAGGAATAAACGTAATAAAATCAGGGCAACTGGAGTTATGAGCTATTAGATTCTTCTGGAGATCCAGAGTATTGGCTCTGTTTCTGTCTCCCAGCTGGGAATTACTTTTGTTGAGAAGATACATTTCTGGTTTAGAACAATAGAGGGGATGGGGTATTTATCCAAGAGAGATGACAACTCTAGGACTCAGAGCTGTCTTTGGGCTTATGAACAAGAGATGATAGGAACTCTGAGATTTTTTTTATTAGTCTGTCTAGTTCCATAGGATGGAAAATGAGGGGAAGATTCAGGGCAGTTGCCCTTTTTAGAAGCAGAGATTTTACATTTGTCCAGATTCCTGGGAAACTGAAGGAGATGAATAAATATGAAATAAACAAGTTTCAATAACATTTCTTCAAGTTGAAGAAGAAAGCTTGGACTTCTTGGTTGTTTCTTGGGTCAAGAGTAAGTTCCCAAACCTTACAGAGGCTAAATATTAATTGCTCCTATATTTTCAGGCAGAATATAGACTTAACAACTGGAAGATATATTGCTTGAAATAACATTTTGGAAGAGTTCTAAGGTCTACAGAGTTGGGGTTGGTACTAACACTCTGCAGTCTGCAGCTAAAGAGTTGACATTCCCATGAAATCTGCTGTGTAATATGGACCACAATAAGACAAGCTGTCTTCTATGACCTGTGAACACATGGAAATCCCCTTTGCTTAAAGGGAATCTGGCAACTATGGACTCCAAGAAACAGGCATGGGGGACCCAGTATGAGAAGGGTGTGTAAAAGCATGGTGAATCCTAGCTTTGTCCACTGAGAGGGAGGTCACAGAATTCCTGACTGCAATTCCCTCCTCCTCACATTCCCACGCTCACTCCAATTCTTAGATTGATGTCACACTTTAAGATGAATTTGAAGGTAAAAAACACTTTTACTTACTACTGGTGAACGTAACATTGACACTATAAGACTGTCCTTTGTGCAGTTTGCAGGGCTGGGTGGGACATGGGCTCACATTCACTTCCTTTATAACTCCGACCCCAGAACCTGCAAAAGAAGAACAATTTGTTTGGATGGGGGGTAAACAAATCACCTCGGCAGTCTCCTACCTCATGGGACGGTGCTCTGTCTTCCCAATGAGACCACTGGGACCAGCAGGGTGGTAAGAAACTGCTCATATTTGACAGGTGGAGGGGAATTTAGGAAATGATCGCGTATACACAGCCAGCTCCCCTACTCTACAAGCTGGGAGGGCTCCACCAGGGAAAACCATCCCCACACCTCCATCCATCCTGACACAGGATCTGAAAGTGGCACACACAGCTTAAGTGATGACTCAAGTCACATAGCTACTGTTTCCACTTGGGGTCTAAGGCTACTGTTTCCAGTTGTAAACTTGAGACTGGCTACTCTCTTAACTGTCCTTCCCACTCCCACCCACCCCTGGTCTTTCAATCCTGCCCTGGTGGCTATCCAACTCATGATCTCTGAGCTTTGAATACTGCTACCAATGAGAACAGTTTCAAGCACACATTTGAGATACCCAGAGCAGAGGGGTACACTCTACTCTGGAACCCATGTTCTTCAAAATAAGTGGTTGGAGGCAGGGAGTGTGCCTTTTTTCCCCCCGCCAGTCTAAATAAGGACAAAAATACTCTGACCAAGAAAAGTTAAGCACAAATCTTTAAGAATCTTCTTACTTCATCCAGGCCCCTGAAACCATACAGCTGAATGGGAGAGAAGAGAAGTAAAAACTGGGTAAGTTTAGGCTCCACCACTCATACACCATTGCTGAGAACTAGACTCCGGGATCCGACATCTGGCTGTGAAATCTCACCCGCTCCATCAAGTATTGTGGAAACTTAAGGCAAGATACTTAGCCTCCCTGGGGCTAATAACAGTACCTACCTCAGAGAGTAGGTGAGCTAATACATTATAACTCTTAATAAGTGCTTAGAACATAGTACTGCTATACAGGTATTCACCATTACTATCATTATACTGGGGCAATTCCCAGGTGGCTCGAGTTCTAAAGAATCCACCTGCCAAGGCAGGAGACACAAGAGACATGGGTTTCATCCCTGGGTCAGGAAGATCCCCTGAAGGAGGAAATGGCAACCTACTCCAGTCTTCTTGCCTGGAAAATCCAATGAACAGAGGAGCCTGATGGGCTACAGCTCATGGGGTCACAGA
The DNA here is from genome assembly GCF_033118175.1 of Dama dama. Taxonomy (NCBI): domain Eukaryota; kingdom Metazoa; phylum Chordata; class Mammalia; order Artiodactyla; family Cervidae; genus Dama; species Dama dama. The sequence continues at coordinate 18,046,074 of NC_083692.1, read as the reverse complement.
GTTGGACACAACTGAGAGTGAACACACACACACACACATTATCATCATCACCATCATACTGGGATTTAGTCCACGAATTCAATCTAGAGCAGCTGCTCCTGGGTGGGTTAGCAAGTTCCCCTTTGACACAAAAGGTGAGCCTCCCACCTCAAATTTACTTTGTGGGTAGAAATTCTGGATCTAGACAATAGAACAGACTGTCTCAAAAGTACAGTGTATGAAGACAAAGAAAATGGCAGGTTGAGAGCACATTATCTTGGGTGAAACAGTTTCCTTCTTTTGACTAACACTGCTCCAGCTAGTTCTGTAAACTATACTTTGCTGTCCCCTATCCCAACTTGCTTCTCCATCATGGCAAAGTCCTCAAAACATAAATACAAGATTCTTTTCTCTAAGGACTCTCTTCCACTCTGTCCTATCTTTTAGGACCAGAAAAAAAAAAAAAAAAAAAATTGGGAACCTTAATCAACAACTTATTAAAAAACCAGTGCTTATGCTGAAGCTTTCAACTTCTAGTTTCTATCAAGGCTGGCTCACATGATCTAGCAGGTACTGAGTATCCTCAGTACCCTCTACTGATCTAGAGGGTAGTACTTAGCTACTTCATTCAGTTTTGCTTTTTTTTTTTTCTTTTTGTTGACAAGAGGTTCTTGGATTTCCAGTGTCAACAAAGCAAATTTCTCAGTCCTAACCCTCAAAAATTGCAAAACTAGTTTGCTCAGCCCCATTTTTGACTTGAGGAAATACCACTTTAGGAGAAAGGAGGCAGAGTGGGACTCAAAAAACCTTTTGATGTGGGCACTGAAGTTTTTACATTGTATTTCCCAATTCAAAAGTAAATTGCAAGTCTGTCAGTGAAACTCTCCTTCCCTTAAGAAGTTCTTGCCATAGGTGTCCATCTGGTTTTTTCACAGGAGCAGACCAATCTCAGGATTGTTTCCTTAGGTTTTTTTTTTTTTTTAAATGTTAATGCTACTGTTGAAACCCAAAGTGACTCACAAACACCCACTAGTTTCCTACTGCTTACTAGCTGTAAGAACTTGGGCAAGTTACTTTATGTGCTGGTTTCAGACTGCAAGAGTTGAATGAGTTGATAAAGCTAACATAGTGTCTTCATCTAAAGTTGGCCACTAAGTTTAGTGGAGGGAAAGGCAGTAATGTGAGGTGATAATAACATCTTTCAAATGCCAGTCTCGTAGTTCAGTGGAACAGCATTTGTTAAGCATTAATAGGCCAGCAATTTTTATTCCTTGATCACTCCTAGCCCTAGCCCCCAGTTCTGCTCTTGCCTCAACATGAATTTTGGAAATATAGTGGAAAGAGTATTTATTCCCTCATTTACTTTTCCAACAAATATTTATTGGGCAGTTACTATTATCTGGGCACTGGATGTAAAGAAGAACATTTATTCTGGTTGTCATTATGCCGTGTAATTGGGTGAGTTACTTAACCTCTCTGAAATTCAATGATTGACTATATGAGTGTGTGTGTGCTCAGTCATGTCTAACTCTTTGCGGCCTCATGGACTGTAGCCCGTGAGGCTCCTCTGTCCATGGGACTTCCCACACAAGAATATTGGAAGGGGTTGCCATTTCCTCCTCCAGAGGATCTTCCAGACTCAGGGATCAAACCTCCTCTCTTGCATCTCCTGCATTGGCAAGTGAGTTATTTACCACTAGTGCCACTTGGAATGCCCATGATTGATTATAAGATCTCCAAGTTTTCTTCCAGCTCACAAATCTTATAAAGTCAGTTTCATTTCTCTTACACTTATCATTACACTTCTCCACTTCAGAAAAGCTCTGCTCAAACATTTAATTTGGATAGATTTGACTGAAGGAATTCACAGTTTCTACCCCGTTGTATTTCTCATCAAAGATTCCAACCACAGCTGCAAGAGAGGGTTATGCATCACAAGTTGCGACCAGAAACAAGAGTTTTATAAATAGGAGGAGAAAACTGGAAAGAATTATGAGTGCCATAGCCCCGAAGGAAGCCCTAAAGGAATAGCTCATGAAAGGAGAATTGACTTTTGACGTGTCATCAAAAGGGAAATATAAAAGAAAAGCAAAAGGAGGGGGGAGGGAGCGGGCACCCAAGACACTAGGCAGAAATAAAGAGAAGTTTTGTACCGCACCCCTGACGCCCCAAGCGGCACGTGAACCTTCGGCTGTCTGCCCTACAAACTTTAGGAAACTTCAGCAAAAAGCCCACATCCAGGAATGTGCTGGGACCCAAACATGGGTTCATGAGATAAAGTTGTGAAAGTCGGGTTTTATCCAGGCCAGCACCTTGTCCCCTACCCCAACCGACTCCAGCCCACTCCACGAAGGGTCCGAGGCTGAGCCTGGCTGCTCGCAGGACCCGCCAAACCCAGCCCAGCAGTCTTAGCATCAGATTCTGTCAGGGGCTCCCGCAGAGGGCGCGGGAACTTCGGACTGGCCCCGGGGCTCACCGCAGTCCTTGAATTTCACCGGCTCGGCCAGGGCGGAGGCACTGAGTGCCAGGAACAGGAACGCGACGGCCAAGAAACGCATCACTGCTAAGGCTCCAAGCTCAAGGAAGGGAGAACCAGCTGTCTCGGTCACAAGATAAAAAAGTCTTCAGGGATGGGCCGGGCCGGGGGAGGAGCCCAGTCAGGCGAGCGGTCACTGGCCAGCTGGGCCGAGGCCGGGCCGAGGCCTGCCCGCGCCCCGCCCCGGGTCCACGGAGCCAGACAAGAGGTCCGGAACTCTTGCAAACTCCGCCCATCCGCTCCGCTCCGCCGCGGGGCAAGCGGGATCCGTTTTCATCCGGCACGCCTCCTCTCGCCTGGGCTTTGTGGGTGCGTCCCCGCTTCCGCAATGGGAGCATTTCTAGCCAATTAAGTCCCTTCTCCTTCCTCATCTCCCAATAGATGTGCTTAGGGGCGGGGTTTCCGTGGATCCCGCCTCCCAAAGCCCAGGCGCAGAAGCCGATTGGGGCAATATGAGGGGGCGGAACTTGCGGAAGAAAATGGCGGCCGTCCGAGGTCTAACAGCTGTGGCCCTGAGAGTTGTGACTCCCTGGCCTAGGAGCAGGTAACCAAGCCTAGAAAAGCACCTGGTTAGCGCCTCCAGGACTCAAGCGAAACTAAGGCTCGCGGGGGAGGTGAAGGTTTGGCCTGAGGCTGTCCAGGTGGGGGGACTTCAGGTTTGGCGTGAGGCTGTCCAGGTGGAGGGACTTCAGGTTTGGGGTTGAGGCTGTACAGGTGGAGGGCCTTTGTTTGGGGGTGAGGCTGTCCAGGCGGGGGGACTTCAGGTTTGGCGTGGGGCTGTCCAGGCGGGGGGACTTCAGGTTTGGCGTGGGGCTCTCCAGGTGGAGCGCTCTAGGTGTTCTGCTCCCAGGCTCACCCTCCTCCCTTGCGCAGCAGGCTCCTCTCGGCCTCCCGCGGACCCCGGGCGCTTCGGGAAGTGTCGTCCTCTAGCCCAGAAGCTGGCGAAGGGCAGATCCATCTCACCGACAGCTGCGTCCAGGTGAGAGGCCGGTCGCGGGGCAGGGGTGGCGGGCGAGGACCGGGAGTAGGGGGTTGGGGGGACTTCCCTTTGGCCCACCCTTCTTTCTCTCCTTGCCTGGCATTCTTGACCCTCCTTCCTGCATTTCAGAGGCTTCTGGAAATCACCGAAGGGTCTGAATTCCTCAGGCTGGAGGTGGAGGGAGGTGGATGCTCCGGATTCCAGTACAAATTTTCACTGGATACAGTTATCAACCCCGACGACAGGCAAGGAGAAAGGGGTGGGTCCTCCGAGAATGTGCAGGAGGGATAAAAGTGTCTCCAATTTAAGGTGCACTTTTATTCCACATTTAAAACTTTTGCTAAGGATAGCATCACAGCACCCTTCTCACACAGTGGGGATGCAATGAAGATTTGTTGCCTTGATTCAGAATAACTAAGTCATAGGAGGAAAATTGGCCTGAGTCCATAGGGTCATTGGTAGAGAGTCAGGCTGGGGTAGAAAGTTTCCAGGCCTAAATTTCTAAACATTTCCCAGTATTCTTTCCATTGAATCTTTTTGCCTCAAAGAAAATCAGCACATGTTAGAGGTCCTAAGGGAAGCCTCCTGTGTATTTTAGAAAACAGGATGGGCATCTCTGGGCTCAGAGGGTGTTATGTTTGTGGTGTTTATGATGTTCATTAATGCCTTCCTCCCCTCTTTTCAGGGTGTTTGAGAAGGGTGGGGCAAGAGTGGTGGTTGACTCTGATAGCTTGGCCTTCGTCAAAGGGGCCCATGTGGACTTCAGCCAAGAACTGATCCGAAGCTCATTTCAAGTGTTGAACAATCCTCAAGCGCAGCAAGGTTGCTCTTGTGGATCATCCTTCTCTGTCAAACTTTGATGTGATGACAAGTGACCCGGAGATTGCTATCATCTGACTGATCTGAGGAACCTGGGATTAGAACAATTCTAGAAGTTTCCTTTCCATCATGACCCTCTCTCAATTTTATTTTCTCTTAATCCAGGATGTTGTTTCACCACTATTTTCAGAATGTGAAACTTTTACTCTTTATTTAATTTCTCCTACACAGTTGTAAGGCCAAGCCTGTGGATGCTGTTACCTAAGATTTAGTAAGTGGTTCAAACCAGTATCATCTGTAGAGCCTCCAAGGTTCCAGGAGTTACTTCTCTGGCCTTCAGAGCTACTTGTACAAGTGTGTATAGCTAGGTATAAAACCTTCGTTTTAAAGAAAGTCCTTATTTACTTGTGTTGTGGATCAGAATCACAGATTGCATAGCTTGAACACTGTGTTACTAGACCAGAAAGGATGAGACAGCCAAGTGAAATGTTATCTTTTTGTTTTGCTATTTATTTATTTATTAATTACTTACTTTTATTGAGTATAGTTGATTTGCAGTATTGTGCCAATCTCTGCTCTACAGCAGAGTGACTGAGTTATATACATGTATACTTTCCTTTTTATTTTCTCTTCCATTATGGTTTATCACAGGATATTGAATATAGTTCCCCTGTGCTATACGGTAGGGCCTTCTTGTTTGAAATGTTATCTTTTTCATCTCACCCTTCCTTAATGTGCTAGTTTACTTACCATTATTTTCTATGCAGCCCATTCTTCACTTCCCATTTGTTATAGCAGATACATTTTCTTCTCATACTTAGGGATGTGTTAGAGTCACAAAACCAATAACCCATCACCCAGAAAAACTTGGACCTAAACCTCACTGATACTTGAATCGTAAGTTTGAAAATAAGCTCCATACTCCATATTCACACAAGACATTTCGAGATTCGTTGCTAATTTAGTGACTGAATCTTTCAGAATATGTTGCTTTATTTAACTTATGGTGTAAAATGTTTCTGGTCTCGTTGCATAGCTGGAAGTTGTCCCTTTGTTGATATAGATAATAGATACTTGGGGTTTTTTTTTTTTTTCCAGTTTGAGCTATAAAATGCCATTTAAATTTGAATTTTAGACAAACAGCAAATAATTTTTAGTATAAGTGTGGCTCTGTGAATACTAAAAATTATTTGTTGTTTATCTGAAATTCAGATTTAATTGGGTATCCTGTATTTTTATTTGTTAAATTTGGTAACCTTACTTTAGAGTCTCTGAAAGAAGAGCTTTTTAGCCACAAATTCCAATGAATTTTAAAGTACTTGTTTGGGTATAGTACTTAAATAGGCTAAGGAGCTAGAAACAACCATAGTATGTATGTGATGGTGTTGGGGCGGCCAGAACTGCATGGCAACAGACAACTAAAGGGAAAGATAAAAAGCACCACAACGACAAATGATTAATGAATGCTAACGTTGGGGAAACCACAACCAAGTTGATTCTGTAAGGATTACTGGTTAAACTCATCTTTTCTTCGAGAGCCTGAAAGTTCATATCAGCAAATTTTGCATTCTGGAGTGGATTGAAACTTTTCTGGACTTAATTAAGGTCATTCAATAAAAGAATTATCCATAAGAAAAATAGAAATACAGAATCTGAGACAGAAACTTACTTACATTTTCAATATGGGAAAACCTAGGACTTAGAACAAACCTATCGTGTGTGTGCAGTGTATTCAGACACAAAAGGTCACTCAGAAACCTGAGCAGGTTTTTTCCTTACCAAATTGCCATGGAAAAAGTCAGAAAGCAGTGTGTGGAAGCATCTGTGTGTGAACTTTACTAAGCCATTGAAAGTGGCTGCCAATACCTGGGCCTAATAAGGTTTTCAGCACAAGACTAAGTCCTTTCATCCTCTTTGAGAAGAGATTTTGTTACATTTTAAGTGTTAAACCTCTGATATTTTTGTGGGTTATTGATATGATGAGCTTAACACAAACATAATAGCTTTCATTATTCAATAAACCATTAAGTTCCAGTGGTCAGTTAGGCAAGAATAGGATCTCTTCCAAAGACTATGTATAAATACCTCCTATGAATGGAAGAATTGAATTTTGTGTTTAGCAAAAGTGGGTTTGGGAGAAATCAGCTTACTTCATCATACTGGGAAAGCTTCATAGGGAAGGCTGAGGTGGTGACAAGAAGTCTCCATTGGAGGACAGTGATGTAGAAATTTTAAGAACACAGGGCATGAAGAGATGATGGCATCAAGGGGACAGTGGACAGTTGGCTTGGAGTAAACTGTAAGTGATGGTAAAATAGGTTTAGGGTCTTCTGCAGGCCTTTCTGACCAGATGCCCTCTTCCTGGCAGGCTGTAAAAGCCTGCAGACGTTTTCACAAGTTTTGTTCACTGTGCAGTTCATTTAGGTAAACGTTATACTTTTTGAGGATCAGTTGGAAGATTTTTTGCCTCCCCATTACTTTGACGGGAGATTATCAAGACCCCATTTATTGCAGAATTGGTTTTATTTACCTTCATAAGCTAGTGATCCCTGGGGCAGCATGCCCCACCGTTGTAGCCAAACAATTGTGCAAGAACTGAAGGCACAGGACCCTCCCTCTATTTTATGTTGTGAGTCTTTATGTTGTTGGCTGTTAACTATAGGTGTCCCACCTGCCTTTAGTCTCTGTGTGGGAATGTTGACCAGTTACAGGGTGTTCAGGGATAAGAGATTAGGAAGGACTACTAAAGTAAGTGTCCAAGAAGATACTCTTCTTTCTCTTTCTTCTGAAAATAGCGCCCCATTCTTTGGTCTTTCATTGTAAAGCATAAGAGTAGGGTCAGAATTTGGCTGGAACATCCTATATAGAGAAGTGGGCAGCACTGATCATCAGTGCTGGGAGGGGTAGCCCTCCCCTGAACTCGGGTCCTGAACTGACACCCTGCGGTGGGCAGGGTCTAAGTGTCCCTTGCGACATGGCCTTGCATGTGTGTCTCAAAAGCAGGAAACTTCTCCACTTTTTTAGGTATCTAGCATTGATGTTTATGATTGCCTTTTTAAATCCCTGTTTGCCATTTCTCCAGAGAAATGCCACCAGGATGTTTAAAGGAAATTTGATTTAAGAAGTGTTGAAAGTTATCATCTGGCTTTAATGGTAAAACATAGTTAGATAAATATATAAAGAGAGGGAACATTTAAGCAGTCTATGTCCAGCAGCTGTATTTAAAAATATTTTATTTTTGAATAGGTAAGACACAGTACAAAATTTGAAAAGACACAAATGGGGATACAGTGAAGAGTCTCCCAGTCCTGTGCGCATCCACCTGTTGCCCTTCCTGTCAACTACCATTGTTTCTAAGAATTTACCCCACAGATATAACCCCATAGATACAATGTGAAATAACATATGCACAGGAATATTCATCGTAGCATTATTTATAATAGCAAAAGATAGGAAACAATGGAAACACCCATTAATAGGCTGATTAAATAAATTATGATTTGTCTATTCAATGGGGAAGTATACAGTTATAAAATAGACTGAGGCGGTCCTTTATGTGCAAGTATGTATGATGTGGAAAAAAGCAGAAAAGTGCAGAACAGCACGCATAGTGTGCTATTAATATTTGTGTTTCTAACACAAGGAAATATGTGTACAAGCACTGAAACATCCCTGGAAGGGTGACAGGAGGGTGGGGCTGGGGAGGTAGGGCCGTGGGAGCAGCAGTGAGAAGATGCAGTGCGCGAAGGGTGTACTGAGGAGCGGTGAGTTCTCTGAAACGTGAGGTGTGAGGTGGAGTGGCGGAGATGAGGTTGGCTCACACCCACTTCTCTTCTCCCTCTCTTTAGACAAATAGCAATAGCAGCATACGTTTCACTTTGCTGTGCAACCTTCTTTCTTCCCTTAGTCTGTTTTGGATATCTTATCCAGGCGTTTAGAGCACCCGCCCCCCCATTTTTTTTTCTTTTTGGGGCTCCATGGCAATGCATTGTTTCTAACCTTTTGCTGTTACAAATAATGCTAAAATAAATAACCCCTTACATACGTCATTTTACATTTGGTGAGGCTATGTCTGAAGGTTAAATTTAAATTCCGAGAAGTGGAATGACTGATTTAAAGAGTAAGTGCTTTTATAATTTTGAAAGACATTGCCATCCTCTTCAGAAGTTGTATCAGAATATACTCCTGTCAGCTATGTGTGTGAGTGTACCGCTTTCCCATAGATGCTTACCAATTAAGAGTTTTAACAAACGTTAAAATTTTTACCAATTTAATAGTTTAAAAAATTGTCTCCGTATAGTTTTCACTTGCGTTTATTTTTATTATGAATGAAGGTCAGAATATTTTCATATGTTTAAGAACTATATATTTTTGTCTGCTGAAAACATATCAACTGGTGTAGTGACCTAGAGCAGATTATTTAAGCTTTGTAAGTCCAAGTTCCCCATCTGTAAATTGGGAATCAAAATAGTAAGTAGGATTGTTGGATGATTAAATGAAATTTGTGAACAGCGTTCAACACAGGCCTGGCACATAGCAAGCATTCAATAAGTTATCATGTGATGGCTGACAATCAGAGCAGCATGTAGGACAGGACAGATTCAATTAAGAAAAGAGGATTCATCTCCACATCTTCAGGCACATGGAGCCTTGTTCATTTACATTGCCATTCATCAGAGAAATGCAAAGTCAGATCTTGCCTTGACTTAGAAGGGGAAAGAAACTTCTGTTGAAACCCAGTCATATTGGCAGAGCTGGTGAGGGGGTAAGCACAGTCTCATCTCTAACGTTCAGACTCAGTCAACGTTTAATTTGGTTTAATTTGAAATTTGGTTTAATATGAAATAAAAACAAAACCAGAATAGCCCAGAAATGCACATTTCTTTATTCCACCGTGGTTCTAAACTCCCAGCTAGCCCAGGCTGGAGTGAGTCTCTACTTGTGAACTCAGTGGGATGCCAGCCAGCCATTGTATGAAGGGGAAAGAGGGCAGACGCCTCTGAGTAGAGAGGAAACAACACAGGGAACCTGGCTTCTCCTCAACAGGATTACACTGTATTTCAGAAGCTAGAAAATAGACCTCTTTATTTTTAGCACATCCAACTGGTGTCCACAAAAGGAGAGCCCAGGAGAGACTTGTGTCCTGTAAGAAGCAGTATGTATTTAATAGAGGTCTCGGGGCAGCCCTTGCTGTGGTGCAGAGGAGCTATCGCTGGGTAGACTGAATGGTTATTTACCTGAAGCTACTGATTATTTTCTTTAGATCTGTGTAAAGCGTGGTGCCCCCTTTCTCATCAACTCCCCGTATTTTTTTTTTTTTTATATATTGTCCTATTGCTGCTCTCTCAGGCTCCTTGCTCCCCTTCATGTGCGTCTCTTACTAGCAAGCTAGTATCAGTCTTGCTTCTCTGAGATGAGGGCATCTTCTGCCCCTCTCCAGGGCCACTGAACTGGCAACAGGGTGGAGACGTGGCTAAATCTGGCCCATACCAGACAGGCTGAGTGGTGCCGATCACTCCCCAAACTCCTCCCCCGCGCCTCGCCCCATCCTTTTTCACTGGACAGATTCTGAAGGGCCATCACAGGGCAGATGCGGCCTCCGATCCAGCTGTAGAAGCGTCAGGATGACGTGGATCGTGTCTGGAGAAGGGGTATGTGCAGTGTGAGGCCGAAGGACCTTGCACGTTTGCCCAGCTGGAGGGGTTGGGTTGAGGGCCGTCCTTTGATCAGCATCCCATGGCAAGGCCAGGACAGATGGTAGACTGGGCCTCGTGGCCAGTGGTTGAAGCATTAAAGCACTTGGTGGTGTTTGAGCCAAGCAAGGGCATGGCGGTGTGGAGGCCGTGACAGAAGTTCACGTAGCAAGAGCCGAAGCTGAGGGAGATGAAAAGCAGGCGAGGCTGGCTGGGAGCTGGGCCGCAGGGCCTCCGGCCGGTGTCTTCATGGCGTCTCCCCAGCTAGGAAAACTTCCTCAAGGCCCCGCCTGCGGCCAGGGCCCATTTGCAGGTAACTGCCCACACTCGACCCGTCTCTGCTACTCCTTGGCGGTGCAGTGTGGGGGGCCTGCCTCAGCCACATAACCCGGGAGGCAGTGGCAGCGGTAGGAGCCCTCCGTGTTCTCGCAGTGACCATGGACACAGAGCGCAGCAGGCCCGTTCAGGTCATCACACTCATTCACATCTAAGAGGGGGAGAGGGAGGAGAGAGCTGTAGGGAGCCCACGCGCCTCTGGCCTGCTGCCCCGGTGCCCCTCCGGCCAGCAAGCCCCGAGCCCGTGCCCTGCAGCGGAATCGTCCGTGGGGCAGCAAAGGATGCCCCGAAGGAAGCGACTCACGGACACAAAGCCAGTGGGCGTGAGCCCACACTGTGACCGTGCTGTCTTGCCCCTGCCTAGGAACCTCCATGGAAAGGGCTTTCTAATCACAGCGATGGACCTTCGGAGCTCTCACCACCTGGCCTGGTGCCCGGCAGGCCCGCTAGGGGGCAGCAGTGGGTCTGCCACCTAGGTGGTCAGGCGTCCCTAAGTGAGCAGTGGGCCAGTCTGACTATTCCACATGGAGCCAGCAGGGCCGTCCTGCCCCCTGGGCATCGGCACTCTTGATTCCAGACCTACCCACACAGGCCATGTGGGCCGTGTCCAGCTGGAAGCCCTCGAAGCAGTCACAGGTGTAGCCCTCGCGCACGCGCACACAGCGGCCATTCTCACAGCCGTTCAGGATGCCGCACTCCTCGGCCTGGAGCCCTTCGAAGCCGGCCTGGTGCTCTGGGAGGAGGGAGTCAGAGAGCCAAGGGGGCTGAGGTCTCGTACCCCACCCTGGGGCCCTTGCCCTCTGCTCAGAGGAGCCCAATGAACTCCTGGGGTCAGGGTGGGGAGGGTTATAACACTGTCACAGAAAGATGGTGAAACAAAAGGCAATACCCCTAAAAAATAAGTATGTGTCCTTTTTAGATGGGGAAAAGTGCTTGCTTTAAATGAGGCTTCGGGGAGGTGGGGACTCACTGATTTCACAACACCAGGGCTCCCGAGCACTTTGGTATCTCTATACAGTTTTGATTTTGTTGTGGTTGGTGGCAGGATGTTATGTTAAAATCTTCACATAGCTTTTTGGGGGTGGACAGGATTGGTAGCAAAAGGGACTACCCTCACTCACCATAAAGCAAAGCTGCTCCCAGGTCTGCCTAACCCTTTTCTTTCTCTAACTCCCCTCCTAATCTCAGTGTAGTTTTGATCAGTCTGATACACTGGCTGTGCCCATGGCAAGCCTGACTTCCTTATTAGAATCCAAGTCCTGAGTGCTGGGGTCATTGCCACTTATGAACCAAGTCACCACAGTGGGACTTTAAAGGAGTTAAGTGAAGTGAAGTCGCTCAGTTGTGTCCGACTCTTTGCGACCCCATAGACTGTAGCCTACCAGGCTCCTCCATTCATGGGATTTTCCAGGTAAGAGTACTGGAGTGGGTTGCCACTTCCCTCTCCAGGGGATCTTCCTGACCCAGGGATTGAACCCAGGTCTCCCACATTGCGGGTAGATGCTTTACCGTCTGAGCCACCAGGGAAGTTCCCCCTTAAAGGGGTTAGAAATCCTTAATTCCCATTTCAAACTGTGGTACTGGAGAAGACTCTTGAGAGTCCCTTGGGTAGCAAGGAGGTCAAACCAGTCAATCCTAAAGGAAATCAATTCTGCATATTCATTGGAAGAACTGATGCTGAAGCTCAAGCTCCAATACTTTGGCCACCTGATACGAAGAGCTTGACTCACTGGAAAAAGACCCTGATGCTGGGAAAAGATTGAAGACAGGAGGAGAAGGGGACAACAGAGGATGAGATGGTTGGATGGCATCACCAACTCAATGGACATGAGTTTGAACAAACTCAGGGAGATAGTGATGGACAGGGAAGCCTGGTGTGGTGCAGTCCATGGGGTGACAAAGAGTCAGAGATGACTTAGCCACTGAACAACAAGTCCCACTTCGAGTCACAGGTTTGAACCTGTAGAGCAGGGTGTTCTGCAGACTGTAAGTGGCATGGGAGGAGTGTGCTGCTGGCTCCCTCGCTCTGCTGCTGGCTCCCTAGCTCCCACAAGCAGCTTTTGAGGTTGGGATGACGTCCTGTACGTTTTTGTGTCCCCTGTGTTAGTTAGTCCATCAGAGGGAGTTGTTAGTGCCTGTCCCTTGGGTGACCCGTGAGAGGGCTGGGTGGATTTTTCCCTTTCCTGTCCTCACCCTGCTGACAGTGATGAGCAGATGGAGAAGATGGAAGTGAAACAGCTTCAGAGCCCACCTCTTCCCCGTTTTTGCAGCAACACAGACCTGGGTGGCTGGCCACGTAGTGGGGCTGGAGTTCTGAGGGCTGCAGGGGAGGTTCAGGGAGTGGTATGCGGTCCCCCGGGCGGCCGGCCGTGCTGGGGAAGAGTGGCTCGGGGATGGCGTCCTCGGGGCCCAGGTAGTTGTAGAAGGGGACCCCGTCTGGGCCGTAGAGGCTATAGTGCAGGTCATCGGGCCCGGGGCCGTACTCATAGCCAGGCCGGAAGTGGATCCCGGCCTCCCGTTCAGCTTCGATCCGGGCCACGTTGCAGAGCTGAGCATAGACCTCTGTCGGGAGCAGTGGGGAGAGAGGAAGCTGGGCCTGGACTCCTGGGAGCTGAGGCCCGGGGTGCTGTTTCTCGACTCAAGGAGAGAGGGAGGTGCTGGGACCACCGCCTCGAGTTCCTGGTGGTGTTCCTCTCCCCCCAACCCTGCCCTGCCCCACAGCATCCATCCCCAAACAACAGGGAGGGAAGACAGGCCCAGGCCTCGCCCTCCTCCTTTCTGAGTCCCCCCCACCCTTTCCGAGGACACACCCTGCCCCGGGGGGCCCAGCTCTGCTGCTGTCCCCACCTCCTGCCTTCTCACCTGAGCTCCTGGGCGGGCACAGGGCGCACTGCTGGCTCCAGGCCTCGCCGTCCTGGCAGCAGCACTCCGTGTAGGTGGTGCGGCGGCCGTGCAGGGGGTGGCTGCACACGTAATTGGTGACTCTCTTCCAGCAGATGTCCATGTGGATGTCGTGGTCAGGCAGGTCCTCTGGGGGCGCAGGACACATGAGCCTCCCCAGCCCCGGTCTGCTCCCCCTGCTGCCTCTGCCCCCACCCCATGCCCACCCCACCCCCACCCCTACTGACCCACACCACTGGTGCTGTTCACGCAGCGCTGCTGACTGAGGTCCAGGGTGAGGGGTGGGCTGCAGAAGCAGTGGAAGGAGCCTTCCGTGTTCACACACTCGCCATTCTCACAGGCCATGTCCTGGCACTCGTCGTGATCTGGGAGGCAGGGAGATGGGGAGGAACATCGGGGGCAGTGCCCACGCGCTGTGCCCACCCACTGCCACCTTCAGGGAAGGGGGTGTTTCTCGTAACTGATAATGCCCTCCCACCTCCCACCTAGTCTGGGAGGCCCCAGCCCAAGGATGGCTTGCCAGTAGGTCCCTCCCACCAACCTCAGACCCGCCTGCTACAGCGGGCATCCTTCCTGGGAAGGGGGACACTCCCAGCCAGAACTGGGCTGCCTGGCAGGGGGTGAGGGAGCATTCAGCTGTGGGCCCTGGGGTGGGGAGGGGTGGCGAGCGTCCTCACCCTCACACTTCCTGCGGGCGGCATTGTAGTGGTAGCCAGGGTTACATAGGCAGATGTAGCCGGGCACCGTGTTGAGACACCGGCCATTCCGGCAGAGCCCGGGCCCAAACATCACACATTCGTCAGCATCTGTGGGAGGGCAGAGCTGAGTGAGGACAAGGCGAAATGCGGGATGAGGCAGTCCTTAGATCTAGGGGCTCCAAAGCCAGACTGACTGGGGCCGAATCCCAGCCTTGCCACTGGATGGGCAGGTGACATTGGGCCAATTGCTTAGGTTGTCCCTTGCTTCAGTTCCCTACCTAGAAAATGTGGCTCCTACTCCTTAACCTTGTAGAGTTGGTATGGGGGTTGAGATGTTAACGCATGTCAGGTGCTTAAAATAGTGCTTGGCACATAACAAGCACTCAAGGAGAACCATTTCCGTTTCTGCTATTTCCTTTTCCAGTTTCAGGTATGAGTCCACACCCAAACCACCCTTTCTGAGAATGAGTTCCCCAAAGTTTCTGGCTCTGTAAGTGGGGCCAGGAAGATCAGCAGCTGCCTCTGGCCTCTGTCGCTGTGCCCTGGGACTGGGTTAGTCAAGGCATCATAGCTTGTTTCTGGAGGGCTCAGCCTCGGGGAGCAGAGAAACCAAAGTGGTGTTGCCCGGACAATCCAGGAGGAGCTCAGGTCAGAACTTCCAGCTAAAGATCTGCAGCCTTGGGACAGGAAGGTTAGAAGCAACCTGAGATGTGGGGCCTGCACGCAGAGGCCTCTTGGAGGACCAGGCCGGGCCCACTGAGGTGAGCGGTGTTTGGGGAGGAGGGTCTTGGGGAGATTACCTGTGTACGTGGTCTGTCCAAACATCCAGGCTCCTTCCACGGGGATGTAGCCTTTCCCACTAGGGCAGATCTCGCTGAATTCAACTGTGCAGGGAGGCATCCAAGCTCAGAGAGAAAGACTCTGCCACCACCCCCTCCCCGCCCCCCACTTCTTTCTGTGTCACCCTGCAGAGCCGACCCTGAGAGGACCTGGGACCCTTGGGGGCCTTACCTGAGTCCTCATCTGGGCACAGGTCACAGGCATCCCCCCAGCCGGTGCCCTGGGTGCAGCAGCACTCGGCCTGCGTGGTGTTCCGGCCCAGAAGGCTGGAGCAGGGCGTCTGGTCCTTCTGTCCAGAGTAGCATTCCATGCGGACGGGGCCTGGTGGGTGTGCCCCTGGCCGGGCCTCAGGGACACTCGGACCTGTGTGTGACAGACGTCCCTTATTAACGTCTGCTCATGGTCCCCTGGGGCACCCTGGCCTTTGAATTTATTTAAATTTTAAACATTTATATGGAACATTACAGTGTACTTTTATTATCTCACTTGATAAGCCTTATGAAGAGCTTATTATCATCAGCTTTCTTTTATAGAAGAGGCAGTTGAGGCTTGGAGAAGCTCGGTGACTTGCAGGAGCCACCTAGCGGCAGATCAGGGAAGTGACCCCAGTTCCTCTGGTGCCACACCCCTGCTCTTTCCAAGACACCATCCTGCCTTCCTCCCCAGCAGTGGGGTGGCCCCAGTCCCGGGCACACCGCACCATATGGGCATGGCATAGTACACCGTTCCATTCCTCTGTGTCACACTGAATCCCTGCCCCTCCCACCTGTCCTCGTTCCAGGTCCTGCTTGCTTTCCCCCAAGTCAGAGAAGGCCAGCTGAGTCCTAGTCCTGGTCTGAGAGGCTGAACCCTGCAGCTCTGGAGTGGAGTGGGACGGGAGAGTCGAGCTCAGCTCAGTTTCAGGGCCTCCCTCACCCAAGAGCTTCCTGGGGTTTGACTCAGGGTCCTTCCAAGGCTCAGATGGTGAGGGACAGGGAAGCCTGGTGTGCTGCAGTCCATGGGGTCACGAAGAGTCAGACACGATTTGGCGACTGAACAATAACAACCAAGGCTCAATCTGAGGTCCCTGGGCCCAACCCCCTCAAGCTGGCATTAGAGCTTCTCGAGCCTCCTGTAGGGTCGTCACAGCCCTGCAACCTCCTGGAAGTTCCTGGGGCTTAGCTCCGCACTCAGACTCCTCACCCCTCCGCACTCCGGCCCCAAGATGCTCTCCTGCCCACACCGCGGATCAAGAGCTGGAGCAGAGGAAGCGCTGTGTACGCCAGACAGCGGGGGGCGCACCGTGAGGGTGGGGCGCGGGGCTCACCTCCAGCCCCCCGCGGGCGGCAGCGCCCCTCCTGAGCGTCGTACTCCTCCAGGTCGCTGGCGCAGAGGCACAGGAAGGAGCCCTCCACGTTCTCGCAGAGCGCCGCCCCGCACACCGCCAGCATGAGCTCACACTCGTTCACGTCTGCCAGACAGGACCGGCTCGTGAGCAAGGGAGAGGCAGCCCAGGCCCCTGCCCCTGCCTCCAGCCCCGCGGGCACATTCCCGTCACATCCCCCCACTCCCCCATCCCCCACAGAAACAGGCTAGGGTGTAGGGAAGAGCGGGAAGTGGGTATGACTTCGTAGGAAGGAGGACCAGGTGAGCAGAAGGGATGGTGGTGGTCGGGGGGGTGGGGGGGGAAGAGGAGAAGGGTGGCAGAAAAGGGCCCATAAATGGACAAAGAGGAAGGGCTCCTCCTTCTGCACGTTCCCCAAGCGTGCCTCTTGAACCCTTGGGTCCCTGGGGAAGGGTGGCGCCTTCACTAGTGAGCTTGCTCCCCCTGCTGGTAAAACGGGGCCTCGCTTCCCTGATAACCTTGCCACGGTGCCCCTGTGGGGGTGTGTGCGCTCCACTGCGCAAATCGGGTGCCCCTCTTTGTGACCCCATGCATGGACTGTAGCCCGCCAGGCTCCGCTATCCATGGGAATCCTCCAGGCAAGAATACTGGAGTGGGTTGCCATTTCCTACTCCAAGGGATCTTCCCAACCCAGGGATCGGACCTACGTCTCCTGCATCTACTGCATTGGCAAGTGGTGTCTTTACCACTGAGCCACCTGGGAAGCCCAAGGTGCCCCTGTAGTTCAGTTCAGTTCAGTTCAGTTGCTCAGTCGTGTCCGACTCCTTGCGACCCCATGGACTGCAGCACGCCAGGCCTCCCTGTCCATCACCAACTCCCGGAGTTTTACTTAAAACTCATATCCATTGAGTCGGTGATGCCATCCAACCATCTCATCCTCTGTCGGAGGAGCTGAAATCCCCCTTCCTTGTCACTCTATGTTGGGGGCCCCGTATGGAGCCACGTGACCCTGAACATTTCAGGAGGAGGGCCCTAGGGCCCTTCTATGCAGGGCAGCCAAGATCTGTGGAGACGGAGTCAAGGGCCCAAGAGCCTTCCCTTCCCTGGTTCAGAGCTGGCTAGCCCACAGGCTTCTCACCAACGCAGTCCCAGCCGGAGGGCGAGGTCTCGAAGCCCTGGTCACAGAGGCAGCGGAAGGAGCCGTCCGTGTTGTCGCAGAAGCCGTGGCTCCCACACACTGTGTCGTTGGCACACTCGTCTATGTCTGCGGGACAGGGCGGGCTGCAGTGTAGGGCATGCTCTCTATTCGCTGGGAATGCTTATTTATCTGGCTTATTAACACCAAGATCTCTGAAAACTAACTCCTGAACACAGAGTGAGAAAACTAAACAGTCCTCTTCAATTTTTGTGTAAGCGCTGCTGTATGGAAAACACACAAACAGCTGCAAAAATAGTTTCTAGCCAGATACGTGAAAAGTAGATGTGGTCCTGGGCCTCCCCGCCCGCACGCCCCCTCCCCACTCACCAATGCAGTCTCCCGTCGGGGCCATGTGGAAGCCAGGCTGGCAGCCCAGGACACAGCGGAAGGAGCCAGGGCTGTTCTCACACCTCCAGGCCCCGCACATCGGTTCCCCGAGGTCCTCGCACTCGTCAATGTCTGTCCCCAGGGCCAGGAGAGGGGACAGAAGTGACCAGGTCACTACCCCGACCCCATCTCTCTGGCATTACAAGGTCATGCCCCTCAACTTCTGAGGTTCTTGATTGGTTCCAAACCACTATGCTCATTTCAACCCCAAAACGTCAAGTTCAGGACACTTTCCCCTGACCCGCAGGCCTGATTGTCCAGGAGGAGAGCTCTCGGCCTCTGTGACACTCCTTTCCCCCACACCCTTCTCTCCACAGCAGAGCACTGTCTACTTCTCGCTATATAAAACCTTTCCCAAAGTGTATTATGGAGAGCTGTCTTCATATGCCTCCCTTGCTTAGTTTCAAGATTATCCATAACTGTCTATTTGTCCCAACAAAAGACATTGAACCCAGGTGGTGTAAATGTCTATTGCATCCATTTGGTTTTTAAAAAACTAGATTCTGTGCTCTGCTATAGCACAAGGACATCCTGGGGGCAATCCCTGAGTCAGAAGAGGCTGAATAAAGACATTATCCATTGGATGATTTATCTATGGAAGGTGCTCGAAGCTGGGGTTCCTGGCCCCAGGGAGCTGAGGAGCTGGCAGGGTGGAGGTGCCTGTCTGTCTGTCGATGTGGGGCAGAGCCCTTACCCACACACTCCCCGCTCTCCGGGGAGGGCTGGAAGCCAGTCTCACACACACAGTTGAAGGAGCCGTCGGTGTTAACACACTGGCCCCCGAGACACCGGTCCGTGACTGCACACTCGTCCACATCTAGAACAGAGACGTTTGTCAGCAGGACCAGCCAAGGGCCCCCAGGGCCTTGTGCGGTTTCGCCCAGAGGACGGCCAGGGAGTGGCCCGAAGTGGGAAAGGCCTGGAAGATCTGAGCGAGAGTCCAGAGCTGGAAGCCAGAGGCGCGGGTGGGCGTGGAGCCCCGGAGCCGGGCAGGGCAGAGGGCGAAGGCACCTGCCTTAGGCATCGTGGAGAAGCCGTGGAGGAGGGCTCCGAGACCCTCCCTGACGCCTGGCTCCCAACCTCATCACTCAGGCTCCCATCTTCCCATCCCAGGTGGACCGCGAGCGTTTCATCAGTACGCAGGATGACCTCTAACGCCCCCTGCCGCCGGCTTCTCACCTTGGCAGCTGGTGCCCCCGTCTGCGCTGACGAAGCCGTCCGCACAGAGACAGAAGAAGGACCCGTGGCTGTTGAGGCACTCGCCGCGCGGTGCGCAGTACTCCTCGCCCACACACTCGTCCACATCTGCGGGCAGATGAGCAGGTGGTGTCTCCCGGTGTCTCCCCCGGGGCGGGGATGTTCCCGGGGAGTGCGCGATGTAGGGAAACCCTCCGCCCCACCCCGTTCCCGGCCGGGGAGACCTGAGCCACTCACCCTCACACACCGTGCCGTTCGCCAGCTGGAAGCCCGGGGGACAGAGGCACTGGTAGGAGCCAGCCGTGTTCTTGCACTCGCCTCCCAGGCAGCTGCTCTGGGGGTCTTCACACTCGTCCACATCTGCAGGGCCACACCAGGAGATGGTAGTGTGGAGGGGTGGGGTGGGGAGGCGGAACTGATGGGAAGAGCTTCCAAGGGCAGGGATCAACAGGGAGGTCTCCAGAGGGCCTGGAGGTCTGCCCCAGGAGACTGGACCCATAGGAGCGCCATCCTCTTGTAAACTGGCAGGGCTGGGAGAAGCTGGCCAGGGAGCCTTTGGGGAGCAGGATGGCTGCAGCTTCTTCCATCCTGCCCCAGCCTAGTCCAGCAGGCTCCTCTGGCCTCCCGATGCCCACACTGTGCCCGCCCCGGGGACACCTGGTCTCTCCCAGCAGCAACCCTGGCCTAGGGTGGCCAAACCCTACTGCCCTCATCATGGCTGAGATTTTACAGAAACAACAGGAAAACAACTGAGAAGTAAGCCAAGGAAGTGGATACAGAGAACCTGAGGAGGTAACAGAAAGTGGATCATTTAAATTGGCCTACAGATTGCCCTGGGACTTCCTTGGTGGTTCAGATTCTTTTCCCTGGTAAAGAATCTGCTTGCCAATGCAGGAGACCTGGGTTTCACCCCTGGGAGGGAAGATCCGCTGGAGAAGGAAATGGCAACCCACTCCAGTATTCTTGCCTGGAGAATCCCATGGACAGAGGAGCCTGGAGGACTATAGTCCATACAGTCCATGGGGTTACAAAGAGTCGGACACGACTGAGCAACTGACACTTTCACTTTCTTTCACAGATGGCCCGGTACTGGCCAGGGTCTTTCGAATAATGTCGCAGCACCCACCTTTACAAGGAACCCTTGAGGAGCTTGTTAGATAACAGATCCCAAGGCCTCCCCAGCAGACAGATTTAGCCGGTCTGACAAGGCCTGGAAGTTGCATGTCTATCAAACAAACTCCCCGTGATTCAGACAAGCACTGAAGCTCTGGTCGAATGGCTCACTGGACCCCTAGACCCAGATCTGCAGTTGCCTTTCTGACTCCTGTTTAGGGTGGGAGGCCAAGAATAGGCATCCCCAGCTAGCCTACCCTCCGAGGCGAGCTCGCTTCTCTGAGGGTGAAGGGTTAGTCTCCTGCTCCCCGCGGGGGCCTCTCACCTTCACAGCTGTGGCCCAGGGCGCTGGGCTGGTAGCCCGCCTCACAGTCCCTGCAGGAGAAGGAGCCGGCAGTGTTGGTGCAGACTCCGGACGGGCAGACTCCCGGAAAGGCGCACTCGTCTAGGTCTGGGGTAGACAGCCAGCCAGTCAGTCACGCGGGGGGCCCGGGGATGCCTCCTTCCACCTGGCTAGGCCAGAACCACCCTGTGCCTCTGGCTCCCTCTCTGAGCTTGTTGGACTCTGCGGGCCCCCAAGGAAGGGAAGCCCCTGGCTCTGGGCCTCCTACAGGGCACCCCCGCACCCTCTCCCCAGGGATGCTTCTGGGGTGGCTCGGCCATCAGCTTCCTTCCCCTTTGTCGCTGTGACTCCCTTCTCCTTCTGTTTTCATGGAGAAAACAGAAGCTCAAGTCCATTCACAGGGTCCTCTCGCCTAGCCTGGAGACCCCCAGCATCAACCCCAAACCAGGCGACAAACGGAGGGTTCTTTGGGAGGTCGAAGGGCCTGTGCTGTCAGTCCCCCTTGGCCGACCCCCTCCCCAGGGTTACCTTCGCAGGCGGTGCCATCCTCATTCACCCAGTACCCACTCTCGCAGGCCGAGCAGGTAAAGGAGCCCTCCGTGTTGAGACAGAGGCCCGTGGGGCACGAGGCCCGGATGGCACACTCGTCGACATCTGAAACAGGCCATTGAGCTCTGTGTGGGGCTCTCTGCAGGACAGACATGCCGGGCTAGCCGGAGGTTGGCAGGGCGGGGCGGGGTGGGGTTGGGGGGCTGTCGGGGAAAGACAGTGTGCAGCAGTGCTGTGTTGGGTCAGCTCAGGGATGTGGGCCAGAGGGAAGGAGCTGCAGGCGGACGTGCCGTGGATGGACAAAGGGGGCTTCGGATCCTTGTACCTTGGCAGCCCTTCTCATCTGGGGTGACTTCGTAGCCCTGCTCACAGGAGCATCTAAACGAGCCCTCCAGGTTGATGCATGTTCCGTGGGCGCAGACCCCAGGGGTCAGACACTCATTCACATCTGTGGGAGAGAAGTCCAAGTTGACGTCCTGTCCCCCACGCAGCCTCCAGCATCAGGCCAAAAGCGTCTCTGTTACAGGGCCAGGGAACCAGCATTCCAAGGGGCCCTAGCGCCCTAAGAAGAACCAGAGGTCATTCCTGCTCCTGGACCCATCTACCTCGGCCGGGTGCCCTTCCCCCGCAGAACTAATTCCCATCCCTGAGCTGACTTCAGCTCCATCCAGTGACACATGGCACCCTGCAAGTTCCTACAAAAGGGGGTCCAGGTCCCCACCTAGCCCTGGGACTGGTTTGGCCCATCTGAGGACACTTGGGGGCAAGTGTCTAAAGACTCCTGCCTCACCTTAGAGTGAGTCTGAACCTCTCTGGTCTCCTCCCTGCCAACCAAACGGGTATGTTTAAGCCCCATGTTCTCAGCCCACCCACCAGCTCCAGCAGGCAAGTGGGTAACACAGAGAGAGGCCAAGTTCTGCCTGGGCGGTTGAGCGGCAGTCTCAAGGGCCTGGGAAACGCCTGCCCTCTCCAGAGCCTCAAAGCCCCTATTCACAACTCAGTCCCTCCTGGCATCCCGAGCCCTGGGCCCTTCTTCCTGCGGGGGCTGAGGGAAAGCACATTCCTCCTATGGCTGACATGCACCCCCACCCCCCGACCTCTGGAGAACAGCACCGCCGTTTTCTTAGGCATTGCTGTTAGAGGTTGCTCTTGAGGTCCAGGAGGGCAGAAGACCCCTCCTCCCGGAGAACCACACCACTGGCATCAGCCTCTTCCAAAAGACGCGTGGCACTCTCAGCCTACCTAGCAGAACCCAGCCACAGAAGCCTCTGGAACCTTGGGCTGTATGTAGCTCCTGGACGGATATGGCCAAGGAGCCTAAGGGGCGCCCCACCCTGGCTGATTCAGAGGGCAGAGCACCAGTAACTGAAGCACACCCACCTCATCCCCAACATCATCTGGAAACCCAGCTGGGTCACGAAGGACAATAGCCTCCAAGCCATTTCCCTCTGCCCACGCCCCACCCCCCGCCCCCCGCCACCATGTGTGGGCTCAACTCAGGGTCCCCAGGCCAAACAGCCCCCTCTGTGCCTTGGCAGGCAGCCCTCACCTACACAGCTCCCGCCCTGGCCCCTGTAGCCCTCCTCGCAGGGCAGGCAAGTGTAGGAGCCGGGGGAGTTGACGCATCTCCCATCAGGGCAGGTGGCAGGGTGACGGCATTCGTTGATATCTGAAAAAATAACAGCCCCTGCCTTGGTCATCGCTGGGAACCACGGCCCATGGGTGGGCTGTGAAGGAGCACATCCTTGACTCTGCCCTCGGAAACTAGGAAAATGTGAGTGTTCCCAGCCCCACCTCCCACCCACCATCCTGGACAAAAGAGAGATGGAAGACCTTGAGGAAGGGAGAAGCCCTGCTGCAGGAGGCCATGCTCTCGCTAGCTTGGGGAGGGTGAGAGGGCTCGACGTCATGAGCTGGACTCTTGGGAAGGGCCTTCATCTCTCCCTTGTTCGTTTACAAGGGGTGACGATGATGGGATAGGACGTGCTTGGCACAGAAGCCCCAGAGACCCCAGAATAGATCCTAGCTGGGCAATGAAGGCAAAAACGGGCTTCCCGGCACCCGGAAATGAGGACTGAGGATGACTCCCCCAGTCTTTGATGTGGTCAAGACCAGCCCTGAGGCTGATGCAGAGCGAGGCTGAGGCTGACGCAGAGGCTAGAAAGGCTGTTGGAGAGGGGAATTTTCTTCCAGCTGAGAACCACGCCCGCTCTGCTGAGATTCAGGAAAGCCAGCCCGAAAGGACCAGTCTGAACACCGATCAGACAAGAGGGGGAGGGGTGAGCCATGGAGGGAGAGAAGCCAGTCCTGGGAGATGAGAACAAGGGGGTGGAGGGCAAGCTTGCTCCCAGGAACGGCACATAGGGCTCTGCCCAATGCAAAGCTGGCATGCTGGGGAGTCCAGCCTCCAAGGCACCCCAGCGACCTGGGCTGAGTTGGGGAGGTCAGAACCCGGGGACTGAACTCTGGGTCAGGACAGCAGGAAGACGTTTGGCTCTTCCGGCCCAGTGTGCAGACTCCCAGTCACTCTTCACTACAGACAGATTGGCTGAGCTCCGGAGGAAACAGGAGGGTTCACCCTCCCTGTGTGGGTAATTGTCACCTTCCCACAGGAAGTCCACCTCCTCATGGAGATTCAGAGGCCCTACTGACCAGGAGGAAGACCTGCTCAGCACCCAGGGAGAAGAGAAAGGCAGGAGGCAGGGCCAAGGGTCAGAACACAGGCTTCCTGAAAAAGGACTCAAGGCAGCAGCTGTCATGATAAAACAGGACATGGGCCTGGAAGTGGAGGGTGAAAATGAATCTCCTCTGAGGTTGTTTGGTCTGCAGAAGACTGGGTACATCAGAGCCCTCTGTTCCAGGGAACCGGTCACCTCTCACGGCCAAAGCTTCACCCTGCGGGTCCACATGAGGAAGACATACACACAGCAGAGGGTGTTTAAGGGGTGTGTGTACTAGGAGATACCCAGAACTCCTGCGCAATCTCAGGGACACTGAGATAAGGCTCATCTCAGGAAAGAGGGCAGCCAAGAACCCCTTGTTGGGCTGTGGTGATACCAGGCTAAACTATTCTAGAAACTTCTGTAAAAACAGAACTGGAGAGAATAAGATGGAGGTGGAAGGTAGGGCCACCACCTTTGACCAGCACCCTGGCCTACCGGTCCTGGCTAAGATACCAGAAGCAAGATGGGCAAAGCCATTGGGAATGAGCCAAAAGTCTGCTTCAGGGATGCGAGACTCGGGGACGAAGAGAAAGAGAAGGGGGCAAGGATCCTCCTCTAAGACCACACCGAGGAAAACCGGAGTCTTTGGACCTCTCCTGCAGGGTCAGGCAACATCAGAAGGAGATTAGACTTAGCGGGAACAAAAGGATCTGAGCTCTGCCCTGCCCCAAATGTTCTGGGCACACCTGCAAAGGTGGTGCCGGAAGTGCATCATGTTGGGCGTTAGGAGACCTGTGGGACAAATGCTGCTTCCCTGAGAATTCCAGCTCTCACTTTTTGGGTCGTGGTGGGCTTATGCCTCCTGGTCCCTTGCGGTTGGGTGGGGCAGGAGGACTACTGCTGGCCAGTAGCTTGGAGTGGATATCACGTGTGTAATCTATGGGCCCAAACACTTATTTGTGTGCAGCCTTGCAGAGTGCTTTCTTCCACGGACAATGGCCACGTTCAAGATGCTATTCCTTTAGCCTGGTTCAAGGGTGAGAAGACATGGGGCAGGACCCCTAGCAGACCCATGATGGATATGCGGCTTTGGTCAGATATCAAGTCTGCTATGTCCTACATGACACTAAGATTGAGGCTGCTTGTTACTGCAGCATAACCCGGCCTATCCTGGCACACTACCGCTGGCTTCCTTCCCCAGACCAGAGCCCCAGCCAGTGATGTTCATGCCTGGGAGGTGGGGGCGGGGGTGGGGGACAGAGGGTCAAAGCAGCCCCCAGTCTCTACCTGAACCAGGGCGGGCCTCTTCTAAATGGGGGCTGATGTATCAGAGCCACTAGCCAAGCCATGGATGAAATGGACTCCCTGTTAAAAGCACAGGCTCTGAAGTCACCAGATATCCTGAGGCTGTCCCACCAACTTTTTGGCGCCTGGATGAGAGCCAGATGTTTTTTGCCTCGTCTAGGGTTTAAATTTTAACCTAAGATTATGGTATGTTTTGGTAAAGGTTTTACCCTAGTCGTCGGGGGGCAGGCGCTGTCTGTCTTTTTTATGGCTGTATTCTTGGCCCATGGCTGGGACACAGCTGGCGCTCAAGAAGCATTTGCTGACCAAAGAATGAGACCATGTGATTCACTAAAGCTTCACATCCTCTTGGTATGAGGCTGCTGGAAAGACCCCAGAAGACCCCGGGAAACAGTCACCCCAGGGACCAGCTTGCCAGCCTGCTGTCTGTACACCGGGCAGATGGTGGAGCTTCTCTAAGCAGCACTGCAGTCTCTGCTGGAGGAGATGGAAGGGTACTGTGAGAGCCCAAGGTGGGGAGGGTGCTCCCGCAGGGGCTGGACCCATGGGCGACCTTGGCGGTAGGTGGAGGACAGCGGAGCCCTGGCAGTCTGCAGGGGAACTTGCCCCTCTCCGTGGGAACCCAGAATCCCGGGACGACGGAAATGCCATGGAGACTTTGGACGGGCTGCTGTCCAGACCACTCGGGCCCTTCACCAGAGACTGGGAGTTTAAGTGGAGAGAGAGTGGTTTCTTAGTTGGAGGAAGAAGAAAGAGGGAGGGGGAAATTGACTGGGCTCCCAGGGTGATGGGCCGGGGCTGTGGTTACGGGTGGAAACCTGGAGGAGCGTGCAGGCTACATCAGTCTTTCTTTCAACAGACTCAGAGTGTCTGCCATGGGCCAGGAACTCAGCCTGACCTCCCAGCCAAGGTGTGTGTTTCTGGGACCTTTCCTCCAGAAAGGAAGGGGGCGATCCAGAGGCATAGGCTCAGACATTCGGGGGAGACAAGACATGAGAGAAAACGGGCTCCCCTACTTGCTGCAGGGCTGCCTGCACACTTTGCATGGTTATTCAGCAGGTTAACCAGAGCCCCTGAGATGGGCATTATGGTTTCCATTTTCAGACACTGAGACAATAAGCCAAACCCAGATCTGTCTCCACCAGAGCCTGTGCCCTCAATGTGGACTGGTTAGTATAAATTTGAGATTTTAGATGTCCTTGGATTTTCCTAGTTCATTTCCTTTGGTTTTACTTTTTAATCAGGTCTCATGCCAAATGAATAATGCTGGATGCTTAAATGAGGCAATCTATTGAGTCCCTAGTCCAGCACCTGGCACATATAGCAGGCACCCATCAAATGCCAACTCCCTTCACTCTCCCTTCTCCTGGAAAATGCCAGACTGTCTGTGGTTCAGCAAGCTCATGAAGACAGGGGGTGGGTTCTGGCTTTGATCATAGTGGGCCTGACTTTAAAGCGGGTGGCATTGAGAGGGGAAGGTGAGATGCTGGGGATTCAGACAGGGATGTGTCTGTCCTACACCCCCTAGCAACCTCTCCCTTTTGTCAAGACCTGCTGGGACTCTGGACTCTGCTTCTGTAGTAGTGGCATTGGCAGTTTGTGAGGACATCAGTGGGCAATGTCACAGCCAACTTGTGACACTGGGAAAGGGAGCTGGGATGAGGGCTTATTCATTTATTTTTTTCAACTAGTATGTATTGGTCCAATGCATGAACATTTGTCAGGTGTCCACATACGGTCATCTAAGGATACAGTCCAGCTTACAGCCTAACAAGCTTTAGCCAGTAGATCAAGCCTGATGCCTGAGGCCCCTCCCAGATGTCAACCTTCCCTCTATCATGCGACTCAAGTGGTGGGCAGAGGTGCACAGAGGGGAGACCCTGGGATCTCATCTACATAAAGTTACTCTGTTCCCATGCTGTCAGGGCAGACAGGATGCCAAAATCCCACTAAGGGGACAGAGAGGCTCCTGGAATCCCTAGACAGGTCTCTCTGTGCACAGGAGTGGGCTCAGCATCAAGGAGAACAGTCAGGGGTAAGCTGGAAGGGGAGCTGGTGGTGGGCAGTGCATGGGGAAGGACCAGGAGATGACGGGGAGGAAACAGGAGATGATGGGGAGGGACAGGAGATGGTTGAGAGGGACAGGAGATGATGGGAAGGGACCAAGAGATGATGGTGAGGGATAGGAAATTGTGGAAAGGGACCAGGAGATGGTGGGGAGGGACCAGGAGATGATGGGGAGGGATAGGAGATGGTGGAAAGAGACCAGAAGATGGTGGGGAGGAGCCAGGAGATGATGGAGAGGGGCCGGGAGATAATGGGGAGGACTTAGAAGATGATGGAGAGGGACCGGGAGATGGTGGAAAGGGACCAAGAGATGGTGGGGAGGGACCAGGAGATGATGGGGAGGGATAGGAGATGGTGGAAAGAGACCAGAAGATGGTGGGGAGGAGCCAGGAGATGATGGAGAGGGGCCGGGAGATAATGGGGAGGACTTAGAAGATGATGGAGAGGGACCGGGAGATGGTGGAAAGGGACCAAGAGATGGTGGGGAGGGACAGGAGATGGTGGGGAGGGACAGGAGATGGAGGAGGGCAACCCATTCCTTACCTTGGCAATGTCCTTTCCTGACCATGATGTAGCCCTGGTCACACTCACAGTGGTAGGAACCCTCCGTGTTGGTGCACCGACCCCGGCTGCACACCCCTGGCTGCTCACACTCGTCTATGTCTGTGAACACACAGAAGAGTCCTGAGTTGGGGCCAGCCCTGCAGGGGGTCCTGGGGCATCCCCTCAGAGGCCAAGATCAGGGATGTCCATGCTGAGGCCCAGACAGGGAAGACATCCTTGCCACAGCCATGAACGGCAGGGGCTCTGAGGCCAAGTCAGATTGACCTAGCTCAAGCCTCTGCAAACTCGTGAGTTCCCTTCTCCCAGGGAAGGTGGCTACTTTGGGGGCCCTTGGAGACCCTCACAGCTGTCTCCTCACTCCAATGCAAGGGCTTGTCTTGAGGTCAGGTGGCAGTGCATATGGCACTATCTGAGGAGACCACCAAAGTCCCCTGACCCCAATACCTTCCCCACAGCTCTGCTCCTAGAGTTCTTAGGGGCCTACTTAAAGGTTAGTGAAGTCGCTCAGTCGTGTCTGACTCTTTGCGACCTCATGGACTATAGCCTACCAGGTTCCTCTGTCCATGGGATTTTCCAGGCAAGAGTACTGGAGTGGGTTGCCATATCCTTCTCCAGGGGATCTTCCCAACCCGGGGATTGAACCCAGGTCTCCTGCATTGCAGGCAGACGCTTTACCGTCTGAGCCACCAGGGAAGCCCAAGGTTAGGGATTAAAGGTTAGGGATTGGGATTCCCTGGTGGTCCAGTGGTTAGGACTTGGTGCTTTCACTGCCAGGGGCCCAAGTTCAATCCCTGGTTGGGGAACTAAGATCCTGCAAGCTGTATGGAGCAGCCAAAAGAAAAAAAGTTTAGGAATTAAGCAGCCAGTGAGAGACAGTATTTTAGGCAGCTGTGGATCTGTTCCCGTGGTTTCTTCTATTGTCCCAAAGCATAATGGGGCCCCATAATGGTTTGAAAGCCCAAGCCTGGTCGTGCCTTCTCTGTTAAGGCCCTACCAGGATTCCCTGCTGCTCAGACTGCCTCACAAGGCCTCATCCCAGCCTTGCTGTGTTTGCCAATCCCCGCTGGTCTAGCCTCCAAGCCTTCATTCGCACAAATGCCTCTGCTTGGTTTGATGGCCAGCAGAGCCCTGCTCCCATTTCAAGGATGGGTTCAATTTATCAACTCTAGATGGCTTTGGCCACCCTCCATTCCCTGCCCACCGCAGTTAAATTAATAGAGGACTCGCCTTTTCCCCCCACCCCCAACTCCCAGCAACGGTTCAACACTGAAGCTCTGTGCAGATGAGATGAGGTCATCCAGGTGAAGGGCTTAGCACAGTGCCTGCCTGACACGAGGTAAGCACTGAATTATTATTATTGTGCTCAGTCGCCAAGTCACGTCCAACTCCCTGTGACCCTGTGGACTGTAGCCCGTCCATGGGCTCCTCTGTTCATGGGATTCTCCAGGCAAAAATACTGGAATGGGTTGCCATTTCCTTCTCCAATTATTATTATTATTATTCTAGCACTAAACCTGCTCCATAAAACCCAAGCACCTCTGCCCGGCATGTGAGATCTCTCATGACCTGGCCCCTGCCTGATTCTCTCACCATGGTTCCTGCCTCCCACACGCCTCCTAGCCTCAGCAGCCACATGGAACCTGCTTCTGAGCTTCTGCCTGCTCTGCCTCCTTGCCTGGAGAGGCTTCACACCCATCAGTTTGGCTGTCTCCTTTCCATCTCTCAGTTAGGCTGCCCTCGCTCCTCCAACCCACATGGCCCTTCCCAGGGTTCCCTTAGGGATCTGTAGGGGTGAGTAACTGCTTCCCCCAACCCCCACGAATTCTGAGAATGTGCCTTATTATTCCCAGGCCCTTAGTGCCTAGCCCAGAATCCCCAAAGTACCTATTGCATGAGTGGAGTAATAAGCATTTGTTTTCAGACAGTGTTTTCATTTGAGCAATTCCTCATAACACTTCAGTGCAGAGTGGTAAAATGTGCACTCCGAGGCCCACGTCCAGAGATTCTGACCCAGTAGTACTGGGGTGGGCCTAGGAACCTGCATTTTAATAGCTCTCCAGGCAATTCTGAAATAACCGGTCCTCACTTTGGGAAGCTCTAATCCCAGTGGAAGAGGAGAGGAAACTTGCTAAAGGACTCAGGGACTGCTGGGGCCAGGATGACTGCTGGATGAATAAGGCTTGGAAAACTGACGTGTTCTATGGAGAAAAATGGAAATGGAAAAGACTCAGTCTTAACACCCATACAAGGATGGACTCCAGATGGATTAAAACATGTTGTGAGGGACTTCCCTGGTAATCCAGTGGCTAAGACTTCATGCTCCCAACGTGAGAGGCCAGGGTTGGGTCCCTGATCAGGGAACTAGATCCCACATGCAACAACTAAGACCCAGCACAACCAAATAAATAAAATACATAACTAAATTAGATAAATAAATAAAAAGAACACGTCATGAAAGGCAAAACTGTAACTGTAATAAGGGAAGGTGTAGACTATATTTGTGACTTACAGTGGGGAAGGAATTTTTACATAAATCCCTCAAAGCATAAAAATAAAGCAAAAAGGTGAATTTCTATGCACCAGAACTATGAATTTCTGTTCAAAGAAGGATTCATGGATAAGGTCAATGGGCAGAGGACAAGACGTAAAAATTATCATATCTAAACCCAGGCAAGTATCTGGAACATATAAGGAACTCCTAAATAGCCACAAGGAAAAACAGGAGTGACCACTGAACTGAGCAAAAGATGAGGACAAGCAACTTTTAGGTAAGGAAACCCAACGGCTAACACATGAAGAGATGCTCATATTTACTAGTAAAGCAAGTGTTATTTTAAATATTTAATTAAAACTATTATTTAATAATAATTATTGCTCAGTCATGTCTGACTCTTTATTACCCTATGGACTGTAGCCCACCAGGCTCCTCTGCTCATGGGATGCTCCTCTGCTCATGGGATACTCCAGGCAAGAATACTGGAGTGGGTTGCCATTTCCTCCTCCAGGGGATCTTCCTGTCCCAGGAATCAATCTGGGTATCCTGCATTGCAGGCTTGGGGAAGCTCAAATATTTAATAGTCAAATAATTTTTTCTAGAAATTGTAATGGTTTCTATTAATTATATAAGTTAATGAAATAATTTATAAATAAAAATATTTAAAATAAGGAGATACTCTTTTACGAGAGCAGCAACATTTAGAAAGTGGATCTTTTCAGATGAGGCCTCATCAGGTGGCAGCCAAGCCCTGTTGGACAAGCTCTGAGAGCTGACCTTGAGCCTCCAGCCTCCTCCTGCAGCTGTCAGGCTGGCAGAGACCTCCAGACACCCAGGCTGGCACGCGGCAGGACCGCTCGTCTGGGTCAGACCTGGTCACACCCTTCCCTGTAGCAGCCGCTGCCTGTGCCGGGCCAGCACCTTGGGCTGGGCCTGCAGGGAGCAGTGCCTCCGGCCCACAGCACTTGCCAAGGCTGCAAAGCCCACCAGAGAAGCCCCTTAGCCCCCAGGCCTCTGCCCTCGATAACGCCAGGCTGTTCTGAGCACTGCTGCCTGAGTCACCTCCCTGGGAGCCAGCTGACCGCACCGCCACCCTCTGCTTGCAGACCTCTGCTGGCGGCCACTGTCTGTGGGACGGCGACCAAGCACTTCAGCCTGGCGCTCAAGACACTTAGCAAACTGGCGTCGGTTCCCGCCACTTCCTCCACATACCGGGCGCTCCCGTCACTCTGGATTTATCGTTATTCCCAGAGTGTGCCAGGCTTGTTCACAGCTCTGCCCTCTGTAGAAGCGCTTCCCTTCCCCTGAAATACCCTCCGCTTCCTCTTTTCCTTCACCGTGTGTGTGTGTGCATGTGTGTGTGTGTGAGGGAGGGTGTTGGAAGCAAACCATGCTTTGGGGCCAGGACGATTTTGATTCTGCTTCCAGCTCAGCCACGGCTCTAGGTGTGAGGTCTCTGGGTGTTTCAATTCACCTCTCTGAGCCTCAGTTTGTTAAACTGTGAAATGGGGATAAGGGTTTCTACTGCATGGGGTTGGGTGGGATGATGAGCGTCACAAAATAAAGGGCTCACAGTGGCGCTGGCACATGAGAACAGCTCGTTAAACGGTAGCTGTTATTATTCTGGCCTCACTCGAACATCCCTGTGGGAAACCTTCAGACTTTCTTCCATACGGAACCAGTGCGTCCTCATTCCACAGTGCCAGAGTCCACACCTTCCTCAGTGCAGTTCCCCTAGAGCTCACACGGCTCCCGGGCCAGAATCAGAAACGCGAGTCTTGAGAACAGCAGGGCCATTCTCCAGGTGAAGGATTCCGACTGGGTTATGAGTCTTATGGCACTGCTTGGAAACCACTGCATCCCATTCTCTGTAAACTCGTTAGTAAAAATGTAAGCGGAGAGTTTCACACGCGGCATAAATGCTTCATATTAAAGGGCCTTTGTTGGAAAGGCCCCATGCAGAGCTTCCCAGGGAAGCTTAAAGCTTGCAGGCATCTCCCAGCAAAGGTGCCCCTGATCCCCAGGCTGCCTGGAGTCCCAGCTGGTGTCCTCACAGGTCACCCTCTGTACCCAACAGGAAAGAAGCTCCTTGTCACTCAGAATTTGGGGACCTGGCTGCTTGTCTTCATCTCCAGCCGTGTCCCGGGGTTTCCCCTCACACTCTTGGCTCCCATCACAGTTTCTTGGAGGGTTGGTGAATATTTTACTGCCTTTCAGATTCGTACCCCTCCATCTGGTCTCAGCGACCTCAGCCTCAGTGTAGGTTCTGCTTCCTCCCAGGTCCAGGTCTGAGCCCTGGTCTCGGTCCCCACATTCCACACACTGCAGCGCTGTGACTAGGTGCTTGCAAATGCCTGGATCCTCCTCCACCCAAACACTACCTGTGGGGTCCTGTACCCCTTCCAGGAGCAAGGGCGGCTCAGCTTACCTTGGCATTCCTGCGTGGCCCCCGAGGCGGCCAGCTTGTAGCCAGGGTAGCAGAAGCAGGAGTAGGAGCCCACGCGGTTGACACAGCGTCCCCTTCCCTTGCAGGGGTCCCTCAGACACTCATTGTCATCTGAGCAGGGGGAGATGGGGAGGGCAGTCAGGGAGGCCTTCCTTTGGGTGCCTGTGAGCCACTTGCCATGCTAAGGGCTGGATAGGGGATGGTGCTGTGGGGCAAGGAGGGGCTGAGTGAGCAGAGGAGGCTGGAGAGATGAAAAATCTCCGAGCCTGGGGACCTTGAAGTCTGTCCACTGGGCTCATTCAGGAACCAAGGGCCTGGGGCAGTGGCCCCGCACCCCCTTCTCTGCCCCATGTCCCCGTTCCCCAGGGCCCCGGGATCATTTCCTTTCCCCTTCAAGGCACGGCGGCTGTGTCTCCTTGTATAAAATACTGGGGCAGTGAGTCAGGCCCACACTGGATGATTTACGTGTTGTGCCTCCAAACCTCTCCCCGGGCATGGCCGTGGTGGAGACGGCAGGTCAGGCTTCGGTCTGCTATGCAGACAGTGAGATGGCCAGTTTGAGGGGTGGGTTGATCTCAGAGCTGAGGGCTCCAAGTAAAAGGTGTTTTTTTTTCTGGGCTTCAAGGCCCAGGGGTTCTTCCCACTCTCCTGAAGACTCCTCAGGTGGTATTTCCAGAGACCAGCCTTCCCCAAGGTCAAGGTTACCTTTGTCCACGGGAACTGTGGCTCCTCTGCCCATGAACCACACAGCACTGCTTGGACTTTCGGTTGCCTTGGCCTCTGGACTGGCCCCCAGCCCTGCCCCCACCCACCCCAGCCACCGAATGAGCCCCGGCTGCCCGCGTGGACACCTGTGCAGTAGGCCTGGCTGGGGTGT
Source organism: Dama dama (assembly GCF_033118175.1). Classification (NCBI taxonomy): domain Eukaryota; kingdom Metazoa; phylum Chordata; class Mammalia; order Artiodactyla; family Cervidae; genus Dama; species Dama dama. The sequence continues at coordinate 18,012,766 of NC_083692.1, read as the reverse complement.
AGCCGGTAGCCAGGGCTGCAGATGCATCTGTATCCATCCGGGAGGTTCACGCAGGTGCCCGGGCCACAGATGTTGGTGGCCCCAGCAGCACATCTGTCAATGCCTGTGGGAGATAGCACAGCTGAGGCTGTGGCGGGGTGGGGCTGGGTGAGGGCAGTGGGCTGGGATGGGGGGAGGGTAGGCGCAGGGCACGCAAGCACAGGAGCCTCACCCCAGCCTTGGCTGGGCCCTCCCACATCCACGTATAGTGAGGCCTTGTATAAGACTCCACGCACGGCCCCTCTTCCCAGGGACCCGAGCCCTACCAGAATGGAGCATGCAGTGGTGCATCCTTCTGACCGAGACCCAGGGGTTCCAGTAACCTGTGTCCTACGTCCCAGCAAAGGCCTCCGCCCCTGAGGCCCCCAGGCTGACCTCATCCTGAATACAGGGTCAGTTCTCACCCAAGAGAGAGGGCTTCCCTCCCCTGGTACACCTTGCCCAGTTTCTCCCAGACAGGCAGACAGATCTGGTGAGCAGGGTCTTGGGAAAACTGCCAGGCAATGAGGGTAGACGTGGGCTGGGGCCCAGCTAAGCAGGGCCTTGAATACCACACTGAGTCAAGCTGGTAAGAAAGGGGGTCATGGGAGTCGGGGTACCATCAGAGCCATCTCAGGAAGACCACGCCTCTCACATACCACCTTGATTAGAAAAGCAGGAAGGTGGCAGATGGACTAGGGTGGGAGGGGAGGCACAGGGGCCCCTAGAAACCCACCGAAATGAATTAAACATGGACTTCCCTGGGTGGTGGTAATGGGGTAGAAAGCGGGAGACGGATACTGAATTCAGAAACAGTTTGGAGACTCACCAGGACTCAGGGCTGAGGCTGCATTGAGGGCAGAGATTATAGCTCTTTTGAACTTGTGTCCTTAACACTAGAAAAGTACCTGGCACTTAAAACACGCTGAATGAACAGATGACTGAATGAATGAGAGAGGCTTTCACTGTGAGTCTTAGCCCGAAGCCTACACACCCAGGCTCCCCGCCCTGCCCCACGGCACTGAGGAAACCCTCGGAGACCCCAGGGAATGGGCCGGGACGTGCCTGTGCTGGTGCATAATGGGGCTTCACAGTGTTTGCGAGACTGAACTGAACCGAATGCCCACACTGGCCTGTGTGTGGGGCTACCCTGCCCCTGGCCTGGCCCCGAGTTTGTGTCAGCCTGGGGGCTCAGGAGGACCTCCAACCAGGAGCTACGTGTCCTCCCCAAGAGGTAAGGCTGGGGATGGCAAGGGGGGAAAGGGACCAGGAGAAAGGTTCTGGGCTGTGTGCGGGGCGGGGAGTGGTGGTTGTGTCCCCACATAGCTGACGCTCCAGCTCCGCCCCTGAACCCAGCTTGTCTTGCCTGCTGGGTGGAGGGGGGCCTAGGACACTCCCTGGAGCAGTGCACTGAGCCAGAGAAGAGGGGTCCTGGGGAGGGCAGTGGAGACGCCCTGGTTCAGGCTTAGGAAGGCCAAACTCCCAGCCCAGTTCACTCTCTGGACTGTTTCCTCAACCTGCAGGGTCTCTCCCTTTGCTGAAGGAAATATCCCTCACCCCAAGGTGACCTCAGTCTATGAGGTTAGAAGCAGCAAGGCCCTGATGAGGGCACTCATGGGGGTACACACACGAGCACACACGTGGACACACACACACGTGAGCACACACACACGTGAGGACACACACGTGAGCAGACACACATGAGCACACACGTGAGCACACACGAGCACATACATGAACACACACATGAGCGCACACGAGCACATATGTGAGTGCACATAAATGAGCATGCACATGTGAGTGCACACATGACTGCACACGAGCACATACACACATGTGGTTGCATGCACATGAGCACATACACACGTGAACACACACAGACACACATGAGCACACACACGAGCACATATGTGCACGTGAGCACACACGTGAGCACACACGTGAGCAGGGAGCAGCTGTGCCAGCACTGGCCCTGCTTCTCTGGAACCAAGTACCCAGACAAGGAGGCTTTGAGGAGGGCGCATTCCAGAGCAAGGTGGGTATGCCAGGGCTCTCCCCCGCACCACACCCCCTCACCACTGCAGTGGCCAGAGCCGGGGATGCAGGCTCCCAGGCAGCCAAACAACCTTAGACATAGAACCACTTTCCCTCCTGAAAGTCGGCCCTCCTCGTGGGAAGGAGGCTGCCTGCCGCCAGGGCACTCAGCCAACTCGGGGTCAACAGCCTGGAAGAGTTGGGATCCTGGAGGCCCCATGGGCACCCCTTCCTGGAGAGGGTCCCCTGGGTTCTCCTGGAAGGCGAACTCTCCCTTCTCTTTCTCCTGCCTGGCTTGCCTGGTGCTCCAGACGGGACTCCTCTGGTCACTAGGGGCGCCCTGTGCCCTCTGTGGGATGCATCCGGGGTGCTGACCCCGGCAGGAGTCCACTGAGCCCTGTGCATCTGGGGGGAGAGCCAGGAGCACCTCGAGGGGCTGCTGCACATACCTGAGGGCACCGGGGTCACCAGCGCATCGGTGGGGGCAGTCACTTGTGCTTCTTCCGTGGCCTCTGGGATCCCCTGCTCAGGCATTGACGGCGTTGGTCCTCCCGGGGCAGCTCCTGTGGTGGGAGGAGGGGTGGGGGTGCAGGTGGGCCTTGGCCCCTGGACTGCCCACTTTCCTGCTCCTGGGCAGCGTTCCCTCCAGAGCTGCCAGGCAGTGCCCTTCCCTCCTCCCTGCCGTCAGGCTCCGAGGACAAAGGCTGGAGCCTGGGTGGGTCATCCCCTCTGCCTCCTAGTCTCCTGAAACTCCACTTGGCTCCAAACAGTCAGAGACTCTAAGAGCGCACCTAGTCTCACCCTCCGCTTCGCAGGGGAGGAGGCAGAGGTTTGTGGGAACAGCCACTTGTCCACGGCCGCTAGCTTGTTGGAGACAAGCCGAAGACCGGGCCTACTTCAGCTTTCTCCTGCTGCTTGCAAAACACTTCAGGATTACAGAGCTCTGCCTCCAACACCAACATCTCACCTGCCTTAACAGGCAGCAGGGCAGGCATTCGTGTCCACCTCACAGCAGAGGAAGCTAAAGCTGACTTCTGAATAGTGTCCTGTCCCCAGCCAGCCAGCTGCGCTCTTTGGAGCGCTAACCATCTCCTGATGGGCTCTGCAAAGCTCTAACCATCTCCTAAAGGAAGGCAGGCCTGGGAGCAGGGCCCTCTGAACTTGACCTGCCCCCGCTTCAGCCAGCTCTTCCTCTTTGGTCTCTTTTATTCCTCTTTGGTTCCTTTTGGTCTCAGTACCACGAAGGGCAGAGCAAGTGCTGCCGCTGGGGAGGTACTCGCAAGGCATGGCGGTGTCTTTCACTGATCTTCTAACACCTTAGGTGTACAGAGCTCCCAGGAAAAGTGTTCACCTCTCACATCACCAGCAACCTCACCTGATCCGAGCCTCTGGCATCAGCTCACGTGTACTATCGCTACTCCTAGTTAAAGTCTTTCCTTCCCTCCCCTTGTTTCCTGGGTGCCACTAGGAGGAGGCACTCACCTAGGACCGAGGTGGATAGCTGGGTAATGCTGGTTGTCACCTGCACAGAACCGGGAGAAGATCTTTCACTGCCTGGAGAATCCCATGGATGGAGGAGCCTGGTGGGCTACAGTCCATGGGGTCACATGACTAAAATGACTTAGCACACAGTTCTAGACCTCTAGGCTGTGATGCAAGTCTGAGCCACAGCCAGGGCTAACAGGACACATTCCTGCTCACTTTCTGAAGGGCTCCCCCCGCCCCCAAACTTCTCGAATGACAGAACTAGCACTGTAGCTGCCGGAAAAACCAGAGCTGCAATTATTACTTCTTTTAGGGTACAATTGGGTCTTGGGATCAACTCTCCCACTTTTGCTTCTCTGTAAGTAAAAATCCTACGTACACTGGATCGTTCTCCCTTCCCCCCGTCATGTGACTTTGCCCTGCAGCCTCAGCACTATACCAGGTCCCAGTCTCTGCCACCTTTGCCCAGCTCCTTGGTGGGATGACTCACTCACCTGGCTGGCCTGAGAGTCACCTAGGGAGGAAAGGTGAGAGCGTGAGCTCAGCGAGGACACCTATGGCTGCCTGCTCCCGCCCCCCACGGCCAGGGCTGGTTCACTCTGTGACCTCCCTACTTTGTCCACCGCAGGCCCGGTGGCAGAGAGAGCTCTGACTCGTCTTACCTGCCCCTGTCACCCTTCCAGGACTGGCCAACCCAGATCCCAGGATCCCTGGTCTGGGGGGCCTAGAAGGTGGTCAGCTGGCGAGAGGAAACCTCTGGCTTTCCTTGAACGCCACTGGCGACAGGAGTCCCACCCGCTCTGGGCCAGTCCGCCCTTTCTGTCCTCACTGCAACCCTCCTTGAGCTGCCGCCTCCACCCTCCCAAGCCTCCCGGCCACACAGGGTTGCTGTGCCCTGGGCCCAGGCTACAGGGCAAGGCAACAGTTCTAGGAAGTGGGGTATTGCTCTTGGCCAGCGCCCAGTTACCATGGTGACTGGGGCTCTGCCTGACTGCCCTGTCAGTCTGTCCCTGATTCGCAGAGCACTTTGTTCATCACATAGTTCTCCCTGTCCTAATATGCCCTTGTACTCCATGCTACCAGTAACCCAGGGGTGCCTTCTGCATGGTTTCCCAGGGCACCTTGCAGGGGTGCCTCAAGCCCCATATCTTTCCAGCCCCACGTCTCCTGGGCCCAAGGCAGTTGAGCTGGAGCCAGTGCTCTGACGCTAAGGCCATGGGAGGGGATCTGAAGCCCCCAGATTCCCTAGAATGCACCTGATAGCTCCTCCAGGAGCCAGCGCCAGCCCCAGAAGCAGTGTGGCAGGGGCAGGGATGGCAAGGCAGGGTCAGCAGCAGTAAGGGGGCAGATGGTGCTATGGACCCCCCACCAGCAGCTCTCTGGGACACGGGCACCTCTTGACCCCAAAGGAGGAGGTGTGGCCTTTCCATCGGGCCAGGCCGTGAGAGCAGGTTCCCAAGGCCGTGCTGCGCTTCCAACTCCCTTTCCTAACGCCCCCGAGGTGGGACGCCATGGGCCCAGGGTAAACACCCCACGGCTCTTTGAGGGGCTGTAACCTGAGGGGGCGGGGAAGCCCTCTGACCTCCTCCCCAAACCAGATACCCTTGTCAGGGACGGTCTCCGCCTCCACCCAGGTGCTGGTGGCTGCCCGCAGTGGCTGCCTCTCTGCTGGCCTGGGCAGGGTCCCATTGCGCTTCGGGCCGTGCTCCCTCGAGGGCCGGGCCAGTTCCTCCTCCTCAGCTTTCCTCATGGACAGGCGGATGTCCGAGCTCGAGTAGGTGTAGCCGTGGCCCGCAGGGCAGATCTCCCTGAAGGCCTCTGCGAGTTCAAGGGTCAGAGGACCAGCTGAGGGCTGCTGTTCCCACAGGAAGCCAGAGTCCTCCTTTCCCTCCCTCCTGGGGGACAGGGCAATGTGGCAGCGAGGAGGGAGGGGCCCCAGGTTGGGTTAAGGAGTGGGTCAGGGAGGAGGATTCAGGGTCTCTGGCCTTAGGTTAGGCCTGGGGCAGGGATGGGGGGCAGGGGCAGACAGTGGCCATTGCATGGAGGAAGCAGCTCGGTGGCCGGGGCCGAGAAGGGGACAAAGGGTTACCTGTGCCAGGCAGGGGGCATTTCTCACACAGGCTGCCCCAGGCTTTGCCCACTCGGCTGCAGCAGCATATCTGCTTGGTGATCCGCTGGGCCAAAGGCAGGGCGCAGGTGCCGGGCCCCAGCAGCCGGTAGCACAGCCCCTGCTGCATGGAGACGGCCTTGTCCGCTGCAGTGGGCACAGGGGCAGGTGAGGGTGGGCAGGAGGGGGTGGGCAGGAGGGGGTGGGTCACTGGGTATGGCGGCAGGTGGGGGTGGGCAGGTAGCCAGCAGGAGGGGAAAGGCAGAGGATGGTGGAGTGGCTGGCCACGGGGACTCAGATCAGCCAGACCTGTGTCTCGGTGTAGAAGCTGGGGCCCTGAATGTGCTCACAGAACACGAGGGAGAGTGGCTGCAGGAATGCTTCAGCCCCTCCTCGGGTTATCTGTTTGAGGGGCCTGGATGCCCACACTCACGCGGGAAAGCTGAGAGCAGGGAAGGGATGCGCCTGCTTGTCTCAGATTCTCAGTCTACGGGACTGACAAAATCCATCCTGGGGTGCACACGTGGGGAGCGGTGTGCCCTGAGGGCCACAGGGTCTCCCTGGGTAGATGAGTTGATGTGAGATCTTTGAGGAGCTTTGAGGACAGGGGCCCTGCCTCGGTCATCTTCGAAGCCCAGGCAACCTGGGTAGTGTCTGGTACAAGTGGGTGCTCAGTCAATGCTTGCTGATGGATGGATGGAGGGCTAGATCCATGAATCAAATCCTCTGGATCGCAGTGAATGTGAGCCACACTGGGCTTAGAGAACAACAGCCAGGGCTATCTCTGCCTCCCTGCCTGGAGGGTCTCTTTCCAGCATTAATAAATAAGTGACCATCAACTCTTTCTGACATGTTCTTCCCACTCTGTATCCCCTCATCCTTTGCTGTCTCCTCTTATTATCTCCTTGCCCTGGGGACGCTCGGTCCAGTCTCTCCCTTGCAAGGGTGCTCCCCTCCCTCTTGTGAGGGTGGTGCTCGAGTCTGTCTGTCTTGCGGTCTCCCAGACCCAGTGAACTTGGCAGTTCACAGGCTAAGGGCTTGGCAGGCCACAAGGAGCTTTGTTGAGCCTTGGGTGGCTGACCTGAGCTGGGTTGCTACTTTGCAGAGTCCAGTTGAGACTGGTTTTATTCAGTACTGGTCAGGCCTCCCTGGTCAGGCCTCCCTGGTCTGGGCTGCGGTGTCAGTTCTGCCATGGGGAGTGGCAAATGGGGGAGGGGGGTAGGGGGGTCATGGGCAGGCGACTGCTAGCCTGGGCCTCTCCCAGCTGGAAACCACAGAGGTCCCTGGAAACAGCTGCCTGAGTGTACACACAGGCACGCACACAGACACAATGCTGATATGACTAGTGGCACATCCGTGCTCACAGACGCAGAGCACGTCCAGACATGAGGACCACGGGATTTACGGAAAGGCCCTGGGGCTGGCAGGCTCTTCCTATGATGGGCAGGCTCTTTAACAAAGGTCTGCAGCGAAGGGCCCAGGCAGCTAGGCTCAGGCGCTGGAAGAGGCAGCCACTGCTCAGCGAGACATCACAGCAACGCACATCCCCCCAAAGCAGCTGAGGCAACAGATGGGACAGCAATGATTAGAGAGAAACAGAGGAGGTAGAAAATCCCAAACTGCAAAGCCTTCAAAGAAATGCCTGAAGCCAAAAGAGAAGCAGTGACTGTCTCCATCCCAGTAGGACGAAGCAGAGGGTGTTTGTTGGGGCCCAGTCCTAGGTGGAGTGGCAGCCTGGGGTCTGGGGGCATTTCTGCTCTCAGCCTGGCCTGTGGACCCCGAGGGCCCCATCTCGCCCCCCAGCACCCCCACCCGGCCCCTCCCTGCACTCACACACACAGCGGCTCCTGGACGGATCCAGCAGGAGGCCGGGTCTGCAGGTACAAAGGTAGCTGCCCCTCGTGTTCACGCACTCCGAGTCCTCGCACAGGCCCAGTGTCAGGCACTCGTTGACATCTGCGGGGAGCGGGGACATGACCAGGTGCCCACTCCACCCCACTCACTCCTGATGGAGGGGAGGAACCCAGGCAAAGCTCTGCTATGATTCTCCAAGTTGAAGAGCAGCAATAAGAGAGTTGTTTACTCAGTGTGATACCTCTTGCTGGGCCTCAATTTCTCATTTGTAAAGTGGGGATAATAATAGTAACCACCATGTAGTTCCATTAGGGGGATAAAATTAGATAAACATTGCAAATCACTGGGTCCAGGAACTGGTGATTATGGTCATAATGTTAAGAGCTAGTGTTCATTGGGTGCCTAGCATGCCAGGGACCACACCAGATGGTTTGTATATGATGTGTGTGTGTGTGTGTGTGTGTGTGTGCGCGCGCGCGCACGTGTGCTCAGTCGATCAGTTGTGTCTGGCTCTTTGTGACCCCGTGGATTGGAGCCCACCAGGTTCCTCTGTCCCTGGAATTCTCCAGGCAAGTGGATTGCCATTTCCTACTCCAGGGGATCTTGCTGACCCAAGGATCAAACCTGCATCTCCTGCACTGGCAGGCAGATTCTTTACTACTGTGCCACTTGGGAAGCCCTTGCACATGATATCTTATTTACTTCTCACAATTTTATCAAGTAGGTCCATGTGGCCTCATTTTACAAGTAAGGAAACTGAGGCTCCAGGAGTGACTTGCCCAAAGTTGCTCAGCTAGTAAGTGGCATCCTGGGAAGTAATGAGGAGGTCCGTCTAGTCAAGGCTGTGGTTTTTCCAGGAGTCATGTATGGATGTGAGAGTTGGACTATAAAGAAAGCTGAGCACAGAAGAATTGATGCTTTTGAACTGTGGTGTTGGAGAAGACTCTTGAGAGTCCCTTGGACTGCAAGGAGATCCAACCAGTCCATCCTAAAGGAAATCAGTCCTGAATGTTCATTGGAAGGACTGATGTTGAAGCTGAAACTCCAACACTTTGGCCACCTGATGCGAAGAGCTGACTTATTTGAAAAGACCCTGACGCTGGGAAAGATTGAAGGTGAGAGGAGAAGGTGACGACAGAGGATGAGATGGTTGGATGGCATCATGGACTCAATGAACATGAGTTTGAGTAAACTCTGGGAGTTGGTGATGGACAGGGAGGCCTGGTGTGCTGCAGTCCATGGGGTCGCAAAGAGTCAGACACTACTGAATGACTGAACTGAACTGAACTGGCTTGGGAGGTGGAGAATGGTGCCCAGTGCCTCCTATTCAGTCTTCCATGAGAGACCCCGAAGCATCTCTGCTGGACCCAAGATCCAAGGGTCATGTCCATAGTGAGAAGCTGCAGAATGGCAACTTCCAAGCTGCAGTTGCTGAGAACTTCTCCTCAGAAAGAAAGAGGAGGTGAGAGGCTGGAGGCAGGCACTGGGAGGAAGGCAGGGGAAATCCCAACCCTCACACTCCAAGATGTCAGAAGCTCTCCTGGTGATGGCACGTTTATTGACGATGGTGAACATGGAAGATCTGTGATGGGCACCCAGCTCCAGGGCCCGCAGGTAATACTCGGCAGCCCAGGGACATCTGCTTGTCTGAAGCCTTTGGGAGGAGTAGGCACTGGGCACAGGAATAAAGATGCAGAAAGACGACCCAGCTTGGGCACCAAGGGGAGCTACTCCTTGCTGGATGTTCTATTTGGGGAGTGGGAGCTGAGAAGGGGAACTGATCCATTTGCCTCCAGACTGCGGACAAAGTGACATCTAAACACAAATCTGAGCTGCCTCCCATCTGCTTGAGAAGCTTCTGGGCTCCCCATCACCTCCTAGAGGGAGCCTCTAAACCCTCACCTGGTACCCAAGGCTCTCCACCATTTTCCAAAAGCCTGTGGCTGAACCGGTGGCTCTGGTGAGACCCTGGGAAGCCTGTGTTATCTCCTGTGGATACACTGGTGGTACTCCAGCCTGTCCAAACTGCTCCTTGGCTCATGCTGGTTCCTTGGCATGGAACCCCATGTCCCTTTTTAGATGGCCAACCCTACTCTACTTCCCAGGTGGCGCTAGTAGTAAAGAATCTGCCTGCCAATGCAGCAGACCCAAGAGATGCAGGTTCGATCCCTGGGTCGGGAAGATCCCCTGAAGGAGGAAATGGCAACCTACTCCAGTATTCTTGCCTGGAGAATCCCATGGACAGACATACCTGGAGAGCTACAGTCCACGGGGTTGCAAAGAGTTGGACATGACTGAAATGACTTAGCGCACAGCACAGCACACTCATTTGTAAAGTCTAGGTCGGATATCACTGCATTGCAGGCGGTTTCTTTACCAGCTGAGCCATGAGGGAAGCCCAAGAATACTGGAGTGGGTGGCCTATCCCTTCTCCAGCAGATCTTCCCGACCTAGGAATCAAACCGGTGTCTCCTGCATGGCAGGCAGATTCTTTACCCACTGAGCTCTCAGGGAAGCCCGGTATCACCTGGAGCCTTCCCTGATCTTCCAGTCTGGAAAGGATGCCATAGCCCCCAGTGCCTCCTCTTCTCGAGAGCACTTCTCTCATTGTGTGAAGTTGTTAAGGCATCTGTCTTCACCTGGGACAGTGGCTGTGTCTTGTCCATCACTATGAACTAACACCTAGTGCAATGTATGCAACTCATAGCAATAACCCCAGATTAGCCTGTGGAAGTAGGAGACAAGGATGGAGATAACAGGGACGGTACGTACAGGTACAGAGACGAGGGTTCCCATCCCAAACAGTGAGATCACAGCCACAGACATGGGTGGGGGGAGGTTTCAGGGACAGGGTCTCCTGGGGAGGGCCCCTCAGGAGCTCGGAGGAGGGAAGGTGAGCCCACCTGAGACCCTGGGAATCACTTTAACCCTGCAGACCGGGAGACCTGCCTGGCAGAGAGGCCACTGGGGACAGTTTAGATACGAGCAGCCCCACTGCACTCTCTAAGGGCAAAAATACTAACTCCTCTGCACACCCACTGGCCATGAGGTCCTTGCTTCCTAAGTGGGGCAGATCCCCCGGGCTGGGCTGGATCAGAGGCCTCTCCTTTGCCTGGTCCAGGTACCGGTTCTTATTCGTGGGCCAGAAATCCTCACAGGTAGAGATAGCCCAGACTCCTCTCTCCTAAAGAAGCCTCCAGAGGGGGGACCTAGTAGGCCGTCTGAGTCAATCCCCTGCCTCTAACCTGGCTTCACCCAAAGCAAACCATACAGACAGCAATTTGTCCAGTTCCCCAAAGGGCATCTGTCTCAACCCCAGGCGCCTCCCAGGGGCTGGCAGACCCAGTTCACATCACACCTCTTGCCAGGTCCACAGCCAACAAGGGCTCCCTGCTCAGAGCCATGGCTGAGTGCCCCCCTTCCCATTCTTATGTCCTGAGGCACCCCTGAACCTTGTCCCTCTGGGGAGTCTCTAACGCAGAGCACCCGGGCCTCAGCTGGCTTCACAGAGCCTGCCAGCCAGGTCAGCAAGGCCCAGAGACTGTGCTTCAGGGTCTCCTTCCCCCGGCCCCCACCTCTGCCTGTGCCTGCCCCACTCCAGGAAGGAGGCCTGAGCAGCTGAGGGGCTTTGCTGGGAAAAGTCCACAGAGGTCCCATCTTTGCAGGCTGACTTGACCTCCCACCCTGGAGTCCGAAGTCCTCCTGTTCCAGGGAGAGCAGCCCAGGAGGGGAGTGGGTATGAGGGGATAGTCCGCTGAGTTGCCACACCATACAGCCCTAGATCTGGGTAGGGGTCGGGGGAGAAGGGGCGGAAGGGACAGTTTGGCTCCCAGGCGCTGGCTCAGCTTGCACCATCACTGCTGACCTCCTAGGCCCTGGAGCTGGCAGCCGCCCCCCAACCCCCGCCCCAAGCTGGGGCTTAGTGGCCCAGCGAAGAGCACTCAGACAGTGGCAGCCGCTACGTCTATCACAGGGGGAGCGTCTCTCTGCATTATCATACCGCTGTCATCTCGGGTCCCAAGCCCAGCGCTGGGCCTGGTCATCCTTACCTTCGCAGTGAGTGAGGTTCAGTCTCTTGTACCCCTGGGGACACTCCAACTGGCCATTTTCAATCACCGGGGAGGCTAAGGAGTGAAGATACAGACAGGTCTCAGTGGAGGGCCCTTGGGCTCCTCTGTCACCCATGCTGGGAAGTGGGGTGCAGTCTGGATGTCCAGCCCACTCTGCAGCTATGAGACCCCAGCCCTCCCCAAGCCATCGCCCTGGGCAGCTGTGCCTCCTTGGCCAAAATCCCTTCCCCGGCTCTCACCAGGCAACCCACCTTGCTATGATTAAAAATGATACTAAGTGACTACACACCTTGTATATAGTTATAATATTAGATACAGTTTATATTATGTGATATCAATGTTATATAGCATAATATAATATATAAAACATATAATTATATATGTTATAATATATAACATAATACATAATATAACTTGTGATTGAACAAGTTTTATTTAATTTTTACTTTCTGTTTGTGAAATAACTATAGAGTTGCAGGAAGTTGCAAAAAATAGTACAGAGGTCCTGTGCATCCATCACCCACTTTCTCCTAATGGCTGCATCTTACACAACTATAGTTATTTTGTTAGTGTTTAAACATCTGGACATGACAATTCACAGTCCGGTTCTAAGTTTGGTTTCTTTTGATGTTTAATTTTAATGCTGCCCTAGCTGACAAAGAATCTCAGATAGAGATGGAAGACGCTCACCGTTGGTTGCGCTTATAAAACCATGATACTCATTCATTCACACTCACCAACTGTGTGATGCAATTTCAACCATGTTGACATTTGGTTAATAGAGTTTCATGTTCCCTAAGGTCAGTTAGTTATGCTGACAAATTCAAAAAAGTTAGGAAACTCGTTTTCAAGATTTTCCAGGTATGCAAATGAGCTGATTTACAGCAACAAATCACACGATGATGGGATTGTTTCCAACATCCATTTTCAAAAGGCTCTCTCCCATCACGACTTGCTTGGAAAGCATCCCTGCTTGAAGATTATAGTGAACAAAACTGGGCAGCAGTCTGAGTCCAGATGGACCAACGAGGCAATAACTCTCAGTACTTTGGTGCTGATAACTCCTATCTTGATTTCACAACATTCCCCTTTACTTTAAAGAGAGAGAGAAAAGAAGTGTGCATTAAAAAACACACACACACACACAATTGACATCTAATAAAAACAGAGAAAACATCTCTACTACCTTGGAGGGACAGACTTATATGTCAACCTCCAAAGAAGTGCTTTGAAGATTTTTTTTTTTTTTTTTTATTAGTTGGAGGCCAATCACTTCACAACATTTCAGTGGATTTTGTCATACATTGATATGAATCAGCCATGGATTTACAAGATGTTTTTATTTAAATATTTTTTTTCTTCAAAAGCACTAGCAGATGGTATACTGCTGACAGCTACCTGTCATCAAAGGTAAAGGCAACAAATGTGGAACATCTATCTTTTTGTTTAAAAAAAAAAAAACAAAGAAGAACTCATGTTTCAGTTTGATAATTTCCTTGTCAAGTTTTAGCCAGTAATTCTGAAGGGTACAGGGATTCTACAGATACTATTGCAACACGAAGTTCTGTGAAGATACCATCTTATTTTTAATGCCTTGTTTTATAAAGTTAACAGTGTGATGACTTTCTGTGGCAACTTATCTTCTCCTAGCTCTGACCCCCTTGTGGCAATAGCTTGCCTATGAAGGCCGTGGTGAGGCGACATTACAAACAGCCTTCTTCAGCTCCATTACCTGCTGGTCCTAGTATCAACCACTGAGCGTATAGAGTTATTGGGTAAATCTTATCTTTATTCAAGACATCATATATTGTTGAGAATATAGGTCTTCTATCTTCCATATAGATTCAGCCTTTAGTGGCTTACACAATAGATAGTTCTTCAGATATGTATTGTTGAAATAGATTCTTGCAAGTACCAAGAGAGGCGTTAGGAATGTCTACAGCTTCATCCAAATGTACAGCAAAGCGTGCACTCACTCAGTATTCTTTTTGTATTTGTTTTTGGCATGTGGGATCTTAGTTTCCTGACCAGGGATCAAACCCATGCCCCTGCACTGGGAGCTCAAAGTCGCAACCACTGGACTACCAGAGAAGTCCCCCAGTGTTTTAAAATGTTTTTCTAATCAAGATAGATTTTAGTCCATCATTAGCTGTTATCTCTGGGCACATTATACACTGAAGGTGGGGTTTGGTATTAATGATGCTAGTTATAAGCTGTATTTTTGTATAGCCTTCTTGATCATCTGACTCCTGGGGTCCATTTTGGGTCCCATGTGAGAGGCCCTCATTACTTTTACCTTGGAATATAGCTGATGACCTGTCAGAGGAGAATCGTCAGCCTTGCATTTTTATTTTTTAATTTTTTTATATATTTAAAAAATTTTTTAAATCTTTTTATTTTTTAATTTTTTTCCATTTATTTTTATTCGTTGGAGGTTAATTACTTTACAATATTGTAGTGGTTTTTGCCATATATTGACATGAATCAGCCATGGATTTACATGTGTTCCCCAACCAGATCCCCTCTCCCGCCTCCCTCTCCATCCCATCCCTCTGGGTCTTCCCAGTGCACCAGCCCTGAGCACCCGTCTCACAGCCTTGCATTTTTAAATGATTGCACTTATTCGTATTATTTTAAATCCTGTTTCTTTGCAAGAATGTTTTAGAGTCACTTCTCCATTTGGTGAGGGTTGCTTTAGTTAACACCAGACCACCTAACTGAAAAAACCCACAAGCCGAACACTGTCGTGCAGTCCGTGTTGTGATACCAAAGACAAACATGAGGAGGCGCTGTGTTTCCCTGGAAGGCCCACTCTTGCTTGAGGATGCTTGGGACTGCCTGACATAGAGACCAAGTCAAGTCATAAATTAGTAAAACTTAATTTTTTTTTTTTTTTTTTAAGGTTAAGGGATTGTAAATTCAAGTTGTTATACACACACACACATACGTATATATATACATATGTATACACATTTGCCACAAACGGTCTTCCCCAGGGTTTGCAAGTCGTCATCCACATGGGGGAAAACAGCCTAAAAGGCCGCAGTGCAGAGATAAGCAAGGGATCTGGAAACGCCGCCGACATTGAGAAGATGGATGGGAGTGAGGCTGGGAAATGTGTCTGGCCTGGCGCCTGGTGGCAAGAACTGAAGACAGGGAGGAGGCAAAGAAGGAGGGCAAGCTGTTTGGGGAAACTCAAAAAGCTAGCTGATTTATGAGGAGCAGAAGGTGGGAAGGAATGGCGCGAGGCGGATGCCAGGGGCCCGGGAACATCTGGACGGCGCTTCGGCGGCGGGAGGCCTTCGGGGCATATGGTACCGCCTCTCACAATAACCCCGCGAGGCAGGGGTCATTATCCCCAGTTAACAGATTAGGAAGGACGGTGAAGCTCAGAGGGGGCTGGGTCAGGATTGCAACCGAGCTTCCGGCTGGCTGTGAAGGGCGCTTCCCCCACCCCCAGAGGAGGAAGCAGGAGCCCAGAGGCCAGGGCAGTAAGCTGGTGCCCGGAGGGAGAAGTTAGGCAGAACTTTAACAAAGGATTGTAAATTGAAGTTGATATATGTATACACACACACGTATACATATTTGCCACAAACTTTTTTTTTTTTTTTTTGCTCCTTTAACAAACAGGAGGAGTGGTGGAGAGCTGGACTCAGGAAGGGTGGACCCAGCCATGGCACCTTCGGGAAACCCTGTGAACCCAGGGAATGTGTGAACTGAGAGCAGCTGAGCTCTTTCCTTAGTCTGGAAACACATGCTTTTCCGGTAAAGCACTTTCCTCCCCAGAGGACTCTGCCCTCTCACTGGCCTGAAGAGAAACCGTTGACTGGACAACCCTGGGGAGGGCAGGCTTCTGGAGAGAAATGCCGAAGCCAGTGTTCCTGGTGAGACGCCCACTTTTGCCAGGACCCTCAGCGCCTCTCCTCACACCTCACAGAGGCCATGTCATCTATAAGGGCTGCTTCCTAGCTTCTGTAAGGACAAGTGCAGCATCCGATCCAGAAAAATCTACTTATATCTCTTTGAGGGAAAGAAAACCAAAGTTCAGATGACCATGTGGAAGGGAGAGACCCTGGCTTGAGATGAGAACTCAGCACCCATCCACAACTCTGGATGAGATTTCGGCATTGATGGGGTAGGGCGGGTATCACCAGGCACATCTCTCAAGTGCTCCCAACACACACGGGCCTTCCCTCATCATAGTGATTAAATGTGCTGTGGCTGCCTGTTTGCTTGTCCATCTCCCCTGATAAAGTGTAAGCTCTTTATCAAGCTCCCCTGATAAAGTGTAAGCTCTGTGAGGACAGGGACCTTGCCTTCTCTGTCATTGCTATGTCTCTGGAAACATGCCCAGCAAATGGAACAGTACAGGCACTCAATCAAAATGGAATGAATACTATAATAGCAAGCACTAAAATGGCTCCTGGGCTTCCCTGGTACCTCAGCTGGTAAAGAATCTGTCTGCAATGCAGGAGACCCCGGTTCGATTCCTGGGTTGGGAAGATCCCCTGCAGAAGGGATAGGCTCCCCACTCCAGTATTCTTGGGCTTCCCTGGTGGCTCAGTTGGTAAAGAATCCTCCGGCAATGCGGGAGACCTGGGTTTGGTCCCTGGGTTGGGACGATCCGCTGGAGGAGGGCATGGCAACCCACTCCAGTATTCTTGCCTGGAGAATCCCCATGGACAGAGGAGCCTGGCGGGCTACAGCCCATGGGGTTGCAAATAGTCAGACATGACTGAGCGACTAAGCACAGCACAGCAAAATATCTTGTACTATGGGCTAGGGCCTTTTATAAAGGTTTTACAGGTAATAACTTATTTAATCCTCATAACAGCCCTTGGAGATACTTACTAATCTTATCCCCAATTCCCAGATGAGTAAACTGAGGCATAGAGAGGTTAAGACACATGCTCAAGGTCACCCAGCTGGTGGATGGAACTGGGATTATGAATCTGCCTCCAGAAGACAAATTCTGAACCATCCCTCTACTAACTACAAATGAATGAATGAATTCATGACAAGCCTTAGGAGTTGTCTAGGACAAGAATCCTAGGGTCCAGAGGCCATATGGTGATACCTGCCCAGAAGGAAACGTGTCATTCTTCCTGGGATCCCCTCCTCTTTAAGAACAAGGGATCAGGAGAGTGAATGAGAAAAAAAGGCGGAGTCATCCTGAAGGAGGTCAGAGGAATTCATCACATGCTGGGGAACTAATCAGATCCTTGGCAAATGCTCCACAATGTGTACAATGCAAGAGTATTGTAGAATTGATAAAGGAAACAGTGAAGACCCTCTACTCCTCCCGTGGCCCCTCAGCCAGATCAAGATAAAACCAGGGTCAGAGAGCAGAGGACTTGTGGATCTGGAAAGACAGCGTGCTCAGCTGGGTTTCCCATGGATGTTTCAAAGAGGCTCTTGAGGAGTGGCCTTGCAGCCAGGACCTTGACCTGAGAAGCCAAAGCAGCTGCTGAGGGGTCAACTGGACTCAACCTGAACTCCAAGGAGTCTGAACATCCCCAGATGCCTGGGAAGCAGGTCGGGCAGATGTGTGTGACTTTCCTGTTCAGAAAACCTGGGCCACGTGGGCCTGGAACTCAGGTCTTCTGGCCCTGGCCTCGGGCCCTGTCCACTCACTGCTACCCCTCCGTTGCTCACAGAAGGAAGGAGAAGGGCCACTGGCTGCAGCCTGCCCCTGCCCTGCTGATTCTTACCCTCAGCTGCTGGAATCCCCAAGGAGGCCTCAACACGGGCAAACTAATTGCTGGAGACAGTTTTGGCCCTGACTCTGTTGACAGAGCTCAGCGAGGAGATGGGGGAGACATATGTCTGGCTACAGGGCTGTTTACAAGCCACGCTGATCTCAGTCTGTGATGACAGATGGTTGTAGCAGGGAGATGTGGAGGGTCCAGAGAACACACACACACACACACACACACACACACACACACACACACACACTGGATGAGGCTAAACTCGATACACACGTGCACATGTACAGGCTGGAGCTTAAGTCCTGATTGGCAAACCCTGGTGGGTAAACTGGAAAGAAAACTTCGACTCCCCTGGGGGCAGTGGAAAGGGTGTGGGTGCTGGGGCAGGCAGGCTCACATCTAATTCCTGGCTCCACTCTGACTAGCTCTGTGACTTCGGGCACACGTCTCACCTCCCTTAAGGCCTTAATTTTTTTCCTATGTAGAAGTGGGGATAGAAACTCAGTCTGTGGGTTGTTGCAAGGATTAACTTTACTGAAACAATCAACATCAGACTAAAGCTAGCTCAGGGCCTGGCACAGTCCCTGGAGATGCTCCCCTAGACTTCCTCCCTCCCTCCTTCCCTCCCTCCCTTCCTTCCAGCAACACAGTTTTAAGGACAACAAGCTGGCCGGCTGCTCCTTACTGGCTGGAGAGACTTGGGCAAGTAACTCTCTGAGCCTTGGTTTTCTTATCAGTAAAATGGACATGACCATTCTTTTCTCAGGGCATTACTGCGAACACTAAACAAGCAAGAAAAAGTCTGAGCGTGAGGCTTGTCACATATTGATTATTATCATAATGTCCATTATTCCGCTGGTGAGGTACTAATGGATCTCCCGCCTGCTACCAGTGATGCAGAAATCCCACCCAAAGATGGGCTCTGACTGCTTCTCTAGGGTGGATGGAACTGAAGCCAAAATGGGTGTCTCGGTCACTATGAACCATGAGGTAGGGAGGGGTCTGGTCAGACACCCGGCTCAAATGGGTACCACATCAGCCACCCCGACCCCACCGCTCCCTGGGGCTCTCCAGGCCGGAGATGCCACGTGTCAGTGACACCCCTGCGGGGGTAGGAAGGGTGTGAACGTGAGCTGAGGCACATTTCCCAGGAGGCTCTGAGTCCCTTGGAAGCTCTCAGAACAACCCTGAGCCAAAGAGTCATGACTTTTTTCAGCCCAACAAACTGCAATTCAGAAAAATCTCATTTCTTTAGGGCAGGAGACTGGGCGTCCGACCCAGAGTCACAGGGAACAGGAGCCCCACCCTGGCACAGCTGTTCCCCCTGCCCAGGTCCTCTAGTTCAGTGAATGCCCAAGCCAAGAGGCAGGGGAAGCAGATTACAGAGCAATTAGAACTAGGGGGCTAGGGTCACATAGACCTGGAGCTTCAGGGCCAGTTTCATCTATAAAATGAAGATAGTAACACCACCTAGAGGCATTGTTAGCATGCAATGAAATGAGAAAGAACTCATCATGGTGCCCAACTCATATCACATCTTCTGAATAAAGAGCAGCTAAGGAGGATGTGGGGCTTCCCTGGGGCACAGATGGTAAAGAATCTGCCTGCAGTGCAGGAGACCGGGGTTCAATCCCTAGGTTGGGAAGATCCCCTGGGGAAGGGAATGGCTATCCACTTCAGTATTCTTGTCCGGAGAATTCTACAGACAGAGGATCCTGGTGGGACAAAGAGTCGGACATGACTGGGCGACTAAAACACACACACACACACACACATACACACACACACACACACACAAGGAGGATGTGACGGGTGATGCCGCCGTGACTCACACTAGGATTCTCTGCCCCAGCCCCCTCAGACATCACCTTCACATGCCCATTCTCCCCAGGGGCTGACATCACAGACTGACGGCTGGAACACCCCTTATGGGCAAGGACCATGGCAAAACCAAGCCAAACCAAGGCTTTCCTTCTATTGAGAGTTTCAAATCAATTTCCAGACATCTACATAAACCTCCATTCCCTTGAAAATCAAGTTCCTTCTCCCACTCCTTCCGCTCACTAGTTCTTGGTAGGCACACTTTTCATGGTGGGGGGCTGAGGACTCTGGAAACATCCCACTATAGAGCTAGACAGCTGCAGTTTTTAATAAGCTGTCCCTACTGTTCAGCTTCCAGTTGAGCTCTGCCTACTAGAAACTTCCATACATCTGTTTTTTTCCCGCCTCACCAAACCACACAGAACAAGCCTACCTGCTCCTCCCCTACCTCATGTTTCTTTCAACACATCTCCCTTAACTCAGACCAAGGCTGCAGGCTGGTGCCTTGCCTGTCTATTCAATCCAGTCTTCTGGCCGGATGCTGGCTTTCATGTACACCTGGAATACAGTCCTGGGATGCACCCTCTTGACTGAAATCCTGGTCTCACGTCCTGACTTGTGTTGTCTTTAGGCAGTCCCAACACCCGCCCCCCCACCCCTCGCTGATTACGGATGAGGCAGTCCCAGGGCTTCCCTGGTAGCTCAGTTGGTAAAGAATCCCCCTGCAATACAGGAGACCTCGGTTCGATTCCTGGGTGAGGAAGGTCCCCTGGAGAAGGGATAGTCTACCCATTCCAGTATTCTTGGGCTTCCCTGGTGGCTTGGCTGGTAAAGAATCCGCCTGCAATGAGGGAGACCTGGGTTCAATCCTTGGGTTAGGAAGATCCCCCCAAAGAAGGGAAAGGCTACCCACTCCAGTATTCTGGCCTGGAGAATTCATGGACTGTATGGTCCATGGGGTCGCAAAGAGTCAGACACAACTGAGCAAATTTCGCTTATCCCCCCACCCCCCTCACCGATTACGGAGATCCTGATGCATTAAGCATTGGACACAGTGTGATCTGAAATATAGCTCCTTGGTCTTAGCTGTGTGACCCTGGACAAGCTCTTTAGCCCTCTCTGAGCTACATTTTTCTCCCCCAACAAATGGGGATAAAGATCCTTAGCTTGCAGGTGGTCATGACAGTGAAGTGAGATAATGCATGTGAAAGCACAGCATAGTGTAAAAATTCAGTAATTGGCAGCTATAATTGTTTTTTCAGAGGGAAAGTCGTAGAATTCCTTGAAGGGGCAGAGCAAGAGAATCCGCTCTCCCTGGAGATCCAGGGAGGGGCCTGGGTTCCGAGGTGAACTCATCCCACGCCAGGCAGATGGAGAGATGGTCTCATGGCAAACAGCTGGGGCCCACCACTGCGGGCCGCACGCCCTGTGCCAGCCCCGCCTGCCCCAGCAAAGGGGCCTCAGGGTTGACACGGCCAGTGCCAAGCCAGATGGGGCAGCGGCCAAC
The DNA here is from genome assembly GCF_033118175.1 of Dama dama. Lineage (NCBI taxonomy): Eukaryota > Metazoa > Chordata > Mammalia > Artiodactyla > Cervidae > Dama > Dama dama. The sequence goes on along the minus strand of NC_083692.1, from coordinate 17,992,159 downwards.
TTTCCAGTCAACACAGATGTCTGTCTTTCTCGGGTGAAAACTCAAAAATGTGGCCTCAATCAAAGTGGCTTTTGAGGGCTGTGTGCTCTCCAGACCCTGGTGGGGGGGCGGCCGCAGCTCTTGAGCCGGGACCTTTGATAACTGCCCAGGGGTCAGGAAGATGTGGCTCAGGCCAGATCCTGGCAGGTCAGCTGCATCTGCCACTCAGAGTGAAGGGAGAAAGGGTGGGGGGACCAGAGGCTGGCCTCGATTGACTCCCTGAGCTGTTTCCCTGAGAAAGAAGGCACTGAGAAATTTTTTTTTTTCCCCGGGAAGAAAAGAGATTTGTCTGAGCCATGTAACTGAGACGTCAAGGCAGTGCTTTTCCATGTCACAAATAGCAGCTTTCTGCAGGGACCTTCTTCAACCGTCCTGTACAACCTCAGGAGTCAAAGGTGATTTAGGGAAAGCTATGAAGTCACACGTTGACTCCTCCCCCCACCCCCCCACCCCCGCAGCTTCTGGCTTTATTACTGCCCTCACTCCTTGATTCTATTAGACTACCTTGTTGGGAGCAGCAAAGCCCATCCCTGAGGGGTGCAGCAGTGTTTTTATCAGACGAGACGTAGAGGTTCAGAGGGGTAAGGCCACCAGGGCTGAGAACGTTCTAGAACACAGGAATCATGCCTGTCTTGCCAAACATTCCCAAACCCACCCCAGCTGCTCGCCTTCTTTTTCCTGAGTCTTGCACAGTAGTTTGCCTGTCTTGCCTACTTAAAGAAACACTCCTCACCCCGGCTCCCCAGGCTCGGGCGTGTAGCTGTCTGGCACCCTGTCAATACAAACAAGGTTCCTCTAGGTCCTGCCCCTTCTCGCCACAATGCCCAACTGCACTTGATCACATTTTAAATACTGACATTGCCCTGTCTTTGTGATTTCTTGCCCAGTATGGGGAATGCTTAATATTCCAGGGTCTGCACGCTGGTGCCCAGCTTGCTGAGATGTGCTGAACACAGTGAGGGAGGTGGTGTTCGGAGGCGCTAGCTGGTACAGGGAGCGGGTGAGGCCTCAGCCTTAGGCATGTTCTGCTCCAGGAAATGTTCTCATGTGCTCGATCTCTCCGGCCTATGCAATTTTCTTGGGTTATTAGGCACTTCCCCACCTCTTTGGCTTACTCTAGTAATTCTTCAGATCTCATCCTGGATGTCAGCTCCTATAGAAGCCTTCCCTGGTCCACCAGTTTGAGGAAAGATCTCCTAGCCCATAGTGTGCGGATGTGCAGGTTGCACACTGCACAAAAGGATGACCTCTGACAGAATCACTGGCATCCTGCATTTGTCTAATTATAAAGACTTCTTGAACACGTGGAAGGGGCACCTCTCACTCATTTGCACAAAGGTGCTACAGGAGCTCTCTGTGGCCCCAGTTCTGCTGTCTGCATCCCCCCTCCACCACCAGACTGTATGCTTGAGAGGGGCAGCACTGTTTCTACCTGTTCTTCACTGTTTGGTCAGGGCTGCCCACTATGGGTACTTCATCACTGTTGGCTGAATGGAGTGTGGTATGAGGAAGTCTCAAGAGTGGGTCTGACCAGGAGGAAGAAAAGTGAAAACATCTCTGGCCTGCAGGGGGAGATGCTGAGCAGTTCCATACACTTCCCCACCAGGCAATGGGATACTTTCTAACAGTGACTATAACAGCTACCATGAAATGCCTTACTGGTAGGTACAGGCACCATCTCACTGACTCTTGACAGTGGCCCCACGAGGCTGGCACTGTTCCTGTCTCCACTCCACAGATCAGAGACGAGGCAGAGAGAGCTCAGCAGGTAAGAGCTGGGACTGGTACCCATCATGTGTTGGACGCCCAGGCCTGGAAGCTAAATACTACCCTGTACTGCTTCACCAAAGATTCTAGCACGCTGTGGAACTGTCCACATTTCTTTTTAGTCTGGAAAATATGATCACTGCTCCACAGGCGAGTCGGTAGTAAGGAACAGTCCTGCCGCTCCCACCTTTGGGCTCTGGGCCAGGCCCCCCACAAAGCTGACTCACCGAGTCGACTGCTGACAGGCAAAAGAAATACCTGCCCGGCCTGGGCCCAGACCTAGGAGGGAGACCTGCATGGGGCGGGGAGGGGAAGACAGGCTGAGTGGGCAGGAGTCATACTCAGGCACAGGAACCTTGTCACCCGCCTCCCAACTTTAAGATCAATGCCTCTGAGAGCAGCATTCCTGAATTCTCAGTACTCCTGAATTCTTAGGGCTCAGAGTACACGAGGCACCTGGTGAGTATTTGCTGACTGACTGACTGAATGAATATGTTAGGCTTTCCCATCATTGGAAAGAGGGCCGGAAGTGGAGTTTCGCATACCCCAAGGCCCAGGACATTCTGGGGCAGGTGCCCAACCCAGATTCAAAGACTGGAAGGCAGGAAGCCAGAGGTGAGGAGGAGAGAATGAAGGAAACATTGAGTCACTAAATCAAAAACCTCGGGGCCTCTGGGACCTGGGCAGGGGGTAGGTGGAAGGGGTTGAGGGGTATCCCAGGGGGCCCAGCCTGGGATGGGATTCCTAAAATCTGAGCGAGAACAACTGGCGAAAGGCAGTAACCTCTTTCAGGCCATCAGATGGAGCAGGCAGGCCACGCTGCAGCCGGCTGTGGGTCTGAGCTGTCAGGAGCCTCTGCCACCAGTCGGAAGCAGACCTGGAGAGCCTGCCCAGTTTACCAGCCTCTTCCACCTGCCTGGCCTCTGAGACCCTGGTGGGAGATGTGGGTGGCGGGGGTTGTCTGCTGCAGAGGCCAGGCCCCGGGAGAGCTTTGCTCACAACCCTGAGCCTGGCACCCAGCACTCACCTGGTCTGGGTGGACAGGGGGCACAGGAGGTCACCCCCCAGAAGGCTCCCACGCTGCCACAGCAGTCCTCTTGGGCCGTCAGCTCCGGCAGGGGGTTGGCACACTGGGGGGAAAAAAGGACCATGGGCACTCATCACCTGCTTCCCTCTCCCGCACAGAGATGTCCCAGGAGAGCCTGAGTCATGAGTTCACCCCTCACATACTGCCAGAGAATGCCCCCACCCAAGGGAGGGGAGGGGAGGCGTTGTCCCAGATGGAAGTAGAGAAACCCGAGGTCCACCCTGCCAGACACTAAACTTAGGGGGTGGCAGTGACACACCCAGACAAGATCTTCTCTGAGGGGTCTGCAAACTGCCCCCCATCCATGCCCCCAGCCCAAAGGCACAGAGGTCCCAAAGGATGGATTTTCCTCCATCAAACTCCAGAGAATGCCAGGACCACCTCCTGCGAGGAGGGTCCATGCTCAGCAACACTGCAGCTGAGAGGATCCAGGGACCCAGGACCCTATCCTTGAGCTACTCCCCACCTGCTCCAGCTCCCTAACCTCGGGAGGGCTTTCTGAAAATGCCAAACTGCAACCCTAGGGAAAACCATCCTGGGTCTGGCTTAGCCCCTATCTTTAGGTGCCTGGACTCAGAAAAGCTCACTTGATTTCCCATCACTGACTGTGGAGGACTCAGAAAAGCTCACCTGATTTCCCATCACTGACTGTGGAGGACTCAGAAAAGCTCACTTGATTTCCCATCATTGACTGTGGACCCCGTCAGCAAAAGAGGGAATGGATCATCTTGTATCTTCGCATGCCCAAGGTTTTGGAGTTTAACCTGCATTTGCTGATTTTACATCTCTGTGACTCAACTCTCCAAACTCCTTGCCAGATCTAACAGCCCCTCTACCCACGCCCTGGGGGTCCTATACTCAGCTCCAGCAGAGCTCAGGATTTGCTGGGACCGGAGGACGCCGATTCCCCTGCAGAGGGGGCCTCTCTTGGGTCCTCTTCTATGTGCCTGGCACTGATAGGTACCCAGTGGAGCCTGGGTTGGCTTGCCCAACCTCTCGACACACATGGCAATTTTATGCTCTGAGTTTTCCCATCTGGGAAATGGGAGACCCAGCAGATGCCCACATTCTCTAAGAAGGAGGAGGAGAGAGAAGGAGGAGGGGAGCAGTGCGGGGCCGGGGCTGGAGCCGCGATCTCACCTGTCCGTTTAAAGTGCTCAGGTAGCATCGGCCCAGTAGGGCCGGAGTCCTGTGCACCACGGGGGGAGGTAGCCGGGGAGGTTCTCCGGACCGGGCGGGGATGCGGTTGCTGTCCCAGTGGCCGTGGCCGGGGCCGGCAGGGAGCCGGGGCGAGGGCCTGGTCTCCACGCTGTTCTCCTCCGGGGCCTCCTCGGCCTCGCCCCGCACCCGAGCCACCTGGTGGATCTGCACCGAGGCCTCAGGCGGGTGGCGGATGTGCACCTTCACCAAGGAGGGGTTCACCGAGGCTGGGCACAGGGGCTGGGGTCAGAGGTGGGGACACAGGGCCCCACCCCCTGAGGAGCGCCATCAGCCCTGGGCCAGTTGGGCCCCTGTGTGTCTCCCCACATCTCTCCTCTGTTTCTTCACTCTCTACCCAAACCCCAGAAGAATTTCTCAGGGAGGACAGGGCAAAGCAGACTCCTTCATTCCACACCTTCCTATGAAGAACCTTCCTTACCAACTTCCAAAGTACCTTCCTGATTCCACCTCCTCCCACGATCCTGCACAGCCCTTGGGCTCCAGCCCAACTAACCCTGCATGGTCCCCACCCCATGCCTTTGTTCAGACTGGTCCCTCTGCCTGGGAAGCCCTCCTACTCTCCTCTGCTTAACCAAAGTCAACCCACTGTTTAAGGCCTGACTGAAGTCCACCTCCTCCAGGCAGCCTTCCCAGAACACCCCGAGCTCGGGTCTCTCTCCTGATCTCCTACAAAATTCTGTATTTTTTTTGTACCCTTTATTTGGCACCTAATAATAGAGGCATCTTCCCTCTACTGTCCAGGACCCATGGGTTCCTTAAAGTCAGGATCCTACCCTTAGACTCTTTTGTTTTACTCATAGCACCCAATAGAGGGTAAGGGCAAAAAATACATAAATAAATAAATTGATGAACTCAGAAGGAAAGGCAGAGAAAAATTTAGGGAACGAAAGTGAGCCTTGAGGATGGAGGAGAAGGAGGTGCTGGAGACTCAGTTTCCCATCTCCTCTATCAGGATGCCAGCACCCACCCCACGCGGTTCCCCAGCCCCACACTCACCCAGCTGGTTGGAGAGAGGCAGCGTGAAGGTGGACTGCTTCAAGGGGCCCTCCAGCGGGGCCCTGTGGTGGGGGCCCCTCTCTGGAGGCTCCTGGTCTAGCCTGGGGGCGGGCAGGTGGCAGAACTTCCCGGTGGAGTTGGCGGGGCACCAGCACTCGTCCCTGCCGATGCAGCGGCCCCCATTCAGGCAGGGGATCTGGCAAAAATCTACAACACCGACCTCAGGGTGACTGGTGGCGGAAGCGAACAGCAGCACCTACTGTGTGGGCCGGCGGGGTGGGGGGAGGGGGGACCAGGCCCCCAAGTCTGATGGCTTCCGGAACCGGTCCCCTCGGAAATGCAGGGACTTTCCAGGAGGCCTGGGAGTGAAGGAGGATGGATAATAACTAGGCCTTGCCTTTCTGCAGCCCCACGGTGACCTGGAGGAGGGTGAGGGGAGTGGCCCTATTTACTCCTTCACCTCTCTATGAGGAAACTGGGACTCAGAGAGGTTGTGTGACCTGCCGAGTCACATGTGACAGAGCTGCGTGAGGACTCAGCGTTGTGTGACCCGAGACAGCTCACGGAAGCCACAGTAGGAGAGCTCTGGGCTTCCTTCCTGCAGAAGATCTGGGCTCCGGGCCAAGGCAGGCCGGTCCCTCTGACCAACTGCACCCCCACAAACCCCCACCCCCACCCCCGCCCCCAGGGCCAGCCAGGAACCTTCTGAGCTGGGGATGGACTCACAGATGCGGAATCCAGACTTGGGGTCATGCCCGTGGCCGCTCTGGCTGTACAGGGTGGTGGTGTCCCCACGTTCACAGCTGTTGGCACAGCGCCCGCGGGCACAGGTCTGCTTGCAGATGGTGGGAGTGAAGACGATCTTGATCTTCTTGATTTTCTCCGTGAGATTCAGCCCTGCAGAGAGAGGGCTTGGGTCCAGGGGGCAGGGCTGAGAGGCACAGCTGTGACCTCCAGAGGCTGGCTAGAAAGACCCACACGGGACTGGCTTGAATTCGTCCCAAGGGCATTTGCTAAGTCCCTCCTGGATGCAAGGTCCCATAGTGGGGGCAGGGTAACAGCTCACGGTCCAACATCTCCTGAGGGATGCTGACGGGCCAGCAACTGAGTTCAGGCTTCATGCACAACCACTCTCAACCCTCTGGAGTCTTATTTTAGGTAGAACCATTAGAAATTGCCATCTTTGTAGGTTAAAGTGGTTGAATATTGGCCATGTTCCTAGATCCCAGTTAGCATTCCCATCTGACAGGTAAGGAAACTGAGGCTCAGTGAGGGATGGATTGTATCCCATGTCACACAGCTGGCAAGGGAAGCAGCTGGGCTCTGAACCCCAGCACAGAGAACAGAATGTAGCTCAGACTTGCCAGCATAGACAGTTTTCCAAGAGAATGCCTGAAAGAAGGATGAGAGTCAGGTTTTGGAAGCCAAAGGGCCAGAATAAGGATAGGGCGCTTTATTCAGCTGGTGGTGGGAAATCATTGACAATTTTCAGGGAGAGGTCAAAGGGAAGTGGAGGTGTCGCGTCCTCCAAGTTGGGGTGTGCAGGTGATTGGGGAGGCAGGATGAGCGGTTGGGAGGTCACTATGGCAGAGTAAGAGGGGGGCGCATCATTCAACGTGAGTGGTGACAGCGGATGTACAAAGGAGGGGTATTCATTCCATCCTGGGGGCCAGGGAGCGAAGCCAGGAGGCAGAGGGGCTGAGAAGGGAACTATAAAAGGTCTGTATAGACTTGACTGTGAAGCAAGCAGAGACAGACAGGAAGGCAGAGGAAAGTAACCTTGTGTGTGTGTGTGTGTTTATGAGAGACAGAGAGAATGGGAGATTTATAAGCAACTGTATATGCTGTAAGGGAAGGGCTGAGGGCAGGATAGTTCGAAGAGGGGAGGAGAACCAGGGTGGGGGGAGGCCAAGTGACAACCTAAGGGTCCAGAGGAGTCAAGAAACAGTGGCACATGCCTTAGACAAGAGGAGGGGTGCTTCCTTTTCAAGACGGCAAGAAAGATCACTCATGCATGTTGTCTGCAACAGGGATCCACCGTGAGAACGCTATACCAAGTGATGGAGCCAGACACAAAAGGCCACACATGGTAAGATCCCGTTTACACGAAATGCCCACGATTGGCAAATCTTTAAGGACAGCAAGGGGGTGGGAGTAGGGGGGAAGAAAGGGACTGCTTAACGGGCATGGGGCTTCTTTTTCGAGTTACGGCAATGTTCTGTAATTAGACAGTGGTGGTGGTGGCTGCATAAAATTGTGGATATCCTGAAAACCATGGGGGTGTACCCTTTAAAATGGTTAATTTTACATTATGTGAATTTCACCTCAACTTTAAAAATGGGAAACAAAGAAAGGCAGTCAGCTCAGGCATGGGTTTAGGCAAGGGAATGACGTGCATGGCATGGAGGTGGGGCGCATATGGGGGCAGGAAGGTGAGGACTCTGGGGAGTGAGAAGCATGGCCGTGGGATGGAGCTGGGGAAGGTGGGGGCCGCTTGGAGAGGCTGCTCTGAGGAATGAGAGAGACAAAGCGTCCAGGCACCCCAGGAAGGATTGCCGAGCAACCACCAAGAATGTGCGAAGGTGGAATCCTCAGGGGTGCTCTGTTCTCTCCTCTAAGAAGCAGAGGTCGGGCTGTAGGGGCTAAAGAAGCGACTGGTCAGGTTGGTCCAGGAGGCTCGGGCTTTGCAGAAAGGATGAAGGGGAAGGACCGGGGCCGGGGCCGGGGAGGTGAGGTTCACAGCTGGATACGAAGGACGGGTGACAGATGGGGCAGAAAAGGACAAGTCAAGGTCTAAGTGTCTCAAGGGGGCACAGTCTCTCTAACAGCTGGCTTGGGACCCCTGGAGCCTGGTACAAAGCAGGTGCTTGACAACTGTTCACTGGCTGAAGGGATGAGGGACAGGGTGACAACTCAGCCTTTCTGAGAGAGTGAAGCGGGGAAGTCGTGGTGGGGAGAAGGAGGCTCTATGAGGACCCAGAGACAGGGCATCCTTACCCCAGGAGGATGACAGGTGGTCCAGATATGCTGCCTGTGGGGCACCATCCCTCCGCTCAGGACCTGGCCCCATGGGCAGGGCATTGGAGGTCAGCTGGCCGCTGGCCGCAGGGGCTGGATAAAGTCGGGCGGTCTGGGACAGCCCCGCATGCTGCTGGGAGGAGTGGGTCTGGCTGAGCCCACTCAGGGTCCTGGGGAGACAAGCGAGGCATGAGGTTGGCATTCCCGGGAGCAGTGTCCCTGTGCCCTTCCAGTTCAGGACATCCAGCCCCTGCCTCTGCACTGGGAGAGTGTTCTCTACTTGGCTGCCTTCTTCCCAACTCGAGGAAAATGGAGGTGCCCCGAGACAGAGAGAAAGGGTCCAGGTCAGCTGGCTGGTTTGGTGGGAGTGCCCACTTTTGTGTGGGACTGCCAGGCTTTGGCTGGGTATTCTGGGCAAGTCACTTAGCCTCCCTGGGCCTCAAGGCCCTCGACTGCAAAATGAAGGTGTTAGACTGGTCTCATGTAGCTCTGACATTTGTAGAGTTGGAGACTCTTATGGACTAGCCCCACCCTAAAATCGAGTCCAGCGCCTGTCCTGACTCATATGGCTTTTTTTCTTCAGTTAAAATATTCTTTTAGGGGACTTCCTGGTGGTCCAGTGGTTAAGACTCCATGCTCCCAATGCAGGGGGCCTAGGTTCAATCCTTGGTCAGGGAATTAGAAACTGCATGCAGCAATGAAGATTCCACACTTGGCAATGAAGATCTCATGTGCTGAAACTAAGGCTTGGCACAGCCAAATAAATAAATACTAAAAATATTCTTTTAGTGTGGGGGTTCATTAAACTAATTTTTATTCTGTATGTTTGAAAATTTCTTGTAAGAAATATTTTGAAAACGATTATTATTTTAGGCTTAATTCCATGGACTAGAATGCAATTAATTCCAAAGATTACAAACATTTATGGCTCTAGGTATACACTGGAGACAGTGCTCCCAAAAAGCTGCATCAAAATGTATACATGTACCATTTGGACTGCAGCCTCACCAGCATAACATATTATTAATTTTTCATAAGTCAGTAACAATCATCATAAATGATACTTCAGTGTTACCTTAGCTCCCTTTTTGTTATTTCTGAGGTTGAATTTTTTGACACATCTATTCAACACTTGTGAAAATTTTCTGCTCATGTCTTTGGTATCCGAGGTATTTGAGCTGTTGGTCTCATAAATCTGAACGTGTTCTTTAAGTATCTGTTATTAGGCAGGCCATTCTACAAGGCAGCCTCCGTTGTAACTACTCTGTCACTGTTACAATGTATACGAACCACTGTATACAGGACACTGTCTGGACTGTGGTGGGTATGAGCGCCTTGTAGACACTGAAGCTGAGAGAGTAATTATTAGCTCAAGATTATACAACAGTAAATCAGACCCCAGGATTCCAACCCAGAGCAGAGAGACCCCTGTGCCACCCAATAAGGCAGCCCAGACCACAAGAGAAGCTCAGCCAAGAAGCCTCTGCACTGGCCTCGGGTGGTGCTCTTTCCTCCAGCAGGTCCCACCCCGACCCTCTCCATTGGATTCCTTGCCCAAGCAGCATAAGGTCCTGGGACCCTCTCCCTCCACCGTCCCAACTCCAGCTGTGTTGGCCCCAGGGGTCCAGGCCATGAGCAATCCCCCTGTCCTCCTTTCCTGGCTGAAGTCCTACCAGGACAGGGCTCAAAGTCTGACATCTTCCACCCCTTCCCCTGCCCTGTTGGTCAAGGACTTGGCTCCCGTGAGCTTCAGTGCTGCTCTTCTTCAGGGCGACCAACCACCATCCTCACGCTGATAGCCCTGACCAGGCCTCAGCCTGCTCCCCAGGTTTGAGAGCTGGAATGGGAGAGAGGGCCCATTCGCCACCCCAGAAGCTCTGGAAGCTGTCATGGGCCAGAACTGGGAGCCCAACGCTCAGGCACCTGATCTTCATTCCCAGGAGAAAGTCATCACAATTAACTGCAGCAGAAAACACAAGCCTTCCAATGGCTTATAAGACTTCACCAAAGAGTGAGAGGTAAGTGGGCTGGTGGGTCAGCGGGAGTCCCCTCCTTGTGGCACTAGGCTGGTGCTGTGGCTCAGCATAGTGTCAGCATTACAGAGCACCCAGGGAAGCGGACGCAGTGGTTCAGGTTCTGCCCAGACCACCTGGGACATTTCTGAACTTGACCTGCTGACAAAGAGCTCTCCAATCTGGTCGAGGTGGAAAACTCAAAGGGTCCTCTCTTAGAGGTTTGCAGTCACCGTTGTTATTGTGGCCATCACTTGTTTCTCTGATTGGAACTCAATGCTAATGTCCCCAAGAATGCTGAGTTCAAATCCCTCAAGGGCCAATGGTTCAACTTTGCAGAGAATGGAAAAAAAAAATTCCCTAGTTGTAGAAAGGGCCTGTCTATACAGAGGAGAGAGGATAGGATTTGAGCTAGGCAGATGTCAGTTCTGCCTCCCATGTGAGCAGTCACTGAGATCCCTTGAAACTCAGATGCAATCAGTAAAACAAGAAGGGTGACACCCACCTCACTGGGCTGTGGTGAGGACCAAGAGAAAGACTGAGACCATGAGATTATTTTGCAAATATAAATAAGTGGTCACAAGTTGAAAACTATGTCAGAATTCTCACATGAACAAAGAAAAAAAAGTGCTAGCTACAGTTCAGACAAAATATCTCTCCCCAAACCATCAAAAATTCTTCTCCATCTAAGGGGAATAAAAGACACCCCCAAATATCTTGTTACACTGTCCAAGCATTCTTACATACAAAGGGCCAAGTGACTAATCTGGTGGCAACACATTTTTAACAACCACAGCCTTCTGAGCTCAATCTATTGTCATCTATTGCTGTGATGGGGACTTTGAGTTAAATGACAGAAATCAAAGTCTTAACTTCTGAGAGGCTCACAGCCAAGGAGGAAGCCTTAGTTCTATGTCTTATGCTGAAAGCACCCCTAGAAGGAGACCATGATCTCCCTTCATAAGCCCCAGCCCAGTCTGTGGAGCTGGGCTGGGAGGGAGGTGACCTGGGAGAAATAACAACCTCAGATATGCAGATGATACCTCTCCAATGGCAGAAAGTGAAGACGAACTAAAGAGCCTCTTGATGAGGGTGAAAAAGGAGAATGAAAAAAATGGCTTGAAATTCAACATTCAAAAAACTAAGATCATGGCATCCAGTCTCATCACTTAATGGCAAATAGAAAAAAAGTGGAAACAGTGACAGGTTTTCTTTTCTTGGGCTCAAAAATCATTGTGGATGGTGACCGCAGCCTTGAAATTCAGAGGCACCTGTTCTTTGGAAGGAAAGATATGACAAACTTTGACAGCATATTAAAAAGCAGAAAAACCACTTTGCCAACAAAGGTCCATCTAGTCAAAGCTATGGTTTTTCCAGTAGTCATGTATGGATGTGAGAATTGGACCATAAAGATGGCTGAGCGCCGGAGAATTGATTCCTTCGAACCATCGTGCTGGAGAAGGCTCTTGAGAGTCCCTTGAACTGCAAGGAGATCAAACCTGCCAATCCTAAAGGAAATCAACCCTGAATAGTCATTGGAAGGACTGATGCTGAAGCTGAAACTCCAACTTTGGCCACCTGATGCAAAGAACTGACTCATCGGAAAAAGAAATCCTGGTGCTGGGAAAGATTGAAGGCAAAAGGAGAAGGAAGCAGCAGAAGATGAGATGGTTAGATATCATCACTGACTCAATAGACACGAATTTGAGCAAACTCCAGGAGACAGTGGAGGACACAGAAGTCTGGCGTGCTGCAGTCTGTGGGGTCACAAAGAGTCGCACACGACTTAGCAACTGAAAAACAACAACAAATTTGAGTTCTCAGTTCAACTCTGGCTCCCAGAGAGTGGTGGCAATGAGGCAAGTGAGAACGTTACTGAGAAAGGGACTTCCTTGGACTACAGTCCCCAGGGTGGGGGGGACTTGGAACTCTCGGCTGTGCAATTTCATCATAGGATAGTGGTTCTCAGACTTGCCTGGCACAAGACTGTCTGTCTGGGATTGTTCTAGCGAGGTCCTGGCAAAGTTGCCACAATGGACTGAAACAGCTCTCTCTAGACTTCAGAATTCCATGGATCAGTAAAATTTTGAAACAAATTTAGGGGACCAACATAAAGTGGCCAAATTTTTATTTAGGTAAGACATTAAAACACACACACAACTACTAATTATTACCACCATAATTTTATGAAACAAAATATATTTCAATGGCAATAAGAAATGTTTGAATAAGCTTGAAAGTGAAATTTGCTCGGTCGTGTCCGACTCTTTGCAACCCCATGGACTGTACAGGCCATGGAATTCTCCAGGCCAGAATACTGGAGTGGGTAGCCTTTCCCTTCTCCAGGGAATAAGCTTAACTTCATGGACATCTCACCTCATTGACTTTTTTTCATTTCTTCATGAACCAACAAAAACAGATGCTGGTCTCCATCACAGACCAGCATGGAACCAAGCAGGAACCACTGGGCTATGTGATTCACCAAGATTTGCTCCAGCCTGAGAATGCTCGAGCTCTTTCAACCTATTTGGGAAGAAAACCTTCCAATCCCAGCTGGCTGGGATCTTCCAAGCTGAGTGAAAACTCCCTGGACAGTGTACACCCAAAATAATGCCACTCAGTAAACATGGTGCACTCACATCCTACCCAACACACTAAGGTTTCCTAACAGTGACGGGGAGATGGGTGGGTGAGGGACTCTGTGCCCTCCACTTGACCCACTTTCACCTGAGCCTGGTGGCTCCACTCTACAAAGGGGCTTCCACCCTGGTAGCTCAGACAGTAAAGAATCTGTCTGCAACGCAGGAGACCTGGGTTCAAACCCTGGGTCAGGAAGCTCCCCTGGAGAATGGAATGGCTACTCACTCCATTATCTTGCCTGGGAAATCCCATGGACAGAAGAGCCTGTGAGCCACAGTGCATGGGGTCACAAAGAGTTGGACATGACTGAGTGACTAACACACATATACTATTTTGTTTACTAAGTGTTCTGCTGCCAAAAGAAAGTTTAAAAACATCACTACAAGGTGCATTGAATAGTTATAGCTCCCATGGATAGAGCACTGAGCCATGTGCTTTAAATACATCACCTTATGTTATTTTATTGAATGAAGAAAGTAAGTTGCAGAATAATATGGACAGTATACTTCCAGGTTTTTGTTTGAAAAAAATATTCTTTCTCCCCTACAGATATTTATAAGAGGATAGAAAAGGTCTGAAAGGATCTGTAAACAGTGGCTGCCCCTTGGGGATGACAGTGCTTGTATATGTGTAAACTTTATGTTTCCATATTTTTAGCTGTCTTTCAGTAAAAAATTGCCTTTACAATTTTACAGTAAACATGTATTATTTTGTAATAAAAACAAATCAGTCTTTTCCCCAGCAACTCCAATTTATAGAAAAGGAAATTGAGGCTCAGGAAAAGCATGATGAATATGTGCCTATTACTAGGATCCAAGAGGAACTCTGACGACTAACAGATGTACAGGAGTTCAGATGTAAGAAAGACCATGACATTTGAGCTAGGGCTTAAGAGATGAGTAGGATTTTCACAGACCAAAATGAAGAGGAAGACATTCCACATAAGAAAATGAATGAAGGCAGGAAGCACGGGTCATATTTAAGGAAGGATAATGAGCACAGTTGGATGAAGCACAGAATGGAGGGGAGGGAAGGAAAAAACATCCTTTCAATGCCTACCAGGTAGCAGACATCATTCTAGCTGTTTTATGTAACATATAATTTACTTGTCCAGACAACCCTATGATCAAAAAATCTCTGCTTGGCCAAAACCGCTTTAAACAAAGTAAAAAGACAAATGACAAAATGGGAAAAACATGTGCAATTTATATTACAGACAAAGAACCAATCTTCATAAGATTTAAAGAGCTCCTAGAAACAGAAAAGACAGACCAATAACCCTAGAAGGAAAATCAGCAAAGGAATATGAACAGTTCATGGTGGGGGCGGGGGGGAAGACCCATGTATTTCTTCAATATGTGAAAATATGCTCAACTTTTCTCATTCTGAGATGTGCAAATGGAAACAACTCAGGTAGCCTTTTTCAATCCATCAGATGAGCAAAAAATCCAAAAGTTTAATAACAGGTTAATTTGGTGAGATCCTGAAGAAACAGGTACTCTCAGATGCTGCTGGTAGGAATGTTCATCCATACAGCCTATATGGAGAGCAATTTGGCAACGCCCATCCACACCTCACCTGATGGCCACCTGATGTGAATAACTGACTCATTTGAAAAGACCCTGATACTGGAAAAGATTGAAGGCAGGAGGAGAAGGGGACGACAGAGGATGAGATGGTTGGATGGCATCACCAACTCAGTGGACATGAGTTTGGGTAAACCCCGGGAGTTGGTGATGGACCGGGAGACCTGGCGTGCTGCAGTCCATGGGTCACAAAGAGTCAGACACGACTGAGCAACTGAACTGAACTGAACTGATCCACACCCTAATACATCGATGTTTTGCCCCTGCAGGTCCGCCTGCGGCCGCCCTGTCCCTTCCACTCCATGGCCGGTGCAGCCCACACAAACTGCTCCTGGACGGAAGGCCACCACCTCACAGGCTCCTTCCACCACCATGACCACGAAACTAATGACTGCCGGAACCGGAAGTTTAAAAGCCCCACCCCCTCGCCTCAAGGCGGGACAACTCTCCAAGCTCCACTTTCAGTTCGGCCTCCGCTTGATTTTCCCAGAACCAGTCCTTGCTTGGCTCTGACCACCTTTCCATTTTGTTTCCCTCTCCCCGCAAAATCACACACATCCCAATTCATGTTCCAGCTCCACCTCTAGGGGAATCTGCCCTAAGACACTTTTAAATGTCCACAATGATGGATGAACAAGATCATTCATTGTAGCCCTGTTTCCCATAAGAGCAAAATATTTTGTAAAGAATAGAAACAATTTAAGTGTCCCTTAGTAGGAGGCTGGTTAAACAAACTAAGAGACAGCCATGGGATGGAGTCCTATGCCCTCAAAACAGAAAGACACAGCTCTTCTACATCCATAAGAAAAGCTCTCCAAGATATATAGAAAAGTGAAAAAAAAAAAAAAGCCTAAATCTGGCCCACCGACTGTTTTTGCACAGACTGTGACTTAACAATCGTATTTTATATTTCTAATGGTTGGAAAAAATCAAAAGAAGAAGAATATTTCATGACATGAGAAAGAGATACGAAATTCAAATTTAAGTTTCCATAAATACATTTTAATTGGAACACAGCCACATTCATTGTCTACAACTGCTTTTGCTCTACAATGGCAGGGCTGAGTAGTTGCAGACACCATATGTTGCACAAAGCCTAAAATATTTACTATCTGGCTTTTTATGGAAGAAGTTTGCTGACTCCTGCTGTGGGGCATGTAAACTTTTGTGTAAAAATAGAAAAAATAAGGATACATGTTGAATTTATTTGCATATTCCTAAAGCAAACTTGGAAGGATACCCTGGGAATTAATAAGTGATTTCCTATGTGTGTGTGTGTGTGTGTGTGTATATTGTGGGGGGCAGTGGGAAGTGGGTGGTAGGGGAATAAACGAGTGCTACAATTTAATGAATGCTTGCTCTGTGCCAGGCTGTATGCCAACTGAGCACGTCACATGCACTATCTCACGAAAGCCTCTCCATAACCCTAAGAGCTACTCATTATCCCCATTTTACAGTCAAGAAAACAGAGGGCAGGGAAGTTCTGAAGATCGCAGAACTCGTGAGTACAGAAGCCCGGTTAACACACCAGGTAAGTTTATCCTCAAGCCGCCCTACCACTTGCCATTGCTCCATTGCCATTTCACTGAGGCTGTGAGCATAGGTTTGGGTTCATGTGGTCGAGGGCTTGAAATATCAGGGAGATGTCTGGGCTGCATTGCATGGGTCAGGGGGAATCCCTAGAGATTCTGGAGCAGTCCACCCTCTTTTACTCATTCAAGAAGCACTTACTGAAATGCCTGCCACATGCCAGGCATCCAGGTCCAAGGATGGCAAAGACTGTCTCACCCTCTGCCCCAGTGGAGACTGAGCAAGGGAATCAGCACTCCAGCAAAGGTGTGAGGTACAGGGAGAGTCATATACCAGCCTTGAGATGCTGGTGGTCTTTGAGCAGGGCTGGGACGTGATGGGATGGGCTTTTCGAAGGTTTATTATTCTGATGAAAGATGGCCTGCTGGTGGATAGACCAGAGAGGGGAGGGCTGGAGGCCAGCTGGAAGGCTTTGGCTGTGGTCTAGGCTAGTAGGGACCAAGGACGGGACCAAGAAGAGGGCATGGATTCAAAGGATATTTAATACATAAAGAGTTCCCAGCTGTGGCTCAGACGAAGGGGTGGAGGGCGATCCAAGAGCCAAGATCTCAAGGAGAGAGCCAAGAAGTGGGACCTGACGAGTGCTGGTGTCTCAGGATGGATGTGCCGATGGAAACACCTGGGCTGCAGCCCTCAGGAGAGGGGCTGGGGCTGCAGACACAGTCAAGGGAGTCCCAGCGGAGAGCTGGGGGTTCAGGGATGATATCATTCCAAGAGAGTATGCATGACAAACCAGTCCAGAGTTCCGCTGCTGGACTGAAGCATTGCGTCTGCTTCCACGTCTCAGTTTCAAAGAGGGAAATATGTTAATGAACAGACGAGTCTCAGTGTTGGGTTTTGCTTCCATAAATTTGTCTCCAAACTTTGGCATCTGCTACCGCTTGTCTGCTAGCACACGATAAAGCCAATGAACAAGCAGTGAAGGAATATTGACGGGAAAATGTGGCACCAGCCCATTGCATTTCACTCGACGGCTTGCTCTTTTCAGGGCTCCGTGCGTGAGCCTAGACCCAGTTTTTTATTTAGCGCACACAGACGACCGTCATAGTTTCTGCTAATAAAACTGTCCCCAGCTCTAATCATGGAATTGATTGCATTGATCGTCCATGGTATTGCTTATGACTGCCAGGTCCTTTGACACGGAAACCCTTCGAGAAACACGGGAGTAAAAGAGAAAATAAAGGCGGGCAGAGGAGGGGCCTGGGAATCAACAACGCTGGCACTGGAGAGGTAGAAGGGGAGAGGAGAGAACACCAGAACAGGAGGGCGTTGCTCCAACTTCATGGCCCTCTGCTTGGAGGCATGCTCCTGGCCTTCCCATGACTGCAAGCCCGGCTCGTACAGGCTCGTAACACGCCTTGGCACCTCCCAAGGGGCTCAGTCACCCCTGAGAATCTGGGTCCTGGGGAGGCAGTGGGGAAGCCCTCATGATACTTTGCTTCCTCTCTCCCCCTCGCTGGCCAAGCAGGTCTCACACCCAGATCACGATCAGATGACCCTTGTACCAAATCCTCAGAGACCCAAGGGACTGTTTCCAGACATCACACTCCAGCCCCCTGCTGCAAATCTACCCGGCCTCCACAAGGAACAAGGGGACACCCAGCTGTGAGGGCTGAGGAAGAGGGGGCACGATGGCCTTGTCACAGAGCCAGGAGCCTGCTGATTCACGGTGATGTTTTGTCTGGGGGGCCAAGCAGGTGAGGCCCAGGCTTGGCTGAGACAGCAGCCACTCCCCAGCCTCTGGGTATCAGAGTTGCCAGAAGTTGGTGGGTTCCCAGGTGTCACGGTAAGGAGGGGAGAACTTGAACTCTGTTTTACTTGTCCTAGACAATAATAATGAACACTGGTTGAGCACTAACTCTGTGCTGTGTACTAATTATTATATCTGCACTATGTCATCTATTCTTCACAACCACCTTAGGGCCTAGCTACTGTTATTAACCCGTTGTTCAGAAAACGAAACGGAGGCACAGAGAGCTTAAGGACTTGTCCAGGATCATTCAACTAGAATCACACTGTCCAATAGAACTTCCTATGATAGTGGAAATCTCTATAGTCCGTGCCATCCAAAATGCTAACTACTGGCCTCTTGAGGCTTTGAAGCACTTGGAAATGCGATTAGTGTGACTGAGGAACAGAGTTTGACGTTAAATTTATAGAGGGTTTCCCAGGCGGCTCTAGTGGTAAAGAACCCGCCTGCTATTGCAGGAGACCTGAGACCCGGATTCAATCCCTGGGTTGGGAAGATCTCCTGGAGAAGGGAAAGGCAACCCACTCCAGTATTCTTGTCTGGAGAATCCCATGGAGAGAGGAGCCTGGTGAACTACAGTCAATAGGGTCACACAGAGTTGGACACGACTGAAGTTACTTAGCACACACGCACAAATTTAAACAGTCCCTTCATGGCTGATGGCTACTGCATTGGACAGCACAGTGTAGAAAGTGGAGGAGTTGGGAGATGAACCCCAAAAGTCTACTCTGGCCAGGAGCTATGTGGTTAGAAGTTTCCCTTGACTACCCTCACTGCATTCTTTATCCCCAGGCCCTTGGGTTTCCTGGCAGGCCTGGCCTGGGGGAATCGGCATCCTCCTAAACCTTACTGTCCTGCCTCCACACTGTATTATCCGTCATCAGATAGCAGGAGGATGTGGCAGGAAAGAGACAGGATTTCCAGAAGACATGGTCCCAGGGTCATGTCACATGGAGCAGGTTTAACATGGCTTGAGGAAGGATGTCTAAAAAGTCACGGTTGCCCCAGTGACATGGTGGTCCCTGGAGAGACAGGATCATCTTGTGCCAGGAATCAAATAGCTCCCTCCTCCCATACCAGAAAGGAAATGGCAGGCATTCCTGCCCGGGATGGTGCTCTGGGCCCGTGACATTTGAGAGACAAGGGAGGTGACATGGTCAGTGGGCCAGTCCCGGGGGACCCAGGCCACCCCGCCCCTGCTGTCTGGCCCTAGGATGCTGCCTTGCCAACCCTGGCACCCCCATGCCTCGCTGCCCTCCCCAAAGATCCCCCCACATGTCTCCAGACCTCCCCTGCTGCTGGTCCTGCGGTGCCCACTCACTTGACCCCTCTGGGCCCGCTGGTCAGCCTGAGGTCCCCACCCAGCCCCACCCAGGTGGCCGCCTGTGAGTCACCTCCCCTTGCTCTGAGGTCTGCGCCTGGAGCTTTCTCTGTGGCCACACCCAGGTCCGAGAGGTCTGGAGCTCGCGCACACGCACCCAGGGGATGCCCCTGCCAGGCTGACAGATGGGGAGGGGGCAGAACTTGGGGAACCTCCCTGCCCAGAACCGCACCCCGCTCTGCTCCCTGCAGCTCGAGAGAGAACGCAGTTCCCTGCTTCCTTGTGGGCAGACAAGAGGCAGAGGCCGGGGGAGCTGTGCGCGCAGCCGTGCACACCCGGAGACTGAAGCCTGGCTCCCGGTGCCGCAGCAGCCTTACGTGGGTGCTGCCTCCTTCTCCCAAGGGTCCAGAAACTTCTCTGAGCCTCACTGCATTCCACTCCATGGACCCCTCATACCGCAGTCAACTGTGGACGTTTTACCACTGAACAGGCAGTTGGCTTCATTGGCTGCCCAGCTCACACCTCTTGAGACTGCATCACCCTTTTCCTCTCCTGGAGGGGCCAGGCAGCTGAGCATGAAGCCAGAGAGGGCTGCCCAGGTCCTGAGATCACAACTCAGGCACTTCATAGGGGAAAAGCGGGGAGGAGAAGGTGCCCTGAGGGGCAGCCCAGGGCCCCAGGACATGCTCCTCAATTTCTACACAAGTGTCATTTTGCCCAAGTGTGGACCTGCCGGGCAATCACCCTCTCCCCTCCTTCTGGTCCAGCAGGACCATCCAAAAGGGCTGTGGTGTGGCCAGGGACACAGACCCCCAGAGGGGAGAGGAGGGGCCTGGATCGTACCCTCTTTATGTCCTTCTCGGAGTCCCACAACGCTGGGCCCACAGCTGCGCTTGTGTGCTAAGTCGCTCAGTCGTGTCTGACTCTCTGCGACCCTGTGGACTGTAGCCCCCCAGGCTCCTCTGTCCATGGGATTCTCCAGGCAAGAATATTGCAGTAGGTTGCCATGCCCTCCTGCAGGGACTATCTTCCCAACCCAGGGACTGAACCAACATCTACTGTATCTCCTGCATTGCAAGCAGATTCTTTACCGCTGAGCCATCCTTGGGAAGACCCAAGGATGACAATACATAATAGCAAGTAGCTACACAGCGCTTGTATTTGCCGGGTACTTTTGTAAGCATTTTATAAATGAATTTAATTGTCATTATATGAGGAAGTGGGTATCATTATTATGCCTGTTTTACAGGTGAGGCAGAGTTGCTAGGTATCTTGCCTAAGGTCACACAGCCTATAACTGATAGAGCTGGGCATCGGACACAGATGACCTGCCTCTGCATCTGGTCCCGGAGCCTGTACACTAAACCTCTACACTACATCATGGCTTGAGAGCTATGCTTTGGGACTGAGCTTTAGAGCCTAGAGTCCAGGACTTATGTTTTGAATCTCATGTACAAAAAGGAAGCCTGGAAGGCAAGTGTTTTTATCAGGGAGGAACAAGATTAAAAATGGTCTCTTAGGAAGGCAATCCTGCACGACTCCTCCCTGGCGCCCACCCTGCCTGGCCAAGAGTGCTCCTCCCCCGCCCCCACCTCCCAGGGCACTTGCAGTTCCCCCAGAGGGTGGCAGGGGTGAGCTGGTGAAGTCTTGGAGCCACAGGACTCCACACACACCCACTGGGTCAAGTAACTGCTGTGCTTACTGCGTCCTTACAGGCAAGGAACAAGCATCACCTGAGAAAGGTCTCCAGCGCCCTTGGAGGCGGGGCTCACTCCCCAGCACCTGTGGGGCACACGCGCTGTGGAGACCGTAAGTCACTGGCCCCCAGCTCACGGGTCTCACGGGTGGCAAAACCCAGGATCCAAACCAGGCCTACTGGACTCCAAAGCTCATCACGCTCCTCCCTCCACTGCACCTCCACCCTCGCCACAAGCTGGCGTTGTATGAATTCCAAAGAAGCGCAGGAAAAAAGGAAGAGGCTGGGGAGGTAAAGAGGTGAAGGGAAAGAAAACATGAGTCAGGGCCTTTGGGCACAGATCAGAGGAGGAGGAGAGGCCTTTAGGCTGGGGAGGTTGAGCTTGGACCTCTTCCCAAAGCCTTGAGGAACTTGGTATACGGACCTCTCACCACCACCAAATTGGCCATGAGACACCCACCTCCTGAATCTGGAGCTCCCAGCCTGTGGTCTCTGGGACCCATCTCCCTTCTGTGTATACCCACCCTCAACATGCACACACACACAAACACACTCACAGACAGCTTAGCTGGCCTGCCTAATTGGACAGCAAACACAGGCCTGCAACCTCAGATGAGTTTACCCACTTCTGGACCTGCCCGAACAGGTTTGTTGTAGACAGAGGCAGCTGGTGCCTGGGTCAAGGATATACTTCTCAGGGGCTGGTCAAAGTCTTGGCAGTCTGTAGCCAGCCTGCCCTACCAGGGTCTGGAACTCTATCCTGGGACCAGATTTCTGAAAGACCCCGGAAGAAGCCTTCACTCATCCCAAACCTACCAAGTGATTATGTGCGAGACATCTGCTTGAGGCACTTCATTTTAAAAATTTTACTAGGCTGTTTATGCTTGAGAGCTACTTAATTAGTGCAATCCTAGGTTATAAAAACTATCACTTTCTGTTTTACAGAAGAGAAAACTGAGGCACAGAGAGAGAAGCTGTTTATTTGCCCACTCTCACCAACAGCAGGGAGGTGCTGGGGTGGGGTCTCAAAGCCTGAGCTCTGGACCTTTGGTGGATGGCATTCCCCAACCCGCTGCTCACCCTTGACTATGACGAGAAACCTCACCGGGACCAGAAACAACTTCAAGTAGTCTGGGCAAATTCTCAAGAGTTTTCAGTTACTTCTGTTGCTATAAACAAAAGTCTCAGTAACCCCAAAGTTTAGAGACAGATAAGATGAGTGCCATTCATAGGACACCTAAAAGGTGCCGAATTCATTTACACATATTAGTAAGTCCTACCGACATTTCTGTTAGTGGTAGGCATCCCCATCTTACAGATGAGAAAACTGAGGCTTGTGAGGTCAAATCACTTGTTCTGGACAGCATAACTGTTAAGTGGCAGAGCTGAGCGTCTAACCCAGACTTATCTAGTTATAAGACATAAATTATGTCACAATTGCTCCCTCACACACTATTATTGCCTTCTGTATGGGCTCTGACCTTGACCCAAGGACCTCAGAAAAAGAAAGCAATGTGGAATCAGCTTGTTGCCCAATGGTATGGCTTGGCTGGGATCTCAAGAGGATGCCCCCACCCCTCAGAGGACCAGATACCCTCCAGAGGCCTCTGAAGCAACCCCCACCCACTGCTGGCTGGGTGCACCCTTGGGTGAACATGTCAGGTGACAGTGAAGAGTTGAGGCTCCAGGAGGAAACTACAGTGAGGGTGACCGACTGGAAGCAGAAATATGGTAGCTCCAGAGGCTTTGATTTGCGATTTTCATTTTGCAAGGAATGGGGATTTTTTTTTTTTTCAAAAAGCACTGGACTTCTTGAATTTTAGACCTTTCACAAATATTTTTTTAGGACAAAAAAGAAGAAAAAAAAAACCCCCACAAAATGCCTGTCACAGCTACTCACTTCCACAATGAATCACGGACACAAAACCACAGCTATGTGGCTAACAAAGAAACTATGTGTTTTCACATCTCGTTATTGGAAATCATTTAGCAATCTTCACTATGTCATCTGCAGACAGACAGGCGGACGCACAGACACACCCCTCTGGATCCTAAGTCGCCAGTCTTACAACCACGGTCATCATCGGATGACTTTGCATTTCACCCATTTTCCCTTTCTAATCCTTTTCTGGGAAATTACCCTGCAAGGCTTAAATCTTCCTCCTTTGCTGCTCTCCAGAGGTGGAATGTGGTGTGTGTGTGTGTGTGTGTGTGTGTGTGTGTGTGTGTTTGCGTGCACATGCGCGCATGCATGCACATGTGTGCATGCCAGTGATTGGAGGAGGAAGGCTAAGACACCGATTCAGTTAATTCCACAAGTGGAAACAAGTATACATTTTCAGAGTCCCTTTTTTATTGCTGTTATCATAATAGCGCTGTACTTTGGTAAAGTGATTTTCACCTGGGAAGCTTACAGTGCCTTTTCTGACAGTGGCAAATTAATTAACTGATGGCAGATTTACAGATTGCATAACTGGAAAAACTACTGGACCCATAAATCAGAAACTTCCTCTGCGTCCCGGACAAGAGGTGAAACCTGATATATATTTGAAAACCTTGAGCTCAACAGGAGAATTCACAGGGCCTGAAAAATCTCCATTATTATTTTTGAGGCATGTTCTCTCTGTACAGCTCTCCACCCACTCCCTGTCTCTCCCTTTCTCTCACAAACACACACACACAGACACACACATACCCCACATCAGAGGGCAACATTCCCTGAGCAGCCACAGTTCCGTACAAAGCAACCGGATGGGAAGGACATTCCCCTGGGGCATGTGAAAAACAGCACTGACTGTCTTTCAGTTCCCTTCTGGCTTCATCCCTCCCTAACCTTTCCTTTCAAACAAAAATCCTAGAGGACTTTGGCCAGTTAAACGCTATGAGTACAGCCACAAGCTTGAAATGTTTGTTGTTACTACTTTTTTAAGTCAGATGCTGGAAACTGCATATATTAAAACATTTTAATGGCCCCAACGATCTCCTCCAGGCTCTCTTGCCAGCTTTCTGGAGTTTTCTGAAAAAACACAAAATGCCTTGCCAAGCCCAGTCCTCAGCAGCTCCCACACCAAGCTGGCTGCTCTGTGCTTGCCTGAGTTCACCTGCCCTTGAGTTATTTAGCAAAATGGCCATGAGCACGAGTTCCAGTCTTGATCAGAGTTGGGCTGGAATGCCCCTTCCTGTCAGTTTCTTCCTTGTGGAGTATCCTTCTCATAGCATCATTGTGAGCACTGGCTAAGGGGCTGGGCATCTCCCACTTGCCCCTGCAGACTTGTCTCCACCCCACTCTGGGCTGTAGGAGGCTCCTTTGCCCTCTGTCTTCCAGTCCTGCTCAACCCACATGGGACCCCAGCAGGAGGGCAGAGGGACTGGAGGTATTGACCCTCTAGTTCCCTCCTGATGGACCACTCTGGGTGGGGGCTGCGGGGGCAGGGGGCTCTATTCCTCTGCCAGAGGCCTGTTGTGGTCGTCGCCTGTGGCTACTCTGGGTTCCAGTAACCACTGAGCCCTTGCCCCTCAGACCTGCAGGGCTCAGGGCTTCTCTATACTCTGCTTCCCTTGTTGTTTCCTCTGACCCGTTCCTGCCTTTGCAAACAGACCCTTTATCAAACTGCCCCCTTTGAGTGTGCCATCTGTTTCCTGCTGGAACCCTGATTGTTACAAAGAGTCCCAGCACTTAGTTATGTGATTCAGCACTTTTACCCGCTTCGACTCACAGAGGTGAAGAGATTCACACATCAAACGGCTGGTGAGCAACAGAATCAGATGACATGAGGTCTGACTCACGACCCGTGCTCTTAACCTCTGTGCCATATGGGTATTAACTGAAATGGTGCCTGTAGAGTGCTTTGCACCGTAGGGCTGGCTGACTCAATAAGGCTCCGTCAATGGTAGGTTAAAATAGCAACCATGCCATGCTCAGAAAACCCACAGTCCTAAATTCTACTCCAGCATAACACTAGCCCAAACCTAACCACAAAACGAAGGTTGAAACCGCATTCTAATACCACACGAAAGTCATACTCTGATCCAACCTAACCACCACCCCATCGTGAGCTAAAACATCACCTCGACCACAACCTTCCTGTCAATTTCCTCCTTGGGGCGTATGCTCCTCAGCGGGTCATTGTGAGGATTGGTTAAGGTGCTGGAGATCTTGCACCTGGGGACCACTCTCCACTCCACTCCATCGGAACTCAAACATTCCTCACTGTACCCACAAAGCTAGACACCCACTCAGGGTAAGGTTAGGATGAGGGCTGTGGGGAGCACTGCCCCTCTGTGCCTGGGAGCTTGCCCCCTCCCTGAGACGGGAACACCTCACACCCCATCCACCTGTACTCCCCTCGCTGGGCTCAACAAAGACATTTGTGCGGCATCCACTTTCCGCGTGTCACTGAGCTGGTGACTTTGGTGTGGTGAGAACCAGGAGAGGCAGGCTCACCTACACAATGCATGGAACAGAGCAGGGGCCAGTAAATCCTGATGGTGGTGGTGAGGAAAAGGAGAATGAGAGGAGGAAGATGCTCTTTCCATCACTTGGCTGCAGGCTCTGGGGCAAATAGGAGGTAAAGAGCTCCTATCTCAGAGGTCTGCAGAGGGCTGGGGCCAGGGCTGGGCCAGGAGGGAGACCCTTTCTGGAACCCGACCTCGGGGAGGTCCTGATAATCCTCGACTCGGGGATAATCCTAAAAAAGGGGGTCAGGCAGCCTTCATCAGAGATTTCAGGGCCCCCTTAGGTCAGATGTCCACCTTCGAGCTTCAGTATGAGAGGGAGGAAGAGAAGTGTGCAGGAAGCAGAAACCATTTTCCTTGAATCTGCCCACTTGCTCTGGGTGGGAATGAAGAGGTATTAGAAGGCCCCAGGCCCCCTTCTTCCTTGAGCACTCAGAGGCTGGAGCCAGGCGTCTTCATCAACCCAGAAGTGTCTGCCCTAGGCCCAGCGTGGTGGAAGGAACAGGCGTGCAGGCTCTGCTGCTTGGAGAGAAGGCACACCGCCCTCCTCACGACCTCTGTTGGACCCCCTTGGGCTAGAGCGGAAGCCTTGCAGGACTGTGTCCACCTGGAGCCTGTGTCCTTTTGTTTTCACGCCTTAGGTACCCTAAGGCCAGCCATGGCCCTGAACTGTGTGGCCCTCGGGTATTTGTCTGGGTTGGGGAGGTGCATGTCTGGACCCCACAAAATCTAAAGGTCCACCTCCCTTTCGGAGAGATATAGGAGGGGCCTTGGCAGCCAAACCCAGCTGGAGAGGACTGCCTTGAAGCAACACTCTTTGTGGGGGAAATGGGAGTCACTTTCCTCCTGGGAAGAAGCCAGGTCCTGGGTCACCACATACAGTTGCACAGGCTGTGCACTGCACAATTCTTGCAGTACCTGTCATAGAGACTATGATGTGACAGACATCTCCTGGAATGTGAGTAAGGGCTGGAAGATCCAGCACACACAGCCTGGCCCCCTCCTCTCTGCAGTGGACACAGAGCACTTCAGACCTACCCTGTTACTCCAAGCAGTTTCTGCCTGGCAGGGATAGGTGGGGCTGGCAGGGGTTGAGTGCCAAGGGACCGTGCAGAAACTGTAATGTGGCCCATGTTTCCAGAACCCTCTGCAAACAGCGGGGGGCGGGGGGGACAGGGAGGTGAAGGTAGCTTTCAGCTGAGACACAGGCCTCTTCTACTCTCTTCAAAAAGCAGCAGCAGAGCTTCTGTGACTTCAGACTTGGGAAAATAAAACCCTTTCCATTTGTTCTGGCTGGAGGCCCACAAGTGAGCGTCTCCCTCAGACTCCCCTCTGAGCCCTCCCTCTTCCAAACCTGCAGCCCCAGGGAAGAGCATTCATGGGACTCTTCTAAGGCCTAAGAGAGAGAAGAAAGCGGCAGGAGACCCCTGTACAGCTGCTGCAGCGCCCACCAGACTCCTGGCACTCTTAAGGGTCTGCTAAGACCTGCTCTCTCTGCGCTCCAGCCACCCTTAGGAGAGAAGCATTGTTGTCCGCCTGCCTGGCTCCAGACCTCCGAGGCCAAGCGGCACAGGGTGAGCAGGTACCCACTTACTGGGAGGACTGGGAGAGCCCCTTTCTGATCAACAATGTGCCAGCGGATGGGCTGAGGGTCAGCTCGGAAGGGAAGGGACCTGAGACCAACTTTCCTGGCTCCAGGCAGCAGCAGAAGATACATGGTGATAGAGAGGTTCATTCCGTAGATATTTATATATTTATTGAGTGCTTACTGTATGCCAGGTACTGTTCCAGGAGCTGGGGATATGCCACTGAACAAAACAGCTCACACTATACTTGAGGAAAAACAGACAATACACAATAAACATAACAAGTAAATGATATGTTCTGTTAGAAAGTGGGAAATGGAAAGTACTGTGGAAATTAAAAAGTAAACCAGATGAGGGGACCCTCAAGATGGGGGTTTACAATATTAAATAGTAAGAAAATAGGAGGTATCTCCCTCCTGGGAAGGAGCCAGGTTCAGGGTCACCATACACAGTGGCACAGGTTGTATACTGCACAACTGTGGGGTGGCTGACAGAGACGGTAACGTGAAGCATATCCCCAAGTGTTGTGTCCAGTGGCTTAGGCTAATTTTAAAAGGTTAAAACTTTATGACGGTAGTCAGGGAGGCCTGCTTCTGAATGCGACTCAGGCATGTATAGGAAGCATAAGTAAATAACGAAGCCCACCGCCAGGACTGCTAAATAACAGCAGTAATCAGCATTTGCAAGGCACATTACAATTCACAAATCCATCTTTCACCCACATTATTTTAGTTAATCTTCACAACCTCCTGGAAGGAAAGGTTTCACTTTACCAATAGAGACATTGAGACTCAGTGAAGTGAAGTGGATTGCCCAAGGTCTGACGCTAGTTAAAGGCTTAGCTTGGAAGTCAAATTGCATACTCTGCTTCTAAATCTTTTCAAAATAGTATAGTCAAGATCCTAAGGATTGGGGAATTCCAGAAAACCCCTAGGGGGCAAGCTTGGGGCTCAGAGTTATAAAAACAAATCAGAAAAAAAAAAAAAAAAACCACTAAAAAAAGAAAGAAAAGAAAAGGAAGGAAGGAGTTCAACCCCCGGAGGTCCTGAAAACTTGACTCACTCAGGATTGCAGGGCTGAGTCAACAGAGCAGAGAGGCACCACTTGATGGCCCCGAGGGAGCAGGTGATGCAGGATGAAAGATGCAGGCTGATTAAATCCACTGCAGCCTTGCCAAGGAGGACTGGAGGCTTCCTGTTAGGGAAGAGCTAAGATCTGCCCTTAGCAGATGAAAAGCATCATGTATCCTTGTCACCACCATGAAAGTGGGTAAAGGGGGAATAAGCACATTTCACTATCAGGGATAGAAAATGGCCAAGGTGTTGGCCAGAGTCTGACACTACTAGCTCTTGACCTCAGAGAAAATCCACTTGTTGCTTCTCGTTTACAAATATGGAAACTGAGGCTTGGGGAGGACGAAGGGCTTTTCCAAGTTTTCCTAGCATGAGTCCATCTCTCATCAGGTCCTGGTGTATCGGAGACTAATCTTGGGTCCAAGGGACTGGAATGAAGAGGAGAGAGGACCAACAGGGGATCGTGTTGCCCACAGGAGCAAGCAGAAGTACGTGGCAGGATGCTGGAGCCCAGAGGGATGGAAGGCAGTAGGAGGGAGGTGGCTGCAGCTCGGAGGACCCCGGCAAGCCTTCCACCTGGCCCAGAGGCAGGATCTCCTGGGTCCCCAGGACAGGCGCGCTACCTAGCTGCCAATCTTTGTGCTACCTCAGTTTCCTCTTCTGTAAGCTCAGACTGTGGGTTGGAGATAAAACTCCTGCTGGCAAATGGGGTATCTCACTGATTTGTCATAAACATGGGAAGCAGGCAAGTACCATAAGAGATTTTTCTGGACGCCTCACTAATCACTCTCTGTGCATTATTCCAAGGAATTCTCACAGCCACCCCAGGAGATGGGCATCACTGTTCCCACTTCAAAGAACTTGAGCTGCAGTGAGGGGAAGCGACACGAGGGTTTAAATGCTGCCCGACCCCAAAGCCCAGCGCTTTCCCAGCACATACACAGCGGGGTTGCCTCCTTGCACCTGCTACCCTGTCCCCAGGGACCTGGTTTGATTCCAGGTCATTGATCTCCTGGGAAAATGCCTTGTCATTCTGTTAGGAAGGATGCCTGGGTCCCCGCTGCGGTGGCTCATGGTGCAGACTGGCAGGGACCACCCCTTGAGGCAGAGGACCTGCAGCCCCTGCAGGAGGCCTGGGGGCAAGGGGAGGCAGCACCTCCTGCAGGAAGCCTGCAGGCTCGCTCTCAGCCAAAGCAGGTTACAGGTCACACATCAGGGAGTCCCCGGGGGGGCAGAGGGGCTGAAGGATGCCAGGGGTCCTCCTGAGGAGGTGAGTGCTACACCTGCCCACCCTGCAGGCACACACAGCCCACGTGCCCAGGGGCACAGCCAGGCCCGAGTCAGGAGCTGCCCCAGTGCCCCTGCCCTTCCTCCCTCTCCCCACAGACAAGAGCCCCGAGAGGCCCGGCACCCCCACCCCCGAGCCTTGTTAGCAGCATGGGGACTTTGGGAACCCACCACAGGGTTTGTGAGAAGTGAAAACAACGGGGAGAGAGTCGAGCTGCCCTCAGCCCTCTTGGCTCCACTCTGCTCTAAGCCAGTCGTGTTCAAGGTGCTGGAGATACATCGCAGAGAAAAGAGACAAAACCCCCGTCCTCCTGGGCCTGACATTTTACGGAGGTAAGAAAAAGAATAGTTGGGTAGGGGGTAGGGAGTGTTTGGGTGTGTGCAGTTTCAAATCAGAGGAGAAACAGAGACACAGACAAAGAGGATAAACGACTGGACACCAAGAGGGGCAGGGGGACTGGGAGGAACTGGGAGACTGAGACCGACATGTATACACTGTTGTTGTTTAATTACTAAGTCGTGTCCGGCTCTTCTGTGCCCCCACGGACTGGAGCCCAACAGGCTCCTCTATCGACTGGCTTTCCCAGGCACAAATACTGGAGTGGGTTGCCAGTCCCTTTTCCAGGGGATCTTCCTGACCCAGGGATCAGACCCACGTCTCCTACATCGGCAGGCAGATTCTTTACCGCCGAGCCACCAGAGGAGCCCACATATACACTGCTGCTTCTGTGGCTTAGTCACTCAGTCGTGTCCGACTCTGTGCGAACCCATGGACTGCAGCCTGCCAGGCTCCTCTGTCCATGGGCTTCTCTAGGCAAGGGTACTAGAGTGGTTTGCCATGCCCTCCTCCAGGGGATCTTTCTGACTCAGGGATTGAACCGGGTCTTCTGCATTGCAGGCAAATTCTTTACCGCTGAGCCACGAGGGAGGCCCCATATATATACTACTATGTATAAAATCCGTAACTAATGAGAGCCTACTGTATAGCTCAGGGAATTCTACTCAGTGCTCTGTGGTGACCTAAATGGGAAGGAAATCCAAAAAAGAGGGGATATATGTATACATACAGCTGATTCTGACCCCTAAAACCTTTCAACAGAGGATGCGGTGGTTGGATGGCATCATCGATTCAATGGACATGAACTTGGGCAAACTCTGGGAGATGGTGAGGGACAGGGAGGCCTGAAGTGTTGCAGCCCATGGGGTCACAAAGAGTCAGACATGACTTGGTGACTGAATGACAATAGCTGATTCATTCTGAGGTGCAGTAGACACCAACACAACATTGTAAAGCAACTGCACTCCAATAAAAAATTTTTAAATAAAATAAAATCAGGTGAACATGGCCAAGAGTCCCACTGAGAAGGAAAGACTTGGAGTGGGAAGGAAGTGAGCCCTGTGCATATGTGACTGGGAAGAGGGTTTGATGTAGGTTGAATTGGGTGCTCCTCTGCCCCCACAAAAGGTATGTTGAGGTCCTAGCTGCCAACCTGTGAATATAACTTTATTTGGCTGTGGAGG
The DNA here is from genome assembly GCF_033118175.1 of Dama dama. Taxonomy (NCBI): domain Eukaryota; kingdom Metazoa; phylum Chordata; class Mammalia; order Artiodactyla; family Cervidae; genus Dama; species Dama dama. The sequence goes on along the minus strand of NC_083692.1, from coordinate 17,961,514 downwards.
GGGGAGTGGTTCCAGATGTCATTAGTTAGGGTTAGATGAGATTCTACTGGATTTAGGATAGACCCTAAATCCAGTGACTCGTATCCTTATAAGAATACCCATCCCCCCCAACACACACATACAAAAAAAAGCATGTATTTTGAGAGACAGAGACTAGGGTGATGCAACTACAAGTCAAGGGACTTGTAGGATTGTGGGGAGCCATCAGATGCTGGGGGAAAGCATGGGACAGATTGCCCTCAGAGTTTCTAGAAGGAACAACCCTACCAACACTTTAATTTTGGGCTCTTCCCACCTGAACTGTGAGAGAATACATTTCTGTTGTTTTAAGCCGTTCTGTTTGTGGTCCTTATGGCAGCCCTAGGAAAGGAACACGGTGTTCCAGGGAGGGGGGACAGCAAGTGCAAAGGCCCTGAGGTGGGAGCATTTCTGATGTATTGCAGGGGAAACCCGTTGGCCCGTGTGGCAGAAGAAGAGTAAGGGACTGGTAAGAGCTGATGTTGGACATGTTTGGATGCCAGATCACTCATGTAGGGCCACCCTTGATAAGGAGAGCTGTGACACTGCAGGTGGAGGGTCCCAGATGGAATGGGCTGCAGCGTGTGGGTGTGGCCCGCCCCCGTGGTCTCTGTCCCCTCATGTTATGCCTTTGAATACGTTACATGAAATGGCAAAAGGAAATCAAGTTTGCAGGTGGAATTACAGTTGCTAATTAGCTGACCTTAAAATAGGGGGGTGTCCTGGCTTATCCAAGGGAGCCCATGTAACCATATATGCCCTTAAAAGTGGAAGAAGGAGGCAGAGGAGTCAGTGAGAGATTCAGCTGGAGAGGGAGGCAGAGGGGAAGAGTTAAAACATGAAGCATTCACCCGCTGTTGCTGGCTTTGAAGATAGGAAGGTGGCAACAAGCCAAGGAACGTGGGCGGCTTCTAGATGTGATGGCCCTCAAGTGACAACCAGCGAGGAAGTGAGGACCTTAGTCCTACAACTGCAAGGAAGTGAATTGTGCCAACAAGCAACCTGAATGAGCAAGAAAACAGATTCCCCCCACACCCCGCCCCCCTGCCGCAGAGCCTCCGGGAGCTCAGCCCTGCCGACTCCTTGCTGTTAGTCTGGTGAGCCCCGTGTCACATGGCTGACCTATAGAACTGAAGGATCATACATGCAGCATTGTTTTAAACATCTATGTTTGTGGAGTGTGCAAAGAGGAGGAGACAGAGGAGGAGAGGGAGAGATGGACGGGAACAATGGAAAGAAGGCTGCCTTCCCAAGGAACAGTCTACTGAGAGCCATCACCATGGGGCTCAGAGCTTCCCAGACATTTCTCCCCGGTCCTGCCTGTCCTCCTCAACACTGTCTCCAGGCCCCTTGTTGCTCCAGTGCTGACCAAGCCGGCTGAGGATGTCCCCAGGGCCCTGCCTGTAGGTCCTTAGGCCAGACTAAGAAGCAACCCCCATGGAGGTCCCTCCCATTCTGAGAAATGTTGTGACACCTCCCCTCCCCCTTCCCCCATATGGCTGGTGAGAATGGTCCTGGTGGAAAAGCCAAGCCAGCCAGAAACCAGTACTGATGCCACGGCTGGATCACACCACCCCTGAGGCTGGGGCTGGGCTCTGGTTTCTCCCCAGAGCAGGTCTGCACATGCACACACACACGGCATCCCAGTTGTTAGCCTGCTTTTTGCCACCCAAGTCTCCATAGCAAAGAGAACTTGTCCACTGATGGTTAGCACATACTGAACACTAACCCATATCTTATTAGTGCTCATATTAGGCACTGTACTAAATGCTCTACTCACATGGTCTCATTTCCTCCCCTCTGCAATCCTATTAGGAGGAGATATTGACTCAGAGAAGTTAGGATATTTGTCTGATGTCACACAAAGTGTTAGTCACTCAGTCGTGTCCGACTCCTTGTGACCCGGTGGTCTGTCCATGGGGATTCTCCAGGCAAGAATACTGGAGTGAGTTGCCGTGCCCTTCTCTAGGGGACCTTCCCCAAGCCAGGGATCAAACCCTGGTCTCCTGCACTGCAGGCAGATGCTTTACCGTCTGAGCTACCAGGGCTTCCCAGGTGGCTCAGTGGGTAAAATTCCTGCCTGCAGTGCAGGAGATGCCGGAGATATAGGTTCAATTCCTGGGTCAGAAAGATCCCCTGGAGAAGGGCACGGCAACTCACTCCAGTATTCTTGCCTGGAGAATGCCATGGACAGAGGAGCCTGGCAGGCTACAGCCCATAGGTTGCAAAGAGTTGGACACGACGGAGTGACTGAGAGCAGCAGATGTCACACAGCTAGCTGGTAAATCCAGAACTGGACTCCAGGAGTCTCTGAATCCAAAGCACAGTCTTAGACCCTCACGCATCAAGGCAGGAGGGGGTCCATGGACCAGCAGCATCAGCATCACCTGAGATCATAATAGAGAGGCTGACCCCAGACCTGCCAAGTCAGAGGCTGCATGTTAACAAGTTCCCCTGTTAACAAGTTAACATGAGTCATGTGCCCACTGCAGGCCGAGAAGCACGGGTGTGAAGCACTGTTTTCCAGGCCTGCTTGTCCTAGATTGTCATAACTACCTCCTCCCCGCAGTCTCCTGAGGCTCCTTCCCAGCTGCCTGGCTCCTGCTCCCCAGGTGGGGCAGGCTCTCTGCCCAGCCTGGGGAAGAAGTCTGAATCTGGGTCTCGGAGGGAGTCTCCGGGGCTCTGCAGCCAGCCCAGGCTGCAGCTGGACAACATCAGTCCACGTCTGGCTCTTGCAGGGCATGCTGCCTGCTGCCCGAGGCTCTCCTGTGTCCCCCCTCACCACCGTCCCCCTCACATCTTCCTTCTGAGACACAAGCCTCTTGGCCTCTGTCTAGTGCCCTCCTGAAGGTGGCCTCTGGTCATCACCAGCCCCTGCAGTGTCTCCCCTCCCTGCTCATTTTGCACCCCTCCTTCTAGAGTGCCCACCGTATTTATGTCACTCCCTTTATCTGGACACCAAGGGCCTGTCCAATTTGCCATCAGGAGAGAGGCCAGAGGCTGCTTGGGAAAGCTGGCCAGGCTCACAGGAAATGTCTGACACCACCAGGCAAGCGGGACTTGGCCTCCCAAAGCAAAACACAGCTGGGCCGACAGCGGGCCGCTCGGACTTTCCCAGATTTCATGGCATTGAGGCGCCAGGGCAGAGAGAGAGGGAGAGGGAGAGAGAGAGACCGTGCTGGCCTGGAGGCTGTAGCTCATTAAAAACATCACGGTAGCCCCTGGCCAGGAAGCCTGTGAAGCTCAGAAAGGACAGCCCTGCTGTGGAGCTGGAGACCTCACCCCGGGCCTTCGGCCTCCACAGCCTCCCGCTCATGGGGGACCCTCGCCAGGGACCAAAGCCTCACAGAGTTCATCCTCCTCCCCTCCCGGCCTCCTCCTCGCCCCAGCATCGCGCCTCATCTGTGTTCTCGTTCAGCTTGTGCTGACTACAGAGCGCCGGGGGCGATGTGAGGCACCACGGACATGTCCAGGAAAGAGGAGGGTACAGTGGTCCAGGGAGCAAATGAACAGACCATCCCGAGGCCAAGTAAGAAGCGCGGCACCCGGGGGCGTGGCCCCTCCTCACGGCAGCGGGAGCAGGGGTACCCTTGGTTCCTGGGCAAGGTGAGGGCTCAGGGCCAAGTGGGCCCTTTGCAAGGTCACTCTTAAGTTGGGACCAAGCGACAGAAAGCAGAAGGAGTGATTTCTGCAAGGCGGCGTTGTGGGGACATCCGGCCTGAGACAGGCGCTGACTTCCACGGCACAGGCCACACAGGCTGATCGCAGACACAGGGCACAGACTCCAGGGACGTGGGCCAAGCACGTGCTGCAGGAGGTCAGAGCTGGGCGGACACGACAGAAGGGTTGCTTTCTGGAGGAAGCGGGACTGGGCTCTGAAAAAGAGGAGCTGGAGAGGCTGGGAAGACGGGGCAGGGGATGTCAAACAGGTCCAACTCAAGGGTCCAAGGGGACAGAATGACCTGCCAAGTGAGCACCAACACAAGGGGATAAACGCACTATAAAATGAACAAATCCCACAAGCTAAAAAAAGCTTTGGGGAGAGGGGCAGGGGGAAGCCCGGCTAGAAGGACTCTGCTTCCACCCTGCTTCCAGGACCGGCCCTGGAACTGCCGCCCCTGGGGCTCCTCCAAGTGCCTTTGCACCAGGCCTGCCCACCTTGGACCCAGAGCTGGGGCCCATTAGAACAAGGCTCAGGCCCTGCCCCGCTGGTCACAGCCAATCCCAGGCTGTTCGCCGTGCCCACTGCCTTGTCCACCTGGCTCTTAGCTCTGCCTCTCTCTCTGCCGTGGCATCCCAAGGCCTTGTCCAAAGAGTTTGGCTCTTCTGGTTTTGACTTTGGTGCTCCCTAGGCCTTGACCCAAGTTCACCCTTCTGCTTTTTTCTGTGCCTGGCTGCCCTCAAAAACCACCTGCTGGCTTGGGTGGCGAAACACCCTTACCAAGACCCTGGTCTGCCCCTGCTCCCCCCCTTCAGAGTGGCTGGACAACCTCAAGCTCCTTTCGTTTCTCTCCTGAGCTTTCCCACTGGGGGCCTGGCCTCGAGGTCAGCCTCCTCCCGCTGGTTCTGCCAGCCTCCTCCAGGAGGGCAAATTCTTTTTTCCCCTGAATTCAGCAAGACAAGGTTCAAACATTTCAGAAAGAACTTCTTAAGTAGGAAGCAAATGGAAAAACTAACCTGAAAAAACAAAAAGAAAACACAGCCCCCAGAAATGAACCAGTTTACCAAAGTTCAGACTTCCTGTCCTGAGCTAGGAAATGTCTGGCCAGGTTGGCTGGCAAGTAGGCCAGGGACTTCTGCCTGAGAACACCCCCGTCCCACTTCTTAGCCTTCTGCCTTCCCCTACATGTTCCTGCAGGCTGCTCCAAGGAGAGAGGCTGCTAGCACTGGTGGTAAGAGAGCTGAAGTGGCTTTTTAAAAACTTTTTCTTTTTTATTATTTTTTTTTGGTGGCACAGCATATGGCATCTTAGTTCCCCGACCAGGGATCGAACTCGTGGCCCCCTGCAGTCAAGCAGAGTCTTAACCACTGGACCACCAGGGAAGTCCTGGAAGGTTTTTTTTTTTTTTTTTTTTTTCTGGCAGAGGAGTCCGTCCCGCATCCCCCAAACCACAGGTAGGAAAGAAGAAAGTGGAGGAGAAACATTTATAGAGTTTACTCTGTGCCAGGCACCCTTCTAAACACTTTCTTCTTATTAACGAACCTAATCCTTAGAATTCCATGGTTATCATCATCGTCGTTGTCCCCGCCTTACTGATGAGGAATCAAAGAGGTAAGTAACTTGCCCAAGGTCACCCACCTAGGAAGCGGCAACTAGGATTTGAAAGCACAGAGCCTGAGTCCAGGTATGTGCCCTCCTCATCTTTCTCCCAGGACCTAGAGGGTAGGCGCTCACCTCCCACCTCCACCGTGCAGTCCAGTCTGCTAGAGCCTGTGCCAACCCCGAAACCTGCTGCCCTGCTCACCACCCCTCTGGCGGGGCTGGGGAAGGGGAGGAGAGGACAGGGCGGGCCAAAGGGACTCTCCAGCCTCCTCCACCAAGGTCTTCACCAAACAGGCCGAAGGCAGAACCCGCCCCAGAGAGGCTGCACAACCCCCCCAAGAAGAGAAGGCCCACTGAGGAAGGGGACTCACCTGGCCCGCTGCGGCTGTGGTGCTGGGGGCCGAGCTCTGGCCGTGGTGCTTTCTCTGGCCACACTGCTCCTGCGCAGGTTGGGGGGTCCCTCGGCCGAGCGTCGGGGTGCTGGCCTGGAGTTCTGGGGGTCGAATTCCTCCTCGGGAATGACCTCTTCGCAGCGGGCTCCGCGGAAGCCTGAGCGGCACACGCAGAGCTGGGGCCGGCTGCAGGAGCCCCGGTTCTGGCAGGGCGGCTGGCACACGGCTGCGGAGACAGGGAGAGGGTGAGGGCCGCCCGGGCGTGTCTGGACCATCCGTCAAAGATTGCATGACCGGCCACACCCCCGACACCGTGTTCTACACCCGCTTAGCGCTCCCTGTGCGTGGTCTGTCCAGCTGGGGACTGGCCGCGGGCGTGGTTTCCTCTTCTCTCGGCTTCTGTGTGTGCTGTGTCCCCGCCGTGGGGCTCTTCCCCGCTCCTCTACACTAGGTCCTGCTGTTCCCTCAAGGTCCCCCTGCCCCCAGCCCAGATGACCTGCCTCCAGGTACTGCTCCGTCCTCTGAACCACGGTGGGCAGCACTCAGGCCCGACGGGCCACCGTCACTCCGTCCATCTGGGCTCGTGCTCAGCTGTGTCCAGCTCTTTGCAACCGTTTGGGCAGTAGCCTGTCAGGGTTGTCATTTACTCCTCCAGGGAATCTTCCCAACCCAGGGATCGAGCCCACATCTCCTGTGTCTCCTGCATTGCAGGCGAATTCTTTACCCACTGAACCATCAGGGAAGCCCCATCCACCATCAGTGTGATAGATTTTTTATGTATGTGTCTCAACTCTCTAATACAGTCAGCACCCCCAGGTGCAGTGACTGTCCCTTACACCTCTTTGCCTCCTTAACTCCTAGCACATGCTTCATAACAACACAATCGATATTATTTTTATTACAGCATGCATGCATGCTCAGTCGCTTCAGTCATGTCCGACTCTCTGTGACCCCATGGACTGTAGTCCACCATGCTCTTCTGTCCATGGGATTCTCCAGGCAAGAGTAGGTTGCCATGCCCTCCTCCAGGGGATCTCCCCAGGCCAGGGATTGAACCCGAAACTCCTGCATCTCCTGCATTGCAGGCAGATTCTTTACCCCCTGAGCCACCCAGGAAGCTCTTTAATTATGGCAGCTACTATCAATCTATTCAATGCTTACAACATGCCAGGCACTGTACTTCACATACACTGTCTCATTTAAGCCTAAAACAATCCTATACAGCAAGTGGGATTGTGACTTTCATCTCACAAATAATGCCTCTGAAGCTCAGAGAGATTAAAAGACATGCAGAGGTCACCCAGCCAGTCCGTGGTGGATGGAGGATCCAATCCAGGTGCGTTTGACTGAAAAGCCCAGGCTCCATCCACCCCCACTGTCTCCCAGCAGGGCTGACCCACCCTCTGAACCTTGGCCCAGAACTGATGATGAAACAACAAAAGGGATCTGTTGGCTTTAAGTCAGCCACTGAATGCAACCTTGGGAGCCCTACCCTGGGATGCTGTGCATCCCAGGTCAGCTCTGGTGGCGGAGACCTCAGACCTTCAGACCCATCCCTCTCCAAAGCCGACAGAGTCAATCTGAGATCGAGGGAGGATGTTTACCAGCTCATACATTCATTCAGTGAACATTCACTGAGCACTCACTAGGTATGAGGCCAGTGGTAAAGAGCCTCCCACTCGCAGGGAGTGTCCTGTCTCACCTGGAAGCCAGGACATAGGGCATGTGATAAGTGTTGACCAGAGCCTCTAACCCAGTCTGAGGCAAGAAGTGAAAGTCAGGGAAGATTTCCTGGAGGTGATGATGCTGACCAGAGACAGAATGGGTGAATAGATTGGGCATAGTGTAAACCAAGGGCAACCTGCCTACTCTGGGGCAAGTAAGGAAATAGTAGGTCTCACTGTAGGATCCCAACCATGAGCTAGATCTTAAGGCAAGAGCATTTTCCTCAATGCCTGGGCATCCGTTCTTGGTAGGCCCCAGACCTCCAGGTAAGCAGTCTGGATGAGAGAATTATAACCCTGAGCACTTCCCCAAACATAAACTGCCACCTCAGCAGAATTTTGACCTATCACTTGGCTGCCCTTCCCCCTGCCCAAGTGGAGCGAGCCCCCACCCGACCACCTGCCAAGCCCTTGTCACCACCACCACCAGAGACACGGGCTGCTTGGGGCCAAACCAGGACCAGCGAACATTGCAGAAGCAGGATTGCGCAGGACAGGTGTCAGCCCTGGTTTATCTTGGGGATGGAGTAGAAAGGGGGGGCCTGAGTGGTTTCCCATGTGGACCAAAGTTGCTACATCACTCCTAGCCCCTCAGATCCACCCACACCTCTCTGCTGCCCAAGCCTGGCATGGGGGAGGGAAAGGTCACACAGCCCCTCCAGTCTCCGTTTCCATTCCACCTCCATGTGGCTGGTCTTTGCCCTTAAGAGAGCCTTACGAAACCAGTCTAGCTTCTGTCCTTCCCCTCCTGGGCTGCAAGGATGGCCCAGTCCTTGACTTTAACAATAAGATCTTTCACTCTCTAAAACTCCAGCACCCCACATCCTGCAGTATGAGCCTGTGCTTCCCTGGTTCTGCCTCATTCACCAATACATCCGCCGACATTTAGTGAGCACCCTCTCTGGGTCAGATCGGGTGCCAGGGATACAAAGACAACAAGACTGCTCCCTACGTGGAGGAAGCTCGGCCCCGTAGTGGGTTCTCACAACCATGGAAGCCCCTTGCCACCAGGCAGTTAGGTCTTCACTGAGGACCAGGCTTGGCAAACTTTGGTTGGTGTGATGAACAAACAACTCACGGTAAGTAGGTGGCTGGGGGAAACTATAAAACTGGCATATATGCATGCATGTAATATTGTGGTCGATAAAAGTTCTAAAAGGCTTCCAAACCAGCCAGACATGTCAGGAGAAAAAACCCTTTTGGAAAGATAACCTTTACGGACCAGTCACTTCTGAAACAGCACAGAGGCCAGGTCGGATAAGAAAGGTCCTCCTGAAACAAGTGCTGGGTTTTCAGAGGCTGTGAACCAGCTCTCACCGACTTCATTTGCATCCTCTGCGTTGTCTTCACAAGTCTCAGCAGGTAGTGATTCCCTCACTACAGTGTTTTCTTCTGAGCTGAGCATCTGCACTATGGGACTGGAGCATAACCTCCTCTCCTCCCTCCCCACTCCCCCCAAAATCACCCCCAACTGACCCCAAATGGTGGCTCCAAGTGTCTGTCCATGAAGGGGGACAATCTTAGGTCAGTTTTTACTGGCCTACCATAAAACAAGAAAAACAAAACAGTTTTTTGGGTTTCTTATAACACTATTTTCTTCCCCATTGAAAAAGTTTCTTTCAGATGCAGAGGACAAACATACGGATACCAAGAGGGAAAGTGGGCGGTAGGATGAACCGGGAGATTGAAGTTGACGTATATACACTACTGATACTATGTATAAAATAAGTAGTGAGAATCTGCAATACAGCACAGTGCTCTGTGGTGACCTAAAAGGTAAAGAAATACAAAAAAGAGGTGAGAGATGTGTATGGACAGCTGATTCACTTTGCTGTACGGCAGAAGCTAACACAACACTGTAAAGTAGCTATCAGTTCAGTTCAGTTGCTCAGTCGTGTCCGACTCTTTGTGACCTCATGAATCGCAGCATGCCAGGCCTCCCTGTCCATCACCAACTCCCAGAGTCTACTCAAACTCATGTCCATCGAGTCGGTGATGCCATCCAACCATCTCATCCTCTGTCGTCCCCTTTTCCTCCTGCTCCCAATCCCTCCCAGCATCAGGGTCTTTTCCAATGAGTCAACTCTTCGCATGAGGTGGCCAAAGTACTGGAGTTTCAGCTTCAACATCAGTCCTTCCAATGAACACCCAGGACTGATCTCCTTTAGGATGGACAGGTTGGATCTCCTTGCAGTCCAAGGGACTCTCAAGAGTCTTCTCCAACACCACAGTTCAAAAGCATCAATTTTTCAGCGCTCAGCTTTCTTCACATTCCAACACTCACATCCATACATGACCACTGGAAAAACCATAGCCTTGACTAGATGGACCTTTGTTGGCAAAGTAATGTCTCTGCTTTTTAATATGCTACCTAGGTTGGTCATAACTTTCCTTCCAAGCAGTAAGCATCTTTTAATTTCATGGCTGCAGTCACCATCTGCAGTGATTTTGGAGTCCAAAAAAATAAAGTCAGCCACTGTGTCCACTGTCTCCCCATCTATTTCCCATGAAGTGATGGGACCAGATGCCATGATCTTAGTTTTCTGAATGTTAAGCTTTAAGCCAACTTTTTCACTCTCCTCTTTCCCTTTCATCAAGAGGCTTTTTAGTTCCTCTTCACTTTCTGCCACAAGGGTGGTGTCATCAGCATATCTGAGGTTATTGATATTTCTCCCGGCAATCTTGATTCCAGCTTGTGCTTCTTCCAGACCAGCGTTTCTCATGATGTACTCTGCATATAAGTTAAATAAGCAGGGTGACAATATACAGCCTTGACGTACTCCTTTTCCTATTTGGAACCAGTCTGTTGTTCCATGTCCAGTTCTAACTGTTGCTTCCTGACCTGCATACAGGTTTCTCAAGAGGCTATACTCCAATACAAAAAAAAAAATTTAAGTGTCTTTTATTTTAAGATTATATTATGCCTCCTTTTCTGGTGTTAAAATGTTCTTTGAAGTGTTTAAAGGTGATGGCAAATGATGTTTCTAATATTCTCACTTAGCAAAATGAAAAGCTGGCTACTGTACTCTGGTACATAAGATGTTTTTGGATATTTACTGGTGAAATGCAAAAGTTTGGAACCCTTGGGGAAGGAGCAGGCCATAGTGGTCAAGTGCCTTTTGTTTAAAGGAGACTGTGAAAAGCATTCCTAAGTCAAACGAGCACAGATTTCAAAACTGAAGTATCTAGGGCTCAGTCATTGCAGAATCGCCCATGGCAGGGGCGATTGCATAAGGCAGAGAAGGAAATGCCGAGGCACCCCCCAGAGAGGCAGTTTCAAGCGGCATTGTGGGAAGTTTAAGAGAGAAAATTCCCAGCGTGGCAGGCTAGGCCGTCTTCATGTTTCATGCCTGGATCCTCATTCCTCCCACTTTCCCACAAGAGCAGAGGTCATGCCTTATACTTGAGAAGTCAACCCAGAGAGGGTATATGGCTTTAACAAGTCTTTGTTGATTATTGGTGACGGGTTATCAAGCATGATGCCCCGATGCTCATGTCTAGCCATCAAAGACATATCCAGCCCCTCCCTGTCAGGGACCAGCATCCTCAGAACCTGGAAGTGATGCTGCTCCCAGATTCCCATGCCCGCTCACCAATGCCAGCCATTAGCCATTCATAATTTGGGCTCCTGAACCCTGGCTTGTCCACATTCCTGGCACTCTCTTTCTCACTGAGGATTGGACATGTGGAAAGTTTCAGCTTTGGGAGTTCAGCTCTGTGAAGTTAGCAGGATGCCAAAAGAGAGGGAATAAAAAGAAAACTCCCGAAACTGCTTTGAAAGTAAGAAATAGAAAGTACCGTTCTCTCCACCGTGCCCCAACCCCCGACTCCTGGCTGTGCCCCCTTCTACCTTCACCCAGATCCAGTACAGTCGAGAAGAGGTTTGCTCAGATTTTCCACACAAAACCCCTCCGTTTAGGAGGAAACCAAATTCAGAATGGGCAGGCCTGGGGAGGGGAGAGTCTGGAAAGAGCTCCCAGCAGGCAGGCCGCTTCTACCATCCGCTCACAGCCTCTGTGAACAGTGGCTTGGTAGCAAAAGGACCTTGGGTTGAGTCAGGAAGATTTGGTTTGACCACTCCCTCAGCCACACCCCACCTGTGTGACCTTGGGCACCTCTTGTCTCACTGAGATGCCTCAACCTGTGCCTCAGGTGTCTCATCCATCAAATGGGTCTGACAATTGCTGCCTCAGAGAGTTGTGTGAGCCTCAGCAGAAATCAGGGACGTGGACGTGCTCTGCACTCTCTGAGGCTGTGCCGTCCAGCGCTGTCTGGTGCTGTAGCCATGAGCTTAGTCGTGTCCGACGCTTGCAACCCCACGGACTGCAGCCCGCCAGGTATCTCTCCCCCTGGGGATTCTCCAGGCAGGAATACTGGAGTGGGTTGCCATACCCTCCTCCAGGGGATCTTCCCAACCCAGGGATGGAACCCGGATCTCCTGCATTGCAGGCAGGTTCTTTACCTTCTGAGCCACCAGGGAAGCCTGTAGCCATGAGCAATACAGGGCTATTGCCAGTGAAATTGATTAAATAAAATTTAAAATTCAGTTGCACTAGACACATGTACACATGTTAAGGGCTCAACAGCTAAAGGAGGCTCAGGGCTACCATGTTAGATGGCAGGATACAGAGCATTTCCACAGAAAGTTTCCACAGGAAGTTGTATTGGATAGCATTTTGCAAAGCTTTAAAAAAAAAAAAAGAAAGAAAGCAAGCTTAAAAAACCCACACCCCCAGGGATGGAAGCAAGACGGCTTCTGGATTTCTCTGCCATGACGTTTTTTCCAGGAAAAGGCAATGACAACGTGGGCCCTGGTTACAGAGATGTAACATGCACTGTGGTGCAGAGGGAGGGCTGCTTCTCAGGTGTTGAACACAGCCGGTCTCCTCTCCACCTCCCACCCTCACCACGCAGGCCTCTTGTCATCTGCTCTCTCTCTCCTGGGACTCAGAGATCCCTTCTCCCTCCATCAGTCATCCATCAGGTGAGGCGCTGACTTCAGGGTGGGCGGCTTCAGCCCGCACCCTCCTCCGAGGCCTCCAGGCCCCCGCATGCTAACTTGTCCGGGAGATAACCCCAGCTTCCAGATTAGACGCTGGGCCCAGGACCCCCACACCCGAGGCTCCTCAGCAGCCCCTCAGATTAAACCATCATCTTTCCTAAACTCTGCCTCAGTGGGACACTAGGACCCCCTCCCACTGAGCACCGCCCCCTCCCTCAGGACAGGGCCCTGTCTCTTCCACACCTAGAGGCCTTTGCAGGCAGGACAGTCTCCCACCACGCTCAGTACTGTCCTTCCCTCGCACCCCACCTTAGACCCCTACCTGGAGCCTCAGTTTGCCTTCGGAATTCACTTCACTGGGTCGGGGGCAGGGCGGGGAGGGGTGTAACTATGGCCCTGAGCTGTTTCTCCACAGCCTTGACCTCCGGTTCCCAAAGAAAGGGGACCCTGATGTCAGAGCCCACCCCCTGCCCCGGGGCCAGGAAATCTCTCACTGGCCTTCACACACTCTCAGAATCCATGAGGGACTCATCCTCTTTACACCCAAACTCTGCCCAGGGGCTGTGTCCACCCCAGACCCCGACTTGGCCCCAAACCGCCAGGCTGTGGGAGAAGTCAGGTCCTCAAGGCCTCGGCTGTTCCCACCACAGCTGGGCTGGGGCGGCAGCTCAGGAGGGCTGGAAGCAGCCCTGGGGCTCAGGGGCCAGCCAAGCGCCCGGCTCCAAAATAGCAGTTGTGTTCACATAAAAGCCTCTAATGAGAGAAAGATGCCGTTCTTGGCCCCTTGCGCGCGCCCTGCAGACGTCGTCGTCTGGCAGGCCGAGGGGGCCTCTACCGTTTGGCGGCCGGAGGGGAGGAAGGGGAGGTGTGAGTCAGACCTTGGCCCCCAGCCCCTCGGCATGGACCGCCCTGCTAATTGCATTAACAAATGCCGAGATGCTGGGCCAGTTGGGGGGCCAGGGGCTGGGGCAGAGAGCAGCCTCAATTCCCATCAGCTCCAGCAGGCATGAGGAAGGGACCACTGGGTAGGACTTGGGGGCCCAGGGCTGAGGCCTGGGTTTGCCGCAAGCTCCTGCCCTTAGGCAGAAGCTCACCTGTCCACCCCCTTCACAGCCCCGAGGGCTCTGTCTAGAGGAGGCAGGGATTTAAAGAGGCCCCTGGAGCTGGAACGGAATCCTGAAGCTGCCCTCCTCGGGGATATGCCCGGGGACCCTGTCTTTTCTAGGGGAGCTGCTCCAGGACACAGAGGACAGGTCTGTGACTGATATGGAGCCATCTAAGCCCTTCTGCAGACACACCAGCTCCACGCCCGGGACCCACAAAGGTCAAGAGGGAAGAAGTACACCATTCCCACTTATAACTCAGCCAAGGCCAGGGCAGACGTGTGGAGGAGAGAGCAGCCTTACAGTCAAAGAGACCTGCATTTGAATTCCAACCCGGTGACCTCAGGCAGATTTCATCACCTCTGCCAGTCTCGTTTTCTCTAGAAATTAGTCGTGCATCCAACATTTACTCTTTGCCTAGGACGGTAAACAAGACAGACACTGTCCTTTTTTTCATAGAGCCTCCAGCTCAGCAAGACTCGTAAAACAAGTAAACAAACAAGCAGAGGAAGAGAAGTTGGGGTATGAAGGATGGAGGAAACAGTTGACGGGCTGAGATCCAGAAAAACAAGGCTGCTGGGGGCAACTCTCCACAAACTGGTGGGGGGAGCTGGAAACAAACCGGAAGGAGGATGAGGAGGCAGCCCCCTATGGAGACGAGAGAAATCTTCTGGAACAGCCTGGAGGTGGCACATCCCAGGAACCCAGCCTGGATTCGGTGAGCGAGGGGCGAACACACGAGGCTGAACACACTGCTGCAGGAAAGTTTGACTAGGGATGTGTGAATATCTGGACTTCCCAGGTGGCGCTAGTGGTAAAGAACACGCCTGTCAATGCGGGAGATGTAAGAGATGCGGGTTCCATCCCTGGGTCAGGAAGATCCCCTGGAGAAGGAAATGGCAACCCACCCCAGTATTCTTGCCTGGAGAATCCCATGGACACAGGAGCCTGGCAGACTAGGGTCCATGGGGTCACAAAGAGAAGCGACTTAACGTGCACTCACGTGTGATTATCAAATTTACGAGATGGAACGGGAGGGTAAGGGGGGCAGTGGGAGCAATCAGCCAGCTGCAGCGGTTACCTAGGAGGATGTGCTATTGCTCGGGACCAGAGACTGGAGAAGCATGGAGCTGGGGGGAGGTGGGGGAGTGAGAAGCGGAGAGACTCCCAAGAGATTTAGGAAGTGACACACACAGGGCTTGGTGATAGATTGGACAAAAACCTAAGCAAGAGGAAAGTGTGCTAAATGGTCCCCAAGAGTGCAGCTCGAGCATTCAGATAGACGGGTTGCCTTTTAACAGGGTGGGTAAGGCCTAGTCAGGGACATTGGCTCAGAGGGAGGGAAACCATGAGCTCGCTTTGGTAAAGCTGGGGTCGGGGTGGGGGTGTCTGGAGGCATCAAGAGCATCAAGATGTCAAGGAGGCAGCAGGATGAAAGGAGTCTGGAGGTCGGAGGAGAGGTCTGGCTGAAGATGCACATAAATCTGGGTGTCATCAGCCCAGAGACGATGCTCACATCCATGGGAATGCATTAGATCACTCCAGGACAGTGCAGTGAAAAAGAAAAGAAGAGGGCCCAGAACTCAGTCCAATGTTTAGTTGCTGGGCAGAGGAGAAGCAGCAGCCAAGGGACATGGGAGGAGCCGGCACAGAGATCAACATGGTGGCCGTTCACAGGGCAGGGGGTGCTGAAGGGTTTAGTGTGGCCCCTGGCACAGAGCGAGTACTGCCACTCTTATTATTGTGTTTTAATTGTCTGGTACAGTGCCTACTGGCACTCAATAGTGGGGGAGGGGGGCAATTAATGCTGGATTTGCTTCACACGGTCCCCCCTCTCTGGGAGGAGGATTTGGAAGATCTGGAGAAAGTTAAAGGTAGCCCAACATTAAGATGTTGAGTAGGAAAGGTGAAGCTGAGGAGATGAGAAGAGGCAGCTGGGGATGGCAGAAGGAAACTATCAGGTCACCCGAGTAATCATTCACCCACTCAGTCCTTTAACACACTCGTAGCAAGTAGGCACCCTACTGGCATCGACAGGACAGAGCCCCTGGCTTCACGACCCCCTGGGGAAGTGAAAGTGAAAGTGTTAGTGGCTCAGCCATGTCCAACTCTTTGTGATCCAAGGACTGCAGCTCCTCCGTCCAGGCTCCTCTGTCCATAGAATTCTTTGTGTGTGTGTGCATGCGTGTGTGACCCCATGAACTGTAAACCACCAGACACCTCTGTCCATAGAATTCTTTGCGTGTGTGTACATGTGTGCATGCATGTGTGTACATCCGTATGTGTGTGTGTGTTAGTCACTCAGTCATGTCTGACTCTGTGACCCCACGGACTGTAACCCACCAAGCTCCTCTGTCCAAGGAATTCTCCAGGCAAGAATACTGGAGTGGGTTGCCATTCCCTTCTCCAAGGGATCTTCCCAACCCAGGGATCGAACCTGCGACCTCTGTGTCTCCCACATTGCAGGCATGTTCTTTACCATCTGAGCCTCCAGAGAAGGCCCTGGGTAAGAGCATCTCCTATATACTCCTTGGAGCAAAAAGACTTGGGGGCACACACCTGCTCAACAGGAAGATCTAAGGTACCCCCACATGGAGGGGGTAGAGATGGGCAATGTCTCTTGCTAGGACTGTACCCTTTCTGTTAGCTGGGTCTCCACTGCAGTTGTGTGATAACTCCCCTTAACGCCTTCCACTTTCCTCTCTACCACTCCCACCAACTACTGAATCTCATCGGACAATTTGCCCAGAGATGAGCCATAGGTAGGCTCGAGCCTCTAGTTCCTGCTGGTTCCGAAACAATCAGTAATGAACCTGCAAATCGCACACATGCCCTGACCCTTTTCCCTAACGTTTGCTCAGTACTTGCCATTATGAGACCTTGGGGCCAATTTCTTTACAAGTATCTCCTCTAAAGATTCTTACAACAACCATGGGTACCAGTCTGACCCTCATTTGACATGTGGACAAACTGAGGCTTAGAGCAGTCCAGCAACTTGTCTGAGATCCCCGTGCAAGTAAGTGATGGAGCAAGAGTTTGAACTCAGAGTCTGGCTCCAAAGTTGGGGCTCTTCCCCATCTGGCCAGAGTCTTGGCCTTTGGGGTGGGGTCATTTTCAGGGCTGGGCTGGGGGCGGGGCCAGAAGAGCTCCTTCAGAGAAACTCAGGAGAAGCTCAGATCAGAAGGGATGGGGATCTTCACAGCACTGAGATGTGGTCCAGAAGTCATGCTGTTGTAATGGCCCCACAAGTAGAGAGGCTTGGGGCCAAAACACAAGAACAAGTGCCCAGGCCATTCCAGGGTCTCCTGAGCACCATGGGGAGTTTTCTGAAAAGGCTGATGAGCCCAGGGCAGCAGGAGGAGACCTCTCTGCACAGGCCTGGGAAAGGCCCTGTGTTGCTCAGCACATTGTTGGTGAGCCTTCACCTTGTATCCAACGAATGCTTGCACTGCACTGCAGGCCCAGGGGTCACGAGATACAGTCCCTGCTCTCACCATCAAGGCCAGACATGTATGGAACATCCAGAACATGCCAGGCTTTGAACTAAACATTTGCCCTAAGCTCTCTCTTTGTTCCTTAGAATTCTGTGAGGCAGGGATGAGTATTAGTCATATTTTACGGAAAAAGAAATTGAGGCACAGAGAGCTTAAACATCTTGCCCAAGGTCTTGAAGCTAAGCTATGGAGCTGGCATTTAAACCCAGGCAGGCAGCATAGCCTCCTGAATTGAGATTAAGATCACAGCCAAAGTTACCCCATGCCAGGCTCTCAACACGCACTTACTCGTTTCCCAGCAGCGTGGTGTCAAGCCCTGTCCTCTGGACTAGGCTACCTAAATTCACACCCAGGCTCTGCCGAGTCCCAGCTGCATGACTTGGACAAAGAGTTAACCTCATCTGTAAATGGGCATAAAGATCAAATCTGGTTTACAGGAGGGTTGTTGTCAGGGTTAAAAATTAAAAATTAAGTTCTGACCCTCGTTAAGAGCTTGAGGGTGCTACTATTATTAGAAGCAGCTCTATAGAGACTGTTATACCCACTCATTGGGTGAGGTGTTATACTCACTTACTGGGTGAGGCTCTGCGGCTGGGAGAGGGCCAGGCACTTGCTTGAGGACACAGAGCTGGGATTCAAAGCTATGACTCCTTGAATCTGGCACTGGAATCTAAAGTATATGTTCTCACTCCGTGCCTTACTCCTGGTGGGGGCTTGGGGGTGGTGACCCTCCTAGCCCCTTCCCTGAGAGCCTTCTGCCTTCCCCAGAACAGCCCCGGCCCCTGTGCATCTAGGCTGAGATAAAAGGAGAAGCCAGAGAATTCTTCAAATCTTCTTCCCCAGGATGAGACTTTAGAAGCCCCTGCAAAGGCTGTGTGTGTATTGGGGTGAGTCAGTCTGGGAAGACTGGACAGTCTTCCAAAAGCCCTAACTCTAAACAGGATCCAGCCTCCCCACACCCTGCAGCCTTTTACTTCAGCCGAGCCAGCCAGCAGGCCCCAGCGAGCTGCCTGCACAAATACATAAACACATAAATTGTGTGGCAGGGCTGGCAAAGCCACAGAAGGGAAGGAGGAGACCAAGACCAGAGGAGGAGGCAAGAGCCCAGCTCCAGACCCCGCCAGGCTGCAGAGAGCAGCTGGGCTTCCAGTAACGGACACCTGCAGATGCCGTGGCTCCCCGAGGCCCAGGGACCGGACAGAAATAAAGAGAGAGGCTGCCAGGGAGATGGCCGGTATGTTACGGCAACCTAGGATTCCATGAGAGGAGGCAAGCGGGGGGTCAGGGGAGACCCAGGGCACAAAGGCCATCACTCCCTGTGTGTGGGCAGTGGGCTGGACCCACAGGTATCTAGGAGAGACCAGGGGGTGGATTGACCCCCTGCACCCTTCTGAGACTAGACTTGGCAGTTGGGGGAATGTCACACACCCCTCCCTGTCACCCCAAGCTTGCCAGACCAGGAGAGGCACCCCACATCTGTGAAACCGCTAGACCAGAGTCATGAGCACTCCCCAGGACTGGCAGCATTGGCTCCAGCCAGGGGAGTGTAGCATGGGGAGGGGATAGGGAGACGCAAACCACACAGAGGAAGCAGGACTGCCAGCTGACAGGGCGTGGAAGCAAGAGCCCGTACTTGACAGAGCTTCGGACCCAGCCGTCCAGGCCAACACCCCGCCATCCACGTGGTTCTCATTAGGCTCATTAGCAGCAAAATAGCAACAAGCAAACAGCACTGGGCCCAGCTAATCAGTGCACAGACCGTCAGTGGGCAAGTCGACTTCCAGTGGGAGAGGCTAACACCCACTGGCAAAGTCCTCCCGGAGCGCTGCCAGCCTGCATGCCAGAGTCCCAGAGACACCTGTAGGGGCAGCAGAAGACCGGGGAGAGAAATAATAGGGCTGAGGACCCCCAGGGTGGAGTGGGTACTGACAGCTCTCCGGAGCAGCCGCCCCCTGCTCAGGGCGCAAGGGTGCACACACACATCAGTTCTGACAATCCGCAGACTCACCCAACCTCAAGTTTCCAGTGTTGAAACTCCAGATTGGCAGAGAATGATGCTGGAAAGTCATGAGCAAGTCGGGAAATCGAGAGCCTTCAGGCCCGAGCGAGGCTCATGCCCAGACCCTCGGGCAGCTAGGGAGAAGGCCACCCACTCTGAAGCTAGCCTCCCCAACTTTTCAAACCTCAGCAACACTCTCCTAAGCTCCCTAGAACTTACGAGCCCTCCTCCTCATCTCTAGCCCCAAATCCCTCCCCAGGCCTCCAGACAGCCCCCCAGGGCTTGCTACTCAAAGTGTGGTCCGAGGACCAGCAGCATCAGCATCCCCTAGGAGCTTGTTAGAAACAGACTCTCCAGCCTCACCCCAGACCTGCTGAGTCACAGTCTACACTTTAATAAGATCCCAAAGGAGAGTGAAAAAGCTGGCTCAAAACTCAGCATTCAAAAAAACTAAGATCATGGTATCCAGCCCCATCACTTAATGGCAAAATAGAAGGGGAAAAAGTAGAAGTGACAAATTTTATTTTCTTGGGCGACAAAATTGCTGTGGATGGTGACTGTAGCCATTAAATTAAGCAATGTTTGCTCCTTGGAAGGAAAGCTATGACAAACCTAGACAGCATATTAAAAAGATGAGACATCTCTTTGTTGATAAAGGTCTATAGAGTCAAAGCCATGGTTTTTCCAGTAGTCATCTATGGATGTGAGAGTTGGACCATAAAGAAGGCTGAATACCAAAGAACTGATGCTTTTGAATTGTGGTGCTGGAGAAGACTGCTGAGAGTCCCTTGGACTGCAAGGAGATTAAACCAGTCAATCCTAAAGGAAATCAACACTGAATATTCATTGGAAGGACTGATGCTGAAGCTGAAGCTCCAATACTTTGGCTATCTGGTGCAAAGAGCCAAGTCACTGGAAAAGACCCTAATGCTGAGAAAGATTGAGGGCAGGAGGAGAAGGGGGCAACAGAGGATGAGATGGTTGGATGGTATCAGTGACTCAGTGGACATGAATTTGAGCAAGCTCCGGGAGATGGTGAAGGACAGGGAAGCCTGATGTGCTGCAGTCCATGGGGTCACAAAGAGTCAGACACAAGTGAGCAACTGAACAACAAGAATAACAGAGGATTCATGGGAACATTCAAATTTGAGTAGGGCTCCCCAAGGCAGATCTTTCCATGACTGACCCCAAACTCTGCTTAGCAGCCTTCAGCCCTGGCTAGGATCACCTACGGAACTTTAATAACATACCAGTGTCCAGCCCCCAGCCCCAGAGCTTCTCCTGGCTGTAAACTTACTGAGCTACCCACATCCTTGGCTTCTCTGCCCAGGGGAGTCACCGATTTCAGGTCCCAGATCCTCTACTAAGGAGCTATATGACCTTGAGCAAGTCATCTGAGGCACACGGTCCTTATCTTTCAAGTTATGAAGAGGGGTCCCTCCCCTAACTGTGTCCCTAGTCACCGAGTACCTAGCCTCTGCAAGCCCCACTAATCCAGGTTCCCCAAAAAGGAAAGAATTTTCGGGTAGAAATCTGCTTTGCTATTTGTTTCTGAGTTTGGAGTTTTGCCTTCTTTATCTGGAGATCCTCAGAGAGACCCAAGATTCTGCCCAGGCTTCATCATCAGACTGGGAGAGGGTCAAGGCCACGAGGTCAGAGGCAGAGCTGAAAGTTTAGTGAGCCAGCCCCGTAGGAATGGAAGCAACCCCATTGCATCCCTGTCTATCCCCGTCTCAGGAGGCATCAGGAGACCAGAAATGAGGGCATCCATCAGCGACAGGAACACCATAGGTTTCATCACCCTGCTGGACCACTAGCTGTGAAACTCACACTGGAAAGGGCCTAGGGCTTGTCCTTGGGTGGGAAGGGGTGCTGGTGAGACTAGGGCTTTGTAGCCAGGCTTAGGGCAGAGGGTAGAATCGGATCCAGGAGGAACAGCTGGGCAGAGCTCCTGGTGTTGCCACAAACACCGGAGCGGGGGGTGTGGTGCTGATGAAGGCTCGAGAGGGGCCCCGGGGTGTGCGGGAGGACGATCCAAGCTCTCTAAAACCACCCAGTCATCACCTGTGGGGCTCCCAGAGTCCAGAAGGCCCCACGGGTAAGAGTACGTGGTTCCGGGTCAGACTGCCCCGAGTCTGCCTCCCAAGCCAGACTCAGATGCTGTCTCCTCGGACACGTTTCTTAACCAACCTGAGCCTCAGTGTCCCGGGCTGTGAGCGGGATGAGCAGTAAACACTCACGTTACAGGACTGAGAGACTCAAGTGGGACGATGTATGTGAAGAGCGTAGCACAGCGTCGGGTATACAGTAAGTCCCCGGCAGTTAGCTAGTAGCTGTAGCAGTCCTCGTCACTGCTGCGGTGTCCACGGTGGTGTTGGTAGTACAGTGACGGCGGTAGAAGCAGCAGCTATAGTAGTAACGGGGTGGTAGAGGCAGCAGGAGTGGTAATGGGGCTGGCGGTAACAGAGGGAGCGGTCAGGTAGGTGGCACATTCCCTAATCTGGGCCAGCCTGCCAGGCTTCGAAGAGGCCCAGAGGAAGACTGCCCCAGACACAGAACCAGAGACTCATCTGACCATGCTGGTAGAATGCCCGCCAGGGGCCAGAGCAGAGGTGGATCCCCACAGCATGCATTGTGAGTACCCTCTTCCCACGGAATGTAGGATGCAGAGGCTCTGGGGCCAGGTGTGTTCTGCAGACCCCAGGGCAGGTTAGGGGTGAGCCCCAACACAGGGGGACATCAGAAGAGGCATACAGGAAGCTTTATAAACACAAGCAGGGATTTATCTGAGAAGCCATTTTCAGTTCAGTCATCAGGAGGCTTTTTTTTTTTTTTTGCCATGCAGCTTGCAGGAGCTTAGTTCCCCGACCAAGGATTGAACCCGGGCCTTCTGCAATGAAAGCACAGAGTCCTACCGAGGAGTTCCCTGGAGGCACTTTTTCGCCTCCTCCCTTCCACTGCTTCCCGCTGGAGAGGGCTGCCTGCTCCAGAGGTGAGTTGGGTAAAACATGTGCTCCAGGTTCCAGAGATGCCACACCCGACCCAGCTCGATGGAGAGAGAGAGAGAGGGAGAGAGGGTGGATGGGGTGGAGGCACTCACGTTTGATACAGTGGTTGGTGCTGTTTGCCGTTGTCCATCCCGGGCAGCACTGTCCCCCGCAGACATTCCTCCTGTGGGGCCACCAAGACAGGGTCAGCGTGGTATGCTCAGAGCAGGATTATTCACAGAGCTTAATGTCTGATGGTCCTGCCCTCTACAGGCAGGGCCTGGGGGAGCTCTGCCAGGCCGGGCACCGTCCCCCTTCTCGAGGGAGGCCGCGTGGCCCAGGGGCGGGCACTAAGATGGAATCCTGATTCTGCCACTGGTGGCACGACCTTGGGAAGCATCACTGTCATCATCTGTACAAGGCAGATAATAATACCTGCCTCATGGGGTTGTTGGGAGGATTCAACAAGATAGGAATATAGAGCCCCTGACGTGAGAAGACACTCCACTGGCACGGGGATCACAAAGACGACCAAAAAGCAAGTTCAGAGTGGCTCAGTCCCTTGCCAAGGCTAAACAAGAAGTGTCAGAGCCAGATTCAAACCTAGGTTGACCCAACTCAAAGTCATGCTCCAACTCCACGTGGCCTCTCACCAAAAAATAATCACCATGGCCCTTGCCAACAAATGCTGATAATCCAAGGGAAGCTGGAAGACACACAGACACACACAACAGCCTTAAGGACCTACATCTGTATCCCTTGCCAACAAATGCACACTGGGAGGAGCCTTAGCCCTCGGGCAGGCTGGTACAGGGTGAGACGGAGCAACTGGGAGGGTGATGGAAAGGGCCAGGCTCCAGAATGTCCTTTAAGAGGGGCTGAGGAGGTGGCAGGCTGGTGGGACAATGGGGCCGGGGACTCAGGATAAGCCACTTTGCGTGGCGAGTACACTTTTTATTTGGGTAGGCTGATGGAACTTACTTGAAGCAAGGATAGTCCTTCCCCCAGCACCAAGGCCATTCTCCCAGTTCACCCAAACTCTGCCCTCTGCTTTCCAGTGGGGCCCTTCAGCACCAGTAGCCTTCACCCACCCTGCCTGTCAATCTAAAGACCCACATACTCAGACCCAGGTGACTTCCCCAGAGGGCTCTTCTTGGAGAAGACCTCTGGGGTCTTGCCTCCCCAGCTCAGAGTGGGCTTGACTCTGGCCTCGCATATCCCATGGTTTCCATCAGAAATTATCTACCAAGCACTCACTGAAACACAGGGTAAGTAGGGCGGCAGAGGTATGGAGTCCGAGAGTCAGGGTGAAGGGCTGACCAGGAGGCCATTCCTGTGACCTCTGTGGCCAGCGTGGGGGCATCTGGTCCCACTTAAGAGTTTGGTTGACATTTGTGTCGACCCCAAAGCTGGTGTGGTTTTTGAAACCTTACGAAACATTCAAAATAAATTCCTGCCGTTTGAAAATGCTGAGGCCCATTTCTGGCCCTTCGGCCCAAAGCTGTGGAGAGCTGCCTCCCAGGGAGCTTGCAGAATGTCTTCTCGGCCGAGGGCTGTGCCATCTCGGCCACCTCGAAGCCTCTCTGGACCACTTCCCTCAGCAGTTTACTGGTTCCCTGAAGGCCTCCTCCCCACCAGGGCCCCAGTCAGTCACTGGGTTCTGCAGAAAGGGCTGGTCCTCCTACCCATGGCTTCTGAGTTGTGTGCCCCGGTGGGAGGGGGAACAACCCACCCATTTGTAAGTCATTACCTCTGGTGGTGGTGACAAGGCCTCTGAGAGGCCTGGGAGGTCTTTGAGAAGAAAAACAGGCAGCAAGCCCTGGGAGTTTTCTAAAGCCTAGCATCCGGGGGAGCCCAGAGAGCACAGACCGAGGAGTCTGCCCGGCCGAGAGGTCGTGGTGTGGAGCCTGGCTCCAGGAGGCCCCCCGAGCCTGCTGTCACCCTAGATGCCCTCAGGATGGCCACAGAGCTGACTGTAGGAGGGCAGCGGCTCGGCCTGCCCTGCCTTCAAGGCCACCAGGGCCCCCAGGAGAACTGGTCAGGATCAAAGCTGCCAAGCAAGGGAGCCACACTCAGCTAACAGGGCCTTCCAGAGATCCAGGGGACCAGCCAGAGCCTTGGGTGCAAGCTCCAGGAGGTGCCTGATGGGAGATGACTGTTTAGTGAGCTCCAGTTAGCTGGAGAGAGCTGATGAGACTGACCAGCTGGGGCGAGTGACTCAGGGGTCCTGGCTTTCTGGAAGATACCACTCAGAGAATTTTATAAGCCCAGCCTTTGGCGTGGCACCGCTCCGCAAACATTAGCCCGATATCCAGCATCACTGCCCAACCTCTGGGAACACATCTGGCTAACAGACTAGGACAGCTGCTGTTCCACCTGGAACAAATCTGGTCATACTGGTCCTTTGTTACAGCCACCGCCAGGCTCTCCACTGGTCTCTACAAAGCCAACCCGACCCCACCTGCCTGTAGAGTCTAACCGCCCCCACCACCCCTCCCTTATCTCCACAGCCACCCACAACCAAAGCCATGATACAGTCTGCGGTCCGCCTCCTCCCCCTCCAACCCCCGGCTGCTGTACGACACTTGGGCACCGTTTGATGCCTTTGCTTAAGCTGCTCTCTCTGCCTAGATGGCCTTCCCTCTCTTCTTTGCCAGCTGAAATCCTTGGCATGCTCCAGATCAAACGTCACCTCCTTTGGGTAAACCCTCCCCTGACGTCTACCCAGCCTTCCATTCTCCAGCCTCCACACCATGTGGTCCTGATCGTCTCAGGCTGCTGGTATACGTGTTGAGTCCCTTAAGGGGTCTTCTTCCTCTTTGTGCCCCTAAAGTCTAACACAGAGCCTGATATGTGGTGCACCTTTAATACCTCTTCGTTTCACTGAATCCAGTGTTTCCCCAAAAAGTGAATGGACAACACTGAGGGCAGAAAAGGGGATTTGAGGTTTCCATACTCAGAACTTGCAGCAATGCTGAATCACACAGGGAGAAAGTGGTTCCCTTTTTAGCGATGTTTCTAGTCTGATTAGATCAGTGAGGAAAAATCTCTGTCCAAGGTTGGGTCTTCGTGCCAAGTCCTCTCCCCCCAATCTCCTTTTCCAATAGGGAGAACACACCACAGGGCTGAACTTCCTACGATAATGGTATCTGACTAAACTTGGAGAACATTTTGTTTTCATTTCAATTTTCCTATAGTTACCTTCTCTTTATGACAAGTGGTACTATCTTCAACTTAGGATAGTGATACAAAGTGTCCTTGCAAATGGATTTATTTATTTAGAAAAATGAGTCATGCACTGTTTGTAATACCAAAATATGTAACT
Source organism: Dama dama (assembly GCF_033118175.1). Classification (NCBI taxonomy): domain Eukaryota; kingdom Metazoa; phylum Chordata; class Mammalia; order Artiodactyla; family Cervidae; genus Dama; species Dama dama. Next base: position 17,936,207 of record NC_083692.1, on the reverse strand, counting down.
CATCTAACTGTCCAAAAACAGAAGGATGGATAAACTGTGGTATATTCAGACAATGGCATAATATCCAACAATTAAAATGAATAAACTTGGGCTGATTATAGTAACTTAGTTAAATCTCAAAAATCTAATGAGGAGAAAGCAAATTGTAGAAGAATAATGCAGCATGGTATCACTTTTCTAAAATATGCAAAACAATGTTATGTATGTTATGGATGCACGAATCTGTAGCAATGGTATAAAAACATAGGTTGGCATCATTAGTAAATTCAAGGTAGTAGTTAATATCTGGGGAGAGAGGAGACAAACTTGCAGAAGATATTTCAACTAAAAAAAATCAGAAGCAAACTATGCCAAAATATTAAAGTTTGAAAAAACTGGATTGTTAGTTGTATTATTTCCAATACCTTTTGTAGGTTTATAGGCTTGTATAAAACTCCATAATATAAAACACTTGAAAATAAATAAAACACAAAATCCTGTTATTTTTAAGTTTATAAATTTAAAGAAAATAACAAAAAAAGAAAAAAGAAAAGAACAGAACAAGAAAAAAAAGAGGAAAATATTATGAAAGTGGTATGCTGTGAGGCTAAGCTTAATAAACACTGAATACTGGGAAACAATGGCTTAAAAACTCCCCTGTGGACTGTAAATTTCAATAATGCAGGAATTGTTTCTGCTCTGGTTACTCTGTGTCCCAGACACCTAGGGCTGTGCCTGGCACACACTTAAAATCTTCATTGTGTGCAATAAATTCCCACTACATGGCAAGTTCCACGAAGACAGAGGCTGTCTTGGCCACTACTGTATCCCCATGGTCCAGCAGAGTGTCTGGCATAAGGGAGACCTTCCAAATATTTGTTGAATGAATGAAGAATCCCCAGTAGTAGTGATGCAATTCCAAGATTTACCAGCAGGTGGCACTTAGTCCTTGCATGCATGCAAGCTTAGTCCCTTCAGTCAATTCTACCCCATGGACTGTAGCCCGCCAGGCTCCTGTGTCCATGGGATTCTCCAGGCAAGAGTACTGGGATTCTCCAAGCTGCGCTCCTCCAGGGGATCTTCCCGACCAAAGGATCAAAACCACATCTCTGGTGCCTCCTGCACTGGCAGGCGGGTTCTTTAACACTAGCACCACCTGGTTGGCCCTGAGCAATTCTCAAGACAATTGCCAGAGAGGTCAACCTGGCCATAAGCCATTAATCAGAGTGGACTTAGGGAGAAGAAGTCGATGGAAGATTGCCACTCAGCCCCTCCCCGGTTGCCTTGGAGTGGCTAGCTGGAGTGCCTGAGGAACCCACTTTTTATCAAAGCTGCAGAAAATAACCTGGGGAAGGAGTCAAGCCCAGCATGTGCTATGATGTGTGCACTGTGTTTGGCAGGTGTTCGTGGGTGGCATCCAGCCCAGGTACTTACACACCTGTGCACACCTACCAGCCTTATCCTGGTAATAGTCTGCTTTGCTCATCGCCACCTCCTTTCACAGCAGCTAATAGTGCACCTTCCCACCTCCACTCCACTATTCTTCCTCCCCCCAGCTCCCACCAGGATGCCGACAGGGTAAGCTCCCTCCATGATCTGGCCCAAATCTATGCCTCCCTGTGGCTGCCTGACACCAAGGTGCAGACCTGCCCCTAGGCCACTGCCCACAATTAAAAACAAAAAAAAAGCCCCTGTCCTCTGGCAGTGCGACATCTCGGGGCGCTACTCCTGCTATCCCCACTTTCTTCCCCACATGAACCCCAGGGGCTGGAGCTCACAGGGCTTCTTTTTCCTCTGAGCGCCTCAGCCCCAATCACCCTTTCCTTTATGCTTTAACAGGAAGCTTCTGGTACTAGAAAGCATGTTCGCCAGTGCATATGTACTCATTTCTCCAATTTGACTTGAAGTAATTGAGCCGCTCTCCTGGCAGGAACAAGGTCTGTCCCAGGCCCCATCCCCTGTCCCTAGCTCGGCACACTTGCTCTTGGGAAGCATGTATTCAGTTGCACAGCCGTTACCGCTCACTGACTGATCCTCTGTGTCAACTACTCAGCAGTGCCCAGGTCTCCTCTCCGTCTGCCTTAAGCCGGGCCTTGCACGGACAGTGAGACATTCCTTCACTCATTCAACAATTGCTTAGCAAGCTCCAACTAAACCCGAGCACTGTTCTAGGCACTGGTGACCCAGCAATGCAGAATACAAAGCCTCTCTTTTCCTAGGGCTGGCATTAGTGTGCCCTGGGAGACCAGACCATACAAGCAGAAACATAATATGTCAGATGGGAATTAGTGCTATGAAGAAACATACAGCAGGGTGAAGAGAGAGAGGGTGGGGCCTCTCTAAACAGATTTGAATGAAGGGAGAGAATCCTGCTGAAACATAGGAGAACAGAGCTGCAGCCAAAGAAAACAGGGAATGGAGAGGCAGTAAGAACAGCCTCAGGAGTAGCCCTGGGGGTGCAGCCTCCTTCATGCTATGCGCTGGGGGACAGAACCCAACTGGCAAATCGGGCCCAGGCCCAGAGGGGCCGCCAGGTTTCTTCCCAGCCTCCCCGATGGTGCCCCATACTGGGCACCTGTGCTTCCCCGGCTCGCCCGCCCTCCATTCTGCAGACACCTGTCCCACTCCTGCCGGCCCAGCACCTCGCAGCCGTGAAAATCCTCATCTAGGGATGGGGATGGTGGTAAGCGTCCCCCACGCCGCGAGAGCGCCCTCGGCAGGCAGCGGGTGTTGCATCCGGGGCGGGCCGGGGGGACTAAATGGCAGGATTGAGGGGACACGTAGTCCTGCAAAGTCGTGCTGACACCTAGCTGCGCAGGCACGCACATAGACCCACTCAGCCATGGACCCACAGTGTCACAGCCACACCCGCGACAGGTTTCCTGCCCAAAGTGCCCCCCGAGTCCACGCCCACTTCCTCGTCCAGCCATCCGTGGACCCAGGCCGGCCTGTGCCCCAACGCACAGCTTTGTCCCCACGAGCAGGCGTCGAAGCCTCGTTCCTGGAGATGCATCAGCCCTCGCGCTCTGGAGCACCCCCCCCTCCACCGCCCCCCGCGACGTGGTCCGCCCACCGGGCACTAAGGCCGCTCAGCTTCTCCCGGTTCTCAAGAGCCTGGAACACTCACTCCGATGCCCTCTCCACGATCCCCTTCGGATCCCCGCACCGCTGCGGGCAGCAGGCGTCAGCAGACACGGGTTAAGGCGGACGGGAGGAGCGCGGGCGGAACGCACTGCCGCCTTGGGAAAGGATTTAACGTCGGATCTGGGCGAGAGCTGGTACGAAAGGGTGTAGACGGTGTTCCTCTCCTCTCTACTCTTTGAAAGCGGGTCAGATAGAGCCCAAGCTTCGGGACCTCGGTCTGTTTCCCGCAGGATTAAGGACAGAGGGGAGACAGGCAGAGCCCCCGCCCTGTCCTCTCGTCTACACATCCCTCCACGAACGAGTGTTCGGGAGACCGACCCTCGTCCCTCAAGCCCCCACCCTTTCCTCTCCAGCGCTCACCCCGTAAGGCGCCCTCGCGCAGCCCGCGGCCGCTGCACCGTCCCGAGACGCGGGAGAGCCGGCGCGGCCCGGGCCCGGGGTGCGGACTGCTGCTGGCCTGAGGGTCGGCTTCTCCAAGTCTGCGCAGGTGGCTGGACTCGCCGCGGCTGCTGCGCGCGGGGCGGCCTCCTGGCCTCCGCCTCGGTGGACCTCCTAGGGCTCCCCCAGCTAGGCTGGACCAGCTCCGCGGGCGGCGAACCCCGGACGGGCGCTTCTTGCTCCCGGAACAGACTGTACACCTTGGCTGTAGCCGCTACGGGGCTGCCCCCGGGGCGCCGCAGCCGACTCGCGTCTCTTCCAGCCGGCTCGTATCTTCCCACCGGGTCCCTCTGAGCCTGACCCATGCCCACGAAGAGAGCCAGGGTGAGCGGCCAGAAGCTCCTCCAGGGGTTCCGCAGGGAGCGCCCGGGGCAGCGGGCGGTGGTTGGGGGCCTCATGGCGCCGGGGCGCCTAGAGAGCTGCGCGCGCTCGGGGAACGGCCCCTGGGGCTCACAGTCGGTGCGCTCGTCGCCCGCTGGCTGCGCTCCGGTCCCCTGCCGGTGGCCCGCCTCTCCCCGTCTAGGGGGCCCCAAGTCAAACTGCGGGCCAGGCTCTCCCTGGAGCCGGAGCCAGGCGGCAGGAGAGGCCGGGGGCTGCGCGCACCGAGCCCAGAGGCCGCGCTGTGTCTCCAGCTGGGCGCGCACCGCTGTTGCACCTTCGCGCGTTCTCCGGATCGTTGTAGCCTTCGGAAGGAGAACTGGAGGGTTTTATTTTTGGAAACCTCCCCCTGATTTTTCGTCTCTTTTATCCACACCATGCCCCCTCCTTGGAGGGACAGTTCAGCCCCCTTATTACGGGAGAGGGAGAGAGAGGAATTCCAGCAACACCCACTTTGGCACCGGGAAGCGAGCGGGCGGCGAGGGGGGTTAACCCGTGAGGAGCTAGGGGCGGCGCAGGGCCGACCCGAGCAAAGGCTGGCAGGCGAGATGACAACTGTCTGGACAGGGGCACCCGAGCCACCTTTCTACTGTCCTAGGCAAGCTGAACTGCTGACCTGTCCAGAATTGATCTCCCGCCCCTGACCTCAAGGACAAACTGCATGGTTGGAAGACTTAAGGTCTGAAGGAGGTCGGGAGAGGTACCAAGAACCGCCTGCCAGAGATTGGACCCTAAGGACGGGCCCCGGACCCTTCGCTTCCCGCCCGAGCCACTGGGGGCTTCGCCCGGGGCTGCGGCTGGAGCCGAGGCAGCGCGGGGCAGCTCGCCTGTCTCCGCCGCGGCGGGACGCGGGGAGCGCGCGCGGGAGGGTCGTCTGGAGGCGGGCGCCCTCTGGTGGACCTGGCCGCGTCCTTGGCCGTCCCGCGGCTTGTCCAGACCTGCCGCCGCCGGCCGCCCTCGCTCCTTGATCTTAATCCCCTTCCTGTTGCGTCAGGGTCGAGCCTAAAAGCCCGAGGCGGTGAAGGCAGCGGATCCCGCAAGAGGTGTCCTTTTTCTTTCACCGAGGAATAAACATGGAGGATCTGGAACAAGGTCACTTAAGGAGACAGCGTGTGAGCAAGAGGTGAATGAAATCCAGTCCTGCAGCCTGGAGCTCAGATCCCCTTTCTTAGCCTCCCACCCCACCCCTCCCTCCCTCCCTCAGGATTGCTTCTGACTGATGCAGTGTGTGCGCGCGCACATCTTCTGTGTCGGCTGCGAGAGGGCAGGGGTGCTAGAATGCCAATGGCCACCCATCTTAGTACTACCCCCAGACCATCAGCTCCTCACTCACCCCCTGTGGTCCCCGGCCCTAAATTCTAAAGGCCTGGCAACCATCCCTGCCCCCACGTCCTGCATTTCTGCAGCCTACTGCTTCTTGGGGCTTCCGCTGGTGGCTCAGATGGTAAAGAATCTGCCTGCAGTGCGGGAGACCTGGGTTCGATCCCTGGGTTGGCAAGATCCCCTGGAGGCAGGCATGGCAACCCACTCCAGTATTCTTGTCTGGAGAATCCCCATGGATAGAAGAACCTGGCCGGCTACAGTCCATGGGATCGCAGAGAGTCAGACACAACTGAGGAATTAAACACACGCACAGCACACTGCTTCTTGAGAGTCAGAGAGACCCAACACCGGTTGGAAGACACCAGTTTATAACATCCCACACCACACAAAGGACAGACCCAGTAAATATCTAATATTGAAAATAAGCCTCAACTCTTGACCCGGGCCTCCAAAGCCCTGCAGGACTGGCCCCCTCCCTGATGTATCTCACCTTGGCCTGGAGAGCTCACCACATTGCAGCTATGTTGGTCTCCTCTCTGCTTCTTGAACAGGCTAAGTTAATGCCCACTTCCCTCTCCCCGAAACACTCATCTCCAAGATGTTTTACAGGACCAGCTCCTCACCATTTCACCTCTCAGCTCAAACATCACCTCCTGGAGCAACCATCCCTGACCCCCTAACCTAAGAGCAACAGCCTTCCTACCCCTAGTGAGGTGAAAAGTGGAAGTGTTAGTCACTCAGTCCTGTCCAACTCTTTGCAGCCACATGGACTGTAGCCCACCAGGCTCCTCTGTCCACGGAATTCTCCAGACAAGAATACGGGAGTGGGTAGCCATTTCCTTCTCCAGGGTATCCTTCTGACCACCTCCCAAGTTGTCGCTTTCTCATACATCACCCTGTTTCACCTTCATTGCCCTAGACTAGTTGAAATTATTTATTTGTTTGCCTGGATAATTGATTTATTGAATGGGCTGAACTTGAAGAGGGACAAGCAGGAAGCAGTTCTGTTTTTCTTCCCTCACTGCCACAATTCATACTGTGGTGAATTTCTCTTCTCTACCCTTAATGACATCTCAAGCAGAGTCCTTGGCTGCCCATCCCCACCAGTCACAAAAACAGTTTCATTTCTATAATTAAGACCAATTTTTCAGGCACTCAAATGTCTGGTCCTGTCCAAATCAAAACCTCATCCAATTTAATCAATCTTGTATCCAATTTAATACCCCTCCTCTCCTGCCATGGGCCTGTCCCCTGGCTCAAGACTCTGTACTGGGGAGTGTGGGGTGTGGCCTGATTTTCTGAGCTTCCTCTTCTGCAGTGGCTCCTCCAAGTGTCAGGGTTGGGGGAGAGGTGTTAGAGGGAAAGTGGTAAAGCTCTACATAACAGGTGCCCTTAGCTAGCAGGTGCCCAGCTCTCTGGCTTGTTCATGGGCACATTTGTGGGTTCTTGGGAAGCTGCAGGATCTCCGCCCTGCACTACCATAGAAAAAGCACTCTCTGGACAACTTCCCTGTGTCCCCTATCTGCCACGGGACTTTCCTGTCCCTGCCAACAAACCAGTGCTGAGTTGGCTGCATCTCATCCTGCTACAAGAGCCGCTCCAGCCAAGCTCCACAGGCAGAATTCTCCAGATAAGGCCTGTGCACAATTTTCTTCCTTTATGTGCATCCACAATTCCTAAAGACATAGGTTGGGTTCTCCCAAGAACTTTCTTGCCATGCCTTGGTGCTTTGGGGTGCTTGCAACTTCTAGCACCTCAGCTAGCATCCATGGAGGCAGAGTTATGGGGAGTCAAGCTAGTTTATTCTTCTTTGGAGGCCCCCACTCTTTATGACTGGTTTTCCTCACTTGGTTAGCTTGGGGAGTACCCTCAGGGGAAATCTCAGCACTGCTTACCAATGCAACTGTTCTCTGACTCAGTGACTTTCTTCAATCCCTTTTTATTTATAGGCTGGGATCCAGGGACATGTCCTGATACTTATTGAACTGGTTCTGCCTTTACTAAGATGCCTAGTACTTCTCTTTGGCATGTGAGAATATTCAGTCTTATTGTTCCAGCCTTTGCAGCTTCAGCAGAAGTTTGAAGACCACAGAAAAAAATCCTGTTCAATGACCTATGAAAGTATTGTCTGACTTCCCAAGCCACAGTGATAGCTCTAAAGGAATAGATATCTTGCCTGCCTGGCTCACCACTGTTTCCTCGGAACCTAGAACAGTGCTTGCCTCTCATAGACAGCCAGGAAATACGTGTTCAGTGGATGGCTAACTGAATGAACCACAGAAGAATCCCATCAAGAAGGGCGGGCTGGTGTCATTAGACCCATTTTCAGAGAGAATAACTGAGTTCCTGGTGATGGTTCCTGGTCCAAGTCCATGTGTTTGCTGCCTGCAGGGTTGGCCCTCAGGAGCTCCTTGAATTCCACACTTGCATGTTGGGATGAATGCCATCTCACTTCCCAGAAAGCACCGCTCTCTCCCTGAGACTCTGCTCCTTTGCAGCTACAGGAAAGCCTCAGCTCCACACTTCCCACTCCTTGCCCCATCATCCACCCAGTTCTTTAGTTCTGGCTTCCTTTCCTCACCTAACTACCTGCCCAGTTCCTTTAGGATCTCTTCTCTTCATCCCTCAGCGCTCACCTCAAGTCCCCGTGAGCCTCCCAAGGCCAGAAACCTTGGCATCCCACTTCGTCCCTGAGCTATTTTTTCCTCCCATGTGTCCAAGTCATTATTACTGCTCCGTCTCCTCTGTCTGCACTTCTGGAAGTCTGCCGCCCATTCAGCCTCTTCTTGCTGCTCCACCTCAGCCAAAACCCTCGCGCAGACACTTTGCTCACCACTAGGCGCCCCTCCCACTCCTTGGTGAGGACAAGTGGTCCTTGGAAATTCCCACCCTGTTCTCCTGGGGGCCCACAGCCAGGCTAGTCTGCTGTAAAGCCTGGCATCTCCTACTCCCCCATCCCAGCGCCACCCCCCTGTCCTGCCTCCCATTGACTGCTCCTCACTCCCTTTCCCTGTAACTGCTGGAATCTGTGGATACAGCTCTTCAGAATCTCCAGTCCCATAAATGGTTGAGTTTTTTCTTTGTTCTTCCTTTTTGAAGCTGCCAAAATTTATGTGCTAAGCATGCACATAAATTGACTCATTGAACAAAAGAAAGGAGGTGTTGTCATTTCCAGGTACACAAAGGAGGAAACTGAGGCTGGGAATAGATACTGACTTGCCCACAATCACAGAGCAGATAAGTAGCAGAGGAAGGGTTCCAACCTTGGTTATTGCCCACCCGAGTCCAAGCTTTTAAGACAGCACTGTCTTGCCTTCTCCCTGGGTTTGAGCCTCAGGAGTCCTCCCGACTACTGAAATGGTTGATACTTTTCCCAGTCATTTCTGCAGCAGTCCCCACCTAAGACCCTCCACTGCACACCCCCCAGCCTCTTCCCTGCTGGCTAGCCTACCACTCCATTCCCAGGGGATGTGGAGGTAGCAGAATTTTCTGTCTTCCTCTACCATTCCTGTTCAGTGAAAGAAGGGGAGCTGTTTCCAGCAAGGTCTCTGACTCACCGGGTGTTGCTTCCTTATCCCTGATTCCCACTTCCTCCCTAAAGAGGCACAAAATGATGCCAAGCCTACTAACCCATCTCTTGGGTCTGGGGAGAGGAATCATCTCTGGAAAGCCCTGCAGAGAGAGTCCCAAGGGATTGATAGAAAGATTCCAGTGGGGAGAGGTTTGCTGGGACACGTGCGCCACAAAGAGAGATGGCAGTCTGCTAGTCACCGGGGCAAGTGAATTGCTTCCCCATGTCTTCATGTTGGAATAACGCTGGCAGCCAGAGAGCTACCAGAACCTGGACTAATTTGGTAAATAAAGACCAAAAACAAGGACCGAATTCTATTACCTTGGCTGAGACCCAGACTCCCGACAGAATTCCAGGGATTTTTCTTCCTTGGAAGTGACGGGACCTCCAGTCCTGAATCCCTCTCTCTAGGAGAGCTTGTACCCCTGTTCAGAACAAATAACACATTTCCTGGTTAATCAGTGGGCGGAACAGCTGAAAGAAGGTTGACTGGGCCCCCGGCCTTCCAGATGGGAGCAGCTCACGGGCTCAGATGCCTTTGTCCAGAGACTGGGCAACTGGAACCCAGCACAGTGCAGCCTCGGTCTCCAGTCTGGAAGGTGGAGGCTGCATGCAAAGGCGCCAGCTCTCTCCTGTGCGAGGCCTCCAAGGCCCGTAGGGGCTGCCAAGACCCCGCCACTTCAGACACCATGACCTGGCCCCCCAGTGCTCACAGCCACTGTGGTCTGCCAGGGCTGTCCCCGCTCGGGGCTCACGTGCATGTTTCTGTGAGCTCAGGGCTCAGCTATGCTTGGCTTCTATTTTCCCATCTGAAAATAGAGATAATGCTGCATTTCTTGCCATCCCCACCTTCAGGGTAAAGTAGATAACCAGCCTTATCTACCCTGGGATGGGAGGCGGTCAATTACTGCTCCTTCCTTTGCCAGCTGATATTTCTGGAGCGCTTAAAAAGTACCAGGCACAGTGCTAAGTGTTTTCCAGTCTCCTTTAATCCTGGTAATAAGCACTGTTACTTCCTCATGTAACAGATGAGGAAATGCAGGCTCACAGAGGTTAAATGAATCACAAAGCTAGTACGTGGCTACACGAGGAGTCCCTCCTGGTTTTCCTGGTGAACATTATACAGATGCCAGCTTCCAGAGGAGCAGTTCTCTGGAATCGCATCTCCGGCTGCAGTTCTCTGGGAACCGGAAGCATTCACAGCTGTTTGTGGTGTGGTGGGGGGTGGGGGTGTGGGCTGACGGTCACATGAAGTTGCTGTCACGAGCTGGTCCCCATCAAGCCCATCCCATCCTTCTCAGGCCTATTTAGGACTAGGGGTCTATTTTAGGTCAAGGGCACGCAAAAGTCACCGTGGTGAGGTTCAGTACATCCAATTCCTGCTCACCAAGGAGAAGGAAGGAAATAAGCTTACCCTACATCAAGTCATTTTCCATTGCCAAGTAAGGCTCATCTCAGCTTTTCTCTCTGGAAAAGAGAAGTGACACAGAGCCTCAACGTGGCCCTGTGAGGTAGGCATTGCAATTCCCATTTCACAAGCCCAGAGGGATGAAGTCTCTCGCTCAAGGTCATACCATCAGGAGTCGAGCCAGGATTTAACTAAAAAGTCTGACCGGCTCCAAAGTCCGTGCTGTTTCCACTACAGCACACTGCCCTCACTCCAGGATGTCCTGCGATGATGTGAAATGGGCAGCTCTTCAAAACAACTGAGTTCACTCCGTTTCCCTTCATTTCCAATCCCTGATACAAGGGTGGGCTGAACTGAAAGCTTTGTGCCTTTAGCTGAAGTTCAGACCACATTTCCTATTTATCTGGATAAATCCCTTCAGCCCTGACTAGAGTGGAATCCTCTAGAACAGCGGTCCCCAACCTATGGACTAGGGGCTGGGAGGGGGTGGTTCCGGCAGTAATGTGACCAGTGGGGAGCCGTGGGGAGCAGCAGATGAAGCTTCGCTCACTCACCTGTTGCTCACCTCCTGCTGTGAGGCCCAGTTCCAAACAGGCCGTGGACTGTACCGGTCTGAGGTCCAGGGGTTGGGGACCCCTGCTCTAGAACTCCTGGAAGGCTGAAGCATAACTTCTCTCCAAGCAGAGTGTCTGAAGACCTGAGCAAGAAATGATATGAGCAGCCTGGAAGTCCTTCTTTAAATTCCCCCCATAAGACCACCAGTCAACCCCAAAGGAAATCAACTCTGAATATTCACTGGAAGAACTGATGCTGAAACTAAAGCTCCAATACTTTGGCCACCTGGTGGGATGAGCCAACTCATTGGAAAAGACCCTGATGCTGGGAAAGATTGAGGGCAGGAGGAAAAGGGGACAACAGAGGATGAGACAGTTGGATGGTATCACTGAATTATGGACATGAATTTGAGCAAACTCTGAGAGACAGTGAGGGACAGGGAAGCCTGGTGTGCTGCAGTCCATGAGGATGAAAACAGTCAGACATGACTTAGTGACTGAACAACAGTAAGACCTCAGGGGTCTCAGTACTCTCCTGGGGACCAGGGGGTTGTTCGAGTGGGAATGAATCACACACTGTATTATCTTCTCCAAATCCCCAGGGAGAAATCCCTGTGGGCTGAAGGACAATGCAGCCCTGCCCTGGATTCTGGACTGGTGGGCAGGAATTTGAGGGCAAGCTGAGCAGGAAGCAATTGCCCTTAGCGGTTGTTGGCATCTCCCAGCCTGTCCCCACCTTGGTTTCCTGATGGGACACAGTGACATCTGTCACACCCCAAGAGATAGGAGCTTGGGGGGACAGAGGACAGGGGCTGCTCTGGGGTCTTTCCCAGAATAAGTCCATAACAGCTCACTTGTTCATCAACAAAGAAAGAAGGATGACAGCTTCTGCCACCATTTTCAGGTGCCCATTTACCTCTGGATTATATGTTGAGGATCGAGATACTCAATGAGGTTTTCCCTGGTGCCCCCCACCCTCTCTCTAGGACCCCAAGCCTTTAGGGACAGGCCCGAACTCCTAAACTCCCCAGGACAGGGTACAGACACCAGGCTGGGGGTGTCGGAGGAGGGGCAGCCAGATCCCAGTGGGCCCCAGCCGGTCTGCATGACTCATTCCTTGTTTCCGTCCACTCTGGTCTGAGTGCCTTGGCCCAGAGGCCTCTGGGAGGTTGTAACACAGGCTGGCCCCTCGCCCACTGGGACTCAGCAGACAAAAATTAAAGATCTCACTCCTCAGGAACTCACACAGACAGCAGAGGCATGCTCTGTGCTCTGCCTCACCAGACCAGACCTCAGGCCGAAGGAGGCTGATGGCCAAGGGAGGAAGGAGAGGCGTCTCCGGCTCCTCCCTCTCCTCCTCACCCTCCACCTCCAGTCGGGAAGCCCCAGCCACCACCCACTGTCTTCTCACTCCTCCTCAGGTCCTGGCCTGAAGATAGCGGTTGCCACCAGCCCCTCCTGGGCTCCACTCCACTCCTCCCCATCTCCGTCCAAAAAAAGCAGTGAGGGAGAAGCAGACGTGTAAACAACTAATCACTCTTATTTTTTTTCTGGCTGCACAGGTCTGATGAGGCCAAAAACCTGCTCAACAATCTTCAGTGGCTCCCCAGTACCTCATAAATCCAGCTCAAACTTTTTACCTGTCGCCCCACACAAGTGGGTTTCATACCCCTTCTCCTCTTGCCTGCCAGTACTCAACAGAGTCTCACTCAGAACTCCTTCACTTCCCCACCCATGTCCCCTTACCCCAGTTCCTCGGTTCAGGCCACTTTCCTTACCTGGAATGTTCTTCCCACCCCTCGCCTGCCTGTCCTTTAACACCCATCTCAAAACTCCCACTTCTTTCAAGAAGCCTTCCCAGAGCACCATTGCCAAGTCCAGAAAAAGCTCACTCCCTCAGCTGAACCCCTGGACTTCAGCCTGCCCTCTTTGTCCTCTGTCCAGAGCAGTGGGAAACACACGGGGCTTTGGGGCACCACTCCGCAGCACCATCGTTCACCAGCTGGGTGTCCTTGCCTAAAGTGATAGCCTCTCTGAGCCAGTTTCCTCACCACCAGGAGATCGGAGTAGAAGTCCTTTAAAGCACCACCCCTAGATCGAGCATGGTGCTTCCCTGGTGGCTCAGAGGGTAAAGTGTCTGCCTGCAATGTGGGAGACCCGGGTTCGATCCCCGGGTCAGGAAGATCCCCTGGAGAAGGAAATGGCAACCCTCTTGCTTGGAAAATTCCATGGACGACAGAGGAGCCTGGTAAGCTATAGTCCATGGAATCGCAAAGGGTCGCACATGACTAAGCAGCTTCACTTCTAGTTAGAGCAACTGTATTCACCAACACAGCCCTCCAGGGCACAGCTGATTGGATCAGGGATGAACACGCGACCCAGGGGCAGCCTTTTCATTGGCTGATCAGTGACCTAAGAGTTTTGTGGTCTGATTTGAATGCATACGCTGCTTGTTACTGGACATACAAGATTCTGTCTTGAAAATCTGAACTAAGCAACTTGACTTTGAAAACTAAGCCCTGGGCTTAAAACAGCAGATAAGTCATCGTTCCTGAGAGCTCACAGTCCAAAGGGGTCCATATAACCATGGAACAATAAAGCGAAAGAGGTGTAGTGACTTGCCTGGGGTCAGTAACACAGAGAGGGCTGACACTCAGGTCTCTAGACCTGGCTTTGGTTCAGGGTGGTGGGCCTCTGGGACAGGCTCAGAAAGCAGTGGCCCTGAGCTGACTGCCTGAAAAAGACCAAGGCTCCACCGTGCCCGGCATCAACCTGTTCTGGGCAGCCTGGGAACAAGGCAGTCCTGAAAGGACAAAGTCAGGTCACAGCAGGGAGCACAGACCCTGATTCTCCTCTTGCCTGTGCCCCCAGTGTCTCCCTGTCGTGCCCTTGGCCCTTCCCAGATTCAGTTTCCTCATGTATGATAGACAGGGTTTTATTGGATGAACTCAAATTCCCTGTCAACGCTAAGAGTTTGATTTGAGGAGCAGACAGACAAGCGATGGGCGTGGATCCAAGAGCGGTAGGATCCACAGAATGTGACCCTTGGAGGGGACCTCCCCGAGAGATCAGCCAGCCAATTCCTTCAGTTATGGTTGAGGAAACCGAGACCCAAAGCAGGAGAGCTGATTGTCCAAGGTCACATGACTGGCTACTGGCAGCGCCAGCACTTGAGCCAGGGTCTCCTGACTCCCAGGCCTCTCAACCCTTTCTCTTTCAACTCCCCCAAGAAGCTGGGAGCCTTTTGGCCGTCTGGGCCAGGGAAGCCAAGAATGGCTGTACATGTCAGCAGCGGGGCCTCGGGGCCTGGGAACATCTCTGACAGGGTAGGTGCGCGTGCCAAAGCCGCTGCTGGGGAGGGATGGGACTGGGGGCCAGAAAGGCGTATGGGAGATAATCTGTCAGCATCTCCCTTCTTCCAGATGGCAGGAAGAAACATTGACACGTCTGTGATGAGTGAGGGGAAACAGTCCCCTCTTCTGATTGAGCCATTGCTCCACAGGGGACTGGCCTCCCTCTCTGCCCCCTCCTTGCTCGCTCACACACACACACACACACACACACATACACACACCCCTATTTAGCTGCTGCATTCTGCCACCTACAACTTCAGTCTCAGGATGTGTACTGAGAGGACTTCTCCAGTGGTCCAGTGGCTAAGACTCTGCACTCTCAATGCAGCGGGCCCGGGTTCGATCCCCAATCAGGGAACTAGAGCCCACATGCCACAGCTGAGCTTGTATGCTGCAACTAAAAGATCCTGTGTACTGCAACTAAAATCTGGTGAAGCCACATAAATACTTCAAAAAAAACCACAAAAAAAACGATGTGTACTGACATTCTCAGGCGTACTATTTGGTGAGACCTGGATTCTTTTTGCTGCCTGAGCTGCCTCTGAGCTCCTGCCTACTTTCTAATGCTTAGCCTATTTGGCTGGCATCATGAGCACCACACCCCCCCGCTCCCACCCCGCATTCCACAGACATTTTTTGAGCACCTAGTATATGCCAGGCACTGTGTTAGGCACTGGAGGTAGGTAGGCATCCTCATTGCCTGTGAGATGGGAATTACCAGTCTGGTGAGCACACTGAAGAAAAACCACTGACCAAGCAGTTGGGGTTGGCTCAGGAGTATTTCTCAAAGAGCCCTGACTTTGACTTGAATATATTTTTTAAAATTATTTATTTTTAATTGAAGGATCATTGCTTTACAATACTCTTGGTGTCTGCCATACATCAACATGACTCAGCTGTAAGTATACATTTGTCCCCTCCCTCCTAAACCTTTCTCCCACCTCCCATGCCATGACCTGAATCTTGAAGGCTAAGAATGAGTTCACTGTGTAGGAGTGGGAAACATGCCCCAAAGAAGCACTTCAGAGGGAAAGTCATAGATAGAAGACAAAACCTGAGCTATTGAAGGGAGTTACAAGAAACTTAGGTGGCTGGAGTTTGGATAGGAATGGAGTAAAGGTAGGAGATGAAGCTGGAGGGGTAGGCTGGGGTCAATGAATGGCATGCTTAACTCTAGTCAGCCCCTTGACAGATAGACCTGTTCCCCACATCTAAACCACCAGGTGGCCCTGAAGGGGACGGAATATTTATCTGGAATTCTGAAACAGATGCCTTCTGGTCAATTGCAAGGAGTCATTTGTGTGGGGAGGAAGTGGCATGCTCTTAATCTCCTTTAACCTATTCAAAGTCATCCCAAATTATCACCAGTCAATATGAAGCCAGTGAATTTGCCGTGCTTAAAATCAGTCCCCGACCCTGCTTCCAACTAGTCTGTCCCTCCATATGGCTCCTCCCTTATAAAACTGGTGGAGCCTGGTCCCCAGACTTCTGATGCCATGATGCACCAACCCGACTGGGCCCCTTTTTGCCAACCCTTTCACTGGGTTCCTCTACTGTCTGATTCCCCACTTTCTCTGGGCCCCTGGAGACTCAGCCCCCCAGTTAGACTTCTGTCCCTCCATCTTGCTCTTCCTTGGCCTCAGGTCCCTCCTATAATCCCACAAGCTCATGTTGCTGAACTTGTATCATGCCTGTGTCATAATCTATATATCCAAGCCCATCCATCCTGCAGCCTTTCTCATAGCTTTGCCCCAAAGTGAGATAAGCCACATGTGTTTGATACCAAGCAGACAGCTGGGGAGTGCCCTGCGCATATCAGCCATCCTTTATTGAGCACCCGTTTGTCAGGCATCAGCATTGCCAAGAAGAATAAAGCTTAGTCCCCATCTTCAAGGAGCTTCCTGTGTAGTAGGAAAGGCAGAAACACCCATCGTAGTAAGTGCTGTGATTGAGATCATCTCAGAGAGCAATTGAACACAGGACAAAGCCGCCCAGGCTGGAACTATGGGACAATTGGTCAGGGAAGTTCCCAGAGAGGATTCTATCTGAGCAGGGTCTGTAAGACAGGACTAGTCTCAGGTGGAAAGGACAGTGAGAAAGAAGCGCAGTGATGGTTACCAGAGTCAAGTTTGCAAAAATTAAACCACATCAGGGTCTAATCCATTTCCTTTTTCAATGAGGTTCCTGATCAGAGAAATTTTGCCAGGTTTCTGAATGATAGTCAAATGAAATTCAAGAGCTATTCAATGTGGATAGGTTGGGGAAAATATGGAGCCTCCAGTAAGGCAGTTATGTGGGAAACGATGACTCCCCACATTGAAGAATGGATGGGAGGTCCTTGAGCTCTACAGTAGCACATGAGACATGCCTGGGACCTGTACAAGACCTCTCACAATTTGGATGAAGTCAGAAAAAGCATTTTTATCAAATTATCACATGACATAGAACTGGAGGAATAAACAATAAAATTGGAGGATAGAAGCAAGATTTATACTGATACAGATAAGTTGAGATTTAATAGAGATAAGTGAAAAAGTCTTGCATCTTAGTCCAAAAAAAGCAGTAATTAGAGAACGAGAGAGACATTTCAGTAGCAGTTCATGTGAAATGACTTTATTTGCGGGGGTGGGGTAGGGGTGGGGGTGGACAGGGACCATTGAAAAGGAAGATCCTAGTTTACCACTGGTTTGAAATAAACCAACAATGTAAACTTCTAAAAGGTCTAGTAGACCTTTAGTAGATTCTTGGGTAGAATCCAGGGCTCAATACAGGGAGGGTATCAGTGTACTCCAAACTATTATAGCACAATGGCAATTTTGTGCTTAATTCTTCTGCCATGTCTTAAATGGCTTATTACAGCCCTGAAATGTATCTAGGAGAAGATGACCTGAATGAAGATAAAAATAACCTAGAAGGAAAAGTTGAGATGCTGGAGAAGAGAAATCTTGTTGAAGAGTCTGAAAATCCTCAACTGTTGCAGGATTGTCAGGCAAGAGAGGGATTCACTTGTTCTAGGTTTGCATTAGTCATAATGGGTTAACTGTAATAACAAACAATCCCAGAAGAGTAAGCTTATTTTTATTCATGTGAAGTGGGGCTCTGATCCACATGGTCATGTAGAGCTATCCTTCCATCGTGGAGCACCAATCTGGAGGTTCTTCCTCCTTGTCATTCAGCCAATAAATGAGAGGAGAGAAAGGTGCAGAGGAGAGCGTAGGTTTTCTAAGGGCAGCGTCTCAGAGAAGCAAACATCGTTCTGCTCATGGTTCATTGACTAGAACGCAATCTCAAGGTGGTACCTTATCACAACAAGGGAGGCTGGAAAATGTATTCTAACTGTGTGCCCAGGAGAAAAAGGCTGTGGGTGCGGGCTTTAGAATTGTAGATCTGGAAGAGACAACCTTAGGAGTGAGAAGAGTTAAGGATTATAACGTATTTACACAAAGACTTACATATGAATGGGCTCAGTGGCTCAGTCGTGTCCGACTCTTTGTGACCCCATGAACTATAGCCCGCCAGACTCCTCTGTCCACGGAATTTTCCAGGCAAGAATACTGGAGTGGGTTGCCATTCCCTACCTCATCCACATGAATAAAACAGATGTAACAGCATTATTCATAAAACCAAAGGTTACCTATTGTCTAAATGCCCACAGACTGGTGAATGTACAGACAAAATTTGGTATATCCAGACAAAGAAACACTATAAACAGAAGTGAATTACCAATATATGGATGAACTTCGACTACTGCATTGATGAACTTCAACCACATTATGCTCAGTGAAAGACGCCAGTCACAACGCCATATATTTTATGATTGCATTTATATGAAATATCCAAAAAGGGCAAGGCTATAGAGACAGTAGATTCAAGGAACGGGGTAGGAGTAGGTGAAAGGATAGTAACAGTAAATGAGCACAAGAGGTTTCATTGGGGAGATAAAAATGTTCTAAACTTGATTAATGGTAATGGTTGTACAACTTGGTAAACTTACCAAAAATCAATTGAATTATAAACTTAAACATGGTGAATTACATGATGACAGAATATGCCTCAATAATGTTATTTTTTGAGTTAAAAATTTAGTGTTTTTTAGGTTGGGTGAAAGAGAATAATCCTACAAGGGAAATAAAAAAGGATTATTCAAAGTGGAAGGAGGAAGTGATACAGAATCCAAGGGAAGAGAAGATTCAAAGAAGGAAAGCATGGTCAGTTCAACTCTAGTCAAAACTACTGAGAAGTCACGTAAAATGGAAGGTTGATACTCTTGTCTGTCATAGTAAGGTTCACAGTATTGTTCCAGATCCAGAGACAGGAACATGGAAAACATGGGAGACAGCTTTCCACTTAATAGTAATTGCAACCTTTAGAAATGTTTAACAACAGGACAGATCCCATGGCTGAGTGATCCCATTGCTCTCTGACAGTGGAAGTATTCAGAGAGAGGCTGGACAGGCATTTAGGAAGGATTTCTACGTGGGAGGAAGACTTCTAAGGAGGATTTCAGTCTTTGAAAGACCCAGGGTATTCTGAAGACTTCATTACCTCTCTTTGCTCAAGGCCTCCTCTCCACTCTTGGCCTTGGGCTCCTCATCTCAGACACTGAGAGTTGACCTTTGGGAAGAGCCACTTTGGAAAGTGGCTCTGACTCTTGAAACCCCAGGCACCCAACTGCCGTCATCCAGTTCTTCAGCCACTGAGAGTTCCCTTGAGCTCAGAGGTCAGTGGTCATACAATAGCTGCTGCTGATGATGCTGCTAAGTCGCTTCAGTCGTGTCCAACTCTTAGCGACCCCATGGACGGCAGCCTACCAGGCTCCTCCGTCCATGGGATTTTCCAGGCAAGAGTACTGGAGTGGGGTGCCATCTCTTTCTCCGCATACAACAGCAGGTTTCACCAAAGTTAGTGCAGAGAACCGAGTAATCCTGGGAGACCAGGGGAGATAAGCTGAACTGCCAGAAAGGACCAGTGCTCATTTTAAACGTGCCAAAAGACCAATCCCACAGTTGCCTTTGTGTCTCTGCCTCACTCTCATCCAACACCCCCCAGAGGTAAAATACAGGAAGGAGAAGGTGAGCCCATCATATGAGTGGGTTCAAGAAGAACTGAATGAAGCTTTCTTAATCAGAGTTTTGTTTGATACCCTTAGTCACCCACCAGGAATGGCCACCATGATGTAGAAATAAAAAACCAGCACCCAAAAGTTGGAAGAGCCTTTTTTCAAAGGACTTGGAAAGCTGTGTGGAGTTTCTGCATGGCCCCAGTTGCCAATGACCATGACCGTAGCTGCTGGCATTGCTCCAGCGTGACTCTATTCCATTGCAAAGGGGAAGGAGTCCTTAGCAGCCCCTGGAGCTGCTTGTCTGCAAAGGCCAGACAAGCTATGTTACTGCCTGCTCACCAAAACAGACACTCAAGAGGTGATTTATTTGCCCAGAAAATATTTGTGGGGCACCTTCTACACGCCAGACCCCCTCCCAGAGCCCACAGTCTATTCATTCTGAAATACAAGAAGAACTGCCCCAAAGTGCCAAGGGATTGGGATGGTTTTAATGTTTTTTCCAGAAGACAATGTAAGGGCTAGATGGCTTGAGGCAGTCCCATCCAGCCCTGGGAGTCATGACCTCTTACATTCACCCCAACAAAACCTGCCCCTGGACTTTGATGCTGTTTCCGTGTTGGCTGAGGAAGACTGGGCTGGATCCATAGGATTCCCAAGCAGAAAGGCTTCCCCATTTCCAGACCCTGGAAAGAGAGCCAGGCCAGGCAAAACCAGAGAGGGAAACTGCGGGGTGGGGGAGGGGAGAGGGCTGGACAGCGAGTGCCAAGTGCTGCAGACTGGGTGGGAAACCCAGGGGCAGGGGCAGGGGAGCAGGAAGGAGCTGCCCAGGCAGGAGCAGACCCCTAAGCTGAGGGTTGGGCAGGAGACAGGTCTGGCTCCTGGCGTACCTGCGCTAATGAGCTGGAAGCAGGAGGAAATGGCCCAGCATGTGAAGGCCAGCAAAGGGAAGGGCCTCCCCATGCCAGCTGGACGGGAGAGGGCCGAGCGGGGTGGGCACAGGGCCCAGCCCCTCTCCACACCCTGAATTCTCAAACTGGAACCTGGAACTTCCAGAAGAAGGGACTTGGGAGGTGCAGGCAGATCAGGGAGGCTGAAATGAGACCTCCTGGGGGAAAGGGGATTAGAAAGATGCCGAGCTGCGGTGGCATGAGGGGAGAGAGAGCCAAGGGGCTGCAGAGGCACCCTGCCAACCCTGGGGAGGGAAGAGGCCCCAGGGCGGTCATCAGCTGTAGCTGAACGGAGGCAAATCTGACGGTCGACTGACTTAATAAGGGCAGGCAGGATGGATGAGTCCTCCCAGTCCTGCCGGGGCGGCAGAAATGGCCACAAGTATTCACAGACAGTAAACACCAAGGGGGACGGGCCTTGTCTGGGTCTGCAGGGACCTGGCAAGGCCGAGCAGAGAGGGGCAAGGCCAGGACAGAGGCCTGAGCCTGGCATTCTCTGCAGTGGACTGTCTAGAGGCTCTGGATGAAGGGTCACTTTGGGAACCCCAAGGCCAGCTCAGAAAGCCTCACCAAAGCCAGAAGCTGGACATAACCCCAGACAGGTCCTGCCTGCAGGGATCCAGGATATGGGGACTCGACGCTGGTATGTTTGTTTGAACCCTGGACACGGGCTTTCCAGGTGGCTCAGTGGTAAAGGATCCTCCTGCCAATGCAGGGAATGCAAGAGACACGGGTTCAATCCCTAGGTCAGGAAGATCCCCTGGAGGAGGAAATGACAACCCACTTCAGTATTCTTGCCTGGAAAGTCCCATGGATAGAGGAGCCTGGTGAGCTACAGTCCATGGGGTCGCAAAGAGTCAGACGCGACTGAACGACTAAGTATGCATGCAATTTTGAAGTGGGGGAGCCCACTTTGCCTCCTAACACCAGGGTGGGGCCACGGCAGTTGGACAAATACTCATGGAGCATCCACCTTAGTCTTTCCCATACAGGACCCTAGGACCCTTCCCAGTGGCATCCATAGGGACCTTCACCCCTACTCCATTGCTGGCGTGGAAAACTTCCACCAGAGGCAGAAGCCTAGGGGTCCAGTCTGACTTTCTGTGTGCTCCTCGTTCAGCACTGGCTGCAGATTACAATCGAGGCGTCTCCTGTCTCTGGACCTCAGTTTATCCACCTGCAACATGAAGAGACTGCATCTGCTCTGTGCAAAGTGATTTTCATTGGTTATATAGCCTTTTGCTCAGCCTGTGGTTGCCATGGGAACAATCCAAGTCAAAAGGTGGATCCAGCAGAGAAGGTATCAATCACCTTCTAGTCTGTGACTAAGGAGAGCTTCATTGTTCCGTCTACCCAGCATCCCTTCTCTCTTATTCTGGTATCAGCATCCATTTTCCTTTAGGTAACTGTCCTTCCACCTTCTATAGATCATTCTGATGGGGCAGCCAATCACAATACCGGCCATGTGGCACATGACCCAAACTGGCCAATCAGATTCTCTCCCATGATTTGACCCAGAGACCAACACTTTATAACTGGAACACTCAATCTCAGCTCCCCAGACATACACTAAAGGAGTTTCTGGGCCTGAGAACCGTGTTGCTGCCTGAATTCCTGACCTTTTCGATACTTACCTGTTCAGTTCTTCTATTCTGTTTACTCCTAAAATCTTTCTGGTAAGTCTATTCTTTTTTTTTTTTTTAATGTACAAATTAGTCAGAGTCTTTGTTGTTGCTTGCAACCAAAGAATCCCTATTTGTATACAAACCAAGAAAGAAAAACTGGGTGGATGAGATGATGGGCCCCTGCTCCCTGCTGCCCTCGCTCTTTGTGATCCCAGGGCAATTGACTCAGCTCTCTAGCAGCACTCAGCTCATGTAGGAGACATGGTGGGGTAGAGTTTGCTCAACAAGACCTCGAACATCAACTAAGCACTTTTGTATCCTGGATACGAATGGTTGAGGGTCTTGTACACTGTAAATGCTCAGTTGCACTGAATTAAGATCTTACAGCTTGAAGCAGGTAACTGCAGTGGGAAAGAAATTTAACAAGTATCAGAGCAGCTTCACAATTATCAAGATGTAAGCAACTGCAGGAGAAAGTCATTCCCACTGCATGCAAGTGATGAGTGTGGGGTGGGGAGTGGTCAGGACCCATTTCAGGGTGTTGGGGGAAGGCCCACTCTGTCCCCAAAGTGTCTCTCCCACCTCTTCATGAGTACCTCTCACTCCTGAAACAAGAGACAAAGGCACTCAGTGAATATTTAGACACAGAGCTGGAAATCCATCTTCCCCTAGAAGAACAAGACAATGTTTTCATTCACTCTGAAGTGTAATGATGGGTGTAGACTCTTTCCTGAGAGCAGACCTGGATAGGAGAAATGGTTTGGAAATACTAAGGTTTTCAGGGTGTGGAAAGTGAAAATGGGTCTGCGGTGGGTCAAGAGGAAGGGGAGAGGCTAGAAAACAGGGGATACAAGCATATGGGCTACACATCAGCTTTGACTGTAAGTTCTAGGGGCCGACTCCAGTAAACTTTGGTGGGGGGGGGGGGGGTGCGGGTAGAGTTTATTCTAAAGAGACAGGGTTCTGAAGGAGGTGTTCAACAACCAGGCCTGGGAAGCCAGGGACCAGGGCAGCTATAGAAGCCAGGGTGGCTCTAAGCCAGTTGCCTTCTGTGGTCAGTAGTGACTCCATCCCAGATTCAAATTTCCTAGGAGAGAGTTTGTTGGATGTGTCTGGGATCCTGTGCCCACCCTTTGAGGTGGATGGTGGGGAGCGTCCCCATGGCTGACAGCCTCACCAGGAATGCCTGGAATTGGCAAGGCAGAGTTCCCTAAAGGAAAATTGAGTTTCTGTTATCCAAGGAAGGAAAAGGAGTGCTGGGCATATTCATACAACAGATGTTCACTACACATGGCATGTCGATTTACAGAGGAGGGAGATGAGTGGGGTGGGATATGGGAAATTGCAGGAGACTCCAGAATCTGCCATGGGGGCCAAGGCTCTTTCTCCAGCCCTGGATCCCATCTCCTTCTCCCCCCTGTAAAAGTAAGCTCAGCGAAAGAACACTATTTTTCTGTTCTTGACAGCCTGATAGAATTGTCTCCTTAGCTTCCAGTCACGCTCAGCTCTCCTGCTAGAATCATTACCACCCACCTGTTCTCCATGCAAGAATTCACAGCCAGTGGACACACATCTGGCCTGCAAAAGACATGCTTGGAAGTCTCCCCAACTGCTTGGAACAGGCTGGGGACAGCATAGGGTCAGACACCAATTCAAAGGCAAGCAAACAGCTGGCCTGAGAGCTGTGGTCATTATGGCTTGAGCAGTGATCCATCCTTACCCCACGAGGCAGCTAGATGAACATGGGACAAGTGTGCCCTGGGACTCAATACTGGGTCCTGTACCTGGCAGCCCTCCCCACCCCCACCTGCTTCACCAGTGTTGGTTTTAGGGGAGGGGGTGGCTCTTACCTTGCCTTTCTTGGGATTCCTTTGTTTTCCTTCCCATTACTGTCCGCATCATTCCCTTCTGAGTACCCTGGAAGTTCAGAAAAAGCCAGGTAAGGTTCTAATGGGAAGAGCCCGTTAAATATTGTGTTTTGGTGGTGAAAGTAACAGCACCTAAGTTTTAAATATGTAAATCAACACTGGACAGGGCCTAGAGACTGTAGGTCTGTGCTTATCGAACTTTTTCAAAAAGTAGCAAGAACCTTTGTGCAGTATTTCAGCATTCAGCAAATACTTACTGAAAGGCTACTGTGTGCTAGGCGCTGTGCTCAGGGACACAGCAGGAGCGACACAGACCCAACCCTCACAAACCTCGTGAGTTTACAGTCTAGTGGGGGAGGCAGATATTGAACAAATAATTGGGTAAGTAGATCAATAATGAGTTACAACTGAAGTAGAGTTATGAAAAAGGTGTATGCAGCTAGGTGGCCTATCACTGAGTTGAGAGATATTGGGGAAGGCATCCCCAAAGAAGTAGGACATAAGCAAAGAGCTAGAGGGAAGATGGTCCAGACAAGACACATTACAAGAAAAATCCCAGAGGCAAGAAAACACTTGTGTTGGAAGAAGTTGTAGATCATTGTGGTGGAGCCAGGTAAGCAGGGTAGCTCAGACGAAGATGAAGGGATGTAGGCACCAGACCATCAGGGCCTCATGGGCCAACTCAGTGATGACATTGAAACTGGGGAGCCACTCCAGCTGAAAAGCGCCCCCCCCCCCAATTCCCTACCCCCCAACACACACTCATCCCCTTGCCCTGTAGCCTCCGAGGCATCTCAGAGGAACCATGCAGCTTATCAGAAACAGCTTGGAAACCACTAATCCAGCTCTATTTGGCATTTTCAGATGAGAAGAGTTGAGTCTCGACAGTCATCCACTCCCCCAGTATCCTCTGTCTTAACTCTGGGCACCTATCCCAGCCTCCCTAGAGAGAAGGCTGGCCGGGTGTGATCTAGGGACAGGCTCCCAGAACACTGCACGTCTCAATGCTTCAAGGAGCCTCAGGAGCCAGTCCAGCATCTGGCATGAGGAATGGGCTTCAAGAATGGGATCTTGTCCCTTGCCTGCCCCTGAGGCTCTCAGAAGATTCCCCCTGTGCTTGCTGCCAGAGTCCCTGACCCGCCCCTCCCAGACCCTTCCCCATCACTCATCCCCAGTCAGGGGAAGGCCGCTGGCCAGGATGGCAGAGCCCGCTCAAGCTCCGGCCTCAACATTCCTCTTCACCCGAGGGTCAGGGTCAGCTGTGGGGTATTTTCCCAAGCCATGGGGAACAGAGGCGCCTCCTGACATGTACAGTCACTCTTCCGGGCTGGAAGGGCAGCTACCAGCGAAGACGGGCTAGAGAAGAAAGCAGTCAGCTGGCTCTTGGAGAAGAGCTGCAAGGGGAAAAGGGTTGGGGAGGAGGGGCCTGAGAAGAAGTAGAATTAGAACCTGGTGATGGGAAATGGGGTACATGTCTGGGATCTGAGCCGAAGTGGGGGTTTTCCTGCCCCAATCCGGTTTGTCCTCATCTAATTAACCCCGGAGTCTGGCCTCTCTGAGACCCTTGCTGACCTTTGCAATTCTTGGGACAGATGCCAGAGGCAACCACCAGCCTGGAGACAGCAGCAGTACCCCAAGCCCCCAGCAGGGCCCAAGCACACAGGTATGGCCGAACCCTCTGCAGCCCTGCAAGGGGCCAAAGGACAAGCAGGTCAGGCCAGTGAGAAGGTTCTGAAGGTGAAGGGGGAGGCGGATATAGTTGAACCCAGGCTGGATCCGAAGAAGCCATGAAGAGAGGTCTCTTGGGCCTAGAAGGTGGTTTCATCAGCCAAGGCTGGCGTATGGCAGAACTGTGGGAGACCTGGGTTCAATCCCTGGGTCAGGAAGATCCTCTAGAGGAGGGCATGGCAGCCCACTCCAGTATTCTTGCCTGGAAAATTCCATGGACAGAGGAGCCTGGTGGGCTGCAGTCCATGGGGTTGCAAAGAGTCAGACATGACTGAGTGACTAAGCACTCACCCACATATGGCGGAACTGGTCCACATCAACCTTCTCCCTCCTGCTCTGTGAGCATCAGACTTCTGTCATCCTGCCATCTAACTTCAAGGGAGGGTGGATTTAAGGACATGAGGGAGCAGGTGTCAGAGGCCTGACTTCACGTCTTTGCTGCTCGCCGTTTTAGCTGTGGGATCTGCAGCAAAGATCACAATCACCTCTCTGAGACTCCACTTTCCCTTCCGTAAAAATGGGATGAATACTTCTAGACTATGACATGCTAGTGGAACCTTCCAAGAGGTGGTGTCCAGGAGGCAGAGTTAATTAAAAAATAACAATAATAGTGAGACCTACCTCATTGGACTGTAGGAATGACTTAATGAGAAAACATGGGAAAGACCTCAGCGATCATTTAGTTAGCCATGGTTTTAAACCCCATCTCCAAGCTAGAGAGGCTGGACTGGATGGTGGCTGGTGAGGGCCTGAGGTCGGGAAAAGAAAAGAGAAAGAGGGAAGCCAGACCTCACAGCACAGCCCGGCCAAGAGCCCGGGCAGACAGCGTCTCCCCCAGAGGAAGGGCTGGTATTCTTCGCTCCGTTGCCCTCTGGCAGGCACTGAGCTCCTGTTTTCCTCATTAAGTGTGGCTGTAAACTGGCTCCCTTAACACTGCTGACATAAGGTCCAGAAGCAGCTCAGAGTGCCCGAACAGACAGCATCACCTGCTTTCAACATCACCTCCCCGCTGGACCAACAAGGCTGAGGGTGTGAGCGGCTGAGTTTAGGGCAGACTGCAGGGAATCAAGGCAGACGGCACCGGGAATGGAAGCCACGATGCGGGGGGCCTCACTCTATGCCTAGCGATGCTCAGCATCACCACACTGTAAAAGAGGAAAAGCAAATATTTTTGAGTACACACTATTTGCCAGGCTTTGTGGTAAAGCACTTATGTGTATTATCTCATTGAATCCCCATAACAGCCCTAGGTCATTGACCCCCATTTTATGGATGGAGACACGGAGGCATAGGGTATTTAAGAATTTTAAACAAAGGGGCTTCTCATTTGTTGGGGAGGCAAGACTATAGGTTCACATCCCCATGAGGGAAGAGAACAGAATCTGAAATGGTCCCCCACCAACCCAAGTAGCCGGCTTCTCATCTTCCCATCACCACCTGCCTCAGTTTCCCCAGGTTTCTAGCTGCCACCATGCTGACCAGGCTCAAGGGGCAGCCCTCACCCACTGTTCTAGGGCTAGACATGTTCATTTTCCCAAAGTTCAGCCAAAACATGGCTAGAATTTTTTAAAAGGAGCTTATCTAGAAAACTTGAAAAGAGAACAAAATTAAAATATAAAAAGCCAAGAATCTGGGAAGAGAGGAGTTTATAAAGCAGTTTTCACGTTCCAAGATAAGGAAAGTAATGACAGCTACTAGTTGTGCCAAGTGTCCGACACTATACTATGCTCTTGATATATGTTCTTTTCTTTTATCGTCAAGGGCAACCGATGAGACAGTTATTATTATCCACGTTCCACAAATATGGAAACAGATGCTCAGAGAGTTTAAGCAACTTGTCCATGTCACACAGCTTATAAGCATCGGAACTGGGAGCCAAACAAGACTTTGCACTTAACCACCTAGACATAGAAGATATGAGTGTGGTGGGCATGATTCTCCCAGCTAACAGGCCTCATTTAGGTCTCATGGAGGTGTCTGACAAAGCTACCCAAACTCTACACTGAAGGGTTGCAGGTTGGCCCCACTGTTTCCTCTGATCGATTTGTAACACTTGCTCAGGAAAGAATTATAATACTTTTCCTCCTGGACAAGGATGGAAGAACCTTGGCAAGTCTGTGCCTTTCATTTCTCTGTTTTCTAGTGCCAACTTATGTCGACCAAAACAAAACAAAGCAGAAACAAAAACAAGCCAATATGTTGAAACTTTTGTACTTGTCTTTCATTTCAAATTACCCTCATGACACGTTATGGTTTCCACAATGTTTCATTGGTTAATGGTTGGACCAATGTTTCCTGAAGTCTGGAGATACTGTGAGAGAAGATTTTAACCCAGCGCTGGGCACATAATCATCATTAGATATGTTGTTGTTGTGATTATCATTATTGAGAGAATGCTTCCTGTGATCACATCCCGAAGTCACTCAATATAAAACAATATAAAATTAGGTACTGATTGAATGGGCTTCCCAGGTGGTAAAGAACCCGCCTGCCAATGCAGGAGATGTAAGAGACATGGGTTCGATCCTTGAGTCTGGAAGATCCCCTAGAGGAGGGCTTGGCAACCCACTCCAGTATTTTTGCCTGGAGAATCCCATGGACGGGGAGCCTGGCAGGCTACAGTCCATAGGGCTGCAAAGAGTCAGACGTGAGTGAAGCGACCTGGCATGCACACACGCACTGATTGAGCAGCTGATACCAATAGCTATCGGTGAGTAATGTTTACCGAGTAGTTACTGCACGCCAGATTGCAGTCTGGGTCGCTTACATACATTATATCTTTTTTTTTTTTTTTTTTTTTTACATTATATCTTTTTAATCTTCCTAACAACTCAATGAGATAGGAATTATTTTCATTTCCCTTTTACAGATGATGAAACCAAGGCCTGGAAATATTAAGTAACAAAGTCACACAACTCCCAAATGGCAGGGCTGAGATCTGAATCCAGACAGCTACGTTCAGAACCTGCCAGGAAAACCTCTAAACTCTATGCCTCTGATGATGCATCCGACAATAAGACTGTATTACAGGGGAGAGAAGGGAGATGTCGTTGTGTGCTGAGGTGGTTAGAGAAAGTTTTCTGGAGGCTGTGGGCTCTATGCAACCCTGAAGAAAGGACAAGGTGGGTAAAGCAAAAGAGAGACATGTTTTAGAAAACAAAATTTTGGTATTAAAGGGGGAAGGGGTGGGGGGTAAATTAAGAGTTTGGGATTGGCAGATACAAACTACCATGTATGACATAGATAAACAACAAGGTCCTACAATATAGCATAGGGAACTATAGCCAGTATGTTGTAATAAACTATAATGGAAAAGAATATGAAAAAGAATATATATTATATATTTCTATGTGCATGTATATATGTAACTGGATCACTTTGCTGTATATCAGAAACTAATACAGCATTGCAAATTAACTTTACTTCAATTCAAAAGAGAGAGAGACATGTTTTAGGCCAGATGGTGATCCCTGAAGTCTCATGGGACCCCAAAATGGGACATCAGGAAGTCCCCTATCCTTAGAACACACGGGACTGCTTCCCCTCTGAAGTAGTTTCATTTGGAAAACTTGACTGTTTAAGAAAGGACTCGGAGCACAAGCAGGAACCTGTGAGGTCCTCCTGGAGCGTCTAGCATCAGGATGGAGAGAAAGGCTGGCAACAGATCCCCTGGGAGGTTTGGCAGAGGGCTGGCCAGAGTGAGATTGACTGATCATCACCCCTGCCATGATCATCTCCACACTGACCACTGGTGTGCTTTGGGGAAGTGGTTTTATTTTGCCAGGACTGTGGTAAGGTTGCCCTGGGAGGTATGAATGCAGAAGGGCCTGTGGGCCTACATGCCTGTAGGATTTCACAGAAGCCTTAGGGAGAAGCTCAAACTTCACACCTAAGCCCTAGAGATGGTGGGGCTGGGGCAGGCACAGGGGTGGAATTTAATCCGGGGGGCCCCACAGTGCTTCCTTGCCGAGGAACTGGTTAAGGGGATGGCTCCAGGGAAAGTGAGGCCGGTGCTGGCCAGCAGAGGTCTGAACGGGAACATGTGTGCAACCCCAGGTCCAGGCCTGGCTCTCGCAGACCTGATGGAATTTCTGAGTGCGTCAGTAGAGCCACACCTGTCCCTTCTCACTGAACTCCAACCTGGGCAGGCTCAGAAAGGCTGCAGCCTACGGCAGCCTGGACAGAAGTGGCCAACACTTCTGAGCAACATGCTGAGGCCAGATGGAGTGAATAGCCTGTAGTGAATGGTCTGGAGGCTCCTTTTCTGAGCAGGAACCCACATGAGAAGCCGATGACTCCCGTCTGTGTGCCCTCTGGGTCTCACCACACAGCGCACTCTCTGGCTTTCATTGTGGCCCGGTGTGTGTATGTTTTGCTCTCTTGTTACACTTCCAGTCGTTGTCACCCTAAGTGTGGTCCATAAACCAGGAGCAACAGCATCCCCTGGGAGCTCGTTAGGCATGCAGACTCTCGTCACGGACACACTGGAGCAGAATGTGCTTACTAACAAAGTCCCCAGGGATCTGACTGCACATCAAAGTTTGAGAAACACTGCTCGTTGGAAACAGAATTTGTCCCCAGCAGAGCTGTCTTTGTACAAGTTTTTGTATCCCTGGTGTTCAACAGTAAGTAGGTGCTCAAAAAATATACATTTTAACTTTCTGTTTTGAAATGACTTATACCTAGAGAAAAGTTGCAAAGAAGTTGCAAAATTAATATGATATTCACACATGCCCTTTCGGGCTTCCCCTAGTGGTCACAGTTTATGTAGCTATGGCACAATGACCAAAGTAACATGGGTAAACTAACAGAGTTATGAGACCATTAACAGAACCACAGACCCTTTCTAAATTCATCAGTTTGTCCCCTAATGTCTTTCTCTTCTAGGACCCTTAGTGGCATTTAGCTGTTGGGCTTCTTCCGTCTCCTCTAATCTCTGATAGTTCTTTAGTCTGTTCTTGTTTTTCATGACCTTGACTCTTTCAATGAGTGCCTCTGTTATTTTTTAGTCTGTCTCTCAACTTGAGTAGGTCTGATGTTTTCCTGTGATTGAGGTCATGCATTTTGGGTAAAAATACCATGGAAGCAATGCTGGATCCTCCTCACCATATAAGAACATGTCTATTACTGATGACATTAAACTTGATCACTTGGTTAAGCTTATGTTTGCTGGGTTTCTCCACTGGGTTTCACTACTGTAAAATTACTGTTCTCCTTCCCTTTGTAGTTAGTAAGTTTCTTGGTAGGGGGAGAATTTTTGAAACTATGCAAATATCCTGATTCTCCTCAAACTTTTTCCCATTGATTACAGAATCTATCACTGGTGGATCTTGCCAATGATTATTACTATTGTGTTTGCCCAATGGTAATTTTGTATTTCCTTCATTACTTCTATATTTATTGGAATTCTTCCATTAAAAAAAAAAGAGCTGTTCCTTCTTCCTCATTTTTTTTCCCAATATTTTTTAGACTTCAGTTGGGACTCATGGCTACTCATTTTATTCTGTGGGTTACAATCCAGTGTTATTATTTTCTTTTGTTGTTCACATTGCTCCACCCACTGGAAGCTCCCACAAGTTGGCTTCTTGTTCTGCTATGCCCCATCCTTTCCCAAAGACTTCCTTCTTTTCTAGTACCATGAGATGTTCCCGTCTCATTTGATTCAGTAAATACGTTTGAATGACTGATAGAATGAAAAAGAAGGTTTATGTATAGAGACTCAGCCCCTCTGCGATTCCCCAACTAGGAAGCTGTATCCAATTCATTTTTTTATTGGCGTATAGTTGCTTTACAATGCTGTGTTAGTTTCTGCTGTAACGCGAAGTGAATCGGCTGTATTCACTGGTAGACTGATATCCTCTCTTTGTTGGATTTCCTTTCCATTTAGGTGACCACAGAGCAGCCGGGAGGAACAACAGGAGCTGTTCCCAGGTTTCACAGAATCACTTACTTCTACTCCCCTTTGAGAGTTGAGGAAAGCTGGAGGAACTCTTAACCTAAAGATAAAAGAAGCAGTATCCATAGAAATTATAGTCTGGGAAATTCATCTGCCCTAAAAATCCAACATGCGGACCTTCCACATCTGCTGAGCTGTATGAGGTAGTGCCTACGAACACGTGTGCTGGAGCCAGATGCCTGGATCAGAGCCCTAGGTCTGCTTCTTGCTGTGTAGCTTCCCCGTGCCTCTATTTCCCCATCAGGTGATAACAGCAACTTGCCATGGAATTGCGCACTGGCTAAATAACTTTAAATGTTTAAACTGCTTAGAACGGTCTAAGGTACACTGAGCAGTGAATAATCACTAGCCAGTAGTCTGGGGTTTCCACCAAATAACTCAGCCTGCTGAATTCATTCAGCAGTTATTCACTGAGCATTGTAGCGTGCACTATTGGGCTGTGTTTCCATCACCGAGCAGTGTTACCAGTCTCTGTTCTCGTGGAGCTTGCATTCTCCTGGAGCAAAAATAGTCTAGCCCAACATAAAGATTGCAATGCTTTTTTAAGACAGTAGTGGGCCAATGGGAACAGCTGTGTTTCAAAACCACTCACTCTTTTCTGGTGAAAGTAATTTTCCTTGTGGTGTCATGGGATGGAGATCTTAGCCAATCAAAGCATTATGCCTTAGCCGCAGGGATTAGTTGAGGCCGGGATACATCCCCTCAGCACCGGAGAGGCTTTTGCACTGAGGCTCCTAATGGTTAGAACCTGTGAGCAAAGAGCCGTGGGGCAGAGGACTTGGCCTGAGAATAAGCCACTGCAGTTGAGGGTGGAGCCAAGAGTGGAGGGAAACCGAGTCCAGATGGTGTTGAGAATGGACTGTAGGTCTGTCCTGTTCTCCACTTTTCAGGCAGGCAGCCAACACATTCTCTTTTACTGCTCATTACTGAGGAAGTCCTGAGTTTACTTCAGTCCTGAGAAAGTTGATGCTTAAGCAGAAAGCTGGACGCTGTTCTGAGCCTCTGCTCTTCTTCTGAGCATGTCTTCATCTCCTGCCTCGTCCCCAGGTGTAAACCACTACCACCACCCCGACACACACACACACACACACACACACACACACACACACACTCCACCCCACTTCCCACTTCTGGCCGGCTCGCATCAGCTTCCTCCCCAGGAGACCCCCGCCCCAGGATAGTCATCAGCCTCCCCTCCACCTCCCTCCAGAGCTGGAGCGCCTCCCTCATGCTCACCTAGACCCTCCCATCCCCCAAACTCTTCCACCCAAGCCTCACCTTGGAGCGTCTGGCTGGATCCCCAGCCTCAGTTTTGCCCGGAGGGCAGGGCTGAGGGAGCCACGGCCACCTCCGGAGTCACACAAGCTCACAGCCTAAAAGCCTGCCTCCCTTTCCATCACCTGACCTATCCCGGGGTCTTCCTGCAACTTGGGGACATTGGAGCTCTCCTGCCTCCAAGTCCTCGTAGAAGCTACATCCTAAGGGCAGACCAGGGGAACCCAAACCTCCACTTCCTTTGGGAAAACATTCATCTCCCTTCTCCAAGAGTCTCAGGAATTTGCTGTCTAAGCTGCTTCATCATACCTTGACTACGACCTTTCCTGTGCTGACCTCTAACCCCTCTCGTGTTAACTTTCACTCTATCATCCTCTTTGACTGACTGGGGTCTTGATTGGCTTGGGCTGCCATAATGAAATTCCATGGACTGGGTGGTTCAAGCAATGGAAATCTATTTCTCAGCCTGGAGGCAGCGAAGTCGGGGCCAAGGGCCAGCAGATCCAGGGTTTGGTGAGAGCCACCTTCCTGATTTCTTGCTATGTCCTTATACAGCAGAGAAAGTGAGCGAGCTCTGGCCTCTTCTTCTTCTTAGAAGGACACTGATTCCATCATGAGACCTCCCCTCTACCCCACTTCCAAGACCTCATCTAAATGTAACTACCTCTCAAACCTACCTCCAAGTACCATCAAACTGGGGATTAGGGCTCCAAAATATGAACTCTGGGGGGATACAAACATCTGGTCCTCAGCAACTGGACTGTAAACTTGGGGAC
The DNA here is from genome assembly GCF_033118175.1 of Dama dama. Lineage (NCBI taxonomy): Eukaryota > Metazoa > Chordata > Mammalia > Artiodactyla > Cervidae > Dama > Dama dama. The sequence continues at coordinate 17,902,822 of NC_083692.1, read as the reverse complement.
TGTTCAAGGAACACTGAATGAAGAATCAGTGGTTGAATACATAAATTATTATTTGTATTTATTTACTTATTGACTGTGCTGAGAGCTGTGTGGGATCTTAGTTCCCTAACCAGGGATCCCCACCGGGGATCAAACCCAGGCCCACTGCACTGGGAGCACAGAGTCTTAACCGCTGGACCACCAGGCAAGTCCAAAATACATGAATTATTGGATGGATGGTGAAATGAGTGAGTGAATGACTAAATGAATAGACTAATGAGGAGAGGCAGTGGTAGGACTGGATCAAAAAACTCCTACAGAGAGGGTGGGGCTTGGGCCCAGGGTGGGGAGAAGCAGAGAAAGGAGACTCGCAAGAGGATGGGTAGCTACCACGGCAGGTTAGTGGGAAGGAGACACGCCAGGCTTGGGCCTGGACTCGTTTACAGAGCCCGTTTATTAGTTTTTCAAACTTTTTTTGTTTGTTTCTCATCTAAGTGTCGTTTGTCAAGAACACTGTGCCTCTCGCTTTGCCCTGGCCAGTCTGGACAGCTGGGGGCTCCGCTCTCACGCATCGCTCCCCGAGATGTGAGGAGGGCAGCTGGCCGCAGCATCGTCACGCCCTGGGAGGTCCGGGGGTCTCGGGGCACCTGCCAGAGCCTTTCAGCCCGGACTCCCAGTCCTCTCCAGCTCAGAGCCGGGGAGGGAGGTGCTGTATCTCCTCCCCTTCACCATCTTCCCCGTCTTGCCTGATTCCACAGTGGCGCTGCCAGAACCTACAGGACGCGAGTCCACACAACTCGAGAGCCACAGGCCATCTGCGTGGATTTGCAGCTTCCAATGCAGAGCCGAAGTTTGTCTGGAGTGGACTGTGGCTCTGGAGAAAAGGCCTGGGGGGTGCACGTCCGCCAGGAGCGGGGTGCAGCCGGGAAGCAGATGGCTCATCGCTGCGCCGGCCCCTCAGGCCCACCTTGGGGAGCTCGGTTCTTTCCCTGCAGAGGTGTGATGGGCGTGGCTGCGCTCAGACGTGGGAGCCCCAGCTCAGGGCCCCGTCCTCTGTCTCTCCTTCCCGCACCGTTCTCCTTCTCTGGCATCCCCAAGGGATGTCTCTCTTTCCCGTCTCCTCTGTGCCTCTCCCTGCCTCTGGCTCTCTTTATCTCTGCGCAGCGCCACCCCCGCCCGCCCCAGTCTCTCTCATCACAGTCTTCTTTCACGGCCTGCCTTACCCCGTGTCTTGCTCTCAGACAGTCTCTGACTCCATGTCTGCCCTCAGCCTCTGCTTGGCCCTCCCGCCCCCTTCCTGGCTGCCTCCCAAGGCCCCAGTGCCCCTACCCTCCCTGCTCGGACCAGTCTGCCAGTCAGCGCGGGCGCCTGGAGTGAGGGACAGGAAGAGCAGGCCGGGGGCAGACTGCGGCCCCTGTTCCATGAAGGAAAGCGATTTGAAGCCAGGGAGGCCTGGGCAGGCTGAGGCCAAGAATTTCTCACTTACCCGCAGGGCTGGATATTTAGTCTGAGTTGGGGAGGGCAGGTGGCAACCGGCCTGGAGCTCCCCGGGGGCCTGCAAGCGCAGCTTGGCTGCGGCCCCTCCCCAGCTCGGGGTCCCCTTTAGGGTGACATCTCCCTCTGCCTCCTGGCCCAGACCCCCCCCCCCCCACTCCTGCAGCAGTGAGAGGTGGCCCAGACAGGTGCCAGGGTCACTGTCCCCCACCCAGGACACAGAGCCAGGTGAGGGGCAGGCAGGATCAGATGGGGTGGGCTTGGTGTCCCTCAGTGCTCTCCCAAGATCTGGGAGCAACACGTCCCTCTCAACCCCGGCAGGGCCTCAGACAGTCTCCAAAGGCCAACGTGCTTTTCCTTTGGCTTGTGTGCCGTCTAAATACTTTATCCAATTGCTATGGCTCCACCTCCAGCTGCCTTATTTTCCTGTATGGGGCCGTCCACAGCCCTCTGAGCTCTCAGGCAGGACCTTGGGACCACTGGGGGCACATTCCAGAGACTGCTCGTGAGCTCCCACCCTGACGTTAAAAACTCACATACTGGCTGAGAATGCTACGTGGTTTGGTGGGAGCTGGAGGGACATGTTGAAAACTATCCCCAAATAGGCTGCTGTCGCTCCCAGGAGACCAGGATGGTTAGAGGGCAATTTCACAAACACTCCTACAGGACATGAATGAGGGTGCCGCCAGAATACAGCTGGGGCCCGTCCCCCCTGCCGGCACTCTCCAAGCCTCTGCTCAGGGCACTGAGCGACTTCACTTTCTCTTTTTCAGGGGTGTCCTGTCATCCCTGGGCCGGCACTGAGGGGCATCGCCATGGTGCCGTATCAGGAGGCACAGTCCCTGGAGGCCTGGCATTTAGTGAGATGGCCGAGCCCTTGGTTCTGGGCCCTTTATGAACTGGGTGCCTATTTTGTGCCCATGCTGCACTAGGCAGTGGGTGGGAGAGGTGAGCAACCCAGACAGAGTGCCTAGGCTCAGGGAGGAACCAGACGGGCGGAGAGGCCCGAGGTGGTGGGCACGAAGGGCCTGGGGTGGGTCACCGCAGCGGTCTCTGGCTTCAGTTGCTGCACCCACGACATGGGGGCAACATGGAGCTGTTTTGAGGCGTCACTGAGATCATCAGTACATGGTGACTGGTTGTGATAACAAACCACTAGTAAGGAGCAGGCAGCTAGCGGGGTTAACAGTGGCAGATGGGGCGGGAGCCCAGCGTGTGCTGTTGGTGCCCTGCCCGCGTGTCCTCGGGGCCCCGTGTCACCCCAGGACCCCCGTCAGCACCGGTCCCCAGCTGCCTGCATGGAGGTCAGCGAAGTGCCTTCCCTCAGTCTCTATGTGCCATGTGCTAAGTTTTTCAGTCGTGTCTGACTCTTTGCGACTCCATAGCCAGTAGCCCACCAGGTGTCAGACTCTCTGCAACCCCATGGCCTGTAGCCCATGAGGTTCCACTGTCCATGGCATTCTCCAGGCAAGAACACTGGAGTGGGTTGCCATGTCCCCCTCTAGGGGACCTTCCAGACTCAAGGATCGAACCTATGTCTCTTATGTCTCCTGCATTGGCAGGAGGGTTCTTTACCACCTGGGAAGCCCCTCAGTCCCTGTGGGCAGCCCCTAACCCCCAGCTGTGGTGAGGGCTACAAACACCTCCGTCTCCCAAGCTCCCGGCACGCTGGGCCACTCCCTTCCCACCTCCTGTGGCCTCTTGCTTGACCTCCCATCCCCACTCGCTCGGCCTCTCTCTCTTCTCAGTCTCCCTCCCCCACTCCTGGGAAGATCGTGAAGAATTCCACTTTCACATAAACCCTTGTTGCGGGGCCTACATCTGGGGAAGCAGGGTGAAGTAAACACCCAAGTGCCAAGTAAACATTAGGAGGTGTCCCCTGCACTGAGGGAGCCAGTCTTCCTGCAGAGCCTCCCTCTGGCCCAAGGGGGTCCTCCGGAGTTCCTAAGGATCAGTCCCAGTAGCCTTCTGACTCTGCGGAGATCTCTGCTCCCTCAATTTGAGCTCGGCAAAGGCCATGGGAAGTGTGCCTGTAGCTCTTAGCCCTCAGTTCAGGAAACCGTCTGAGCTGCCAACTTCAGGAGTATCTGTGTCCACTCCCAGGGCCCTGCACAGGGTGCCAAAAGATGGCTAAAATTCATATTTTATTATTGTCACCTTTCTCTCCTGGGAACTCCAAATGGGTAAGCTGAAGTTAGATCTTGTTTATTTTTTTAGTGTTTATTTTTTTTTATTTATTTGGGTGAACCAGGTCTTAGCTGAGGCCCACAGGATCGTCTGTCTTCATTGTGGCATGCAGGATCTTTAGTTGTGGCATGTGGGATCTAGTTCAACAGCTGAAACCCAGGGATGGAACCGAGGCCCCCTTGCCTGGGGAGCACTGAACCTTAGCCACTAGACCACCAGGGAAGTCCTGCTGAAGTTAAATATCTTTATTGTCCCTCTGCTCACATCCCATCAGAGGAGAAACGGCAGACCTACATGCAGTGCTGGCAGGGGCGGATCCAGATGCTGGTCTGGATTATTTTTCTGGACGTTGTGATGTTTGTGGTATTTGCTAGCTTCTTAACACTTTGTGACTTGTGATTTTTTTTTCTTAGTCTCAGTAAATATTCTCCTTCGTACCTAATTTTTTATTGTTTTTCTTAAAGCAATCTCCTCAAATTTTACAAGCCGCGACAACAGAAAATCGGAACGCGCTCTGACCATCTGTCGTGTGGAAGAATGCCTGCCAGACAGGCTCCTGGCCCCATCCATCTCAACCCTTGTTCCTCCACCTGCAGACTTCTGGGGCAGGATGTGATAAGGTTCTGCCTCCGCACCTGTCACTGTGTCAGGTGAGTCCTCACAGTGTGTGATGGGAATATTCTAGAAAAGCCATTTCTTTCTTCTATTTGGTCACACTGAGCGGCATACGGTATCTTAGTTCCTTGACCAGGGATCAAATTTGCGCCACCTAGAGAGTCTTAACCACCGGCCTGCAGGACAAGTTCTCCCAAGAAAGCCATTTCTAACCAAACTGGCTAGCAATAAATACACTACGTGATACAAATGCATTACACATGACCCAAATGGATATTTTCACAGCATAACCAATGAGTATATGAAAGTGAACCCAACTGGACGTATCCCCAACTCAAACTCCTTTAGTCACACCTCCAAATGCCACAGCCACGTTCCCTCACCTGATGTGAAGGGGGATGTGACAAATGAGAAACTGGGGTGGAGACAATGGTCTAAACCTACTACAGTATAAAAACCTTACTTTCCAAGTGTTATAAAATTTATGACCTTGAAAAGTTACATAATCTTGGAAGGGACTCATACAAGTTAGAGGCCCTAAGTATAAGCCTCATTAGCTTCTCAGGACATCTGGCCTTGGTGGCCAGACTCTCGTAACATTGTAAGATCTGTGGGTTTTAGCCCCACCCTGAGTGTGTGTGTGTGTGTGTGTGTGTGTGTGTGTAAGGAGCGTGGCTTGCTGTTGTTCTGGGCTCTCCTATCTTTGCTGCCTCTCGTGTGTGTGTGTGTGTGTGTGTGTGTGTGTGTGTGTGTGTAAGGAGCCTGGCTTGCTGTTGTTCTGGGCTCTCCTATCTTTGCTGCCTCTCGTGTGTGTGTGTGTGTGTGTAAGGAGCGTGGCTTGCTGTTGTTCTGGGCTCTCCTATCTTTGCTGCCTCTCGTGTGTGTGTGTGTGTGTGTGTGTGTGTGTGTGTGTGTAAGGAGCGTGGCTTGCTGTTGTTCTGGGCTCTCCTATCTTTGCTGCCTCTCGTGTGTGTGTGTGTGTGTGTGTGTGTGTGTGTGTGTGTAAGGAGCGTGGCTTGCTGTTGTTCTGGGCTCTCCTATCTTTGCTGCCTCTCAACCCCAAATCCTCCAGGCAAAGTTGAGGCCTGTGGTCAGGGCTCACAGTGAATTTGACTCCTGAGTTTGGACGTCATAGCAGGAGACATCAATATTAGTAAGTCCACTTAAACCTCTTCTTTTGCATTACTTCATTTACCTCAGTTTTTAAAATGAATCTTTACTGGAGTACAGTTGTTTTACAGTGCTGTTAGTTTCTGTTGAACAGCAAAATGAATCAGCTATACACCTCCTTCATTTTTTAAACCAAACCTTCTTCTGAAAAATATTCCACGCTTGTTTTTGCTGACTAGAAAGACCAAGGGACTTAGCCATCCTCAGGCTAGGCCCCAAAAGGACTGCCACCCTTCTCATCCCACTCAGCGTCCCTGTCTTTCAAACCCGCCCGTGTCAGAGAATGTGAGGATTCATGAAAATTCTTGAAAAGCACTAGCACAGCCTGACACATATTAAGTGAGGTGTCAACATCATCGTTATTATTAACAACGGTAAAACAGATATCCACAGCTATCTTTGGTTTTATTGTAGATTTGAATTCGGAAGATCTGGGTTCAAATTCTGACCTTGCCACTTCTACTCTGGATAAACTGATCAATCTCTCTTAACTTGAAAAGACAGATTCTAACAAACACACGGTGCACCCCACAGAGGGAGCGTGAACCTCAAGTGAGATAAAGGTTGTGAACACTATTTTGTGAATCACAGAACCTGCTACAAATGCTGGCACTGCCATTCCTGCCTTCCAGCCTCTCTCTCTCGGGGGGTTTTGGTGCTAGTTGAACCCCCTGCCTGCACCACGCCTGCCCCTTGGGATGACCTCATCCCTGCCACTGGCCTAGCAGGGTGAGCCGAGCCTGGTCAGACCCCACTTACCATGGCTGCAGAACCGCTGTCCTCGGGCCTCCAGCCTGGTCAGGTGGGCCTCCTCAGACAGCTCAGCAGCTGGAAGAGGCCTGAGGCCTGTCATATGCAAAACAGAGGCCTACCAGGGCGAGCTGGATTTCAGTGAGGCCCTCAACTCTCCAGTCAAGTGATGGGCCTGGCGCCTACCCCGGAGCTTTGGAGTTTAATGGGACTCCTGGTCCTCGGGCCGTGGCCAGCTCCTGCTCTGTAGCTCCTCTTCCACTCCCCACTAGGGGCCAGGAGCCCAGGCAACTCCCGGAAGAAACTCCTGCAGCTGGTTTGGGTCTGGAGGTGGAAGAGTGCCACCTGCCCTGCAGGCAGAGGTGGAGAGTGAAGTTTCCAAGGTCAGCAGAAGCCTGAGAAGGCCCAGAACTGGGGGAAGCGGAGCACTGGCTGGAGAAGACCTACCAGATGGGCTCTCCGTGGCCCCAGAAGTCAGAGGCCCGCACCCTCTGTCTCTGGTTTGAAGGCTGAACAGAACACTCTGCATTTGACTGTCCTGCCCCCAAACTTCACTTTCATTGACCTTGTGTGATGTAAGGCGTCAGGGCCCGCTTGACACCTTAGACTCATCACTGGACATGTACCCTTGGTGAGTCGTTTTTCTGCACATCAGTTTCCTCATCTCTAAAATGGGAATGGTAACTGGTTTTACCTTATAGACCGAGGTGAAGATTAAATGAGTTAATACAGGCAGTGCTTAGGCATAGCAGGCAGGGCTAGGCATAGTGTTAGATGCTGGCTATTATTTTTTTTATAAGTTTTGAGATTGCTCCCCTAGATGCTCCAGCATTTTCTCTTGGGATGTTTCTGTCACTTAAAATGGATTGGGATTTCAGGGCAAGTACCAGAGAAACTGAAATCCCTTCTAGTGAGATTCTGAGGCTGCTGGGACTGGCTGCTAGCACTGGCTCATTTCTCCTTGTCTGCCACCTCCAGTCCTAGCTGCTGGTCCCACTGCTCTGGTTCCCAGGCTGTCATCCATGGCTGCTAGCCGGAGAAGTATTTAATACCTCGTTAGCACCTCCCCACGGCTCGCTGTGGGCACTAATCACTTGTTCCTTCTGGAGTGACTCTCAACTACCTTTGAAAACTGTCCATGTGATGCCCAGAGACTTCCCCAGCTGGTCCTAATTCCTGCCCTGGGTTGCTCCATCTACCCTGAGAGGAAGACAGCTAACTGGTTAGATTTTGGTGATACACAGGCACATTAAAAACAAAAAAAAGTCAGACCCTTCTGCGCACCTGAAGCAAAACCTTCCAGCAGCTTTCCCCAGAGCGCTCCTGTCTTCTCCACTGCCCCACACCTGCAGAGCTGCAACCTCGGCCCTGCCACCCGTGGTTTGGTACAGAAATGGCGAGAAGGCAGGGGCCCAAATCTGAAGCAGATGTTTGGGTCGAGGAGCGAGGCTGGGGTGGAGACAATAGGAAGGATGTGGACCCCGCGAGAACTGCCTGCTGCCCTGACCTACTGCCAAGGCTGAGAAAAATAGAACGACTGTTCCTGGTTAAATACCCAGCGTCTATTGGTGCCAGACTTTCCTGGGCCTCAATCCTCAGAGTCTCTGGCTTTGCTTCCAGAGTTCTCCATAACTTTGTGCCAACCACTCTCTTGGCCCCCTTTTCCCACCACGCCAAGCCCCTGAGCCCAGCCTGACCCCCCAAAAGTCAAGACTGGAGTTTGGCTTTTTTTTTTTTTCATCTTCCCATGGTTGGATGACAATTTTTGGAGCCCAAACTCAAGATACGACCTGACAAGAGTTTCGTGCTGCTTCCGGGTGAGAGAGGCCGTCTGGAAGTCACAGCTTGGATGCTAAAACAATAGAACTTTCAAGGTGGAGGGGGAATCTCATTAGGAATTGTTGAAACCAGGCCTTTATGGAGCAGGCAAATGCACGGCTGAGGTATCCACGCCCACCTCTGGCCATCTCCAAGAGAGGCACATGTAATCCTGCCAGGATCCAGTAACATTTGTCTACCCTGACTGGGATAGCGAGGATCAGACCTGGAAGGGAACACCTAAGGGTCTTTCCGCAGCTTTGACCTGTTGAGGAGACATGGGCTGGCATCATCAGGACAAAGTGTCAGGGAAATACCTCTGGGGAAAGGAGCTGAAATTTTTCCTCAAGGCAACAGCCCATCTAGCTGTGATTCAGCCCAGAAGCTTGGGGGATCCACTTTAAGAGCCACCCAAACCCCAGAAAGAACTAAGCATCAGCTGCAGCTCACTACAAAGAGATGACCAAGGACTCCAATGTCCTGGGTTTGATAAGCATCCAGGGAAATCAGAATGAAGCCATGTTTCCATCTTTTGTGGCCACAGCCAACTCCATGGCTACTCATGAAGCCTCTGGGTTCCTGGAAAATAACAACTGTCTTTCCTCTGCCACCCGCTAGTTATTCTGACCATAGCAGGAACCATTTGATTGCTGTTAGTGTTGGAGATACATCCTTCTTCCCATTCACTCAAGATTTTAATTTCATTCACTGATCTGCAGGCCAGCCCCGTGCTGCCAAAATCAACACCTCTGGTCTACTTTGTCTGGGAGAGTAAGTTAAAGGGGAGCCAGTCCCAAGATGACGGACTTCCCTTTCCTAGCCTTTCCCTGAAACTGCTCAGGTGTGATGGCTTGTTTATGGCACAATGAGGGGCTTGCTCCTTCGCTCTGTTTGGAATCCATGTTGCAAGGGTACTTGCTTTTTGAAAAGCAACAGGGAGATGAACTTCCCTCCCTTTGGGTATGTGTAAAGAGCTCAACAAATTTCACTTGCAGCTGTTACTCGACACTTAAAGTAAGACCTCCAAGCATAAGCAGAAATATCCCCCCTCCCCACTTAAACAGGAACGACAGAAACTATGGGAGTGGGTGGTGATGGTTTTGGGCACTTAAGCCTCGAGGGAAGGAAACTTTAAGAAAAATGAATTGTTTATATGTCTGTCTCCCCCACGAGACTGTGAGCTGTTCAGAAGTAATGATCACATTCTATTCTGTGTGTCCCTAGCTCCCTGCCCAGTGCCTGATCCACAGATGTTTACTGAAATGCAGAGATGCAAAGAACTGAAGGGAAAAGCAAAGCTATAAAACCAGGGAAGGAACAGAAACATCAGATTTGTTTTTGATAGTGGTGGCAAAGGAGGTACATTTATAGGAAATGAAGTGACAATTTAAGTGTAGAATTAGACCCAGGATTTATGAGAACTAGCACAAAATGACAACACACATAATCTTCCTCTCACACAATAACACAACATTTTGTTTTCAACATAACATGAAAATCATCAAAGGCTCTCCAGCTGGCTTTCAGATACTGCTATCCCTGACTCTGTCCCAAGACATTCTTCTATGGGCAAATAGAAAAATGTCTTGGCAACTCTTTGGAGTGGGAGTTCTGAGTAGAGAGCGAGCATTGTTGTTCCATCAAAAGATGAGAAGATTCAGAAACTTCTCTGTGTGCAAATCCATAATGCAGATGACATGGCAGTGGTTGAAACAGTGACCTCAGGTCAGGTTGAAACCTGACCTAAAGGTACAGGATCCCTCACCCGGCAGAAGATACTGTGCTTAGAGTCCCAATAGAATCTGTCTTGTTTGAGGTGTGTGTCTCCCTTTAACTCTGGCATTCTTGAAAATGTTTGCTTCCTCTGCAAGATAACCACCAGAGATTTGGCCTTTGCCGAACAGTGCTGTGTTTCATGTAAGGGGAGTTTAGAGACAAAAGATTTAAATGAGTCTTTTTCTGCAGACTTTGTTACCAAGAGATAAACATCAGGGTATGGTGTACCATGTCTGACCTCATTCTAACATTTCATTTGCGTGCAATCGATGGATTTTCATCCAAAGTGGGGATATTAAAATTTCAGGCTTTTCTTCTTCAGTTATAGCCTCCTGAGTGTCATGTATACTTTATGCAAGATTCCTTTAAACTTGGAAGTCACTTCATTCAAGTCATTAGTTGGTATTCTATGGAACTTTCAAACACAAAAGATTTTAAAGCTACTGCCAATAGCTGAATCTCAGAAGTTCTGCTGAATCAATAGGGTCTTCTCCTCAGAAATCCCAAATCCTCAGACAACTGGCAAGTAAACAAAGTACAAAGTGTTCATCTGTCACACAGTGTCACCAAGTGTATGTGAGACACGATCAGTGAACACAGACAGGTGGCTTGGTGACTGGGTTGTTTCTCAGTCTAAGCTAACCTTAGTGTAAGCTCGACACAAACCCGCCACATGGAAAGAGTTTGGGCTTTGATATGAAACAGACCCATGTTCAAACACTGCTCTGCCACTTACTAAGGAACCCTGGCAGCTACTTGTCTTCTCTGAGCCTCAGCTGCTTCGCGTAGCATGGAGAAAACAACTCACCTCGCAGGGTTGTTAACATGAGACAAGATATGTTAAAGCTCCAAGTGTCAGGGAGAGCTCAAAAAATGGACGCTGCCTTCATGATTCAGTCATCAGTGAGTTAAAGAAAGCCAAAGGGATTAGGTCGCCTACCACAGAACGTGGTTTGAGATGCAGTCCTCTCAGATACTTCCTTTGGCCTTTGGAGGTTCATATGAAGGAGAGATAGGAGGTCTCTTGTGACCTGGGGTCTTCGTCCCACAGGTGTGTGGACTAGGTGTCCTGAACACCCATTCTCTCTGGCCTGCCTGGACATGGCAAGGTGGGACAAGAGCCCCACCCTATACTAGTCATCCACTTTAGCATCCCCTGCTGCCCCCAGATCCGTATCACCTCCTAGTCTGGCAATTACAAGGGCCCTGAGCTGTAATCAAATCTGAAGAATTGATGCTTTTGAACTATGGTGTTGGAGAAGACTCTTGGGAGTCCCTTGGATGGCAAGGAGATTCAACCAGTCAACCCTAAAGGAAATCAATCCTGAATATCGATTGGAAGGACTGATGCTGAAGTTGAAACTCCAATACTTTGGTCAGCTGATGCAAAGAACTGACTCACTGGAAAAGACCCTGATGCTGGGAAAGATTGAAGACAGAAGGAAAAGGGGACAATAGCAGATGAGATGGTTGGATGGCATCACCAACTCAATGGACATGAGTTTGAGCAAGCTCTGGGAGTTGGTGATGGACAGGGAAGCTTGGCGTGCTACAGTCCATGGGGTCGCAAAGAGTCAGACATGACTGAGCAACTGAACTGAACTGAGCTGTAATCAATATGGTATCTCACACACCTATGTAGGAAAACTTTTTTCCAAGGGCTCCAAGTTATTAGTCAATTTCCTTTAGTTAACAGCATCATTTTGCAAGTCAGAAAACTAATGTTAAAAGACTGTCTTGCCCAAAGTTGAACCATGAGAGTTAAAATCAGTTCATGGCTCTCTACTCTTTTGAGGGTTCCATTCTGCACACTTGATGCAAAAGGATTCATGGGCATCTTCTTTGAGAAAAGGCCAAATGTCAGGAGAGGCCTCTCCCACAGGGGAGGCTGGAGGCCCAGGAGCGCTGGAGTCAGAAACATAGAATACAAGTAGGTTCCCAGTGTCAGGAAGAGCCACTTGGTCTAGGACACACCATTTAGAAAAGAAATTTGTATCTTTGCCTAGCTCCTTGAGTTGTCCAAGACTGACTTCTTCCTAGAATCACCCTTAAGAGATGAAGTCCTAAGACCTTGCTCACTCAGAAAGTTGCCTAGTTGGCCAGCCAAACATAGTTTAAGGCATTCATGGCCATCAAAGACCATAAAGGCCATACTGGCCTGCTAACTGGGACTCCAAAGAAGTAGCAACCACATCCACAGGCTTCATCCTGAATAAATTATCCAATTTAGACTATCTGGGGGAAACTTTGCAGAGACTTGATGGTCTCTGAAATGGTCAAATTTCTGGAAATTTGGATGGTCAAATGTCTGAAAATGGTCAGTTTTCATTCCAATCCCAAAGAAAGGCAATGCCAAAGACTGCTCAAACTACCGCACAATTGCACTCATCTCATACGCTAGCAAAGTAATGCTCAAAACTCTCCAAGCCAGGCTTTAACAGTACATGAACCATGAACTTCCAGATATTCAAACCGGATTTAGAAAAGCCAGAGGAACCAGAGATCAAATTGCCAACATCCACTGGATCATCAAAAAAGCAAGAGAATACCAGAAAAACATCTATTTCTGCTTTATTGACTATGCCAAAGCCTTTGACTATGTGGATCACAACAAACTATGGAAAATTCTTCAAGAGATGGGAATACCAGACCATCTAACCTGCCTCCTGAGAAATCTGTATGCAGGTCAAGAAGCAATAGTTAGAACTGGACACGGAACAAGACTGGTTCCAAATCGGGAAAGGAATACGTTGAGGCTGTATATTGTCACCCTGCTTATTTAACTTATATGCAGAGTACATCATGAGAAGTGCTGGACTGGATGAAGCACAAGCTGGATTAAGATCACTGGGAGACATATCAATAACCTCAGATATAGAGATGACACCACTCTTACGGTAGAAAGCAAAGAACTAATACAGATGACATCACTCTTATGGCAGAAAGTGAAGAACTACTAAAGAACCTCTTGATGAAAGTGAAAGAGGAAAGTGAAAAAGTTGGCTTAAAATTCAACATTCAGAAAACTAAGATCATGGCATCCAGTCCCATCACTTAATGGCAAATAGATGGAGAAACAATGGAAACACTGACAGACTTGATTTTGGGGGGCTCCAAAATCACTGCAGATGGTGACTGCAGCCATGAAATTAAAAGATGCTTGCTCCTTGGAAGAAAAGTTATGACAAACCTAGACAGCATATTAAAAAGCAGAGATATTACTTTGCCAACAAAGATCTGTCTAGTCAAAGCTATGGTTTTTCCAGTTGTCATGTATGGATGTGAGAGTTGGACTATAAAGAAAGCTGAGTGCTGAAGAACTGATGCATCATATCTGGAAATTTGGATGGTCAGATGGAGTGAAAATGGGTCTTTTCCAGATGTCTTTTTCAATACTTTGGCCACCTGATGTGAAGAGCTGCCTCATTTGAAAAGACCCTGATGCTGGGAAAGATTGAAGGTGGGAGAAGGGGACGACAGAGGATGAGATGGTTGGATGGCATCATCAACTCAATAGACATAAGTTTTGAGTAAACTCCAGGAGCTGGTGATGGACAGGGAAGCCTAGCATGCTGTAGTCCATGTGGTCTGCAAAGAGTTGGACACAACTGAGCAACTGAACTGACAGTCTTTGAATATGACTGATTCATCACATTCAGCATCAGGAATCTGAGCTAGATTCTCATGAGGCAATGATGGTTTCAGATGACTTTTTAAACTAACTGGAGAAACTGACCCTAGTTAGCATCTTATCAAGGGACCACATGGGCTCATTCCCTCCCCACCCCGCCACTGTGATTTTTGGGACAGGTTCATTGAAAAGGGAATTGGTGAAAAAAGTATTCTAAAAGTCAGAAAAACAGTTACCTCCGGAAGGGTGAGGTAATTGCTCTGCAGTGCTGTAATGCACTTTCTTTCTTTCCTGGATGATGGTTGCATATGCACTTCTCTTATAATTATTTGTTAAAGTGTATATGCTGTATGCTTTTTTGGTATATATGTTCACCTCCAAATAAAAGAGGAATTATTCATTTTTAAATGAAAGTATATTACAGGATACCTGGAGCTGGTCTGTTATGCTTGAGGGTCTAAGTGAAATCAAAGCAGAGGTAAGGAGCCCTCTGGTCAAGCCACCTGGAGAACCTCCACTGTTTCTTAAGAGAAGTGTGGCTGGGCAGAGGTCTCAGAGCTCGAGCTGCTATGGCTCAGAGGTAACACTGCATGAGAAGCTGAAGGCAGTATTTTATTGTGTTAATTCAAGAACAATTCTACCAGCCTCTTGAGTCTTATGAATAACTTCATGAAGGGATGAAATCACTCAGTGATGAATGTTCATCAAAGCCACAAGAGCAGCAAGTATAAAAGATTTAAGACGGTTAAATAACCTAGAAGTGTAAAGCTAGAGGGAGAGAATTTTGTTTTGTGTGTTTAAGACATCTCATACTACTCAGGAGAGCTTGATGAGGTGGGAGTAGATTGAATGCACTCTAAAGGAGTAATTTTCAAGTTAAGATTCCAATTTGCTGAGTCTGGGAGGTGGGGGCAGAAAGGAAAAAAAAAAAAAATCTGTATTTTAAGAACAATTACAGGGGAATTCCCTAGCAGTCCAATGGTTAAGCCTTGGTGCTTTCACTGCTGGGTCTTGGGTTCAATCCCTGCTTGAGTAACTAAGATCCTGCAAGGTATGCAGCGTGGCCAAAAAGACAAAACAAGCAAAACACAACAAAAACAAAACAAAACACAATTATAAAGGGGAATTTGTTTTGATTTTCCAGAATGGGCAATGTCAAAGACAACATGCTCACTTCCCCAAGAAAGCCAGGGTCCCTAACATTTCTCCTACAAGGCCTGTATCAGAGGCCTGGTTTTCTCTGCCAAGCTTATCTATCGTTGGAAAAAGAAGTCATCCCACCTGCCACCCCAAAACTTTTGAGGAGCAGGTTTTTTTTTTTTTTTTTTTGCCACACTCAAAGCACTTGTGGGAGAGTCAAGGGTTGCGGGGACATTGAGAAATACATGTGCAATTATATGCAAATAAGACCACCCACCAAAGTGTTCTTCCCTCTGGATGGCAAGTAACTTATTTTCTTGTACTTTTTTTTTAATTTCCAAATTTTCTACATTGAGTTTCTTATGCAGTAAAACAACGAATTAACATTGAGAAGACTGATGAGAACAGACATCCTCTGTTTTTGCCAAACTGGTCTCTCCCCCTGGAGCTGAGTACAAGCACTTGTCCCAGCTGTTGGCTCTCTGTGCAAGGAGGCACCGAGGCCCTGCGGGGCACCACGGACAGCAATCCAGGAAGGGTGAGAGGGCTGGCAGGTCTGGACCAGGCCAGGGCTCCGGGAGTCCATTCTATCCCAAGCTGACTGTTTCTGAAGGGTTACTGGTGAAATGCAAAAACATTTCTACATTTTTCTTTTCCTTCCCCACCTCCAAGTTAAGCCCTGAATCATCACATACAGCAGTCACTTGCTTCTTAGTCCTTTTAAACATTCATTTATTCACTGTACAAAATATTTACACTACTGCTGCAACTGTGTGGCCCTTTGGTCTGGCCTGACAAATTTGCAGCAGGGCTTGGTCTCTGCTGGAGTTCTAGAAACACACCAACACTTTCCTTGGTGTTCACTTGGTGCCTGGTCTCCTTCACTAGCCAGGAGGTTAGCTGGCCGCCCAAGTACCTGGGCCACAAGGGCATAAATAAAAGAACTGACCAAAATAAGAAACGTGAATAGGAAACACTTCGAGTAACAGGCACTCTTTCTTCTCTCTGACATGGTGTACGTCTCCCCACACCGGCTAATTCCAAAGCAGGATTAGAAAAGAAGGTCAAAGGAAAGGGCAAAAGAGCAAAGATACTTTTGAATAGTTAGGAGAGAGAGAGAGAGAGAACACTCAAAGAATACAAAACCACAACAGTACCAATCGGTTTTGTGAAACAAAGACCCTGGGGCTAAGGACCACTGCAGGCTGCAGCTGCGCTGCCATGGTACCCAGGATGCTCTGAAACGTGCTATGACTAGAGCTCAGAAAGGACAGATCGAGCCAAGAAAATCAACTCGCGCTCCAGCATCAGTCTCTGGAGGGGCGGGGGAGCACAGGGTTTGGAAGAGGAACAACGGCCAAAGACAGCAGAGCCAGCCCACGTGCCCGAGCTGGAATCCCTCTCTGGGCCCAAAGGGCGGCATCATGCTTCCCAGGGGGATGATGAAACTTGCCTGTACATATCCCATGGGGCAGCACCTTGTCCTGGTCCCTGAGGAGAGCAGTGACCGTGTGGCGTGGAGGACCTGGGGTCGAGAGGGCCCCAATGCTGGACCCTGGACCCCAAGGGTGAGTGAGGTCAGCATTCAGCACCCATGCCAAGGACAAATGACAACTGCGAAGGAGTGAGGTCAGGCAGGAACTGTAGCAGCTCAGAAAGGCTTGTTCCTCGTGATCCCTGGGAACAGGAGGGCTCAGACGTGCTTCCAGCAGGCCAAGGCATGGCCTCAAGTCCTGCCTCATCTCTGGACTCTTTGTACTTGCTGGTTTTGGCAATAAAGATGGCTTGTTAATGTTCTCAGAGTCGAATGCCCCATTGGGAATGGTCGCTTGCAGCAAAGCCTTCTTAGAAACAGAAACTTCAGAATTCGATGAGATTCTGAGTCTTGAAAATGTCTTCATTCAAATCGTTAATGGCAAAGGTTGCTGTCATCTTCCAAGAAACAGCTGCAGGCTCTCTTCAATCACGTCATAGTGAACCTAGTGTGTCTTCCTCCCTCCTGAGGTGCCCTTGCTGGTAACTGAGGGAGTGACAGAAGTCACTGGGGCAGCGAGGCGTTTATCGTCTGACACAGCTCCTCGATGTGTGTCCCTTGTGTCCTGACCCTAAGGACCTCTGAGAAGCAATTACTGATCCCTTCTCCCTTGCCTCAGTGCTGCCAGGGAACACCAAGCAGCGAGAACCAGGGACCAGTGGCATGCTATCAAACCATCCTAATTTCTTGCTCCAAAATTTTCTTCAGTGGAAACCTAAAGAATGCCCAGCTCTCAGCAGACAGCACAAGTTGGAGGTGAGGAGCCAGGCCCAGCCACACCTCAGTGTAAAGAACAAACTCAGGGACAAGCATCAGTCGTCTTCAAGCCAGTCACATGCCAAGAAATGCCCGACAACCCTAAAGGAGAATCGCCTTCAGCACTGGCGGCTACAGCCCGGCTAGCTTTCACATTCTTAGGTCTGTCTCACAGGTTTATTATACTCAAAAAAAAAAAAAAGCTTACTAGGGAGTTCTTCTTTATGAATTAAATGATCATTTCTGCAAACGCTTGCAGGGAAAAGCTCCTTTTCCAGTTCTGACACCACAAAAAAAAAGGACCCTTTGGTACTATCAGTAACCACGTGAGCTAGTCCCGTGCCTGCACCGGCCGTCGTGCAGAGGGACAAAGCTGAAGTCTGTCTGTCGCCGTGGGCCACCTCCGGTCTGTGCTCCTCCTGGCGAGCAGACAGTCACCTGTCCCCGAGAAGGACTCACAGACTCTGGGTCAAGGGGACATGGAGGGAACCCCTGCGGAGCATCAGCAGAGGAGGCTGAGCGAGGCGAGGACCCCAGCGCTCCCAGAAAGGCCGAGCCTCCGTGTCGCAAAGCGGCTGAGGCAGCTCCCGCCTCTGAGCTCCTCTGAGAACCAAGGGCGAGCGCAGCGGGCCCCCACCCTCCTCCTGTGACTGAGCCACTTGCTCAGGCTAGGGACCTGCCAGAGGGGCCCGTGGGGGGAAGGCGGGAAGGGAGGGGGCGAGGGAAGGAGGAGGCTGGGAGGTGACCGACTCCTCCACACGCTGGGGGGGCACGCGGCAGCTTCTGGCTGATGGTTCTGTGTCTGTCGGGGTCAGCGGTCGCGTCTGTGGCGCGCGCCGCCTGGAGGCTCCGGGAAGCCACGGGAGCCAAGCAGACGGCAGGGAGAGCGGTCAGAACATGCCGAAGCCCTCGCAGCCCTCGCTGATGGCCAGCTGCAGCATCCTGTGCACCTCTTCGTAGGAGTCATACGTAGGGAGGCACAGCTGGTTGAAACTGCAAGGCCGAGGGGAGGGCAGTGATTAACTCACACAAGCAGACCATGCCGGCGAGGGCTGCAAAGATAACCCTCTGTGACAGCCTGCGCCGGGCCGTCGGATACCCACCACGTGTGTGCAGTTGGGAGCGTGCTGTGGGTCGGGGCCGCGATAATCTGGAAGGAGGGACAGAGGGCAGCAAAGCCTCCGGGTGGCAGCTGAGAGGAGCCTGTGGTGAACTGCAGCAGCCGAGCCAACTCTTCCTGTGTCAGACTGGAAACCACGGTCCAAAACCACCTCATGACCTGTGGGGAGAGCACGAGGCTGGGGTCACACCCAGGTGTGGCTGCGGATTTGACCCCTGGGGGAAGGAACGGGGTGCTCTGAAGTAGGAGGAGGGGGCCCCGGTGACTTGCACGCAGGTAGGAATGTCTAGAATCAACAACCTCTTTAAGAGGGAGTGATGTGGACACACAGCCTGGAGGGCAGTCCCTGACTGCTCAGTTCTCTCTCTCTGTCTTTTCAACATTATTGCTTCTGGACACAGCATCAATAGCCCTTAAGGACAAGGGTTCCCGTATGTCTGGATGACCACCTGCCTTTCCCCGCCATGTATCGCTTTTTCCCAGTTGACATATCTGCTTCTCAGCTTTTTCTTTCTGAAGCTTTTTCTGTATAATATGGTACAAATTCAACTGAAAGGATTTTGGCCCACTTACCTTTTCTCTGAAATGCCACGAGCCACCAATGACCACTGCGTGGGCTTTGAAGTCAGACACACTGATGTCCCCAGTCCCACACATCAGCAGCTGGAGAAGACAGTCAGGTGTTTACTGGGACAGTCAGAGGGGTGAAGTCCCATCATAAGGTCAAAATATGTTAACATGCAAAATATGGAATACAGAAACATCAATAAAAAGATGTATGGTGACGTCATAATCCAAGAATACTACTTTAGGAAAATCAATTATAATATGTCAATGGTTTCTAACCAATGCAGTAAAACTTACAGGGCTTTAATATACATATATAGATAGATAGATGCCTATAGCCTTACCCCAGACCTAGTGAATCAGAATCTCTAGGGACAGGTTACAAGCTTCTGTACTTTGAGAAAAAGTTTCCCAGGTGTTTCTGATGGGCACCCCTCATGAAGAATCACTGCTTTATGTATCATTTTGATGAAACAAAGGGCAAAAAGGGAACCAAGTGTTTACTGACTGCTCTGGATGTGGCCTGGGAATACCAGGGGGGAAAGCAGGCCCCTCCCCTTCGATGAAGACCCCAGCCCCATTTACTAATTTGTTAGGTGGCCTTTCCTTTTCCCCAAATCCACCCTTCTTTTGTAGACTGAACTTTTACTACTGTCCCTTCAGCTCCACCTCTACTTGATCAGATAAATGAAAAAGAATGCCAAAAAATGAGAACATTAATGACATCAGAGGCCTAAACATTTTGTTGATGCCCTAATTTGGTTCAGGATCCAGCAAGTTACTTAGCAGACTATGAGTACTCATCCAATAGCTGTAAAGGCAGTCCTAATCAAGAGACAAGAGAAGCCCAAATGAAGTGTGAGAAGCTTGGTGCCTTCAAAAAGAACTTGCTAATGAGTAACTAAGAGCAGGACGGGGAGCAATCCTGAGAGACTGTGCCTTCCTCCTATGCACTTTACCAATTGTTAACGAACGTTTTGCTTCAGGATAAAATCCACCAGTAGCTGTTTCTCAGCCCGGAAAATGCTGGCACTAGGTGACAGGTCTGCCGGAAACTTCGGGCTGAGGGATGGAGACTGCATTATTTGGATTTTATACCTAAAGGTACAAAACGTGCTGAAAATTATGTAAGATGTTGATTCTTGTTCTCAAAGCCAGTTCAGTTAGTAAGAATAAAAATGGTGCAAGACTACCTGAAACTCCTGATTCCCTTTTTTTGGGGTGGAGGGGGAAGGGGCATACTTCATGGCATGTGGGATCTTAGATCCCCAACCAGGGATCAAATCCATGCTGCCTGCATTGGGAGCGCAGAGTCGTTAACCACTAGACCACCAAGGAAGTCGGCTGTCTCCCCATTTTTGAAGAAGAACTTCCTCACTGTAGGAAACAGCTTAGGGAAACTTTAATAAAGGCTATGGGACGTTAAAGCTAATAACTTGCATTATATGTATCATGTGTGAGCAGTGGGTAAAAACAAACTGGTTTTACTTTTTGCCTACACCCGAAGTTCATGGAACTTCAGTCTGCTCATTATAGCAAGGTATTTACCATCTTACAGTGCATTCCGGTTGTCACAGGATCTAAAGGAAGAATATATTAACTCTGTAGTGTTGTCAACCAAAGCTATGACAGGCCTCACATCCTTTGGATTGTCTCCTTCACTAGAATGTGGCTCCATGAGCCCCCCAGTTCCTCAAAAGCACTTGCCATATAGGAGGCACTCGATATGAATAGTCTCTGAACAAATAAATGCTTCTAACCCCTTAAATCAACTTAAAAGGTCATAGGATTTATAAAGACTGTACAAGATACCAACATTCTTTACCACTCAACCAGTATAATATTTGATGAGTAAATAGTCATTATTACTATTCATCAATAATTATTCCACATTCAAATTTTTTTAAAAGCTGGAGAAAGGGTCCATGACTGGAAGAGCAACAAAAGTGAAACCAACTCTGAAAGGGCTTTCTTACCGCATCTCATAACAGAAGGTGCAAGAAGCTGGTTCCTGTGGGCATAATAAAATAGCAAGCCAGGGACAGGGAGTTCCAATTGTAAGCACTTACCTCAAGCTCATTCTCATCAAAAATAGCCAAGAGGTTTTCAGGGACTAACTCATTCAGGCCTGAAACAAAATATCCAAGTTAAAGCTATATCCACACCATGTGATACAGGTATTTACACCTCAAAGCCAAGAGTCAACAGAATCCCACCTTTTAGGAAATGTTCCACCTCCTCTTTCACTTGGCTGGCCAGTCGATACTGGGCCAGCAAATTTAAATAGAAGATCTTATTCGCGTTGGTGACAGGGGTTTGAGCTCCACCTGTCATAAGTTCTACAACCTGAAAGAAGCAAAAGACAGAGAGAGCGTGTGGATGGGAGTTTAAAAGACGACAGCTACCCAGCATGTCCCACAAACAGCACATTATTGAACTGCACCACGGTCACACGTTCCTGCTCAGCATTCAGGTTTTCAACACACTTGGTTTTACTCAGTAACTAAACTTCAGGGTTCCTACCACTATTGCTGTATTCTACTCACTACTGTTTCTGAAGCGGGTCTCTCAGGGAGTCTTCTCTGACCTGGTCAAATAGTGGCGATGCAACAGGAAGATATGTATGTGTCCTTGTTAACAACATTTTAACACTCCTCTGATCCAAAATTAAACCATTACTGACCTCTTCTCTTAAACCCCTGAGACAATTGAGACTCTATAAAGCCAGATAAGTAGTAAAGAAGCATAATCTCAGAAATTCCAAGACATGCACAGATGTTCCCCTACATTCTTCTATTTCTAACGTGAGGCAATAGAAAAAGCCATGGCTTGATACTTAGAGACTAACTTGCTATGGGGTTTCAGTCACTTAGCTATTTGGATTCCCGGTTTTTCCATCTGCGAAGAAAAGGCTGAACTGTATGATTTTCAAATAGAACGGGCACCCTCCTCCAATAAGCAACTCCTAAGGAAGCCACCTTCCCTGGTGGCTCAGACGGTAAAGCATCTGCCTACAATGCGGTAGACCCAGGTTCAATTCCTGGGTCGGGAAGATCTGGAGCAGGAAATAGCAACCCACTCCAGTATTCTTGCCTGGAAAATCCCATGGACGGAGAAACCTGGTAGGCTATATAGTCCATGGGGTCGTAAAGAATCAGACACGACTGAGTCAACTTCACTCACTTTAAGGGAGCTTTGAGGAAGCCCTGAAACAGTTTAAAGCCACCCTGGGAAACCTGTGCACAATGAGCAAGGTTGTCTTCACAGGTGAATGAAGGCCTCCATTTAGTTACAGGATCAGATTTTAAGGTCCTGACCACGGCATGGGAGGGACAGAACTTTGGTCCAGAGCAAAGATTCTCAATAGATTTAAACATGTAAGACTTTTTCTGTTATTGTGCACAGTTCTGATTATTTTTATTTTATGTGTGTAAGCACTTCTAACTATTAGCCTAAGGAGTAAGTGACTAAGATTTAGTATTCATATCAAATCCAATTAAAATCAGTACTCCCCTAGGCCTGCAGACCCTAATTCAGTCTTCTATTGACTCGAGACGCCTTGCAGTGCTGGGTCAAGAAAACGGGCTCCACCCACACAGGTGTGAAGGCCAGCGGCCAAGACCCGCACAGGGCTCACAAGGGTATCTGATTATCAGTTCAGTGCTATTAGTGATCACAAACTTTCAGTCATTGCTATTTTGCTTTCAATTATTTCTAACTGCAACTTCAGGTTTGTCATGATCATTTGATATTATTTAAACTCAGAATGCAAACAAAATCACATGTGCATCAGAAATACTTTTGGCCATTTTCTAATAAAAACCTTAAAAATAAATAGGCAGTGTTAAAATGGGAGTCAACTACCTCCCTGCCCCTAATGTTGAGACAGACACTGTCATCCCTTCCAAAACTGCCTGTGCAGTGACACTTCACTATCACTTCGTTCTTTTTCTACTGGAAAGGAGGGACTCATGGGATGGATGGTATATGTCTCCGGTTCCATTTAAACAGGCCAAGGCCATACAACGTGGGATACAGTGCCCCAAAGCTACACTGTCCAATACGGCTGTCACTAGTCACAGGTAGTTAATTTAGAAATTCAGGTATTTGGTCATACCAGACACATTTTGGATGTTCAAAAGTTTAAATATAGAACACTTCCATCATTGCGAAAGGTCCACTAGACAGCCCTGATGCAGAGAAGGCTGGGAAATGGGACCCACAGGCTTCAGTTCTCTGTCTCACCTTATCCAATTGACCTGATTTATTGTATTTCTCTTCTGCAAAGACCAGCTCCATCTCACTCATGTCATTGTTGAGGATGAAACAAACTTTAGATTTGTAGAATTCTGGGTCATCTGTTTCAAAATACTGAGGAGACAGAAAGACACAGAACACAGCATGACCACTCTCACCCAGAAATAAAATTTGTAACTGCTTGGAACTACTTACCCCTTCAAACCTCAAGAACAATAAACAGAGGGTGGAGAGATTCCAGAGTTAATGGCCAGGGGACTTAGCAGAAAACACATACCTAAGACCTTACCTTGTAATGCATACGTAGTCCTATGATTTGGGCCAAGAAAGAACGGGTAAAGCGAGCTCGGACCAACTGCTTGTAGGCTCCTCCTAGAGAGGACTCATAGAGACACTTGCCCACCAGGCGCCCTGCAAACTCATACATCTTTAGGCGCAGATGAGTGGGGCGATTAGGGTTGGGATGCACCTGTCAAAGAGAGAGATTAAACGGTTGTGGGTCGTTTTTCTTAAAGCCTAGTTCTGGAAAGATTCTCCCTCCACAACTCTATCCCAAGGGAGCAAAAATTTCAGTGTTAGGATCAAGGAGCCCATTCAAATGGCACTGTTTGGTAGCCACCACTGAGTAATTCAAAATGACTGGAGGATAAAGGAGAAAGATGGACTTATAATAAACTAAAAAATCTTCTATTGATTTTGTGGTCCCTGGCTACAAACAGAAGTCAATCAGTGGATGATATAATGCCTCTTTCCTAAACCAGAACCTTTTTCAGCCAGAGTCTACTTCCCTACCCCCCTAGTCAAAGACCTTGAACAGAGTTCAATTGCTTCAGGGATGTTCTGAAAAAAGTGGCTTAATTATTAAAATACTAAGGAGTAGAACAACCACTGCACTATAATGCTTTTTATTCATCTGTCTGCATTTTCTCTTAGAGATGAAATAAGGAAGGCAAAGAGGAGGGAGGTAATCTGATTAGTTCAAATTCTTACTAGTCTCTCCATCATAACACAATTCACATTTTGCTCCCACCCCCGGGGAAGTCACAGACTCACTAATGCTTGGTTGGTGTCACTGAATCGGGTGAAGAGCTGATTGGTGGTGTCAAATAGTGCTTTGCAGATTAACTCAAACCATTCCCGACGAGGCCCTCCCCAGTCCAGAGCTGGAAAGGATAATAAAAACAAAAAGTGACACTGGCTTGTCACCTTTTATCATTTTTGTTCACTTATTCATCATTTCATACTCTCTGATCCTTCCTCCCTCCATTCCACCACCTTGGTGTCCCACATTCCAACCCACCTTAACTGTGGACATTTTTTTTTTTTAATCCCACCTCATTCTGTAGGATTAAAGGTATTTCAATCACTAAGCTGATGCCCTCTAGTGTGGGAACACAGATCAGAGATCCCAGGAACTGATGCTTCTCTTGGTACTACAAAGGTTACTCTGCCCTTCTACTTCAAACTCCTAAAAGCTCACCCTCCAAATCCTTGTCCGTCTGTGCTCTACAAGCTCAACCAAGCCATCTAGTCAGTAAACACCACCCTTTTGGTCTTGACTCATGACTTCTTTTTCCCAAGGAAAAAGAAGCTGGAACAGGGGTGGCAAGCATGTGTAGGAGGGTTGTTTTCAGTTTCTGTGGATGTAGTGTAAGGAGATAGGGAGGAGTGGGAAGGAGAGTTAAAAAAGATGAGTGGGAGATTTCAAAACTGACCTTCTTCATCCTGAAAAACCACTTCAAAGTTCTTGCTCCAATCTGAGATGGAAAAATTCCGAGTGGCTTTCAGAGACTGAAAAGCAGTAAAAGAAAAGAAATTGTCAGAACACTGGCCAGTACCTCTTGGGTGTTTAAGACAAAAACACAAGAACATTACCACTGTCCATTTAATAGTCACAAGTATTTGGAGGCAATATATTACTCAAAAATAAGCTTTAATAATACCATCTTAAATTTAAAATGCACGTATCTCCAGAAGATGTTTAAGATAAAAAAAATCAAATTCATATTTACACCACTGCCTGGCTGGAAAGTTGAGACTTTTTTTTTTAACAGTCCTCATTAATGAGAAAACTCTTAAAAGAAATAAAAATGGCTCAAATCAGTAAGCTGTCAGCAAGAGAATCAAGGAGTCTTGGTTTTCAGTAAAGTACAGTGTCCCCACTAGACATCTTAATCCACAAGGCTAGGTTCAGACAGGGAGCCATGCCACAAGGAGAAAGTGGCTGAGAAAAGGGGTTTCCAGGCACACCTACCAGAGCCAAACATCACAAACACTTTCTGGACAGGGACCAAAGCTTCCTCATTGTCAAGGAATCTGAGAACTATGCCAGTGTCTGTGTAGTGGAGACAGAAACACATCAGGTGTTCCTTTCCCATCAGACCAGAGTGACAACAAAAATCATTTCCTTTTAACCCCGTAAGAGCTCTTCTTAATCCTGGGATTCAATAACAGGAACTTCCTTCTATAACAACAACTTAATACCTGCCTTACATAGGAAGTCCATGAGATTGTTCGGCAACTAGTCAAGAACAGGTTTTACAGCCAATGTGTCAGCTAGTCTCTCCTCTCAATTAACATAGCTGCAACAAATCTACCCCAAATTCAGTATAGCCAAACACAAAGAACAGCGCTTAACATGTCTAAAGAAGACAGAGATTGTTTCATAAAAACAATAACCTGCAGGATATAACCAAATAGCACAGAGGTTTCTAGCTGGAAAATTTTGACAACTGTTCAACTGCTGACATGAAAAAAACTTTACTCACTGATTCCAACAAGGCATGTCTGCTGACCTTCAGGGTGACTTTAGAATGTGGTCTTTTCATATGCACCTGCCGAAGCTCTCGATGGAAAAAGTTCACCTTGTCCTGAAAGGTCTCGGAGCCTCCTGAGGAGCAGCAAGATCCAACGTGATTACAGTCTCTTTACAAGACCCCTGTGCAGGCCACCCCTACACCCTCATGCACTCAGGGTATCTGGGGTCACTGCCTTCCCCATCAGACTCCCTGTCCAACCTCACCTATGTTCTTATGGAGCGAGCGGATAAACGTGGCCGCTAAGATGTTTCTCTCCTTACAGCTGAGCTCCACCGGAGGCTGAATGCCGTCATCCACCACAAGGGTGAGCAGCTTATGGACAGGGTCAGGGCCAAGGTATGAAAACTAACAAAAGGGAAAAAAAAAGAAAGAGTTACTCTATGAAGCCCTTAAATCCACCAAAAACCCTTCACATCCCTTCCCTTCTGCATCAACCAACAAATACAAGTTAAGCCTATTTTCTCCAAGTAAGTACCTACCAGGAGTACACGTCCTTGTTTTTCACTTCAGGTAGGGGTCGGGGGTGCAGCTCAGCGGTAGAGCACATGCATTGCATGTATGAGGCCTGGGTTTCATCCCCGGAACCTCCAGGCATTGATTCCATTTTGAGGCTTTGTCCTCTACCACTGTGCCAGTGGTAAAGAACCCGCCTGCCAATGCAGGAGACACAAAAGATGTGGGCTTGATCCCTGGCCTGGGATGATCCCCTGGATAAGGAAATGGCAACCCACTCCAGTAGTCTTGCCTGGAAAAGTTCATGGACAGAGGAGCCAGGTGGGCTACAGTCCATGGGGTCACAAAGAGTCAGACACGACTGAATGACTGAGTATGCTCTATGAATCAGATTTTATTTTAAACTTGAGTCACAGAGACCACCTGTAAGGATCACAGGCAAGGTAAGTAAGGATCACAGGTAATACTATAGACTTTCAAACATAAAATATAAGAAGTATGAAAGCCATAAGGATATGTAAAACAGCAAATGAATACCTGAATAGGTTGGGCAAACTGGCTGGAAGAAAATGATTTGCCAGTAGATTTCAAAAGCTCAGAAAAGTTAAAAAAAAAAAAACAACTTTTTTTTAAATGGATGAGACTACTGGTGCTGAAACAGTTAGTTTTGGCACATTAGGAAGCCAAGTTCAGGTCAGAGCTCCAATACCCTCTCCATTAGCTTAGTCTTAGGGGCAAGAGAAAGTTGTTGAAGTATTCTGACTTCTACTAACTACTGTTTCTGTAGGCATGTGTCTTCCTACAACTATAGCCTTCATGAGGAGGTAGCATCTGCTTCTTTATTTGGCAATGAATCCTGTGTGCACAATGAGAATTTCCAGAAACACCAAAAGCCCTTCTAGGAAAAAATAAAAGGTTGGAGGCTGAAGCCTGTTCTACACGAACCGGATGTAAGGTTCAACTTACTTTGGTTCCAGGGCACACCCTGAAGGTGTAAAGGCGCCAGGGAATGATTTTCAGGTAGAACTCCTTCACTGAGAATTGCTGTAGAACCAACATAAAGAAAATGAAATGAATGATTAAGAGGTTCTGTTTGGGTATTGTATTTCAAATACCTGTCCCCATCTGTATGTTCCATGATAGCCCTTTTCCTCTCTAAACAAGGAGGATAATTTAGTCAGGACTGAAATCAAATAGAAAACATCAATTCCACCTTAAAACAGGCAAATTTAAACTATTGTTGTCACATTGCAATTTCACAAAGATATCTCATAACCTTAATACTCAGGTCTTAGTTCAGTTCAGTTCAGTTCAGTCACTCAGTTGTATCCGACTCTTTGCGACCCCATAAACTGCAGCACGCCATTTCCAAATATCTGAGATCAGGTTTTCACTTTACAAGTATAGAACATTTCACAATCAACATTTCATTTCACAACAACATTTCACTAGAAACGATCAGACTCTCCTCCTGCTTAGCCAGATACTTCTCAGAGAGATTTCTTCCAAATCAGTGGACAGGGAACACCAGTGGCCCCTGCCCACTGCTTTATCCCTATTAGAATGCCACCAAGGATGCGCTGGGGATGATGGTGTGGGGGGGTGGGAGGAATCGCATACAAAAGAGTTCACAAAAACCCTATAGGTATAAGAATAAAAAGAAGTCTCTTGTCATTTACAAAAAAAGGAAAAGACAATGCAGTAACTTTTTAATCTAAAAAGACCCCTCTGTTATCTGAACAAATAGTAGGTCAGGTTTTTTTCTTGATTTTTTAAAAAAATTCTTCATTAAAAAACATTTCAAACACATACTAAAGAAAACAGTACAATGAATTATCACCAGCTTCAACAATAATCAACTCATAGCCAATCTCATTTCATCTCTACCTTACCATTTCCCTCATTGCCATTCTCCAGGACAAATGAAGGCTAGATGTTTAAATGATGAATGGTACACAGTGAAGTGTTCTGAAGTAGAACAGAATTAGAACTCAGTTTTCGCTATGAGATTAAAGGAATGTAATGGGATGGTTCGCGTCTCGTTTTTCTGACGTCTGTATGAATAAGCAAAATACAAATACTAAAAAAGAAACTCCCTAACACAAAGCGTCTCTCAGCTCAGGGGCCTTGGGAAGTTCACCTCCCTTGTCTCTGCCAAAATTTCTCTATTCTAACCCTGTACCCCGATGATGACATCTCTTGTGGTTTCACAAATCACAGCATGAAAGATCAAATTGTTCCCAAACGGCACAAAGGGCCAACAGTAATTTTTACACTAGTGAGAAATTATTAATGGTTAAAAGTAGCTTTCTTTAAAACTCTAGAGCCATGCCTTGAAAAATCTTCCCAGGAGCGATCAAACAGCAGAATGCCCCAGGTGCTCGAAAGTACCAAAGCACAGACTCTCAGGACAGAGGTGTAATCCAGTCCAAACCAGAAAGAGGCAGGAGAAGAGGAGGTACGGCCTTTTGCTCAATGGGAAGCCATCTCTTAGTATCCCTGAACCACAAGGTGATGATCGCACCCTGATTCTCAGACCATTGCTGGGTGGGTTTTGTTACCAAATATGAGCAGGCTTGGGCAGGGGGCAAGGGCGGGGGGGGGGGTGCCAACCTTTGGTGACACGTAGCAGTACACCTTCTTCGGTTTCTTCACCTTCTCAGGGGTGTGACACTCAGAGGATGAGTCTTCATCTTCCTCCTCCAGAGCTGTGGAGGGCCGGCGCTGGGCAGAGCTCGTGTGCATGGGTGGAAGGTGCCACGGCGTGCTGGTGCAGTTGGCAGCATTATACAGATAAGCTTCAAAATAAATGCTCACTCCTGAGGTGGACACATTGCGTTCAACGATATTCCTCTCATTCTCTGAAGTACAACAAGGAATAAGGTTTAAAGTGCAACACAGGAGAGGAAACTGCCCATCACTAGACCTTCAGTACACAGGTCTCTAAACCAAGTTTCGGCTCAAATACCAAATGTTTGGGGTGGAGGGGTTGGTCAGATGACTGCGGATGTGCAAAGGACAAGTGGCTTGGGAAGAAGACTAATTCACAGCTCTCCTCTCAACTCACCACTTAGGACAATGATGTCAAATTCACCATTGTTGATTGGCTGGTTTTGGTATGAGATGCAGGCATGGAAGCAGCCTCGAGAATGCAAGGTGAGCCGCAGGAACACCTGGCAGGTCTGCCGGTTGGACGTCACTGACTTCTCAAATGAGACACCGGTACTCTCCTCTTCTGGAGGACCAAGCTACAGGGGGAAAACGAAGCCGTCACCAATCACACATAATTTTCCCTGCTTGTGCAGAAATTTACAAAGAACTTTCCTACCTTGAGCTAATCTAAGTCTCAGAAGGCCGGAACCACGGTCAAGGAGAAGGAGACGGATCAAAGTGACCTAGATGGGAGCCTGCTCACCTCATGAATGGACAGGCTGTAGTTGTGCTCATTTCTCAAGGACGTGGAATTGTTGGTAGGGTTGTCATACTCATCTCGGGGCACTATTTGAAGAGTGTGAGGCTGCCCACAGGTCAACACCAGGGTAGAAAAATGACACACGATTTTGGTCTTGGAAGGAACCACCATTCCTGGAATAAAGACAAGGGAAGGTAACGTCAGAGAGGTGATTTTCAGGGCACAGAGATCTACTCAGTCAGTAAGTCCTAGAAAGCTGGGTGCCCGCCCAATTCCTAGGGATAAACAATACCATTATGAACCAGAGAGAAAGAAGGAAAACAGAGAGATTAACTCAAATGAACTTTGGGAACTCATTTTTACAAATTCCTAACCACTGCAAGCACTAAAAACAATGACAGAATAACTTGGAGGAAACAGAAATGAGAGTTACAGATATAGTGCCTAGAATCCCACTGGGAACCTACAAGTGAAACTGGCCTTAAAAATAAGTGAATACTTGTAAGACAGACTCGAAATATTTAGGAGCAAATCTAACAAAACCTGTGGAAGTCTTGTATACTGAAAACTACAAAATGCTGATTAAAGAAATAAGTTCAAAGGCATACCATGTTTATGAATTCAGAGACTCAACATAGTAAAGATGTCAATTCTCCCCAAATGATATTAGGTTTAACACAGTTCTTTTTGTTTGTTGTTTGTTTCTAGGTTTAACACAGTTCTTATCAAAATCTCAGAAAGATTTTTTGGTAAATTTAGACAGTATTATTCTAAAATTTATATAGGCGGGCGGCCGAGGTGGTTTTGCTGGAGCGCCGGGCGGTGGGGCCCCGGCGATGGAAGATGGTGAAGCTCGGCAAGAAATACTTCGTGTACTGCCTGGCCAAGGAGGACATGGCAGCTCACGTCGGCGCTTCCCGGACCCCCCAGGAAGTGATGGAGTATTACATAAGCATGTACATCCATGGAAACTTGAGGAAGGCCTGCATCCCCAACGCCATTCCCAACCAGGTGACCGATCACACCTGCCCCAGTGGGGGCCCCCTCTCTCCCAGCCTCATCACCCCCCTTGACTCCCCTAGACATCTGGGTGGCCGAGCAGCAGCCGGTGGGCTACATGCCGCTGCGGGACGACTACGAGATCGAGTACAACCAGGACGCCAAGACGCTCATCAGCGGGCTCTCAGTCAACTACGACTACGACGACGACGACGACGACGACGTGGAGATCGAGCTGAAGCGCGCGCACGTGAACATGTACGTGCGCAAGCTCCGCGAGTGGCAGCCGCGCAAGAACATCGCGCGCGACTACAACCTGGTGCCCACCTTCCTGGGCAAGGACGAGGAGGAGAAGGAGCGGGCGGCGCGGCGCAAGGTCACCGAGGAGAAGGAGCTGTGGCCGACGCTGCGGCCGCTCTATCAGTTCATGTCGTGCAAGGGGCTCGACAACCTGCTCGAGAACATGCACAAGAAGATGCTGCGTGCCAAGATCTGCGAGCTGCAGCGCTACTGGCGCAATGATCTTGGCATCACCAAGATGGAGGAGCCGGCCGAGTACGAGGCGGCGGCGGCGGCGGCGGCGCGGGCCGCCAAGCGCGGCCAGGAGGACGGCCGGGATGGCGAGTTTGTGGCCGTCGAGCTCCTGTCAGACCGTGCGGAGGCGCTGTGCAGCTCGCTGAACCTGAGCCCCATGCGCTACGTGATCGTGAAGACCATCATCATCAAGGACCACCTGCAGAAGGGCCAGGGCATCCCCTCCAAGAGCCGCCTGCCCAGCTACCTGGACAAAATCCTCAAGAAGAGGATCCTGAACTTCCTCACCGAGAGCAGGTGGATATCCAGGTACGCCTCCTGAAGCCCGCCGCCCGGAGCGCCCGGGATGGACGGATAGACCAACAGCGAAGAGGAAAAAAAAAAAAAGGCTTTGTGAGCCAAAACGAAACGGGGTGGGGAAAGGAAATGCTTTTCCGCGCCACCCCCCCACCCCGCATTGTTGCTTTTTTTTTTTTTAAATCGAGTTCTTTTTTTAGGGTATCAGTTCTTTTCACTGGTCATCTGAAGAAGCAACAGTCGGATCAAGGAGCAGACAAAACACATGTATATAACTGAATCCCTAAACGTAGTACTTTAAGATGATGATTTGCCTTTAAGTGTTCAGTTTGGACCATATGATGATGAGATTAGGAAGTTTTCTTTTTTGTTTCTTCTCAGTGGTACAGGACTGTGAGATGCGCAGAGAGGAGCCCTTCCCTGCCGGCTGAGCTCTGCCGCGGCCCTCGGTGTTGGGCAGGTGGCACTTTAGGCGGAGGGCGCCAGGCCGGGCAGGAGAGGAGGACGGGGAAGGGCAGGACGGGCATCCGTAGGGACTTGCCGGGAGGATCTGGTGTTGAACAGTTTGGTCAAGCTGAGCTTCCCCACGACGGCTGGCAGCGGCACTTGGAGCCCGTAGCCCCCCAAGTCCAGCCGCTGGGAGCTTACCTGGGGCGGGGAGCGGGGACGCGGGGCCCAGCAGACTGGCAGAACAGGGAGCCTCCTCCCCTGGGGCTGCTTCTTGCTGCGCTTAGAATTTGGCCCTGCGTTTGACTTGGAAGAACTCATTTTAAATGAAGTTCACCGAGAGTTGAGAGTTCTGGGTTTTGGGTCAGCTCCTTCCAGGGTTCTCACCCCAGTGGCAAGCCCCTCTTTCTCTGAGACTGGCCACGTGTCTTGTCTTGTGTGGCGTCAGGCGCTGGGCTAGGCGAGAGGGACCCCTGTGGCCTCGAGGCCCGGGCACTGCTTCTCTGGGCCGCCGTTTTGAGCCAGACTCTGGCGTGGCTCTGCTCAGCCCGGTTCAGAGAGGCTCTCAGGGGTGCCCCTTCGTGACGGGCATGGTGCCTTCATGCAGGAACCTGAGGAGTCATGTGTCTTCCAGCTGCCCAGGGCATTCGTGTCCAAGGCCATGCTGTAGGGTCCGTGGAGTGGCCAGACCCCAGGGTCGTCCTTGGGCGCATCCTGCCTTTCATCCCTCATAATTAGCAGATTGTTTACCTCCCAGAATGTTTGGTCCTGAAGTTACATTAAAGTGAAGGTATTTGAGAGAGAAAAGGAAAAAAAAAAAAAAAAACCTCATTATTTCCAAGGACGGCTTAATTATGGTGCCTTTTCCTTTCACATCCTTCTGTCTGTCCCCTAGGGTGAATTTCATTATTAAATATACACTTCAAGTATATTGGGGGCTTCCCTGGTGACTCAGATGGTAAAGAACCCAGCTGCAATGCAGGAGACCTGGGTTCAATCCCTGGGTCGGGAAGATCTCCTGGAGAAGGGAATGGCAACCCATTCCAGTATTCTTGCCTTGGAGAACCCCCACGGACAGAGGAGCCTTGGCGGGCCACCGTCCACGGAGTGGCAGTGTTGGACGTGACTGAGTGCCTGACGCTCAAACACATGGTCCGTGGCTTTAGTTGTAAACCGCGTCGCAAGCTGGCAGAGCACCACTCCCTGCGACATGACCGCAAGCCCGGGACCTCTCTCTCTGACCATAAAGCAGCAGGCGGTGGTGTCTCTCCCGAGTGTCGCCTCCCGCTGTCGCCCGCAGGGTAACCACGGCCGACGAGAGTGCGGACACGGGTCTGCGCCGGGCAGAGGTGTAGACGGTGCTACGTCCTTCCAGGGGTTCTGAGCCAGGGTTCCTGGATCAGCAGCGCAGCGCCCCCGGGGGGAACCCGCTGGCCTTTCAGGGACTTGGGCCCGCCCAGGCCTCAGACACATGGGGCGGGGCCTCGCAGGTCACTGGGACGCGGGCTGAAGTCTGAGATCTACCGGCTTTAGCCGCTCCATTGTCACCGATTTTCTACAACAGGTTCCTAGTTTGGTGAGGTTTTAAATTTAAGTCTTATTTTTATACAAAATGATTGACAGACTTTCACTAAGCTTGAGAAGCAAAAGCTCCCTGTAAAATGTGCGTGGACCCCACCAAGAGCTGTCAAACGATAAGTTCCGTGCTTAAGCAGGTTTTCAGTGTGTGTGTCTTTTCTCGATGGTATGAAGAATTTATTTAGGCTTGACTGTTTTAAAACACCATTAATGAATGCATAATTTATGTTAAAAGTGTGAACCCTTTGCTACAAGGGAAAAGTAGTTTTATGATTGGTTGCCTCTTGCCCCATCAACTCCAGCTATTACTGTCACATTAGTCCCGCCCCTACTGTTTGCTTGGAGCCTTTAAATTTCTATATTTAATTCTTATGATAAATGAGTCACCATAATCCCATGGAATTAGGTCTTTTCAAAACTTAAACTCTCTCGAGTCACAGAAGATAATCAGCTGTTCAGAATGATGCTCTGGATGGCCAGCATTCCAAGAATGTATTCAGACCTAAACTCTGCCTACCGCCTCTTTTTTCCCCTTTTACACATTAAACAGGTTGAGAACCAAAAAAATAAAATGTATATAGAAAGGTAAAAGTTCTAGAAGAGCTAAAACAATTCTAAAAGAGAAAAGTGGAAAGAGTCAAGTTTAACCCAATTTCAAGACTTATTACACAGCTACATCATTAAGACTCTGGTATTGGTGGAAGGATAGACACATAGACCAATGGAACAGAATGAGAACCCAGAAATAGATCACCACAAATATGCCCAATAGATCCCTGACAAAGGTGCAAAACCAATGTAATAGGGGAAAGATAGCCTTTCCAATAAATGATGCTGGAGCAACTGGACATTTATAAGAAAAAAAAATACTGACCTAAATTACAAAAGTTAACTAAAAATGGATTACAATCTTAAATACTGAAACTGGAAAATTTTACAAAAAAAAAAAAAAAACTCAACAAAACACAGGAGAATATCTTCAGAACCTCGGACTAGTCAAAGAGTTCTCAGATACCAAAACATGATCCATAAAATGAAAAATTAATAAATTGACTTTATCAAAATTAAAAGTCTTTTTCTGTGAGAGACCCCATTAAGGGGATGAAAAGAAAAGCTAAAGATTGAGAGAAAATGTTTGCAAACCACATCTGTAACAAAGGACTTAAAGAACTCTCAAAACTCAATAGTAAAAAACAAAAAATCCCATTAGAAAACGGACAAAAGACATTTCATCGAAAAGGACACACAGATTGCAAATAAGCACATGAAAAGATGTTCGACACTGTTAACCACTAGGGACATGCAGACTAAAACCACTATTCATAATGACCACAAACTGGAAAACAACCCAGATGTTCTTTAACTGCTGAAAGATTAAATCAAGTATGTTATACTCACACCAGGCAATAATGCCACCCAGCAATAAATTTTTAAACCATTAAATTGTGTATTTTAAATGAATGAATTATAAAGCATGCGAATTAAATTTCAATAAAGGCATCATTTAAAAAGCAAAGGAGAAAAAAGGAAGGAAGGAAGGAATGGAGGGAGGGAGGAAAAAAAAAAAACCTACCAGGCTGAAAAATCTTGTAGTAGGGACTATAGGCCACGTTTAATCCACCAAGCTTCACTGAGATTTCATACCGCCCAGCTTTGCGCACAGTGAAGGCCACCTTGACCACATTGGAACTGGGCTCCTGGAGGACTTCCTGGGTCACTGGAATTTCCACTGCTAGCTCAACATGAGAGATGTGGACTCTTAGTCCCACGGGCCGGTGTGCAGGGAAGGGCTGCCCGTTCTTATAGAATAACTGTGGTGGGGAGAAGAGGGACACCCATTGGTAAGCAGGGGGACAACAGCATTTCCTGTGCAACTTGAGAGAATGTGGGGTGGGAGGGGGTGGCTGGTAAATCCCCACACCCAGCTAATCCTACAGTCCTGCTCACACAAGGAGAAAGAAATTCTCTCCATGCTTCGAAGAAAACCATTAAATCATAGACAAATTCTTAACCACTTCAGACGAAGGGGGTGAAATATACCATTGAATCCACTTCAACTTGACGCTTAATGAACCATAGAGGCCGCCTCCCCTGTCTTACTCGCCCTTTTTTCTTACATTTATCACTGCTAGCTCAAACATAAAGGGAAGTCAGTGGGAATCCCTGGCACTGAGTGAACAAAAGCTCTAGGCAAGGCTGGGGGTTTCGGACTATGAAACCAAGAGGAAGGCTGCAGTGCAGAAGTCACCGCGGAGGCAGCAAACTTTCTGCAAAAGGCCAGAGAGTTAATACTGTTAGTTAGCAGGTCATACATAGTTACTCAACTGTGATTAACGTCTCAAATGTGACAGCATCTACAGGCAGTACAGGAGGATGAATGGGTGTGACTGTGTCCCAATAAGCCTTATTTATAGAAGCAGCAAGTGAGCTTGATTTAACCCTTGGGCCATGGTTTGCCAACCCCTAATCTACAATACCTACCCTCTTCAGTAACATTTTTCTCATTTTGAAAATGTAACATTAAGGTTTATACTTCTTCTAAGCTTAGCACCCATTAAAGCCAAATGATAGAAAAATTGACTCTCAGATGTTAACAATTCCCAAGTTCCAGGGCAGGGGTAGAGCGGGGGAGTTGAAAAACAAGGGAAAATATTAACAGTCCAGGCCAGACCGGACTGGGCTCTGGAAGGCAACTGACTCAGAAACCCCAGTGCGTACAGAGACAGAAACATTCCCTTACATGCACTCGGAAGGCCATGCTGTGGCCCACCTCATAGGGGTCCTTCCAATCCCAGGAGACTTTGCAAGACCGGGGATCCAGGTAATTTCCCCGCACGTAGTCATATATAGTCCGGTCCCCTCGGCGCTCACGGTCCTCATTCTGGAGGAAGCTGACTACACGTGCGGCAAGCTCAAAGAGGAACTTAATTGTGAAGAAGAATGCAACCACAGACACTGTGATGCCACCTATGTGAGAGAGAGAACACACACCACCTGCCAGTTACACATGACAGCTTCTCGTTACGGAACAGGCCAGCCATCTGTCAGGGGAGAAGTCCAAAGACCCACTCTACCGGGTCACCACCTCTGTGGGTGAAGATGGGAACTTCCTTCCATACCAGGGTCAGAAACGAAGGTCCTTGGGCCAAATTCCACCCACTGCCTGTTTCTGCAAATAAAATTCTACTGAAACACAGCCCCACCCACTCATTTACTATTGTCTAGGGCTGGTTTTGCCCTAAAACCACAGAGTTCAGCAGTGGTGATACAGAGTGTATGGCCTGGGAAGCTGAAAATGTTTACTCTTTGGCCCTTCACAGCAGAAGTCTGCCAAGCCTTGTTCTATACCATGGACCGTATACAATGCCTGCCCTCAAGCTCCCTGCTGAGACCCTGACAAGAGGAGTAAAAAGAATGTGTGTTCTGCTCTCTCCAGTTGGAAGCCCTCCCCTTCCTTGTCCCCTTGGCAAAAGCCCCACCCCCCCGGCCCCGCCCCAAACCCCACCACAGTTAGGGGTTCCTTCTTCTGGGCTCCCTCAAACTCCTGTACATTCATTCATCTACTCAACATTTCTCCCCCTTTGTGTTACGAACTTCATGGAGGCAGATTTTTGCCTTATTTGACTTTGACTCGACAGGAAACAGTGTCTGGCACCGGCTATAATTACTCAATAAATATTTCTCAAATGAATGAATTCCGCTGCTAACTCTGTGAAGGTACATTCTGGCATGATTGGAAATATTTCTAAGTCTCTTTTCAAGGACAAAGAGGGAGGCAGAAAAGGATATAAGCAACCCTAACCAAAAAAATGAGAGAGGGCTCTCTCTGTGACGTACCAATAACGTAAAACATCAGGTCCCTTCAGTGCCAACAGACAGCCG
Source organism: Dama dama (assembly GCF_033118175.1). Taxonomy (NCBI): domain Eukaryota; kingdom Metazoa; phylum Chordata; class Mammalia; order Artiodactyla; family Cervidae; genus Dama; species Dama dama. Next base: position 17,865,607 of record NC_083692.1, on the reverse strand, counting down.
AGGATCACAGCTGCAGCTGCAAAAGAAAACTTGTTTAGTTTTCCCTGACTCTTCCCTGCAGCCATCTCAGGGAGAGACAAAGCAGAGCATGTGGCTTGAGCCAACCATCTCTGGCCTTCCTGTCCCTGCTCTCTCTTTAGCTTGACAGGTGCCCTACAACATTGCAGAGAAACAGACTGCATCATTGCCCCAAAAGATTTCCAATCTACTGACCACCCTAGGAATACCACAAACAGCCACTTCTAATTACGAAATGCAGTAACATGCCTTTCATCTTCCTGGATCCAGGGCCCCAAGACAGTTTCCCTCCCCCATGCAAAGTAGTGCTAATTAACACAAGCAAAGAGGATAATGGAGTCACTTTCCCCTTACATTTGCCTTCTGGAAGTAATTCATCTAAATAGAAATAGTTATATAAAATGTGGATTTTTTTTTTTAAGCAAGGATTATTATCATCATGTTGGCATTATGTAATTAAAATGAACTCTGGGTCATCTCAATAATAAGCAGTGGGCATGTAAGAGAAGCTGGCTTTTTTTTTTTTTTTTTTTTTTTTGCTGTTACCAATCAGACAAACTAATGGGCCTTGTGAAAGATGAGCCCAGCAGAGGCCAAGGAGAGGAACCAGAGGAGGAGACTGGACTTCTCATCCCAAGTGATGTCTGCCAAGGTCAGAACAATTCAGACAGGGGCCAGAGTCTGAGGGGAAACTTTCACTATTAGTAGACTTATTTCCAGAGTAAGACTTCAATCTTATTACTCATTTGAACCACCCAAGGTACTGCCAAGGAAAAATGCAATGCACACTGACATTCCTATCTCATCACTGAGTTCTGACCTTAGCACAGGCTATACTGTGCTCTCCAATTCACAATGCACTAAAGTCATTCTTTCAAGTCAATAGATATTAAGGTTATTGATGTGATCTCAAGCCAGCACCTTTAATCAGCACTAATATATAATTTAGAGACAAGACATATGAAAACTTCTATGCTCAGATTTGCGAGGAACCAAATCACTTTTTTTTAAACAGCTTGTGCTTTGATGTCTAACTGTGCTGAAAAAATTTAAGAGAAAGAGTGGCTGAAAATGGCCATTAGATCCTTTGATAACAATATATCCAGTGGAAGCCATAGGGAGTAGGTAATCTGAGGAGTGACCATGTCAAGTTTCTTAGAAATCCCTATTGAGACTGCTGTCTCAAGTCCTACCAGAAAAGAAATCCATACAGGGAACATTAGCACTATCAATACACATGGCTTACACTGCTCTCCAAAGGGTCTATAGAGACAATATACTAACTCAAAATTTGAGATCACAACTAGTGAGTCTCCTTCGCAAACAAGTATCTCATCTCCTAGGCTGAAAAGCTGCTATCATCTCTCCAAAAGCATCTGTCTGTGCCTTACAGGATGTACTAGGTGACCTGGTAGAATCAGAACCAGCAGTTTAATTGTCTCAGACACTCCCTCATTTGGATGTCATTCAATCTGATCCTGGATGTGAACATTTAGTCCTCAGCAAAGTTACAGCACTCAGTAGAAAATGAAGTATATGTAGGTGATGCTACGGACTTGTGTCTTAAGTCTCTTACTCCTTGGAGGAATAAAAGCAACGCTAAATTTATGGCACACGTCATGAGGGCTGGGGAAATTCCTATGTACTATCTCTCTGACAACTACAACAACATTTCTGTGAGAGGCAGCTGACAAGCAGTAAGTCAGAGCCCAGAGACCAACTGTATGACCTATCTAAGCTTCAGAGTTCTCACTGCTGTAGAAAGAGTTGAGGTTTAATAATTCCTAGGGTACATCTCCTTTAGTGTGATAGGACTTCAATATAACTCTCCACAACTATCAAGACTCTTAAAAAGTATAGCAAAAAGAACAAATGCAGAGGATGAGGGCATAACTAGACTAAAGCTAGACTACCTGGGTTCAAATCCATTCTCTGCCACTCACAACTTATTTAATCTCTCTATAATTTGCCAGTTTCCTTATCTATCAAATGGGGCTAATATCTGTGTGTACTTCATTGGGGTACTGTGGGGATGAAAAGGATTAATATGTGTAAAGGGTTAATACGTGTAAACAACCTAGAATGGGGCCAGTGAGTTCTCAGTTTTAAAACTATTACTATAACTGTTATCAATGGTAATAGCAGCATCACTACTTCTTTGCTTCAGAGCCAATAAGAAACTGAGGGAACCTCTCTATAGGGTCACACTTCATTCAACAAGAAACGCATCAGAACTACAAAAAGAAAGGCTTCCTTAAGCCTTCCTAACCATATTTAAAACATTTGCCTACACTGGCATTCTTTATACTCTTCTAATTTCATGTTTGAAAATTTTTATAATCAAGAGTTAAAAAAAATTGTACTAAAATAATTCATCCAACAAATATTGAGTACCTACTCCATATGCCAGATACTGGGGGGATGGTATTATACAACAGCCATAGTCTCAGTCCTCATGGCTGATACTAATAAACTTGACTTTGTTAAGACCTTGTCATCTTCTCCCGACTCACTTACTGCTCAACCAAATCATCGCCAGTGATCTAGATCACCTACATCTTTTCCAATATGTCAATTCTACTTTTCTATTCCAATTTCCTCTGTTATTTAAAACTCAGCATACCAATTTTCTTTTTAATTCTCTTCTCCATGAAGCCACCTTGTGACCAGGGAATTAGCTATCAATTCATCACTCATTAATGTGATCTTTATGAACTATCCCACTTCTCTACAACACCATTCCAAAAAACCCCCCAACAATACTTTACCCAGCTCTCAATTTTGCCCATGGTCACATTCTAAACTTGCCTTCTGCATCTTCTCTCTTTCTGGATGCTGTCACAAAGCCTCCATGCCTTTGGGTACAGGGTTTCCCTTTAGTGTGACCCCTCAAATCACTTTTATTCCAGATTCACTTCTTCTGTGGCAGTTTCTGTCCTCTTACTGTACCTGTGGTGTGCTCTCTGCCCCATCTCTCCTCCCGTCCCACCTCACAGTAGTAAACCCATAACTTGCAACCCCCGTTATTGAGTCATTACCACAAGCCAACAGTGTACTAAGTGTTTCACAAGTTAGCCTAAATAATTGTCACCAATACAACTTGGTAAAATGAGCATTATTATTCTCATTTTACAGACTTAAAAAAAAAAAAAAAAAAAGCTAGGGTTGGAAAAGTCGACTTGCTGAACATCTCCCAGCAGGATAAGTGACTCAAGCCCATGTCTAACTCTGAAGCCCAATGTTCTTAACCTCATATAACTGTGAACCATGAAAAAAGAGTGGAGTCATACGAATAGTGAAGTATTTGGGGGGAGAAAAGATTTAAGAAAACAGGTAAAAGAAAGTATGAAAAACATTACCCAATCTTACCAAGGCTAAAATTAGAAAGACAAATGTTTATGGCCTCCTTTTTAATCTTTTGAAATAAAAAATAAAGCATTACAAAGGAAAATGGAATGCAGTACCGATTATCTAATGCAGAAATACCACTTGCTTACTAAAAGATCCCGGGCAAGCTGCTTAATACTACAGCACTTTGGCTCACATTATCTACAAAAGAGGGAAAGGGGAAATACTTGAAGCTATTTGTCTCAGGGGAATGTTAGAAAGTTGACTGACACGCATATTCTAAAACTCTTTGCCTTTTTTTAGTACAAAGATTTATAATTACAGTATCAAATAAATTTTAGCCCTAACATTGAAGATCCGTGTGAAAAAGTCAATTCCCAGAAATGGAGAACTGATTTCTTCATACTTGAATCTGCCCTGCTGGGAGCAAAGTCAATTCTAATTGCAATTGTGCACGTCGATGCTAGCTGGCCCTTGCTGAGAGAACTCAGAAACTGGTCATTGAGTCCATATTCTACATCCTAATAACAAGTGAACCTTAACTAGTCTATCACCTTACCTTTAAACGAGGGCCCATGTTCTAAGAACCAAGGGGAGCACGTCTATTCACCAAAGCAGGTACCTTTCGGCCACTTTCACCTTGTCTTCCAACTTCCACATGAAAAAACAGCTGCAAGGTCAACAGAAAGTGTCTGTCCATCAGATCTTCAGGAAAGGTGTGTCACACAAGCAGAGGGTCAATGTTTCTGGAATGAACTGCATGAATTCCAGGGGAGAGAAACATAATCCCCAAATATATCATCCCTGGACCTCTTTCTAATGCAGGGTGCAGTCAGCTGTAGAAGGGTGCATCGGGTCTGCTGTCTTAGGATCCTATCCTACAAAGAAAAAAAAAAAGAGTCAATGGGATAGGTTTTTATTTCTCAAAGAGAACTCCCAGCAAACAACAAAGAAGAGGTACAGAATAGGCAGTGGAAACCCTGTGGCACTAAAAATAACCAAAGGCAGGTGAACTCTGACCAAGTTTTTCCCAATTAAAATCACGAGAAAAGCCAAGAGGTGATCTCCCCACCTTAGCTGGTCACTTCCCAGAAAGGAGCTCTGGCACTTCAGTTGATTCTAACCCTTTAGCAGAAGCAAACCAGAGCACAGAGTTAATAGTGAGTCTCCTCCCAACCACACAACCAGTTTCACTTTAATGAGACTGGGAACAAAATGAAGAGAAATGAAAGGAGATGATACATGGGGCTGGGTTGCAGGGGGCCTTATATACCAGGAATTAGGAACCAAGGTATCACTCAGCTGGAAAGGGAAAACCACCCAAGAGCTTGAAAACCTAATAATCCAACTAAAAAGTAAATTAAAAAAAAAAAAAACCTGATCAGTCAGCCTATATACAGTTTGTTCCCTTTGTGCCCATGTATGCATTTCCAAGACAGGGTTAAACAATATTGACTTTATCTTTAATACTGACTTTATCTTTAAAATTTTAGTAAAATTTGCTACTAAGAGTGAGGGGAAATTTTCTGTGAACATTCAAGATAAAGACACTGAGTAATAAAGTTGAGTAAAGTCAATCTTTACTGACCAAAGATATTCATGAACTAAATGTAGCAGAAAGAGGGTTCTAGCAAGAACAGCCACCGTACAAGAAACTACTGATACTAAGTGAAAAGAGACAGTCCCTTTCCACATGGCAGAAGCTGTCCTCAGGCCTTCACATGTATTAACTCACAACCCGCAGACATAGACACAATGATCTCTATTTTACAGATGAGGAAACTGAGGCATTTTCTCAAGGAACTTTCTCAAGATTACCACAGAGCATAGTAGACTTGAGTCAAGCCCAGACAACCTGGACTCAGAGGCCATGCTTTGGATGACCACTCTACTGCCTTTCTACAATGGGAAACTAAGAAACAAACTAAAAAAATGCTAATAAGAGCAAAAGAACAGAATGCGTGAAAGCTACCAGATCAAATAAGTTGGCGAACTTTTATAATTAAAAATAAATAAGCATGTGTTATTATTTTAAAATATGGTGATAGACTTGCCAAGTACATCAGCCAAAACCTGGGTCAACTAGCAATTGGAACCAGTTTAAACGAGCCACAAACAAGAATTACATAAACTATAAGAGATCCATCAGAATGTAATATAAGCATTAAAAAAATGACACTTTTAAGGAATAACAACACAGTGAATCACTCACAAAATGTTAAATGAAAAAGCAAACACAAAATTATTTACATTTACATTGTTAAAATATTACATTATATAAAGAAGACTGGAAAGAGCAACATAAAAATGTTCATAGTAGTCATCTCTTGGTGTCTGGAATTACAGACATTTTTTTTTCTAACTGTACCTTTTAGTGTTTTCCAAATTCTTTTTTTTTTTTTTGCTCTCACCATGTGGCATGTGGGATGGATTGAATCCGTGCCCCCGGCAGTGGAAGCAGAGTCCTAACCACTGGACTACCAGGGAAGTCCCCCAAATTCTTAATGACAGGAAGACATATAAGAAGTTTCTATTTCTGAACAAATACTCTTTGGTTTTTTGTTTTTTTCTAAAAAAGGGAGAGAACACGCAAGAGATCTTTATTTTTCAACCAAGGAAACAGTATTTTAAAACTAGTTAAATATAATAGAATGTACTGAACTTTTATTTTTACGCATAACGATCTCAGTGGGTCTCCAACCCTATGATCAGCTATTTGATTATTAAATCCAGTAACTCCTAGATCTAACATCATCTTTATGGTGCCCCACCATGAACTGCCACACCTACCCCTGTTCCCCATGCTTCAGCACTTCTAGTGAGCTTCAAGACTCAACTCAAGCCCCCACCCCCTTTCCTGGTTCAATTCCTAAGACCCTCTGAGGACTCCCCACACAGGCAGAACCAATCACTTCCTCCTTTGTGATACTCCCATGCTGAAGATACCTCTACTGAAGCATTTATTAGTCTGTATTATAATTATTTGTTTATTCAGTAGTCTCTCCTAATGAACTGTACACTCCCTGAGGACACTTACTGGGTCTTACTCATCTTTGCCTCCCAGTGACTAACATGGTGTTCAAAGTCATCGCAGAGTCCATACTTTTACAAGTTCCCCAGGTGATTCCTATGCGTCTTAAAATTCAGGAAGCATGGCCTCGACTCTAGAGCAGCCAGCCTGAGAAGGCACCTACTATTCTGCACCTCTCTGAGGTTCACAGGTGATGCTGACGCTGCTGGTCTGCAAACCATGCTTTCAGGAGCAGCAAGGGTCTACAGCAGGAGGAGTTGGCAAACTACAGCCTGCAGGCCGAATCCAGACAGCCACTGGGTTTTGTTTAAAAAAGAAAAAAAAGTTTTGTCAAAAAGAATGAATGCAGCCAAGTTCCTTTGTTTACATTCTATCTTTGACTGCCTTTGAACTACAACACAGAGTTGAGTAGTTGCAGCAGAGATGTATGGTCTACAAAGCTTTCCTATCTGACTGACTGTCTACAGAAAAAGTTTACCCATTTCTGGTACAGATGACTTAGTTTTAAAGTTACATAAATGTATAGTACTAATAAACTCATTTTTATGTATCAAAAAAACCCACAAAAATCACGTTCCAGTTCTACTGTCCGCTCTTAAGAAAACAGCTATAAAACTGGCAATTTTATGCAAATGTGTCTCCTGGCTAATTTCAACTATCATTTAAAAGTTTTATGCCTTCCATACCCCAAACAGGCATTTTATACAACCATTTCCGAAAGTATGTGCTTCATACAATCATGCTTAGATTTCATCAAGGCTACAATTTCCTAAAACCAACGAGTACCTCAGGGACCAAATACTATATCTGGATTTCTAAAATTACTGCCATACATACTGACTCTGTTGCTACTTTTAAAGTGCTGTTCTAAAAAGCTGAGATCTACTGTATAGCACAGGGAGCTCTATACTCAGGACTCAGTAATGACCTACAAGGGAAAAAATCTAAAAACAGTGGATAGATGTACATGTATAACTGATCCACTCTGCCGTACACCTGAAACTAACACAACATTGTAAATCAACTATAATCCAATAAAAAATTCATTAAAAAAAAAAAGTATGTGAACGTCCACTTCAGAATTCAGGTACATAAAGGGATAAAGGGATACGCAGCACATAGGAGTACCAAATAACAACCACCGAGTCCCACAGAACGAGTCAGGACAAGATAAAGATGTGTGCTTTTTAAGATGTTAGTCTCCAGCATTTTCTACACAGAGAAAGTGCCAACCTCAAGTCCACGGAAGTCGAATAAAAAAACACAAATCATTCAATTAGCCAAAGGCCCACAAGTTAGAGTGGCCCAATTGAGGATGTTCCAAGACATAAAGTGCACTATCAGACACTTGAGATTGTTAGTTTACCTTTTCCTTTGCTTAAATTTCACCCTTGGTTTATTCTCCCCACTCCTAAATCCCACCATAAAAGACCACCCTCCCCCGTCAAGTTTATACTCTTGAGATATTTATACAGTTGTATATTCCTGCGACCTTGGCTCAGCCAAGTTATAGTTTTCATTTGTATTCTTTCCTCATCCATCAGCCCCTCCAGTCTCTTAATCATTCCTGTGGGTCTTCTGTGAACTCTCTCCAGCTGCTCCCCAGCGATCTGGTAATGAGGTGCCTCCAAATGACTGCAGCCCTCCAGGAACAGCCTCGTTAGTCAGAACAGAGTGAGCTCACCCTCCTCGGTTCCATGACATAATACTCCCAAGCAGACGGTCCCCCAAAACAGAAAGCTAGGATGCTGCTGTGTTAGACTATAACCCATTCCACGCTTCCTAGATCTGGGCAACGGGGCCTGCCAGAATGTGGTAGGAGACAGAGGATAAATGGACACATTTCCACTTGCATCCAGCTAGAGGATGAGGTGGATGGGGAGAAAAAAGTACTCTCATGTTATAACAAACTCATTTAGATAACAAAATAGAATGCAAAATATGCATGAGTTTCTAAAGATAAAACATGGACATGAACATGGACATGTTCAAAACATTCATATGCTTTGTGTCACTGAGGCAGAAAGGCTACTTCAGGCTCTGTTCCCAGCCCCTAAAGGGTTACACACCCACTATCCTCTACCATTAGAGGTACCAGAGCTGAAAATTTTGAAAAGCACTACAACCCCCATTCAACTACTGGTATACTACCCCATTACCACTCATTTCATATACTCACATTTTATTTTTTCTATCTTCTTCCATCCCTAGACATCTGTATTTTCTCTTAGCTTAAATGCAGTTTTAGCAAATTCACTACTGACATCTTTCAGTTCAGTTCAGTCTAGTCACTCAGTCGTATCTGACTCTTCATGACCCCACGGAGTGCAGCACACCAGGCCTCCCTGTCCATCACCAACTCCCAGAGTTTACTCAAACTCACGTCCATTGAATCGGTGATGTCATCCAACCATCTCATCCTCTGTTGTCCCCTTCTCCACCTGCCCTCAATCTTTCCCAGCATCAGGATCTTTTCAAATGAGTTAGCTCTTCGCATTAGGTGGCCAAAGCACTGGAGTTTCAGCTTCAACGTCAGTCCTTCCAATCAACACCCAGGACTGATCTCCTTTAGGATGAACTGGTTGGATCTCCTTGCAGTCCAAGGGATTCTCAAAAGTCTTCTCCAACACCACAGTTCAAAAGCATCAATTCTTTGGCGCTCAGCTTTCTCTACAGTCCAACTCTCACATCCATACTGGAAAAACCATAGCCTTGACTAGCCGGACCTGTGTTGGCAAACTAACATCTTTAGGTTCTTCTGTATCATTCATTCTTCATTCATTTTTTTTTTTTTAATACTGTGTGCTAAAAGCTAAGGTCACAAGGACAAGTAAGACAGTCTTTTCTTTTCTTTTTCTTTCCTGGTGGTCCAGTGGTTAGGACTTTCACTGCTGTGGCCCTGGGTTCAATCTTCAGTCAGGGAACTAAGATTTCGCAAGCCATGTGGCTTGGCCAAAAAAATTCTTTTTTCTATTTTGTAGTTTTAAAATAACATGTAAAAAAATAAAATAACATGTATGTTGAAAAACATTTTAAAAATTGCAAATGTGTAAAGTTAAATGTTAAAAATTCTCCTCATTTCCCTTCCAATGCAGGTGTCACAAGCAAATACCAGTAAAAACCATTTTAACAACTTTATTGATATATAATCCAAATATCTTACAATTCACCTATTTAAAGTGTACACTTCATTGTTTTTTTAGTAAATTCACAGGGATGTGCAACCATTACCACAATCTAATTTAAGGACATTTTTTTATCTCTCCAAAGAAATTCAGTACTCATCAGCTTCCCATCACCACCTCTACCCCCTCCCAACCCTACGCAGCAACTACTAATCCACTTCCTCTCTAAAGGGTTTTTTTTTTTTTTGCCTTTTCTTGGACATATCATATAAATGGAATCATATAATATGTTGTCTTTTGTGTCTGGCTTTTTTCACTTAGCATGTATTTGAGGGTCATCCATGTTGTAGCATGTATAAGTACTCCATTCCTTTTTATTGCTAAATAGTATTCCATTGTATTAATACTGCATGTTGCATTTATCCAATCATTAATCACTATTAGCAATTTAATACCCTTCATGTATTTGTTCAGATTTGCCTGGTTTTAAGTCCCTACAGGCCTAGATGAGTGACTCTGGGTAAATTATAATCTCTCCAAGCTTGGTTCAGTTTCCTCAGCAGTAAAATTTGGATAACAAAGGAATCTACGTAATAGAGTGTCATGACTACTATCACAGTAATTATTTGTTGAGCACTCAGTATGTGCTAGGCACTTTAGATATCTAACTGATACATGATTTATACACTAGGGAATTAAGGTTAGGAGAAGTTACGTAAACTCCCAAGGTTACCCCTAAGAAAGTGATGGAGGTAAATAGAATCACAGGCTGCCTGGAAAGCCTGCACTGTTAACTGTTAAAATCATGGAATAGCAAAGCACTTATCAAGAACCTTGCAAAGAGAATGTTTAGTAAACGATAATTGCTATAACTATAAAAAAGTGGGAAAAGATTAGCAACTGACTCATTGTCTAAAGACACCAACCCCACAAACTTCCCTGGTGGTCCAGTGGGTAAAACTCCATGTTCCCGGTGCAGAGGGCTCTTGTTCCATCCCTAGTCTGGAAACTAGATCCGGCATGTCGCAACAAACACCCAGAGAAGCCGAATGAATGAATGAATGAATGAATGAATAAAATTTAAAAAGATAGCATCTTAAAAAAACAAAAGACACCTGTCATTCTCATTTTGGCATATTTCCTTCCAGTCTTAAAGGAATATTTCAAACATACCAAAAATCCAGAAGATAATAGACAATGATGGTTCTGTTGATGTCTTTTTAAGAACACAAAACTTAGTAGATTAGGTGGTTCTAGCGCCAATACTCTTAGATATTTTTCCCCATGCTTATTTTTCCTTAAATTACTAGTCATACCACATCATTTTCCATCTTTTAAAAATCCCATCTTGAGCATTTCCCCAGCATATAAATTATGCTACATGATTTCTCATGTTACATATATTATACTGTATGGGTGAAACAAGATTGATCAATTCCTCATTGCTGAGCATTTACGCTCTATCTCAGCAACATTATCATTACACATTGATCTTTCTTCAAGTATCTGATAATTCCCTTTCGGCAAATTCCTAGAAAGGCCAAAAGGTCCGAAAGGTCGGAGACTGTGCTTCTCATTAAGGTTCTTTACACTTCCCTGCTAAGTAATTCCGATGAATGGGAAATGGAAGGAGGCCGAGGTTTGTTTTTCCCCCCACCTTTTAGAATGTTTTACTCAAGTATAACACACATACAGAAAAGTGCACCTATGCATGCAGCTCACTGGATTTTCATAAACGGAACGGAATACACCACGTACCCAGCACCCAGGTCCTGAAATAGTGCGTTTCCAGCAGCCCCAGCTGCCTCACCCCTCGCCATCACTACCATCTGAGGAGTCTTTAACGCTGGAAAGACCTGCTAATCCGATTATGTCTTTGGAAACTTACTAAAGTAAGTTAATACTACTTCTGTACAACCTAGACAACAAAAACGTGAGCTTAATGTTCACCAGAACACTTAACATCCTGATTCCAAGACAGTCTTTTCTCAACCTCCATTAACCCTGTGTGGGAGACAGATAATACAATGTAGCGAGTGCACAAAAGAGGAAAAAAACAATGTGTGGAAGGCAAAGGAAGGAGAGAGGTAATCTTGCCTGAGTGGGGAAGTCTTCCCAGGTGTGGTAATGGGGCTGTTACCTAACAATGAGTAGGCCATTTGCAAGGCTTTGGAAAAAACCAACAACAACAACAACCAGTATCCTAGGTGGAAGGACAGCCTAAGTAAAAGTACTAAGTCAAGAGAAAGTGATGAAAAGCATTACGAAAGCAAAGTGTTTAGAAAACCATGGGGCTAAACCAGGGTGCCTGATACTAAGTACAGCACAGTGCAGTGGTCAAGAGCATGAATTTTACAATTAAGTGATCCTGAACAAGCTATTTAGCTTCTCTTCTGTTGCCTTGGGTATAACATGGAGATGCACTGAGAACAGGAAGGAATTCAGCTGCCCTCGGGGAGCAAGACTTGGAACATAAGGGAAGGGAAGGCGGGTTGAAACTGGAAACTAGGCCCAGGTGACCTGGCAAGGCAGGAGAGCCCCAGGGGACATGGCTCAATGTGCTACCCAGGCTTCGGGCCTGCCAGGTTATGACGGCGGTTTGTGCCCAAGCCGGCCAACCCAAACAGATGAGCAAGATGGCAGTGAGTGTACCTGAGGGAATTTGACTCGGCCAAGTTGCACAGCTCTCACTTATAACCTCTCATCAGGAAAGGTGAGAGATCCAGAGAAATCTCATTTTGAACCAATGACAGCAACAACCCAAAACACTAAGTTTTCTGAATTCTTTTTCCAGTATGATGATAAAAACAAGAATCCACCTCTACTGAGGACTTACTACATGCCAGCATTTTGAAGTATTTCATGTATCATCTCATTTAACTCTCACAGCAACCGTGTAAGGTAACCATATTATGATGCCTATTTTATAGTTTAGGAAACGGAGGTACAGACAGCTAAAATAACGTGTCTGTGGTCACTAAGTTGACAAGTGAAAGAACCAGGCAAAGTGATCCCAGAGTCTACCCTCTTATATAGGAATACTGATGCATCAAGAACCTCCAAAAGGGGTAGGGAGGGAGAGACATTCTTGCGATAGGAAGAATGAGAGTTCAGAAGTATTTAATTTGGAATTTTAAAGGAATATGACTTCATTTGATTAGACTCTAAACAACAGCAACAAAGCCACAAGATAAGTTTTTTAACTAAGGGAGTAACAGGGTCACACATTTAAAGAGAAGTAACTCTGGGGGCAATGTGAGACTCTGAAGAGAAAGATCAATGGCTGAGAAACAAGAGGATGCTGTCCAAGGAAACTTCTAGGCACTGGTCATGACGTAGACAGGAAGAGACTAGAGTGTGCTCTGTTTCTGTCAGAAGCAACAAGATCAGTGATCTTCAAAGCAGAAAAGCTCAAGGAGAGCAAGAAGCCAAGGACAAGTCAGGATTTTCTATGCTTGGGAACCTGGATGAGTAATGACAGAGAATGAAGGAGGCAGAGCAGATATGGAGGGAAGGTAATGAGTGCAGAAGTGAACTTAAGTTTAAAACGTCTACAGGATATCCCCCGTCAATGCAGGAGACGGGGGGCTTGATCCCTGGGTCAAGAAGATCCTCTGGAGGAGGAAATGGCAACCCACTCCAGTATTCTTACCTGGAGAATCCCATGGACAGAGGAGCCTGGCGGCCTTTAGTCCATGGGGTCCCAGGGTCGGACATGATTGAGCAACTGAGCAGGCATATAGGCAGAACATATCCAGAGGAGGACATCCACAAGACAAGTGGAAATCAGCATCTGAAGCTAGAGACACCAGGATCCGGAGGGCAGTCAGAAGACATGGGGAATGGAGAAAGACTGCTAGAGGGGACCAACTTTAGATATATCCTGCCCCTGCCTCCTCAGAGGAGCAAGCAAATCAAAATGAGAAGAAACTCAGAGGAAAAAAATTTTAAAGTAATTTATTGGAGGCAAAAGGAAGTGACTATTCCTAGAAAGTGATGGTGAATTTTATTAGACCAAGTAAAGATTTAGGCAAGAGGGGGGGAATTCAAAATCAGCCCTCAAGTTTTTTTCCTTAGTTATTTGGAACTCTCATTCTCTGATATAGCCACTTCTTCATGTAAAATTTATATTTTATCTCCATCAATTTTTGCAAATAATATTAAACTTCACCCAACACATAACTAGTAAGCTCTTTGCAACTCCGTTCAGTGATATTATTATTTCAAAATTATTTTAATGTCTATAACAAATTCAGATCCAAACTTTAAACCCATTCTCTAACCCTATATAAATCACTAGTTAAAAAAAAAAAAAAAAACTCTTTGTCAAATCTCTTGTCAAAATCAGTTTCCCTAAAGTGTCATTTATATGTAGTAAGTCACCAATTTAAAGCACACAATTAAGAGTTCTGACAACTGTATAAGGTAATGATATAAAATACAATCATGATCCAGAGCATTTCATAATCCCCAAAAGTTCCTCAAGACCCTTTGCAGTCAGCCCCGCTCCTCCACCCTCCTGTACAACCACTGATGTACTTTACTTTGCAATAGTTTTGCCTTTTGCAGAATGCCTATAAATGACATCACATTGAAAATATAGTCTTTCGTGTGTGATATAACACTTTTGAGCTCCATACACGCTGTTATTTGTATCAGTAGTTCATTCCCTTTTGTAGTAGTCACCCATTATGTGGGCATACAGTTTGTTTATCCATTCCCCAGGAAAGGACATTTGGATTCTATCCAGGTTGGGGCTACTATGGGTAAACATTAAAATACAAGTGTAATGTGGACATATGTTTTCATTTTTCTTGGATAAACAGCTAAAAGTGGGACTGCGGGATCATGTAGTAAGTATACATTTAATTTATAAGAAACCGCCAAACTATTTTCCAAAGTGGCTGTACCACCTTGCATTTCCACCAGCAGTGTATGAGAGCTCTAGTTACTGTATCTACCTATGCTTGGTATTATCAGTCTTTTAAATTTTACACATTCTAATATGTGTGAAGTGGTATCTCACTGTAGTTTTAATGTCCCAAGGACCAACAATACTGAGCATCTTTTCCTGGACCTGCTGGCTATTTATAAAACTTCTCTGGTATCCAAATCTTCTGTCATTTTTAAAAACTGAGCTGTCTTCTTACTATTGAGTTGTAAGAGTTCTTTTAAGTTATGAACACAAGCCCTTTTTAGATGCACATTCAGCAGATATTTTCTGTGACTTGCTTTTTCATTTTATTAACAGTGTTGTTTAAAAAGTTCCTAACTTTCCTAACTTGATGAAATCTAACTTATAAATTTTTTCTTCCTTCTATAGTTTGTCCTTTCTCATATCTTATTTCTTTAAAAATCTTTGCCTAACTCAAGGTCACAAAGATTTTTGTCTAGAAATTTTATCTAAAAGCTTCATCTAAGAAAATCTCGTCAAAGTTTTTAACAAGATTTTTCTTTAAAACGCCTGCATTCCATTTATCTCATAATTAGTCACACAATTTTATTATCCCTTTGTTTCTTTTAAAATCAACTTCCCACATTACCAAGCGCTATTGAAGTTATAGTCTATTTCAGAATTGGAAAGATTTTTATCTTTTAACAGATGTTCCCTTTCTTCAATCTAATAAATGGCACTTCTAAATGTAGGCAAGATTTTAGTCCCTCGGTTCTCTTCAAATTGACATAAAACTTCTGGACCCCTGACATTGGTTCTTAAAAGTAACTTTACATTTCTTAATTCAACTTGGATTCCATTACATCAGTCTCTTTAAAATAAGCCAGAGCTCTTCAGACTCCAAATTAAATGAACAGGGTATACGAATTTCTATTCTATGCCCCTTGGAATAAAATATAGTTCATAGGAGGAAAAAGTTATACAAAGCTAATGTGACTAAAACAGGGAGAAATGAAATGATAAGTTATCATTGTTCATTTCCTAACTTCACAGGACGTCTGGAGAGAAACAAAATAGAAAACTGGCTCATCTAGGCCCCTGTCACAGTCTTTAAATCAAGAAAATAGCAGCTCTGATTTACAACTCCCTCTTACCCTGATGTTTTTTTCTATTTACCAAGCTGACTCTACTGTACCCGATCCACAGATTTAGAACAGGCCCCTGTGTTCCCATACCATGGCAGCTTTTATGCTTAGGTGACCCTGGGCCACCGAATCTTGGTTGTAACAGGAAAAAATTTAAACTAATTCTCTGAATCTGACAAGCCGTCTCCCTCAATAAGTCTAGGAAGTTTTTATTTCATTAACTGTGCATGAAATGGCAGGCAAACAGCCAGATCTACGGCCCAGTGGGGTGAAACTGCAACTACCACACATATACTCAAAAGCTAACACAGTTTCTACCTCTACCACCATCTATTGGGCTTCCCAGGTGGCGCAGTGGTAAAGAATCCACCTGTCAATGCAGGAGACCGATAGACGTGGGTTTGATCCCTGGGTCGGGAAGACCCCCTTGAGAAGGAAATGGCAACCCGCTCCAGTATTCTTGCCTGGGAAATCCCACAGACACAGGAGCCTGGCGGGTTACAGTCCGTGGGGTCACAAAGAGTCAGACACAACTGAGCAACTTAGCACATGCATGCACGTGCACACACACATACATACACACACACACTACTACTATTACTTTCAATTCTGCTCTTATTTTTTAAGGAAAATAAATTGTTTATATAATCAGAAGAAAGAGCAACCTTAAATGAGTATTTTATACTTCTCTGATTAAGATTCTGGGAAGAAAAACTCAGCTAGCCACAGAAATGGCCACTTAAGAGGCCTCAATTTGAAGGAGAAACTCAACACATGTGGCATTCAAAACAAAACTTCTGTTGACCTAATAAATAATCAATGTTACCAACTGACGACTTATTAATTTCTTCAAATGTGTATTGAGAACCTATTACATGCCAAGCAACATGCTGGATGCTTGTTGTTGTTCAACTGCCAAGTCGTGTCTGACTCTTTGCGACCCCATGGACTACAGCAAGCCAGGCCTCCTAGATTCCTAAATAAGTAAGATAGTCCCTGACCCCTTAGAAACACACAATTCAGTAAAGAGGAAGACAAGAAATAATTGGGGATAGTTCCATGTAGTAAAATCTATAAGGTAAACACACGGTTTTAGTAGAAGCCAAGAAGGGACCCACAATCAGGATCAGCTCTTAAGCTTCTCAGGAAACGTCACACCACCCTCCTGGGAGCAAAGCCAGCTCTTCCACTGGCTTAACAGTGCTTTGAGCATCAAAGGCTACAAAAACCACCTATGTGGTACTGTTTATTCTCAAGGTCAATGACTTTCCTCAGCACTGGTCAGAGAGGATTACTGGACCACATACATGGCAAAGAAAAAGCTCACTGAAAACCCCAATCTATTTATCAAAATCATACATGATCTAAATGCAGTGTGGTATCCTGGAACTGAAAAAGGATATTGGTGGAAAATTTTGTGAAATCCAAATAAAGTCTGTAGTTCAATTCATATCAATGTTAATTTCTTAGATGTGACAAAATGTACCACGATTATGTAAGACATTAACATTAGGGAGAGGTTTGGGTAAAAGGTACAACAGAAACTCCTTGTACTATTCTGCTTCTTTTCTATAAACATAAAATGATTCCAAAACAAAATCTGGTATTAAAAAAAGTACATATGGTTCCCCACTTTCCATTCACACTCCCCCTTAGGATTCTGATCATGCCTCCCAACTCATTGCTCCAATTCAGGTAATGTTTGCTTAGAACGTTTTCCAAAACCTTATCTGTTAAAATGGTTTTCTACAAACCATTTATGTAGCCCAACCGGGTTTCCTTCTTCACCAGGATATGAAAAACCAGATCACACTTGGAAGGTTTTAATTGTTTTCCTAACAGTTTTACCACATACACCAAGGGGTATCCTTGGAGCTAATCCTTCAAGCTAGGCTTCAGCAGTATATGAACCAAGAACTTCCAGATGTACAGCTGGGTTTAGAAAAGGCAGAGGAACTGGAGATCAAATTAACAATAAATTCTCTGGATCACAGAGAAAGCAATAGAATTTCAGAAAAACATCTACTTCTGCTTCACTGGCTACACTAAAGCCTTTGACTGTGTGGATCACAACAAGCTGTGGAAAATTCTTAAAGAGATGGGAATACCAGACCACCTTACCTGCCTCCTGAGAAATCTGTATGCAGGTCAAGAAGCAATAGTTAGAACTTACATGGAACGACTGACTGGTTCAAAATTGGGACAGGAGTAAGAGAAGGCTGCATGTTGTCACCCTGTTTATTTAACTTAGACGCAGAGTACATCATGTGAAATGCTGTGCTGGATGAATCACAGGCTGGAATCAAGATTGCCGGGAGAAATATCAACAACCTCAGATATGCAGATGACACCACTCTAATGGCATATAGTGAAGAAGAACTAAAGAGCCTTTGATGAGGGTGAAAGAGAAGAGTGAAAAAGCTGGCTTGAAGCTCAACATTCAAAAAACTAAGATTGTGGCATCTGGTCCCATCACTTCATGGCATATAGAAGAAGAAAAAGTAGAAGCAGTGACAGATTTTCCTTTCTCGGGCTCCAAAATCACTGAGGATGGTGACTGCAGCCATGAAATTAAAGACACTTGCTTCTTGGAAGCAAAGTTATGACAAACCGAGACAGCATATTAAAAAGCAAAGAGACATCACTGTGATGACAAAGGTCCTTAGAGTCAAAGCTATGGTTTTTCCAGTAGTCACGTACAGATGTGAGTTGGACCATGAAGAAAGCTAAGTGCCAAAGAATTGATGCTTTCAAATTATGGTGCTGGAGAAGACTCTTAAGAGTCCCTTGGACAGCAAGGACAGTAAACAAGTCAATCTTAAAAGAAATCAACCCTGAATATTCATTCAAAAGACTGATGCTGAAGTTGAAGCTCCAATATCTTGGCCACCTGATGAAAAGAGCCAACTCACTGGAAAAGACTGATGCTCTGAAAGACTGAAGGCAAAAGAAGAGGGCGGCAGAGGATGAGATGGTTAGACAGCAGTGCTAACTCAATGGCCATGAGTTTGAGCAAACTCCAGGAGATACTGAAGGACAGAGAAGCCTGGTGTGCTGCAGTCCATGGGGTCGCAGAGTCAGACATGACTTAGCGACTCAACAACAACAACAATCCTGGGAGTTAAACTTCCCTAAGTGGACAAGCCAGGGGTTTTAAATAACCTGGGCTGGATCTCTGGATAAAAACAAAGGGAGGGACACAATAGAAAATGCTGTGTATTATTAAGTTACCTTTACCTAATCTCTGACCAAAAAGAATAATGAATAGAAAACACAATGAAAGCATGAGGAAGGACTTTTCCAGAAGCCGAGAGCAAACTTAAACCTCTCATTTCATTGACCAAAATTGAATCGCATTTCCTCTCCTAAATTAGAGACTGGTAAAGATGGATGGAATTATTCTTAGCCAACCAGGCCCATTCTTTGGCATGAAGATGTGGTTGGCTTCCCCTGAAGCACATGGCTGCAAGGGAGGAGAGAGAATACATGGAAGAAAAATCTGTTGGGAGGAAATGGATGCTAGGGTTAGGGAGGTGGAGAAATCAACAAAAAGAATCCTCTGCACTTTATAACCACAGTAGGCTAGCAATTGAGGAATTTTAAGTGTAAAAGCAACTTTTAAAATGTGATTACTAAAAAAAAAAATAAATAAATAAAATGTGATTACTTTTGCTAGCACGTGTATTTTCTCTTGCTTTGTCAAAGTTCTTGGGGTGGACAAGGGAGCTTATACAAGTGCAAAAAAAAAAACAAAAACAGAGAAGTATGGCTAGTAGATATCTAAGAGTAGTGGGCTTAGCGTCTGGTGGGTAGGATATGTGGCACCAAATTCATGTTCCTTGTATGGTTCAGGTGGAATCAG
Organism: Dama dama; assembly: GCF_033118175.1. Classification (NCBI taxonomy): domain Eukaryota; kingdom Metazoa; phylum Chordata; class Mammalia; order Artiodactyla; family Cervidae; genus Dama; species Dama dama. The sequence goes on along the minus strand of NC_083692.1, from coordinate 17,846,184 downwards.
ATGGCCTTGAAGACATACAGAAGCATAAAGACAAGTCATCTAGTTAAGCCAATCCCAATTTTTCAAGGTAGAAATATATTTTAAATGCTTTTTAAAGTGTTTTATTTCATTCTTTGTTTTTAAGGCTAGTCCAAAAAGAACTACCATTTATTAAAGGATAAAAATAGATGAATATGCCTTAGGAAGAGAAAGTAGAAATCACACAGGAACACTGTATAAGATCTTAAGAGTACCTAAGTGAGAAGGAATCTCAAAACCATTAGTTGAGTGAATATACTAGACCATTTAATCTTTTAATAAAATTTACTGTGTCAGTATTTTAAAAAATACAGTGAACAGATGTTGACAATTAGCATCTCAACACCAAAATGCAAACTGCAGTGAAATGAATGCTTCAGCTAAAAGCTCTGAAAAACATGGTACAAATTCCTCAACTTCTCAAGGTAACAAAAATACACATTAAAATCATACGATACTGTTCCAATTCAGGCTAAATGGCAAGCCATATACCTATCATAACTGTTTGGTTTCTAATAACTAGATGAATACTTATCTCCTTCTGTTAAAGCACATTTTGTAGTACAGGCTTCAAGAGTCCCATCAGGAAAATGTCATGGAGACACAACACCGTATCAAGTCTCAGGCATGCTCACATATACACACACATTACAATAAGGCTAAACAACCTCAGAACTTTGGAAACTACTATGCAAAAGAACATTAGTGAAGCGCAAACAAAGAAACAAAAGAAAGACAACTGAAATTTACATCTAAACTATTTAATGACTGAAGTCATTTAAAAGATAAATTGATGTACTAGAATCCATTATGGTCATAAAATTCAATCTGTTATATGTTATAGCACTAAATAAATATTACATAACAGTACTCTGACCTGGTCTATTTCCAGAAAGATGAACAGGTAGAATAAATTCTCCACAATATTTCAATTTGCTACCCCCAATACAAAATTTTTAAAAATTTTTTAATAAAAAGTTTTATAGTTTAAAAAAATAAAATATTTGAATTTGCATACCTTGGTTCAACCACCTACCATAATTTATCTGTTCACAACTCTTTCTCTAATACAGGCCTGAGTTCTTGAAGAATAACCAGCACATTGCCTGGAGCAGAATGGGCCTCCAATAAATGCTCCTGAATGAATGAACATGCAGCAGTAACATACTTCTCAGGTATCCTGACAAACCAGTTCAATATCGACATCTTACAAACAGGGACTGCTGTACATATACTATACTACCACATTTAGATGCAGTCAAGCTAACTGAGAAATAACTAACAGCAACTAATGTTTGTTGGGGAAAAAACTCCTATTACATGAGACATAAAAGTTAGTGTAAAGGGACTTTGCTGGTGATCCAGTGGCTAAGAATCCACCTTGCAACACATGGGACACAGGTTCAATCCTTGGGTCAGAGAACTAAGATCCCACATGCTTTGGAGCAACTAAGCCCTCACAGCTCAACCAGAAAGTCTGTTCACAGCAACAAAAGATCTCACACGACATGACAAAGACCCTGAGTGCCACAACTAAAATCTGATGCAGTCAAATAAGTAAGTAAAGAAATAGATACATCTTCTTTAAAAAGTGTAAAAACTGTAACTTGAAACAGAAGAAAATATATGTGATTTTTTTTTTCTTAATGGCCACAAAGTGAATATACATCGAACTTTCTAACACCGACATACAAGATTCATCATCCAAAATTTTAAAAAGCAATTTGTTAACAACTTACATTAGTAAGTCAGGCCAATTAGTGAATGGAATGAAGTCCAAGCCCAATTATGTGTTCAAACTGTGGGTCGAATGCCTTGAGCAATTCTTTCTCTTCAAGACTGCAGAAAAGAACCAAACAACCCTCTTGACTGCTGAGAAGGACTAAAATCACTAATTTTTCTCACAAGTATGTAATCAAAATCAATTACTTTCTGCTCCCACCCAACACAAAGCAACACCATCTGTCCCTCCCATCACTACCAAAATATGCTATAGGACATCCTGGTACTTTAATCTTAGAACATAAGAATCTTGGATTGGAACAAAATTACAAAGCAAAAAAAATAATAATAATAATATTTTCCTAAGTATGTTCTCATCCTCCATAGTGTTCCCACACTAATTTAGCTCCCTACCAAGCTTTAACAATCAAGGAAATCAGAAAAGTCTCAGAATAGATATTACACACTACTTGTTTTTTTAAATTTGTTATTGTTCATGGAATTCAAAATTCAGGATACACATTACCAAGAGAGTGTTTTTCTGTCGATGCCTGAATTTAAATGCAAATTACTATTTAATTATATGCAATTTTCTCTCTAAACCTATATATAATACTAATCAGTCTCCAAATGTTCAAAATAAACACACCGATCATGTTTACTTAAAAAGCTTATTGCTTAATCACCATGAGGTTCTAATGCATCAGAAAAGTTGTGGCTATCATGTCACCATGACAGCTTGGCAGAAAGGCTGTTTCCAAAAGATTAGGAATTTCTAGTAAACCACAAATGGGGTAAAGCAGGAGGCATACACAGTATCTGTAGATGCTTCCATAACAAAATTATTTCAATGTCAAAAATTCAGAGCCTACAAAGTCAAATATGTGCCCTACAAAGCTATCTACATGCATGCATGCCTAAAAGGGAAAGTAGGAAGAAAACTGTGTACTCAAATCAACTCAAGAAATCACCCTGCAAATGAGCTTTTCAAGAACTGAAAATGTAATAAAGTTCTTGAAGTTATAACACACTCAAGTTCCCAAACTGAGCAACTATATTAAAATACCATTGGCATACTTTGACAGAAGACACACAATGATAACAGAAAATACTTTAATAGGGTTTACTCAATGTGAACACACTTCTAGGGACTTCCTGCTTTAACTCACTTAGTCCTGATTACTAACAGCCATTCTTGTAAGACAGATACTATTTATTTTACAAATAAACTGAAGCACAGATAAAATCACCCAATAACATACAAGTAATTAGAGGGCAGAACAGGGATTTTTAAAACCCCATCAGTCAGACTCCAAAGTCCATGTTAATACACTATTTTTCATGATAAGGCTTATGCCGCTATGGTCAGCTTTTTTTTCTTTAACCTCATAACCTCTTTGGATTTCAAACATCAGGACAGCTTTACGCAGTAAGTACGGACTGTGGAATTAGACACAAACAAACCCCTGAACAAAGTCTAGGCCTCAGCTTCCCATATGTAAAATGGGGGTAACTGAACTCACTGTGAAGGTCAAAGAAGGTAATATAGTTAAAATACCTAATACAATATATAGGATCAGGGTTCTTAACGTCAAGCGCAGAGACCTAGAGGGTTCACAGATAGGCTTTAAGGTCACCAGTCTCATAATTGTATGACAAATGTTGCAACGTGTACCCACTTATTAAAGAACTGTCCCTGGATCTTCGAAAGGTTAAGAACCGCCAGAGTACCTAAAAAGGTACTCAAAAAAATGGAAGTTATCTTACCCTTCTTGTTCTGAAAAACTCTCATCTTTTCCATGAAAGATAACACACCAAGCCTTCAGAATACAATGCTAATTATTTCCCAACATTTTCCTGGCTTGGTAACTAGTAACACAGGCAAGCGTCTGTCTCGATTTTTCTAGAGACAGTCTAAAGAAAGCCCTCAAAGCCCTAAAATGCTGCTCCATCCCTCATCCCTCCATCCCTCATCCCTCATGGCTTCACCAAGACGAATACACGGTATTCACTCGGGGGAAATCACGAGAATAGTCCACTTGGCTACTCCAAGCACAATGCCGGCTGGGAGAACCAAGGAGGAACGAGAGCCTCCGCGGAGCACGATAAAGACCTGATGCCGCCGCTGAAGGATGAGGAGAACGTGTTTCCCCCAAACCTACTGGGCAACCCAGAATGTCGTCCCCTCTACCCTTGTCCTCCCTTCTCTCTAGAACTCTATAATGCAGGCAGCTCCTCTGGGCTCTGCCTCGTGCTGGAGTGATGTAAGAGGGAAACATTACCCAAACTGGGGGTGCAGCACGGCGAAGTCTCAGCTCTGCTACCTTGGGAGGTGGCGGCAGCACCAGCAGAAAATACGGCCCTAGACCCTCCCACTCAAAAGAACCCAGTACAGATTCCCCAGCCAGCAGCTGGGAACCCGCTTCTGGGCTTTTCCGTTTCCCAAAACGGCTTCCGCTTCCGGGCTAGCCTTTGCCGGAAGCGGCGTACGGATGACGCAAACGAGCCGCGCCGCCGGTGATTCCGGAAGTAACAAGAGCGCGGCTTGAACATGGTGAGACCCCAGGGAGTCCGAGAACGGGCATTGTCAGACCACGTCTGGGAGGAGATTGAGGGAGTGGCCCTTGGCCAAACTTCCACGAAAGTCTCCTTGCTTATTTTCATTCCGATCTCACTTTTTAAACTGCGGGTGTAGTGCTTGTTATGTTTTAGCGAGTTGGGAGGATGGGTTGAGGCAGTTCAGTTCAGTCGCTCAGTCGTGTCTGACTCTTTGTGACCCCATGGACTGCAGCACGCAAGGCCTCCCTGTCCATCACCAACTCCCGGAGTTTACCCAAACTTAGCTCCATCGAGTCGGTGATACCATCCAACCATCTCATCCTCTGTCATCCCCTTCTCCTCCTGCCTTCAATCTTTCCCAGCATCAGGGTCTTTTCAAATGAGTTAGTTCTTCGCATGAGGTGGCCAAAATATTGGAGTTTCACCTTCAGCATCAGCCCTTCCAATGAATATTCAGGACTCATTTCCTCTAGGATGGACTGCTTGGGTCTCGTCGCCGTCTAAGGGACTCTCAAGAGTCTTCTCCAACTCCACAGTTCAAAAGCATCAATTCTTCGGCGCTCAGCTTTCTTTATAGAGTCCAACTCTCACGTCCATAGGTGACTACTGGAAAAACCAGAGCTTTGACTAGACGAGCCTTTGTTGGCAAAGTAATGTCTCTGCTTTTTAATATGCTGTCTAGGTTGGTCATAACTTTTCTTCCAAGGAGCAAGCGTCTTTTAATTTCATGGCTGTAGTCACCATCTGCAGTGAGTTTGGAGCCCAAGAAAATAAAGTCTGGTTGAGGCAGATAGGAGGAAGTGGGTATTTGAAGGAAGAAGGGTGTGGACAAAAGAAAAGGAACTCAGGAATATGCGGTGTATTTCCAACTCTTTTAACTCTAAAATTTTTGTTTCAAGGGGAAGCAAAAGAAAACACGGAAGTATGCGACCATGAAGCGAATGCTTAGTCTCAGAGATCAGAGGCTGTGAGTGTCTGGAATCACCTGGGTTCATAGACTGCCCAGAGCTATAGAAATCACGAGGGGATAAGTAGTAAAAGTTTCTGTTGTTATTTTTGTTGTTTGGTTTACTTTTCGTGTTATTATGTCTCGGACTATTATAGAGTAATAAAGTACAACAGTCGCTTAGCTGCTGAGCAGGTACACTGGTGAATGGGTTGGGAATTCAGCATCTCTTAAGTGTTCAATTTGTATCACCATTTCTATGTACTGTATATGCCATGTCACTTTTAAACCTCCTGACTGTTCTGTGAGGTAGGTAGGATTTTCTTTAGGTTTTTGTCATTACACTGCTACATTCCCCCCGGGGGGGGGGGGGGGGGGCGGGGGGAAAGGTTTGTTATAATTTTTGAAAGACAGTGAGGTCAGAGATTATCGTTGTCTTGTGTACCAGCACCTGATAACTCAAGTATTTTTGAAACAAAAAATGGGAAAACATCTACGTGTCTCCATTTGATAAATCTTACAAGATTTATGACTGTGGAGGAAGAGAGCAGAATGATATTACCTAGTATAAGGAGGAACCAAACAACTTGCCAGCTTGGTTAAGAATGGATGGAGTTATTAAATAAAGACTGGGCTTCATTGTGTTTAAGAGTCTCAGTACAAAGGAGTAGTCATTAGAGTCTTCATTGTTGTTAAATTGTATTCTTGACCTTTAGTACGTATTATGTAATTTTAAGGAAATTTGAACCACTAATAATATTTTGTTTCTAGTTAATGTTAAATTCTGTATATATATTGTCACATTTTAGCGTTTTACAAGAGACATGTAGGGGAACCCTTTTCCTCCTGCTGTTGAAGCATCTGAGTCTTCAGCGGATAAATGTCAGCCTGTTTACCCACTGCTTGGAAGTGGATTTTTATCCTTGATATGAGAGCTTCTGACAAAGAAAGAAATAATATAACCAACATTTATTTATCCACTAACAATTTATATGGATTATTAGCTAATGATTTTAAAACTTAATTAGGTTTTACTGATTAACTGTGTTAATTCCAAGCTACTTCCTGCACAGTTATTTGTGCACAAGAAGCCTATGCTGATAATATGATGATCTCACAAAATAGGATTTCCTTTGTAGACAAAAAAGAAGAAACTTTTAATAATAATCACTGCTTTGGACTTTTTTCTCCCCTACATTGAATTTTCTTTTTTTTTTTTTCCTAGTAAAGAAAAGGATAGATTAAAACCAAAAAAGAAAGAAAAGAAAGATCCCAGTGCACTCAAGGAAAGAGAAGTGTGAGTAATCAAAAAATTTCAAGTTTTCCTTTAAAACTCGAAGAAAGATTCTAAAACTATAGACCTCCGAGCAATTCAGGCATCCCCTGAACCGACTTTCTCAGTCATTTAAGTCTGGCACAGCTACGCAAATGAAGTGATATTGATGAGTATAAACCAGTTCTAACAGTTCAAAGGTTTTTGGACTTCATGGAGCAGTAAAAGTTTCCCTAAAATCCTGGGGATTAAATCTAATATCATTTTTTTTCTCTTTGCCAAGAATCTTTCAAAAGAAAATTGAAAGATTGTTAATTAATATACCTGCATTTCATAAAAGAGACAGCATATCACCAAAAAGTAGTAAGAGCATAGTTTCAGGATAAAGGTTATTCCTTTTACGTAAGTACATTTAACTTTATGAAACCTCATCACATTTTTCTTATTTTTCTCTTTTTGCCATAGATTGGTGATGGATATATCATCACAGGATTTACTTCCAATGAACAGGGGGGAAAGGAGCAAACTATTCCAAGCAGAGACTTCTTTTTTGTTTATTTATACCAGAATATCAGTGTAGACATTACTTGGTGTTTTTTTCGTTTTTCTTCCAGCCCCCAACACCCTTCCTGCTTATTCTTCCAATATAACACGCAGCTGGGCCCACCTTACCACATCCTGGTCGATACCAACTTTATCAACTTTTCCATTAAAGCCAAACTGGACTTAGTGCAGTCAATGATGGACTGTCTGTATGCCAAGTGTGAGTATCAGACATTTCCATTTCTGTGACATTTGTAAATAATAATCATACTTACCCAAATACATGAAAAAAGGGAAATGGGGTTCTACTTAACTGAATTGCTGGCCATTTAATTTGCTCACCATAGCAGGGACCCTTTTCAATGAATTGAAATATAATGCAAATTTGACTGGGAATAATTAAACTTTCACAATTGAGAAAACACTTTGTATGCTTTGACCATCGTTATAGACATCAACTTAGAAAATAGGTGGGGAATTTTCTGTTTTAGGATTTTGGATTTTAAAATTCTGGATAAATAAAGATTTATTTAATTTCTCACTATATATATTATTTATATTAAGTAGGAAACATTCTCCTATCCACTTCAGTGTGGATAAGCTAAATAAGACATTTTGCAGCCATTTACAATCACAGAACTAGAAATGATTATGGTCAACTATTCCTAAGTTTATTCAGTCTGGTGTTTATTTGTACCACAAAGGATGTGAGGTAGTTTATTTACACCTAGATATGTAGTTTACCATTAATAGATTTCCCTTGTGTGTTTGGGTGTCCCCTCCTTCAAATGGTCTTCTTTTCCTACCATGAGGAGGAAAAAGATAGTTTAGGACAAGTACAGGGAAATAACTTCCTAATAGTGAAATCGGTTTTATTTTGTGGTGGGTTTATATTCACACATTTTCAAGTCATCTAGTTAAAGGTACAAATGAAAATTAAACTTACACTTTGCCATAAAGAATAAACTGTTGGAATCAAAGGAAAAACTTCATACCTCCTATAATATATATAAAAGACACTACATAGTGAACATTTACAGAGTGATAGTAATGTTAATGCTGTTTATTGATTTATTAAAATTAGCAGGATGGGATAAGGGATGTGTGATGGGTAATTCTTTAAATGCCTAAAATTAATATAAAAATTAACTGCATAAGTTTATTATATCAATTATGAATGTAACCACCAAGTGAGAAAAACAGCCAATGAAATTAAAATAGTCATCTCTAAGGATCAGAATTTGTTCAGTCACTCAGTCATGTCTAACTCTTTGCAACCCTACACACTGCCACACACTAGGCTTTCCTGTCCTTCACTATTTCCCAGAGTTTGCTCAAACTCATGTCCATTGGGTCAATGGACTCATGTCCATTGAGTCAGTGGTGCCATCCAACCATCTCATCCTCTGTCTCCCCCTTCTCCTACCCTCAGCCTTTCCCAGCATCAGGTTCTTTTCCAATGAGTTGGCTCTTCCACCATGTGACCAAAGTATTGGAGCTTCAGTTTCAGCATCAGTTCTTCCAATGATATTCAGGGTTGATTCCTTTAGGATTGACTGGTTTGATCTCCTTGCTGTCCAGGTGACTCTCAAGAATCTTCTCCAGCACCACAACTTGAAAGCATCAATTCTTCAGTGCTCAGCCTTCTTTATAGTCCAACTCTCAGAATTGGTGGGGTGGAAAAAGATCAAGGGATCATTATTTTTTCATATAGGCCTTTTTGTATTTTTTTAAAGCTATGTACATGTAATATTTTAAAAAAAAATTTCTTAAGTCTCTTAGAAATAATAAAGGGTAGTCTGAAGTTGGAGCATGACCATGCCTAAAAGTGGACTAGGGTGACCCGATTAAGGGAAGAAACAAATCTTGGTAGACTTCTTCTATTCTAAGGGTGTTTTTTATAGTTGTCTTAGGTGCTTCTCCAGGAATGCTGTGACCTATTTATGAACAAAACGGATTGAGGGTTCAAGCGTGGCCCCTTGGCGTTGCATTGCTTCCCTGGCTCTCTAGCTCTACTACTAGCTCTTCCCCTGAATGGTTCAGGGGAAGTCCATGGTGGTCTAGTGCTTAGGACTCGGCACTTTCACTGCCAAGGATGCAGATTCAGTCCCTGGTTGAGGAACTAAAATCCTATAAGCCGCATGGCATGGCCAAAAAAAAAGATGATTGTTTGGGATAGCGTTGGTCTTATAGTTAGGTCTTTCTCCAGTTGTGGATACCATAGAGTACAGCTATAATGCATACAGCTAAATGCTCTCCCAGTGCCTTTTCTGAGAGAAAAAACTTACTAAGGAAAATGCCACTTTTCTGTGTAACATAGTATCTCAGAGCAAAGGCTGAAGAAACATTCAAGTGCATTACAAGTTCAGTTAGCTAGGAGATTCCTTAACTGTTTTAAGCTCTGCTTATTTCATTTTTCTTCACTTGCCTTTATTCTTAAAAGAAGGCCTTTATCTTCCTTTTGGCTTGGGGATGCCCCTTTGACCTTTTCATAGCTCCTGGTCCCTTCCATTTCTGTTTGACACTCCAAGAGAGGAGGATGGTTAGCTACCTATGGGCTTTCTTTTCTACTAAGAGTCCTCTTTGTAGTGGTCTTCCTGATCCATTTCCCTGCACCAGATGCAAGCTCTTGCTTCAGTGCTGCATGGCTTTGAAATTGACCCTTTTAAAGCATGTATTGCCCTCTAATTCCATGCCTACCTGCTCCTCCTATCTACTTTCCTCCATTTTACAACTGCTTTTTCTTCTAGGCATTGTATTTTAGTTTAGGATGTCTTAACTTTGTCTGTTCTCAAGAGTGTTCGTGTATTTGTGAAAAAATTAATAATCTATCATAAAGAAAATGAAAGTTCCCTATTATGCCTTTCCTCAGAAAGGGGCAGTTTTTAAAAATTCATATACAGTTTCTGTGGGGTATTTTTGATCATAATAAATAACCTCATTCTGTGAGGTTATTTTTGTTCATGAATAAGAATAGATCATGCATTATTTACTTTTTTATCTTCATGCTATTTAACAACTTCAAGATTCAATCCACATACCATGTAAGTCACTCATTTAAAGTATATAATTCAGGGAATTTCCTGGTGGTCCAGTGGTAAAACTCTCAACAGGATAAAATTCAGAGAGTAAAATCATTTCCTTCGCAAGTTTGTTGCTAATTTTTTTTTCCTGGCAGGTATCCCTTGTATAACTGACTGCGTAATGGCTGAAATTGAGAAATTGGGGCAGAAGTATAGAGTGGCTTTAAGGTAGGAAGGAGCTGATCTAGATTTGTTTTAGATTGGTGCACTGAAGATTCTTTTGACCCTCCTTCTTCTGTTTGCTTTCCAAAGATTTCTTGTCTGGTTAGTTTAAATAAAAATCATACAAAACTAGTTAACTATTTATGACTTAGAAAGCAAATATTTGAAGGTTAGAGTTTTCAAGCCGAAGCTTTTTGAACTAAAGTTCCTTAGTCATACAGGTCTCCTGGGCCTCCTTTAACGTTCCTCTAGATTTTCACTTAGAAAGTGTCTTTCTGTTAGTTTGTTATCTGGTTATCTTCTTTAGAATCTCACACTTAAACAATTTTCAGTTTACTTACAAGAAGTTTTGAGTTCACTCTAGAAAGTGCCTTTCAGTTTAATGGTTCCCAAAGTGTGGGAACCCTCCTCCACCCCCGGAGTCCCAGAGACCTTTGCAGGGAGTTTGCAAAACTATTTTCATAATACTACCAAGGTGTTGCCTTTGTCACTGTGCTGACATTTGCACTGAATGCAAAAAAATGGCAGTACCTTAGTACAAATCAAGACATTGGGCCCAAGTAATGCTAGTAGTTTTTTTTTATTCTTCGCCGGCAGTTTTTTTTAATACCAGAGTCACTTAAGAATATCCTTAATAGAGCTGTAAAATTCATTAATAGTGTTAAATCTCAACCCTGGAATACACATCAGTATTCCTTGTGGTGAAATGAGAAGTACACACAGCATTTCTGCTGGTGGGTGCTCCCTTAACGTTTCCACGGCAGTCATTTCATAATATGTGTAAATCAAGTCATCGTGCTGTGGGCCTTAAACTCACGCAGTGCTGTATGTTACTTCCATCTCAGTAAAACTGGAAGGAGAAGGAAAACGGAGCAAAGGATGAACACTGTCTCAACAAGAAGCATTTGTGTGCTGGAGCTGTGAGCTGAACAGGCTGCTTTTTCATGAAATACCATTTTCATGTGAAGAACAACTGACAGACACTGATGTTGAGTTTGGGAAAATCATAAGCTAATCACATTCCCAATGCTAAGGACCTTTGTATTGAGACCAGTGAAAACAGTGATGAATGTGATTTTTTAATGTTATATATGTGTCTGTCATCTGCTTTGTTTGTTACATGTCCTCCCACATTAGTACATACAGCTCTACCTCTTTTTTAAAATAGGATAGAAATACCAAAATGTATTTAACTTTTACCTTGCTGATGGATATTCAGATTATCTCCAGTTTTCCACTGCTATAAACCATACTGTAGTGACCATCCTTGCGCCTGTATTCTTGTGTATTTGCGTAAGACAGTGTCCTAAAAGCAAAATGGTTAGGTTTAATTTGATTTAGTTTTGAATTCTGGCTTTTCCCAGCTGTATAGCTTCGAACAAATTAATCAAGCTCTCTGAATCTACTTATTTATCTGTAAAACAGAAATAGATTTCTGTAACAAGTATGTGATGTAAGGCTCGGCAGCTCTCAGTCAGTAAGCTTTAATTCCCTTCTCTATAAATTGTCTTCCCAGTTATATAGAAGATAAGCTTCAGGGGGAGAGGGGTGTCTTGAAATCTCCACAGAGATCACATTACTCTTATTTCACTGGTTGAAAGTTGTAAAGTTACTTAGTTGCTTGAATGTTTTTATTAATCCACTTTTATAACCATATAGGATTGCCAAGGATCCAAGATTTGAACGATTACCATGTACACACAAAGGAACCTATGCAGATGACTGCTTAGTACAAAGAGTAACTCAGGTATCATCATTTTTTAATATTTACTGTGTGCTATTAAAAAAAGATAAGCTATTATTCCTAAATGTTCATGTATCTAGGAATATAAATGATAAAAAAATCATATAGAATCCCTTCATGGGAAGTGTCGGTGTCCTCATTCACTTGAGAGAGTGGATTGGAAGTGCATACTGTAACCATAATGGAGAAAGATCATGGGTTTGGGGAGGAGACATGGTTTCAGATCTTGGCATTTGCATTTATTGGCGGTTAATTTGGAGCATTAATTGATTCTTTATCCCACAAATCTCCTCTATAATATGCTTTAAGTGGGTGAGTGTAGACATACTAATATATCAGGTTCCATCTCCCTGTGAATCTAAAATAAGGTTCCACGGACTTGCCTGATGGTCCAGACTATGCACTTCCAATGCAGGAGGCACAGGTTTGATCCCTGATTGAGAAACTAAGATCCCACATGCCACACAGTGCAGCCAAAAAATAAATAATTGAGTAAAGTTTCATTTACTCCCCATGTAGGAATTTTGAGTCTGAGTCTGCCAGGGTGCTATTTCACACATACCCTAGAATAAGGAGAATAAGTAGGTTTTTGATTCATCTGTTCTTCCTTGTCAAACACTGCCAGAACTTCTGTTGCTGATTGCCCTTATAAAGCCTGTCTATGCTGAAAATAATCATCTTTATGTAGTGACCACACTGCCATCCCTTGAGCCACTTCATCCCTTGGGTGGGGCCGGCATTTCCCTTAATTCCCCATAGCATGGCTGACCCCAGTCTACAACTCTTTATAAGACTCAGCAAGAGATTTGGGTAGGAGAAAAGTAAAGTATCAATATAATACAAATTAGTTCCAGACGGGTTGCTAAATGTTAGTGCTTTCAGAGCTGTTTGACCCTGACTTGTCCTGAAGATCTTCCTATTCTGGCTTCAGAGCCCAGGAGGTAGCCTCCCTCCACCACGAGGAGGCCTCCAGAGTAGGACCAGCTCCGGAGATCCTTCTAAAGGCAAAAGCTGTGCCTTCAGATCTAAGGCTGTAACTCTGCCTTTGCATAGTCTTTCTAAGACTATAGTCTTTCGGTTTTCCGAAAACCAAATTGTCTGCCCTAGACATGAAAATCCCTTCCACTTATGAGACAAAAAACAATTTGCATCTTTTAACTAGTTTTTCTATCTTCTCCCCATCAAGATTCGTAGAGCTATAATCAGCCCAGGTAACTTGTTACGTTTTATGTGATAAATATGAGCTCCTCAATCTAGAACTACTCACCAATTTCTTTTAGCCTTTCTTTTCTTGTTTACTGTAAAAATGAGTAATTCTTCAGACTAACCAGTGATTGTATCCAGTATCATTTAGTGAGCTCTGTGTGAACACTGAATCCTGTCTTTTCCAGCACAAGTGTTACATTGTGGCCACAGTTGACCGAGACCTTAAACGAAGAATCCGGAAGATCCCTGGAGTTCCCATCATGTACATTTCTAACCATAGGTGAGAAGTTTCTCTTAGAGAAGTGATTAACTGTACATAGTTGATGTCAAGATATAGAAGGATTTGGGGAAAAAAAATTGATGTATCAAATGTTTACATGGTTCTATTTGAATAAATGAGACAAAGTAGGAATGACAAGAACACAGGCAAAAGATAAAGCTAGGATTTAAGGAATGAGGCAGACATTCACATTGTTACAGTAAGATCACTAGAAGGAATAGGGAAATGTGTGGCTTAAATATTGATACAAAGCAGTAACTTAAGCTTATCTTTTTGGCTAGAAATACCTTTTTTTTTTTTTTTTTTTTTTGAAAACCTAGTGCAGGTGATTAGCACCTTATCTGGGAAACTGGAAGTTCATTTAAAAAAAAAAAGCTGCTTTTTATCCTTCTTTGATGTTCCGGTGTCAGTCCTCAGACTATTATTGGCCAACTTTTTATCCTGGGACAAACACAACAAAATTGGAAGAATATGGGTGAGGGGCTTGGGCACACCTGGACTCCATACCTGGCTCTCCAGCTTGTTAACTTTCTCACTTTGAAGAATAAAGAAAATATAGTCAGTATTTTGCTGTAAATCATTCATTATGATAGGCCTTTAAAATGTTCTCACTGACAAAAAGGATTCACAGCAGGAGGTGACAGCGATATAATCAATAAAGGATGGGCTTTTAAGGTGGGATCTGGTTTCTAACCAATGTTAATTTTTTGTCCTGATCAGGTACAACATTGAGCGGATGCCAGATGATTATGGAGCCCCTCGGTTCTAATGAAAAGAGAAAATTTCTCCATCTTCCTTTGACCCATTTTCTCTTTTGCCAGTTCACTAAACATGCTATAGCATGAATTACTATTGCACTCACCCACTTGCTGTATAGTGAGCTGAGTATAGTTAAATATACTCACTTTTCAGTGTTGTCTTTAAAATTAAATTTTGTGTCATTTTAAAATTTCCTGCATCTTTTTATAAATCAGAAAATTGCTCATATAATATGATGGTCATTTTATATTGATTTACTCAAATGTTTATTAAGTTTATGGTAGGCATTTAATAAGATGTGGTCTTACCCTCAGAATATTCATATTATGGTAGAAAAGAGACATGTAGTGAAATACAGTGAAATAGTGATGCTAGGATAAAAGTATGACGGAGTAGACATACAGGTGGAAAGAATGATTTCTTTTTCCTTGGTTGGGATGGGGAGAGAAGAAGGACTAAAGGCAGTTATGTTTGAGTTAATCTTGAAAGAGAGCTAGTACATAGAAGGGAGGAGTCTATGCTCACATCTGAGACTCCAGAGGTAGGAGGTGGGAGGGAGGGGGCTTTATATGACAGGATGAAGGGTTTGGACTTAATCCTGAGGTCAACAGGGAGTCATTCAATTTTTAATTAGGATGGATAACATGATCAGATTAGATGTTTTACATGACCACAAGACAGTATAAGAACAAACAAATAGATCATTGAAACAGACTAGAAAGTCCATAAATAGACCTATGTATTTATGGTAATTTAGTATGTTATAAAGCTGGTATTAAAATAAAAAATGTAAAAAAAATTAAAAAATAAAATAAAAAATGTAAAAATGTATGGGAAAAGAAAATTGCATTAGAAGACCAAATATTGTGGAGTCATCCCACTAGGGTTAGGATCCTGATTTTAGCAGTTAATATTTGTATAAATTGGGCAAATTACATAAGCATTTGATGCTTTCGTTGCTTCCCTTTAAAATGTTTTATTTAGGGACTTGCTTGGCAGTCCAGTAGTTAAGACATCGTACTTTCACTGCAGGGGGCCTGGGTTCAATCTCTGGTTGGGAACTAAGATCTCGTATGCCAGGGGTAGCCAAAAAATAGAAAAAAACAAAAATGTTTTATTTAATCGTCAAAACAACCCCAATAAGATAGGATTGAATTGAACAGTACCTGATAGAAGTAAGTCTTGTTCAGTAAATGACAGTGATTATTGTATCCACTCTCCATTTGAAAAAAAGTTGACTATCCATCTGAAAAAAAAATTATATTTTTACTTCATATCCTTCAAGTGGATCAAAGTCTAAATATTTTTTAAGCCATGGAAGTATTCAGTTCAGTTCAGTCACTCAGTCGTGTCCTGCTCTTTGCAACCCCATGGACTGCAGCACTCCAAGCTTCCATGTCCATCACCAACTCCCAGAGCTTGCTCAAACTCATGTCCATCAAGTCGGTGATGCCATCCAACAGGGAAGTATTAGGAAAAGAAAAAGGAAAATGTATGTAAGCCCTGAGGAGAATTCTAAAAGAGGGCTTCCTGGTGGCACTAGTGGTAAAGAACCTGCCTGCCAATGCAGAAGACATAAGAGACGCAGGTTCGATCCCTGGGTTTGGAAGATCTCCTGGAGGAGGGCATGGTAATCCACTCCATTATTCTTGCCTGGATAATCCTATGGACAGAGGAGCCTGGCAGGCTATGGTCCATAGGGTTGCAGAGTCGGACATGACAAGTCATGTCATTGAAGTGACTTAGCAGCAAAATTCTTGAAGATGAAGAATGTAAAAGCCATAAAAGAAAAGATTGATAAGTGCGGATACATTAAAATTAGATTTTTATGCAAAAAAGAAATTCCCCCAAAATTAAGACAAATGACTGACCAAAAAATTTTCCAATATATATAATAAGGGTATAAGGACATGGGTAGTCATGTAGTGCTGACAAGAATGCAAATAAATAAAACCATTTTTGGACAGCAGTAGTTTAGTATCCATTGGGCTTCCCTGATAGGTCAGTTGGTAAAGAATCCACCTGCAATGCAGGAGACCCTGGTTTGATTTCTGGGTTGGGAAGATCTGCTGGAGAAGGGATAGGCTACCCACTCCAGTGTTCTTGGGCTTCCCTTGTGGCTCAGCTGGTGAAGAATCCACCTGCAATGCGGGAGACCTGGATTCGATCCCTGGGTTGGGAAGATCCCTTGGAGAAGAGAAAGGTTACCCACTCCAGTATTCTGGCCTAGAGAATTACGTGGACTGTATAGTCCATGGAGTCACAAAGAGTCCAACATGACTGAACGACTTTCACTTCACTAGGATCCATTAAAATAAAAATTACAGATGCCATGTGAGCCTAGTTCTATTGTTTAGTTATTTATAGGTATCAGGTGATTTCATTTAAAATGTATGATCAGTGTGAGATAAATGCATGATAAATGTGTAAACTTCACATATGTGTACAAGGAAGTATATAGAAAGAGGCTTACTATATCACTGTAACAGAAAAAATTGAAAAGAATGTAAATATCCATCTGAAAGTTTTAACTTACATCTATACCATGGAATGTCATGAGCACTTAAAAACAATGAGGTAGAATTAAAAGTAAGAGGACTTGAATAGACAGTTTTCTGGAGAAGACATACAGATGACCAAAAAGCACATGAAAAGATATTCAAGTCACTTATCGTTAGGGAAATGCAAATCAAAATCACAGTTACCACCTCATACCTATTAAGATGGCTGCGGGTAAGCATAACTAAATAACAAGAGTTGACAAGGATATGGAGAAACTGGAACTATTGTGTACTGTTGATGGAAATGTAAAATGGTACAGAAGCTATGAAAAATAATACATTTCCTCAAAAAGGAAGTTTTATAAAGAGCTACCATATAATACAGCAATTCCACTTTGGGGTATATATACAAAAGAGTTGAAAGCAGGATCTGAAAGATATCTGTATACCCATGTTCATTGGCATCACTATTCACAGTAGTCTAGAGGACAGAGCAATGCAAGTGTCCATCAACAGATGAATGAATAACCAAAATGTGGTATATACACACAATGGAAAGTATGCAGCTTTAAAAAGGAAGGAAGTTCTGACTTCCCTAGTGGTCCTCTACACCTTGCAATGTAGGGGATAAAGGTTTCATCCCTGGTCAGGGCGCTAAAATCCCATGTGCCACAACTAACATTTGAAACAGCCAAATAAATAGGTTTTTTAAAAATACAAAAGCAAAATAAATAAAAACAAACAAACAAATACAAAAGCAGAATACACCACTGGAGATCTGTATATTTCACTATATGTAAATTTTAAAAGGAAAAGGAATGCAGAATCAGGTAGAGAAGAAGAAATAACAGTAAATAGAAGACAAAGTAAGTTGGCAGGAAGAAGTCCAAACATTACACATGATGAATGTGACTAGTTAAGTTCCCTTATTAAAGACAAATGCTCAGATTGGATGTTTTTAAAATCTCGTGGCTATATGGTATTTACAAGATGTGCCTAAATCAGAATGACACAAAACTGTTGGAAATAATTAGAAAATACACTGTGTATACAACCCAATAACTCCACTCCTAGGACTATACAGAGGACCTTTGTCTGCAGAGTGATGTCTTTGCTTTTTAATACGCTGTATAGGTTTGTCATAGCTTTCCTTCCAAGGAGCACGTATCCTTTAATTTCATGGCTGTAGTCACTGTCAGCAGGAATTGTATTTGTAAATTAAAGTTGTATTTGTAAATTACACTTCAGTAAATTAAAAGATGGGAAAAGGTATGCAAAAACAATATGCTGCTTAAATATGCAATATGGAAAATATTAAGGTTTTCTTTGTAACCTAACATGAGGTCAATTTCATGAAAATTCCATATACAGCTGAAAATGAGATATATTCTGTATTACCTCGTGTCATCAGGGTAAAAGGTTTGGTATTTACCCATAAGATCTACCTGGTTGTTTTAGTCTTCTGTATCCATATATTTGTTTTTAACTCTTTGATCTGTCTCACACTGAGAAAAAAGTTTTCTAATATTAATATATTTTGTCTATTTCTTCTTGCACTTCTTGAAGTGCACTTGTTGAAAGTTGCTACTGTGTTGTTTTGTGCATGGATACTCATAACTAGTATGCTTTTTTGTGAATTGTAGCCTTTAGCATTATAGTATAACCTTTTAGTCTCATTTGATGCTCTTTAGCCAGAATTCTATTTGTTCTAATATTATTAATAAGAACAGGATCTTTGCTTTCTTTTTCTTTTTTGTAATGCATTTGCCTTACATACTTTAATTTTTTTAACAAACTTTTTATTTAGTATGCCTTATATACTTTTGCCTGTTCTTCTATGTTTAGCTTTTCCGAAAAAGCTGAAGGTGTCCTTGCATGGTTCATCTTGTAGTCAGAATTGCTAGAGACTAGTCACTTCTGTGTGTTTTGTTTTGTTTCCTTTTCTGAATAGGAGTGTTCACTGTGGTTGTCCTGTTAGTATTTCACCAACTGTATATATTTGGTGTATGTGCTTAGTTGCTCAGTCGCATTTGACTCTTTGTGACCCCATGGACTATAACCCGTCAGGCTCCTCTGTCCATGGGGGTTCTCTAGGCAAGAATCCTGGAGTGGGTTGCTATGCCTTCCTCCAGGGGAACTTCCCAATCCAGGGATCGAACCCAGGTCTCCTGTACTGCTGGTGGATTCTTTATTGCCTTGAGCCATCAGGGAAGCCCATGTTTGGTGTATGGGGGCAGATAATTTGCCCTCTGGGTGCAGAAGTCTCGTGATCAAGCCACATCTCCGGATTCTGGTACTACTACACGCACCCCTGGCTGTAGAGACCGCTGCGCCACATGCATCTCGATACCCTGGGCTTTGAACATGATGTCGTGATTGGATAGGACTGTGAGGGTGTGTGTGGGGGGCGGTTGTATGGTGTATACCTGACCTGTGGAAGAGAAAGTGAGATCAACATTTGGGAACTCGAAGGGCAGAGTGTAGCTGTTGTTTGTGCTGTTCACCGAATATTTCTGGCTTTCTGCTATTCATGAACCCAGGGTAGGAAGGCTTTTCTCCACCACCTTTAAAGTGAAGTGTGGCAAAGTGAGTGAAGATGACATATGTCATTTAGGTAGAAGTTTTGAAAGTCATTATGTGGGGCTTCCTCAGTGGCTCAGTGCTGGAGAATCCACCCTGCCAGTGCAGGAGACACAGGTTCGATCCCTGATCCAGGAAGATCCCACATGCCTCACAGCAGCTAAGCCCCTGCGCCACAACTATTGAACCTGTGATCTGCAGCCCAGAAGCACAACTGCTGAGCCCTCGAGCCACAGCTACTGAAGCCCACACACCCTAGAGCCCAAGTTCAGCCACAGGAGAAGCCACCACAATGAGAAGCCCACACAAAACTAGAGGGTAGACCCCGCTTGCTGCAAAGAGAGGAAAGCCTGTGCAGCAATGAAGATCCAGTACAGTAAAAACAGAAATTATTGAAGCCTCATGTGTGATCAGAGGATCCTACTGGAAAGTAATATTAAAAAAAAGAAAAGATCACTGTGTGTTGAGCTAGCTCCCTTTGGCCTGCCTCAACAATCACAAAAACATAGAGCTGCAACCTTGCTTTGCCTGGGTCCCACAGAACATCTCAACCAAATGATGGGAAAACTAGGGTAATGATAAATAAGCATTTGTTCTTTTAGCCACTGGGATTTGGGTTGGTTTTTTGTTTGTTTGTTTTTCACTCCAGCATAACTTAGCCTATGCCAACTGATAAAGCACATGTTGAAAAGTCTGGGTTAGAACAGTTGGAAAAGAAAAAGAAATAAAAGGCATTCAAATTGGAAAAGAAGAAGTAAAATTATCTCACTTTACACGACATGGTCTTATTGGTAGAAAACCCAAAAGAAACCATTTGTAAAACGTGTTAACAAATAATTAATGATTTCAGTAAAGTTTCAGGATACAAAATCAACAAGGAAAAATCAGTTGCATTTCAGTACACTAACAAAGACCAATCCAAAAACAAAAAAGAAAAGAATCAAAGAAAGAATGAAACTAAGGAAACAATCCAATTTGCTATAGCATCAAAAAGGATAAAATACCTAGGAATAAACCTAACTTAAGGAGGTGAAAGGCTTGTACACTGAAAATTACAAAATATTGCTGAAAGAAATCAGAGAAAACACAAAGGAATGGGAAGACTCAATAGCAGTAAAATGTCCATACCACCCAGAGCAATTCAATGCAATCTTAAAAAAAAATCCCAATGATATTTGTTGGCAGAAACAGAAAGGAAAAAAATGCTAAAACTGATATGGAATCTCAAGGGATCCCAAACAGCCAAAACAATCTTGGAAAAGGAGAGCAAACTTGGAGGCCTCATGCTTACTGATTTCAAAACATACTACAAAGCCAAGAAGTAATCAAGACAGTGTTGTGCTGACATAAAGACAGATATATAGACCAATGGAACAATAAAGAGCCCAGAAATAAACCCACACACATGCAGCCTCCCTCCATATTAGCAGGGGATTGGTTCCAGGACCCCCTCAGACACCAAAATCTGTGGATGCTCAAGTCCCTTATATAAACGGGTGATCTGTGTATAACCTACGCACATCCTCCTGTATACTTCAAATCATCTCTAGATTACTTACAATACCTAATGCAACATAAATGCTATGTAAACAGTTGTCAGTTCAGTTCAGTCACTCAGTCGTGTCTGACTCTTTGCAACTCCATGGACTGCAATGAGGTTTCCCTGTCCATCACTGTTGTCAGTGCTTGGCAAGTTTAAATTTTACTTTTTGAAATTTTCTGCAACTTTTTTCTCCCAAATATTTTTATCCCCAATTGTTTGAATCTATAGGTACAATACTTTCAGATGTGGAGGGCTGACCATATTGCCAGATGATTCTCTACAAGGGTACCAAGACCACACGCGGGAAGAGGACAGTCTCTTCAACAGATGGTGTTCAGAAAACTGAATAACCACATAGCAAAGAATGGAGTTAGGCTCTTACCTTACATTCAACACAAAAAGTAACTCAAAGTGGATTAAAGATCTACACTATAAAACTAGAAGAAGACATAGGGAGAAAACTTCAGAAAACTGGATTTAACAATGATTAATTGGATGTGACACCAAAAGCATAGATGGCAAAAGCAAAACTAGACAAATGGGGCTACATTAAACTTAAAAGTTTTTGTGTATCAAAGGAAACAATGAAGAGAGTGAAAAGCAATCTATGGAAATGGAGAAAATATGTGGAAGTCATATATCTGATTAGGGATTAATATCCAGAATTTATAAGGAAATTCCATTACTCAACAATAATAAAAACCAACCTGATTTTAAAAATGGATAAAAGACTTGAACAGACAATTCTCTGAAGATACACAAATAGCCAACAAGCACATGAAAAAGATGCTTGATGTCATTAATCATGAGAGAAATGCAAGTCAAAACCACAATGAGGTATTATAGCTCTCCCATTAGGATAGTCACTGTCAAAAGAACAGAAAATGAGCAAATGTTGGTAAGGATATGGCCAACATCTTATTAACTGAAACACTTTGCACTAGAAATGTAAAATGGTACAGCTGCTATGGGAAATAGTAGTTTTTCCCAAAAAACTAAATTATAGAATTACCATATGATTTGGCAATCTTACTTCTGTGTGTATGTACAATAGAATTCAAAGCAGAATCTGACAGATACGTGCACACCTATGTTCACTGCAGTGTTATTCACAACAACCAAAAGGTGGAAGCAACTGAAATATCCACTTAAAAATGATAAAGATGGCAAATGTAACATGATACATCTTTTATTTATTTTTTTTATTGTTTATTTATTGTTTTATTAGTATTTATTCTTCTAAGCATTTTCAAGAATTAACTATAATCCTTACAACAAGCTCTGAGGTAACCACTTATTCCCATTTCATGGAGGGAGGAGCCTGAGGCCTTGAGAAGCTGTGTGATGTGCCCAGGTTCATAAACATTAGTGCATCCAGGACCCCAGCTCAGGCAAGTCAGCTCCATCACTGATACAGCTCAGTTCCCAGCTCAACTTGC
This sequence comes from Dama dama, assembly GCF_033118175.1. Classification (NCBI taxonomy): domain Eukaryota; kingdom Metazoa; phylum Chordata; class Mammalia; order Artiodactyla; family Cervidae; genus Dama; species Dama dama. The sequence goes on along the minus strand of NC_083692.1, from coordinate 17,823,826 downwards.
AGCCACTGTGCCATTGGTGGACCATGACTTGTCGGCCTTTCCGATTTTTTTTCTTCTTTGTAATTTCAACACCTAATGAACACTTCTGTGTTCATCTTTATGAACCTCCATCTTTATGTCCTTTTGCTTTTCTGTCTGAAACTTATCTCCTACAAGTGGGATTGCTGGGTCAAAGAATAGTGTGTGTCAGATTTCAATTAAATTTTTTTTCTGAGCACCTAGTAGTTGATAGCATATTTTCCCTTTCACCATCATATTGAACCTTTACAGCAACCTCGTGCATGGGTATCATGGTTGTCCTCACAACCAGTAAATGTTAGGAGATGTGTCCTGAGTCCCACGGCTAATTAGTACATGAAATTCCTGGATCCATATCTTGTATGAATCCCACTGTACACTAACTTTTAGTGCTGTAATTGCAATGGCTTTGTGTGTGCGTGTGGTTTCTTCTTGGGAGTCAGAATTTAAGCTTAAATCACCAGGCCAGTCATGTTATGGGGTCTCTGTTCGGTCTTATCTAAGAGAGGGATTTTTGCTCCTAGGAAAAAAAACAGTATTTCTTTGGAATTCAGTGTAACTAGAACATGCTGATCCTGAAAAATGATTCCTATAGGATTTTTTTCTTCTAGTTTTTGCTGTTTAGTCACTAAGTTGTGCCTGACTTTTTTGTGACCCCGTGGACTACAGCCCGCCAGGGTCCTCTGTCCATGGGACTTCCGAGGCAAAAATGATGGAGTGGGTTGCCATTTCCTTCTCCAGCATGATACATCTTTTACTACAAAAAAAAAAAAAAAAAAAATCAAAAACAAAAACACCTCATTACAAGATCAAAGCAATGCTCAGTGAGAAACAAAAGTTTAATGATCAAATGAAGTCACATGCCCATTAAGAATTGTTTCTTTGTTTGCTACGGTCCTGTGGGACTCATGGACACAAGCTCTGCTGGCTTTTAGAGCTAGGTGTTTTAGGGACTCATCCCAGGGGATTGCTTAAAAGTTGGGGTACTAGATGTGGATCCAAACCCTTCACTCCTCAGGCAGAAGCTGGAAGTTGGGGGTTCCCTCCCAACTGTATGGCATTGGGCTGAGAGTGAGATTTACGGTGAGAGTGTATCCCAGCCTTTCCTACTCATTTTGAGGCATTGTCTATTCATTGTGCAGAAGTCACTGGGCTAGTTTCTGGATTTTTCTCAGAGGGAATTGCTCTGTGTGTGGTTGTACATTCTGTGTGTCCAAGGGAGGAAGGAAGTTCAGGAGCCTTCTGTCACTATCTTTGTCCCTCTTCATAATAAGGAAATTTTTTAATTATAGAAAAATGCAAGGAAATACTCAAAACATTAATGGGGACTTGCCAAAAGAAACAGGAACCAGCCTGAAAAGGCTCAAGTTGGCCAAATTCAAGACAATTTAAGGATCAAAATTAATAACGATAATAGTGGATTATCATGACTATTTTTAAATTTATTGATATATATTTGATCTATAACATTGTATAAATGTAAGGTGTGTAATGCATTTTTTAATAAAGAATCCACGTGTCCATAAGACATTAGAATAAATAAAGAAAATGGAAGAAAGAGAGGAATTTTTTCATATAGGAATTTTACAACTAATAAATATAGAAGGGATGATAGAAATATAAAATCATTTACAATCACCACTGTTATAACTTATTCAGGCAAGAATCATCAGTGGACGCCAGAACCACTGGTGAAAAACTGCAGGGAACAAGGTATTTTCAGATCTTCAAAGTATTACCCCATAGATTATTATAGGTAACTTTACAATAGAGAAATTTGACAAACACTGCCTTACCCAAATGAGCAAAATTGATATCATTACTGATGGAACAAATTGACATAATGTATATCATGATGTGAGGTACAGAAGGATACATTAATTGTGTATATTTCCACACCCCAAGTTAAAAAAAGAAATCTAACTGTAAGGAAACTGAAACCCAAAATTGAGGTACATTCTGCCAAACAGTTGGCTTGGAGTCTTAAAAAATGTCAGTGTCGTGAAAAAAAAAGGGGGGGCTAGAGAACTGTTTTATATTAAAGGGACTAAGTAGGCATGAAAACTAAATGCAGTGTGTGATCCTTGATGACACTCTGAATTTAATAAGAAGAAATTGTAAAGGATATTATTGGGACAATGAGGGAAATTTAAATAATGGGCTGATTGTTAGATAAGGTAATTGTATTTATGTTAAATTTCTTTAGCATGAATATTATGTTGGGGCTTCCCAGGTGGCACTTGTGGTAAAGAATCTGCCTGCCAGTGCTGGAGATGCAAGAGATGTGGGTTTGATCCCTGGGTCAGGAAGATACCCTGGAGAAGGGAATGGCAACCCTCTCCAGTATTTTTTTTTTTTTTTCAATTAGCAATAATCAGGCCTCAGATAAACCTCATTGGCTACGATACTGCCACTGCGCAAAGCTCTCTCCAGTATTCTTGCCTGTAGAATTTCGTGAGTGCTTAGTCACTAAGTCGTGACTCTTTGCAACCCCATGAACTGTAGCCCACCAAGCTCCTCTGTCCATGGAATTCTCCAGGCAAGAATACTGGATTGGGTAGCCTATCCCTTCTCCACGTGATCCTCCCAATCCAAGGATTGAACACAGGTCCCTGCATTGCAGGTGGATTCTTTCCTGTCTGAGCCACAGGGAAGCCCTGTGGTAATTGCATGTAAGGATAGCCTCGTTCCTAGGAAATATGCTGAACATTTAGCTGTGAAGGGTCACAATATCTTCAAGTAACTGTTTAATGGTTTGGGGAAAAGCAGATAGATAGATGAAAGAGGGAAGGAGAAACAGAATGCAGTGAAACATCAACAAATGTTATACCTAAATGAAGAGTATGGGGTGCTTTTTTTCTTTTTTTGGCTGTACCCTGCAGCTAGCAGGCTCTTAGTTCCCTGGCCAGGGATCGAACTTGTGACGCTGCAGTGGAAGTGTGGAGTCCTAAACACTGGATCACCAGGGAGTTACAGTATTTACTTACTCTGACAACTTCTCCACAGGTTTGGCATTTTTGAAAATAAAAAATTTGGTGAAAAAAATAAGTGAAAAATATAGTAGAGAGAAAAAGATAATTGACAGAGTAGGCTCAAGAGATGGGATCTACAGCATGAAGGCCAGGATTAACTTGGGAAAGAAGAGCCACTCCGAAACTGGAGGCTAGGAGGCAGGAAAAATTAGTGGGTGGGTGTGTGAGAAGAAGTAGGAGTTTGTGCCTACTGATATCAACTTTCTCCACTTAGTGATGTTGAAAACATCACATGTTGATCATGTTGATCTCAACTCTGTGATGTTGAAAACAAGGCCATTTATTGAGGGGCAAAGCTTGGGGTAGTGGTGAAGGATTGAAATAGCCATGTGGTGAATGAGAGATGCCAGTGACACATAAATGGCAAAGTAATGTTGAATGCCCAGTCAGAACTGCAGAACCTGAATTAGTAGTGGCACTAGTTGTGTGTTATGTAGTTTCCACAGACATATTTAACAAAATCCTTCTGGATCGGTGGAATGAACTACACTTGAGAGTTTACAGGGCAAGCATGACAGTAGAAAAAAAGAGTTGAGGATGCATGCAAGGGAGGTTGAATGGACATAACACAGGTTCCAGAACTGACACAGGGGGCTTCCCTGGGGGCTCAGTGGTAAAGAGTCTGCCTGCCAGTGAGGGAGACACGGGTTCGATCCCTGGTCAGGAAGGATCCCACATGCGGCTGAGCATCTAAGCCGGTGCACCACAGCTGTTGAGCCCATGCTCAAGAGCCCACGTGCTGCAACTACTGAAGCCTACCCAACCTAGAGCCTGTGCTCAGCAACGAGAAGAGCCACTGCAATGAGAGGCCTGAGTGTCGCCACCAGAGAAGTAGCTCTCGCTCGCTGCAACTAGGGAAGACCCATGCACAGCAGTGAAGACCCAGCACAGTCAAAGATAAATACATTTTAAAATTATTTTAAAAAAAGAATTAATAGGAAAGTGAAACTGCGAGAAGAGTGTTGATTGGGAAAAGGGGAATCAGCCAAGGGACAGGAAGCTCAAGACAGTTGGTGAACAAATATATTAAAAATTAAGAATGAGAGGGCTATAAAAATAAAAGATTGAGATAGGTAATGAAAAAATAAGATAGTAGAAGTGGAACTATTCCAGCAAAGATAAGGGCTAATCCTGTATTATGGGTACCAATTGTGGTAAACATTTTGAGACTGACATGGTAAAAGAACTTTGAGCCTAAATTGTTCAGTGGGTTATTCATCTGTGTATTGAACAGACAGCTAGCATGAATAGTACACCTACAGAGCAATCACCTTCAATATTAATTGCCAAATTGGTACTTCATGATGGTGGAGCTCTACACCAAGGTCACAGGTGTGGAGCCCTGTACCGAGGTCACACAATAAAATCTCTGGAACAGACCAAGCCCCATAGCAACTGTTGCCATGATCCTCTGGATCTAAACCAGCCCATTTCCTGATCCCATATTATGTAAAATACCCACCCTGTTATCCACCTTATAGCATCCTAACTAATCACGTAATGCCACATTCCAGCAGGAATTTTCTCTGTCTTGAGGCTATAAAAGTTGGCTGCTAGCCTGCAAGAGGGTTTGGCTCTCCTACTCTAAAAAACTTTATTCTCCTCTCACTCTGCCTCGTGTCTGGAAATTCTCTTCCAACCCACACATGGACCATGACGATAATCAGCAAACTCAACTACTGTTAATTGAGTCGAGGGTAGGGCATCTTACCCACAAACATCTAACATATAGATTGGCAGGGGGTTCATGAGACAGTGTCTGTTAACAGACACAAGCAGGGATACACTTGCCACAGGAGTAGCAAGATAGCAAAGTCCTGGGATAAGAAGTGATCAAGAACTTACTAATGTCGAGGGAGTGACAGCTAGGCCTAAGTATCTCTTCTGGATTATGACCTTAAAAGGCAAGCTCCTTAAAAGGTATGCTCCGCTAACCCATTCTAGAAAGCTGAGTGCTGAAGAACTGATGCTTTTGAACTGCGGTGTTGGAGAAGACTCTTGAGAGTCCCTTGGACTGCAAAGAGATCCAACCAGTCCATCTTAAAGGAGATCAATCCTAGGTGTTCATTGGTAGGACTGATGTTGAAGCTGAAACTCCAATACTTTAGCCACCTGATGCGAAGAGCTGACTCATTTGAAAAGACCCTGATGCTGGGAAAGATTGAGGGCAGGAGGAGAAGGGGACGACAGAGGATGAGATGGTTGGATGGCATCACCAACTCAATGGACATGGGTTTGGGTGGACTCTGAGAGTTGGTGATGGACAGGGAGGCCTGGCGTGCTGCGGTTCATAGGGTCGCAAAGAGTTGGACAGGACTGAGTGACTGAACTGAACCTAACCGATTCTACCTCCCCATAGACTAGAGGCAGATTTGCTGGCAGGAGCCAGAGCAGCCACTTTGAACCCAGAGATGGAAGCTTTAAGCTGAAGATGACAACTATGGACTGCTTACCTCTAAATTGTTCTATGAGTGAAAATGAACTTTAAACTTTTGTTTAACCTATTGTACTTCAGTTCCTCATTGCTACAGAAGTCTAGACTACTTAATTAATATATTACTATTATACACATTTAAAAATCATTCCTAGTTTACCCTTGCTCAGAAAGCCTGAGTTCATTCTCTCTGAAGATCTTTTGGTGGTGTTCTTTTTGAATTTGATTGATAATGCTAATATTCTTTTCATGCCTGTACTTTGAGTCCATTTGCCTGCAAATGGAGGCCCTTCCCCCAGCAGAGTGGGTATTTCTTGCTTTTGTTTGCTCATATCCACTCCTCCTAACTGTACCTAGATTTTTTTTCTTGGGATGTTAACACTTTCCCAAATTGTGTGCAGTTGTATTAGGATTTGTATCAGAATGCCCAATCTTTTCACCATAGAGGCTGAAGAGAGAACTGGAGACTCCTTCTTCCAGATCCTTCCTTTCACCACCCCACAGATCTAAGAAGGCATTGAGTAGCTAAAGGGGGGAAGAAAGAGTTTAACCTTATTTTGTACAGTATTCAGAGCTTTAATAGTTGGATAGCTCCTGGCTTGGCTTTTTGCTCCTAGACCTAGTTGTAATGGCCTTCTTGTCTATTCTGTGCCTTCTACAATATCTTTCCAAACACATTTCTTTTGAAGTTTTAGCTGCTGTTATATGGACAACATCCAAAGAACTGTAACAGATATAAGTTACAGGCTCTCCTAAACTGTGCAGATCTATTGGAAATGAAGGACTGACCACATGCAGTTGAGATTACTTATGAACACTTATGGGGCTTGCCAGGTGGCACTAGTGGTAAAGAACCTGCCTGCCAAGGTAGAAGACATAAGAGTCAGGGGTTCGATCCCTGGGTCAGGAAGATCCCCTGGAGGAGGGCCTGGAAGCCCACTCCAGTATTCCTGTCTGGAGAATCCCATGGACAGAGGACCCTGGCAGGCAAAGAGTCAGACATGACTGAAGCACGCACTCATGGACACCTATGGTTTTTTTTTAGAATAAAGTGAAAGCATAACATCTTGGTTATAATAAGGGGAAGAAGCACCCGTATTGTCAAGGTTATGTATGACCAGGTTACCCTGAGTATACACACTATCCTTCCCAAATCTTAAGGGTGCATAGATCCAGTAGCAGATAATTTGCCTCTAGATCCTGTTGTTTAGAATGGTACAAGCTGCATTTGGATTTCTATTCCACAAAATAATATGCAAGCCACTAGCCAATCAGAATATGGCTTCAAACCACTAACCAATCAAATGTTATCTCCTCATCCCAGTCCTCACCCAAGACTCCCTAGTAACAGCAAGAATGAAACGTAAGGAGAGAAGTGCAGCTGGATTATAAACCTAATCCAGAGAAGACTCATGCCTTGATTTTGACAGCCTTGACAATTGACAGCTGACTTCCTCTAGAGTCTCCCACACACAACCTTCCATGTGATTTGTGCTTTAATTCATCCCTTACTTCATTTTGAATAAGATTGTGTTTTTATGGCTCTTTAGTTTTTGCATTCTAGATTAGAAAAATTAGTCTCTAAAAAATGGGCTTGGGGTTGGATCGCAGGAGGCCAGGGGTCGATCTCTGGGTCGGGAAGATCCCCTGGAGAAGGAAATAGCAACCCATTCCAATATCCTTGCCTGGAAAATCCCATGGACAGAGGAGCCTGGCGGGTCATGGGGTCATAAGAGTCGGACACGACCTAGCAACTAAACCACCACCACCTTGTTTTTATTGTTCTTTACTTTCTGCATTCTAGATCAGTAAAACTAGTCTCCGAAAAATGGGCTTGAGGTAGGTCATACGTGAAATCAATGTTACTAAAACGTCATGAGAAGAGTGTCATACAAACAATGAGGCTTCTTTTAAAGAATTTTCTTGCTGTGACTTCTGAAAATTAATTGTGCAAGCTACAAGACTGGAATGGCCAACTATACGTTAGTTCCCCTAGAGTAAGAATGTAGGGGATAGGATTTCCTATAGCACCTAGAACAATGCTGAAATTTATCTCAAAACAATGAGGGAAATATGGAAGGACCTGTTTTAAACATCAGTGCTGTTTCCCCTTGTGGAGGAGACGAAAGACCCCTGTTGAGGGAGGGGTTCTGGATAGATGGCCTGGCAGCAAGAACCTACCATGCCAGGCAGGAAAGGAAAAGGCCAAGAGAAAGGTTTTCACCTTTCTCCATCTAATCTCATCTTTCTCAGTTTACCACTATCATCACTTTTCTTCTTCCCACTCTTTCGAAAACTTAAAAATTGTGAGGAATAAAACACACAATCAGAAAGCAGCAAAGGATACATTTACACCTCACTAAGTTTTTCCAGTGGTCATGTATGGATGTGAGAGTTGGACTGTGAAGAAAGCTGAGCGCTGAAAAATTGATGCTTTTGAACTGTGGTGTTGGAGAAGACTCTTGAGAGTCCCTTGGACTGCAAGGAGATCCAACCAGTCCATCCTGAAGGAGATAAGTCCCAGGTGTTCATTGGAAGGACTGATGCTGAAGCTGAAACTCCAATGCTTTGGCCACCTCATGCGAAGAGCCAACTCATTGAAAAAGACCCTGATGCTGGGAGGGATTGGGGGCAGGAGGAGAAGGGGACGACAGAGGATGAGATGGCTGGATGGCATCACTGACTCGATGGGCATGAGTTTGAGTAAACTCCGGGAGTTGGTGATGGACAGGGAGGCCTGGAGTGCTGCGACTCATAGGGTCGCAAAGAGTCGGACGACTGAGCAACTGAACTGAACTGAACTGAAGTTTTAACAAAGGAAACGTTTGCATGATTACCACTTGGTTCAAGAATCAGAACATCGTCAGCCCTTTAAAGTCCTACCTACGGGACTTCCCCGGTAGTCCAGTGGTTACGAATCTGCCTTCCAATGCAGGGGATGTGAGTTTGATCCCTGGTTGGGGAAACAAGATCCCACAAGTCACCCTGCAACTGGAGAAGCCCACGTACTGCGACAAAAAGATTCTGTATGCGGCAAGGAAGATCCCACCTGCCGACACTAAAATCAGATGCAGCCAAATGAATAAGTAAATATTAAATACAAAACAAAAGACCCTACTGGTGACCGGTCCCAGTAACTAAGATTTTCCTTCTCCCCAAAGGCACTACCTTCACTTCAACATTATGATTTCATTTTGCCTATTTTTGAACAATCTGTAAAGTCAATTTTATAGTAAATATTCCTTGGAACTTCCATCTTTCACAGTCTTCCTGGAGGTACATTATTGAATTACACAAACAGTGAAGTGTTCAAACAAAAAATAGTATAGCTTGATGAATTGCTCATAAACCCAACCTAGATATGCAACCAGCACCCAGATGAAGAATCAGCATCAGCAAACCCCTTTCTGCCCCCTTTTAGTCACTGTCCCTCCACTGTCCTAAATTCCAACACTATATATCAATTTTGCCTATTTTTAAATGTATATATGTGCAAACGTACAGTATATATTCTTTTCTGTCTAGCTTCTTTTGCTCAACTTTGTGAGATTCATCTGAGTTTTTCATGTAGTTTTGAATCATCCATTCTCTTTGGTGTTTTGTATTCCATCATATAAATATACAAATTTGATTATCTATTCTAGTGCAGGTGGACATTTGTGTTGCTTTCCAGTTTTCAGTCATTACAAATAGTGTTTGCTATGAATATTCTTGTACATGTCTTTTAGTGAACATATATATATATATATATATATATATATATGTATATATGCATTTCTGTTGGTTATATGCTTTGTTGGAGTGGGATTCCCAGGTCATAGACTCTGGGGCTGTTCAGCTTTACTAGATAGTGCCAAGCAGTATTTCAGAGTGGTCATCCCAATTTACACTCCTACCTGCAGTGTATGTTCCACCTGTTCCATCCCTTGGCTTGCAGCTGCATGACTCCATTTCTGCCTTCAGCATCACGTGGCATTCTGTGTGCGGTCTTCAAATGGCCATCTTATAAGGAGACATTAGATGGGGGTCCATCCTACTCCAGTATGACGTCATCTTAATAAACTACACCTGGGACAAACCTATTTCCAAATAAGGTTACATTCTGAGGTGCTGGGGGTGAGGACCTAAAAATCTTCTGGGGATGGGGGAGGAGGAACAAAATTCAACCCGTAACAGATGTGATAGTAGTGAACATCTGTTCTTGATCTCAGTGGGAAAACTTTCAACTCTTCAGCATTGTGATGTCTGCTGTAGTTTTCTTAGTAAGTACTCTGTGTATAAGATCAAGGAAGTTTCCTTTTATTTCTGACTTGCAAATCTTTTTAAAAATTATAAATGGATGGGACTTCCCTGGTGGTTCAGTGGCTAAGATACTGTGCTCCCCATGCAGGGGACCCGGGTTCCATCTCTGATCAGGAAACTAGATCCCACATGCCACACCTAAAGATCCTGCATGCCGCACCTATGACCTGCTGCAGCCAAATTAATTAATTAAGTAAATATTTTTTTAAAAAGTCATAAATGGAGAACTTCCCTGGTGGTTCAGTGGTTAAGAACCTGCCTGCCAATGCAGGGGACACTGATTTGGTCCCTGGTCAGGGAAGATCCCACATGCAGTGTGGCAACAAAGCCCGTGTGACACAGATGTGTGCCCACACGCCTAAAGTTCTGGCTCCGCAACAGAAGACACTGCAAGAAGCCTGTGCATGGCAACTAGAGAGGAGCCACTGCTTGCAACTAGAGAAAGCCTGCACACAGTGGGCCCCAAGGCAGCCAAAAAAAACCCCCCAAAAAACCATAAATGGACATTGAAATTTATCACATTCTTTTTCTGCATCTAATGAGATGATTTTCTCATTACTCATACAAATCTTTCTCCTTAAGCCTGTTCTACAGGAAATTACATTTATTTCTATAGTTTTCAAGGAGAATTTAAATTGAAAATATTAAAATTACAAGTAAGTGGGTTTCTGAGTTGGGTTATGTTCTGTCTCTTGATCTGAACACAAGTGTGATTGGTTTGTGAAAATTCACTAAGCTGTATGTATGATTTGTAATTTTAGGTATGCACTTTATATTTCAATAAAAATTAAGAGGAACACAACTAAATTTCTATTTGAGAATGAAAAGCTCTTTCTTCTGAAGGATACTTAGTTGCCCCACTTTCTACTCACATTCACCTCCTAAGAGAGGTGAAGATCTGGGTTGTTGGGATAGAAGCAATGTCAAATCTTTAAGTGGTGCACAACTGACACACTGACACACTTAACAGTCTCATAGTTTTTTGTTTTGTTTTTCAGAATTCAGGGTGTATCAGTTTTGTTTTTCAGTGATTCTTTCAAGCCAAAGGAGTTCCTGTTTAGTCTTACATGAGACTGCATTATTTTCTAAATCCAATCTAGTCCTCTCTGGACAATCTTGTTATCTGGCATTTACTCTCTTCCCCTTGGCTGATAGTCTCCAAAGTAAATTTTTCTGCATTGAATTATTCTAAAGATTTCCCCTTCTCCGCTTTTACAATATCTGCAGGAATTGGTGAAGATTTACATTCTGTCTTCAGAATACATCTTCACAGATTTGTTCCCAATTGGATTTTTTGTTAGAACTGACTGAAGCCTATTCACTTAATTTGAGAACTGACATCTTTATACTTTTTCTTCTTTTCATTCAGAACCATGGTAAACCTCTCCATTATTTCAAGTCTAATTTTATTCCATTCGGATATGATTCGCTACGATTCTATAGTTTCCTTTATATAGATTCTACATATTTCTTTTTAGTGTTAGTCCTACCTGCTTCACAGGTGTTTTTTTTTTTTTTATTGTTGTTGTTGCGATCGTTGCTATTGTGAATGGAACCTTTTTTTTTTTCCTCCATTCAAAAATGAACCCGTAGAGCGATAGGATCTCTACCACCGTTTTCAGCGATGAGACTCTATGGTTCCACGGCAATCTTCTACTCGCCCCGACATTATCCTAACCGGAAGAAAGATGGCAACCGAGAGCCGCCGAGGACGGGACCGCTCTATCTCGCCTTTGTTCTCCGCTCTGTGGCCACTGCGCAGGCGTAGTCGCGCTCGTACGTCCCCCCAACCTTCCCGGTCGCGGGCCCAGCTCGGTAGCGCCGGCGCACTGGCGCGCTCGGTTTACACGCTCCGGGGCCTGTAGGCGCCGCGAGTTCCGGCTGTCGCCGCCGCCGCCGCCGCCGCTCCTGGAGGGTCGGTTGCGACGAGTAACGGCGCCGAGAGCGGCGCCGCGGCCTTCTTCTCCCGATATGTACCCGAATTGGGGCCGCTATGGCGGGAGCAGCCACTACCCGCCGCCGCCGCCGGTCCCGCCGCCGCCCCCGGTGGCGCTTCCTGAGGCCTCGCCGGGGCCCGGGTACTCGAGCTCGACGACTGCCGCCGCCCCCTCCTCCTCCGGCTTCATGAGCTTCCGCGAGCAGCACTTGGCTCAGCTCCAGCAGCTGCAGCAGATGCACCAGAAGCAGATGCAGTGCGTGCTGCAGCCCCATCACCTCCCGCCGCCCCCGCTGCCGCCCCCGCCGGGGATGCCGGGGGGCGGCTACGGGGACTGGCAGCCGCCACCGCCGCCGATGCCCCCGCCGCCCGGGCCGGCCCTCAGCTATCAGAAGCAGCAGCAGTACAAACATCAGATGCTCCACCACCAGCGAGACGGGCCTCCTGGTTTGGTTCCCATGGAGCTGGATTCCCCCCCGGAGTCGCCCCCGGTGCCGCCGGGGTCCTACATGCCTCCGTCTCAGTCCTACCTGCCCCCGCCTCAGCCGCCGCCCTCGTACTACCCTCCGGCCTCATCTCAGCCCTACCTGCCCCCCGCCCAGCCGTCCCCTTCCCAGTCCCCGCCGTCCCAGTCCTACCTGGCGCCCACCCCGTCCTACTCCTCCTCGTCCTCCTCGCAGTCCTATATGAGCCATTCGCAGTCCTATTTGCCCTCTTCTCAGGCATCTCCTTCCCGCCCTTCCCAAGGCCATTCTAAGCCCCAGCTGCTGGCCCCGCCACCGCCGTCCGCCCCTCCTGGGAATAAGACAACTGTCCAGCAAGAACCTTTGGAGAGTGGGGCCAAGAACAAGAGCGCTGAACAGCAGCAAGCTGCCCCTGAGCCAGACCCCTCTACGATGACTCCACAGGTAAGAAAACTCCTGCCCAGGGTTGAGTCTTTCACCTAGAGGGCCCTAAGTGAGCTGGCCCTGGGGGCAGTACCTAGTGCTTGGCCTGATTCCCTCCCCCCTCCCCCAACAATAACGAGCAAATCTACACTCCAAAGGATTTCACAAAAGTAAGGGATCTGACACCCCAGCTTTTTAATCCGCTAAACGTGGGTTATTAGAAGAACAGTGTTTGAGGATTTCTCGACACCAGAGTAATTGGGTGGATCAAGAGTTGGTTCCCAGATGCATTCTTTGATTTCCTTTAACCAGCCTTTTAGGTTTTGTTGCTGTTGCAAAGCCCCCCCCCCCCCCAACCTGGCCGAATTGTAACTTAAAATTGTATTTGAGAGGCAGCGTAAAAAAAGGGAGCTTCTCAAAGGGCTGACACTTGAAATGAATATAAATCTTATGACCAGTTAGCTCCTTTAAAAGAAAGTTAAGGGCCACTAATAGCTGTCAATTTCCTGAGTTAATCTCAGCAAATGAAGGATGGGAATCTTGTTCTAATCAGGAACACCCTAATTGTGTTCTTAGATATATATGCCATACCTAGGGAAGTCTACATATTTGACCTTTTTGGGAGTCTATTGGTCATTTCAGGAATTGACCCCATACCTCTCTTTTCTCACATCACTTAAAGATAGTTTTAAGACATGACCAGTTTGCTGGATTGCATTATTGTCACCATTTACTCCAGAGTAACAGCCTTGGAATTTGGCCAAGTTGGAAAAAAAAAAGTTTTCATGACATCTCTCCATTCTTGAGAGAGCTCTTCTCAACTTCTGTTTGAAGTGATGCTTCCATGTCAAAGATTGATAGAGTAGCAGTAATAAATGAATTCATTTCTTAAGAAAGAAGATGAAGTGGAAGAAATCATTTGTTTTGATTTCTTAAAATAGACACTTTTAGCAATTCCTAATCTACCTAGATTCCCTAATGAAAAGAGAATCTTTTAATCTACAAACTCAGATTTGCATATAAAAGATTTCCAAAAGATGGGAATGCAGCACTCTAATTTTAGTGGTTTGGCATTAGAAATTAAGAAAAGAAATGGAGTTGTTTTAAGTAAGTAACATGTTGTGCTTGGCACATCATCAGGAGAAAACAGTTGAGATGCTGGGGTAAAACATTAGAGTGAGAGATTCTGTTAGCTTACACCAAATTAGTACCATCCCATCAGGTTGTTTCCTCAGATTCCTCTATTATAGAGACAGAATTTCTCCCCCTTTACCACCCCTCTCTGAAATTTCCAGTTTTTTTTTTTTTTTTTTGGTGGTGGTTGTTGTTTTTGCCAACCATTCTCAGAGTTAGTCCAAGCCAAAATATGACATTTATATTCTCATCTCTACTAGACTTTTTCTGGCTTTTAGAGAGACAAATGAATTGGGGGTTTTTTGGTAGTGGTGGGGGGGGCGGATCAAGCCAGTCCTTAATATAAACATGAACACTGCTTTTCTGCTTTTGTACCCTTGTCTATGATGAACATCTTTAGTGCTTTGACTATTCAGTGCCTCAAATTCTTTGATGACAGCCAGAAAGAAAGTGGTGGAAGATGAGATTTGAGAGGTGTGAATGGATCAGAACAAGAAGGCCCTTGCTAAAGCCTCTTAAGGTGTTTTTTTTTTTTAAACCTCTCTCTAGAATTTGTCCCAACTTCTTCAACCCTCTGATATCAGGCTGTCTATGAAGCCATGCCTCAGCTTACCCATGTGATTTGGTTCTGTTCTGTTCAAATTATAAGTCCTTTGCAGAAAGAGACTGTCTCACCTTTTTTAAAAAAATTTTTGATGTTGTTTTTTTAGTTTTATTTTTTAATTTTTATTTTTAATTGAAGGATGATTGCTTTATAATGTTGTGTTGGTTTCTGCCATACAGTAATGTCTATCAGCCATAAGTATAGATATGTCCCCTCCCTCTTGAAATTCTCTCCACTCCCCACCCCAACCCACTCCTCTAGGTTGTTACAGAGCACTGGGTTGAGCTTCCTGTGTTACACAGTAACTTACTGCTAGCTGTCTGTTTTACATATGATAATGTGTGTATGATAAAGTGTGCTACTCTCTCAATTTGTCCCACCCTCTCCTTTCCCCTGTGTCCCAAAGTCTCTTCTCTATGTTCACCTTTTTATCCCCTGTAGCACCTAGGACAGTGCCTTGCAAATTGTCGGCTTCCCACAAAGATGTGTTGAGTAAGATACAAGAGTTTTCATGTTCTAGACTTAGGATACTTTGGTTTATTAGATAACAAACATTTTCTTCATGACAGTGCCAATCTCTGACAATTAACGCTTCTTTGTTGATTCATAGTTTGTTTTTGGAGTATGTCATCAAAAATTTTTTTATGGTGAAAGATTTTAAATATGCACAAAAGTAGAGAAAATACTATGATTTCCCCCCCATACCCATCACTCAGATTCAACAAGTATCAAGATTTTGCCATATATGCTTTACCGAGGCCTTAATTGTGGTTCTTGCTTGAAATATTTTTATGTGACTCTTAGATCTCATGTCATTTCATTCCTGCACTTTTATTAATTGACATCTTTTTTTTTTTAAAGGACTTTTTTCTAAGGTAAACACACATTATAACACCTGACAAAATTAACAGGTTTCTATCTATCATCTAATACCTGACCTATTTACATTTCCCCTATTGTCTCATCATACTAATCAAAATAATTCCCTGGATTTATCCATGTTAAAATTCCCAACTGGACTCAATAATGTTTTGAGGGCTTGTTCCAATTGGGATTCAGTTGAGGCATTTTGGGGCAGAATAGTTTTGTTGTAGCGCTGTATTGTGCATTGCAGGATGTTTAGCAGCCTCTCCCTGCTAGATGCCAGTAGCAGCACCTGGTTGTGAAAACCAAAAATATTTCTGGATGTTGCCAAATATCCTGGGGGCAAAATCACTCTCCCTTAAGAACACCTGATTCAGGTCAGTCTCTCCTAGTCTCTTTTTCTGCTCCTGCCATTGATCTTGATGAAAAATCTATGTTGGTTGTCCTAGAGAATGTCCCACATTCTGAATTTGTCTGTTGTCTCATAGTGGTGTTTGGCTGGTTCCTTTCTCTCTCCCATGCGTTTTGTAAACTAGACATTAACGATGAAACCCTCTTAGGTTTAAGTTCACCTTTTGGCAAGGGGACTTTGTAACTAGGGAGCACTGTGTACTTCTTTGGCATCCCTTCAGGAGACACTCAATACCTGATTGTCCCATAGTGGTGCCAAAATTGCTTAGGGCGTGACAGTCCGGTTCCTCCGCTGTAAAGCTTCCCGTAAATACTGCATCTAATGTTTCATCTAGTGCTTCATCCATTGATGGTCTTTGAGTAAGTCATTTCTTAATTAGAGGTTACAATGTGGTGATTTTTTTCTGCCATTTCTTCTACATTTACCATCAGGCATTTCATAAAGAAAAACTTTATCACTCATAAACTAGGGCTATTTGATTGGAAATGCAGTTAGTATATAAAGGATAAATGCTTGATAGTCTTCCATGTAATTTCTAGTTTTCATCGTAAAGTGTTGATTTAATGGAATATGATTTTTGAAGAATTAACTTTTCTCTGAGTTTAATGAAGTAGCTAGGTAAAATGCATACTAGTCTTTTATTTTTTCATGAATTGTAATTTATTTTTTTATTCTCAAAACTTAGGTAAAGTTGTTGACTTTGATTAGAGTTTTTAGTCATTATTTAATATTCAAATATTTGTTAACAACTGTGTGCCAAGAACTGCGCTTAGTACTGGAGATGAGATGGTGATCAAAATAGGCAAGGTACCTCCTGTCATTGGATTTGTTCCAATGGGAGAAAAAGACATTTAAAAAGTAATTAAGAGAAGTATAAAGTGCTGAGGAATTATAAAATAGAGAATGTCACTAGACAGTGCCATAGGAATAGGAAAAGGTGAGCTTTTTTAAGTTCACCATTGTAGTCACAGTGCCTTGCTAGGGTCTAACACATAGTAGATGAATAATAAATATTTTTCGAATGATTGAATATAGCCAGGAGCTCTAACCTCATTGAAGAGATCTCCCTTTACAAGTAGTATTTAAATGAAATCTGAAGAAGGGTTAGGAAATAACCAGATAGGAGTTCAAAGAATTAAGTTCAGTAAGGTTGACTGAAAGGTCAAGGTGAGACTTCATCTTAAGGGTGGTAGAAGCCATTGAAGGGTTTTATATGGGCATTGTGCCAGATTGGCCTTTTGAAAGTTCATTCTGCTTTGGGGAGAGTGGAGTCGAAAAGAACAAGAGTGATCTAGAGAGTGCTCCAGGCAGGAGTTAACAGTGGCTTGGACTTGGATGGTGATGGAAAAGATGGAGAGAAGTGGAAAGACTGGAGAAATATTTAGGTGCTAGAATCCAATTGGAGATTGAGTAGTAGTGGAGAGGGTGGCATCAGGGATGCTTGCTGGGTTTCTGAGATAGGAAACTGGGTGGATGATGGTTCCACATACTAATAGCCTACAGGAAAGGGAACAGCAGGTCTGGGGATGAAAAGAAAATGATGAGTTTAAGTTTTAGATTTACTGAGTTTAAGATCCTTGAGATAAAAGATTCCAAATGGAGATGTCCAGTTGGAAGTTAGGTATAGGTTTGGATTCTAGGAGCCAGATCTGAGAGACGTGATGGACTTGTGAGTCATCAGCATAAAAATGATATTTGAAGGCACAGAAATGGATGAGGTCTCCTGAGGAGTGTGTTTAGAGCAAGAATCAAGTTTAAAGGACATTGAGCCTAGCCCTGCAGAACCGCAGTATCTAAGGGAACCACTAGGAAGAGAGGCCGAATAAGTAGATGGAAAATCAGGACAGCGAAGTGCCACAGAAGTGAGAGGAAGACTGTTTCTAGGAGGAGAGAGTGGTCAACTGTGTCACTGCTGAGAGGTCAAGCAAGATGAAGACCATGAGTTATCTTTTGCATTTACTGACATGTAGATTATTGTTGACCTTGGCAGGAGCAGTTTCATAGTGACTGAAGCCATATTGCATTGATTTGAGGAGTGATGGAAGGTGAGGAAATGGGGATGGTGAGTATAGACAACTCTTTCAAGAAGTTTGACTGAAGAAGAGAGAGAATGTGGGCAGGAGCTGGAGGAAGAGGAAAGTAAAGGAGTTTTTTGTTTTTTCCCTAAAATGGGATAAAGATTATCCGGTGACCTTAATTCTTGAAATAGAGTGTGAACTTTTAAAAATACTGTAAATAAATATATTTTAAGTGAATTTTTCAAATGGAAATCCGTTTCATCATTTTACCAAGTCTTCTCTCCCCAAACCACTTGCTTTAGGATATGGCATTGAATATTTAGTGTTACAGGCATTTATCCTAATCAACCTGGATAGGAAAGGCAACTTTTCAGAATTAATCTTTAAAGCATCACATACATATACACATATATTCATTCATTCTCTCTCTGTTCCTCCTTCTTTATATTTCCCTACTTGGAGAATCACTCAGTACCTGGTTCCTTACTGTACTGGTAGCAAGTAGTCAGTGAGTACTTGCTGAATTAATTAGCATCTTTTTTGGTAATGGTATTTGTGATGAATACATCCTTACTTTTGAACTCCATTCAGTCTCTTTTTGAATGGGACATGTACTATGTTTTTCCTCTACGAATGACCTAACATCCTATATGAAATGAAGTTGTCTGATACAATGGGATATTCAGAAGAACTGGCTACTATTTCAGCTTCATTATCAAGTCCAGGCACGTTTTTATTCGTTTCTAAAATAGAGATAAAGCAAGCAGCCTTCTCTGGGATCACTGAGGACATTTCTGAATGATTTCATCATCATTCATTTGTAGAGCTTTAAAGATGTGCCAGAACCTTGTCCTAGGATTGAATTAGAACTGGGTTCTGCTTATTGGGTTCATATTAAATGGAAATAGACCTGCAGTGCATGCTATCCATAAACCAACAAGTACTTGAGTTCCTAACAAGGTTCTTAATCTTAGACTAGGTCTAAGACAAAGATAGAAAGCATGAAAATAAGGTTGGTGCAGATTGATAAAGAATCTAGACCTGAAGAATCTTCATATCTATAGCCACTGGCTTCTAGTTTTAGGAAAGATGGTTTGCATCTTTGTATCTTTTGGTAATGCTTTCAAAGCAACTTTAAAAAGGGAAACTTTTAACTTCTACTTGAAAGAGTTTATTAATTTTTTAAAGCTAGAAGATAAGTGTTTTTCAGTATTTTCATAGAATAATGGAAGAAAGTTAAAAATGTTTTAATACCACATTATTGTTGACTGTCATAGCAGTGTGATTTTTTTTTCATGTTGGATAGTAAAAGTAATTACATTCCAGGAGCTGATGATTATGTGTATGATAATCAAAAAGAAAAAAAATCTAGTTGTGACCCAAACTTCAAGATGAAGTTAGTGAGATGGCATTTATTCTTCTAATGGATTGCAGCAAGTTTCAGGTCACAGAAATTAGTAGCCTAGAAGAGCAGTGTTTAGCTGCTCAGCGGGTCGCTTACTGACTTTCTACCGTGTACTCCAGCAGTGTGCTTAAATGCCAGGTAGGATACGAGAAAAGCACGAAACATCTCTCTCCCAAGAAAATTACATTCTGTGATTGAAAAAACAGATAACAGTATGTTTAGTGAGAAAAGAATATAATGTATATTTGTGTGTGGAAAATTAGAGAGGATATACAATAAAATAATAACAATATAGGAAATTCTGGTTATCCAAAGATAATGAATCCCAGTGAATTCAAGTAACATGAATCCGTTTAACACAGAACCAAAAGTTTATTGTAAAAGGTAAAAAAAACCCTTGATTTGGGACACAGTCTTGAAAAATAAAGCTCAAAAATTGTAAAGAATAGCTGAATCTTAAGAGTTTATAAAGAACAAAGTGTAGATCAGGTTTCTGTACTGTAATTTTTTTTTTTTTTTTTGTACTGTAATTTTTGTGACAAAATTGTATGACAGCACTATACTGTCGTCATTTGTTTTTGGCTATGTTGAAAAAATATTTTAGGGATTTATACATTTTTCTAGGGACTTTTTTTCAACCTTTGATGTTCATACTCTTGCAGTTCCTGTTATAAGAATTCTTTCTGGTTGTTAACTGGTAGTACTGCTCCATCCTCCCCTCCAATATCATTTTCATAAAATCCTGCATCTTTATAATTGTAATAGAAGTATATGCTGTTGTTAATTATAGAAGTATATAGGGCAGTTCATTAGTGAATATTTTAGTGTTATGACAGCTTTTTTTTCCCCCTTATACAACCTTGTAACCATGGGGAATTATATAACACTGGGAAAATGAAGATCCTGTAGTTATTTCTGAGTGCTGAGTTTTTTAAGTTGATTTTAATTATTGTTTGTTTACTTATTTGTAGTTGAGTCTCTTTATTTGAGATGTTTTATGTTTTATTAAGTTTTCAAGAACACTGAATTAGTGAAATCTGAACCATTGCTCCTAGTTGGGAAATACAGGGTTAGGTGTCTGTGGGCCTTTGGTCACGTGGTTGATTCCATCAACCAATCAGTACATAATTTTGTTTCATATGTGTTTCTGTTTAGACACCGTGTTTAATGTATACTGTTGGTTCACGAACATTGAACTCAGCAGCCGACAGCACTATAGCACACGCCTGATGGAAGCTTATCCAGGACAGATGCATTTTCTCCATAAGGCACACCACAGTCTTCTTGCACTTAGGACAGTAGACAGCAGTTCAGCGCTGTGCTTGGCGGTGAGGGGGCGGGGTGCATTTTAAATAGGAAAATCCTCAACAAAAAGTACAGGAATATGAAAAATGTGGCTTTAAAGAGACCTTGAAAAGAACACTCATTTACAGTACAAGAGCTCAACAAAAAGGCCAAGCATGGCCATTTTCTGCCTCAGCTGGGAACATGCAGTTCGGGTAACTCAAATTTTTTGCCCATCTCTTTGAGTGTCCACAAGTGACTGTGAAAGTTCCCTGAGCATTGATTTTGGAGTTAGGGATAAATTTTAGCAAATAGGCAATTCACAAATATAGAATCCATGAGTAATGAGGATAGACTGTATCTTCTAATTTTTTTCCACATTACACTTATTGTTGTAGTTTTTAGAAAGTGGAAGCATGAAATAAGCATACAGAAAATCAAATTACAGTAATATTTGGCAGACAGAGTGAAACTTTTGCAATACATAGAAAGCATTCTGAAACAATGTATCCCTTGGTGTGGCAAGATTAATGATACCGGGCTCCGCTGGTGGCTCAGTGGTGAAGAATCTGCCTGCCAGTGCAGGGGCCACAGCCTCAGTCCCTGGTCTGGCTAGGTCCCATGTGTCACGGAGCCGCTAAGCCCGTGCGCCGCAGCTGTTGAGACTGCTCTAGAGCGCGGGAGCCACGGCTACTGAGCCCCTGTGCTTCAGCTACGAGAGCCTGTGCTCCACAGGCGGAGAAGTCACCACAGCGAGAGGTCCACGCCCTGCAGCTGGAGAAAAGCCTGCTTAGCCACACAGACCCAGCACAGCCAAAAATAAGGAAATACAGTTAAAAGAGAAAGATTAATGATACAGCAGGGGCTTAAAAGAGGGAAGGACAATGCCAAAGAGAAGACTGAGAAAGGAGGTAGGACTGTTGGTTATATTCGTTAACCATGAGACCGCTATGGATAAAACTTAACAAACTAAAAGGCAAGTTAAAAACAAGTAGCTGTGAATACTGGAAGGATTTACTCTGGTCGTTTAGAGAAAGACTGCTTTCACCTCCAAAAGCGTGTTTGTTTGTTTTTTAAGACAGTAGAGAAGTATATTGAATTAATATATATGGTTTAACTTCAGTTCAGTTCAATCGCTCAGTCGTGTCCGACTCTCTGCAACCCCATGAACCGTAGCATGCCAGGCCTCCCTGTCCATCACCAACTCCCGGAGTTTACCCAAACTCACGTCCATTGAGTCGGTGATGCCATCCAACCGTCTCATCCTCTGTCGTCCCCTTTTCCTGGTTTAACTTAATTATATACATTTGGGGGGGAAATGGAAAGATCTTGTTTATTTGCCTTTCTCAGTTCAGCTTTACCTTTTATTATGTATAAGTACGTGAACACAGACACAGATGTAGCTCTCTGTCAAAACCAAATTGCAGATATATAGGATTGTCAACTAAAATTCTTAAGAAAAAAAAATGGTTTCTCTTGTAGGAACAGCAGCAGTATTGGTATCGACAGCACCTGCTTAGTTTGCAGCAGAGGACGAAAGTGCATTTGCCAGGACACAAAAAGGGTCCTATTGTAGCAAAGGATGCAGCTGAGCCAGTGAAGGAAGAAGTTACTGTACCTGCCACCAGCCAAGTACCAGAACCCCCTGCATCTGAGGAGCCCCCATTACCACCCACTAATGAAGATGTAGCACCTCCTCTCCCACCTGAGGAGCCCCAGGTAACCATGAAATTAATTACTTGGTATTTTTAAATTGTTCAGCTTTTTTTCTGATTCATATATATGTATGTATGTATGTCTGTATATATACCTTTGTTTTAAATGGATATATTTTTTTTCATTTTTTTTTTAAGTTCATGTAAAATTTCTTCTGTGGAATAATCAGATATATGCCTCAAGGTATTTAGAAAAGAACATTTTTTTCATGGTTTAAGTGAAATTGAAGAATTAGACACTCTTCTGAATTGAGCATCTAAGCACTAAAGGGATGCCAGGGTGGATGTTTTTATGTTGACAGCACAGGCAATAATTTAAGAGATTCAGCTTTATTGTCAAACTGCCTGGGCTGTAGTCCAGGCACTGCTTCTTACTGGTGGTGACTCTGAGCAAGTTAATTCACCATTCTATGCTTCAATATCCTCATCTACAAAATGGACATATTTAAATTGTAGCTTTTTTATAGAGCCAGTGAAGCATTAAATGTGAGTGATAATCCGTGAAGCTTAACCTACTGACTGGCACATGGAAAGTCCTCACATTGGTCCAAAGGTCATTGTTCTCCCAAGAGCCTTATGTGGAAACATTAATGAAACATAATGATTACACTGTAGTCAGCTGGTGAAAAGTGACTAATGGTGAAAAAGAGGTTTCTCATATAGTGGAAAGGACACTAACTGTGGATCACTTTCTGCTGGGGAAATGGTAATCCTGTTTAGGAGCAGTGAGGTGATTATTCTAGCAAAGACTGTGGGATTTGTAAATTCCTTTGTGTTAGTATTCATGATCACAGGATAAGACACTAAGATTTTAACAGAACTAAGTATTTTATCTAAAGATAGAATAGCTTTTCTCAGCCAGAGTTGCAGGGATTCTGGACTTTATGATACCAAACTATTATAGCATAATACTTTATTACATATTCAGGTTTCTTGTAACTTGGTTGCTGTTTATGACTTAGAAAAAAGCATATCCCCTCTTTGACCTTCAGTCTGAGGACCCGGAAGAGGACGCCAGGTTAAAGCAGTTGCAGGCTGCAGCCGCGCACTGGCAGCAGCACCAGCAGCATCGAGTTGGCTTCCAGTACCAGGGAATCATGCAGAAGCATACTCAGCTCCAGCAGATCCTGCAGCAGTACCAGCAGGTTATCCAGCATCCCCCACACATCCAGGTGAGAGCTCCCCGGGACGTGGGGGAGTTGTCCCAGGTGTTTAAGGGATTTGTTTCTCATGAAAGAGGTTTAAGTGTGACAGAAGAGAAGGATCAGATGTTCCCCCTGGAGTGCCCACGTAGTTGTCACATTTGTCCCCTGTGGATTTTAAAAGATAACACACTACTACTGTCTGTAAAACTGGTAAATACTAAGGACTTAGTGTAGAGCACAGGAAATTATATTCACTATCTTATAGTAACCTATAATGGAAAAGATTTTGAAAAAGAGTGTGTGTGTGTGTGTATATATTATATACATATATACATATATCTATATATATATAGCTTTGCACCTGATACACAATATTGTCAATTAACTAGACTTCAGTTTAAAAAACACAGGGAATTCCCTGACAGTCCAGTGGTTAGGACTCTGAGCTTTCACTGCTGAGAGTGTAGATTCAAATCCTGGTCAGGTAACTATGCCCGCCACCCCCACACCCCCCAGAAAAAAAATAGAAAGAACCAGAACTTCCTATGTTGCTTCAAGTGTGTTTTGCCTAAAAAAATACAAGCAAAAATCTACCAACAAGATGAAAGCAACCACCCCAGAAAGCCTATGCAAATATACCACAAAAGATGAAGTGACTTAGATCCTTGTATGTCTTGTATCTTTGAGGTATAAACTTATGTCTATAACAGATCATTTTCAGTTATAGTATTAAAAGGATCTATAGTAATAGTAAAAACTTGAAAAATACTGCTGAGATAGGTATTTGCTTTAGTGTTTATTTTTTTTTTTTAAAGCATATCCTTTTATTTTTTAAAAAATCTATCTATTTTTGGCTATGCTGGGTCTTTGTTGCTGTGCAGGTTTTCTCTAGTTACAGAGGGCGGAGGCTACTGTAGTTGCGATACACAGGCTTCTTATTGCAGTGGCTTCTCTTGTTGCAGAGCACAGGCTCTAGGCGCATGGGTTTCAGCAGTTGCAGCATGAGGGCTCAGTAGTTGTGGCTCGTGGGATCTAGAGCACGGTCTCAGTAGTTGTGGCACGTGGGCTTTGTTGTGGGCATATGGGGTCGTCCCTGAGCAGGGATCAAGCTCAGGTCCCCTGCGTTGGCAGGCAGATTTCTTACCCACTGCGCCACCAGGGAAGTGCAGTTGATTTTTTTTTTTCCAACTCTGTGATAACTTACATAATTTAAAAGGAGAAAGGCGAATGGTCACTATTGAAGGGATTTAACAAGCTTATCCTTAGCGTTCCTTAGTGTTGTGCTCCAAGTTCATAAGGCTTCAAGTGCCCTTGACTCCTTGATATTTCAGCTTAAAATTACTTCTCTCCTGTGAATGTCTTAAGAGTCATCTGCATCCCTCTGTTCGTAGACCATGTCCGTAGATGTGCAGATGCGGCACTACGAGATGCAGCAGCAGCAGTTCCAACACCTCTACCAAGAATGGGAGCGGGAGTTTCAGCTGTGGGAGGAGCAGCTCCACTCCTACCCTCACAAAGATCAGCTCCAGGAGTATGAGAAGCAGTGGAAAACGTGGCAGGGACACATGAAAGCCACTCAGACCTATCTCCAGGACAAAGTCAGCGCACTTCAGAACGTGAAGAACCAGTACATGGGGAACATGTCCATGCCGCCCCCGTTTGTCCCCTATTCTCAGATGCCTCCGCCCCCGCCAACGATGCCCCCGCCGGTGTTGCCGCCGTCGCTGCCACCGCCAGTGATGCCCCCAGCCCTGCCAACGTCAGTCCCACCACCTGGCATGCCCCCACCCGTGATGCCACCGTCGCTACCGAGCTCTGTGCCCCCACCTGTGATGCCTCCGTCTCTTTCTTCCGCGGGGCCGCCGCCCGTCCTCCCCCCGCCTTCCCTGTCCTCAGCGGGGCCGCCGCCGGTCCTCCCCCCGCCTTCTCTGTCTTCGACTGCACCTCCCCCTGTCATGCCCCTGGCCCCGCTCTCTTCAGCCACACCTCCTCCAGGAATCCCTCCCCCCGGAGTTCCCCAGGGGATGCCTCCTCCCTTGACAGCAGCCCCAGTTCCACCCGCCTCCAGCTCTCAGAACTCACAAGTCCCCGAGAAACCTCGACCAGCACTGCTGCCCACCCCTGTGTCTTTTGGTTCAGCCCCACCCTCGGTTTACCATCCTCCACTGCAGTCAGCCCTTGGCCCGTCCGACCAAGCCAATTCCAAAGCTCCTCTGGGCAAGTCTACTCTGCCGTACAGTTCGTTCTCATCCGAGCCAGGACTCGGGGAGGCTTCAGCTGCTCCATCTCAGCCACTCACCGCAGTCAAGGATATGCCAGGGAGGTCAGGTGGACTGCTTCCAGATCCTCCTAGAAGCAGTTACTTGGAAGGTCCAAGAGGCCCAAGGTAGGTCTGCCTTTTTATTTGGGGAGGGGGTGGGAAGTGGTGGGGGGTGGATGATGGCTGTTTTGCTGGTGTAGGTTGAGTAGGCTTTTACATTCTGTTTGTACTTTTATATACATTCCTGGTTTACAATGAATAATGTTAGTATTGTTCACTCTTTAGACATGGCATAATGAAATCTAGAAATGGCAACATACCGCCTTTCCTTGATGTCGCTGCTTTTGTCCTATATGTAGAGATTTTATTCCAGGATGAATGTAGTGGTTTTAAAGTAATGCTTACCAATTTCTTAGTGACTTTGACTTTCAGCTTCAAAATCATTATTTATTTATTGATCTTTTTTACTCTTTGTTGATTTGACAAATAAATGGATTGGTAACTTCTTTTTGTGAGATGATGTGCTAGCTGTAGCAGATAAAAATGAATAAGTGTCTAGTGAAATAGGCAGTGAAATTTAAGGGTAAACAAGACTTTTATCCATTTGTTCAGCAAATATTTATTAAGTTTCTGCTCTGTGCTTCTAGCAGTGAACATAACAGATAAAATCCCTGCCCCCATGGAACTTTTATCCTTTATATTTTCCTCTATTTAAAAGATGTTTTTCTCTTGTCTGAACCACATTTTTATTTAGAAAAGCACAAAAAATATTTACCAGTAGTTTCTAAAGTTTTTCTTTTACCTTTTAAAAGGGGTTAAATGTATTTTTCAAAATTTGTAGAAATATTTTTCTCCAAAGTTGGCCTAAATGATGATTTTCTTATAGAAAAACACTTTCAATCAGAATTTTTTCCAGTTGGAAATTGTACTGGAAATATATACTCCTTACACAAAATTTAGACAGGCTAGGAAAGTATTGAAAAAAGTAAATGTCACCTAATTCTACCATCTGGACATAATTTTTAAAACGTATGTCATAAAAAATTGAATCATACTAAGTAATATTATTTTGTAACTTGATTTTTCACTTATCAGTATTGGTTAGTTTTCCATCTCAGTGTCGATGGATCTACATTACCTAAATTCAATATTTGAAAACAAAATATGTCTTTTATTTATTCCCCAAGTTTATATTCAGAAAACAAAACTCCATCCAAAAATGAAAGCTAATTAGAGGCAATTGACATGAATTCCTCTGAGTACCAGAAGCCTTGTCAGAGGCATTACATATATTATCCCATGGAGTCTTCTTGATAGCCTGTGAACTTGACAGGTTTACCCCTACATTTACCCTTTACAAACCAGGGCTGGAGAGGATTCGGTATCTTGCTCAGGATCGTGAAGTGGGGGAGGTGAACCCGCATCCAACAGAAGGGGCTGAGTTCAGAGGGTCCCACGAGCAAGAGTGCTAGTTAAGCACTGTGTATAATGCTGTGATTCAGTGATGTTCATCCTGTCAGTGATTAGAAGTGCATCTGTAGTCTTGGTTCATTTGGCATGTGTTTCATCTTGATTTGAATTCCTACTTAACTCCTGGATTGAGAGCATTACCTTTTAGATCTGGTAATTGACTTGTTGTGTGACATTCTTGTAACCTATGTCGTTCCTATACAACATAGGTTTCCTGCTCCCTTTCTTTCTGGCATAATCATGTTTTCTCTCTTCTGCCTACCAAAATCTTAATTTTGTAAATTTAGGACCTGTTTTAAGTTTTTTCTTGCCTTAAGATACAGTTAATAATTTCAGCGCTAGGAGGATCTTATCAATTATCTAGTGTAATTTTCCCTCTATAACAACTCACCTTGGTGTTGCGTTTTAGTTTATCATCCTGGGTCTTGCACGTTACCTTATTTGTTCTTCTCCGTCATCTTATGAAGTAAATGGGTAAAGGGAGCTGAGATTTGGAGAGGTTATATATAAATTGCCTCGGATGTCATAGCAAATATGGCTATGATGGCTGAGATGGGGTTAGAATCCAAGGCTTTCTGATCCACTCTTAAGTCCGTTGCTCTTCCTGTGACAAGCAGTTGATGGACTCTACTTCAGCATTGCCACTGCAATGAGCAGCACTGCCCTATACGGTGTTGACAGTTTTCTAGAGATTTTATTTCTTACACTGAGCATAAATATGTTACTTTGACTCCTACATGTTGATTCTAGATCTGCCTATGTGGTGCAATACATAGTGGCTTACCCTGTTCTTCTTCAGGGTGTACCTGCCATTGTTTAAAGACCATTCTCTTGTCTCCACGGCCTTACCCATTCTGCTCTGCCATCACATAAGCTGAAGTTCTGTTCTTTTCACACTTAACATTGGTTCTAGCTTTCTGCTGTAATGTTCATGGTCCCTAGCTTTCTCCTGCTTTATTGTTTATGGTCCTTTGAAGAGCTCTTGGTTTGTCAGTCTGCCTCAGAATGAACACGTACTTCAGATGGAGCAGACCATAGGCTTGTTACTGACTTTGACATAAAGAATGTACTTATATAGCTGAACATACTGCTTTTTTTGGTGGCGGTTCAGTACTCCATGGTGTTGACTCGTGTTGAGCGAAAAATCAGTTTGGCCTCCTAGGTCTTTTTCATCTTACTGTTATTAAACCAGTTCTCTCTCACCCTGAACTTGTACAGTTTTTTGTCTTTTTTATTTTTTCTTTTTCTTTTCTTTTTCCAAGACTTTACATTTTGTCTAGTTAGGTTTGGGTCTGCATTCCAGTCTGCTGAAATCTTGGTGAATGGAGGTTACATTGCTTTTAGGTATGAGATACCCTTTCCCAGCTCTTTTCCACCTGCAGCTTTGATAAGAACGGCATTTTTTGTCCCTGAATTAAATGCTGCTCACATTTTTTACCTTAATCCTGCTCACAGTTTTCTGAAAAATCTGGATTTAGACTGCTTTTTAAAAACTGAAGGTTTACAAGAAGTCGAGTAACATAACTGCATTATATGTAAATAGCATACCACATTTGTTGAGCATCTGAGGCAGCTTTTTGAAACTGTATATATGTGTATGTATCATTGAATTCACCAGGCCTTGTAGAAGACTACCCCTGCTCCAGTAAACTGTCATGTTAGTAGATGTTGGTTTCCAAGAGTCTTTTAGTTTCAGTAATAAAACTTTTTTATTGAAGAGTAACATACAGAGATCATATGTACAAAATCATAAGTGTATACCTTAGTAAATTTTCACGAATAGCTAGGCCCTACTCAAATCAAGAAATAGAAATTAATGGTGTCTGATGCAGTCTCAAAAACGATAGAATGATCTCTCTTCGTTTCCAAGGCGAATCATTCACTATCATGGTAATACAAGTCTGTGCCCCAACCAGTAATGCTGAAGGAGCTGAAGTTGAACAGTTCTATGAAGACCTACAAGACCTTCTAGAACTAACACCCCAAAAAGATGTCCTTTTCATTATAGGGGACTGGAATGGAAAAGTAGGAAGTCAAGAAACACCTGGAGTAACATGCAAATTTGGCCTTGGAGTACAGAATGAAGCAGGGCAAAGGCTAATAGAGTTTTGCTAAGTGAACGCACTGGTCATAGCAAACACTTCTTCCAATAACACAAGAGAAGACTCTACACATGGACATCACCAGGTGATCAATACCAAAATCAGATTGATTGTATTATTTGCAGCCAAAGATGGAGAAGCTCTATACAGTCAGCAAAAACAAGACCGGGAGCTGATTGTGACTCATATCATGAATAAGAATATTGCCAAATTCAGATGTAAATTGAAGAAAGTAGGGAAAACCACTAGACCATTCAGATATGCTCTAAATCAAATCCCTTACGATTATACAGTAGAAGTGAGAAATAGATTCAAGGGATTAGATCTGATAGACAGAGTGCCTGAACTATGGATGGAGGTTTGTGACACTGTACAGGAGACAGGGATCAAGACCATCCCCTAGAAAAGGAAATGCAAAAAAGCAAAATGGCTGTCTGAGGAGACCTTACAAATAGCTGTGAAAAGAAGAGAAGCAAAAAGCAAAGGAGAAAAGGAAAGCTATACCCCTTTGAATGCAAATTCCAAAGAATAGTAGTGAGAGATAAGAAAGCCTTCCTCAGTGATCAGTGCAAAGAAATAGAGGAAAACAATAGAATTGGAAAGACTAGAGATCTCTTCAAGAAAATTAGGGGTATTAAGGGAACTTTTCATGCAAAGATGGGTTCAATAAAGGACAGTGATGGTATGGACCTAACAAAAACAGAAGATAGTAAGAAGAGGTGGCAAGAATACACAGAACTATACAAAAAAGATCTTCACAACCCAGATAATCACAATGGTATGATCACTCACCTAGAGCCAGACATCCTGGAATGCGAAGTCAAGTGGGCCTTAGGAAGCATCACTATGAACAAAGCTAGTGGAGGTGATGGAATTCCAGTTGAGCTGTTTCAAATCCTAAAAGATGTTGCTGTGAAAGTGCTGCACTCAATAGGCCAGCAAATTTGGAAAACTCAGCAGTGGCCACAGGACTGGAAAAGGTCAGTTTTCATTCCAGTCCCAAAGAAAGGCAATGCCAAAGAATGCTCAAACTACTGCACAATTGCTCTCATCTCACACGCTAGTAAAGTAATGCTGAAAATTCTCCAAGCCAGGCTTCAGCAGTATGTGAACCGTGAACTTCCAGATGTTCAAGTTGGTTTTAGAAAAGGCAGAGGAACCAGAGATCAAATTGCCAGCATTCGTTGGATTATTGAAAAAGCAAGAAAATCCCAGAAAAACATCTATTTCGGCTTTATTGACTATGTCAAAGCCTTTGACTGTGTGGCTCACCATAAACTGTGGAAAATTCTTAAAGAGATGGGAATACCAGACCACCTGACCTGCCTCTTGAGAAACCTGTATGCAGGTCAAGAAGCAACAGTTAGAACTGGACATGGACCAACAGATTTGTTCCAAATAGGAAAAGGAGTACATCAAGGCTGCATATTGTCACCCTGCTTATTTAACTTATATGCAGGGTACATCACGAGAAATGCTGGGCTGGAGGAAGCACAAGCTGGAATCAAGATTGCCAGGAGAAATATCAATAACCTCAGATATGCAGATGACACCACCCTTATGGCAGAAAGTGAAGAAGAACTAAAGAGCCTCTTGATGAAAGGGAAAGAGGAGAGTGAAAAAGTTGGCTTAAAGCTCAACATTCAGAAAACTAAGATCATGGCATCTGGTCCCATCACTTCATGGCAAGTAGATGGGGAAATGGTGGAAACAGTGACAGACTTGATTTTTTGGAGCTCCAAAGTCACTGCAGATGGTGACTGCAGCCATGAAATTAAAAGACGCTTACTCCTTGGAAGAAAAGTTAATGACCAACCTAGGTAGCATGTTAAAAAGCAGAGACGTTACTTTGCCGACAAAGGTCCGTCTAGTCAAGGCTATGGTTCTTCAGTAGTAAGGTATGGATGTGAGAGTTGGGCTATAATGAAAGCTAAGCATGGAAGAATTGATGCTTTTGAACTGTGGTGTTGGAGAATACTCTTGAGAGTCCCTTGGGCTGCAGGGAGGTCAAACCAGTCCGTCCTAAAGGGAATCAGTCCTGAATAGTCATTGGAAGGACTGATGCTGAAGCTGAAACTCCAATACTTTGGCCACCTGATGTGAAGTGACTCATTTGAAAAGACCCTGATACTGGGAAAGATTGAGGGCAGGAGGAGAAGGGGACGACAGGATGAGATGGTTGGGTGGCATCACTGACTCAATGGACGTGAGTTTGAGTAAACTCCCAGGAGTTGTTGATGGACAGGGAAGCCTGGCATGCTGCAGTCAATGCGGTTGCAAAGAGTCGGACATGACTGAGCGTCTGAACTGAACTGACAAGTCTTGCTCATGCCCCTTTCCATTTTTCCTTATCCCAAGGTAACCACTATACCAACTTTTTACGTGAATGGTTATTTTTGCCTATTTCTGAACTTTTTATTTTGGTAAATGGACTCATGCTGTATGTACTTTTTTAAGTCTGGCACCTTTTCCTTGTTATATTATATTGTTGTGAGATTCGTCGGTGGTGGTCATCCTCGTTCCTGTACGGGGTTTTATTGTGTGAATATACCACAGTGTGTTCATCCATTCTGATTTGATGGTCATTTGAGTTTTCTGGCATAACACTGCATTGTGCCTTTGGTGCTATATATGTCCCTTTAGATACGCACGTATGTATGTGTGCATGTGTGTTTGTACTTAATTTTGTTTAGATGTGTACACCAAGGACTAGAATTGCTTTGTCATGGGAGTATGAATAATATTCTACTTTGATAAACATGGTCAGTTGTCCAAAGTGGTTGTGTCAGTTTATACTCTCATCATCAGTGTTTCTGTACTGCAATTTTTTTATACTCTCCTCAGCACTTGGTATTATTGAACTTTAAAATTTTAGCAGTCTTGGTGGGTGTCTAGTGATACTGTAATATGGATTTAATTTATATTTCCCTGATGATGAATGGAATTGACTTCTATTTGATTATCATTCAGTTGGATTTCCTCTTGTGAAACACTGGTTCAACTCTTTTCCCTATTTTTCTGTTGGGTTATGTTTTTTTTCTTACTGGTTTGTAGGAGTTCTTTATATAGACTAGATGTCAGTTCTTTGTATATCCTGTGTCTAAATTGTCTTGACTATTTCTCACTCTGCAGCACTTTTTGCATTCTTAACCTTCAGATAAGCAAAGTACTACTACTAGAAAAGTACTAGTCTTCACTATACCATTTAGATGGTCCAGTGGAACCTTTTTATTTTTTTTAATTTAAAAATAACTCTACAAATAACTTACAGAAGTAAGAATAAAGGGATAAGGAAAACAACTTACTAGAAATTTTAATAAAACTTTAAAAGGCTAAAAATTCTTGCATCCAGTAAATTTTGGCACACAGACATTATAGAAGATGAAATAATTCTGTCATGTATTCTTTTAGCAAAGCAAAATGGTCTAGGTTCTTGCCAAAGATATATGAGGAAGTCTTTTTCTGTTTAATAGCTGGATGACAATGCCATATTTCCTTTCTGTCCTTAGAAATATATTGTTCACTCATCCTCTCTTGAGTTGGAGAATATTCATCTAGAATATTGTCATCTAAGGACTCTTAAGAGATTGGCTTGTATGATTAATTTCACATTTTTATTAGAACCTAGAGTATAGCTGTCTCTGCATTTATCTTTAATTCATCTAATAATTTTGACACAACTTTCTCTGACACTTTTCTTTGTCAGGATATGAAAATTTCTCAATTCTCAATTGTGCTCAATGAAGCCTAAAAGCAGACAGCAATATTTTGGGCAATACAGGAGGGGTGACAGCTTATTTCACAATTCTATCATTCTTTTGTTGTCTTCATATTTTAACCTTTAACATAGTTGGAGGTAATTGATAAGTAATGATGAATAATAATGAATTCTAGGATTAGAAAATCACAAAATATTTCATTATATAGGAAAAAAAGTCACTGAAGATCCCATAATATATCTTAGATTTATGAAAGAATTCAGTGGACCTATGTGGTAATTGCAAGATAACCTTTGTTCTGTTTTTCAAAAGGTGAATTTTCTCTGTGTTCTTAGGAAGGCCTGTAAGAGATAAAGTCACGAACTAGCAATCCTTAAAAACAGAACTGTTTAAAAAAAATTTAAAAACTAAAATTGGATCCAGTGAGCCAAAATGAACCCTAAGAGTTAATGGTATCTTTTGATTATAATAGATATTCTTGGTTTTTTAATTTAGTAGTCTAATTTACTGATCTTTTCTTTATGATTTGTGCTTTTTCATGTCTTGTTTTAAGAAATCTTTGCTTACTCCAAGGTCATAAATACATTATTATCTTTTGTCTTTTATTGTTTTACTTTTTATTTTAAAACCAACGATCCATATAGTTTTTTTTTTTTTTTTTTGGTTACCATATGGTATGAGGCAGGGTATAAATTTCACTGTTTTCCATATGGCTATCAAGTTGACACCAGTACCATCTATTGAAAAAAAGCATCTTTTTCTTACTACTTTGCAGTGTCTCCTTCATCATAAGTGAATATATGTGTGGATTTGTCTGTGGACTCTCTTTCTTTGGTTTGTCTGTCCTTCCACCAGTGTCATACAGTTTTAATTTCTATAGCTTCATAATGAATCCTGATCTCTCTTAGTGTAAGTCCTCCAATTTTGTGTTTCTAGATCAGGGGTGACCAAACTGTTTCTGTAAAGGGCCGGATGGTAAATGTTTTTAGGCTTTGTGGTCCATATTTAGTCTCTTTCAAACATTTTTCTTTGTTCCTTTCATTAGCCTATGAAATATTTTAAAAATTACTCTTAACTGGGTTTGACGCATGGGCCATAGCTTGCTGACCCCTGATCTAGATTATCTTGACTATGCTTGGTCCTTTGTATTTCCCCTATAATATAAGTAGCTTGTCACTTAAAAAAAAAAAAAAACTGCTGGAATTTTGATGAACATCGTATAGATTCTATTGATGATATTGAGGAAGAACTGACATTTTTATAATATCAAGATTTCTGATCAGTTTTACCCACTTGTGGTTAGTTTTAGGATTGGAATTATGACCTCTTCCATTCTGTAGCTGTCTTACTAGGATTAGCAAGGGTCTATTAATACCATACTTTTTCTTAATGCTTCCATTTTTCATGGCTGTTTCTATCTATAATGTTTACTTCTCTTTGGAATTTTGATTTTAAAATCTTAGTTATACATATTAGAAAATGATATTTCACATGAAAACCAAAAGGGCAGGCATTCAATTCCAGAATTTAGCGTCTTGTGATTTCCATGATCTGCTGATGTGAGTATGTTTATATTAATATTGTGATAATCAGACATTATTATCTTGTTTAAGGGTATTTATATTTCTATATCCCTCTTAAGTTTTTGTACCCAATTTGGATTGTATTTTTTGTATCACATTTTGAAATTTTTGTTCCTAGTTCTAATGGTCTCATGCCTAGCTTTAGGCATGAGTTTAATGTTTACAGTAAATATTTAATGACATAGAGAGATGCTTACAAATG
This sequence comes from Dama dama, assembly GCF_033118175.1. Taxonomy (NCBI): domain Eukaryota; kingdom Metazoa; phylum Chordata; class Mammalia; order Artiodactyla; family Cervidae; genus Dama; species Dama dama. The sequence continues at coordinate 17,789,300 of NC_083692.1, read as the reverse complement.
AAGCTAAGAGGGAAAAAAACAGGATTAAATTTATCTTTTAGAAGTTTCTGAAATACCTAACTACACAAGCAAAAATTTTCAAAATATTTAAACACCAGATGTTTGTCTATTTTTCATTTCATCTAGCCAGTGTACAATGCGTGTGTTTTGTGTGATTGTATTGACCAAGTGTATACTATGTTTGTACTTTATTTCCAATACGTTTTTATATGTTAAAAAGGTCATAGTATTTCATTGTGTTGATGTGAAGATGGCTTATTTTTGTATGTATGTTTAATATGAGTAACTTTTAATGCATTTATTCCAAGGGCCGAAAAGGTCTTTACTTTATAAATCGAAAAGGTTTTGATAGTTTGACATTTTGTAACATCCTTCAACTTTGAAAAATTTCAAGTGCAGTATTGATAACTATTAGTGGTTGCCGTTTGTATGTAATGTTGAAAGTATATTTCAGTTGGTTTAACATATTTCTGACCACCAAAATAAAAATAAAATGATGATCCTTGGCTGCTGGTCAGCAATTTTATGTGAAAGCAAAACACCCTCCCCTTTCATGGACACTGTATTATATATGCAGGCATGAGGTTTACAGAAGTGATTTCATTACCTTTTACAGCTTTTCTACCTTGTTCATTTCTTTATCTTCACACCTTTTAATGCTTCCTGCTTCCTTTATTCTTTCCTCTGGCCTTTGCACGTGCTCTGCACTTTGTTCGTAATCCCTTGTCTGTCGTCTTTTGCTTTATTGATTCCTATTTTTTCTGCCCTGGGGATGGGACTTCTGCAGTTAATGTGTTGAGAACCTTCAGTGAGTCAGACTTTGGGAATACTTCAGTGAGCGAGACCAACATGCCCCACATTTATCAAATTCTGTTCTGATTGTTGATTTACTTGTCTCATTCTTCTTATGAACTCTGAACTCCTTGCAGTTAGGTATCAATTTATTTACAGCACTAACATAATACTTGACAATTAGTAGGTGTTCAATAAATGTTGCCTATGCCAAATATCTCAGTTATGGGTAAAATACTTAGGGCATTCACAGATTAGTTAGAAAGTAGTTCATTCATATTCTGAAGTTGATTATAATACTACCTAACATATTAAAGAATGTTCTTATACTGATTTGTATATTGTGTATAGGCGTCTCTTACCAGTGATAGGAACTAATAATTCCTGGATTGAATACAGAACAGATGATTTTACACCTTTTTAATGGCCTAATATGTTATTCTAGGCACTTTAATAAATTAATGAATGTAACTTCAAGAAAAGGAACCAAATCATCACAAAGCCTGAAATGGCATCCTTTTTTTCTTCATAAATATGTGGTCTCTGTCCTTAGCATTGAGACATACTGTTTTTTGGCTGGGCCATGCGGCTTGTGGGATATTAGTTCCCTGACCAGGGATCAAAGCGGAAATGTGGCATCCTAACCTGGACTTCCCTGCGGTGTACCTTTGACAAGCATTTGGTCAGCTCCTTTCCCCTTTGTCCAACCACAGCTGTGTCAAGCCTTCACTATTTTGCATAGATATTCTGTGCTAATGCTGCCTTCTCTGTCTCAGCAAACATTGTTTCTCCTTGTATCCTTAATTTTGCTCCCTGCCCCAGAGAGAGAAGCAAGGCTTTCAGGCCCATTGAAACTTTCTTCTCTGCCTTACCACTACTTAAGTTGCAATCCTCATTGTTCTTGTGGTCTCAGAAGAAGCCCTTTTCCTGGTTAAAGCTTACACTCTTTGTGTGTCTGTTAAAGAAATACATTTTTAATCAAAATGATACATACATATGATTTTTTTAAAAATCAAGAGAAATAACTGCCCACTGCTCCAAACCACCCTCGATGTGTTTAGATGCTAACAACAGCTTCTAATTCTTCAGCTGTTTCTTTTGGTAATTACCTCATATTACTAAAGAATGTGCTGTTCCTTTTGTCATTTATACATTTTATTTATTTATTTATTTATTTTTCCTGTCCCTTCCCACCCACCCCCTTTTTTTTTCATTTATATGTTTTAGATACTACTTATTTACTTCCTGTTCTGATAGGTAAAATTTAGTTCTGTAACCCCATCTGCCCAACATATTTATATCATTGTTTTTAAATAAATCAGTAAGTAATGTTGTTCATAGAGGTAAGCAGTATACTGTGATTACGTTTTCTTTAGTGTAATAACTTTTTTTTTTTTTTTTTTAAGAATTTCCAGTTGCTGTTCTTCTTGCAACATCTTTAAAATAATCCTGTTAACTCCAGTCCCAAAAGCACATCTTTTTCTCTTGAGATCTCTCTCCCAAATTCGTGCCATCCTCTTGCTTTTACCTGGGTTGGTTGGCTGCTCTGAAGATCTGTCATGTGGCTGTTATTCTATCATTTCCTTTGACTCTTATTCTAGATTGGATTCACGGTTTGTTGAGTCTCATGGCTTTCTGTTTATGGTTTAGTGCCTCCTTTTCCTGGAGTGCTTGTTCAATTAACTAAAAAATTGTGGGTTGGAAGTAAGTTCCCTGAACTCTTGTATGCCTGAAAATGTTTTAATCTAACTTCACACTTGATTAATAATTTGAGTATATAATTTGAAGTTGAATATATTTTATTATAATTTATTTAAACTAAAAAACAAAAGAAAATAAAAAGTTTACCCATTTCTCCCACCTTCCACACCCCACCTTTGGCAACTATCAATGTGTTCTCTGTAACTAAGAGCTTGGTTTTTTAATTAAGTAAATTTGTTCTCTAAGAGTCCACATCTAAGAGAGGTCATATTTAACTTAGTTAGCATAATTGCCTGGTGGTCCATTTATATTGTCACAAATAGCAAGATTTTATTCTTGTAACATTCCATCCAGTATATGCTACATCTTCTTTGTTCATTCATTCATCAGTGGACACATAAGTTGTTTCCATATCTTGGCTATTGTAAGTAATGCTGCAGTGAACATGGTGGGGGGCCGGAGGGCATGTATCTTTTTGAGTTAGTTTTTTCGTTTTCTTCTCCAATAAATACCCAGAAATGGAATTGCTGGGTCATATGATAATTCTATTTTTAGTTTTTTGAAGAGCCTCCATACTGTTTTTCATAGTAGCTACACCAGTTTACATTCCCACCAAAAGTGCACAAGGGTTCCCTTTTCTCTGTATCCTTACCAACACTTGTTATTTCTAGTCTTCTTGACAATAGCCTTTCTAACAAGTGTGAAGTAGCATCTCATTGTGGTTTTGATTTGCATTTCCATTACTGGTATAGGGCATCTTTTCATGTACCTCTTGGCCAGCTGTGTGTCTGCTTTGGAAAAATGTCTGTTTAGATCTTCTGCTCATTTTAAAATCAGGTTGTCTCATATTTTGCTATTGAGTTGTGTGAGTTCTTTTTATATTTTGGAATTAGCCCCTTATCAGATACATGAACTTGCTCAGTCGTGTCCGACTCTTCGTGATTCCATGAACTGTAGTCTGTCAGGCTCCTCCATCCATGGAATTTTCCAGGCAAGAATACTGGAGTGGGTTGCCATTTCCTTCTCTAGGGGATCTTCCAGACCAGGGGATCGAACCCAAATCTCCCACTTTGCAGGCAGATTCTTTACCAGCTGAGCCACCAGGGAAGCCCATCAGATACATGATTTACAAATATTTTCTACCATTCAGTAGTTGCCCTTTCATTTTATTGATGGTTTGCTTCACTGTGCAGAAGCTTTTTAGTTTGATGCAGTCCTACTTTTTGATGTAGTCCTGCTTTCGTTTCTTTGCTTTTGATGTTTAGAATCAAAAAATCATTGCCAAGACCTGTGTCAAGGAGCCTGCTGCTTTTTGTTTCTTCTAGAAGTTTCATGATTTCAGGTCTTACACTTGTCTTTCATCCATTTTGAGTTAATTTTTGTGTATAATATATGGTAGTAGTCCAGTTTCATTCTTTTGCATGTGGCTGGCTGTTCTCAGTAACATTTATTTAAAAGACTATCCTATCTCCAGTGTATATTCTTGTCTCCTTTGTCATGAATTAGTTGACTGCATGCGCCTGGGTTTGTTTTTGGGCTCTCTCTTCTGTTCCATTGATATGTATGTTTGTTTTTGTACCAGTGCCACACTATTTAATAGTTTTCAGTTCAGTTCAGTAGCTCAGTAGTGTCCGACTCTTTGTGACCCCATAGACTGCAACACGCTAGGCCTCCCTGTCCGTCACCAACTCCCAGAGTTCACTCAAATTCATGTCCATTGAAGTTGAACATAATTTAGGATCAGTGTTTAGGGTCAGCAAGCATTCACTTTTCTTTTGTTACCTAGTATAACTGTTGTGCTGTTCTGATTCATTTCCTTTTTAGATGGTTTCTCCCTACTACTAGGAAATTTTTATTTAATCTTCATTATTTTAATATTTTATAGTGGTTTTTATTTGTTCAGTATTATTAACTGTACTGGATACTGAGTGAACTGGGCCCTTTCCATCTGGAAATTAGAGTCTAACTCTGGGAAATTTCTTCATTTATTTCTTTATTTTTTCTCTTGTTTTCTGTTTTTCTGGAACTCCTCATTTGTAGGATTTTGAACCTGCTATATTTCTTTCTGTTCTCTCTCATTTTGTTAAACTTTCTGAGATACTTCTGGTCCTTTTGTTGCCTGTTTTATTTTGAGAATTAAATAATTTCTATAGTTCTTCTGGTTCTGATCCTTTTTTATATATAGCAAATTGTTCTTGATTTACTGATACTATATCTGAACAATTCTCTCTGAGGATACTAACTTGAGAGTTCTTTTTTTTTTTTTTTTTAAGTTCTCTTCTGCTTTTTTGCATTATTGCTCTTTCTTCCAGATCCATATTTTCTTCCTTTCATTTTGGAGGCATTCCTCAAATATATTGTGATCTTTAATTGTCCATTTATACTTAAGAGAGGGAGACAGTGAAACTGATGGGGTGCTGTTTATGCGTGTGGAGGGGGCCTCATCAATTGTCAGACTTTGCTGTAGGAAATAGGCCAGAGGATTGTCTGCTAATGCTAAGTGAAGTCACTCAGTCGTGTCCGACTCTTTGCGACCCCATGGACTGTAGCCCACGAGGCTCCTCTGTCCATAGGATTCTCCAGGCAAGAATACTGGAGTGGGTTGCATATAGCAGGGGCTCCTCAAACTCAGGCATTTAGAGACAGTTCAAGCCCAGGGAATGGCTGATCGATGGTTTAGAACATGGATTTTAATTTACATCATTTTAGCCCCAAGTCTTACCTAATCTTTTCCCCAGCATCCCTGGCATCTGAGAATCCTGACCCTCCCTGGGTTTCTGTGGGCAAGCCAGCCCCATTTTGATCCCAGCACTCTAAACTGCAGCTCCATGTGTTACCACTCATGTTTGTTCTTTGTCGTCCAGAGTTTAAAAACAAAATTCTCATCTGCCGGCGGCCCCTTCTGTTTATAGTGAGTTTATGCATTTTTAAATTCCTTGTGATGACTCTGTGTCAGCTTAACTGGGCTGAAGTACATTTCCCAGAGTTCTTTTGCTTCTGTGTTTCTGGTTAGGGTGGGTCACGGGGTGGGGGGGATTTTGTGTCTAAGATGAAATATTTATCCCTGGACAAATTTCCCCAGAAAAGATTATAAAGTCTCTCTTTTTTTGTTTTTGGGGAAATGGACTTCGTTCTCCCTATCTGGCTCACATCCCCTCTTTGATAGTCTGTGACTGAAATTCTGAGATGTAAAGCTAGCTAGTACTAATACACGGAGAAGGAAATGGCAACCCACTCCAGTGTTCTTGCCTGGAGAACCCCAGGGACGGGGGAGCCTGGTGGGCTGCCGTCTGTGGGGTCACACAGAGTCAGACACGACTGAAGCGACTTAGCAGCAGCAGCAGTGCTAATACATCTTATGTTAGATGATTAGGAAGAAGAATCAATCAGAAATATCTGACTAATAAATATGTATATATTGAAACATTTCATAGCAAATGTTAAGGAAGAACTACTCTATCACAGCCCATATTTCTGCAACTGGTCATGTAATTTCAATTGGTGTTTATAACTACCTTCTTTCTCTACTTAATCCATATTCTCTTTGCTCTCAGCGAGCACCTCAGCTTGTCCAGGTCCCCTGCCTGGTGAAGTGTCCCAAACGTTCATTCTTGAAAGGTATAAGGTATTCTCAGCCCTGCCTGGATTGAGTAATTGTAGTTTTGTCTTGACTTTAGTCATAGGACATAGAAGGTAGTAAGAAGTGTCCTGGAGGATCTCCTGTATTCCAGACATACCCTCACCCTCATTGTATAAAAAGCACCCAGTTTCCCCTTGAAAGACAGTATTACTCACCCGAGCCAGTACAGTAATAACTCCCTTCTTTGCCTGTCGATTCAGAACCCGAAGTGGCCAGATGGCAGTCTGAACTGAAGCTTTAATAGAGTCATTGTTGTGTCCCCCAATAGAAGCATTCCTCCCTTTGAAACTAAGACTTCCAGATCAGCAAAGCCTAACGTCACAGGGATAGGAAGTCAATATTTTGCTGAAACTGAATTTATTACTCTCATTTATTTCCCTAACAAATGAAAGAAAAACCCTTCTATTTCTCTTTAGAGGCATGAAAGGCATTACTGTCACCTCAGCCAGAAACCCTGGAACCATCCTAGTTCTTCTTTTTCCAGTATTTTAAATTGCACCTGTTAGAAGATTTATCAGCTTTACCGTCCTTCACATCTCTCACTTTTATCTCCTTTTCATCCTCATATCAGTTACTGTCTTAGAACAGACTTCACCTTCACTTACTTAGACTGTAGAGACAGTGTACCGTCAACTTTTCCCACTGATCCAACTGCTGCTTTTCTGCTAGAGCAATCTTTTAAAATAAGATATTTAGTGTCTCTGAGTGCTTAAGGTGATCTCTAACTCTTTGTACAAGCTCAATCACTTCAATCATGTCCAACTCTGCGACCCCATGGACACTACAGTCCACGGGGATTCTTGCATGGCAAGAATACTGGAGTGGATTGCCATGCCCTCCTCCAGGGGATCTTCCTGCGTCTCTTATGTCTCCTGCATTGGCAGGCGGGTTCTTTAGCACCCATGCCACCTGGGAGGCCCTCTAACTCCTTACCCAGCTGAATTAATTCATCTGTTACAACAGAGATCCAAAGTCACATGGCTTTAACAAGTTGGAGGTTTGTTCTCTTTTAGGACTTATGTGGTTACGCTACAGTGTCAAGAATCCAGATTCCTTCTCATTTGTTACTTTACCATCTCTTAGTATGTGGTCCATATCTACATGGTTCAGGATGCCCTACCACCTATCAGAGCCAGCATGAAAAAGAGAATATGGTGAAGAGAAGAGTGTGTTCTTCCCTTTAAGTTTACCACCCAGAAGGATGTGTAAATCATTTTCACTCTCAGCTCATTGGCCAGAACATGGCTGCCAGTTCTCCCTGCAAGAGAGTTTGGGAAAGAGAGTCTTTAGTCTGGCTATCCTTATGTCTTGCTAAAAATGGAGAGGTTCCATTACAGTGGGAAGAATGGAAATGCATACTGGAGGAGTACCGGGAGGTAGTCTGTGGCCCCGAGGTGCACAGGATCTCCTGGAAGCTGGCCCTGGCCTGTCCCTTTGCCTTATCTCTCAGTGTGCTGCTTTCCCGCTCCTCCTCTCCCGGCTGTCCTAGACTTCGTCTCCTCTTTCCTTCAGCCATGCCAGACTGTGTGCACTTCCAAACGTGCTATGCTGGTATGTTTCTCTGCTTTTCCTCATAGTACTTCCTTAGCCTGGGATGTCCTTGCCACCCACTTGCATCATCTCCAGTCCTCTCTGTTAGCCTGGTCTCTGAGAATTTGTTTCTCAAGAGTTAACTAAAGCATCTTCTGTTATAGAAAGCTTTATTGGACCGCACTACCTTCACTCTCGTAGAATTGACCATTCTCTCCTCTGTTATCCTTATTATGTGCAGATAGATGTTAGTCATTGCATCTTTTGTCAGTTATTTACACTTAGATTCTTTCTCTTCAGTTGTAAGCCCTTTGAGGACAAAGAACACATTTTATTCTTGTATCTCTTGGATTTAGCGTAGTACTTGATAGAGGATATATGCTAAATATTTATCAAATGTGCAAGTGGGTCCATAGCAGAATATCTTGGTCCAGATTTTTTAATGTTGGGGCATGCTTATAGGACATAGCTGGCTGCTGTTTTTAAACTTTTGTCAGTCAAGATGATAATGTTAGCTCCAACAGTATTTATACTCATCCTGTGTTACGTTGCTAATTGTTTCATTTTTAGTTTTTAGTTATAATTTAACTAAAAGTACTCTCAGATTTAGCTATGGGACTTTTTTTTTTCCCTGTTTGAAATGAGTGGACTTTTCTGTCTATTAAGGTACAATATTAATCATTGCTTTTTAACAATTCAGTATATCAGTGACTTGCTGCAGGAGATTTGTCCTAAGACCTTCTGAGCTCTGCCACCTTAACATTAACGGTTCTAGGATATTGGTATCTCAGGATTTGTTTAATGACTAGCAGTCATTTTTGTAAAAAAATTCTAAGGCAAGATTGCCTTAAATATTTTTACATGGAAAAAAAATTTTTTTTCGCTTTACTGTCTTGAGTAATATCTTTTGTTTTACTTGTAGATTTGATGGTCCTCGAAGATTTGAGGATTTAGGGTCAAGGTGTGAAGGACCGAGACCCAAAGGGCCTCGTTTTGAAGGAAATCGCCCCGATGGGCCAAGACCCAGATATGAAGGTCACCCAGCAGAGGGCACTAAAAGCAAATGGGGAATGATTCCCCGGGGGCCAGCATCTCAGTTCTATATTACCCCCAATACATCCCTCAGTCCTCGACAGAGTGGACCACAGTGGAAAGGCCCCAAACCAACTTTTGGACAGCAACATCAGCTGCAGCCTAAGTCACAAGCAGAACCAGGAAACAAAGAACCATTAGCAGACACCAGTAGTAACCAGCAGAAGAATTTTAAAATGCAATCAGCTACATTTCCCATTGCTGCAGATGTAAAGGATGCCAAGGCGGCTCAGTCAAATGAGAATCTAAGCGACTCTCAGCAAGAGCCACCTAAAAGCGAAGTCTCGGAAGGGCCCATAGAGCCTTCTGATTGGGACCAGAATTCTCAAAGTATGGAGACTCAAATGGACAAAGCCCAAGCTGTTACTCAGCCTGTACCCCTTGCAAATAAAGCTGTACCTTCTCAATCTACTTTTCCCTCAAAAACAGGGGGGATGGAGGGAGGAACAGCAGTAGCAACATCATCATCACTAACTGCAGATAATGATTTTAAATCTTTGGGTATTGGTCTGCCCCATTCAGAAAACAACCAAGATAAAGGGCTACCTCGGCCAGATAACAGAGACAATAGGTTAGAAGGCAATCAAGGCAGCAGCTCATCTTACAGAGGTCCTGGGCAAAGCAGAATGGAAGATACACGGGATAAAGGACTAGTCAGTAGAGATCGAGGCCAGGCAATCAGCCACGGCCCAGGGTTGGTCAAGCAAGAAGACTTTCGTGATAAAATGATGGGTAGAAGAGAAGACAGTCGAGAGAAGATGAGCAGAGGAGAAGGCAGCCGGGACAGAGGGCTGGTGAGGCCAGGAAGCAGTCGGGAGAAAGTGCCAGGTGGTCTGCAAGGCAGCCAGGACAGAGGTAGAGCTGGCAGCCGGGAAAGGGGACCACCCCGGAGGGCTGGCAGTCAGGAGAGAGGACCCCCTCGAAGACCTGGGAGTAGAGAGAGAATGCCACCCCGAAGAGCTGGGAGCAGGGAGAGGGGACTACCTCGAGGGCCTGGTGGTCGGGAGAGGGGTCTGGGAAGACCAGAATTTGGTCGTGACAGAGGTCCATTTAGACCAGAACCAGGAGACGGTGGGGAAAAAATGTATCCGTATCACCGAGATGAGCCTCCTAGGGCTCCTTGGAACCACGGAGAAGAGAGAGGGCACGAAGAGTTCCCATTAGATGGTAGAAATGCTCCAATGGAACGAGAAAGACTTGATGATTGGGATAGAGAGAGATACTGGAGAGAATGTGAACATGACTATCAAGATGATACTCTAGATCCGTATAACAGAGAGGACAGGTTTTCAGCCCCATCTCGATCTCATGATGGAGATAGACGAGGCCCTTGGTGGGATGATTGGGAGAGAGATCAGGATATGGACGAGGACTACAACAGGGAAATGGACAGGGACATGGACAGGGATGTGGACCGCATCGGAAGACCTATGGATATGTATGATAGAAATTTGGATAATGAGTGGGACAGAGATTATGGGAGACCACTGGATGAACAAGAATCGCAGTTTCGTGAACGAGATATTCCATCTCTTCCACCTTTACCACCCCTCCCACCTCTCCCACCTATGGATAGATACCGGGATGATAGATGGAGAGAAGAAAGAAACCGAGACCATGGGTATGACCGAGATTTCCGTGATAGGGGTGAGTTGAGGATCCGAGAGTATCCAGAAAGAGGAGATACCTGGCGGGAAAAGCGAGATTATATTCCTGACAGAATGGACTGGGAAAGAGAACGATTGTCAGACAGATGGTACCCATCTGATGTGGATAGACATTCCCCCATGGCGGAACATATGCCCTCACATCATTCTTCTGAAATGATGGGGTCGGATGCAAACTTAGACTCTGACCAAGGCCTTGGAGGGGTAATGGTTCTCAGTCAGAGGCAGCATGAAATCATTCTGAAAGCTGCACAAGAACTGAAAATGCTTCGGTAAGTTGACTACTTAAGATCATTTCTTCTAGAACAAGCCACATGCATACTGCTCTTTTTAAAACGATGTGATATATTTGAATGGAATCATTTTACTTCACGTTCTAACTACATAATTTTAATTTCTAGTCATTGCGTGCTGTTTTAGGGTAGGATGGGTATTTGGGAACTGTGTTAATTATAAACTTAGGTTCTGAAAAAGGAAAATTTGGTAGCCATTCTTGACTTTTATAGATATGCTGCTGACATGTCATGCCTGTGATTATGTCAAGTTCAGACTTCAACTCTCCGGTACTGTGGGTTTCACAGAACTCATATGTAATATCCTTTATTTCCCCCTCTGTGTTACTAGATCTGATAGACTTCATATTCACTAATCTTTGGTATAACTTCAGAAAGTGGTGGAAGGACTTATATTTTTTCTCTTTTGAAGCTAAGAATGGTTTACCTGGGAGCAGCCTCAGATTTGTCTAACCACTGATTCTTTTGGGAATGTTTTATCTTTCATTATAACCAGAAGCAGCTATCTCTGCTTGAGGTTGTTACTTGTTTCTATATAATCAAATATTTTCTTTGTGAAATGGAGAATAGAACTTAGATTTCTTGATTAACAATCACCTGTGTATAGGTATAGGTATAGTGTATAGGTAACACTTCCCATTAGTAGCAGTAATGATAAAGGTTAACATTTACTGCACATTTGCTATATACCAGGGACTGTACTAAGTGCTTTGTATGTATTGATTCATGTAATCCGTATACCAACTATATCTTGAGAGAAGAATTTAGGAGTCACTAACAGATTACAATGAGAAATTACTTTTTGAATAATTTCTTAGGAATTAGCAAAGTTTTGCAAAAATAAACTAATGGTTAGTTTTTTATATATTCTAGTGTATTGGGTTTCTTTCATTTTTCAATTCTGGTCTATATTTGTGGATTATGCCAATTAAAATTATAGTTGAAGCTTTATGACTGGGAAAGTATGATGAGGAAAAATACATATAAAATGAAAGATGCCTCAGGCAACACAACAAATTTCTGTGGTCTACAGAAGATTGGCTTTCAGGGATTTGGCTTTTCCAGATTGCTCATGAAGACGTAGAAAGCATGTTACGGAACGCTTAACTGCTACTATTTTCACTTTTAAATTGTGGATACCTTTAACACCTGCTGTGTGCTGGTACTGTGCTGATAATTTACTACGTTATTGTCTCAATCCTCCTTTTTCAAATCCTTATCTCAAAGGACTGCAAAGATAAGTAGTAGTATTCTCGCTTCACTAAGACTCAAGAGAGTACCACTTGGCTACTAGAATTGGTAAACCTAGAATGTGAAGTCTGTCCAACTCTAAAGTCTTTTTTGTTCATGGAGAACACTAAGCTGATTGATGTTACTCAGCTACCAAGGTTTCTTTCCTTTTTGAAATTTCCTTTTCATCCATTATTGCTTTGTATAGAAGTGCTCGATAAGAATTACTTCATCATTCCTTTTTAAAAGCTCTTTCTAGGCCACATAATTAAACAAAATATGTGAAGTGATGGACAATAATGGTCACAGTTGAATACAAGTCAGCCATGTTGTGTCAGGAAAGTCATAATATGAGTTACATGAGGCAGAAAGTCATCTTTTTCTTACATTTGACCCTTACTTTGTGTTCACTTGGTCATTACACTTTGAAAAATGGTAGGAAGAAAATCGTAAAAGGTCTGAAGAGGTTGTGGTAGGTGTTGTGTGTGTTTATTGTGGGTATAAGACAAAGTGAAAGGAATTTGACCAGCCATTTAAAGAGAATCTTGAAGAGTTACCTAATTACTCTTTAGGAACATGAAGTGTTGTTTTTAAAGGTATAGGCTAACGGTTGTTCTCACCGTATACAAGAGGGGCCTTGAACTAAAATGCCCACAAGAACCAGATAGGTGACTGAAATGAGTGAAAGCTGGGCCAGTATAACTCTACCGAGTGTGAGGATTGTAGCAAAGCGCTTCATCTAAGGAGGGCAGCACCACTCCACTGAGCTGCTTGCTTGCATGTGGGAGTGTAGGCCCAGTGTTTCCAAATTGCTTTAAAGTTTGAATTTATATTGAAAAATATGTATTTTTTTGCTTTGTAAATAGTGTCAACTAGCACGGATTTTTAAAACTGATAATGAAAGTCAAATTGTAAAAAGCCTTTTTGTGTATCCGTATATATCCAAATACATTTGGCCCATGTGCCACCATTTTTTCAACCACTTACCTAAAGACTATTGAACAAAAAAAAAATCAGCAAGAGATTTTGGTTGGATGAATAAAAAACATGACAAGTAGGTGAGATACTAAAATAGACTAAAGAGGCAGGTTCTAGAATTGATCCCTTCTGGGTCTTCAATAACATCATTATTTATAGATAACTGATAAGTTAGCTCGTAAAGACAAAAAGTATTACCCTGGAGATGTTTTATGGGTACTGTAGAGAGTTTGAAACAAGGTTTTTAGTTTCCTTTTTTGTTTTTTGATATTAATTATGGTTATTTAGGAATGGAGAACACATGCCTTAAATACAACGGTAATTTTATTTGTTTACAGAGAACAGAAAGAACAGCTTCAAAAGATGAAAGACTATGGTTCTGAGCCACAAATGCCTGACCATCTACCACCCCAGGATTCAAGATTGCAGAATACACCTTCAAGACCTGGATTGTATCCGGTATGGGAAAAGAATATACTCAGAAAAATGAAATGGTTCTTACTTTGTATGTTTGTGTGTCGTTTGATTTTTTTGTTGTTGTTGTTTTACAGTAAGTATAATTGTCCTCTGTAAAAAATGAAAATTTTGGAAAAGTGAAAAACACTAATGGTAATGGACTTTTGAGAATGTTACAAGTATGGTCGCAAGTGTGACAGAAATGCTTTTCCCCTTACAGTTTAAGTACACCGAGCCCATCCGAACTGTGTATATGGCTCTGTGTTCATAAAATTGTAGAATTTTCTTGGTAATCCTTCTTGTTCAAATAGTCCTGTTTTTCATCTGGACAGCACAAGGATTCCCTGTGAGCCCTGCTCATGTGAGCTTCCTAGTCTCCCTACCTCTTCAGACTACTAGTCCTTAGCTAAGGGAAGGGATAGAACATGATACCCCAGTTCAGGCAGTGAAGTTATGTTAAAGACTCACGTGATTACGTTCTCTGCCAGAACCCTTATTGTCCTGTATTTTGATTGTTTGTTTTCTTGTCTCTCTTGCCTTCTGTCTTATTTTGCCTATTCTTTATAAGGATAGGAACTATGTCTTTTATATTTATATCTCTTAGCAAACAGTATAAGCTCTAGATTATAAATCCACGTTTCTGCTTTATTTACTTGATAAATCATAAGCATTTTAATGTTTTGCTACATGCTTTATATTTTTGATGCATAATAGTTTATTAAAACTATTCTGTTTCTGTTAGACCTTTGTTTCTACTCTTTTATTAATGCAATGTTAATGAATGTCTGTATCAGATTCATAATAGTTTTAGTATTTTTTATTGAAGTATAGTTGATTTACAATCTTGTGTTAATTTGTGCTGTATAGCCAAGTGATTCATATATATATGTATGTATATATGTGTATATAAATGTATACACATTTATACATACATTTTAAAACTTTCCTTTGTGTTGTGGTTTGTCCTGGGATATTGAGTAGTTCTCTATGCTGTACAGTAGTACCTTGTTGCTTACCCATCCTATATATAAGTTTACATCTGCATTCTTTGTTTCTACAAACCACAGTGCATTATGCTTCAAATTCTTATTTTAGATATCTTCTTAAAAGTACTTTTAAATTCCTAAAGTTGGATCCTTTTAATGACTAAAGAACAAGGACATTTTTCATGATTCCTGTAATGCAGCCAACAGCTCTCTAAAGCTATGTTGTAGCCTTGCAATCATCAGCTACTTAATATTTTTGGTAGATTGAATGGTTTAATAAAATGTTACAATATGTTTGGTAGTTTTGATAATTAGTGAACATAAATATTTTCCAATATTTGTTAATTACATTTCTTGTAAAAAAAAATCCTATTTTTGTTATCTGTTTGACTCTTCAGGTTTTTCTTATGAATTTATGGTATAGATATTAATCCTTTCTAATGTAGCTGTAGGGGTGTTTTGCTTTTCACAAATGTATGTGTTGCTGTCACTGGGTACTATGAAGAAAACACTTTTTACTTATAGTCCAAAGAGTTCCTAAGATATGCATAGCATGTCTGGACAGCTGTGCTCCGGATATGGTAGCTTTGTCATATAAAGGCATTTTCTAACACAGTTGAAAGTGTCATAATCTAAAATTTATCTTTAGGTAGTAGTCGTTTGTCTTTAACTCTAGCCTGTATTGGCCTCTTGTTAAATAATATTCCTAACATATTAGCCAAAATGTAATTTTGCTACTCAAAATGTTTGTTTTTAAAGCCCAGCCTGTGTATGAGTAAATACGTAAGTAATGTGCATTATTGACTTTCCAAGGCCTGAAGTGAAACACATAACTAAATGGATAAAGAGTATTCAAATCAGAGATTACTTGCAAAGATTAAAATAAAATTTGACAATTGGGTTTCAGTATTAAGTAGATAGGACCTGTCTGCCCAGATATTCTACTATTTCCATAATACACATTTCAGTTGACATCCGGTGCTTGTCAGAGAGAATACTCAATGTCCGTTTGGTTTCTTTGTTTTGTCGTTTCCCGTCACTGATGTCGTGTGTTGCCACAGACAGCTACTGTCAACCAGGTGAACTGGATAGAAGTGAGGGAGCTAGCTAGAGTTTGTTTCTCTCACTGGAAGTTCACTATTTTTGTGGAGGAGATAGGTCACTAGAGTGGAAAGAGAGTTTATAGCAGAGATTCTTAAACCAGCTGGTGAATATGAGAATTACACATGGAGGTTTAGTTTTGTTTGTTTTAAACCAATGCCAGAACCTCTTTCACAGAATTTCAGTAGGTTTGAGGTCAGCCAATTCAAATTGACTACCACCCTAAATTTTCTGGAAGAAGAAAAAGAGGGTGGTTCATTGCAGAGGGAGAGAGGAGGGTTTTAAGGGCAGTTTTTTTTCCCCCCTGTTTTAAAACCAACCTAATTGAGGTATAATTTACATACATCTAATTTGTCCATTTTAAAGTGTGTAATTCAGTGATACTTAGTAAATTTACTGAGTTGTGCAGCCATCACCATAACCCAGTTGTGTAACATTTTCATCACCCCAGTAAGATCCCTTGTGCTAGTTTGCAGTTAATCCTCGTTCCTACCCCAGGTCCCAGGTGAGAGCTAATCTACATTTTCCAAAGTGGCTGCGCCATTTTACATTCTTACTGGAAGTCCTGAGTGTCTTCATGTTTCTTTATATCCTTGCCATCATTTGTTATTGCCTGTTTTATCAATTGTAGCCATTCTGTTGGGTATGAAATAGTACTTCATTGTGGTTTTAATTTGCATTTCTCTAATGACTGATGATGTTAAATTAAGCATATTTTCATGGGCGTATTGGCCATTCATACATCTTCTTTGGAAAAATATATGCAAATCTTATGGTCATATTTTTTGATTGTCTTATAAAAGATTTTTATATTCTCAATAAAAATATTCTCCTTTATCAGATATGCGATTTGCATATAGTGTCTCCCTGATGGTGTATTTTAAAGTACAGAAAGTTTTGAAGTTTGGATAAGTTCAATGGAGTGAGAGCCAGATATCTACTGATATGTGAACGTATGGTGGTATGCTCCTTCATTGAGCCATTTACCCTGTTCTCCAGCCTCCAGGGTCCTACAGACCACCGCCTCCTATGGGTAAGCCACCAGGTTCAATTGTAAGACCACCTGCTCCACCAGCAAGATCATCTGTTCCTGTGACCAGGCCGCCTATCCCAATACCGCCACCACCACCCCCTCCTCCTCCTCCACCACCTCCTCCTCCAGTGATAAAGCCACAGACTTCAGCTGTGGAACAGGAACGCTGGGATGAAGATTCTTTCTATGGCCTCTGGGATACAAATGATGAGCAGGGACTGAATTCAGAATTTAAGTCTGAACCTGCAGCAATGCCATCTGCTCCAGTGTTACCACCCCCACCTGTTCACCCTTCCATCCCTCCTCCTGGCCCAATGCCTATGGGTATGCCACCCATGTCCAAACCACCACCAGTGCAGCAGACTGTTGATTATGGCCATGGCCGAGGTAAGTAAAAATGGCAAACTTGTATTTGGGATTCTAGAGGAATTGTTAGCTTCAACTTTGGCTTCCTTAAGCTTCACTCTTAGGGTGTTTTTATCCTTGTTTTTGTTTACCAGACATATCCACTAATAAAGTTGAACAGATACCCTATGGAGAAAGAATAACTCTGCGTCCAGATCCACTACCTGAAAGATCAACTTTTGAAACAGGTAGAGGTCCCAGGGAGATCAGTATTTTTCAACCTTTTTGAACCTATTTATCATATGATTTTCCTTTTGGTAAGATTATCTGGGCCTCCCTTTAGTATAGCTAAAGGATTCATAAGTTGAATTTAGGGCAGCAATTTATATTAGTTCTAAATTTAGATTTGTACTTTTCTGCTTTTATTTCAGAAAAAAGGCATGTAGTTCTTAACTTTAATTGTTTTTCCAGAGCATGCAGGCCAACGAGATCGTTATGATAGAGACAGAGATCGTGAGCCTTATTTTGATCGTCAAAGCAATGTCATGGCAGATCATCGAGATTTCAAAAGGGATCGGGAGACACATAGAGATCGAGACCGGGATCGTGGTGTTATTGACTATGACCGGGATCGATTTGACAGAGAACGCCGACCTAGAGATGATAGGTATGCCAAAATATCTTTGCTGGGTGTGCAAATTACTATATACTTAAGTTCAGCAAAAGTAAGTGTAGTTAAGGGAAATTTAGTAAATGATGTATTTTTCTCAGGCATGTGTGTGTATAATTTGGAGAGGGAAGAGTACCAATTTTCAGGAGACTTGATTCTTGAGTTTTGCAAGCTTGAATTTCAGAGAGTTAAATGGGAGATGGAGAAAGGAAAGAGTATTGTCAACAAAGTTGTAGTCTTTCCTTAGTTAATAGGCAAACAGTTAATTTTTGCTGTTGTGAGCTCTGTGGATGTGTGTGTGCAAGGCAGATGTAAATGGAAAAGCAAAATAAAAATATAAATATTGACTATGAATGGTAACTACCCACAGAGAAAATTGGGTATATAGTGGTGTTGCATTATAAGAGACTGCCATATGTTTTTTATTTACCAAAGCACTTCCTGTTAAACTTTCTAGGACACAGTCATATCGAGACAAAAAAGACCATTCCTCATCCAGAAGAGGAGGGTTTGATAGGCCTTCCTATGATCGCAAGTCTGACCGACCAGCCTATGAAGGACCATCCATGTTTGGAGGTAAATTAGTGCCTTACTAACAATAAAGATGCTGAGAATTGAAAACTACAGGAGATGCTTTTGATTGTAGCTGTGGGTTTAAACTTTCAGAGTGAAATACACTCACAGGTTTCTCAGAGATGGCAACAGTATCACCAAAAGGAGTCATGTAATTGATGAAATAAAATGTAAATTGCTTTTTTTACATTATTAAAGAAATTTTGGAAGACAGAAACAAAATCACTTATAATCCCACCACCTACCTACCATACCACAGCCGTTGTAATTTTGTATATTTCCTCTCATTCTCTGTTCACATACATATTAATGAAGTTGTAAACAAAGTCTGCATACAGTTTCTTTATTGTGCTTATTCTCATTGATACTATATACATTTTTCTGTATGTAAATCTATTATATTAATGGCTCTATGATAGTTCATCAAGTGAATAAGATGTAAGACTCTTATTTTTGAACACTTAGATTGCTTTTAGTTTTTCACTGTTATAAATTAGACTTAAACTAGAAATTCATACCTATTTATATGAATAAGTTTTCCTAAGCTGGTGACTCGTTCTCATATATATTAACATATATATATATATATATATACACACATATATATATTAGGAGGAGTGGAGAGCATTAAAATTTTATAAATAGTTTTCTTGTTCAACTGCTGGCATCCTAGGAGAACGAAGAAGTTACCCAGAGGAGCGAATGCCCCTGCCAGCTCCTTCAATAAGCCACCAGCCACCTCCAGCTCCACGGGTTGAGAAGAAACCCGAATCTAAGAATGTGGATGATATTTTGAAACCACCTGGCCGAGAGAGCAGACCTGAGAGAGTGAGTCCTATGTGATTGACTAGTTTTATTGCAAATCAGAAGGTGATGAGAGATCTTTTTCGTATCCTGAACGGAATTTCTATACTTTTCTGTGACATGGTATTTTTTTTTTAACTTTTCAAAATTTATTTTATTGGAGTATAGTTGATATGCAAGGTTGTGTTCATTTCTTCTGTACAGCAAAGTGATTCAGTTACATGTATAGATACATATTTTCATATTCTTTTCCATTATGGTTTAATCACAGGATACTGAACATAGTCCTCTGTGCTATACAGTAGGACCTTATTGTTTATCTCATCTATATATAATAGTTTGCATCTGCTAATCCCAGACTTCAATCTGTCTTCCCCCATTCCCTACCTGGGCAACCACAGGTCTGTTCTCTATGTATGTGTGTCTGTTTCTGTACTGTAGGTAAATTCATTTGTGTCATATTTTAGATGCCACACATAAGTCATATAATAATGGTATTTCTTTCTCTTTCTGACTTACTTCACTTAGTAATAGTCTCTAGGTCCATCCATGGCATCATTTCATTTTTCATAGCTGAGTAGTGCTCCGTTGTGTGTATGTATCTTCTTTATCCATCCATCCATCAGTGAACACTTAGGTTGTTGCCATGTGTGACATAGTATTAACATCAGATTCAGGGACTCTTACCATCTCCAAATCATCGTAAAATCTCATAAACTGCCTACCCTTTAGAATCTAAGAAATTAGAGCTTAATTGCTTGGCAAAAAGAAAGTGTTGATTATCCTCTAATTAAAAAATTTTTTTTAAGTGTTGAAAATTATAAAAAATAATTAAGAACTCAATTAATGCACTTTGAAGAAGGGAAAAGAGGATTTGGTCTTATGGCATGTGGAACTTAAAAGGAAGAATTAGGAGAACTTGGTTAGTTTAGACTTACTTTCCTGGTGACCTCCGTATATACATACATATATATATATAGGTACATAGATATCTATCTATCTATCTATCTATATATATATATATATATATATACACACATGCTTACATTTATCCTGTGTTGCAAAATAATTAGATTCCATTTAAATAAACTGATACTGGGATTTCTATCAGAGGTTTGACTCCATGCATG
The DNA here is from genome assembly GCF_033118175.1 of Dama dama. Taxonomy (NCBI): domain Eukaryota; kingdom Metazoa; phylum Chordata; class Mammalia; order Artiodactyla; family Cervidae; genus Dama; species Dama dama. Next base: position 17,769,279 of record NC_083692.1, on the reverse strand, counting down.
TATGTATGTCACTGTTTTAAAGTCTAATTTTATCTGTTATTGGTGTAGTTACTGCAGCTTTCCTGTGGTTGCTGATAACCTTTTTCCATCCTTTTAATTTAAATCTATTTGTGTCTTTCAATCTGAGATATGTTCCTTATAGATAGCATACAGTTTAGATCATGTTTTTTAGCAGTCTGATAATTTTTGCTTCTTAATTGGATTGCTTAAATCCATTCATGTGTAATGTTATTCATGTAGATGGCTCAAGTGCCCTGTGGTTAGGATTCAGTGATTTTGACTGCTGTGGCCCAGGTTCAGTCCCTGGTTGGGGAACTGAGATCCTGCAAGCCACACGGCAGGGCCGCCAAAAAAAAGAGATATGGATGGCTTAATTCCATTCCTGGCTTGCTCAGGTGTATTGAAATACAGTTGGTTTTTGTATATTGATTGTATATTGCTCAACATTGCTGAACTCATTTGTTGGTTCTAATAGATTTTTAGTGGATTCCTTGGAAGTTTTCCTGTATGTGAGATGATATAATCTTGCAGATGGAGATAATTTTACTTCTTACTTTTCAGTCTGGATGCCTCTTTTCTTTTTCTTGCCTAGTTGTTCAGTGTTGAATCGATATGGTAAGAGTGGGCATTCTTGTTTTATTCCTGAACTTAGAAAGAAAACTTTCAGTCTTTCACCATTAAGTACTGTGTTAGCTGTGCATTTTCATTTGTTGTCCTTTATCAGGTTGAGGAGGTTCCCTTCCATTTCTAATTTGGTAAAACTTCTTATCATGAAAGGATATTGGATTTTGTTAAACGCTTTCTCTGCATTGGGATTTTTTTGCTTTTTATTGTATTGATATAATGTATTATTACATTAACAGATTTTAGATATTAATTGGTATCTCTAGGATAAATCCTACTTGGTCATGTTGTGTAATTCTTTTTATATGTTGCTGGATTCAATTTGGTAGTATTTTATTGTGAAGTTTTATATCCATATTCGTAAGAGATACCTAATTTTCTTGTGATGTCTTTGTCTGGTTTTGGTATCAGATTATATGCTGGTTTGAAATACTGGCCTCATAAAATAAGTTGGGAATTGTTCCTTCCTATTCTTTTTTTTTTCTGAAAGTGTTTGTGAAGAGTTGATATTTTTCTTTAAATGTTTGTTGGAATTCAGTGAGGAAGCCGTCTGGGCCTGGATGTTTCTTGTTGGCAGTATTTTGACTGTTAATTAAGTCTCTTCACTTGTCATAGGTTTGTTCAGGTTATCTGTTCTTCTTGAGATCATTTCAGTAGCTTATGTGTCTCTTAAGAATTTGTCCATTTTGTCTGAGTTATCTAGTTTGTTGGTATGCAGTTGTTCATAGTAGTCCTTTATAACCCTTTTAAAATTTTTGTAAGGTTGGCACTCATGTCCTCTCTTTTTTTCTGATTCTAGTAATTTGAATCCTATCTCTTTTTTTCTCAGTTTCTCTAAAGGTTTGTCAATTTTGTTGCTCTTTTCAGACAACTACCTTTTGGTTCCATTGATTTTTCTTTAATTTTCTGTTCTCTATTTTAATAACCTCTGCTCTAATATTATTTCCTTCCTTCTTCTTGCTTTACATTTAGTTTGTTCTTCCATTTTCTTATGTTGTGTCTTCCTTTTTGTTAATCTCAAAGTATTTTTTAATTGTTGTTTTGATTTCTTCTTTGATCTATTGGTTATTTAAGAGTATGGTGTTTCATTTTTACATGCTTGTGCATTTCCCAAACTTTTAAATTTCTTTCCATTGTGGTCAGGGGTAAGCTTTGTATTATTCCTGTCCTCTGAAATGTATTAAGGTTTATTTCATGGCCTATGGTATGGTCTCTCCTGGAGAATATTAGGTCATTGTTAACGCTAAGATCAATTCATTGTGGGGAAAAAAAAAAAAAACTAAGTGATTTTTTTTTTTTAAATGTGTTTCAGATTGTTGTTATAATGAGAGGATTACCAGGCAGTGGAAAGACACATGTTGCAAAACTTATTCGAGTGAGTATGGAAAAGTGAAAGCATCACTTGCTTTTGTTAGCCGCTTGCCTTCTTAACAAGCAGCGTGATGTTGACACAGGTATTTCCTGTTTGTTCTGCTCTAGTTGGCCCATCTGGCAGGTGCTGTCTCATTTTGATCTGCTTAGACAGATACTTTTGCCCCAGCTTGATTTGAAACCACAAGAAGATTGCGTGGTATTTAGCCATAAGAAAAAACTTTGTGCACATTTATTAATTTATTCCATAAATTCTCTTTAACTTTCTTGAATATCTGATTTTTAGGATAAGGAGGTAGAATTCGGAGGACCTGCACCCAGAGTTCTAAGCCTGGATGATTACTTCATCACTGAAGTAGAAAAAGAAGAAAAAGATCCAGATTCTGGAAAGAAAGTGAAAAAGAAGGTATGGTATATTCCTCTCGGATTACATCCTAATTCATAAATAGTATTGAAAGCATGTTCAGAGAGAAATTATTGACTTTTTTGAACACAAACGTTAGTGCTCAGGTGTGAAGGAAAAGACTACACCTGAGAAAGGAGGAAAGTTGTCTTTATCCAAATGCTAACCAGGGAAGAGACTTAAGGTGATTCCTGCTTTTGCTAACTGTGCATCTCTTTTGTGGGGAATCTTAGGTAATGGAATATGAATATGAAGCTGAGATGGAGGAAACCTACCGTACCAGCATGTTCAAAACTTTCAAAAAGACTCTGGATGATGGTTTTTTCCCTTTCATTATCCTGGACGCCATCAATGACAGAGTTAGACATTTTGACCAGTTTTGGAGTGCAGCAAAAACCAAGGGATTTGAGGTATAGATTTAAAAGAACTTCAGAGTATTTTGTATTATCAAGTAAGCCTTGCCTCTGTTTGCTTAATCATTATTCATTTCTTCTTAGGTATATTTGGCTGAAATGAGTGCAGATAACCAGACTTGTGGCAAGAGGAATATTCATGGACGAAAGCTTAAAGAAATAAATAAGGTGATTATTATTATTATTTTTTTTTTTTAAAGAAAGCATAGAGGGCATAGCATGGTCTCTTGGTCTTTATTTGAGTAGCTTCCAGAGATAACTTGAGCTCCTGAATCTCTCAATTAGATGGCTGATCACTGGGAAGCTGCACCTCGTCATATGATGCGTCTGGACATTCGTTCTTTGTTGCAAGATGCCGCTATTGAAGAGGTGAGTGTCCTTTGGCTCAAAAGCAGTGCAGAAGCCACCTTTTTCTCCGTTTTTACTTTGAAAAAATTTTAAATTACAGAAAAGCTGCATGGTTAGTATAAGAACACCTGCATGACTTTCATTGAGATTCACTGATTGTTAATATTTTGTCACATTTTTCTCTTAGATTTCTTCTGTTTCTTCTTGTTGTTACCGTTAGTACTATTCCTATTATTGTGAAACCATTTGAGAGTAAAAATGCAGACCTCATAAACTCTTATCCCCTAAATATTTCAGAAGATACCTCCCAAGAGCAAGGGCATTCTCTTACAGAAGTAGAAATCTCAGTTAACAAATTCAAGAAATTTAACATTTGATAAGATCCTGTATTAGGTAATATAAATTTCCTGAATTCTTTCATGTACAGACCATATTCATATTTCGCCAGTTGTTTCTGTAATGTGCTGTATAGCAGTTTCTTAAAATCCAGGATCCAATCCTTTAAAAAATGGTTTCTCAGCTATGTCACAGTCGTGAAAGACAAAGAAATCTTGAAGCATATTGGTCAGTTAACTGTTTTGTTAGCTCCCCTCATTGTGGGTTTGTCATGATTATCTTTAGGTTAAACGTTAGCAGGAATGCTACATAAGTGACGTGTTCTTAGTGCATCATATCAGGAGTCATATGATGTCAACTTATTTTGTTATTGTTGATTAAAATGTTGATCACTTGGTTTTGGTGATATCTTCAAAGTTTTCTACATTTTTCTCTTCGTAAGAAGTGATCTGTAGGGAGATACTTTGAAACTGGTAATATCCTGTTCCCTGACAGATTTTCATAGATTGATAATTCTTATCTAAAACTATTATTTGTTTGGTAGAAATAAATCTTTATCATGGAAAAGGAGAGATCTTTCTCTTTTAATCAGTTATATACCTCTGCTTTATTTGACTTCTTCCTGTGAATGAGAGTTATCGATACTCAGTGTTTCCACTGTATTTTTATGTGTTTTTGCCTCCCATGCCACTTGTCAACCCATTTCCTTCTGACTCCTGTCTCAGCCATTCTCTAGAGACTGTCTCACCCGAGAGTTCCGTGACAATGAACAATTCTCACTTCTCCTGTTGTGTAATTTTGCAGCCACATGTGACTATGTCCACCTTCTTCAAAACATTTTTTCTCCACTTGTATGAGTTTGCCCTCTCCTGATTTTCTTCTTGCGTCTCAGGTCATGATGCAAGTCTCCTTTTCAATCTCCTTTCCTGGCTTCTCTTGCTATCCAGTCCTTAAATGTTGAAATTCTTTAGAGCTGTATCCTAGGCTCCTCTTTCAGTCTGCACATTCTGTATAGATAGTCTTTCTGGTACCTTGAATTGCCACTTATATGCCCTTAATATTAAATTGTAAAGCTTGGAATGAATTTTATCAGTATCTTAACAGTAATTTTATCTGAGCAGAGAGGTTGTGGGTGATTTTTACAATTCTACTATTACTTTCCAAATTTTGTACCAAAAGATATGTATTACTATTACCTTAAAATACGTCAAACTCAATCTATTCAATGTGTAATTCATCTAAACCTGTTCCTTTTCTAATAATCTCTTTTTTAGTAGCTAGACCCATCAATCACTTAGTTGCTGAAACCCTGACATTTTTACTCTCCATTATTTTTGACTCCCTTTATACCGCTGTTTGACTCTATCCCTCCACCATGTCTGTACAGACTATAAACTTTTGTCAGTTTTATCTTATAAATACTTCTGTAGTCTATCTACTCTCTATTTGCATTGCTACTATTCTGGGCCAAGCTCTCATCATGACTTTTTACTATACCCTTTCTTAAATTTTGAGATTTGAATTATACATGTTTCATGTGATTGAAAAAATACTTGCTAAAGGTTTTCAAAAGAAATCCTAGTAATCTATAGTCATTCAAAACAGATAAGCATCAACTTAGATCATTATATTCAACTTCACAGGGAATTATGAAGATAGATAGATATCCCAGGAAAATGAAAGGCAGGAATATCATGTTGTCTGTCAGTTCTGTTTCAAAGTTTAGGGTATTAGAAATGTCTTAGTATGTAACTGTGAGTCTATGCATCTTCCTCTGGGCAGCTGTGCTCATATCAGATCTCAGTGAAGGACTCAACATTTTCCTGAATGTTAACTCAGTCTATTTTATGTGTGATTATTGTGGTGGTGTAGGTGGAGATGGAAGATTTTGATGCAAATATTGAAGAACAGAAGGATGAAAAGAAAGATGCAGAGGAAGAGGAAAGCGAACTGGTAGGAGACAGAACAACCACTTTGAACAAAGTGTCTCTTTATTAAAATTCTTAAGGGTTTAAATTCATCTCTGTGGTCAGATTACTATTGTTGATATGCACCTTAATGGTAAAAGTTTCCAGAATCATCTTCACGGAGACTTTTGGATACTTTTTATTTTTACCCCGACCAAAGGAAAAGAACCCTCTACTGTGTTGTTAACAAGAAAATTTTAAGAATGCCAAGATACGTACCCTTGTATTCACTCAACTATTTGTGGGTGGCTCTAGGGGAATATACTTTTTAAGAAAATCAATTACATATGAAAGAGCATTTTTACATTCCAGCAAATACATGGTACAGCCTATCCAACTTATGCATAATTGTCTCTTCTTTGCCATAAGAGCTCATAACTGAGTTTCTATAAACTGAGGCAGAAGAACTTATTGAATGAGGAGGCAGAGGGTTGCCACTGACTCCTGGATTTGTTCTTCCGCATTTTATCCTATTAAGTGATGGGGAAAATGATTTGACTGTGTAGGCAATGCATTTTGCTTAGGCCAATTAAAGGCTTACGTAAGTGTGAATTCAGAATTCCCGTGTACCTACTGTAAATGCTTTTGATCACACCTCTGTTGTGATGTCTGCCTTACCCTGTCATTCAAGAGTATGCGACTTCCAGACTTATGTTATTTTCAGTGTTTGCTAATGCGATACAGAGATTAGCAATGCCTTGAAATAGTGTTGCTTTTTTAATTCAAAATATTATTTGTTTTATTTAATACTTCAGCCCTTGCTAAAGTTGCTTTTCATATTCTTCTGAAAATGTACAAAGTGAGAACCCTGATTCTTCCCCCTAGAGAATACATGCTAAGAAGTGGTTTCATTAACCCCCATGTGTGTTATAGAGGACTCTGGATAGAAACTGTGTGTTTGCATAGAGATGGTGTCAACCTCTACATTCCTAGATTTCGTATGTGGATTAAAAAATAAGCTTTAAAGTTAATGGCATTTGAGTCTCAGTATGTTTTTTTTTTTCCTTTAAACAAAGTCTTTTTATTTAATTAGATTGTATTTTAACATACATGACCTAAGGTGTAGGTAGAAAATTCACTTAAAGGTCCACGCTGTCCTGGAATATGGCTAATGACAAATTTAGTTACTTGCAGCGTGCATACTAGAAAGTCATCATATGAGAAATCTATGTCAGCTCTCTGAAACTCTGTCTTCCTTTGTAGAGATTTCAGTTCAGGATATGGTTCATAACATCTGACTTGCTTAGGTATAGGTCAAAACTTGGAACTTTTAATTGAATGTACTATTATTTTTTAAAGTGAAACACACTGTAATACAGTATTTTTTCACCAGAAACATGGCATTGAAACTTTAGAACTCTACCCTGCTGAATTATCTCTTTTATTTCCAAGTAACCTAATGTTTCATAGAGTGAGAAAATGATTTTAAGTTTTAAGGAAGAAAAGGGTAGTTCCAGCAGGGAGAGCTTAACGTACTCATTTTGCTTAACCTTTATGTTATAAAACTTCTCTTAACCTTTTTTCAAAATGCAGAATCCAGATCTCCTATTCTTGGGTTCTATTCCAGGAGTAAAAGATTCTTGGAAAATTTTAATAAAAGGGTTAAGAGCAAGTATCTTGTCATTCAGACCATTTTAATGGAATTTTCACTCAACTTTGTTTTCTACTCTGTACTGACTACTACAGCTGTGTGAAATCCATACTTTTCTTGGTCAAGAGACTCCTTTGGGGGGAATCATTGGTATGATACTTTGTCTTCTTTAATGCCTCAGTGAACCTTGTAGCTATGACTCAGAATTTTAAAATATATTATTCTAGTGACACTTAAGGTTTTCAGATGATTTTTGAGATATAACAGTACAGATTCCATCAGTACCAAACTTTTAGCACCATCACTTCAACCTTTGTCTTGGTTTGTTCTTGAAAATGTATTTGGAAAAGATAATATAATTTATAATCTGAAATACTACCTAATTAGTTGAAGTTGAATTATTAGTCTGGCTTAAAGACTACAAATGTATAAAACCTGTTGATTTCCTGGAAGATTGATAATGCTCTAGTAAACTCTTACACAGAAGCTATTGTCATGAACTGTTCACCATACTTTCCAGCTTTACCTGTGTGTCAGTCTGTTCTATGAACCTCAGCATTCCCAGTAGTAGAAAGATACATTAATTCTTAAAAGAAGATGCTGACACCTTTGATGAATCTGTCCTATATAGTGAGTCCTAATATTAAAGTTCTGTATGTAAAGATCTAATAGAGAAGACCAGAGTCCAAATGAAGTGAAACCTGTTTTACTTCAGTGAATTATATGGAAATTAATTATAAATCAGTGAATTATATGGAAAAGGCATACATGTGCTAGGCGAATAAACTGAAAGGCTTTACTGCATAGTTAAATAGGTACATTGGGAAATTTGCAAATCTTTGTAGGACTTTGAAATAAACCACTCAGTTATTTTACTAAATAAGACACAAATTGCTTATGGAGATTTCTGGTTTTTCATATAATAGAAAAAGTGTAATTTTTAAAAAACATCAGAAATAATAATCTAGCTTCCAGTTGATGAAAAAGTAATACTCTGAAATAGATTCAGTAAAATTAGTCTTTTTAAGATCTAACTGGTAAATGGATTGAATCATTTTAAAATGAGATTGAACTTAATAATTGTGTTCAGTGATACCCAGTTTCCTCCTTTCTTCTGAGTATCTAAAATTACACTGGAATACAAAGTAACTGTCTTGAAGAATACTCCTTGGACCTCATGGCTACTGTCACTTGATAATAGCAGTTGTGTTTAGAAATAACCTGGCTAGTATTGTAAGTTTTCTGCTCCTCTGAACAATGTTACTTAGCACAGTAACCACCATGCATTCTTACTGTGTTTGCTATACAGCTGTTTTCCAGACTACAGTTGTGTGTCCTGAACTGTAGTTGCCTCAAAGCGCCTTCATGATACTATTCTAAAGTGCCTGTCCTAAAATCTGGGTAGTGAAGTTCGTGAATTTGGTAATTCAGTTTCTTCAGAGATAATGAGACTGTTTTCCCTAAGGATATATTTATGAATAGTGAGTGGAAACTGAATCCATTCCCAGTTGTAATGCTTTTCCAATTCAAAAGTGATATGCATGTATGTGTCTCTTTCTAACCCTTCGAGCTTCTCTCTGTGTACGATTTAGGGTTACATTCCGAAAAGCAAATGGGAGATGGACACATCTGAGGCAAAGCTAGGTGGGTATTTCCTTTTTCCTGTTTTTATATGTGATACCTGATGGTAATGGTCATAGATCTTTCTGCTGTAAGAAGAACAAATTCCCCCGAATCTCTGCTTAAACAAAGATTTTAGGCCTACCTTACTACATCCTCAGTCTGTTTTGCTGACTTTCATTTATATCTTGTGACAGAGTAAATGCAAATATGTGATAAATTTAGTAATAAAATATTGTCACTCCTAAAATTCATTCATTTATATTAATCAGAAATGTTGGTGTAGATGAGATTTCTACATTTATAAAAGAATATTTAACTGAAGTTCAAAATTGAACTTGATTATGAATATTTTGAATAATAGTGGTAGTAAAAATAATAAATAATTGAAGTTTAAAAATTAATTAAAAGCAGTTATTTTCTTTGTATAATAAAAGTTTATAAGTGGGGGAGGTAGATATGTAATTTAGGTTTTTGAGGAGCCTGGTTTGTAAGATTCCATTTAAATTTTCCTCCAGCTGGTCTTTAGTGAAGGTTGCAAGGTAAACTGGTGAAAATTATTGTTTAAATAAAAAATTGGAGTTGCTTAATGTGGGGTTCTTTGTCAAATAGAAAATCACATATATCCAGTGGATTTTCCACCAGTATTTCATGGTAATATTACAGAACTTTTTTTTTAATCTCACCTAAAGAGAACCATTTAATATGTTGATTAAGATGTATTAGTAAATAATTTAAGCTGGTGATAAAAGATGGACCATGCTACTGTATGAGGTATGACTGTTGGTCTCTGCATTTTTCTTCTGTAATTATGCTGTAACCCCCAGAGCCGAAGTAACCATAGAAACGTACCTTAAATTTATAGAACAGTTTGAATAATTTAGCTGCTTCACTGTTTGGGATATACTGTCTGTGTTTCTGACATCAGAGGGATGCATTTTATACACAGTTGCATAGACTGTGCCTTTTATTTTGCCCATTTGATCATGTGAGCCATTGATGTTGACCAGATCTAATGTTAAAAGATAATTCTGTAAACAGTAGTATTACCATATGGTTGGGATAGATGCTTTGTTGCAAAGTCTAGTTTTTTTTCTCGTGTACGGCATGTGAAAATTTTATGTGGTTATTGACATATTCTTCCATTCATCCTTCCTCTGTGGGAAATCCATTTTAATAATAACCAACTATCTCCTTCCTTGAACTTTTAAAGCGCTTGAAAGTACTTAAGTGCAATTAAATATGTAGGAAAATAATAATCACAAATTAGTTTTAAATAATAATGCTTTAGATATGTTTGTTTTAACATTAGTTTAAATATGAAGTTCTGTACTTATAAAATAACCTATAAGACTATAAGATCATTTTCCTCTTTCCTGCTTCTCTAAGTAGTGATTATCTTTTGGGGCAAAGAGAAATGGTAATTAAAGAGATACGGGAATTATACAATGTTTTAGCTAAGCATATAATCTTTAAGAGGCCTTTGTAATATATTATCTAGGATAATGCTTTTTTTAACTTGAGCTGGTCCACACTCTTATTTTCCTTTCTAATATCTAAAGAGAAAGGAAAATATATAAAGAGAAAAGTTATGATGATTATCCAAGATAATACGACATTAATCTTGATATCACTTTCCAGAAAAAATTCTGGCCTGTCTGCTATTTGCTTCTCAGAAAATACATTTAATACAAATTACTCCATTTTAGGTTTTTTTTTTTTGGCTGTGAGGCATGTGGGATCTTAGCCCCCTGACCAGGGATCAGATCTGCACTGCCTGTATTGGGAGGCCAAGTCTCAATCATTGGACTGCCAGAGAAGTCCCACAGATACAGACCATTTTAAAGACAATTCCAGAAATAGAGTTGTTAAATAAACCATTTCAGTTAAAGGCACTGAAGATCTAGTAATGAATCTAGGAAATAAGTTCTTAAATGTTTGCAGCTGGGTTTTTGTTTGTGACAGTGATGTTCCATATAATGACTCGCCTCTTGCACCACTTTGTTATCTTGAGAGCTAAATCATCTGTCTAGGAAGGAGTGTGAGCCTTCCTGAAAGTACTTCTTTGATATTGGTCCATGGAGCCAATTGAGAAGAAGAGCCTAAAGCATGAGGCTCTGTTCTTTTATGTCACCTTCCTTACCGTAACAAATTCAATAGATTTGACTACCAGGTACAACTTTATTTTTCTGAGTACTTTACCAACATTTCTTAAATATCTCTTGGTAACATGATTATGCTGGGTGGACACATGTTGAGCTTTCGTAGTATCATGTATTGAGCTAGACAAGCTGAATCTATAACGGAGAAATGAATTGGTCAAAAAAAAAAGAAGAAATGAATTGGCCAATGAGAAAATATTCACTTACTTGTAATCTTTCAAGCAGCTGTTAAATCTTATTGTTGAGTCTTGATCTGTGTTCATTAAGTATAGTATTCAGTTCAGCCTCTGTGTGTGTGTGTGTATGTGTGTGTGTGTGTTAAAGCACAAGTGGTGTGATTTTAGGAAAAATCAGAACTAGCCTGAGTTGCATCTGGCTTGGCTCTCATGGAGTTGTTGAAGACTGACTGTGACCCACTCTCAGTAGCACTTTCTTTTCCAGCTAGGACACAAGCACCCTAAGGCAAGGGTGGATGTTATATGCCACATCAAATGCTAGGATTCAGCATTCAAGCTGCTTAAATTCCACTGACATGATTTTGGTTTCTCAAACTGAAAACCAAAAGCATACTTGAGACTGTTGTCATCCTAATTTGGGTTTCTTCATGTAGCTTACTTTTGCTTTCCTCATCTCACTGTCATTTGTCTCTGTTACTGAGTTACTGTGGACTGGCCTTCTACATGTCAGGCAGTTTCATCTCTTCCCAGTTGGAATGTAATTATTATTGTATAGGCATGTAACCCTTGTGTGTTCACCATGAGCAAATTTTCAGAAATATCATTTATGTTTAGAAAACATATAGATGTATCTAAAATTCTTTTTCTGTTGTGCTATATATAATATACTGTTTTGAAGATACGGTAAAATTCTGTGACCTGCCGAGTTGGATATTTAAACTTTCATCTTCATCTTAAAACTTCATCTTTTGAAATTCAAACCTCTGAAAATCATTAGTATGAGTGTATTGGATACCAGTCGTCTTCTGTAACTAACAAATGCCCCAGATTCCTCTTCCTTCACCTTATGCCATACATCTGTGTGTTTGAGTTTCCAGGATGCCATGTGGAGGAGGTATGAACCTTTCTTCAGCTCCAAGAAGGAAACTTTAAACTTGTTGTGCACAATAAAATTTCAAATTAAACATTACAAACAAGGGTGTTCAGACTAGAAATACATACTCTTCCGAACTTCCATGTTGCAAATGGGGAACTCCTGGTGTGTAACTCCTGTCATACACCCAGTGTATGCGGAAGAGTTCTTGTAGTTTTCACATTGTCCTTCTGTAATTGCTGCCTGACCATGTTCTGTTCTTGGAATTGACATATGAAATTTTCCTTTGAAGTATGTTAATGTCGAAGTTGCTCTTATTAAGTTTGGAAACCCTTTGATGTTTGTTCAGTAAGTGTTGGAGCGGCTGATACTTTACACTATCCAACTGAGAACAGTTTTACTGTTTGTGGGGCTTCGTTGGTTTTTCTAATACCATATTCTATGTCCCTGTGCAATCAAGGTGTCACCTGTAAGATCTTGTGTAATATGGCTTGTCCTATACATGTAGGTTAGAGTCCCTTGGTACAGCATGTGATTTACAGAGGAGGTTAGAAGACTGTTTCTGTTGCACTCATCCATGTTAAAAATTTGCCAAAGTGATATGATAAAAATTTCTTGAGTTTTGTAAAGTGTTGTAGTTTGCCTTGCTGATTTTTCAATAATATTGCTTTTACGGGGGTGGGGCTTAGGAAATAAAAGCTTTGACAAGTATGCAAAATCTTACTGGTTTTTGAGATCTGTATGGTATGCACAGTTAGTTGTGTGTGTAACTTTTACATTTGAAGCATAAACTCACCTTGCCTTCTGCTTCCATTGTACTTTTATTTAAGGTTCTGTCTGCCTTGATGCCTAAAAGATTTCTATTATATACACCCTTCACCATTATGGAGTTAAATGGAGTGTGGTTATTGTATGTTTCTGAAGTGTGTAGCTTTTCCTTTATTGACCTACTTAATAATAGTGTATTTTTATAACTGTAGATGATCCAAAAGTTTAGTGCTTCAGTGTAGTTTCTATTTATATATATGTACATATATATGTGTGTGTGTATATATATATATAAAACTCAATATTTCACGTGTAGAATTCAAGATCACAACTAACAACCAATGAAAAAGACCATACACATTTCCATCATGTGTTCTTGAAGACACCTAAACTCATATCTCATAATTTCTGAATCAGCAATCCCTGTTAATTTAATTGATTTAAGTTTGGGACCTTTGGAAAACCTCTCAGATTGAGAATTCAGAAAGAAAATTCAGATCCAGCCACTTTGGCTGACTAGCCCTCAACCTCAGAATAGTCAGCAGCACTTTAAAGTATAACCAAAGAAAGTGGTGATTTGTATGATTGACTTACTCGTAAACATTAACTTACGGCAAATCCTGTCACAGTGTTCAAAATCCCAAGAAACTGTTCATCTAAAACTTTCCCAAACATTAGCTTGTCTCATTAAGTTCTTGTACTACCTGTTTTTCATATAACATGATAACACACATGATTGCAGATCGAATGGGTGGTGTTAATGTTGTGTTGAAGAAACAAGAACAAAAAAGAATGGAAGAAATTGCTTTTGGAAAAACTCAACGTTGCTTTTTGTCAGAACATGAGAGCTGAAGTGTGATTTTAGGTGGGTGGGGAGGATAAGGAGGCCAGGAAACAAGTGTCTTCTCTTGCTCTGCCCATATTTGTTACTTAAACCAGCATAGTAATGTAAAGACTGCCGGTATGAACACCAGATAAAGAGTGGAAATTGCACAGAACTTGATAGTATCTCAGCCGAGAGGAGAGCTCGGATCTGCAAGCGGTGCTGCTCTCAGGAATGTGGCCATGCCCTGCGACGGTGCTCCAGCCTTCTCTCCCTTGTGTGTGTGTCGTGTGCAAACTCACACTCCCCCTTAATGCTGCGGCTCTGTGTTTGTCCCTCAGACAAGCTGGATGGCTTGAGAACCGGCACAAAAAGGAAGCGTGACTGGGAGGCTATTGCCAGCAGAATGGAGGACTACCTTCAGCTCCCTGATGATTACGACACTCGTGCTTCTGAGCCTGGGAAGAAGAGGGTGAGAGACCATGAGTGATCCCCAACAGTTAAAGGCCTGTTTAGACATCTGGTTTTAGAAAGTTAAAGTCAGATAAATACGGATGCTATTTTTTAGAGTGGTTTGGTTTATACTGCACCGTATTACACATTTATAAAAGAGACCTTACAAATTATCCGATCAAAATGTACAAATAATTTAAATAATGGAGGACAGAGCCTCACATGGTTAGCACATTATCAGCCTTAAGGGAGTTTGGAATGGCTGCTTGTGCCATTTTGTCATGGAGCAAGAGAGTCAGGTGTGAAGTATTGAAGAGAATCTGTGGGACTTCTTAAAGGATCAGATGTAGAGGGTCCAGGATGGATGGGATCAAAGGTGACTTTTCAGGATTCTGGCCATAAGTATTCCGGGTATGCGATGCCATTTACTGAGTTAGCGTAAAGTAGGGGAGACTTAAGTTTGAGAGTGAAAACGCAGTTCAGTGAGGTACCAGTGAAGTTAGAAGTGGTAATAGGACTCAGGACTGCAAAATTTAGAAGTACAGATAGAGGTAACTGTTTTAAGAAGGAAAGAATAGTCCATTGTTAAATGATACAGAGAAGACAAGTAAACTGAGAAGAGAGAACTCATCATTGAATTTGGCAGCATGGTGATTGTTGATGTGTGATCAAAAAAAAAGTCAAGCTTTCTTAAGAGAGTTGAGGAGAGAAGCCAATATCGAGCAGATTTGAAGAACAGGAAATGAGGAAGTGCAGAACAGCAAATGTAGATAAGTTTCTGAAGAAGCTTAGCTATGATAGGGAGCAAAATAATGAAGCCATGATGTTGAATAGGTCTTCCACACAGATGGGAAATTCAATAAATGTGTATTTGTATACATCCTTTAAAACACAATAAAGTAAGAGTTATAATATTGTACATGATCCACATAAAGCTTTTCCAGCCAGTCTGTCTTGATCTTTCTTTTAAGTATATACAGACCTACCATTCTTTTTATTTTATTTTTGGCTGCACCGCACAGCAGTTTCCTGACCAGGGATTGAAACCTGGGCCCTTGGCAGTGAAAGCGCTGAGTCCTAACTGCTGGACTGCCAGGGAATTCCCTACCCTTCTTTTTAGATGGCTGCCTAGTGTACCATCATTGGTTGAATAATCAGTTATTTATCCATTTCCTTATCAGTGGATGCTTATGCTGTTTTCGTTTTATTGCTAATGTAATACTGTAGTGTAAGTTGCATACGTTTGTCTTGGCAACCTTTTGACAGTGTATCTCTAGGGTGTATTTTTAGCCTTAAAGCTGCAAACTCATAGAATATGATGTATCATTCTGACAGCTCTTATGAGATTGTGTCCCAAAAAGGTTGTACCTATTTATACACCCACATGTAAGTAAATGCCTGTGTTTTCCGCACTTGCACCAGCAGTGCTGTTACTGAACTTTTTAACTTTTGACAATCTGATAGGTAAAAAATGGTATTTCATTTTTCATTTCACCAAGTAAGAATGAAGTTGTTTATCATTTCTTTATCTTTACACATCATTTCTTTTTTTATGAATCCCCTCAGTACTTTAATAGTAAAAGGATGTTTATTGTAAGAGAATGAAAAATGCCACTTCATTACAGTGGAAACCATTACAGGGGACTCCAGGTTTCAAACAGTGCAGACAGTCCCTGGGCCTGCCCTTGTTTGTGTGTCTTGAGGCCTGATTAGTGGCCTTCTGTATCTGGGTGGTCCAGCTCCACCCAGGGACTACGTGTCCTGATACCCCTTATTCCAGTTTTAAGGTTGGGGCAACAGAAGCAGAAATAGCTCTTTCTTGGGATTAATAATTTGGTGTAACAGTGAATAATCTCAAGTGAGAAATGTTTTTCTCTAGTTCATTTTTAGTTAGGTAACTATTACTCTCTTCAATAGGGAGTGTGTAATCCCATATAATTTACTCTGTAAGCTGAGTGGACAAAAGCGTGAGCTGTATACATCCTAGTTCATTAAGTGGCTCCCCTTTTCACTCCCCTCCCTGCCTTCCTTCCTCATTTCAGATTGTTTTTAACATTCAAACCATTTTCCAAAATCAACTTCTGAGCACAAGGAAATCCTGCAGGTAGCATGGAATGCAGGACTCATTACTCATTCCTTTCCCGGAGTCGCTTGATTTCTATAATACAGCTTTTTATAAATATTGGGTAGATTCCTGGGATTTACACTGAAACACAAAGGTAGTTCTGTAGAATTGATCGTACTAGAGTTTTACCAAAATGGCTAGGATTTAAAATATAATTTAAAAAAATTTTTCCACTTGCTTAGCTTTGTATAAAATGACTTTAATTTGTGTTTCTTTGATAAGTGTAGAAAAGTGAACATTTCCCAAGTTTTGTTTGAGAACTGAAATGTTTTAGAGATATTTTTGGTGACAGTGGATAAAATGTACACATGTAAACTTCTGAGTATTGGTTAAGAGTGTTCTTTACTATACCCTCTTTTTTTTTTCCCCCTTAACAGCTAAGGTAAATGGCAAAAAACTGAGATTGTAAATCTCAATAAAAGTACCTCTCTAGGAAGGTTAGGAGGGACACTTGACATTTACCAAGCCATTCTTAGTTGCAAGTCATTATTCTGCTGCTTACTTTTTTTTTTTTTGTAATCATTCATTCCTTTTACAGAATTGTATGTCTGTGTGTCGGGTCTGTGCAATTGCGGCCTCATAATATTTTCATTTCAGCTTTAAAGTTTTGGGCATTTGTGCTGAAACATATTGCTTTTTTAAAATATAACTACTTTTCTTTCTAATTCCATATTCTTTATTTTATCTGAGTTTTAAAGACTTAGAATTTAAACTTCACATTTAAAACAACTTAGTTTACGCAGGGCAAGATTGATTAGTGTATTTAAATTCTGTGCTAAGGATGTCCTGTGGACTCTTTTCAGTCTGTTTCTTTGTTCAATGGCCACAATTCATCTGTCTGTCCATCCATACATTCTTCATCCCCCTTAACCATAGTCATCTTTTGCTAAAATGTGTACTCTTGATCCCAAGGATAACTGAAGAGAGGGTACATAAATTTGTCAGAATAAATACATCAGCATTAATGAGCAGAAAGCCCAGAGATCTTGGTATTCAGAAATCCACATTATTTATTAGGCTTTTTATTAAGCCCCATGAAGGAAATTGAGCCATAGGTTTTCTGCCCACAAATAAATCTACCCTAAAAAGAGTCCGGTATTATCAATTTTCCCCCACAGCTGTTAACTGTGTGTATTGTCTTTAGCCAGTGGTTGATAAGAGCAATTATCAGGGGAAGAAATAAAAAAGAAGTCAGGCCTTTGATTACCATCCCTATAGACAGTAATAGGGAGGGTCATTTTACCTCTTAGAGCAGTTGCACATTTCTAGGTACAGCGTGGATGAACGTGCTTTGGTTCCCTCTCCTTGTTATAGATCACAATCACAACAAATCACAAGCCATATTTAAAATACCATCTCTGCAGACTTTGGTACTAGGCAACTGCAAAGCACAGTTATAAGTATTTTATGTTTTACAGGTTAAATCTGCTTATATTTTTAAAATTATTACTATAGTACATACAAATCCATATTTTAAAAATATCAGAATACCAATAGAAGATATCCCTGATTCATATATTTATAGGGATAATCTTGCCATAAATGATATCAACTGAGTCTATCTCTTGGTCTCTTTATCTCATCAGTAAAAGTAATGATACCAGCTCCCTGTTTTCTAAGAGTAAATTTCAAAAACTTTTATTATGTGGAGATGAGACTCAGTCTTTGATCTAGGATGCTTATGGTCTGTTAGGGAAGGGAGATCTGTCAGTGGATAATTGCAATATAATGTGAAAGTTCAAAACTAGACATGTCAAATCTGGAAGTAACTCCAGGAAAGCAATGATTATTTGATTGGCAAAGGACAAGAGGGATAAAGCGGGTTTGATGACTAGATTCATGCTAGGTGGATCAGGTCAGAGCAAAGGCATTTCAGGAAGAGAGTCTAGTATATGTAGGTTTACAGAGATGGGAATGGCCCAGTGTGCTCTGAGAGCTGAAAGTAGTTTTGTAACTGGTGAGCTACAGTCCCTGGGTTTACAGAGAGTCAGACACAGCTAGCGACTGAGCACACATCTGTAAAGTGTCATCGGTACTGCCCAGAGGAGCTGCAGGAGGACAGGGCCAGATCCAGAGGGGCCTGTGCGCTTGGATTTTATTCTCTAGGTTGGGCAAGGATTTAAAGCTGTGGCAGAGTGGACCAGAGGAAGTGAGAATGAAGGCAGGGAGACTAGGCAGAAGTTGGTGCTTTATATTTTACTTCAGCTGAAAAATGAGGCTGGTGAACGGAAACAGGGTGACAGGAGGTGGCGGGACAGGGCTCAGCTGTTGAGCTGGTGTGGCGAGGACTGTGACTGACTGAAGTTTTCTTTCTGTAGCTTAGGATGTATGGCTGTCTTCAGTTCTCCAGTTAACTTCTAATTTTTTAAACCCCTGGCCTCAGATTAGTTATCCTACCCATTACACTATTCAGAAAGCTAAGAGACTCTTTGCATATTTATTTTTTCCTAAAGCCCAGCCTAACACTGTTTTCTTTTTAGGTGAGATGGGCAGACCTGGAAGAAAAGAAGGATGCAGATAGGAAAAGGGCCATAGGTTTTGTGGTCGGACAGACTGACTGGGAGAAGATCACAGATGAAAGTGGTCACCTGGCTGAAAAAGCCCTCAATCGAACCAAATATATATGAAACTTAGTTTTTGAATGGAGTCATTACTCCTCTAAGGTAAGGGTACACGGTCATATAAATAGCCTACTGTGTGTTGTTTTGAAGAGTTTGAGATAAAGAAGACAGCATGCTTTGCTAAAAATGCTTCTCTTCTTATATTATTTTGTGGTTCCAAGAGTAAGTATGTGCCAGTTGCCAGCATTTACAGTACAAGGTATTAGAAAAGGAAGCAATTTTCTGCAACCTGGCTTACTTATAAAAAATACAAGACTTAAGATAAGCTTGAATTCTGTAGATTTGGGAAGGAGTGGCATGATGAGAGACTGAGGTCTGCTGAAATTTCTGTCTGTCCCTTCCTGCCGTGACAGCCTTTTCTTTTCTTTGCAGGTGGTTCGCGTTGAGGTGATCTGAAGCCACGACCTCATGGAGCTTCGTTGTGTGTCCCCTTGCTTCCACGTTTCAGTTTTTGTTTTGTTTCTACTGCTTTAGTTTTTTAAGGTTCTCCAGTGTCCCCAAGAGGTATTAGAGTCTTGCTCTACTTGAGCAAGACATTAATTTTTCTTTTTAACTACTTTGGGGAGGGAGGGAGGGATAGCGTAACTGCTGAAGCCAGGTGGAGATCTGCTGGAGGACTCCAACAGACAGTGTTTCCTCCACTGTACAGTTGTCACAGACTATCTCTATCATCATTGCTTTGTGGCTGTTTTTGTTTTTTACTGTATGTAACTGGTAGCTGATTGTACTAGGATTAAAAAAAAAATAAACTTTCATGATAAAGCCATGAGATTCATGGGCTATACAGCATGAGCCCCTTTCTCTTGTTTTCTTAATTTTATTTTTATTGCTTTTTTACTATGGTGTGTTCTGATTACATGCTAGTTGAACGTCTTAAAAACCTCGTTCGCATCTATGATTCCATAACGCATGTTATAAACACAAGGCTCAGCAATGTTCACAACACTTATCTTTGTTTTATAGCTGATTTCTTTTTCTGTCTTTGTGTCTTGAAGACTCATAGAGACAATTTTAAATATTTGTCTGTTCCCCTGGAGCACATCTGTTCTGTATCATGTTTTATTGTTATTGGGTTTTTTTTTTTGATCCTTTCTCTTTTCCTCCCTATTTTCTTTTCCTTCCTCTTTTTACTTTCTCCCTTCATGTTCTCTAATGTTTCGATTTTTCTCTAATCTGACTTTGATTCCTGGGTGGACAAAACTGATGTACTCTATGAAGCTTTGGAGCTTGTTGCCTGACTACTGAATTTGAATTGTTGGTTTTTTAAGTCAGGATTGCAGGGCAGGAATATGGCAATGCAGAGCGCTCTGGCAGGCAGCCTTTAAGTCTGTCAGGTTTTTAGGTTCTTGCCAGATTGCTCATTATTGGAAAGCATGGCCTTCTGCTTAAAATTTTATCTCTTGTGAATGATACCAGGTGGAGCCTAGAAATTACATAGAGCTAAAACCCAAGTATCGTTCCTGTTTAAAATCGGAAAAGGAGCTCCTTTCCCTTTTTTATTCTGTAAAGAAAAAAAAAGTTGTTTCCAGCATGAGAGAGGACCGAGAAGAGACTTCTTTCTCAAGTGTCATTTCCACTCTGTAATCTTAACTCGGCAAGCTGCACCTCTGTTTACAGAAGGCTTGAATATTTTGAAATGTTTACCTTTGTCTAAAAAACCAAGAACCCTTTTAGTTTTATTACCTACATTAAATGTTGTGTGAATAGAGATAATATTGCCATTCAAGTATTAATAGTATTGTTTTGGGTTCAAGAACTTCATAGCACTGAGGACTAGTGGGAAATTCTGATGAATCTCTATACTTTTTAATCTTTCCTACAATTCTGAATGTTTAACGTAAGAGGCTTCATGTTATTAACAAGTCAATATTGAATGTATAATTTGCTACACTAAGTAACTTCTGGTGTTGGTAGTATTTGAGAAACTACTTTGGTTGCTTACTGGCTGATGGTACCTTTCTATGTAGTGATCTTTATCAGCCACCTTTATTATGTTGAGTGAGGTACGTCACAAGATGGTCAACAGAACTATTGTTTATACAAAGACCAACTTACTAATTATTGAATCTACCAAATGTCTGTTTTCAACAAAAACAAAATTTCTAGAATGTGTTCTTTAGTTCAGGAGGTAGGTATATATATATGTTCTTACAGAAGATGCTTTCCTTCAGTTTCTTAACCTTTTTAATGTTCTGACAGCATTCAGAATGCCAGTGAAATGAGAAGTGGCAATCACTCACGAATCACTTTAAATCCGTCATGTTTTTGCCTTGCAGCCATGGCTTTGTGTCTGCGATCTTGTGCCAAGAGGTGGTAGGGAGAAGTGAACAGGGTCAGAAATAACCTCTGCTGATTTTCAGAAGGCACTGATTAATATTACTGGTAGGTGTTGAACATAGAATGTTTCCTGCTTTAGGAGATTGGTATACTATAAGCCAGTGAACAGGATTAATAAGAGAAAGATCAGGCACCAAAAAGCAAGTATTAGTCTGTTGACGTTTGAGTTTGCTAGTCTGATATGGAACTGGTAAGAAATTCTTAAATTTACTATATCACTTGAAGCAGAATAGAAGAGAAAGATCAGGACTATATTAGAGAAATTTGGTGTGAGCACAAGTTACCTTAGAACACAAATATTTTAAGTTTATTAAGAGATGCCCTTGGAATACAGAGGACTGAACTTTGGTTGCATTTATTTGCTAGCATTTTACAAACATTGTTTTCCTTAGCTCAGAAAGCTGCTTGGTATGTTTTTTTTAAATTTTTTATTTTAAGCATATTAAGTTTATTTAAAATTGGTACTTGCCTTAATACAAAATAGTCTGATGTTGGAAAAGTTCCGTTATCTTTTAATGCTTCAGATCTTTTAAACTAAATGCAAAACCTCTCTCTTCAGCAGTTGAATTCTACCTGTAAACTCCTTGTGCAAGGAACGTGGATGAGATGCAGAAATCTTTCTATTTGGGAATCATTTATTTAGAGTTAAGCTGGCATGTTCAAACTGATTACAGAAACTGAAAATTGTTGGGTAGTCTGCTTGTTGACACTTACTTGATTCACATAGTTTTCTAGAAGTTTTTTATTTGGTTAAGATATCAATGGTTAATTCAGAAGGTTTTTTTCTCTTGGATAAAGATAAAATCTTAAAATTTACTGGCTGGATCTTAAATTTACTGACTGTGTTCATGTTCCTTGTGAAAATCCTGATTGTTGATTGGCCAGATCAAAGTAAGCTCCGTTTCATTTGGAGACCAAGTATTACATTCTGAATTGGAGTGACTAAAAATTTATTTCTTTGAAGGCACCTCTGCTTCTTTTGTAAAGTATTTTATCTTCTAGCTATGCAAGGTGCAGATATTTTGGTTATAGTAGACATCTGGAGTCAGCTTACTACTAGGACTGTAAAAACAGCAGGTTGTCAGCTATAAAGAGACCATTCAGATGTTTCAGACTGGATTTTAGAGTTCAAAGTTAACCAAAACTGAGATGAATTTCACTAGGCTAGAGAAAAATGATTCCTCATTTCTAGCCTTGACTGGTCCTAATACACATTCAGGTTCCTTTCTTGAAAGCTGTGTAATCTTAAGTTATTTACTTAATCACGTTAGAAAGTAAAAATAAATGAAACTCACTTATCAAAGGTTTCTGTGAGGAGCAAACTAGATAATGCTTGTAAAACTGCTTGGCATAGCACCAAGCTCAAAAATTGGTAACTGGCCATCATCATTATTTTTTGACTTGTTCTTTCATATGTGCTTTTAAAATTAAAATTTTTCACTTGGCTTGAAGATAATTGTCACCTTTTATAGTTAGCTACCATAACTGAGCTAGGCCATATGAAATAGTGCAGTGAGTGAGGGTTGGAAGAGTAATAATTTAGAAGCATTTTCAGGTAACCACTGAAACTGATCTTTAGAACCAGTATGGAGGTTTGTTTAAAGGAATCACTAAGGTGCAAAGGCTAATAATTAGTAAGTACCCAGGAGGAAAGTGAAAGTGAAAGTCACTCAGTTGTGTCCGACTTTCTGTGACCCCAGGGACTGTAGTCCATGGAATTCTCCAGGCCAGAATACTGGAGTGGGTAGCCTTTCCCTTCTCCAGGGGATCTTTCCAACCCAGGAAGGGATGAGTACTAATGGAAAGCTGTTGCCAGACCACACATGTGAACAAAGGTGAAGGCGCTGAAGCATTGATTTGCCTTGTCACATATTCAAAAAGAAAATAGTAATTTTTTATGAATAAGTAATACAGTCATATGTTATAAAATTCAGAAGGTTTGAGAGTATGTATAGTAACATCTTTCCATCCCCGTCCTCAGCCTCCCACTCTCCTGTCTACAGGGACAACCAATGTTGACTTTCTTTTGTGTCCTTTCAGAAAAATCCTGTGGCTAAGCAGTTAATTTCGCTTTACCCAAATGGTAAAGTGCTACCCACACTGCTCTCTTGTTTTTTGTTACAGTGTCTAGGAGGTCTTCTGGTCACACGGGAACAGTCCCATTCTCATCCGGCTCCTACTCTCCTCTCCTCTCCCCCTTCTTCCTCTCTTCTCTTTCCTCCTCCTCAATCTTCCAAAGGTACCTTCTAATTGGAAGGAGCTTCACTGACAATTTTTAGAAATTTACCTGTATTTCTGTTCTTTACAGGTAAATGGCACAGAATATGTATGTATTTTATGGAGCTGTCTCTATACAGTTTTATCACATGTGTAGGTGTTGTATATCGACCCTCATCTTTCTCTCACTCCTGCCACCACCTCTGACCCTAGGCAACCACTAATCTGTTCTCTATTTCTATAATTTTATCATTTAAAGAATGTTCTGTAAATGAAATCATATGGTATGTAACCTTTGGGGATTGGTTTTTCGGCCTTTTTCACTTGCTGTAATTCCCTTGACATTTATCCCGGTTGTTATATGTGTTATCAGTAGTTTGTTTTCCTGTTTATTGATAGCATTCATAAATGCTGTTAATGGATGGAATCAATAGCATTCCATCCCATTCTCTTTTATGGCTGTAGAATGTTTTATGTCTTTATCATAATGTAGCTCACCAGGTCTCTGTTGATGGATATTTAAGCTGTCTTTTGCTGTTATAAATTGTGACTTTTATATACTGTTATCATTACACCACTCCTGTACTTGCCTGGTTTCTAGCAATGAAGGAGTACTAGTTACGGCATCGTTTACATAGGTATCCTTGAGGGTGACAGGTGCTTAAGGGCCAGCACAGCATATCACAGTGATGAACTGTCAAGGGAAGTGACAGTAACGAAATGAAAAAGGCAAATCTTGTTTCCTGGAAAATCCTACAGTATAGAATTCTGACAGAGTAAAGAACCCCAGTGTGTCTTTGAGAGCTTAGAGTGGCCAGAGACTGATGGGTTACTGGTCCACACAAAACAGAGTTTAGACCTTAGTTCACTCTCGTCTTACCTAGGTATTTATGCTTCTGCACCTCCGTAGCTGATCTGAACTCAGTTCTCAGGCTCTATTGTCTTCATATCAGACTGTAGTCAGGGAGCATCCTCAGGACTGAGTTATGGACAGCCCTCCGCCTGCCAGCAGGAATTTGCACTTGTGAGACTATGAAGAGCCATAGACTTAGTGGTTTACTTTGTAGTTGACGAGACTTGACTTTGACTCCTATACCCAAGCTAGAATTTTCTACCAGATACTCACATTCTTAGGTTTGACAGTACTGATGCAGATTATAGCTCCCTTTCCTATGATATCTGAAGAATTAAAATAATTTCTTCCACCATGACTTGAAATCCCACTCTCAGGTCCGTTGTTCCTGACAGTGAGTTCCTACTTCTTGGCATGTCTAATTTTTTTTTTTTTTTCTTTTACAGCATCTAACTCAGTGCATGGCTCATTTATCTGTAGAGTGATAAATAGAGGGGATGTCTCCTATCTGTATGGCATTGGTCACTCACTCAGAGTCGGACAGGTAACATGTGTGAGGCAGAGGGTGGAGATTGTGGCAAACTGGAGAACAAGGTAGGTCCTGTTACAGGGTGCACGGCACCTGCCCGGCCACAGCAGGCTGTGGCCACCTGGGGATTTGGGTCTTGTGTTGCCAGATTTTTCTGGGGCTTCCAGAGAAGTGAGAAAACTGGATTTTTATGTGAGATCTTCAATATATTAGCACCAGGAAAATTTTGTTTCTTGTTTGGTTTTTTGGTAAGAGCTTCAGCCCACACCACCTACCTGTCGTTTCATACTTCAAGGCTGCCAAGTTGATATTGTTGATACTTAGATAAAGAGGCTGAAGAGGCCTTAAAAGTTCCTCCTTGCCGAGTTCCTTCATTTTACAGATGAGGCTTCTAAGGCTGAAAGAAGAGAAACGACTTGCTCAGTTACTTGATGGCAAAAGAAGGCTAAATCTTAGTTTTCCTGGTCTGTTTCTTATAGGAGTAAGTATGTTTTCTGTACTTTATAATTGCTTACATAATGAAACTAGCCTATTTGCATTGGCTCCAATGACAAGTGTTATTCCTTCACTGAGAAGTTCCTTATTACCTGCCTTACTAAGGACAGATGCATTCAGCTTGGCAGTGAAGTCTGTCAACAACATCATCCAAACTACCTCTCCAGCTTCTTTTTCCACTTTTCTTGCCACATACACACTACACTGCAGGTGCACTGTGTGACTTACCCTCGACACTCCCTAAAACTTCTTGGTTTACTGCCTCCTTTTTATCTTATCTTCTAGAAATTGTAACTGTCTTAAGGCCCAGCACACATGCTGCCTTCTTCCTGAAGCTTTCCTGTCTTGCTCCCTCCAGCTCTCATAGGACTTTGCTTCTACTGATATTTGTTCCATGATCTTCTCTTACTTTGCCTTTCCAGGAGAGTAACTTATATACCTCTCTATTCCTTTTCCCCCATCCGTTCCCACTCCCAAATGTAAGCTCCTTGAGTGTAAGAACTGTTTTATTCATCTTCATCCTTATAACACTGAATATGCAGTATCTGTTAGGTATAGTTGGTGCTCAGCAAGCATATTTATTTATTTTTATTTTTTGTTTTTTTCAATTAGCATATTTAGAATTGATAGCATGGTGTATTTTAAATATGAAGTTAATTCATATCAGTAAAAATATATGTAATTCACAAAACTCCAATTTTTGTTTGCTTCTTCACTGCCTCTGTATCTTTTGGTTGGTGACATATGCATAAGTATTATATAAATCAGACCTCAGATATTCAAATGCCTACTATGGACAGGAAGATGCCATAAGTGAGGGAATTGGCCAGTAGTTTTATAATGGCATGCTAAGTTCTATTCTTTCATCAGAAACATACTGTTTTGCTATTGGACCTGTCAAAATATTCTTTATTCTTACAGAGAAATACCCCCTTTCCCATTTTTCTTGAAACATCTGATATTCTGTATCATTAGCTTTCCCACATTTGGTAGGAATGTAAGTACAAGTATTTTCTTCCTAACCCTACTGTGACAAAAACAGCAATGGGAGTAGAGTGATATAGGCACCTGACTGTCAGCCTCAGTGTTGGAGAGGCAGTAGGGCGTGGTGGGGCCTCGGATGCTGCAGAGTGCTTGCCTTGTTTCACTGCGATAGTTCTTCCCCAGCCCTGGTTGCCATGAAGTAAGGTAGACCCGATGTAGGTCTACCTTAAGTAGACCTTAACCTTAACCTTAACCTACCTTAAGTAAGGTAGGTTACCAGATGAAGGTGAAATGGAAATCTGGATCTTTGTGTGAAGTAGTCTTTTCAAAGTACCATGGGGACAATACAGTAGATGTAAAACAAATCACATCTGGAAGTCACATACTTCAGCCATCATTTTGGGACATATACCATAATGGATGGTGAATCCTGCAAGGCACTAAAGAAGATATCTATAGGAAAGGAAACATCAAGTTACATCACATAGATGGTATAAAAATATTTTGACGAACACCTTTTAACTGATATTTTGGAGTGAGCAGTTCTGTTTTCCTTGAGCCAGATGGTAACACATACATAATGTACTGATGCTGAATTTGCAGTGGGTTGATTTTTGTCCATTTCTTGCTGTGACGTGGAAGCATGTGAATTGCCCCCCTCCTTGGCTAACATCCTTCCAATGACTCCATTTATCAAGATGCAGGTAAGCACCTTATGTGTGCACAGTTAAATAGTGGGCACACACTCCTGTCCCAGAGAAAGAAGACAGCAAGAATTCCCTTTGGTTAAGTGAAACAGCTAAGAAAGCCATACTTGGATGCAAATTTGAACCAGAATGTTCTCTTAATTCTCCATTGCATTCTACTATTTCCACTGAGGGAAGAGGATACATGTCATTACAGCTTCTTTGGCACCTGTCCGTGTCAAGGTGGGTATACTTTTGATATGTTTGATTTCTTAAGTATGTTTTGGGGCATTATCTTTTCCAAATTCTCTTCAGCCATAAAATATAACCTCATTATTTTTAAAAGTGTATCAGAGATAACACTAAAATCCTCCATTGAGCAATAAACACCTTAAAGTCTTAGAAGTAGTTAACTGTTATCATTTTGGAATGTGGCTTTCCAAACCATTTTCTGCGCATCTTAATGAACCAGATAACCATGATGGTGTGGTCACTCACCTAGAGCCAGACACCCTGGAGTGTGAAGTCAAGTGGGCCTTAGGAAGCAATACTGTGAACAAAAAACTAGTGGAGGTGTTGGAATTCTAGCTGAGCTAGAATTAGTGATTTTAAGTCCTAAAGATGATGCTGTTAAAATGCTGCTCTCAATTTGTCAGCAAATCTGGAAAACTCAGCAGTGGCCATAGGACTGGAAGAGGTCAGTTTTCATCCCAGTCCCAAAGAAGAGCAGTGCCAAAGAATATTCAAACCACTGTACAATTGCACTTATTTCACATGATAGCAAGCTAATGCTCAAAATCCTTCAAGCTAGGCTTCAACAGTATGTGAACTGAGAACTTCCACATGTACAAGCTGGATTTAGAAAAGGCAGAGGAACCAGAGATCAAATTGCCAACACCTGTTGAATCATAGAAAAAGCAAGATAATTAAAAAAAAAAAAAAAAGTCTACTTATGCATCATTGACTATCCTAGTATTTGATGGTGTGGGTCACAACAAAGTGGAAAATTCTTAAAAGAGATGGGAATACCAGATCCCTACTTGTCTCCTGAAGAACCTGTATGTGGGTCAAGAAGCGAGAGTAAGAACTAGACATGGAACAATGGATTGGTTCCAAATTAGGAAAGGAGTACAACAAGGCTATGTATGGTCACCCTGCTTATTTAACTTATATGCATAGTACATTGTGAAATGCTGGGCTGGAGGAATCACAAGCTGGAATCAAGACTGCTGGAAGAAATATCAGCAACCTCAGATATGCAGATGATTCCACTCTAATGACTGAAAGTGAAGAGGAACTGAAGAGCTTCTTGATGAGGGTGAAAGAGAAAAGGCTGGCTTGAAACTCAATATTAAAAAAACTAAGATCATGGCATCCAGCCCCATCACTTCATGGCAGATAAAAGGGTCAAAAGTAGAAGCAGTGACAGATTTTATTTTCTTGGGTTCCAAAGTCACTGTGGACAGTGATTGCAGCCAGGAAGTTAAAAGACACCTGCTTCTTGGAAGGAAAGCTATGATAAATCTAGACAGCGTATTAAAAAGCAAAGACATTCATTTTACTGACAAAGGTCCATATTGTCAAAGCTACAGTTTTTCCAGTAGTCCTGTACGGATGTGAGAGTTGGACCGTAAAGAAGACTGAGCACAAAAGAATTGATGCTTTGAAATTGTGGTGCTGGAGAAGACTCTTGGGAGTCCCTTGGCATGCAAGGAGATCAAACCAGTCAGTCCTAAATGAAATCAAACTCTTAATATTCATTGGAAGGACTGATGCTGAAGCTGAAACTCCAGTATTTGGCCACCTGATGTGAAGAGCCAACTCATTGCAAAAGACCATGATGCTGGGAAAGATTGAAGGCAAAAGGAGAAGAGGCGGCAGAGGATGAGATAGTTGGATGGCATCACCAGCTCAATGGACATGAACTTGAGTGAACTCCAGGAGATAGTGGAGGACAGAGGAGCCTGGCTTGCCGCAGTCCATGGGGTTGCAGACAATTGTACATGAACTATTAACTGAACAACAACAAATATATGTGTATCTGTAAGGATATATTTTTATTGAATGAGTGATATCCTTTACACATTGTTTTACAGACCCACTATGTCATATACACATACACATATGTATATATATGTGTATGACATATATACACATATATATCCTATTATATGTATATAACAGCTTATTATATTTTCCCTTATTTGTGACAGTTTTTACTGTCATAACAATGTTGCATTGAACATCCTTGTAAATGCCCATTTTAGGGGTATAATTTCCTGTTTTCCAGATAAAAAAGTAATTGAATTACTGGGGTACAAGGAAACAATTTTTTTTTTATGCCTTCCTAATAACTATATGTGTGTGTGTGTTTTAGAGAAAGTCCTAACTTAATATCCAGGGTTTCAAAAGAAATACTTTTGGGGGGTATTTTAGAATCTTAGTTTTATATACTACTCTCATTTGATGTCTGCCTTTTGAATCAATTTGGAATTGATATAGGTAAGCAAAATAGGCTCTAAGAAGTAGCCATGTTCAAAATTAGTAAGCTTTTGAGTGATGTGTTTTAATGGTGGGGAAATTAAATTTTCAGTTGAGAAAATAATCTCCCTTAATCATGAAGTTCTTTTTACCAAATATTTTTCTGCTCCCTTTGTAATTAGAACAACTGGACCCATAGGGGCTGTAAAGATATTCTTTCACATCACACATTTTAAAAAATACTAGTTTGAATAATCCTGGAAAGTGTAGGTTTTTCTACTGTGCCCTTACAAACCTTTTTCAAAGAATGTTCCTTAACACAAGTTACTAATACCAGAAATGAAAGAGGATGTCACTACAGATTCAGTGGACATTAAAAGGATAACAAAGGAATACTGTGAACAACTCTTTGCCCACAGGTTTGACATCTAGATGAAACAGATCAATCACTTGAAAGGCACAATCAACTAAAACTCATGCAAGAAGGTATAAATTTGAATAGACCTGTGCAGTATCTATTGGTTTGTCCAAAAAGTTTGTTTGGGTTTTTCCACATGACTGTACAGAAAAACCCAAAGGAACTTTTTGGCCAACCCAGTATTTTAAAAATCAATAATTATTAGCCTTCCAAACCAGAAAGCACCAGGTTCAGATGAATTCACTGGGAATTTTGTCAGACACTCAAGAAATAAATTACATCGCTTCCTTATGATCTCTTCCAAATGACAGAAACAGAGGAAATGCTTCTTAACATTATGAGGGCCAGTATTATCCTAATATCAAAACCAAAGACATTACAAGAAAACTGCAGACTACAGCTCTCTCACATGACATACAGAAATCCTCAACAAAACATTAGCAAATCCAACAATGTAGGAGAAGAATTATATACTATGACCAAGTGGGAAATACACCAGCTGTGCAAGGCTAGTTCAACACATATGAATAGATGTGGTAGAAGCATCTGACAGATTCCAACACCCATTTAAGATAAAACCTTCAGTTAACAAGGGATACAGGGGAACTTCCTTCTTCATAAAGAATGTGAAAACCCTACAAACTAACATGTTTCATCATACTTAATGATGAGAAACTTGAAGCTTTCCCACTAAGATCCATGAGCAAGACAAGGAAGTCCCCTCACACCAGCACTTTTCAACATTGTATCTGATGTCCTAGTTAATGCAGTAAAGCAAGGAAACAAAATGTCTATACATTGGGAAGAAAGAAAGAAAACTTTGTGTATAGAAGATGTGGTTGTTTCTGTAGAAAATCTGAATCAACAAACTCCTGGAACTGAGAAGCAATTATAGCAAGGTTGCAGGGTACACAAGATTGATATATAAAAGTCAGTTGCTTTCCTCTGTACCAGCAATAAACAAGTAGAATTTGAAATTTAAAACAATACCATTTACATTAGCACCCCCCCCCCCAAAATGAAATACGTGGTATAAATCTGACATGACATGTACAAGATCTATACAAAGAAAACTAACTCTGATAAATGTTGATATTCCATGTTCATGGATAGGAAGACTCAATATTGTCAAGATGTCAATTCTTGGGTTTCCCTGTTGTCCAGTGGTTAAGAATCTGCCTGTCAATCCTGGGGACACAGATTCGATCCCTGATGTAGGAAGATTCCACATGTTGCAGGGTAACTAAGCATGTGTGTCTCAAATACTGAGCTAGTGCTCCGGAGCCCATGAGCCACACTGCTGAGCCTCCGTACCCTAGAGCCAGTGCTCCGCAAGAGAAGCCTCTGCAATGAGAAGCCCGTGTACCACAACTACAGAGTAGCCCCTGCTCCCTGCAGCTAGAGAAAAAAGCCTGCTCACAGCAATGAAGACCTAGCGTGGCCAAAAATAAAGGAAGAAAGGAAAAAAATTTTTAACGGATGTCAGTTCTTTCCAAATTGATCTATAGATTCAGTGCAATCTCAATCAAAATCAGCAAATTTTTTTTGTGGATGTCGACGATTCTAAAGTTTATACAGAGGGGCAAAAGATCTCTAATAGCTAACAGTATTGAACAAAACTCAAGGACTAGTACTACTTACTTGAAGCTGGACTTCAAGACAGTGTGGTATTCATGAAGGAACAGACAAAAATAAATAAATGGAACAGAATTGAGAGCCCTAAATAGACCCACATGAACATATAATCAGCTGACCTTTGACAAAGGAGCAAAGGCAATGTAATGGAGCGAAGATGGTATTTTCAACAGACAGTGCTGAAACAGCATTGACATGCAAATAAGTAAATAGATACACTTACACCCTTCACAAAAATTAACTCCAAGTGGATCACAGACCTAATTGTAAAACACAAAACTATAATTCTTCTAGAAGAGAACGTAGGAGAAAAGATAGATGGTCTTGGCTTTGGTGATGACTTTTTAGATCAAAGGCATAACTCATGAAAGAAAGAATCGATAATTTAGACTTCATTCAAATTAAAATTTCTGTTCTGTGAAAGACATGGTCAAGGGAATAAAAAGGCCACAGACTGGGAGAAAATACTTGCAAACTGCATATATCTGGTAAAGAACTATTATCCAAAATCAAGAATAACTCTTAAAACTCAACAATAAGAAAACAACCTGATTTAAAAATGGTCCAGAAACCTTGGCACCTCACCAAAGAAGATAAACAGATGATAAGCACATGAAAAGATGTTTTACATCTTGTGTCTAGAGAATGCAGGTTAAAACAATGAGGTATGTGGGTCAAGAAACAACAATTAGAACCAGACATGGGACAACTCATTGGTTGGAGTATGATAAGGCTGTATATTGTCACCCTGTTTATTTAACTTACATGCAGAGTACATCATAGGAAAAGCCAGAATGAATGAATCATAAGCTAAAATCAGGATTGCCAGGAGAAATAACAATCTCAGATACGCAGATGATGCCACTCTAATGACAGAAAGTGAAGAATTAAAGAGCCTCTTGATGAGGGTGAAAGAGGAGAGTGAAAGAACTGGCTTGAAGATCATAGTATCTGGTCCCATCACTTCATGGCAAATAGGAGGGGGAAAAGTGGAGCAGTGACAGATTTTATTTTCTTGGGCTCCAGAATCACTGCAGACAGTGACTGCAGCCATGAAATTAAAAGGCGCCTGCTCCTTGGAAGGAAAGCTATGACAAACCTAGAAAGAGTATTATTAATAAAAGCAGAGACTTTGCTTTGCTGACATAGGTCCATATGGTCAAAGCTCTGGTTTTTCTAGAGTCCTATACAGATGTGAGAGCTGAACCATAAAGGGTGAACACCAAAGAACTGCTGCTTTCAAATCATGGTGCTGGAGAGTCCCTTGACTGCAAGGAGATCAAACCAGTCAATTCTAAAGAAGTCAAATCCTGAATATTCATTGGAAGGACCGTTGCTGAAGCTGAAGCTCCAATACTTTGGCCACCTGATGCTAAGAGCCAACTCTTTGGGACAGGCCATGGGAAAGATTGAAGGCAAAAAGAGACTGAGTGGGAGAGGATGAGATGATTAGAAAGCATCACTGATGCAATGGACATGAGTTTGAGCAAGCTTCAGGAGATTGTGGGGGACAGAGGAACCTGGTGTGCTGTAGTCGCTGGGGTCACAAAGAATCAGACACGTCTCAGCGACTGAAGAAGAGCAGCACAACTACACATCTATTAGAATGGCCAAAATCAAGAACGTTGACATTATCGAGTGCTGACAAAGACATGGAGCAACAGGAACTCTCATTCATTGCTGGTAGCAATGCAAAATGGTATAGCCACTTACGAAGACTGTTTGGCAGTTTCTTACAAAAGTCAGCATGTTCTTAACCATACAGTCTAGCAATCACATTCCTTGATATTTACCCAAAGGAGTTGAAAACTGCAACCACACAATAACCTTCACATGGTTGTTTATAGCAGCTCTGTTCTATAACTGTCAAAATTTGGAAGCAACCAAATAACTTTCTGTAGGTGAGGGGATAAATAAACTGTGGTACATTCAGACAATGGAACATTATTTAGCAGTAAAAAGAACTGAATTTATCAACCCATCAAAAGACACGAAGGAAACTTAAATGCATATTGCTAATTGAAACAAGCCAGTCTAAAATGCCACACACTGTATTAGTCCAACTATATGACATTCTCAAAAAGGTAAAATTATGGAGATACTAAAGATTAATGTGATTGCTAGGGGTTAATGGGAAGGGAGGGATTTTTAGGGCAGCAAAACTATTTTGTATGATACAATAATGGTGGATACATATCATTATATGCTTGTCCAAACCCATGAGATTTACAACACCAAGAGAACGCTTATTAGACTGTGATGCAGATGTATCAGCATAGATTCATCATTTGTAACAAATGCACCACTCTGGTGGGACTGTGATAATGGAGAAGCCTGTACTTACATGGAGGTAGGGAGTATATATGGGAAATCTCTGTACCTTCTGCTCTGTTTTTCTGTGAGCTCAAAATGGCTTGAAAAAATAAAGTATGTACATATATAGAGAGTGAGGATTTCCTAATTTTCATATGAGCCTTCTGCTCTCATTAGATATGGACCTGAGTGTGATCAGTAGGGCCTCTACAAGATCCGAAAGGCAGTCCCAAAGTTTATTGTCAAGGAAGGGTATTGACAGGAGGCCCTAAGCCCAGAATTGGTATAGTTCAAGTTGAATAATTGATAATTGCTTATATTCCATGACCACTGAAGCATATGATTACTCTTTTCTTTATGCGTGTTTGGAAGAATGATGAAATATGAGAAGTGTTCTTTGTGAAGAGTTGTGTGCTAAAAGCAGTAGTGATCAAACTGCATGTAAGAATTACCCTAGGGATCTGTTAAAACTCCCAAAGTTCAGGCTAAAGTTCACCAGGTAGTTCAAGTGGGTAGCCAAGTTTGAGAACTGGTAGGCCAAAGGAGATTTTAAACGTTATCTCTGTCCGAAGATAGTTTTATTAGTCACAATTCCGAAAGGCCCTTGTCAGTAACTTTGCAAGTGTGGAAGAATTTGGAGGTGTAGGAATGCTGTTTGTTAATAACAAACTCCTAAAGTGAAAAATAAAATCCACTTAGCCTGAAAGAGTTAATGTAGTTTCCAAAAGTGCTTGATATAGCCAAGAAACAGCTTAGGCACAGGAAGAATCTGGCTTATACTGGGAGCAAGTAAAGCCAGTGTTTAAAGTGTGTTTTAATCTAAAACACATATGTGCCCCTGGGCCTGAAAACAAGCCAAAACTTTCACAGTTGTGGTGAAGTTTCCTAACAACAGGTAGAAAGGAGTTGCTGTACAATGTTACTTAAACTTGAAAGTTTAGAGGGAAAATGTGATTTGTGGAGGGATGTTGTAGACAGGGGCTTCCCAGGTGGCTCAGATGGTAAAGAATCTGCCTACAGTGAAGGAGACCTGAGCAGAGGAGTGAGGTGAGCACGCAGGACAGGTTATTATTTTGTGACTTCTTTCTGATCCCAAAGAGAACAGAACTAGCTGATAGTTCTAATTATCTGTATACTTAGAACAGAAAAAAAACAAATAAACCCTACCAAAATGAAAATTGTGTCCTTTTAGAAGCACTCCAATCTGTGCCGGGTATGAAATTTTATATGCATCTTCTTAGAATATATTACTTCTTCAGTAGAACCCTTTCTTAAAGATTCTGATTCTATGTAGGTTTTTTTTTTTTTTTAACTTTTTATTTTGAAATAATTATATAGATTCATAGGAAGTTAAAAAAAAAATGGTGCTTGCTTCGGCAGCACATATACTAAAATTGGAACAATACAGAGAAGATTAGCATGGCCCCTGCGCAAGGATGACACGCAAATTCGTGAAGTGTTCCACATTAAAAAAAAAAAAAAATGCACAGCGAAGTCCTCATGCATCCTTTACCCAGTCTCCACTATGATAACTCTTACATAAGCAGAGTTTATGTGTCAGAACCAAGAAATCAGCATTGATATACTCCATGGAGGTTGTTCAGACTTCACCAGTTTTATAAGCACTCAAGTGTATATGTGTGTGTAATTCTATGCAGTTTTTCATGTGTAGCTTTGTGTAACCACTACCATAATCATGATATAATACTTCACAAGGGATTCTGAAGAACTGCTAAGGGCTATGGAACAAGTCACTTTGCTTGTAGTCCCATCCCCAACTTGAGTTCAGAACTTTGTATTGCTGGGGGCTGCCACATAGCTTTTGAAACCTCAAATGGCTTTTGATCTTTTTTTTTCCCCCCATGGGATCATCAATACAGATGTGTGTCTCAGTTACTATGCTTTGAGGAGGTAAATTGTGATCACTTATATTTAAAGAAAGTGAACTTATAAGTATACCCCAAAGAATAAAAGTCTGCTATTGATCTTCATTTTGGGGGCAAATTCAACAATTCTGGCACAACAAAGGACTGAATGTTTGGAAGTTCTTTTCCTGCCAATTTTTAGAACATGTGAGATTTGCTCAATAAAGAGTGTGTCTTTCTAATTCCTGAAACAGAAGACTGTCCACCTCCCAGAGAAATGCCCTGATATATTTGAAGTGAATAGGCATGATTCTATTAACACATGAAAACTGTTAACAGCATATTCTCAGCATTGTCAACATATTAAACTCTGCCTCACATTGTTTAGGTAATTCCTGTCTCCAGAGCTGAATGATACATAATCATATTTACCATTTACATGGTATGGGAATTTTAATTATCTTTGCATCCAGTATGGCAAAACTAAGGTGTTTAGGAATGTAAGTCCAGTGTTAAGCTTTCTGTTCCCAGGATTCGCAGATAAATCTACAATCTAGCAAAAACTGTGTACATGTGTGCTCTGCACCCCATTCTCTTCCATAGAAACTCTTATTTCTGACAGTCTTTTTGGCAAGAGTTCCATAGGAGAGAATAATTCTGGAGTTGTTCTGGTTGGTTCAGTCAGTGAGCTCAGCCCTGATGAAGTAATGGGGTATGTGATGAGGGATGAAGTATCTAAACACCAAGATAGTCATCTTGAACAAAAGCAGCTTTGGGGTATTTATAAAGAATATATTCTTAAAAAAAAGAATATATTCTGCCCTATAAAATTGTGGGATATTTGTTAGGGATTTAATAGACTGTGAGTTCAGCAAAGCATCAAGTTGATAATCCTTTTGTCATAGAGAAAGCAAGAGAGTTCCAGAAAAATACCTCCTTTTGCTTCATTGACTATGCTTAAGCCTTTGACTGTGTGGATCACAATAAACTGGAAAATTCGTAAAAGAGATGGGAATATTATCTTGAGAAACCTGTATGTAGGTCTCTTGAGAAACCTGTATGTAGGTCAAGAAGCTCCAGTTAGAACCTTACATAGAATAACTGGTTCAAAATTGGGAAAGGAGTGCAACAAGGCTGTATATTGTCACCCTGCTTATTTAACTTAAATGCAGAGCGCATCGTGTGAAATGCTGGGCTGGATGAATCCAAAGCTGGAATCGATTGCTAGGAGAAATATCAACAAACTCAGATATGCAGATGATATCACTCTGATGGCAGAAAGTGAAGAGGAACTAAGGAGCCTCTTGAGTACAGTGAAAGAGGAGAGTGAAAAAGCTGGCTTGAAACTCAACATTCAAGAAACTAAGATCATGGCAGCCAGTCCCAGCACTTCATGGCAAGTAAATAGGGAAAGGGGGAAGCAATGACAGATTTTTTTGAGGGGGGAGGAGGGCTCCAAAATCACTGTGGACAGTGACTGCAGTCATGAAATTAAAAGACACCTGCCTTTTGAAGGAAAACTGTGACAAACCTAGACAGTGTATTAGAAAGCAAAGACATTACTTTGCAGACAAGGTCCATATAGTCAAAGGTGTGGTTTTCTAGATGTGCAAGTTGGACCATAAAAAAGGCTGAGCACTGAAGAATTGATGCTTTTGAATCCTGGTGCTGGAGAGGACTCCTGAGAGTCTCTTGGACTGTAAGGAGATCAAAGCAGTCAATCCTAAGGGAAGTCAACCCAGAATAATCTTTGGAAGGACTGATGCTGAAGCTGAAGTTCCAATACTTTGGCCACCTGATGCAAAAGGCTGACTCTGGAAAAGACCCTGATTCTGGGAAAGATTGACAGCAAAAGGAGGAGAGGGCAACAGAGGATGAGATGGTTAGATAGCATCACCGACTCAATGGACGTGAACTTGAGCGAACTCCAGGAGATAGTGAAGGACAGAGAAGCCTGGTGTGCTACAGTCCATGGGGTTGCAAAGAGTCAAACATGACTTAGTGACTGAACAACAACAAATTGTCTCATAAAGCTTGATTTGAAAAAGTCAGTTTATTTAGAAACTGTAGGCAAAAAACTAGAGTCTTAAATATCCTGAAAAAAGAACCAACCAACCCACATTCATAAAAGAGCAGAGGAAGAAAATAATCAAATTTAATGACTCTAAAATGAAAAGAACCAGAAGAGACGTCAGATTATTTTCAATAAGAAAGCAAGCTTATCTTTGCAGAAATGTAGATTTTAAATATTAAGAGAGGAAATATTAAGGAAATATTAATTTCCGCTCTTAAATATTAAGAGAGGAAAGCTAGGGTTATGTCAGTAAATGCTCCCTGAACCCACCCACCCAATCAAGAAAGGAGTAAGACAGCCTCTTTAACAAGTGGAACAATTCAAAGATGTTTTGAATAACTGTACAGAAGTTAATTTAGAAAATAATCAAGCCAAGAACTGTCTAGTGGACACTGATACAGCTTTAAAAAGCAGATGCTAAAGACAGCAAGTAGGATAATTTTAGAAATGCTATCAGTACATCAGTCACAAAGTTTATGGTTAAAAGAATGTCAAAAAAGCAATGTATTGGCCTATAAAAAAGAAAAGCCGGTTGATGTATTAGCAACCAACTAGCAAATAGCAATGATCGTGTCATATGTCTAGTAAGCAGCATGTCAACATGCAGTTTTTACAAAGAGTAAATGAGGATGCATATAAAGTTCATAGCACAAGGCTTTTTTTAAAGCTGGATTTCATTTACCTCTCAGGAGATACCACTTTAAAGCTATGTTTTATGTTATCATCCCCTAAATCAGTGCATGTTACTGCATGGTTGAAGTGAAAAGAAAATTTAGAATATGTTTTGTAATGTCAGTAATGTCACACAGCAGCGCCATTCTTAAGAAATAATTATTTGTCACTGGTAGGAGTACATATTCATGATTTTGCCAACAGTTTATGACTGCTGAGTAAGAACGTAACTACTGAGCACCTACTGTTCACTCGGATTGTGCCGAGAATTTCATGTGGATGACTTTACCTAAAACTTAGAACAGTTTTACTGAGGTAGTTACTTTTTTATTATCTCTGTTCTACAAATGGGAAAGCTGAAGCCAAGGGAATAAACAGTTTGCAGAGATCATAGCTGGTAGGTGCTTGAGCCAGACAGACACTCTAGAAAAGACACTCTAGAACTCATGCCCCTAACCACAGTAGTCTTCGGAAAGGTGCTGGTTGAGGGGGAAAGTGAAGATAGGGAGACTGCAGATCAGATCACTGAGAGTAAAGTGGAGGAATATGAGACATTCTGGCTTTAGACTGGCTTTCTAGCCTAAGGTACCCAGTGCTTGTTTACTTTTCAAACTTAGTTAAGGAGAAGCAGTGATGAAGGAGATAGGAGTCTGGGTGGAAGAAATACGAGGAGACAAGTAGAAGGGCACAG
The DNA here is from genome assembly GCF_033118175.1 of Dama dama. Taxonomy (NCBI): domain Eukaryota; kingdom Metazoa; phylum Chordata; class Mammalia; order Artiodactyla; family Cervidae; genus Dama; species Dama dama. Next base: position 17,730,354 of record NC_083692.1, on the reverse strand, counting down.
TAGAGGACAGAAATGGTGTGGACCCGACAGAAGCAGGAGATACTAGGAAGAGGTGGCAAGAATACACAGAAGAACTGTACAGGAAAGATCTTCATGACCCAGACAACCACGATGGTGTGATCACTCCCCTAGAGCCAGACATCCTGGAAGGCGAAGTCAAGTGGGCCTTAGGAAGCATCACTATGAACAAAGCTAGTGGAGGTGATGGAATTCCAGTTGAGCTATTTCAAATCCTGAAAGATGACGCTGTGAAAGTGCTGTACCAAATATGCCAGCAAATTTGGAAAACTCAGCAGAGGCCATGGGACTGGAAAAGGTCAGTTTTCATTCCAGTCCCAAAGAAAGGCAATGCCAAAGAATGCTCAAACTACCGCACAATTGCACTCATCTCACACGCTAGTAAAGTAATGCTCAAAATTCTCTAAGCCAGGTTTCAGCAGTACATAAACCATGAACTTCCAGATGTTCAAGCTGGTTTTAGAAAAGTGAGGAACCAGAGATCAAATTGCCAACATCTGCTGGATCATGTAAAAAGCAAGAGAATACCAGAAAAACATCTATTTCTGCTTTATTGACTATGCCAAAGCCTTTGACTGTACGGATCATGACAAAACTGTGGAAAATTCTTAAAGAGATGGGAATACCAGACCACCTGACCTGCTTCCTGAGGAATCTGTATGCAGGTCAAGAAGCAACAGTTAGAACTGGACATGGAACAACAGACTGGTTCCGAATCAGGAAAGGAGTACGTCAAGGTTGTATATTGTCACCCTGCTTATTCAACAGAGTACGTTATGAGAAACGCTGGGCTGGATGAAGCACAAGCTGGAATCAAGATTGCCAGGGGAAATATCAATAACCTCAGATATGCAGATGACACCACCCTTATGGCAGAAAGCAAAGAACTAAAGAGCCTCTTGATGAAAGTGAAAGAGGAGAATGAAAAAGTTGGCTTAAAGCTCACCATTCAGAAAACTAAGATCGTGGCATCCGCTCCCATTACTTCATGGCAGATAGATGGGGAAATGATGGAAACAGGTAAGAGACTATTTTCTTGGCTCCAAAATCACTGCAGATGGTGACTGCAGCCATGAAATTAAAAGACGCTTACTCCTTGGAAGAAAAACTATGACCAACCTAGACAGCATATTAAAAAACAGAGACATTACTTTGCCAACAAAGGTTTGTCTAGTCAAAGCTGTGGTTTTCCAGTAGTCATGTATGGATGTGCGAGTTGGACTATAAAGAAAGCTGAGTGCTGAAGAATTAATGCTTTTGAACTGTGGTGTTGCAGAAGACTCTTGAGAGTCCCTTGGACTACAAGGGGATCCAACCAGTCCATCCTAGAGGGAATCAATCCTGAATAGTCATTGGAAGGACTGATGTTGAAGCTGAAACTCCAATACTTTGGCCACCTGATGCGAAGAACTGACTCATTGGAAAAGACCCTGATGCTGGGAAAGATTGAAGGCAAGAGAAGAAGGGGACGACAGAGGAGGAGATGGTTGAATGGCATCATTGACTTGATGGGCATGAGTTTGAGTAAGCTCCAGGAGTTGGTGATGGACAGGGAGGCCTGGCATGCTGCAGTCCATGGGATCACAAAGAGTCGGACACGACTGAGCGACTGAACTGAACTGAAGGGAAGACTAGGATCTGACGTTTAAGGGGTGACTATGGAGAATTCCAAAGTGGCAAAGCAAGAGTTTATGAGTATGAAGGGTAAGATTGTGAGGAACAACCCCAAGGGACTCAGTGAAAGAGAAGGCAGGTTCCTCAAGGAATGTATGAACATGTGAAACTGGTGGAGTTTGGAGGTGGGTGGGTGGGTGTTCCTGTACTGTTTTCATTATCTGTACCTGTCCTCAACGTTTCATCAGACATTCCCGTTTGTTCTCTGGGGCCTCACATCTGATTTTCTAAAACAACATGATTGAGCATCAACTCCTGGGCACTTGGTTGTACTATTTAAGTTTATATAATCTGAAAGAGCTTCTTCTGGTCTGTAGGAATTGTCTATCCTTTAAAAATGCCCTTTTCTTTAATTATCTTATTCTACAGCTGAGCACTTAGTACATCTTTTTAAGTATAGGTACCATGATCTACCTCAGCATGCATTATCAATAATCTCAAATAGGTAACCAGAGCTCATTCCTTACAGTGTTATATATACTTAAATCTGACCAGAAGTATACTTGCCATATTGTCAGAAGCATCAGCGTGACAGAACTATAACTTTAGCTCTCCCTCACCACTTTATTTCTCTACCTTTTCTGATTTTCTCAGTCCTGAGAAAATGATCTTACATTACATGAAATCTATACAGGTACCTAATAGAGTGTGTGTAAAAAAAAAAAAAAAAAAAGATTTTTTTCAGATTTCTATTTTGTTTTGGATGCATGCATCATCAAACTATGTTCAATTTGCTTTACAGAGCAAAGCTTCTAAACTATTGAAACAAAAAAGGGATCAGTGATGATGAGCATTTACACTTTGCTCTACACCAGGAACTAACAAACATCAGCTGTACTTCACTTTAAAAAAGAGACTATGAAAAATTTAGGATAACACTTCATCCAGGAAACCGGTCACCAAAATTTCAGCAATTTAAGGATTTGACTTTAAAAGACGTATTTTCTTAAAGGCGCATGTAAAATTATGTTATGGAAGCCTTATTTTAAATTATTTATTTCTCAAGGTTCTACATCATTGAAAACAAAGACACGTTTTAAAGAGTAGACCTATGTACCTCCGTGGGTCTGGGGTATGCAACTTTTTTAAAGAGTGGTGTGCTATCTCTGCCAGGTGTACACTTTCTCTGATGGAAAGAAAATGGTTCAGGTGCCCCTTATATACCTAGGAGATGCCTTTGGCCTCTTTACTGTATGAATCTGGTTTGGAGCTGTGTATGCTAAATGCAACCATGTTTGAAATAAAGGGTCCTAATGAGCCTCTTTCTGCATGGAATGCCAATTAACTGCCTGCTTTTAATTGATAATTGGACATTAATCCCTCAGTAGTGCCATAATCTTAAACCACAGTCCAGCCCCTACTGTCCATCAATGAAGGATTGGACAGTTACGCAGTATTTGACTAGACACTGAGCATGTTTAATTTGGGAGAGAATAGTACCCACGTGCACCTTAATGGGAAGGAAAAGGTGAATAGACAATTGACCTTTGGCAATATTATGACTGCTAAAAGAACACAATAACCAGCTCAGCTTACACTCCAAATGTGTTCCCTCCATTCTTGGTAGAAACAGAAAAATATAATAAAATAGAAAATTCTTCTGTTGGCAGAGAATATGTATTTATACATTCTTGTGTGTTTAGCTCAGTGGTTAGAGAACACTTCCTGGAAAGACTGCGGCACACACGTGTTTTCAATTTGAGCTTGTACATTTCAAGGTTCACTGCCCTGGAGGTGGCTTGGCTCGGTGTTTAAAACACACGCTAATGAATTTCAGGTTTGGGACAGAAAGTGGCTGTTCCACATTGGATAATCATGTGAACTTGGAATTGCTTCCCATGAATGTCTTAAATAACTATGTAATGTCACTCTGGACAGCAGGTTCTCCTCCTGTCTCCAAACACAGATAACTGATTGCCTTTGCTTGGGATACTCAGTGCTTGCTTACTTTTAAAACTTAGATTTGGCAGAGTCTTTCATTTTTGTAAAGGGAACATTGTGGGAGAAAATAGGGCAAAGATCATCTGAGTGCAGTTGGATGTACTGAAGGACACTTAGAAATAACCTTGAAACAACCCCAAAAGACTGGTTTGGGCTGAGTACTTTTCTTTTTCTTTTTTTGGTTTTGTTTTTCCTCTTGGCTGTTTGGAGTAAGAGAAAATTCAAAAGAAAGTCACCTTTACTACCTTTTTGTGTTGATACATCTAGCAATAATTTAGAAACTTCATCCTATCTGATCCAGCTGACTTGAAAAGTCGAGAAAGTAGGGTAGTTGATATAGTAATTTCTGTACAGGAGAAAGCAGTATGCTGATGAAATCACAGACACCCCTTAGTCGGAATGAGCTCTGAGTGATGCCTGCCCTGGCCTGTGTACTTTTGGCATGCTTTCAAAGACTTGATTCTGACTAGCTGAGATGCTGCAATTACCCAGCATTCCAGAGGTCTTGCTTATATGCTCAGAGCAAGTCACCATTTGTGTTGGACCAGCAGGGGGAAAAGAAAAAGTTGATTTCCTGAATTCCTTTATCTGTGAAAGATTGACCATGGGCTGTAAGGTCCTTATGGAGCAGGGGAGTTTCCATTTCTGTGTGATGCCGTATTTGTCTCAGTTACGCCATTCATCATCTGTGAGGCTATGCGCAAGCCTCCCGTCTGAGCTTCAGTTTCCTTCTTCCTCATTTAAGCAAGCTGGGCCAGATGAGCCCCTCAGGCCCTTTCTAGCTTTCACAGCCTGAAGTTCAGTTTCTTCGGCACATAGGAGCTTGAGGCATTCATTGCATTGGTCGACTAGAGACAGTTTGGGTTATTTAACTGCTGATAAACTCCAGCAGATGACTGTGAATGTATAATAACACTCAAGTCCTGCAGAAAGTTTGTATTGGCTTTGCTGAAAGGATCGGTGGACATCCGGGTGACAAAGCACTCCTAAGTGCCAGGCAGGGGTTGTCAGAAGACAGTGCCGCATCAGGGCTGGATGCTCACCGGGGACGGTGGCCTGTGCTGAGCATGGGCGGCAGCACCAGGCGGTCCCCGGGCAGCCTGGCCTCAGAAGGTCGTGGGTGCCTCCGTGCTCCTGACCACCCCTCCTGACCCAAATGCCCTGGCCTCCTAGCCTTTGGCGACTTACCTCACAGTACAAGTGCTCGGGCCTGGTGCACTGGGAAGACCCAGAGGAATCGGGTGGAGAGGGAGGTGGGAGGGGGGATCGGGATGGGGAATACGTGTAAATCTATGGCTGATTCAAATCAATGTATGACAAAACCCACTGAAAAAAATAAAAAAATAAAATGAAGATAATATCTACTTTTTGGGATAAATAGCTTAAAGGTAATGCATTTGAAAGTGTCTTGCACATAGGTGAAGCTTGATAAATAGGTAACTAAAAACAGCACTTTGTAAAAAAAAAAAAAAAAGACTCCAAATAAGATAACTTTGTCTGAAAGCTGAAGGGGGAAGAAAAGAACATTTGTGTAGTGAGTAATAAACATTTCACAGAGTTCTCTAAGATGTATCTCTCTATCCTTACAACCTCGTTTTACAGATGCAGAGACACCTGCAGGTTCCCAGGGTCATGATACCTGGAAACAGTGGAGTGGAGATTGTTCTGGTTCCAAACCATTGTATTCCTTTTACAGTATTTTATAGTTAATGTTAAACCTCTGGTAATTCTGGAAAAGGAAGTAAATGATCAAAAAATGGTCATAGTACCTATTTGAGGGATTTCTCCTTATGCCCTCTTTATATGACTACAGATGTACTGATTGCCATTTGACAACCAAACCCAGGAAAGCCAGGCCAGTCACTCCTCACTTTGTGGGATCTTAATTCCGAAACAGTTCCTGGGGATAGCTGGAAGATTTGAATATCTCTGGGATGTCACTGTCCAGTTTCGAAATAATTTTATAAATGGGTTTCTTCCAGGAAGGATCTGCGTCTTTGCCTGTGGAGACAGCCCTGAAGAACTCCTGTAATGTCAAGCTGGCGATTTCCAAGAAGCAGTCTGGGACCTGCGTTCCCAAAGAGACCCACGAGAAAGAAAAAACGTGAGGCTGTGAAGCCTGGCGCCATCCAGACCTCACTGCCTGACGCTGCCAGTTCCTTGGGTTGCAGGCTGATCAGAGCACCCCTACTCTCCTGGCCCCTGACTTTTGCAGCCCCAGGAATCCGTTGCTCCCTCATCAAATACAGACCTTAAAATGATGATCCTAATGAGACAGCCCTGGGAAAAAATGGATTAAGGACACTCCCTCTGTAGCAGTAGCTGATTCCGTTAATGGGTGACATTTTTAGCAAGTGGGAAATTCTGACTCTGGTTGAAATGAAATCTTTGGTTCAAAAGAGGTTTTTAGTATTCTTTTCCTTAGTGTCTCACGTAGAAAGAACCGCCCCCCAAGCTTATGACTGTTGTACCTCATTCCACCTTCTTTGGGGACTGGATTCAAAGGACTTGGAATCATTCCTGCTTCCAAAGCCAACCATTTGGCTTGGGGGTGGAGAGGGCTCAAGACTATGTTCCAGGACCTCACCCAAACTGGCAACAGTAACGATGGGACATCCCACAGGGCCTCCAAATCCAGCCTGGCTGGGGGCTTGCCCCCACTGCCTGCCAGATGACCACCCCCACATGGAAGGACGCAGCGCTGTCCCCCACCCACATGCCTGGACCCCCACGAGCCTCTCAAAGGAGGCATGGCCCATTTTTCCCACAGGTAGGCTTAGGTTTCTGAACATATTCTGATGGGGCATCTGACCAGCGGATGCCAGCAATTCTTCGCTTTCTTGGAGGCCTCAATACACTGCTCTTTGTGACCGCACAGTCACATGAGAAATGCGAGAAGAGGGCACTGTGCTCAGTAACCAGATGCACCGGGCACCGCAGAACAAGATGCCAGCCGAACAGAGCTGTTGGCCACACGCAAGGAAGATTACAAGCTCTCACCGATGACCCTTGGGCCACTTGCTCACCCTTCACCGATGCTTTACCTCTAAGGTGCCACCAGCGTGCCTTCATAGGGACCCCCAAAGGACTGAGCAGCTTAAGTATTGTCTATTACTTCCAGAAAGGATTTGAGATGACTTGCCATGGAAGGCCCACAGATAAAACTGTTCAAGGGAGAATGAAGATAAGAACCAAATGATGCGCAGAAACTGCAGTAAAGAAAACCTTGGCCAAGAAGCAGTGCTGCAGCGAGAGCCCGGTATTTATCCTGGGCCTCCTGGTGCAAAGCCAAGAAGGTTTGCAGGGTGTCAAACCCGGTCATTACAGAGTATTGTCTAAAACGGCATAACACCTGATCTCTGCCCATGTTTCTGAATAAAGACCGGCTGGAGATTCAGTTTGTGGCATTTACCTGCTGCCTACGAGAAGATGCGGAGGTTATCATCTTTGTGGATGGTACAGAGGTGGGTCCCAGGCTGCTCTGCTCTCAGTGACGTAAGGACAGACATGGAAGGGGATCTTTTCTAAAACTCCAGTGACAAAGGGAAGGCGCTCGTCAGACCTCCTGGGACCCAAGTGCACGGTCTTACCTCAAAGTCATTTCCCTTGTTATAGTGCATATTGAGAGCTCGAAAAAGTTCTGAGTCGCGGAGAACCACCAGCATTTTGGGATTTGTGACACCATCGGAAATCGCTTGCCGGGCAAATTTCTCCATCTGTATGTAATAAAACTCACGGAAGTTGCTGAACCACTTGATCATCTGGGAGGTGATGCAGCGGTTGAACTGTGCAAACAACAGGATCCGTGAAATCAGACATTTGTCACAAGGTGCTCAGAGTCAGAACTGTCAGCTTCCAATTCAACACAGGGGTTAGCAAGAGTGGCTTCAATTCACACTAAACAGGGCTTTCTTTAAAAAAGAAGTCACAGCTATTTTCTAAGCCTATACAGTTATACATGGAAAAATCTGAATTAGCTGTAATGCCCAGTAGAAAACAAATGTATTTTATAGCCTAGACTTATAAAGGTTTTTCACTCCTTAAATGTGACTTTGGGAGGGCCCAAGGTCAAGATCCGTGTGGTCCCATTTTCTGCAGCCACCCAGGTAGATTACATCATAGCCCCGGTGCGCTCTGCAAGGTAAAGAGCCAAGGGAAGGGGTAATGGTATAGATCGGAGGACTATGTATTGGCAACTCAGAGTTGCAGAATGAATCAAAAAATGAGAACTTGGTTCAGAGATGAACCAAGCGATTGGGTATGAGGGAAATAGCTCAAAAAAAAAAAAAGACTGGGGGTGGGGGTGGGATGATTGAGATACAAAGTATCAGCAGGCCCTAACCCAACCCCCAGGGTAAAGGAGGCCCTCTGAAACTATGGAAACATGCATGGCCTGGTTCCAACCCCCAGAGCTTGATTTTCTTATTGTCACATTGATTTGTATGCACCTTCACTCATTTTTGAAACACAAAAGTTCAAAGATAAATTTAACAGTGACAGTGTCCAACTCTCATACATTCTTTCTTTTTTATAGTGTCTCCAGCTAAGACAGAACACTAGGCTAAAGATGCTATTTACTCTTGGTTCTGTAACCCTGCCTCCCTCCCCAAGTGTTTCTGGGTCTTAGCTATAGCTCAGAAACTTAAATTCAGAGACCCAACCTTCCCACCCCCAAAGTTACCCCTGTTTATTCAGTTTCCCAGCCCAGGACAAAAATGCCACAACAAGAAGAGGAGCTAAAGTGCGCAGATGATGACCTAGGATTTGACTCAACGTGGGAAACACCTGCGGCCACTTGGGAGTTTTGCAGAGACTGGAACTCAGTTGAAGGACTTTACCTGAACATCGGGGAAGTAAGCCTTCAGGAGGTTGGAGCTGGGGTAGCGTGTGAAGAAAAACATTAGTTTGGCCTTCTTCAAGTGACCAGGATTTAGGCCCTCCTGGATTTGGCCCAGGGTCAAGGAAAACTAAAACCAGTTTATCAAATGATTTTGTCAAATTATCCAAATGGTAAATTGTCCTGTTCCTTATGGTTTCTATTTAATTTTTTTCTGGTTGAATGATGTATTTGCTCCATTATTCTCTCTCTAGCAAGTATGATCAGATAAACTTAGCAAGTATGATCAGATAAACTTCTTTCTTTCCAGATGCTGAATACCATCTATGTACAGTAAAGTTGCAGAATTTAAAAAAACATTTTGATGTGTTAAAGATCTATGGCATGTGTGATAGCAGATACAATTTGTTGTACTCAGTGTGTGTGTCTGTGTGTGTGCATGCGCGTGCGTGCACGGTATCACAATAGAGTGGGAAGAGATGGCAGCTGTCCCCCAGATAAACCATTTCAAAACCCCAAGTAGAGACTTACTTCTCCTCTCTATCTCAGTTTCCTCATCTGTAAAATGAGAGGAATCAACTAGATGGTCCCCTTTCTGGCCCTCATTGTTGAGTTTGTCGTGTTGATGCCAACAGGCACCTAACCAGACTGAGTACCAGATCACAGTTTGCTTTGGCTCAAGAAGCTCGAATTGCCGGGCTGCACTTCTCTCCATTTGCCTGGCAGAAGCTCCCCCTCACCCTCCCCACCTCAACCCAGATGCCCCCTGTGCTATGAAACCCTTCCTTGCCGAATTAGGCCTTCCTTACCCTGGGAAGCTCTTTGTATAAGCTGTTTTTTGTAAGAATGATGTGATAGGGGTTTTTATTGCATGTTTGCCTCCCCATTTAGACTGTGAGCTCCTTGAGAGCAAGGGCCTTACCCGTTCATCTTTGTATTCCACGTGCCTAGCCCGGTGCTAGGAGCAGAGTAGGTGCTCAATAAATGTTTGGTGAATGAAGGAATGAGTGATTGAATTGTCAATTTTAATCCATGATTAAGTATGGCGATTCTATTCCAACCCATGCCTCTCACTCTGGGAACAGATCCCTCCCCCTTTAGTAAGAGCAGGGGGCTGTGGCATGAAAATCTAGCACCAGGGTGGTAGGGAAATAAAGAGTCTTACGCTAGAACACTTAGCATTCCCAGGAACAATCCTAGGGCTGTGTGGAAAGCATTCAGGGTGACCTTGGAGCTGAAGCCTGAGAGCTGTAGCTTTAGGACAATGAAGAGGACTTGTCAGTTTACCGGAAGGAAACCAGACAACTGGTTTCAACTATAGCTGGCCCAGGCACCCAGGCCGCTGTCCAGGAGGCCCCTGCCCCCTGCCTCACTAGCCCTACTTCTTATCCTTCGTAAGTGCTATGGAAAGAATCCTGGATTGGAAGTTCAAAGACCCAGCTTCAGATCATAGATTTTGCCACTTAGTCCTGTATAACCCTAGGCAAGCCGCTTACCTTCGCTGGGCCCTATTTCTAAACTGTGGAGTGTAGTGGTTGAAACGCGCTTGGCAGTCAGATGCTGGCTTTGAATCCTGGCTCTGCATGTGTCTGTCTGACTCTGAGCAACTTAGCCTGCTTCTGTCCCTCTCGGATACTGATCTAGAGTGGATACTTGAGGATGGTGAGGTAACTCGGGCTCACAACCCCTTCTCTGAAACAGTGGGCCAAATGGAAGCCAGGTTTCAGAATTTATCTTGTCAAGGCAATATGGTGTGTGTATGATGTGTTAGTCACTGTCCACAGCAGGGTCTGTGGCAGCTGTCTAATCAGATAGTTTAAAGTTCCCACAGCAAAATCAAAGACTAATTGTGCTAAGTGAGATAGTCTATAAAAGGCCTCCTATCAGCACACGTAGGGCTTCCCAGGTGCCGCTGGTGGTTAAGAACCTGCCTGCCAATGCAGGAGACACAGGAGACGTGGGTTCCATCCCTGGGTCAGGAAGATCCCCTGGAGGAGGGCACGGCAACTCACTCCGGCATTCTTGCCTGGAGAATCCCATGGACAGAGGAGCCTGGTGGGCTTCGGTCCATAGGGTCACAAAGAGTCGGACATGACTGAAGCGACTCAGCGCGCAGTGCAGGTCAAAACCTGCGCTTTGCAGGGTTTGCAACCAAGAGGATTTCCCATCGACCTTAGGAGAAAGAAATCAGAGTTTTTCAGAGCGTTTTGAGTTTCAGAACTGTGGCTAGGTGGGAACTGCCGGTCCCAGTGCCTGCTGCCCAGGAGGTGTGCGGTCACTCATCATTGCCTCATCATCATACCCGTTCCACCTGGTCACAGGGGTGTCATGTGAATGGAAAGTTCTTTTATATGTAAGCATCTTGCTCTTCTGGGCTTTCATGGCCCCAGAAGAATAAATCTATAATTCTAGAATGAGGGAATAATTGGGGCCAGGATGCTTCCTGGGGGCCCCCAATTGTTGCAAAGGTAGCCCAATACCTGATCAGGGCAGCCAGGCCCTGTGGGTGGCCCCCCAAAACCCCCTGAAGCTCTCGGAGCCCAAGCCTCATTTCACAAGGCAGGTCCAGGCACACAGGAGGTGCTCTTCTGAAATAACAGAATACCCTTCCCAGGGGAAGATCAGCGGAGAATCTTTGGGGACTGAGTTCTTGAGGTTCTTCCACAACCTGACTCTGACAGGGAGTCTTAATCAGTGGCCTCTTGTCAAAGGCCTGCACAGATAGCTTCTCTCACTCAGGGCTTTCACCTGACAAGAAAATCTGTCTACAGTGATCTCTCTGTGTCTACTGCCTGAAAGGGGTACTGGTGGCTGGCGAGATGCTCTCAGCATTGGGTTTGTTTGTGGCTGTTGCTCCCGGCCTGCCAGGAAAAGAACCCGGGGGTGTCCAAGCTTGGGCTGTGTTGCCAACACTTGTGACCAGCAGGTGGCGCTCATAGCCTAGGACACAAGAGCCAGCCTGGTGTGGCCGTGAGCGGGTTCCACCCCATCCTGCCGCCTTCACCACAGCTTGCCAGGTAGAAGGGGCTTGACTATTCACCCCTGCTTGTGTGACTCCACAGGCACAAGGAGATGCAATTTAAGGCTGTCCCTGAGAAGCAGCAGCGTGAGCTTGGCTCACTAAAAAAGCCACATCCAATAAATATGTTCTCAGGAACTTTAATCTCACAAGATGCTGGTTGAAAGAGGGCTCTTTGGTTAGATGCGTGTGGGACTGTATACATTCTCCTCTTAGCGGTTTTCATCGGACTTCATGCTAAAAAGGCTCTGAGAAGTCCCACAGAAATGGAACTAACCCAGTGTTTACCCAAGCAACTTCTCTTGCTTCAACAACTTTTACATTCCTGAGGGAGGGTTACTCTGGAGAAACATCTGCTTCTGAGGGGGCTCTCCCTAAGGCCTGCAAAGATGATGCAGTAAGATTCAGACCCTCTGCAGACCAGCCTGGGCCCCACAGCCTGCCCGGCGGGGGACCCCCCCAGCCCCACTCCCTCCACTCATGCAGCACCCAGCTCTCTGCTCAGCAGCAGCTTAGAAGCTAGTCCTTAAACTGAAGTCTTCTTACCCCTTTCACCTGGCCTCAGGTCTTGTCCCTGAAGAAAATCTCCCCTTTTCCCATCAGCCCCGCAAGTTTCTGGCCCCTCATGTATTGCCCATGAGTTATCTAGTTGGTGCAGGTAGAAGGGGCATGACTATTCACCCCTGCTTGTGTGACTCCACAGACACAAGGAGATGCAATTTAATGAGATGTCTCATTTAAGGAGATGTCTCTTTTTGCCTGAAGAGACAAGAGGTTCTGGGAGCCACATCTCAGGTAAGGCCATTGCTTAGGTGTAGGCCACTGCCAAGGTGTATGAGCAGCTGACGTCTCAGTGATGGGGTTCTTCCTTCCACAGGTTGTTTTTGTCATATTTTGGGAGCCCATTTGGGTTTAAAAATAAATAAAACCCTTCCAGACCCAAAGGATTAATTCAGTAGTGGTAGAATCTATGTTACAGAAGAAGGTGAAGGAACCCTCCCAGACCCTTGGATCTCAGAACACGGCCACCACTTTCTCAGGAACCTAACAGCTATGAGCCACAGGGGACGGAAGCCCCAGAACGAACATTAAGAAGACGCCCCTCTCCTCCGGGAGAACAGAGCAGTTCCCCGAGCCAAGCAGTTGTTTGTCCCCTAGCCTCCCCTCAGCATCTGGAGTTCCTGTCTCCCTGGGCTGGGACAAATGAGAACCCCGATTACCCGAAAAGGATATGTGGGCTGCAGAGAAAGGAAGCGTGTCCGTGATAGCCTGCAGGCCACCCGGCTCCATTTTCACTGGGGGAACGAGGGCCAGTCTTTCCAAACAGGTGGACGTGAAGGGCCAGGGGCACTGCCGCTGGCCCGAGGCCAAAGGTCGCAGTCTGGCAGCTCCCCAAGGTCGCAGGGCCACCTCCGAGGAGGGCTGGCTCCGGGCAGACGGGTCCTGAGGAAGACCGCCCCTCCAGCTGCCCCCGGGCCCATGGCCCAGTAGCTGGCCGAGAATCTGCTCCTTCTGGATGTGGGCAGGTGCAACCGCCAAGGGACAGTCTGTTGGGGGAGCCTGATAGGGTTTGGGGATCATTCTCGGAGAGATGGGGTACCTGGGAGGATCTAGAGACTTGGCCAGCGATAAGCTTCCCAGTGGAGCCCCTGCTGGTGGCTGGGCCCGCCTCGGCAAGGCCGCCAGAGGAAGCGGATCTTTACGGGCACCGCCCTCAGGAGGCGAGGGCTCACTCCTCCCGTCTGGCACGGGCCCCTGCAACTTCCCGCCCAGCTGAGTCAGGCGCCCCGATGGATCCACCAGTACCTTCTGTAACACCGAGTCCACAGCCTGGGATATGGCCCCCGTCAGTTCTTTCTTCAGACTCTCCAGCAAGGCCCGTGCTTCAGAGGGAAGAAACCTGGGCCCCTCAGGCAGGTACTGGACCTCAGACACTCTGTGTGTCTCCAACCTGGAGAGGTCCCCGACGGACCCCGGGCAGTGGTGGTGGTCGCTGTCCACCCCCCAGGGCCCAGGCCCAGGGCCGTTCCTCTGGTCTGCCGTCGCAGGGCCCTGGGCTGCGGCCCTGGGCTCCACGGCCCGCAGGACGCGTTCCCGCAGGTGTCTCACCTGCTGCCTCAGCAGGTGGAGCTGTCCTCTCACCCGAGGGCCCCCCTTCCTGCCACCGCCCCGGTTCCCTGCGGGGCCTGGCTCCAGGGGGCCTTGCTGCGCGGGAAGGCTCTGCTTCCTCTTCCGCCCCCAGGCCTTCTCTGGGCAGCTCAGGCCGTCCCCGGCGGGGGCCCTGCCTGGCCCCAGAGGGGTTGGGGAGAGGAACATGCCTCGTACGATGGTCTCTACTCTGGCCCTCTTTGCCTGGATGTGCTCATCCCCAAAGCAGTCAGGGTCGGAGAGGCTGGAGCCGGGGACCTGACTCCAGGCAAAGGGGGAGCATCTGCTCTGCTCCCTGGGGGATAGGCTTCTTCCACCTTCCATGCAAGGTTCTGTCGGATATTGGGCTGGACCCGAAAGCAAGCTGGAGTTTGGATCCATCTCTTGGCTCCACAGACACCGTAGTCAGGGTTCTGCGAGAGAGTTTCTCTGGAGGCTCTCAGCTGGAGGTGCACCTCCAGGGATCTGGGGCTTTCTCCTCTCCACTTAGAGGAAGGATTCAGACTCTGGGATTCCGGGCGCTCACCCACCTCCTGGGCAGACTCTGAAAATAGAGACAGGAGAAAACAGGACCCGTGACTCTGAGCGGTACTTCTCCAACTTGACTGTGCAAACAAAGCTTGAATCCTGTTAAAAGGCAGATTCTTGAGTCAGCAGGTCTGGAGTGGGGCAGCGATTGATTCTGTATCCCCAGCCAGCTCCCAGGTGATGATGCTGCTTGTCCCGACCACACTTTGAAGACATTCCCAAGAGCAGGCCTCCCAGGAGAAAGTTCTTGTCCTGCCAGGACATAAAAATAAAGTAATCCATAATAATGATTGTGGCAGCCAGTTGCGTAACTGGCATTGTGCCAATAACTTTACACCCATTACCTAATTTAATTCTCATAACAGCTCCGTGGGAATGCTGTCAGTCCTATTTTACAGATAAAGGAAACAGGCTCAGAGGAATTAAGAAGTTACCTCCCTAAGGTCATACAGTTAGTGTCAGGCTGGAGTCAGAATAAGATTTATCTTGATTTAGAATGACTTTCTGCAATAGAATCACCCTGGGCACTTGTTAAAAATAGCAGATCCAGTAGGCTCGCCAGTCCTGCTTAATCAGAAGTCCTCAGCACTGTGTTAGGGCACCTGCCTCTGAAACAAGCAAACTGAAGTTTGAGAACACGCTGTTTGACCACTATGCAATCCTGCTCCTGAAAGAGTCGGATCATGCATTTATCTTTCAACCTTCTCACAGCTGCTTTTTAAGCATCTACTGTACATCAAGACTTCTTCTGGACACTTGGACAGTGTGTGGTGAGTAAAACAGCGTAGTCTTGCTCTCATAGAGCAGGACATCTAGCAGGGGAAGAGAGAATAGAAAAGTACATTTTCAGGTCGTGATAACTGCTATGAAGAAAAAGCACAATAAGGACTGGGATGAAGATATGGGAGAATGAGGGAGCAATTTTAGAAAAGACTGCATAAAGCTGTTTTATTCCCATGAATATCAAAATGCGCTGCACTCGAATCAGGAGCTAATGTGTGTGCAGGAGGCTTTGGGTAGCAGGTATAAGGCACTTGGAGTTTATGAAACCTTCATATATGTAAAGTCATTACATCTCACACCAACCTTGATGGCTGGTGTAATTCTCCCATTTTGTAGACAGGGGAATTGAGGTTAAGAATGGCTCTCAGTTACTAATGTTCCAAGTCTTCTAATGCAAACACACTTAAGCTCCCTCCCCAAAGATAAGAAGACCTGCATTAAGAGACTGACTTCTCTGTCTTTTAAGCAGATTCATCCTTTCCTAGAAAATTTAAATGAATTTCTTTTTTCTCTACAGATTTCCACTCTTGATTGCTTCTTGAGTACAAATGCTGGTAGGAGAGATTTTGCTTTCTTTCCATTTTTCATCTTGAAGCTTGCTTAGAATTCTATACTTTAGGAAATCTCAGCTCTTCTGGAGCCAGGGGGTTCTAATTGGTAGACTTGACCACAGCCTCCACTTGGAGCTGGCTGGCAGCTGGCAGACACTCAACACAAGCTCTCCAAGGGCAACTTCATGTCAGCACCAGGGTGAAGGGTAGGAGGCAATGGCAGCTGCAGTGCCATTTTGAGGGAAATGCCACTGAAAGAAGGTTAGGTTCTCAGGTCAATTAGAAGATTCTGGCTTTGAATAAGTAAGACATTTGTAAATTACTAAAAATAAAAATCACTGATTTGCCACATTAATATAAATGAAAGAATTTGCTATTGCCAAGTTTTACCAACAGTTTTGATGGTTTACCACCTCTTGGAGAGAGAAACATTTAACTTCCTGTGATCATTTGGCAATGAATATACACTATTTGTATAATATGAAAAAAAATTTTTAAATCATATCATCTAATAAGCATAAGTGGATCATTGCATATACATTAGCTGCCTTCTAAGCAATAATGATCACTACACTGGCACAATTGATATTTTAACTTAGAGGGGCTAAACAACAATAACACAAACCATGTATATTTTCAGTTAAAAGGGGCTTTTCTGGTAGCTCAGCTGGTAAAGAATCTGCCTGCAATGCAGGAGACCCTGGTTTGATTCCTGGGTTGGGAAGATCCCCTGGAGAAGGGATGGGCTACCCACTCCAGTATTCATAGGCTTCCCTGGTGGTTCAGATAGTAAAGAATCTGCTCACAATGCAGGAGAACTGGGTTCGATCTCTGGGTTGGGAAGATCCTATGGAGGAGGGCATGGCAGTCCACTCCCATATTCTTGCCTGGAGAATCCCCATAGACAGAGGAGCCTGGTGGGCTACAGTCCACGGGGTCGCACAGAGTCAGATATGACTGAGTGGCAAAGCACAGCACAGCTTCCAAAAAGAAGAAGGGTTTGGTTACAGTTATTCTTAGTGAACATTTCCTAAACTCAATGTTTTCAAACCCAGACTCCATGGCTGCGCTCTGCCTTTCCTCTCTGCCACCTATCTTCTTGCTCAGTCCAGAAGCTAGAGAGCCTCTTTGACCCCTGCCAATCTTCTTATCCTCAACATTCGGTCACTATGGCTGGTAAATTTTGGGGAAAAATGGCTCTGAACTACATTCTGCCATATTGTTCCCATTATGTTTTCCTGACTTCGCATCTCATAAGTTTTCACCTGGGCAATTCCAATACCTCATGACTGGTCCCCATCCTCTAGCTTCTCACTGTGGTCCTTTTTCTACATTCATTCATTTATTCATTCAACAAATACGGGCTGAGTGGTGACAACAAACAAAATCCTCTGCCCAAGTGGAGCTAACAATCATGCAAAGGGAGGCAGATGTAATAACTTAGCAAGGAATGGAAGGCCAATATACAGGGCCTTGTTGATAACTGTGAAAATATTGGCCTTTACTCTGAGATAAATGAGGACCCATTGGAACGCTATGTGCAACGTGACCTGACTTAGTTTTAAAAGGCTCGTTCTTTACTGGGTGGGGAATAAACTAGGCGTGGCGAGCAAGGGTTGAAACAGAGAGATGGCTTAGGAGGCTCTTGTGATCATCTAGATGATAATAATTCAGATGAGATGGCTTGGACCAGGGTGACAGCAACAGAAGTGGGAAGTGGTGTCAGATCCTGGATATATGTCAATGTTGAAACCAGTGGGGTTTACTATTAATAACAGATTGGATGTAAGGAACAAGAGAAAAAGAAGCATCACTGATGATGGCTCCAAAGTGTTTGGCCTAGAAGGATGGAGTTGCATGGACTGAGACGGGGAGGGCTACAGAAGAAGCAGACTTGAGGAGGAATATCAGGAGCCCAGTTTTGAAAGTGATAAATTTGAAATAATGATCAGACATATCAATGAGGATGCTGAGAAAGCAGTTGGATAACTAGGCCTAGGGTTCAGTGGGGGAGATTTGGGTTCAAAATAAATAATTAAGAGTTGCAGGTATGTAGATGGATGTACTTATCAAGGAGTGAATGTAGGCAGAGAGGAGCAGGGGGCTGAAGTCTGAGTCCTGGGACTTAATAGCATGAAGAGGCTGGGCAAGAGGGGACCCAAACAGGAAACATAAACAACAATCAATGAAGTAGGAAGAAGTTTAGTGAAAGAAGTGTTTCTAGGAGACGGGAGAGGTCAAGTCACATAAGGATTGTGAATTGACCATTCAAGTTAGTAATTCCAGATGTTATTCAGAGTCACTTGGGGTCCTTATCAGAGCAGTTTTGGTGGAGTGGAGGGCAGGGGAAGCCTGGTTGGACTGAATTTTAAGGAGAGGCAAGAAAAGGAATTGGTGACATTGACTGTGGCAACTTTTTCAAGGTGTTTTGTAAGGAAGAGAGAAACGGGAAAGTAACTGGAAAGAGAAGTGAGGTCAGAGAGGGTTTCTTGAAGGAACCCTCCCACGCCATTGGTGGGAATGGAAATTGGTGCAGCCACTGTGGAAAACATCATGGAGGTTCCTAAAAATAGTTACCATATGATCCAGCAATCCGACTCCTGTGCATATATCAGCAGAAAATTCTAACTCAAAAAGATACATGCAAAAAAAAAAAAAAGATACTTGCAGGGAGTTCCCTGGCAGTCCAGTGGTTAGGGCTCCAACCATCCACTGCAGGGGGCACAGATTCCATCCTTGAATGGGGAACTAAGATCCTGCTTTCGTGTGGAAAAAAAAGAAAAAAAAAAAAAGATATATGCACCCCCCATGTCTGTACTACTTACAGTAGCCAAGATATGTAAGCAACCTAAATGTCTGTCAACAGATGAATGAATAAAGAATATGTGGTACATACATACAATGGAATACTACTCAGTCATACAAAAGAATGAAATAATGCCATTTTCAGCAACATGGATGGGCCTGGAGATGATCATACTAAGTGAAGTAAGTCAGAGAAAGACAAATATATGATATCACTTATAAGTGAAATCTAAAAAAATGATACAAATGAACTTTTTTACAAAACAGAAATAGACTCACAGACATAGAAAGCAAATTTATGGCTACTAAAGTGGAGCTGGAAGGAGGGATAAATTCAGAATTTGGGAGTAACAGATACACACCACTACATACAAAGCAAATGACAAACAACAAGGACTTACTACATAGCATGGGGAACTGTAGTCAATATCTTGTAATAACCTATAATGCAAAAGAAGCTGAAAAGGAATAGTATACATGTATAACTGTACATCAGAAACTAAGACCACATTGTAAATCAAATATACGCCAATAAAAATTAAATTTAAAAAAAGATAATTTCTCAGGATAGGAGGCATCACAGGATATTTGTAGGCTAATAGCAATGCTGTTGTGGAAAGATAATATTTGTTAATATAGACAAGAGGGGGAGAATTTCTGGAGCCTAGTCTTTGGGTAGGAAGGAGGGGGTGTGATGTGGTGCAGACGAGGAGGGCTGACTTTAGAGAGGAGAACCCTCAGTTCATTGGTGGTGGAGGAGAAAGGCAGGTATGTGGGCAGGTGCTGGCAGGTGGGTAGATGCGGTGATGGGAGCTCGGTGGGGGAAGTCCCTTTTGATGGTTTCCGTTTTCTCAGCAACATTGTCATTGACATTAATTTTCTAAAGTGTAGGTCTGCTGACGCGCCTCCATGGAATCCAAGCCTTTGCTAGCTTCCTATTTACGGTAAGGTGCAGATATCTGGGCTCCTGGTAACCACGGTCTTACTCTAACTCCTCTGGAGCCCCTGCCCTCAGCCATTACCTGTGTTGCGCTGTCCTGGGCTGTGTTTCCTGAGCTCACCAAACTGCTTCATGCCTCCAGATCTTCACACCTGCTGTTCCCTCCACCTGGAAGGCCCTTCTGCTTTCCACCTGATGAACCTGTACTCCTCTTTTAAAATCCAACTGAAATGCCCGCTCCTTTCTGAAGCAATCATTGTGTCTCCCCCCACCCCCGCCCTCTGCTTCAGGCTCTGAGTTCCCCAAGTAGTGCCTGATCACCAATTGTCACCAGACAGGTTTGTGCTCAGTTACATATTCTCTCAGCACTTTATTAGGACTGACCTTTGTCTCCTCATTAGAGGTACGGTATTTCAGATCACTCCAACACCAAGCGCAGAGCCTTGTGCGTGAAACAAAACCAACACAGCCAGACCGGGAGACAGAAACAGACAGAAGGGCACAGAACCACCAACTGCCAAATCTCCCTTGTGGGTTATTGAAGGTATTGTTTCTGGTGTGGTCCGTGTGCCCGGGACGGCACAGCTATTAGAGTCAAGGACGGGACTCCGTGTATTCGATGAAGCAAAAATCAGCAAGAATGTTTTGATGTCAGAAACTGGAAGTCCAGCCAGACACTGCTGTGGCCAGTTGCCCAGAGACGGTCACGCTCATCTCTGTAGGACAGCCATGGAAACTCTGCATCCGGGCAGCCAAGAAACAGGAAACCTCTAATGCTGGGACCAGCCTGCTGCCCGCGCCCTGGATCTGGGTGTGGCTTGAAGCAGCGATGCTGTCTGTTTGCAAATTAACTAGTAGCACTCTCACACTCACTGACAGACGTGACCATTGTCACAACCCTTTAAAAATAGGTTTACTGCTTTCTTTGAAAAGTAAAAGTCATGAAAGTAATACAGGATCATTTTACTTCCCAAATACAGAAATGTGTTAATAGGAGAAGAAAGACACTTATAATGCTGCCTCCCAGAAAAAAAAATCACAGCCAACATTTTGGTGTTCATCATTTTTTCCAAATTTTTTGTCTGTGTACAAAGTTCCATAATTTTCATAATTCTAGTTATTTAAAAAAATAAAATGGAATCATACATAGTTCTGTAGCTTTCCATTGTTCCCTTTTTTGTGTGTCAAAGAACATTAATCTACAGCAGCATTGTAAAAGCTGATAGTAGTCCATTGTATGGATGGACCATAACTTATTTGGTAAATTCTCCTCCTGTGTGTGTATGCTTAGTCGCTCAGTCCTGTCCAACTCTTTGCAATCCCATGGATAGTAGCCCGCCAGGCTCCTCTGCCCCTTTCTAGGGACATTCCTCTGTTTTCATTGTTATAGCCATAGAGAGGAGTTAAGAGCAGGGACCCTGGAATCCACTTGGATTTTTTTTTTTTTTTTTAATTTTTTGCTGGTTGACTTTCCACTTGGTGCCAGGCACAGAGTTATGGGGTGTTGGGAAGGTTCTCATGTGGCTTCAACAGTAAGGAAGGAGATCCTCTGAACTGCCTTTTTGGCGTTTTTGCTCTTTTGATGTTAAAGAATGGAGCTGCTTCTGCTGGCTACTGTCCGTGAAGTCTTGAGGTGGGGAGCTGGGGGAAGGGGAGGGGTGGGGCAGGGCTCTTAGCACCTAGGGCCTTGGAAGGAAGCCCGGTGGCGGGCGGTGGCCACTCTGGACGGGGGCCTGGTGCTGGTTTTATTGGGCTGGCCACCAGGCTGCTGCTTCTTCATGGTTTTCCAAGCCAGGTCACAGGTGACCATGTCGCTGGACGCTGGGGTACTGAGGACTTCAACACCGTGGCCATGAATAGGGGTGTGGACTTCTTGAAAAAGAAGGTGGCCCATCCATGCCCGAGTCGGCCTTGAGGGGACTGGAGTGGTAGGGGCTGGCGTCCCCGGTACTGGGCACCTCCGCAGGAGCTGTTACTGAAAGTGAAACCCAGGCAGCACTGGTGGCACTGGCGGTCATGGGTGGCCACTGGCCGAGACGCTGGAGGCGCTGGCTGCCTTGCTCTTGCTTGTGGGCTGGTGGGAACCTCAGCAGAAACCCGTGGTCATGGCTGGCAGGGATGAGGGCGCTTGATGATGGAGCTTGTCTGCAGAGGAGACCACGAGTGGCCACTCCGTGCCCCAGACATAGGGCTGCCTGCCCAGACTGAATCCCTAGAGCCACTTACTAGCTTTGGGACCTCTTGGTACTCAGCCTTCCTCTCACTTAAACAGGAATAACCATAGTATGCACCGTTACCATAGGGCTGTTGTAAGGATCCAATGAGTTAACGTATGTCATGGTCAGAACAGTTCCTGGCACATAGTAAATTGCTGATGTGTTAGCTATTGTTATTATTATTATTGGTGGTATTGAGATGAACACTCCTATCTATATCCTTGGGAACATATTATTTTCTTATGTTACATTTCTGGAAGTGGAAATTCTGGGTCAGAAACTAGGTGTATGTTAAACTTTCATACTTGTCACCCACCTGCCCTCCAGAAATGTACCAACTGATTAGGGGTAAATATGAGGGTCTGAAGAAGAATTTTTAATTTTAATTTTAACTGTATTTCTGTATTAATAGAAGTTTCCTCAGAAGGTACTCATGCATTACTTGTACATATACTTTTAAATAGTCAGTTTGCTCTCTTAGCAACACATCTTTAAAAGAACACATATGATCTCATCCTCACCAACACTGGGCATGTCAGTTCTTTGTCAGTGTCAGTCTTTTAAATCTTCACCAACATGATAGGTGAAAACGTTATCTCACCATTTGTATCTCTTGCTCATTTTTCATATATTTTGGGAGAAATAGTTATGTTGCATATATTATGAAACTTAAACATGTTTATGTCATTTGAGTCAATGACTCTATATCTAAGAAGTAAAATCAAGACATTATTAAAAAATAAAATACATTTTTAAAAATTAAAAAAAGAAAATTGATGCAATACCCACAGATTTATGTAACAATGACTACCTTAATATTATTTATAAGGCTAGAGAATGGTTAAATAAATTATAAAGTATGGGATCATCTATGTGATGCTATGTCATGCAGTCACTTAAAATCATGTTTGAGAAGAGTTTGTAGGACATTATTTTATAATAAAAAGGGGGAGAGAAAAATCACATATTAAAAATACAAAGAAAAAAGCACGAGAAGGAAATATATTAAATTGTTAGCAATAGTTCTTTGGGGGTGATGGAACCTTAGGTAATTTTTTTCTCTGTTTCTTTTTTTTTGTTAACTTTTCTGTATTTCCCATATTTTTAATGGGTATGTTCTCACTCTTGTAATTTAAAAAAGGGATCCCTTGCCTTGAATAATTAAAAACTTGCATTTATAGGGGAGGCTGTGAATATTTAGGGGCAGAGAATATATAGGAAATCTCTGTACTTTCTGGTTAATTTGCCAGGAACCTAAAATTGCTCTAAAAAAATGGGATCTATTAAAACAAACAAACAAAACAGGCATCTTTCTTTCCCAGACATACATTTCTGGGCACCAGACAGGAAAAGCCCCGCTGGAGAAGCAAATTCAGTTACAAACACAAGCACAGAACTCAGGCCTCCTAAGATCACTCCAGAGTTATGTAGGATTTTATAACTCGAAAGGGCAAAATGCGGGTGAGGTTGAATTTCAAGTAAATAACAGACATAAGAAAGCAGCTCTGTGTCATTTCTTTTCAGCTGAAGTGTTTGAGGTCATGGGCACCAGCTGAAAAGACAGTCAGGATCTGGGGTGTTCTCAACTACACAGATCACCTCCTGACCTGAGAACCTTTCTCCCTGTGAGTTTGTGCCCTTCCACGGGATCTCTCTCGAGATCTCCCAAAAGCTCTTCCCCAAGGGGACAAAGGGGAAGAGCTGCTCACAGAGTAGGCCAGGGTGAGACCAGCAGCTCACAGGCTGTGTCTCTCCTTCTGTGATGTGTCCACATTTGTGGAACAGCAAGCACTTCCGACAGACTCCAGCAGGCCCACTGAGAACCAGTCAATAAAACAAGGTTGGCCATGGGGAGTCCTTAGATAAGAAGCACCATGTGAAGCCCAAGAGATACTGACTCATTCTCATCCCTGTGACTGATGCTCAGCCCAAGGTTTATATGAGGTTTATTGTTGTTTCCTTGATAATGTTCCTTCCAGGTCTGGGTTGGGAAAATTTAGTGTTTGTCTTTGCAGGATTTTGTTCATTCACTTCCTGGACTCAGTTGGATTTTGATTGGACCAGCCTAGTAGATCATTGCCCCAATATGGTTAGAGAAATATGGAAGGAATCACCTTATCCTGAAACAGTCTCTCCTGAGCAGATTATCATGGGATCTAAGGGCCCACCACCAGTGATTCATAATAATGATCACTTAATCACGTTTATATACAAATGCATTTTTGCCTGCTGCTGCTGCTAAGTCGCGTCAGTTGTGTCCGATTCTGTGTGAACCCATAGACGGCAGCCCACCAGGCTCCCCTGTCCCTGGGATTCTCCAGGCAAGGACACTGGAGTGGGTTGCCATTTCCTTCTCCAATGCATGAAAGTGAAAAGTGAAAGTGAAGTCGTTCAGTTGTGTCTGACTCTTAGCAACCCCATGGACAGCAGCTTAACAGGCTCCTTTGTCCACGAGATTTCCAGGCAAGAGTACTGGAGTGGGCCGCCAGTGCCTTCTCTGGCATTTTTGCCTGACCCATAGTATTTCTGAACAGCTTTCCATCCAAGTCCCTAGCAGGCTCAGCAAACTTTAGCTGCCACCTAAGACCTGTGCGAAGTGGCATATCTCAAGGACATACAGCATTTCTATGTTCTACTCAGGGGTTTTCACATATGACCTCACCTCTGCTTCATCTTCTGGGGGCCCCCCGCATTAGTGCCATGTGGCTGTGGGCAGGAGCGGAGGCACCCATTCATCTCTGGTCCAGCCCTGAGTAGCTTGCCCTGCTGCACTGGCCGATAGTGGAGATGGTGAGAGGAGGTCAGATGACGGCCCAGTAGGCACAGCCCTGACCGTTGACAGGCTGAGATAGAACCACTTAAGAAGCCCTGGTGGTCCGTGTGACTAGTGCCCATGAATTGTGGAATCGTCTTCTGGTGCTGGACTTGGGTCAGATTCACCAGCTCATGCAAGCTAACTTTGCCTCTTTCCTCCCTTAGTTTCTTTGTCTGTGAAATGGCGTTGCTAACAATGCCATTTTCTAGTGAGAATCACAGGTGTTAACACATGCCGGGTGCCTGAACTTGCACTCTCCAGCACTGATAATAGGTGTTCCTTAAATTGAAGCTTCCTTTCCCCCTTGGGCGAGTCTGGGAGGCCCCATAGCTTTGGCACTTTAGCACTGGAATGGGCTTAGGGATGCCCTGGTACAGTGAGTGCATTCCAGAATTTTAGATTTCAATCATTAATAAAATAAAAAAAAAAATAGGATCAGCTTGAGAGTTGCTGACACTTTATTTGCAGGTAAGGGCACAAAAAATAAGCATACAAAGACTGAACCTACTCTCATTTTATTTCATAAAAAAAGAATCTTAAAAAAAAAAAGAATCTTAAACCACCCTGTTTTAAAAAAAGAGGACTGGCATAATATCCAAATAAATTTAGCTTTGTAAAAAAAAAAAAAAAAAGCAAAACTCTTTACATTGTCTTTTCTGAAAATCAGTGAAAACATCACTGACGATCCGTGATCAAGTCAGGCCTTTGCTTTACGGATGAGTCCACTGAAGCCCAGAGAGGTGGACCGGCATGCCCAAGGTTACACAGTGGCTGCCATGTGGCCATGCTGTCTAGAACAACACAGCTCAGCGGGAGAAGCCCTTTCTTGTGGCTGAGATGGGTGCTCTGCGCTGACAGTCAGTAGGTCTGGGCTCCACTCCCAGCCATTTGCCCTCAAGCCACAATTTTTGTCTTGTCTGCTTCACTAAAATAGGGATGATCATCACCCCCTCACTCAAGACTGTCTGAGAATCTAATGAAAGAAGAGCTTCAAAACTGCTTGGAGGGACTTTCCTGGTGATCCGGTGGTTAAGACTTCACTTTCTAATGCAGGGTGTGTGGGTTCGATCCCTGGTTGGGAAGCTAATATCCCACATGCCTCGGGGCCAAAAAAACCAAACCATAAAGCAGAAGCAATGTTGTAACAAATTCAATAAAGACTTCCACATCAACAAATCTTAAAAAAAACAAAAAAACAGACCTGCTTGGAGATGCATTCCAGGGTATTAGAGAATGAGGTATCAGGAGTGAAAAGTTTCACGGTCTGTGATTTGCTTAAAAGTATTTCAGTCAACAAAAGGAGATGAAGCAAATACGGCAACATATGAACAATGGTTAATCTGGGTGACGGGTGTGTAGATGGGTATAGTTACCCTTTCTCTACACTTTTCTGCATATTTGAAATTTTTCATAGCAAGCATTCCATCGTCATACAAAAAAGTGCTCGAGCAAGGTAAACGGAAGAGACAGTGTTACTCACAGAGAAGACGCCCTCGGGGAGTTCTGGTCCTGGGATCTTCAGCCTGGTGGGATTCACCACCCCAGGAGTGGGAGAAACCCATGCTTTACCAGCCTTGGGTACAGAGCCATGGTCAGGAAGTGATTTTGGTTTCCCTGCTTCCTCCCCAGGCAGGCCTGGTGCCTGTGGCTGGGTGAGGGAAGCCTCCCACCTCTTCTCAGCCGGCACTATCTGACAGACCCAGCTCCGAAGAAGCAGCCGCAGGCACTGGGGACAGTGGGGGCTGCCTAGCACAGCCAACCAGTGTTGTGGGGGGGCGGGGGGGCTGATGAATATGCAGATAGAGGCCGGAGCTGGTTGGCTGCCCCCTGCCATCTCCCATTCCCACCCCAACTCAGATGCACAGAAGAGCCAGCTCAGAGAGGACCTTCTTGAAATGCCATCTCTTCTGCTGTTGCCTAAGGATCCACAGTGCCTCTTGAAATTTTGAGACTGAATTATCCAGCTTCTCCCATTACATAGCGCTCCTGACCTCTGCTTCCAGATTCTCCAGGGAGTCAGCACCAAAGGGATCATCTTTCTCCCTGTCCCTCATCTTGAGGATACAAAAACCAGTCCAGCACCAAAAACATGGCATCTCAGGTCTGCAGGAAAGCTATGTGACTTCTCCCTCCAGCAGAGGTCTGGAAACCATTGGGGAGGTCATTTGCTGGGCCCAAAGCCCCCTTCTCTGGCAGAGCTGGGGAGAACTCACTGGCCAAATCACTTCCCCCAAACATCACTTGAATTTTAGCAACTTCTCCTTCAGTTTGGGAAGTAAAGTGAATGCTGTGAAACACAGCAATGAAAATCTTTGAGCTCAAAGCTCAATTCACCATGGATAACTCCTCAAAACATAATGTTGAGTGAAAGACTTAAGTCATAGAATGATAACAGGTACTGTGATTCCATTTATATTACATTTAAAAATAGGCCAAAATGTCTAGATATTTGCTGAGTACTTATCCATCCATTATTTTTAATTACAAATGAATGAAGAGATAGATGGATGAAATCTGGGTATCATGAGCAATACAAAGAGAATATAGGATATAGTCTCTATGGACCCCAGGCTCTAGCCCTATCTACCATCTGGTAAATATTAGGAAAAATGTAAGAAAGGATGTGAGTGTGTAGTTCAGGCCACACTTATGAATACTGGAGGATTTCAGTTAAAGAAAAACAAGTCTGTGTGTATTATTTAGGCTGAGCTGCCCTCTTTGTGGGGCTTTCCAAGTGGCACAGTGGTGAAGAATCCGCCTGCTGATACAGGAGATGCAAGAGACGTAGGTTCGATTGCAAAGACCCGACACAACTGAGCATGCACGCACATGTCCTCTCTGCGGTGTTTATTTTATTTTTAATTAACTGAGCCATTTATTCTCCCTACAAATACATATTTTTTCTTGTACAATTTGAAAGTAAATACATCTTTTCCTCGTTTAAAGAAGGGCCAAAAACATGTGTACAGTTTAGGACAGAGGCATACTGAAACTGAGATGAAAATGAGGAGATGGTTAATATATATAGTCCAGTATATCAGGGGGTTAACTCTGGGATGACCAGCAAGGAGGGTCACACAGGGCTTTGTCATTTCTTAAGTTGCATGGTGAGTATGGGTATTCTTTTTATTCCTTTCCTTTAAATCACACACATGTATTTTATATGCCATTTTGAATATATATTTTACCATAAAAACTTAAAAATTTTATGACCCCTGCCATAAACACAAGTTTATGAACTTGTCGTCATCAACTCCTGTCCCAATAGATGATGCTGTGTCTTGGGAGGCTTTAAATACAGAAGAAGGTGTAAGCTGATTGGGTTGGACTTTGGGCTCCATGGAAGCTCATATGAGAATTTCAAGAAAATTAGTTTCGACCTTTATCCTGTGAGATAAACTTTGCATGTTACCACATATGTGTGTACACACACGTGTACACACACATGTATACTCCTACATGTGTGTGGTATCTAATACTGTAACATCTAATTAACTTGGGTGATGATTGAAACTCCAGGAGAAATGCTTTGCCACATTGTCCAGGCCTGAGCTTCTAAACTGTCAATGAGAATCTCAAAAACTAATTATTGAAAACTGCAAAAATTAAGTAGCTATTAAGAAATATTAACAGCTACACCTGCAAAAGATTGCCATGACTCCTGATTACTGTTTTTGGATTCTTCAGCTGCAACCATCAAGTGTTGTCAGCATGGCAGTATGTATTCATTCTACTTGTATTTATTGAGTACTTATGGAATACCAGAGACTGCATCCTGTGCAGAGCATTCAGGAAAACAGAGTCAACTCTTTCCTCCTGCTATTCTGCCCGGTAGAGGAGACAGACAGGTAAAAATGACATTACAATGCAATGCAGAGACACAGACACATGCTTTGGAAAAATGGAAAAGATATGTTAATTCTGCTACATGGGATTGGAAGGGATTCAAAAGGTATTTAGAGGATGATTAGGAGTGCCTAGGTGAACAGGAGTTGGGAACAGCCCAGGCAAAGATTCAGAAAGAGTGAAATAGCTAAAGCTACTAAAGCTCAGCACCTGTGAGAATGGGGATGGGCAAGTAGGATTACAGTATAGCCAGAGGCCAGATTATCAGGTGAAACTGAAGAGTTTCGACTTTATCCCATTGATAGGGAGAAGCAATCTAAGGACTTTACGCCAGGGAGTGACAGGATTTGCATTTCAAAGGCATCTTTGACACAGGTGTGGAGAAAGAGTTAAGAGAGTTTGGGAGTGGCCCCCTGGGTCCTTTCAGGAAGCCTTTTAAAATAATCCAGGTGAAGGATGCTGAGGACTTGATCGGGGCAGTGATAGGGCAAAGATGTTTTCTCTATTTCAAGTTAGGGCTTCTGCTCACCCCTCCAGAATTCCAGTGGAAGTGCTTTCAGGGTTTGAGTCATTGAAGGCACCAGAAAGTTCCTAAAGACCAGGCAAGAGGACTCAACTAAAGAAACCAACATGAGTAGGCACCAAGCAGCTCATTGATTCATTCTTAATTCAAGCAGAAGCCTATAGAACACCTTTTCTATTAGGAAAGTGAACCATGAAAGTGAATACTCAGGAGCTTGGGGCTTTAAGGGGAGGGGGAGCTAAAGAATAGAGGGAGTGCCACGTGCTTTCACTTTGAAGCAGGGCAGGCCAATTCAACCCAGAATTTTTTAGTGCACATCTAAACTATGACAATCTTTGTTCTAAGTGCTGGGGATACATTATACTTCAGAAACAAACAAACATATAGAGAAAGAAATCTGACTTGGGGTTACCAGAAGAAGGGGAATTGGATGAAGGTATAAACTTCCAGTTATAAGTAAGTACTAGGGACCTAATGTACAACATGATAAATTATGTTGTATGTTATTAATATATATGAATGTTTTTATCTTTTTTCTTTTGCTTTTATTTATTTTTATATGAATGTTTCAAAGAGCATAAGTGCTAAGAGTTCTCATCACAAGAAAAACATTTTAAAAAAATTTCTTTAATTTTGTACCCATGAGATGATTTGTTGTTCAGTTGCTAAGTCATGTCCGACTCCTGGAGATACCATGGACTGCAGCGCGCCAGACTTCCCTGTCCTTCACTATTTCCCGAAGTTTGCTCAAACTCATGTCCATTGAGTCAGTGGTGCTATCTAACCATCTCATCCTCTGCTGCCCTCTTCTCCTCCTGCCCTTAATCTTTCCAGCATCAGGGTCTTTCCCAATGAGTCGGCTCTTCGCACCAGGTGTCCGAAGTATTGGAGCTTCAGCATCAGTCATTCCAATGAATATTCGGTGTTGATTTCCTTTAGGATTGACTGGTTTGATCTCCTTGCAGTCCCAGTGTCTCTCAACAGTCTTCGTCAGCACCACAATTGGAGAGCCTCAGCCCTCTTTATGGTCCAACTCCCACAACTGTACATGACTCCTGGAAAAACCATAGCATTAACTAGATGGACCTTGATCCTCAAAGCGATGTCTCTGCTTTTCAATATGCTGTCTAGGTTTGTCATCGCTTTTCTTCCAATGAGCAAGTGTCTTTTAATTTCATGGCTGCAATCACCGTCTGCAGTGACTTTGGAGACTTTATTAAGCATGTCACAGTTTCCATTTTCCCCCCATCTATTTGCCATGACGTGAAGGGAATGGATTGACAAGATCTTAGTGTTTTGAATGCTGAGATGATGCTCGCTAAACTTTTTGTGATAATCACTTCATGAGATGCATAAATCAAGTTACGCTCTTAAATTTATACAGTGCTACAAGTCAATAATATTTCAACAGAAACTGTAATTTTAATAAATGGCCGGAGATACAAGAAGTGAACAAGATAGACCAGGTTCCTAAATCTCATGGAGTTTATTTTCTAGGGGTAGAATGACAAATGAACAGCCTCCAAAACGCGCAAGAGGTATGGGGAACAACCAGCTCGGCTGGAGAGAGGACGACGAGGAGATAAGGATGCAGAAGGCGGCTTGTTGAACATCTTCAGGTCAGTTAAAGGGCAAAGGGAGCCCTTTAGAGGTTCCTCGGTGTTCCGTTTCTTTGTTCCGGGAAGTGATTTCCGCCCCCACCCCCCCATCTTTGAGGAACCTGAGGCTTAGGGAAGCAACGTCACCTGCCCAAGGCCACACGAAGTGTTAAGATCGCACGTGCACGTCAGCCAAGGTCCGAGTCCGAAGAAGCCCACGCCGCCTTCTGCTTTTTTTTCCCCGGGAATGTGGGGGAAGAATGGCGCGGTGTCCTGGGTGGGGGGGGGGGTGGGGGTTGTCCCAAGGGAGATGGGCGCCGAGTTTATCCGAACGCTCCGCGGGGAGATACGGGGAAGAGGGGACCCCGGGGCGGGGCGATCTGTCGCCGGACGGTTTCAGGAGCCTTCGGGAGGCCCAGCCTGAGCTGCAGCGGCCCCCCCCCCCCCCCCGTCCCGCCCGGCAGTGGTTCGGTCCGGACACCCTTTCCCACCCCCCTCCCCGCGCAGCGGGTGCCGCGGCCCGCCCCGCTTCCGGTTGCTGCCGGGCCCAATATCCGGTGTCCGCCCGCCCTCGGCTCCGCCGCCGTGATGCTGTCCCTGTCCCGCTGCGCGTCCCGGGCGTTCAGCCGCTCGCTCTCCGCCTTCCAGAAGGTACGGTCCGACGGAGCCGGGACCCCCGGTGGGTGAGAAAGTCGCCGGCGGGCAGACGGGGATAGGGTGGGGACAAGGGGCGTGGCGCGCCGGCCAGGCCGGGCACCAAGGGCACCGGGACGCGGAGGCCGCCGCCGCGGTGCTGGGCAGCCCGGAGCCGCTGTCGCCTCCCCGGCCGTCTTGTGGAGCCTAGCGGCCGGGCGCCTTTCTCGCGGCCGCCGGCGCCGCGGCCCCTGCCGGACCCCACCCTCCGTCCGCGCGGGCGGAGGAGCCGCCCAGAGCCGCGCCCGCCCGGGCACCAGACTCTTATTAGAGCTCGGGGGGAGGCGCCGCGGAAGCCCCCGACTGGATCCGGGGACTTCTTTTCTTCTCTGTTAAAAAGCCAGTGGGTTATCACTCCCGTGGGGGAAGGTTGAGATAGTCTGGCAGGCCAGGCGTCCCACCCGCGTTGTTGCTGTTGCCTTTGCCTTTGGGAGGAGGCCTGAGGTTCACCTGTCAGCAGTCCCGGGGGCAGCTTTAAGTCTGTACTTGAAAAAGCTGTTTCTTTCCTCACTTTTCGTCTCGGGTGACCGACGTCTTCTTTCTCAACAGGGGAACTGCCCTCTAGGGAGACGTTCCCTGCCCGGTAAGTTCTGCCCTTTTGCCGTCCCCTAAAAATGTTCTCTCCTCCTGGGCAGAGCCGCGTGTGAGGAAATCAGGTGCCTGTGTTTCTCCGCCTCGTGTTCAGAGAGAGAGAGAGGAGCGAAACAAAAGATTCTTATTTATTAAAAAAAAAAAAAAATTACTGATTTATTTGGCTGCACCGGGTCTTGGTTGAGGCATTTGGGAATCTAGTTCCCAGACCAGGGATGGAACGGGGATCGCCCCCCCCACCCCCCACCTCCGCTGCATTGATTGAAAGTGCCGAGTCCTAGCCACTGGAAGCCACCCCAATTGCTATTTAGTAACAGCTGCCGTTTGTTCATTTAGCACATAGTTACTCAGTATCTACTCAGTGTCAGGCACCTCTGCTGCTAGGCACTCACAAGGGATACAGCACTGAAGTGGTGGGGCGGGGGCGGTTTCTCACCCTCCGGGAACTTACAACCTAGTTAGGGAAAGACAATACGTAAATTGCTCAAAGAATGGACTATCATGAATGCTGAAAAGGAAACAAATGAGGCTGGACACTGAGTAGCTGTGACCCAGAGGATGTGACAGGAGCCATCCAGATGAAGAGCAGAAGGGAAGGGAATGGCCTGTGCAAAGTCCCTGAGGAAGGAAAGCTCTTGTCAATATTTTGGAACTAGCAAAAGAGGTGATTTGGCCAGAACATTTTGGTTGAGGGAGAGAGTGGCATGAGATAGAAGATGGCAGAGAGAGGAGTGGAAAGAATTCAGGTTTTTATCCCAATAGTTTTTTATATGCCTGGCATAAATATTCATTGAATGAGTTGATTTTCTTATGGGCATTCTATGTGCCAAGTATTGTTCTGAGTGCTTTCTGTGCCTTTTTTCAGTTACTCATCAAGAAACAGTAAAATAAATATTTTCTCTATTTTACAAATGTATGACTCAAGGCTAAGAGAGGTTAAGTGTCTTGACCAAGGTCACTCTGCCAACTATTGGTCAAGCCAGGTCTGCTCCTCAGCCTGAACTCCTAACCCATCATATTATCATTTACTCGTAATGAATAGATTATTTGTTGAATTCTCACTATATGCCAGACACTATGCTAGGTGGCAGGGATAGAGGTGGTCTCTACCCTCCAGGCGGAGAAGGCAATGGCACCCCACTCCAGTAGTCTTGCCTGGAAAATCCCATGGATGGAGGGGCCTGGTGGGCTGCAGTCCATGGGGTCGCTAAGAGTTGGACACGACTGAGCGACTTCACTTTCACTTTTCACTGTCATGCATTGGAGAAGGAAATGACAACCCACTCCAGTGTTCTTGCCTGGAGAATCCCAGGGACAGGGGAGCCTGGTGGGCTGCCGTCTATGGGGTCGCACAGAGTCGGACACGACTGAAGTGACTTAGCAGCAGCAGCAGCAGCAGCTACTCTCCAGGAGGGTACATGAGTACCCTGAATTACATAAGAACATGATTACATTGTGATTACTGTGAAGGAGTAGTAGAGGGTGGGATGATAAAGCCAGGCTTGGGAGGGTGGAGAGTGAGGTGGCACCATCAGTAAAGGCTTCCCCAGAGAAGTGACATTTATGCCAAGTCTTGACGAGTATATAGGAGTTGGCCAAGAGAACGATATTCTAGGCAAAGGGAATTGCTTATGCTAAGTTTTCAGACAGGAGGAGACATGACCAGTCATAGAAATGGAAAAGAAGCTTGTCTGGAAGGGCTGGACAGGAATGTGTAAAGTTTTTGGACTTTATCCTTAGAGTCATGAGATCATAAGCACCTAGCACAGTGTTAGCTCACAGGGGTCTCTCAGTAATAAACTCTTTAACTTGGAATTTTGAAAAATGTCAGTAAACATTCTCTCCATTTTATAGACTGGCAGGACAATGGGAAGAGCCTTGTTCTTGCCGTTTGTGTTGTGATTCAGGGCTTCTCCTTGGGCTAGCCACTTAACCTCCAAAAGCCCTACTTATATATGAAATGAGAATAATGGCAATGGTCATTCCACTTCAGGGAGTGTGAGATGAAAATCAAAATGAGGTCATTATGTGTGAAAGCTTTTTATAAATTCTAAAGCACTGTACAAATGAAACTTGCTGTAGGATAAACTCTAAAGTGGACTTAGAGTTCCAAAAATCAGTATGGGCTGCTTGCTGGCTGCAAGCTCATACATGCTATGTTTGGGATTTGTACTATAGTCTTTGGCTGTTGGACATCAAGAGGTGACTTACTTAACTGAAACCTTGAGGATGTTTGTGGGAAGCTGGGACAAGAGAGAATTGTCTTCCAGTTGGTATTTCTTACGCCCATGGTTCAGAAAGAGCTGTTTTTGATCTGAAAAAATAAGACACATGAAAGAATATAATCTGGTGAAGCAGATAGAGCAGTTGTCTGTTGCGGCAGTGCGATTATTTGTAATAAGGACAATTGGTGGGGCAGAAAGAAGCTCTCACCTTGTTAAGTGTGACCAGAAGGGAAGGTCTCGGCAAGAGTGGGAGGCAGTGAACTGAGAGGAGGTGTAGTAGTTTGAGCGAGCCGAAGACCTTGGGCCTGAAGGAGCCTAGTCTTTGTCGTTGGGATTCAAGGCAACAAGACTTCCAGCTCAGTGCATTTTAAGTAACCAGGGAAACAAACTTGCACCAAATGTTCCACTGCTTCTCTGACTAGCCTGTGTGTAGTCACAGGATAAACTCTCATGTGTCTCTTTCAGGCTTCAGTTGTATTTGAAAACTTGGGAAATAGAGGCATTCTGTCGTGAAAACACATAGGGATAATGAAAGTTTATGAATTTTGAGATAAATAAGATTATAGAATTCTCCCCTTTCTTCCTCAAACCCATTCCCCACAGTTGCACATACCTGTTCTTTTCTGCCATTAAAATTACTATGGTGGAAAAGTTTAAGAGGCAGGACTCTGTGATATAGATTATATTATTGCCTGCTGTTGATCCTGCTCTATCTCAGAGTTAGGGGGTGAACAACTTCTTCTCCATTCCCAGCAGGTATCCTGTATGAGATAAAGAGTTGTTGGTTAAGAGTTGTTTTGTTTCTTGCAGGGATCTCCTTATGTCAGGGACCAGGTTACCCTGACAGCAGGAAGACTGTGTAAGTATCACTGGGGAGCACAGATATGTGGACCCGGGGTATTGAAGACACCCACCAGTTTGACCATCTGCTTTCTTTCCTGTCTTTCAAGCCTAGTAATCAAGCTGGTTATATTGAGTCCCTTGACGTGACCTTGATGTTAATTTATGTTATGAGCCTGAACTTCAGCCCCATGTGAAGTATTGGACCAGGAGTGTGTCAGGACCAGGCGTTCAGATTATAATGAAAGTGAGGCTGGAATCCTCTTTTTATGGGACTAGATAGAAGGGTGCTCCTAAATATTCTGGTTGGATAGAAGTGAAGCTGAAGGACTGGAGGTTACATTTATTGTGGAGATTAAGAGCATGCAACTTCCCTGGTGGCTTAGATGGTAAAAACATCTGCCTACAATGTGGGAGACTCAGGTTCGATCCCTGGGTCGGGAAGATCCCTTGGAGAAGGGAATGGCAACCCACTCCAGTACTCTTGCCTAGAAAATCCCATGGACGGAGAAACCTGATAGGCTGCAATCCATGGGGTCACAAAGAGTCGGACAACGACTGAGCGACTTCACTTTCCTTCACTTTTGGTTGCATAGTTAACGCATTTTAGAAACAGTAAAAGCAAGAGACTAGTCATTTAAGTCCTGGGACTTTGACTAGTGTAGAGGGAATGAATGCTACTATTGCATAATGCAAAATTTGGAGAGAGGCCACCCATGTGTGTTTCAGATTAACTTCTGCTTGTGAACGTTGCTTAATGCTACTTTGCATTCCAAGTATTTTCAGGGTGGTAGTGAGAGGACGCTGTTTAGTTTCCTGTTGAGCAGCTGTCAAGCTATTTTTCTCTATAGGTAGAATCTTCAAAATGAAGGGTCAGCAGATTGCTCCTTCTTTTCTGTGCATTACAATGGCAATTTGGCATTCATGAGTCTTTGAACTATGTGTACCTTTTGATCTAACAATCCCATTTCTAGGAATCTGTACTGAGCTCCTAGTGTACCTGTGTTTCTCAGAATGGCCAGACAACAGTGGATTGGTTAGGCTATGCTATGTTATGTGTTCATTCTGTAAGTGGGAAAAAGCGGGTTATAGAATTATTCCTTTTGTATTGTATGGTATAGTCCCATTGTAAATGTTCTTTTTGCTCTTAAGTTTTCTACTGTTAACATCTAATACTTTTGTAAATTAAAAATAATTTAGGGAGAGTCAAAGTGTGTTTCTTATCTACAGTTTAAATGAAAATTAGAGCGACCACAAATCCTATGCAATAAATACAACAAATAACTATTTGAAAGTAAATTATTTTAAAAACTCCTAAACTTTTGAGTGTTGAGGATCACAGATTAGGGAATTACTCTAATCTAGTAACTGTTTTTGTGTTGTATATTGTCTTTTTTCTTTGAATAAGGTATCTGTTTTACTTAAAAATCTTTTATTGTAAAAATATGTTTGGTTTTATGTTTTTATTTAATAGGTTACACATTTACATGGTTCAAAAGTAAAAAGAATGTCCATGAGAAGATTTTATCCTGTTCTCCTGTGCTACTATGTTCCTCTTCCCAGAGATAGCCTGTGTGCCAGGTTCTGGGTGTCCTCAGAGAGCAGTCTGCATTAACACATTACCTGTTAGTTCTTGCCCATGAACATGTACCTATACATGGTTGGAAACTTTTATGCAGAACAGTTTGTGTTCTGTATTTTTTTTAATAACACATAGTTTCCCTTGATTTTACATAGAACTTAAACATACCAAAGGCAACTTAAATCTATTTCACTTTTTATTGTAAAGGTGCTTGTTGTAGAATATTTAGACAGTCCTGAAAGTGTAGAAAGTGAAAGTGTCCATTAGTCCAAATCACTCTTCCAAAACGTGTGTGTATGTGGCAGATAACCACAGATACAATATATATCAACATTTCCCACTCTCCAGTGGTAACCACTGTTCATGGTTTTGTGCATACAAAGTCATATCATTCTCTAGGTTACATTATTTCAAGTTAGTGTCATATCAGAGAATACCTTGCTCTTTTGAAGTTCCTCTTCAATGAGTCCAGAGTGGACTGATGTGCTGCCTTCTGGCAGGAGAACAGGAGATTGTGAAGTTTTCATTGGGTTTTTTGTTTGTTTGTTTGTTTTGCATATAACACCTTGTTTTGCTTTCATCTTGCTGTCTTATCTAAATCTGTAATCACATAGACAGAAATTCTGTTTTACGTGGCATAGTGGCAAGTACCCTGAAGGCACACAGTTTTATCTTACTTGGATTTAGTTAAGAAAAAACCTAATCAGGAAGCTGAGTCCTTTTGTGGTTATGCAAAGGACCAAGACGCTGTCTTTTTCTTCAGAGATGCAAACGTAAGTCTGTTAAGTCTTCTGGAAGAGCTGGCATTTCACTGCAGCACATTTCACTCACCCAAGGGCCTACTACTTAAGGCATCCAGGTCATTCAGGCTTTACTCTAGACCTGCTGAGTCATGGTCTCTGAAATGGGGCCTAGATAGGTATGCTTTGAAAAAGTTCCCCAGGTCACAGTGATGGGCGCTGCTAGTCAAGAATCACTGGTTTAAAGGGAAGGTGAAAGAATCTAGAAAAGAATGGATGTTTGTATAACTGACTCACTTTGCTGTACAGCAGAAACTAACACAGCATTGAAAATCAACTGTGCTCCAATAAAGATTAATTAAAAATAAAAAACAGGGAAGGTGATCTGTCGTGCCTTATCTAGACTAAACTGTGAGTGATTCGCCTGTTAAAGGAGTTTATTTTTATGTTTGTTTTGTAGCATTAGCAGCAGTAATATCCTCAGCGTTCGCTTCTTTAGAACTACAGCTGTGTGCAGTAAGTACCTTCAGCTCCCTCCGTTCTTGGGAATGGAATTTTAGTGAGAAGAATAACAATTGACTGAATTTAATGGCAGAAAAAGGAGAAATATGGACTGCGTGATTTCCCCCCCCCCCCCCTTTTCCTAGAGGATGATGTGATTACAGTCAAGACCCCAGCGTTTGCAGAATCTGTCACAGAGGGGGATGTCAGGTGGGAGAAAGGTAAGATCTACTGCCTTCTCACTTCTTAAATTTAAATACTTTTGAAAAGTCCCCTTTACTCCCCTCACCTCATGATAATCAGTGGAACCTCTGGCTCCACCCTTTTCTTTACATACAGTGTACTTTCCCCTGGCCTGTAGGAAAGGGGTCCTGTAACACCTGCCAAAGGGGATTTAATGGCTACTTTTCTTGTTACCCACTGCTCACCCCTAACAGGTAGCCTTTGACTGTCTTTTCAGCTGTTGGAGACACAGTTGCAGAAGATGAAGTGGTTTGTGAGATTGAAACTGACAAGGTAGGCTTGCCCTGTTGGTGCCATCTTTGCATGGTCTCCCCTTGGTTTCTCAGCCTAATGAGAGGAACAGGGGCTTAGTTGTTGTTTGAAGATAATTTTTAGCTGCCTCAGTTGTAAAATTGTTGGAATACCTCAGTAAAAAGAAAAAAAAATACGTAAAGTTTAGTTTTAGATTGTTCTAGGTGTATGTACTATGTACTTTAGTAGCTTTAGTTTTATAGCTTTTGTGTGTGTATACATGAACTGTTTCCAGTTGTTTTTTATGTATCACTTGGAAACACACTAACTGAATCCTGCTTTAATGTTTCTGAGAAAGGATAGACAAGGTGAATCTTCACAGTAGCATTGATTACTCTTAATCTGAAAGTGTGGCCTTGATGTTTATGCAGGGTCTTGTATATCTGTGTTGCAACTCTTGTGACTCATTTGAGATTCTATACAATTAATTTTCTAATGCTGAGTAAAAATTTGGACTCTTTCTCCGTCTGTCTTCCTTTTGAAGACCTCTGTGCAGGTTCCATCACCAGCAAATGGCGTGATTGAAGCTCTTTTGGTACCTGATGGGGGAAAAGTAGAAGGAGGCACTCCTCTTTTCACACTCAGGAAAACTGGCGGTAAAGAAGTTCTCCTGGTTGTCAAGGTCTCCAGTATTCCCCCTTGGAATTGGGGCTGAGCATAATATACTAATTCCTTGATACATCAAATACCATTTTGCACTCCCACTGCCTTTAGTGAGGCAGTAAGAGGAGATATATATACAGTGTGAACTTTAAATGTCAAATTTTAGAAGAAAGGGTATTAAGAAAATAAATCTCACAACAGTGTTCTTTCTGGTGCTTGACCTTTTCTTAAATAGGAAGAAGATTCTAGAGATAATTTTTTTTTCCTGTCCCCTCCCCCCACCCTGGCAGCAGAGTCACATGGGGACTTTAAAAATAATACAAATACCCAGATTCTGAGGCCAAGGGATTCTGATATATTAAATTTGGGGTTTTCTGGTTATCTGTCATAGTTTTTGTTATTGTCTTTAACACTCTCCAAGTGATTCTAATACATAGCCAGGGCTGGGAGCTGCTATTCTAAAGTGAGAAGAAGCAGCGTTTCATCATGTCTATTATGGAGAATTTTGGACTAGTTTTTTCACATCTGTTCTGTCACAACATTTTTTAGGGAGGGTTGAATTTTTCTTGGAAAGAAATGAGAAATAAGGAAATGAATTTATATTGGATCTTATAGTCAGTATTAGCGATTAGGAAAGAAAACTTTTGATTTTTAGTTAAGTGCTGTAACTACTAAAGTCTATTTCATGGTTAAGATAGTTAAGCAGAAAGATGGTAGATGGCATCATTATGTTCGATCAGGATAAGATCAAAAGCCAAGAATGGAATGCACATACAGTGGAAGACTAGGGAATAAGATTGATTCTTCTAGTTGGAGAATTTCATCTTCTGACCATTTCTTAGAGGATGTTCTTCTGATTTAAATATAAACCCAGATGGTGATATCCAAATGGGTAAAATAAAAAATATTTAAAGTTGTGAATTTCATTGCTTGACCACCTCATTAGTTTCTGAGAGTTACTCTAGATAAAATGCTTTGAACTCTAAATGTGTCCTGGATTATTTAAGCGTTTATTTTTTAATAGTTAAGAGAGTTCTTCCACATGTGATGTTAAAAGAGGAGACACAGGAGACAATCAGTATTACTGTAACTGGAAAGTTGTTTCTTTTATTTGTGTGTTTCAACATCTTAAATTGCTGGGTTTCTTTTGCTTTGAAGTCTATTACCATTGACTTAGGTGCTTTGAAAGTATTGGCTGAACTTGATGACTAATAGATATTTATGCAATCAGGAAGGCACCTGAATTCAGTTATCTAACGTAGGACATCTAGGAGTCCTGGGGAAAGAACAGTGCTTTAAATCACTCTGTGTATCTCATAGCCTTACACGTATAGCAGGTACTCAGGAAGCATTTGTTAATTGATGAGAGAGAGAGCTTTTGCTGTTGAATTCTACTTAGTATCTGCAGTTTGGTTGCTTTCCGTTCCACATAGTGCCAATGGCATCTATTTTTCTTGTTTTCCAGCTGCTCCTGCTAAGGCCAAGCCAGCCGCAGCCCCTGCTGCTGCAGCGCCAAAAGCAGAACCCGCAGTGTCTGCAGTTCCTCCTCCCCCTGCAGCATCTATACCCCCCCAGATGCCACCTATGCCCTCACCCTCACAGCCGCTCACTAGCAAGCCAGGTAAGCCTCTGCCTCCCACGTGTGTTTCTACGGCAGAACATCTCATCTAATGTCACGTTCCCTCAGAGGGCAAAGTCTAAGACTAATTATGGCTCTGGACAGGCTTCATTGGCTGTGTTGTAGAAGAAACTCTAGACTTTGTATCAGAAGACCTGAGTTTGCATCGCAGCTTCCTGTGTATAGCTGTGTGACCTTAGACTAGTTATTTAACTTCTCTGATCAGATTGTTCATTTGTGAAGTAGGAATGATACTAATATATCTCAGCATACCTTGAAGATTAAGTGACAAGTGCAGTGTGAAAGCATGGGCATATATTCAAGTAAATGTTTCTCATTTTCTGATTCAGTGTACCCTCTCTTCATTTACAGTGTCTGCTGTAAAACCCACTGCTGCCCCTCCAAGAGCTGAGGCAGGAGCTGGTATAGGTCTGCGTTCAGAACATCGGGTAAGCCTCTAAGGACCACTTCCAAGAATGAAGCCGAGGAGCAGTGTTGAGATTAATAAAATATGGGTATGCTATGCCTGCCTTTGAGTGGCCGGCAGCTGATTCCCTTGGCCTGGCAAGGAAATTCAGTTTAGGAAGTGATTTGTTCATTCACATGACTGTTAAATGATAAGACTAGAACTGGAGGTCTTCTGAACACTTGTCCATTGGTTTTTTTCCCACTCTGTTATGCTACCACTGAAGTGCTGTGGGTGAGAAAGGTATATGCAGGGGATGGTAGCCTAGTAACGCTTCTCCTCCCTCCCACACTTCAGAGAGGTGGTTTAGTGAGCTCTATTCCTGTTCTTCCGGGATGCTTAGCTGAGGTCTGCCCAGTGGCAGTTAGGGGCAGGCATAAAACCTCAAGGAAGTATGGTCAAGAGTGTGGGTTCCTTTGCCTGAGAATACCTCCTAAAAATATGATAGCCTGAAAAATGTGTTGCTTCTGAGTTTCCATTCCACAGGTAGCTATTCTCATGCACTCTTTATCACCAGAAATTGCCTTGTCTATAATGACTCTTGGGCTGGCTCGCCCTATACCACACTCTTCCTTTCCATAAATTGGTTTTGGTTTATAAACCAAACCATTTCCTGGGCCTCTATTCTTCGTCAGACTTCAGGGCACATCCAAGTGAGTAGTTTTTGTCTGTGTTTCCTTGTTCTCGCTCAGAGGAGCAAGCCACCACAGGAAAAAGGAAGCCTGGATCTCTTCCTGTATTTAGATATTACGGTCCTTAATTATCCCCTCCTAGCATGCCTATGCTCCTGCAGACTAAGTGGGAGGGCTAGGCCCAAAGACACCAGGTTGGCAACACTTGTCCCACTCTCCCTTTTAGGAGAAAATGAACAGGATGCGGCAGCGCATCGCTCAGCGTCTAAAGGAGGCTCAGAACACCTGTGCGATGCTCACCACTTTCAATGAGATCGACATGAGGTGAGAGCTCTAGTCCTCCTCCTCCCTGTGCTCTTTTTCTTGCAAAGCTCTTGAACTTGCCCAAAACTAACTTAACAGGAAAGAAGTACTTCTTTGCACTATTTCTTGGCTTATACAGAGTGACCCACTGGTTTCATTCTCTGACTTTTCCTAATACTATGCCTGCCTCCTCTGTGACTTAAAAAACTTAGCCTTGTAGATTTATACCTGAATCTTGTGATTTCTGATAAATGAGGCTGGTAATAGTCTTAAACTCTAATGACCACTGTTAACAAGTAGAGATAGGGGAGCCAGGCCAACAAGGCTCCCCTTCAGGATGGAGAATCATTTGACACCATGCCCAGAGTCAGGGGGCCATACCCTGCTTCTTTCTCACTGTGACTGCTGCTTATGTGTGTTCCTAAGCGACTCAGGATTGAGTGGGTAGAAAGGCATAGGCTTTTCATATCTTTCACCTTTCTCAACTTCGATAACGAAATGGGAAGCAAGTTTTGCTTTTAAAGAAAAAAACCTCAGAATATTAACCAAAGGGGCTGATTCAGTATGCCCCTTTCTATAGTGAGGTAATTGTTGACTCACTTTTCTTCTTGAAGACTTTGTTTACAGGTGTAGGGAAGAGAATATAGTTAAGAGTCAACAGATGGTTTTTGATTGCTTACTGTGTACAAGATATTACACTATATTTTGGTGGGATGCAAAGATGAGTGATAAAGAACCTTTAGCCTGAAGCTACCATCTTGTTGGATAAATGCAAAGTAAAATCTAGAGAAACAAGTATCAGAAACATACAAAAAGTGTGAGGTGGAGAAGAAAATGAGATTGTTTTTGAGGTGGAGGAAGGAGTCAGGAAAGGCTTCCTGGAGAAAAAGATCTTTAAGGGGCCTTAACAATTCACATTTTGGCATAATGGAGAAAGGTCATTGCAGAAGATGTTAACAATATGGACCTGGCACAGATAGGAAAGTACAGGGCACATCTGAGAGACAATCACTGTGAGGAAGACGTGTAGGAAATTTCAGAATGTTTTAAGGGCCAGGGTAAGAGTTCATATATAATACAGGAAGTAAAATCATCAAGTCTTTAGGTCATCTCGTTGCTTTTTATCCCAAGTGCTTAGTCTGCTACTCTGCATTTCACCAGGGTAAATGGTTTTCTTTGGAAAGGGTCTGGAAAGTGTAGCGTGGGAGATGGTTTAGTAACAGCATGCTGCAGCACTGTTCACAGAGTAGGGTTCTGGGGTCCATTCACTGGATGTCATCTGTTCTATTGTGAAGCTTCCCCAAAAGACTAGACGTCATCCAAGCCAAAGATTTCTCTTTTATCCATAGGATGTAGGGAAGGACCTTGACTAATGAATCACAAAGGCTGCAGCTTATGTTTCAGTGCATTAGGGCCA
The DNA here is from genome assembly GCF_033118175.1 of Dama dama. Lineage (NCBI taxonomy): Eukaryota > Metazoa > Chordata > Mammalia > Artiodactyla > Cervidae > Dama > Dama dama. Next base: position 17,687,367 of record NC_083692.1, on the reverse strand, counting down.
AATTGTACACAAATTGAATTGGATTTTGAAATTCTACCCAATTCCTTAAGACAAAACATGTAAATATTTGTGGCCTTGAAAGATGCAGTTGGCCCAACAGCTTTGATTGGAAAGTAAGTACAGTCGTTGGATCTCCTTTCAGCAGCTAATCGAGGTGTCACTTAATGATGGCCTGGGGTCCCTCTGCAGCCAGTAATCTGGTTTAGATTGAGTGCCCTTTAGGTCTTGTGCTGATCAGCTAACCCATAAGGGGCCTTTCTGAGACCTCCTCCTCTCCCCTGTTGTCCCAGCCTCTGCCTCCAAGGACAGAACTCTGAAATAGAAACTACTTAATGACCAGACAATAGCATTTGGGCAGTTTTGAGAGCAGAGATGTTTATCGCTTCTCTTTCCCTCTTCTGCAGCTCTTGTGTCTTGGGAACCAGTAATGTCTTTAGGGTGGTAATCCTAGCACTAAATGTAGTTAGACTCAGGAAAACAAACATTTTAAACCCAATCAGTCCCCCTAGGAAAACTTCCGTTTTAAAAAACAAGAGGTCTAAAGAGGGGAGTTAAAGTTATACCATCTTATCTTTCGTGCTAATGTCAGATTAAGCCATTACAGGGAGAAAGAGAAAACTGAGCATTTGGGCCTGAGATAAAGTTAAATTCGATTTCCATCACGGAACTGTCTTCCCATAAATATGGAGATTTCTGCAGCAAAATGATGGGAAAGCCATTTCCCGCTAACTCTAGTACATCTGTTGTATGTTTGTGAAAAACCAGCCCCAAAAGAACAAAGAATGGTCACACTGCAAAGGTTTCCCAGTAGCCTTGCTGCTTATACTTTAAAAAGCTTAGGTCCACACATGGTCACTTTTCTAAATACCAAGGAAACTATGTCCATTAAATTAATTTTAAGGGCAAGAACTGTGTATATTATCTTTATGTCTTGGTGCCTTGCATTGACCACCATGTGTGGTGGGTGTTAGTGCCCATTTGAAGGAACCAAGCAGATGGAACTGCTCACTCTGGGAGATGCTTGAATATACTGCCTTTCTCATGAGCCTAACACAACACTGGATTATATCCATGCATAGGCAGTCAAGACTGCTTTTGCTCAAATGAAACCTGTGCACCTGTGTGGTTTGGGGTTTTTTTTGTTTTCATTTATTAGAAATGTCACAAGTCATAGTTAGGTTTGGGGGTATTTTGAAAATAAACAAGAAATATTTAATGAAAAAGTTAGTCGCTCAGTCATGTCCAACTCTTTGTGACCCCAAGGACTGTAGCTTGCCAGTCTCCTCTGTCCATGGACTTCTCCAGGCAAGAATACTGGAGTGGGTTGTCATGCCCTTATCCAGGGGATCTTCTCAACTGAAGGATCGAACTTGGGTCTCCTGAATTGCAGGCAGATTCTTTACCATCTGAACCACCAGGGAATCCTATTTAATAAAAAGAAAAAGAATGGTGCTTATTTTGTGGACTTTATGCTTTTAAGAAAAGAAAAAAACTATTTTCAGGGTAGATAGCTCATGAATTCAGTGTAGCTAGAAGTCACTTTCTTGTCCAGGGTGAGGCTATTGATGCTCTGTATGAACTCATTCATTTTGTCTGTCACAAAATCTCTGACTTCTGGAGCATGAAAACGCCCTTACACAGAGTGGATCTGATTCCTTTGGATCCAGGTTTTTAAAGGAATGAAGTAATTGTGTTACCCTCTAGTGGAATATTTCAAAACTTGAGCTTAGATGGTCCAGAGAAAGGGAAAACTTTACCCAGTTGTATACCTGGAGTTAGAAACCGGTGTGAAAGTTAGAATTGAGGTTTCTTTTATGGTCAGTTTGTTTTGTAATGTGTTCTTGCAGTAATATCCAGGAGATGCGGGCTCGGCACAAAGATGCTTTTCTGAAGAAACATAACCTCAAACTAGGCTTCATGTCGGCATTTGTGAAGGCCTCAGCCTTTGCCTTGCAGGAGCAGCCTGTGGTAAATGCAGGTGAGTTTGTGGTGGCCAGAATCAACAGAGGTCCTGGAGGTATATGTGTAAATACAGAAATGCTCCCCCACACTCAGCACACAAAAACGATGGTCCTGTGACTGAGGCTTCTTATTTCAGATGTGTGAGAACTTGAGTACCTTTCCTAGGGATTTCTGGACTGACCTTCCTGAATGGGCATCACGAGTGCTTCTTCCCTACCAGCCGGACAGAACAGGTTCCCTTCCCAGTGCAGAGCTTGGCAGCTGCTCTGGCGACAAGCGGTTCTGAGCCAGTCCATTTCTCCAAGCTTCTCATGTCAGTGTGGAAACTCATGTTGTGGCTGCTGCCCACCCTCCCACAAGCCCTGTTATCTTGGGACCCAACTTCTGTACTTGGCATAGCTCCATGGTGACCTTTGATTTCTGGCCAGTGGACTTCACTGGAAGGCCTTGGGCTTGGCCCCTCTTTTGTGGGCTTGGTGCTCATTTTCCTTACTTTTTGCTCACCTACATCGTTGAAATGTTGACCTAACAAGCAGTTCTCTTCTCCATTGAGACAATTCTCTGTGTCCTTGGAAGATTAGAGAGAGGACATTGGGCACTTTTGCAACCCTCAGCAGTGCAGGGTCCCGAAAGGTCTAGAAATAGAAGTCCTAATCCCTTCTGCCCTCAGGTAGGGGAAGGGCTTTGTTTCATCCAAATGTGAAACCTTTTTACTTCTTCCATTCTTATGCTTCCTGATGACTCTCTGCATCTCTTCTGCCTGCCCATACATGTAGGCATTTCTCAGAGTTCCCTTGACCTCTTTCTCACTTTATATGCTTTTCCGGGGTATCCTATCTACAAAACATCATAGAATTCCTATGGAAAAGATTCTCAAGCCTGTATTTTCTCATGAGCACCAGACTTAAATTCTTAGCTACTGGTTTGCTCTCTCAGGCTAGCATATTAAAGACAGACCACACCGCTTCCTACTGAGTCTTCTGGAAAGAGGCTTCCCTTGCTCCTTGTTGGGAGTGAGCAGCAGAATGGGCAACATCCCCCCACGTCCACTTCCTTTACTAACTTGCCCTTTCTGGGGGGCACTTTTAAACCTGCCATTAGCTGAGGGAGGGCTGGAGTAGAGGTGGTGAGTGAGAACTTGGGCACATACTTACCCTGTGTTAGCCCGTGTACCGATCCTTCTCAGGGCTGCAGAGGAGACGGATGCTCCTGTGCTCAAGCTTAGTCAGGACACTTGGGAGAAGTTATGATTGGTTGGCTTGGGAGTAAGAGGAGTGCCAGCTGCCACTTGTAATGCGGTGGTTTTTGTACTGGCTGGTCAGTCCACACCGTACGAAGCATCTCGGATTTTTACTCTACTAATGCAAATGTTTCCTCACTAGCCTCGGCCTGGGGAGTTATATGTAATGCGTGTTTTCTCTTTCATAGTGATTGATGATGCAACCAAAGAGGTGGTGTATAGGGATTATATTGACATCAGCGTTGCGGTGGCCACCCCTCGGGTATGTTGGAGCAAGAAGTGGGGATCTCTGGTCTTTGACTCTTACCCATTTGAAGAAGCAGACCTCTTGAGAGACTTTTTTCTGTAATTTCGTTTTTCTAGAAGGGAGTTGTTTGAAGAATAAACCTGTTTTTGACCATACCACATTATTTTATCTTTTGCAAGTCTAAATATTTTAGACTACATTAATCATGTTGAGTAATTAAGATACTCTGGGGTGGGGAGACCTTTGGCTTGAATCAAGAGAGTTGTAACTATAAAGGGTACTGTTAATTTACACCTGAAAAGAGCTTTTTACTCTCATTAGGGTCTGGTGGTTCCTGTCATCAGGAATGTGGAAACGATGAATTACGCCGATATTGAGCGAACCATCAGTGAACTGGGAGAGAAGGTAAGATGGAAGGGTGTGTGTGAGCTGCAGGGCAGGTCAGGGAAGAGAGCCTGGGGAGGCTGGGCAGTGAGCGATGCTCAGGGAGCTGGGGCCTCCCTTTGTTGTGGAAAGAGGACGTGGCCCTGAGAGCGGCAGTCACGAGCAAGAGCCGAAGTACAGCTCTGGTGGAGCTTACGGTGCTCTTGTGAGTGAAGATTTCATCTCATCTGGGTAAACCTGCTCGGAAAAGGGAAGGTCCAGAGTCCTTTCCTCCAGCCTGTAACTAGTCACAGGCATCTCAGTTAAAGCTAGAACTTGGACCATTGATCGCAGATGTGAGCCTTCTGGACTTCCTTTAGGTGGAGGAAGCTGGGTTGACATTACCTTTCAATTATAAAATCTGTTTTTAGGCCCGGAAGAATGAACTTGCCATTGAAGATATGGATGGTGGTACTTTTACCATCAGCAATGGAGGTGTTTTCGGCTCGCTCTTCGGAACACCCATCATCAACCCCCCTCAGTCTGCCATCCTAGGCATGCATGCCATCGTTGATAGGCCAGTGGTTGTGGGAGGCAAGGTAGGAACCATCACTGTTAATGTCCCAGCAGCTACGTGAAGAGGTGAGGGAAGTCTTAACTAAATGCTCGTTAAAGATTCGCTGTAATTTCAGGCCTAAGTTGAATCTCTTCGTTTCTAATTAATAGCTAAGGCATTGGTTCTCAAATTGTGTGTGGAACAGCAGCACCTGGGAACTTGTTGGAAATGCAAACTCTTGGCCCCTTCCCAGACCTAGTGAAGCAGAGAGTACAGATAGTTCTGAGGCACATTAAGGTTTGAACACCATCGAGCTGAGAAAGCTTGCTCCTTCATCTGGGACTAGTCAACAGGCTTCCTTCTCTAGGGAGTGTGGGGGTACCATTGAAGGCGTGGTCCTTGCCTTGGGAAGTGGGGGACAGCAGTGCAGAGCTGCTGTCAGCCTGCCCGGTTATAGTGACGATGCTTAGAGCTTTTCTGGGAGTCAGGGAATGAGGTCGGAGGGTCTTGAGCTGGCCTCGCAAGATATGTTGGTAGGAAAATGTTTTGTGGGACCCCTGTGTTTAGAACCTTTTGAAGTCCCTAACTCCTTGAATCCAAAAATTGTAGATATCTGCTGAAAATGCTCATATACCCAACCTTGCATAGAGGTTCAGAGAATTTGTGGACCCCAAGTTAAAAAAAATTATTATTATATCTTTAAAGAAAAAACTGCAGGTAGCCAAAATTGAAGAGGAATTTTTCCTTGTAGATGGCAGACAGGTGAGAGGGCAGAGCATGGTTTTTATTTAGAGACAGTTGTAAGGAGACTCCTGTTTCCTTGGGTTAAGCTTTTTGTTTTTGAGTGTGGGAGCTTTGCGCTCAGGGTCTGGCTTGGTCTTTGAACACATTGTATCTAGAAGCAACAAAGCAAAGTAGGAAAGTCTGTGGACCTGGGGACTTACCTGTGGGCTGTGCTTAGTCATCTCCCCGCTTCATCAGGGCTCTCTCTGCCCCACTGCAGACAAACCTGTCGGCCTCTCTTCTCTGTAGGTGGAGGTGCGGCCCATGATGTACGTGGCCCTGACGTATGATCACCGGCTGATCGACGGCAGAGAGGCTGTGACTTTCCTCCGCAAAATTAAGGCAGCGGTAGAGGATCCCAGAGTCCTCCTACTGGACCTTTAGGAGGAAGCCTGTGCCCCACACAACCATGCAGGAACTGAAAACCAGTCTTCTCCCTGTCCCCTCACAGGCCCCCGGTCAGCCTGGTGACAGGCACATGCTGTTGGCCTCAAGCAAGGAAACCAGGGCACTATGTAACCAGCAGTCACAGGTCTCTCTTGGTGTTCCTGCCGGGCTCTCTCCCTCTCTGCACCCTCTCCTACACTCAAATATCTGATTTCCTTAGGCTTGAGGGAGAGAGAGAGCCTTAATGGATGCTTGTTATTATTCCTGCCTTTCCTCCCATTAGCCCTCCACAGAGATGATTTCGCTTTCTTCCTGTCCAGTACACTATAGGGAAACTGCCGGGGACCATGTGATTAAGTTTCTGTCTTTTGAACGTCTGTTCTCCAGAGATGCTGAGGAGGGTGCTCTGCCTCCCAGGCTCGGAGCCGCCTCCGTGCTGGCGGCGCCGTCCTGGCTCGATTCCCCGCCCCCCGTGAGGAGGTGCCGACCACAGGCTGCGGGTGCTGCTCTGCCTCGGTGGTGCCTGCCTTCTCAGCTGTCATTGTCTAAGAGCTGCCTCTTGTACCTCTCCCAGGGAGCACATGCTGGGGGATCTGGAGGGGCAGAGCAGGGGAGGAGGCAGGTTCTGAGGTCGTGTGTCATAAACAGGACTGGAGCAGAACCCGGGCCCGCCCTCACACTCTCCGTCATAACTGCACCAGGAAGACCCGTGTTGGCGCAAGCACACACAGCTGTGGTTGTGCCGACCTTTCCAGGCTGCTAGGAGCCATTTCTACCACCTTGTTCTCACTTAGATGCTAGCACCTCTTGGCAGGGAGACAGAGCACGTCCCAGCCTCGGGCTCCTGGTAGAGACTGGCGTGAAGGTGACTTCCTGTGGACTGGCTCAGATTGTCTTGAGCTCTTAAATTCCGTTGGTATAAACCTGTGGGCTGCAGAGGCGGTTCTGTTCCTTCCTGTGTCAGTGCCCTTCAGGAGTGGACCCTCAGCTCTTCCTCTATAGAACACAGGTCTGGTGGAGGATGGAAACCTGCCCAAGATGCTTGTACACAGTGGGGAAAAGGCCAGTGTCACCTCTGAGGTACTGCCTTGGGTCTGGGCACCGACATTGGAATTCTTCGGAGCATGGTTAAATGCACACATCTTGTCAGGAAAGTTACTGGGCTTCATCACGTTGTATTCCAACTGCATCCAGGCCTGAGGCTGCTGACCCTTGACAACCCGGAGCCATTTACTTAGCGTGGAATGCCCATTGGTATCTTGAGGGAAGAAGCAAGGCCTGGGGGCTGGGTGGGGGAGGGGTGGGAGCCAGTACTGAGTGCCTGCAGCAGCTACTCTGTCTTCACTATTCAGAACTTGTAACTCAATATTTAAAGAAATCGATTTTAAATGCAAATTAAAGGGCAAATGTTCGCAAACAGTGTTCCTGCTTCTGTACTTCTTTTGGTTACTGAGGTTGTACTGATGAAGAAAAACTTGTTCCACCCTGCTTGAGGCCCTTCAAATGCCAACATTTACATTTTGGTGGGGCCTCGTGTTATTTCTGGGATGGACTGGGGAGAGGTGGAGCTACTCATAATTTCACATTTTGCAGTTGATGGCTACATCGGTACTCAGTTGCTCAAGGTTGGTCAGGACAAATGAGGGTAGATCACCTCCTTGGGGCACTGGTCTGTGAGGGCTAGCAGATGGGGCTGAGAGCTGTGTGCGGAGTACCTGTGACAGTGCTTGGTAGTGATCAGGCTGAAACAGTCTGGCTGTTCCCCACGCAGCCCCCGCCTGCTGACCTTGCTCACAGTGGTACCGTCTTTATATGAAGGTCTGTTACAGGAACAGAGTGGCTCCTACCGGGCAGAACTAGAGCTAGTAGAAGAAACTTGGGTTCAGTGAAAGAATTTTAGAATGATCAGGTCTGGGGCATGGAGCTGCAAGCTTTCATATCTTTAGTAAACCTACAAAGGAGGTATGTTTAGCCCTGTTTTTATCAAATGGAGACAGACTATAAGCCCCGCTGAGACCACAGATCTAAACCCAAGGCCTAGCAGCGTGTTAGATGTGCAGTACTTATTGCATGAATGAGGCCCAGAAGTTCCAGAGGCAACTCGTGCTTCGTACGGTGCTTGGAGGTGGTCTGGCCTGACTTAGGGAGTGTAATAGAAGGAACAGACTTGTGAGCGGACTCCACCAGGCTCTGGCCAGGTCCTCTCGTTTACCTCCTTGAATTCCAGTCTTCTCAGGAGCCACCATGTGTTCAAGGGGTCACTGTGAGGATTGGACCCCCACCCGCAAGCACCATGACCCTCTTTGAAGACTTCCCTGTTTTATGTCCCACAGAGCCCAGTGTCCCCTACGTGCTGGGACTTTTCTGTGGGTTCACAGCTGCTCTGTGGGGCACAGGCTGGCATGCTGTTCACTACCAGCCCTGCTTCCTCCTTCCTAGCAGGTTCCAGACACACTCTTGGTTATCGTGGAGTTCCTCCTCCTCTATTCCCATTCTCGCAGGGCCCCTCTCATTGCGTTAATGAGGCAAGGACACCAGAGGCAAGAGCAGGCTTTATTGGAGTGGGGGTGGAGGTGGTGGGCAAGCCCCAGGGAGAGCCAGCACCTCCCTGTGTCCTTTGCCTCAGACTCATCCCAAGGACCTCCCCACAACACAGGTCCCCAGCCCTTCACAGCCGGGGCTGGAGGGTGGTGTCAGAGAGGCCGCCTGGTGGTGATGGAGACTCAGGCGAGAAGGAGTTGTGGGCAGAGGTCTATGGAAGTTTCTGTCTTGGATGCCACACCCCAGTGACAGGGCGAGTCCTGAGAGGAAGAAGGGGGCCTGCAAATCTGGGGAGGGAATTATCTTTAGGGGTAACTACTTATCCTAGCTCTTCAGAGACCAGAAACTTCTTGCTTCTGGCTAAAAGCTTGGACAGTCATTTTGGGTGTTGCTTGGTTTCATTTCAAAAGGAAATGAAGTCACAGTGGGTAGTGAATTGAGTGGACCCTCACCACTGAAATGCAAAATGGTAAACAGGACAAATATCCAAGAAGGGAATCCTAGTGGAGACAACTTTCCTTCAAGCGGCTTCAGGCTGGAAACAGAATCCTGGTTCCCCCGGCTCAGACCCACGGGCCAGGGTTTGCTTTCTCTCCACGTGAGTGGGCTAGCTGGGGAAGGGAGCTCTTTATTCTGTTTTCAAAACTTCTGTAAGTGGCAGAGCTGTGCCTTCCCCTCTTTCTTCCCCTTCCTCCTTATCCTTATTTTCCTCCTCTCCTTTCCTTTTGCTCTCAAAGGTCTGTAATCACAAGATATGCGGCATGGTCAGGAGGGGGTGGGTTGTCCTGTCCCTCCCGCTCCACCCCATGTCTGCTACAGACTTCTTCCCTGCTTCCCCACCTCCCCCATCCCCTGGGGAAGTAGCCTTTGATAGAAGGGGCACACTGGTTGCGTGGCTGAGATGACCAACTAGGACAGCCCTGGTTTGGAGCCAGGAAGCCAGGGGACTAGTATCCTGAGATGAGTCTCCAGAGACATCCTGAGTGGGGCGCATGGCAGATCACAAGTCAAGATTTCTCGGCTCAGCAGGTGGTCAGTAGCTCAGAGCTAATGCCAAGGAAGGCACCTTTTAACAGGGCAGGTCCGAGTTCAAGGTACAGGGTGTAGACACAGCAGGTGACTGTTGACTGATGGGCGGAGGATGGACAGGTGGAGACGTTCAAGCTGCCTAACAGGCTGAGATCTCTGCCCCTCAGCACCAACTAGAAAGCATTTCCCCAAGAGGTGGCTGGGGGAGTCCACAAGGCCCTTCCTGGTCAGTGGCGATGAGACTTCTGAGGCCCAAGGGTGGGGTCCTGACCAGGAAAGGCAAAGCTGCCTTGCATTCTTTGCCCGTGGGCCACTGATAGGATGTGGCAGGCAAAGAGACAAGAGGAGATCCAGACCAATCCGGCTGCTCCGATTGCCGACGTCATACCCTCCTACCCCACCAGTTTGCTCCACTGGATGGAACTGAAAAAGGGGTGGGCCTTGAGCTTGTGGACACCGTCTCCTCCAGCGCCCAGGCGCTGGGCCGGATCAAACTGCAGCAGCTGCAGAGAAAAGCCCAGTCAGCCCTGGGCAGGCCGGCCAGACCCCCGGAATCCCGTGTTACCCTGGTGGGGGAGGCGGACATTGGTGTTTGGCCACTGAGATATAGAAATTTGTTGGCTCTAGGACCTTCCTGCTCCCACACCGGACACCTAGTACATGGGGTGAGTTGTTCATACACAGGGCTCTGTCCTCCCTTCTGTCCACCCTCAGGCCGAGAAGGCACCACTGGGAGGCCGCCTGCACCTCACCTCAGTCAGCAGGGAGGCCGCCGGGCCACTGAGCCGCTCGGGCAGCTGCAGCTGGGTGTGGGGCTGGATTCCTGAGGGGTGGCTCTGGGACAGCGCCTGGGAAGACACGGGGAGGCGGCCCCCAGGAGTCTGTACACTCCAGTGGCGGCCGGGATTTTATTTCTTCCCCCTGTGTCACACCTCACGGGCACGGTCATCACTCTGTCGCCTTCTGCTTTGGATCTGCTGCCTGCTGGGCTGAGGAAGTGCCTGACACCTGTGATCCCTAGTTTCTGCAACAACCTTCAAAGTAAGCAATTGGCATCCCCATTTTAAGGGCAAGAAGCAGGCTCTGAGAGGTCGACAGATCTGTGCTGATTTCAGGGTTTGAACCCAGGCCCCTGTGGCTCCAAGCTTGCTGGAAGCACCGGTCTTGGGTTGCCATCGGGGCAGGCACTCTATCAGGAGTAGCACCGAAACCTCTCTCCTTACAGAAAGCAAATCTCCATGGGCGGCTCCTTTGCCATGGTGTGCTCCTGCCAGGGTCAAGGCAGGGCTGTGGTGAGACAAGAAGGCAGGACCTATCTGTGCTCCAGAAGGGTGCAGCTGCAGGGAGCAGAGAGGTGTGTCTGGAGGTCAGGAAGGCAGGCAAGAAGCCACCTGGAGGAAGGTCAGGAGCCCTGAGCTGGACAGGTGGGAGGGCTCCAGCTAATAGGAGAGAACCACTCTGGGCGGCTGTTTCGCAGCCAGGGCTCTCAGAGGCCTGAGAGGTCCTCTCGGGACCAAAGCAGGAGGCAGCCAGGAGTGACTGGTCAGCTCTGAACTTCCGGTTACACTGCGTCCTCTCAGGGCACTTCCTGCTCAAATGGAGCTTGGCCTCTCCCTGATGCCTGATTTAACCGGCCCCAGGTGCAGCTCTGAGCTCATGGGGGAGGACAGAGAGCTGAGCCCACCACCCTGAGCAAGGTGCTTGCGAGGGGAACTTCAAGCTCTGCGTCGACCCAGGCTGGACAGGGCAGCTGCCGGCCTGGGATGACAGAGACCCTCTCTCTGGCCTTCCAGCCAAAGTCTTGGAGTCACAGCTCTGAAGGGTGTGGATGAGGGGACGTGGTATGAGCAGTGGGGAGAGGAGGCCTAGGGGGGATGATCCGAGGAAAAGGGCTGTGTCACACTCAGCCTCCCTCCAGAGCCAGGCCCAGGCGCCCTCTTCCAGGAACCTTCCCTGAGCATCGCAGCTTGACTCTCCCTCATCTAAGTTGACCATCTCCCTAGCTATCGCCACTTGCCTGACGAGGGTCAGGGTGCAAAGTGTGGCCAAGGCCTGAGTGGGAATTGCTTCTTCCTTCGCTCACGGCCTCCGGGCTGGGGGAGAGGGGGCCTGTGCTGACAAGACACTGGGCCCAGTGGCCAGGTCTCGAGCAATCAGGGAGGCTCAGCCCCCAACACTGACCAGTTGGACTAACCCCAGCCCATGCTATGCTCAGTGACACCCGCCAGGCTCCACACCCTGCCCACACAGAGCTCACCGTCCCGGTCAGCAGTTCATACAGGAGAGACCCAAAGCTCCACCAGTCGCAGGCTTCGGTCAGCTCCGAAATCCCACCGACCTCTGCGGGAGCCAGAACACATGAGTCCTCAGCCTCGCTGAGCGGGCAAGTCTCCCCTCAACCCCTTCCCCACCACCCCCACCCCCGGGATGTGCCTGGCCCCCGGCCCAGCCCACACCCAGATGCCCAGGGGCTGCCCCGCCCCTCCCTTCTTGCCTGGGGCGCTGTAGAGGTTGTGCGAAGCCTCCCTGCAGCACTGGGGCTCCACCTCTGACCACTGGCCAAAATACGTGAGCCGGATGTGGCCTTGTCATCCCGTGTGTGTGCAGGGAGCAGCCAGAGGGGGCGAGAGCTGCAGTTAGTCATCTTGGAGCCTTTGGCGTGGGGCAGGGGACCCCAGGAGCCAGTGGGCTGTGCTGGGCAGAGGTTCCCTAGGGGCACGGCCCCTCCACCCCGAGGTCCCCGAGACAACCTGGTCTTGACATGAGCGGCTGCCCCGGAGCTCAGGGTGGGGAAAAGGGTCTGCTTTCCAAGCTCAACCACGGCCAGCCAGGCAGGCTTGGCCGAGGCCTTCCCGAAAAGGTAGGGGGCGGGGGTGCCCCAGGGGAACAGGCAGATAACGTCTGCCTCCTCTTGGCTCTGGGGAAATCTCAAGGCTTTGGGGGCCTCCTGCCTGCCTGAGGGGTGGGGTAGGGTTAGGGCCCGCTCCTCTGCCCCCAGCCCCCCACCCCCGGCCCCGGGGCACCTACCGGCCTGGTCCAGGAGCAGATTCCGGGGATTGAGGTCCCGGCACAGCACCCCTTGCTGGTGCAGCGCCTCCAGGGCCAGCAGCGTCTCGGCTGCCCACTGCCTCACCTGCTCCTCCTTCAGACTCCAGGCGCCCCCGCCGGGCACCGGGCTGGCCCCTCGAGAGGCCGAGGGGTGGCTCGGACCTCTGCCTCGGCCGCAGCCCCCCAGCACCCGGCCGGCCCCGGCCCGAACCCAAGGGAGCCCCCAAGGGGCCGTGGGCTCTGAGCTCCGGCCAGGTCCTCGCCTGGCCTGGCAGTGCAGGTGGCCACCGGGGGCCTTTGGAAGGTCCCAGAAGCAGGCGGTGCTCGTCCTGGCTGGTGCTTCACCCCCAGCCTCTCTCTGGGGTTTAACGAATGCTGCACCCCTGGCTGGGGTGAGGCTCTGAGAAGTCCACGGAGGCTTCAGAGGGATTCCGTCCTGCAGGCGGGTGTGTCCCGGGGGCACCCGAGCTGGGGTCCCAAGGCTGAGGTGGGAGTTTAGCGGAGCCTTTGTCTTCTCCAGGCTGGAGCCAGACCCTGTCCCAGACTGCTGGGGGTGCGGCTGGGAGAGCAGGTGGGACCAGAGTGTACCTCCTGGGCCGAGCAGAGGGAGCCGAAAACATGGGGATGGGAGAGGGAATGAATGTGGATGCATTTTTGTCCTACGCCTGCTCCCCCTCTGTCTTGGGCATAGACGCTCTGCCTTCAGGTCCTCACTTGGCTCTCTCCCCTCCCGAAGCCCAGGATGCCCTCTCTCCTCCTCTCCACCCACCCGTGATGGGGCCCCAGGCTCACAACCTGGCACAAAAATAGGTGCTTAACCCCTAAGGAGATGTAAATTATTCTCTAATGTCCTTGGTCTAGGTGACGGGTTCTCTGGTGTTCCATGTATTATGTATTTTTCAAAGGCAGAATCCTGGAGAAGGGCATGGCAACCCACTCCAATATTCTTGCCTGGAGAATTCCATGGACAGAGGAGCCTGGAGGGCTGCAGTCCACGGGGTCACGAAGAGTCGGACACGACTGAGCGACTAAGCACAGCACAAAGGGAGAATGGTGTCATCAATTCAATTAAGTAAAACAAAAGAAGGCTAGACATGGATCTGTGATGACTACATGTCATGATCCAGAGAGGTGTACCTCATTGAAAACAAAACAAAAAAAATCCTAACTGATCAATAAATATCTGCTGTGGCCCAGTTCCTGTCCTTACAGCTTTTGGCACCATCATCCCATGTGGCCACTCGGAGGGGTGGGCACAGACTAGAAAAGTGAAAAAAGCCAAGACTGGGGGAGATGGTGACAAATGGGACACCTGCATACGTGCCCTCGTTCGCCCAAGACGTGAACATCCTCCCAGGATGTCCCCTGCCCCCTGGCATCACTGAGAAGCCCATAGCAGGCTGGTCCTGCCTTCACCCTCCAGGCAGGCTGGGCCTGTGGCTGGTCACCAAGCTCGGCATTTTAAGGGGATGAGGCAGGACAACCTCCCGAAGGCCTGAGGAGCTGACGGGGCCCCTGGGGCCTGCTCACCTTGCACGTGCTCCAGGTGCAGGAAGATGGAGTCCTCAGTCACAAAGTACCGCAGCAGCTGGGTCATGTAGGGGACACCGTGCGGGATGATGGTCAGCCGCTCCCGGCTCGCCACGTGGCACCTGGACAGGCCCTGAGGAGGGGGCAGGCCGGGCAGATCAGCTGGGGGTTGGCCAGAGGCCACTCTGCTCTTCAGGGGCAACCAGATGAAGTGTGGGAGCCCCCCGAGGAGCAGCTGCCTCCCCCCAGTTCCTGTCCTGACCCTCAAGCCTCTTTCCACCATGGAAGGCAGGCCCTCCCCTCCCTGTCTGGGCCAAGGGTAAGGCAGTATATGTGTATGTGTTTCTGGGAAGTTGGGCACATGCCCAGGGTGCAGAACTAGCAGCTGGGGGATCTGGAGGGCATGTGGGCTTCCCATACGGTTCTGGGTAGAGGCTCCCCAGAGGGCAGGGGTTTCCAAGAGCTCCGAGAAGGTCCCAAGGGGAAGGAGGAATGGCAGGGGGTGGGGTGGCACCTGCCTTCACCACGAAGGTCCCTCCAGTCGCTAGGTCCTGGACCAGCTGCACCTGCAGAGGTCCAGGAGGCACTAGTCAAGGCACAAGCTAGTTCCTGGGGCTCCACGCCCCCACCCCCCACCCCCGCCCAGGCCCCATGCTCCTCCACCCAGGCTAGGCAGGGACGTCAGGCTTTGATGGTACAGAGTATATGCCCTCCTCCACCAACATGATGTTGAACCTGTCTGATTCGTCCACCCTTGCTAGAAACTGCAGGTCTTAGCTCAGGTACCACCTCCTCCAGGAAGCCTTCCCAGCCTCAGATGGGGCCAGGACTCCTAACCTGTCTGCAGTGCTCTGTGGGCTCACCCCCATCACACTGTGTGTGATTTCCTATTGCTCCACTGGGCTGTGAGCTCCAAGAGTGCAGAGACCATGCTGTCTAGCTCTGTATTCCCAGAGCCCTGCACTGCACAGGGAGGCAGTCAGAGCTTCCCACACGAGTGGTGAGTGGTACATCTGCAGGTTCTGAGGGTGGCATGGCTGGAAGGGACCTCAGGGCCAGTCACCTTCTCTCAACTCTTATTTTATAGGTGAAGAAGCCAAGGCTCTGAGAATGTAGCCCCAGTGGGGCCTGAAGCCACGTGGGCTTGGCGAGCTCCTTCAGGTCGCACCCCCTGCCCCCCACCCCCAGTGGTGCGATGGTCTTATTCTTGGACTCTGTCTTTGGTGAGCAACCCATTCCTTCTCCTGTTGGTTTTGCTTGGAGGCAGTGGTCTGCAATTGCTGGGTCAGAGCCTTGTTTGGAGCTGGGCCCTAGACTCATCTCCACTATGGGCAGGGGTGAACCCCAGCCCTAGGAGAGGACCTGTCAGGACAGAAAGGTGGAAGATTCAGCCCAGACGGGGGCACGTGAGGGCAAGACCAGCACCCTGGGTCATAGCAGTCCCTCCTTCAGAAGGCCATTAAGAGGATGCTGTTAAATCAGACAACTCAAGTAGGGCGGCAGCTCGAGCCTGCCATATAACATGCTCTCTATAGTCTTTGCTGATGACTATTAATATTGGCACAGGGAAACTTGTGTATAGTATTACTGTATAGTATTATTATAGTATAGGATAGTATTATACTGTATACGGTATAGTGTTACTCTGCGCTAAGGGCCTTATCTAGTTTACTTCATTTTGTTCTTACAGCCCTACCAGGTGAGTATTTCTGTGCTGTTCTGCTGTGCTCAGTCATGTCTGACTCTCTGAGACCCGCCAGGCTCCTCTGTCCATCCGATTCTCCAGACAAGAAGACTGGAGTGGGTTGCCATTTCCTCCTCCAGGAGGTCTTCCCGACCCAGGGACCGAACTCACGTCTTTTGTGTCTCCGGCATTGGCAGGCAAATTCTTTACCACTGCGCCACCTGGGCAACCCCAAGTATTACTAGTGACTCATTTTACTGATGAAGAAATAGAGGTTCAGAGAGGTAACGTTGCCTGCAGTCCCACAGAGCTGGGATGCGAATCCAGATGGGCTGACCCAGGAGCCTTGAAGACATAACTGAAAACAGGGACACAACTAGGTGACCTGGCACATGCCTTCTGCTCTGGGCCTCAGTTTCCCCGTCATCAGTGAGATGAAGGTGGTGGACTCTGAGGGCTGGGGCATCAGGAGTGAGGTACCCCTTCTGACCACTAGAGGTCTCTCCCCAAACAGCCGGAGATGGAGTCCAGCCTGATCCCGGCTCCTCCGCCCAATGTGTGCCGAGTTTGCAAGAGAGAACTCTGGGGTCATTTAGGATAACACGGTTTCCCACAAGTGCTGACACCCCGGATAATTCCCCACTGCCTCTTGCCAAGTGGGATTCCCCACCACCTTGTCCTGGGCAAGGCTTCTCGTTTACAGATTCAAAAAAAAAAAAAAAAACAACCCAGCAGGGAAGGTCAGGGAGGCCAGAAACAAAACATGATCAGTACACTGAAACAATGTGTTAAAAAAGAAAAGAAAAAATACATACACACACACACAAGAATCAAGAAATTAGGCCAAACCATTAATGCTGATGATCTTGGAATGAGGTAGGATGGAGGGCAATATTTGTTGTTGTCACTGTTGTTTCTGGCCACACTGAATGGCTTGCACCAACCAGGCATCAAACCTGTGCCCCCCTGCAGTGGAACTGCAGAGCCCTAACCACTGGATAATGAGGGAATTCCCATTTATTGTTTCAAACTCTTTTCTTTTACATCATATTTCAAAAGGGTAGCAAAAGGGACATCCCCCACCCCCACCCCATTAAACCAAGCAAAAAAAACAAAACAAAACAAAACACCCCTTCCTCTTTTGTTCTGTGCTATGGGAGACAGCACTGGTTTGTCACTTGACCTCTATGAGCCTCAGTTACATTCTCTGTAAAAGAATGATTAAAATGCAGCAGCACTGCGCAGGAGGACTTTCTGCTGTGACAGAAATATTGTCTATCTATCCAATATAGAAGCCATGAACCACATGTAGCTATCAAGTCTTTGAAATATATTGGGTGCCACTGAGAGAATATTTAATTTTTATTAAAACTGGACTTCCCTGGTGGTCCAGTGGTTATGACTCTGCGCTTGCACTGTGGAAGGTCTGAATTCAATCCCCACTCGGGGAAGTTCTACATGTCACGTGGTGCAACCAAAAAAAATTTTTTTTAATAGTCTTATGGGCTTCCCAGGTGGCACTAGTAGTAAAGAACCTGCTTGCCAATGCAGGAGATGTAAGAGACTTGGGTTCAGTCCCTGGGTTGGGAAGATTCCCTGGAGGAGGGCATGGCAACCCACTCCAGTACTCTTGCCTGGAGAATCCCCATGGACAGAGGAGCCTGGTGGGCTACAGTCCATGGGGTCACAAAGAGTCGGACACAACTGAAGCAACAATTCCATTCCATTTCGTGTGGGTGGTGACTACTATTTCTGACTGTACAGTATAACCCTTCTTCCCCCGCAGGGAGACCAAGTGGGTTTAATGCAACAGCTGTGCCAACTACAATGGGCCTTACAGATGCCAGGTGAGATTGCTATCCGGAAGGTATAAGGCAGTTCTGAGTGCCAGCTCCCATCTTTTTAAAAAAGGAAGTCTCTTTTTTAAAAAATAAAACCCACTGAGCTCTCGGGATGTGAGGACAATTAAAACTTAGGTAAAACATATAAACCCTTTCTTTTAAAATGTCCACAGTGTCAAGGCCAGGAGGACTCCCTCCTGGAGCAAACAAATCCAGAAGTTTCAAATAGGTTCTCAAGCACGAAGGTCCGAAGGGGCTGTTCATGTATGCCAGTGGGCAGGGCAGGAAAGGGGCAGGGCTAGCGCCTCATTAAAGTGGGCAGCCCTTCCTTGGCCCCGGGCTGACAGGCCGGAATGTGAGCCTGCATTTCCAGATCCTCTTATTTCTCAGGAGAAGTAGGAAACTTGGACTTTCTTTATGAAACCTGCCAATTTTTAAATACTGATAAATAGTAATAATTTTAAAAACACCCTTGTGTTTGAGCCAAAAACACAGAAGGGACTTGGCTGTCCTTCTCTTTCCTCCCCATCCCGGACTCAGGGCCTGGCTCCCGGATGAAGCTCAGCAAACAGCCAGTGTTGTCTCCCAAGCCCACCAAGGCTCCCCAAGAGCAGACCCTGGGCATCCTGGCCAGCTGCCCACCTAGTCCCTGACCTACCCACCTCACTGTTCTCTGCCACCCCCTACCCCTCTTCAGCCCTGTGAACCCTCACGGTGGGACCTCTCTGGGGGCACTCAAGGCTTCCTCGGTGGGGACCTTTGCTGCTCTGAGTCTGGGGGCTGCTGCAGACTGGCACCGCTCTGCCAACCACCCACCCTGGTCTGTCTGGGCACAGCGATGGAATGAAAGGCAGGGACATCCATCCAGGCCTGGCTGTAGGGACCTGGGCCCAGTGGCCCTAATATCTCTCCTAACTGGGGAGACTGATTTTCCTGGCTTGTGAATGACACAGGAAAAGGCCACAGGATTTTACGAGGGATGTGGAGTGGCTAAGTTGAGTGCCCAAGAAAGGGTAATAAAGGAAAAAAGAGGGCACTTGTAAGACAGAACGGTTGGGCTTGGCCTGTATCTGTTTTTCCCATATGCACAGGCCTCGGAATAGAGGATTCCAAAAATGCTTTGCACATGTGTGTCTGGGGTTAAACAAATTCAAATTCGGGGAATTCTGTCACAGACCTCCCTCTTGGAGATTCACTGTGTACATTTGCATCCTCAAAGCCTGAAACTTCCTAGAATTAAAGCTATGAAGTAATGTAACTTTAACTCACTGTTTCTAAAGCTTATTTGACCCAGAACCCCCCTCTCCATGACACCATCGGTTCAGTGGGATCCCACATGGGCAAACAGTGGTGGCTGTCGCCTCCTGGGCCTGCCCAGGGGGGCGGCCAAGCCACGTGGACGAATGCGGTGGGCGGGAAGGGCTGGGCAGATGGAAGCTGGCTGGGCCTTGGCTGACAGACTGGGTGCCTGCTCCAGGGACTGGGGAGCAGCCGCTGGAACGAGGCCAGGGATGGGAAGCCTGCTTGCCTCTGACCCACTCTTGTCATCAGGCTTCAGCCATCAAACTTGTATCAAACACTTTAGTGTGTGCCAGGCTTTTCCCAAAAATTATTTCACTTTAGTTCCCACATCCCCCTGGGTGGGAGGGTGCGGGCGGGTGGGAGGATCCCTTCTCCACTTCCAGATGAGAAAACCGGTGCCCAGAGAGGGCAAAGAGCTTGCCTGGGGCCACGCGGTGCCCGTCCAGACAGCACTTCATCCTCGGCGGCGTGTGAAGGAGCACACACCAGTCCTTTTTTCTCTGCCAGCTCCCACACCCACCCAACTCCCCCATGAGAGTCTTAAATGACAGATGCCTGGGTTCAACCCTAGAAATTCTCACTCGATGGGTTTGGGATGGGGCCCAGGCATCTGTGTGGTTAGAAAACTCCCCCAGGTGATTCTGATGAACAGTTCAGTTTGAAAAAAAAAACAAACACTTCAGCAAATACTCCAGCTATCTCTGGGTCGGGGCGGAGAGCAATTGAATATTGGCTCAAATCTCATTTGACTCAACCTGTCTGTCCTGCTGAGTGTCCAGGTCTAGTTTGCACTGTCGACTCCTGTCTGCCCTGAATTAAGAGAGCCAATCCCGGACGGGGGGACCACGGGAGAAGCCAGGAGACAGAGGGCAGAGCTGCCAAGGCCCTGGACAAGGCAGGTTTCTAGCGATGAGCACATTCCTGCCCCAGGAACCTCTGGGCTGGGCTTGGCGGGGGAGACTCTTGGTTGCAGCCCCGGAGGAAGCGGGAAGCGGGGGCGCGCGAGGCAGCACAGGCTGGCCGGGTGCCCCTGCGGCTTCTGTCCTCAACTGCCGAGGGAGCGGTTCTGTGTCTGGAGGATCAGTGGAGAGGCGCTGTCTGCCTCTGCGGCTTCCTCACTTTTTCCTTTCCGGGGCTGGTGTGTGCTGGTCTGGAAGAGGGGTGGGCACCCCTGGACCTGGCTGCCCTTCTCCGCTTGGACCCCCTGACCCCTTTCTAGCACCGGCCACTCCTGGTCACACACATCGTGTCCTCCCACACCTTGGGCGTCGCTCGCTCACCTTCTCGATGACCCCGACCACCTTGCAGCCCCTCAGCTGCTCCAGGGCAGAGCTCAGCGTGCGGATGGGCCGGAGCCTCAGGCTGCTGAAACCCTGCAACGGCAGGAGAGAACCCCACGGTGGCCTCAGGGTCACAGCCTCCTCACCCTGCGGCGGGCACGCCTTGGCCTGCCAGGAGACCAGTGGCCACAGAGGGCAGGACCAGGGTACGGGCAGACCCCCACATCACAGAGACAGACCAAGCGGAGAAGCTGGCCTCGGTCCAGGGTGGCCAGGCCACCCTCTCGGCTCAGCCCCCACCCAGCCCTCCTTCCAGGCCCAGGGAGTCCTCAGAAACCCCTCTCAAAAGCACCAACCACAGGAGGCAGATGCTCCCAGGGGTGGGGAAATAACCCGGGCAACAGGCCTCAAAGACCAAGGCAGGCCCAGGTACCTGCACTGGGAGAAGCATCTTACAAGGTGCATCAGACCTAGAAGGAGTGTGTATGTGCACACCTGAGGGCTTCAGAAGTTTGCGTACATTCTCAACCCTCTCTGAGGGCCTGCTGGGTCAGGATGTGGGGAGAGGATTTGTGCACATTTGTATATGCACGTATTCATGAGCGTGTATATGCACATGGGTATTCGTGTCTGTGTATACTCACATGAGTATTCATGTCTACTCCAAACACTCACTGCAGCCCAGCCGAAAAGCACTCTGGCAGCCTGAGTGTGTACACAGGTGAGCGTGTGTATGGGCTGTGTGTGAGGGTGAGGAGCTGCCTCTGTGTGTGTGTCTCCTCTGTGAGAGTGCTAGACTGGACTGGAGATGATTCACTAAGTGTTAGAATATGAATGAGCTACGGAGAGTGTGGGAGAGAGAGGGAGGAAGCCAGGAGAAGGAGGGCAGGGGGGCAGCCCCGGGACACGCGCCAGCCTGCCTGTGCTCTCCACCGTCTGCCCTGCCGGGGATGGCAAGGGGGCCTCAGCCCTCTACCCCTGGAGCCCTCAGGCCTCTGGGGGCTCCTCACCTCATCAGGGCTGGCTCCGCTGCCCAGCGTCCTCTGCAGGTGGCAATTAAAGATCTCCTCCGCCCGCCGCAGGTATTTGGTTATCTTCAGCTTGACAGCCTCACACCTCTCCTTGTTGGGGTCGACTGTGGGGAGAAGGGGTCAAGAGGACCCCGCCAGCCCTGGGAGGAGGCAGGGGTTTGGGCTCCCATTGCCCATGCTATGCCCCCCACAGGAGGGCAAGGCCTATTTCTGAGGCTGTCAGTGGATTCTGACCCCACATCTGTTCTTGGGTCCTCTTCTGGGTGGCAGACCAGCAGGGGAGCAGGAGGAAGGATGGCGGCAGGAGAGACTGGGAGCCGGCGGGCCCCTCGGACTACCACACTTTACCAGTTGGCACTCACCACCTCCTGGCCACTGTCATACCCTGGGAAGGAATGGAATGGAGTTTCCCTGTCCTTTTTTTACAGGAGGAAGGAGAAGCCCCCCAGAGAACACACCTTCTGCTATCTTTGATGTCCAGTGTGAAAGAGGCCAGAACAGGCATTGGGCCTGGAGGGTAAAGGTGTTCATGGGACAGGCATGAAGCCAGCTGTTGAGAGGTAGCATCAGTGCAGGGTCCGGAAGTGTGAATTGGGGCCTGACTCTTACCCCTGGGCTGGCCATCAAGGCCCTCGGGTGTCTCCAACTGGCCTCAGGGCCAGCCTCTCCCACAGCTTGGAAATGCCTCCCTTTGCCCTGAACAGGCCTCCCCTCTTACCTTCAGGCCTCTGCCTGTGTTCTCTGCCTGCCCCCTCTCTCTCCCCCTCCAGGCTCTTCAGCTAGACAGCATGCCTACCATTCTTCAGTGCTCAGATTAGGGTTTTGACTTTTAGAAAATGCCCTGTGCCAGGCTTGCCTGGCCTCAGTCTCCCTCTTCCCTCCCTTTACTTCCTCCCCATTGTCCTTGCCACCTGGGACTATAATTGTCCATCATCAACTCATCAATCTTCTGCCATTAGAATGCAAGTACCCAGAGGGCAGGACCCCAGCCCAGCCCCAGGGATAGGAGGGCTTAGTGGGCCAAGCTTATAGCCTCTGGAGCCCAAACTGTTCAAATCCCAGCTTTGTCACTTGATAGCTTTGGAGTCTTTTTTTTTATTTTTTATTTTTAGCTGTGGAGTCTTAAGCAAGCTATTTAACTGCCCTGTGCCTCAATTTCCTCATCTGGAAAATAGGAATAAAAATCATTCTTGTATATTTGGAAGTACAGGCCAGAGCATCCACAGTGGTTTGTATTACTGTGAATCAGAAATGAATTGATACAGGTAAAGCCCTTAGACCAGCGCCTAGTATAAAGGAACTGCTTTATAAATGAAAGCTATTCTTATCAGTACTACTGTCCTTCTCATAGGTCCTGCAGGGCCAGCGCAGAGCCCTGCTTACCCAGCACAGATAGACAGATGACAGGATGAGCCCTTCCTCGGCCCCTGCCCAGCCCCAGCCTCACCATGCATGCCTCGGAGGAGAACGTCCACGCCATTCTGGTAGTGGTTGAAGGCGGCCTCATAGTCCTCACTGACGTCACGCTCCAGGGCCAGCCGGATCTGAGTGGCTGCATCCACCAGGTAGTCGTGCTTAGTCATGTCAGCTGCCCCCGGAGCCACCCGGTTGCGAATCTGCTCCAGGTACACTCGAGCCTGGGACCGTGCTCGAGAGCAGGGCTCAGGCTCCGGGCCAAGGCCAGGAGGGCACTCACAGGCCACGAGGCTCATGGCTGCCCTGGGTCAGGGACCTGGAATGAGCAGAGGCATTAGGAAGAACCCAGTTGGGGACAACGACCCGTCTGTACCCTGGTTTCTCCCACCGAGTATTGTGGAGACTGATACTCACCTCCAAGGGCTGGAGGGATCAGAGCTAACAGGGGTAAAATCCCTCACTAAGCCAGATCTTTCCTAAGTGGTGGTCATAACACAATAAAATATGCTTTGGTCTCTGAGTTGTTTTTACAATTCTTTCCATTCAAATTCAGTTCAACAAGTATTTCTGGAGCACCTACTGTGTGCTGAGCATTGGAGAGAGCTGAAGATATTTGTGATTTAGAGCTGCCTTCAAAGGGCCTCTGTGCCCATTAAACATATGCAGGTCACCATACTTTGAGGCTGAAGCAAAAGCCCGGGGCCCAGAGGCCATTTCTTACATTGTGCCTTGTTCACCCCTCCCTCCTCCTCCCAAGGAAATCTCACTTATCCTTCAGGGTTCAGCTCCATGGTACCTCCCCGAACAGGAGAGATTGCCCCTGCTTTATTTCATTTCCCTTGGTCCCAAGATCAGTGTGGCCAGGGAGTGAGGACCCCCAAGGAGCCAGGCGGAGAGCTGGGCACAGGGCTTGGCCTTAAAGACTGCAGGCAAATGAAATGACTGACTGGCAGATTCAGTACCACTCTGGATGGAATTAGATGAATGAGGTCAGAGCCCAACCAGCCCTAGGGAGAGGATGGCTCTGTCCCCCTGGCTCTGCTCTGAGAAGTCCAGGAGGCCACGTGGCCTTCAAGGACTGGACAGCAGCTCCACCCTGAGCAGCAAGTGATACAAGTGGCCACCAGGGTTAGAGCAGTGGCGGAAGGAAAGGAAAGAGCTCAGAGAGAGGCCGGAAAGCTGCCTCTATCCTTCCCTGCAGCCTCTGCACCTTTGCTCTCTCAGGCCTCATTGGGCAGGGCCCAAACCCCAGGTCATTTCTACTTCTGTGGAGAGAGGGACGAGAGAACAGGATGGGGAGTGGGGCGGGGAGGAAAACCCACATCGCCAAGCCAGCGGGCAGCTGAGCCCCGGCCAGGATGCGGCCAGGAGGTGGAGGAGGGGAGGAAGGGAAGCCGCGCCCTTCCCATTCGGCCCAGTCACCAGGGCATGCAGCTCGGAGGCGGGTGATCAGAGGCACCCTGGTCGGCAGTGTGTGCTGCTCTGAGTCAGGGCCTAGCTTCACGGTCCACCCGACGGGCCGGGTCCTTCCAGGCAGAGCTGCAAAGCCGCGTCTGGACCCAGAAAGACGTGCATCCAGTCCGCGAGTCCCCTGCATGCAAGGTGCACCGCCCCGTGAGGGTCGCCAAGGAAGGGGACTGGGGGAATGAGAGGTGAGGGCATCCTCTCCTAGGGAAGAGGGGAGGGAGGAGGAGCCAGGCTAACACCGTACCTGCCCGAGCCAGGAGCTCGGTCCGCGCGGCCGGACTCAGCCCTGAGGCCACCTACCCTTCGTCCCCGCGGGGGACATAGCACCGCAGGCGGCTGCTTTCCGCCCTCCTCCCAGGTGCAGGGGTCTGGCCGGTGCAGCCTGGTCATTGGTTGAAGATGAGCTCATCCGCTATCGTTAGAATAAACCACCAATCAGCGCCCGGCTCTGCTTCTGCGGGCTCTTAAAGCAGCAGCGTCGGGAAAGCGGAGCTACGCGAGAGGGCGTGGGGAGGGGTTGGGGATGGGCAGGGGATGCGATGGGGATGGGGATGAGGGTGGAGATGGAGTTGGGGACGGGCGGGTGGGGAAGGAGCTGCGGAGGTGGAGGTCCAGACTCTCTCAGGGATGCAGAAGGAGTTGCTTCGGAAGTTTAGGCCGACTGAAAGCACACGCGCCACTTCTGGGACTTTTCTCATTCGTTATTTCATGCATTTATTCAACTATTTGAATATGGTTGAAGATGGTGACTGCAGCCATGAAATTAAAAGACACTTACTCCTTGGAAGAAAAGTTATGACCAACCTAGACAGCATATTAAAAAGCAGAGACATTACTTTGCCAGCAAAGGTCCGTCTAGTCAAGGTTATGGTTTTTCCAGTAGTCATGGTATGGATGTGAGAGTTGGACAATAAAGAAAGCTGAGCGCCCAAGAATTGATGCTTTTGAACTGTGGTGTTGGAGAAGACTCTTGAGAGTCCCTTGGACTGCAAGGAGATCCAACCAGTCCATCCTAAAGGAAATCAGTCCTAAATATTGATTGGAAGTACTGATGCTGAAGCTGAAATTCCAATACTTTGGCCGCCTGATTCAAAGATCTGACTCATTAGAAAAGACCCTGTTGCTGGGAAAGATTGAAGGTGGGAGAAGGGGACAACAGGTTGGGTGGCATCACCAACTCAATGGACATGAGTTTGAGTAAACTCTGGGAGTTGGTGATGGACAGGGAGGCCTGGTGTGCTGCAGTCCATGGGGTTGCAAGGAGTTGGACACGACTGAGCAACTGAACTGAAACTGATTCAACTATGTAAATATGTATTTAGAGAATACTGTGCGGGAGGAGCTAGATGGCAAGGTACAGCAACTGAGGAGACAGTCTCTGCTCATGTCTTCCTGGGGTTTACAGTCTAAGTGAGGGGACATAGGGATTAAAGAACTAAAGAATACTAAAGAATGAAATTTCATTCCAGGTGTGAACAGAGTTTTAAGAGAGAAGCACCATAGGGGCCGTGAGACTCACAGCAAGGGGAGTGACCTAGTTTGGGGGTCAGAAGACCTTCAGGAGGGGGTGATTTCTGAACTGGACACACAGACTTCACCTGCACCCTATTGCTGCCTGGACTTATACTATTCTTCCCTAGTACACTTGCTCCCTGCTAGATATCATGCCATTCCCTTCTGATTCCTAGCGCCTTCCCCCTCTCCTCACTCTCAGCCAAAGAGCATGCTTCTTCCATCCCTCAAAAACATGGAAACACAGACTCCTGCTCTGCCTGCTGGCCAAGTCTGCATCCACATACCATCTCCCCATCTCTTTCCGTAGATGACCTGTTTGTGCCCCATCAAAGGCCAACCTTCCCCTCGGGGTCAATCTTGTGCCATCACCCACTCAAGGACCCTCCTCCAGCAATTATCCCCTCTTTCCTCCACCATTAATTTTTGGCTTCTACTGCATCCTTCTTCCCATCTGAAACAATCATCATGCTGATTCTCACATCTTGAAAACCATACAAAAGACACTCATGGCCTCACTTCTCCCCTCTCTACCACCCCAGGGGAGAAGAGAAATTGGAGAAGAGAAACTTCCCACTGGAGAAGAGAAACTACTTGCTGTCCCTAGTTTCTCTTCTCCCGGTCTTTCTTGAACTCTCTGTGATAAGGCTTTCTTCCCCAGCATTGGTCTGAAATAGCTCTTTGTCATGTTACCATGACCTCTTGGTTGCTAAACCCAATGGTCATTTCTCGGTCCTCATCTTACTTGACCTCTTAGGAGCCTCTGAGACCCAGGGGATCACAGCCTTCTCTCCATGTGGCTTCTCCCCAGGCATTCAGGACCCCCACTCGCTGTTGCTGCTCCTTCTGTCTCCTGTGATGGCTTCTTCTCTTCCAGATGTCTGAGGGTCCCAGGGCCCAGGTGTCCCAGATGCTTGACATCTTTGTTCTCCCTGTGCTTACTTTCTTGATGAGGGATTGCACTTCATCTCATGATTTGAAATAGTGTTATTCTATATGTTAATAATTCTGTGCATCTATTTACAGATATCGTATAGCTTCTGTATCCCTTAGCCCTCACCTCTCTTCTAGATATAATATTTAGAAGTCTAATAAAACACCTCAAATTCAACAAGTCTGGAACCTTGAAAACAGAATGCTGAGTGAAAGAAGCCAGACACAAAAGGCCACATGTTGTACGATTCTATCTATATATTATTTCCAGAAATAGGGAAATTCATAAAGACAGAAAGTAGATGTCAAGGAGTGGGGAATGGGGAGTGGATAGTGGGTATAGGTCTTTTGAGGGAGTCAACGAATTTTCTGGAATTAGTGTGGTGGATACACAACTCATGAATATACTGAGAAGCATCGAAGCCACATTTTAAAGAGGTGAATTTTATGATATGTGAATTATAATCAATAAAAAAATCATTATGATGAAAAAGAAAAACAACTGAATTCTTGATCGTCCCCCACCTGAAACCTTATCCACCTAAAGCCTCTTCTGCTCTTCCAGCCCCATCCTTCCCATTGCTCAGGCCAAAGTTTTGAAGCCACGTCCGCTTATTTTCTCACACTCTACATCTAATCCATTAGAATATCATCATGGTATTTTCCTTCAAATTATACCCAGAATCTGATCACTGCTCACCATCTCCACTGCTACAGCATCTTCATCTCATACCTGATTTACCGTAGGGGGATTCCTCCTATCTTCTTGTTTCTACCCTTGCCACCCTACAGGCAGGTTTCAACACTGCCTCAGGGGATCCTTTCAAAGCACAGTAGACTCTGTACCTCTTCTGCTCAAAACTCTTCCAGAGCTCAAAACTCATCAGCCCAAGAAAAACTCTTAAGTTTTTGCCATGACCTCCCAGGCCCTCGTGATCAGCCTCCTCTACTATTTCTCCAGCTTCATTGCTTGCCAGGGTCATTCACTCAGCTTCAGCTCCCGAGCTTCCTCACTGATTCTAGAATCCACATGGCAATCCCACCCTAAGGCCTTTAGCTCGCAGCTGCTCTCTGCCTGGAACAGTCTGCCTTTGGATACCTACCTAGTAATCTCTGCTTCTGTTTTGAGTCATTTTCCCGATGCCACCTCTTTGAGAGACTTACCCTGACTGCACCCTCCCTCTACCCCCATCTCTCCCTTGCCCTCCTCTGCTGTGTCCAAAACTATTGACAGGGACTTCCCTGGTGCTCTAGTGGTTAAGAATCCGCCTGCCAATGCAGGGGACACAGGTTTGATCCTTGGTCCGGGAAGATCCCACATGCCGCAGAGGAACTAAGCCCTTGCACCATAATTACTGATCCTGAGCTCTAGAGCCCAAGAGCAACAACTACTAAGCCCATATGCTGCAACTACTGAAGCCCATGTGCCCTAGAGCCTGTGCTCTGCAACAAGAGAAGCCGCCACAATGAGAAGCCCACGTACCACAGCAAGGAGTAGCCCCAGCTTGCCACAACTGGAGAAAGCCCATGCGAAGCAATGAAGACCCAGCACAGCCATAAATAAACAAATAAGTAGAAGTAAGAAAGACTATTGGCATGAATCTAATTTACTTATTTGTTTCATGTGTCTATTTCTTTCCACCCCCCCCCCCCCCAGGGTAAGATCCACATGGGCAAGGCTTTCATCTGCTTTGTTCACAGCTGTCATAAAAGCGCCTAGAATAACATCTGGCACATAGCATTGCTCAATCAGTATTGATTGGATGAATGAATGAGCTCCAAAGAATGAGAAAGAATTAACAAGGAAAGTGTTTGAAGAGGACTGTGGAGGCGAATGTTTTAGGCAGAGAATCATCATGTATAAATGCCTTAACAAATTAAGGCAGAAAAACAATATTTATACATAAAACAGATGGCATAAAACCAGTTGATAAAACTTAACACTTATTCAAGATAAGGATAAATTCTTTGCTTAACGAATTCTAAACAAACTCATGAACTTACTTCTAAACTTGATAAAGGGCTATCTACCAGAAACTTAGAGCAAATACCACATGTGATGATGGAGCATGAGACACATTCCCATGGCTCAGCTGTCTTTCTGACACATGGCAGGATCACACCTTCCTACTTCTTTGGAAATTAGACTTGGCCATGGGACTTGCCTTGAAATGCTAGTGGACAGAATATGAGTTACTTCAGGACAGAGGCTTCCAAAGGCAGTGTGCAATTCCATCTGTCATAGTAATTGTGGAAGCGCACGTCCATGGAGAAAAAGAGCCTCCATCAGCCTGAAGCTTTGAGAAAGAACAGTAAGGAATGCCTCCCTTACCCATGACTTGTGTTGAATATGAGGTGCAAGTGAGAAATAAATTTTGATTGTGTTGAGCCACTAGATTTTGGAACTGTTTGTTATTGCAGCAAACTTTGACCTTTTTTGAAAGATACCCCCAATGCAGTCAGAAATGAACGAATACTTCTACTTGTCAATAGTATACTGGACATGACAACTAACACAATGAGAAAGTAGAGACAAAGAAGAGGTTTACAGACTGGAAAGGAAGAAGCCATATTGCCATTATTTGTGATAATGTGATTCAATCACCCACCTTGAAAACCCAGAGCAACAACTGACGTGTTCACCAGATCAATATTTAAAATCAAGAGACCTTTTCTATACATCAACAATAGCAATTTGATGGGACTTCCCTGGTGGTCTAGTGTTTTAAGAATCTGAGTGCCAATGCATGCGGGTTCAATCCCTGGTTGGGGAAGATCCCATATGCCAAGGAGCAACTAAGCTCCTGTACCACAACTACTGAGCCCTTTTGCCTAGAGTCCCTGCTCTGCAATAAGAGAAGCCGCTGCAATGAGAAGCACCCTCACTGCAATGAAGAATAGTGCCCTCTTGCCACAACTAAAGAAAGCCCATGCATAGCAATGAAGACCCAGTGCATCCAAAAATAAATAAATAAATAAATAAATTTAAGGAAGTTTAAAAAAATAGTAATTTGAAAGTCTAATAGTAACTTTAAAATTCCACTCATCAGAGTAACAAAAACTATGAAATATTTAAGAATAAACTAATTAGAATTATATAAGACCTTCTTCAATGCAGGAGACCCAGGTTCGACCCCTGAGTCTGGAAGTTCCCCTGAAGGAGGAAATGGCAACCCACTCCAGTCTTCTTGCCTGGAGAATCCCATAGATAGAGCAGCTTGACCCACTATAGTCCATGGGGTCACAAAGAGTCATACTCGACTGAATGATAACTTGAGAACACACTTGAACTTTCCTGGAGAAAATAATGAAATTGAAAGTCACCAAAAAAGGAAGAGATGTGTTGTGTTGGGAAGATTCCCTGGAGAAGGAAATGGAAACCCACTCTAGTATTCTTGCCTGGAAAATCCCATGGACAGAGGAGCCTGGTGGGCCACAGTCCATGGGGTCGCAAAAAATCAGACACAACTGAGTGACTAATGCTGGACAGCTATTGTGTTCAATAATGGGATAACTATCATCATAAAAATGTCAATTCTCCTAAAGTAATTGAAAACTTCAGTGCAATCTCAAACAAGATACTAAAAAGACTCTTTGTAGAACTTGACAGGATGCTTCTAAAACCCATATGTTTCTTCATTTCCTTACCAAAAACTTACAGAGGGCCTACTTTGGGCCTAACCTTGTTCTAAGTACTGAAGATACAGTGGTAAATAAAACAAAACAAACAAACAAAAACAAAAAAAGGCTTCCTGGAGCTGTTACTCTAATGCAGAAAAAACAGTAGTAAACACACAGACATAGATACCTAATATCTCATGGTGATTTTATGCAGTATATATAAATGTTACATTAGCCCCCTAAAAAAAAAAAAGACAAATGATGGGAACTGCGATCCACTTTACCAGATCTAAAGACTTACTGTAAAGCTGCAATTTTAAAAACAGGTGGTTACTGAGGCAGTGTTCCACAGCTACAGAAGACCACAGGTCCTAGATAGAGCCTGAGCTCCACAAGAGAAGCTACTGCAATGAAAAGTCTGTGCTGCAACAAAGAGTAGCCCTCCACCCCTGCTCATCGCAAACAGAGAAAGACAGGGTTCAGCTACAAAGACCCGTGTGGCAAAAAATAAACAAATTTGAAAAAAGCAGGTGGCATCAGTGCACATAAAAACTGTGTTGGCTAAACAGTTCCTTTGGTTTTTAAGCTTAAAAAAAAAGACACATTTTTCATTTTCACCGAGAATGTTATTGAACAACATATTCACCGTTTTGTTCCACTACTTCCTGCCATTTTCCAGGCAATGTCACAATTTCATCTTCTCATCTTTTTCAGCAAAGAACCATTCCAGGTGACTTTTAGTTTTCCAGAGAATTGAAATTTTTTCCATTTAAGAGAATTTTGTAAAGACTGAAATAATGGAAATCTGAAGGTGCAATGTATGGTGAATATGGTAGATGAATTGGAACTCCCCAGCCAAACTGTGACAGTTTTTGCCTGGTCATCAAAGAAACAGGGTCTTGTGTTACCCTGGTGGAAGATGACGTGTTATCTGTTGACTAATTCTGGATGCTTTTTGTCAAGTGCTGCTTTCAGTTAGTATAATTGGGAGAAATACTTGTTGGAATCAATTGTTTGGTTTTCCGGAAGGAGCTCATAATAGAGGACTCCCTTCCAATCTCACCATAAACATAACATCACCTTTGGATGAAGACCAGCCTTTGATGTGGTTGGCGGTGGTTCATTTCACTTGCCTCTTCTATTCTAAATTATTCTACAGTACCCACTTTTCATCTCCAGTCACAGTTTGTTTTAAAAATGGAATGTTTTTGTTATGTTTAAGTGGAGAATTGCTTGTGGAAATATGGTCAAGAAGGTTTTTTCGCTTAACTTATGTGGAACCCAAGCTTCCATGCAATTAACATACCAAGCTGGTGCAGATGGTTTTCAAGGCTTGATTTGGATATTTTGAGTGTGTTGGTTATCTCCTGCATTGATTAACATTGATTGTTCTCAGTGAATGTCTAGGTTTGATTTCTACCAACTTCAACTGGTCTACCTGACAGCTGAGCATCATTCAGTGAGACGTATTCAGCACAAAACGTTGCAAACCATTTTTGACTCTGATCAGTCACAGTACCTTCTTCATATGCTGCACAAACTCTTCTTTTTTTCCTTTGCGTTTTAATTGCATTTTTACCTTTCTTGTGATAATAAAGCATATGCTGAAATGTTCCTTCTTTTTCCATCTTCAATATTAAAATGGCTACACAAAAATTCACCAATTTTGATAAGTTTCTTTAAAAACACATGCTGATATAACAGCTGTCACAATACAATCCAACAAAATTGTTTTGAATGAAATTAAAGACAACAGGCTGCTTATGGAAGAAATTTTTTTTTGGTCAACCAATTCTGTAAGAAAAGACTAGAGTCCAAAAAAAAAAAAAAAAGATAAAAGCACTTCATGCATCTGAGGGGGATTTGACTTAGGATAAGGAAAGCATTTTGAACCAGTGGGGTAAGGACAACTCTTCATGAGAGTTGTTAGGACAATTGACTTAAGGGAAAAAAATCGATCCCTTCCTCACAATATATACAAAAATAAATTCATGTTTCAAATTCTAAATTAAAAAAAAGAGAACAGCCTCACAATTTTATAAGAATTAAAGAATTGTCAGCAAGATCTTTAGGTAGAAAATACCTTTAAATATTCTTGGTAGAGAGGGATATATAAATTAATGCATTTTGGAGGGTGATTAATCAGAACTATTTAAGTGGAAATACACTTAACCTAAATTATCTATAACCTATCAATTCTACTTCTAGATATTTAAGGAAAAAAAAAACACCAGCCCAGATTCATAAGGATATATGTGGATATTCATTGTAGCATTGCCTGCAATATTAAAAAAATTTGGAAAAATTCCAAATTTCATGTATTGTGGAATATCAGTGTAGACTAGAATTAATAAAATGAGGTGTATTTATATATTGATTTGTTATTAGTTATTCGGCATTTTAAAAGAATGAACTAGGGCTAAGTCTATATGTACAAACATGCAAGATCTCAAAAATGATTTGTTGAGTAAAAACAGTCATTTCCTAAAAGCTACCTACAATTTGATGCCATTTATATTTATATTTTTAAAGTACACACCAAGTCAATACTAAATGTTACCCATATTTTGCAGACTGTTAGGATTCTCCAGAGAAACGGAACCAATAGGATGGATAGACAGTAGATAGACAGATACTCTTACTGTAAGACATTGACTTGTGCAATTATGGAGGCAATTATCCCATGATCTGCTGCTCTGTCTGCATGCTGTAGACCTAGAAAAGCCTGGCACAGTTCCAGTCTGAGTCTGAAGACCTGAGAACGAGGCACAAGGATGGTCTAAGTCTCAGATCAGTGTCCCAGCTCAGTCAGGCAGAGAGAGTAAATTCTCCCCTCCTCCACTTTATTGTTCTATTCAGGCCCTCAGTGGATTGAATGATGCTCATCCACTTTGGGGGCTTCCCAGGTGCTCAGGGGTAAAGAATCTACCTGCCAATGCAGGAGACGCAGGAGACGGAAGACATCCATTCAAT
The DNA here is from genome assembly GCF_033118175.1 of Dama dama. Lineage (NCBI taxonomy): Eukaryota > Metazoa > Chordata > Mammalia > Artiodactyla > Cervidae > Dama > Dama dama. The sequence goes on along the minus strand of NC_083692.1, from coordinate 17,654,621 downwards.
CCCTGGATCAGGAAGATCCCCTGGAAGAGGAAATGGCAACCCACTCCAGTATTCTTGCCTGGAGAATCCCCTGGACAGAGGAGCCTGGCAGCCTACAGTCCATAGGGTTGCAAAGAGTTGGATACAACTGAGCAACTGAGCGTGCACGTACGCATCCACGTTGGGGAAGGCCATCTGCTTTACTTAGTCTACCAATTAATGCTAATCTCATCTGGAAACCCTCTCACAGACAGATCCAGACATAGTGTTTAATCAAATATCTGGGTACTCCATGACCCAGTCAAGTTGACACATAAAATTAACTATCACTGACAGTAATAGCTAACATCTATCCAGCACTTACTACAAGCTTGGCACTACCCCAGTTATTTAACAAGGAACACCTTATGTGAATCTTAATCCTACACTATTATTTACTATTATTAATCCTTACTTTACAGATGATAGAACTGAGGTTAAGTAATTTGCTTAGTCTTACCCACTTAAGAAGGAGGAGCACTGGGAATCAAATCTAAGCAGTCTGGCTCCAGAACCAAGCTCTGGACCCCTATGCTGATCATATTAAGCTTCTAACAGTGGTGTTATCCAGGGAGTGGGGGAGGCAGGGACCAAGACTTGGGAGAGGAGATGGTCAGTGGGCAAATAAAGCTCTAAAATACCTGTAATGTTCTATGTTTTTAAAGGGCAAAGTAAACTGGTATATTATTTGTGATAATAAATTAATTTTAAATAGATGCATTTAAAATGATATTAAATATTATATTGAGTGGGCCAAAAAGCTTTCTCTTACCAACCCAATACATGAAATTACAGAATTACTTTTCAGAACGTGGTGATTCACAGGACTTTCTTGGTGCCTTCCAATGTAGGGTCATGTAGGTTCAATTTCTGATCAGGGAACTAACATCCCACATGCCATAGGGCAACTGAGCCTGTGCACCGCAGCTGGAGAGAAGTCTGCGTGCTGCAACAAAGGCCCAATGCAGCCAAATAAATAATCAAATATTTCTAAAAGAAGAATACAGTGATTGATGCTAGTAGGCAGTGCTCCATCAGCCTCTAATGGTGGGCTAGACCTGGTTTGATGGGGAGTGGTGTTTGGGAAACTTTCCTGAGGAAGTGTCTTTGAGCTGAGTGGTGGATGATGTGTGTGTGTTACTCAGCAAGGGTGAGGAGTTGGGTGTGGATGGGGCGTGGGGGCATAGATTTCCTAGCAGAGGAAACAGCATGAGCAACAGTCCTGATGGGGGCATCACACACCCCCAGGACTAAGACAAGGCAAGTGTGTTGGGCTCCAGAAAAAGAGGGAACATAGCTTGAAATGAGGCTGGAGATGTGGGCAGGCATCCAACCTCATGGAGGCTGGTAGGCTGAGGAAAGGCCTGGGAATTTAATTCTCAGAATAGGGTGTGCTGTTGGGTAAGGTGAAAACTGAACACTGATGGCACCACAGAAATCCCTGGAGTCATTTTTGCAGGGCTGTGTCATGGCGGTGGGTAGAAAGGCCAAGAAAGAGACTGAAGATGTAGTGGTGTTGCAGTCACTAAGTCACGTCTGAGTCTTGCGACCCCATGGACCCACCAGGCTCCTCCGTCCATGGGATTCTCCAGACAAGAATACTGGAGTGGGTTGTCCTTGACAATTCACAAAACATGTGACTCTGAAGGATGAGGCTGGGATAGAGAGGCACCTGGAGGGTGAACAAGCCATTGAAAGCTGAGTTTAACTTAGGCTGGCTGTTGTTATATTTAAGATGAGAAAGATTTACACCCAAAGACACATCCACAAGAATGTTCACCATAGCACTGTTTATTACAATAAAAAGAACTTAAATGTCCAACAACAGTTCAATTTGTTGAATAATGGAATATCCAAGTGATGCAAAGCAAACAATAGTATACTCAGACTCTTGTTTCAGACAATGAGTGGTCACATCTTCCTCTAAAGCAATTCAGTGCTTAAAAAATCATTTTGTAGAATAATATCTATTGTTGTGGGGGAACATATTAAGTTCTATAGCGTATTAGGCTTAAGAAGCCAGTTATAACATAATGAGTATGTTATGATCTCATTTTGATATCGGGAAGTCTCCTCCACCTCTACCTTCCTCCCCATCTTCATGCCTGGTGGGGTGAGAGGAGGGGGTCTTTTGACATAATGAAACATGGCAAAAATTATACCAAGGGAAGTGATCCACTTTATCAAAAGAGAAGTCTGTTTGTCTTGTGGATGCTCCATGTGGGTTCAGGATGGAGCTGGGATGTTGTGGGGAGGGCAGAGGATAGGAAGGAAGGCATTATGGCCCCAGCTTAGGCTAACTTTATACCAAAGCTGAAAAAAAATGTATTGTTCATCCTCTAGACTTTGGAGGAATATATAATAGGTTACAAGAAAGATTTGGAGTGGGCGTGCAGTTTTAAAGGAAAATGTGACCACTCACTACCTGAAACAAGAGCCTTTGAGTCCACTGCTTGCTGTGGACAGCAAGGGAGAGCCGTTCTTGCAAGGCAGGATCTGAGCAAGGCAGAGGGGTCATCTCTCACAGGCTTTGGGGAATTGAGGAGTACAGCAAAGGGTCAGCTTCCAGAGGGTTTAGGAATGGTTGACCTTCTAGAACCACGGTCAATGGAGTGAGGCAGCTGCTGCCTGGTTGTTCTCAGAAAGGTGGGCCGTTACTGGTTGAGCACGAAATTCCAGGTTACTGAAGCAAGTTCTCATAGAAGCGAGGCTTATACCTGGTGTTAAGAGTTCAGTTCAGTTCAGTTTTGCTCAGCCGTGTCTGACTGTTTGCGACCCCATGGACTGCAGCACGCCAGGCCTCGCTGTCCATCACCAGCTCCCAGAACTTGCTCACACTCAGGTCCATTGAGTCGGTAATGCCATCGGTGTTAAGACTCACTTGCTACCTAACAACTTATCTTTGTGTGTGTGTTGAGGGGGGGCATGCTGCCGTGGCATGTGAGACCTTAGTTCCCTGACCAGGGATCAAACCCAGGCCCCTGGCAGTGAGAGCACTGAATCTTAACCACTGGACAGCCAGGGATTCCCAGCAATTCATCTCTTCCTAAGAGGATGCAAAATGTTATTTTCTTAGGGAAGAAGGACTGAGACAGCAGGACAATCTACACATACATGAAGATGAATGGTCTCAGTGAAATAGCCCAGGTGGGGCCTTTGTGTTGGAGCTAATCCCCATTAGCCAGGACTGGTTTCTAAAGAAGGATCCCAAAGACACCCAGAGTTTCCTGGATTTGAACTCAGGACGTGGTCGTGAGGGAAGAGTCCTACCTGCTCCTTACCTCCCCCCGGCCTGGTGAGAGGGTGTATTTCATGTTGATGGGCTACTCAGTCCTTCTCAGTAGCCCCTGGGCACCCCCCACCCTCAGGTTCTGACTGGGCCCTCCTCCCTCCTGAGTGATGCCCTCCATGACCCCGCAGGGCCGGCCCTCCGGTCCACAAGCAGATCAGAGCCTGCGAGGCCTCGGCCTCTGCCTCACCCTGCATGGCAGCCGCGGCCAGCTGTCAGGCCCCCCAGACCCTCCAGAGACTCTGGGGCTGGAATTCCCTGGGCAGATTTCTCACCGTCTCAATACTGCCTTCCAGCTTGTCTGGCAAACGAGAAGACTTCACAGGCTTCAGAAAGAGGGCTGTGGCAGAGACGGCTTTGAGAGGGATCAAGAGCTCAAGGAGGGGAGGATATCACAGTTACAGCCTAAACCTCAGGCCCCACTGGGGGCGTCAGGCAATCACATGTCTGTAAACAACCAGTGCTGCTGGCCCGGCTGTGTGAGTGCAGAGGCTCGCGTTACCGAGTGGCCCACATGGTGACTCATGGGGGACCCTGGCTGACGGCTGGGTGGGTGGGACAGGGGCCTTAGAGGGGAGAGAAGAAGGGGGAGACTTCGAGATAGGGGTCGGGAGGGGGGTGGGGGTGGGCAGGGTCCTCTCCTATTCTAAGTCCAATGAGGACAGGGAGCTGGACCCTCTGCCTGTCATCCAGGTGACGCCCTCTCAAGTGAGAGAAATGGAGGCGGTGGGGTGGGGGTGGGGGTTGCCCAGCTCTGTGGGGAAGCCCTGACCCTCCTCCCTGCCTAGTGGTTTCTATGGTAACAAAGTTACCTCAGAAACTAGAAACACGCCATCTTGTTGGCCTGGAGCCCCATAGCCTGGGAGGTGGGGCCCACAGCCAGCCAGCAGGGACCGGCTCTCATCTGCCTCAGTCACAGCCAATGTTGGGTGGGCGGTGGGGGGCCAGGAGGGGAGCTCCAGGCTCCCCTCAGGAAAGGGGAGGTTCAGCTTTCTCTAGAAAAAACAGCTGCTGGGCTTTGGTGCTGACAGAACCATCTTTCCACACCACAGCCCTGTCCTGTCACCGCCCTGTCTGGAGCCTTGGTTTCCCACCGGAGTGTGCAGAGGGGCCTGTTCTGTGGACCCACCTCATAGATGTCTGGCCTGCTTCTCAGATTTGGAGCAGACACCGTTCGCCTCCCTGCCTCCTCTCCTCTGTGCTCCATCCTGAGACGAGTTGATATGGTGAAGGGTAGACAGCACAGGTTCTGGATTCAGATCAGGATTCAAATCCATTCCAGTCACAGGTCAGTCATGAAATTCTGGCTCACTTAACTTTGATAGCTTTGGACACACCTGGGCCTCAGCTTTTGGGCTTCCCTGGTGGCTCAGAGGGTAAAGAATCTGCTTGCAATGCAGGACATCCAGTTTGATCCTTGTGTCTCAGCTTCTTCATTTGCAAGATAAGGAGACAGAAATGGATTATTTCTAAGTTTTCTTTCAACCTTGAGTGCCAAGATCATGCCACACTCATGCTTAAAACATTTCAGTGCCTCCCACTGCTTTGCAAAGTCATAATTCCCTAGGATGGTGTCTGGGGTCCAGCCCACCTTCCCCTTCCTGCCTTTTCTGTCTACTGGTACCTTAGGCATCACATCAGCTACACTGAACCACTTGAAAACCCCTGGCTTTTCTACCCTGGGTCTTTGTTAATGGGTTTTCTCCAACCTGTTAATGGGTTCCCCAGCCATCTCCCCACACTCAATCTGGCCTATTCCTCAATGTCACTGCCTTTGCGAATCTGACCCTGATTTCCCCCATGTGTAAATTGGTTCAGACTACTTTAATAGCACTCCATCTGCACTTACTGAATCTACATGGACTTTTCCCCTTCTATTGTGATCATCTGTGTGTATCTGATTCCTTTGACTCTCTTTTTAGGGTCAGGGAAAATATCTTAACTGTCTCTGTATGTGTGTGTATATGCATGTGCTAAGTCGCTTCGTTGTGTCCGACTCTTTGTAAATCAATGCACTGTAGCCTGCCAGGCTCCTCTGTCCATGGATTTTCCAGGCAAGAATACTGGAGTGGGTTGCCACGCCTTCCTCCAAGTGATCTTCCCAATCCAGGGATTGAACCTGAGTCTCTTATGTCTCCTGCATTGGCAGGGGAGTTCTTTACCACTAGTGCCACCTGGGAAACCCTAGCCCTATATATATCTGTATATACAGAAAAATATAGAAGCCCTGGCCCTATATATATCTCTCTATATATAGGAATATATAGCCCTACGTATCTATTTTTTATATAGCCCTCAAACTACCGCACAATTGCACTCATCTCACACGCTAGTAAAGTAATGCTCAAAATTCTCCAAGCCAGGCTTCAGCAATACGTGAACCGAGAACTTCCAGATGTTCAAGCTGGTTTTATAAAAGGCAGAGGAACCAGAGATCAAATTGCCAATATCCGTTGGATCATCGAAAAAGCAAGAGAGTTCCAGAAAAACATCTATTTCTGCTTTATTGACTACGTGAAAGCCTTCGACTGTGTGGATCACAATAAACTGTGGAAAATTCTGAAAGAGATGGGAATACCAGACCACCTGACCTGCCTCTTGAGAAACCTGTATACAAGTCAGGAAGCAACAGTTAGAACTGGACATGGAACAACAGACTGGGTCCAAATAGGAAAAGGAGTACGTCAAGGCTGTATATTGTCACCCTGCTTATTTAACTTATATGCAGAGTACATCATGAAACACGCTGGGCTGGAAGAAGCACAAGCTGGAATCAAGATTGCTGGGAGAAATATCAATAACCTCAGATATGCAGATGACACCACACTTATGGCAGAGAGTGAAGAGGAACTAAAAAGCCTCTTGATGAAAGTGAAAGAGGAGAGTGAAAAAGTTGGCTTAAAGCTTAACATTCAGAAAACTAAGATCATGGCATCTGGTCCCATCACCTCATGGGAAATAGATGGGGAGACAGTGGAAACAGTGTCAGACTTCATTTTTTTGGGCTCCAAAATCACTGCAGATGGTGACTGCAGCCATGAAATTAAAAGACGCTTACTCCTTGGAAGGAAAGTTATGACCAACCTAGACAGCATGCTAAAAAGCAAAGACATTACTTTGCCAACAAAGGTCCATCTAGTCAAGGCTATGGTTTTTCCAGTAGTCATGTATGGATGTGAGAGTTGGACTGTGAAGAAAGCTGAGCCCCGAAAAACTGATGCTTTTGAACTGTGGTGTTGGAGAAGACTCTTGTGAGTCCCTTGGACTGCAAGGAGATCCAACCAGCCCATCCTAAAGGAGATCAGTCCTGGGTGTTCATTGGGAGGACTGATGCTGAAGCTGAAACTCCAGTACTTTGGCCACCTCATGCGAAGAGTTGACTCATTGGAAAAGACCCTGATGCTGGGAGGGATTGGGGGCAGGAGGAGAAGGGGACGACAGAGGATGAGATGGCTGGACGGCATCACCAACTCGATAGACATGAGTTTGAGTAAACTCTGGGAGTTGGTGATGGCAGGGAGGCGTGGCGTGCTGTGGTTCATGGGGTCGCAAAGAGTTGGACACGACTGAGCGACTGAACTGAACTGATATATCTATATGGATGTCTATATATATATAAGAAGCCTTATATATATATCTCTCTGTACAACCCAGCTAATCCAGGTTTTTCACTAGACTCTGCTTCTGCCTAAGAACATTAGGGCTGGACATCCCTGGTAGTCCATTGTTTAAGAATCTGCCTGCCAATGCAGGGGACATAGGTTTAGATCCCTGGTCCGGGAAGGTTCCACATGTGCTAGGCCAACTAAGCCTGTACGCCACAACTACTGAAGTTCATATGCCTACAGCCTGTGTTCTGCATCAACAGAAGCCACTGCAATGAGAAACCTGCCCACGGCAACTAGGGAGTAGCCCCTGCTCACTGCAACTAGAGAAAGCAATGAAGACCCAGGGCAGCCAAACATAATAAACAAATAAATAAAATTTAAAGACACGAACACTAGCATCTTTGGGAATTCTCTGGCAGGGCAGTGGTTAAGACTCTGTGTTTCCACTGCCAGGGGCTCAGTTTCAATTCCTGGTGGGGGAACTGTGATGCCACAAGCTACAGAGCTAAAAAACCAAAGCAAAACAAAAAATTAGGGCCTTCAACATTAGCGAAGTAGTGTAGCAACATTTCCCAAGTCACTTCCTTCACACCCCATACTTATTATCAGAAACCCCAAACAAAACACCAAGCTTCTTCTCTAGCTCTGACCCTGATGTCTTTTATTTCCCTCTCCCATCGTGCCTTCTCTCTCTTGGTTCTCAGGTAGACGACTTAGCCTTTCTAACTAAGACCTCTCTCTTTATCCTTCTTTCTTCCAAAATGGGATTTTCTTCAGTAAGTGGGAAACTGGAAAGTCTTTGAGGAGATACCCCACGTCCAAGGGCAAAGGAGAAACCCCAGCAAGACGAACAGTGAACTCATCTTGGGAAATAATATAGTATCCATCTTTCGTGACTTCATTATATTGATTTTATAGCCATATATAACAAAAGATTATGTCTTTTTGCCAGTGGGAAGAGGAAAACAATAGTGAAGAAGAAGAATAATTTTGAATAAACACTTCATGAAAGAAGATATAAAATCAGCAAAGCTCTGAGGCTCTGGAAGATGGCCACTACATGACAGGAGTGAGCTTCCGTCCCTGAATGACACAGTGGAACAGAGCTCTCTCTCCCAATTTCCTCACCCTGGGTGAGACAGAAATGAAGAGGCGTTTCTGAAGTTGGTTATTTCCCTTTCCCCACATCAAAGTACAATTTAAGGAGACATCCCATGTGAGATACCCCCTGTTCAAGAGCAGAGAAGCCTCAGCAAGATAGTAGGTGCTGGAGCGACATCTGTGTGGTGCTGGAGCGACTTTGAGGAGATACCCCACGTCCAAGGGCAAAGGAGAAGCCCCAGCAAGATGGTAGGAGGGGTGAAATCACATTTAGAATCAAATCCCACACCCGCCACAGACACTCAGAAGGCTCAAATATACCTTGTGCATACCAGGACCCAGAGACCCCACAGAGACTGAGACAGAACTGTGTTTGAGTGTCTCCTGTGGAGGTATGGGTCAGCAGTGGACTGCTGCAGGGGCAGGGCTCTGGGTGCAGTAGACGTGGGTATGGAACAAGCCCTCTTGGAGGAGGTTGCCGTTAACCACCATAGAGCTGCCAGAACTTGCACAGGACTGGGAAACAGATTCTGCGAGGACACAAGCAGAACCTTGTGCGCACCAGGACCCGGGGGAGAGGACCCCCATAAGAGACTGATCCAGACTCGCCTGTGAGTTTTCAGGAGTCTCTGGTAGAGGCATGGGTTGGTGGTGGCCCACTGCAGGGTTGGGGGCACTGAGTGTAGCAGTGCATGCATGGGGCCTTTTGAAGGAGGTCACCATTATCTTCATTATCTCCACCATAGTTTGGCCTCCCTCAAATAACAGGGAGGGAACACAGCCCCGCCCATCAACAGAAAATTGGATTAAAGATTTATTGAGCATGGTCCTGCCCATCAGAACAAGACCCAGTTTCCCCATCAGTCAGTCTCTCCCATCAGGAAGCTTCCATAAGCCTCTTATCCTTCTTCATCAGAGGGCAGACAGACTGAAAACCACAGTCACAGAAAGCTAACCAATCTGATCACATGGACCACAGCCTTGTCTAACTCAGTGAAACTATGAGCCATGCCATATAGGGCCACCCAAGACAGATGGGTCAAGGTGGAGAGATCTGACAAAATGTGGTCCACTGGAGAAGGGAATGGCAAACCACTTCAGTATTCTTGCCTTGAGAACCCCATGAATGGTATGAAAAGGCAAAAAGATAGGACACTGAAAGATGAACTCCTCAGGTCGGTAGGTACCCAATATGCTACTGGAGATCAGTGGAGAACTAACTCCAAAAGAATGAAGAGATGGAGCCAAAGCAAAAACAATACCCAGTTGTGGATGTGACTGGTGATGGAAGTAAAGTCTGATGCTGTAAAAAGCAATATTGCGTGGGAACCTGGAATGTTGGGTCCATGAATCAAGGCAAATTGGAAATGGTCAAACAGGAGATGGCAAGAGTGAACATCAACATTTTAGGAATCAGTGAACTAAAATGGACTGGAATGGGTGAGTTTAACTCAGATAACCATTATATCTACTACTGTGGGCAAGAATCCCTTAGAAGAAATGGAGTAGCCGTCATAGTCAACAAAAGAGTCCAAAATGCAGTACTTGGATGCAATCTCAAAAACAAAAAATGATCTGTCTTCGTTTCCAAGGCAAACCATTCAATATCACAGTAATCCAAGCCTATGCCCCAACCAGTAACGCTGAAGAAGCTGAAGTTGAACGGTTCTATGAAGACCTACAAGACCTTCTAGAACTAACACCCAAAAAAGATGTCCTTTTCATTATAGGGGACTGGAATGCCAAAGTAGGAAGTCAAGAAATACCTGGAGTAATGGGCAAATTTGGCCTTGGAGTACAGAATGAAGGAGGGCAAAGGCTAACAGTTTTGCCAAGAGAACGCACTGGTCATAGCAAACACCCTCTTCCAATAACAGAAGAGAATACTCTACACATGGACATCACCAGATGGTCAATACTGAAATCAGATTGATTATATTCTTTGTAGCCAAAGGTAGAGAAGCTCTATACAGTCAGCAAAAACAAGACTGGGAGCTGACTGTGGCTCAGAGCATGAACTCCTTATTGCCAAATTCAGACTTAAACTGAAGAAAGTAAGTAAAACCACTAGACCATTCAGGTTTGACCTAAATCAAATCCCTTATGGCTATACAATAGAAGTGACAAATAGATTCAAGGGATTAGATCTGACAGACAGAGTGCCTGAAGAACTATGGACAGAGGTTTGTGACACTGTACAGGAGGCAGGGATCAAGACCATCCCCAAGAAAAAGAAATGCAAAAAGGCAAAATCGCTGTCTGAGGAGGCCTTACAAACAGCTATGAAAAGAAGAGAAGTGAAAGGCAAAGGAGAAAAGGAAAGATATTCCCATTTGAATGCAAGTTCCCGATAGCAAGGAGAGATAAGAAAGCCTTCCTCAGTGATCAATGCAAAGAAACAGAGGAAAACAATAGAATGGGAAAGACTAGTGATTTCTTCAAGAAAATTTACCAAGGGAAGTTTTCATGCAAAGATGGGCTTAATAAAGGACAGAAATGGTATGGACCTAACAGAAGCAGAAGATATTAAGAAGAGGTGGCAAGAATACACAGAATTATACAAAAAAGATCTTCACGACACAGATAATCACGATGGTGTGGTCACTCCCCTAGAGCCAGACATCCTGGAATGCGAAGTCAAGTGGGCCTTAGGAAGCATCACTACGAACAAAGCTAGTGGAGGTGATGGAATTCCAGCTGAGCTATTTCAAATCCTGAAAGATGATGCTGTGAAAGTGCTGTACTCAATATGCCAGAAAATTTGGAAAACTCAGCAGTGGCCACAGGACTGGAAAATGTTAGTTTTCATTCTAATCCCAAAGAAAGACATTGCCAAAAAATGCTCAAACTACTGCACAATTGCACTCATCTCACACACTAGTAAAGTAATGCTCAAAATTTTCCAAGCCAGGCTTCAACAATACATGAACTGTGAACTTCCAGATGTTCAAGCTGGATTTAGAAAGGCCAGAGGAACCAGAGATCAAATTGTCAACATCTGTTGGATCATCAAAAAAGCAAGAGAGCTCCAGAAAAACATCTCTTGCTGCTTTATTGACTGTGCCAAAGCCTTTGACTGTGTGGATCACAACAAACTGCAGAAATTTCTTCAAGAGATGGGAATACCAGACCACTTGATCTGACACCTGAGAAATCTGTATACAGGTCAAGAAGCAACAGTTAGAACTGGACATGGAACAACAGACTGGTTCCAAATTGGGAAAGGAGTACATCAAGGCTGTATATTGTCACCCTGCTTATTTAACTTATATGCAGAGTACATCATGAGAAGTGCTGGACTGGATGAAGCACAAGCTGGAATCAAGATTGCCGGGAGAAATATCAATAACCTCAGATATGCAGATGACACCACACTTATGGCAGAAAGTGAAGAGGAACTAAAGAGCTTCTTGATGAAAGTGAAAGAGGAGAGTGAAAAAGTCAGCTTAAAACTCAACATTCAGAAAACTAAGATCATGGCATCTGGTCCCATCACTTAATGGCTAATAGATGGGGAAATAGTGGAAACAGTGAGAGACTTTATTTTGGGGGGCTCCAAAATCACTGCAGATAGTGACTGCAGCCATGAAATTAAAAGACATTTGCTCCTTGGAAGAAAAACTATGACAAACCTAGTCAGTTAGTCAGTCAATTCAGTTGCTCAGTCATGTCCGACTCTTTGCAACTCCATGGACTGCAGCATGCCAGGCCTCCCTGTCCATCCTAGACAGCTTATGAAAAAGCAGAGACATTACTTTGCCAGCAAAGGTCCATCTAGTCAAAGCTATGGTTTTTCCAGTAGTTATCTACGGATGTGAGAGTTGGACTATAAAGAAAGCTGAGCACCAAAGAATTGATGTTTTTGAACTGTGGTGTTGGAGAAGACCCTTGAGAGTCCCTTGGACTGCAAGGAGATCCAACCAGTCCATCCTAAAGGAAGTCAATCCTGAATATTCATTGGAAGGACTGATGCTGAAGCTGAAACTCCAATACTTTGGCCATCTGATGTGAAGAGCTGACTCATTTGAAAAGACCCTGATACTGGGAAAGATTGAAGGTGGGAGGAGAAGGGGATGACAGAGGATGAGATGGTTGGATGGCATCATGGACTCAATGGACATGAGTTTGAGTAAACTCTGGGAGTTGGTGATGGACAGGGAGGCCTGGTGTGCTGCAGTCCATGGGGTCGCAAAGAGTCGGACACGACTGAGCAACTGAACTGAACTGGAAAGACCTTCATGTGCTAATATGTTTTGCCCCTTCACATATGTATCCATTACAAAATGCCTGGTCCTAGTAGACTCATAAAATGTTCAGGAATGAAGGAATGATCAGGGTAACCAGCTCACATGCATAATTAAGACCAAACTCTCTTTGGCCTTCTCAGTGGTATTTGTACGTCTGGTCTTGTGCCCCTAGGGTCCATTCTCCACACAGAAGGCAGAGTGAGCTTTCAAGAAATGTGCAGATTATCACTTTATTTCCTTGCTTGAACCTCTCCAATGTTTTCCCTTCACATTATAACAAAACTCAAACTCCTTACCCTGCAAAGCCCTTCATGATCTGCCTACCTCTAACATCACATCTCATGGCCCTTCCTCTCTTGCCCTTCAGGCTCCAGCCACATTGGGATTCCTTCCAGGCTTTTGCATCAGCTGTGTTTTCTGTTCGAAGGGCTCTTGTCCTGCTTTGGAGTAATTGTCACATGACTATAACTTCACCATAAAGGTGAAAGTCTAGGAGACTTTCCCCAAACACTGTCTCATCGCCTTTCCTTATTTCCCTGAAGCCTCCATTGCTGCATGACAACTGCCTCCAAATACTCTGTTATTATTTTATTTCATAATTCAACAATGATGAAATCAAGTAGGGTACAGTGGGTACAACTTCTCTCTCCTCTCTTTTTAATATTTTTTTTTTAGTGGGAAACAATTTCATTATTTATTTATTTGGATGCGCTGGGTCTTTGTTGCGGTACACAGGCTTCTCTTGTTGTGGAGCAGGGACTCTGGAGTGTGCCGGCTCAGTAGTTGCAGCTCACAGACTAAGTTGCCCTGCAGCTTGTAGGATCCCAGTTCCTCAAGCAGGGATCGAAGCCACTTCCCCTGCATTGGAGGGCGGATTCCCAATCACTGAACCACCAGGGACGTCCCAATCTGTCTGTTCTCTAGGGGGTCTGAGGCTTCATTTGAGATGACTGTAATGCCCGGGAGCTGGAACAATTGGACTGATCCCCGCCTGCCTCCTCCCCACACATCTATATTGCTGGCTTGGGCTTCCTTCCAACATGGTGACCTCACCATAGCTGGACTTCTCACATGGCAGCTCAGGGTTCCAAGAGACCAAGGCAGAAGCTGCCAGTCCTCTTTAAAGGACTTGGAACCATTATAGGGTCCTTTCTCCCATACTCTATTGGTCAAAGCAGACCCAGGTCGACTCAGATTCAAACGAAGGGCCATCTCTAATGTGCCAGACCCATACTCTGGCAATAAGACCATTTTCTCATTAATTTCTCTGTTTACATGTATCAGTTGCTTATTGAGCAAGCTGCAGGAATACAAACAAACCAGTTTCTTTCTCTCATCGTTGCTTCTAGATGAACTATGTTGATTCTCCTTTTCCTGTTTCTTAATAGCATCTTGGGCAGATCTTCTAATGTTCCTGTCACTTTAATTTATTAAAGGCCTGGCCTCATTTAAGCTGGTCCATCTAATTGAAGGCTAACTCCTTTCGCTCCTGGGCAGGGCCTGGATTGAACTCGAGGGAGCAGGAAGAGGCATGGTCTGCCCTTAGACTCCTCACCACTTTCCTGGCCAAAGTCCTTTTCTCTTTTTCACAGGGTCAGGAAAGAGAAATTAGGGGGAAAGTTCCTCTTAGAAGAGGCCATCTCCTCTCTAGCTGTGCATGTACCTGGTGTGGTAGGCATCGAGATGCCAACTGTCCTGTGGGTGCACCGCAGGGTTGCCCCACTCCTCAGTTCCCTATTGTGCTCCTTTTTCAGGTCTATACCTGACCCCCCCACTCAGCGATTGCCTCAACTCTATGCCCACAGCCTATAGCCTATGGGGCCTCTTCACCTGCAGGTTTCCCTCTTGGGAGACCATGGGCAAGGCAGCTCATGGCCATTCACCTTCCCCACACCCCCCAACCTGTGGGAAATGACCGCTGGATGTCCCGAAGTGTCCCCTCTCCCTGTCCCCTGTTGCTATTCACTTCTCCATCCATCCAAGCCCCAGCCAGATAGCACACGGGCTAATCTGAATGGCAAACCCAGCTCCAGGGAGAGGAGGGGAAGACACCAGCAACCCAGGTATCCAATGACTTCCCCTCCCTCTCTCTCCTCCCCCCACCCCTGCCCCTGGCCCTCTGCTTACGGAGACTGAGGAAGGGTGTGCTGGGTGATGTTTGAGCCTAACAGGACTACTTCAGCCATCTCTTATTAATAATAAATCCTGTAGACAGACGTGTCCAGCCCCAAATTGCTGCTGCTTTGTTTTAAAAAGTGGGGAGGGGTGCTTAAGACACCTTTCTCCTAAGCGCTGGATCCAGTTTCTGATGTGAAAAACAGTAAAGTCCACCCCACATCCTGAATCCATGATTGTGGTCCATCTCTCCACTCAAATATGAGATCCATGAGAGCAGGCCCTGGATGTTTTATTCCCCAGTGGATCCCTGGTGCCTAGGTACACAGATGGGGCTCCACAAAGAGGTAAAGAGCAGAAGAAAAGGGCCTGCTACGTCCTGAATGACCTGAAAGGATGGCCAGAGTGGTCAGATGCACCAGTTAGCTCCCTTCCTACTGGCTCCAGCTGTGAGGTTCTGGCCACAGATGCAGAGTTTTGCTTCTGGCCTCTGGCTGCTCCCCTGGTCTAGTTCTCTCCAGGGGTGGCTGGTCTGGGTGGGGAGGCAGAACTCCATGTGGGTGACTTGCGAAGTTGAGAGCCTGGGACATGCTACAAGGGCTGGGGTAGTGTCCCTGGGGCCCCATCAGAGACTGACTAAAGGGGAGGGGTGCCCTTCTTAGCTATCCATCCCTCCGAGGCAACAGCTCGGAATGGATGTAACCCAAGAGGGAAGAGGCAGAAGAGAAAATACCTTTCTCCCATGAAGCATGTCCTGCGGGGCCGGCCCACACCCACTCTGTGATTGCTGGCCAGGAGCACACTCTGACCAGGGTGTCCTCCAGGGCGGCCCAGGCCTCAGTGGTGGACAGACCACCAAGGGCAGCTGCCTCGGCAGGGCTACCCCACCCAGACCGTCCCTGGCTTCCCTCCAAAGCCTGAGGAGGGCTCCGGCCCCAGGCCCTGAGGCTTTATCTGAGCAGCCTGCAATCAGAGAGAACAGGGAGCACCCTGTCCCTAAACACAACAGGAAAACAGACATACCTTGGGGGTTGGAGGCTGAAGGGAGTCAGATAATAAGTGGTTTGGATTGGGGGGAAAAAAAAGCATTTTTTTTCCTCCTTTCATGCCAAGGCATTCAGGAGGAAACAGGAAGATGGGAGGTCCAGGGCGGAAGAAATCAGGTAGCATCTGCCAGTCCCTGCATTCAGCAGCTAGAGTGGGCTGGAGGTGGCGCGGTTTAGGTCCCTGGAGCCAGGAGCCGTGGCACCTGAGAGCCGGGCATTGGGCTGGGGGTAGGGTGGCCCTGGGGAAGGTGGCAGGCGCCAGGGGAAGAGGACTGCGCTCTTGAATTTGAGGGTGTTCAGGGGTGGCTGAGGCCTGGGCCCCCAAGTTTAGGGCCCAGCCTCCATTCTGGGAACTCCTCATTATGGGAAGAATGGGCCTCAGGGTTTTGCCTAAAGCATCTGGAGAAGACACCCCAGGGACTGCAGGCTGGACCCCCACCCCCACTCCCACCCCAGGCAGCCTTGGGGCCCACGGTCCTCTTTCCTCTGTCCCCCTCCCATTTCCTGCTGTCGCCTGCTACTCTGGCAGGAACACTCCCCTGGAAAGCAGTTTCAGACTAGAATACTTTATTCAAGAGAAACTGGCTTGGTGGTCAGAGAGCCACGCGAGGGCAGCTCGCTCCATGTCCAGCTTGGGGCCCACTCTTTGCCTGTGTCCTTGAGAGGGGCGGGATGATGATGCTTTGGCCACAAAGAACAATGTCTCAGCACAAGCAGCAGTTAAGAGGTGAGGCGAGACCGAGGGGACGAGGAGTGGCAGAGGCCCCCCAGGCAAGCACTGTTCTCCAGAGCTGAATATCCGACCTCCAGGGTGCAGAGTGGCTGCCCGCCCACCCCCTCAGCAGGGCCAGGGTGGCCAGAGCAGGGGCCTCCACCCCCGACTTCCACCAGGAGCTTCCCCAGCAAGGGTTGCTGGTCTGTGCGGAGCCCAAGGTTCCGGGAGGGCAGGTGGTGGGTCTCCAGTCCTTCCTTCTCCAGCCTCCTGGAGACCCCCGGGGCCTCTGGAGCCAGGCCTGCCCCTCACAAAGCCACATGTCTTGCTCCTTCTCAAGCTGAAGCCACATGGGTCTGTCTTCTTTCTCTCACGTTCTGTTTAAGGCACTGAATTCCTGAGGGTCCTGTCCCGTGGAGGGAGTGAGTCATTCAGCAGGGATACAATTGGCTAATAAATAGAGGGCAGGTGCCAGCAGGAGGTAACTGAGAATGTGACGGTAATAAATACACCAGCCGGGTGTGGGGGGTCTCTCCTCCGAGGGACTGGTTACCTCCGGGAAAGAGTATCACCGCACCTACCAGAGACCAAACACAGAAAGAGGGTATCAGCCCAGGGTGGAGGGTGGGGTCCCTCCTATGGGAGGGAGGACTTCCCAGAGGGGAAGCTTGGACAGGGAGCACGGAGAGCCTGCAGTGCTCCTGGATCTCTGCTTGCATGAGGCTGAGAAGCGGCTAGGAACTGGCCTTCACCAAGCACTTACCCATGTGCTCAGCCTTGCGCCAAGCACTCTCTCATTTACCCTTAACAATATTCCATGAGGAAGGGTGCAATTACTATCATCCTCTAGCAGATGAGCAAACGGAGGCTCAGAGAGGTTAAGAAACTTGCCCAAGGTCACACAGCAAGTTAGTGACAAAGCCGGCTTTGAACACAGTCTGGCTCCATGCACCAATGCCTTTGGTTACTTTGGGGCAGCAATCTTCAAACGAGGATACCAGAACCCCTGGATGCACATGAAGATTGTCCAAGTCCTATGTGAATATTGGTGGTTTTAAAGGAATCTGCTCCCAGCCTCTACCTGCACTCTGCCTGAAAACTGTGACAGAAGTCTGCTTCCCATCATCTCATTGCCAAAGGCCCTTCTCCCTTAGAAAGGAAGGAAGCTCCTGTTACAGTACTTTGCCTCAAGGTAAAAAGGATTCAGGGGGACACTGAATAAAAGAACAATTTGATAGATATCGGTGTAGGTGGTTGAGAAAAGAAATATGATGAGCTATTGGGTAACCAAGTCTTTTGCAAGTTGGGTGGTTTCCACGTCTGTTTTCAACAAAATTGAAGAGATTAGCTAAATCATCAGCTAATATGTTAAGAGAAGTAAATTCTTATAGCAGATCACTTTCAGGTTTTCAGCAAATATTGTTAACTTGGAAGGGGTTCAAGTGCTTGAGTAACACCCAGCCCCATTTATTTATTTATGTGAACATGGTTTTTCAATCTTTTCATCTGCAAAAAATAAACGGGAATGGAATTATTGCTGAATCCTGTCTCAGTCTGGCAGGAGATAACGGGTTCTTGCCGGGTTCATCAACTAATTGAAAAGTAGCTGCATCCATCTCATTGAGATGCAACCCCAGTAAGACTGATTGTCCTTTTGTGCTTAGCATCTAGTAAAATATAATGTATTTGTGCTGTTTTAATCAATGGGTACTACTAATAATTACTGTGATAATTCATTCCAAGAAAAAATTTAATTTCGAGTTTTCTGCTCGCAGGAAAATTTAAAATAATTCAAACTCATATACCATTGTTGTGGCAGATAAGTAAGACAAGGTGGTACATAAAAAATGTTTGACTATTTAAAAAATATTACATTAGGCTGAAATTCTGTGGGGAAAGTAAAATGGAAAGTCATGTTCGAGGAAAAAAGAAGCAATGGAAATATGCAGCTATTAAAGGAGAGTGTTCATATATTTTTTGATGTTGTTAAACAATTTTTAAAAAGTGGATGATCGTATTAAATTAGGATGGCAAAAAATAAATAAATAAATAAATTAGGATGGCTTATTCCACAGGATACCTCTGGAGAGTGATATAATGGCTTTATATTAAAATGCTAATATATTACATCCTTTGCAACTATCTACAATGTTGATGAAAAGGGTTAATGTCGACTTAAAAATGAACAAGGGGGCACGTGGGCTTTGGAAGTTCTTTCAAGAGATTCCCAAATGAAACATTTGAAGACTGCTACCCCAGCAGCTAGGACAGGACACTTTCCATCTGGGGCTGCCTGGTTGGGGAGCCCAACCAGGACTGCCAGCCCCTCCCCTAGTCACTGCTTGGAACCAGGGGAGAAATAAGGGCTACATGCCTGCAGGGACCAACCTCTGAGAAGCCCTAGCTTCACGGAGTGGGGTGGACATGTCTGCTCCTGCAGGGACAGGCTCACAGGGTAGGGCTTGGCCAGCCCCAGCCCCATGACATGAGAAGATCTGTGGAAAAGACAGGACTGTGGAGACAGTCCTGTTGCTGGGAGGAGACTGGCCTTGGAGAACCGCAGTGTGACTGAGTTACTGCGCATGTGAGGTACTTTATTTTTCCTGCTTACTCTCACAGATTCGGGGTTGCCCTTTGCTAATTCTGCTCTTTCAACACTCAGGCCTGGACCCCAGCCACCTTCTCCAGAGGTGAAACCAAATGGACAGGTAACATGGACAAAGAAAGAAAAGCAAGTAGACCCCAAGGCTCTCTGGGAGAGTGAAAGAAATACTGGTCTGAGAGCCAGTGAGGGGCTCTACCTTCCCTAGGGCCTCCAAGAGGTAGCCCTGGCTAAATTTTTGGACTTAAAAAAAAAACCTGTTACTTCTTTTTTTTTTT
The DNA here is from genome assembly GCF_033118175.1 of Dama dama. NCBI lineage: Eukaryota > Metazoa > Chordata > Mammalia > Artiodactyla > Cervidae > Dama > Dama dama. The sequence goes on along the minus strand of NC_083692.1, from coordinate 17,635,605 downwards.
TGGCCACACCCTGCAGCATGTGGGACCTTAGTTTCCTGACCAGGGATCAAACCGGCAACCCGTGTGTTGAGAGGTGGAGTTTTAACCACTAGACCACTGGCCTGTGTGTGTGCTAAGTTGCCTCATTCGGGTCTGACTCTTTTTTTTTTTTTTTAGTATCTTTTCAATGTTGAGCTTTTTTTTTATTTTTATTTTTATTTTTTTTATTAGTTGGAGGCTAATTACTTCACAGAGTCTGACTCTTTACCACCCCAAGGACTGTAGCCCACCAGTCTCAGTCCCTAAATTTTTGGACTTTCTAACACTAGAGTGTAAGCCCTGTAAGGGCAGAAATATTATTGGTCTGCCCACGAAAGTACCTGGCACACAGTAAGTGCTTGGTAAATGTTTGTAGATTGACCGAATGCTTGTTTGACCCCCCTGACGCTCATTCTACACACAGAAAAACTAGGCTCAGAGAGGTGATGTGACTTGCTCAAGGCCACACAGAAACTTAGAACTAAGCCGGAACGGCTTCCTGGTTCTTGTCTCAGTTCACCTGAGGCTTCCTAGGCCCTGGCATCTCTAGGTTCTGGCCCGCACCGCTGGCTTTGTCCCTCCTCGACCACTGACCATGCTGGCAGGGTGGGGCTCCCCTCTGGCCCAGCCTCCTTGCCATCCCTGGGCACCCCCGCGCACTCACAGGTGACAGTCTTTGTGTTTCTGCTCCTTTCTCTTCCTCTGGCCCCTGACCTTGGCTCTCCTCCTGCAATAAGCCAAAAGCGTCAAGACAGAGCAGCTGGGGGCCCCCATGCTAGGTCAGGGGTTGGCAGGCCTAAGAACAGCCTGGCACCCCTGCCAGGCTGCTTACCTTTTTGGCTTCGTCTTCCCCCACCGAGGTCTGGAAAAACAGAGAGAGGAATGGAGGAGAATTAGGACAGCTGTAGGTGGGGGCTCCCTGGCCAGACTCCCCTGGCCATCACTGGGGCTGGCCCTGTAGTTGGGGCTGAAGCCACTAGGGGGTAGCGTGGAGCTGGTGAGGGAGAGATGCCCAGAGGCCTGGGGGCTTCCACTCCCACTCTAGGCCCTGGTGACCCCACTACGAGAGGTGCGAGTGCTCTCTTGGGGGTCCTCTCCACACCCGTCTGCTCTCCTCTGCTTCTTGGAATCAAATCTGGGGACTGAGTCTGCTCTCTGCAGCCTTTCTCTGTTCACGTCCTTCCCTTGCACCTGCCAGGGTGCCCTTTCCTTCCAGAGTGCCCTCTGGGAATGTCCTAACTGGCAGTGAGTGAGGGGCAAGGCCACCTGTCAAGGCACAACGGCCACCACCCTACCCTGGGGACGTGTGATGTTGCAGCAATCTCAGGGATCAGGGTGAGGGAGCAGGATGACGGGAGGTGATCGAAAGCCCCACAGTCACCAGACTTGTCCTGGCTCTGTCTCCCGGGGCCGTGGCTGTTGGCCCAGAAGAGAGAAGAAAGGTGGCCCTGTTGCTCAGCCCTCTGGAAGGCGACAGTCTTCCCTGGGAACCAGGGTGGGGGTGTGGGACAGCGTGGTGACAGTCAGCTTTGGGCCAGGGAAGGCTGCCCTAGGCTGGCCGTCCTCTTGGGAGCCAGGGCAGGGTACCAGCACCTTCTGGGACTGTCTGGTCTTGTCTCTGCCATCTGGGACCAGTCAGAGACACTCTTGTACCCTTAATCTTCTCATCTGTCTGCCCCTACATAGAGGTTATGAGGGCAAAGGTGATGGGGAAGGTGAAAGGTCATTGTCTAGCACTGTGCCAAGGAGGATTTGCTACTGAACTGTTGTTACATGGCCAAGCCCTGGCAAGGGAGGATGGGAGGAAACTGAGGCAGGGCTTCTAGCAGTGGTATAGGTCCAAGAGCAGTGGCCAGAGCCCTGGACACCAGGCAGGACCAAGCCCAGGGCAGTACTGGGGTGTCTGTAGAGTGTGGTAATGGCCATGAGAGGTAGCATGAGAAAGGGAAGGTTTAGGGGTCAACAGGCTGGGGTCAACCCACTAGCTGTGGCAAATCATGTAACCATAGCAAGCCTCGGTTTCCTCATCTGTAAAATGGGTGGTTAGGAGACCAAGGACCTGGCCTGTCTTGCTCACCACTGTATCCCAAGCATCTGAGACCATACCTAGCATACAGTAAGTGCTCAATAGATGTCTGCTGATTAAATCAGAAACACACTCAGGTCGGGTGCCTATGTTGGGCGAGGCACAGAGGAGATGCACCATAAACGGTGGCTCTCCCCCTCTTCCTGCCCCATGACATGGCTCAGGATCTCTGGTCCCATGCCTCCATCCCATGGCCCAGAGGTATCAGGAGTGCCCCTGAACCAGTTGCCGGTGCCAGGCCTGCTGCTCCTGGTAACTAATGCTAAGAGTGCCCTGGGCACCAGCAGCAAGATGTGTTGGGGAGAGGCTCTGCCAGGTGGAGACTTGACTTTAAAGAAAGCCTGTGCCTCCTTCCCTCTGCCCCTTCCCTCCTACCAGGGTTTGTCTGTCTTTGAGCTCCTCAATCCCGTTGCCCCCTCCCGTGGGTCCAAGTGCCTCTTCCAGGGCCCTGGCATCCCCCTCCCAGCTCAAAGAGGGAGACGGCGTGCCCAAGCCTGGCCAGTTTGGGAGGGACCCTGGCTCCCTCTGGCCCTGTGAGTTCTCAGTAGCTATGCTCCAGCTCCTGGGACCAGCTTCCTGGGCTGTCACCGGTCCCCAGTTTCCCTGGTCTCCATCAACAAGGAAGGAGGCACAGACTGCCGCACGCATGGTCAACCCCTGGCTGATGCCGCCAGGTGTGTGGGGGCTGTCCCGGCTGCACCCGTGGACCCACCTGCACTCGCACCTGACGTGCTGAGAGAAGCTCATCTCCACAAAGAAGGGCAAGTCCAGAGCGCGGTACTTCATGAGCTGTGAGGAGACAAAGGTTGGGTGACTGGACTGCGGGGTGGCCTTCAGGTTTCCAATACTCCATCTGGCCACCCCTTAGGGGAGGACCAGACTCCCTACTTCCCACCAGCCTTGGTACTGCATGGGCTTCCCTGGTGGCTCAGATGGTAAAGAATCTGCCTGCAATGCAGGAGACCTGGGTTCAATTCCTGGGTAGGGAGATCCCCTGGAGAAGGGATAAGCTACCCATTCCAGTATTCTTGGGCTTCCCTGATGGCTCAGATGGTAAAGAATCTGCCTGCAATGCGGGAGACCTGGGTTCAATTCCTGGGTAGGGAAGATCCCTTGGAGGAGGGCTTGGCAACCCACTCCAGTATTCATGCCTGGAGAATCCCATGGACAAAGGATAGCTGGTGGGTTACAGTCTGAGGGATCGCAAAGAATCGGACACAACCGAGCGACTAACACTTACTTACTTACTTCTGTACTACACACCCTCATTCCGCTTGGAGTGTGGGGCAAACAGCCCTCCTACCTGCCTGCGGACCCGAGGGAGGCTCCCATCCCCCCCTCATCCCAGGGCCATCAGCAAAGCACAGGGTAGGAAGGTGGCCCATACTCTGAAGGCAGCAAGGCCTATGTTCAAATTGTGGCTTTTCCACTTGCTAAGTAGGTGAAATATCATCTCTGAAGCTCAGGTTCCCTCTGTGAAATGGGAATATCACTTGGCTCCAAAGATTGAATGTTGAGGTAACATTTCTGAAGCACAGTGCTTGGAAATTTTTGAGGTTTCAAGTGCTCAGAAAAAAAACCCAACATTGTGAGTGTGAGTGTGGAAGCAAAGCTCAGGGCACCGAACGCTCCTGGTATAAAAAGGGACATTTTGAATCCAAACAGATTTCTTTCCCAACCTCAATGAGATATCTTGTGTCCTGGAGTAGGGCTAAGCCAGAGCCTGAGAAAGCTGGTAAGGGAGGAGGAGAGGGGGCTCAAAGATGGGGCTGGGGCTCAAGAAGGAGGAGTGCTGTGGGTAAGAACACCTGGGTATCACTTTGGGTCCTGTGACCCTGGCCTGCCCTCTCCTGGTCCCCTCTCTCGGGGAGCAGACTCTGTGGCTGTGGATGGCGGGGCAGGCTGGGACCCGAGCCGGGGCGTCTCCCTACCTGCATGGTGATGTTGGCTGTCTCCAGGGGCATGCAGTGCATCTTTTCATCGCTGCAGCAGCCGGTGCAGCGCACCAGGGAGACGCAGGATGGGCTGAATAGGTGCTCCATCTCGCTGGGGTACTCAGACACGATGTCCACCAACCTCTCTACCGGCTGGCAGTAGCTGCGTTCCCACACTCGCTGGAAGGGCACCACTGCAAGGAGGCACAGACAGCCGGCTCAGGTCCCGGGGCAGGGCAGGCCCTCCCAGGCTCAGCCCACACCTGCTCCTCCAGGAAGCCCCCAGCCTGCGTGAGCTCTCCCCTTGCTCTGAACTCTTGATGTCAATCCTCTGGGACGACAACTGCACCCCCCCTGCCCTCCCGGCTCATCTGCTAGATGGAAATCCCAGGGGAACAGAACTTCTTAGGGGCTTGCGATTCTCGGCTCTGTTCTCAGCTCAGGCGCTGGCATCGGCCTCGGGGGCCTTGCAGCTCGGAGGAGTGTGTCCTGGCAGTATCCCCAGGCCCTCTGGATCTTTTTCAGGGCCTCACCTGGTCCTCCCCTGGTCTTGAGAAATTGGCAGAATACAGTTAGCTCTGCAAGTTCCGCAGGACTGGCTTGCAGAGTCCCACAGGGAGGGTGAACCTTCCCCTTAGTCCTTATTTCCTCTCCTGTCTGGGCCAGCTCCTCCGCCTGGTGGCCCAGACTGCAGCCAGCGATGTGGCCCATCCCCGCTCTCCATTTTCCGTTGGACCACCCTTGCATGGGCCCAGGGCCACATCACTCAGATTCCCTCTTTTGGTCCATGCTCCTTGCCCCCTTCTCATTTCTAACCAAATAAAGACCACCACCCACTCCTCTGGGCCTGCCTCCCTGCCTCCTCTCTGAAGCCTTCTCCAACTTGTCTGATATGAACAGATGTTCCTCTTTTGAGCATAACTCAGCCCCAAGAGCTTGCTTTATCTCCATCACTGGAGGCTTTTATCATTTTTACAACCGAGTTGAGGCTCCTTGAAGACAGGCACCCAAACACCCAGTAAACACAGGCTAGGTAATTACTGACTGAGTAGATGATAGTTCACTGAAAATTATCAGGGACATCCCCGACCCCCACGATGTCCTGGTGGTTGTGACCGGATCTTTGGGGGCCTGATCTGGAGTCTCTCAAAAGATGCTCCTCCTTTCGGGGAGGGCCTGGGGCCTGGACCCAAACACAGACTGGCAGGAATTGAATAGCCAGAGCCAGGAGACTGGCTCCTAGTCCCGGCCCTGCGCTGGCTGTGTGACCTTGGGGAGGTCACTGCACCTTTCTGGGTGTATCAGTTTCTCCAGCTGGGGAAAAAGAAGAAGGCTGGGAAGAGATGGTTGCTAAGGGCTCCCCCAGCTCTGACAGGCGCTCTGTGTTTCTATGTGCACTGCACACACGGCCCAGCCCAGCCTTGAGACCGCGGGCAGAGACACATCGCCAATCCTGGGTCACCCTGCCCTGCACTGGATGGTCGTCCTCCTCTGGTGGGGGAGAACAGGGGAGCTGGACCACCTGGGGTCCCTGCAGCCTCTGCCCTGCTCCCAGCAGCCCCTCACTTCCTTCCACGGCCCTTCCTAGGAGGCAGAAGGGGCTGAAGTCCATTCTACAGAGCCTGCGAGGACGTGAGTCTCAGGGTAATCTCAGAGGAAAAATAAACTTCAGCCCTAGCAGAGGCCCTCGGGAAAGGCTGCAAGCCGGTGGAAAATACCCAAGAGGCGGTGTGTCCACGTGGAGCTGGCTGGGGCGGCACAGAGCAATAAACCCTGCTTATCTGGGCGTTTGCGGCTCCATTCTGCCCTGTCTGTTGCAGGGGCACTAGGGCTGGGTCCGGGGATGGGAAGGGGACCAGAGGCCTCCCTGATCCTGCCTCTCCAGGCCTCTGGGCCACTCTCCCTGGACCCAAGCAGGAAGCAAGGCCATGTCCGCCAGGCAGCCCAGAGCCCCAGGAAACTGGCCTTTGCAGGCAGAGGTCAGAGGAGCAGCTCCCTAATGTAACTCCATGAGTGCGTGTTTAGTCTAAAAGCTTCATGAGCACTACGTAACTCTCAACGCTTAATCTCTGCCTTGGAAAACGTAAATAACAGGAGAGGAATAGCCGGCTGCCAAAGTGCCATAGAAGGTTCAGGGTCCCACCTCGGGACCAGCCATCAGGAAGAGTGCAAAAGCAGAGGAATGGCCCCAAAGGCCCCTATCATCCCACAAGCAGACTCCAGCCCACCCGGGCTGTGGGGCCACTGCTGGGTTAAGCAGAGCCCGGCAGGGCTGAGAAGGAAGAAGAGACTTCCTGTTCCCCCCACGCCCACCACACGGACTATGTCAACAGGACCTAGGCTCCAGGGCCCTGAAGCCCGGTACGTCCTGGGCCACATAGCCCAGATGGCGCTGGGAGAGGGCGGGGAAGGCGGTGGGCTGGGCCTGGCTTACCTGGTGGCCATCAAGGAAGAGGGTCGCTTATCCCTGGCGCTGCTGTCTGGGGGTGTGGGAGAGTCAGAGGGTGCTGGGCAAGAGGCCGGCTGAGAGATGTGGTGACCGCTCCCAGATGTGGGCTGAGCTTCTTAGCAAAGAGCTCTGCTCATCTGCTCCTGAGAGCACTTCCTCTGGCCCCCGACCTGCTCAGAGGCCAGGGTTGCAGAGAGGAACGGGGTCGGGGAGGGGGGTTGCCTGTGGCCCAGGCAGGCCCCTGGCTGCCCCCAGGGCCATGAGTGGGCTCCCTTGCCAGCCCCTGGGCAAGCTTCTGGTCTGGCTACAGATGCCTACCATCCAGGAGAGAGGAGATCCCTGGATGGGAAGTGTTTCATCCTGAGAGCAAGCTCCTGGGGAGGCCACTGGGTGGGGGTGGGGGGACAGGACTGGGCAGAGCCATGAACCACCAGCCCAAACCCAGCAGGTATCCCCTCCGTGGTCACGGGCAGAGCACACAGCCAGCCTGCTTCGAGAGACACCCTGTTCATGCCTGCTCAGCTGTGAGCCATGGGGAGGCTTGGTGTCATGCACTCCAGCTCTGCACATGTCCTGAGGGGTGTCTGAGCCTTTAGGCAACAACCCCAAGGGCCTCTCTGAGCCCCAGAGCCTTCATCTACAAAATGTGGAGAATATGAGTGCTTTCCTAGTTCACAGCTTGTGGTCAGTATGGAGTTATAGTAAGTGGCCGATACTATTACCATGAATAGTAACAGTAAAAAAAATCAACATCTGTGGCTGCAGAATACATAGCATGCTGTCTCTTGTCTGGTATTATGAGGGGATGTCATTTTCAGGGTTTTGATAACTGGGGTCCAAAGTTCTTTCCCTGGTCACAATACAGGCTCCCTAATCGATGATGATGATGACAAGGGAGGTGCCCTAAGGGATTGAGACTTCCCAGCCTCCTCACCCAGGTCCCTGGGATATATATACTCTTGGGACTCCTCTATGGAGTCACAGAATCCTGCCAACTGGGAAAAAGAACTTTTAGATATCATTTGGTCTAACACTCCCATTTTACAGATGATGAAACTGAAGCTCAGACTTCTTTGTCCAAAATATACTAAAAGGATCAAAAGGGCCATGGGGTGGAGGTAAGTGATGGGTCCCTCACCAAATCCCAGAAAGCCTAATATTGTGCCAGTCCCAGAGGGGACAGCAGGGCTAGGGAGAAGGTATCAGTGAAATCAACGACTGCTACTGCCCCCACCTTCTCAGTGCCCAACGGGCCTGCGACTCAAGCTGGCAGAGCATGACCAAGTCCAGGAGAGGCTGGCTACCAGGCGGTAGAGGGAGGGTGTTCCCAGCATGCAGAGTCTACCACGCGTGTGTGTGCGCACGTCCCTACACGCTCCCTTTCTTCCGTGGGAAGTGGTGTGTGGCCTGTCTGCACGTCTCGGAGAGGCAGGGAGGGAGGAGCAAGGCGGGGGGCTTGGCATGGGCCTCCTGCCTTCTGCACGTATGTCTCTTTGGCAAATTCTTGCCCTTTGAAGATTCTCCCTTGGTGCAACCTAGGGTGGGGAGTGGAGGGGCCGGGAAGGGCATGACTCACTCTGTCTGTGTGTAATCAATGGAGAGGCCTCCTCAGGTCCCTGAAGTTCCTCCAGCCTGGCTGCTGGGAAGTCCTCTTGCCCTTCCCTGGTCCTCTTGATTGCTGGCCCACTGCAGCCTGCTTCTGACCCTCAGTCTAGCCCTTGGCACTCATCACTGCACTGCCTTCCAAGACCCCATCTGCCCCCTTAAAGCGTGCTGGGAAAGGGCTCTGAGCCAACTGTTTGGACACTGGGTATATGCGCTCCTGCCCTGCTCTCTGGATGCCCAGTGACCCTGGCCCAGGAAGAGACCTCTCTAGGCCTCCGGGTCACAATGCAAGGGGGATCTCTCAGGCCCTGCCAACTCTGTCAGCTAGGGCCTCAGCCAGCTTGCAGTCTCTTCCAACTTAATATTGGCCTGCACCCACTCTTCATGCCAACCCTTTCCCATCCGCTGCTGAGCTCTGGGATGTGAGGGCTTGGGGAGCCCTGCACCACCCCCGCCACGCCCAGCCAGCTTACCTTCCACCTTTGATGAAATGTTCCCAGAAGACAAGGCCCACTGCTGTGGACAGAAAGGTGCAGAGGTGAGGGGGGTGACCTTGGGCCTCTGTGCTCTGGGGTCCCGTGCGTTGGCAAGAGCACAGAGGCCCCCTCCACCCTCCTGCCCACCTGCTGCTCGGACACGCTGCCCCGTCTCAAGGCTCACTCTTTCCAGGTGCAACTGACAACTTGAGGGAACCTGGATGGGTCCCACTTTCTCTGGCCTCAGCTTCTTCATTTGGAAAGGGTGGGAGACTAGAGAAGCTTTGGAGACCCATTTGCCTGCTATGTCCCAAAGACCTGGTGAGACTATGGGGTTCTCCCTTCTACCCAGCCCCCAGGCAGCCCAGCTAGGTCCTGTGCAGCTTGCCTTGGCCGGGTGCCAGAGCCCAGGGGGAGGCCATCAGCTGGTGGGAGCAGAGGCGCTGGAGCTGGTGGCGCCAGGAGCTGCTGCTGCCGGTAAAGTTACACCTCTAAGCAGCCCTGCAGCAGGCGGGCGGGCGGCGGGTGGTACGGCTCTCCTGCCCCCTCGTGGGACTTGCCCAGCCCACCCACTTCTGCGCTGGGGCCGGGGACTCCCAGGGCAGTGGGATAGGGCAGTGGGGGTACCGTGGTGGGAAGGGAGCTTCATTGGCTTTGTCAGGATTTCACTGCCCCAGCTGGCTTGCAGCCAGACTCACCCAGCTCCTGGGAAAAGGGCTCTGCTCACTTCCCCAGGCCCTGCACTCAGGACCTCCGGCTGCCCACCCCGGGAAAGAGGGCACAGTGGGACTCTTGTCTCACCCCCCCGCCCCAGCCCACCCAGAAGCCCTGGGCTCCGCCCAGAGCCTTGGCGGGGACAGGGCCCAGCCTCCCCCACCAATGGCCTCTTGGGCTGGCTTCCCTTCCACCAGGCCAGGTCAGAGGTCCTGGGGGCGCCTGCCTGGTCACAGGGCCTCGACCCTGACCACAAGGCCAGGGACCCGCCTGGGATTAGCAGAGAGATGCTTTTAGCAAAGCCACCGGGGGCTCCAGGGGCCAGACAGGAAACCTCCCTCCCTTCTCTGTGGCTTCCCTGCCCCCGCCAAGACAGACCCCCAGGGGCTGGAGTCTGGGACAGTCCAGCCTGAGGTCTCCTCCCAGAGGACTGGGTCTGGCCTGGCTCCTGGGAAGCGTGGGGACATCATTGAGGGTGCCAGTGCCCGCTGTGGGTCTGGGATTTCAGAGCCCCGCCCCTCCCCATTCCCAGTCTGGGGGTGGGAGTCTTACCTGGGGGGGCACGGCGGGCAAAGCCAGCCCCGTCAGGAGCTGCAGGAAGCAAGTGAACAGTCTCATGGTAGGCATCTTCTCAGACGTACCAAACCAGGGGGTTGCAAGAGAAAACCACCATGCTCATCTCCAGGGGGAGCCCCTGGCGCAGGACCGGAGTTGGATGGGAGCTGGATGCCCCCCTCACTGCTGCCCCGAGGTCGACCTGAGCATCCTCTGAAAGCCCTGGAGATTCTGGAGGCCCCCGCAGGTAAGGCTGATGCAGAGAGTCCGGCGGGGCCGGGCGGCGTGGGGCAAGCGGGTCCCTGGGAGGGCCGGTCAGGAGTCCCAACGCGATCCCGGGTCCTCTCTCTCTGGTAGCCGGCCAGTGATGCGGCTTCTCGCTCAGACAGCAGCTCCCTTCTGGGACTTAAAGCTTGTTGGCGGCGGTGTTTCAGGGGCCGCGGACGGGGCGGGGCCGCACGGCCGCCCCGCCCACCGCCGACGAGGCTCCAGACCCGAGTCCCAGGGAGAGGCCGAGCCCAGCGGGGCCAGAGGGCGACCGGGCGGCGTGGATCTGAGCCCCAGCTCCCTCAGCCCGTGGTGCCTGAAAGGGCCGATCCCCACGCGGACTTGAAAGAAGGCCAGTCAGACCCGTGTCCGCATCCTCCCCGGCGACGCTCGGAGCCTGCTGCCGCCGCCCAGCACGGGGCACCATCGGACTCGGGCAGCACCCAGTGCGGGCCGCGGAGAGGGGACCGCAGCTCGGCTCTGGCCACCTCGGGTGCGGGAAAGCCAGGTCAGCCCGACGCCTGTGCTCAAAGCTCCTGATGTTAGCGGCCTCTGCAGAGATACCGCTTCAGACCCCCCAGGAAGGCAATGATTTGGTCTGGCACTTCATGGTGCCACCTATACCATCGCCATAATCCTGCAGGGTGAAAGAATTCTCAGCCCTATTCTATAGACGAAGCCGTGTCCGACTCTGCAGCCCAGTGGACTGCAGTCGGCCAGGCTCCGTGGACAGAGCAAAGAGCGGACAGGGCTGAGAGTCTAAGCACAGCACACAGCACACAGATGGAGAAACTGAGGTTCCAAGAGTGTCCCTGCCTGTATGTGTCCTACACACACATGTACTCTTGCAAAGTGTGTGTGTATGTGTGTGTAACTAAGCCAAGCCATGTGGCTGTCTCTTCAGCCCAAGCACCATCCTCTTAGCCAGGCACTCAGACAGCCGGCACCCGTTGCGACTTCAGCACTTATTTCCTCTTGTGGGAAGCAGTTTTCCCAGGCCTTGCCAGCAAACCGGCCACATGTGGGTTGGAGAGTGGCCGAGTGCAGCATTTCCTCCAGGTCCCAGGAGAAGGAGGAGGTGTTCCAGTGCAGCAGAGGTCTGTGTGCGTGTGTGTGTGTGTGTCTGTGCCTGTGCCTGTGTGTGGGCACTTAGGTGCGGTTGTGAAGGTCCACCGTGAGCTCTCTGTGTAGTCTGGGTGTCTGTAAATGTCGCTTGTGTGAGGGTCTGTTCTCTTGATATCTCTGTATGCCTGTGTGATTGTGTGTGTGATGTGTGATTTTTCTGCTGGGTTTGGAAGAGTGTCTGAATGTGCCTTTCAGCGGGATTGTGAATTCGTATGCCTGCCCATGTCTTTGTATGTGAATATCTGGGCCGGTTGCTGTGTGTGACTATGCATCTCTCTGCATATTTGTGTGTGTCTTCAAGGGTTCATCACCACCACCACCCTCTGCACACAGCTTCCTGGATGCAATAACCTGGCAGGACTTGGGGTCATGGGTTGGCCTGGGCCTGGGGCTGGTGGGCGGCTGTGGGAGAGGGGGGAGGTCTGAGAGGCGGGCCTTACAGCTCACATTCCAACCAGGAAAAGAGAGGCCAGGGCAGCCCCAGCTCTCACCCCAGTGACCTCTGCGTCCACTGTCTGCCCGCCCACCCACGTGGGGCTGCCCGAGTCGCTGTGTCCTGCTTGGCCAGCCCCAAGCCCAGAGGTCCAGGAGCCAAGGGCCAGTCACCAGCCAGCTAGGTGGGGGCTGCAAGAACTTTCTGACGAGTTCCAACATGCTGAGGCTCGTGGAGCAGACAGATTCCTTCCTGGGCCCAGGGTCTTTGTGGAGGATGTCTGGGTATCGCTGCTATGCGTGTGTATGAGGGGTGAGTAGATGAGTGTTTGGGCATATCTGGATCGTATATGTTTGCCCACAATATCTGTGTTTACACATATGCATGTGTTTATGTGTGTCTTTATTTTGGATTTGTGACTGTGGGCACGAGTGTGTTTTGTGTGTGAGTGGGTGTACTTAAGTATCTGTATTGTACATGCTTTGGAGAAGGAAATGGCAACCCACTGGAGAATTCCATGGACAGAGGAGCCTGGTGGGCTACAGTCCATGGGGTCAAAAGAGTTGGACACGACTGAGTGACGAACACACACACTGTGTACGCTTGTCTATAACTGAGTGTTTTGAGTACTTAGGCACCTTTGCACAGTATAAGGGAGCATATATTTGTGTGTGCGTATGTATGTGTTTGTTTTCATTCATTTGTTCTTTCATTCAACACGCATTGCTTCAGTCCTCCTATGCTCAGATGGCTGGGGATTTCACAGTTCCCTTTCTACTCTCTGGGGTGAGCCCAGTGCCTGGGCAGTGTCTGCAATTCCTGCAAGCACACCTCAGATTTTTGTCACTAAACTGAAGACCGTATCATTCTACACCTGGCTTCTTGCATCATGATATGAACTGGCTAGGGTAGGCTAGCAGAAACCAATTAGACTTCAAAATGTCCATGGGTCAGATAGAGGCTTACCGTTGCTCACATCCAGTCCAGGACAGGTGCTCTGGGGGCTTTGCTCCCCGGGATTGTGACTCCAGTCTTTATCAGCCGTATTACTTCAAGTCACTTCCTTTACTTCTCAGAGCCTAGACTTCCTCCATCTCAAGTGGGAATAATAATTTGCTTACCTCATAGGTGAGGGCTGCTAAAGTACCTGGAGTACAGGAAATGTTAGCTGTTAGGCATGATTTCTAATTCAACTTTTTATTTTTATTGGAGATATAAAGACACTACAGAATAGAGTCCTCACCATCCTGGACATGAGACAGTAAATGAAGAATCTCATGATTCTGAATTGCAGAGGCACAACAGTATGCAGGGATTTGCACATGTGCATGCGTGCATACCTGAGCCAGCAGGGATGGCAACCCACTCCAGTATTCTTGCCTAGAGAATTCTACAGAGGAGCCTGACAGGCTACAGTCCATGGGGTCACAAAGAGTCAGACATAACTGAGTGACTAACACACATGCATGCATACACACACACACACACACACACCCAACACTCACAACCTATCTCCATCACCATCCAGGTGGTCAGTCCCCAGCTGTCCCTGCGGTCTTCTGAGTAGGTCCAGGTGCTGAGCAGATCCACTGGTAGCATCGGCGTTCACAACTCAACATTTAGCTGTGGAGCGTGGCAATCATTTGTTTTTGCTTCAGGGAGAGAATGAATATTTCTGGAGTGCCTATTATGTGTCAGGCAGCACGCTTGGTGCTTTTAACACTTCAACTCATTGAATTCTCACCACCACCCTATATGTGTGTGTGTGTTTAGTCACTCAGTCGTATCTGACTCTGCGACTCCATGGACTGTACCCGGCCAGGCTCTACTATCCATGGGATTCTCCAGGCAAGAATGTTGGAGGGGTAGCCATTCCCTTCTCCAGGGGATCCTCCAAACCCAGGGATTGAACCCAGGTCTCCTTCATTGCAGGCGGATTCTTTACCGTCTAAGCCGCCAGGGAAAACAGAAGTGCTGGGAGTTGAAGTAATTGGCCCATAAGACATTTGGCTATCGGGGAAGGAACAGAGATGGAGATCAAGCTTAGGTCTTTCTCCAGGGCTCTTTCCAGTGAGCCATGAGGTCTCTCTGCAAGCAGATTGCAGATAATTTGAAGGTAGGGCTGTTGTCCTGAAGCTTTTCTGGATCTTCCCTTTGCTCGAGAGGAATGGCTGCTTGACTAACTCTGAAGGCTGATGTGTGGGAGGGAGAAACCATCATCCCAGTCCTGGAATTGGCCCTGTTGCAGGTAAATACAGGTAAACACAAGGGTCTAGGCCATAGGAATGTTGATTGCACCATGACAGAAGTACCCTTGAGCAGCTGTGGGTTCTAGTCCTGCATGCGGGCTGCCTCCTGAGACTGCCCTAAGACACAGGGCTTCCCACACTTTGCATTAGTCATGGTCTGAGCCTGAAACACTTGCTCCAGCCCATCCCTATTTCTTGGCTTTTGGCTTCCTGACTCATTTTCTCATTTCGGCCTGGGCTCTTCATAGCCTTGACCCTCTGATCTATTTCCCAACTCTGATTTCTTCCTTCTCCCTTGATGACATTGATCATTAGCCTCTGGAGCGGTGTCTCAGGTGGCTCTGACCTTGTCCCTGGGCCCCAGATGGTGTCCAGAGATGAGAGAGAAGCGGAGTATCCAAGGACGAGAATCTCCTGCTTTGTGGCTGGCCGGGAGAGGGGCAGCAGGCAGCGTGGGCCAAAGGCCTTTGCCCTTTATAGGCTGGACGTGTGCTGCACCACCAGCAAGCCAAAGTCAGCAGCAAGAAGATGGCTGGCTGGCCTCTCTGCCTTCTTGTCCTGCCCCCTAGGCCAGTGGACCCACCCCAGCCTCAACCCCGAGTCTCTCTCCTTCTCTCCATGAACTTCATTCAGGCTCTGTTGGCCTCCCTGGCCACCATCACTCCTAACCCAGGCTCCCTCCACACTTTGAATATCCCTTCCATAATGGCGCCTGGTCCTCAGCATCACCACTGCGTAGATGCTGGTCTGTCTTCCCTCAGCTTATAAGACAGACACTTGTTCACCCTTGGGCCCCCAGCACCTCGTGCAGTGCCTGGCTCACTGTAGGGGCTTATTGGATGTTTGTTGAAGTGGGCCCATCCTCAGAGCACTCTCTCCTCTCTCCACAAGGAAAATGTTCCAAGCCTGCTCATTCCTTATCCAAAGTCCTTCAGCCTTCAGAGGTAGCCCTCCTAGACCCCATGCTCAAGACAACTTGGGTGGGCCCCTCTGGTCAGGTGGTGTGGGAAAACAACCTCCCATTACTATGTAATCCTGCCCTGGGTTGGTCACCACCACCCCGCCAGCCCCCAGGGGACAAGGCTCATGCTTTGGGCCAGAGACCAGAACCTGGTGGGAGGCCTAGGGTAGGTCCGAGTTGGAAGAGAGACAAGAGTAGAACCCACGGGGGGCCGAGTGTTTCCCAGGTGTGGAAAGCAAGATGGTACCCGCCACGAGACCATGAACAAGGGCAGCCAGGCGAGGTGCCCGTGGCCTTAGCCCAGGCTTTCGGGGTGACGTGTCGTCACCAGAGGATTGGAAACCTGTACTTTGGGAACTTGGCAGCCGGGGCTGGGTTTTTCGTGTTTTCTGTAATTATTTCCCTTTTGTTCTCCCTTAGTATTTAGTAAAGTCCTTT
The DNA here is from genome assembly GCF_033118175.1 of Dama dama. Classification (NCBI taxonomy): domain Eukaryota; kingdom Metazoa; phylum Chordata; class Mammalia; order Artiodactyla; family Cervidae; genus Dama; species Dama dama. The sequence continues at coordinate 17,620,295 of NC_083692.1, read as the reverse complement.
GTGAAAATGCCAGCTGGTCTCAGCTGTGCGAAGCAGGATGACAAAGGGGTACTCTGTGCGTGCTTGGGACCTCGCTTAGTGGCAACAGCAAAGTCAGGGCTCAGCAGGGGCACAGGGGCGGAAGCCAGCACCTCGTGTCCAGCAGCCTCGCTGACACTGCCCTTCCTTCCAGGCTCTTCCAGGCTCCAGCCTGGGCTTTATCGAAACCAAAGGGGCCGGAGGGCCGGCAGGCTGTTTTGAGGGAAGGCATTTGTTCAGATCCCCGAGTTACCCAAGCTCTCGAGAAATCCAGAGGCCAGCACCTGCTGCGCTCCGGCTACCCACCCAGGGCCCGTCCTCCCAGGGCAGGGGGCTGGAGGGCTGGGTGGGGGTCCTTGACCAGCTATTCTCCTGGAACTGGGCCCTTGAGCTGCACCATGACTGCCTCCCTGTCCTGTCCCCGTAGCTCAGGGCTCTTGCTAAGCCTTGGTCCCCCGCCTGCCTGCTGCCTACCGGGATGGACACGGTGGGTCCCTTCCCAGCTGCTGAGCTGCTCCACGTTCCATGCCCTGTGACACCGCCGCCTTTTCCTTCCAGCCCCTCCTCTCCTTCCCATTGTGTGTCCCAGCTGCCCTGGTGAGAGGGGCCAGGGAGACCGTCCTCCTCAGGAACAATCTCCCCTTTCTCTCTGGGGTGTAAGTGATACAGGAGGAGAGGAAGCAATTTATAACTAATCGGCTGTGATGTGGAACAGAGCTCTCTGAGAACTGGAGGGCTTGTGACAGCTCGGGGCCGTCCTTCCCCAGCAACAACAGCTGGGTGGCTGGTGCGGCAGGTCAGCCTCCTCCTCCCCCACTCCGCCAAGGAGGCCTGAAGGCAGAGGGCAGGGGGCCGCTCCTGTCCACCCCGTGTAGCACCTCCTGTGTGCCCGGCAAGCTGCAGAAGGGAGAAGGATGGATGAGCACTAGGAGACTCGTATGAGAAGGCAGTGTCCGGCAGGGCTTGAGAGCTTGTCTCTTTCTAGCTGTGTGGCCTTGGGCAAGTCTTTCCAGCTTTCTAACCCTGTCTTTAGTGGCTGGGTTGTGCGGTTTAAGTGAGAAAGTGGAAGTCGATCACGTAGCAGAGTGGCTGGTACCTTGTGTTTAATAACTTCAGCCTTTATCTTCGTTTCCTTGGGAGAGGGGGATGACGTGGGCCAGATTACCCCCACTAAGTATCAAGCAGATGTCCCCATGGTCACCACGGTTACCATGGATGGCAGAAAAGCCATCCCAGAGGAGGCAAGGCTTCCGGGCTAGTCCTCTGACCTCCAAGGGGGTGGAGTCAACCTCAGAGACCTCCTTCTCCATAGCACAGGAGTGTCAGGACAGGAGAGGGCACCCCCATGCACCCCCATCCTCGGGCCCCTTCTCTGTGCCATTCACCTAAGGAAACAGGGATTCTCTCGAGTCATAGACAATCACAGATCATTGTGAATTGGCCTCTGAGGAACCAGAGTCCAGGTGCAAAGTGCTACGGGAACAGCGAGTGGGAAAGAGGATGCTGGTGTGTGTGTGTCTGCGTGTGTCTGCGTGTGCATGTAGGGATGAAAGATCAAAATCAATATTGAATCTCCCTGGCTGGGAACCCTGACCATTCCTTCCCCCAGGGGAGGCCTCCACCCAGAAGCTAGAAGGGAGGTGGGCCCTAGAACCAGGGCCTGATGCTCCTAGGGGAAGGAGGCTGAATGCCCCAGCTGTGTCTTCCGGGTGGCAGTGTGACAAAAGTCTTCTGCAGGGACTCCTCCCAAAGAAAAAAAGCCATGCCTGCTTTCTGGTAGCAACCGAAGGACTTCCTTGTACCTGGTAGGAATGGGGGGATTTGGGGAAAGTAGAAGAAAATAGCAACCAGAAGATCCATCCCAGCCCCTCACCCTCAGAGCACCATGTCCAGAGGCTGCAGAGTCTGGGGAGCCAGCCAGCCTGTCCTCCGTCCGGCCTCCAGGAGTTGGCAGGGCACAAAGGACCTAGAGTCTTGGCTCAGCGCTCCCCCGATGTTGGGAGCCCAGGGGGCGGTGAGGGGCTTCTGTTCTCGTCAGGAATGACGCTGCCTCTGTTATGGGTCGAAAGGTTAGTGGAGACAGTATAGACTAAACATCTCATAATTGGAATGGTGTGGATCTGGATGAGGTTTGCAGTGAGGGCCTGTATCTGTTCCATTTTAATGTCATCCTTTAGAGTGTTAGTCCCTCGTCAAGCTGTCATTCTGCACTTCAGGGGGAGGGGGCCAGGCTGGTGAATCGGCTAGACTCTGAGCTACAATGGGGAAGAGAAGGAGCTGCGTCTTCTGTGGGTCCTTCGTTCATTCAGCCCTACTCTGTGCCAGGCATTGGGCTCGCTGTGGGGGACACCAAGACCACGATGGTGCTGGAGGAGCTTCTGGTCTTAAATAACACCAAGTCCATGCAAAACAAAACCGTCCAGGGTCTCTGCTGCAGACCCATGGTAGCATGCGGGTGAGCAGCTCTAACCTTAGATGTCTGTCCGCTGGAGGGCATTCTAACATAGAAGAGTGTTCCAGAGACTTGCCAGGAGGTCCACAGAGCAGGCAAGGAAGGTTTCACATGGAGAAGGTGATGCTTGTGCAACACCTCACCGGATGATGGAAGTTTATTAGGAATCGAAGGGTGGAAAGAGCATTCTGGTCAACGGGAGTAACCTGGTGAGGCATGGATTATTTGAAGGACATAGAAGAATCTGGTGGATCTGGACAGAGTGCAAGCCTGGGAGACTGTGCATCCATACCTGAAGAAGAGGCTGGAAAGGAAGGCTGGAGTCAGATAGTGAAGAGCTTTGGAGGCCATACTGCGAGTTTGCAGTTAATTCCAAGGGCTCCAGGGAGCCACTGCAGGTTCTTAAATAAGACAATGATATGACCAGAGGTGGAGGGTTGGCCTGGAGGCAGGCAAGCCAGATCTGTGCTTATGATAGAGCTGAGAGAGGCTTGACTCAGGACAGTGGTTGTGTGAAGAGATGAGATAAGATCCATTGTCACCCAGATAGAAGAGCTCATTTCCCAGCTGTCTCTGGAGCTGGCAGTGACCTTATGACCAAGTTCTGGCCAATCTTTGCTCCTGAGGGCTTCTGAAGAGTTTTGGGTGCAAGGGAAAATTTGGAATTTGGACTTTGAAAAGTCCCCTTAAAGAAAGAAGCATGCTTTGATTCTCCAAGCTTTTGCCTGGAATTCAACTATGATGGCAGGAGCTCTTGCAGTCATCTTAGACCTTGAAGATGAGTTGAAAGGAAACTGGATCCCTGAAAACTTTGCGGAGTCTTCATACCAGCCCTGGCTATTAACGTCTAAAATTATTTTATGTGAGGAGAAATTAAACTCCTATCTTAAGTCATCACTTTGGAGTTTTCTGTTAACAAATGTGCTCTTCCACATTTTGCCATATAAAGGTAAGAGCATGAATTCCACAGTTTTATGAGTCCTATAGAAAAAAGGCTGTATTCTTCCATGACTTATCCTGGAGAGTGAATCAGACCACTGCTTCCTGGGGAGAATTGGTGCTCTCCCATCCCCTCTCAGTTCTTAGTTCGAAACAGGAATGGGGAGGCCACAGTTAAGCATACAGATGTTGCGGCCCAGCCGAGTTGGACCTGCCTCCCCAGCCGCATCCCTCTTTTCCCAGCTCTCATCTTCTTCCAGAAAGCACAGGAAGGAAACTGTGTTGGGGGCAAGGGGTGCAGAGGGGAGCCAGATTAGTTCCTCTTATGGTTGGATTCCCAGGGGTGGAGGAGACAGAAAGTCTAGCGGAGCTTTCAGCAGACAGACAGAGGTCCTCCAGCCAGCCCCCTGGCCCCTGGCTCTCTTATGAGTCAAAGAACACTTGGCTGCTTCTCCAAAGATCCTCCTCTTCCTCCAGCTCCTGTCATCTTGGAGAAGAACAGGGGCCTTGAATCTATAGCCCAAGAGACTCTAAAGGGGCAGAACTGGCTTCTGCCTTAGTAGAGTGGGGTGGAGGTGGGAGATGGGGGTGGAGGTGGATCTGACAGCTGCACTCTACTTTCCAGTTCTTGCTTTAGAACAGGACAGTTTTGGGGAGTCCCATTCTCCCCAATTATGAATCAAGTGCTCCAGATGACTTCACATATTGTGAATCACTTCCCTATCTTTCTTCCAGGAACCTTCAAGAGTTCTCCAGAACCCACATGTACTGAGCACTTGCTATGTGTCAGATCGCATGTACACATGTGATATCTCACTCCATCCTCACAATAGCCCTGAGACTTGGCATCACCGCATCTTAGTGCTGAGAATGGTAAGGCACCGACAGGTTAAGTAATTTGCCTCAGATCACCTAGCCAGTGAGTAGCCAAGCTGGGACTTGTCATGTGGTACTAGACACGTGACTCCAAAGACTAGGCTTTTTGTGCTGGACAGACCTGGGGATCTCCACTAGCAGCGGAGGCCTGTGGTCAATGTCACAGAGGGCAGTTTCCCAGCCCTAGATGAAGTTGTGAAGGTGGGTCCTTGGCACCCTCCCTTTCCAGCCCTCCTGCCTCTCACCCCATTTTACCACCCTCTGTTCCTCCAGCCTCATCTTCACTTCTCGTTTTCTATATGCAAAAGGGTTTGAATGACACTGGATTGGATTCGACCACACTCAGTGTGCTGAAAACATACCATGAAAAAAAAAAAAGAAAAAAAAAATACCATGATGCAGTCAGATGAGGGGATGAAAGGGACTTGTCCAGGGCCACAGATGTGAGCGTAGGAGTTAGGACAGTGTTCAGTTTCCCAGCTCCCAGTTGATACTTGGATATGGTAAATATCTTATGCCCCACGAAGCCTGACCTCTGACCTCAAGTCTTCTAGCCCTTTGTGAATGATATTTATCCTGTTCCAGGCCCTGTACTGGGTTGTTCTGGGGGAGATTCTGAGACTTAAACAATCTCAGGCCCTGACATGTTCGAAACCTGGCAGTACGAGGAGGAAAAGCTGAGAAGTCACCCCTAAGACCAGAGCCAGTATAAGCAGTGATGGGTGGGGGGGTGGAGCCTCAGAAGAGTCAACCTGAGGGATCATTCCCTACAAGGGTGCCTCCCTCCCTCCAGGGACCAGTATCTTCATAACCACGTGCCACGATCGTGAAGCTGGCCAAATCCTAGTACCGCCTACACTGTTGTTTGTTTGTTTTAGACTGATTTTTTTAAACTTATAAAACATTTTTAAAGGAAACTTTATATCACTACTTTAAATAGTAAAGTAACTGTAAAAATAAATTATAACCGGATAGTGCCAGTGAAGACTCTGAGTCTGAGGTCTGCTCTTTTTGTTTTGGAAAGGACATTTAGGTGTTAAAGACATATTAACTTCTAACTGAGGTTTTCTCTTTAACTCACTAGAAGCATGGAGAGAGGATTGGGAAGGGAACAATCTTCCCACTTTATGACTCGATTGTATTCAAGGCTAGATAAAATCATCTTAAACACACCCCAAATCATCTCATATGCTGTCCATACTTTGAGAACCGGTGGCATAGAAAAATGAACATTCCAATTCCATAGTCAGGATAGATGTAATGTCTGGGGAGCAAACCCTCATTGGCAAGCTCCACTGAGCAATATGGAAGGCTCAAGTCATTTCCTCTCTTAAAAAGAACAAAAAGGATAAGCAAGCTTCTCAGTTTTGGTACATGTTTTTACAACTTGCAAAGAGTTGTTTTTTGTTTTTTTTTCCCCCAAGCATATGAAACTCAAAGCCTTATGCAGCCCAAAAGATCTCTGGGTAATTTTCCTCTCTATTATGGCTGAGAAAGCTCAGGTAGAGGTCACAACGCCCACACAAGGTCATCCAGCAGGTTATCCCACAAAAGACTTTGCAAATGCCTGATGGTCCTCTCTAGTCACACTGTCCTCAGATAGGTGAACCCAGCATCACTTTGTGTGGGAAGCCTGTCCCGCATTGCAGCAAACCCAGACCCACAGAGGCTGGTCCTGGAAGAGCCATCCTGGGAGTCTGATCTCCGCCCTGAAATAGGATTCACCTTCCGATGGGCATCTCTCTGTTCTTGGTGCCCACTGTCCCCACTTTGTGGGTCCCAGTGGGCACTCAGGGGAAAGAAGGACAAAGGAGGTACAAAAACTGAGGGAAGTGGGATGGGCCACTGTCTGGAGCCTGAGATGTCTGCCCTCTAGTGTCAAAGGCCTGGGATGGGGGCCTCGGTTCCTGGCCTGTACCTGCCTTGCGGAGGACAGCTCATCTGCAAGCATACCACCTAGGGTTCCTCTGACACTTTGCATCCTCTTCCTGGTCCAGGTCCAAAGAACCCCATTCCCAGGCCTCTGCCCAGCCAGGCCTTCTCAGCTCAGGGCGGGCTCTTGCACGGAGGGACACACCTTTCATAACTGGATTCAGCAATGCTTTCCCTTTCGCTGAGACTCACCTCTTACATTCAGGGTGTGGCCTGGCAGTATAAACAGCCACTCTGTTTTAATTAAACAAATACAGTCAGCCCTCTACATCCGAGGCTTCTGAATCCAAGGATTCAATCACCCACGAAATGAAAATATTCAGGAGAAAAATTCCAGTAATTTCCAAAAAACAAACTTGGATTTGCTGCACATTGATGACTATTTACATAACATTTATATTGTATTAGGTATTATAAGTAATCTAAAGATGATTTAAAGTATATGAGAGGGACTTTCCTGGTGGTCCGGTGGTAAAGAATCCTCCTGCCAATGCAGGGAACATGGGCTCGATCCCTGGTCCGGGAAGATTCTACATGCTGCAGGACAACTAAGCCTATGCACCACAACTACTGAAACCCCGAAGCCCTGAGTGTCCCAGAGGCCCTGCTCCGCAATTAGAGAGTAGACCCCCCTTCTCGGCAACTACAGAAAACCCGCACCCAGCAACAAAGACCCAGCACAGCCCCAAATAAATAAATAATGAAATTTTTAAAATTACAGAATTGAAGTATGTGGGAGGATGTGCATGCATAGGGTATACGCAAGTACTATGCCATTTATATCAGGGACCTAAAGAGTTGACTCATTGGAAAAGACCCTGATGCTGGGAGGGATTGGGGGAAGGAGAAGAAGGGGACGACAGAGTATGAGATGGCTGGTTGGCATCACCGACTCTATGGACATGAGTTTGAGTAAATTGGGAGTTGGTGATGGACAGGGAGGCCTGGCATGTGGAGATTCATGGGGTCACAGACAGTCGGACACGACTGAGTGACAGAACTGAACTGAACTGAAGCATCAGCAGGTGGTGGTCCTGGAACCAATTCCCCAGTAGATACCGAGAGACGACTGTATATCCATTGCAGAAAATATAAATTAACATAAAGAGTAAAATAAAAACCACCCAACCTCATCACTCAGAGAAAACCTCTACTAATACTTTGTTTGCTATTAGTCTAGATTTCTTTCTAAGCATGCATATCTTTTTAAAAATAAGAATGGCATCATATTGCTTATAGCATGCTCTTCTTCATTTTATCATATTTTGGTAATATCTTTTCCTATGAGTAGTAAAAATTCTATAGTCTCACTGCTTGAAATGTGTGGTCCAGGGACCCGCAGCATCAACATCCCCTAGGAACTTGCTGGAAATCAGGATTTTAGGTATCACCCCCAGACCTGTTAAATCAAAATATTCATTTTGACAAGATCCCAAGGATATTTCTGTGCACACTAATGTTTGAGAATGCTGCTGTCTGGCATCATTTTTCATGGTTGTAGTTCCAGAGAAGACTTATCACTGTGTGATTAAATTTTTCTTTTCAAACCCACCTATAATTGGACATTCAGATTGTATCTAATGTTTTCTCCATTATTAACAGTGCTACAATGAGCATGTGGGCTTCTCTGGTAGCTCAGTTGGTAAAGAATCCACCTGCAATGCAGGAAACACCAGTTCAATTCCTGGGTCGGGAAGATCCCCTGGAGAAGGGAAAGGTTACCCAGTTCAGTATTCTGGCCTAGAGAATTCCATGGACTGTATAGTCTATGGGGTTGCAAAAAGTCGGACACAACTGAGCGACTTTCATGTACATATTTATTGCTTGCATCCCTTACATGCTTAGAAGTAGAATTTTTGGGTCAAAGGATTTTGAGGCTTACTGTCAAGTTCCCTAGAGGAAAACCGTTCCATTCCTCCCTACCATGTCCAGAATGAGGAGATGCCCACACCTCGGCAGGTCTTAGTATCATCATTCTTTTTTTACATCTTTGCCATCAGGTCTGGGAAAGACTTGGGACTGTTTTGCATACATTTTCTTGGTTACTGGGGAGTTGAGTTGAACATTCTCCCTCCAAGTGAGCATTAGCCACTTGCATTTGTTCTCACTGTCTGCTGAGTTTTATTTATTTATTTATTTTTAATAGGAGGATAATTGTTTTACCATGTTGTGCCGGTTCCTGCATACATCAACATGAATCAGCCATGTGTAGACATGTGTCACCTCCCTCGTGAACCGCCCTCTCACCTGCCAGCCCATCCCACCCCTCTCGGTTGTCTCAGAGCACTCTGCTGGGGTGTTTGTGATACCCTGAGCCCACCAAGATAGTGGGAGATGCTGCCAGAAGGCTGGCCCGCGTCCAATCCTGGTGTAGAGTTCTGTGCGAACACTCCTGTTACTGCTGCCAGGGGGCACAGTGGGCTGGGGCCCAACTCAGCCCCCCCTTCCCTGGCTCCCTTGTGGACCCCATGCCCAACCAAGCCCCCCACTCCCTGGCCTTGTGGGGGTGGTGGGGGCTGGCTACCCTTCGGTATGATGCTCTCCAGCCTGGCTAGGCACCCCATGGCTCCCCAAGACAGGCCCGCCAGGTGTGCTGGGGGAGCCTGAGACCGGGACAATTCAGGGAAGTGACCCTGCACCGTGGCTGGGCGCCTGCCCCAGCAAGCATTGTGAGCCGCCCACTGGCCAGTGGGGCTGAAGCTGCTGATGGTGGCAGCAGGAAACGGCGATTACTCAGCCCCAGCCGCACGCACGCTGGCTGCTCCCTCCGCCCAGCCTTCCTCCGGGGCACAGCTCATCCCGCCAGCAGCTGGGGGAAGCCGTTCCTGGGGAGGAAACGGGGGGGGGGGACTACACCCCCACATCCCCCAACAAGGCTGCACCTGTGCCCAGCTGGCCCTGCCACCTGTTGCCTGGCTGGGCATGAAGCCTGCCTGGGGGCCTCGGTGGCCAGTCAGGCACTGGGCTGGGATAGGGGTGGGTCCTGGCCCCACAGCCTTCAAGCTTAGAGCGGGACCCTGAGTTGACGTCTACCCACTCATTCCCCATAGCCACTGGGAGGTATGTAGGTAGAAGGAAATGGCACTCCAGTATTCTTGCCTGGAAAATCCCATGGATGGAGGAGCACGGTAGACTACAGTCCATGGGGTCGCAAAGAGTCAGACATGACTGAGCAACTTCACTTTCACTTTCTTTGTGGCAAGCAAGGAAATCAAAACTCAGAAAATGAGGGTAACAATTGCCTAACCCCAAGATCATGTTGTTCAGTGCCAGGAACTCTTCAGAATACTTTGCAACACTAACTCATTCAAGTCTCACAGGAATCACGGGTACAACAGCAGACCCATTTTCACCAAAGTCACCAAGGCGTGGAGAGATGAAGGCTCTTGGTCCACGTCACATAGCCTTGGAAGGGCAGATCTAAGTGTCTCACTCCAAACCTCATATCCTCAACCTCCCCAAACACCTGCCTACCAGGTGATCCGTCTAGAGCCCCAGATCCGGCAGTCAAAGAGCAATGGGAATGTTGGGAGGGGCGGGCCCACTCGGGCCCACTCTTCGTGAGATTGTCTCAGCACTGGCCTTGCCCCCACCCAGGACTCCCCACGACGACCCTCATGGGGGCTGCTCGGTGGGAGTCACCTGACCCTGGGCCTCTGTCTCGCCATCCACTTCTGCGTCTCCTTCTGTGAACAGATGTCTTCGCCGACTGTCTCAGAGGCTGTGTCCTCTGGCTGTCTCCACCCTGCTGCTTGATTCTGACTCTAGGACCCTATGGCTCCCTTCTCTGCAAAAGGGGCAGAAGGGAATATGCATGGAATGTGGCAGACTGGAGATGGCACCAGAGGCCACGGGCAGCAGAAAAGGGTCTCCTGGCTGGGAGCTGCATGGATGGAGGAGAAAGCAGAGGGAAGGGAGCGATGAGCCTGCTCAGGGGCTGGGGGCCCAGGGAGCAGGGTGTCTGGAGGATGAGAGGAGCCTACTGCACAGAACTAGGGAGGAAGCAGCAGCCCGGCATGACCGTTCCCCCCTCCCAACAACGCCCAGCCTCCTTTCATCTTCTGCATTGGCGGTAGTGGCCCCAGGCTGTCCCAAGGGCTGCAACAGCTGCTGCGGGTAGGGCTGGGGTGGGAAGGGAGGGCCGGGAGGAGGGAGGGAGTTGATCTCAGAGTGAGGGTCTCTGCATGATGACAAGCTTTCTCCAAATTTGCAAGATGGACTGTGGGTTTTCAACCAGATTCACTTCTGTCCTAAGTGAGGCCAGACCTCCAGGCCTTTGGCAATCAGGTTGGGGTCCAACCACCAGCTGTCAAGGCAACCTGTATCACTTAAGACTGCACAGAGAGGCTTGGAGAAATACTTGGCAATGGACAAGTAATGGACAAGCCCATGGCTGTGCCAGGGGGAATCCTACACTGTAGGTCCCAGAAGGGGGTTGACCCAGCAGCTTTCTTTCAGCCCTTGCCTCTTCCCAGCAGTGTCTCCTGGATCTGGGCTAAGTTGAACTTCAGCCAGCCAAGCTGGCTGGCCTCTGGATGGATTTGGGTCAGACAGCTGGGATGTGGTGTTTCCCGCTCTGGTGGGTTTGCAGTCTGGGGCACTGGGCCTCTTGGCCACAGCTCTCAGCAGGATGGCAGGGTTTCAGTGGGGTAGAGGTTGGCAAGAACTCTTTAGTGAGGTTTCCAAGGGAGGGGATGTGTCAAAGGATCAGAGCCAGGTGTTCGCCATAGTTCTACCTGTTCTCTATCCAGGTGACCTTGAGACATGAGTGGTCCCTCGGGAAGGCCAGCCAACTGGCCCTGAAGACTCCTTCTGTGTACTCACCCCAGGGCTCTCCCTCATTCAGGAGAAGAGTTCTCTCGAGGTTAGGTCAGCTTGTCCCAAGATAACATCATGCACTGTTCAGTGGCCTCATTTTGTATGTCCTGGTGAACTTGATCATAGCTGCTGGGACTCCTGATTCCAGCCTAGATGCTGTGTTCAGCTCCTCAAGACAACCTGTGCTTGGCTCTATGAGCAGCATATGAAAAATAACACAGCTCTCCTCCCCATTCCCCAGCTGCCAGGTCTAGCTTCAGGCTTTCTTCCCGTCCTTCCTTGTCTGGACCACTCCTGTCCATCTTTGGAAACCCACATCAGACGTGAAGCTGTTCCCGCTCCCCCCATCAGTTCCAGGTAGAATCGCTGATTTCCCCACTCTGGGCTCTCGTCTCACAAGCATCGAGTGAATGAAGCTTCCTAAGGAGCCATTCTTATCTTGATACTCTCCAGCTCAAACATTTGCCGTGGCTCTCCGTCACAAAAGAACTTTTACACTCTCTAGCTGCTGCATCATCCCCTAGGATGTGCCAGAGAACACTCCACTCCAAACAAGCCATCCCCAAGCCTTGCCCCAATCTTGGCCTGAAACTCCTCCTTCTCTGCTCCCCTGCTCAGACCAGACCCTCTTCCTGGAACATGTCACCACGCCTACCTATTGAAATTCTACCCACTTTGCAAGGTCTGGGGTCTCCTCGTGCCCTGGGAGGCTGATGGGTCCCAAAAGGGCACGGGAGAAAACTTCTTTTGTGGACCCAGGGTTCCTCTTCCCATGCTCTCTAGAGTTAATGGCTTTGGAATGACTTCCATGGCATATTCCGTATTGTAAATCAAGCAGCAGCTGAAAACCTTCCCTTAATGTTCCGTGTGATTCCACATGAAGCGTATCATTGTATGGAGATGAATATTTGTACCTTCATGGGAAGATACAAGGCAACATGAGCACACGGAGCTACGTGTGGGTTTGGAAATGTGTGGAAATGAGTGTGCCTCTGCTTGTGTGAAAGTGGGTGTGTGCACGTGAGCTTGTGCAGGTGACCCTGCACTCATGGACCAGGGCATGCGTTTTGGGGAGTGTGTGTAGAGAAGGCATGTGCTGGAGAATTCTGGAGAATTCTGCTGGAGAATCTGTCTGTCCATGCCAGTGTCCATATCCTGGTGTACTTCCCTCTGCCCTGCCCATGGTACTGGGGAAGGCCAAGGCCCACACAGTCTGCTTTCCACACACGACCCACGCCCAGCCTCCTGGGGTATGAGGAGGGGTTGCACACTGCATCCTGACTTTTGACAGAGATAAACGAGGCATTCCTGTGCGGTTGTCCAGCCATGGTGAAGAGCATCTGTGAGCGGCAGGGGTCTGGTCCCATGGTGACCTGGCCCCTGGCCCCCAGCCCTCGGGACCCCTTGTGCCCCACATAGCCAGTGACTGGGTCTAGGAGGGCTCAGGAGGGGTGCAGCAAAAAGGTAATGGCTTGGGCTTCCCTGGTGGTTCAGTGGTAAAGAATCGGCCTGCCAATGCAGGAGACATGGGTTTGATCCCTGATCCAGGAGGATCCCATGTGTCGTGGAGTAACTAGGCCTGTGCCCCACAGCTATTGAGCCTGCGCTGCAGAGCCTGGCAACCACACCTCCTGAGTCCACACGCCACAGCTACTGGAGGCTGTGTGTCCTCGAGCCTGCAATCCCCAACAAGAGAAACCACCGCAACGAGAAGTACTGCAACTAGAGAGTAACCTGCACAGCAACGAAGAGCCAGCACAGCCAAAAATAAATACACAAATAACACGATTGGTCAAAGAAAGATGTAAAGGCTCTGTGCTCGTCCCAGGCAACAGGAATCCTCCCTGGGTTGCACATATTGGCTACTGGAGGTGAGGACAGAGACAGGGCCAGAGTACCCAGGGAATGCCAGGGCTCTGCAGTCCTCTTTCCTCTGGGAAGTCAACTTCAGAGGAACAAAGCCACAAGTTAGGGCTGAGGGAGGGTCCATTTGTGTGAACCCCCACTTTAGGGGGGATGAGGAGCTACAAGTTTACAGCGCAGCAACGAAGCTTAGGCTAGACAGAAGGAAGGACCGTCCCTCATTGACCAAGGCCACAAAATCCACATGTGCGAAGATCCCCCAGACAGAATCCACATCCATTCATAACGTGGTGGAGGGGGTCAGAGGCAGGAGACTGGCCGGGAGTCCTCTGCAGCTCTGAGGGGGCCCAGTGGGGAGACTGGGGAGAGGATCAGCCCGGCTGCCTTCGCTCACTGCCCCCAAGATGCCTCCCCCAACTCCTCCAGCCAAAAACCTTCTTATCCTCCACTTCCTGTCTCCTTCCCCTCACCTCCTAGGGGCTGCCCCAGCCTTGCCCCCAGAGTGGCTTCCTCGCTCCCTCCCTGCTGCTCCAGGATTCGGGAAAGAAGCCACAGAACCTCCCAGCAGACCACCCCCAAAGGGCCAGCCCAGTCCCGCCTTGTCCCTGGAGGCCAGCCCTGGGTCTCCCAGCCACAGGAACAGTGCTTAGAGGCCCAAACTTGAAGGGACGTCTCGGAGGGCAGGGTGCCTTAGGAGGAAAGGGCAGGCCTTGGTGGGCACAGGGCACCCCACCACGGTGACCCCGAGGGAACCAAAGCCGATTGAACTTGAGACTGCACCCTGGCCCCCCACCTCCGTGCTGGGTCCCCTCTTCTGAGAGGCTCTGGGGCCCCTGCCATGTGTTTACTGGTGGCTTCCTGTTGCTCCTGCTGGACTGGCTGTGGGAGAGGACATGAAGAAGTTTTGGGGAGGGTGTGGATGGAGGGTGGGTATCCCCTACGCCCTGGGCTCCCTGCCCCTCCTCCTGGAGTTCCCGTGACATCCCTGGGAGGTCTGACCCCGGCGAGCTCAGGGACTTGGGGAGGAGGTCATTAATCATCATTATTTATTATTTCTTATGTAATGGGGGTTATGAAACACGGGACTTTGTACCAGGCACGACTGGGAATATACGGAAGATGGTCCCTACCAGTAAGAGCTCCCGTTGGGATTGACCAGGTGGGCCAGGAGCCATCCGGCCACTTGCAGACCAGCTGGGAATGGGGGGTGCAGGCTGGGCTGGGTTCTGGCAAGAAGCAGGCAGCTTCCTGTGATTGCCCACTACCTCTGGGAGCCTCGAGGTAGAAAGGGAGCTGGGTTTGGGGCCCTCCTGCACCACAGCAGGCTCAGATCAGCTCTGGCTCCAGGGTGGCCTGGGTCACAGCTGGAGTTGTCACAATATTGACCCAGGAGGAGATAACATCCAAAGGGCTTGGAGTCCCAGTCGGATAAGGAGGGGGATGTCGCCGGAAAAGATCCCTGGCCCCCAAGGGGATCAAACTAAATGGGGCTTTAATAGGTCTCTTCCAGCTCAGATTTCATGGGTAATTGGAAGCAGGTCTTGAGCTGAGCAGAGAGGGCTGGCCTAGCAGCCTGCTGGGCGGTGCCCCCTCCATGTCACCCCACACATCCCGCTGAGGCCTTGCCGGGGGGCTTCTGGACTCCCTTTACTCTCCTTCGGAAGTGCTGCTGTTTTAACCCCTTCGGGAGAAGAAAGTGGGTAAGTAGGGAGTCAGAATTAGCTTGGCGGGGGTGGGGGTGGGAGAAGCGTAAGCTGAGCCAGATGTGCACCGGGCCTTCATCCATCATTCATTCATTCATTCAACAAAGGTACCTTAACGTTTAACGTTGGCAACAGCCCTGTAGGGGGCTCCCCTGGTAGCTCAATGGTAAAGAATCTGCATGCCGGTGTAAGAGACACAGGTTTGATCCCCGATCCAGGAGGATCACACATGCCGCAGAGCAAAGAAGCTGTGTGCCACAACAATTGAGCCTGTGCTCTAGAGCCCAGGAGTTGCAGCTACTGAAGCCCACGAGCCCACGAGCCCATGCTCTGCAACAAAAGAAGCCACTGCAATGAGAAGCCTGCACACCGCAACTAGAGGGTAGCCCCTGCTCTCCTCAACTGAAGAAAAGCCCGCATAGCGATGAAGACCCACCATAGCCAAAAATAAATAAATAAAATAAAATAATTTTTTTTTTAAAAAAGGCTCTAGGTTCATCTACCTCATTAGAACTGACTCACATGTGTTCTTTTTGATGGCTGAGTAATATTCCATTCTGTATACATACCACAACTTCCTCATCCATTCTTCTGTGGATGGACATCTAAGCTGCTTTCATGTTCAAGCTATTGTAAATAGTGCTGCCTAGAGGGGTGGGATGGGGTGGGAGGTGGGAGGGAGGTTTAAGAGGGAGGGGACATGTGTATACCTACGGCTGATTCATGTTGATATACGGCAGAAACCAACACAATTTTGTAAAGCAATTATCCTCCAATTAAAAATAAATACATTTTTAAAAAGGGAATGAAGGATTGCATTTCAGTCCCCAGTGTCCCTGGGGCACATGCCTTCTTATGCCTGAAGGGACATTTCTCCTCTATCACCATTGGTAAGTGCTGGCCACTGCCCCTGCCCCCTGGTACTGACCTAATGGGCCTTTGTTCTCCCTCTAGGGCTCCAGGTACCTGGCCTCTGATATTTCCTCCCGTGGAAAGGAATCCCAGCCATGATCTTGAGCAGCCAGGACCGGCTCTTACTCTCAGATGGCTTGGGACACCCTCTCAAGGAGGGGGCTGAGGGGACAGGCCTGTGAGAGGCCAGCCTACCCTGTTCCTCAGACTGAAGTATAAATAAGACAGGCTTTGAAAAGGTCTTAACCCAGAAGCTTCCACACCAGACACCTCACTTTTCTCCTCCCTGCCTGGGATTTCCAAGGAAGGGAACATAGAGGATGGACAGGAAAGAATATACCCAGGGCCGCACACGTAGTCTCCCCCAGCCATACACATGGATGTGCACACTTGTGTGCACACACACATACACACACACACACTCATGTAGAAAGGAAGAACTTGGCTGAAGTGTAGCACATCTGCCCATCAGAGATGGTGTAAAGGATGCTGCCTGGAGAAGCAGGGTCAGGGCTGGTGGCCCGAGAGCTCTCTATAGCTGAGACTGTCTAAAAAATGTGCCCACAAGGACCACTCAGACCTCAAAGAGTATCACAGAGATTCTCCCACAAGGTACTCAGACCAACTAGGGAAGAGGACACCAATGTGCTCACTGTGCCAAGATCCTTGGCAAACCTACTCTGTGCCAGGCACTGTGCTGGACCTGGGAGTGCAGAGTGTACTGGCTTTGGGAATGAGGGGGGCCTACCAGCAAGAGATGAACGGACCCCTCCACTGGGGGTGGGCCGAGCAGTACCTGCGGGGCTCAGAGTGGGCTTTGGCCAAGCTGAGGCCATAATTAGGATGCAGAGTCTCGCCTTGGAGGCTGCCCCAGCTAGTGCGAAGGTAAAAAGAGCCCCAGAAGACCCATGTCCCCTCCCTGCCCAAAACCCACCCACTTCCACAGTTCTGGCCCTCACTGGGGCCAATTACAGCGGCCTTCATCACCCTGGTGGCGTGAATAACAACTGTCTGCCCATCAGTCTCCTTCCCAGGGCGTCTCGGAGGGGATGATCCCTCACAGCTCTCCTCCAAGGAGTAGGAGTGTGAAACTGGATCCCAACAGCAATCTGAGGGCCGCCATCCAGGTTAACGCCTGACTCCTCTAACTGCCTGCTAGCCTCCTGTGTGTTTGCCTGGCTCCTCCGGGCCCTGGGGTGGAGGGCCTACCAGGGCAGGCCTGGGACTGTGCATCTCCTGAGTGCTGATGCCTTGGCTAAGTCCCAGCGGTGCTGGGGAGGCGGGTGCTCCCTGCTAGCCGGTACAAATGAGGTACCCAGCTGTTGCGGTCTGCTTGGCATTTCCTGTGTTGGCTTTGGCTGGCGAGGCCAGGCCCGTGGGCTGCCCTCTTGACCCGAGCCAAGTCAAGCAGGCATGTCCAGGACTCTAGCGCCTACTGACTTCTGTTCTGCGCCCCGCAGGGAGTCCTGTTCTGGAAAAAAAGATCACTCCTCCCTGCCGGGGTTCTCACTGAGCTGTCTTCCCTTGCTTTGTAGGTTGCTTTGTAGACCACCTGAGGCCTGGCGGGCCCCTATCCTGCTTCATCTCAGGGCGTGTTCCCCAGGTTGAGCAACGGGAGCCCAGGGAATGTGCATCAGATCTCTGAGCTTCCAGTGGCTTCCATCTGTCTGTGGAGTAATTCCCTTAGCTCCAGGCTTGACTGAACCTGAAGGAGCCGCAAGCAAGGAGCCTGTTCTGGTCATTAGCACCCGCATTCTAGTTGAGAACCTACGAGAGCTCCCTTGGGCAACCCCAGAAGGGCCGGTTTCACCTGCAGTCTTCAGTATTGCGGCTCTGGCTCCTCAGTCCATGTTTTCTTTGGTTTGGGGTCTCTGGGACACCAGATTGTCCAAAACAGGAAGACTTCATGATGCTCATTTTCCCAAAGAGCAGAGGCTGTAACACAACAGACTCTGTGTGCAGTGTGGTCCCCAGACACTCTCTCTGGTTGCCCCTACCCCTGCCCCACCCAGGTCCCCTTGGGGGCATAGAGCACTCCCCATTCCCGATGGCCAAGGGTCTCTGGTCTCGAATTTGGCCAGGTTGGGCGGAGAGGGCAGAGCCAAATCTCACCCCATAGACCATCACTGGTCCACAGCCCTTCCCTCTCTCTTCCTTGGGGGTGCCCCTGTGAGAAGAAGCAGGAGATAGGAATAGTCTAGAGCACAGGGTCCAGAGCTAGAGACATCTGCGCATGAATCCCAGCTCTATGACACACCAGCTGTGTGCCTTGAAAGAAGAAGCAGATGGCCGTGGAACTCAGTTGCCTTGTCAGTAAAATGGAGACCGCAGAGGTAACTGTGGCCTATGGTTTGTGAGCAGAGTCACTGGGCCTTGTTGGTGTTTAGTCGCTGTCTTTGCAACCCCATGGACTGTATGTAGCCCGCCAGGTTCCTCCGTCCATGGGATTTCTCAGGCAAGATTACTGGAGTGGGTTGCCAATTTCCTTCTCCAGGGGGTCTTTCCGACCCAGGGATTGAACTCGCATCTCCTGCTTTGGCAGGCCGATTCTTTATCGTCAGGCCACCATGGAAGCCTCTGCTAATGGAGTCCTCGACCTTTCTCCAGGGAAGAGAAGTCAAAGCACGAGCATCGTTGGTTCCTTGGGGCCAGGCACATGAGTGCTCAGCAATGTGGAAAATATGAGGTGAAGGAAGGAAAAGGCTCTGGATTTCCTACACTGCTCGAGGGAGGAGCAGTAGACAGGTTTCTTCTGGTAAGTTTGGGGTGATATTTATCAAGAAGACTGAGGAGGGTTTATCATTTTTATGAGCAATTCCACTTCTGGTACTCTATCTTGGGAAATAATCTGAAATGTCAGAAGTCAGGCAGAGCTGTAGGAAGGCAGGGAAAAAATGTCTTCAAAGATGTTCTTCTCAGTGTCATTTATAGTAGCAAACATACAAAGAAGATATCTCAGTATCCAATAGTTGGAGACTGGTTAAGCATATTATGCTATATCATCTACACAAGGAATTAAAGAATGAGCACTAAAAGTTGTGTCTAGGAAAATATAGAATATTATTATTCAGCTCAAAAAGAAAGGAATTCTGACAGATACTACAACATGGATGAACCTTAGAGCCATTATGCTAAGTGAAATAAGCCAGGCAGAAAAGGACAATTACAGTATGATTTATATGAGGTACCTAAAGTAGTCAAATTCTTTGAGACAGAGGTGGTTGCTAGAGGGAGTGGGCAGTTATTATTTAATCATGCAGAGATTCAATGTGAGAAGATAAAAAGTGCCGATGATGGTGGTTGCACAAGAATATAAATATACATTTTAAAACGACTATATTTTTTAAAACGGTAAAAATGGTAAATTTTATGTTATTTTATCTCTATTTAAAAAAAAAGGAGGTCATAGGGGAAATACATCAAAATGCCCTTAATGAATATTTTTGAGTAAAGGGATTATGGGTTGATCTTTCTTTTTAGTTTCTGACATTTTGCCCTAGTAAATGAGGGTTTTTTTGTTTGTTTGTTGTTTGTTTTGAGGAAGCTTGCTCCAGTATCTCCCAGATGTGTGCGGGGGTGGGGGTGGCGGGAGAGGCTCCGTCCAGCTGCAGTTGGAAATGAGGGAAGAAACACAGCCTGCTGGGGAAGGATTGGCTCAAAGAAGGCCCGGGGTCTCCCTTATGCTCTCGCTCCCCTTTGGCTGGCCTCTTTCTCTGCCTTCCCTCCACACTCTGAGCCTTGCCCAGGGGCCTCTCTTGTAGGAACAGTACAGTTGTTAGTCTGAAGCGCTGTCCCAGCCCTAATGGGAATGTGGGCTCGGGGCTTTCTCAGATGTTTGGTACCCGCGAAGCCTTCCCCCTGCTGCTCCGCCCCGGCCCAGCTGCAAAAACAACAGCCCATACCCAAAGCCCTGTTATTGCAGCCCAGAGTTGGGGCCTCAGCATGCAGCAGAAGGAGTGGGGATGGGGCCTGCCAGCCCCAAAGAGACCTAGCGGGATTGGAGGGTCTCCTCTCCTGCTTCCCTGGGGGGAAATCTGGCTCCAAGGTGTAGGGAGAACAGGCTTTGGGAGTCCTGCGGGACTGAGAGCCAACTCTGCCAGTGGCCTCCCTAGCTCCCTGGGGACCGTGGTGGGGGAGTCTGGTGGTGGATGGGGGGGCAGGAAGTCAAGCCACTTGGGAACCCGCTGAGCCAAGCCGTGGGCAGGAGGCGGCACCGCCGTGGCTCCCAGGCAGGCCAGGGCCAAGGCTTTCCCACGGGGTGTGACTGGCCACTGGGCTTCATGGATCCATCCACCCCAGGCTAGGGCTTGTGAGCCCTGGGAAGTTTCCATGCAGCCTTCCCTTCAGGGGATAGGGGCTGACGGGGAGATTCCACTAACCACCCCCCAGTGCCCTCAGGTGTGTGCAGGGCATCCTAGCAAGGCCAGAGCACAGCTCTCAGAGGCCTGCCACACATCTTTCTCAGCATCGGCTCTGGTCTCATCCTTCAGCTCCTTAAACATGTGACAGGGTAGGGACACAGGACTTTATATCCCCAAGATCCTGAAGACCTCAGAGACTGGTGGGAGCCTGGCCCCCTGACTTCCACTCTAACATGAAGGGTACAGATGTTGTGGAACTGGGAGACACTGTGGAAATCTCTGGGGAAGACAAACCTGGGTTAGAACCTAACCTCTGCCCCACTGGCTACATGCCTGGGCATTGAATTCAATCTCTCTGAGCCTCGGCTCCCTCCACTGTGAAATAAAGACATTAACATTTACCCTATAGAGTCTTGGATGGTTTTGATGTAATTATAATAATAGTCTCTGGCACAAGGTAGGTGTGGTGTTTAATAAGTGGAGGACACTGATTTTTATTACCCAAGCCCAAAGAAGGAAACTAAGCTGAGACTAGAAAGATCTTTCTGATCTCAGTACTCAGTTCAGTTCTCCCCACCCACCAGGTTCTGCACAATGTGGACAGCATGCTTGAGAAGCTCCCTCACCTTTCCCTTCTCCACTCTGGTCAGGAACCAGTCAATCAAATTACCCTCTAGAGTTAGACGACAACTGTGTGTTGTTAAGGATGTTCCTGCCTTAGGCATCAAACCATCAAACCATCAGATAGAAACTATTCTAGGGAAAGAAGGAGGGGAGCCAGATGGGAGAGGGTGGGCCTTGGGCTCCTGTGACCCACCAGTAGCCTCTGCCTGCAGGTTAGTGGCTGAGTGTCACAGAGGCACCAAGAATGGTAGGAAGTGCTGGGACCCAGGACCCAGGCTTCCTGACTGGGCTACACCATCATGCAGTGTCTGTAGCTGTTCTGAAATACTCACAGGTGGTTACACTTGGGCTTCCCAGGTGGTGCTAGTGGTAAAGAACCTGCCTGCCAATGCAGGAGACATAAGAGACACAGGTTTGACCCCTGGATTGGGAAGATCCCCTGGAGGAGGACACAGCAATCCACTCCAGTATTCTTGCCTGGAGAATCCCATGGACAAAGAATCCTGGCAGGCTACAGTCCATGGGGTCGCAGAGTTGGACACACTGAAGCAACTTAGCGTGCAGTTACACTAATCTTTAAAATGATCACCCTTATCGAATGGCACTGCCATTATCATCTCCCCTGACAGATAACGTCACCTAGTTTCAGAGAGGCAGACCTAAGATCTAAACTGAGATTTACATGACTTCCAAATCCAAAGAACGGACCTATCAATTGTGGAATGACTGATCTCTTGACCAGAGCCAGCCCACTTCATAGGGCTCTTTCGAGACCGAGAGAGGCAAGGAATACGAATATCTTTGACTAAAAGGCAAGATCCTCTAAGTGTAAGGGGTGATGCTGTTTATTATTAGAGTCTCCCCTACTATGGGGGCTGTTTTCCAATAGGCAACATGGTGCTTATATTTATTTACATGCTGAATAAATGTTTATTGCATACTGAATATGTTGCTCTATGAAGAGCAACTATTAATACCCAGTCCTAATAGCAATAACAGTGTGTGTTTTGTTTTTTTTCTAATCACATGCCCTGGGACTACTACTGTGTCGTCATTAGACTTTCCCTCCAAATTCTTAGGAATGAATCATGTTTAAGTGCCAGGGAATCTCAAGAACAGAGCCAGTTTCCAAAAAAAATGTACATTCATATTTAGACCAAGATTAGCTTCTAGTCTAACAGGATCAATCAAATAATAATAAACTCCTACCTTAGCTGACAATAAGGTTGGGAGACAAAAGAGAAACCTAGTCAAGACTCTAGCAACCCCAAAAGTTAAGCCAAAGAGGAATTTGTTGTGAAGTCCAAGGGTGACTGCCTTCAGGACTGGCTAAATCTAAGGGCCTACATCAGCTCGCTTCAAATCATCAGCTTATTTTCTCTTTCCCCTTTCACTCCTCTCACTCCAGGACTTGGTTCTGCTTGCTTTTGTTTCTCCTGGAGCAGTTGCCTGACTTTCTCCCGCAGACAAGCTTTCTCTATGAGGCAGGAAAGCTGGCCACTGATAGACCCGAGCCAATTTCCCTACAGCAGACGAGGAAGATAGAAACCTGCTCTCTTCTGGGGTCTGTATGACAAATCACAGCGAAGAATTGAAGGGCTTTGCACAATCAGTCAGCATGGAAGTGGGAGACTGACCAGACCTGGGTGGTGTGCCATCCCTGTGGTGAGGAGCCACGCTGGGTACCAGGAGGCCTTGGGATTGACAGTTCCACCTGAATGACATGGGATGAGGAGGGGCAATTCCCAAAGGAAAGGAGGTACAGGGGAGATAAAAACAACAGGTGTCCACTACAATAGTACTTGTTCTCAGGTTGTGTAGAGACATGACTTATCCACCAAAACAATCCAAGAAGGATAAAAACAATAGTGCATTCACATGCCCAAGTGCTGAGTCAAAGCCCTTCAGGAAAAGGAAGTGATCCGATGGCCTAAAAGAGATTCTTTAGAACACTAGGAGAAAGACACAAATATTTTGGTCAGCAACCCCCCAACCCGCCCCCCCCCCCCAACCAGTTGAGAATTATCATCATAATCATGTTATTCTCTGGGGCTTTCCTGGGGACTCAGGTGTAAGGATTCCACCTGGAATGCAGGAGATTCAGAAGATACGGGTTTGACCCCTGGTGGGAAGATCCCTTGGAGGAGGAAATGGCAACCCACTCCAGTATTCTTGCCTGGAGAATCCCGGGGACAGAGGAGCCTGGTGAACAGACCACTCTTGGCGTCACAAAAGGGTTGGACATGACTGAGCACAGCGCAGCACCTTATTCTCCAAATTAAATTTGAAAATGGTGATTTGATAATTATGCAGACAATTAGCTAGGATGTTTGAAATTGGGATCCTTTGGAAAAATCTGGAAGATTTGGTCAACATAATCACACTCCTGGTTGAGAGAACGGGCCTGATGACTTTTTTTTTTCCCCTGACAAATAACTTTTCTTTCTTACAAATAACTTTTTCTGTTTATAAATGGGTTGTGTGTATTATAGGAATTTTTGAAAATACAGAACAGAACACATAAAAAATGGAAAGAGTAACATGGAAACTTACATTACCATATGTAAACTAGATATGTAACATATGTAAACTATTTTTAAAAATAGGGAATTAGCTGTATGTCTCAGGAAACTCAAACAGGGGCTCTGTGTCAACCTAGAGGGGTGGGGTGGGGAGGGAGATGTGAGGGAGGTTCAGAAGGAGGGCATATATGTATACCTATGGCTGATTCATGTTGAGGTTTGACAGAAAACAACACGAGTCTGTAAAGTGATTATCCTTCAATACAAAAATAAATTAAAAAAAAAACAAACTACTCTTGTATTAGTTAGGATTGGGTGTGACTGAAACTGATAGGAACCTCAAGCTAACAATGGCTTAAACAGGACTGAAGTATATTTTGCTCAAAGCTACATGAAGTCCAAAAGTCCAGGCTTGGGTGGGACTTCTGCTCTCCAGAGACTTTGCCAAGCCTAGACTCCTTCCAGCTCACTACTCTGCCATCCCTGCACTGAGGCCTGCCACCTCATAATCTAAGTGAGCAGAGCAGAAAGACAGCAAGAAGGAGAAGATGATAAAGAGGTCAAGGACCCATGACAGCTACTCCTAGGGAAGATTCTCAGAAATAGCAACACAAGGTGTCCATACTGTCCTGGTGGTAAGAATGTAGTCACATGGGCACATCTGCTTGCTGGGGAAACTGGGAAATGTAGTCTTTTTTTTTCTGGGTGGCTAATTGCCCAGAATATTACTACAGAAGAGTTATTACTGAGGCAATTAAGGGGTCTCTGGTACTGCACTCAATATGTCAGCAAATTTGGAAAACTCAGCAGTGGCCACAGGACTGGAAAAGGTCAGTTTTCATTCCAATCCCAAAGAAAGGCAATGCCAAATAATGCTCAAACTACCACACAATTGCACTTATCTCACACACTAGTAAAGTAATGTTCAAAATTCTCCAAGCCAGGCTTCAGCAACATGTGAACCGTGAACTTCCAGATATTCAAGCTGGTTTTAGAAAAGGCAGAGGAACCAGAGATCAAATTGCCAACATCCGCTGGATCATTGAAAAAGCAAAAGAGTTCCAGAAAAACATCTATTGCTGCTTTATTGACTATGCCAAAGCCTTTGACTATGTGGATCACAACAAACTGTGGAACATTCTGAAAGAGATGGGAATACAAGACCACCTGACCTGCCTCTTGAGAAACCTGTAGGCAGGTCAGGAAGCAACAGTTAGAACTGGACATGGAACAACAGACTGGTTCCAAATCGGAGTACGTCAGGGCTGTATATTGTCACCCTGCTTATTTAACTTATATGCAGAGTACATCATGAGAAATGCTGGGCTGGAAGAAGCACAAGCTGGAATCAAGATTGCTGGGAGAAATATCAATAACCTCAGATATGCAGATGACACCACCCTTGTGGCAGAAAATGAAGAACTAAAGAGCCTCTTGATGAAAGTGAAAGAGGAGAGTGAAGAAGTTGGCCAATGATCAACATTCAGAAAACTAAGATCATGGCATCCGGTCCCATCACTTCATGGCAAATAGATGGGGAAACGATGGAAATAGTGGCTGAATTTATTTTCTCGGGCTCCAAAATCACTGCAGATGGTGAAATTAAAAGACGCTTACTCCTTGGAAGGAAAGTTATGACCAACCTAGATAGCATATTAAAAAGAAGAGACATTACTTTGCCAACAAGGGTCCGTCTAGTCAAGGCTATGTTTTTTCCAGTAGTCATGTATGGATGTGAGATTTGGACTATAAAGGAAGCTGAGCACTGAAGAATTGATGCTTTTGAACTGTGGTGTTGGAGAAGACTCTTGAGAGTCCCTTGGACTGCAAGGAGATCCAACCAGTCCATCCTAAAGGAGATCAGTCCTGGGTGTTCATTGGAAGGACTGATGCTGAAGCTGAAACTCCAATACTTTGGCCCCCTGATGCGAAGAGCTGACTCATTTGAAAAGACCCTGATTCTGGAAAAGATTGAGGGCAGGAAGAGAAAGGGACGACAGAGGATGAGATGGTTGGATGGCATCACCGACTCAATGGACATGGGTTTGGGTGGACTCCGGGAGTTGGTGATCAACAGGGAGGCCTGGTGTGCTGTGGTTCATGGGGTTGCAAAGAGTCAGACATGACTTAGCGACTGAACTGATAAACCTGTTACCAATACACCCAGAGATAGCCACTGTTAACATCTTGGTATATGTCATTCGTACACACATACAAACACACACACACACCTGCATACAGAAAAACATTACATTGGTACAAAAGTAATTATGGTCTTGCATTGCTGAAATTTGCCATTTGATATTGGAATACATTCTAAATAAATGCAGTTATATAATAGGTCATTTTAATGCACATTTCTCACTTTATGTTTTTTTGCTAAAGAATTAGTTGCTGTTTATTTTATATTTATTTTAAACTATGGAAATGATGTTAGACAAAAAGCAAAATTTTAGCAATTTTCTTATTTGAGTTCAAAACGGGTCGTAAAGCAATAGAGACAACTCTCAATATCAACAGTGCATTTGGCCCAGGAACTGCTAATGAACATATAGTGCAGTGGTGGTTCAAGAATTTTTGCAAAGGAGACAAGAGCTTTGAAGATGAGGAGCGTAGCGGCTGGCTGGCCATTGGAAGCTGACGACAACTGAGAGCTGTTATCGAAGGTGATCCTCTTGTAACTAACGAGAAGTTGCCCAAGAACTCAACATCGACCACTCTATGGTTGTTCCGTATTTGAGCAAACTGGAAAGGTGAAAAAGGTCAATAAGTGGGCGCCTCGTGAGCTGCCTGGAAGCTTTTAAAACGGTCATTTTGAGGTCTTGTCTTCTCTCATTCTCTGTAACAACAAACCGTTTCTCCATCAGATTGTGATGTGCAAGGAAAAATGGATTGTATACGACAATCGGCGACAACTCGCTCAGCAGTTGGACTGAGAAGCTCCAAAGCACTTCCCAAAGCCAAATTTACACCAAAAAAACCATCATGGCCACTGTTTGGTGGTCTGTTGCCCATCTGATGCACTACAGCTTTCTGAATCCTGGCAAAACCATTACATCTGAGAAATATGTTCAGCAAACCGATAAGACGCACCGAAAACTGCAATGCCCTCAGCCAGTATTGGTCTACAGAAAGGGCCGACTTCTCCACGATAACGCCCAACTGCACGTTGCACAACCAATGCTTCAAAAGTTGAATGAACTGGTCTACAATTTTGCCTCATCTGCCACATTTACCTGACCTCTGGCCAACCAACTACCACTTCTTCAAGCATCGCAAAAATTTTTTGCAGGAAAAATGCTTCCACAGCCAGCAAGAGGCAGAAAATGCTTTCCAAGAGTTTGTCGAATTCTGAAGCACGGATTTTATGCAACAGAAATAAGCAAACTTATTTCTCATTGATTTCAATAGTTCCTATTTTGGTTAATAAAGATGTGCTTGAGCCTAGTTACAATGATTTAAAATTCAGAGTCTGAAACCATAATTATCTTTGCACCAATCTAATAAATATAGGAATGTGTAGATATGTAGATAAAGCTACATGGTACACATATGTGCTTGAAGTACATATGTGTATATGTATGCATCTTTTTATGTAAAATTTATATAAATAACATATATATTTTAACTAAAATTGAGCTCCCACCAAATATACTATTTTTTATCCTGTTTTTTTGAGAAATCACAGCTCTTAAATAAAGTCTCTTTTATAGTTTGTTTTAGCACTGAGTCATTTAAACAATTAGAGTAAGGTAATGTTTTATGAATTTCTTTTAAATAATAATAGATGTTTTTATTTTGTAGGTCCTGGTTTATGAAGTTTTTGTTTATTTATTTTGAAATAATTGTAGATTCACAGGAGGTTGAAAGCCATGTACACCAAGGCCCATGCAATCTTCCTCAGCCTCCCCCAAAGGTAACATCTTATACAATGGTGGGTCAATATCAAAAGCAATATATTGACATCAGTACAGTTCATAGAGCTTATTTAGATTTCATTAGTCATACATGGACTCATGTGTAGCTTTACATCACCACAATAAAGAAACTCAATTCTTCTATCCTTTGTACATCACTCCTTTAGAGCCAAACCCATCCCATCCCCCATTCATTCCTAATTCCTGGCAACCACGCACCCATTCTTTATCTCCATAATTTCATGAATGTTAAGCAAATGGAATTAGATAGTATTAGTACTTTTAGGATTGGCTTTTTTCACTCATTATAATTGTCTTGAGATTCATCTGAGTTGCTGTAGACACCAATAGTTTGTTTCTTTTTACTGCTGAGCTGTATTCAATGGTATGGATGTGTAATACCACAGTCTGTTTAAACATTAATCAACTGGAGAACATTTGGCTAAGTTTTCAGTTTGGGGTTATCATGAATAAAGCTGCTATGGACATTCATGTACAACTTCCTATTTGGACAGAAGTGCTCACTTCTCTGGGATAAATGAGCAAGAGTATAATTCCTGGGTTGTATTATAAGTCCATCTTCAGTTCTGAAAGGAATTGCCAAACTATTTTGCAGACTCACTGTATGCAATCTACTTTTTTAAACTTAACAATATGTTGTCAACAATTTTCCTTATCGTTAAACACTTTCTATTTAATTAAATAAGACTTCCCAGGTGGCTCAGTGGTAAAGACTCTGCCTGCAATACAGGAGACATGGGTTCAATCCCTGGATCAAAAAGCTCTCCTAGAGAATGAAACATCAACCGACTCCAGGCAGTAAAGTATTTGCCTACAATTCGGGAGACCTGGATTTAATCCCTGGGTTGGGAAGATCCCCTGGAGAAGGGAACAGCTACCCACTTCAGTATTCTGGCCTGGAGAATTCCATGGACTGGGTAGTCCACAGGATCACAAAGAGGCGGACACAGATGAGTGACTTTCACTTTCACTTCTAGTATTCTTGCCGGGGAAATCCCAAGAAGAGAGGAGCCTGTTGGGCTACGGTCCAGAGGGGTCACAAGAATCGGACACAACATAACGACTAAACAACAATGTCATTAAATATACTTCTAAAACATGCTATTCCATACTATAATATCGATCTAAATTTTAGGAATTCCTGAATTTTACGAGTATTCTTATTTTTGTGTTATAAATAATAAAATGAAAAATATTGTGGAAAAATCTTTGTGTCTATTTCTGATCATTTCCTCAGGATAAACTTTTAGACATAGATATAGTGGTTTAAAGGGTACGAATGAAGGGACATCCCTGGCAGTCCAGTGCTTAAGACTCCAAGCTTCCATAGCAGGGGGTGTGGGTTTGATCCCTGGTTTGGGAACTAAGAGCCTGCATACTGTGCAGTGCAGCCAAAAAATAAAGTGAATAAAAACAAAGGGTATGGATGAACATTATAAAGTATTTTGCTTTCTGTTTTTCAAATTGTCCTACTAAAGGTTTCAATTTACAATCCCATAGCAGTATATAAGAATTAGGCAGTTATGTTTCAACACAAATTACAATCAAACAGTTAGCATTCTTAATATCTAAATAGATCTTATACGTCACCTAGAAAAAAGAAATGCCCCAAATCAAGATGCTTTGGGCTGCAAATGATATAAAATTCCAATTAAAATTATGTAAACAATAGAGAAATTTAGACGTCATATAATAACTCCAAAGGTAGGGCAACTTCTGATTTTGTTGATTTCACACAATAACTTTAAAAAAGCTACCACAAAACATAGACAAATGGTAAAGGCTCTGAAGCTAGGTTGTTGGGTTTACACCCTGGCCCTTCCATTTACTGAGTGTGGGACACTGAGCAAGTTACTTATCCTATTTATGCCTTAGCTTCCTATTTTGAAAATGGCTATATTAATAGTATCTATCTCATAGGTTTAAGGATGAAGAGCTAATATATGTAAAATAGCCATTAAGTGTTGACATTATCAAGAGTTCAGGTTCTTCCAGCTTTTCTGTTCTGGAATCCTTAGCATGTTAACATTATTCTCAGTCTTCAGACCTCAGGGTCACAAGATAGCTGCATTAACTCTAGGAATCTCACCCAAGAAGTCCAGAAATAGACAAGGCTAAGTAGTCTTGTCTCTTTCTTTAGAACAGGGAAACCTTTCCAAGAAGTGCCAAACAGATTTCCCTTGCATTCCACTGGCTAGTAAATAGGTTGCTCTATAGCAATCTATTTAAAAAAAAAAAAAAAGGAGAATGGAATGGCTATGCTTGGTTTAGATCAATCAAGATTTACTCATTAGCTAAAACCACCTTTCCTGTGGGTAGAAACCAAACAAAATAAGTTCTTTCTAATAAGAAAAAAGAGAGAAATGGATATTGAATGAACAATCAGAATGTCTGCTATACATCACATCAGAAAAATGGGCAAACCACATGCACCAGTACTTCATAAGAGAAGAAAAGCAAACGGTAAATAAATATGAAAAAAGGCTCTTCATAATTAATGAGCAAAAGAGTACAAATTAAAAGTAGTTTCAGTATTTCTCTATTAGTTTGGAAATGATGAAAAAGAATGATAATCACCTACAATACAGACAAATATATAAAATGCCTAAGAAGAAATTTTATATACATGATGTGCAAGACCTAAATGAAGAAAATTATAAAATTTTACTGGACAACATTAAAGAAGACCTAAGTAAATGCAGATATATACCATGTTCATGGATAGCAGGACTTGGTATCTTAATGATGTCAATTGTCCTCAAATTGGTTTAGAGATTTAAAGCAATGCCAAACAAAATCTCAATAGAGTGGGTTTTTATTTTTGAGAAACAGATATTTTATTTCTAAAATATACGTGAAAGAGCAAAGGCCCCAAACTAAAGATACTCTTAAAGAAAGGAATATGGTAAGAGAGTTTTTCTTACCAGATAGCAAGACTTAAAAAAAAAAAATAGGAGTAATTAAGATAATGTAATATTGATTCAAGGACAGGCAAATTTAGCAATAGGAACAAACAAGGACAGGCAAATTTAGCAATAGGAACAAACAAATATGCCCCAAAACAGACTCTCACAATATAGAAATTTCACAAATTACCATGATAGTACTGAAAATCACTGAAGCAAGAAAATAAAATTACATCTCATTTCTCATCCTATATAGAAAGTAATTCAAAATTATGTGTAAAGGCAATTTGTAAAATTACTCAGAGGAAGATTCAGGTGATTATCTTTATGCTTTTAGATTAGGGAAGGATTTTCTAAATAAAACACAAAAGGCATTAACTATAAAAGACAAGTGATACATTTCATCATATTAAAATCAAGACCTTTGTTCAAAGACATCTCAAAGTGAGTAAAAAGACAAGCCATAAATTAAGGGGGAAAAAAACTAGTATTCAAAATATATAAGGAACTCCTACAAATATATTAGGAAAAGTTTTTTTTTTCTTTGTCTAAAGAAAGTAGGTAAAAGACAGATATTTCACAAAGGAGAAAAAGGACATGGCCAATAAACATATAAAAAAAAAAACCTCATTAGTAATAAGAAAAACAAATTAAGATGCCAATGATACATCCTTTTATAATCTATCTGATTCCACCCACCTCCCTCAACCACAAATAATACCAAGTGTTGGTAAGGAGTAGGTCAGCTAGAACTCTTTAAACACTTCTGGAGGGAGCATACATTGATGTAACCACTTTGGAATACTAGCACTATTTGTAAAGTTGAATATTCACATAGCCTATGACCTAGCTGTTCCACTTGTAGGTATGCCAAGATATACACAAGAATATTTATAGTTTATATTCTCTCACCCTCCAGAAAGACTGGAAACAACCCAAATATCTGTTCAAGGAAAATGATACATAAATTGTGGTATAGTCACATGACGGAACATTATGCAGCAGTGCAGACGGAACATTATGCAGCAGTTCAAACAGAACTATAGACACATGTAGCAACATGGAGGGATATTTTAGGAACATCATATCAAGTTAAAAAGAAAGCAACTTATAGAAGATTATATTATAATACCATTTATAAAAAATTCCAAATAAGCAAAATTAAGCACTTTGTTATTTAGGGGCTGTAAATATATAAAACTTTTTTTATAAACCAAAGGCATATCAATCAAAATTTTGTGGTTATCCTTGAGTGTGGTAGAAGGCAAGGACATGGATTAGGAGAAGAGCAGACACATGATGTGATGGTATTGGCAGTATTTTAGGTGTTTTCTTAAAATTTCACATATTTATTTTTTAAATTGTGGTAAAATACACATAAAATTTACCATTTTAACCCTTAAGTGTGCAGTTCAGTGGCATTAAATGCACTTACATTATTATACAATATAAATGCACATCCATTTCTAGAATTCCTTTCATCTTGTAAAATTGAAATTCTATACATTAAACAATAAATAATCTTTCCCTCCAGCCTCTGACAACCACCATTCCACTTTCCTGTGTCTATGAATTTGAGATTTTTAGTTTTCAAGTTGACAGATGGGCTCACAGGTATTCATTTATTGTCATTTCATAACTTGCATATACATGTTATATACACACATACATATTCTTTTGTATTATAAAACAGTACATATCTTATTTTTTAATGTCTTTATATCTGGAAAAATAATGACAATATCCAAGGTTGGCCAGAACATGATAAGTGCTAGCAAGCCTGTAAATTGATACAACTTTTCAGACATTTTTAAAGTTAACATGGTAAATTGATAAATACTTGATGGCTTTGGGGAGTAATTATGCTTTCAATTTTGGTTTCTGATTATTCATTAACAGTATATAGAAATATGATTGATTTTTGTGTGTTGACCTTGCATCTTTGCTAAATTAGTTCTAGGAAGTTTTTTCTTATTGTTGATTCTCTGGGATTTTCTATGAAGACAATGATGTTTTCTGTTAGTTTTCTTTCTTTCCAGTCTGTATGCTTTTAAATTTCTTTTTCTTGTCTTATTGCACTGGCTGGATCTTTGAGTTTAAATTTGAGTGGTAAAAGTGGACATTCTTGCCTTGTTTCTGATCTTAGACAGAAATTTTCTTTGACAACAAAGTACGATGTTAGGTACAGGATTTTGTAGATGGCCCTTATCATGCTGAAGATGTTCCTCTTTATTTCTAGTTTTTTAAGGTTTTTTGTTTTTAACTCAATGGCTGTTGATTTTTGTCAAATGCTTCTTGCATCAATTGAATGGTCATGTGGTTTTACTTTTTAGAATATTAACACAGAGTTCTCAAATTGATTTTCAAATATTGAAACAGCTTTGCCTTCCAGATTTAAATTATACTTGATAATTATACACTGATCTTAATTTTATTATTTACTTTTGACTGTGCTGGGTCTTCATTGCTTCACGCAGGCTTTCTCTAGTTGTGGTGAGCATGGGCTACTCTGTTGTGATGCACTGGTTCTAGGCACATGGGCCTCAGTAGTTACAGCACAGGGGCTCAGTAGTTGTGGTTCTCCCACCCTAGACGGAGCAGGCTTTGGTAGTTGTGGCACACCACTTAGTTGCTCTGCAATATGTGGGATCCTCCTGGACCAGGGATTGAACCTGTGTCTTCTGCATTCACTGGGAGGTGGATTCCTAGGCACTGGGTCACCAGGGAAGTCCTTACATGAATCATTTATGTACTGATGAATTTGGTTTGCTAATAATTTGTTGCAGCTCTTTGTATCTGCATTCAGGAGGGACCCTGGTCTCTAATTTTCTTTTTTTCGTATTATCTTTGTCTGATTTTGGTACTGATATATTTTTCTGCAAGGCAATTTGTCAACTGTAACAAAAGTCTTAGAAAAGTGCGTGCCAAAGGATTCCATTTCTTTTCTTTTTTTCCCATTTCTAAGAATGTATTTTAATGAAATAGAGATTCTCATTACACACAGATTTTAGGTTGAGACACAACTGGATTTAAATATAAACGCATCCCCTTATTAACTGCTTAAAATCCTGTAGGTTTGTTTTCTGATGTGTAAAATTAGGATAAGAGGACCTATCTCATAGAGATGCATTAGATGAGACAATTCATACACAGTGTCCAACACCTAGTAAACTCAAAAGTAAACGGTCGTGTTATATGTTTTACTCCCCTCTAGTCTGTCCAGATGGAAGGACATCATCTTTGCTCCCATATTAACTGCCACTCTGAATCTCCTTATTGGTGGATATTCGGTCTCCTCATCTCTGAGGAGATGTGCTAGACGTTGAAAAGGCAAAGGCAAAAAAAAAAAAAAAAAAAAAGTCCTTGCCATGAGGGAGCTCAATCTGTTAGACAGACAGAGGCGCAAACGAACCAGTATCATGCAATGTAACAGCATTATAATGGGGCGTCTGCCCTAGGGGGAGCGGACCCTGGAGCCGCACTCTGGTCGTCACCGAAGCTGAGGGACCGGGAAGTAGGCCTGCAACTTCTCCAGCGTAGCCTCGGGATGTGGTAGGGGCCTTTCGGACTGGCTGTTTCCACAGCAACGGGACTAGCCACCCTCTTGTGGCGTCAACCGTCAAGTCTTCAGTGATCGAGAAACCAGGAAAGGACACTTCCAGCCTTCTAACCTCCGACGCCCGCGGACGCTTGGCGGTAAACGTAACACATCGAGTTCCAAGAGTCTGATTGGCTCTGTCGGGGTGGGGGGCGGGAGTTAGCAGGGAGGGGCGTGGCCCAGTCTTCTCCCAAGGGCGAGTTTTTTTTCCTAGCAGAGCGGAAGCCGACCTCTCCTGCCCCGGAAGTGCAAGCTCGGAGGTCTGCCAGGTGTGGATTCCGCCCGCAAGGCGGCTTCTTTCGAGATGCCAGGGGCAGCCGCCAAGGGCTCGGAGCTGTCCGAGAGGATCGAGAGTTTCGTGGAGGCGCTGAAGCGGGGCGGCGGGCGGCGCAGCTCTGAGGACATGGCCCGGGAGACTCTGGGACTGCTTCGCCGCATCATCACGGACCACCGCTGGAGCAATGCAGGTGAGGCAGGCCTCGCCCCTTTCTGATCCCGATCCCCAGGCGGAAAGTCGTCCAGGCCCCACGCCGCGCGCTTCTCGCCCTCACCTTTTCTCTTTGGGCGGTAGGGGAGCTGATGGAACTGATCCGCAGAGAAGGCCGGAGGATGACGGCCGCGCAACCCTCAGAGACCACCGTGGGCAACATGGTGCGGAGAGTGCTCAGAATCATCCGGGAGGAGTATGGCAGGTCAGGCCCACATCCTGAATCGGGGCTTGGGCCCAGTGAAGCTTTTTGCACGGGCCCCTCTCTCCCCCAGCTTGGAGCCTTTGTTGGAGCTGAGCAGCTGTCGTTACTTAAATGACCACATCTCTGACCCCAACTCCTTTGGGTCTTGTTGCCTTCGTAGACTCCACGGACGCAGCGACGAGAGCGATCAGCAGGAGTCTCTGCACAAACTTTTGACATCCGGGGGCCTGAGCGAGGATTTCCGTTCCCATTATGCTCAACTTCAGTCCAACATCATTGAGGCAATTAATGAGCTGCTGGTGGAACTGGGTGAGTCCTGATCCTTACGTGTACAGGACAAGTTGCAGGCAGATGAGGGAACAGAAGACCCTGGAAGTTGTTCATAAGCAGAGATGGGAGATAACAAGTCTTCTGGTTCTCAGAGGTTTGGCCTCATCCTGATTAAGAACGATTGGAATAGGTGGCAAGACTAAGATAACCCTCTCTACATTTCTTTACAGACTGACCCCACTGCAAATCCACTGTGGCAGAGGCTGTTTGGGAAGAGCTTTTATTTTTTAAGATGAACCTCTGAAAACCACAATTTATAAACCCTTTTTCACTCAACTTCTTGAAATTTTACAGACACACACACACATACATACCCATATGCATACACACAAGCCACTTCTATCCCCCCTGTCTCTGTGACCTAGGAGACCAGATATTTATTGCCCTGAGTGTTCCCAGGAAAGGAAGAAACTGGGTCTGTCTGTTCCCTGAGCTGCTTGCACTGAGCTGCTTCTTCCAAATTCCTCCCCTGTTTTTCTTCTGTGTCCTCCCTGTCAGGTGGAGGCGTTGTGGCCACCTTTTGGAGGAGGAATTCTTTTAGAGGGAAGCTCTGTTTACCCTACTGTCAGCACTTTCAATTTCCCAGATGGGACATTTCTTGCCTAAATTCATTGTCTTCAAAGTCAGTTGTAAAGAACTAGCTTTGGGGCGGGCTAGGGGTGAAGGGAGTAAGTTGATGAGTAGGGGTACTGCTGGGCGAGACGGTAGGCTGAGAGCTTGGGAGATAGAAAACCCTGGAGGGAGAGGCTTTTAAGGCAATAGGACATTTCATGTTTAGTCCATTGACCATGTGTTACCAGGCTCTGCTAGGTGGGCAGTGTACAAGAAGGGCACACGTCCCTTTCTGTTCTCTCAAGTCTGTGTTGTAGCATGACTGTGTCGTATTTTCCATGCAAAACTGGCTTCTTGCAGAAGGGACAACGGAGAACATCGCAGCCCAGGCCTTGGAGCAC
Source organism: Dama dama (assembly GCF_033118175.1). NCBI lineage: Eukaryota > Metazoa > Chordata > Mammalia > Artiodactyla > Cervidae > Dama > Dama dama. The sequence goes on along the minus strand of NC_083692.1, from coordinate 17,584,858 downwards.
ATCCACTCCAACGAGGTCATCATGACCATTGGCTTCTCCCGCACAGTGGAGGCGTTCCTCAAAGAGGCCGCCCGAAAGAGGAAATTCCATGTCATCGTGGCAGAGTGTGCACCTTTCTGTCAGGTATGGGGACTGCTGGAGCCTCTATGAAAAGTTTAAAATGAGGAGAGAATAAAGGAGAGGTCGGTGGGCTCCAAGCCGTCTTTGAATTGATGCGATTCAAACGTTGAGGAGATAGAGTAAAACACTGAAGAGAATTTCACATTGTTGATCCTGTGAACATTCTTAAAGTATTCATTTAAGGAAGTTGAGTGAACTACTTGGCCTAAGAAAAGACAAATATTAGTTCTTTCAGAAATCAGAATAGGGTAATAACCTTGGGGATGACTGATGCTTGGTCTGACCTCACTCAGTCTTCAGGTAAATAATAGGTCTCCAGAAAAGAAATATGTAAGGATGTTGTAAAATAATGAGCCAGGAACTGTCCTGTGCACTCTGCCCAGTTACACAAGCAAGTTGTATTTCCAGTTCTGTGCCTGTCCCAGCACTGCTGGGGAGTAATAAACATTAATTAGCTTCCCCTGGGCTTCCTGCCGCTTCCCAGAGAACACCTACCAGATGAGTTAGTTACCTGTTGGAAGTTGCATGTTGGATATGCCCAGTGTCACACAGTCCCCCAGATCCAGTTATGTTTGAAAGCTTTTTCTCTCTCTCCCACTCTTCCTCTCAGCATCAGCCTTTCTCTCCAAATGCAGGGTCATGAGATGGCAGTCAATTTGTCCAAAGCAGGTATTGAGACAACTGTCATGACTGATGCTGCCATTTTTGCTGTTATGTCAAGAGTCAACAAGGTGGGTGCATTTGAGTTATATTACGTCAAATTTATGAAGATTATACTTTAAAATATTAATATCTGCCCCCCTCCCTGGCCCCAATATCTATAAGAAGAGAGGAGAGTTTCTAGTACCTTTTGAAAACACATACATGGACCTTTTAAATCTCTTATTCTATTAATATTGATCCCCCCTCTTTATTCCTCCCTTGGCTGCTGCTGCTGCTAAGTTGCTTCAGTCAAATCCAACTCTGTGCGACCCCATAGACAGCAGCCCACCAGGCTCCCTTGTCCCTGGGATTCTCCAGGCAAGAATACTGGAATGGGTTGTCATTTCCTTCTCCACTGCATGAAAGTGAAAAGTGAAAGTGAAGTCACTCAGTCGTGTTCAACTCCTAGCGACCCCATGGACTGCAGCCTACCAGGCTCCTCTGTCCATGGGACTCTCCAGGCAAGAGTACTGGAGTGGGTTGCCATTTCCTTCTCTGTCCTCCCTTGGAGGCACCTCATTTTGGTTAAAGGATTGAAAGGAATGAAATGGGTCAAAGCTAATCATGTCAGCCTCTTAGAGATCTGGTAGAGAGTTGCCCACTTCTGCTCAGAGAGCTTGGTAGTGGTGGATGGTAGAAGAAAGGCTTCCCACTTCTCAGGAGGTGTGGCAGATAGATTTCCAGAGAAGACGGGGCTAAGAGCAATAAACACTGCAGTTTTCTGTCCTGTACTGTGTTCATTTTTCCCTTGGGAATCCACTTTTATACTAGAACTTATGGTCTGAACCTAGAATCCCTTTCCCTCTCCTGGTGTGTGACCTCCACGCCCACCCCCTGCTAATTGCCAAGACTGGGGGCTAAGCATTCAGGCGCTCATGCCCAATGGCCTGTTGAAGGCTCTGTTCTCAGGATGGCTCGCTTCTTTCTTCCTGTCCCAAAGGTGATCATTGGCACAAAGACCATCCTGGCCAACGGTGCCCTGCGAGCTGTGGCGGGAACTCATACTCTAGCACTGGCCGCAAAACACCATTCCACCCCACTCATCGTCTGTGCTCCTATGTTCAAGCTTTCCCCACAGGTATGTCTGTCTGTCTCTAGCCAACAGAAGGAAGTCAAAGTATAGGTTTGAACTCTTTAACCTTCAACCTTCTCACTCTGGGACTTCTCTTTTTCCGCATTTACTCAGTTGATTAGACCCAGTGGAGACTGGAAAAGGTCACAGTAGTCTTGATCCAGGAAGAGCCATTGATAGTTACAACCTTTCAGCTTTAGGAGGTCAAAATTGTAAGGTCAGGATAACATGTAGTTGGGGAAGGCCCTTTGTCTACATTGCCACCACTCCCCTGTCACCCTGACCATTTCTGAAAATGCCAAGCAAGTTGAAACTAGAAACATAGAAATTGGTTTTTATTTGTCATAATTCCAGGAACTGTATTCTGTAGCCTGAACACAAGCAGTTACTAAGTAAAGAGTCATTTTACCAGTGATAGAAACTACTTGCTTTGAAAATAACAACCTATCTATAGGTGTCTACTTATTAAAAAATTGAAGTGAAATTCACATAATACACAATTAACCATTTTAAAATGTACAGTTCAGTAGCATTTAGTACATTCACAGCATTGTGCAACTACCACTCTTTAGTTTCAGAATTTTTTCATCATCCCAGAGAAACACTCTGTACCCATTAAGTAATCACTCCCTTCTTTCTTTTCCCCATCTCCTAGTGATTGCTAATCTGCTTTGAGTCTCTATGGATTTGCTTAATTTTGATATTTCACATAAAAGAAGTCATACAGTATGGACCCTTTTGTTTCTGATTTCTAAATACTCTGGGAGTTCATCTGAGTTATAGCACGTACTTTGTTCCTTTTTTGTGACTGAATAATGTTCTGTTGTGTGGATATACCACAATTTAATCATCCATTCATCTGTTGATCAGCATCTGGGTTATTTCTACCTTCTGGCTTTTGTAAGTAATGCTGCAATAAGCCTTTGTAATCAAGTGTCTGGATGTCTTTTTATTTCTCTTGGGTGTATACCTGAAAGTCAAAGTGTCGGATCTCTCTTTTTCTCTTCCTAATTTTTCCTTTTCCAGTTCCCCAATGAAGAAGATTCGTTTCACAAGTTCGTGGCTCCTGAAGAAGTCCTGCCTTTCACAGAAGGTACAGAAGTTGCTTGAATGTATATGGCACACGCAGTTGGTGTGTTTTGGAGTTTTGTATATATTTGTTTTGATCTTTTGGTGGTCAATGGGATTGAATGTCGTTGGGCTGTGTTTTATTAATCATACTTCTTGTGGGGACTGTTCTCTTTAGCAACTTAGAGTGTTTGCAGACCTGACCTAATCCATGTTCATTTTCTTCTGAAACTAATATATTTTAGCTGACTTATGGGGACCATGTGGGATTGGATCACCCGGCATTGACTGGGATTGGCTTTGCAAGTTGAGATACAGGCAACAGCCCAGTCAGAAAGTGTACTTGATTTTGGTTGCTGCAGGGAGTCATTTTGGTGATGTGACTGCTAAAGGAAGCAGGCTCTGAAATGTTACTTATAAAACTTGCCTGTAGTCTGGACACTTTGGTGTGTTGGGGACCTTTTCTCTTCTTCTGAAGGCAGCAGCTTTGCTCAGTGAGCTTGCTGCCTCATCAACAGTTTGCATGGTCTTTAACATCCTCCGGGAGCAAAACATAGTACCTGGAGTGCTGATTCTTGAAAATTTAATAACTTCACCATTTATTCAAACATTCATTCTTTCAAGAAAGATTTATGACTCTTGAGCACCCACTGTGTATCCAGCACTATTTCAGGCACTAGGGATATAAAAGTGATTAACACAGATGGGCCCTGCTCCCCCAGAGTTTAAATCATGTTGCAAAAGACAGACAAGAATATGTCAGGGCATGAAGTGTTTTAGGAAGAAAATACGGATGATATGATGGAAAGTGAGTAGGGGACTACCTTAGACTGGGGAAGGGACTTAATGAGATGGCATTTCAGCTGATTCCTGAAGGAATAGAGCCTGCCACGTGAAGGTGAAGGAAAGAGTTTTCCAGATGTTGGTGCAAAAGACCCGAGTTAGGTACATGCTTAGCCAGTTGGAAAAGATGGCCATGTGGCTGGAGAGTAATGAGCAAGAGGGAGAGCGATACGGCCTATAGTGCAGTGGGGAGGGCCCAAATCTTGACGGCTGCAATCCCGAATTTGAAACTTTTTTTGCCTTTCTGTGGGAAGGTATTGGAGAGTCGTAAACACAGGGCAGATCATGATCAGACGTCTTTTCTTCTGGTTTATATTTTGCTACAGCTTCCCTTCCTTGGGGTGGCAAGTATCCCTGTGTTATTGAGCCCAGAATCCATGAGATACTTATTAGAACAGGAGCCTCGGTTTTGTCTTTAGCTCGTGTGATTGCCTTTCAGGGGACATCTTGGAGAAAGTCAGTGTCCATTGCCCCGTGTTTGACTACGTCCCTCCAGAGCTCATTACTCTGTTTATTTCCAACATTGGTGGGAATGCACCTTCCTACATCTACCGCCTGATGAGTGAACTCTACCATCCTGACGATCACATCCTATAACCACCACTCGTCCTAAGCAGAAGTTGCTTAGGCAAAGACAGAATGGAGAGATTTCTGTGCCACGACTGAAATGCATCTTCCTTGTAATGGGGGAGCGAACAAGAGTCAGCCTTAGAAAACCTGATACTGTTTCCTGCCATTGCGGTCATCCCATAACTGAGATGCATCTCCCAGGACTGTTTTTTGTCTCTTGGATCTTACAGAGCCAGCAGAGCTTGATCTCTTGATTTTGGAGCCTCTTAGTGACTTGGAGTATCTGTTTCAGGAACTTAAACTTCCTGGTTCAGTGGTGTTTTAAACACAACACCGAAGACTTGCTGGGCTACAGGTTTTTGCTCAGAAATGACTGCCACACCTTTTCCGAGGCCGTGCCAATAAAAGCTGCTTGAAGGTTCCTGAGTTGGTTTATTTATTGTTCTGCTCCAGCTGAACTGCCTGAAACAGCAGCAGCAGAGCCCTTTGGTGTTTTCATAGAGGGCAGTAATTAGAGGTAACAGCCTGAAACAGAAATTCAGATGAAAGTATTTATGATTTCCTTTATAACTCACTGGAAATGGTCCCAAACAACTCGTTAATAATCCAAGACAGTGGTTCCAAAATCTCTGATCATCAGAATCATCTGGGAGCTTAAGAAAATATACAATCTCAGCCTCCATCTCAGACCTACTGTGTCTGATCTCGGGGTTGGCTTAGAGTGTCCTGGGAATATGCTTAGAGCGTCCCGGAAAAGGACCCCCTCGTGAACTATTAATAGAACTGCAAATTGGTGCAACCTTTTCCAGGGAAATTTTCAACCTTCTAGATTTATTTTTGCAAGCACAGAGAGACATAGGCAAGAATGTCCATTGTAGCAGCTGTAATGTCACAGCCTAAGGGTCCAGCGATATAGCATTTTGTATTCTGTTAGTTAAAAACAAGAAAGGTTTTTAAATGTGACCTATTTGATGATGTATACATTGCAATAGAGGTTTCAAAAGGTGACTTGAGATCAGTGTCTGGATTAAAAACATTTTGATTGATTCATCTGGTATTTAATTTGAATTAGTTACCAGTATTTTTAAATCTGGATGTTACACATTAGATAAATTCAGATTTCTTCTGTCTCCTGAAGATTTGGTGAACTCTGGGCCCGCATTCCCAAATGGCAACAATTTGACTATAGGTGGATAGCTTCTAATTCTAGTAAATGGGAACCCCGTTTTCTACAATTCCAAGCCAGGTTTGCAAAACTCATTTATATTGTCTGCTGAACCTTTATGGGCATCTGAGTTGTGACCCTTGTGTTAATGCATGGGATAGATATATAAACAAGTCTATTTTATATTCTATTAACCAAAAACAAGCTGGGGAAAAAAACCAAGCTGCAGAGCAATCTGCATGAAATGACCCATAGCTCCTTAAAACAAATTATGTGGATGCACAGGATAAAAATCTGGAAGAATTAACACCAAACCGTAGCAAGCAGAAGGATAGTTTCTGATTTTATTTAGGATATTGTTTCTATTCTTCATGTGTGCTACTTTAGTGATTTATGTTTTCAAAAAGCCTCCTCAGGTCAGATGATCTGGATGCCATGTTTGGGAAGCATGGTGCAAAGCAAACTTCTTCTCAGGGCCAAGATCCCCTGAGTGTGCAAGGGAACCCCCCTAGGATGCTTGTCACAAAGTCAACCTCTGACATCAGTGTCTATGAGGCAGAAGGTGGAAGTTCTAGGAATCTGCATGTTTAACAAGCATCTCAAGGGATTTTACCAGGTGATTTGATATTTGTGTTTTGGTAAACACTGGCCAGAAGGTAGACAATGAGGGAAAGGCCTCTACTCTGATCCTACTTGACGTGGGCAGATCTTTGCCTTCAGACCCTGAGAGAGGAAAAAGGCAAGACTGAAAAGAGTCAGTCTAAAGAACTGACCTGAAAGCTCTCTGACCCAGAAGAGCCCGGCTCACGCAGGTCTTTGTTGTCAATTATTTCTTAAAACATCTAAGACCGCATGCTTTCTCAGTAAAGTGGCTTGTAGCTACCCGTTTCGAGAAGTCTTTGAAGGCACCCATCCTAACAGCGGCTTGCCTGAATGTGACTGTGCTCTGGAGGAAGAGCAGAAGGGATTTAAATCTGTTTCTGAAAGTCTGTTATGATACTTGTCCTTTGTGCATCTTAGTCTCTGGGTCTAAAGTTAGCACCAGCATCCTTCCCAGGCATCCCTGAGATGGACAAAGGTCACCAGGGTAGAGGCTTGCTGTCTGCAGCTGGCTCTTACAGCGCCTGCGACAGAGCTGCACAGATGTGGATTCTTTGGACTTTAGAACTTCAATTAAGCAAATCCCACTACGCTATTTATATACCTCGCTTTTTTATTTCTTTCTCTCCCTTTTCCTGCTTGAGGAAGAGTAAATATTGGAAAGGGAGAACCTGATGTAAGCAGGGGGACACCAAGGTGTTCTTGTCAGCTTACTACCTGTCAACCTTTGTTTGAACTTGCTTCCCACCCCTGCCTTTGCAGCAGAACTCAGAAGCTCGTTTAAAAACAGTGGTAGCTTAGAATTAATAAGGGATCCCATGGACATGAAAGTCTTCCTGAATATGCTAAATAAACCAAGTTAGATCACTCACTCCATAGAGTTTGTAAAGACGTGTTTTCCCACGGTTTGTATCTTCCAATTTGGACAGCGGGCAGGAAAGGCACAAGTTCCTGGAACTCAAATAAGGAACAGAAATTCCTAATATAGCCTCCTAAGAGAAGTCTCTGAAAAATACTCTACCAAGAAAAACTGAAGTGTAAAGTGATACCTCAAAAGAAATGCCGGTACTCTCAAGATCGTAAGTTTCACAGATGTGCCTGAAAGCCATTTCTCAACGTGAGCTGTTGCAGCAGTCTTTGGGTTCATGAAGGCTGCCGGGCTCACAGTTCCACCCCGGAGCTCCCTGACTCTGTGACACCACATGTGTAGACCTCGGTACAACAGCATGCTTTGCCATAAAGATAGTACCAGATGGGGATGTCACTACTGTAAAGGCTCCATACTATCCACCTGTCCTCGCAAAAACTACTCTGCAGACGTGTACCCAGTTGACACAAAGGAGCTATTTTGAAATGTGGTTTGGAAGTGTTTTTCTTATCTGGTCTACTTTGCTCTGAATTACCCTTTCATTCACCAAACAGTTGTTCCAGGATGTTGCACAATGGCTAAGCAATTACTATTAATAAAGAGCTATGGTCTAAGCTTTTAACCTTCACAACACACGGGGCTGCCTTCAAGCCTAACCGCACTTGAAATGATGATCTCCTGATGTTTATATTAAGTACTGTCATGACAAGAAGGGGCCTTTCAGTAGTGTATTTGCAGGCATGTTATTTTCATTTAGAATTAAGACCTGCCTAGAGAAGGAAGCTACTTAAAAACTTGACAAGATTCATAATTTATATGTAAAATTCTACAGTTAACTACTATTAAAGAGAGGTGGTAGCATATTTAAGTAATGATAGACCAAGGGCAGTGATAAACTAATGATAGACTAACTCCAGACCAACTTTTTTTTTTAAATCACAGTTGGATACTCTTTTCTCTTAAAGTAAATATGAGCAAACTGTTTAGTCAGGCAAGTTGTACAGGGAAAATCTGGCCAAATCCAGCTTCTTCACACCGCTACTTGAGTCACGCTAGTTTGCTGGCTCGATAGATTGCAAAATATTAGATACTCAGATTTCCACAGTCTTTGATCAGCTTGCCTGAGCTTTATCAGATGTTTCTAGATAAAACTGAGTGCTCTGTGACAAATGGGTATGGGATGAAAGTGATTCTAAGGCTTGAAAAGTCCTAAACCATAGGATAACTTTTTTTATTGCCTCCACAATTTTTGCATCAATATGTTTAGAAGGGACTCACTAGAGGTTACTGAATGATAAATGAATAAATGGAGGGATAGAAGGGAGGAAGGGTTTGTTTGGTGCAGATTATCCAGATTTTTGGTTTCCCAGGCTTCCTTCTTTTCCTCTCTTCTGAGCCCACATTTTGCCATCTCAGTGTTGATGAACACCTTCAGCTGAGAAGGGGTGAAAACAGGCATGATATACAGTGGCAAACACAGCAGTTAGTTCTCATTGTTAGCCTGCTTGTGTAAAGGGTTTTGATGAAAGGGGGTGCACTTCAGTGGAAAACAGATAAGGAGAACCTGGTTCTTTGTGCCAGAAACTGTTCTTCCCTCCTTTCAGGGATGCTGGTGCTGGCCCCCAGCTGAGGCTTCCACTGAAGCTGGTGGTTGTCAGTGCTGTCTAGGAAATGATGGGCTGCGTCTGTTCTCCCTTGGCATGGCTTCCTCAGCCCCCAACACATCTCCAGAACTTGGCCCTGAGCCCCCTCCTGCTCTGACCTGTTAGGGTTGCCTTGTTCTTTTTTCTGTCTGTTAGGCTCAGATCCCAGCTGTTGATTTGTGTCTGACCTTTTCCCTTGCTCTGATGTCTGATTGCTAGATCCTCTTCATTTTCAGCTACTCAAGGAGTTCCACCTCCCCACCTGGGTTCTGGACTTTGCCCTAGCCCCCTCCCTAGCCTCTCCTTTTCCTTGTAGCCTACACTTTAAGCTTTGCCAAATTTCTGTCTTAGAAAAAATTCATGTATTTTTGGCCACATGGCTTGTTGGGATTTTAGTTTCCCGGCCAGGGATAAAAACCAGTGAGAGCATGTGAGAGAGTCCTAACCATTGGCTGGCCCAGGGAATTCCTACCTTGAGCTTTTCTGATACTAGCTTCTCAGTTGAGTTCAGTCGCTTAGTCATGTCTGACTCTTTGAGACCCCATGGACTGCAGCACTTCCCTGTCCATCACCAACTCCTGGAGCTTGCTCAAACTCATATCCATCAACTTGGTGATGCCATCCAACCATCTCATCCTCTATCATCCCCTTCTCCTGCCTTCAATCTTTGCCAGCATCAGGGTCTTTTCCAATGAGTCAATTCTTTGCATCAGGTGGCCAAACTATTGGAGCTTCAGCTTCAGCATCAGTCCTTCCAATGAATATTCAGACTGATTTCCTTTAGGATTGACTGGTTTGATCTCCTTGCAGTCCAAGGTACTCTTCAAGAGTCTTCTCCAACACCACAGTTCAAAAGCATCAGTTCTTCAGTGCTCAGCTTTCTTTACTAGCTTCTATTGCCATCTTAATTCTGACCGTAGAATTATCACCTTTTGTTTCAATAATAAAGACATAGCTATAACTCATGGTGATCCCTACACCTAGAGGAAGTTACCATAGTCTATCATTAGTTTCGGGCTTCCTTGATAGCTCAGTGGGTAAAGAATCCACCTACCAAGGCAGGAGACACAGGAGATGTGCAGTTTGATCTCTGAGTTGGAAAGATCCCCTGGAGGAGAAAAAATGCAACTCACTCCAGTATTCTTGCATGGAAAATTCCATGGGGTCGCAGAGAGCCATTCCCAACTGAGCACATGGCACACATATTAATTAGTTTCCTTGTCTCTCTCCCTAACTGAAGCTAAGCGTCTTGAAGGTATACACCTTTATTTCCCAATGCACTTCTGATGAGTGTTACTGACAAAAGGAACTCTCAAGAATGGTTTTGTTGCACTTCTCATCTCTCAAGTTTTACTCTGAAGTTAACAAAGCCTCCTCCATCAACCAGAATCGAACAAAGTTGAACCACCCCAGGTTTACAATCTGATAAATCCCTAATAAATTAAAAATATGTTGGGCAGTGTGGGGTAATAATGGGAAGGAGGGTGCAATGTGAAGTCCAACAGACCTGGGCTGGAATTCTCATGCTCAGCAAACCTGTTAACATCTCTGAGGCTAAGAAGTCTCAATGCAAGAGAGAGATATTAGCTTCCTAAGGGGACTTTGTAAGGATTAGAGATCACGTATACAAAGCATTTGGTATAATAGTGAGCCCTCAGGAAATGGTAGCCAGCATTGTTCTTGGAGCCAGAAAACATGGATACCATGCTCTGCTTTACTTATTAGCTGTGTGATGTTAGACAATATTTTTCAGCCTTAGTTTCCCACTTAGTAGAATGGGGAGAATAATTACCACCTTATTTCATGGATTACCAAGAATTCAAGTAAATTATGCAAATATTATTTGTAATATGGCACCTGATTAAAAAAACTTAACAGAATGCTAACAGGCAATAAAAGTAATGATGTTTTTTGCTAATTGGTTGATTTGGTGCTGATGCATGCTACTGCGTGTATAAATTATTAAGATAGAGAACACTTTGTATTGTGTGTGTTTAATTGAATTCTGAAACTTCAGTGGAATTATAAAACCTTGGCTGTTTTAGGTAAATTTTGGAAATAACAAATTCATTTTCTTATTACCTGAATGTGATGGGATAAAAACAGTAAGGATAACATGTATATAGTGACTACATAATCAGTGTTTTTACCCTTTTGTTATGATTGCTGCTATGTGAAACTAAAGATACTAGATTGATGTAACTATGTGATCAGCATTTTGACTCTTTGTTATAAATCATTTCTGCTGTGTAAAGATAAAGATGTGTAGATTCATAAAAATTATTGAGAAAGAATAATTATCTCTTGCATTGCTAGAGTCAGGCTGGCCAGGATGACTGGTTACATGATTTCTGGAGAACTTTTTCTAGTCTCCTGCTCAAGAACACAGAGTTTGGGATTTTTAGCAAAACCTTGTGAAATCGCACCCCATCATCCTAATATAAGAGGTATAGTAAGACTTTTTTTTAATCCTACAGATTGGTCTGACCTAAAAAGATTTTTAAAACACCTAGGACAGCTGACCTCCATGAAGTTCTGGGGAGTGGCGGCAGAGGTCCAGAGGCCACAGCACCCCACTCCTCCTGGAGGCTGAGGCCCTGAAAACACTCTCCTTTCTAAGGTCATACCTCCCAGCCTATGAAATCATTTATACTTATTTAGAGGAATAAGGGCCATATTTAGACAGTGGCGCCTATTCTTCCGGGGTCCAATTACATAATTCTACAATGATCCCCTTGAAAACCAGTGAAGGCTTTCCCTAAACCTTCTGTGAATGCGCTACTTCATCGCTCCCATAAGATTCACTGCAAGGCTGCTGGCAAGTGAATTTTTCTTCCATGAGGATAAATCTGATTCCTGTATTTAAAAAGGAAGAAAATCATTCCATTTGCTACAAAGACCAGTGTGAGCAGGCTGGCCAGGAAATACAAAAGTAGAAATTCTCATTGCAACATCTTTCTCATCATATGGCATCCCATTCAAAACACATCCCATCCCAGACATATTACTAGCTTTGTTTTTGCTTTTTTTTTTTTCTTCCTCCTTTTATAGTACTTTAGTCTCTTGAGTCTTATTAACCAGAAATCAAGTCATCTAAAAAGGTGGGACAAGTATGGATTAAGAGTAGCATAACAAGCATTTGCAGAAAGATCAGTCCTGGTCCCAAATGAAATTATGGGGCCATTAGATAGGTGTACCGCAATAAAAAAACCGAGATGCAATTTGAAAGGGACCAAAATAACACATGTCTCCTGAAAAAGTGTAGAGAATGTATCTGGTTAGGTTGAAAGAATTAATGCTGCATTTTTTGATATGAAAATTGCTTTCACATTAAGAGAGATACTTTGTGTACAAAAAAATCTTTTCTAAAACAAGCTCACAGTACTTTCACCATTTTACTGGTCTGGGATATGAACAATATCAGTCTCTGAGAGAGGGGGGCGTTATTTATTATTTTGTCTTATATTCTTTTACTTATTAATATGACTTCCCTGGTGGCTCAGATGGTAAAGTGTCTGCCTACAATGTGGGAGACCCGGGTTCAATCCCTGGGTCAGGAAAATCTGGAGAAGGAAATGGCAACCCACTCCAGTATTCTTGCCTGGAAAATCCCATGGATGGAGAAGCCTGGTAGGCTACAGTCCATGGGGTCACAAAGAGTCGGACATGACTGAGTGACTTCACTTTTCACTTATGAACAGAATTGGTTCTATCAAATAATCATACCTATGTCTTTTATCAAAGACTTCTATTGGTAATCTTCCTCAAAATAGATTCAGGTGAAATTGTTATTTGTGCATTTTGTGGACTACCAAAACTTGAGACTTCATTTATTATTGTTATTTTTTAAGTTTTTTAAACTAATAACTTATTTTTGGCTGTGCTTGGCCTTCGTTGCTGTGCATGGGCTTTCTCCAGTTATGGTGAGCAGGGGCTACTCTCTAGTTGCGGTGTGCTGCCTTCTCATTGCAGTGGCTTCTCTTGTTGCGGGGCACAGAATGTAGATGTGTGAGCTCAGTAGTTGTTCTACTGAGAGTTGGTTGCCCCTTGGCACATGGGATCTTCCCAGATCAAGGATTGAACCCATGTCCCCTGCATTGGCTGGCAGATTCTTAACCACTGGACCACCAGGGAAGTCTGAAACTTCATTATTGATTTCAGTTTTGAGACTGTACAGACAGTTCAGAATATTCATGAACTGGGTCAAGGTGATAAACGTGGGCTGAAAGCTCAGCATAGGATTCAGAAAAACTAAACCGTGCATTTTGCTGGCATTTGAGCCACACTATGAAAAGCAAATGTTTTGTGTATCTCGTAGCTCTTTTACTGTCGGGGAGGGGGAGCAAACTGCTGATGCAACCTGGCTGCGGCTTCTTCGCCAAGGGCTCCTATCTTTTCTGCCCCTGCCTTCTTGGGTTCTTGTTTCCCTGTGTCATCAGCCAGGGCAGCCTGGACTGCACCTTCCGCCAGCAGGGAACAGTGCAGCCACAGGAGGAAGGCAGAGTTCCTTGGCTACGTCCATGTATTTGATGGTTCAAGCTTCCTCTACTGTTTTCCCTTTTACCTACTGGGTGGTTAACCAGCTGGAAGCAGCTGCAGAACTACAGCCAAATCTTAGACCTGGCATTCATGATCTTCCCCTCTTCATCCACTTTAATCTGTAATTTTATTACATCACCACAGGCTACAGCCCTCACCAATACAGTTCCAACATTTTTAGATGTCAGGGGACCTGTTTCTAGAATTTTCATATGATCAACAAGCATGTGACAGAGGGAGCTGACAGCTCTCTTGCAGGCAGATGGAGACTGCAGAGCTGGGGGCCCGGGCCTGCCTGGGGGCCCGGGCGCAGCTCTAGCCACGGTGGGCTGGTGCCTGCCTAAAAGGTTTCAAGGAGGCAATAAAACAAAAACCAGCAGCAGGGCTTTAGTTTCTCTGTTCCATCCTTGTCCTCGCTTCTCTTTATCAATTGCTTTTATCCTTAAAATAATCTAACTACAGGCCTGGTGGAAGACTGCCAGGCACATTTTTAAGCATGGAGAAACTCTTTAAGGCCGAGATGCTGAATGTGAAGCAGCAGCGGCGGGCAGTGGAGGTGGCCAGAGGGGAAGGGAGTTCAGCATCGGGTGCAAATTATGAGGCTCAAAAAAGTAGCAGAACAAAACCAAAACCCCCATCCTACTACCCCCAAATTCTGCAAACAAACCAACCAGATAATCAGACAATTAATCATTACATTTTATCCTCTTTATAAATTACAAAATGTAGATATTAGAGGGCAACCTCCTGTGTCCATGGATGCCAATGAATGACCTGTCTTTAGGCTTGAAATCCATCTGGCTCCTCAACTGGAGGGATCACCTGCTCACGGAAGATGGAGATGCTGATCAGGGCCCCAGGCCCATTCATTCAAGACCCGACTAGTGCCTGCTGCTCGCGCTCTCTGCTCAAAGGCCTATAGTCAGCATCCCTTTGGTTCTTTACAGACAGTAATTCTGTTCTCTTGGCAGCTCACAAGGAGGCATGGATGCCTGCAGGCTTTGCCCCATATCACATCCTTCTCCTTTTCCAAAGAGATGCCAGGCCTGAGCCATTCTGTGAAGTTTAGCAAGATTGGGTTTAGTCTGTGGGAAGAAAGAGAATAACTCCAGTTAGCAGTATGAAAAGCCAAGGAGCATATAAGTATTTCCTAATTACGGCTACTCACATTAGTTTAGATTTCTAGTTTCTGGATTCAGAAAAGATTTTTAGATTTCCTTAGGATAAGTGGGACTGAAAACTAAGTCTAGAGGCACATCTCTTCAGGAATGGGCACAAAACTTCTTTCATTTTTCCACTGTCATATGAAACAAAAAGTTCTTAATGGAGTAAAATGGACTAGATGAGTCAGAAAACATTAGTACCTGAAAACTCCATGCAAGAAAAGACTATACAGCCCTCAGCAGGAAAAGTAAGCAAAATAAAAGGTTTTGGAAAGCAGACATTCCTATTATGCTCTCATGTTCTGTTTCATTTAAGATTATAACAAGGATAGAAATGTTCTTTAATTTAAACCACTTGCTGCCTTTATTGAATTATCCACATCATTGTTCTTGGACTGCTGAGTAATCAGGGCCAAAACATAATGTGAAAATCTCCTAAGCTTTGTTCCTTGCCTGATCCTCAAATCATTACTCTAGAGATCCCTGGAGATGGCTACCATTTCCAGCAAGTATTGGATTGGCCAAAAAGTTCGTTTGGGGTTTTCTGTACGATGTTATGGAAAAACCCAAAGGAACTTTTTGGCCAACCCAATACTATCAAGCAACTGGCTCATTAGGCTACATTTGCCGGCAGTGAATTTGCTGTTTTGGCCAACTTTCTGTGGTCCCAGAGAGAACTTCTCTATCTCAGAAAACCTAGAGCCTGTAGGCAACAGGTGTTTAGGATGCTTTAGTCTGCACATGTGTTAAGCTTAAAAAATACGAAGGCATCATATGTATAATCAGATAGTTCTGCCTAAACTCCATTTTGAATTTGAGCTAGAAGATGAAATGGTGAGACTTCCAAAAAAACTTCCAGTATTTTTCAAAACTCTTGTATTGGGGAAAGGATTAAGACAGATTACATTTGGATCACAGGAGCTAGTCTCCTGTTAAGTCATTTCTGTACCTGTTTTTCCTGCTCCAAGTGGTCGATGTTAGCTAACGGCAGCATGGAGGGCCTGCCGTGAGCACACTGGAACGGCAGCTGGCACCAGGACAGCGCTTCAATAAGGCGACAGCTCTCCTCGAAGCTCAGGCCATCATTAAACTTAATGGCCCCTAAACAAAAGACAAAAACCAGGGGTATGGTGTGTATGGTGGGAAACCCTGCTGGCCCTGGGTGAGAGCTAAATCTCTGGGGAGAGACACATGGTTCCTAGACTTCTCTCATGTGACTTTAATACTGCTTGAAATTGGCCTTTACTTCCATGGATGAAACTAAGGCTTCAGGACTGACTTGTCTCTCAACTTTCCTTATGGAGTCAATTGTCTTTCTAATCCCTGCAGCAGGCATATCTTGTTAGGACTTTGCTTTCAGAGTTTTCTCAGAGAGGTAAGAGCAATATTTTTGCCTACTTCTTAAGTTTGTGAAATCAAGGTCATCTTCCATCCAGAGCCAGTCTATCACCAAGATATCTGTTTCCCTACAATGTCCATTTTATTTGCTGATTGTTTGTTTCCATCACAATCTTCTTACTCGAAACTCTCATACTGTCAGAAACGGCCTTTACGCCTACAGTAATTTACTCAGTCAACAAATATGAAGTATCTACTCTGTGCTGGAGCTCTGCCAGGCAATGAACGAGATGGATGATCACCACCCCCACGAAGCTTGCTCTCTAACAGATGAGACAGACATTAAGCAAAGTTACACAATAATTAAAATTGTAAGTACTATAAAATATAGAAAATCAAAGAATATATATAAAGGAAGACCAAACCTGGTTTAGGAGGGTCAGGGAAGGCTTTTGTGGCAAAATGATATTTAATCTGAGACCTTGGGTTAAGAAAAACACAGCTAATTGAAGAATGAGCAGAAGGGCATTTCAGACAGAGGAAAAAGGCCAGTGCAGAATTTAGCACACAAGACCAAGACCAAGGAAGCCAGCTGGAATGTGAAGGGCGAGGTGGAGAGTACAGTGAGAAGAAACTGAAGACCCCTGCAGGCCACAGTCAGAATAACACGTTCATCCTCAGGGTGATGGGGAGTCACCGTCATGTTTCTTTAAGAAGGACAAGCTCGGAGTTATGTTTCAAGAAGTTTCCTCTGCGTGTTGTGGCAAGAATGGCTTGAAGGGAAGCCAGGATAGATATGGGAAGACTAAGTCAGAGGACTCAACAGGGGAAGAATCGTTGAGTCCTGGGGAGGGGAGGCGGCAGTGGAAGCAGATCGCATTAGACACCTGAAGATGCACTTTGCAGGTAGAGATGATCAAATTGGGGATGGAGAAGACACAAGGAGTAAAGATAGGATAAAGTGGGGAAGGGATCTGTGGTATTTGCAGGAGACAAACTAATGAGGAACTGAGGTTATAAGGCCAGAAAAGACAGGAAGTGAAAAGAGGGGAAGGTCGATGGGGGTCGCGGGGAGATCAAATGGATGGGGAGGGTGTCTGGAGTGGAGATCCCACTGTGGTCAAATGAGAGTTATAGGGGATTCTTGATCCCTAAAGTAAGTTCCTCCAACACCATTTTCTCTATTTTATCATATTACCCTACTCAAGAACCCTCAATGATTCTTGCCTTTTGTATAAGGTCTAAAGGTTTTGTTGTGACTTCTAGGATTCTACGCTTCCTCACCATCCTAATTTCCTGGTATTCTTTGCTGCTCCTCATATAACCAATTTGTTTCTGCCTTTGGATCTCTGCACAGGCTGTTTCTTCCCCTGTACTAAACCTTCCCTTCCTCTAAATCCATGTCCTTCAGCTCATTCAAAACTTGACTCAAAATTCATCTACTCTAGAAGTTAGTTACTCCTCTACTCATATAAATCAGTCTGCATTATGGTCCACTATATATGTTGGTATCTTGCTTTGTGGGCTTCCTTGGTGGCTCGGTAGTAAAGAATCTGCCTGTCGATGCAGGAGACGTGGGTTTAATCCCTCAGTCAGTAAGATCCCCTGGAGAAGGAAATGGAAACCCACTCTGGTATTCTTGCCTGGGAAACCCCATGGGCAGAGGAGCCTGGCAGGCTACAGTTCACAGAGTCACAAAGAGTTGGACACGATTTAGTGACTCAACAACAACAACAACAAATTTTGCTTTGTAAAAATAATTTTCTACGGTTCATTTTTAGTGTATTGTTTCTTGATCTAAGTTGTACCTTTCAAGAGGCAGATGATAATCGTGCCTTCTACTTCTTTCATAACTGCTGAACCCTGCCAGTGCTTAGCATGCAAAGGCACTCAATAGCTGGTGTGTTGAGAGTCTTACCATGGCAGGCTTGGGATGCCAACACCTTCTGGACGGTCAGTGGCAAAGTCCCTTGGATGCCTCCTGTGGTCTGGAGTAGCTAATGCATAGACACATCCATTAATGGAAAAGCCAGTGGAACAATGGAGCCTTCTGTGTGCGGTGCCTCTGTGTGGAACCCCAAAATGAAAGTAAAGCTTACCTCCACTTGTTCTCGAATAAACTCCTACAAAGGGAAAAGGACAACAGACATGAATCTATTGCTATGTTATAACTGCCCTTTGATAATTTACAAAATATCCCAATTTCCTTCTTTAAAAATATGCCTCTTGAAGAAAAGAGCTCCAGCAATATAGCACTTAGATACAAATAATGTATTTGTTGTACGGCACTTTGAATATGAAATACCAAGACAACTGAAAGAACTCTTGCTCAGTGGAGAATATATTTAGCTACTGAAGCTTTCTCCAGAGATAGCTCATCAACTCATGAGGTTATGTAACTGGCAGGCTAATGACTTGACTAAGTATCAGGGAGGTTTCTTACTGCGAGGTTGTCTGTTTGTATTTATTACCTTGGCTAGAACACGTTAATGTGGCACATAAACAGAATACACAACGGTCATCAACACAACTGTGCACTCAGTGTAACACTTGCTTCGATATCACAAACATAAGTAGTTAGTTCCCAGAGGCATTTTTTTGTGTGCAATAATTCCCTTCAGGTCAAAAAGTTTACTCTTTGAGGCATTCTGCTGGGAAATTTCTCCTCCTTTGCATATCTCTGTCCCTAGGGTAGCCTTTGCAGTAAGAATATCCCTGCAGATGTTAATATTTATGAAAGGACTAAAGAAATTTAAAGCAGACACTATTTCATGTTATTAATTTGTTTAACCTCTGGAGGTGAAAAACTGTTTTGCGATATGGCATAGTCAATAATTTCTTTATAAGAAAACACAGGATTTCTTTACTCCTAAAAATGTATAAATCAGCTTCCTGGGAATTCCCTGGTGGCCCAGTGGTTAGGACTCAGTGCTTCCACTGCTGGGGCCTGGGTTCAATCCCTGGTTGGGGAACCAGGACCCCACAAGCCAAGTGGTACAGTTAAAAAAAAAATAGCTTCCCAAGATTACAACATGATAGATTCTTTTTAAACCAGACTCAGAAAATTCTCTTGCCTCTCTCATTTAGACACTAGGACACCATACTTATAAATGAGCAGTTACCAAGAACTAGGGGGTAGATATTATGTATTTTTTAAAAGCCATGCATTTTCCCAAACAAACCTAAATAGATGTCTCATTATACCTGACCCACTAACAAAATTTAGTGTGGTTACAGATCCAATCCTAACTTCTTTGCTATTCTCTCTTTTGCTTATCTATCTGGGACTTGTAAAACATTAGTCTGTAAGCCTGGGGAAGGGGAAATGGATCTTACTCTCTGTTCATTTCATATTTCAATGGTTCAATTAATGCTAGATAATTTGAATAATATTTAAAAGGCACATTCATTAAGCTGTAAGGTAGAACTTTATAGAAAGATGTCTTGGTTTGATCTTTCAACTGCTAGGATCCAAGTAACTACCTCTTCTTCAAGATGCCAGAACTTTTCCAGCTTCTTTCAGAATCGACAAAATCTCTCTGATCAGCCTGACTTAACATAATCAAGATTTGCTGAAACCATAAGCCCTGTTTCAGTCTGAGGTAAACTTCTTACCAGTCATCTTTGAAGTCACTTTAGGGAAAGTTTTTATTATAATTTTCTCGTTAAATACTTAAGGATTGAATTACAATAAAAGATTCGAGCAGATCCTATCTCTTGGATTTAAGACAGTTTGGAAGAGAAGCCTTGGAGAAAACAAGCTGTGCAGGAAGAAAGGGGCCCCCTGCTGAAAGCCAGGCAGAGGTGGTCTGATCAAAGGGCGATTCTGGGAAGGCTCAAGTCAAGGTGATCCCACAGCTGGCCCGTCAGCTGCCTTTTCCTCTCAAACGTCTTCTCATGCTTAGCCAACACACCTGCTCAAGTCTCTCCTGTCCAACAAGAGACAAAACTCTTTCCTCCACGGGTGCCCTGCCCCCATACTTCCCGACACGCCTCACCTGTCGCTGTCTCCCCGTCTCTTCTGGATGTAGCCAGAGTCCTTGGGAGAATGGCCTCCATAGCTCCCCCTTCTCCCTCCCCTCACTCCTGCCAACCCTTAAGAACGGGTTCCTCAAGGCAGGCAGCGTCCCCCGAAGCCAAGCCAACTCCTCAGGCTTTACTCTCTGGCCACTGTTGACCCTTGCCTTCTTGCTGAAAATTCCCCTTCGCGGTGGCAGTATTACTTTTCCCTGGTTTTCCTCCTCCTTCTCTCACCAAATATTTTCAGTCATCCTTTACGGTCTCTTCTTTTTAGCCCTAGCATTCCAGACTGCTGCCAAAACGTATACACCCTGAATGCTGGTGTTCCACAGACCCCGCACTTTGCTCTCTTTTTCTTCTTCATATTCTCCTGGAACAATCTCATGTCCTTTAGACGCTTTTCCAGCTTCTGATATTATCAAACTATAAACAGTTGACCATCACGGGAGTTGAACAATGCAGGAGTTAGGAGCACCAGCTCTCTTCACATGAGAAAATCCTTGTATAACCTTAGAGTCAGCCCCCCGTGGACGCACCTCCACATCTGGGAACTCAACCAACCACAGATCCTGCAGTAGGGTAGGGTATATTTTTTTAAAAGAATTTGTGTATCTGTGGATCTGCACAGTTCAAACCCATGCTGTTCAAGGGCCATATAACTCTATACTCTATAGTGTTAACTCCCAAACAGATACTACAGCCTGAATTCTTTCCCAAGTGCTGGATCTGGCCTGTCTATCCACTGCATATCTCATCTGAAGGCTCCTGGTCTAACTCCTCAGCCAAGGGTACTCTCCTCCATTTCCTTTTTCTGTCAAAAGCGCCATCCCTACAGTCGACCAAGTGAGAACCCTCAGAATCATTACTTACTTTTCTCCTTTATCTCTTTTATATTCTCTTGATCAGCAGGTCCTCTTGATGCTGCCTTCCAGATTATGTCTCATTCATATACGTCTCTCTTCTCTGTTCCCGTTGCTACTGACTTAAGTCAAACCTTCATCCTGTCCTATTGGCACCAGGGCACTAGCCCCTCAGGTGCTCTCTACCTCAAATCTTTCCTAAATCCATCTATCTCACAGTTTATCCACTAAATCTATCTTCTACCTTTTGTTTTTAGATCTTACTACAGTAATTCAGGTGTCTGGAAAAAATGATAGACTGAGTTGATATGGATTTGCCTGTGTTCCAAACTGAAAGAGCTAAAGAAGCAATTAAGAAATCACAATGAATAAAAAAAGGACACCATGAAAAAAGGACAGGTGGGAGATGAGTGCTAGAAGATAAAAGGTGGTGATTTTATGTAGTTTAGGAAGAGAACAGAAGAACAAATTACCGTTAAACTGAGTTAAGTATGCAAGTTAAAATTCCCCTTCTAAACCAGGAGAGGGGAAAACAAGAGAAATAAAGGAAACTTTAATAGAAAACAGGAAAGAAAAGACAACAAATACAAAATAAATCATGTTTGTTTTTAAAAAACACGTTAAGTATTTAAAGTGCAATGCTAAAGTATACTTTACTCTTCTTCACTGGCTGCCTACAGGATAAAATGCAAACTATTTAGCTGAATATGCTGAATCCCTTGATCAGTTGGCCTTGACCACCTATCTAGGCTCATCTAAGCCCACCACTATCCTGTGTATGTCTTAATACAAGCCATGTGTATTGGTAGCTCCCTAAGCACAGGATCTGCTTCAAGTCTCTGATATCTGTGGAGAATGACCTCCCCTCTTCTATACTTGGCAGGCTCCCACTGTTCTACAAGACTTTTCCTAAAACAAACAAAAAAAGGCTTTTCTTTTGATAGTTTCCTTGACCTCCACTCTCCTGGGCACAGTAAATATTCTGTATTGCCATAACACTTTGAACATACCTCTGCTGGCCAAATTTCACTGCAGTGTAATTTAAGTATCCTTCCTCACCTTGAGCTAATTCATCTTTGAATCTCTGGAACTTGGCAGACAGCAGGTATTTCATAAATGCTTGTTGAATAAAAGATGAATATGGAGAATTTTTAAACAAAGGAGGAGGTTATTAGCAAGCAGCAGTTTTCTCAGCATCTGCAGCTGTGTCTTACCTCCACAATGCCCTTGGTCACAGTAGATCTTCCTCTTCGAAGTTCACTGGCTTCTCTTTCTACAAAACAGAGTGGTACTTTTCCTATGAGGACCAGTGAATCACTGGTGTCTGGAAACACAATTTCAAGGCCCAGATCTTCAAGATTTTTGTGGTAACACCTAAAGAGAACCTTAAATGTAAAACAGCTACTTCATTCACATTTCAGAATTGGTTCCAAATACTTGATAGTTTCTCAAAAGCTGCCATGAGCTTTAAAACTTGCACTGTTTTCCTCACACTTATGGTTGTTTAGGATTTTATTATCAAATTTCCTTTTTGAATTATAGTAACTTTTATTTTTTCCCCTCTTTTCCACTGAATCAATTTGCTTCTGTGTCTTATTCTCCGCTGAGGGATTGCTAACTACTCCTTGCTGGCACTTAAAGAAGTTTGACACAAAAGGGCTGCGAATGTTTTGAATCAGCACTAAAGCAGGGAGGTAATTAACAGCCCCAGGAACTGAGAAGTTCTGATTAACGGGATGTAAATAAATGGATCTGCCTCTAATATAAATTATGCCCCAGAGAAAAAGATTTATTGGCAGTCTCATATTCCCCACATTAAATAAATTTAGAGACAATTCTCTCTTTTTCATTTCCAATAATCTATGCTGCCCCAAAGTAGGAGAATGCCCTATCTTGTGACTCATTATATGATTGGTCCATTCCTTGGGGCCTGGGGTTTTACTTTCTTCCCAGTACGATTATGGTGATGAAAACTAAGAATCTAGAATGCACCAAGGCAAAGCAGAATGGAAGCAATTACTGCAGCAACTTCGCTTTCAGAAACAGCGCAACATAAATACTGACTGTTCCAAGGAATGGTAAGAGTACTCTAAGCCAGCTTCTGGAAAGAATTATCAGGGAAACTATATCCTTTACTCAACATCTGTGATATAGTGGAAAGAACAGCATTTGGAGTCAGAAACCTGCCTCTGAGTGCCTGCTCCATCACTTAATATTTGCTATGACCTTGAACAAGTCATGTAAACCTCATCTGAGAAAAGGAACAATAGTTACGTTTACATCTCACAGAATTTTTGTGAGGATGCACCTTAGCTACATCACAGCCTCATGGTGGTACTAACCCTAAGAGTCTCCTTTGTTCCTCTGTCACTGTTATCTCTAGTGGAGGACTTACAGTGGAAGACAGTAATTTTTTTCGACCAAAGCCTTGTGGCTGTTGCTTCTCATAGGAATCTATTGGGAGAAAGGTGAACAGGTTAAGAGCAAGAAGTTGAATCTTGCAAATTCAGATAAAAATGAAGACACAGTCATGGGATTATTATAGTGCTTAGTAGCATGTTCAATGTTCAGTTTTAGGCTCTGAATTTCCATTAAAGTCAAACTAGTAAATATCTAGTTTGTCTACTCATTTTAGCAGTATTTTCTTAAATAAGAAATATAAGACTTAAATGTTACATTCAAATGAACAATGCAGTGATCCTGTAGGTAGTCAACAAATGTGATTTCAATAACAGAGGTTGACTAATATTGGGGAAGATCCCCTGGAGGAGGGCATGGCAACCACTCTAGTATTCTTGCCTGGAGAATCTCATGGGCAAAGGAGCCTGGCAAGCTACAGTCCATGGGCTGCAAAGAGTTGGACATGACTGAGCGACTAAGCACAGCACAGCATAACCCAAGGCTCAAGAAGGCGCGTCCTTTGCTTCGGAGGGACTGCCCAGTCTGATGAGAATCACTACTGTTCTCAAACGGTCCAGGGCCTATAGCAGGCGAGTTTTTCTAACACTGCTTTTACTGTATCTTTCCCAACTCTTAGGTCTTCATTTTATAGGGAAAAGTGAAAAGTGACATCATTGCCATTCTAGTCCATGAAATACCTCCTGAAGTCTTCACCCATTTGGTTTTTTTATTACTTGACCACAGGAGTAACGATTTCCTGGGTATTTTACATCATCTTGGGGACACACAGGCTCATGATGAGAAAAAATGGGTAGCAAAAATTAAAAAGCACATAATGACTTTGGAAGAATACGTAACAAATTAGTGATGCAGGTTGCCTCTGGAGAGAGAAACTAGGTGCCATGAAGGACAAGGGTAGAAAACAAACTTTATTTTATTCCCTTTTGTACCTTTCAGACTGGAACCTATTCAATTACACTACCTATTCAAAAACAAATTAAATTTTAAAATAGAAACAAAATATATTGGGCCTTCTGAGCTGCTGGTGGTCTCTGCTTGATGAACTGTGAAGGTAAACCATGATTACATGGGCATGTGGAGGGGCATATCTTTGTGCTGAATGTTGTAATAAAGTAGCCTCATCTTTAGGGCTGATGGTAAGTATATGGCAAATATGCCTTTGACCATGTAAGTGAGATCCACGTTTGAATTAGTAAAGTGAACTACTACATTCTCTTAATTGGAAAAGTCACTCCAACAGGCTTCAGCTTCATTTTTTTATAGTTTCTTTTTTCATTTTTTTTAAACATACAACTCATCTTTTTCACCATAGTCACCGTTAGGCAAACTCAGGCACATTAATTCCACTGGGGAGTCTCGAATCTTTCCTAGGCCTCAGCAGATCCTTACCAATGATCAGCTGCTCCAATCGGATTCGCTCGTGGGCAGCGTGCTGGTCCACCAAGACTAGCAGGTTTCCACCTAGAAGACCAGCAAGCACCACTGGGTTTCAAATTCTTAGGTCAAGATTAAAGTAATCATGTTATGTTGAGGAGGGAAAGGATAATTCAAACTATTTAACAACATAAGCATAAGAGAAGCATACAAACTATGCAGTAACAACTGCTTCTTTTTTTTTTTTTTTTCAACTGCTTCTTTTATTTCCGAAAAAGTATTATGGGAAAACTAAAACAAATGTGTCTCTGATGATAAACTCTTTGGTTCATTAGCATTTCATTTCTAAAATATGTGTGAATTTAATGTTTAAATACTGACTTTGCCTTTTTAATTCAAATTTGATACAATGAAGGATCATTAAACTACATATTTTTTTAATCAGCTAACTTTGATTTGCAAGCTACTCCAGAACCCATGAACAGTGTAATTCTACTACACTTTATATCAGAGGTCAGCAGTTTCTTTTCTGTGAAAGGCTAGACAGTAAATATTTTAGGCTTTTGGAACATGTGGTTTCTGAGACAACTATTCAAATATTCATTCTGAATCAAAGTGGCCATAGACAATCTGTGAATATTGTAGCTGTGATGCAATAAATGTTATAGACACTGAAATGTTAATCTCATATAATTTTTTAAAATTTGTTTATTTTAATTGGAGGATAATACTTTACAATATTGTGATGGCCTCTGCCATATATCAACATGAATCGGCCATAGAATTTCATGTAATTTTAATGTGTTAAAAAATATAACTCTTCCTTTGCTTTTTTTCAACTAGCTAAAAATGTAGTACACCTGAAACTAATGTAACACTGTAAATTAACTATATGTCAATTTAAAAAAATAAATAAAAACCATTCTTATCTCCCTGGATGTTACAGAAACAGCTGTCCGGATCTGGCCCCCAGGCCACAGTGTGCCTTGCTTTAGACTCAGGCTTCACAAACTTTGAAGAATAGACAAATCACCTGGGGATCTTAGTAAGAGGCAGATTCTGATTCAGTAGGTTAGGAATGGGACACGAGATTGTGCAAGTCTAACAAACTCCCATGTGATGTCATTTACTGACCTTGATTTTGAGTAGCCAGGTTTTACACTCTCAAGTGCAACAGAGGAAACAGATTGTCCTGACCCCAAAGCCAAACCTACAGGGAAATCCTTTTCTCACTGACAGGAGGACTGATTCTCGATGACATTAGTACATTTTACCTTGTAATTTTACTACTTTTGGCCAAAGGGTTGACGTTTATTGTTACTGATTATACTGAAATGAGAGTTCTCCTCTTGAATTTGATCAAACGAGATAATGTCCGTTTTTCCTGTTTCTACTAATAAGACAAAAAAACTGTTTCTATGACACCATCAAATTCATGGCAAAAGAGCTTCAGACTTTAAAAAAAAAAATTATTTAATTTTTCTGACAGCATTTTCCACCACAAAACAGGCCCCCAAATGCTGAATTTTAAGCTCCTTTGAGAATAGGAGGAGTTGCAGCTGGTTGTGATGAATACTGAACATGCTGTATTGGGCAAAACAACGGAATAAATAATAAATTATGAGGGAGTAACCTCAAACTCAAAACTACAGCCAGTGTAAATTACCAAAAGTCAAGAACTCTAAGAAATCAATCCTGCACCTTACTCTGGAGGGAAGACTTATAGTCTACAAAATGTTCATGACATTTTCCATTCCTTGAATGAAGCAGAATAAATGAAAAGTAATTTACTTATGTCAGAGCTATATTTTTGATATTCCAAAATAACAGAATAGAAACTTCATAAGGGCAAGGATTTTTGTCTGTTATATTCCCAGCATGTACAACAGCACCAGGCACATCATAGGCACTCAATAAATATTTACAGAATAAATGAATGAATCCTTATTCTTTAGAGTATCATAATTATAGGTGGAAACAGGCAATAAAAATGCCATTATATGGCATTAGTTTCACTATAATTTAAAACAATTCTATGTCCATTACAAAAATTAGTGAAAATACTAAAATAGAACAATTATAGGGATAGGTTGCTTTTGGTATTCATGAGCAATAAAAACTCATTTTGATTAAAAAAACTTTTTTAATCTAATACATACTTCTTGGTGGTAGCCTATCAACACAGTGACAACCTGGAATTGCAAGAGACATTTAAATATCTGGAGATTTAGTGGCTATACCCATCTCAGGTGCCACTGTAGAGATTTTGGTATTAAACAACAAAGAATTTCAGGTAATCAAATATTTAGGGGAAAAAAATCTATTGGCTTTCTAGATATAGTAAGACTACTAGATTTTGACATTTACTAATTCTACATTTATGATAATTATGATAATTTTTGGTTACTTTACCCCTGATCTATGATGATATTTATCAAATAAATTTATACTGTAACAAGATAAAAGGGAACATTTTAACATCTTGAAAAGCAAAGAGAATGAACCACTTTTAAACTTCAGAAGCTCTCTCCTGCAGGCCTACCGATCAGATGCCAACTCCTGCAGGGGTGCTTAGGACTCTCAGGCACTCAGGCCTGTTCCAGAACCAGACAGGATCTAGCATTCCTTGTAAATAGCTCAAGGCTCTCCCAGTTTAAAAAAAAAAAGCTTTCACCCTCCCTAGTCTCTCTTCCATGTCACAGATTTCGGAGTCTCTGCTAGAGGTGTAATATCCAACCACATTCCTGATACATTCTTGAACATTTCAAAGGTGTTTCAGACCAAACTCATGATTTTCACCCTCCTTGCCTGCTTCTTCTTCAACCTGGTCCTGTAATGTCATCCAGCTACAGAGGTCAGAAAACCAGGAGTCTTCTTTGATATCCCTTCCCTATGTCCAATCCATCACCGAGTCCTACTGACTTATCTCCTAAATATCTTTCTCTCCAGGCCACCTCCCCATCATTTCTTAGATACTGCAACATCCTCCTAACACTCTCTCTGCAGCGACTAGGTCTCCACCTCCACACCTGCTCCACGCTCCATACTACAGCCAGAGCAGTATTTTCAAAATGCAAATGTGGGGACTTCCCTGGTGGTCCAGTGGTTAAGAATCCACCTGCCAATGCAGGGGACAGGGGTTTGATCCCTGGTCGGGGAATAAATCCCACATGCCGTGGGGCAACTAAGCCTGCAAGTCCCAACAAGAGAAGCCTGTGCATGGCAATGAAGACCCAGCACAGTTGAATAAAAAAAATCGAATGTGATGTGACACGTGCCACTGTGAAAACAAACAATAAAAAAGAAAACAAAAAGCCTTCAATTGTTTCCTATTGGTACTGGGATGAAGACAACGCCTGTAAATGGGCTTTAAGACCTGGCTGTGACCTACATCTCTAGCCCATCTCCTTGCTCTCACACAAGGGCTTGCCCTGCTTCCTCTCACTGAAGGAGACGGAAGCACGAATTGCATGTTATTCCCTCTGCCCAGAATACTTCTTCCTCCCTTCTTTACCTCCTTATAGTTCAGATCTCTCCTTACCAACAGAACCTTCTCTGACCTCCTCACTAAATCAAATCTTCTAATACAGGTTCTTACAGCATCTTGTTTCTCTCCTCCATAACGCTAAAGGTAAAATGTTAATGTTTGTGTAACTATCTGTTTCTCTTGCCTGTATATTGTGTCCCACCACTGTATCTCTAGCAGAGTCCCTCATATGTAGTAGGTACTCAATCAACATCTGTTGAATGAGTTAATGTTATTATTTACAAATTATCATTGTTTTATTAAAGCAGGTCACCAAGAGATTATATGTAACTCTTCATAAACCTAACAGAGTTCATCATATAAACTTTCTATTATTATAAAGCAACTGTATTAAAACATCATTAAAAATTTAGAGAATATAAAATATTTCAAAGAGTAAAAGATGAAATTTCCCCTTTGCCCATTTCTATTCTCACTCCCAAGGTAACCATTCTTAATAGTTTAACATGTATCATACACACACACACACACACACACACACACACACACACATCTATGTGTATGCACATAAAACTAAATGTACTTTAAAACTATTGTTTCATGATGTATTTTCATAATTAGATTGGTTTTTCCTAATCTGGCCAAATTTGAAACTGTATCATGTATTAAAAAATAACCTTAAAAAGAGACTGTGAGAAGACCAGCTGGTCACTAAGACTAACCCCATTCTTACCTGCCTCACCATTCTCTTCAGTCTTAGTGCTCATTAAACAGGCAATAAACTTGTTATCCACTTGCTGGAGAACCTGCCATACATTCAAGTGAGTGGTACAATACTAAATATAAGTTAACAATGGCTTATCTGCATAGAGAGAGACAAAATCACATTTAATTTAAAGGTGTTTGCACATCTAAGACTGAGGAGAGCTGCTGATGAACCTGCAGGAGTTCAAGGTTCGTCATTAGGAAGGATAAAGAATAGACATGTAGAGCAACTATAAGACAAAAGGAAAGACTACAAGGGAACAGACTGAAGCAACTCATAGGGTTATGGTAATAAAACTTCAGAGTAGACTTGAAATGTTCCCAACAGAAGGACTCTTAATAACAGGTAATGTGACCAGACAATTATTAATATGACCAGAGACTGCTAACAAATAGGGCTGAAAAAAATTTGGAAAATGTATGCAAAAAATGTATACAAAAAATGGAAACCATTTTTGTAGGAGCTGGTACATTAAGGCAGTAAGTTAATAGCCACTGGTGGCTGCAGACAGACCTTGGTAGCTCCCCTCTACCTAGATTGGTCTCAGCTTCTAATTTGTTTCCATACTGAAAATAAGAAGATGAGGACAGCCTGAGTGGTGTAGAGAGAGAGCAAACTAGAAAAAGGGTCCTTTGTGTTAACTTTTCAATCTGGAATCTCCTAAGCCATGTCATTTGCAGCCTCATACAATAGAGGGCCATTTAAAAGGGGCATCATTGCACATTTAAGGACAATGTCTCTACATTACTTAAGTAAGTAAGTGTTAGTTGCCCAGTTGTGTTCAACTCTTTGCAACCTATGGATTATAGCCCACCAGGCTCCTCTGCCCACGGAATTCTCCAGGCACGAATACTGGAATGGGTTGCCATTCCCTTCTCCAGGGGATCCTCCCAACGCAGGGATGGAACCCAGGACTCCTGCATTGCAGGCAGATTGTTTACCATCTGAGCCACCAGGAAAGCCCAAATTTATAAGTCAACTACATTACTTAGTTGACTTATAAATTATTGTCAGTACAGAAAGTCAATATATAATCCTTGAAACTGTGTGCCTGAATCCATAATTCATCACTCCAAACTTGCTCACCCCACTAAGGACACCTTTTTTTGTAATTGATGGCATCACCGACTCAAGGGACATGAATTTGGGCAAACTCTATGACATAGTAAAGGACAGGGAAGCCTGGCATGCTGCAGTCCTTGGGGTTGCAAAGAGACCAACATGATTAGCAACTGAACAATAGCAATTATAATTAGTCCTTTGCTTTTCCTTCTGATGATAAAAGTTTTAGTAAGATTAAAAAGAACACATGTGCCTTGATCAGGGTGGTCTATATCATTAAATAAATCCAATTTCACATGAGTTAGCCTAGCTTAGGCTATATATATATTTTATATATTATATTTTTATTTATATATATATATATATAAATATAAATGAGATTTCAAAGGCAACCTTTTACCTGCATTGAGTGAATCATTTCTTTGGTGAAACGATAAGGATACAAGATGTTGTGAATTTTAACTGCTAGGCTCTCAGCTTGGCCGCTGCTTACGTCAACAGCAACCTAGAAAGACCCAGAACAAATGCCATTTACGTTGTAATCTTTTATGTTTGCAGAACTGTTTTACCAAAGATCTCAAGGTGCTTTAATAACATTCATTTTCACAGAACCTATTAGAGGTGGGTTGAATTCAGAGAACTTATAAAAATTCAAAGGGCTCTATGAATTTTCACTCTTGAATAATAATTTTTGTTTATACACAAAATTACTGACAAAAACCCAATACTTTCAGAATAACAATCTGCCTGTGCTTCATAAGCATGTCCTTAAAGACATCTTAACTGATGAATCAGTAACAAATGCTCATCCACTATGCAGCCTCAGGACCACACAGAAAGCACACTGTGTGATAACCCACTGAGGAGAGGGTGCACACTCAGGTCCAGTGATGAAGATTCAGGTAAAAGCACTTTATCAAATGATAACAGTTTTTATTACCATCACCTTAAATACTTGGCCAAAGCTGCAAGTCAGGGTTTCTGAGAGTGGTAAACACACTCACTATTCACACACTGATGACACAGGTCTAAAGTATCATCCAAAATGTCCAAGCTTCCAAACTGCTACGAATTCTGATTCCTCCTCTCTACATTAAATATTCATTTCCAAATACATTATTTGGAAACATGCTCACTTTCCCTTCATAATTACAAATCAATATAGTCATTCATGCCCACCTCCAATTTAAATGAAATTCAAATTTTAAAATAACATGCAAAGAATAAGTGCTGCAGACCTACCTCTGGATAACGAGC
Organism: Dama dama; assembly: GCF_033118175.1. Classification (NCBI taxonomy): domain Eukaryota; kingdom Metazoa; phylum Chordata; class Mammalia; order Artiodactyla; family Cervidae; genus Dama; species Dama dama. Next base: position 17,553,920 of record NC_083692.1, on the reverse strand, counting down.
AAATACTGGATTGTCCCATTCTGAGAACAAAGACTGAAGTGATTCAGGACCAAAGGCGTCGTCCCCAGTAGCTAGAGCAAAAGGGGACAAGTAAAGTTGGCATCAAGAGCCTCAGGGAAGAGGGTGCATGGTGTCTCATGGTTGGTGTAGTGCAGCCTCAAGACCAAAGATCAGACACTGTGTTCCCATATTCTGCACATGTGAAGTGTTGGCTGTATCTCTAAACTGTTTTTATTTGTTATTTCTTAAACTAAACCTGATGACTGTTCTTCTGGCGTTATAGCTTTTTCTATAAACTATTTTCAAGAGATATTTCAGAATACAAGTCCACAAGAAACTGGTTCAAATTAGTAGCCCCACTTTTTGAGGTAAAAATATACCTTATCTATTTTTAGAATCAACAAAAATTATAAATGCAGGTTTTTTTTTTTTTTTTTTTGAAGATAAGAATCTTGCTTATATAAAACTACTGCAATATGGAGTCAACTCCAATCTTTAAAAATAAGAAACATTTTTCTCAATCACAAGACACCACAGACTGTGCCTAATCAACCAGCAATGACCTCGTCTGGAAAAGTAATTTCTGATCTAAATGCATGCACTGAATTAACTTAGTTCTGCTGTGAAACAGGACCACAGGGAATTCCTGGTTCCAGGAAGGCACAGCTGGCACTGATCAAGCTCGACCACACAGCCCTGCTCTGTTCTCCTTGAGCTGGGTGGCACAGCATGTACTAGGTGTTCTGGCGATCTCTGTTAGTGCCCCTACCTCTGTTATTCTGTCTCATCACAGGCCTCTCTTCCCGAGCTCTAGGAAGGAAAGGAAGAACAAGGTCGCTTCTAAAGGGATGACACCTGTACTGAGATCCTAAATACAAAAAAGAAAAAAATCTAGACATTTGAACTCAAATATATATTTGAACTCAAAATATACACTATTAAAATAATAGTTTCATAAAATCTCTTTCTGTACAAACTGAATTAAGACATAAGGCAGACTAGTAAACACTAGACTGAGTCAGAAGTTTTTTTAATGAAATTATTCTGCTAATTTAGGAATCTGCCCTAGTGCTTAGTCCTATTACCCATCTATACCAGACAGAATGAAGACCTAGAAAAGATCCCCAATGGACATACTCTTTTTTGCAATACGTATGTATCTATTATAACATTTACCTCATCCTATTAATATGTTTGGATGGTTGTCCTCCCCAACAGTCTGTGGAGAGTTGAAAGTAAAGCCAGTCATTATGCAATGTAACAGCCCCAAGCATGGTGTGGATCACAAATGAGTGAATAAATAAAGAGATGAATGAATGAAAAGTTCTCAATTTAAATTCCAATGCCCAGTAAGATGTCACCCAAATTCTGCCCTCCCCTCTGAGGATGATCAGATTTGAGTTTTAGAGACAATGCCAAATTTGACAGCTTTGAACAGGAGTAAAACATGATGAAACTATTATTTCAAAAAGATAAATCTGTTGGACAAAAAATGGAGAGAGATTAACTAAGAATAATATAAGTGTGAGGTGAAATAAAGTGTGTCACTGTCAATAGAAAGGACAGAGTTGAAGACATTTTAAAGAAAAATAACTACCAGGGCTGGAGACCTGACAACCACTCCTTAAAATTACCTTTGTAGAGCCTTTCTTCTGTGCAGTTAAATCTACCTCTTAACAGTTCATCTCATGTAACCTTTTACATGAGGCTCAACCATGTCCTAATGTCCTGCTACACACCAGCCATTTACAGAATGGTAGCCAACCCTCACCCCACCTGTGAATGGAGGGTGCTCAGAAGCCATGTTTCTTGGAACTAGCTCCTAGACCCCAAATACTTATGAATCTCTGACTTAACGTGACTCTCAAAGGTTCACTATAAGACCTGCTAATCCAGAAATTAAGTAGGTTGAAGCATTTTACACATCTAGATTTACTTAACAGGAGCAGATGTTCATGTTCAGTATGGCCAGCCAAGATTTCCCCCTTTTGTTTTAGAAACAACCATCTCAGTTTAATAATATTCAGTTATTTTTTGTTACCATATCAGAAGCAGTTTATTTCAGAAAGATGAGGTGCCAGTGCCTTAGATTTACCTCTGATTAGCATTCAGTATAAATCAGGACACAAAACTACATACACTGAAAAACACGTGTGTCTTTAAGAGCCACGTGATAGTCTCAGGAGCAGTACTGAAGAAAAGGGTTTTTTTCTATTTAATACTTTGAAAGTTACTACAGTGATTACTTTTTTTCACAAGGGAAAAAAACTGGAAACCACTGAAAAATAAAAGTCTTATTTAACCTTAAATGAATCAGAGCCTCCTGCTAGAGATATTTATCCTAGGCAGAAATGATAAGTTAATTTGGAACTACCTTCATACAATTTACATTCTTTTGCAACATTCAAGACTTAATACAAATGAACATTTAATGTTTATCCTCCTGATGCAAAACCAAGATTACTGCCAGATGGAAATCAGTTTTACCATCTCCCAACATCTGGCTCTCAACATGCTGCCAAAACAATGTCACTTTTAATGTTGACTGAGACCTGGGAACTCAGAGTCCTAGCCTAGGCTCTGATGTGGCCTTGTGGTCTGATCTAAAAGCCACATTATTGTTTTTCTGAATAACGGCCACTTATACAGACCAAGATTATTAGCATATACATTATAATAAAGTACATTTGAAAAGTATGATTATAAAAATACATACTTAACCTACATTTCAAAAAATTTATGGTCAAGTCCTTTTTTTTTTAAGTTTATAAATATACTACTGTACTAAGCCATAGATTTTACTGGGAAATCTAGGATGACTACAAGAATCATTCCAGTCCTTTACCTGGGAAAGGTGCAGAGTTCATGGAAACATGGACTGAGTCTGAAAACAGTCCATGGACTGTCCATGGAATTCTCTAGGCCAGAATACTGGAATGGGTAGCCTTTCCCTTCTCCAGGGGATCTTCCCAACCCAGGGATCGAACCCAGGTCTCCCGAATTGCGGGCAGATTCTTTACCAGCCGAACCACAAGGGAAGCTCAGGAATACCAGAGTGGGTAGCTATCCCTTCTCCAGTGGATCTTCCCAACCCAGGAATCGAACTGGGGTCTCCTGCAATGCAGGCAGATTCTTTACCAGCTGAGCTACCAGGGAAGTCCCCAGGGAAACACTGCAGATCTTCTCAACTATCAATAGCACCATTTTCATTAAACATTGTCTCATCCTCTTGTACACACATACACCCATAAATATACTTACAGTTCCATTCTATACCATTCTTTCATTGTAATTTTATGTTTAAATAATATTGGACCTAGAGTTTTCATATATAATAAAACACATTTTATAATTAAACTTCAAAATGTTCTGTTGATAAAATCTCTTTGAATAATGACTATCTTACTCCTCAGCCATTATTTCCACCTTCAAAAGCACTCATGCCAGTGAACGCCATATACTTACCATTCTCCAGCAGAACATCCACAGCCAGAGTTGTCAGGTCTTTAGTACAAGCAGCCCGAACATCCTCAGTAGGAGCAGTGAATGTACTAAGTCCTGTTAGTTTGTTGATGTAAACCATTCTTCCCAGAGTTCCATCAAAATGCTGCTGCCAATCCAAAGAACAAGTGTTGGACTCTTCATTTCCAGAACAAGTTCTTGCTATGGATCCCTCACTCTGAAAACAAGTTCCATTTTGGTTAGCTGTGGAATCTTCCACGCGACTCATTAACATTCTACTCGGAGAGTCAGGACTTCCAATCTGTTGTTTTGAAGCTATAGGAACATCTGAATCCTTACTGATAACTATAGCATGGTCATAGGGCAGTACCAAAGGATTTCCTGGTATCTTCTCAGTGGTATTGTTGTTAGAATATGTTTCACTGTCTTTACTGAAGAGATTACCTTGTGTGACAGAGTCTGACATTGGGATGTTGTCACTTTCTGTTTTTTTATGCTCAGTTTTAAATAACTTACAAGAATCTAGGGTTAACCCACTGGACAAGTCACCATCTTTCCTACTGGAATCTAATTGTGGCAATTCATTAAAATGACTCATCTCCATCTTTTGAGTCTCTCTTTCGGAACCCTTCAATCTGGATAATTTAGAGGCTAGTGATTCAGGTGACTTCTGAACATCCAAAAATTTCCTGTTAAAATGAGGTAACTCCTGTGGAGTTATAGTGCTTTCTGTTAAGCAAAGCATCTGTTGTTCCAAACAATCATATTCCTTGGAGAATGGAAACTTTTCTGAAAAAAACATGTGATTTACTGGTTGACAGCTACTATTGGAATCATTATATTTCATAGTAGTGATTTCACAGATATCAGAGTTGTCTAAGTGGTTTTTGTCTTTCAATGGAATGTCAGGTTCAACCTGAGGACTGAGATTGGTAGTGATTTCTAAAGTATTATTTTCTTCCACTTCAGTATTCAGAGGATTTTTAACCTTCCCATATTGCCTCTTAAACTTCTCTAAAGATCCTAGCTGTGAATTTAAGCTTAGCTTCTTACGAGGTATGGGTTTGGCAGGACAAATCAACTTGTCTGTTTTCTTACTACCATCTGAAACATGTCTACCCCAAGAGAAGGAGGATGTGTCAGGTAATAAGCCACCTGTGTGTGATTTTTTACTACTTTCCCCCAAAATAGCAAAATTTTTATAAGCTGCTGTATGTTTGTTCTCCAGCCCATAACTTCGATTTGTTCTGCAGAGACTTTTGTTGGGCAGTTGAGCAAATTCTTTACTTAAAGTGCTGGTTAAATCTTTGCTGTTTAGAGTCTCAACTGAATGGAGTGTTCTATTTCCAAATGTTTCTTTGGCACTCACAGGACCAGGTTGAGCATAATTTTTAAATAAATGTTCTGTTTCAGTTGATTTAGTTTGCTCATTTTGTACCACATGAGTTATGAAGCCAGTGGAACATAATTTAACTTGTCCATAATGAAAAACATTTATTCTTCCACAAGTACTAGGTTTTTTTCTTTTCTCTTCCTCTCTCTGAGCACTAGGTTCTCCTGATAATGCTGTCTCAAAAGACAGAGGTTGGCATTCCATTTCAGTAGCATCTTTAAATCTCTCTGGTTGATTCTGAATTCTGTTATTTTCCAGGATGTTGGCATCCATGCTATTAACAGTAGTACTTACTTTCTGTATTTCTAGATCTTCTCCACTCCCCTCAAAGTGATATAATGTCTGAAAAGGACTTCCAAACATTGCTGAACTGGTTCCACATGGATTTTCTGGAGAATTATGTTCCAAGCAAAATTTTTGATGTTTCTTATTTTCTCCCGATTCTGATGCTCCAGCTGTCTCTTGTTCTAAGTTCCTTGACTGTAAGCAAGCACTGTCTTCATTTTGCAAAGATGACTCTGCCATTTTACAATGGGCTGGCCCACTGGATTTGTAAGTGTACAAAAATGAATCATTTGTCTTTTTCCTGATAGCTTCTGAATCCCTAGAATTCTGTGTGCTTATGTTTTCTACAGGAGCTTTTCTTTTCACAGCTTTTGACTGCAAGTTGAACATCTCATAGGAATCCAAAATATTATTACATGCTTCTTGGAAATTGACCTGGCCACACTTCTCATCAGAGGACACTTGCTTCTGAAGACTGACACTAAATAAACTAAAATCATTATCTTCACTAAATTCCTTAATGTCCTCACTTGATAATTCCACAAATAATTTTTCTTTCTTTAAAAACGTTTTTACTCCTTCCTGAATGCAAACCAAAACAGTATCCCAGTTCTGAAACTCAATCAGGGTTTTTGCTGGTTCCAGGCACACATCATAGTCACAGAACTGGCACTGCACATTGATTACATAGATACCATGGAGTTCTGGGTTAGACCGAGGCCGAGGACTTGAATTCATTTGCCTACTGGCAGAACCACTCTTTGGTTTGCATATAATACTTTCTTTCCTTAATAAAAAGTCAATGAGTTTATGCAACTTTGTCCTTAAAACTAACCTCTTGTTCACAAACAAAAACTGCATATTCTTATTATAATGTGCTTCAGAGCTGATAAAGCCAGTAAGCTCAAACTCCTTATATTTAAAATTTATTTCTCTTAACTTTTGGGACTTACCCAGTCCATAAATTTGACAAAACCGGGAACATATGTCTTTGGTTTTAGGGAGTTGAAGAACCATGGAACCAGAAACATCATTTCTCAAAGAGAAAGAAATGGAAGGGTGCATGAGTGACAGAGCTTCTATCCTCTGCCTAACCTTCTCAAACTCCAGTCTAGGATCCATGCATTTCCTCCTAACAGGTAATTGATAAAACAGGTTATATACAGTGACGGTTGTCCCCGCACTTGGTCGAGTTAAGTCAGCTTCACAAGCTTTCAGGGCTTTCCCATTTTGAAACAGTTTCACAAATGTTTTCATTGACTTGTTTTTCTTGGATGAAATTTCCACAGCACTGGCCATGTCAGCTATACTGGCCAACGTCTCCCCCCGGAAACCATAAAACCTTGGGTTCTCCAAGTCCTGTATGGAGTTGCATTTACTGGTGAAATAACGATTTCCCACCTTGTCTACATCATCGCTTCCCATCCCAAATCCATTGTCTATCACTTGAACTTGGAAGGTTTCCATGTTCACCCTGACAGCCACACATTTTGCTTCAGCATCAATACTGTTGAGGGCAAGCTCCTCAACACATTGGCCTAAGGAGCATATAGCCAAACCAGAACGCAATCTGGCTTGTACTTCAACTGACAAGCATTTGATCATGGCAAGTAGAAAGCTGGTGAGAATGCCAGGCAGTGGTTCCCTTTTCTGACTGGAAATAATTGCCTATGGGAAGAAAACAAAACACACACACACACACAATTAAAGCTTCAGAGTTACATGGCATCAACCATTTCTCTCAAGCATTATAAAGAAATATTTGAGGTAAACGAAATTTCTTATTAACGAAACAAAAATTATACTTCTGATCTCTAGGCAGATCAAACAGCTCAGATTTGGCACAGCAGATTTAACATCCAAAACAGTATTCATAATTTCACAATTTTTACTGCTCCTCTCTAAATCCCAAATGCCCTAAGTGAAATCATAATCACACTTGAAATTGACCCCTAAACTGTTCAAAATGCCAATCACTTCACCAAAAACAGATGCCTAATTTCCGCTAAGAAACATTAGCTAGAAATTATTCCTGAAAAAAATGTCCAAGCTAGTTTCATAACATTTATCCATTACACAATAACCATGACTTTTAGAAAAAAATTACAATGAAGTGTTAAGACACTGTACTAATTAGGGTGAAGGAAGAGGAGGAAATGAAATAAAATTATTATATCAAGGAGCGATAATTATTATAATAATTACTACTGGTTAAATGTAGTTATCTCAGGGGAAAGAGACTAAGAATGGGAACGGGTAGAGCAGGAAAATTCCTTTGCCTTTTAAGCCTTTCTCTATCATTTGATTTTTAAATCTTGTACATGTATTACTAAATTTTCAGAAGGCCCTTACCTATTACTACTTATGATTTATTATTTTGTATTAATACACTTTTGGTCTTTACAGATGGCTCCAAACTACCTCAGCAATGATAATGATGGCAAGAGGATCTTCAAACGAGACATTTTCTTGCAGCTAAAAATCATAGTTCAATGAAAGGTCCCCTCCCTTCATAGCTGACAGCAGCATGGGCTGGACCGTCTCACAAGTGGTAAGGCTTGTTTTTCAAACGGGGAAAATCAGAGCTCTAATTGCAGATCTGATGGTTTCTAAGATAATGTACTTTGCAGCCGGCAAAAAATGAGAGGTCAAGCTTTGGTAAGTATTCCTACTGGTACCCAAAACTCAACGATATCCGATTTCCTAATTATGAGGCTTTCGGGGTTCCTGTGACAAGTGGGACGATTCGATCCGGGTTCAGAGCTGAAAAGCTTGGAGGAGGAGCAGGGCCGCACCCGCATCCCACCCCACCCTCCGCGGCAGTCAGACTCAAGCTCCACCCCCGCCCCCTCCCAGCTGGCAACCGGAAACCCCGGCCCGGCCCGCCCAGGCTCGGGCACCCGGCTGAAGGTAGGCCGGGAGGCCTCCCAGGCCCCTCGCGCGGTGATTCCGTAAGGCTGGCCCGCAGCGGTCGCCAAGGCCCTTAGAGTGGTAGACGCGCTCCCAGAATCGTCCTCTGGTCGCGTGCTTTACGCCAAGTCACCCGGAATCGTACCTCCCCAACTCCCTGATACCAACCGCCTGGGACGCCGGGCGCGCGCTCGCTGGCTGGTGTGGCTCGTACACGTGAGGCTCGTGCACGCGCGAGCCCGCGAGCATGCGCTTCTGAGGCACCGCGCGGAGGACGCCCTCCAGTCCGTGACACCCCGATGCGCATGCGCACCAGGTATCGCCGGCTTGGAAACGCCCGTGTCCCCAGGTCTCTTCTCACTGGTACACCGAAGTTTCCAGTCCTTATCCCGTTTTAGCATGGCGTGAAAAGCTGTTTCTAGCAATTTTTACTCGTTTTTCCCTTTTTCCCCTTCTCATATCTCCTGTGTGCGTACTACCATTTAATTCAACAGAGGCTTCCTAGGTGCTGCAGTAGTAAACAATTCGCCTGCTAATGCAAGAGATGAGGGTTTGATCCCTGGGTAGGGTAGAGCCCCTGGAGGAGGGCATGGCAACCTACTCCAGTATCCTTGCCTAGAAAATCCCATAGACAGAGGAGCCTGAGGGGCTACAGTCCATGGGGTTGCAAAGAGGCACGACTAAGCATGATATTTTATTTGCTTATCTGTCTACTCACTAGAATGTGGATATTTGTCTATTTTTATTTGCTGCTGTATCCCCATGGCAAGAACAGTGCCTGGCTTATGTTCAGTTCAGTCGCTCAGTCGTGTCCGACTCCTTGTTACCCCAGGAACTGCAGGCTTATGTTAGACACTAAAATATTAATCCAGAGCTTTCCATCTTAAAGATCTGTAGTTATTTCAGAGCTGGGAAAGATGAAGAATCAATATAGCTCTATTCTTAATTTACAGATGAGGACAACAAGACTCTGTTCGCTGACTTTTTTTTGGTATTTTTCTAATGGAATGAGAATGGACCTCTAAGGGGATTGTGAGATTAGTTCAGTTCAGTCGCTCAGTCATGTCCGACTCTTTGCGAACGCATGAACCACAGCACGCCAGGCCTCCCTGTACATCACCACCTGCCAGAGTTTACCCAAACTCATGTCCGTTGAGTTGGTGATGCCATCCAACCATCTCATCCTCTGTTGTCCCCTTCTCCTCCTGCCCTCAATCTTTCCCAGCATCAGGGTCTTTTCAAATGAGTCAGCTCGTTGCATCAGGTGGCCAAATTATTGGAGTTTCAGCTTCAGCATCAGTCCTTCCAATGAACACCCAGGACTGATTTTTAGGATGGACTGGTTGATCTCCTTGCAGTCCAAGGGACTCTCAAGAGTCTTCTCCAACACCACAATTCAAAAGCATCAATTCTTCAGTGCTCAGCTTTCTTTACAGTCCAACTTTCACATGCATACATGACCACTGGAAAAACCATAGCCTTGACTAGACAGACCTTTGTTGGCAAAGTAATGTCTCTGCTTTTTAATATGCTATCTAGGTTGGTCATAAGTTTCCTTCCAAGGAGTAAGCATCTTTTAATTTCATGGCTGCAATCACCATCTGCAGTGATTTTGGAGCTCAAAAAATAAAGTTGGCCACTGTTTCCACTGTTTCCCCATCTATTTGCCAAGAAGTGATGGGACTGGATGCCATGATCTTAGTTTTCTGAATGTTGAGCTTTAAGCCAACTTTTTCACTCTCCTCTTTCACTTTCATCAAGAGGCTCTTTAGCTCTTCTTCACTTTCTGCCATAAGGGTGGTGTCATCTGCATATCTAAGGTTATTGATATTTCTCCCGGCAGTCTTGATTCCAGCTTGTGCTTCTTCCAGCCCAGCGTTTCTCATGATGTATTCTGCATTTAAGTTAAATAAGCAGGGTGACAATATACAGCCTTGAAGTACTCCTTTTCCTATTTGGAACCAGTCTGTGGTTCCATGTCCAGTTCTGTTGCTTCGTGACCTGCATACAGGTTTCTCAAGAAGCAGGTCAGGTAGTCTGGTATTCCCATGTCCTGCAGAATTTTACACAGTTTATTGTGATCCACACAGTCGAAGGCTTTGGCATAGTCAATAAAGCAGAAATAGATGTTTTTCTGGAACTCTCTTGCTTTTTTGATGATCCAGCAGATATTGGCAATTTGATCTCTGGTTCCTCTGCCTTTTCTAAAACCAGCTTGAACATTTGGAAGTTCTCGGTTCATGTATTGCTGAAGCCTGGCTTGGAGAATTTTGAGCATCTTTACTAGCGTGTGAGATGAGTGCAATTGTGTGGTAGTTTGAGCATTCTTTGGGATTGCCTTTCTTAGAGATTGGAATGAAAACGGATCTTTTCCAGTCCTGTGGCCACTGCTGAGTTTTCCAAATTTACTGGCATATTGAGTGCATCACTTTCACAGCATCATCCTTCAGGACTTGAAATAGCTCAACTGGAATTCCATCACATCCACTAGCTTTATTCGTAGTGATGCTTTCTAAGGCCCACTTGACTTCACATTACAGGATGTCTGGCTCTAGGTGAGTGATCACACCATTGTGATTATCTGGGTCATGAAGATCTTTTTTGTACAGTTGTTCTGTGTATTCTTGCCACCTCTTCTTAATATCTTCTGCTTCTGTTAGGTCCATACCATTTCTGTCCTTTATTGAGCCCATTTTTGCATGAAATGTTCCCTTGGTATCTCTAATTTTCTTGAAGAGATCTCTAGTCTTTCCCATTCTGTTGTTTTCCTCTATTTCTTTGCATTGATTGCCGAGGAAGGCTTTCTTATCTCTCCTGGCTATTCTTTGGAACTCTGCATTCAGATGGGAATACCTTTCCTTTTCTCCTTTGCTTTATGCTTCTCTTCTTTTCACAGCTATTTATAAGGCCTCCTCAGACAACCATTTTGCTTTTTTACATTTCTTTTCCATGGGGATGGTCTTGATCCCTGTCTCCTATACAATATCACGAACCTCTGTCCATAGTTCATCAGGCTGTCTATCAGATCTAGTCCCTTAAATCTATTTCTCACTTCCACTGTATAGTCATAAGGGAATTGATTTAGGTCATACCTGAATGGCCTAGTGGTTATCCCTACTCTCTTCAGCTTAAGTCTGAATTTGGCAATAAGGAGTTCATGATCTGAGCCACAGTCAGCTCCAGGTCTTGTTTTTGCTGACTGTATAGAGCTTCTCCATCTTTGGTTGCAAAGAATATAATCAATCTGATTTCGGTGTTGGTCATCTGGTGGTGTCCATGTGTAGAGTCTTCTCTTGTGTTGTTGGAAGAGGGTGTTTGCTGTGACCAGTGTGTTGCCTTGGCAAAACTCTATTAGCCTTTGCCCTGCTTCATCCAAGGCCAAATTTGCCTGTTACTTTACTCCAGGTGTTTCTTGACTTCCTACTTTTGCATTCCAGTCCCCTATAATGAAAAGAACATCTTTTTTGGGTGTTAGTTCTAAAAGGTCTTGTAGGTCTTCATAGAACCGTTCCACTTTCGGCTTCTTCAGCGTTACTATTTGGGGTATAGGCTTGGATTACCATGATATTGAATGGTTTGCACTGGAAAGAGAGATCATTCTGTCGTTTTTGAGATTGCATCCAAGTACTGCATTTCGGACTCTTTTGTTGACTATGATGGCTACTCCATTTCTTCTAAGGGATTCCTGCCCACAGTAGTAGACATAATGGTCACCTGAATTAAATTTGCCCATTCCAGTCCATTTTAGTTCACTGATTCCTAGAAAGTCAATGTTCACTCTTGCCATCTCCTGTTTGACCACTTCCAATTTGCCTTGATTCATGGACCTAACATTCCAGGTTCCTATGCAATATTGCTCTTTACAGCATTGGACCTTGCTTCTATCACCAGTCCCATCCACAACTGGGTATTGTTTTTGTTTAATCTTAATTACCTCTATAAAGGCCCTCTCTCCAAATGTAGTCGCATACTTAGGTATTGAGAGGACTTCAACATGTGAATTTGGCAGGGGTGGGAGGGTAACATAATTTAACCCATAGCATCAGTTTATGTGAATGCCTTACCTGGAGGACAGAAATGACAGCAGAAACTCCAGAAAATGTAAAATAGTTAGTCCAAGATATCATTTGTGTATGTGCTGTGCTCAGTCGTGTCTCTTTGCAACCCCATGGACTGTAATAGCCCGCTAGGCTCCTCTGTCCATGAGATTCTCCAGGCAAGAATACTGGAGTGGGTTGCCTTTTCCCGCTCCAGGGGATCTTCCCGACCTAGGGACTGAACCTGGGATATCCTGCATTGGTAGGCGGGTTCTTTACTACTTAGCCAACAGGGAAACCCAGATATCATTTGGACAGCTAACAAATTGAACTTTAGGATTTGGGGTTTTTTTTAATATTTATTTTTATTTATTTATTTGGCTGCACAAGGTCTTAGTTGTGGCATGTGGGGTCTAGTTCCCCAACCAGGGATCAAACCCAGGGCCCCAGCATTGAGAGCTCACAGTCTTAGCCACTGGACCACCAGGGGAGTCCCAGGATTTTTGTTCTTATTAGGTATAATTTCCTGAAGAAAATTTCGTGGAAACTATTAAAAAGAAATGAGTAAAAGTAACTGCTTTTTCTTTCAGACTTCCTTGTTACCTCAAAGTTCTCTTCCCAAAGATGTTCACAGAGTAAATGCCTCTTATTTTGCCCAAAATGAAGTTCATCAAAAAGAAAAGAAGTATCTTACACAGAAGGTTCTGTTTTTATTGATTAGAATTGTGTATAGTTTTAATTCTTTTCATCACACATATAATACACAGTAACCAGCAAGTAACATGCTAAAATAACTTATTGACAAATTCTAATATTGAACACAGAATAGTTCTATCTCTATTAACAATGAAAAACAAAACCACTCAGTATCTTGGAAAATTTAAATGCAGGCCATTATTTCACAATTTGGAAATCTGCATAGTCCAGCTTTATGATGACCTTCTCATTGTGGAAGCTTGCTCTGTCGATGTGTGATTTGGGACTTCCTTTTGTCTCAAGCCATTCCTGCATATGACGTACTTTGGAGGTGGGCCCTTGCAATTGTCCTTGCACTGTGCCCTGGTCAGTGTTCTGGACCCAGCCTACTAATCCAAGCTTTTTACCCTCAGCCTAAGGGAAAGAAAAAGACAAAGAGGAGAAATCCAGTGAGACTGAACAAAACAAAGCAAGACTACAGTCTCTTGCCAGAACCTTGGCCTACAATCAAGCCACTGAAACTAATTTGATATTGTCCAGAACAGTCAAAACAGAACTACAGCAAGGAGAATCTCATTGCTGATCTTAATGTGAAGTGTTGACCACTTGACTCCATTTCCTTCTTCCACCCTATAAAACCCAGGCACCAGCATTTTTCACTGCGTAGTCAATTTGATTAAGTACTAAAGATTTAAGACCAAATCAGATGTTTTCAAAATGATTCTCTAAGGCTGATTTTTGTTAGGATACTGGACTATATCTTGTTCATTTTCCTTCTCCTAATCAAGAATCTAATAGATATATTAAATAGAAAAAAGCATAAAGTTATCCGATCCTTCTGTTTCTCTTTAGCCAAGACCATACCTAAACAAACCCAGATGATTAAGTGTCCATTAAGTGTCCAATGACTTAAGTATCTTTAAAGATCATTAGAGAGTATTTCACAATTTCCTGGGCAAATCATTCCATTGTTCTCACTGTAAAGAAACAGTCTAATCCAAGGTCCTTACCTTGCATTCAAAGCCCATTTTCTCTCATCCTCTGAGAGAAGGAAAAAGTTGCTGGTGATCAGCCTCTAAACAACTACATTTCATAAGACCACATTAACTATTGTTTTCACTTGACTTTCTTCTGTCTAAATAATCACAAGGCCTTTAATGTTGAATAAGCTTAGGAAAAACATCTAATCATTGTAACTGCTCTTTTCTTAGACTTTTTATTGTTCTTTCCTATAAAGCATTAACTGTGAAATAACTGAAAATTGGGGGAAAGTAGCAATGTTTCAGAGGCAATTTTATTTTTGTAAAATTTCCAACTAAGGATTTATAAAAGTTATTGCTTGTTACATTCTATCTAAATAGAAGGAGTTGGATTACAAAAGAAAATGGGAGTTAACAGGACTGCATGTCCAAATGCTGGACTAGTGATCTAGTAAATATGGGATATTGCTGGAGTTGGCCAAAGAAAATGTTATGCAGAGCAAAAGTATGTTTGATGAGGAACTGAAGTATTCATCAAATCAGTTATGTTCAAAGCAAAGACATGTTTGCATAATGAACAAAAGAGGCTTCGGTCAAATAACAGTTTAAAGGATATGGAGGAAATTAAGGAATCAAGAAAAACAAGAGATATCTACAACATGATTAAGGGTTGTAGATTGAAGCATTAAAGAAGAATACAGAGAACGGATTTGAATAAGACTCCATGTCCCACTGACTTTGTGCAACAACTGCACTCTCTTCTACTTAATGTAAACCCAGGGGGGTGGGCTGTGCCTCCTTCTTAGTTACCTTATATGGTAACTTGCTATAAGAAGGATTGTGTGGAGGTTTTGAGCAGGAGGTTATAATAGTTCGATACACTTTAAACTGCAGTGTGATTTATCTGAATTCCTGAGAGTAAACAAAACACTCCCAACTTTGACAGATGTTGAGAATAGAGATTTCCTATGGCTTTTTATCTGTGCACTGGATTCTGTTCTTATTTTTAAATGGTAACACAATATTGCTGACTCATGTTCAGCTTTGACTATATATCTAAACAAGCAAGTAGTGCTTTCTCCTAAGAAAATTCCCAAGAGCTGATCCTCCCTCATAACCATATTTCCTCTTGAACAGTCATCTGCAAACATTTTAAAGATTATAATCACCAATTCTAGTCTCAATCTAAAAAAAAAGGTACCCTCAAACCAATAACCTAGAACTTCCACATTAAGAAACTAGAAAGAGAGGGGCAAACTGAACTCAAATCAAGCAAAAAAGGGAAATAACAAAGATTAGAGCAGGAGTTAATAAATAATACAGGGATAAAGAAAATTTCTCTGGTGGTAGAGTGGTTAAGAATCTGCCTTGCAATGCGGGTTTGATCCTTGGTAGGGGAACTAATTTCCTACATGCCCCAGAGCAACTAAGACACATGACCCACCCCCACCCCCCACAACCCCAACTAGGGAGTCCTAGCTCAACAACAAAAGATCTGCAGGACTCAACAAAGATCCTGTGAGCTGCAACTAAAAGACCCGCCACAGCCAAATAAATAAATATTTAAAAATTGTTTTTCTGCATTCTTTTATTATCTCTTTACATTGAGGGGTGGAAGGTGCTATAAAGATGGGCTCTTCTGCCATCTGCTCCTTTTCCCTCAACAACTTTTATTAATCTTCATTAATTTTTAACCCATTTATTAAGCCACAGGAACTTACCCTACATGAAAGTGAAAGTTGCTCAGTTGTGTCTGACTGTGACCCCACAGACTATATAGTCCACGGAATTCTCCAGGCCAGAATATTGGAGTGGGTAGCCTTTCCCTTCTCCAGGGGATCTCCCCAACCCAGGGATCGAACCCAGGTCTCCCGCATTGCAGGCAGATTCTTTACCAGCTGAGACACAAGGGAAGCCCAAAAATACTGGACTGGGTAGCCTATCCCTTCTCCAGGGGGTCTTCCCAACCCAGGAATCGAACCGGGGTCTCCTGCATTGCAGGCAGCTTCTTTACCAACTGAGCTATCAGGGAAGCCTACCCTACATGACTGGAGGCAAAGCTATCTGAAACATAGCTCTTGCTATGATTTTCAGTAATTCTTTTCTTCCAACAGGCACTCATATATGAGCAGGGGCCAGGAGGAACTGATTTGCAAATCATTGGAAAAAGAGGTAGTGACACTTAACATTCACATTTCAAAGATTCAGGTTTGAACTTTTAAGTGGCTTTGGCAAGTTCTGCAGTCTTAACTCATTATCTTTGGGGTTGGAGATACACTGGGAAGGCAATAGCCTGATACTCCCCTATAGAAGACAGAAGGCAAACTAAGATTTCATCTTTGTCATTAGGGAAGATTAGTGAAGTCAAGGCAGAGGCTGTCAACAGTCTGTT
The DNA here is from genome assembly GCF_033118175.1 of Dama dama. NCBI lineage: Eukaryota > Metazoa > Chordata > Mammalia > Artiodactyla > Cervidae > Dama > Dama dama. Next base: position 17,537,765 of record NC_083692.1, on the reverse strand, counting down.
CATCCCCTCAATTACTAATATGTCATAGTAATACCAGGCTCCATGTTCAGTGTTACTATTACTTACCCTGGAATGAATATTTTCATTAGAAAAGTTCACCTGGAAAAGGTGTTGTTGCTTAGTCGGCAAGTTGTATCCAACTCTTTGTGACGCCTTGGACTGTAGCCCTCCAGGCTCCTCTGTCCATGGGATTTCCCTGACAAGAATATTGGAGTGGGTTGCCATTTCCTTCTCCAAGGGATCCCCAAGGGATCTTTCTGACCTAGGAATAGATAGAACCCACATCTCCTGGATTGGCAGGCAGATTCTTTACCACTGAGCCACCTGGGAAGTCCTCCCCTGGAAAAGGTACTTGTCCTTTAAAACCTAAAATGAGCATAATTAAGGAATTAAGTAGAGGAATGGGAGAGGATTGAAGAGGAAAAAAGGTCTGAAGAAAATGCAACAGCTACAGAGGAAGCAGTTACATAAATTACAGTCATTTAAATGTCATCTCTGATCAGTGTTAACTTTCCTGTAAGAATTGTGATTTGTTTTGATGATGCCCCAATAGGGAGAACTGGAGAAGCCCTTTCTCTTTGTAAAAGAGAAGCTCATCCATATGTGTGCTGGTACTCAATACCACTGTTAGACCAATAATAACAGCAGACAAAGCTTCCAGTAGGGATTCCCAGGTGACTCAGTGGTAAAAGAATCCACCTGCCAATGCAAGAGACCTGGGTGGAGAAGATCCCCTGGAGGAGGAAATGGCAACTCACTCTAGCATTCTCCCTGGGAAAATCCCATGGACAGAAGAGCCTGGCAGGCTATACAGTCTGCGGAGTTGCAGAGTCGGACACGACTGAGCATGCACATACACAGAAAAGCTTCCATTTGCGTTGTGGTTTACCCATTGCAAAGCATTTTCATACCTATTCTTCCACAAACCACCTCTTTGCCATTCAGTTACCAAAGAGCCAGCTTCTCCAAAGAATATTTTTCAGGAACATGTCTCTTGTTCCCATGCTGATAAGGTAGGTAGGCCACATACCTGAGTGTACTTGCGGAAAAACACTCCTTGCACCTTTCCAAAAATTTCATAATCCACTGATATCAGGGTATCCCCTTCTGCCATGCTCATGCTCAAACCTGTCAGAGACCAGGATAGCAGAAAAGTAAAGGGCTCATTATCCTACTCCAGGGTCTCCAATCCCTAGGCAGAAAGAGTCACACCCATACCTCTACATCCTTAACCACTGCGACCTCTCCCTGACCTTAAGGTGCCCGTACTTCGGATACGTATAAGCGCGGGTGTCTGAAGTAACAGGAAGACATCTGCAAGGGAGCTTCGGGTAGCGATTGCCCACAGAGGCCTCTTTTGGGGCCTGCTTATCCAATTACCTCCCTACAACTCATCCCCGGTCCCGCTCCCTTTCCATCCTTCCCTCTTCCCACAGACCTGTCTTCCACGCTGCCGCCAGTACCCCCTCCTATTAAATTTGAGAGCTAATCGAACTCATGGGCACGCCCCGGGTCCCTATCCCAGGCTCACCCTCCTTGTCTTCCTCTCAAGCGTTAGGGACTACCCGGCAGACCACCAGGCCAACAGTCACCCCTCAGCCGCGTAACCGCTGCGCCCGGAAGCTTAGAGGGCGGCTCCTCCTTCGCCGCCTCTCCTGTCCATCACCTCCACCGACCAATCACGCACGGTGCGCTCGGCCCAGAGCCCGCCTACAGGGTGGGATTTCGGGAGGCGCGTGTCTAGGAGCGCCCGATCCTCGGGTTGGGAAGGATCTGTCCAGGGTCTCGGCCACGACTCTACTGACCGAGTCCTCATCCTACCTTGGTCACTAAGCGCACCTCTTTTTTTTTTTTTTTTAAAGTTTCTCTTGGGGAGAAGGACGAAGACGAAGAAACACTTAAGATAAATCCAATCAATCTGTAAATAATTACTGAGAGCCTCTGTGTGCCAGGCACAGTTCTAGGTGCTTGCCACACATTAACGAACAGAAAGGATCCCTGGATTGGAGGAGCTTAAATTATGGAGACAGAGACGGACGGCAAACACTAAACATCATAAACAAAACAAAAAAATTAAATTCAAGACATAAAACTTTTCTGCCCTTTTCCTCAGTTCTCCTCCAATTCTGGGTCATGCCTAAGTCTGGAACTGGTAGCAGCAGCAACAAGAGTATAGGTGGTCGCATGCAAGGTTATTTCTCCCACTGTGATTCTGGAAGCTGCCCACCAGTCTACTAAGTCTACCTTACTAAGTAAGTCTACCTTACTAAGAAAACTCTAAACAATGCTTATCTAAAGCAACTAATCACAAGCACAAACAAAATAAACCAGGGCTCCAGAATCACAACTGAATCAGTCAACCTAAGCCAAGTGACCAAGTTGCATGAATTTCTTTAGGGAGAGAAGGGAATTGTCAAGGGGAGTTGTGGGTGATGATTGTTAAAAGTAGGGTCATTTTGTGTGTATCAGTCACTCAGTCATGTCTGACTCTTTGTGACCTCATGGACTGTAGCCCACCAGGATCCTCTGTCCATGGAATTCTCCAGGCAAGAATACTGGAGTAGGTTTTCATTTCCTTCTCCAGGGGATCTTCCCCACCCAGGATTGAACCCAGGTCTCCTGCATTGGAGGCAGACTTTTTACTGTCTGAGCCATGAGGGAAACCCAAAGGTCACCTTGCAGGCATTTATATCCAGATATCCTATGATTAAGAATGCATATGGGGCTTCCTTGGTGGCGCAGTGGATAAGAATCTGCCTGCTAGTGCAGGGGACTTAGGTTTGATCCCTGGTCCAGGAATATCTCACGTGCCACAGAGCAACCAACTCCATGTGCCACAACTACTGAGCCTGTGCTCTAGAGCCTGAGAACCACAACTACTGAGTCTACGTGCTGTAACTACTGAAGGTCAAGTGCCTAGAGCCTGTGCTCTGCAACAAGGGAGGCCACCTCAATGAGAAGCCCTTGCACTGCAACAGACAGTAGCCCTCACCTGCCACAACTAGAGAAAGCCCGAGCACAGCAATGAAGAGTTAGTGCAGTCAAAAATAAACAAACAAAAAAAGTTTTATATATATATATACACACATATACATAAAGAATGTGAATGAAGGTAAACTGTGGTGCTCACTGTTGCTCTTTGGAGTGCTGTGCACCTTACATCCCTCCATAAGACTCCATGTGTAAATATGCCAGGTTGGCAGACTTGGCAAGGTGAGATGGATTTGCAGGCCATGGAGATTCATTATTCCATTAGTTCTCCACTACAAAGTGAGGGTCCAGATCTTGCAGAGTCATATGACCTCAGTGCTGGTGTGGGGGTGGGAGTGGGGTTGGAAACTGGATTGAATTGTCATGCTAGGCAATATTTGAAAATAATGCTGAATAGAGTAACTGGCTGATGTTATTTCTTTAAAATTTATTAAAAAAAACTAGTTTCTAAAATAAATGGAAAAAAAAACTAGTTTCTCTGTAGCATTAAACTATTGACTACCTACATGTATACACACTGTAGAATATATAAAGATGGATGGTATATAATCTTTGTCCTTAAAGAGCTTTTTATTTCGGTAAGGGACAAATATGCATGCAAATGATGACAATGCAATGCACAACATGAGAATTCAGTTCCATGAACATCCACTGAGAGCTCATGACAAGCCAGCCCTGTGACAAAAAATATTATGAGAGCACAAAGGAGCAGAAAGATTCCTTCTGGCTGGCAAGACTGGGAAAGCGTTCTTGGAGGAAACGGCATATTACCCAAGGTTACACAACCACAAAGAATAAGTGATGGAGCTGGGATTTAGTTCCAAGCAGTCTGAATACAGAGCCTACTCTGTACTGAATGCTAGGTTCTACCACCTTCCAGTACATGGAGTTGGAGTAAGGCCACTGAGGTAAGACAGTATAAGTAGTCAGATGTGGCTGGACCCTGGGTGTATATTACCCAGTATATACTACTGATATACTACTGGGTATATATCAACCCTGGCTGTACATTAGGACTTCGGGGGAAAGTTTACAAAAGACTGATACCCAGGCCTTCCCTCCAGAAAAACAGCTTTCCAGGTAGCCCTAAAACACAGCTAGGGTTGACTCTGGGGAGGCAAGGCATGTTTCAACTTTATCCTGTAGGTAAAGAAGAAGCCATTGGGTAGGAGAATGATAGGTTCAGATGTATTTAGGATTTAGGATAGGGACTTTCCTGGGAGCCCACTGGTTAACCTCTCAACGCACATTTAATCTCCAGTCAGGAAACTAAAACTCACACATCACAACTAGAGAAGCTCCTACACAACACAGTAAAGACTCAGAACAGCCAAAAGAAGCAGATGTATAGCAGGAGAGTGGTGCTGTCCCAGTGAGAAGTGAAGAAACTCACCTAGGGTAGGAGAAATGAAAAGGAAGGGACATATATAAAAGACACTGCAGAATAAATTCAATAGAGCCTGCTGACCAGTTAGAGAGAAGGGGTGACAAATAGGGGGGAAGTGGAAGATGACTGATGTTTCAGCATGGGAGGGAACACTGGAGAAGTGGCTTGGGAAATAGGGAGGTAATCACAAGTTTGTTTTCTGTCATATTGACTTTGAGATACCTGAGGAACATTCATGTGCATGTGCTACGTGGGCATTTGGAAACTTGAGTCTGTAACTAAGGGAGAGAACTAAGCTAGATGCCATTGAAACAGGTGAGAACTGAAATTTCAGCATTTGGTTGAAATCATTACGGAAGAGAATGTCTGAAATTGCAGTTATATGAGAAATAAGATTTGGAGAACAACTATATTTGGGAGGCAGGTGAGGAAAAGATGTAAATGCAAGAATATGAAAGAAGATGGAAAAAGGACATGAAAAAAGAAACCAAGAAGGCACAGAGAAGCAAGTGAGAAGAGAGTTTCAACGGAGAGAAAAAATCAATAATGTCAAATGAGTAAGCTGAAGAAATAGCAGCTTTTGTCTTTAGGGTCATTGGAAGGTCACTGGTAGCTTGGCCAGTTAAAAGCGGAGACGAGGAAACCAGACCACAATGGACTAGACAATGAAGGAGAGTCAAAGAAGTGGGGACAGCAAATGTAAAGCTTTCTATTAAGAAGTCTTGTGGAGGAGAAAGGATTGGAACCGTAAGGTGAGAGGTGAGGTCAAGGGAAATGAAGCTTTTCTTTTTTTTTATTTTTGTAAGGCAAAGCTAAGCATATTTTAAAACCAAAGAAGAGTGTGTGGATGGATACAACTTGAAGTTAACAAGATAGATGGGTATGGTGAGTCAATTCCTGGAAGGTACTGAAAGGGACTAAGTCAAGAGAACTCAAGGAAAGACAAAGATTTTTTCTTCCTCAGAAACAAGATGGAAAAAAGTCAAGATGGAAGGAGGCACCCTGGGAAATTCTGCCAGGCTAAAGAGGAGCTTTGGGAGTTAATGACAGGCAAGCCCCATGCTGAGATAATTGGGACCTTGAAAAGAGTGAGAAACGTCTGGAAATGCATACACAGAGAAGGCAGTCGAGAGACAACTAGGAGAGAAAACAGGGCATCAAAAGACTGCTTTGGAGCGCCACCAAGGAATTTATAACATGTAAAAACTGCAATATGACATGCTGAAGTAGCAATACTGACCACTGCTGTCTATATTATTTTCCATGTGCATGAATCTTTTTAAGTAGTTACAAGGGAAAAAGAGTAAGCTGACTGTTTCAAACAGCTTGCACAAATGAACTGAAGTATGAAGACAAACTCTCTTTTGATGTTAACGAGTTATGGAATATCTTTAGGGTTGAAACCAGGTTACACTGAGTATTTTGGATCTGGTGGTTAGCTTCACTATCATTACACTTGTCTGAGTCATTCCTGGGCCCTAAGAAGACAGGGCCAGAGTTACCACATGAGAGGAAAACATAATATCAAAATAATGAGATTGGCTACAAAAACTTCCCCGGAAAGAGACTGCGTAGCAAAACCTAGCGGAGTTGCTAAAATCTGACGCAAGCTCCAAACTATGTGCGAGGAAAAGCATGGAGTCGACAGCCGTACCTGGGGCCCGTACCAAGCAGCCGAGAGTGCCAAGAAAGGCGATCAGCATGCCCACTCCCGCTAAGAGGAGGGCCGACACCGGGATCTTGCGGCAGACTGACCGGAGGGCGGATCTAGGCGCTCCGTCTTTTGCCAGAGAAGGGCACACCCCATGATCGGAGAGCATCGCTCTGGGCAAAATACAAGCTCTTTGATGGAGCCCCAGAAGAGCCTCTCCCACCCTCTACCCACGTTCCCCAAGGGCAGGGCTGGACGGAGCTGAAGAGTTGGCGGGACACCCCGTCTAGTGACACTACTGGACCGCGCCCGCGGCCCCGGCGGCCCCGGGTGCGCGGACTGCGCTTGCGCACGCCCCCTCCCCACCCCACCCCCTCCGCCACCCAGCGGTGGGGCGGGGCTGGGCACGCGCACGTGCCCCCGTCTCCAGGCAACGGGAATAACAGCCGCCCTCTGAGAGCGCCTGCGCGGCCGGCGGCTGCGGGAGGGCGTGTGGTCCGGAAGCCTGAGGCCTGCGGCTTCCCCTGAGCGGGAGCCGCCTTCAAAAGAGCCTCAGGTACGCGGAAGGGCGGGAAGGCATGGGGTCAGCGCCTTGATCTCCCAAAGGCCCGACGGACTGAAGAGCCGAGGGCTTGTACCCGAAGCGGAGTCACAAGTTGGGGACGTCCCGGGTAACCCTCCAGGACAGAACGCAACTTCCGCGTTCCGATCTAAACCCGCGGTGGCCGGATCGTGTGGTTCTTGGGTGAGGGTTTGGCAGCCAGGCACCTGCTGCATGCCCTGAACCGGCTCTGTGCTCTTTAGGATCAAGCTCGGTTCCAGCAGGAGGGAAGCCCTGGGTGTTTTTGTGCCGGTCACTTACCAATGGGCTGCAGTTTTCTCGCCTATAAAATGATGGGGCTGGACTCAGAGTCTTGCGTCCCCCGAATTCCAGTCCTGTAACTCTGGGCGAATCCCCAGCGAGGGGAAGCTGCTTCTCCTGTGTTACAGGCCTAAAAACTGACTTTCAATCCAGTAACTCTTTCCATCTGCTATGGAGTGTATTATTGTGTGTGCTGGAGCATCACTGTGTATGGCAGAGACTGATAGTGATATAAAGGAAAGGTAGGTGGCAAGAACACCTGTGTCACACTCCTTTTTCTATCCTCAGAACCTAATAAGCACCCACAGAACACAGTAAGCATTCACCAAATGCTTATTGAATGAAAGCTCTGGTGGACCCAGCACCAGTGTCCCTAAAATGTCTAAGGGAAAATGTGGGTAGGCAGATGTAGAAACAGTTATACTTTAGCAGTGGAGGTGAACCTCAGACAAACTCCTCACATATGTCTGGTTTAACTCTCCCCTAGGCTTCAGTCCAGGCCCTGAATGGCTGGTCTCCAGTTGGCGTTGCCTCTGCCTATCGGCGTTATGCTCCCACATAATAAAAGGGATGCTCCAGAGCTCCATTCAGCTAAGCAAGACCCCTATAGAAAAAGTGACTCTTCTCAGCTGTCCTCTGCAGGGCACCCGAGGAACAATTTCCAGCAGAAGCTTTTGAGTAACCAAGAACTGATGCTGGATAATCTCTACACTCACCCCAAGTGGAACAGCTGCACAAAAGCCCAGAGCTATTCGTATCCCCACTGTGCTGGAATGAGCCAGCACGATCCAAGGAGCAATCCCCAGGGCCAAGCCAAGGGTTTGTTTTACACATCAGACCCTCAGTCCCGGTATCCCAAAACAAATGACCAAGAATTCATCCCCTTGACAAAGAAGCGAGTGGGGGTGGACCGGGCATACCCTTTGAAACCTGTGTTTCATCGGAAGTCCCATAGTACAGGTGAGGCTGGCACTGATGGGGACCAGAACGCTTCTCCAAGAACCCCTGAGCCAAGAAAGTATTCGTACAGTAGCTTTGGTTCAAGGAACTGGGTGAATTCATTGATGGTTGGTCCAGTTGCTGCCACTCAGGAGGAAAGGGTCATGGCAAATGCCAGCAGGACAGAGTGGATGCAAATCCAAAGACTAGAAGCTGCAGGGGAGATCTTAGGGGAGGAAATCAGTAGAAAAGAGACTCTTCTGAGGGAAAAGCTGAAGAAGACGGAGGAGGAACTCAGAAGGATCCAGAAGGAAAAAGAACAGGCTGAGGAAAATGAAAAAAGAGAGTTACAGAGAATGGTGCTCTCCCGGAGAAGAGTTAAAGATAATAGCATCACCACGTACAAACCTATCTTCTCTCCAGCATTCGGGTCTGAGGAGGTCTTCAACAGAGATACAGGAGAAGACGAAACTTGGGGACAATCTGAAGAGAATTGTAGTCCATTCCATTTCTCTGATTATAGAATTCAGAAGCTCAAAAGGGAAAGACTGATGGCAAGCAATAACAAAATCCGAGACCCAGTCTCAGGGCCATTGAAGGAGAAGTTTTCTCAAGCTCCAGAAACACCGCTCAACACTTTGCGGAGATACACCAGCAATTCTAGGTCATCCAGGGCACCAGACTCTTCAGGCTCCAGACGTCCCACTGAAGAGCCAGAACTGGGCGAGTGCAGCCACTGTGGCCGAAAGTTTCTCTTGCTCAGGCTGGAGAGACACTCCAGCATCTGCTGCAGGATGCAGGGTTCCAAGAGGAAAGTGTTTGACTCCTCCAGGGCCCGGGCCAAGGGCACAGAACTAGAGCAGTACTTGAACTGGAAGGGTCCAGCTTCAGTCAAGGTAACAAGGGCCTTATGGATTTGCCTTTGAGTGGGGATCATTTTTAAGAGCCTCTTATGTCCTCATCCATTTTCTTTAGAAAGATGTCATGTATCTTATAGGGAGAAAGAATTCAAATTTGATTTGTTGATTACTACTGTGTGCCAGTCACAGTGATGGGAGGTTTTCATATGTTCCTCACTACAGCCCTGTGAAGATTTCATTATCTTATTTTATCAGTTCAGTAATCAAGTTTCAGGTTAATTTGCTTACGATCACAAACAGCTTTAAATGGCCGCATATAAGTCTGGGTCAGAATGATTCCAAAATCTAGATTTAAAAAAATATGTCTTTTTGATTATATAAGTAATAAACACTTACTGTAGAAAATTTAAGAGAATGAAAAATATAAAAAAATATTATGAAGCATTTCACTACCCTGACAAAATTCCTCATTCTTTATAATATATTCTGCCATCACCCCAAATTAGGACTTGTTACCACTCCTGGAACTCTATCTACTTTTCCAAGTTTGGCTAATTTTGATATACATGAAACACATGATTAAGTTTGGAATTCTTTTTCTCCCCATTTAGAGTATAAACAATCTAAAGGTGGAGGACTTTATTTTTTAAATAATTTTTATTGGAGTATAGTTGATTTACAATGTTATATTAGTTTCAGGTGTATAGCAAAGTGAATCAGTCACATATAGGTATATCTCTATGTCTATACACACACACTCATCTTTAGATAGGTCATTGCAGAGTATTGAGTTTCCTGTGCTGTACTGCAGGTCCTTATTATCTATTTTATATACAGTAGTGTGTATATCTCAATCCTAATCTCCCAATTTATACCACCCCCAACTCCTCCTTGGCAACCACAAGTCTGTTCCCTACATCCATGACTCTTATTTCTGTTCTGCAAACAAGCACATTTGTACCATTTTAAAAAAAATTTCCACACATGAGTGATATCACATGATATTTGGCTTTCTCTTCACTCAGTGTGACAATCTCTAGGTCCATCCGTATTGCTACAGATGGCATTATTTCATCCTTTTTTTATGGCTGAGCAATATCCCATTGTGTATATGTACTGCATCTTTATCCACTGCTCTGTTGATGGACATTTAGATTGCTTCCGTGTCTTGGCTATTGTAAATAGTACTGCTGTGAACACTGGGTTGTGTGTATCTTTTTGAATTATGGTTTTCTTCAGATATATGCCTAGGGGTGATTTTTTTTCTGGGATAGCAGACTTTATTTTTGGTGAACATTCCTAACTATAGAATAACTAGGTTGTAAAAAGTGACTTCAAGACACTTCCATACGTTTGGGAGAACTTCACAAGCACATGTGGACAGTCAGATCAGGAGAAGATTGTCTGGTTATACCTTGTCAAGGTTACACCACTGGGATTGTAAATAAGTGTTTCTCAAAGTATGGCATGCTGACAAACATTTTTTACTTTAGTAATTTTAATGTGTATTAGGCAAGTAAACCAAAACAAGCCCTTGATTTCTAGGAATATTGACTTTAAAGAAAAATAGTAAGGAGGATAAAGTGAAAGTGGTCTGCAAATGACCAAAATGTGGGAAAGCCTAGACCACATGATCGCAAAGCCCTGTCTCTAAACTCTGAAAGCATTATTCATTTCCTTCCAACCCTCCCCACTGCTGCGCTAGCACTTCTTGTCCATTGGCAGTTTATAGTTTATGTGTTTATTTGTGGGGCCTTTAAAAACTCACATTTATGTAATGGCTGTTAAGACATGTTTTTTGCAGTTAAGAGTTATTTCTTTTAGCATGGGAAATGACTACAAGAAAGTCATTTCTATGTTTATCGATGATCTCCCTGAAATCCTGTTGCCAATGAGAAGTCAACATTTTGCTCTTGCAGGTAATGATATGATCACAGGTTCCTGTTCTTTCCTGTTTTCTTTCTGGTCAACCCAATAATCCACTGGGGAATTCTTTGTCCCACTGCAGTGGTTTATTTCTGGCCAGAGCCAAAAAGAATCTTGTATTTCTTAAATTCCCAAATAGCATAGCAATGAAGCAAAACAACTGGATTTCTGAGATTAGATGCCCTGGCTTTGTGGAAACTTGTTTGAGGAAACATGTTGTGTTGAGGATACCATAGCAGAAAGTATCTTGATTGAGATGCACTCCCCTCCTTGACTGTCCTGAGTCTTTTCCCAAAGCTTGGTGCCTCTGCAAGCTGAGTGGTTTGTGTCTGTCATTCCTTCTGTGTACTCACAAGAATAGATGGTTTTTCTCCTCTCCTTTATTATTCACATAATTTCCAATAGACTCGTACTTCTGGTCTCTCTACTGTACATCGTGCATTTGAGTGTAAGAGAGTACATCTTTGTGCTTTGTGATTCATAAGTGTTAATTGAACTTCAGTACAATGAAGAATTAAAGTGTGAGTATCATATGGTTGAGGAACTTTCCCTTAATTCTAAAGGTTGCTAGATACCATCTCTAACACTGATTCTCTTGTCTCTTTCAGTAAGACTCTCCTGATGGATCCTTCCTTTCCTTTTGATAACATCTCTCCCTGTATTCATCACCAAGTAGCTACTTGCCTTTTTTCCCCTTCTTTTTAATATTAATTTTATTTTCATCTAACATGAATTTCATCTAATATGAATTTGAATACATTTAAAAAATCACGTATTGCTAAGTGACCTGTAGTGCAGATCAACAGTCTTCTGCCTCATCCCTCTCTCACCTTTCATTTGTCCCCCACAGGCAGTTCTGATAGGTGACTCTTCTGGAATGTCTATTTCTAATATACTTATTTTCTTGATTTATCAGTTTTGCACATGATCTGTTCACCTCCACTTATGGACACTGTGGGTTCATATCCCCTCTGCTCCCACTTCTGTCCTTCTGTTGTAGTGAAATCACAATTTTGGGTTAAACCAGTAGTCAGCTATTTATGTGATAATAATTACATAAATTTTGCTCACTGTTCAGTGAACAGAATCTGCCCCTGCCCACATGTACTGAGTTAATAATTGACTCATGTTTTAATTTGTTTGGTTTCCTACATACCTATCTCAAATGTTTTTTTCCCCCTAAATGGTCCTCCCAGGTTCAGACACCGGTTAATGTTTTTGTAACTGCTCAAACACTTCTCATTGTCTATCCATTTGACTTTTTCATTCTGAAACCTCCCTCCCATTTTTTCCTTCCTGCTCCAGTCCAGACTGGTTCTTCCCCAGGCCTGGTGCAGACCTGTTGTCTTGAACCTTCTCTTTGCTTCTCTTCTGTTCCCAGCACCTTGTGTCTTCCTTTTTTTTGCTTGACTCCTTGCTTTGGAGAGGCTTATTAAAAAGGTGAATGGAGGCATGTTTTTTTTTTTTTTTTTTCTTGTCATGGGATGAATGAAAATATCTATACAATAGTCTTATTTTTGACTGATGAATTGGCCAGGTAGAGAATTCGAGGTGGAAATTATTTTCTGTTAGAACTTTTATGATAGTTTACTACTAGCTTTTAGCATCCTGTGTTACTGTTGAGAAATCTGATGCCCTTTTGTTTCCTTCTCCATTATATGAAATCTATATATTTTTGCTTTTTATCCAAGTTTATAGGATTCTCTCTTTAATATGAAATTCTATAGTGATTGTGTTGGGTAGTGCGTAGGCCATTTCAATCTCAAGGGTAGGGACCTTTATTTCTAGGACTGCTTAGTGTCTTATTTATTTAATAATTTCCTCCTTGTCCTGTTTTTTGGAACTCCTATTGGTTGGTGTTGGATTTTCTAGATTGGCTTTCTAATTTTCTGATGTTTTCTACCTTCCATTTTAATTCCTTTTTCCCATTCTGAGTAATTTTTCTGACATTATTTACAACAGCTGTTTTTTAGTTATCACAGTATTAATATATAATAGTTACTTCTGGTTTTCTCATTACTTTTTCATAATATATATATTCTCATTTCACAGACAAAATCTCTTCTAATACTCATTTGTTGATATTATGACTTTTAAATAAAATTTATTTTTAATTGGAGGATAATTGCTTTACAGTATTGTGCTGGTTTCTGCCATGCATCAGCGTGAGTCAGCCACAGCCTGCCTCTTGAATCTTCCCCGTACCTCCCACCTCATCAGCCCAGCTAGGCTGTCACAGAGCACCCGGCTAGGCCCTCTGCATCCTTCAGCAGAAGCCGCTGGCTTTCTGTGTTACACGTGGCAGTGCGTGTGTCTCAGTGCTGCTCTCTTCTTTTCCCACCCTCTCCTTCCCCCACTTTGTCCACGAGTCTGTTCACTATGTCTGCGTCTGTACTGCTGTCCTACAAATAGGTTCGTCAGTACCATTTTTCTAGATTCCACATATGTGTTAATATGCAATATTTGTTTTTCTGAGTTGCTTCACTCTGTATAACAGGCTCTGGGTTCATCCACCTCACTATAACCGACTCAAATTTGTTCCTTTTTATGGCAGAGAAATATTCCATTGTATATATGTACCACAATTTCTTTATCCATTCATCTGTTGATGGGACATCTAGGTTGCTTCCTGGCCTAGATGTCCTGGCCACTGTAAATAGTGCTGCACTGAACACTAGGATACATGTATCTTTTAGAATTGTGGTTTTCTCAGGGTACATAGGCCCAGTAGTGGGATTGCTGGGTCATATGGTAATTTTATTCCTAGTTTTTAAAGAAATCTCCAAACTGTTCTCCCTAGTGGCTGTATCAATTTACATTCCCACCACAGTACAGGAGGATTCCCTTTTTTGCATACCTCCTCTAGCATTTATTGTTTGTAGATTTTTTTGATGATGGCCATTCTGGCTTTCCAGGTAAGCTCAGTGGTAAAGAATATGCCTGCGTATGCAGGAGACCTCCGTTCAATCTGTGGGTTGGAAAGATCCCCTGGAGGAGGAAATGGCAATCCACTTCAGTATTCTTTCCTGGAAAATCCCATGGACAGAGGAGCCTGGCAGGCTACAGTTAATGGGGTTGCAGAGTTGGATATGACTGAACACAGAGATAGAGCATTCTGACCAGTGTGAAGTGATATGTTGTAGTTTTGATTTGCATTTCTGTAATAAGCAATGTTGAGCAAATTTATCATGTGTTTATTAGCCATCTGTCTTCTTTGGAGAAATATCTGTTTACATCTTCTACCCATTTTTGATTGAGTTGTTTATTTTTCTAATATTAAGCTGCCTGAGCTGCTTGTATATTTTGGAGGTTAATCCTTTGTCAGTTGCTTCATTTATAACTAATTTTTTTCCATTCTGAGGGATTATCTTTTCATCTTGTTTATAGTTTCTTTTGCTGTGCAAAAGCTTTTAAGTTTAATTAGACCTCCTTTGTTTATTTCCATTACTGTAGGTGGGTCATAAAGGATCTTGCTGTGATTTATGTCAGTGTATTCTGCTTTTTTTCTCTCTGAGTTTTATAGTTTCTGGTCTTACATTTAGATCTTTAATCCGTTTTGAGTTTATCTTCGTGTATGGTGGTAGGAAGTATTCTAATTTCATTCTTTTACACGTAGCTGTCTTGTTTTCCCAGCACCACTGACAAGACTGTCTTTTCTTCATTGTATATTCTTGCATCCTGTGTCAAAAATAAGGTGCCCATAGGTGCATGGGTTTATCTCTGGGCTTTTTATCTTGTACCATTGGTCTAAATTTCTGTTTTTCTGCCAGTACCATACTGTCTTGATGACTGTAGTTTTGTAGTATAGTCTGAAGTCAGGAAAGTTTAAAGTCAGAGCTTTACTCAAATGTCTAGTGATCCTTGTCTGTCCACTCATATTCAAGCATAAGTGGGGCTTGTTGACTGAGGGCTTTCATATTAGGGTTATCAAACAGTGAGCCTGTTAAGTGCGGTTGCTCAGAGTCAGCATTTCAACTTCTCTATCAACTGCTTGATGCATCCAGAGAAATCTCGTCTCCTATGAGGGTGCCAGTGTGCCTGGTACTCTGGAGGATGGTGGGGGACACAGTATATCATGTACAACTTGCCCTTAATCCCATTTCAGCTCCTAGATAACCCTGTTCTCCATTGTACCTGGATATCCTGAGTCTGAAACCTGTCTGGTTCAATTTCTCCAGAGAGGGTGTCGGAAGTGCTGGGCCCTTGGATTTGCAAGGTGGAGAGGAGCCATGTGAGCCAGCCTATTCTCAGCCCTATACCTCCCCCCTTCCACTACCTGTATTTCCAAGCATTAAGCTTCTCAGGGAAAACCAGCTTGCCTCTCAGTGATATTTGCCTTTGCAGGCCTTTAGGTTTAAGTATCTCCACTCTGGCAAGTCAGTTATTGTTGCTCCTTTCCTGTTCTCTTTGACCTTGTGTATTAACACCCTTTTAACTTCCTTACTATAATTCTAACGGAGACTCAGGAAAGGGATGACCTAGACACCAAGTTAAATGATTAGTCTTTCTTCAACTTACAGGCCAAACCTCCTTGGAAGAGCAACTGGAGACAGAAGCATGAATCCTTCATCCGTACCCTCCGTCAGGCTCGAGAGTTCCAGCAGGTGATTGCCAAAGGTGGAAACCCCTCAGACCTGCCTCCCATCCTGCCTGTAGAAAATCCAGACTATATTCAGTGCCCTCACTGTAGCCGCCACTTTGCTCCCAAGGTGGCAGAGCGGCACATCCCCAAGTGTAAGACCATCAAGAACCGTCCTCCGCCTCCAAGAAAGCACTACAATTGAGCAGACAACAGTGGAAACCTCCTCGATGGTCCAGAAGGCTTCTGCTTCTCTCGAGCAGTAAGTAGGAGTAGAGTAATTTGATGCAGAGCAGAAAGAACTAAAACTTTTACATATCCCAGATCTGCCTGCAGAGCTGAGATCAGTGAAGAAAGAGAGACCCATTGCTAAGCAGCAAGATGCAAAAGGAGGCCTCAGCTTCCCATTAAATCCCCACCTCCGGCTGATGTGCCTGATGTAATTGCTCTGAGAACTGATGGCTGAAGAAACTTGAAAGCAGTGAGCAGGCTACATTAAAGCTCTCTTCTCACCAGCCTGATTGTGGTTTGTGCTAGTTTAAGTGCCTGCATTTGTTGTGCCTTCTTGCCACTGCCTCTGCATGTATGTCTGTGGTTCCGGTTAACTCTTCTTGTTCTTGTAAGAAGTTGGCTCACTGGTGTCACAGGATCATGCATGGCATCTCTTATAAAAAATACACTTCTGCTCTAAGGCAAATGACCTCCCTGGTACATGCTCCTGGCAGAAAGTCAATGCAAGTATGTCAGGTTAGGGCGCCAGTATGTCCTAAACCCTCCCCATGCTGGGCTGTGTAATAAAGGGAACCTCATCTTTATGTACTTTACAGGGTAGGGATGGGGGAAAGCACACTGTGTCTCTTTTCTAATGGATTTCATATGTCAAAAAAAAAAAAAAAAGGAAGGAACTTTCGTTTCAGCTGCTGCTAGCACTCTGTTTTCAAATCAGTTTGGTTTGATGACTTTTAAAATGACGCAGCAAAATATACCCTCAAAGCAAGCTGGGACATTTCAGTGTCACATGTCTGTACTGATTATATCACAGTAAACGTCTCTTCAAGAAAGTAAACTTTGAAGGAGAAGATGCTAGATCTAAAATTTTCTCAGCAGAATCGTGCCTACTGCAAGTAACCTTCATAATTAGGCATTGAAAAAATAGGTTTGGGGAATTTAAATCATAAAATCAGTGAGTCCTAGACTTGTCAGTGGAGAAGAAAATGGCAACCCACTCCAGTATTCTTGCCTGGAAAATCCTATGGACAGAGGAGCCTGGTAGACTACAGTCCATGGGGTCGCAAAGAGTTGGACACGACTGAGTGACTTCACTTTCAGACTTGTCAAACAGGAGAAGTGATAAGGCAGTGTCTGATGGGGGAAATATCAGTTCAGGTACAATGAAGTGAGCATAACAGATCTGAAATACTAATAAGATTACTGTCCTGAGAGCATTACTTAAACTGTTAGTTTAAAATACTGGAGAAAAGTCAACGAAGCTGGTCCAGGCAAAGGGCGCTGTGCAGACCATAAAGCCATGTTTTCTAACTACAGGCGGCCGCTCACTCTTGTTCCGTTTCCTCTGCAGCTTCCGCCAAGTGGCTGGGCCAACAGATCAGACCAATTTGATATGCCCATCTTTAAGGCATTAGCTGTGAAGCTGCTGGACACTGGGCTGAAAACAAAATCATATATATTTTAAAAAACAGCATATAATGCTTTATGCTTTTCCTGTTACAAAGAAAAAGAGGTATAACATAACGGGGCCTCTGGTTGGTCATTTCAAGAAACCTCACAGAGAAACACCGGATATTTAACCCAATATATACAGTTCCCTGGCAAGTTTAACAAGGTACCCACTTTTAGGTTTCACACTTGACGGTAAAAGCAATAGATGATGAGAATGAGTGGTGGCCAAGGTCACAAAGTGGTAGCCTGTGGACTGCTTTGCTTCACAGGTGTGTTTTGACTGACACAGCATTAAAAGTATAATCTGACATTTAAAAACGGTGATATGGAGCATCTTTTGAAAAACTGGAAGTTCTGGAAACCCTGGGCCTGCAGCTCTGCTCAGCACCGACTGGGGTTCAGAACCAGCTGCTCCTTCCAGACGGGGCGGAGCAGAGAGAGCACCAGCACCCGTCCCTTGCCTTGTCTGTCTGGTCAGGACCCCTGGATGATGTTACAAGGTCACAGGCCGGGGCCTCCAGGGAGAAGGAATGTGTGTGTGGGGAGCACTTTCTTATGCTGCTAGAGAGATAAACAATAGTCAATGCCCTAGTGTTCCCTTCCATCTCAAAATGTTTAGGCCTTGATTACAACAGGAATATCCATTAGCCTTTTAAATTTAGCTTGATTGGATCTTTGGGAAGAAGTAAGAACACTTTTTCTAAGTCTCTTCCTGGATAGCAGAGGATGACAGAGGATAAATAAATGCTGCTTGTTAATGTCTCTGTGTTATACTACTGTATCCAAGAACCTTTAGTAAGTAGACGCTATAAATTTTTAAAGTTCAAAAGGTTAAGCAATGGGAAAAAAATCTCACAGTAAGACTCACTTCGTTGAAAAGTATATGCAGACACGCTGAGACAGTATTAACAGCAGTCTGTTGAATGCAACACCTCACCTTTGGCCAACATTTGCTGTAGGTCATCAATTTGTCACTTTTCACAGCTACACAGGAGGTAGCAGAGAAATGATATAGTGTGTTCCTCCTTAATGTTCATGATTCTGAGATTTAATGATCAGCATGAACCACTAAATTATCTCTATGGTTAATCACTGCAGTGATAAATGATTTTTTGCTTTGTGGCTGGAAGGAACACGTTTTGCAGTCCTGACTACAGCAACTCTGCCCTGACACTATCATGAATAATACTACTTTGGAGGCCCAGGGATGCTCATTTGAAATAATTTATTTACAATACATCCTTGCACCAGAGTTGTTCTATTATGAATGTTTCCAAATATATGGCAAAATCAAATGAAATGTGAGTTTAGGTCTGTTCTTGCTTTTAACTTTAGTGAAGTGTTCAGCCAAGAGAAGTTATAACTTGGCTGTGCTATGTCAGGGAGACCAAATACAGTTCAGCCTTTTTGAGGGAAAACAGTTTTATAAACATAAACTGGCAGTATCACTTGAAAAAGCCCACTAAGACTGAGGAGATAAGTACAAGACATCACCCTTCGTCTTTTAATGGCTCATGTTTTTTTCCTTCTGCGCTTTAAAGCACTATATTTTAGAAGTTTGGGGGTTGGGGGAAGAAAGTTGTAGCAGCAAAAATGATTCTATTACCAAGAAAAACAAATTGGAAAGAAGCAAAGACTATTTCTTTGCAAATGCCCCTTGCATTTATTTATTTATATAAAGACTTACTGAATCAAAGATTCACGAAGGCCTGGAGTCTGTGTGTTTGATCCCCAGTGACTAAGGTCCATGTGCAGGCTCACTGAGGCATAGCACTGATGGAGAGTTGAAATGTTTATTTAAAACAGAAATGCCAAACCACTCCACCCTCAACCTTTCAAACATCTGGCTAACAATAAGCTAATTCTTCAGCAACAATGTCAGAGCAAAGGAGTAACTCAGGTTATACTATAATGCAAAAGCAATACTACTGGAAAACTTAAAACACCTAGCACTACATAAAGAAGAAAAACAGGACACAATTTAAAATTAGCTACAGAAAACCAGTTAAAGGCATTTTTGCTGCCTCACCTTTCACTTCTTATCTGATGTGTGGCTGCCACCTATGAACTGGTTTCTGTTTGCATAGCTTTTTGGTGGGAAAAATCATGTGGCTGTCCCAGGCACAATTTGGGAAAGTGCAAATTGTCTCTAAGGCACAGAACTTAGATTCTCATCCAGATTAAGAGCAAACCAAGACTTCCCAAGGGAACATGCTAGAGCAGATGACCCCAGTGTTCCACTGCTGGAGAGCGACTCCCCCTCCGGAGCCAGGGCTCCCACCCTCCCTCAGTGCTCCTTCACCCACAGTCTCAGCAACGTGCCCATGTCCCTCAGTTCCATGGCACAAGCAATACTCATGATTAACACCATAACTGACCCTGCCTCTCAGGCCTGCTGAGATGGTGAGCATAAGGGATACAGGAACATGAAAGGCCAGTCAGTCCTTTAAAAAAAAAAAAGTTACATTTACATGATGAACCAAAACCCACTGTTAGGGTTTGTTGCAAACCCCCCAAGTCCCCAGAACTTGTAACTTTAATCCAGGGGTGGCCCCTTCCCTTATTTTAAGAAAAGGCTTCAGTGATTACATTAGTACCATTGTACTAGGCTTCCCAGAATTGAGAAAACAATGGGAATATCAAACCAAAGAAGATCCCATTGAGTAGAGTTGCCCATCCCCAGCTGTGGGGTTTTCCTGGAGCAGCAGCCTTTACACCACCAATTGTAGGGAAATGGCAAAATTTCCATTGCACAGGTCCTTCCAAAATATTAAATAGATATCAAACATTTACTTGTTGGTTGCGGAAAATGAAACAAATCATTTTAGCTCTTTCTAAGGAGGTAGGATGTGACGGTCATCAAGGCAGCTCATGTAAAGGCGAGCTGGAAACAAAGCTCGCCTCCTTAAGTAAAACCATCAAATGTTTCTAGGACACTTGCTCTCTTTGGAAGAGCTGGCGTGCTCCTGTCTACAATGACATGAAGACACGGGGATCAGAAGGGAGCTCTCAGCCAAAATTCCTCTCAAAAACTGGTAGGTTCCTCCTGTTCTGTCAGGCTTCAGGGACTACCAGGTTTTGGTGCTGGCTCTGGGCCACTCAAGTAGGAAAGATGATACAGATTCACTGATATGATAAAACACCAAAAGGGGAAAAATACTGACTAGACATACAGAAAGGGAGTGGCTGGGGCTGCTGATGTCAAGATTAGAACCCTAAGAGCCACGAAGGTAGAGGCACAAGTAGCCTCCTCAGAGGAGAAGACTCAAGTCACTCTAGGTCCTCTCGAGGATACCAAGCAGAGGCAGCTAAGGAGGACCTCCCCTCATGGTTTCCTCCAAAGTCCATTCCCTCTGCCCCATGGACTCAGTTCTCTACGAGACGCCTCATCTCTCAGAAGGCTTTCCCAAAGCTAGGAAATCCCACCCTGACACCCCTGCTGTGTGACGAGGAGGGGCCTGCCCTTCTTTCTCTGCTCCTCACTGAACAAGTTCCACTCAACTCTCAGAGGAAAAGCAATCTAAGCCCATTGTTCCTCCTAAAGCATTCAGCTGCACAAAGTAATTCAACTTTCTGAAAACAAGCTGGAGACTTACTCCACCAGACATACTTTCTTGGACTAAGGCTCCTGAGAGGGCTTAGAACACTTCACCACTCTCCAGATGACCCTGGATGGGCCATATCTGGTTCCAGCCCCCTCCAGCTTTACACTTTAACCTCCTCCACCCAGAGGTGCAATGCCTGGCACTGAATTCCCAAGGCAGCTTCCAATTAACGGTGAAAATGATAAGTGGGATATAAGCTGCTAGCAGCAAAATGAACGTGAGCATTGTGTCTCCTCTTCAAAGGTGGGATCACCAGATGAGGTACAGAGCTGCTGTTGCTATGGCAGTCACTGAGGACAAAGCCAGGGCCATGGGGCCCTCCGTTCTCCAACACAAAACCACTCCTAGATCCTAATAGGCAGTGCTACTCTCCAAGTGTACACGGAAAGTGCTTCAGAACCTCCGCCTCGCGCTCCTTGTCTGCAAGTGAATGAAGCCAGGAAAGCGCTCTCTGCGTTCAGTAAGTGTGCTGTGAAGGTCTTTGGATCCTAGTTTCCTGGAGGCTAGACAAGCTCAGGAGACTAGAGGCTGGGTCTACAGGAGTCTGTTCCCAGGAGACACCAGGAATCTGAATCTAAGTCAGGCTTTGGATCCACTTCCGTCTCTTCCTTTGCTGTCTGAGTTCCTCTGGAATGCATCCCCACCTGTCCAGATAAAACACAGTTCCAGGTTAACTGCCACCTGGTTACGGCGGCTCAGGACTACATTTTCAATGCCACCCCCTTAAGAATGTGCAGCCACAGTTTCGTGAGCCCATAATACTACCAGAATAACAGGACTTTATGTAAAGGCCACTCCTGGACACTTGTTGCAGGTAGGGTGACCAAGTGTTGCAATTTGCCCAGGGCTGCAGGATTTTCTGGGATGCAGAATTTTTGGTTTTTAAAACTCTTAACAGCCCTAGGCAAAACAGTCCTCCTGCCTGCTACCACTGCCAATCACTTCATGCTTACCTCAACTGTGTATATTACTTTCCAAAATACCGTCACAGACATTATTTCATTTAATCCTCAAAACAACCATACAGGGTAGGTGGTATTTTCTTCTTCTTTCAGGTGAAAACAAGGGCTCAGAGAAACAAACTAATTTGTGCAAACGTGTAAAGCCGATAAAGGAAAAAGCCAATGGTTCACAGTATTTCCCTATCCTAGTTCAC
Organism: Dama dama; assembly: GCF_033118175.1. Taxonomy (NCBI): domain Eukaryota; kingdom Metazoa; phylum Chordata; class Mammalia; order Artiodactyla; family Cervidae; genus Dama; species Dama dama. The sequence goes on along the minus strand of NC_083692.1, from coordinate 17,516,129 downwards.
TCTATACAGAGCAATACTATGACCCTTTAAAAATGATGCTAGCAGCAACACCAGTGAAGTTTTTTTTTTTACCAAAAAGGCTTAGCCTGAATCTAATCAAGCCTTAAGTCTAACTTATAGTTTACAGAAATGAGGTGACAAAAGAACAAGTGAAGTAACATCTCAAGAAAATAAGACAAAGCCAGAATGTAGAACATTCTGTTAAATGACTGACCCTGTTTCTTCAACAAACCAATGCCATGAAAAATTTTTTAAAAACAGAGGTACGAGTGGTAATGCAGGGAATTGTTCTACATAAAAGAAACAATAAACATAATGTCAAAGGAGGTTCTTAACTGGTTGCTGGTCTGATAAAAAGTTATAAAGAACATTTTTTTTTGTGTGGGAAATCTGGGAAAATTTGAGTGTCAACTGAGTACTAGATGAAAATTAAGAATACTAGTAGTATTTTTGTTAAATGTGATAATAGTACTATGGTTCTCCAGAAGCATGAGTGTCTATTTTTGGATGTATGTAATGAAGTATTTAGGGCAGCTATGTCATGACTTGCATAATTTGTTTGAAAATGGTTTAGCTAAAGAAAAAGAAAAAAAAATACACATATATACACAATCCTATTTCAAATACACACAGATAAATACCAACACATATTTAAACATATACACATTTGAAACAAGCACAGCAACATATTAACGACTGTTGAATCTAGATGGTGGATGTAGGTGAGTCCACTGAACTGCAATGTTTAAGATTTTTCATAATAAGTAAAAGAAAAAACAAAGGTAACAAAAAAACAATGGAGTTAGGTGATGAGATGATTCAATCCAGGTGCCTAAAAACAGACCGAGCTTCTGGGATTAATTACAAAAATTACACTGTCAAAAAATAAGTACTTGCAAAGAAGTAAGTCTATTTCAGTGACTGGTGTTTTGTTTCTGTGATTCTTCAAAACAAAATTAGAAATTGAATTATTCTTTTAATGCTCTCACCTGCTGCCCTCCTTCTAATTTATTGTTCAGCTTCTGTAGCTGGGTAAAAATCTGAAGATTTTCTTGCTGTAACTTCTGCTGTTCAGCCAAACACTTCAACACCAGACCCTGCAATCTCTCAACCTCCACCTGCAGAGTACTGCATGCACAGGTAGGAGCCAAGGGTGTTCCCTTCCCAGCACATGTTCCTGCAGGATTCAGCCGAGGTGGCTAGAGAGACAGGAGAAAAAGGGTCATAGGAGGTTCTGCCTGTATGCTACAGCTCCCTAATCCAATGTCCCTTCTATGTGCTACCAGATTTTACTTTTAAAGTAATAAGAAAAAACACACACACATGAAGTCAATGTAAGAGAAACAGAAAACTTCTGGGATTTCTGTAGAAGCTGGTTTTAACATCACAGAGCAAGGGAGCTCTCAGTGCCTCAGTTGCATTATGGTAAGCTAAAAGAAAAATCATCTATTTTGGAGGACTCTGTGAAATAATTTAAAGTCACTGATATCTTCCCAATTTAAAGTTGTGGGAGAATACACAATTTGATTTGGAACAAGTATGATCACAATGAGGACACCATGATTCAAAGGGTCAATATTCATGAAATATAGTGGATCATACTTGAGAAGAGATTTAAGAGGTGTTCAGTAAACTGCATCACCAAAACAATTCAAGACTGTTAACTGACAGAGGAATAAAAATGTTTACCTTGAAGTTTCAAAGGCTTTATGTCCTCTTCTGGGAAGCTTTTCAATTATGCTAGCCTGGACTTTTCTCCCTTCTTCTACTGTACTTTTAAAAAAGGGTCAACAAATAATAGCCATTGGCCAAATCCAACCTACAGCCTGTTTTTGTAAATAAAGTTTTACTGGAACATAAACATGCCCATTCATTAGGCGTTACTTTTGGCTGCTTTTGTGCTGCAATGTCAGTGTTGAGTGGTTACAAGAGACTACATGGTCTGCAGAGCCTAAAATAATTACTATGCAGTCCTTTAGAAAAAGTTTGATGATCCCCAGTTTACAGTTTTATTGAGACAGTTACCACAATTTGATTTCTACCAAAATTGGGGATAAATACATTGCTCTCCCAATAGACTAAAAGTATTATTTCTTATTATACTTAAAACTCCAACCTACGCTCACAGTGTCATGAAAAACTGGACTTGAATTTTGGAATTTCTAAGGCAGAGAGAAAAACATCTACTTCTGCTCCACCGACTACTCCAAAGCCTTTGACTGTGTGGATCACAACAAACTGTGGAAAAGTCTTAAAAAGATGGGAATACCAGACCATCTGACCTGCCTCTTGAGAAATCTGTATGCAGGTCAAGAAGCAACAGTTAGAACTGGACATGGAACAACAGACTGGTTCCAAATCAGGAAAAGAGTACTCCAAGGCTGTATATTGTCACCCTGCTTATTTAACTTATGTGCAGAGTACATCATGAGAAACGCTGAGCTGGATGAAGTGCAAGCTGGAATCAAGATTGCCAGGAGAAATATCAATAACCTCAGATATGCAGATGACACCACCCTTACGACAGAAAGCAAAGAACTAAAGAGCCTCTTGATGAAAGTGAAAGAGGAGAGTGAAAAAGTTGGCTTAAAACTCAACATTCAGAGAACTAAAGTGATGGCACCTGGACCTATCACTTCATGGCAAATAGATGGGGAAACAATGGAAACAGTGAGAGACCTTATTTTTGGGGGTTCCCAAATCACTGCAGATGGTGACTGCAGCCATGAAATGAAAAGACACTTGCTCCTTGGAAGAAAAGCTATTACCAACCTAGACAGCATGTTAAAAAGCAGAGACATTCTTTGCCAACAAAGGTCCTTCTAGTCAAGGCTATGTTTTTTCCAGTAGTCATGTATGGATGTGAGAGTTGGACTATAAAGAAAGCTGAGCACTGAAGAAATGATGCTTTTGAACTGTGGTGTTGAAGACTCTCGAGAGTCCCTTGGACTGCAAGGAGATCCAACCAGTCCATCCCAAAGGAGATCAGTCCTGGGTGTTCATTGGAAGGACTGATGCTGAAGCTGAAATATTTTGGTGAATACTTTGGCCACATGATGCGAAGAACTGACTCATTTGAAAAGACCCTCATGCTGGGAAAGATTGAAGGCAGGAGGAGAAGGGGATGACAGAGGATGAGATGGTTGGATGGCATCACTGACTCTATGGACATGAGTTTGAGCAAGCTCCGGGAGTTGGTGACGGACAGGGAAGCCTGGCATGCTGCAGTCCATGGGGTTGCAAAGAGTCGGACAAGACTGAGCGACTGAACTGAACTCAACTGAAGGCAGAGAGAAAAGAAAGACAATCATCTGGTATCGAAAGGTGTGGGCCTGTCAGAAATACGAAAGGGTAAATACTTTCCACAGAGGTCAGTTTAGCCTTGCATAGAGGCTTTAAGCACTACTGAACAGATAGTGTGAATTGATGCTGGGCAGCTGGGAAACAACGAAGCTAGAAGGGGAGACAGGAAGGCCAGGAGAATGGGGCGGAGCTTACAGCCACTGTTTATCTAGTCTTGACTTTAAGGCAAAAGCTCAGTTACCCAGGCTCCTGCTGGGGGCTTGTGTTCCAAAGGCTCTTCGGAAGCCATCTTGAGTCCTTGTAGCTCGTCATACGGCAGAGTATCTTTCTCAGATTCTGAAAAAGCTGCACTTAGGGGAGATGGGCTGTCAGGCATAGGGATGAATTCTGCATTTTCCAGCTCCTATGTATGAGAGAAAGAACCTCATCAGTTCTGAGCCATTCACTTTCGTCCGAATTCCTTCCCTGCTATAGCTTTCACTCTGACGTGTCATCGGCACCCTCTAGTGGAGCAGGACAGTTGTGGTTACAACACAGTTTGCCCTGTCAGTCAACATCCTGCCAGTCCTTCCTCTGAGGAGCTCATAGTGAAGGGAATTCAAATTCAAGAACACTTTTTGATACTCAGTGTGATGCCTCAACACATTCAGTCAACAAAGGCTATTCAGTAAGTTGGGAAGTTCTAAGGTGATGGCAGTGAGGCTAACTGCCAGGCTGCTAAAGGTTTAGACAGAACTGTGTGCCGCTTCTTTCATTCACATTCCTAAGTAGCTATCAAGTTTATTATTATTACAGAGGGGGCTTTACATCTACAGGTTCCGTTTTTTGTTGGGGGGGGGGGTAAAAAATTTTAAATTTCTCTTAATTATAATTTTTTTAAAGAAGCTTTTCTTTTTTAATGTCATTTTGTAAAGTCATTTTTAATGTCATTTGTAAAGTCTTTTCACTGTATTTGTTACAATACTGTTTCTGTCACTAGGCATGTGGTATCTTAACTCCCTAGTCAGGGATCGAACTTGTACCCCCTGCTTTGGAAGGCAAAGTCTCAACCACTGGACTGCCGTGGAAGTCCTTAACTATAAATATTGACTGTAGAAAATATGCAAATATAGACAGGCAAAGGGACATGATAAAAATCACCAGTAATTCCATCACTCACAGGTAACCATTGTTAAGGCATTTTTCTACTGTAAGGCATTCCAACGACCCCAATATCCTACTTCTACGAACCACAGTACAAAATCTACAAGTTTAATCTTTGCACACATGCATTACAAACACTTCTTTCAAGGAAGGTTACATTAATTTCCATTCACTTAAGTAATACAGGTATGAGACCACCTTATCTTTTCTTGTCAGGAAGAAAAAGGATTAGAGATTTGATGATTTCGGCTCAGGTAGAAATCAGAAACCTAGATGCCTGCTGCAAAGAACTTGAGCAGGACATGGGAAACAGAGATCCTTCTAGTCCCTACAGAGTTCCTGTCACCAAAGGAACTACCTTTCGAAGCCAGCCAGGACAGGAGCTGCTGGCCCCACTGCTGATCCGCATGGCCTCGGTGGGACTGACGAGACCTTCCATGCCTCGGTCTGCTTCCATTGTTCCTCGGAAGCCTCCACTTGGATCAGGAGTTTCAGATTCCTGCTGACTGTCCTCTTCTTCTCTTCCGCCACCGCTGCCACCTCCTGGGCTGGAGCTCTGAACCACTGACAGATACACAGCACAGAAATAGAGAGCTTTGCTATGCAGCAATATTTACAAGCTGACAGCCCCACCAAGCCCTGGAAAGCTTCCTAGAGTTGTGTGAAGTGGAACAGCAATGGTGTAAGTCAGATACCTGGGACTAAATTTCTAGTTTTTTACACAAGGTATTGTACATCAGGATCTTTATGACAGTATTCACTTCTACTTTCCAAACTTGCTTGTATTTATGTTCAGCAGATTATCACTGTTCTACAGGATTACTGAATACTGACCCCAAACACTGCATCCACACCTTAAATGTTCAGACTCCAACATCCTCCATAGAGGTTCATCTTATATATTGAATACAAAAGATTTTTCACATTTGAGCCAAACACCTCTTAAAGTTGCCAGATAAACTCACCATTAATTCCTTTTCTGGGAAAACAATTGAATAGAGAAGTCCTCAACCATTAAATTCATCAAATTCTTTAATGACTATCTGTAAGAATTTAAAAAATATGAGGGCTTCCCAGGTGGCTCAGTAGTAAAGAACGTGTCAGGAAGATCCCCTAGAGAAGGAAATGGCAGCCCACTCTGGTATTCTTGCCTGGGAAATCCCAAGGATAGAGGAGCCTGGCGGGTTATAGTCCCTGGGATTGCAAAAGAGTTGGACACAACTTAGCAACTAAGCACAATAACAACAAACACAAACAAATAAAACTGCGATGGCTGGTTCTTTCATGTCACGCAGCAGATTCCAAGTTACCTTTAATGAAGATGAGCTGATGCACAGACAGGAAATGAAACTGAATTTTCAAATGTGTCAAAGAAAAATATAACTGAGAAATTTGCCAAAAAACAACAAAAAAAGAGCTGCACGGTATCTTCTAAAGTTAAATGTAAAGGATTATTTATTCATGACGGCCAGCTAACTTGGTGTGAGGACTGCACAGTGCCACACTGTGCTCGTATGAAAGCGGCAGAACTGTGGACGCCAAAATAATCTCTGAAGCTTGCTTTTTTGTCTTAATGGCTTTAAAAAAAGTATATTACAAAAAGTAAGTTATATTACCACTGACATATACATAAGACTATTTCTAACATGTGTAAGTTTTGATGCCTAACAAAATAAACATATATGAATCTACTATGTGAAAGTACAATTACTTTCCAATATGGTAGCTATTAGCCATATTTTGTTATTTAAATTTAAACAGGATTAAAAATTCAGTTCTTCAGTCACAAGAGCCACTTTTTAAGCGCTCGGCAGCCGCATGTGACTGGTGGCTGTTACACTGGACAGCACAGATACAGAACATTCCCACTGCTGCAAAAGAGTTACAGGACAGGACTGAACAAGGATATTGCTCTATCTACCTTGTGAATTCCTTCCTTCTCTGGCATCCCACCTAGATATAACTACTCTGATTAATTTTGTATTTTTCATTTCTTCTTGAGAAAAAAAAAAACTTTATCACACACTTATGTATCCTTATACAATATATTATTTATTCTGTTTGTATTTAAACTTTATAAAAAGGCATGTAGACTGCTGTAACTTGCTTTCTACATTTCACATTATGGAAATATGTGTGGATGTTGTTCATTTTAACACATATAATATTCCACTGGATGGCTGTAACACATTCAATTAACAAACACTTACTAATTATAAAATTATAATACCATTTGCAAGGAACTCTTCTAGGCAATGTGGATAAAATTATTGAAGAAAAAAGACAAAAACCCCTGCTCTTATGGAGTTTACATCTTCCAGATAACGGACATGTGCTTTTAATCTTATGTTTTTCCTTTAAATACTGTTCCAGTAAAATAAAGCTGTAACAGAACAGCTGTGTTTAGCAAAAAGATACTTTATCATTTGTAACAGATATTAATATGGACAAACAGATGCTGAGCAATGAGTTACTAAAGAAAACTAATAATAGGTATGATGCGTGTTTATGTCAACTAGAGTTTAACCAGTCTGGATCAGATTTGCAGCTGTCTTTTTGGAGGATTAATTTGCTTTCATTCTGGGTCTTTATCTGTTTTGATTCCACAAAATATCCAGTTTTGAGACATCAAGGACTATAGGTACTCTAGCAAATGGAAAACCAAAAGGAACACAGATTCAGTTTCCTAGGAAGGCCCTAAATAAGGGAACCATGAAGAAAGCAGCCAAAGGAAAAGTATTAGAGACCTTCAGGCTGATTTGCCTGACCACAGTGAAAGTTAAGCCAACTTTTAATTCTGAGGGCCTGTTTTGAAGGACTATTTCTACAGATTAGAACACCCCTGGGAACACCATAGAAGTAAAGGGTGGACAGAACACATGGCCCCTAGCATTCTAAGGAAAGGAACAGTACATAAGTCACATTACAGTGTTGGGCTAGCCACGTAATTACTCCCACATGTGTGGTGGCAAAGATGTACTCTCCCCCTGACCACAAAGTAAAAGTCATAATCTATTGTGAAATCTACCAAAATATGCTCTTCCCTCTTGATCACTGTGCTCCTCATTTCCCAAAGATATTTCCTATTTCCTTTTTTTGGGGAGACTGCATGGAATTCAACCCAAAGACTCGCACCTGAGAAAACCACTGGAACCTGAGATACCGCTACTTACCAGTTCCGATGGATAAGCCACTGCTATTGGAACGGATGGTCTTAGAATTCAATACTTTCTCTGAGGAAAAATATTCAGTAGGTAAGCATTGTTTACAGCTAGAGGCAGGAAAAGTGACAAGACTTGGATAGGGACTTAATCTAGGAGAAAACTGCTATCTCTCACACCAGACAACTAATTACTATTTTAGATATAAATATTAGAAGCCAAGCACCACTAGCAACTCTAACTATAATCACTGTGTGAAGCAGCAATTCTCCACCTTAATTATTCTTTGGAATTAGCTGGGAAGCTTTAGAAAGTAGCAATGCCTAGTCCCAACCCAGAGGTTCCGATCTAATTGGTCAGGACAATGGGATTTCTAAAAACTCAAGGGATTCTAATGTGCAGCCAAGGTTGAGAACCACTGACCTAAAACAATGAACTTGTAGACCTTTACACAGGCCTTTATAATTTAGTTCATAACAAAGGAATCTTTATGCAGAAAACAGTTATGGTTTAGTTTCTTTTTAAAGGTGTACTGAATGTTTCTCACAGAAGCATGATTACAGATAAACTAATTAGTGGACGACCAGAAGTAACAAATTCTATGTTAAGGGGGCAGAGCCCAAAGTTTTCATGAGATAGCAAGTGACAAAGCTCAGGAAATAACAATGTTCTGTTCCTACCACCTGATCACTGTTAGATTACAGAAGTTGCTTCTTTTCTTTAGGACACTTTTGTTTGCAAGAGCGTGACCCTCAGTAACTTAGGTGAGGGTCTATCCTCTGTCAAAGCCATCCTAACCAACAAGTGGAACCCTTACCAACAATGAGAATGGTGTGCCAGCCTCGGCAAGACAAGTCTGGGACGTGATGCAAAGATCCAAAGATGGGCCGAGGCCATGAAGTGCAGATATCTGAGCCGTGGGGTCTCTCTGTGGGTGTCATTGCCAAGCGACCATTACCACCATTGCCCCAGGCAAAAATGTGATTATCTATAAAAAAATAAATAGCAGAAAGTTGAACAGAACAGTGGCTTCCCAACTCTTTTGGATTCCCCACCTTTATGTTCTAGAGCTAAAAAGATTTTTCGCCCCCGTTTATTCCCTTGTATAAAGCCTAAACAATTTCTGATGCCACCGACGTAAAAATGACCATCGCTTCTACATACTGCCATCCATTCATTCACTCATTCAACATTTTTGGTCATCCATTCAAGTATTTATTGGACATCTACTTCATGACAGGCACTGCTTGAGGTCCTGGGAAGACAGCAGTGAACAAAGCAAAGTCGCTGCCCTTGTGAAACTGACCTTCCAGTAGGGAGAGACTGATTAATTATTTTAGGTAGCATTAAGTGCTTTGCAGGAAGATCAACAATAAAGAAAAGTGGAAATAAACCATAACAGTGGAGTATCATTTCTTTAGATAGTGTAGTCAGAGAAGTGCTTGCTGATACCTGAGCAGACCGCCTGAAGTGAGAGGGAACCACGTCTATCCAGGGGAAGAGCTTTCCAGGCAGAGAAAACAGCTAAGCACATAGCTCCATGTAGGTAAGGTGAGTATCACAAACACAGAGCAAGAAGTCCTCTGCAGTTGGAGCAAAGTAAGGGAGCGGACAGTGGCTACAGAAGAGATCAGGAGGTGACTGAAGTCTGGGTCACGTGGGCCACTGCAATGACTTTAGTTTTTATTGTTTGAGATAGGAGACCAATAAAGATACTTAACAGTAGGTATTTAAAAGGATCCCCCAGGCTACCATGAGGAGAACAGACTGCAGGGGCCCAAGGGTGGAAGTAGGGAGATCAGTTGTAGTAATGAACTGTAATGATGTAGTAGTGAAGTGGTTGGATATATTCAAAGATAATCTATAGAATTTGCTAATGGATGGAATGTGAGGTGTAGGACAGAGGCGCTGTTTTCCAAAACAGGAAGGCTGCAGGAAGAACTGATTTGAACAAAAAATCAGAAATTTGTTTTGGAATACAGTAAGTTTGTTTGAGATGTTCATTACCTCTTATCCTAATCAGGACACTTTTTAATGAAAAGGGGGTGCTATTAACAATTAAGCTCAGACAATAGTAATGAATCAGGACCCATCTGGGAAGACTGGGCTATAAAGCCACCTTATCTTTAGACATTCTAAGTCAAGAGGCTGTTGAATTAGTGAGTCTGGGAGTCAGGGATGGTAATATAAAGCTATCAGTGTACAAGGGAGGATTTAAGGTAATAACCTCACTCAGAAAATAAAGGGAGGGAAGGACTGAGCCCTGGACACTTCAAGCTTTAGAGCCGGACACTGTAATCACAGCAGTGAACCTACCTGACTGCACTAATCTGTTTATATGTACATCTCCCCTACCCTACTAGACTATGAATTCCCTGAGAAGAGCAGCTAAGACTTTTTTTTTTAATTTAAGTATAGTTGATTTATAATATTTTATTAGTTTCAGATGCACAACATAGTGACTCAATAGTTTCATAGATTATATTCCACTTAAATTTACTATAAAAGAATAGCTATATGTTCCTATGCTATGCAATATATCCTTGGTGCTTATTTTTTATACATAGCAGTTTGTGTTTCTTAATCCCATGCCCCTATATTGCTCTTCCCCACTTCTTCCTCCCCACTGGTAACTACTAGTTTGTTCTCACTCTGTGAGTTTGCTTGTGTTTTGTTATACTCATCCATTTGTTTTATTTTTGAATTTCACATGTAAGTGCTAATATAGAGTGTTTGTCTTCCTCTGACTTATTTCACTAAACATAATACCCTCTAGGTCCATATACGTTGTTGTAAATGACAGTATTTCATTCTTTTTAACGGCTGAGTAATATCCCATTCATTGTATATGTATATCATATCTTCCTTATCCAGTCATCTTTTGGAGGACACTTATGTTGCTTCCATGTCTTGGCTATTGTAAATAGTGTTGCTATGAACACTGGGGTGCATGTATATTTTTGAATTACTCTTTTCCTTTTATTTGGAGATAAGCCCAGGCATGAAATTGCTGGATCACAGTTCTGTTTTTACTGAAACTCACTTCCATATTCCCAGAGTCTAAAAGAGGATCTGGAGCATAGTAGGCACACAGCTGATGTCTGCCATGTGAGTGAGGCGATCAAGTACAATTCAGAGAAGTAGAGGAACAAACATCAGTAGGTAATATGCCCAGTCACAGAATCTAATTCTAAACTCATCATTCTGAAGTTTAACCTGAGAAGTACACATCTACTGAAAAAACATTCCCTCTCTAAGGCCCTGTCAGAAAGTGCTACTGAACTTGCTACAGTATTTTTAATTCTCAATGACACACTCATTCTATTTCTAACATTTGCAGTTATCTAGCATGAACTAACCAGTCTGTTCCCTAAAACCCCTTGTTTTGAGACAAACAACTCTGAAGGCTGGTTCACTTCCTTAAGTATGGTAACAGATCACTTATCTGACACTATTGCTGGATCCCGCCTGTATGAATAGCAGGCACAGACTGAAAGAAAATAAAGACATCTCCGAGCATGAGCAATAGTAAAAAAAAAAAAAAAGAGTCAAAAGATAAGAAAATGAAATGTGTTTTGCTGCTCACCATTCACCAGAAAGAAATGACTACAAAAATCAAGGTGATACAGGAAGACAGAAAAAAAGAAGCAGAAGAAAGAGGAAAGGGAGTAAAGGGTAGCAGAAGTAACACCAAGAAGATGCTGAGGAGAATAGCTGAAAGGAAAGAAGAAAATCCCATTAGACCAATTCAGAAAGTTGAGAGAGAAACGATATACAGCCTTTCAAGTTTTAGCAATCCCCAAGGACATTGGGGTCACTGCAGTGCAGTGACCCCAACCTAGGAGCAAGGTCAAATCATGATGTTCTCCTCTCTAGCCAGGTGGCACCAGTGGTAAAGAATCTGCCTGCCAATGCAGGAGACACAAGAGATAGGTTCGACTCCTGGGTCAGGAAGATCCCTGGAGTCAGGAAATGGCAACCCACTCCAGTATTCTTGCCTGGAGAATCCCATGGACAGAGGAGCCTGGTGGGCTACAGTTTGGTGGGTCACAAAGAGTTGGACAAGACTGAGCACATAGGCGCACACACACATTCATCTCTCTAGCTACTCAGCCAACATTTATTGGAACCAACATTGTGCTGGGTAAGGTATACATATAAGTATTTGATAATTCTTAAAACATTGTGCCAAAAAAGTAAAAGTTAAAAAACCAGCAATTTAAGGGTACTAACTTGCCATTTCCTAGAAATCTAACCATTTTACAACAATCACTATGTTGGACACATGAAAAGTTAATGAGGCTCCACAAGCATAAAAACATAACCATCAATTTAACACAAATAAAAAAGTAAACATATGACCCAGCTATACATGGCCAGTCCCCCTCTTTCACACCCCAAAATTAAAATATACACATCTGTCCAGAAAGCTTGAAATAATGTGAACAGACTCACCATCAGTAGCTGCAATGGTAAACTCATCACCACAGGAGACTCTGATCACTTGTTTTCCACCTAAGGGTCCCCGCAACAGGTTGATTCCTAGACGCTTCTTATAATTTCCAACGCCCAGCTGTCCACACTTGTTGCAGCCAAAGGTCAGTAGCCGGCCTCGCTCTGAGACAGAAGCAAAAATAAATAACCAGGTACAAATGGGTCATGAAACAGAGAAAAGGCAGACAATGCAGAGTCCCACAGACTAGCTTTTGGTTATTAAGAATATACAAGTATAAACTGCCACACAGTCTCAGACCCAGGGCAGTTAGGGGAACTATGACCAATCAGATACAGGGAATGACTCAATATTATATATTCTTTAAAAAAAAAAATAATCGTATTTGTTTTTGGCTGTGCTGGATCATCATTGCTGCAATGGCTTTTCCTCTAGCTGTGGCGAGTGGGGGTTACTTTCCGGTTGCAGTGTGCGGCTTCTCACTGCCGTGGCTTCTCTTGTGCAGCACAGCCTCTAGGGTGTGTAGGCTTCAACACCTACACCTACACACAACACCTACAGCACAGTAGTTGCAGATCCCAGGCTCTAGAGCACAGGCTCAGTAGCTGTGTTGCACGGGCTTAGCTGCTCCATGGCATGTGGGATCTTCTTAAACTAGGTATGGAACCTGGGTACCCTGCATTGGCAGGCAGATTCTTTACCACTGAGCCACCAGGGAAGCCCTATATACTCTATTTTAAACATGGAAAATGGGTACTATTTAACTTAGAAAACGTCTCAGTTCAATTCAGTCGCTCAGTCATATCCGACTCTTTGCGACCCCATCAATCACAGCACGCCAGGCCTCCCTGTCCATCACCAACTCCCGGAGTTGACTCAAAACTCATGTGTATCGAGTAGGTGATGACATCCAGCCATCTCATCCTCTGTCGTCCCCTTCTCCTCCTGCCCCCAATCCCTCCCAGCATCAGGGTCTTTTCCAACGAGTCAACTCTTCGCATGAGGTGGCCAAAGTACTGGAGTTTCAGCTTCAGCATCAGTCCTTCCAATGAACACCCAGGACTGATCTCCTTTGGGATGGACTGGTTGGATCTCCTTGCAGTCCAAGGGACTCTCAAGAGTCTTCTCCAACACCACAGTTCAAAAGCATCAATTCTTCGGCGCTCAGCTTTCTTCACAGTGCAACTCTCACATCCATACACGACCACTGGAAAAACCATAGCCTTGACTAGACAGACCTTTGTTGACAAAGTAATGTCTCTGCTTTTTAACATGCTATCTAGGTTGGTCATAACTTTCCTTCCAAGGAGTAGGCGTCTTTTAATTTCATGGCTGCAGTCACCATCTGCAGTGATTTTGGAGCCCCAAAAAATAAAGTCAGCCACTGTTTCCACTGTTTCCCCATTTATTTGCCATGAAGTGATGGGACCGGATGCCATGATCTTAGTTTTCTGAATGTTGAGCTTTAAATCAGCTTTTTCACTCTCTTCTTTCACTTTCTTTTTTTTTTTTTTATTTGTTAATTGTTTATTTATTGAGAGACTATTTCTCACCCCAGATAGTCACAGTTTCATAGTTCAGGAACACAGGAAAGTGACAAACTTCCATAGAACTCAATCCAAGAAATTCTTTATATTCCAAATCACTTTGCACTCTGAAAAATACCAGCCTTCCTCATCTCCTCAAAATCTTTCATGGAATCATAATTTCTATAGAAATCTGCATATGCCTTCTTTCTTCGTTCAGCCACAGCAACCTTATAGAAAGTTGCAAACCCCAGAGAGACCATGAATGCTCCAACAATATGAAATCACAGACGTTTGGCCAGGAGGCCACGCATCTGAGGTTTTGCCAAAGCAGTGGACATGGTAGTTCTCCTTCTCGGCGGCTCAACTGCAACGTCCTTCCAGGCTGATGGAGAAATGGACGGCCTCTTCTTTCACTTTCATCAAGAGGCTCTTTATTTCTTCACTTTCTGCCATAAGGGTGGTGTCATCTGCATATCTGAGGTTATTGATATTTCTCCCAGCAATCTTGATTCCAGCTTGTGCTTCCTCCAGCCCAGCGTTTCTCATGATGTACTCTGCATATAAGTTAAATAAGCAGGGTGACAATATACAGCCTTGACGTACTCCTTTTCCTATTTGGAACCAGTCTGTTGTTCCATGTCCAGTTCTAACTGTTACTTCCTGACCTCCATACAGGTTTCTCAAAAGGCAGGTCAGGTGGTCTGGTATTCCCATCTCTTTCAGAATTTTCCACAGTTGATTGTGATCCACACAGAAAGGCTTTGGCATAGTCAATAAAGCAGAAATAGATGTTTTTCTGGAACTCTCTTGCTTTTTCGATGATCCAGCGGATGCTGGCAATTTGATCTCTGGTTCCTCTGCCTTTTCTAAAACCAGCTTGAACATGTGGAAGTTCATGGTTCACGTATTCCTGAAGCCTGGCTTGGAGAATTTTCAGCATTCCTTTACTAGCGTGTGGGATGAGTGCAGTTGTGCAGTAGTTTGAGCATTCTTTGGCATTGCCTTTTATAAGAGAGTTTTATAAGAAACTTATAATTTTTACAAGAAAACTTACAGATGGTGCTAATTAGAGACAGCAGTTGCCAGAAATTATAGGTATGGCATTTTCCTTAAGAAATGTATTCATTATACATTTGTAATGATTACCAACAAAACATTTACTTGAACGCCCAAGTTGTTAATAAGATAATACTTGATGAGGGGGGAAATAAGGAGAACATACATTTGGTTAAGAAGAGCTACTACCTGATAGAATAAAAGAACCTGAAATTCTAAGGCCTGTGCACACATTTGTAAATCAACTCACCATCAATAGCAGCAGTGTGAGTCTTGCCTGGGGCGATTGTACGGATCTTATAAAAGGACAACTGTTTGGCCAAGGTAAAGGAGGTGGTGTAGGGAACTTCGTGGTATGCCTGGAACAAGATAAACAAAGACTCATGAGGTAAAAAATGGAGGGAAAATAGGCTGAAAATATTGTTAGGGTGACCAAAAGGACTTTCAAGCAAATCATGTTACTAAGAAGGTACCAGGTAACTTTTCATCTCTAACAGAATAAAAAAAGAAATAAATTCAATATGTAATCAGAATTTAGCATGAGACTGGACTTTCTGACAACAAAAGTTTTAAATTCCTAAATTCAGTTCAGTTCAGTTCTGTCGCTCAGTTGTGTCCAACTCTTTGCAACCCCATGAATCGCAACACGCCAGGCCTCCCTGTCCATCACCAACTCCCGGAGTTGACTCAAAACTCATGCCCATTGAGTCGGTGATGCCATCCAGCCATCTCATCCTCTGTCGTCCCCTTCTCTTCCTGCCCCCAATCCCTCCCAGCATCAGGGTCTTTTCCAGTGAGTCAACTCTTCGCATGAGGTGGCCAAAGTACTGGAGTTTCAGCTTCAACATCAGTCCTTCCAATGAACACCCAGGACTGATCTCCTTTGGGATGGACTGGTTGGATCTCCTTGCAGTCCAAGGGACTCTCAAGAGTCTTCTCCAACACCACAGTTCAAAAGCATCAATTCTTCGGCGCTCAGCTTTCTTCACAGTGCAACTCTCACATCCATACATGACCACTGGAAAAACCATAGCCTTGACCAGATCGACCTTTGTTGGCAAAGTAATGTCTCTGCTTTTTAATATGCTATCTAGGTTGGTCATAACTTTCCTTCCAAGGAGTAAATGTCTTTTAATTTCATGGCTACATTAGGGTATGCAAAACATGAAC
This sequence comes from Dama dama, assembly GCF_033118175.1. Classification (NCBI taxonomy): domain Eukaryota; kingdom Metazoa; phylum Chordata; class Mammalia; order Artiodactyla; family Cervidae; genus Dama; species Dama dama. Next base: position 17,500,314 of record NC_083692.1, on the reverse strand, counting down.
TCTCCATCTCAGAAGGCATCTATATAAGGACAGAATCATTGACATCTGTCTTGGTTATACACTGTGCATAGCTAACAAAAGCAGGGCAAGGAATTAAAGAATCTTGAAGACTCTCTCTAGCCTATTAAGCTATCCGTTTACTGTGACCTAATTTTACCTACAAAGTTCTCAACCTGTTAAAACCCACATCCCCTTAGATTAGCATAAAATCTTGTCATGTAAGTTTAAAATTTCACAATACAATTCAATAACAAAACCCAAATCAAGTAATGTTAATTCTGAATATGTCTTTTCAAACTACATAGACACTCTCCTAAGACCTGCTCCAAATTTGTACTCTCCCATTTCACAATCACTACTTTAAAACAGAGATTGCTTAAAATTAATTCCATTCTTTCCCACTGAGTCAGCAAACTTGTCTCTCAATATGATTCTTTAGAAAAGGACGAAAACTCATACTACCACAAAGAGGGTACTAGGGCTTAATATTAGAGGTGCATTTTATGACATGCTTGAGGGAGGTAACAGTAATTACATTTAATAAGCCTGTATAGGATCAGTGATTTGAGAGTAATCTTAAAAACTCTCCTTGGAGGTGATACATGGAAAAATGTTTCTTTTCACAATGTTAATTTTCCTGTGTTTATATTTCAGGGACAAGGTAGAATCTGAATTCTGTCACTTGATTGTTTATAATCAATTAATTTATTGAGCTATAATGTACTGTACAATACTGTACAGCTTGATATATTTTTCTACAGGTATATAAATATAAAAACTACCCACACCAAGATACAGACCATTGCCACCATCCTAGGGTCTCTGCTACCTTTTCTGATAATGCCAATACCCCTCCTCCCGGAAGTAACCACTATTTTGACTTCTGCCATAATAAGTTAATTTTGCCTTTAAACTTCAAACAATGGGCATCAGTGGGCTTTCCAGGTGGCACTAGTGGTAAAGAATCTGCCTGCCAATGCAGGAGATGTCAAAGATGTGGGTTTGATCCCTGGGTCAGGAAGATACCTTGGGGGAGGGCATGGCAATCCATTCCAGTATTCTTGCCTGAAGAAGCTCATGGACAGAGGAACCTGGTGAGCTACAGTCCACGGGGTCGCAAAGAGTCAGACACCATTAAAGAGACTTAGCACACACAAACTTCAAATAATGGGCATCATATAGTATGTACTCTTTTGTGGCTGGCTACCTTTGCTGGACATAGTATCTGTGGAGATACTCACTTTCTTCTTAAGTGGTCACAAATCAATAATGGCATTTCCAAAGAAATTTCAACCTAGAGAGGTTCTGATGGTTTATTTAGGACACCAAATGGGGTACTCACTTCATGGTTGATGATTCCAGACATGCACTGATTCAGACCCAGTTTGTTGAACTCATTGAGTCCACAGGCTAACACTTTGCCTGACTGGGTCAGAAGAAAAGTCCCATCACAGCCACACTGAACCGCGACAATAATTAAGGCCTTGGGAACATCCACCTGCAAGAAAAAAACAAATTAGAAAAAAAAAAAAAAAAAGAAATCTCCCCAACACAACTTGTATTAGGAAAAATTCCTCAAATTCTTTCAAAACTGTGATGTTCTGCATTTAGCAGAATGACTACAGGGAAGTAAAGGTTGCTCTATTCTCTTCAGATTTGCAACCCAAAAAAGATGTCCTTTTCATTATAGGGGATTAGAATGCAAAAGTAGGAAGTCAAGAAACACCTGGAGTAACAGGCAAATTTGACCTTGGAGTACAGAATGAAGCAGGGCAAAGGTTAATAGAGTTCTGCCAAGAGAAGGCACGGGTCATAGCAAACACCTTCTTCCAACAACACAAGAGAAGACTCTATACATGGACATCACCAGATGGTCGACACCAAACTCAGATTGATTATATTCTTTGCATCCAAAGATGGAGAAGCTCTATAGAGACAGCAAAAACAAGACCAGGAGCTGACTGTGGCTCAGATCATGAACTCCTTATTGCCAAATTCAGACTGAAATTGAAGAAAGTGGAGAAAACCACTAGACCATTCAGGTATGAAATAAATCAATCCCTTATGACTATACAGTGCAAGTGAGAAATAGTGCAAGTGACCAGATCTGATAGAGTGCATGATGAACTATGGATGGAGGTTTGTGACACTGTACAGGAGACAGGAATCAAGACCATCCCCAAGAAAAAGAAATGCAAAAAAGCAAAATGGTTGTCTGAGGAGGCCTTACAAATAGCTGTGAAAAGAAGGGAAGCGAAAAGCAAAAGAGAAAAGGAAAGATATGCCCTTTTGAATGCAGAGTTCCAAAGAATAGCAAGGTGAGATAAGGAAGCCTTCCTCAGCGATCAATGCAAAGAAATAGAGGCAAACAAAAGAATGGGAAAGACTAGAGATCTCTTCAAGAAAATTAAAAGATACCAAGGGAACACTGCATGCAAAGATGGGCACAATAAAGGACAGAAATGGTAGGGACCTAATAGAAGCAGAAGATATTAAGAAGAGGTGGCAAGAATACACAGAAGAACTGTACAAAAAAGATCTTCACGACCCAGATAATCACGATGGTATGATCACTCACCTAGAGCCAGACATCCTGGAATGTGAAGTCAAGGGGGCCTTAGGAAGCATCACTACAAACAAAGCTAGTGGAGGTGATGGAATACCAGTTGAGCTATTTCAAATCCTGAAAGATGACGCTGTGAAAGTGCTGTACTCAATATGCCAGCAAACTTGGAAAACTCAACAGTGGCCACATGACGGGAAAAGGTCAGTTTTCATTCCAATCCCAAAGAAAGGCAATGCCAAAGAATGCTCAAACTACTGCACAACTGCACTCATCCCACACGCTGGTAAAGGAATGCTGAAAATTCTCCAAGCCAGGCTTCAGGAATACGTGAACCATGAACTTCCACATGTTCAAGCTGGTTTTAGAAAAGGCAGAGGAACCAGAGATCAAATTGCCAACATCCGCTGGATCATCAAAAAAGCAAGAGAGTTCCAGAAAAACATCTATTTCTGCTTTATTGACTATGCCAAAGCCTTTCTGTGTGGATCACAATCAACTGTGGAAAATTCTGAAAGAGATGGGAATACCAGACCACCTGACCTGCCTTTTGAGAAACCTGTATGGAGGTCAGGAAGTAACAGTTAGAACTGGACATGGAACAGACTGGTTCCAAATAGGAAAAGGAGTACGTCAAGGCTGTATATTGTCACCCTGCTTATTTAACTTATATGCAGAGTACATCATGAGAAATGCTGGGCTGGAGGAAGCACAAGCTGGAATCAAGATTGCTGGGAGAAATATCAATAACCTCAGATATGCAGATGACACCACCCTTATGGCAGAAAGTGAAGAAATAAAGAGCCTCTTGATGAAAGTGAAAGAAGAGAGTGAAAAAGCTGATTTAAAGCTCAACATTCAGAAAACTAAGATCATGGCATCCGGTCCCATCACTTCATGGCAAATAAATGGGGAAACAGTGGAAACAGTGGCTGACTTTATTTTTTGGGGCTCCAAAATCACTGCAGATGGTGACTGCAGCCATGAAATTAAAAGACGCCTACTCCTTGGAAGGAAAGTTATGACCAACCTAGATAGCATGTTAAAAAGCAGAGACATTACTTTGTCAACAAAGGTCTGTCTAGTCAAGGCTATGGTTTTTCCAGTGGTCGTGTATGGATGTGAGAGTTGCACTGTGAAGAAAGCTGAGCGCCGAAGAATTGATGCTTTTGAACTGTGGTGTTGGAGAAGACTCTTGAGAGTCCCTTGGACTGCAAGGAGATCCAACCAGTCCATCCCAAAGGAGATCAGTCCTGGGTGTTCATTGGAAGGACTGATGCTGAAGCTGAAACTCCAGTACTTTGGCCACCTCATGCGAAGAGTTGACTCGTTGGAAAAGACCCTGATGCTGGGAGGGATTGGGGGCAGGAGGAGAAGGGGACGACAGAGGATGAGATGGCTGGACGGCATCACCAACTCGATAGACATGAGTTTGAGTCAACTCCGGGAGTTGGTGATGGACAGGGAGGCCTGGCGTGCTGTGGTTCATGGGGTTGCAAAGAGTTGGACACAACTGAGCAACTGAACTGAACTGAACTTAGAGACTACTGTTTTCAATAAGGAGCTTAAGTTTTATAATAAAGAGGCAACTGCAAGTTGACTAAACAGATAGCTCCTGTCAAAGTTTTAGCAACACGTACTTAGTTACTACTTAGGAACACTTCTCAGAAAACACTGGGGAAGGAGAAGCTTCAATCTATTACTGATTTAGTCCTCTGAGATTCAACATCTCATGATGGTTACAGAAGAACTCAGCCCTGTGGAGTCCCAGTCATACAATAAATGAGGTGACCAAGGACTGAGGCAGCAGCCAAGATGTCTGAAGACTCATATCCCTCTGTAGCTAACTAGACAGGGCTGGAGAAAGGTGGGAGACATGATGGGTGTACCTGTGAAACCTGAAAACTCAAACCTTCTAACAATACCATAGCGTTTTCAGGTGAAGAGGAACAGCTATGAATTCTACTCAGTGAAAATGGTTCCCCAGATATATTACTTAATTTTTAAAATGTAAACAAACATCGTTCATAGTGAAAGGTATAGCTGATTACAGTCAACCTTCCAGGGGGCGAGCCTCTGTTCTAGGGTGGGAACGTGACTGTGCTCTCCCTCAGCTGGTTTCCGCTCCCATGCCAGCTCTGACAGAGCCAGCTCCCACAGTGCTGAAGAATTAGGTATTATGCTTCATACAGTATGACCCCTAAATACAAACAACTACTTCATCTGGTGTGTAGTTGTGGAGGAGGAAGGGAAATGGCTGTGCCAGGTGAGAGGACAGCATACTGCGTTCCAGCATCTTCCCTCACAGGGTGTGTGTAGCTTGATGTGCCTTCTTCACTGGACATGCTGACTGCAGTGCTGCCTGATGAGCACGCCGTGACTCCAGAGTGTCCACAGTGGCTACACCATTTCTCCACTTTTCAAGGTTTAGTCAGATGACAAGACCACAGAGTGCTAAATTAGGAATCCTGGATTGTCAATCTCCCAGATAGGGAATATTTCAGAAATAAACACCTTGATAGGAGGCGGCAGGGAAGGAGGACTTATTCCTGGACGCTGTGTGACCTAGACAGGCTCTAAGAAGAAGCTGCCTCTGATTTTACCTTTTGTGGTGTGTAGTAATCCTCTTCCGAATCCAAACCCAGTCGTCCTGAGACACACACGAGAAAGAAAATCATTAATGTGAGGGCTCCCATCCCAATGAAAATGTTCTGTAAGATCCTCTTTTACTAAATTAACACTTAAATAGAGGCTGCATGACAGGTTTAGAGGTGCACAAGCTTGAGGTCAGGCCGTGCCCCTGGGAATAATCGGAGAGTGTCAAGGCAGCACCTACCATATTCACCACAGCCCCAGGAGTAGACGTCTTTGTTTCGTGTCAGAACCACCACGTGATTATCTCCACAAGAGACCTGCTCCACTGGATTGCTCAGGAAGAAGTCCAGCTGCATGGGTTCTAAGACTTCAGGGCCAGCAACCTTGTCCACCCCCATGCAGCCATAATAGTCAGATCCAAAGGCATAGAGCTGACCTTCATCTGTGAGAAGAAGGAAAGCAGAACCCACCAAATCAATTACTTGTTTTGTCTAATGAGAAAGCTGGACAGGACTGGAACGAGGACAATCTCAGACAATGAGCTCATATCAGATGACTGCAGCAGAGAAATCTGACAGACTGTCTACGAAGCCTAGAGTTCTTTGTATTTAGAGGGTCATGCATACTGTTATGTAACAGTTTTTTTTAAAAAATGGTGGGATGATCGTGTTAAAAAGGCTTAAAATTTTGCCGGGCCATCTCTATTTTACAGAGAAAAAAGGAAGCACCAAGCAATCATAAAGTAATGGTAAGACCAAAACTAAATTTTAGCTCCTGATTCCTGATTTAGTATTATCTACACCTGACTAGGTAGTGAGGTTATTCCTCCCCAGCCCCGCCCCCAAAATGGGAAAGACAATATAGTTCTCCTAATCCCACCTCTTCTGTTACCCACCTGCTTTCTCCTTGCTCATCACTCCCATAACGCTATATCAAGTTGGGCATATTGCTATTAAAGTGTATATTTGCTCACTGCCTTTGGTTCTTTGGAATCTTGTCTTTTGTGTAAAATCCCAGCTAAAACTGCATAAAATTAAGTACAACACTCCACCTGAAATGCACCTGGGTGCTTTCTGCTGCTGGCTTACCTGTTACACAGACAGTGAAATCATCACCACATGACACCTGACGGATAGCTTTGCCTTGCAACTTTTCTACGTGCTTTGGCTGTCGGTAGGAGGCTTTGTCGCCATGGCCCAGCTGACCATGGAGTTTAGTACCCCCTTGCATGTTCTGTGAAATAAACGGGTCTTGTGAAGTTTTAAACTTTTCATGCGAAAGCAAATCAATCTTTAACATCACTTCTTATTAAGAAAAACAGTAGGAAAAAAATCAGCTGATAATTAAGAAACAAAAACAAAGCAAAAAGGTAAGGGCATGAAATCTTTTAATGACAGATAGTAAAAATCCCCTGCCAACAGATAAAGATTTTTAAAATATCTTATCAGGACTTAAAAGGACACATTCCCAATTCTATCTTTTTCCTTCAAGTCTAAGGTAAACTAATTATGGGTGATGATGAAAACAATGTCTTTATATAGTTTAGCTTGATTTTTTTCTATAGGAGGACAGACTCTTGGAAATCCTTACAAAAGTTTTACAAATTTTAGTCACAGGGGGGTTTCCCTTGTTGCTCAGCTGGTAAAGAATCTGCCTGCAGTGTGGGAGACCTGGGTTTGATCCCTGGGTTGGGAAGATCCTCTGAAGAGAAAAACTACCCACTCCAGTATTCTGGCCTGGAGAATTCCATGGACTGTATAGTCCACGCGGTCGCAAAGAGTTGGACACGACAGCATCCTTCACTCCCTGAAATATGCAAGTCATAAGGAATCTGGCTACATCAAAGAGGCTGCTAGAAGGCACTGACAATAGTCCTAAATGACTTCCCAGCAGTTTTAGAGAGGTGAGTCATTCTTCCCAACTGTAAGGCCTTCTACAAATGTTTTTTAAGGCACTAATTTCACTCTACCTCTAGAAGTACCCCCAGAAGCTAGTTCTTCAAGTGAGAGGGTATTTGGAAATAACAGCAAGTTAAAACTCTGTAACAGAGGTCAAATCACTCATTCTTTCCACAATAGTTGAGTGTCTACTCTGTCACACACTGGGGATAAAGCCTGTCCTCTTGGAGAACTTATCTGAAACTACCGGAAAAAATGAGCTTCCTCCAGAAGGAGGAAGAGTGGGAAGAACTGAGGTTCTCAGACAGGCTGGATAATGAAAAAGCAGCATGAAGTGAGCCTAAGAAGGCACAGCTGAAGAGACAGGAGGAAAGCCAAGAGAACATGCTCCCGTGGAAGCCAAGGGAGGACAAGGCTTCCTGCAAGAAGGAAAAGTGACCAATATGTTAATACTGAGGTCAAGCAAGGACTCAAGGGCACCTATCTGTTTTGTTTTCATAATTTAGAGGTCATTTTGTCAAGAGTAGTTTCAATTGACTGGCAGGTGAATGAGGAATGAGGGGGCGATAAGAAGAGACAGCAAAAATATGCAGTATGTTCAAGGTGAGAGAGAAGGTAGTATCTAGAGGGGAACAAAGGAAAATTCTACTCAAGATATACCATCTTCAATCACTGATGGAGGTCTTAGAATTTTCCTGACATGGTATACTACTTCATTTGTTTACAAAGCGACTTCACAGATCTAAGTTGCTCTGAAATGCATGATAATAGAACAGAGTAAACAAGTGACTTTCTGAAGTCACCCACCTGTAAATGAGAATCCAGTCTCCTGAGTCCGAGCCTTTTAATTCTTTCTCTCCTTCTCTCGCTCTCTCTCTCATTCACTCATTCAAAAAACACTTAAAAGCGACCTAACATGTACCAGGCACTTGGGACACATCAGTGAACTAAACAGAAAAAAATCCCTCCTCTCAAGAGCTTCCATTCCATCATCTCATGCTGCCACTTCAGCAGCACATACTCAACCAACAAAATTCTTACACATCCTGGGCCTAGTGAGGTGCACGTCATTGTTCTAAAGTATGTAGCTTTCACTTACCACCCAAGTGTATAGCTCCTTCTCCACTGTGACCACAGCAAAGTGGGTATTCCCTGCACACACCTGCCGGGCACTACAGCCACTCTTGATGACATCCAGTTTCTGGGGGGTGGATTTCCCACCACCCCAGACATAGACTTCACTTGTTCGGGATGTTACCACAGCAATGGGTGCTTCAGTCACAGTGCTTGACCTGCCAACAACCCCCAGAACAAAGGCACATTTAACATAAAAATTGTATCAAAGAAAAATGCTTTCAGTCTGTTCCCTGAGTAGAACTGCCAATTATGGTATGAGAAAGTATGTTCTTTCTTGACAACTTACTCCAACCCTCTATCATGGCAGGCTTTGCAATTCTTGCCTCAGGGCTTCATCACAGCCCAGCCAGATCAGATACCAGTCTGATCCATAACACCTACACTTTTCAGCTTTTCAACATTCATCATGATAATGATGTCCACTTTGGCAAGAGGGTGAAATTACAGCTTTCTTTTTCTCTGAAATGACTATTTGATATTTAAATGGATGCTGGGCTTCTGAAAGGATGCCAAAGGCTTCTTACTGGGATCAAACAATGTCCAGACCCAAGAAAGAAAGACCCCCTGGTGGTAATTTACGATATATTACTTTTTTCAAGAGTCTCCTGAGCATTACCTTGGTCTCTTTGTAGGTGCATTAAGCAGTGTGACTTTTTCCTCCATCTCTCTACCAAAAGAAAAGCAAAGATACATGAGAGAAATAATAGTTCTATATTGCACCAGTATCTCTTTAAAACCTTTCACAGACTTAATCTTCTATAAACCATATGCCTCATATGATGCTATAACACTTTTAGCAAAGTACTTCGATACAACTCAGTTACATAGGCCTAGCATTAGACAATTCATTAACCACAATGAGGCGAGCAGTCTGGGGTCATTTGTTGTCTATCTCTGAGGAATGTTCTAGGCTGGACCAGAGAGCCTCGAGAACTTCCTTCTTATGCACGTTTTAGGAACCTGCTAACATCTCCATCGAGTTTGCCCAGTGACTCCCGAAACTCAACATCTCTAAAGCTCAGCTCACCATCTTTCTCCCCATACAGCTTTTCTTTCTGACTCTCCTGATTCTGTAACCGGCACCTTCAATCCTCCCAGTGAGTTAGGCTTAAAACTTCAGCGATTCTGGATTCAGCTGTCTTTTCTTCAATATTCAAATTCTACAGATTCTACTTGTACAATGCCCTTTATCCTCACCTGTCCTTCTCAGCCTCACCACCTTAGCTCTGGGCAGCTTTACTTCCCAACTAGGCTGTTCAGTTCAGTTCAGTTCAGCTGTTCAGTCATGTCCAACTCTTTGCAACCCCATGGACTACAGCACGCCAGGCTTCCCTGTCCATCAGCAACTCCTGGAGCTTGCTTAAACTCATGTCCATCGAGTCAGTGAGGCCATCCAAACCATGTCACCCTCTGTCGTCCCTTTCTCCTCCTGCCTTCAATCCTTCAACCCCAGCATCAGGGTCTTTTCCAATGAGTTAGTTCTTCACATCAGGTGGCCAAAGTATTGGAGCTTCAGCTTCAGCATCAGTCCTTCTAAGGAATACTCAGGACTGATTTCTTTTAAGATTGACTGGTTTGATCTCCTTGCAGTCCAAGAGACTCTCAAGAATCTTCTCCAACACCACAGTTCAAAAGCAGCAATTCTTCAGCGCTTGCTTTCTTTTTGGTCCAACTCTCACATCCATACAACTGTCCAACTAGGCTGTAGAAGCACCTAATTGGTCTCACCAAAGTTTCAATACACTTTATTCAGTCCTGCACTGACTTAACACTGATATTAGTATTGCTAAATAACTTTTCCTAAGGTTCCATCTCTTATCACATGAACTGCCCTCTCAAATATCCAACACTTTCATACAATTCCCTGAATACAGCACAAATTCCTTCATCTGGCATTCAAGATTCTCTACCTACTTTTCCAGGGTTCCTCCCATCAATTCCCATGTTTCAGCTCAGGGTTCCCATTCTGCCTAAACCAATTATAGCTGAAGACCTGGGGCGGTGCTTAAACACCAGTAATTTTTAAAAGTTCTAGTGGTGTTGCTACTGAGAACGCCAGGTCTAAAACCTCTAGTGTAGCCAAATAGGACTTAGTGCTTCCTGAATATTTTCACAATTCTCTGTGTCTGTGCTTTATCTGGAAAGCTCTTATGTTTTTCCATCAAAGAACAAAGTGCTAAGGAAGTACTATATGTATATCTCCAATAAAACATCTCAATAAAAATTACAATTACAAATTATCAATGGAAATATTTAAATAAGAGATTTAAACAGTGATTATACTGTTAGAAAATAAGCCAGATAAAGAATTTAAATATGCCTACCGAGCCCTAAAGAGTGACTGCCTGAATATGAATAGAACATAAATGAAAGGTTACAGCGCTGCACTTAGAGTGTTATACGTAATTCTAGGCACTAAAACACTGGCTAGAGATCAACTGGAAAACCAGAAAAGATTAACACAACAGAATAAAGATACTGACCAAAGAACAGAGATTACAGAATTAGGTATACACTTAATGCATCCAAGGGCAAGACTTGAAAAAGAAGACAGTACAGGTTTGAATGTTGGGAAGATTCAAAAGAACTGGCAGAAGAAGTAAGGGTAAAATAGTGTAAGAGGATGAAACAGAGACTAGGGCATTTAAGAAGGATAAAGAACATCTTTTCCTATGAGCTAGGGTTTGAAGCCTCCTACAAAAAGTGAGGGATAAAGGGCCTTCCTTCTACCTCTAGAGACCTCTAACACTGAATAAATCTCAGAAAATAACCTGTCAGGAATCAATCAAACTCGACTATGGGAAATGGGCAAAAGGTATCTGAAGAGGACCCCTCCAATTACAACCTACCATCTAAACAAATGCACTAAAAAGCAATGGCCCAGTCCAATCCCGCACTCCTATCCAACAACTGTTGAGCACCTTGTGCCAGGCCCTGGGCTGAGCACTTTATATGCATTGCCTCCTTCAATCCTCAGCCGACCTCACTTCATAGAGAAGAAAACTAAGGGTCAGAGATGTTAAATAACTTGACAAAGACAGTGACAGAACTCAGATACAAACTTAAGGGTGACTGAGTCCAGAGCCTTCCTCTCTTAATTACTACACTCTCGTGCCCAAACTCTAGAGAACTCACAGAAGATGGGGGGTTTAGGGCCTCATCAGGATCGATTCAGAACATACTAGCAGGGGCGAGGGAGGTTGAAGTCGAGCGACGAAAGCAGAGATGCTGGAAGAAAATAGCACCAGAGTGGCCACGTCAGGAAACACCACCCTCTCTCTGCGGTACTCTGGTCAGGCCTATATAGTCAGTTGCCCATCTACAGAAAGACAATGAAGCGACTTCTTTGTTCTTTACCTTCTGCGTTTCCTGAGAAGGGGTCGATCTAGAAGTTCATCTGCAGTGGGTCTCTGCTCAGGATCCTAAAAAGTACCAATGGGTTAGTTTTAACTTAAAGGAAATGGGCAAAATGGGATCTAAATAGGCATTTTACTTCCTCTCAGAAGGCTGCAGGTTTGCTATTGAGAGACCACTATATATCATCCTTTTTATTTAAAAAAACTATTATGTCACATTCTATGCTTCATGCTCATTACCATCAGCACTTCCATGTCAGAATGAGAAATGCACCTTCCTCACTGGTTTTAACTGTTAGGGTAGTGATTCTCACATTTCAATATATACAGAATGTAAGAATCTCCTGGAGTACCTGATACAAATAAAGATTTCTGGGCTTTATTCACAGAAATTCTGATCCAGAAGGTCTGGGGTAGGGCCCAGGAATCTTCATTTTCTTCTTGTAAAACTTGCCCACCCCCTGGGGATTCTCACGCCTGTGGTTCCTGGAATACCTCTGAATAATACTGACTTAGAGCTACACTGCAAGGCAACTGTGACATTTAAAACTATATACATTCTGTACATCAGGAATTCTAAATTACCTCTTATTTTATACAGTTTATAAAAATTAATCTTGATTATAAAAAATGGAGCACAATTTCCCAAACTAATAAAGGGAGAATCTGTTGGCTGAAGCACACTACTCGCGTGAATTACCAATTCACCTGAATGGACCTCCTGGTGGCTCAGACGGTAAAGAATCTGCCTGCAATGCAAGAGACCCGGGTTCGGTCCCTGGGTTGGGAAGATCCTCTGGAGAAGGGAATGGCTACCCGCTCCAGTATTCTTGCCTGCAGAATTCCACAGACAGAGGAGCCTGGTGGGCTACAGTCCATGTGGTCGCAAAGAGGCAGACATGACTGACACTTTCACTTTTCATTCACCTGAATACAGCCACAAATACATCCTACCCTGGGGATGTGGACGTGGTTTTGTGCAAGTTCCTCTGTGCCATACTCCAGACACTAAGGCTGGAAGGGAAAACAGTGAACTGAAATCAATATGCAAATTATACTTACCTGGTCAAGGCATGCATGGACCATTTGGATCAGTTCCAAAGAGTACTGGCTAGAATCAACTTCCATGGCCCGGATGCCTTGTACAATCTTCACACACAAGTTGAGTGGATTCTATGAGAAAATGATTACGGTATTGTCCTTGGTTTTATAAAGATGGCATTACAATCTACCAGTAGGGGCTTTGAGATATCTGTGATTATCATATAAAGAAACGGCAATAGCTGTAAATTAGGTCTGACTTCTTTTTACAACTATTAGTATACTTCACTAAGAAATGGCTGGAGATGCACTACTACTATCAGAGAGAATGAAACCAACTGGCCAACACAGAGGTATGACTACGTGACCAACAGAATAATACTCAAGAGTATATTATAATCTGACCCCTCAACTGACTCCCAAGAAAAAGGAAAGCAAAGTTAGCTATGCTTCTTGACTTTAAGTATCTCCTTTGCTAACTAATTTGCCTCCTGATTTATGTATCCTAATAATGGTCAGGTGATACTATGCTGCAAAAGACAAGGCAATGAATAATAAGTTGATAATGATAAGAAATTATTATAACAATGCCACCACCACCTTTACTAAGAGATCATTATGTAACATAAGTTGCACATGTTTTTTAACTCTTGTAAACACCACACAAGGTTATCATCACCAATTCAGAGATGTAAGGTAACCTGCCCAAGACTACACAAACAGTAAAAAAAATGGAGCCATAATTCCAACCAAAGTCTGTTTGACTCCAAAACTCATTTTCCTTCCACTATATTACTTAAGAAAATAAACTTCAGGACTTAGAAAAATAAACAGGTCTCATAAAAGGCCAAAGAACTTTGCATTATCTTACATTTGCATTTTCATATACATTAGAAGAGCAGCTCTATAAGGGGAATATGTATCTTTTCCCTTGTTATTGACAAAACAAGAGAATCAAAGAGATGTGGTGATTTGCCTAAGTTCTCACATCTGGTTTGTAGAGGATATTGGATGTGAATCCACTTGTGCTACTCAAATTGTGGTCCATGAACAAGCATCAGAATCATCTGGGAGTCTGTCAGAAATGCAGAATACCAGGACTAGATCTAGACACACTAAAATAGAGTCTGCATTTTAACAAGATGCCCAGGTGATTTCCTATGTATATTAAAGCTTGAGAAGCACTACTTAACACTAGGATAAGAAGAGAGACTTAAAGGTATTTGTTGTTTATAAAACAGTTTTAGTAAAACTAAGAGTCAGTGTGTAATCTTTCACAAAAAAGATCAAAACACTTTAATGAGTATTATACAATTTGCCTTAGCTTTTATAAAATGATGTAGCTAGAGTATAAGAAATGAAATGGCTTACCCAAACCGCTGCATCACACAATCGATCCTACAGTCAGTTTTAAAATTATAGTCAATGGATTCAAGGACCATGCTCAAACTTCTTGATTATGATTATTTTTCAAAGGGGAATTCAAGTTGGAAATAAATCTTGTCTGTAGTACTTTACAATACACTACTAAGCCAGTGCCTGAACACTGGTTATTATTTTGCCTACAGTTGATTTCTGTTCAAGAAGTCAGAAGCTCAGGGGTAAATGAAGTTGATTCTCTCAACCAAGTTGGACCATTTGCAAGGACAACATAGGGATAATACATCAACTTACTGTAGCATCAAATGTTCTCTTCAGTGTAAGTAATTCAAAAATGACACAGCCTACTGCCCAGATATCAGACTTGAAATTGTATTTTACTCCTTGGCAGAGCTCTGGAGACATATAATACGGAGTTCCCACAAGCTGAACAACAAAGAAAGCAATCAAAAATTAACTTCTTTTCTGAGGTAACTATATTAATATTTTAACAACTAAATTAAACTTCCCAGGAGTTAGTGATAACTATAGAACATTCATCAGCATATCCCAAAACATTCCCATTAAACAGCATATCCCATTATCATTCTGAGCTGATGCCACTCTGGGGAGAAATCTTATTCATATCAAATGTCCTGGGCCAGTTATAAACAGACAATCTCTGTGGTGAAGACCTGTGGTAACTTGGGAGGCAGAACAGCTCTGTGATTCCTGGATCACAGAAGATTTAGGCATTCAAAGACCACTGAAGACTTCACAGACTTGGAAAAAGCATACTTGGTAAAAGTTCACCAATGGAAAAAAAAAAAAACAAAAAGCGGTAGTGGGAGATGGTAATTGAATAAAGGGGTTTAAAAGTTCTAACTGAAACACAGAGTAGTGAAACTCTGTAAACAACTCAACTTAACATCTGTAATACTAACATAGTGAATTTCTTTCAAATTCAAAAAGATCTTCTGAGTTCAAGAATGTGCTGGAAGGAAAATGTCCTGAATGGAGGTCATGCCTCTCCCGAGATGAGAGACAATGAGTACCCAAGAAATTCTAGTAACACTGATAGCCATCTTTAATGAGCAAAACAAAGCAATTTTTCAGACGGCTTACTTGGCATTTATTTTACTGGATTATTCTTGATGAGAAAAATCCATGCAAGGGCATGACTACTTCCTCAGAAACTCAATACAGCAACATCATACAAGCAGACTGTCTCTGAAGCAGACTCCCAACCCTGGCTATCAGTATCCTTGGATGTTTCTAGATTGCTTGCAGGGATATCTCAATATTATTAAAAAAAAAAAATCAGGACAAAATTAATTTTAGTAACTTACATTTTCAAGGTCTTCTAAAGACAGAGCACTGTGAAACCAGAAGAGTAATAATTGGGTTTTATAAGTCCTAAAAGGATCAGATCACTATCGTCAGAGATCAATTTATGTCTCCTCTTTACCAATGGTCCTTCATAGGATCAGGTGAGAAGGCAGCCCTGTGGTGCAGACTGTGTATCATATTAAGGATGAGATTGTTTTCTGGGCATCAGCCTTTACTTGTAATATAGGGTTTCAGAACCAGAAAAAATTCAAAGGAAATACAAAGAGAGACGTCTACCATTCGAAACTCAAAACATTAAATGAGAGACAAAGTGAGATCTACTGAAGATCCTAAGCTGGAAAAGATGGTAAAGCATTTTATTGCTTTTAGAAAGTCTTTAGTCAGGGTTGGAAACGGCGATGATGTCTGAGCTGTTAAGTGGACAATGGCTCTTAAAAAACACGCGAGCATATAAATACCTGGTAGTGGGTCTAGGGAAAAGACTCCTTTTTAAAGTATGACTTATAAAAGATTTGCTTTCTAAGTATGAAGAACTTGCAAAAACACTGAGAAAAAGCATGCAAGATTTAGGAGGTACAGTTATATCTCAAGGTGCAAGAAAGGAAAAGAAAAAAAAAAAAGTCAAGGGGGAATTCCCTGGTGGTCCAGTGGTTATCAGGACTTCACTTAAGGCCCCTCAGGCTGTGTGGCACCACCAAATTACAAAAAATAAATAAAAAATAAAAAAAGCCCAACTAAGTCAATGATAACACATACTTACCGTCTCAGCCATGGAATACTCAGAATTCAGTTTCTTTGCTAGGCCATAATCTCCAAGTTTTATCAGGTTTGCCTTGGTCAGAAAAATATTTAATGTCTTTATATCCCTGGAGAAAAAATGCTGTATATTAAACCCATACACTCAACTGTTTTATCTCATCTACCTTCTTGCCCCAAATTAGTACAAAATAAAAGAGTGTGTTACCACTGTTCAGGCTGTTATGGGATCCAAAAGAGTGTTCATTACTTTCTCATACATTTTAACACTGAGAAGGGAACTTGGGAAAGTAGAGGCAGAGAATTACTTCATTCTCCAGGGACTCACAGCATAGGCACATCCCCCAAAACACTGAAGTCATTAGGAAAAGTTGAAAGGTCAGATTAAAAAAAAAAGTGCCCTAGGTAATTCCTATAAGGTGTACTGCCTCTTCAATTACCACTGGTGCCTTGAATTAAGTGATATTCAGGCAATTTTAACACTGAGTTGTGTCAAAGTTTCAAATCTGTTAAGGCAAGAGAAGCACATCCCAGCAGCAAAATGATTAGGCCATACAGATCACCTAAATAAAATCACCAGCTATCTTTCTAAAGATGAACTGACCATTTGTAACACAAATAAACTGTGCCTGGTTCACCCTGTGCCTTCCTTTATTGAAAGATGTGAAAAAATCAGAACAATATTTTTGATAATTTTCAAAAATAAAACAATATACAACTGTAGCTACTCAACAACTATCAAGAAATATGTTAAATGGACAAACCAATAAAAAAAAAACTAGTGTATTAATATTAATCTCTAGCAGTAGTCCATGACTCATTTAAGGGTATAGTGAAGTGGAAATGTTCTTTTTTTTTAAGTTAATGGTCTTTTTATTGGAAAAAAAAAAAAAAGACTAGCATTTACAACTTGGAATGGACGTAAATTGTAAATTTCTTGAACAGTAATGTTGATGGTTGTGCTGAATAAAGGTGCTCTCCTATAGCCAGAAGTGAATAGAAAGCTGTTTCCCCCTGGTCAAGATCTGGTAAAACTGCATAATTAATTGTAAAACAATGAATAAGCTTTTTACTTAAATTACGCCAATTTTATTGCTCAGAGAAAACATTTACTGTGAATTCCAACCAGTCTAATACAACTTTTATAGTGGCCTTCTAGGCTATACTGATGAATTAATGAACTCACCTCTAAAATAAAGAGATGACTGAGAGTACTAAGCTAATAAGGAGACTCTTCCTAGATCACAAACAGTTTAACTTCAGGAAGTGACGATAATGCCCCTCATTACTCACTCTTTCCTTCCTAAATCATTATCAACGGAAAAGCCTTGACTGTTTAATCAAGAAAATAATAGTGCTGATGGGAGGTACTCAAGGTGGGGGTTGGATTGGTGGAAAGGAATCTATCCCATATTCTTTCACTCTTTACCTATGAAGGATCCCAGCTTTATGGATACAGCTCACAGCTGAAACAATCTGAAATAGGTACCATACCACCATCTGCAGAGAAAAAATAAATTATAC
This sequence comes from Dama dama, assembly GCF_033118175.1. NCBI lineage: Eukaryota > Metazoa > Chordata > Mammalia > Artiodactyla > Cervidae > Dama > Dama dama. The sequence continues at coordinate 17,482,735 of NC_083692.1, read as the reverse complement.
TTGGCCTAGAAACAAACAAAAAAATATCATTTAAATAAATACACGCACACGCACACACACACACACACACACACACACTCAACAAAGAAAACTGCAACTAGAGGGTATGATTCAACATGACTTGACATTTCTTGCTTGTAGGTTGAATAGGCAAAGAAAAGTGGTAGGGGTAAAAAAAAAAAGCAGATTATCATAAAATAGTTCAAATGTTGTTATAAAATATAGTATGGTGAAGCAGACTTGTGGAAAGAAATCCAGGAAGAACGCAAAGGTAGAGAAAACTGGGCATACCAGTATGCAGTAATAGAACCGGGAAAGAAAGCCCATAGAGAATCATGATGTGGAGGTAAACCGTTTAGGAAGCAGCTATAGACAGCTTCCTTTTTAGAGGTTTCCTTTCTCATGAATATCAATCAGAGCCTGGAAGGAGTATGAACAAAAGGAAAAAAACACTCTTCATTGTTGGAAGAGTAAATACAGAACTAGAATGCAAGAATCACAATACAATTCTAGCTTCCTTTCACAGAAATGTGAATTACCTCTTCTTCAAACAACTTGTCCTTCTGTCGAAGGATTTTATCATACAGGTTCCCTCCTGCAATTAAATAAGAAACAGGTTTGAGTTGCTTAACAGAGATCAAAGCTACTAGGATTTTAACAGGTGGCATAGCAAGTGAAAGATTCTGCATGAGTGCATGTATGCTCAGTCATGTCTGACTCTGAGACCCCATGGACTGTATCCTGCCAGGCTCCTCTGTTCATGGACTTCGCCAGGGAAGAATACTGGAGTGGGTTGGATTTCTTCCTCCAGGGGATCTTCCCTACCCAGATATCAAACCCACATCTCCTGCACTGGCAGGCGGATTCTTTACCACCAAGCCACCTCGTTCTGCTTCCTTTGAAAAGATACCCCCCTCTTCCTTCGAGCTCTTCACATGGGTAAAAAACTTCCCATCTGTCAAGGACTATATCTGAAATATTCTCCAAAGATTCCCCTTCCTAATAGAAGAGACTCAGTATGAAAACGGGAAGTACAACATTTTTAGAAAAGATAAAAGTAAAGACCATTTCTCTAGTACCCTAATTCATGAAATTACTTTGAAAGTCTTCAAAATCAGATGACTTTCTTTTTCAAAACTCCTATTAAAGGAATCTGCAATATTTTGGTAACAACTTCCTCAGTCTATTAGAAGATTTGGGTTATACCTGTGAGGTTATGTTTTACAAAAATAGGTATATATCACCATCAACTTCTTTTTCTTTCCACTTCACACTGAAAAGGTTTCTCAAAATTTAGGGTAGACTCTAGATTGCTTCCAATTATTACTCCCTTTACTAACTCATTCCTTCAGAGTTAAGTCTGAATTTGCTTCTCCTTTTTATTATCAGGTAACAGATGGCAAATGATGATGGTTTGCTTTATTTCCTATCCGCAGCTATAACTTACTGTAGTCCTAGTTAAGTTTCACAACTTCTTCCCCTCTGCAATTTAGTAACTCAAAAGTTTCAATAAATGTACCATCCGTTCTAGTTCCTCCTAACCACAAAGGAAGTTAAGAGGCTTCTGCTACTTCAAAAATCTCTAATATAATCTCATACATTTAGGGTTGAAAACAATCAGGATACACAAGAACCTAGTAAATAAATGACAAATCTAGGAGCTTTCTCTTAGAGATTTAAATGAAGAATATGCCTGGACCATTTTAGCATGCAGCTCAAGAATGGGATTTGGGCGTTCTCTTAGGTAATAATGATAACAGCTAGTACAAAATTTATCAAAAATTTGCTACATATCAAGAACTACTGTAAAATAGTATACTTTCCCTTAAAATAGAAATGTTAAAGTTGCTGGAGCTTTACATATTCATTTAATACAATAACCCTAAGAGGTAACTACTGCTTATTAGCAAACTTACTTAAGATGAGGAGGCTGAGACACAGAGAAGTTAAGTAGTCCGTGCAAGATTATAGAGATTAAAAAGTACTGAAGCTTAGGATATGGGTTCAGGGTCTATTTTTTAACAAATAGGCTATACTGCCTTTTTTTTTTTTTTTAAACAAGCAAAAGGGCTCAAAGAAATCATTTTCAGTCAGCTATGGTCTTTAGACCACTTTTCAGTAGAACAGCTTTAGCTGAAATCATTACAAATAAATATCACCTATAAGATTTCCCTATTAAGTGTCAAACCATGCTATGCTTCTAATGCCTAACTAATGTTTCATAAGGAAAAAACCTTGAAAAATGAGTGTAAAATTCAACTGAACAAATAATTTGAAGATGGAATTATCATCACAAAGCAGAATTTGAGTATGCAGGGGGAAAATCCCTCCCCTCATTTTGTAGATCACTTCAAAACTCTTCTGGGCCTGAACTATTTCTCTTAAACTCTAGCAGTCCACTTAAAGTTCTTATTCTTTGTAAATATAGATCTTATTTTTCTCTCCCCCTCAAGGTAAGTATAAGCACAAGAATGTCTTGCTGGAGGAAGTCCCACTGAATTCTACCTTACCATTACAATATTCCAGCTCAATCAGCAGGGTGGTATTGTCCATGAAGTGATTGTAGTAGGCAATAATGTTGTCATGCTGCAGCAGTGCCAGAATAACAATCTCATTCAAGGCATCACGACGTTCCTTCTCAGATAGCCGGGTCAAATCAACTTCCTTCCACACGACCAATGAGTCATCCTACAACACAGCAACAAAGGTGTTGTGCTTTCCTCTAGCCTGGCAGAGAATGAATCCACACGGGGATCTCTGAGCCTAGAAAGAAAACTTCCTAGATGGGCAGAAACTGACTCTTTTTTCTCCTTTAAACAAAACATGAAGAGACTTGAAAAATTCTGCATACAATTGAGCATCAAAATTTACTGCAGGTCTAGGGAAAGCATCAAAATGTTATGTTGTTTCTACACTTAATTTACATAATGTCAATTCCAGGTAAAAAATATGGGATGGAAGTAGATCTCAGGGTTTCTACTGAGGGACATTATGAAAGACTGCTAGTCATGATGAGGACTGTAGTATGGTTAGACTACTGGAAAAATAGAGAACTGGAGAGTGGTTATCTATGGCTGACATTTCTTGTAAAATAGACATGTTAAAGTTGCCTCTAACTTTATATGGATTTCTCTAGTGATTTTCATTTCTTCTTTCTAGATAAAAATAAGTCATGTCTAAGAGCTCTGAGTTTACTTTCCTTACTCTGTCACGTTCTATGACTGTTTCTCCTGCATTTTTATGTTATCACATTTTCCTCTATTCATGAAGACTTACCTGCAGCTCCTAATATTCACTCCATTTTATAACACCTCTAATTTACTGATGTTCCCCAGCTCAGAAGCATCCCCACCTAAATAACCCTCCCTGTCCTTTAGAATGGCTGTGCTGGGCCTTTGAAACTTCAGCGGAAGATCAATGAACCTTCTACTGTGCAATCCCTTAATTCCCTTCCACTGAAATATTTGTCCATTCTTTCACACTTATATACACATACAACTTAAATGCTATTTGTTACTAACAAGATTGACATGTCTTCCCACTGAAATATATGCTTCTTGAGGGAAAAATTTGCTTCTAATTAAACCCTTGTAAACTCACAAAAGTAATAAACATTTGATGTTATGGATAATGCTATGCAATTTTGGGGAAAGCATAATCAAACTTAACTTAAAACAATCTTGGTAATCAAGTTCAACGCAATAATCATGGAAAGGCATGGACAAGCAGATGTGACCCTCCATTCCAGCCCAGGATTTGCTTCTAATTTAAGTGAGCAAGTCACTTAAATATACTACCTTAGTTTCTTCAACTATAAAATAGGAATACTAAAGCTCATCTCCTCATTCTCATGAGAATACTAACAGTAACTCATAATACATTAATCTTGCAACCACCTCTCTCCTCATCCATCTTTTAGACTTAAAAGTACTTGGAACACACACCTGACCTGCAGACAGATCACTGATAGAATCTCATCTTCAGCAACCCCAGCAATCCCACAGAAGCTTAACTATTCTGAAACTACAGTTTTAAGACTTTAGTGATCAAAGTTTATGAACAATTTTGGAAATAGATTCCCCACTCTAGGGTTTTAATAAGTATACATTCTGAACTGGGGACCAGCAATCCAAGAATCTCTTCAAAGGATTTGTATGTGTGCAACAGTGGATAAGCGGGAAGGTACCTTTACATTAAATTCTCAAAGAAGTCCTTTATCCCTCCTGAAGTTAAGAACGACTGGTTTGAAATATACCAAAAAAAAAAAAAAAAAAAAGTACTTCCCACGTATAAACACTGCTGGATCATCACTGATGAAGAAGCCCACACGCTACAATCTTACCAATGACCTTCAAGAAAAATCCCCAACTGAGTGTTCATATCTGAGCTTAAAGATTTGGCAAAGACAGTGAAGCTGCCGCGGATGTGGGAATTTTGAAGCTGTCCCCACTTCTCCACCTCGGCCTTGGAGAGATGTAAGGCATGAAAGGAAGGAAGTTTTGACAATACTCCCCATTCATATACTACTTTAACTCTCAATCTCCAAAGTATCCTCCTTCGATGCTCAAAATAATCTTAAAAAATATTACTTATAAGGCACTTAGCTATTCCTAACTCCAATTTACAGAGGGGAAAACTAAGGCTCAGAGAAGGTTTAATGGCTTGCTCAGTCCCCATGGTAAACAAAAACGACCGGCTAGAAAAACCAGTGCTGTTACGCACTCCTAGTACAGGAGCGGTGAGGACCCCAAGACAGACACCCCTGCGGGACCCGATCGCGGAGCGAGGACGAGGCAGGGGAGAGCGGGGCCGCTACCTCGGTGCGGCGGTACAGCGTGGCTTCCCCGAAGGCGCCGCGGCCCAGCACACGGATGGGGATGTAGTGCAGCTCCTCTTGCTCCGCCGCGCCGCCGCCGGCTCGCGGAGCCGGACCGGCGCTGGGCCCGGGGCCCGAGTCCCCGCCACCCCCGGACTCGCTCCCGAAGTCCGAATTGAGGGAGTCGCAGTGTCGCTCGTACTCGCCCAGCACCGACATGGCGTCGACGGCGGCGACGGGACAGGACTGAGTGTCCCGGGTGGCGCTGGCCGCGCTGCGCCTCTCCCGCTTCAGACGCCGGCCCGCGGCCCCGTCAGCCCCACCACCCCGCGAGGCTCCATGGTGGCTCTTCCCCCTCTTGACCCGGAAGCAGTTCTGGGTGCTTCCGGCCCGGCGGGGTTTCCGCCTCCTTTGCCGGTAGTTCCTTTAAGCCCGGGGGCAAGACTTCTTTCCCTCTAGGCGGGCCGGGCAAACGACGCCTCGGGCGGGGGTAGGCGGCACCCGGTGGAGACCGAATGGGACCAGATGGCTCCCACAGGGGCAAGGGCGTCCTCCTCGGGTCTATAGACCCCTCCCCTGATTCCTAGCCCGGTGCCCAGACAGTTTTGAGGTCCAGAGGTCGTCCAGTCTCATCTTGGCGCCAGGCCTATCTCAAGGGCAGTGACTGGGGGAAGCAGCCCTTCCTAGCGCGGCACAGCGCTCTTTGTTTTAGAGAATTGTTACAGCAAAGATATTTTTGAGTGCGTGCTAAGTCGAGGTGGTGTCCGATTCTTTGTGACCCCATGTACTGTAGCCCGCCTGGCTCCTCTGTCCATGGTATTCTCCAGGCGAGAATACTGGAGTGGGTATCTTCCCAAACCCAGGGATTGAACTGTCTCTTAGGTCTCCCGTTTACCTCACCTCCCTTCCCTCTCCCAGAGGAAAATTCTTGTCTCCTTTCATCTCAGTTAGTGGGCCCAGTTATTTCTTTCAGAACTACCCTGGGTCCCTCTGTCTTCCACACATCTTAGAGCAACTCTCCTGACACTCCTCTCTTTCCAGATTTCACATTCTTCTTCCAAGTGTATTTCCAAATCTTTGACCACCTGATGATCTCATGCAACATTCTTCATGCCGTAAGTGCCATATACTGTAATCGGAGGTGGGGAATCTGCAGAGCCCTCAAGTCACTAAGAGAATTGCAATACAGTGGAAAAGCGTGTTCCATCAGTTGTGTGCCTTGAGCAACTTTACATCTCTAACATAACTTTTTAGTCATAAAGTTGGAATTATTGACCTACAGAGATCACAGCTAACATTCATTATATTTATTATGTTCCTGGCACTATGCTAAAGGTTTTCTTTCCATGTGTCATTCCATTTAATCCTCATAGTATTCCCATTCTGCAAAAGGAGCTAAGATAGAGGGTTAAGTAACCTACTGTATGTTACATAGCTATTGAGGGGAGCTGGGAGTCAAAGCCAGCAACAAGGCCTGGGATCTCTTTCAGAGAGCAGGATATTTGGGGGCTAAGAGAAGATCATGTGGATGGAGATCATGGTATTTGTGGGATAGAAGCAGAAGACAAGGCCTCAAATATTTATTTATACAGAATTTGACATTTCCTGTGGGCAATGGAAAATATTGGACATTTTTAAGCAGAGGAGTATATGATCTGTGTGTCTGCATGTTCTGATTTGCTGGGGGGAGTCCCAATTAATACTTTTCCCCATAGCATAATTAATGAGTCTTCTTTTGTTCATGTGCCCAGCTCAGACAATAAATAATGTCACCTTGCATAAGACCAAAGCTATACTTTACAAAGAACTGATGACAACACGGAAGATAAAGACAGGAGGCCTAGAAACAGGCACTCAGGTGCTATCAGTGTGAGTGGACAGGGGGGCAAGATTTAAGAAATCCATCTGAGGAACATTTAGAACTTTGTGATCAGTTGGGATATGGTTGGTGAAGCAAATCTGAGTCCAGGAGACTCACATCTAGGTTTTTAAGTAGGTGGATAGTGACAGCAAACATAGGAGGAAGAGAATGGGTAGAATGGGGTGAAGGGTACGAGAGCTAATGAGCTCACGTTCCTCTGACCTCTGTAGAGTTCATCAGCGTTCCTTTTAAAGCATGATATCTTACACTCTGCGTGACATTCCGCAATGGTTCTGAATAGGAGGGACTTTTGTCTTTCTTGATCTGGATCCATTTTTTCTGTTAGTGTACCAGACTTAATGATGGTCTGCTTATACTGTGTTTGTATTTAAGCAAACCTCTTTTTCACATCCAATTTCATCCAAAGTAACACAGCTCTCCCGCCAGATCACATCACTCCTTATTTTCTTCACAATGTTTACCTTTAAAATTGATGTCTTATTTATTGTTTACTTTAATTCCCCCCTTCATTAGAACATAAGCTCCACGAGAGCCTGGATTTTGCCCTCTTGTTCACAACTATGTATCATCAGTGCCTAGAAAAGTGCTTGATATAACAAGCCTAAAATCTATTTGTTGAAAGAATATCAGGTCATTGTTATCATATATGTACATCTCTTAAACCAAAATGCCCGACTGATAACACCCTGGTAAATTTTTTATTGGTTTCATTCCAGGGTTCTAGACTGTATAGATAGTTTTCAATTTTCAATTCATTCATCCAACAAACACTAAGTACCAACTTGTGCAGGTGCTGGGTTACAACAGAGGTCAAAATAAACATGGTTCCTCTTCTCCTGGAGCTCATAGTCCATATGAACAGACAAAAAAACCAGGCAATTACAATGGTGTCTAAGTGCTATTATAAGGAAAGTACAATCTTCTAGAAAGGTGTTTAGGAGGGGCATCTTTCCAAGACAAACTAGCTGGGTTAGTGAAAGCTTTCTTAACTTCCACAATGTTAAGTCAGGGGTGGCTAAAGCAAGTATGGAAATCATGCTGGACAGAAGACATCCCATCTACTTCCTCCTATCAATTAGAAAGCACTTTGAGGACAGGTATTGCTTCTTTTTCACCTGGGTCTACTCCAGAGTTTCGTTCAGCACATTAAACAGATGATCAATAAATTTTTGAGTTGCATGGAAAAAACAATCGCTTAGAGCTACAAGTGTTGACTTGCATTCGGAGAAGCTGAATAGGTTTCAGCCAAAGCTTAAAAATTCACTCTTCTTTGTGTGGAAACTAAAAGTTTGCAATGTGGAAACAGTTTTCTATAACTTGGTTAGCCTGATATTATGAATTATTCTGATTATAATACATAGATAAAAGCTTAACAAATGTCCTTTTTCATCTTAGACAAAACAAAACTAAAGAAACTAAAGCTCAGCACTTCATTACATCAGATATAAATGAAACTAAAACTAAATATCTGACTTTCGAATACTCATAAGCCCAGAAATAGTCAACATTTTAAAGGTATAACTGATTTTAAAATACTTTTGGTAAAAAATGGTATTTCCATTTTATATCTTAACAAGTGAATAGTTAAATTGCCAAAGTACTTAGCAAAGTCTATAGCTTCATTGTTCAATATGGTCGCCAGTAGCGACCACTTGAATTATGGCTAGTATGAATGAAGACATGCTGTAAAATGCACACCAGATTTCAAAGACTATAAGGAAAAAAGAATGTCAGCTATCTCAGTCATTTTTACATTTCTATATTGAATTTTATGTTGAAATTCTATTTTGAATCTATTAGACAGTGTATAATTAAAATTAATTTCACACTATTTATAATAGCCAGGATATGAAAACAATCTAAATACCCATTAACAGATGAATGGATAAAGAAAATGTGGTAGACATATACCACAATGGAATATTACAATATACAATGGAAATTCAGCCATCAAAAGAACAAAATAATGTCATCTGCAGTGACTTGGCTGGACCTAGAGATTGTCATACTAAGTGAAGTAAGTCCAAGACAAATATGCTATCACTTATACGTGGACTCTTTAAAAAAAGTGGTACAAGCAAACCTATTTACAAAACAAATAGTCACAGATGCAGAAAACAAATTTATGGTTATTAAGGAGTAAAGCAGGGGAGGGATAAATTGGGAGATTGGGATTGACATATACATACTACTATGTATAAAATAGATAACTAAGAAGCTAGTGTATAGCACAGGGAACTTAGTACACTGTAGTGACCTATTTGGGAAAAGAATCTAAAAAATGGTGGATTTATGCAAGTGTATAACTGATTCACCTTGCTGTACAGCAGAAAAACACAACACGGCAAATAACTGCAAATCAACTATACTTCAATAAAAATGATAAAATAAAAAATTTCATGTTCCTTTGTACTTTTTAAATGTGGTACTAGAAAAATTTATATTATTCATGGGGCTTATGCTATAGGAGACTGTAGCAGACTGAATAGATAATAATTTGCAGAACATGCACAACCATTTAACAAATATGATACTGCTGACACAATTACATTTAAATTTAAATAACATTAAATTTAAAGTCATTTAAATTCACACTTAAACATTCTGCTGCCTTCACTATTTATGTTCTCTAAAGTATTAGGGAGAAAGGAGACATTTTCGAAAGTATTTCAAATGTTGAGAACCACTATTTATAAACTAGAGATTCACTGACTTATTAACTTTTTTTGAGGATTAGAGAAAGAGGCTAAATAGGAGGCTAGCTAGTCAATGTGTAAAGCACTTCACGCTGACTCTTAAGAAGCTTCACAGAAAATACTCAACTGCAAGTAAAAGGAAAGATGATCTTGCCTTTACCTGCTGGAGTAGGGTTTTACATAGATGTGATGGTCCAAAAAAATAAGTCCTAGAGGTTCTAAATTAGGAGGGGTATTTTAAGAATGGAAGGAAAGGGAGAAGACCCTGTAGTAATAACTTCAACAGCAGGTTCCAAAACAGAGAAGCTACAGAGAATTCCTGGCTTACAGAACCCTATTTAGTCTTTCCAAATTAATATATTTTAATATACATAGTTATACATTTACAAATAAAGTATAATGAATTTATGCTACCTCACATAAACTTTATCCATCTGGAGTACATTACAAATATTTTTTTCTCTAATCTGTCACATATACCTTGCCATACTTTTAATACTGAGGAATGTGGAGGAATTATTGTCAATCCAGACAAAGAGATACTCATGAGTAACAGAAAAATACAGCTAAGATGGTTTCTGCTAGCCTTTATTTGAGAAAATTTACACAAAAATCCCAATCCAACACTTACAAGTGAATCTGTATAAATCCCACATGCCTCTTTCCATTAAAAAACACAAAAACAGCTTATGACAGGGGCTTATGACAATGATATAACAAAGCTTACTTAAAACTATCACTCTGATCAGTAATTTAAGACTGTGTTGAACAACAGAGCCCAAAATAGGGGAAAACAGACAACATCCTTGTTTTTAAAGCTGATTTGCTCTTGCACTAGTCTTTTATCAAAAGCAAATAATTTTACTTTTCAGATAAAATCAAAGTGTAATATCAATGAACTTTAAACCCAAAGCACAAATGTCCAACTTGGCAGTCTTGACATGAGTAAAGGAAAGGATGTGAAAGAATTTCAATTTCACAGTCACGTTTGGGAACAAAACATTAGCAAAATAAAATATTTTCCTCTCCTATCTTCTTCTTTGACACTCTGTCAGAAGACTATAACCAACGGAGCAGCTTTCATTGCTTCTAAAAAGGGGGAAGGCACCAGTTAGAAATGGAAAAGAGGATCTTGTTTGGCTAATGGTTTGGAACAGAATTTCACCTTTAAATGTCTGAAGATGGAGCTTAACTCACAAGTTGGGTTATTCTCGCCCTGTCTGGATGTTGTTTAGTATCTGTAATATGTAATAGCCTCTGTTGTTTAGTATATGTAATACCACAGACTCTCTCAACATCTGTTGCTCTTATGGGGTGTCACTGATGGCTCAGATCAGATGGTAAAGAATCCGCCTGCAGTGCAGGAGACCTGGGTTCGATCCCTGGGTTGGGAAGAACCCCTGGAGAATTCCATGGACTGTAGAGTCCATGGGGTCGCAAACAGTGGACACAGCTGAGCGACTTTCACTGAAACTAAACACTGTTGCCCTTAATGATGAGATTTGGCTGTCAGGATCTCAGAAGCAGTACCTATTTTTCAACAGCAGATGGCAGCGTTACACAAACTGATGGAAGAACCACTTTCATGCCACATAGGAGGAATTCGAGTGTGTGCTCAGTTGCTAAGTCATGTCCAACTCTTAGCGACTCCATGGACTGTCACCCACCAGGCTCAGACTTTATCCATGGGATTTCCTAGGCAAGAACACTGGAGTGGGTTGCCATTTCCTTCTCCAAGGGATCTCCCTGACCCAGGGACAGAACCCATATCTCCTGCATTAGTAGGTGTATTCTATACCACTGAGCCATCTGGGAAGTCCAAGAAGAATTCATACGAGGGGTCAAAAGACGGTGAAAAGCCTTTTGTGTTTACAGTAGCTGGAACATTAACAGAACAGGCTGAGATTTTAGCAACATAATTTGCCCCCCTTCCCCCTTGGTACTTTATCCAGGTCATCACAACAGTGTTCTGTTAATTCTAATATGCTGCTTCTTAACTGCAAGCTGCACAGCCCTAACTCCTATAATTCTTGTCACTGCAATGGGACAAGCCCTGTAAGAGTCAGAAGACTTAAAAAAACAAAAAAAGAGATTACAGAAAGGACAAACTCCCACCCACTTTACTGGGAGAAGTGGGGAAAATGTCAAGTGATATTATATGTCACTGTCAATGAACATGGTCATCTGTGCCCACACTTTCTCTTATTCATATTAGTATTGGCGTTTAGGCAGGCATATGTCCCAAAGCGATTCTTGGCTTTGCTTTTACAACAAATATTTTCAAGTATTTACTCGATTCATGATCCTTCTAGGTGTGTTTACGTCATATATCTTAATTTCCTCATGAACACATGAGAACACAAATCAAATAATCAAGTCAGTGACTTACCATGTAAGAATACTCGGCAAATTTTACTTGTTTTTTCTTCTGTAGAAGTTATGTTAAAATTTAAGCAACCACAAAACTGACAAAGGACTTGTATCTAGGATATATAAGCAATTCTCAAATTCAATAGCATAAATCAACTATACTTCAATTAAAAAAAAAAAAACCTCAGTAGTGAAAAGAACACACAATCTAATCATAAAATGGGCAAAAGAATAGGTATTTCACTGAGGAAAATATACCAATAGCAAATGAACACATGAAAAGATGTTCAACATCATTTGCTAATAGGAAAATACAAATTAAAACCACATGCCTCTCAGAATGACTAAAAAAACTTTAAAAAAAAATAATAGCAAATACTGAGGATGTTGAGAAACTGGATTGGTCGGACATTGCTAGTGGGAACGTAAAATGACACAGTAACTCTGGATGAAGAGCAGGACGGTTTCTTACAAAAATAAACGTCTGTTTACCATACAGCCCAGCAATTGCTCTTTTGGGCACTTATCCCAGAGAAATGAAATTTGTGTTCACATAAAAACCTGTACATGAATGTTCACAGCAGTTTTATTAGTAATGGCCCAAAACTGAAAACAACACTGATGTCCTTCAATAGCTGACTGGTGAAACCATGGTACACCCACGCCACAAAAGACTACTAAGCAATAAAGTGACACAAACTACTGACATATGCAACAACTTGGATAAATTTCAAGGGCATTATGCTGAGTGAAAAAAGTCCATCTCAACAGGTTTTATGTATATACCGTATGATTCCATTTATGTAACATTCTTGAAATGACAAAATTAGAGAGATGGAGAACAGCTTAGTGGCTGCCAGAGGCTGGGGCTTGGGGTTACAGAAGGAGGTGACTGCAGCTATAAAAGGGAACCACAAGGGATCCATGTGATGAAATGGTTCTGCATCTCGTGGTGGAGGTCACACAAACCCATACATGTGATAAAACTGCATGGAACTAAACACACGTAAATACACAAAAAGAGAAAAGTTCAAGCAGCTGAGCACAAATGTTTTAATTCTCTAAAGTGAAATTTTCTTTAAGAGCTATCTACAGTTCAAAGCTCATTTCTATGAGGTGTCACAGCCATCACCCTTTCAAGAGACATAAAATTATGAAAGGGTATCACCAGAAGCTAACTAAACATTTCGGCTAAGGGTCAAGAGAAAGTTAAGGGTGTTGTCACGCAGAAATCCAAAGAGGACAATCAGAGAGAAACAAGTTCAACATGGTCATACAAATGTTGGTAAAACAAGTAAAATGGAAGCCCAAGCTGGTGAGCAAGTGGGAGAAGGAAAGAAAACATGGTTCAAACAGATCATATGAGGAAACCCAGTACAAATGCTGGCTTTGGCATTATCTAGGTAACCCCTATTTTTTGTCATAGGTGACTCTAATAATAGTCTTGTTGCAAAACCAGTCCAAATCCTACCAGGTTAAAAAGAAGTCCCTCTTTGACTTCTTGGGTGAAGGTGGTAACACACGTCCTCCCACATCAAAGAGATCAGTTCTGGCAAGAAAGCTCCAAGGTGCCTTGATGGTGCTGTTGGTAGGATGCCTTTTGCCAGCGATGTTCTGCTGGCCAAGATTCAAGGTGGGAGCAGACTGGGCTTAATTACTCAATCAACTTCTTGGCCTTGAAGAAGCGACGCAGGTAGAAGACCTGCCAGGTGGCCAGACCAATGAGGCAGAACATTGAAAAGATGCTGAAGTACAGGACCCGAGTGTTCGTGGACTCTAAAACAAAACAAAAAGCAGTGTAAACATAATGAAGTGAGGCTCAGCAGGCTAAATGGCCAGGGGAAACGGCAATTAATTAGCTTCACTCTGCCCCTAAACCTTATAGTAGGACTTCAGAGAGTTTTTTCTTTAATTTTCATTATCCTATATATATATGTTAAAATTACAAAGATTAGTGCTATTAATTTGATACACTAAGCTGACTGATATGATCAATTGCTTATTACAGAAAAAAATGTTATTCCCTTGAAAATCAAACAAGGCTCATTTACCTATAACAGCAACAGCACTGAAGTGAGCAAATCACCCTTCATAAAACACCCTTTGGTAAAACTGAGAAAAGGGTACATCAGAATTTAAAGTACGGGGACCTATCTCCTTTATGGTGCACTCACTGAGAAGTAAGAGTCGCCCTCCTCTCACCATTGGTATCGCGCATCTCTTCTTCTCGCTTCTTCATGTAGGCAAAATCATTAACAATAGACTCTGAAAGGTCCTCTAGGCGTCGTAGCTCCACCTCCAAAGGTTTGAGCTTCTCAACTTTTGCAATCTGGAAAAGAAAGGAATTATGAACCCATTCCCTAAAAAAATTGCTCTGGTCAAGAACACTATGTAACAGAGCAGTCTTTTTAAAAGTTTCACCGATCTTAAAATCTGTCATCATTCTAACACATTTTAAAATTTGGGCTTCTTCCCTTTCCTACTGTCTAGATGTTTTTATCTCAGACTTTTTTTTATACTTTCATTCTAATTAAAACCTCCTTAGAAATACTAATAACATGGTAGGCTATATTTCCCAATTTTTCTGACTTTAATAAAGCATTTTACTTGACATTTCACTTTTGTCTGAGAAATAAGCAATATTATTAGACATAAGTGTGAGCATCATAGTATTAGTCAAATGTGATTTTAAGAAGAAAACATACCAAATTCCCAATAGAGAATGCACAGGAATGAGAGAGTACAGATAACTATAGCACTAAGATAATAACTCAAACTGCAATGCCAGTTATCAAAATAAATCCCCAAGGATACCCTCGTGTGCTAAGGAGCATAGAGTGTGAGAAATAAACTTGCTTCTTTTTTCAACCCAGACCACTGTGAAACTTCTAAAAGCATCTAGTAACTGAAAGCACATATGACCAGAGCAAGGATTTCATTATTTTATTTGTGTTTTCTTATCAATCTTAGATTATGATTTGCTTTAAAAATGTGGATATAGTATCAGAGCTTTCCAAATCTTAAAACTCATGTACCAGTTGCTCTTAATTTTCTACCACAGAGAATTCTTCAAAAAATATTTCTGCATCTGCTTCTTTATTCCCTATACATTCTCTACATAACTCCCTACTTTTTCTTCTCTTTTGTCCAATGAAACTTTCTTGTACTTTCTCTGTTAAATGTTGACAGCACTTAACATGGGGTGAATGGGAACAGCTTGAGGGTGTTCTTATGTTCTATTTACTGAAGAACAAGCCAAAGTTATTAAAAAAAAAGAAAACTAGAAACTGTTAAGATAGGAATATAAAAATTGACTTTATATTTAAGGTACCTAAAAATATGGGGATGGGTTTTTAATGATCCATCTAAGTTTTCTTTCACTGGATGTACATTTTCTTATAATTATAAAAGGTTGGGTAGAGTTAATGGCACGACTGACAGATGCAGAACAGAATAAAGCTAACTGGGTATGAGATTTACACAACAGTCAATACATTGAGCTAACACTTCTAGCTGAATACACAAATGTCAGGCTTTACCATTAACCTACAAGATATATCTATTAATTGATCTCACATAGAGATGGAGAGCAAAGAAACCCCCCCAGGAAAAGGATACAAGACACATAATTAAATAAGCCGAACGTTAGCCTGTTTAACATTTTCCCTCCTGGTATATGCTTTCCCCTCCAAAGCTTCTTGAATGTGATAGTATAAAGGCAACAGCATAATACGTCTTTATAGAGGTAAGTGATTTAAGGCTCCCTAGATAGAAACTTGGGCTTCCCTGGTAGCTCAGCTTCCCACCGTAGCTCCCTGCTGTGTGGGAGACCCGGGTTTGATCCCTGGGTTGGGAAGATCCCCTGGAGGAGGGCTTGGCAGTGCACTCCAGTATTCCTGCTTGGAGAATCACCACAGACAGAAGCCTGGGAAGGGCTCCAGTCCATGGCGCCGCAAAGAGTCGGACACAGTGGACACCTCAGCACAAGCACAAGCAGACAGAAACTTAAGGAACTGGAAGTGAAACTGTGGCTGTACCTTTCTCTGCCGGCTGAAAATAATATTCTTAAAAATCACTTTGAAGACTACTTCTAACTCCCCATCCTTTTTTTGGGTTAAGAGACAATACCCCAAAGGCCTAAGATCCAAAACAGGAGGACGGAATGAAAATAAATTTGGTACTGAGAACAGCCTCAGTAGTCTCCTAAAACTGATCCTAATCCCAAACAAGAAACACATTCCTCCTACTAAGGAATTTAAATTATTCAGAAGTAAAGAAAATAAAAACAAAAGGCCCATCTTCACAGCTCCTCAATCCCTACATCCACCCATTCCTTCCTAAAGGTAACTTTGGTTATGAATTTAGTGTATATCTTTCAAGACCTTGATAGAAGATAACACACTATTTATGCCTTTGTGTGTCTACAAATGTACAAAGGAAAATATAATTAAAAACGTATCTATAAATGTGACCATAATGTATATGTTGTTCTATGGCTTCCTTTTTTTCATTTAATAAAATCTTTCTAAAAACTTAAGTGTTTGTAGATTGACCCCATTCTTCTTGACTGCTGCACAGTATTCCATATGGTACACAGGCCAGTGTTTAAGCATTCAATTTCCTAACCCCTTTTCTGGTATAGATCTTACTCTACTCTATACTTCTACTCATAACATATCATCCAAGTTGAATCTCATTTCCCCAATGAAATCCCTACTCAATCCTGTCTTTAATTCAGTAAATTATCTCCAGACTTCTGAGTGGGATGAACATCAGTACAAAGAGCTAACAAAAAAATCTCTATCAATATCCCCACTGACTGTTCTGCTACTCTAAACATCTGATTTAATGTTCAGATAATCTTTAAGAATGTGAAATTAAACCTGTTTCATGAAGGCAGGCCATTATTATTCTAGTCTACTTTTCTCTTCCATGATCATAAGGATGACGTGTGTTTTGCCAAGTTTGATAAAAGCAAAAGCCTATTTCACAGGTTTTCCACTAGGAGGTAGCATTCCCCTTTCAGGCTGCATTTAACCATTAAATAAATATCAGGGCTAAAAGAGACTTCACTTTACAAATAAGGAAACTGACAATTTCATAAAGTTATTCAGTCCTCGGAGTGCAAGACCAAGACCACCAGTACCATAGTCTCATGACTCCCTATTCAGGGTCACCAAAGCATTTATTTAGCATCAAAACTGCAAAGCTCTGCTATAAAATGTAAGCAAAAATGAATCCCTGACTTCCAAAAGCATACTCATTCAGTGTATCCAAATCCCACCTATCTTTCCAGCCTTAACCATGAAGCCTCCTTTAACCACTACTGTCCACACTGATTCCCTCTTCTCTAAAGCCCCACAACATTTAAGACTGTGCCACACTATTAACACTCAATCATACACTGTCATATCCACGTTGTTTTGCTTTTTATCCTTTTCCCCCACACTAGTTTGGATCTTGAATGCAACAGCATCAGAATGATATATACTTTGTGTAGTCCCACATGCCTGATACAAGGTACATACTTGAAGCTGACCCACTGTATCCATTCTGTGCCTTCTTTAAGGAGTCAACTTCCTATAGCAGATATTAAGTGCTGCTGGTCCCCTGAAGCAAGTACTTCTTGAATGTTAAGAGCATCAACTGTTACTCAGCATTCATTTTCACCAGGCCCACTGCCTAGGAGAAAGTTTTCTCTACCACAATATCTATCACTCTCATCTGTAGTGGGAGGTATTATTTGAAAAAGCTTTCCCTGCACATCTACAATACCTCCCAAATAACTGTAAAGTTACCCTTTAAACTATACCCAAATCTTCCATTCCTCTAATGATTTGAATTCTGAAGAGTTCAGAGTTCTATGTAATTATACCAAGGGAAGGTGGTAAATCTGAAAGACTGCTTCCTGAAACACACACGTGGAACCTGCCTCTAGGGAATCACTGCATTCTTTCCCTTGGTGGAACTTTGAGAAACTCAAGACAGAAGCTTCATGAGGAGAGCCAGATTTAGGCAAATGACTGTTATCTCCATACCCGCACTCACAGCCCCTGCAAATTTTAGAAGCATAGCAATAAAAGAGGAAACCACCCAGTCTTAACACAATCAAGACAATGAAGACAGACTTACACCCAAAGCCAGGTCTACTTATGCACGAGGGCACATGGATCACAGGCTTCTTCAACGAAGGTCAGAAGGTCAACAACATGCCAAAATAAGTCCAGAAAAGACTGCCAATCTTAGGACTCAGTGAGTGAAATTTAGAAAGATCCTTTATTCACTCTGTCATAGCCATGTGGCAGCTTCTAGGCAGGGTAGGAGAAAGGAGCTAAAATCTACTGAACTGATCGCCTATGTGTTAAGTAGCTTACCCATGTTATTTCATTTAAGCTATATCAAGAAAGGGCTTTTGGATCTAGTATGTAGAACCAGAGTTCCTCCTCATGAGGGCATTCAGAGAAACAGAACTTTTGAAAAGGCTTCAGCTGATGCTTCAAAAAGTGCAACTGTGTTTCTGGTGTATCTGTCGGTAGCAAATGGTATACTAATAGAACCTCTAGGCAAAACATGATTTTAGTTGTGCTGAAAATACTGACACCTAAGCAAGAAGGGACATACACAGCCCAGCGAGTTACAGGATATGTCAGACAGCTCCTTCCTGGTGGGATAACTGCCTTCATTCCCACAACTTCTAAGATTAGATAATAAGTGCCTGCAAACAGCTGTTCTAGTTCACAGACCACAAACTAAAAAGAAATGGCTCAATTCACATACTGATTCTACCAAAATGGGACCCTCTTAGGGGGCAAAAGATAGTGGTGAGAGATCCTTAAAATCTATTGGAGGGAATTAAAAATGTTTTATTTCTGAGGAAATTAGCATTTTTTCTATTTAAAGATTTCAAGCTACAAAACTATTTCTTTACAAAATGTCAACCATTCTGCCTTCAAATAATGTTACCTTACATTTGTAATTTGTAAACAAATTACATTTGTCTACATAGCAAATGTAGACAAATGCATTCACATGCATTAACTAAACCTCCATAATAATTTGGTAGGTAGTGTGGTACTCTGTCCAGTTGTTTAGACAATGATTACTACTTAATTCTACAGGACCATGTGGGATTTCAGATTTATGAAGTCCACAAATGTGAGGTAGAGATATATTCAATGTGAAAAAACATTAAAAGAAATATACCGGGGGGGGGGGGGGAATCGGGATGGGGAACACATGTAAATCCATGGCTGATTCATGTCAATGTATGTCAAAAACCACTACAATATTGTAAAGTAATTAGCCTCCAACTAATAAAAATAAATGGAAAAATAAATAAATAAATTCCCTGATCCCAGTCAAAAAAAAAAAAAAAAACAACATACCACCTTCCTGAATCTAAATACTGATGCCAAAGGGCCCCAATCCTCTGGAGATAAAGCCTTTCCCTTGCCCCAAGGGCCTGAAATTAAACGCCTCAAAACCTCTACATATGTTCAGTGCTCTCTGGTAATAAGCTACACAGCAAGTGCTCCTATTATTCACGTTCCTGTCACAGGTATCGGACCAGCGACAACTAAACAGCTATTTCTGAGCAAGGTTCAAGGGAGCCAGCCTAGCTCTGGCCTGAGAAAAGGGCCGGTTTTTGGCCTGTGTCATAATCACATGTCATCCTCTGTCTCAGTTTGATCTGCTTTCTGATTGAGGGGTCGGGGAGAGGGGAGGCAGGGCACCGAAGAAAGTAGTGGGAGGAGTTTCTTGGTTAAGAAAGAGAATCTGAAGCTGTGTTGTAACCATGTGCGTAAAGAAAGGCTTAGGACGTGCCAGACTGCTGAGGCAGGAAGCAGCAGAGGAAGCTCCGTGGTTTCCTTTCTGCTAGGGATTCCCCTCTTGGGTTAAGTAAAAGGTCAGGAAAGATAAAGGCCCTTTCCTAGTGTCAACAAAGTCCAAGGATGACGGAAATTCCAGGAGGTACAGGGGTATGGGGGTTCTAAAATGCTATACGGTGGTGATGTCCACATTACTGTATATGTCAACTCAGAATAATACTGTCTGTTTCAGAGAAGCAGCAGCTATGTCTAGCATCTAATCTGAGGGTGAGAATATAGCAGCAGTATTCAAAAACTGAAAATTCTTTTACCTATTCTTCAACCTCATAATAATACAACATTTTTCGTAGTGTTTTATATCATACAACAGTGCTTTAACTTACTAAGTACAATTAGGATTCCTCTGACTCATAAAAGTTCAAAAGGATTTTTCAATGTACTCTTAAGTTCACTGAACAAAAAAGCTCTTGGCTTTATTTCTTTTAATTAAACCAGCCTGGAGACAGAAACAAGCAACCAAAGTCTCTACCAGGAATTGCCTTCCATTCACAACTGCATCACTTGCTCCGATTTACTGCCTACAAATAATTCAGTCTAGTTTTGTTCAGTTGAATGCATGAACTAAGAAAAAAGAGGAAAGACCTGGAGAGCCACAATTATTGTACTACTACTTCCTGTTGCAGAGCCAGCCACTGGCTTCCAATCTTCTTCCATTTTAGGATATTTCCCTTCCAAATTCTGACCAAAGATAGAACAACCTCTCCGGTTCCACCATTCCTAGAAAATTACCTTAAATCACTTAAAACAACTTTCCTTTGTTTATTCAGTTTACATTCTTCAAAATCCACTTACATTTCCTGTAGCCTGTCTCTTCTATATGCCTTCAGGTACTTTCATAAAAAGACTGACCTCGGGTAAAAAACACTCTTATCTTTCTGTAAAGATCAATCCTCCAGTCTTAAAGAGGTCTTGTGGTTTTCACAGGTGCTCTTCATGTAAAGAAGCGTTTTGTGCTGCCCCAGTCTCTCACAATAGATTAGAAGAGCCCAGTCCCCCTCCCCTAATTCTAAGCACACTTCCAGCTCCCTACCACCCAAATAAACGCCTGTTTTTATTCTCTACAATACATGCTGTTAGCAAAACTCCAAGTCTCTTGTAGTTTTTTCCTTCCATCTTGCTCTCTTTTTGAAAAATTTGAAATTATTTTAATTAAAAGCTACTTTTGATTATTGTGTTTCTCAAAGACAACACAATTGTTCAAGTCTAAAGAGCACTGAATCTATGCCCTAGCTATACCTACACATAGCTGTCAGTCTGGGAATAAAAACCATAGGAATAAAAAAAAAAATCACTTTTCTTAACCTTGAACATTAACATTAATGAATTCTAGCTTTTAGAAATTCTAAATATATATCTGATTTCTGTCTCAAGAGCACTTCTGGCATGTGCTTGAGTGTTTTATCACACCAACATTTCTATGGGACAGTTGGTCCAGTCATTTGGCTGACAGCATAGCCAGAATTATTGTTCAAGGCTGTTAACACAACTTTTTTATATCAAGCTGGCTATCACATGACTGCTGAGAAAACCACAGCCTTCTGGGCAAAGCACAGCCTGTTGGCCTGACTAGGTCACAGAAACCTCACAGAACGGCAAGCTACTGCCTCCACTGGCTGTTAAGCAGGACGTACCTCTTCGTAATTTTTTGCTTCCACTCCATGCTTCATGTCTAGGATCACGAGTTGGTCAGGTATCCGCCCTGTTCCTGAGAAAGAAATCAAAGGGTTCATTGTGAGGAATATTTAAAATTCCGGGAAATCACCCACCCGCCCTCCCTCTCCCTAACCCCTACCCTCTCAATAGAGGGAAACAGTCGCAACTCCTCCCCCTACTCAGCTGCAGAAAATTCCTGGCTCTAGTTAAAAATCACAAGCATTCCAGACAAAGCCTCTGTGTGTGTGGGGTGCCGGAAAGCGACAAGAACATGCTGCTGGCAAACATCTCTGAGGGAGCGGGACACACGATCCTGCAGCCGGTAGAACAGGGGAACAGAGTAGAAGAGAACACACACAGACTCACTAGGTTAGGAAACCAGAGCCAGAACCGTGCACCACCGTGGCATATAGACAGTAGGTAGTGGGCACCCACGCAGGCTGAACAAGCACATTTCCACATCTGAAAAAGGCTTGCGAAATTCTGAGAGAAGGATTACTAGGTATCAGCTGAGCTTGGATTTACTTAACATAAATATGAGTACTGAAAAGTACACAGGATTTGTCTACTATTCCACTTCTTTCAAAGGTTTTAGTCAACGTAAGGCCATTTCAACAGGTAAATAAAATGGTGCAGGACTATCCCCACAAAGCCCTTAGAGGAGCCCAAGAAGAAACTCAATAGTAAGAATACAATTCTCAGGGATACCTCTTACAAACAGAAAAGTCCATTTGGGATATAGTAGGACCAACAGAGCAACGTTCCCATGAGAAATGGTAATCTGATCAACAAGATTTCTATCCTTATCAAGTAGGAGAAAGGGAAAGATTGCAAAAAGCCCCAGAAAACTGCTCAGTCCTCATCCTGTGGAATTCACCTGATTACTTATAAAACTAACAACTACCTGCATGAAATCAGGAGTTCTGGGAAACAGTGCCATTTAAGCATTGTGGTTCCTGAGACCATAAGCCATAGGGAATGGTACTGTACCCTGAGAAACACTGGAGATTTTCTGAAATATCAATTCAAAAAGCAACTCACTGAGAACTCACAAAGTGCTAGGACCGTGGTGGTGACTGCAATCCTTGCCTTCAAATAATTTGATGGGCATCTAAGACACAAATATGCATAATAGCACAGTGAAAATACAAAGCAGTCTAAAACTTTAAGGAAAAAACAAAACCAAAAATGGTTCAGATAATCCCGGCTATTCAGCAAAGGCTAGAAGAGGGAAGAGATTAGCTGTGGACAGACGTCAACACCTGAAGGCAGATAAAGAAAGTATCTAGGCAGAAGGGAACACATGGGCAAAGACTCAGCTATTGGAAGGAATGGAGGACTTCCCTGGTGGTGCAGTGGATTAGAAGCCACCCGCCACAACTAAAAAGTGGCTCCCACTCGCCTCAACTAGAGAAAGCCTGTGAGCAGCAACAAAGACCCAGCACAACCAAAAATAAATAACCAGGAAGGGAGAAAAGAGTGCAGCATGTTTAAAGGACAGTAAAGATGTTCTTCTGGATAAACCGGACAGATCAAGTCGAAAGCAATAAAGTAAGACTGAATAGGTAGGATCAAGAAACTAAGCTCTGGTGGTCCAGAGACTAAGGCCCTGCACTCCCAACACAGGGACCCCGGGTTTGATCCCTGGTCAGGGAACTAGATCCCGCATGCTACCACTAAGAGTTCACATGCCACCACTAAAAAGTCCACATGCCACAACAAAGATTGAAGATTCCAAAACTAAGGCCCGGTCAAATGAATAAATAAATACTAGAAAAAAAAAAGAAACTAAGCCAAATCACAGATCCCTTCTGAGCATTAAACCAATTAGGTTTCCAAGAACAAAAGAAAGCAAAACAAAAAAGGGACCCTCAGAGAGGTCTCCTCTCCCAAATCCAAATTTTTTGCTTCTTTTTCCTTATTTAAAAGTGAAATCCAAGCAGCTCATAGCTCCACCTGTTCCAAATGATCAAGATACTCTCCTAACAGACTTCTCCCACAATCTCTCTGTCACAGCACAGCTTCAGCATTATTCAAACACAAGTGAAACCACAAAACCATAGACCATCGGAGTCCAAACCATAGTTTCTTGCACAGAATAGCCAGCCTATCCCCTTAGCTGACATCATGGCTTTAAAGGGTCTCCTTTGTAAAAAGACCCATTAGTAATTTCTCTTTGCATTTACCTGGCAAATGGACAAGCTTTTAAAAGGTGCTCCAAAGACCACGGGGTATCAGATATTCATAACAGAATAAACAAATGGATAAACTCAAATAAAACTAGAAATTGAGTGTTGACTACAATATGTGTGTATATATACATGTTTATATATATATGTACACACACACACACAGTTTAAAACTAATTCCTAGACATTTACATGCACGGCATCAGCATATAAGAAATTTAAAACAAAAGATCTCTGCCTTCAAAGAACTCAAAATTGGGAGTGTAAAATATACACATGAGACATTTAAACAACACAAGGCTGTGTGTGTGAGATATGTGTATCTCCAGTAGCGAGTGATGCGCTGTTCGGAGGAAGCCACAGTTACCCCCTTGCTACTTCTGAGACAAGCTCAGCATCTCAAGGTGTTTGCTTTTCCCCAAAGCCCTCATGACCATCTGACTTATATTTGCCTACTGTCTATTTGATCCAATGAAAATGTAAGCTCCATCGAGAGCAGAGACTTCTGTTGTATTCATTGCTATCTCCCCAACACCTAGAACTGCGATGGATAAATCAGTTGATTGAGATATTAAGCAGACCAGAATGGCTGCGAGATGTATTCTAAAAGTAAACTTATGTTTAATATAGGAAGAGGGTATTCCAGCAAATGAATAAATGTGAGAAGTTTAGAGGGAAAAACGAACCAGAATGGCTGCAGCCTGATGGGCAGAGGGAGATAAGGCTGGATGGAGCAAAAGTATAAAAGCTATTAAAAGCCACGGTGCCTAAAATCTCATCCAGCTTGAAAATTTCATGATTCTGGGGTTCATTCTACAGAACAGGAACATCACTGCCACTACAAAGCAGCTACAAAGCTTTCAAAGAAGGACTGATATAATGCAAGTTTTAGGAGATAAATCTGGTGGCAGTATTTGGATGTATGAAAAGCAGGGATACTAGTTAGAAGGCTACTGACATAATCCACAATTTTATAGATGAGAGTTCAGAGTTGTGTGGTGGCAGATATAGGAGGTATTTTGAAAGAAGTATCAGCACAACTTGATGACAGACCAGAAAAGACTTAAGTATGTAATTTCAAAAATGTGAGCCCAGATAACTGGAAAGACGGTGGTAATACTGACGAATAAAGGGAACTAGTCTGAAAGAGGTGGTCATGAGTATAGTCTTAGATGTCTGAGTTTTGAGGTAAGAACAGTACAACCATCTAGAATACTATTGAGACATCCTGGAACTGGCAAGGCAAGAGGCAGGGAGAAGGGTATCAATCATGAAATCATTATTACAGTCTTTTAATGGTCCATTCTATTATTCCATTTACTTTGGGAGAACTTCTTTCAGACTAAACTGACCCATTTGAGGTCAAGGGGTCAGTTTCTGGTTAACTGTTAAAGGCTGCTAGTTCTTTTGCTATTCCTGGGAATCCATTGGTGCTGCTGGCTAAGGTGCCTGTTCTTCTTCTAGGATCATTATGTTCTGAACACTGTATAAATGTAAAATTGCCAGAAGTCCTTTTGCTACCCTATGGAGAAAGCCTGAGAATAAAGTCAAATGGAGGTAAAAAGCACTAAAAATGAGGTAAAATGCCCATGATTCTACTAAAACCCCAAGATACTGTCGTTCCTGAAGTCAGCACCACATTGTAGACTCCACGGCTCACAGTCACACAGTCTTCCTTTAAGCCAGTTTGAATTTCGTTCCTTTTGTCCTGCAGCCCCAAAGGGTCCCAAGTAATATGACAGGTATAAATGCATACAGTTTTTAGAGTCTGGTGTCCTGAAAGCTGCAGAACAGGGAGTGAAGAAGCATCTGCTTTTTCACCAACCACCATGCGCAGAAGCCATCAGGTAATCAATAAGCCTAGAAGTTTCTAAGGACTCTTGGCCTTGATATGCACAGAAGAAGCCACAGCAAGACACCAGGACTGGGAAACATCAAGTGCCCTGGAGATCAAAAGTGTTTCTGACGAGATGTGATTTGTCAGACAGACCCTACTTCTAACCTCTAAGAAAACATGTCACTAGCATATAAATACACTATTTTCTAGCATCTATACAAAATTTAACTCTGTTATTCAAGCCAAGTATAGCACTCAAGAAATGCCTACTCTTGCACATGCAGAACTCTACCCACTCACCGACTTTCACTTATATGTATATCAGTTCAGTTCAGTTCAGTCGCTCAGTTGTGTCCCACTCTTTGCAACCCCATGAATCGCAGCACGCCAGGCCTCCCTGTCCATCACCAACTCCCGGAGTTTACCCAAACCCATGTCCACTGAGTCGGTGATGCCATCCAACCATTTCATCCTCTGTCGTCCCCTTCTCCTCCTGCCCTCAATCTTTCCCAGCATCAGGGTCTTTTCAAATGAGTGAGCTCTTCACATCAGGTGGCCTAAGTATTGGAGTTTCAGCTTCAGCATCAGTCCTTCCAATGAACACCCGGACTGATCTCCTTTAGGATGGACTGGTTGGATCTCCTTGCAGTCCAAGGGACTCTCAAGAGTCTTCTCCAACACCACAGTTCAAACGCATCAATTCTTCGGCACTCAGCTTTCTTTATAGTCCAACTCTCACATCCATACATGACCACTGGAAAAACCATAGCCTTGACTAGATAGGCCTTTATTGACAAAGTAATGTCTCTGCACCCCAGCAAATGTAGTTTTCATTTCCTCTTCCTGCCCAGGCCAGGAGAGAAAAAGTTCATGCTCTAACTTACTTGGAAGATGCTGCTTAATTCAGGGAAAACTTATTTACTTACCCTTGCTCTCAAAACACACTTCAAACATGTCATAATCTTCAGTGGTAAAGGCAAATTTTCCCTTGGTTGCATCCTCCTTGGAGTACAGAATATGGCCAGCAGAATCTGTGATCTAAAAGTAAAAAGTAAGTAAGAAAAGGTAGCAAATAATACTTGTGAAGAGAACTTATAGAAACTGGAGAAATAGAAGAAAACACTCTCTATAAAAGACAGTCTATTATGACGATATGGTCTAAACACTCCCAAAGACAAGAATTAGGTTAGAAGGTGAAACCCAAATACAGTAAATTTCAAACATTCTAACCGTTGATACAGTTGATTTAAGTGACTTTATTAGCAAAAGCTCACTTTATACACTGTAGGCCAAGATCATTTCCTAGAGAGAGATGAGTCACAAAAATACAAGTGGACAATTACCAAAAGAATATACTGAAAAAAGGAGAAAGATATATGAGGACACATTTCTTGTATAACACAAATCTTGATGTGGTGCGAGTGGAGAGTGGAAATATCCTTGTATCAGGGCCCCTGATACAAGGAGAGGCAGAAAAGATGGCTTGACAGAGGACAAGTCTGGGAGAGCTACTCCTGCAAATTTCACATTAATTATGCCAAGGGCTACAGGAGGTGTGGGAAGATGGGCATGGGGATAAGAAGTTACTCCTAAAAAAAGACAGCTTTGCTTCCCAAAAATAACAATCCCTGTCTTCTAAGTTGTTGGCTCTTCTAAGTTTTCCAAACTTAAACTGCTCCATTTCTAGAGAAAGGCCTGTAACAGATGAAGCGGCATATACTGCTAAGTGAATGGTCGCAAATAAAGCAAAGGTCTGACACAGTACTATGACAGACTGGGTCTCAGGCTTCTTTTCTAGAGCACATGAGTGTCTGGGCAGAAGGCACATTTCATTACCTAAGACAGGAAGCTACTTGCGATGTGGAACTCAAAAGGAGTAGATTCCTTATAATAAACTGGATGTTCTAATGCTGTTTGTAAATCAAGATTCAATTATAGGTGAGATTTTAAAGACAAAAATTGAGTAGCATACATATAAACATATTTAATTAAAGCACTTTAATAACATTAGTTATTTTTGAGTAGTGAGATTTCTCTATACTTTTTTTTTAAAATGAGAGTAATGTGATTCATCTTGCAATTCAGAAAGATAAATCTGCTAACACTGTGAAGAGACCCAATACTGTGAAGAGATTCAAGAGGGAAGAATACTAGAGATAAGAAGATGGGTTAGGACACTAACCCAGGAATCCAGGTTAGAAATGATAAAGGCTCTGGGTATGGAGAGACAGGGGCCAGGTTTGAGAAATTTTAAAAACAGAGAGCCCACAGAACAAGACCACAAAGCGTATGCCCGCAAGGATGAAGCAGGCAGCATAAACTGAGTCCAATGGGCCAGTACAAGTCCGCAAAAGGGCACAGCAAGCTCGCAAAGGGTCCCTCTTAAACAATAAAAGAACAGTTTAAA
The DNA here is from genome assembly GCF_033118175.1 of Dama dama. Classification (NCBI taxonomy): domain Eukaryota; kingdom Metazoa; phylum Chordata; class Mammalia; order Artiodactyla; family Cervidae; genus Dama; species Dama dama. The sequence continues at coordinate 17,454,996 of NC_083692.1, read as the reverse complement.
AATTTACTGTGAAGTTCTTAATTAAACAAAGGTAATACCAAGCCATAAAATCTGTCCATATGACATCAAGGAATAGGAAGTAATAAAGGTCTGTTTCTAGATAACACCTTCGGAAGAAAAAAGGCAAGGTAAAGTTCACAACTTATAAAATAGGAAAGTGTCAATTGTACATGCACGGTAGCTGATGTCAAGAATATGTGAATACTCACATCATAAAACAAGTGAGAATACAGGTCCACTGGGAATACAGACTCATTTAGAACTTTATTTTCTTGGACCATTCTAGGTATTGGTCAGAGAAGACAGGTTCTTGGGCAGGTCCTGCTCTGGAAGCCTGACACTCTTCCTTTGCCACACACTCAAGATAATACCCTGCCTGCTTCAAAAGGATCAAGTAGCTTAGGCCCAAACAGGCAAATAAAGCAATTAAGAATTTAAGGAACAGAGTTCACCTGGAAGAAGAAACAAATAGGTACTATCAAATAGAATGAAGGTACTAACAATTAGAACTAAGCAAATGGTATCTGCACAATAAATCTGGCTCTCAGTTTTCCGGAAGCCAAGATTAAGAAAGAAACAAGTTGGGTTACACATCATTTGTTTACTGATGAAAGCTCACAAATTTATCTTCCAAGATAATTTTCCTGGAACTAAACGAGAAGAACAATTTATCAGGAAGGTCCTTGTGAAAGGACTGTAACCAACATTAGACTCTCCACTTTCAAACATGGCTTGGCTAAAGATACAAATATTAATACAACTGAGACAGATCCTTTTAGTGACCCGCCATAACATCTGCCTGATCTAATGCAGAGGCAGGACCTGAAGGAAGTGGGTGAAAGCTCCTGAGCCCCAGGCCTCCGCCCTTTACCCTATCCTAGCTCTTCTGGCTGCCCTGAGAACTCTTAGCCTTACGAAAAGTTGCAATAAGGCTGGGACTACTTTTGGCCACTTACTGCTACTACAAGAGTGTGTATGTGTGTGCGTGTGTGCGTGTGCGTGTGTGTGTGTGTGTGTGTTTAAATGTCAGGAAAAGATATCTTAAAATAATACTACCCATCCAGATCTTGGGTTCTAACTACCATTCTTCAATAAAAGGCCCCCCTGGAGAAATGGCTGAACCCAGAACTGGGGCAAGAAACACACAAGCATCTTGGGGCATCTTGTAGAGCCAGAAAGTAGAGAAGCGCTCAAAACAAACCAAGAAAAAAACGACAACGGGGTATGTCAAAGGGACACACGAACTGAACGAAAGGACACCCAAAAGCCAAAGCTGAAACAATCTGAGCAACAGAATAAAGTAGTACTGGAATGTAATGCAGAGTATAAAATAAACAGCCATGAATCCATAAGTGATCAAACAAACAAGGAGGGGAGAAGAGAAAAATATTCCATGAAGAACACTCTCAAATGATTTATATAGAGACAACACCCTCAAAGAGGTCGAGCATAACTCCCCACTCAAGTGTGGGCTGTACACAGTGACTTCCTTCCAAAGAGTGCAGTAGAGAAGGGGGGTAACTTGAGAAGTCTGACAGACACGACCTCTGCCATATGATCAAGGTCAACACAACACTGATAATTCATGTTGACAGTATGCTCCTGTATGTTCCATACGATATGATGAAAATGACACTTTTGTGTTCTTCTTTCCCCAAACCCATAATCCCAGTTTCATCACAGGGAAAACATCAAATGAACTCTAACAGAGGAGTCCCTTAAAACATACTTGACTAGTATGCCTCAAAACTCAAATGGCTGTCAGAAACAAGGAAAATCTGAGAAACTATCATAATCTAGAGGAGCCCAAAGAAATATGACTAAACGTTACATATCAAGGATGGTATCCTGGAACAGGAAAACAAAACATTAGGTTAAAAACTAAGGAAATCTGAATAAAGTACAGACTTCAGTTAAAAATGATGTATAAATACTTGTTCATTCCTGTGACAAATGTACCATACAACAGGGGGAACTGGGTGTGGGGTACCTGGAACTCCATTATCTTCACTGTTATTCTGGAAATCTAAAACTAAGATAAAAAGCTTATTTTAAAAATACTATTCAGAAGGATGAGGTCAAACACATACATACACATATACCTCCAGAGTCTTAAGAAATTTATAATCAAAGTCAAGCAAGCAAACAAACATTTTCATATCCTTATGTTGTGTGTTAGTTACTCAGTCATGTCTGACTCTGTGCGATCCCAAGGACTGCACCCACCAGGCTCCTTTGCCCATGGGACTCTCCAGGCAAGAATACTGGAGTGGGCTGCCATTCCCTTCTTCAAGGATCTTCCTGACCCAGGGATCGAACCCGGGTCTCCTGCCTTGCAGGCAGATTTGCCACTGTCTGAGCCACCAGGATGTATTTAAACACAAACAGGTAATTCGGACAAGTCTACACCTACTCTTGTAAAGTGACATATTGTCTGCGGGGGAGGTGGCAAGGCTGTGTCTTTCTACTAGCATAGTTCACACACTGCTTCCATTTGCTGAATCAGCTCCACACCCCGGCAGTCCAGCTCCATGCACCACTCAGGCCATAGCAGCTGAGGCCAATCAACTTGCAGCTTGAGTGTAGTTGGTGAAATTCTGAAAATGTAATCAATCTCCTTCATACAGGCTCCTACCCTGCACTGTCTTCCTTAGGTTTATGATCAGTCTGTGGTATAATACTGAGTACACAAAGTGTACATGTGATTTTAAGGATAAACATCAACCTTGTAGCTTCTGAACAACTAAGGAATTCAGAAACAACCAAGTCCCTATACACTGAACAAAATGAACCAAATGTATAGAACCAAATGAACCCTATACAATGTATAGAGAAGCTCTATACCTTGAACAAAAATGAACCAAAACAGAAACACCTACCCTTCTCTCCCTCTGAGAGACAGTAGAGCACAGTAGCTAGACCGAAGGTTCCAGACTCAAGCTTCAAGTTGGTGCTCAAGTCACAGTTGGGCCACTTACCAGCTGTGAAACCTTGGCTATGTTCCTTGACCTCTCTGTGCCTCATATGTAAAATAATGACAAGAGTAAGTACTTCATGAGATTATTGTGAGAATTAAACATTTAAGTAACTAACCATACTTACACCTAAAAGTGCTAATGGATGGCAAACTAAATAAAGTAGTCTACACTGACTAAACCCAGGGATGACTAGGGCCGACATGGTTGTTATACGAAAAAGGAAAAGACAGGTAAACCTAGACGAAGCTGCAGAAAGATTTAGAAACTGAAGGGATACAAAGTGCCTAACAAAGCACGTACTTGGTTCCTTAATGCAGCACTTTAACAAAACATGTTAAAGGGATTCAAGGGATTAGATCTGACAGAGTGCCTGAAGAACTATGAAAGGAGGTTCGTGACATTGTACAGGAGAAAGTGATCAAGCCCATCCCCAAGAAAAAGAAATGCAAAAAGGCAAAATGGTTGTCTGAGGAGGCCTTACAGAGAGCTGAGAAAGGAAGAGAAGCTAAAGGCAAAGGAGAAAAGGAAAGACACACCCATCTGAATGCAGAGTTCCAAAGAATAGCAAGGAGAGATGAGAAAGCCTTCCTCAGTGATCAATGCAAAGAAACAGAGGAAAACAAAAGAATGGGAAAGACCAGAGATCTCTTCAAGAAAATCAGAGATACCTTTATCAGAGATAAAGTTATCAGAGATAACTTTTCATGCAAAGATGGGCTCAAAAAGGACAGAAATGGTATGGACCTAACAGAAGCAGAAGATACTAAGAGGTGACAAGAATACACAGAAGAACTGTACAAAAAAGATCTTAACGACCCAGATAACCACGATGGTGTGATCACTCACCTATAGCCAGACATCCTGGAATGCAAAGTCAAGTGGGCCTTAGGAAGCATCACTACGAACAAAGTTAGTGGAGGTGAAGGAATTCCAGTTGAGCTATTTCAAATCCTAAAAGACGATGCTATGAAAGTGCTGCACTCAATATGTCCGCAAATTTAGAAAACTCAGCAGTGGCCACAGGACTGGAAAAGGTCAGTTTTCATTCCAATCCCAAAGAAAGGCAATGCCAAAGAATGTTCAAACTACTGCACAATTGCACTCATCTCACATGCTAGCAAAGTAATGCTCAAAATTCTCCAAGTCAGGCTTCAACAGTACGTGAACCATGAACTTCTAGATGTTCAAGTTGGATTTATAAAAGGCAGAGGAACCAGAGATCAAATTGCCAACATTCGCTGGATCAAAGAAAAAGCAAGAGAGTTCCAGAAAAACATCTACTTCTGCTTTACTGACTACACCGAGGCCTCTGACTGTGCGGATCACAACAAACTGGAAAATTCTGAAAGAGATGGGAATACCAGACCACCTTACCTGCCTCCTGAGAAATCGGTATGTAGGTCAAGAAGCAACAGTTAGAACCAGACATGGAACAAGGGACTGGTTCCAAATTGGGAAAGGAATACGTCAAGGCTGTCTACTGTCACCCTGCTTCTTTAACTTACATGCAGAGTACATCATGCAAAATGCCAGGCTGGATGAAGCACAAGCTGTAATCAAGACTGCTGGGAGAATTATCAGTAACCTCAGATATGCACATGACACCACCTTCATGGCAGAAAGTGAAGAAAAACTAAAGAGCCTCTTGATGAAAGTGAAAGAGGAGAGTGAAAAAGTTGGCTTAAAATTCCACATTCAAAAAACTAAGATCATGGCATCTGGTCCCATCACTTCATGGCAAATTGATGGAGAAACAATGGAAACAGTGACAGATTTTATTTTCTTGGGTTCCAAAATCAACGCAGGTGGTGACTGCAGCCATAAAATGAAAAGACACTTGCTTCTTGGAAGAAAAGCTACGACCAACCTAGACAGCATATTAAAAAACAGAGATGTCAGTTTGCTGACAAAGGTCCTTCTAGTCAAAGCTATGGTTTTTCCAGTAGTCATGTATGGATGTGAGAACTGGACCATAAACAAAGCTGAGAGCCAAAGAATTGATGGTTTTGAGCTGTGGTGTTGGAAAAGACTCTTGAGAGTCGCTTGAACTGCAAGGATATCAAACCAGTCCATCCTAAAGGTGATCGGCCTGAATTTTCATTGGAAGGACTGATGCTGAAGCCAAAACCCCAATACTCTGGCGAGCTGATGACTCATTGGAAAAAACCCAGATGCTGGCAAAGACTGAGGGCAGGAAGAGAAGAGGACGACAGAGGATGAGATGGTTGGATGGCATCACTGACTCAATGGACATGAGTTTGAACAAACTCCGGGAGTTGGTAATGGACAGGGAAGCCTGGTGTGAAGTCCATGGGGTCGCAAAGAGACACGACTGAGCGACTGAACTGAACAAAGCAGGTATTCAATGAATCGTTTTAGCTGCTACCAAGCCACAGTAAGAAATATCAGACGACTTCAGCAATTCCTGCATGTGTTTTACTGATGTAATAAACATGAAGGACTCAACAACATTAAGTTTGGGGGAGTAAAAGAGAGGACTGTGGATGCATATTATTATGCTCAGAGGTTGCAGGTCTATACGTTTCATTTCGTTAAGAGTTCACACTGAACCTAAAGCTGTAGGGTCTATTACTCTAATGGGAGAGAACACCAACTCACCGAAGATACTATAGTTTTACACTAGAAAAGTAGTATCAGAAATACTTCCAAGAGGCTACCACAAGTTCTATATACAAAGAATATGGGTGACTCTGATAGCCTAGCAGCTGTATTTAATGGTCATAAAACAAATTTACTCTGATCTTTCAAACAAGATTAAGTATCAAGTCTACCAACAGCATCCCTGAAATCAAAGGACATCTAGATTTTACCCAGAGCAAAGTCAAACTTAGAAGGCCATAAGCAGCAATAAGCAACACTAAATTCTTTCAAATTTCCAACACAGTTCAGCAATAGCATAGCACAGCACAGAAGTGACGTTTAAGGAGGCTTCTGAAGTACTGAAAACTAGACATGGAAAATTTCCAGGCAGTGGTATGATAATGGATAGATGCTCTCTTCCTGAGTCCATCAGCATTTACTGTATCAACTCAACACAGGCAATACGTCATTATTGACTGGGGTGGGGCGGGGGGGTGGGAGAGAGGGGGAGTGCAGGGTAGGCAGGGGAGAAAGAGAGGGAGGAAGGGAAAGGGAATGAGAAGGAAAGACCAGTTGCTGCCCTAACAATACTGCTGCGGGGGTGAAGCCAGATCAAATGTTTTTTTTCATACTGTTCCAAAGTTATTTACGGTAAAAACCTCCAGCGTGACCCTTTCAGGCACAAACAAAGCCTTGTTCTTTCTCAACAACTAGTCCCTTGATTTCCCACAAGTTGTGTCGAACAATGAGGTTGGGGGCACAGGATAAAGCAGATGACATCAACCTCCCTCAAGTCGGAGGCTTGTTTGGGAGCCCAAATTCTGGTCTGTGGCCAGCTGGCTGCTTTCACAGAAGGCGCCACTGTCCAGGCTGCAAGGCCGCATATGCATATGGGGGCCGCAGCTCAGGATCAACCACCAGTCAGCAGCTCACACAAGAAACAGTGAAGAAGCCACCACACCCCACCAGGTTACCTTTAGAAATCGGTTTCCTGTTCCTAGAAACATGAGAAGTCATCATAAAGATATGATACAGCAATTTCAAATTCTAAGCAGCCCCCTTCTCTAGATCACTTGAAAAGAGAGAAGGCTGTGGACAAATGTCCAATGAGAGAGGTTTAAATGAAGTAATGCTGTTTAACTTTTGTGGAGACGGAAACACACAATTTAATTTAAATTAAATTTTTAATTAAAAAAATTTTTTTAATTTAAATCTAGAAATTAGTATATAATACAAAAAATAAACTAGATTTTAATATCATTACATTTTAATGTACCAATTAGCCTTCTGTACTATTTATTGATCTGTTTCTAACCCACTGTACAACAGTCACACATCAAATGTAAATTTGAGAAAGATGTATTTTTCTTAAGAGAAAAAGATCAGCCCTCAGCATAGACAACAGTAATCATGAGCTGAAGCATAGCTACTCCAAATAAAATCAATTAAAGGTGTAGTGCACATGTGTGTGCACACACAGACACAATCTTTTCATACAGCTTTTAGTGGTGAAAAAAGTATAGGCCAATGGTTTCCCAATGGCCAAGGTTCTTCTTTTTTTTGTTTTTTTTGTTTTTTTCAAGGTTCTTCTTGATCATTTTTAGGCTTAAACTGTGATAGGCCTATGACTCAAGGGTGAACTTTCCAAATGATCTTGTTTGGCTTTCTTATCTGTAAGCTAGCTGGGAAACACTGGGACCATATCTGAGTATAATAGCCAAATAAAAAATAATCTCATTTGACAAAATGGATTATTAATAGCAACAGCACTCTTAAAGAATAACAATGAGAAAAAAGTTAGACCAACTGGATTATTTGGAAGAGGCTAAAAATGTATAAGTGACCTAAATTATTACCATTAGGCTTTTCTTTCTTTTCTGGTGATGATTACGACATCTCCTCACAACTGCTTTCTTTTTTTCTGTAATGTATTTCCAAAGTATAAATCACCCTTAGGCAATAACTCATCTCATTCCCTAAAATTAATTCATCCTCCAATTTTCACTATTAACACAGATTCCAAAGAACAACTGATACTGGAATCTGAGACTCTGTCTGCCAACTGAGGAGACACAGGTTTGATGCCTGATCTGGGAAGATTCCCGCATGCTACCAGGCAACTTAAGCCCATGGGTCACAACTATTGAGCCTGTGCTCTAGAGCCTGCGAGCCACAACCACTGAGCCCACATGCCGCAACTACTGAAGCCCGGGCGTCCTAGAGTTGGTGAAGCCACTGCAAACTAGAAGCCTGCTCACCATAACCAGAGAGTAGCCCGCACTCCTGTGACTGGAGCAAAGCCAATGCGCAGCAATGAAGACCCAGAGCAACTGAAAATTAATTAATTAAATTATTAAAAAAAAAAAAAAAAGGCCTTGGCTGGCCACTCAAATACATTTTACCCTATTAACCACTCCTTACCACCTATTGCTTGATTTTTCATTATAAAACTTATTACTACCTGAGATTTGTCTGTATCTTTTTAAACTTGTATTTTGTCTTTGTTCTCACTAGAGGTCAAGGACCTTGTCTGCTATTCATGCCTATAACCCCAGCTATGTTTGGCATCTGTGCTAAGCATTAAATAAATATTTACTGAATGAGGGGGAAAATCACAAAACTTCAGAATTACTCTCATTAAAATGCTCTTTATCTGTCACTGCAATGACACAGGGAGAGGAAGTGAGATAAGCAATTCAATTTTCATTTACTAGAGAGAAATGCAAAGTACTAATATCTATGGCCCACTGCAATAAGCCCTGCACAATAAAGAGCTCACCTCCATTAGCCCTTCTAATAATTCTATGAACACTATCATCCCCATCTTACATATAAGAGACTCAAAGAGAAAGGTTAAGTAATTCCCCTAAGACCATACCCCCTTTAAAGAGTGGAGCTGATGGGATCTGAACCCAAATCTGTCTGACTCCAGACCCAAGCTCAGTAAGACTAAAATATTTAACTCAGTTGTACAACAATGCCTACACAGTAGGCATGATATTACTTTCCATTACTGGGGAAGCACACAGGAGAGGTGTACAGGCAAAGACTGGTCCCGGTTAAAAGAACATTTGTGTTCAAAGAACTGCAGGGTATTCAGAATGGCTACAGTGAGGAGTAGGAGGAGACAAGTGAAGATGAAAAGATCAGAGATGAGATTAGAACAGTGCCAATTCATTTGTTCACTCACTCCTTAGGCTGAAGTTCTACTATGTACCATCCACTGTATTAGACATAGGCATTTCAATGACGATTCAGACATAGGCTCTGCTCAAGCTTAAAGTCTACCTGAGGAGTTGGGTAAACACTGAACTACAAGGCAGAGTGATATATGGTAACACTCATGTATTCATTGGACATTAAGGTGCTCCTTGACAGGAAGATGATGAATGAGACAGGTTCATCAAGACACTACATTCACAAAGATCCTTCTAAGAGAGAGTGCCTCCATCAGGGCAATAGCTAAATGCCAAGCCCAGGTGACCAACTTTTGCAGAAAGTATCCATGTCTCCAAACCGTGGCTGCTTAAACCAGGGGTAAATATATGACCAAAAGGAAAATAATTAACAGGCTGTTTGGAGACCTAGAATGTGGCCTGGGATATAAAAAGAAGCTGAACCAACCAGATCCTTGCACACTGGAGTTGCACCTCAGAAGGTGAAATGATGCACAGAGAGAATTCTTGAGGCAGAGTCTGGACCACTCATGGCCCACTGCTTTAAGAGAAAGCAGAACTAAGTGGACAGAGGCTATGAAAAAGGTTGCAAATTGTGCTAAGGAGTGGGATCAAGCTCACATATAGGTTCTGCAGCCTGCACAATATATTAAACTTTTAAAAATGACACCTGACTTATGGTCTCTAAAATACCATGCCTCACAAAAAGGAACCACAACTTTTCGGAGGAACAGCTGCATCCAGGTCAAGGGTTCGACATACAAAAGATGAGCCAAGGGCACCACCTAGCTATTCCACAAAACAGGTAAGCCATCAAAGTCCAACAGGATTGGGTCAAAAGGATATAGGAGCCAAAGGGACAAGTGAGCATAAAGAATGACTGCAACTGACTAAAACAATCACTCCAAAAATGGAAGTAAACAACAATAAAAAATGATCTCAGTATAATACTTAAAACAACAACAACCTTCTTCAGACTACAGTGGCAATGACAAGGGCAACAACTGTTTGCTCTGAAAACCAACAATAAAAAGGAATGAACTCTGCACTGAGCCCAACTTTCCTTCCTGAATTATAAATTTTAGAGTAATCAAATGGCCTTGAGTGATGAATTTCTTAAGAATAATTCCAGCTAGTAAATACGAAAGGAACAATTAGAAAATCATCATTTCACAATCTTAATGAAACAATATATCCACATAAGTCATCAATAGCTTCACAAGTTAAAGATTGATTGGCAGCTTTACATTAGAGGCTCCAGGCTGTTACCAACTTCGTAGGCAGGATAATGCCCCCAACCCCCAAGAGATGTCCATATCCTTATTTCCAGAACTTGTGAATATGTGATTATATGTGGCAAAAGGGGGTTTGCAGATGTGGATTAAATTAAGGGTCCTTATAAGGGAAAGAAGGAAGCAGGAGAGTCAGAGGAGATGAGATGATAGAAGCTGAGAAGGGAGAGAGGTTTGGGTGGGAGAAAGGAAGAGAAAGTTTTGGAGATACTACGCTTCTGGCTTTGAAGATGGAGAAGGGGTCACCAGTCAAAGAGTACAGGTGGCCTCTATGAGTTGGAAATGGCAAGTAAATGGATTCTCCCCTAGAGCCTGCAAAGGAACACAGTCCTATTGACATCTTGATTTTAGGATTTCTGACCTCTAGAACTGGAAGATAAATGTGTGCTGTGAGCCACTAGTGAAAGTCGCTCAGTTGTGTCTGATTTTGTGACCCCATGGACTATATAGTCCATGGAATTCTCCAGGCCAGAATACTGGAGTGGGTAGCCTTTCCCTTCTCCACGGGATGTTCCCAACCCAGGGATCGAACCCAGGTCTCCCACATTGCAAATGGATTCTTTACCAGCTGAGCCACAAGGGAAGCCCAAGAATACTGGAGTGGTAGCCTTTCCCTTCTCCAGGGGATCTCCCCGACCCAGGAATAGAACCAGGGTCTCCTGCATTGCAGGTGGATTCTTTAGCAGATGAGCTACCAGTGAGCCACTAAGTTCATGATGATTTGTTATAGCAGCAGCTGGACTTTAATACACACAACTGAACCCACTGATCTACCTTAGCAGCACCAAGGGGCACAAAAGTACTGTGTGCAGTGTCATGATGTCACATGAAGTACACAATACCACTCGTGAAGTAACCTCACATAAACGCGAATCCAGTTACCTCTTTACAGTTGATTACTTTTACAAGAACAAGGGGGACAGACTCGTCAAATGACACCTCAAGGAAGCAGAGACAAACCTATAATGTAGGACATGATTTAAGGACTACTGACTCCAATAATATAATTCAAGCATATAAAAAAAAGGGAGCTGGGGAAGAGAGAGTGAAACTATTGTAGATTAAAGAGACTTGAGAGATACAACAAATTAATTTTAAATAGCTATTTTGAGACAAGTGGAGAAATTTGAGTATGAAGTGGTAGGTGGCTCAGTGGTAAAGAATCCGCCTGCCAATGCAGGAGACATGGGTTTGATCCCTGGCTTGGGAAGATCCCCTGGAGGAAGAAATGGCAACCTACTCCAGAATTCTTGCCTGGGAAATCCCATGGACATAGAAACCTAGAGGGCTACAGTACATGGGGTCACAAAAGAGTCAGATACAACTTAGTGATTAAACATCAATCATTAGATAGCATTAAGGAATTATTGTTAACTTTGCAAGGCATGAAAACAGTCACATAACATTGTGATTAAGTTCATATTTTTAAAAAGATTCATCTTGAAGTATGAAAGACTGAAATACCATGATAATTAAACTTTAGTTTAAAATTAAACTTTAGTTTAAGTTTTATTCAGCATAAAATGAGAAGGGAGAAGCAGTTAAGATGAAACAAGTCTGACACGATTCCGATAATCTGGGTAATGTGTACATGGTGGACAGACTGTACTCTTCTCTATAAAAAATAAACAAATACCAAGACCAACTTGAATTAGTTGGTGATATTTTAAAATCAAGAGCTTTCGCTTCAAAATCTGGATTTCTAACTTCATTTGAAAAACCAGATGTGGCAACAGGTCCACATCAAGAGATAAGTACTGGCTATTCCAAACTGAGAGTTTCCACTACTCCTCGTTATCCCCCATTTATCATCACAGCTACTGTTTTTCTTATAGCTGGCCCAACTCATTCATTTATGTTACCTACTTGGCATCTAGAAGGACCTCAGAAGTAGTCTGAGTAAGCTGGTCAGTAGCGAAGAGAACAGAGCAGACAGAGGATGAGATGGTTGGATGGCATCATCGACTCAACGGACATGAGTCTGAGAAAACTCTGGGTTATGGTGAAGGACGCCAGGGAGGCCTGGTGTGCTGCAGTTCATGGGGTTGCAGAGTCGGGCATGACTTAGAAATAAACAACCACAAAGTAAGAGAACAGAGCAGACATGGGGAGAGCAAGTGTGTGATGGTAAAGTGCTGGCGTGTAGATACAGATTCCTGCTGCTGAGGTCCCTTCAGCAGCCTTGGATATAAACGTAATTCCTGTAAGAACTTGCTATATTATATGCTTCCTGTATTAAGTGTTTACTAGAAGCAAGTCAGTATGCTTGACATTCAGAAAAAAATGAACATGAAAATAATTACTGCCCTCACGATACTAACAGTCTAATGAGGAAGGCAAGATATAAATACAAGTAGCTACACTGTAAGATGAAAATAAACTGAGTTTAGGGTACCGTTCAGGGCGGCTCATATATAAAATGCAAAGGGGGATGACAAAGTGCATAAAGCTCCAGGAAGAGATCATGAAGAGTGCTACAGGGTATGTTGGAAAATTTAAACTTTACCAGGTAAAGAACAGTTAAGGTTTTAAAACATAAGCACCAATCAGAGGAGCAACACTAGAGATGAGAGTAAACTCTCTTTCTTTCTTTTTTTTTCTTTGAGTAAACTCTCTTTCATTGCTCAAATTCTTTTGATTCTATGCACTACACCCTTTGAAGAGCCAGAAGCAGGACCCCCAAAATACTGTATCTAAGTCTATAAAGTTACGCCATCATTCCTTTCTTGGCCAGAGAGAAGTTTGGGGCCTGAAGAGAATAACAAAAGTCTGGGTCATGGTGCAACAGTGGTGAAAATAGTTTACATCTCTCAAAGTTCAAATAATCTGCATCTGTTAACCACTGTGCATACTCAGTCACTTTAGTCATGCCCAACTCTTTGCGACTGTAGCCCTCGCCAGGCTACTCTGTCTGTGGGATTCATCATGCAAGAATACTGCAGTGAGTTGCCATGCCCTTCTCCAGGGAATCTTCCTGACCCAGGGATCCAACCCTCATCTCCAGAGCCTCCTACACTGCAGGTGGATTCTCTACCCTCTGAACCACCTGGGAGGCCATCTGTTACCACTATTGGGTTCCAATACCTTAAAAATAAACTATGGTCTTATTACACCCAAAGCTCTAATAAAGTGTAAAAATGTTTCTTCCTGTCTGGGTTCAAGACCCCTCCTGCTAAAAACAAAAACCAGGTGCTTATAGTGAATGAATAAAATTACCTAAAATACAATCAAATATTGACAGATATCAAACACATTAACGCTTCAAAGATCAGGTCTGGTCATCATCCCCAGTCAATATGGGACCAAACTGGCACTACAGCAGTAATTGTCACCATCCAAGAGCATCACTGAAATTTACAGAAAACTTGGCCAAGCCCAGACTCTGGGGAACCAGAAAGGAAAGGACTAGAGACTGAGACCGTTTTGTCACCAAAAACCGACTTTAATCAATCACAGGAATGACAAATAAAAGACACGGTGAGAATAGGACTGCAGCAGTTTTCTGTCACCTTACTTAACTCCCAACCCAAGAATCCACTTCAGCTCTGACACCAGCTCTATTACCTTTCTGAGCCTCAGTTTTATCACGTGTAAAATGAGGCTAAGCAGTAACTTACTTCATAGGGTAGGGTAGGAACTAATTGCTAATATGTGTATAGCAGCACGGGACCTAAACACAGCTGATGCTCAAGAAATAACAGCTTTTTATTATTCACAGTAAATTTAAGTGATTTCATTATTTTCCTGCAGGTAACAATGTCTTATGATGCTAATCCCCATAAATAATCAGCCTCCAAAGACTTCTTCGAAGACCCCTAGTTACCAGTTCAAAGTACCTAAAACCAAAACAGGGACAGGACCCTGACAAGGACCCAAAGTCAAGGCCGCGGCCGCTCAGCGGTTACCACATCCGCCAAGACCCTAGCGGGCCCTCTAAAGGGTTCCCGGCTTCGGTGCGCGGTTCCCAGTCCCGCCCCGCGACCGCCAACGAGCGGGGTGAGGGGGCGGTCTCGACGGCGCGCCCTTCGCTCTCCGCGCGGCCAGGCCAGCCCTCCAGGCCTCCGCCCGCCCGACTCCCCGATCCTCGGCCACCTCGCCGGCGCCTGCGGTCTCCCCTCCCCGCCCCACCCCGCCCCGCACCTTGAGATGGGTGCGCAGGCCGCCGGCGCCCCCAGACTGGTCGGTGATCTCGTACGCGCCCGTCACCAGCAGGTCCTTGTGGATCTCCTCGCGCAGGCACTTGCGTGAGTTAACGGGCAGGTGGAAGGAGATGGTGAGGACCGAGCTGGGACCGAGCAGGAGTAACAGCAGCAACGCGAACGGACAAGGGCCACGCCGAGCTTGTGGGCCTGAGGAGCCAGACATGGTGCCGGAGACTTCGCCGCCCTGGGCCTCGATCGCGCCGGAACCGGGAGGGCCCACGGAACTCACCTCTGACCTTCTCAAAGTCGCCGGCGCCATTTTGGAGACTGGCAAATAGATGGGGGCGGGGGAAATGTATTAGTAAACCTTTAGAAAGTGAAGAAGGGATATGATACTACGTCATGCCCACAAGTTAACGTGGTTAAATCAGATTTTTCCAGGAGTTTCCAGGAAAAGTTTCATTTTTATTAAGCTCAGTGCCTGCTCAGTCGGCCATAGCAAGTACGGGCAGCTCAGGAAGTAATTTTCTTTTAACTTCCGGAAGTAGCGCCCGCGAGGTTTAAGGTCGGTGATACCATAGCAACCAAGCCCCAATAGGAAACAGCCACACTGCCTATCGCTGGGCCCGCCCACCGACCACCCCCCACCGGCTGTGGGGCAGTCCTAGCACCCTGGTGACAGTTGGGACGTAGAGCACTTAAGAGGAAGACTTCGAGAAGCAGAGGGAAGATTCTAATTTCGCTGTTAGGCGAGTTGGGGCCAGAACTTCAGAGAAGTGGTGGAAGTCTCCTGGTGAATGTGAGCTGGAGGTGTCCAGTTCGTGCGCCTGAGCGGGGGTTATTTGGGCTGTAGTAACTAATTTCTGAATGTGCATCTTGTTTGGCAAATATTGAGCACCTACTCTGTCAGGTATTATTCACGCTAAATTTGGATTAATATTTAAATTGAATGAACACTGTAGATGGACCTAATGTGGTTTACCAGATTAGAGTTGTACATGGAGGGCAAGTATTGGTGTATTTTAAACGTTTAAAATAACCGTCTTGTGCTCGCTTCGGCAGCACATATACTAAAATTGGAACAATACAGAGAAGATTAGCATGGCCCCTGCGCAAGGATGACACGCAAATTCGTGAAGCGTTCCATATTTTTAAAAAAAAAGAAAAAAAAAAAAAAGAAAAAAAATAACCGTCTTACGGGTCATAGCAAGAAAATGTACATAGTAATCATTCATGCTTTCCTGTAACAAATATTTACTGGTTACCTATTGTGTGCCAGACTCTATACCATTCGTACATACTCACATGTTTATTGATTTAATCATTATGGGGATGCTGTGAAATATTCAAGGCTAAAAAAATAGGAAGATGAAAAAAAGAGTACTTAAGTTTGAAATTATCTTACTTTGATTCATGTTTATTGAGCATCTACAGAAATACCCAGAAGGTGGACTGTCTGCACTTAGCAAATTAAATAACTGTTCCGTATTTATAACTTCTTTCAGCCTACCTAGTTTTCCTGGAGCTGAAGTCGCACAAACAAAACAAGAACAAACATAAAGGAGCTGTAAAGCATTTTCAGTTTAGTTCAGTCACTCAGTCATGTCCGACTCTTTGTGACCCCCATGAACCGCAGCACGCCAGGCCTCCCTGTCCATCACCAACTCCCAGAGTCCACCCAAACCCATGTCCATTGAGTCGGTGATGCCATCCAACCATCTCATTCTCTATCGTCCCCTTCTCCTCCTGCCCTCAGTCTTTCCCAGCATCAGGGTCTTTTCAAATGAGTCAGCTCTTCGTGAATCATTTTAAAATTTGACAAAAGGCATATAATAATTATTTTATGAGGTGTTTACTTAGGAACACTTAGTTTGATTTTTTTTATCCCTCTTCACAAGAGATATGATTGCTAATCTACTCGGTGGTGGTTTAGTCACTAAGTTGTGTCTGACTCTTGTGACCCCATGGAATGTAGCCCACCAGGCTCCTCTGTCAGTGGAATCCTGCAGACAGGAATACTGAAGTGGGTTGCCATGCCCTCCTAAAGGGGATCTTCCCAACCCAGGGATCAAACCCAGGTCTCCTGCATTGCAGGCAGTTTCCTGCATTGCCAGTAACTCTTTAGCAACTGAGCCACCAGGGACGCCGTCTGTGTGTGTGTGTGTCCGAAGTTGCTTCAGTCATGTCTGACTCTTTGTGACCCTGTGGACTGTAACCCACCAGGCTCCTCTGTCCGTGGGATTTCCCACTACATCCTGATAATTTGCATTGGTCTTTTCCTTGCCAGTGCATGAAATCAGTACCAAGTCATTATCTAGTTCATTGTTTACTAACAGTCCTGAGGCTCTGCTGATCATCAGCAAGAGATTTGCAAACCATAAAAAAAAAAAAAAAAACTATAAAAAAAACCAAAAACCTATGTGTATGTTTTCTTTAGATTTCTTACATTTAAATAATAGCTTACATGTTTTAAAATATTTTCACACGTATTAATTATCTTGTTTGGCAGTTTCAAAAACCAGTGTGACATAGGCTGGGCAAATCTTTTGATTTTATAGATGAGGAAACTGAGGTTCTGAGACCCCAAAGAATTCTTGTACCCAAAGTCCCATAGTTTAAAAGTGACAAAGTCAGTCTGAGGGCCTGAACTATCTTTAAAAGGTGCTATTAATATTATTTATATTTTACAGGTGAAGAAATTGAGACTTAGAGAAATTGAGTTACTTTCCTCAGTCACAGCTGTCAAGTCCTTTCCTGTCTCACTTACCCTGGTCCCCAGCTCTTCCCTGTCCCCCACCCCCTCTGCCCACCCTTCCCTCCTTTATATTTTTCTCCTTAGTACTCATCACTATCTAATGCTGCATATATTTTACTTATTTATCATTAAATTAATAATATAAATCTGTCTTAATATTAATCTGTCTCCTTAATTAGGATATCTATTTGTTAGGCGCAGGGATTTTTGTCTATTTTGTTCACTACTTTATTTTCTGAATCTCAAACAGTGCCTGGCACTTAGAAGGCACAATAAATAATGATTCAATGAATGCAAGATTAATTTCTTAGCTCCTAGCAGGAGGTCTAACAGTAAATCTATTCCATTATTCCTTAGCTGTTTTCACACAAATTTATTTAATCCATAATGTATCCAAAGTGTAGGATACCACTTCAGTTTCAGCAACATTTTTTTTTTAATTGAAAAACGTGTTCTTGTTTCCATACAAGGTTACAGGGAAAAAAACCAAAAAACTCCCCTCTCTGCTATGTAACTAGAGGGCAGAGTAGATACTCCAGGGAACTAGAACTTTTCAACTTTGCCTCTGTGTTAAATAAGGATTTCCCTGGTGGCTCAGATGGTAAGGAATCTTCCTGCAGTGCAGGAGACATAAAAGATGTGGGTTCGATCCCTGGGTTGGGAAGATCCCCTGGAGAAGGGAATGGCAAATAAGGTACCATTTCACATCTGTTTGGGGAAACGGCCTCATTCTGAATTGGAGAGCAAATGGAAAGTGTCCCCCAATTAGAGAAAATGGTGTTTTTTTTTCCCTGGCCTCACAGTGCTCTGCTATCCCATCATCCTGAAACTTCCCCAGTCAGCCTCACCTAAGATTCCTGAAAACCCCACTCCCCTATCCCAGCCTCTGAAGGTGAAGAGATGTCACCAGGACACACCCTCCACCCAGTCTGTCCTTAAGCCACAGATTCACAAACTTTCGTTTGTATGAGAGGGAGTTTATTTAACACACACCTCACTCCAGACAGTGAATCAGAAGCTCTTATTAAAAATCTGCATTTGTAATAAGCTTGCTGGGCAGTTCTGTGGTTGGGAGTCGCTGGACGAGCTACGGCCCCTTGATGCCTCCTTCAAGCAGCCTAATCCTCTGGTGTGGCTTGAGGCTCCCCGGCTCCCACGCAAAAGCAGTCAAGGATGCCTAACTCCGGTGTCCCTGCCCATTTGTGTGTACAGTCCCACTCACAAAGCTGTATTTGAATAGCTCAAACAAGATGGGTTCTGTGAAGAGACAAGAGAGCCTTTTGGAAAGCAGTTTGTCATGTGTCATACTCTTTGACCCAGAGAGTGACTCCAAGGATCTTTTCTGTGGGTCCTCTAAGTTCTAGAGTCCCCTGGGGAGCTGGTCCTGGAAACTCTATGCTGCCCTGTGGGTGATCTCATCCCATCCAGGACTTGAAATGCATCCATATAGGATAACTCCCAGGTGTGAATCTCCAGCCCTGCCCTCTCCCCTAAACTCCAGAGTCTGTATTAGGCTCCTGACCTGACATCTCCACTTGGATGACTAATAGGCAACTCACACTTAACTCTTGATTTGCCCTCTCCCCCCTACTCCCAAATCTGCTTCTTTCCCCATCTCAGTAAATGACACCACTTTCTACTTCTTCACTGAGGCCATCCTTGTTTCCTCTTTCTCTTACCCCCCAACCCACACAGAGCCAGTTCATCAGCAAGTCCTATGAGTTCTGTGTCCTAAATATATGCCTATCAGTTTCCACTTCTCTTGAGCTAGAGATCGGCCAAATACTGCCCAGCTAGGCAGGCCAAATCCGTCCGGCAACCTCCTGCTTTTATATTGCTCGGGAGCTAAGAATGGTTTCCACACTTGCAGAGGATTGTTACAAATGAAGGAGAAGGGGCAGGAGAGAGAGGGGGAGAGGTAGAATGTGTGCAAGAGCGCTTATGTGGCTCACAAAACCTATTTACTATCTGACCCTTTACAGAAAAATTTTCTTCTCTCACCAAGATAAGACTACAGCCTCCCTCCTGTTCCATTCTTGCACCACTGTAGCCACACTCCTTAATACGTCTCTTGAGTTTCCTGAAAAGATGTAAATCAGACGGATCAGAATAAAGCCCAAATACTTTAGCACGTCCCACTGATCGCCCCTGCAATCAGTCTCCTGCCTACCTCTCTAATCTCACCTTACTCGATGATCACTTCCTCCTACCACCCACCCAGTCACTCTGCTGCAGTCACCTGGCCTTCCAAACAGTTGAAGCTTCTACCTTCATCAGGGCCTTTGCACTGAACGCCTACCTGGAACTTTCTTCTCCACAGCTTGTCCCATGGACCCTGGACTCTGCAGGCTGCTCCTGCTGTTCAGGTCCCAATTCCAATGTCACCTCCCAGGGAGCCCACCTTACATAAGTAACTCTGTCCCCAGGTTACTTTCTATCATGTGATCTGGTTTTATTATCTATATAAGGTGCATGTGCATGCTAAGTCGCTCCAGTCGTGTCCAACTCTTTTCGACCCTACAGACTCTAGCCTGCCAGGCTCCTCTGTCCATCGGGTTCTTGAGGCAAGAATACTGGAGTCGGTTGCCATGCCTTCTGCCAGGGGGTCATCTGGACCCAGGGATGGAACCTGAATCTCTTACATCCCCTGCATTGGCAGTCAAGTTCTTTACCACGAGCACCACCTGGGAAGCCCTTGCCATTATTTGACAGTATCTTGTTCTTTCATTTTTGTTTGTTAATTATCACCCAACCCCACTGGAACTTAAGCTCTAAGAGAGCACTGTTTGCGGTGTGCCTGATGTATCTCAGAGGCCAGGCACAGTATTCTGTGCACACTGGGTGGTCAAATATTTGCTGAATGAAATACTACAACATAACATAAAGCACTTAGCACATCAGCATAGACCAGTTGCTCCATAAATGCTAGTTCCTCTATCTAGTATTTTAATTGCCATTTTTATATGGAGAAGCTGAGGTCTAACGTTGTTTAGTGACTTGCTTCAAGCCATACGATGAGTCAGTGTTAGAGCTGAGAATAGAAATGAGAGCGGACCCGTTTGCAGACATAACTGTCATTACATTTGATAAAACATGATATGTATTATTTAGTCCCCACTCTACTAAGAAGTTTTTGATTCTTCTGGGTTCTCTTTTTCTACTCTCACTTATATTCAAAATACAACTTTTGCGGGTTTAAGTAAATGTAAGTCTTCCAGAACATTCTTAAAGATGTTGGTAGTTGATGTGAAACTTGTAGAATCAATTAACATCTCCCCTTAATTCATTTTGCTTAAAAAACAAGATTTATTTTCTCTCCAGATTCCCATGGTGCTGAATTTTTATCTCCCTAGTAGGAAGCATGACCTCCTCCCTAACCCTCCATCACAATTAATGCCCTTCATTAGTGTTGTCTCTAGAACATTGGCAAGATAAGCCTATCAGGGCCCAACCTTTATGTTACATCCTGTAAATCCTTAGTGCCAGGATCAAAGTTTTTCTAGTGCTGTATGTGAGTTGAGAACACTAAGAAGTCTGGATTTAACAAAAAATTATTAGGAAGAACCTTTATTTATGTATTTATTTGGGGCTGTGCTGCATGGCATGTGGAATCCGCACGTGGAATCTTAGTTCCCAGACCTGGGATCAAACCCGTGTCCCCTGCAGTGGAAGCAGAGTCTAAACTCCTGAACCACGAGGAAAGTCTCGGGAAGAACTTTAAAAATGAGGCAAGCACACGATAAAAATATATGTTCCCAAAGAAGTTTCAGAAAATATGAGAACCATCGCATGAACCGTCACCACTATGCATATGCCTTGAGAGCAAACCAAAGCCGACAAGGGCAGGAGTGGAAGGGAGGTGTCACTTCTGTCCCATCGGCACTGTTTGCTCATGGAGAATACCAGCCCCAGACCCCAGGGCAGAGAGGTGAAGTCCTGGAGGCCAGGAAGGCAGAATCCCAAGGCAAGACTGAGATGAAAAGAAATCCACCTGGCCAGCTGGAGTGGAGGTATCAAGGTGCAAAAAAAAAAAAAAAAAGGAGTTGCAAAGATGAGACTCTGGGGGGAAGGATGTAGGGTCGGGGAGCTAAGATGGAACTGCAGGGGTCCCATGTTTACCTTATGTCTGCAGCCACTTATGCTTCTGAGGAGGAGAAAAAAAAGTATTGAGAAGGAAAGACAGAAATGGGGAAATTGCTCAGTGCTTTGTGAAGTAGCTCCAGAGTTGCGGCAGCCCAAAGGAGGATTTATAGCCAAATGGCATCTACCCTCAAGTCCCTGGAAACAGCTGTGCCTGAAGCCTGCACACAGGCAGGTCCTAAGAGCTCTCGGGATCACTTCGGAAAGCCCTCTGAGACTTAAAAAGCTTGCTGACCAAGAGCAGGGGACTACACTGGTTTTGGCCTTCACTCCTGGTTCTGAGAAAGTTTTGTTTTCTCTCCAACGCACCGTCCTTGATAGGCCACTAAGCGGTCAGCATCTGGTGTCCGCCATCACCAGCTGTCTCTGAAATCTACCAGAAGTTATTCTCCTCCCCCAGAAGCTCTATCTTATGAATGATATGGACCATACAGATGAGAAAAGACCAGGAGCTGCAGACACCTTGATAGAGCCCACATGACCTTCTCTTCATTATTTACTTGATTCATCTCTGTACACTGAATTCACCTGGCAGATTTTTAAAGCTTGCCAATGCCTAGGACCCACCTGGGACCCAATGCAGTCCCAGGTCTGCAGAATATCTGGGTCTTGTCCAGAGGAATAGCATATGTCAGTGGTTCCCTAACTTTGCTACACACTGGACCCATCTGGAGATCTTTAATAAACACTGATGCCTGTCTTCTCCCATGACACCCCTTCCCCCAGACATTCTGATGCAAATGGTACGGGTACAACCTGGGCATTTAGATGTTTTAAAACTTCCCAACATGGCACCCAGAGTTGCAAATTAATGCTGCACCTAACCCTTGGCCATTCCTATTTCCATCCCTGACCTTTCCACACCTTCCAAGGAGCACACTCTCCATATATATTTCTCAGTCCGATTTCCATCCCGGTTTCTCCTGCCTGAGCACTGCTGCCCTTTCTCCTGGGACATGACATGAAATTGGACCTCTGGTAAGGGGAGTCTCTGGAACTTTGTCCCAAGCTGGGGGACAAGGTTCATTCCTGGGCCAGCCACGTTCTGCCAGCTCAAGTGTCAGCAAAGGGGGAATGGAAAGCCAGGACTTTAGATGAAGAGGAAGTTCTCTCGAAGGCACATGAGGGAGGCTTTTTTTTTTTTCCTTTCTTTCTTGCAGAAAGTCATTGTGGCACGTGGGCAAAGGAAGTATTATTAACCGTGCTAAAGAGGTACTTCTCCAAGATTTGGTGTTTCACAGACCACAGCCAGTGCTGTCAGTTCTACAGATGGCCAACTTCTGCATTTCAGATAGTGGCTTCCGAAGATAGCTCAACTTGCATCCCTAAA
Organism: Dama dama; assembly: GCF_033118175.1. Lineage (NCBI taxonomy): Eukaryota > Metazoa > Chordata > Mammalia > Artiodactyla > Cervidae > Dama > Dama dama. The sequence goes on along the minus strand of NC_083692.1, from coordinate 17,432,582 downwards.
GCAGAAGACCCAGCTGTGGGGAAGGGAACTATCAGAGTCTCTAAGCCAGAGGTCACCGCCACTACCCACATGAGGGTCGGCGCAAGCAAAATCGTTAGAAGTGACTCTTTTGGAGTGAAGTTGAAGTAACGACATCCAGGCTTGCAATAACCAGGGCTTCGTGGTAAACCCACAGTGAGAGCCTTGGCCTGGACTTCCGGCAGGAGATGTGTCCTTTAGGGGTCCTGGCTCTGCCCTGCCACCCACTCACTGGGCGGCCTTGGGCTAGAAATTACACCATCTAGGTGTTGACTTCCTCCTTTGCAAAATATGAAGCCAGAGACTGAGAACAGAGCCTTTCTTTGACTTTTTATAAGCATGCATCCAAAACATAGTGGAGAAATTGCAGACTCGCAAAGGTGATGCCACCGCATTGCTCACAGCCAGGTTCCTCTACCTTCCTCTCGGGTCTGGTGTCCCGGCTGGGGGTTCAGCAAGCACAGCTGAGCTGTCTCTGGGCCAGGACCTCCACAGTCCAGCATCTAACTGCAAAGACCTCTGATTGCAAAGACCGGCAAAGGATGGGCCGAGAATGAAAGCCTCTGTATTACTAGTTTCCACGCTCTGCCAATAACACATTACCACAACTTGGTGGCTTAAAACAGCAAAAGTGTATTCTGTCACAGTTTTGGAGGCCAAGAGTCTGAAATCAGGGTGTCAGCAGGGACAAGCTCCTTCTGAAGTCTCTTCCCTTGCCTCTCCATTCTTGATGGCTCCAGGCGTTCCTTGGCTTGTGACAGCAAAGCTCCAATCTCCGCCTCTGTCTTCAGATGGACTTCTCTTTTGTGTCTCTCCTCTGTGTCTTATAAGGACATTTGTGTTTGGATTTAGGGTCCACCCAGATAATCCAGGATGATCTCATCTCAAAATCCTTAACTCAGTTACATCAGGCAGAGACCCTTTTTCCAATTAAGGTCTCTTTCACAGGTACCAGGGATTAGGAGGACTTCAGCATATTTTTTGGGGGACACAATTCAATCCAGTATAGCCTCCAAGTGGAGAAGGGTAGAAGGATATGAAAAACCCTAGTTGATACTTAACATCCACAGTTTGTTGTGATCCACACAGTCAAGGCCTTGGCATAGTCGACAAAGCAGAAGTAGAAGTTTTTCTGGAATTCTCTTGCTTTTCAGTGATCCAGTGGATGTTGGCAATTTGATCTCTGGTTCCTCTGCCTTTTCTAAATCCAGCTTGAACATCTGGAAGTTCTCCGTTCACGTACTGTGGAAGCCTGGCTGGGAGAATTTTGAGCATTACTTTGCTAGTGTGGACTTCCCTGGTGGCTCAGACAGTAAAGCGTCTGCCTACAATGCGGGAGACCCGGGTTCAACCCCTGGGTCGGGAAGATCTCCTGGAGAAGGAAATGGCAACCCACTCCAGTATTCTTGCCTGGAAAATCCCATGGACGGAGGAGCCTGGTAGGCTATAGTCAGTCGGCGGGGTCGCAAAGAGTTGGACACGACTGAGTGACTTCACTTTGCTAGTGTGAGATGAGTGCAATTGTGCAGTAGTTTGAACATTCTTTGGCATTGCCTTTCTTTGGGATTGGAATGAAAACTGACCTTTTCCAGTCCTGTGGCCACTGCTGAGTTTTCCAAATTTGCTGGCATATTGAGTGCAGCACTTTCACAGCGTCATCTTCCAGGATTTGAAATAGCTCAACTGGAATTCATTCACCTCTGCTAGCTTTGTTTGTAGTGATGCTTCCTAAGGCCCTCTTGACTTTGCATTCCAGGATGTCTGGTTATAGGTGAGTGATCACACCATCGTGGTTATCTGGGTCATGATCTTTTTTGTACAGTTCTTCTGTGTATTCTTGTCACCTCTTCTTAGTATCTTCTGCTTCTGTTAGGTCCATACCATTTCTGTCCTTTATTGAGCCCATTTTTGCATGAAAAGTTCCCTTGGTACCAATAATTTTCTTGAAGAGATCTCTAGTCTTTCCCATTCTTTTGTTTTCCTCTATTTCTTTGCATTGATGACTAAGGAAGGCTTTCTCATCTCTCCTTGCTATTCTTTGGAACTCTGCATTCAGATGGGTGTATCTTTCCTTTTCTCCTTTGCCTTTAGCTTCTCTTCTTTTCTCAGTTATTTGTAAGGCCTCCTCAGACAACCATTTTGCGTTTTTGCATTTCTTTTTCTTGGGGATGGTCTTGATCCCTGCCTCCTGTACAATGTCGCAAACCTCTGTCCATAGTTCTTCAGGTACTCTATCAGATCTAATCCCTTGAATCTATTTGTCCCTTCCACTATATAATTGTAAGGGATTTGATTTAGGTCATACCTGAAAGATCTAATGGTTTTCCCTACTTTCTTCAATTTCAGTCTGAATTTGGCAATAAAGTTCATGATCATGAGCCACAGTCAGCTCCTGGTCTTATTTTTGCTGACCGTATAGAGCTTCTCCATCTTTGGCTGCAAAGAATATAATCAATCTGATTTCGGTATTGACCATCTGGTGAGGTCCATGTGTAGAGTTATCTCTTGTGTTGTTGGAAGAGGGTGTTTGCTATCACCAGTCCATTCTCTTGGCAAAACTCTGTTAGCCTTTGTCCTGCTTCATTTTGTACCCCAAGGCCAAACTTGCCTGTTACTCCAGGTATCTCTTGACTTCCTACTTTTGCATTCCAGTCTTCTATGATGAAAAGGACATCTTTTTGGGGTGTTAGTTCTTGGTCTTGTAGGTCTTCATAGAACCGTTCAACTTCAACTTCTTCAGCATTACTGGTTGGGGCATAGACTTTGATTAGTGTGATATTGAATGGTTTGCCTTGGAAATGAAGAGAGATCATTCTGTCGTTTTTGAGATTGCACCCAAGTACTGCATTTCAGACTCTTTTGGAGGGCTACTCCATTTCTTCTAAGGGATTCTCATCCACAGTAGTAGACATAATGGTCACCTGAATTAAATTTGCCCATTCCAGTCCATTTTAGTTCACTGATTTCTAAGATGTCAATGTTCATGTTTGCCATCTCCTGTTTGACCACATCCAATTTACCTTGATTCATGGACTCAACATTCCAGGTTCCTATGCAATACTGTTCTTTGCAGCATCAGACTTTACTTTCATCACCAGTCACATCCACAACTGGGCATTGTTTTTGCTTTGGCTTTGTCTCTTCCTTCTTTCTGGAGTTATTTCTCCACTCTTCTCCAGTAGCATATTGGGCACCTTGTGACCTGGGGAGTTCATCTTTCAGTATCCTATCTTTTTGCCTTTTCATACTGTTCATGGGGTTCTCAAGGCAAGAATACTGAAGTGGTTTGCCATTCCCTCCTCCAGTGGAGCACATTTTGTCAGAACTCTCCACCATGACCTGTCTGTCTTGGGTGGCCCTACACGGCATGGCTCATAGTTTCATTGAGTTAGACAAGACTGTGGTCCTGTGATCAGTTTGATTGGTTTTCTGTGATTGTGGTTTTCAGTATGTCTGCCCTCTGATGGAGAAGGATAAGAGGCTTATGGAAGCTTCCTGATGGGAGAGACTGACTGTGGGGGAAACTGGGTCTTGTTCTGATCTTTAGTCCAATTTTCTGTTGATGGGCAGGGCTGTGCTCCCTCCTGTCCTGAGACCAAACTATGGTAGGGGTAATGAAGATAACGGTGACCTCCTTCAAAAGGTCTTGTGCACACACTGTTGTATTCTGTGCCCTTGACCCTGCAGCAGGCCACTGTTGACCCATGCCTCCACCAGAGACTCCTAGACACTCACAGGCAAGTCTGGATCAGTCTCTTGTGGGGTCACTGCTCTTTTCTCCTGGGTCCTGGTGCTCACAAGATTTTGTTTATGTCCTCCAAGAGTCTGTTTTCCCAGTTCTGTGTAAGTTCTGTGATCAAATCCCACTGACCTCCAAAGTCAAATTCCCTGGTGGTTCTCAATGCCTTTGCCAGATCCCCAGGTTGGGAAATCTACTGTGGGTCTTAGAACTTTCTTAACAGTGGAAGAATGTGTTTGGTATAATTGCTCTGCAGTTTGTGGGTTGTCTGCTCGGCGGCTCTAGGGTGGGGTTAACGGTGACCTCCTCCCAGAGGGCTTGTGCCGCATGCTGTGTGACCCAGGTCTGCTGCTCCAGGCCATGGCCACAAAGTAATTAATTAAATAAAAAATTTTAGAAATCTTATGATAACTTGTAAGGGAAAAAAAGGTGAAAAATAATGTGTATTTATATATTTCTATATATACATATAAAACTGAAGCACTTTGCTCTACACCTGAAACTAGCATGATATAAATCAACTATTGTTGTTCAGTCGTGTCTGACTGTTTTGCAACCCCATGGACTGTAGCCCGCCAGGCTCCTGTCTCTTGGGATTTCCCAGGCAAGAATCCTGGAGTGGGTTGCCATTTCCTTCTCCAGGCGATCTTGAAACTAACTAATGTTATATGTAAATTATACCTCAGTTGAAAAAAAAAAAAAAACCCAGGTCAAATGCCACCTTACCCAGGAGAACTTGCCTGTTTTCATCACCCAGATGTTACCTCCACTGGGCCATCCAGTAATTCCTGCACTATGTGTTCCCCTCCCACCTCTCGGCCACCAGCATCAGAATCACCAACAGAGCTGATTAAAAATACAAATTTCTGTCCTCCTTGCCTCCAGAGTCAGGCTTTCTGGGCCCTGCCAAGGGGTGTGCCTTTTAGATCATCTCTCTGGGAGAAACCATGCTGTGTATACTCCATGACCACTTCTCTGCTGTATCTCTAGATGCCTTACATGTTTTTAAGCTGATGAGAGTCAGGATGTAACTGTGTAGTCCTAGAGTCAGAATACTCAAATTCTGTTACCCGTGAAGTCATGCATGACTTCAGACTGGTTACTTAATCTCTCTGTGCTTTCTCTGCTGTGATTTCTCTGAAATCTGTTTTCTCATGTAAATGGGAAAAATTATACTGTCTACCTTTTAAGCTTATGGTGAGGATTAAATGAAATAAAACATTGACAACACTGAGAATAGTTTCTGGCGTACAGTATACACTCAGTAAATGTAAGTTGTCATGAAACAGAACAGGCTGGCACGGCTTTTTTTTTTTTTTCACTATATTCCTAGATCCCTCCCTCCCAGGAACGTCCCCCATCATCACCAATTAACTGCTAATGAATCTTTTTCTTTTCTGGGCAGCGTGCTAAGCTCAGTACATGTGTTATCTCATGTTACTCTCTCAACAATGATAAAGCAGATGGTATTATTTCCTCCCATATTGCAGATAAGGAAACTGAGGCCCAGGCAGGTTAAGTAACTTGCCCAGAGTGCTGCAGTCAGGGGATGGTGAGGCTGGTATGCGCAATATCAGCTTGAATCCCCACTCCCTCTGCTTACCTATGCACTCTGCTTCTATGATCCCGCCACAGGACCCCCCTGCACGCTCATCAGGCCCAGCTGTCTCTCTGAACCAGCTTGCCAAACCTTCCCTCCACAGCTTCCCCACAGCAAGCTCCACCTTTTTTTCTGTGCTTTTCCAGGCTTTGCCTCCTCGGGCTGGGGCCCTCCAAGAAAATGTCCTCTTCCCAGAAGTATTGAATCAAACCATAGTTTCCCTCCATTTTCCTGGAGAGCACCTTCCAATCCTACCTCTGCCCCTAGGGTCTCCCAAAACCCAAATCCTTCGCCCCACACACAGCCGCTCCAGCTGGTTTCTTCCTCAACCCCCAGGTGGCCCTGGTGTCCGCTGAGAGCCTGCCTCCCTCTTCCTCCCCTGTCCCTGTAGCCCCTTCAGCTGGCTGAGACCTGGATGCCAGGGAAGCAAAGCCAGGCAGGCCCCGGGATGTGGCTCTCTTCCTCCACCGAGTCCCAGGTCCACAGCCTCCCCCCAGTCCTCCGCTTGGCTGCTGTCAGGGAGGGGCCTCTCACCGGGCCCCACTTTGCTGCCCACACTCCTGCTTCTTGTCACCGATCAGCCCAGGACATGGGGCCACCATCAAGCACACAGGCCTTATCGCTACACAAACACTTCCTCCTTCCCCCAATACTTTCTCTCACACAATGGGTAATCAGGGTGAACTTCCTCTGACAATTTACTGAGCAAACACTCACTAGGCCCCTGCCCTATGCTGAGGCTTGCGGGGCAGCCCAACCTGGTCCCCATCTCAAGGAGCCTTGAATCTGGTCGAGATGAAGCACACACACAGGAGTGTCTGGCGCCCTGGTGCTCTGTGGCCCAGGACACCGGGGTGCTGATCCCGTTTCTGCTCTTCATGGGCTGTCTGTGCCTCGGAGCACGTTACTCACCCTTTCTGATCCTGAGTTGTCTTAGCTGTAAAATGGGAATGATGCTGCTTAGGTTGGCTGTGGGAATTAACTAAGATAAGATTCACAAAGGGCCTGGCAGAGCCCCTGAGATAATTATGTTAACTCTTGAGTTCCAGGGGGACACGGGGGAGGGTCTTCCAGGAGTTGGAGGAAGCTGCCTTCAGGTGGGAAAGGATCATGCTTATAGGAATGGCTTCCTCCAGGGACTGAGTTTCTGCTTTGAAAGCAAAACATCATAAAGAATGGCTTCTTTCTCTAGTCCCGGCTCTTCTGAGATCTAGGTGTAGGCATGGTTTCGACCTCTCTGGTTTCAACTGAGTGGTCCCAGCACATAGGTCAGCCAATCGCTTAGTCAACAAGAACTCATTGGTAACTCGGGTGCTGGGAAACCCAGGTGGAGTGTAGAACAAAACCCCTCAGTCTACCATGGGGTGGTGGCAGTGGTTGGTCATAACATGTCCACATGCAAAAAGAGAATGTTAGAGGATAAGTCAGTTTCCTAGGTAGGTGCTAATACTGTGGGCACAGCCTTTAAAGGAGAGATCACAGGAGGCCTGGAGCAGTTGGGAAATTTCTCATGGCTGAGGAATCAGTATGCAAAATCACTGCAACGCAGGTAAAGCATCAGCTTCATGTCGAAACAGGAGTGAAAGCAGTTCCCTCCCTTTGCCCTTCCATAAAAACATGCAAGCCAAATGGACAACCTTTCAGCCTCCACATTTGGCTTTTTTCCCCCTAACACTTTAGAGTTTCTTTGTGCTCTGGCCTGGGTTCATAGGAAACACAGTTGAGGAAGAAGAGAGAGGGGCCAGAATCGGCTGGGCACTGGTAGAGGGCACCCAGGGGGCCGGGGCCACAGAGCAATGGGCATTGGGTAGTAGGAGTTGGGAAACTGGCTCCTGCCCTTGAATGGAATGACCTGGGGGAAAATGTGATGCTGTTTATCCCTCCAGTGAAGGAAGGTTCTAGAGTTGGACACCAAGAGGGAGCATGGTACAGTGGTGGACGAATGCTGAGCCAAAGTGAGAGGCCGACTCGGTTTTCACTGAGCCCTGGACACCGATCTGCCAGGTGACCTTGGCCAAGTAAGTTACTTTACCTCTTTGAACCTCAGTCACCCAATCTCTCAATGAGAAGAAAAGCATCTGCTCCATGGAGCTTTTGTGAAGACTGAAAATTACAGAGCACAAAGCCTGCCAGAAGGTAGGTGATCAAGTTCCCTTCCCCCTTCTCAACCTTCTAGGAATGCTCCAGAAATACAAGACTGACTATATTTAGTGTCTGACTCCCTCCTCCGCCCACCCATGGTAAACTTAGAATTAAGCTACTTATGCTAAAGCCCCTTCCAGTTCTCAAATTCTCTGGTAGCAGTGTGGACTGGGTGGGAGGGGACAACCAACAGTTTACCTCCTGGGGCTGTGTTGACTGTTGCTGCCACAAGCCTGGACGCTGAGCAGCCCACACAGTACCCCTGGGTGCAAGAACCTGCTAGTTGGGACCCTGCAGGGGGTGGGAAAGGTGCCCAGAAGCCTGACAGCTCCTCCTTTCCTGTCTAAGTTTCCCGTATTTCCTTCCCTTTGCCAAAATTTGCCTTGGGTGATGGTGGGTGTGGAGATGGGGGTGAAGGTGGGGATTCCCCACAAGGGTGGTTGTGTAGGAAAGCTAGCCAGAGGCTGATTTTAGTCCACTCTGAGAAAGAACATTATAATAATGGGATGTCCAACACTTGGAACCGTGTCTCAGGCATCAGAGAGAGCTTGGGCTCTGGAGAGCTCACCCAGACACAATGATTCTCAACTCTGAATATATTCCAGGGAGTTTTGGGGGAAAAAAAAAAACAACACTGCCATTAGCCTGGCCCCATCTATGAGACTCTCATTCTTTTGACCCGAGGCAGTGGCTGTGGAGCCCCGGAACTCTGTTAGCAGTGCCCCTGGGGGACTGCACACTGCAGGTGGAGGTGAGGATCAGGGTTCCCCAGGCTGGAGACCCTCCCCCCCAGGCATTCCTGCGTCTCTGGGCCAGAGCTCCTCCGTGCTTCTTTCTGAGTCTGGGAGTCCCCGTGTGTGGGGTGATATTGTTGTAATCACGTGGACTTGCTTCCATCCTGGCTTCTTGTCATATACTGAGACACAGCAGCCAGAGCGATACTTTTTAAACATAAAATCGGATTCCATTCCTTCCCCACTCCAACATCTCTGCCCTCTGCTTGGGGTGCTCTTCCCTGGTCTGGTTCCAGGTTCGCTCCTCCTCGTCTTCTGGACCTCGCAGGCCCCCTCTTCAGAGAAGTCTTCCCTCACCTGCCCAGCCCACGTGGTGCTCCTCCCCCACACCTGCACCTCCCTATCACACCACTCCCCCACCAGAAAGTAAGTCCCATGAGAACGGGGAACCTGTCTAACTGGTTCAATCACAGTGCCTGGCACAAATGGATTCTCAATAACTATTTGTTGAACAAATGAATGCATATGTACATAGAATATGTTTATATATTAAAATCACATGTTTCATGTACATATTCCTGTATATAGGGGGCTTCCCAGGTGGCTCAGTAGTAAAGAATCTGCTTGCCAATGCAGGCGATGCTGGAGACATAGGGTTCAGATTCCTGGGTCGGGAAGATTTCCCCTGGAGGAGGAAATGGCAACCTATTCCAGTATTCTTGCCTGGAAAATGCTATGGGCAGAGGAGCCTGGCAGGCTATACAGTCCATGGGGTCACAAGAGTCAGACGTGACTGAGTGACTGAGCGTGCACACTTGCATCTGTATATAATGAGATAGGAGGTCTGCTGTGGAAATAAACAGATGTTACTAGGGAAGATGCTTTTGAACTGTGGTGTTGGAGAAGACTCTTTGAGAGTCCCTTGGTCAGCAAGGAGATCCAACCAGTCCATCCTAAAGGAAATCAGTCCTGAATATTCATTGGAAGGACTGATGCTGAAGCTGAACCTCCAATACTTTGGCCACCTGATGTGAAGAGCTGACTCATGTGAAAATTTCCCTGATGCTGGGAAGGATTGAAGGCAGGAGAAGAAGGGGACGACAGAGGATGAGATGGTTGGATGGCATCACCGACTCAATGGACATGATTTTGAGTAAACTCTGGGAGTTGGTGATGGACAGGGAGGCCTGGTGTGCTGCAGTCCATAGGGTTGCAAAGAGTCGGACACGACTGAGCGACTGAACTGAACTACTAGGGAAGAGGGCACTGTAGGAGAAGAGAAAGGAACATCTATTGTGGACAGACTCAGAACCAGGCAGTAGGTTAGGCTTTCATACATTTGATCCTCACAACAAAATTCCCATGATCCACGGCCACCACAGACCAACAGAATCAGAATCTTGGAGATGAAGGACAGTGTTACTGTCCTCATTCCACAAATAAAGAAACTGAAACTTATGAGAGGGGAAATCACTTGCTTGAAGTTAAATTGCTAACAAGTGCCAGAGTTGGATATAAATCCCAGTTCATTGGAGTCCAAGCTTGCCTTGTTCATTGCATCATTCTTGCAGGATAAATTAATTATTACCTCTTTTCACTATTGGGAAATGTAAGACCTCTGGTGAACGTGGCCACAGATGGCAATGGCTAGTTGGTAACTGGAGCTAATAATGTTAACAGAGGGAGCAGAACAGATACGGAAGGGAAAGAGAATTTACTAGGAGTCTTGCCACCAGATCAATCAAAAATCAGCACTTTTAAATTTTATTTGTGATCAGTTAAGAATTTGTTTTCCTTTCTTTTCTCAAAAAAATTTTATGGTCTTCTAGACTTAAGTTCCTAAAACTCAGCACTTATGAATAAGATTTCCTGGGTCATTGAGATGTCCTGAAGATACAAATAACCTTTCTGAACACCCAAATGCATAATCCAGAGGATTATGATATATAAATCCAGGAGCATCTGGCCTCTTTGAGCATCAGTCAGGCCCTCTATCTTAAGTTTCCAAATCTAGTTTCTAGCCAGAGAATTAGAATATATCTTCTAGAACATACTTCTAAAAATTTCCCCAGAACTTGATTGATACCCAGATTCTCTGTAATCTTAGTCTCTGGAAAACATTTCTACTCTGAGCCACAGGATGCCTTTTCTTACTTTAAAATGTCAGAGCTAGTTCTCAAGGAAATCTGATCGGGAATATGTCAAGCCATCTGGCATAGGACAGAAATGAGTTAGACCTCCTTCTTGCCCATAAAATGCAAACAGTCTGATAGCTATCTCCCAGGGGATTGTTCCACAAGGGCTTAAGCTTAGTTAGGGAAGAGCCAATAAGTGAGATGCAAATACAATGTGGAGAATTTGTAACGCAGGATGAGAAGTTTCGCTGCTTCGTTCTGTAAAAAATAGGGAGCTGTATCATTTAGGGCTCTTTAGTTTCAGAAGACAGGAATCAATTTTAGGTTAGCTGAAATGAAAAAGAGGACACTCTGTTGGAAGGACATTGGGGAGTTTATAGAATTGAAGGGAGAACTGACTAAGCGAGAGGGGATTTTCAGAGGATGAATCCATGACTCAACTTCAAACCTCTTATGCCTGAATCCCCACTCAGCATTCAGATTCCAAGGACAGAGTCTCATTGGCTGAGCTTGGGTCACGTGCTCACTGCAGAGGCTTTGGGACTGACCTGCAGAATACTGCAGAAGAGGGAAAGGGAGACAGTTCCCAAAGGAAGAGATGCCAGTCAGCCAGACTAAAGGAGACATGTAGGCTCCACTAGCTAGTGGGTGCTTCTGAGCACAGAAACAATGTGGTTAACTTAGATCACATGTCACTACGTGCTTGGATCCATAGTTTTGTTTGATCCTTACAACAACCTGGTAACGTGGGCACATTTCTTAACCACTATTTTTAAAGATGAGGAGAAGAACAATTTTGAGAGATTACATGATGACTTTTCCCAAGAAGGAAAGCTCTTTTTGGACACCAAATCCTATTTTTCTTTACTGTATGATTTTCCTGCTCATTAGAGGCATTGGTTTGGCTGTAAAGTGTTTAAAGATAAGAGAGAGGCAGAAGATGGGTTAGCGAGCTGTCAGGGTCAACCAACATGGGAGAAAGGAACTAGGCTGGGACCACGGGGAATGGAAAGAAGCAATGAGACATGTGTCACAAGGGCTCAAAAAGTAGTTTGAAAAGTTGACTGAACATCAGAACTGTCAGGGCAGCTTGTTACAGGCACCAATCCTGAGAGTCTATCTCTGACCTGAACCAGAATGCTCTCTGGGTGGTGACTGGGAATCTACAGTTTTAAAGCACACACCCATCCTACGGTGGCAATCATTTTGCAATATATAAGTATATAAATGAACACATTGCACACCTTCAATGTACACAATGTTATATGTCAATTACATCTCAGTAAAGCTGGAAAAAAACTTAAAGAAAAAAAACACATCCATCCTCCTTACAGGTGATTATTCTGTAGCCAGCAGGACACTGGTCTATAGATCGGCGTTTAGAAATCACTGACCTATTAGACCCTTTTTTCTAAATGTCCTCTACTCCAGTTTCTTGTCTTATCTCCCTGCTGCTGCAGCTAAGCTTTATCAAGGTATAGCTTTAGAGTAGTTACAATTTGTACTCATTACATTTAGCGTCACATATCTGCATTATCTTTTCTGAGGTCTGAGGGATAAAAATGAGAACAGGGAGGTAGGGTGGCTCCCGGCTGTCCCCTTATTTTGTTCCTGTGTCTGGGGTTGGTGGCTTCTGACAGGGACTCCTAGCAGATGACTTTGCCAGCTTTCCCTTTGAGAACAGTCCTGGGTTCTTACTCTCCTTCTTGCTATAGTAAGTCTCCATAACAAACACACCCAAGTCTGGTATTTCTGAACTTATGGCTCCATGCTGAATACATACTGTTCCTGGAGCTGGGCTCGTTCTATAATCTCTCCTCTTAACCCCACCCTTTGGTCCCGCTGATGGACTGATCCAGCCTTGGCACATGATAACTCAAGGGTTCTTTATGTTCTCTCTGTGACATTCCAAAGAATTATAGACTTTGTGTCATGTCTGGAGTTAAAAAGAATGACAGTTTTGGGGATGGGGTCTGGTAGAGGCTGAAGCACAGGATTTATAATCTCAATTTGCTTCCTCTCATTCATACAGTGATAGGACCCAAGAATGAGTTATTAGGGGACTTCCCTGGTGGCCCAGTGGTTAAGACTTCACCTTCAAATGCAGAGGGTACAGGTTCAATCCCTGGTCAGAGAGCTTAGATCCCACATGCCTCACAGCCAAAAAAAAAAGAAAAAAGAAAAAAATTAGTTACTAGGAAAGGGTTTTCCAAACTCAGTCACTTGAATACCATCTCCATGGTTGTTGCCAATTCTGTGTACCATCTGTTATTTCCTTCATATTTTCATTAAATTAATTATCATGTTTTTCTGGAGTGCCCACAATCCATTCTAGCCTTCCCATAAACAATAATATTCATGAAGTCCCTGACACATGAAATCAGGTCTGATATGCTACCCATCAGTTTTCTTCTGGACATTTTAAAATAAATATGCATCCACTAAAACTGTGTAAATGTTCACCCATGTACTATCTAAAATCCTCCCATAGAGGGACGCATATGTATCATTAGAGGTAGATGCATCACGCTTTGGAAACCTTATCCTAGAAAAGCCCAGGTGCTGGACACATGTAGTCCCAGACCCTCAATTCACCACCGTGTGGATGTCAACCCTAAGAATATTGTTTGAGAGTCTATTTAGGGGCAAACTCTGCTTTTATATACTCTTGCTGCAGAATTTAAGGTTCAGAGCGAGAAACAGAGCCACTTAAGGTATGTTAAGCCAGAAATAAAATTAATAATTTAATAATTATCAGAAGAGTTGGAGGACTGAACTCCCTCTTGGAATGAAAACCAGAGCGCTGCAGAACTAACCTGCCTGGGGAACCATGACTCCTCCATAAGCAGGAGGCTATGAATGAAACTGCCCGATTTAAGAATTCACTGTCATGGCTGTAATCCAGGGATCAAGTACCACCTCTGCCACAACTTCCACCTGACACTCATGGACCCTGAAACTAAACACGGGACTGCTGCTGTAGCTGTCCACGTGGCTTCGACATCGCCCTTCAGCAGATACAGCCAAGGCATCAGAAAGGTGCCCCCTGACGCCCTCCTGCCATTTAAATATCTCATGAGTGCATTTAATTGGTGGAGCCTAATTTGCATCATTCAGAACTCAAGGGATTCTGAGAAACAAAGTTTATGGTTCTCTAGCTTTTAAGACGGAGAAGGCAATGGTCCCCACTCCAATACTCTTGCCTGGGAAATCCCATGGATGGAGGAGCCTGGTGGGCTACAGTCCATGGGGTCGTGAGGAGTGGGACACGACTGAGAGACTTCACTTTCACTTTTCACTGTCATGCACTGGAGAAGGAAATGGCAACCCACCCCAGTGTTCTTGCCTGGAGAATCCCAGGGACGGAGGAGCCTGGTGGGCTACCGTCTATGGGGTCGCACAGAGTCGGACACGACTGACGTGACTTAGCAGCAGCAGCAGCAGCAGCAGCAGCTTTTAAGAAGACCCAGTAAAAAGTGGAAGTGAAAGTGAAAGTGTTAGTTGCTCAGTCGTGTCCGACTCCACTTCTCTATGGACTGTAGCCCTCCAGGCTCCTCTGTCCCTGGAATTCTCCAGGCAAGGATACTATAGTGGGTTGCCATTCTGCCATTCCCTTCTCCAGGGGATCTTCCCGCCCCAGGAATTGAACATGGATCTCCTGCGTTGCAGGCAGACTCTACCATCTGAGCCACCAGGGAAGCCTTCTGTAAGAAGTGGGACTGGATGCTGAACACCAGTTCGTCTCACCTAATACTTTGCCTGTCAGTGGCAGCTCTGCTGCTGATTCCCAGTGAACTGAGAAATCACCAAGCCAAAGGGAAAAAAACCAAAATCAATGCAGGTTGTTAACAAGCAGTTGTTCTTTTGTGAATCGGAAGTGTCTGTGTGTGTTTAAAAGTGGGTTTTGTGTAATCTGAAAGCATACACTTGCAAACAGGCTGGCCAAGTCAATAAAAAGTGACTTTGGTAGCATAAATTGACATGCTAGGCTAAAAACCTCATTGGCTCCTTACTGCCTGTGGGAGGGAAGTCTGGTAATAGCCTCATGTTCTATGCCTTTTATCAACTGGCCTTGAAACCCAGCGTGTTGTGTGACAGCACTCTACTCAAGTCAGAAAGGTCTGGTAATTCACAAGAAGGTCCCTACCATCCTCTTTCTGCCCTGCCTTTTCTGCCAATAGGTCCCTGCTTAGAAAACTGTTTTTTCTTCTCTGCTTACTTGAATCTTCCCTGGTGGCTCAGACGGTGAAGCGTCTGCCTGCAATGCGGCAGACCTGGGTTCGATCCCTGGGTCGGGAAGATCCCCTGGAGAAGGGAAATGGCAACCCACTCCAGTATTCTTGCCTGGAAAATTCCATGGATGGGGGAGCCTGGTAGGCTACAGTCCATGGGACCACAAAGAGTTGGACACGACTGAGCGACTTCACTCACTTGAATCTTAATCTTCCTTCAAGGTCCAGTTCTGTGCTTCTTCACTTTCTAAAACAGGCTTTGTGTGAGCTCTCTATCTGCTCCCACTTTACCACGAACTATTCTCCTTAGTTGGGACCTAGTTTCCACCCTCCTAGTCACTGTTTCAGGTCTTCCCTTCCCTGTGACCCACCAGGGGAGGTGCTGCAGCTCTGCACTCCCCCTGTACTCGGCACTTCCATCCACAGGGATGTGAAACCACTGCTGCCCTCACTCCCCTGGGAAGACAAAGACTTGGGAGGAGGGTGGTCTTGACTTAAGGAATGAATCTAGTAGATCCTTACAAGTGGTGACACCAAAGCTTTAGCCAAGTCATCAGCTGTGCAGAAGAAAATCTGAAGCTGGGGAAAATGGAATTGCTCTACAAATGATAAAGGGAGAAAGGGGGTTGGCTTCTGAGAGGCAGGAAGAGGTAAAGTGGTGCAGGATGGAAGTTAGGGAGGAGGCGAGGTGGTTGCTGTTCAGTCGCTAAGTCGTATCCAGTTCTTTGTCACCCCATGGACCGCAGCATGCCAGTAGAGAGGGGAGAGGGCCAATCAATCACGAAGGAACTCCAGGGAGAGAAATGCTTAGTGCTCTTGTGGCGATGATAGGGTGCATGTCTCAAAGCTTGGTAGGGTCTGCTGCTCCCACCAAAGCCACAGCGAGTGACTTTTGGGGCCAAGACTGAAATGGGACTGAGCTCCAGATCCGGTTCTCATGGAACAGAACAGAAGAGACCCTTCATGGGGATGGCAAGAAGATTTACAGGCTGACCTAATTTAGGGGAAGGAGGAGCTTGGCCCCAAAAGTAACCGTGATCACTAGAATCCTGCAAGAGATCAGATAAAACACAAGGTTTATCTGTGTGCAATCTTTGAGTGTCTGCAGTCAGAACAGTGCCGGGACACGCCTCCCCAGAGCTCATCAGAAGCATGGCACACTCCTCTTCCCACTCTCACCATCAACCTCACGTGGAACCAAGACCTGCCAATTAGGATTCCAAAACTCCATTTGATTCCTAGCTCCTGTAGCAGACAGCATTTCTAAAATGGTCCCTGGTCCCCATCCCCAAACCCACAGATTGCCTACTCCCAGAACCTCTGCATATGATGAGATGTGACTCCCTTGATTATAGCATGTTATATGGCACAATTAACCTTTAGAGAGGGAGATTATCCAGGTGGGACTGATCTAATCATGTGATCCCTTAGGAGCAAGGAGTTTTCTCAGCTTGCAGCAGAAGAGGAAGTTGGAGATTCAGAGCGTGAGGGAGCTTTTACTGGTGGCTCAGATGGTAAAGAGTCTTCCTGCAATGCAGGAGACCCAGCTTCAATCCCTGGGTCGGGAAGATCCCCTGGAGGAGGAAATGGCAACCCACTCCAGTATTCTTGCCTGGAGAATCCCATGGACAGAGGAGCCTGGCAGGCTACAGTCCACAGGTCGCAAAGAGTCAGACATGACTTAAAAACTAACACTGATGGCTTTGAAGATTTAAGAGGCCACTTGAGAAAGAATGTGAGTGGTGTCTAGGAGTGGACAGTGGTGGACTCTGGCTGGCAGCCAGCAAGAAAACAGGGACCTCAGCTCTACAGCCACAAGCACTTGAATTTTGCCAATACCTGGATGAATTTAGAAATGAGTTCTTCCCCAGGGTCCCCAGATAAGCACCCAGGCTGGCTGATACCTTGAGTTCAGCCTTGCGAGAAACTATGCAGAGAGCTTGACCTATGCAGAGAGCTTAACCGAGTCTGCTGGGCTTCTGACCTATAGGACTGTCAGCTAATACGTGGGTTTATTTTTGAGACACTAAATATGTGGTGTGATTTGTTATGCAGCAATAAAAAATGAATGCAAGCGCTGACCTTGGCATCACCTTTTGGCCCTATGGGACTCATGTAACTCTAGTTAAAGGATGATTTAGTTAGGACCCCTTTTCTTAGCCCTTCAATATTTGTCACACTCTACTGACCCTATGTGAACATAGGCTTAACCTCCCTTGGACTGTGGCATCTCAGGGATCCTTGAGCTGCACCTGCAAGGCCTCTGGTGTATTGTGCACCGTTTCCCTCAGTTGTTTGGGTAATTACTACATTTAACTGACCTGGACTAGAGTCCCAGGACTCTATCAAATGGGAAATTTATTACCCATATCCCTGACACCTAACACAGTGCCAGGCATGTAGTTGGTGCTCAATAATATGCGTTGATGATGCTGGTGAATACAGAGAGAAGGAAATCTCTGGATCATCCCCATCATACGTTCCCAGAGTTGGCATGTGATGCTCTAGCTATGTTGTACTATGTGCAATTCCCAGGAGATACCATGGTCTCCCTTGCCTCTGAGTTTCTCCACCCTTAGCCTGCTTTTCCTCCACCCTCACCCCTTGTACCTTCCTCCCTCTTTCAGCTGGCTAAGTCTTCTTATTCTTCAGCTCTCAACTTACATATGACATTATAATTGTCAGTTGCTTGTCTGGAATCCCCACTAGGTGGTGGGTATGTTCTCTGATGGTGGGATGTGCTTCCTTTTTTCGCTTGAGACTCCAGCATCTTTATAGGGTAGGTTTTCAAGAAACGTTTGCAGAATGGTCATGCTTATTTGTCACCTGCGAATCCTGTTAAAGTGCAGGTTCTGATTCCTAGATCTGGGTGGGGCCTCAGATTCTGTATTTCCAACAAGCTCCAGGGTATGCTGATGCTAGTGGCCCATGACCCACACTTTGAGTAGACACTCCCACCACTATCCCACTGTGGTAAAAAGATTGCGTTTCAGAGAAGCTGAGCAAGATTTAGGGAGCAAATAATGGCCACAGGAGAAAATTTCCCCTGTCATCGCTAAGCCAGCTGACTCATTTACAGAGATGGAGCCAGTAACCTTGGCCTTATTAACAACTGAGCTAACTGCCACAAACCAATAAATAACAACATTTGGCTGATTTGCATTTCAAAATTGTTTCCTTCCCTTGTTCACACTCTATAGCAGGTGCTAATGAACCATGAAATGTCTGAGGCATTGGCAGCAAAGAGAGAGAGACAGCTGACCCATGCCTGACGAATAATGATCCTTAAAAATCAAGAGCCACAAAATTCAATGTGGTATCCTGGATTGGATCTTGGAACAGAAAAAGGATAGCAGCCGGAAGCCGGTGAAATCAGAATAACGCCTAATGAAAATGCCTAAGTGAAGTAGGGCCTTTAGTGAATAGTAATAGAGCAATGTTGGTTCCTTAGTTCTGACAAAGGTACTGTTTGGAGAAACTGGGTGAGTGTTTTATAGAAACTCTCTGTATTGTCTTTGCAACTTTTCTGGAAATCAAAAATTAGTCATAAGTAAAAAGTATATTAAAAGAATCAAGAGTTAGACTGTATAGATTTTCTTTACTTCATTTAATGGTATTATAAGTCTCTGAAAATATATTGGCGGGGGGGGGGGGAACTTCCCTAGTGGCCCAATGGTTAAGAATTCACCTGTCAATGCAGGGGACACGGGTTCAATCCCTGATCCAGGAAGATTCTTAGTTGCTTACAGAGCAACTAAGCCTGAATGCCACAAGTATAGTGCCCAGGCTCTGCAACAAGAGAAGGCACCACAATGAGAAGCCCAGGCACTGCAGCTGGAGGGTAGCCCTCGCTTGCCACAGCTAGAGAAAGCCTGTGTGTTGCAATGAAGACCCAGGGCAACCAAAATAATAAAAATAAAATAAAAATTTATTTTTAAAAATTGGTAATGTGTATTCATGGGGAAAAATACTCCCTCTAAAACTCAGTAGCAGTCAAGGAAGAAGTTGGAGGATGGCTGGTCCTAATGGCATAGCTGCAAGGTAGCATACCAGTGATACCTGCTCTCCAAATTGCTTGGCCATATGCCATGACTCCAAGATATTCTGCCTGCTGTTTGCTCCTGATTCCTGCCTTTATTTATCCAACATGCCAGGAATTTTTTCCATTCTTGAGAATCTCTTGATTCTATACTCAGGATTCAGAGTGTTTTTGTTTGTTTGTATAACAATATGATCTTCAAGACTTGGTCAAGATATCTCATTTTGCTTTAGCTGTGTTTGCTTAAGAGACTCTAAGCTTGACTTGTTTCTGAAGACTGTAAGCCTAGTGAGGTCACGGATTGAACTCATCCATCACTGTATGCCCAGCACCTGACTCCTAACTGGACACATTATACATTATTAATAATTATTTGTTGGACAGATGAGTAAAGGAGATACTTTAGCATTTGAAGTGAATTCCTGCCTGAAAAATACAAATTTTCTAATGATATTTCACTATGTAAAGATTTCCCTTTGGTGGAACTTGATGAAACTTAAAAGGCCTTCAGATCTTGTCAAGAAACTTATCAGGCCTTTTTCATCTGTGGCAAATTTATGGAAATTCATGAAGGTCCTATTAACTCTTATGGAAACTATGGCTTTAACTAAAACAGTGTAGAGTGAGTGTGCTCTGGCCTCAGGGGGCTGCTCCTTGGAACGTGCATGAGGCCTGGGATCTGAGCTGGCCACAGAGGTATGCTCAGAGGCTGTGTGACCAAAGGTTCATGCATGTATTGCTTTGTCTGTTCTTCAGTTCCTTCCTCGCTAAGGAGGCTGCTCCTCTCCTACTCCAATGTGCTAGAAAAGGAACTCACAGTTCGTATGTCTCCTGGGTAGGCCTCTAGCCCCTGCCAGGCTAATTGGAGCCTTCTCTGTGGTTTTTAAAGTTTGGAGCTGGAGGAGAAGTGGCCTTTGCCTTTTAGAGCATGGAATTGGGAGGGTGCGATATAAGCACAGTTATCAGCCTCCTCACCTGCCACACTGAGAAAATCTCCAGAAGGATAGAGGGTCCTCAGTCAAGAAATGGCAATGCAAAGAAAAAGAGAAACCTAACACCCAGAGTTAAGGGTCTGGGTCCAATTGCACTTTAGGTTGCCTTGTTCCCCTGAACTTCCCAGTTCAGGGAACCAGCAAATGCCCTTTCTCCTTAGGCTGATTTGGGTTTTTGTCAGTTGCCATGAAGAGTTCTATAATCCTGGAGGAAAACATGCAATTTCCTTCCCATACTTCAGTCAGTCCCTCAGTTCAGTCACTCAGTCGTGCCTGACTCTTTACAACCCCATGAACCGCAGCATGCCAGCCCTCCCTGTCCATCATCAACTCCCAAACCCATGTCCATTGAGTCAGTGATGCCATCCAACCATCTCATCCTCTGTCGTCCCCTTCTCCTCCTGCCCTCAATCTTTCCCAGCATCAGGGTCTTTTCAAATGAGTCAGCTTAATGGGGGCTAGTACCAGCTCAGCCAGGAAACAGCTCTGCAGGTCTCCACTTGGACAGGGCACTGTGGCCGCGAAGACCTACTGCCCTCTGCAAACTCAGGCTCTCCCCTCCCTTGCAGACACTGTCACTGGGGGATGGCACCCCTACCCTGCCTTCCCCAGACTGTACTTCTCATCTTCTCCATTTAGGTGAGCATGCATGGTTAGCTCTCATCAAGCGAATGAGTGGAAATGACGTGTATCAATTTCAGGCTGGAAAGCAGTGAAGAGGCAGGGGTTCCTCAGCATTCTCTTCTTTTTCCTGTCCATTAGCTGGATAAAGAGGATTCTGAGACCTTCAAGTATAGCAGAGCCACAGTTGGAAGGAGTCTGGGTCTTGCCTTAAGACCAGGAAAGTTCCCCTTTGACTGTTATATGAGTGAGAAATAACTCTTCTGGATTTAAGTCCTTGAAATGTTGAGGATTTGTTGGTTATAGCAGTGAGCACTACTCTGACTAATACACTTCCAAGAGCTGGAGCTGGGTTTAGCTGAAGATTTTGTAAGTACAAAGAGTCACAAGCAAAGCTTGAGATAGACTGGCCCAGAGTTGAAACAAGAGCTTAATTATGTGGTTAAGTCCAAGAGATGATATCAAGGATGGAAACAGGAGACAAAGTTGGAGGGTCAGCCCTCAGGTGGGCCCTGAAAGAAGCTGTGAGTGGGGAACCAGAGAAGGGACAGATACACGGTGAGAGCCAAGCAGACCGGGAGCCTCCGGCTTGGTTTCTGCGGCTGCCGGAGCGTGGAACATGAGGAGGTCTTCCTGGTGTAGAGACCTAGGGGCAAAGTGGGCAGGAAATACAGGTAGCCTGAGGAAATTGTGCCAGGTGTTAGACCAGGTGGATGAGTCGAATCCACAAACAGGAAATCAGTCACGATTTCAGAACCTCCAAGTCTTGGGAACCTTTTGGGATGTAGAATGGAAAGCAGGTCAAGGCAAGTGGCTTAGAACTAACGAGCTAGGTATTTTGGAAGCCTCATTCTTCTGTGGAGTCTTGAGATGGGCCTGGTAGGTAAAGCAAAGCGAGGTGGCAGGCCAGGTGGGGATGGGGCCAAGGGACAAACACATACCCTGTCCAAAGGGGGCCATTGTTGCTCAGCTCCTGTGGATCATTGCAGCGTGGACATGCAACCCTGTGTCTCCAATTTTCCAAGAAAAGCAGGAAATCCTGATTTTTTTTTTGGTGTGTAAGTGGGGGAGGGGATATCTCCTGATTTTTCAATGCTGGCAAGTAATTCAAAAATTTGAAAAACAGCCTGCAGGCCAAAGAAAACACATTCACAGTCGGAGTTGGCTCACAGGCTGCCAGCTTTTGGCCTCCAGCTTAAAGGAAATGGGCAGAAATAGACACATGTAAAAAACAAAAACAGAAAACATGAAAATCATTCAATTCACAGTTTCCCTTAATTTCCAAACACCACAAGATACTACTAGAAAAAGAGCTTGGCAACAACTGCTCAGAAAACCACAATATGTTTGGTCTTCAGAAAAGCTATAGGCTTCTGGAGTTGCCAGAGAAGCACCGTGTAGTTCTCCAAATCTGTTGCAGTTTTCCCCAAATTGGACCTATAGCTTTGATGGAGTGAGTTCATTTTCTTGCATCTTTCTCTCAGGCCCATCAGGTATTTTGTTGTTGTTTATTTGTTTTGGTACATCAGTTTTTATGTTTACTTTCTTTTCTGAAAGGCCAGCAACTTTATCTTGACAGCTGTGTTTCCAGTAAAAGCAATTACTTGAGTGAAGGCAATTTAGAGAAACAGTACTTGAGCCAAATAAGAGTTTGGCTAACTAAATTTTATGATACGAAATGTCTCCAGGCCAAAAACCTCAAAAACTGGTCAAAGGTTTTCAAAGACTGGATCCAACTAGTTCAGTTCATTAACCTTGGCCTTTGTCCGAGCCCAGGGTTGTGCTCAGAGAATGTGGCAAATATAGAGTCTGATTTTTTAAAAATGTGGTCTCTTGGACAGTGTATGTCTACATGACTAGCTGTTGAAACATTCATTTGTGGTGCCCCAGCTTAGTCTCTAGCTTCAGGCTTTGCACATCCCAGCTGTCCTGTTTGCCCAGGACTGAGCTATTTCCTGGGATGTGAGACTTTCAGTACTAAAACCCAGACAGCCTTGGGCAAACTAGGACAGTTGGTCATCCTGCATCCCAGGATCCTTTTCTCAGGGTTTATGCTCTGAAGTTTTGACACCTTTTGACTGTTCCTTAAAAAAACAATAAAAAGACAAACAAAACAAAACAAAACAAAACCCTCAAAACCAACCAACTCTCCCTCCTCAGCTACAATAGCGCCCGCTCTCCTGGTTTTCTTTCCTAGTTCTCTAACTACTCTTACTCATCTCCTTTGCGGCATTCTCTTCCCCCTCCTAACCCTCAACTATGAATTGCATCTCAAGGTCCAGCCCTTGGGCTTCTGTTCTATTTTCTGCCCACCTCAGTGGACTCATCTTTACAGGGAAGATTTCCATGTTTAGATCTTGAGCTGCTAGTCCTGCTTGAGATCCAACCCTCCAGTTCCAACATTTTCATGAACATTTTCCACTGGGATATCCGTCCAGTCAAGGCTATGGTTTTTCCAGTAGTCATGTATGCATGTGAGAGTTGGACTATAAAGAAAGCTGAGTGCTGAAGAATTGATGCTTTTGAACTGTGGTGTTGGAGAAGACTCTTGAGAGTCTCTTGCACTGCAAGGAGATCCAACCAGTCCATCCTAAAGGAGATCAGTCCTGGGTGTTCATTGGAAGCACTGATGTTGAAGTTGAAAGTCCAACACTTTGGCCACCTGATGCGAAGAGTTGACTCGTTGGAAAAGACCCTGATGCTGGGAAAGATTGAAGGCAGGAGGAGAAGGGGACAACAGAGAATGAGATGGTTGGATGGCATCACCAACTCAATGGACATGAGTTTGACTAAACTTTGGGAGTTTGTGATGCACAGGGGGGCCTGGCATGCTGCAGTCCGTGGGGTCACAAAGAGTCAGACACAAATGAGTGACTGAACTGAACTGATCCTTGATCATCTGATGCCAAGTCATTATCTTGCAGCCCTATCCAGCTCCCACTTACTCACCTGGCATCCTCTTCCATTAAAAGCATCAGTGTTTTTTCAAGCTTTCAGTCTCAAATCCTGGAGATGCTAATCCCAAATTAGCATCCATGCATTGTATTACATATTTGCAGCAGTGGGGCTTCCCGGGTAGTTTCTTGGAAAAGAATCCACCTGCCAAGCAGGAGATGTGAGTTTGATCCCTGGGTTGAGAAGATCCCCTGAAGGAGGAAATGGCAATCCACTCCAATATTCTTGCCCGGGAAATCCCATGGACAGAGAAGCCTGGTGGGTTACGGTTCATGGGGTCACAAAAGAGTTGGACACAACTTAGCAACTAAAGAACAACAGCAGCTACCTTCCTGCTGGACACATTGGAAGGACTCAGTAAATGCTTGGTAAATCAAATCAAATCTTGGGAATGAGTCTAAGGAGGAGGACATGTCACAGCATCCTTCCAGAGGCACAAGATATTCAAGGAAGTAACCAAGATTTCCTGGAAGATGCCAAATGAAGATCTGGCAGATATGATCCATGCAGGTGTAGTTATTCAAATTTTCACTGATTCAACTTCATCCATAGACATTTAACCATCTGGTAGTTAACTCAAGTGTTATTAAATTTCTAGTTCACTTTGTTTATGTTGACATAGGTTTCAGGGGCAGTCAAAGATATTTCCAAGGTTCTGAATAATGATAAAGGTTACATGACAAATATGGATTTTATTCTTTTGCTTTATTCTTCTGGGTTCCTGATGAAGAAGTCTGCTTTTAATTACCAAATGTTCAGAACCAGAGCAAGCTAGTGGCCAGAATCTAGGTGTTTCTCCTTTGTCCTCTGTCCTTTCCCACACTCTTTCTTTGCCTTAAAAAATATTTATAAGACAATAATTTATTTTTGTTATCATTTCATGTTTTTAATAATTTTTATTGAGGTATAATGGATTTACAATGTTGTGTTAATTTCTGCTGTGCAGCAAAGTGATTCAGTTATACAGATATATACATTCTTTCTTCAGGGGTCCTTTCCATTATGGTTTATCACAGGATATTGAACATAGTTCTCTGTGCTATACAGCAGGACCTTGCTGTTTATCCATTCTGTATACAATAGTTTGCATCTGCTGACCCCAAACTCCCAATCCATCCCTCCCCTTCTCCTCCTCCCTTTGGCAATCATAAGTCTGTTCTTTACGCCTGTGAGTCTGTTTCTGTTTCGTAGATAAGTTCACTTGTGTCATATTTTAGATTCCACATGAAAGTGAAATCATATGATATTTGTCTTTCTGTTTTTGACCTACTTCACTTGGTATGATAATCTCTAGGTTCATCCATGTTGCTGCAAATGGCATCATTTCATTTCATTCTTTTTATGGCTGAGCAGTCTTCCATTCTATATATGTACCACATCTCTTTATCCATTCATCATTTATTTAAAACATATTTTTGAAATAGAGCTGTACCATATTTTGAGGGGGAACAACAGCTTGGAAACATTGCTCTTATCTTTAGGAAAATTCTCCTCCCACTAGGTCTTCATTTTCAGGTGTCCCCAAGTCTGGGGATTTACCCAAGTCCCTTTGCTTTGCATCTGTAAAGCAGAGAATACCCCTTAGACTGGTTTCTCAGCCTTAGCACTATTGACATTTGGGGCTGGATAATTCTTTGATGGGGGAGGGTGCTATTCTGTGCCTTCTGAGATGCTTAGTAGCATCTCAGGCCAGCAACACAAACACACACACTCCTTGGAGCAAGTTGCACATGGTTGAGAATCACTTTCCTTGATTCTCTTACTTGGAAATGAAAGTGGAGCCTGTTAGCCTGCACCCCTGGAATGCCTCTTTGTTCTTTGAGTCCCTTTGGACCAGGCCCCCACCAGTTGTGCTCCCAGAACTGGGAGAGAGGATTTTTCGCAGGCAAGGCTCAAGGCTGAACTTGATAGGCCCATCAACCTAGGAGGCCCTAATTGGATCCATTACTTATCTGAGCAAATTCTCCTTTGTAAGATCACCATGCTCCACCTGCCTCTAGGATAACCTGCCTTTCCTTGTGGTGATGGGAAGGAGCGGGGTGCTGGAGAAGGGCTGGGATCTGAGGTGCCACCAGAATGGGTGGCCTGAGTCAGCAGAGCTGTTCTGGGTCTTGGGGGTTTCCAGGGGGAACTGCGTGGACAGAATTCCCCTGGGATGATGGTCTAGACAGGGCTCACCCTTCCCTCTGTTCACCAGGGCCTTCTGCTTCCCCTTTAGGAAGAGGAAACACCCCAGATGTTTATTTTGGGGTTGAGGATCTGTTGTGAATAAGCCCTAGGATGGGTCGCAGGACAAGTGTTCCCACGTGTGGGGTATCTCAGGAAAAAGACAGCCCTTGTCACAGAGCTCCCGAAGGACCATTGATCAAGCAGGGAAGTAAAGGAAGGGACAATGCCTGAGACTAAATCCAGTAAACAAGAAAAAGTAACTTAAGAAAAGTAAATAAAAGAAGATTAGAATTCTTGCTAATTTTTCCCATCTTATAACCAAGCTATTTTTATAAAAAAAAAAAATCCCACAGCCACTGACAGCCAGTATTGAAGTAAATTCCAAGTACAAATTAACATAAAGAGATAGGCTTATATTATACATGAAAAGTGAAAGTGATAGTCGCTCAGTCGTGTCCAACTCTTTGCAACCCCATGGACTATATAGCCCTCGAGGCTCCTCTGTCCATGGGATTTCCCAGGCAAGAATACTGGAGTGGGTTGCCATACCCTCCTCTGGGCCATCTTCCCAACCCAGGAATTGAACCCAGGTCTCCTGCATTGCAGGCAGATTCTTTACCGTCTGAGCCATATTATTACAAAATTTTCCCCCTAAAAAAATGTGTCTTCTAAAACACTATTTCATGTTGATAATCATGTATGTTCTTTATCATTTTTGAAGACTAAACATGCTTTCAGTGGTACAAATATGCCATAACTATTTTAAGTAAAATCTATGTTGTTGTTGAGTCACTAAGTTGGGTCCAACTCTTTTGTGACCCCATGGACAGCAGGCCACCAGGCTCCTCTGTCCATGGGATTTCCCAGGCAAGAATACTGGAGTGGGTTGTCATTTCCTTCTCCAGGGCATCTTCCTGAACCAGGGCTCAAACTCAAGTCTCCTGCATTTCTGGTAGATTCTCTACTGCTGAGCCTCCATGGATGCAGGAGACGTGGGTTTAATCCCTTGGTGGGGAAGATCCCCTTGAGAAAGAAATGGCAACCCACTCCAATATCCTTGCCTGGGAAATCCCATGGACAGGGGAGCCTCATGGGCTACAGTCTATGGGGTCACAAAAGAGTTGGACACAGCTTAGCGACTGAACAACAAAATCTATACCTAAACACCTCAATTGTTTACATTTTTGCCATTTGCAACAATGTATTTGTCCATATATTCTTATGCTTTTCCCAACTGCCATCTCTAAAACTTTTAACTCATTTTCTTTCTTCTTTTTCCCACCTTTCTTCTCTCTTTCCTGCACCTTCCTCCACTCAAATGAATGTTGACAAAACAGTATGTATTTTTCTACACCTTTCTCTATGCCTAAGCAATGATGTACAGCTTGTCGTTGTTCAGTCACTCGGCCGTGTCTGACCCTTTGTGACCCTATGGACTGCAGCACACCAAGGTCCTTCACTATCTCCCGGAGTTTGTTCAAACTCATGTCCTTCGAGTTGGTGGTGCCATCCAGCCATCTCATCCTCTGTTGTCCTCTTCTCCTCCTGCCCTCAGTCTTTCCCAGTATCTGGGTCTTTTCCAAGGGGTCGGTTCTTCGCATCAGGTGGCCAAAATATTGGAGCTTCAGCTTCAGCATCAGTCCTTCCAATGAATATTCAGGGTTGATTTCCTTTAGGATGGACTGGTTTCATCTCCTTGCTGTCCAAGAGACTCTCAAGAATCTTCTCGAGCACTACAGTTCGAAAGCATCAATTCTTTGGCGCTCAGCCTTCTTTATGGTCCAGCTCTCACATCCGTACATGACTACTGGAGAAACCATAGCTTAGACTATACGTGCCGTTGTCGGCAAAGTGATGTCTCTGCTTTTTAATATGCTGTCTAGATTTGTCATAGCTTTTCTTCCAAGGAGCAAGTGTCTTTTAATTTCATGACTGCCGTCACCATCTGCAATGATTTTGGAGCCCAAGAAAATAAAGTGTGTCACTGTTTCCATTATTTGCCCATCTATTTGCCATGAAGTGAGGGGGCCAGATGTCATGATCTTAGTTTTTTGAGTGTTGAGTTTTACGCCAGCTTTTTCACTCTCCTCTTTCACCTTCATCAGGAGGCTCTTCAGTTCCTCACAGCCTATGGACACTTGTATGCATTTGGCCACTTGTTTATGAGTAATGGAATGCTGCTCCACATTCTTAGTGATTGGCTTCTTTCTCTTTTTTAAAAAAGATATTTATTTTTATTCATTTATTTGGCTGTCCTGTGTTTTAATTGTGACATGCAGGACCTGGTTCCCTGACCAGGTATCAAACCCAGGCCCCCTGCATTGAGACTCTTAGCCAGTGGAGCCTCAGGAAAGTCTCATTAGTTTCTCTATTGATGAGAAACCCTCTATCTCTATCCACATGTTCTTTCCCCGATGTGAGCACCCATGGGGTCAGGAGATCTGAAAACTTTCTCTTTCCATACCTTCCACTGCAACTTGGAGGCATTGGACAGAAGCCATTATCTCCTCAGATTTTAGTTTCCCTGCCTATGAATCCTGCTTCTTCACAGAATTACTTTGAGCAAAACTATCAATATACAAAATGAGCCTTGACTTGTTAGCTGTTGGTGGCCAAGACACACTGTGTGCTTTACTTGCTAACTTGTAAACATCCCTGATCATTTCCTGCCTCTGTGCCTTTGCTTCCATCATTCACCTTGCCTGGAATATCCTTCCACCTGCTCCCCTGTCCAAGTCTGACCCGCCCCTTAAAGCCCAGTTCAAACCCCATTTCTCGCCTTGTCTCCAATGCTTCCAGCTGCAAGTCCTCTCGTCCTCCTCAGGACCTTTCATTTCCTGCATTACTCACTCGTTTCCTTGTGGTTTTCTGCTTTCAGTTTTTAAAATATGAATTTAAAAGCTCCTTAGGACAGGAATTATATCTTACATGTCTGCTGTTACCACAGGGTCCAGCAATCATACCCATTTTGCTCTCAAATATTTGTCAAATGAAAGAATGAATGAATTGAATGAGTAAGTAAATGAATGTTCTCTCTTACTCCTACACAAACATTCCCCTCCATTTCAGGAAGAGATTAGAATCGTGGAAGATATTTTGGAGGTTCTTTATAACATTTTGCCCTTGTTGGAAAACACTGTGTGGTGGAAAAATACAAAAAAGCACAAAGATAAAGATGGAAATCACTTACAGTTTAGCCACTCAGAGAAAATTCACCTGTAACATTTTAATGTACATATTTTTAGTCTTTCTATACATATATATATTTATAAAATATGACATATATGTATTTATGTATATATACCTCCCCCACACATACATACATAACTTTAAAAAAAAAATAGCACTTGTGCTCTGTAGAGGAGAATAGATGGGAGGAGTAACTCCTGGATGCCCTGGGCACTACTCAGCGGTTCTAGTTCTGGAAGATCCAGAAGCATTTCCAGTAAAGGCAAGCTGAGGCAAGTTCCTGGGGCCCTTTGGGCTCCCTGAGTTACTGATGGGTGGGGAGGGATCCTGAGCAGAGAACTGTAAGTCCCACAGGGTCCTGTGACCCTTGGTCCCTCATGGGACAGAGGAGCAGCGTCTACTGCCTTCCTTCTTCCTCCATTCACTCATTCTTACCCCTCTGCAAGTCCCCCCAGGACTTCTGGGTCTCACTCATCTGAGAAAATCTCAGTCCTGGGGCCACGGTTTCCCCCTCTGTTTGCCCCAGCCCTTCCTACAGGAAGCACCACAAGTAGAAGAATCCCCAGGGAGCGGGTAGGGGAATTGGTTCTCCCTGGGAATTGGGACCCTTCCAGAGAAGGCAGAGGCCTACGTGCACGCCCCAGGAGAGAGCCGCAGACAGTCTGTGGCTGGTGGGTTGAGGGTGTGTCAGGGGTGGGGCACTCGATGAGAGCGCTCATTCATTGTGCCTTGACTCTGTGCCAGACGGAGCTGGCCCTTTACACTCTTTCTCATTTAACCTTCAAAAGAAAGCCTCAAGATGCTATCTCCATGCCCATTTGACGGAAGAGGAAACTGAGGCTGACGCCGAAGCCTCTAAAATGAAACTGTGAGCACACCTGGTGTCACGCACGAGCACACTGCTGTTCACTCGCGGACGCTCCCTGATCACCTCCTCCCCTGCCCAGGCTGCCTCCATCGTTCGATAGGAGTGCCCTTTCTCCTTCCAGGAATGTCCCTGACTTTTTCTTGCCTCGGCATCCAGGCCTTTCACAAGACCTGCGGACTCGGGCTCCAAAGCATCTCCCCAGTCTTCCTTCATCCCTCCGTCTTCACTGCTCCCGCTCTGGCCTAAATCACCCCCATTCTCTCCTAATTGCAGGAGCCCCACTGCTTGATGGTTTAGTCTCCATATCAAAGCCAAAATGCTCTTCTAAACAGATCATATCATTCTGCTTAAAAGCCTCTGATAGGTTCCCAACAAATCTTCAAAACCTCAACTCTCTGCCTTGGCGTATGAAGCCTGACAGGATGTAGCTTCCTTGCTCCAGCCACACCTCCCACCCCTCTTCCCCCGATTCCTCCAGCACCCTTCTCAAGGACACTATGGCTGTTTCTGCTCTTGGCTGGACCTCTGGACTCCTCTCCTCTCAGCTGCCCACGCGGCTGGTTCCTTCCGGTCATTCAGGACTCAGTTTAAAGGTCATTTCCTTTGAGAGGTGCTCCCCAACCACCTGTTGTAAGTAGCCATTTAATCACTTGCTATCACGTCATTCTGTTTTAATGATCTGCATGGTACTTTCCACTGTGGGGTACTTTAAAAATCTCACGGTGCTGGGAAAACTGGACAGCCATACGTTAAAAAAAAAAAAAGGAAATTAGATCATTCTTTAACACTATACCTCAAAATAAGCTCAAAACGGATTGAAGACTTAAATGTGAAGCTAGACACTATGAAGCTCCTAGAGGAAAACATAGGCAGAACATTCTGTGACATAAATCACAACATCTTTTTCAATCCATCTCCCAGAATAATGGAAATAAAAGCAGAAATAAACAAATGGGACTTACTTAAACTCAAAAGCTTTTGCACAGCAAAGGAAACAATAAACAAAACAAAAGTAACCCACAGACAGGGAGAAAATATTTGCAAATAATGTGACTGGTAAGGGATTAGTCTCCAAAATTTACAAACAGCTTATGACGTTTAACAGCATCAGAACAAACAACCCATTCAAAAAATTGGCAGAAGACCTAAATAGACATTTTTTAAGGAGGACATACAGATGGCCAGCAGCCACATGAAAAGATGTTCAACATTGCTAGTTATTGGAGAAATGCAAATCAAAACTACAATGAAATATCACCTCACACTGGTCAGAATGGCTATCATCAAAAAATCCACAAACAACAAATGCTGGAGAGGTTTCGGAGAAGGGAACCCTCCTACACTGTTGGTGGGAATGTAAATTGTTGCAGCCACTATGGAGAAAAGTATGGAGGTTCCTTACAAAAATAAAAGTAGAGCTACCATATGACCCTGCAATCCCACTCCTAGGCTTATACCCAGAGAAAAACATAATCCAAAAGGATGCATGCACTCCAGTGTTCATTGCAGCACTGTTTACAATAGCCAAGACATGGAAGCAACTTAAATGTCCATTGACAGAGGAGTTGATAAAGAAGATGTGGTGCATATACACAATGGGATATTACTTAGTCATTAAAAAGAATGAAATAATGCCATTTGCAGCCACATGGATGGACCTAGAGAGTGTCATACTGAGTGAAGGAAGTCAGAGAAGGAGAAATATCATATGACATCCCTTATATACAGAATCTAAAAAGAAATGATACCAGTGGACTTACTCACAAAACAGAAAGAGATTCACAGACTTAGAAAACCAACTCATGGCTTCCAGGGAAAAGGAAGAGTTAGGGACTTTGGGAAGGTCATGCACACACTGCTATATGGCTAACCAACAAGGAGGTTAAAATAGATAACCAACAAGGACCTATTTGTAGAGCACAGAGAACTCTGCTCAGTGCTTTGTGCTGGCCTGGATGGGAGGGGGATTTGGGGGAGAATGGGTACACGTATATGTATGTCTAAGTCCTTTTACTGTTCCTCTGAAATAATCACAACATTGTCAATTGACTGTACCCCAATACAAAATAGTTTAAAGTTTGGAACAAAAATAAATAAATAAATAAAAATCTCATTCATTCATTCATTCATTCTCCGTGTCCTCCCAAATAGAATCTATCCCCATTGCCAACAGTGCCTAGCATATAATGGTTTGTTCAATGAATTTGTGAATGAATAAATGATATTTTCCTCTATTTAATTAATTCAGTGAACATTTATCATCTGTTAGCGGCCAGATGCTATGCTAAGGGCTATGTGAAAAGTAAAGATGAACAGAGCACATTAACCCTTAAGAAGTGTTTGATTTATGATGTCTGTCTGAGATGTACCTTCAAATAATCTAAAGGGCGGGGGAAAGATGGAGAAGAGATGAAACAACACTGGCCTAAGGCTGATGATGGTTGAGGAAGCATGATGGCAAAGAGGGGGTTATCATATTATCCTCTTGACTTTTGTTTATCTTTGAAAAAAAAATTTTTTTTAAAAACAAAAACACAAACTATTACCAAGATGGAGAGAAGTGTAAACAAATGACTACTTTGCTACAAACTGTTGGACTTGGATAAATGAGGGAGTTTGTTAGTAGGTGAACTTTTAATACAGGCTTCTCTGGTGGCCCAGTGGTAAAGAATCCACTTGCCAATGCAGGAGTTATAAGAGATACAGGTTCGTTCCCTGGGGCGGGAAGATCCCCTGGAGAAAGGAATGGCTACCCGCTCTAGCATTCTTGCCTGGAGAATCTTGTGGACAGAGGAGCCTGCAGGCTACAGTCTATGGGGTCACACAGAGTCGGACATGACTTAGCAATTGAGCATGCACACAAGAATATTTATTACATTGACCGAGCATCTAGTGTGTAACAGGCCCAGTGCTGAGTGTCAGGAGGATAATGATAAATGAGACATGCGGTACTGGCTTTGGTGCAACGCACAGTCTAGCCTATAGACGTGGGGACAGGAGCTGCATAAAAGGGCAAACCCACTGTGCAGGGAGAGTGTGTAACAGGGAGCACTCACTTAGTCTGGGGTTCACGAAAGTGAGGGCAGGGACAGCCTCTCTGAGGCAGAGGGAAGAGCTTGCACGGTGGCTCGGCAGTGTGAGACAGCGTGGCTCACCCCAGGAACCAGGGAAGGCCAGCATGTGATGGCAGACAGAGCATGGAGGCAAGTGGGAAGAGATACGTCTGGACTAGTGAACAGGGACCAGACCCCACAGAGTTAGGAAGATCCTGTTGAACATGTGGGACTTTACCCTCCACCACTGAAGAAGGATGTTGGAATGTTTCTTGAAGTAATGCAACCTATGAACAAGGCTTTGAAGGTTGGGGACAATTGCAACAGGCAAAAGTAGCTCCAGAAGGCATTCCTAGCAGAGGTGACAAAGTGAACTCTGCTCCGGAGGGAAAGAGTTCAAGGTATTGAGGAAATAGTGGGTGGCCTGGCATGGGAGGGGCACAGGTGTGTGCCAGGGTGTAGAGGGCAATAAGCCTAGAGAGGAAGGTCAGAGACAAGCACCAGACGTAGTATGTGACATAGTTTGGACTTTATTCCTCAGACAATGGGGAGCCACTGATGAGTTTTTGATCATCAGACAGATATGATCAGAGCTGCCCTTGGGAAGGTTGTATTTGATGGAGAAAGCAGGCAGGAGATTATTGATGTGAAAGGCAACATGGGTCCAGCTTTAACACTCAGCAATTTACACTGAGCGCATACTGGGTGCCAGGCATCAAATCAAAAGTTGGAGAAGCAAAGCGGACAAAAGGACTGCCTCTGTCCTGAGCAGAGTTCAGAGATGGGTAAAGTGACAACAATATTATATAGTGACAGAGTGACCGGACCAGCTTATTACAGGAACCTTCAAGAAAGGGGGCCATTCAGAGAAGATTAGCATGGCCCCTGCGCAAGGATGACACGCAAATTCGTGAAGCGTTCCATAAAAAAAAAAATAAAAAAATAAAAAAAAAAAGAAAGGGGGCCATTGAACTCTGCCAGAACTGGGGGCAGCGGTCAGGAAAGGCTCTCAGAACCACATGAAGCCTCAGTGAGCCTTTCTAGAGGGATGAGTTACTGAGGGAAAGTTGGAGAGTAACCTTTCAGGCAGCAGTGGGAGCACAGCTTGGAGGTTTAAGGGCAGAATGACTGCAGACGTGGGCTGAGGATGGAGAAACTGGCACTGGGCCTAGAGAGGAGGCCAAGGAGGTGAGAGGGAGACAGAGTGAAGGCCTTGCATGTCAAACTAGTTTGTTTCTTCTTATTAAGATAAGGGAAAGTGGGAACTTCCCTGGTGGTCCAGTGGCTGAGGCTCTGTGCTCCCAATGCAGGGGGCCAAGGTTCGATCCCTGGTCAGGGAACTGGATCCCACATGCCACAGCTAAGAACTGGTGCAGCTTTTTTTAACTCCCTTTTTAAATAAGGGAACTTTATTATCCCTAATTCTTCCCTTTGTTCCCTCAGCTCTGGGGGTGGCAGTAGCTCCTCCCTATAGTTGCTGCCTCAGTGATACCTTAGCCTTCTCTCTGTCTTTTCTGTTGACAACTTAAAACTTAAACAATTGATCTGAAATTAATCCTAAGTCTTAAATGAGTTCTGTTATAATCATAGCTGGTGTGATTTCAGTTCTCTGACTGGACCCTGATTGATAGAGACAGCTTGAGAGATTTTAAAAGATTTACATTTTAGAAAGATCTCTCTAGGGACAATTATGGAGAACGAAGCCCGGAGGCAGGGGTCCCAGATCAAGCAGCCACTGCAGTATTGCAGGGGAGATAGACCTAGAATGACGAATGCGGACCGAAAGGAAGGGATACAGACAAGAGAGGCTAAGGAAACAGAATTAACGGAAGATGGCGCTCAGTTAGGAGATCTGCTTAGTCTTCTGGGTTTGCACAGTGTACCATTTACTGGGGCACAAAATATAGAAGAGGTAGGTGGATGTTGAAGAGATTGATTTTGAGGGGATGTAGGACCACCTGGTAGAAATGGTCCACAGAGCAGTTGTATATACAGATCCATAGTCAGAAGAGGGGCCTGAGCCAAACAGGTGGGTTAGGAAATCGACAAGGTACAGCATGGTTGAAGTCCTTGTTGCGATCACGCAGGGGGAATGTGGGGAGGATGAGAGAAGCCGGCTGAGGGTGGATTCCCTGGAATCCCATCACTTAGGAGATGAACTGAGGAAGAGGAACTCACAGAAATTCCTGAAGAGAAGCCTGGGAAGCACAAAGATGATGGAGGGAGGACCAGGAGGGGCCTGGTTCTTCTTAAAAGGAGAACGGAGCCTGGGCACCCCAAGGAGGCTAGGCTGGGCAAGGGGTGTGCGTTACAGGCACATAGACTGATATGCATTTTTAAAAGTAATTTGTTCCCATACATTTGGAATATCTAGCAGAAAGCTTTTCATATCAAGTCTGAGGCCACCAGTAACTTGGCCCAACCCTTCATCCTTGTCCACGTGCGTCGGGTGAAGCCACCTGGCAGGAAGGAGCCAGGTGGAGCAGAGTCTTACAGTCAATAATCAGTGATGAGGTGTGGCGATATCAAATAATCAAGTACCAGCGTCATCTCAGGTAGCAGGTAGTGGTCAATTGTCTTCCGTCAGGAGACAAGGAAGGGGTGGAGGGGTGTCCCCGACGCCTGGAAGGGGGAGTGGGAGGGAGCACACATTTACGGATGCGGTAGGCTAAGTGCTAGGCTCTTTTATCTCAATTAACCCTCCCAGAGCCTTACCCCATTCAAAGATAAGGAAGCTGAGGCTGAGAGAGGTTGAATAATGTGCCCAAGGTCACATAATAACTGGGTGATCTAAGATTTGAACCAAGAAGGCCAAAGCCTGTGCTGTTTCAAATGAACCCTTGGTCTCCAACTTAAAGCTAGTTTCCTGATAACCTGAAGGGCCACATCCTTTAATTCTAGAGGCCACTGATAGAAACCTTCCCATTGAAGCTTGAGTTGAATGATGGCTCAGCGGCCCCAGGTCATTGCTCTGCATGAGTGGTTCTCTGCTAGTGCTTGCTTCCAAACCAGACTTCCTGTTTCATCATGCACACCTATTGTCTCACTCCTGGGTTTCTTGCCAAATGCCTACCTCGCCACTCCCAGTTCGGGGGTGAGGTGACTGGGGAACTGGCTGTAATGAGGAGTCTGTCAGACCTACTTACCTTGCAGAGATCCTGAGGCCTGCCAAGCAGCCAGCAGCTCTGAGGGCAGGCCTTCCATCTAATTTTTGAAACCACGAAACATCCCCTTTGAGCTTGATTACCAGCCAAATCAGGATAAGAGCTAAAGAGCACTGGCTAAGCTTTCTGTATGTCAATCTGTGTGCCTTACATGCATTGTTTCATGTAATCCTTACAACAACCCCATGAGGTAAGTATGATTATTAAATCCATTTTGCATGCAAGGGAACAGGCTCAGAGAAAGGTGTGTGCACCCAGTAAGCATCAAAAATGTCTGAATCAAAGGCACAGAGAGGTACCTGTCCACCACCTTCACTTCCTCTTCTGTCGCTATTCTCTAGGCCCCTGGCTTAGAGTCCCTCATCCATGAGAAATCGCTTTCCTTTTTTTAAGTCTTTATTGAATTTATTGCAATATTGCTTCTGTTTTATGTTTTGAATTTTTTGGCCTTGAGGCATGTGGCATCTTAGCTCCCTGACTGGGGATTGAACCCACACCTCTTGCATTGGGAGGTAAAGTCTTAACCACTGGACTGTCAGGGAAGTCCTCCTTTTTTTTCTCAGGCCCAGGAATTCTGACCAGGGGTGCAAAATGGTGGCCAAGGAAATGTGTGCTTTGGGTGTACCCAAAGTCCCATTCAGGAGCTTAACTCCATAAATCTTTTTACACAGAGAGAAATAAAAAGCTCTGTGCCCTGCTACAGATATTTTATATTATTGGTGGAGCCAAGAAACAAAGGGTGTGTGTGCATGCGGGTGTGTGTCTGTGCATGTACACACACGTGTATATGAGGGTGGGGTAGCATTCAGGCAAACTAACCTTGTAGAACAGTCCTCTGTTTCTTTGGTCATGTGTAGCTTTAGTGACTGCATTTTCTAAACCAAAAGTCAGGACACACGGACTGGCCGGTATAAATGTCTTTGAAGGGACAACATAGCAACAGTGAAACTGATCCCATTCATGTGATATATAAAGGCTGTTGGCT
The DNA here is from genome assembly GCF_033118175.1 of Dama dama. NCBI lineage: Eukaryota > Metazoa > Chordata > Mammalia > Artiodactyla > Cervidae > Dama > Dama dama. Next base: position 17,395,947 of record NC_083692.1, on the reverse strand, counting down.
AACAGTTGAGCAGAGATGTTCTGGTGTTTTGGGGGTGTCCCAGAGGCCTCTGGGAGGGACAAGATTTGCTAAGAGTTGAGACCCGGGTATGTAAGTATAGGCTCTCCAGTGGCTTGTAGATCACTTAAGATCAGCATTATATGTGATTTTAAAGATGCCATTATGGAGGATCTGATATTCCTAGAACATTCAAGCGAAACATTATAGCTGGAGGGGAGATCTGTGTGTGTGCTAAGTCCCTCAGTCATGTCTAGCTCTCTGCGACCCCATGGACTATCAACTGCCAGGCTCCTCTGTCCATGGGATTCTCCAGGCAAAAATACTGGAGTGGGTTGCCATTTCCTTCTCCAGGGGATCTTCCCAACCCAGGGATCAAACCTGGGTCTCCTGCAATGCAAGCTGCTTCTTTACCGTCTGAGCCACCAGGGAGATTTGAAACAATATCTGGTTTTAGGAATGATGATGGGATGCATTCCATTAATGATTGCATCTATTTATTCTTAAACTGTATTTATTTTTGGCTGTGCTAGATCTTCACTGTTGTGGTGCACAGACTCATTGCTGTGGCTTCTCTTGTTGTGAAGCTTGGGCTCTAGGCACCCAGACTCAATAGTTGTGATGCATGGATGTAGTTGCTCTGAAGCATGTGGGATCTTAACCAGACCAGGGATCAAACCCACGTCCCCTGCATTGGTAGGTGGATTCTTAACCACTGAACCACCAGGGAAGTCCCTCCATCTCCTTTAGAAAAGTCCTTTCCCCAGAAGTTTCGCTCCAGGGACTCCTGGTCTCCCCATCCATGCACCACAGTTCTGTTGGCCTAGTAAGATGAATATCCACTCTCCCTGGACTGTTATGCCCAGGCTTCCATGGGGGAATAGACTCTTACTTACCAAGTCAGCTTCTGGATGCTCCTTTTTTTTTTTTGGTGGATGGAGACATCAAACAGTGGGCAGACTAGAGAGGTCTAGAAGAAGCCAGAGACAGTAGGCAATCTACACGAAAATAAAGAGCTAATCGAGAAGCTGGGAGAGAGCAAGAAATATCCACAAGGGCTGGATGTCTGGAAGTTTAAGGGGCCCAGAGCAGCTATAGCATTTGAAGAGGAGAAGAAAGGTTCAGAAGTGTGGCTATATTCACTGATCAGATCTTTGTTCTTTTTTGATCTTCTCAGTGTTTGAAGAAAATAGGAATTAATTTTGAAATTAGTTTAGATGATTTCTCCTGTGTATGTGTGGTTTTGTTGTTTTGGAAGATGATACTGTGCAGAACTTGGGCCACATGGGAGCTCAGGATTTATTTGGGTTATCTTAAAAGGAAAGGGATCTGGGACTTTCTTGGCAGTCCAGTGGTTAAGACTCTATGCTTCCACTGCAGGGGGCATGGGTTCAATCCCTGGTTAGGCAACTAAGATCCCGCAAGCCCTATAGTGCAGCAAAAAAAAAAAAAAAAACAGGAAAGGAAAAGAATCTGATAAATCACTGATTCCTCCTTGTGAAATACTTCAATATGTTACCACTCTGAAGTATTTATTTAAAAGAGGACTCCAAGAACAGGAATCTCTTTCCCCTCTTACCCCTTAGAATAGTGAAAGTATACTAGAATTTCAGAGGTAATGGTAGAGGATGATGACTCTTTCTTCAAAAAAGAAACCTGGTTTCATATCATCTTATCTGTACTATCCATGTAATTTCTCTGGTAGCTGGTTCCTGGGGTCAGCTGGGCTTCCTCCTTTGGAGTTTACATCCGGTACCCAGTGATCAAGATAAACTTGTGACTACATGATTATGTGTTGTTGTTTGAAAAAAAAATGTCTTTTTCCCTGCCTTCCTGCCTTCCTGCCAGCATAAAAAGAAAACAAAGCACTCAAGTGCCTCAGCTGGACAGCATTTCTGCCCTCTACCCCTGTGTGCAGTGATCATGCCTTCCATCGAGATCAAGGCCCAAGGTCTACAGAACAGTCAGCCAGATCTACCCAGCCTTTCCCTCCTCTTGATTTCTTGGCATAGCCTTTTCATATCCAGGTTTGTGTGTGTGTCTGGGCTTAAATAAAGACAGTAGGATTTTGTTTTTGTTTTCATTTGTCTTGAAGAGTGAGGTTCTAAAGGGGTGGGAGGGCATTCCAGTCAAACTTGACCCCATATAGGCCAAAGAGAAATGGTATGGAAGGACGTGAAGAGGAACTGGGAGGGAAAAATGGGGTCCTGTGTGGAAACTGACTTCCTCTGGAAAAGCCTGGAACATGCTTCTCAAAGCCCAGTACAGACAAGCTCTTACAGCCATTCCTTTGAAACGTTCTCCTCAGACCAGGGCTCCACGTGGTGCACAGGAGCACACACGCGCGCGAGCACACACACACACACACGCACGCACGCACGCACACACACACACACACACACACACACACACACACTTCTGTCTGCTGACAGACTGGGCCCGAAGAATCTGGCCGCCTGCATGGCCCATGGCAGAGCATAGCGCCTGTTCTCACTGTCTCCCTGGAGTCCCAATGCAGACGCAGGTGCGCGTCAGTGCCTGCTCTAATTTTATCCCTGGTTGATGGAGGAGACTAACTGAGCAGCAGGGAGGCTGCTATTTTGGGTCTCTCCGTGGCTCTGGGTTATATAAAGCCTATTGCTGTGACCTGCACTGCTTTGCGGCTGTGTCTCACTCTTGCGCGCTCTGTCACAATATGCCATCAGTTCAGACATTCACACACACACACCCCCGGAGCTCTTGGGGAATGAGAAGGGAGGTCTGTGCTGGGGTAGTGTGTGTGTGTGTGTGTGTGTGTGTGTGTGTGTGCTCGCACTCCTGCCGGCTCACTGCAGGAGGAGGTCTGCTTTTACGCCTGGGAGGGGGGAATGTATGTGAAAGAGGTTTGTTTTTGAAGGAAATGGAAAGATCTCTCTGATGGAGAAACGTGAGTGAGCGTGCTTTGGGCTTTAGGTCACAGCGTGTTTGTGGGATGAAGTTGTGGGTCTGCTGTTGGCATGGCAATGAGAATAATTTCTATTTCAGTAACTCTTTTCATTTTGAAGGAACCCAAGAGTTTCATAAATTATACACAAACAGTTCTGCCTCTCAATGGCAGGGATTTTTTTCCTCTAGAATTAGGAGCAAGCAGCTAGATGAAAACCTGAGCTTAGGCATGGGTGGATGGTGGAAGATGGCATTTCTTACATCACTGGGTACAAATCTTGCTGGGAAAATTTTCCTTGTAGATCAAAAAAACCCTTATCTGGGAGGGGGGCTCAGGGCAGGGGGATATATGTACACCTGTGGCAGATTCATGTTGATGTATGGCAAAAACCATCACAATATTATAAAATAATTACTCTCCAATTAAAATTAATTAAAAAAAAAAAAACACCCTTACTGTGCCAGTCTTGGGACTCCTGTGTAAAGATAGGCGCTTGCTAACTGAGTCATATATGATATCTAATACATCTTTGGTTCCCTCAGTATTGAATCTTAATAAATATTTTCAAATATATACATTTTGATGGATGAACACATAGAAACCAAATGTAATACAGCTCATTAGTCTGTGCATATGAAAGAAGCAGGTTTCCCCAAATATAAAGTGTACTGAGAACAAGCCTAACAGAGCCTCATGAGGTCGTCCCGCAGGTATTTGTCCTGCCCTCCCCCACCCCCCCAATATGAGCGGCGGGGAAAGGAGATGGTCTATGCTTAGTGAGCTTCGTGTTTCTCATCTATAATCTCAGGGTATATTCTGGCTGACATGATGAAACCCACAAGGCATCCACTCCCCGGGGGAATGAAGATTCCACATGGACAGACACAGCTTGGCTCCGGGAACCAGACAGCATATGAGGCCTCAGGCGGGCGCTCGTGTTTCTGATTCGGGTTTTCCTGTCACCGGGCAGCTACCACAGCAGGTGGGGCTCCTGTTCCGAGTAACCTGACTGAGGCACTTTGGTAGCTGCTCTTTGAAGGGCACTGAAGACCCGTCTCTCCCTCCAGCCAAAGCCCTTTAAGGGATTTTAGAGAGAAGCACTCAGGCGCTTTCTATGAAGAAAAGAAGAATCTGGAACCTTGCTACCATGGGCTGAAGAGAACGGGCACTTCTGAGCCTTCCGGAGAAGGGAGCTGCTAAGGGAAGCAGGAAGGGGAACCGTCCCAGAATCAGAAACAGGGCTTGTAGGGCCAGATGGGGAAATGAAGCTGGGAATGGGGAAGGGATAAATGAATCACCGTGTGCCTAGTTTATTAATAATTGACTTAAGCAGAATCTCCCCACTCACGCCCCTCCCCCCACCCCTGGCTGGGGGGCAGCAGCTCACTACTTGAACCTCCTTGGTGGTCTCCTTGATGACCTCCAACTCCCCCTACCCGCCCTTGCTCCCACTGGTGTCCAAGTGACCTTTCTAAAACGCAAAGCTGGTCACCCAAACTGCGTGAACTTCTTCAAAGACTCTCTATTTCTGTCTCCAGAGAGAACAGCCAGACGCATGAGCAGATCAACCCGGCACCTGGTTATCTCTCTGGCTTAGGTCACACAGCAACCCTCTCGACCCTCCCCAAAGTGGTCCTCTACCCACCTCTACCATTCCACTCCCTGACCCCTTAAACCTTACTGAAACACTTCTAATCCCCTGAACGGGCCAAACCCTCTTGTCTTCTATGTGTTATCATGAACTCTTCCATCTACCTGCAATGCCCTTCTAGTCATTCCCGCAACCCCCAAGCTTCCCTTAGGCCTCACTCCAGCATCACCTTCTCCAGGAAGTTGTGTTAACCCCCCCATGCCTGGATCAAGGGCCTCGCCTCTGCACCTTTGGTCACCTCTGCCCTAGTTCTTCTTTTTTTTTTTTTTTAAGAAACTTTCATCTTTATTTATTTATGTCTTAGACCTGCCATGCATGGCATGGGGAATCTTAGTTCCCCGACCAGGGATTGCACCCATGCCTCCTGCCTTGGGCGTGTGGAGTCTTAACCACTGACCGCCAAGGAAGTCCTTGCCCTAGTTCTTAAATGATCTGCAGTCTGTCCTGCCTAGACCATGGGTTTCTAGAGGACGAGGACTCTGCAGCTCCTGACCTGGCCTGACGCTCAGCCTGCAACAGTGTTTGTTGAATGAACTACTGAGTTTGAACTGAAGTCACATTTCAAAACTAAAAGTTCCTCAAATGTCATGAGAGATGGGGTTGGTGGGAAATGCTGATGAAGTTGAAGAGGAAAGGCAGGTCCTGGGAAATCTGACCATGAACAATACCAGTGAGCCCACGACTGTCTCTGAAGCTCAAGACAGAAGCCTGCCCTGCCCACTGCCATTTCCGGAAGGCAGCACTGTTGCTCGGGGCACACCAGGCAGTGCCAGGCTGGTGCTCTCGTGGTGATCAGCCATCACGGGTCAGCATCTCTTCCTCGGTCTACACAGGGTCTGCCTCTGATGCCCTCCACTCCACCACACGTCTGCGGGGTTGAGGTAGAGGACTTGCGTACGGATTTCAGCTTCCCAGGCGGCCAAGTGGTAAAGAACCTGCCTGCCAATACAGGAGATGTAACAGATGTGGGTTCCATCCTTGGGTCAGGAAGATCCTCTGGAGGAGGGCATGGCAACCCACTTCAGTATTCTTGCCTGGAGAATCCCATGGACAGAGGAGCCTGGCGGGCTTCAGTCCATAGGGTTGCAGAGTCAGACACAACTGAAGCGACTTAGCATGACCCTCATGGAGGAACACAGGTCTCCCACCACGCCCTCCCTGTGGTTACGACAAGAGTTATCAAGGCAGCTGTGATTCCACCACAATGACTGGACCCTCACGGCTCCATCTCAGGGGGCTGGCTGGCTGCTCCCTCTGCTCTGCTATACTCTGGAGAGGCTGGCCTGGGGCACGGGAGAGAAGCCAGCATGCTGAGCACGTCACACTTGACCAAATTAGATTAAGCCACCCTGGGTCAGGGAATTCAGCTCAGCAATTCTGGTGGTAGCTGACACTGTATATTTCTGAGGAAGCAGAGACAGGATCGGAGAAGGGTCCATAATATACATCAGGTCTCAAACACACTGAGACAGGCTCTTTAATTAAATCCCTGATTCAGTCTTCACATAGGAAGGACTTGTTAAAAAGACGGTTAATCACCACTTAATTCATCTGTTTCAATATTCCCATTTTTCATTTACTGGGCTTTATTCAAGTCTACCTTTTCTACACTCTCTGCCCCAAACATTTCTATTTAACACGTTGTTGGAAGCTGCCTACTGATCTCCCAAAGACGATTCTGTGTATGTGTGTGTGTGTGTGTGTGTGTGTGTGTGTGTGTGTGTGTGCACGTGTGTTGTCCTAGGCCCTTTGTCCCTCCCTTCTCTCAGAGTCACCTCATGATAATAGAACAAAAATGATGTGGGCCCAGGAAGAAACTGGCGATGGGGAAGGTGGGAACATAACCGGCATTTTTCTCGGAAACTTTCAGAATTTTAAACAGTGCCTTTTTTAGGCTCATGAATCCTGACAGACAGTCACCCAGCGCTGTGACAGAGAAGGAGAGAGCCTGCGTGGACCGGAGCCGGGGGAGTAGAGAGGGAAGGAGGGTGGCTGTGGGCATGCTCACAATTTTAGAACAGCTGCGGTGCTTAGAGTAGCTCCCCCTGAATGAGATGACGCTGGGCCGCTTAAGGGAAAGGAAGAGAAAGAAGATTCCACCGCTGATGACGACGATGGGAGAGGGGACTCGGTTTACACCATGAGTGGGTATTAAAGGATTATGTATTAAGCACTGTTACCATCGCCCAGAAAAGCATGTGCTGTAACTGCCAAGAAACGAATAATGAATTGGCACACCTTCCAGGGATGAGAACAAGTTAAAACAATGTATTCTGTGTTCAATATGTAAGATATTTTGAAATCAGTAGCACATTTGGACTGATGGGGCCTTTTGAGGGAGAAATTTTAGAGGATCTCATGCTTGTCAATTTATTTCGGTTTTTTTTTTTTTTTTTTTAAGTCACGTAATAGGACTTCCCCCTAGTGAAGATATTAGCCAACGTTTATTGAGTGCCAACTACATGCCTGTTGCTCTTCTAAATGTTCTACATCCATCAACTCAGGTCATCCTTACAACTTTATGAGCTGGGTGCTCTTAATATTGGAGAAGGAAATGGTAACACACTCCAGTATTCTTGCCTGGAGACTTCCATGGACAGAGGAGCCGGGCAGACTACAACAGTCCATGGGGTCGGACATGACTGAGCAACTAACTTTCACTTTCACTCTTAATAGTACCATTCTACAGATGGGGAAATAAAGCCACAGATAGATTAAGTAACAAGCTCAAGACCACAAAGCTAGCCAGTGGAAGAGCTAAGATTTGGATTTAGGCATTCTGGCTCCAGATCCTAAACTTATAACTGCTCTTCCATACCATCTTTGTAATAGCTCATGTGTCCTTTTAAAACTGTTGATGGTATGCAAAGAATTTAACTTAATGCAAAAGAATGCAAGAAGCTATGTGGAAATCCTGTATGGACTATAGCATGACATCATTATTAATACATGTTTATGGATCCAGGTCAGTCATGTCACCTTCAGAGCTTAGCAGCAAGTCCATGGAAGCCTCAGAATGAGTCTCATTTCTAGACGGCCTCCCCCAAAGCATTCAACAAGCCATCCTTTCATCTACTGAGCACTGACCCTGTGGCAGGCATGTCAGACACACTGTACTAGGCTCTGGATACAAAATGGGGACTAAGGCATAGTCCTTGTCCTCAAGGAGCATGTAATACATGGACATTTCTCAACCAGTGGCCAACAGGTTAAAAGTGTAACAATATCCTAAGGGTCAATGACCACCTGTTGTCCATTTGTTACTTGCCTCAGATGTGTGGATAATTCTTGTTTGCTGGAGGCCTTAGGGCAGCTCAACCACTGGCCAAGTGGGCAACCATCCCTGGAAGTCACTTGTGTTCAGAAATGTTTCCCCAGCCTTCTGCCAAGAACTTGAAGTTCTCACCAGGGAACTGACAGGGAGGGATGTCCAAGATGGTAGTTGAGACGGACAATGGTGAGCAGAATGTGTGACATGAATCCATTATGGTTTAAATAGAATATATAGAATAAATATATAGAAAGGTTTAGGACTAGTTTCCAGGAATCAGCTTGTGGACCTGAAAAGTTCCGGGGTGCCTATGTCAAGCCAGGCTTCATCTAAAAGCTCCAGGACTCACCCATGGAATGAGAAATAGATTCAACTCCACATGAAGCACAGGGTGAGAGTAGGAAGGGGTGATTCCCTGAAGGAAGATGAGAGTTCAGCCACCAGGAGAAGCAGGAAAGAGTGTTGGGCAGTAAAGCAAGAAGTCTACCACATCAACAGAGGGAGACGTGCATTTCAGAGGAAGACCTGATGGGGCCACATCACTTCAACTGATTTATTTCCTTGAACGTTTCCTCATCAATATTCCTCACATCCAGACCTACCCTGGAGTGGAGCAAAGAAACAACACACTTTCCTTCTGCTCAGGCAAGGGCAAATTATAAACAACTGTTTAGATCTAGAGTGGCTGGCACTAGTGACCTGGAAATCAGGAGACTCGTGCGGGGAGGAATAAGTAGGTGAAAGTGAAGGCTTGAATACACAGGAGAAGATCAAACTCAGGATGTCAGGAACCTACACCTGGCTCCTCAGGGTGCCAGCTTTGTGACTGCTTCTCAGATACACAGACTGTAAGTCTGGAATCTCAAACAGACCCTGAGACAGGCAGGGAAAGCAAACTAGAGCAGTGGGCTGCTTCACGGAACCCAAGACACGCATACCCTGAAGGAGGCAGCTGTCCCCCACTATCACCATTTCTCCTTCCAGTTCAGTTCAGTTCAGTCACTCAGTTGTGCCTGACTCTTTGCAACCCCATGGACTGAAGCACACCAGGCTTCCCAGTCCATCACCAACTCCAGGAGCTTACTCAAACTCATGTCCGTTGAGTTGGTGATGCCATCCAACCATCTCATCCTCTGTCGTCCCCTTCACCTTCTCCCTTCAGTCTTTCCCAGCACCAGGGTCTTTTCCAATGAATCAGTTCTTTGCATCAGGTGGCCAAAGTACTGGAGCTTCAGCTACAGCATCAGTCCTTCCAATGAATATTCAGGACTGAGTTCCTTTAGGATGGACTGGTTGGATCTCCTTGCAGTCCAAAAGACTCTCAAGAGTCTTCTCCAATGCCACAGCAAAAGCATGAATTCTTTGGTGCTCAGCTTTCCTTATAGTCCAACTCTCACATCCATACATGACTACTGGAAAAACCATAGCTTTGACTAGACGGACCTTTGTCAGCAAAGTAATGTCTCTGCTTTTTAATATGCTGTCTAGGTTGGTCATAGCTTTTCTTCCAAGGAGCAAGCATTTTTTAATTTCATGGCTGCAGTCACCATCTGTAGTGATTTTGGAGCCCAAGAAAATAAAGTCTGTCAATTTTTCCTTTGTTTCCCTATCTATTTGCCATGAAGTGATGGGATCAGATGCCATGATCTTAGTTTTATGGATGTTGAGTTTTAAGCCAGCTTTTTCACTCTCCTCTTTCACTTTCATCAAGAGGCTCTTTAGTTTCTCTTCACTTTCTGTCATAAGGGTGGTGTCATCTGCCTATCTGAGGTTATTGATATTTCTCCCAGCAGTCTTGATTCCAGCTTGTGCTTCATCCAGCCTGGCGTTTCTCATGATGTACTCTGCATATAATTTAAACAAGCAGGGTGACAAAATACAGCCTTGACATACTCCTTTCCCAATTTGAAACCAGTCTATTGTTCCATGTCTGGTTCTTTTTTTTTTTCTTCTTTTATATTGTAGTGGTTTTTGCCATACCATGTCTGGTTCTAATTGTTGCTTCTTGACCTGCATACCGATTTCTCAGGAGGTAGGTAAGGTGGTCTGGTATTGAATCTCTTTAAGAATTTTCCACAGTTTGTTGTTCTCCCCACAGGAAGGCTGTAAACCCAGATTGGACGTGCATGCACACATATGTGAGATCTCTCTGTTTCTAAACATTTGCAAAGAAGCAAATTTAAAAATACATTATGTGGGTTGGAACAGAAAAACATGTCCATAGGTTAGAATCTGCCCATGGACTCTCGATTTGTGACATCTGAAAGAGCCATAGCGTCACAGAGCGAATGCAAATCCTTTCTCTGTTTGTACAATATCGAATCTGTGTGCTAACCCGTGCCCAAGTCAACAAACGCCCAGTGACAGCCCACTGCCCACAGTTCAGCCCTTTCATCTACACTATCTAACTAAGATCTGAAAAACACCATGTGGGCCAGGAAAGGAGAGGGAACAAGACTGTGAGAACTGTATTTTCATTTCCTGGCGGGGGTGTGGTTAAGTTCACAACTTCGATGTGATACTAACCGTCAGAGGGTTTTACATTCGATTTCCTGTTTCCTTTTCTTAATAAAGAAAGGAAAAGCAGCCCCCGCAGCAACGGTAGGCTGAGTTCCATAGGAAGACACCATGGGAGTTCCCATTTGGCCACAAGCAACAACAAAACGTAACCCCCGCTACCTGGTAAAGAGCAAAATGCAAAAGACCTGTGGGTCACACAGTTGCCCAGGATTGTTTTGATCACCTGCAGCAACTTTCCACTCACTCATTAGACCAGTGACCAAAGTCCTCTGTGTTCAAGTTGCTGGAACCATTTCCCATGAAAGCTTTAGAAAATAATGGTGAGGTGCTTCACAAGTCTCTAACCTCATATAAACTCTCTAAGAATTATCCCCATTGTACAGAGGAGAAAACTTGGAGGAGATTTGGAAGAGTTCAGATAATTTGTCCAAGTCACTTGTAAGTTACCCAGCTGGAGTTCCTTTCTTTCATTCCTCGGGTAGTTAGTGGTCACCTATTTACTGAGCCAAGCACTGCAAAAATATTTATGGCTGAAAGTAGTTAAGCTCAAAATGATTCTCACTTGCAGAAAATAACCTCTGTGTAGAGGCTACCTTTGGAATGTTTATCTTGAGCTTTCTTTCATTTGTTCAGATACTTGGTGAACATCTTACTGTGTCCAGAGTTGTAGACTGAGTGCTGAGGGGTATATGCTGACCTTGACTTTCAACAGCTTGTAGTTTAGGAGGGGAGACAGAGCCAATGAAACAAAATGTTTGCATAATAATATAAGATGATGCACAATTAAGTGTTAAAGTAGATGGGCCAGCTGAAAATCTCAGAGGGATGCGAGACTACTTTGGGCTGGAGTGGTTGGGACAGCAGAACAGAGGCAAAGGTCTTGAGGGAAGGATAGAGTGGGGATGAATACAGTAAGTGTGCAAGAGAGAGGGTACAGTACAGCACACGCAAAGAGGAAGGAGTATGGTGATGCTGCATGATTTGGTGTGTAAGCGCTCTGCTTTGGCAGTCAACATGATACAGTGTCAGGTGTGAAATTCAGAATTGACACCTTTCTACTTGTGTGATCCTGGATCAATTACTTTACTTGTACTGAGCTTCAGTTTCCTAACCTGTGAAGAGGGCATCGTGAATGAAGGAGGCAGATAAAGCAGTGCCTGGCACGCGGCGAGCCCTGCGGGGCAGCTAGAATTATGAACATGAATTTGGTCTCTTGGTGGGGGTACCTTGGCTGTTCCATCTGAATAGTGGAGAGAGGTCTGTGGCTAACCCCAAACCATAACGTAAGAGCCGAAAGGAGGACTGGAAACTCTACAGCCATGAACTGAAAGCAGCAAGTATCAGCCCCAGAATCGGATAACACAACCAAACCACAAATGTGCTGCTCAGGGCTTTAAAGTTCGACGGCAGGCAAGACCCACTGTAAACTTACTCTGTGTAAAGGAGTCAAACCACAATTTTTTTTTTTCTTTTTTTCATCAGACTTCACAGGAAATACAGATTTGAGACAAGCTACCCCTCCGCCTTGACTCTCCTTTGCGGCATTAACTCACCCATTAAGTGGCTCACTTTCTATCCTGAGCCCATACCATCAGCAGCTTATATTTAGTAGGCCTGTGGATTTGTATTGCTGGTATGTTAGAAGTTAAATCTATTAAGACATGGTTTGCAGTCAGACTGAGATGATAATCTAAGAAAAGGAAGGTGTGAGTCCCTAGGGGACACAACGAGGGGGTGATGGTGATGTGTGGCTTTTTTTAAAGGTTATTCTGCCATCAGTAATCCCCTACGTTGCTGTTGCTCAACAATTATTTTGGGTTTCATGACTTTCAACCTAACCTCTGTACCCAACAGGGATGATCTGTATCGAGGTGTTGACAACAGTTTCTCAGCAGCTATTACAAATTAATAGCTTTGGCTGCCTTCCCAAGTGGACCCATTAAAATTCTCAAGAAAATTGGCTTTAAGGCATTTCCCAAAGACCCCTGACCTAGTCGAAAGAGATTCCGCCCCCGCCCCCCCACCTTATTCTAAGATTACCCATTCCTGGATCTCTTCAGGGAGAACTACATAAAGACTGACAGCCAGGGACTTCCCTGGCAGTCCAATGTGGTTAAGACCCTGAGCTCCCAGTGTAAGCGGCCCGGGTTTGATCCTATTTGGGGAATTAAGGTCTGCCATGCTGCAGCTAAGCCCACGTGCCAAGCTGCAACTACCAAGCCCACGTACTCTAGGGCCCATGTGTCACATGCCCAGAGAAGCCCAGTGCAGCCAAAATGAATAAATAAATAAAAATAAACTATGTAAAAAAATAAAACAACTGACAGCCAGAGAACAGGGAAGGAGGAATATAAACAGTTGCTTAGCGAGTGAGAGTTTACTGTCAGTTTTCAACAACATATATCCAGGAAAAGATGGATGCAAAGAGAGAAACTATCACAACAACAATAATGCCCAACATTTATTGAGCACTTTTTTTTTGCACACATTCATTATCTCAGTGTCCTCCCAACAACAGTATAAGGATGGTACTATTGTTATGCCCATTTTACAGATAAGGAAACTGAGGCCCAGATAAATTAAGTAATTTGGAAGATAAATACTTTGCAAGTGAGTGTCAGAGTTAGGATTAGGTCCCAGGAAGTCTGGCTCCAGGGCTGGTGCTCTTAAATACTACCAAGGAGTGTATGTTTTATTGAGAGGCGGTGGAGGGAGAGGATGTGCTATAAAAGGGCCAGAAATAGAAGGGTACCTTGAGGATTTTGGCTTTGGTCTGGCATGATGCTGTCCCAGTCACTGAAGAGATGGACAGGGGCATATTCAGACAAATACTCAGAAATATGACATAATTTTATACCTAACCTCTGCCCCTTATTCATTTCTGTTCTTGTAGAGTCAGCCAGTCTCCAGCCCAGCTTTAGACTTCTAGCAGGGGACCTAGTTAGCCTAAGAGAATTAATGCAGCCATCTCTGACTCATGGAGAACCAGAGTGGTCAGTGAGAGCCTGGGGCCAGAATCCACTTCTAGAGAGGTGGACCATCCCCAGTAAACTGGATCTGGGGGCTTTGAACCCCTCCCAGACCAATATGGAAATGTCTCAGGACTTCACCCTGGACCCACATCTTCACTCTCTGAGGGAAGGGCCTCCACTTTGCTTTCGGTAATTAAGAGCACAGTCTCAGGAGTCACTCAGTCCTGGCTTTGAATCTCACTCATGGCCTGTGCAGACTTGGGGAAATGAACCTCTCTGTTCCTCCATCTGTCAATTGGGGATAATAATAGAAACTACTTCATAGGGTTGTTATAAGGATTAAATAAATGAATCCCTATCAGCCATATGAAGCATGCTAAGCACTCAATAAATGTGGGCGATGGTAATTATCTACACCCTGTCTCCATTTAAAAAGTAATTCGGTCTTGAGCCCACAGTGTACATTATCACATCTGGTAGGGAGAGGCCTGGTGAACAAAGCCTGTGGCCTTGCCAGGCCTGCAGCCATGCGCTTGGGCCTCTCTGGAAGAGGAAATGGTTTCATCACCCGCTGTCTGGGTCATGGCCACTTTCTTCAGGGAAGGACTCTGTGGCCTCGTCTGCTGGACGGGCTTGGTTACAAGGAGCACCCAAGCCTGGCTCTGCCACCCACTCCCCCAGCCTGTGGACAGGCACACACCCACCTGCCCAGCAGAATGCTCTTCCATGCCATGCCAGGCTCTCTGGTGCAGGGGAGGATCTCATGGAAGCCAGTGCACTTCTGGAGGTTCTTCTACTGACCTGGCTGGATGACCATGGCCATCACCATCACCAAGATAATGCCTGCATTCAGCCAAAGGCTATCGAGGGTCCAGGGCAAGAGGAGCTTCTAGATGTGGTAGAAAGGCCCTTTTCAAGCTGACTTGGGAACCTCGGAAGTAAAGCGTGGAGATGACGGGGTGGGGCCTGGGGACTAGGTCTGTGTCTGATCCCCATGGTGTCTCTAGTGCCCTGCCCAGTGTTGGCTCTCTAGGAACAGCACCACCAATAGTGGTTAAGCATGTGGGTTCTGGAGCTAGAGAACCTGCTGTCTTGGCACTGTCTTATTAGCTGATGACTTCTGGCAATTTCCTTTTTTTAAAAAAGAATTTTTAGTTTTTCTATGGCTGTGTTGGGTCTCAGCTTTGATAGGAGGCTCAGTAGTTGTGCTTGGCTTAGTTGCCCTTCGGCAGGTGGGATCTTAGTCCCACCACCAGGGATGAAACCTGAGTCCCCTGCATTGGAAGGCAGATTCCTAACCACTGGACCACCGGGGAAGTACCCCTCTGACAATTTCCTCAACTTCTCCCTGCCTGTTTTCTTATCTGTAAAAAAGGAGGATGATAATAATAATACCTCCAATACCTCTTTAGGTTGTTGTAAAACTTGAGTTTTCAAAAAAGTGCTTAGAACACCGCCAGGCATGTAATAGGGTTAAGTGTTAGTTGTTATTTCCCACATGCTAGGGATTTTAGTTCTAGATAGAGGCTCAGGTAAGTAACGGGGCAAATACAGATTTCTAGACTAAGTCTATTTGATCTTGAAGTCTGCTCTCTTTGAAAGCTACCACCGTGTATGAAAAGAATCCTTACCTTGGATACTTTAAGAAGGCCCAGATTTCAACTTCAGGAACAAGAGTCCTTGTGACCCCATTGACTGTAGCCTACCAGGCTCCTCCATTCATGGGATTTTCCAGGCAAGAGCACTGGAGTGGGTTGCCACTTCCTTCTCCAGGGGATCTTCCTG
This sequence comes from Dama dama, assembly GCF_033118175.1. NCBI lineage: Eukaryota > Metazoa > Chordata > Mammalia > Artiodactyla > Cervidae > Dama > Dama dama. The sequence goes on along the minus strand of NC_083692.1, from coordinate 17,380,825 downwards.
ACCCAGGGATTGAACCCAGGTATCCCGCATTGCGGGTAGACACTTTACCATCTGAGCCACCAGGGAAGTTCCCTAAAGTAGAACACAATTGTCAGACCTTGGATTTTTGTTTTAGATAGAGAAGTTAAACTGCCTACGGGTAGTAGGGATTTAGCATAATCTAGCCCAAAGGGACGGAATCAACCGGATCCCAGGGCAAGTCTAGGAAGCCTGCCCTTTGACCTGAATCTGGGTGACGTTAGTAATACAGGAATAGGTGAAATGCCAGCCACACTTGGCTGGCCCATAAAAAGGAAATACTTCCCACACCTTGCTTTCGCACACCGAAGGCCCCCAGGTAAAGGCATCCCCGCCACAAGCCTCTGGCTTTAATGTCTGGGTGTGGCTGGTGGAACCACCCAGTACAAACCGGAGTGAACCGGCTGCCCTTTCCCGACTGGCTGCCAAGTCAAACAGAACACAGAGAACACAAATAGAATCGTCACAATAAACTGGTTGTTGGAGGCAGACACAAGAGGACCCACTCCCTGGCACAGCCACCCTCTTTGCGGGTCCAGACATGAGGTGCTCTGAGGGCTGGAGAAGGTGTGGCCCATGGGCATTCCTGCCCAGCGAGAAACCCTCTGACTTGTCTGTACTCACTGCCACCCACATGGATCCCTCGGGGGGGCTGCTTGCCAGGACGGGAGGGAGGAGGGTCTCCCCCAAGCTCTGGACCGGGAAATGCCCTTTCCACCCACTCGACTAATGTTAAGGAGGGATCTTTTCAGACACTTTACAATCCTAAAGGCATCTGCGGGTTTGGAGGAATTCGTGCTGGACGTGCTTCTCTGAAGGGTCAGGCATGGGGGAGGAGAGAGGAGAAGAAGGAGGGAGCAGGCCCAAGTGACAGCTTCAGGTAAACCTGGGCGGAGCTCTCCAGGTAGCCTGTGAACTTAGGTGGTGCCCTCCCTAGCCTGGGGCAGGTCAGAATCTCCCAGAACTCGCCCAAAACCTTTCTGCTGTGTGTGCTCTGGGGCATGTCTCTCTTTGCCTCTTGGATCTCAGGCCAATGAGGAAATAGAGGTGAGTCCCAGGAGGCTGGGACGGAGCCATGTTTTTACTTTGTGGTGTCAGCACCTTTTCATGAAGTTCTAGCAGATCTCGCAAAAGATCTTTAATCTCTTCTCTGCCTTTTTGAAGAAATAAATGTTTTTTTTTTTTAAAAAGGGGCGAGAGTTTCCCTGTGGAAAGATAAACTTGTAAAGTGACCCAGGTGGAGGTTTTCTGTGCATTTCACCTCATCTCATGGGAATGTAGGAAGAGCAGATACTCTGAAAATGGACATCTGAGTTGGAAGACTGGCTCTGTACCACATCCTTGGGCAAGTTGCTTAACTGTTTGAGCCTCAGTTTCTTTGGTAGTCAAGATGGGCACAAGAAGACTTAGTTCACAAGGAATGTTGGAAGGATAAAATGATATCACATATATGAAAGCAAAGAACATTCTATATAGTTTGGCACATCAAAGGGCCAGATCAACCTTGCCTTCAGTTATTTTCTTCTCCCACACTCATTGTCAGTGGCTTCCTGGGTTCTTGATTGGCCTGAAGAATTGGAAAAGAGATCTAGAAAGAGAATCTTACAGTAACTGTCTTATTCTAACTTACAGTTTAAAGGGGGGAAGATAAGGACTGCTACTCCACTTTCTTTCTAGACGGTAAGATAGGTTATTTATATGTCTGAGGGTAAATCATTCCAATGCTTTACATTCTCATCTGAAACAAAGCACAAATCACTTCATTCTTATGCCCAAACTGACTCAATCTAATCTATCTACAAGTTGGACCTTTCCATTAACCATACTTTGGACACCTGATTCAAAGAACTGACTCACTCAAAAAGACCCTGATGCTGGGAAAGATTGAAGGCAGGAGGAGAAGGGCACGACAGAGGATGAGATGGTTGGATGGCATCACCAACTCGATGGACATGAGTCTGAGTAAACTCCGGGAGTTGGTGATAGAGAGGCCTGGCGTGCTGCAGTCTGTGGGGTCGCAAAGAATCAGACACGACTGAGCAACTGAACTGAACTGATTAACCTAACTTGAGATTTCTCCCTTTTCCATATGCTTTATGCTCTCGGTGTTGTATTATGGGGCTGTGGGTGGTGTGGGGAGTACAACCGATACTCTCAAAGGGGTCTAGTTTGATCATCAGTAAACAGGAAAAAGTAAAAACTATTATTACCTTCCTGAAAATGTCAGAATTAGTAAACTGCTGCCTTGCCCACAGTGCTCGGATAAGCAGAGTCTGCATAAGGCTTGAATATGTGTCATGGGTCTCAACTATTATCTGGGGATTTTTGTTTTTAAGTGCAGACGATGGCTTTGTTCAACTCACTAAGCCCTTCCTCCTGTGTTCAGCCAACGTTTGCAGAAGACTACAGTCTTTTAGTAAGTAGGAACCAGACAGGAAAAACATTATGGTAGAGATGGGTGGATGGGGCAAGGGTTTGAGGAGTGCTGGTCAACTAGGTACACACCTGGGGAGTGGCAAGAGAGTGGGAAGGGAATTGAGGGAGAACTGTTTAGAGAAGGGAGTCAGGGAAGTGAGTAATAGGTAGGTCAGAGGATGGAGCAAGGGAATGTTGAAAGGGAACGGATATGCTCTGTGGGCAGGTAGTAAATATCTGAATGGGAGCACAGGGAGGCCTAGCATGGAGTAACAGGGAGGCAACCCTGAGGGGCTGATTTGCCAGTGGTGGAAAACAGGATTGGATGTGCGTTGGTGCAGACATAGAGGGATCTCAGACCAACTCCAAACACCAAATGAAATGCTTCGTCTTTATGTTTCAGCCATCAGAAACAGATGCTGTCATGCTCACTGCCATGACTTATTTTGAATTCCAGCAACTAACATCCCTTTGGCGTTTCCTCAAAAATAAAAGTCACAGTTTAAATTCAGCTAAGCTTGAACATTGTGATACTTGGAGAAAATTCAAAGTCCTGGCCCCTTCAGCTGTACCATATTGTTCAACTGTTACATTCTGTTCAGGGTGGTTGCCCTCACATGGTCATCTCAACCCTTCACTCCCGTTAGCTGATTTGGAATTATTTACAATTTGTTGCCGCAATATTCCTGTAACAGTTTCCAGAGTTGGGTGAAGCAAAAGGAGGCTGGCACACAGATTTCTCACACTCAAGTTAACTTCTATAGTCAAGATCAAATTAAGCAATGGAGAAATCAAAGCTTCACTTCCTACTGACCTAGGTTTTTTAGAGCCTTCCCATTTTTCAGTATCAGGGACTTCAGGGGCTGCTAGGGACTTCAGGGGCTGCTAGCGGCTTCCCAGGTGGCGCTAGTGGTAAAGAACTGGCCTCCCAATACAGGAGACTTAAGAGACCCGGTTGGATTCCTGGGTTGGGAAGATCCCCTGGAGGAGGAAATGGTAACCCAATCCAGTATTCTTGCCTGGAGAATCCCATGGACAGAGGAGCCTGGCGGCTTACCGTCCATAGGATCACAAAGACTCGGACACGACTGAAGTGACTTCGCAGGCAGGCAGGCAGGTAGGGGCTTCCACATTTTCTCTCTCCTTGAGAAGAACTCTTGAACACGCTTCCCTCCCCCTAATATTCAACAAAGCTCTAAACAGTCAGTGTCTAAAGTTCTGCTTCTTTTAACATATAAAAGCTAAATCCAAACTTCTTTATGAAAGTGAAAGCCGCTCAGTCGTGTCCGACTCTTTGTCCATAGAATTTTCCAGGCCAGAATACTGGAGTGGGTAGCCAGTCCCTTCTCCAGGGGAACTTCCCTACTCAGGAATCGAACCCAGGGGTCTCCTGCGTTGCAGGCAGATTCTTTTTACCAACTGAGCTATCAGGGGGATGATTCCCCTTGATTCCGGAGTTTACTCCAAGAGTGGGAAAGTTTCCGACGCTGGGTTTTTTTTTTTTTTTCCCTATCTCCTGCGCAAGGCAAGTTTGGCCAAGTGGTAGTTTTGTGGGCCGCTGTCTGGAGGAGACGGCGGTTCCGGAGGTCACCCTGACAATTATGGCTAACTAAGGGTGGAGGGGATGGTCTGGGTTTGGCCCTCAGTCTGGAGTCACAGGCAGCACAGAGAGATCTTGGCTCAGGACCTAGGGCTGAAGCGTGCTGGGGCAGCCTCGGGGGTGTCCTGGCTTTCCGCGGGCTTGGGGAACCCTCTCTGGCCCGGGGGCGGGAGCCGCTGTTCCACAATCTGGTTCTGGCTCCACTGCCGCCTCAGCACTTTCTAATTCCGGCTCCAAACAACAACAGCCAGCAGCTGCAGCCATAGCAACAAGCCCCGCCCACCCGCCTCGCTCCCGGCAAGCGGCACGTGACGGAGACGCCTGCGTCGCTCCCTCCGCCCCTGGCGCTGCGGGAGGGCGGGGAGATGACGTGTACTCAGCCGTCTCCTTGGATATAATGCATAGACGTCAACGTCGCCCAGTGTTTAGTGTGTAACGTTCCTCCGTCTCTATGGGAACGTCAGGCGGCCAAACACCGACCCCAGCAACAGGCTTCTGATTGGCCCGCAGCTTCCCAAGGCGGAGCTTCATCTTCCGCGCCAGCTCTGCTGTGTTGCTGTTTTGGTTGTTTGTGTCCCGCTTGTTTATTTCTCTAACAGATCCTGGAGGCTGGGGTCTGAGATCCCCATCGCCAAGGATGGGAAGCAGGAGGAAACGTGCTCAACGTGCAGCTTTCGCCTACCGATTACAACCCAATAGATGGCATGTTTCCCTTGTGACCAAGTCCCTTCTGAGAGTCCAGGGTCCTGAGGCCCAGCGTCAATCACAGCCCAATACTTGGCGTTTCACCCTCTGACCACCCCCCCCCCCCCGCCCTCCCCCGCCCCCCGCCCCCCATCAGCATTACCCTTTCAGCCTCATCCCACGAACTGTGTTGCCTTCACACTTAAACTTGTTTATGCTCTCAAGTAGGGGGGCGGCGGCTTTCATACATAATGCCAGGATTCAGTGCTACTCCCTGCAGAATTTGGCTACATTTTTTTCCGTCTGGTCTTAATTCTGTTGAATGACATCATTGATTTGTCGTTCCACCCATAGATGCCCAGATTTCCTGTAGCCTGAGCAGACACCAAAGGATCCCCAAAGACCTGCGTGGTTGCTTCAGTTTGTGGGCTAGTTGAATATTAGGCTTTTCTCCCCGCCCATTTTAATTCAAAACTGGGGGACTTTTCCAAAAGAGAAATAAATTGAGGACAGAAATGGGGGAGTGGGTGGGGGAAAATTCTGTTGTTAAAATCCCACATTTCTTGATATATAATAGCAGTATACTGATGGAGCTAAACATTCTGAGTCGTGAATGCCTCCAGAAACAGTTTTAACCTACCCTGGGCTCCCATCAGTGAAACCAGGTTAACATCTGGCAAGAGACAGTGATCTAGACTCAGGGTTTTCAGTCAAGTTGTGCCTAAAAGAATGCCTTAAAATCTTAAGTTATGGTGTCAAGCGTAATAAATCTTCACCAGCTAGCTCATGCACATACAAGTCTGAGATGTTTTATAAAAGGTTTAGATGACCTGATAATATGTTTTCAAAACCCAGAGAGCGAGTGAGAGAAAGAGAGAGAGAGAGAGACTGATGCAAACCTCGAGTTAAAAACAAGAAAAGTGCTTTTGTAGATTGGAATTGATAAGGAGTAACGAGGGTACCTATTCTCTCTGTTCTAATTTTAACCTACCTTTCCCCCTTTATCTCCTCTGGTAAATAGTCTTGCTAACTGTCTTCCCCCTGCCCCTAGGCCAGCCTCATAGCCTATAATTTCCTTCAGAGATGTGAGTGAAATTAAATGAAATTGGGAAACTGTTTAATGCAAATAGGACCAAAGGGCACAGCTTTTTATCATAATGAACTTCATTCTGATTAAGTCACAGGGACTGCAAGTGCTTACTATTTACCAAGTAAATATATTAAATTGCCAGGCAAGTCTCCCTCTTGTCCTGACACTGCCAGGGAATATTTGAAAGTCTGATATAAGATCATTTTTTAAATGATCAAACATCTCTTTCTAATTATATCATCTCTCTTTATGTTTCCAGGAATACAGAGTGTCTCGGTCTCTGAGAGCCAATATATCTGGGTTACACCAAAAGAGGAATAATGAGGCAATCTTTGTACTGTTCAATGAAAATGACCTGAAAAGCTGGAAGAGGTGGCTGAAGGCATTTTCTCAGTTTGGATGAGGAAGCGGGGAGGAAGATGGAGCATGGCAGAGTCTCCAAGTGACTAGATTTGACTCCAGCACATGAACTGGATTTTATGATTCTGTCTAAGGGCATCAGTTATAACTTTAGAGCTTCCATGTCTTTTTCCATCTCCCAGACTTATTTCCTTTCTTCTTAGTTCTTTTGTTGTTGCTGTTCTTTTTAAAAAAATTTTGTTTATTTATTTTAATTGGAGGCTAATTACTTTACAATATTGTAGAGGTTTTTGCCATGCATTGACATGAATCCGCCATGGGTGTACATGTGTCCCCATCCTGAACCCCCCTCCCACCTCCCTCCCCATCCCATCCCTCAGGGTCATCCCAGTGCACCAGCCCTGAGCACCCTGTCTCATGCATCGAACCTGGGCTGGTGATCTATTTCACATGTGATAATATACATGTTTCAATGCTATTCTCTCAAATCATCCCACCCTCACCTTCTCCCACAGAGTGTTGTACTTTGGACCAAAATATAGTCATGGGCCATGGTATGTAGCCCAGGGAGTCACAATTTAATTAAATACCATTACATTTGGTGTGTAATTCAGGAAATACCAAGTAGATTATAGTTTTGATGGTACTGAAAGCAGCAGTTTTTTTCATATGAGCTTACATGCACACACACAGAGGTACAGATCCTTCCTGCCCAGTGGTTTGGCTGAGCCGCTCCATTTAACTGACGAAGTTCAACCTAAGGACCGTGATGTCCTGCTAGACTACTGATTTCTTCAAACCACAAGACAATTAATCTCCCCAGCCTACTTCCTCATCTATAAAATGGGGTCTGGAGAACTCACTGATCCCACCCATTTGCCCTGACCTAAGAGCTTTGTAATGATGTAGTGATCATTAATGGGTGCTGTGGAAACACCAAATGGTGTATAAATGCTTGATCATTATTAATGGGTGCAGTTTTTCCCAACACTTCCTGCCTTAGTACTGAGTGGAACCTACACCCATCAGGTTTCCATAGCAAAGGGGCCTTGACCTAGGCCAGAAAGTGTAGGAGCAATGACCTACATGGCCTTCCCAGGCCCAAGTGCACACCGGCCCTCTTCCGCACCCTAGCCATGACTGAATTCAGCTTGTTGTTCACATTCCTCAAGTCTGGCTTTCCTTAGTTGTAAAAATGAAAACATTACTACCTGCCCTGCCTACCTCTCAGGACTCATATGAGTCCCACTCCAGGTAATTCTTGTGAAAGAGCTTCGAAAACTGTTAAGCAGAAGGCATTTTCCAGTTGAAAAATGTCTTATGAAGTGATCTGCATATGAATCAGTGTCATGGTGGGCTTGAGGGGGTATAATTCATAGGCAGGCCGAATGAATCCCCACCTGTGTGATTTGATATGTCCTATATCAAGGCCTGGGCTTCCCTGGTGGCTCAGATGGTAAAGAATCTGCCTACAATGTGGGAGACCCAGGTTCAATCCCTGGGTCGAGAAGACTCCCCCAGAGAAGGGAATGGCTACCCACTCCAGTATTCTTGCCTGGAGAACTGCATGGACAGAGGAGCCTGGTGGGCTACAGTCCATGGTATCGCAAAGAGTCAGAGACAACTGAGTGACTACACACACACACACACACACACACACACACACACACCAAGGCATGCTCCCTCACCATTCCTAAAATTATCCATTTTCAGCCGTATATGCCTTTGGTGTGAGCATTTGCCTCTCTCTTCAGATCTTAGTTTTAGAATACAGATATTTTAATTAGTAATAAAGCTCCTAAAGCTGAACATAAGTGAGGTTATCAAATGGAACCACACAGGAGCCCTGGGCTCTTGGGTGAGTCTGAGAAACGAGTTGCTGGGAACCTAGAGAAGACTGTCTTGTTCAAAACTGGTCACCACTGGTGTGCAGGTTGCTGACAGAGGATCTGCCGAGCCCACCCAGCACACCTGTGCTCTGCTCACACCTGCAGGGGGGAGACTCTTCTCCCCACATCCTCACCCAAAGCCTCAGAGTGACCGAGGACTTCCCCCCCCTTTTCCAGGGGGTCTTCCCAACCCAGGGATCGAACCCACGTCTCCCACACTGCAGGTGGATTCTTCATCAACTGAGCCACAGGGCATTTCAATACTCAAAAAGTCAAAAGGATGTGGACTGAAGGATTGAATATATGTATGTTTATGAGAACTCCTTGTTTTGTCTTTATTTCTTATCTTCCATTGACAGTTCTATTCATTATTCATTCTCCATGGGGTGGTGGTGATAGTGGTGAAGAACAGACAGAGAAACCAAGGAGATGTAAAAATCTGACTCAAGAACCATTTGAGTTTCCTGATCAGACTGGCTGCTTCTTGCATTATGCATTTTTGGGTCACTGGTTTCTTTGGCAAAGGAGAGTAATATAATCTCACCAGATGGGTTCCTGGTAGTGGGACTATAATACATTGAATATTGGAATTGCTTCCACTCTGGGGCAGGTCAGTTTGTTTCTAGGTGGTCTGATCCTTGCTTGGACCATGCCCCACCCACCCAAACACTTCTGGTTTTACCTGGGGAGGTGGGATAAGTAACTGCCTTTTACCTGATTCAGCCAGATCAGATGGAGGTGAATGTTGGAGACTGGCGAAGTTCCCAGAGGAGGGAACAAACCTACCTTCCAACTGGGATCTCAGGCAGGTGCAGGAGACACTGGCACAGCCAGTTTAACCAGCATCTTGGGCAATATTTGGCCAGTAATTTTTTCATACTTCCAGTTTCCTCTGGCAGAAGTAGAATCTCTTTATATTCTGTGGTTGCATGTGGATATAATGCAACCAACACCCTATCTCTCTTCTTTCTCTACATATGAGTGATATACAGTATATACTTTTCCTCTCAAAAGCCCAATATGAATAGGAGCTGAGGCTATAATTTAATTCTAAGCAATTTAAGCATAATTAAGGCCCCTGAGACTGAATTTCTCTCTCACCAGCCACCAGCTACCAGAGAGTAGACACCATGGGAAATAAATGCACTTATTCATGTTACCAAGTCACTACTTACTAGACTGGGGAGAAAATTTAGTTCAATTGTCTATTGTGGATTAGAAAATTATAAGATCATTATTTTTATATTAATTTTTATTGGAGTATAGTTGCTTTACAATGTTGTATTTATAAGATCATTGGTTTTAAAAAAATTATTGAACCTATTCAACCAAAATGGCATAATATACCTATATTATTGAATTTTGGTAAATAGTAAATAACATAACGGTATCTGTAAAGCACTGAACCTCATTCCTGAACAAGCACTCAATAAATATTAGTTATTGTTATTTCCACACATTGGAGAAGTACTTTTTGGGCAGACTTTACTTGGTCAGGTACTATATGAGGGGCTGAGAGCCAATGATGAGTAAAACAGGCAAGGTTTCTGCCTTCCTCAAATGGGGAGCTAGACACCAAACAAATTCAATCAACACTTAGCTACCAACACCAGGGTTTGCTAGATGCTTGGGGGTCCATCAATGAACAAAACAAATATTCTTGTCCTTGTGGAGCTTATCTTTTAGACATTATACCGACTGCTTTGTAAATAAGTGTATATTATTATGAATGGTGTCTAGTGCTATACATGCAAACCTAGGATGGAACAAGGGTTTCTGAAGTGTTCCTCATTCAGCCTAGATGCTCAGGGAGTTTCTCTATGATGATATGATACTGAAGTTTGCGATCTGGATGAAGAGTAGATTGAGTTGAGAATCAGAGTGGAAATAGGGGCAGAGAACATATGTATAATACTAGCAGCTCATATTTAATTCATGCGTTTCATGTTATGATGTCTTTTCCCAAATGTTTTAGAGGCTGGGACTGCCAAAATCGGAAGACATCCCTGCATCAGAAGTTTGCATCCAGATTGAATTTGGCCCTGCACTCCAGAAAGCACTATCGTTTGCTCCTTCCCAGGAATCACTGACAGTTGACGGTCGCTGCCTCAGCTTCCCTTGGTCTCATTGTCTGGAACAATCAGTACCAACTGTAGTAGGAATGACCGCTGAGAACTGAACTCCACTTCTTTTACTTGCTATAAGGAAAGTCACCATAGTGCCCCCCAGAAATTTGTCAGCATACATTTGCTGCTAGATTTAAATAATCAAGCATGGGCTGAACAATCAGTTTCTGAAGGTTGAGCTACCCTCTTCTCCCAACCCACATGTAATCCTCTAGCCCACTTTTCTCTTTGCCACTGAATTTTCTCCCATTTAAGTTTTAATGCTCTTTTTCTGTCATTCCCATTAGCAAGCTTTCACAGCCTGAAAAGCATTCCAGTTCTGAAATAGTTCACATAGTTCTGTGTAGACATAATATTTACGGGAACTGAAGATGGGTGGATTCTGATAATGGCTTGTGGGACGGTCTCCAGTGCAGACAAAATAACAAAGAATTCAAGAAACTAATACTATGAGAGTTCAGTCCCCCATAAATTTCCCAAATGTACTTGCTTAAACCCTGCATATCAGCAGAGTACAGGAGAGTGTCACCTGGGGTGAGAAAACTTGGTTTGTTCAGTGTTCTGTTTTACAGCACAGATTCCAAGTTGAACTCTGTTTATTGTCAGTAGCTCTCTAACAGAGGGCAAAATGGAATGTGCCTATTTTCAAATTCCTGTTAAAAAAAGGCCCTGGAAGACCTCACAGACTGCTTGAGGGCAGTCTTTTTCATTTTGTGTCAGTATTTTTCAGAGCTCTCATGTAAGACTCTTCAAGCTATTGAGAGAGAGCTTGCTAGCCATTGATTTTTAGCATGCAGCCATCTATAAGAAGGATCCATACGGGTTGTTATGGTGTGAGAATGAAATAAAACCCTCCATGTCCTGTTTGAAGTTTAGTGACAAGTTAGGGAGGAAACTAAATGGGGAGTGGCTGGGACATTTCCAAATTTGGTAACAGTGATCCAAAAGTTGGTGTTTACGGTCTGTGGGAGGGACAGATGGTTTGTTGGTAGGTGTTATGGTCTGGTGGAGAGAGACAGTTTTTGGTAACTCAGACACTAGGGCTTGAAATGCACCTTACAAAGACAGAGGGTTGCTGGGCTCCGTGGTTATATCTCTCAATACTTGACACTGGGAAGCATTTCCTCTGCCCAGAATGCTCTGCTCCCTGTCCTTCTCATGACAAATGTCACCTCCTTCCACCCAATCCAAAGTAGCAACACAGTCACTCACAACATATCCTTCCACTTTAACTACTTGCCTAGCACTTACTTTTATATATTTTGTTTATTTGTTTTCTTGTTTATTACTAGACCATGAGCTTCATGTGAGCTTATCTGTTTACTATGGATTCTATTGGCTGGCACATAGTAGGTGTCCAGTAAAGGTACTGAATAAAGAATGAGAAATAGGATAATTGTACAATTTGAGTGATGAAAGATTAACTATGTAGAGGCCATGCCCTAGTACCTGTGGGTAGTTGTTTTTTCTTACGCAAGGTAATAATAATTTGAGGTCTGTGAAACCCCTTTCTTCCCTGAAGGGAATTCTGAAACCAATGGAAAAATAAAAAGCCAGGAGAGAGATATCTGATAAGAATATAAGTAAATTAATCTCAAACCAGATGTGAGAAATTAACACCTCAGGGCTGTTCTTATCTAAAAATACAATCTAAAATCACTTAATTTGAAACTCTTCCGTTTTCTCCATTATTTATTTATTTTTTTATGTGAGTCTCCTGTTCTTTTAGCATGTAGGCCAGAATGAATGAGAAGTGTGGATATTCATTGTTCCTGGCTGGGAGCTATTGTTCGGTGAACTTGGGAATTTGGCAGCCAATGCATGGAGCGCTAATTGCATAACGTCAGGTTTTCTCCGTTTCCCCAGCCTCTTCACAACCCCTTGCTTCTCTCTTTTTCAAGTTCCAAAGCTTGAGCAGACATCAGCTGGATGACGCTCTGGGTTCAAATTAAACTTGATTTGGATGGCAAAGTACTAATAGCAGATGAAGTCCCAGCTCTTCACCTACTATGAAGTTTCCTGTTCCTGGAAAATAGAGACTAGGGGAAAGCAAAGATTCCTCACCCACAGACACCCTTCTGGGCAAGTGATATGAGATTCATTCCAAACCATTTGATTAATCTGGAGAAAGGAAGAGAATGCTGTCAAATGATTCAAGTGAAGACTCCTGAGGGCTGATTCCATCCTTCACTTACAGCAATCTGGATGGAGCAGGAGCACGTGGTACTCCATTTATAACCACAGAGATCAGCTCTGGCCCACATAGGGCTGCATCCAGGCCTGAGGTGATCCTGTGGTATGTGATATTCTAGTCCTGTCCAGTGCATGCCGAACAAATACTGACCTGGTCCCAGCCACATTCTCAACCATGGCTGGATTGCCCAAGAAGCCAAGGAAGTATATGCTGGGGTGGGGGCTGGAGAAAGTCTCAAGGAAGAAATTAGGAAAACTGTACCCATCTTTCTATTTATTGAGTGCTTGCTATTGTGCCAAGCACTGTTCCAGGCACTGGCGAACCAGCAATTTTTCCATCCCTCATGGAACTTATATCCTGGCGTTATTTTTGGCATATTTGTAAGTTTTATTTTTCAAGTAAAAATTTATTTTGCAAATTGATATTGTTTTTATTTTGAATTACTTGGAAGGGTATCACAGTCATTTTAGTATTAGTGCCATGAAAGTTTTGAAAGTGAAAGTATTAGTTGCTCAGTTGTGTCTGACTCTTTGGGACCCCATGGATTGTAGCCTACCAGGCTCCTCTGTCCATGGGATTCTCCAGGCAAGAACACTGGAGTGGATTGTCATGCCCTTCCCCAGGGGATCTTCCTGACCCAGGGATCGAACCCGTGTCTCTTATGTCTTCTGCACTGGCAAGTGTGTTCTTTACCACTAGTGTCACAGTTGGTATGAAGGTTTTATTAGGGCTCTATTCACAGTGCTTTTGAACTAAAAAATTGGTTAGGTTTTTACCTCTATACCCAAATAGTTTCTAAAAAGTTGCTTGTGGTATTAGGCTGAGTTTGTGGAAAAGAAAGGATTGGAGGATACCCCATCTGAGATGAAATTTCTTGTTGTGCTGATCACGTTTCTGGGTGGGATGGTTGTGGGTTTAAAACTAGAGCACCAAAAAAAAAAAAAAAAAAAAAACTAGAGCACCCATACCCTCTTGAATGGCAGCTAGTGGAATGATTAATAAGCAGATATGACAAATCCATACAGTTCTAAGGATGGGTGTACCACTTGGGTTTATAAGCATATAAATTATTATGCCTGATAAAGAAGGTACTGATTAGGATTTTGGTTTCCCTCACCTGAGAAAGATACAGGTAGGAAGTCAGCCATCAAGCCCCTTTATTGAAAACAAGAATCCATGCTGCCTTCCCAGCCACATGAACAGCTGATGAACAGCTGATGAGCTTTCTGTTTAATGTTCCACAAACATTTATCCAGTGCCTACTAGTGTTAGCAAGCTAGGGCCCTGAGGATAGATACCTATTGAATAAGATAGATAAGGTCCCTGCTTTGGTGGAGCTTGTGGCTTAGGAGAGGAAGAGAGGCAATGAAAAAGTACATACATAAACCAAGTAACCTAGTGATCAGTCTTTGAAAGAAAATAAAACCAAGTAATGTGACAGAAAGTGACTGAGGGGCAATGAGGAGGGATGCAGTGTTGGATGGGGGACAGGCTTCCTGGAGAATGTGAAAACTGAGCAGATATTGATCATAAGGATAAGTCAACATGTCCAGATCTGGGGAAAAGAGGGAACAGTGATTAGAAAGACCCAGCTTCTGAACCAGCTTGGCATATTTGAGGAACAGAAAGAAGTCCAGTGTGTCTGGAGAGGGGTGAAGGAGGGAAAGTTGCTTAAGATGGAAGGTGAGGCCGGGGCTGGGTTACATAGTTGTGGTAGATCTCTTTAAGGAGTACAGATTTTTTTTTTCTGAGTGTAATTCTGTATATTGTATATTGGGATCCCCGTCCTTCTGCTAATGCAAGCATTTAAACAAAGCTCTGTGTGGTCCCTGGCACACGCTCCATCTGGAGCTGAGGAAGCTGGGGAACAGCTACCGTGTCTAAGAAGGACACATTTCAGCCCAAGCTCATGGGATTTTTCACCACAACCAGCAGCACTGGTTTGGAGGGATTTAGGACTTCGTGTTTAGTGTTAGGATTTAATTCAGAGCCCCACTAAGCGGGAGAGGAGACTTTTAGTGCATGATCTGTCCTTATCTTCATGGATTACCCCACAATCTTAGGTGGGTCAGAGTCTAAAGGTAGAATTCTTCAGTAGAGTCAATTCTGGGATTTTCACAAGGGATCTGTAACTCATTGACACTCCAGGTAAAACAGCAGTGGAGAAAATAAAAACTTAGCTGGGAGTTGCAACTGGAAGTTTTTTCATAGAATGTGAATCAGATACTAAACTAAGACACAAAATGTCCACATCAGAGGATGAACCTATGATCTGTAGATCAGAAGGCAGCATAACTGAATTCCTACGTACTGGTCAGGATTCTTCTGGTTTGGAAAGAGGATTTTTTGTTTTTTTTTTGCCTTATAATTATTAATGTCTCTTTTAAAGATCTTTCTTGTCATTCTTCTTGGGAAAGATGGTGGATTAAATGGTGTAAGTGATGCTGGAGATGTCTTAACACTTTGAGGCTCATTATGGGCCAGCCCATTTGAGCCATCCTTAGCCCTGTCCTTGTAGATCATGAGGTTTCCCCATTGGATGGGAGCCCTGCAGTTGAGGTTTCTCAGTCAGGGTGTGGTGTTGTCCTATAGATTTAGTGACGTCAGTGAGATTCCTTTGGAATTTTAGCAGCTAAATCCACCAGAGTTGAAGGTCAGCTCAGGATACCTCAGGATCTGACAGCCTGGACAGACTTGCTTGTCGGAGGATGGGGACTGCAGCAAGGTTTGGCATTACTGACTAAATGGGGATCCAGTGCTGCTGGTTGTGGTGAAAGATCCCATGAGCTTAGGCTGAAATGTGTCCTTAGACACGGTAGCTGTTCCCTAGCTTCCTCAGCTCCAGATGGAGAGTGTGCCAGGGACCACACAGAGCTTTGTTTAAATGCTTGCATTAGCAGAAGGACGGGGATCCCATTGAATCATC
Source organism: Dama dama (assembly GCF_033118175.1). Taxonomy (NCBI): domain Eukaryota; kingdom Metazoa; phylum Chordata; class Mammalia; order Artiodactyla; family Cervidae; genus Dama; species Dama dama. Next base: position 17,365,523 of record NC_083692.1, on the reverse strand, counting down.
ATCTCCTGTCAAAAAGCCAAGAGTTGTTCAGAATGGAAACAGTTTTTCCCAAAGAGGCAAAATTCCTAGTACTAATGAGTGGTGGTGGTGATGGTGGCGTGTGTGTGTGTGTGTGTGTGTGTGTGTGTGTGTGTGTGTGATGATGATGGTGATAGTTCTGTGCCTACTACTGTTTCAAAATAGAGACACTTTTTGTTCACTGTCTGAGCCATAGGGTGAGTAACCTTGACCCCTAAGGTCCTTTGCTGGGCTCACATGAGTTTATGAGTCCTGTGGGAATAGTGAAATGTTTCTCCTGCTGGGGTTCAGACATTTAGAATGGATAAATTAGAGAGTGGTGGTCACACAGTCATTGTCATTGTGGACAATATGGCCTTTATGTATGGGTACTGGCTGTCTCTCATGGGGCTCAAGAACAAGGGTAAGTTCCATCTTTCATCACTAACCACTGGGGTGTTCTTTATTGACAGAGGCTGCACCAGCTGAAAATAGCCCAAACATCTTGTTATTTTCTCTTTCCCAGTTTTTGCCTATTCATATCCAAGGATAAAAGACTCAGCTTGTTCAGCCTTTTCAAAGAGTTAAAGAACATTCTCTATTTGATTTCTTAGTATCCATAAAAAACAAGAATATACAGTTGCCCTGCTTGGCTGAGAGCATTCATTCATTCAGCAGTTCAATAGATTTTATTAAACACCTACTACGGGCTAGGCGCTGGGGTAGGTGCCTATAAGTGGATATTTGTATATGAAAAAGACAAAGGCCAAAAGTAGGCAGATGCTAAACAAGTCTTAGAAGCTACTTCCCCCAAGTCCCTGAAGGAGATGAATTTGCTATACGCATCTTCCTGACTTCTAGTCCCGTGCTCTGCCCACAACCCTTCACCGATAGACCACACTTCCCCAAATAAATAACTACTTCTGCATGCTGAGGATGGGTTGTGTGCGGCAGCATTTACGTAGGCGGCACAGACAGTAGCCTTTCACTTAGTGTTGCAATAACACCAGGCTAAACAATGGGCACTGACCTCCAGAGTAGTGAACAAAAGCTTGCTATGGGTCAGGTCTCTTAAATGCCAGAGAAGTGCAAAATAGGAAGAGTCTCTATCTGATAAGGAGCAACTGCTGAGAAAGAATGAATTTGTTTTTAATCTGGGTTAAAATCAGATATGAGAATCTACCCTCCTGTTCACTTTTGGATCCTCAGGTAGCAGGAACTCAACACACAGATAATCACAAACTATGTAAGTTTTGGTTTTCCATGCTCAGACTTGTCCAGAACATGGAAGCCCTGCCCTGTTGGAAGGCAGCACTGAACTCACAGAGGCACATACACACACACACATCTGTCTCAAAGTTACCCTGACCTTGTCAAGTGGCAAACATAATTTCACAGATAGGGTCTGATTTCCCTTTATTTTAAGGCTACATCACGTGAACTCCTTATTAAAAGTGTGATTTTTGGCTGTCCTGAAATGGATACCATGAGTAGATTGAGATGTGAGAGTATGTTAGAACAACTGCAGGTTCAGATATTAGCGGGGCAGGAGAGGAGGTCTGAGATTATATTTTCTGATACTACTGCTTTAGGTTGAACACCTGCTTTTACTTCCTAGATGATGCTCTGGCTGCTTTCAGTCTTTATCATGTTATATCCCAGAGGACAGTGGATCCAGATCCCATCTCTGTATTGCAATCACTTCTGATACCTGTGCCCACATTCTCTTCTGTGTTTCATAGCACCCTCTTATTTTTTAAATATTTATTTATTTGGCTATACTGGGTCTTAGTGGGATGTGGGATCTAGTTCCTTGACTAAGGATCGAACCTGGGCCCTCTGCATTGGGAACTTGGAGTCTTAGCCACTGGACCACCAGGGAAGTCACCCTGTTATTACCTCTGTCAAACGACTTACTGCTGTCCTGCAATTCTCTAATGACTTGTCGGTCCACAAGGCTGGAATCTCTCTGACAGTAGGGGCAGGTCCATTGTATTCACTAGAGTAAGTAACAGCCCCTAGCAAGTGCCAGGCCATAGAAGGCTCTCAATAAGTAATCGCATGCATGCTCAGTCGCTCAATTGTGTCCACCTCTTTGTGACCCCATGGACTGTGGCCTGCCAGGCTGCTCTGCCCATGGAATTTTCCAGGCAACAATACTGGAGTGGCTGCCATTTCCTCCTCCAGGGGATCTTCCCCACCCAGGGATTGAACCTGCGTCTCTTGTGCCTCCTGCATTGGCAGGTGGATTCCTTACCACTGAGCCACCTGGGAAGCCCCAATAAGTAAGTTCTTTGTTAAATAAATAAAAGAATGAGTGATGGTTGTGTCTTTCTTAGAGGATGGATTTATTAAGTCTCCAGCTCTGTAGCCACAATGATGCCAGGAAAGAAAGAGTTAAGCTATGTGGAGGAGACAGGCTTATCCAAAGACCTTTTTCCTTTTTTATTGGCAAGGGCAAAATAAATGATATATGCATAAATCCTGGATATAAAATCTTGACACATCCTTTAGGTGTTGGCCGGAGCTGCTTCAAAACTCTAAGGGGAAGTAAATGAAATCATTCTAGGTTTTCTCTTAAGTGGCCTGAGAGCCAGTTATGAAGGGAAGGCAAGGCCAGACCCAGGAATTCAAAGCTTGACCTACTTTGCCCAAAGCTAATAATAAGAGAGATGGATTTGCCTTCTTAACTTTTTTATTTTTTTAAAAATCAAGGACAATGAAGTAGCCCGGCAAACGATAGAACTAGGTGAATGGAATGCAGCAGAATTGCTTGAGGATTCAGAGCAGCTCCAAGTCTATGTTTATGTATTATGTGTTTTTCCTTTTCTCTCCCCTTTTTTCTTCAAGTGAGGGGGAAAAAAGCGCCTAAATTCCCACCAACATAAACCAGTGACATACAATGATGAAACTCTGTTTTCACCTCTTCTTGTGACAGGGAATGCAAAAATAGCAAGTGGCCCAGTTCCACGAATCCCCGCCTCCCTGCCCTAGCAGCTCTCACCCGGTTCGCATCTCTAAGAATGGAGGTTAGCGTCCAGCCGCGCGCGCAAGCCGCATTCAGCCCCCGGACCCCACAGATGAGGTCAGGCGGCGGGAGTGGCCGCAGTCGGGCCGGGGAGGCCGAGGCCCCCGGGGGAGCAAGGAGGGAGAGCGGCCTCGCCAGGCCGACGGCGCGCCCGGCCGCGCGGCGTCGCCTGGAGACGGCCCTGGCGGCGCAGTGTTGCTGTAAACAGCCGCTTCCCTGTTACTATCTATAGCAGGATCGCCTGGCTCCGGGGTGCGGCGCGGGAGGCAGGTCGGCTGTCCCGCTCCCCGCGAGTCCCGAAGGATCCGCCCGCTGCCCTCATCCCGCCTCGCCCCTCTCCAGGTGCCCATCGTGCCCTCCCCCCGGCCCGAAGAGTGGGGGAAGGGACACAGGGACCTATGTCTCTGCGGGGACCTGCGACTTCGCGTCCCGGAGGTGGCCGGCGCGCAGATTGAGCCGGGGGCAGTGTGACCCAGGCTGTCCTTTGCATCTGAGCAGGAGGCCAGGGGCGTCTGGGGCGGGGGGGGCGGTGCTCAGCGCACTCCAGAGCACCTTGACCCCCCCCCCCCCCAAGGCCTGTTTTCCAGGCCACCGAGCGGTGCCTGAGGTCCCAGCTGCCGAAGATTCCAGCCTGGGCGCTGCTGGGCACGTCCTTCCAGGCGCCCCCGGTCCAACCCGCCTCCCCCCCGCCTCCAAGTCCGCGCTGGAAAATCACCGGCTTCGGGCTCCCAATAACCAGCTTCCTGGGGCGCCGAACCACCCCCACCTCCCCAGCAGGGACTTGTGCTGCCCCAGTGCTCGCTCCATCCGGTGCTCCGAACTGACGACCTTGTCCACAGAACACCCCCCACACCCCGGGGCCCGAGCTCAGAACCAGGCAAACGAATCCTTCAGACATCCTTGTAGAGAGATTCTGCACGATGTTTATTGGCTAGTTTCTCAGGGGTTTGACAGCAACACTAACATCTCATACACGGGCAAGAAAAAACAAAAATAAAAGCGCCTATCCCCTTAAAAGCAAACAAACAAACAAAACATATAGAATAAAAAATACCCAGCATCGTAGATAAAGTAGGTTATCGTATGTCTTATTTTGGATCCTTCCAAACCGCAGGACCAATCCTAGTAATGCTGGAGTCTGGGGAGCTTGAGGTGAGGGGGTGAGGGCCCATTTCCAGAGCTTGCACTGAATTAGGGCTAGAATGGGGAGTGAGGGCAGAGGCGCATTCCTTCGGGGGCCGAGGTTTAACCTGCTTGGCTGTGTGTACCAGTGTCGCCTATAACCTGAGCCTCAGAACTCTTTCCCGGGTTTCCGTACCGGAGTAAAAGGGCGCCCCCCACCCCCGCCGCCGCCAATCTTATCCTCCCCCAGCCTCGGAACAAGGGTCCGCATTGAACCAGGTGCGAATGTTCGCTCGCCTTCTCCGCCTCCCCTCCCCCCGGCCGCGGCCCCCGCCTCCCCCCCGGCGCTGCACCCTCGGTGTTGGCTGCAGCCCGCGAGCAGTTCCCGTCAATCCCTCCCTCCCCTTTACACAGGATGTCCATATTAGGACATCTGCGTCAGCAGGTTTCCACGGCCGTCCGCTGCAGTCGTGGGGGGACCCATCCCCACGGCCCCTCATCTCTGCATCTCCACGCGACCCCAGGAACTAGGGGGAGACAGGCCGACAAGATCAAGAAACTCAACAGCGCGGGGAACTGGGGGCTCTGCGAGGGCGGCGGAGGAGGCAAATGGGCATCCTAGAAGTAGCCGGGCCCGTGCGCCACCCCTCGGGAGCTGCAATGGTTGCGCCCAGTGAGTGACGTGTTGGGCTCATTCATAAAATGCTGTTATAAAAGCGGTGGCTGCGGCGCCTAGTACTCCAACCGCATCTGCAGCGAGCAAGCTTAAGGAGCTGACACAGAGCCGGCGGCGCAGCGAGCGAGCGAGCGAGCGACCGCGCACACCTACCCAGCTCTGCCCGGCAGCTCGCACCTGCCTCCGCCCCTGCGCCCCTCGCTCGGCTTTGACCGCTCGCGATCATGATGTTCTCTGGCTTCAACGCCGACTACGAGGCGTCTTCCTCCCGCTGCAGCAGCGCCTCCCCGGCCGGGGACAGTCTCTCCTACTACCACTCACCGGCCGACTCCTTCTCCAGCATGGGCTCTCCCGTCAATGCGCAGGTGAGGCTGGCTCCGCGCCGCCGCAGGGCCCAGGGGTGGAGGGGTCACCTGGGAGAAATCACCGGGGCGAGACGCTCGGGAAGACGAGTCCGGGACTCCTTTCGCCGGGGGCAGGGAGGGAGGCTTGCCCCGGCCAAAAGCAGCCCTCTCTCGGGAGCTCCGAACTTTGTTCGGAGCGGCCCGCGAGCTTGTCATCAGAATTGCTTCTTTGCCGCGGCAGGCTCTTTCTGAGCTGTGCCCCCCGGCGCACGCTCGCTGACTGATCTCTGACATTAATTAGCTGGGGCCAAAGTGTCCCAAAGCAAAAGACTCTCGAAGTAGAACCTGGCACCTCCGGGGGGAGGCGGCCAAAGTCGGCCATCACCCCCCCTCCCCCCGCCCCGCTCCAGCCTGGAGCAGGGAAAGGAGGGGTAGGGAAGGAGGGTGAAGCAGGCGGGTGTGTAAGGCAGTTTCATTGATAAAAAGCGAGTTCATTCAGGAGACTCCGGAGCGGCGCCTGCGTCAGCGCGGACGTCAGAGATATTTATAACAAACCCCCTTTCAAGAGAGTGATGCTGAAGGGATAACGGGAACGCAGCAGCAGGATGGAAGAGAAAGGCACTGCGCTGCGGAAATCTTGGGAAGAAAGGGGGGAGACCTTTCATCCCCGATGACGGGCGTTGTATAAAGACGCGAGCTGTCCATCGCCGGAGGGCTTCTCCTGCCTCTCTCCCTGCTGCATGCAGCACTGGGAATCTGCTCACCCCCACCTGCTCACTCACGTCCGTTTCTTCCTTCTCTTTCATTCTAGGACTACTGCACCGATCTGGCCGTCTCCAGTGCCAACTTCATCCCAACAGTGACTGCCATCTCGACCAGCCCGGACCTACAATGGCTAGTGCAGCCCACCCTGGTCTCCTCCGTGGCCCCGTCCCAGACCAGAGCCCCCCACCCCTATGGAGTTCCCACTCCCTCAGCTGGGGCTTACTCCAGGGCTGGAGTCATGAAAACCATGACGGGAGGCAGAGCTCAGAGCATTGGCCGGAGGGGCAAGATGGAACAGGTGAGAGTTCTTGGCACCTTCTGAGGGGGAGGTGGGGGTCGACATTGTGGAGACAGGCAGCATAGGGGTCAGAGTGAAGCCGTTGATGCCTTGACTGGACACCCCAAATGGGAAAGCTTGGCTCCAAACCCTTTCCATCCAAATCAGACTCTGATAGTCTCACCCTAAGAAATGCCCTGATGTGTAGTTTCTTCCTCAGTACGTTTCCATCTCGTGCCTTTAGTCTGGGCTCTTCTTGGCTCTTGCTGAGATTCTTATTTTAAATGCAAGTCACACCCAGCTTGCAACTGCAGGTTAGAAATGGCTTTACAGAAGAGGTGCCAGGAGCTAGGAAGCTGCAGGAGCTGGTTTCCCTGGGGTGGGTGAATGAAGCTGATGGCAGACACCGTTACTGAATGCTGCTCTTTTTTTCCCTCCCTAGTTGTCCCCAGAAGAGGAAGAGAAAAGGAGAATCCGAAGGGAAAGGAATAAGATGGCTGCAGCCAAATGCCGGAACCGGCGGAGGGAGCTGACTGACACCCTCCAAGCGGTAGGTAGAACCCATGGGTCACTTCTTTTTAAAACTTAAGGGGATACTTGGAGACCGGATGTAAGGGATCTGTGTCCTTGAGTCAGACCATGTCTTATGCTTTCCTTTGCTCTCTCCTTCCAGGAGACAGACCAACTAGAAGATGAGAAGTCTGCTTTGCAGACGGAGATTGCCAATCTGCTGAAGGAGAAGGAAAAACTCGAGTTCATCCTAGCGGCTCACCGACCTGCCTGCAAGATCCCTGACGACCTGGGCTTCCCAGAAGAGATGTCTGTGGCTTCCCTTGATCTGAGTGGGGGCCTGCCTGAGGCTGCCACCCCTGAATCTGAGGAGGCCTTCACCCTGCCCCTCCTCAATGACCCCGAGCCCAAGCCCTCAGTGGAGCCCGTCAAGAGCGTCGGCAGCATGGAGCTGAAGGCTGAGCCCTTTGATGACTTCATGTTCCCAGCATCGTCCAGGCCCAGCGGCTCGGAGACCGCCCGCTCTGTGCCAGACATGGACCTGTCTGGTTCCTTCTATGCAGCAGACTGGGAGCCCCTGCACGGTGGCTCCCTGGGGATGGGGCCTATGGCCACGGAGCTGGAGCCCCTGTGCACCCCGGTGGTCACCTGTACTCCCAGCTGCACTACTTACACGTCTTCCTTCGTCTTCACCTACCCTGAGGCTGACTCCTTCCCCAGCTGTGCAGCTGCCCACCGCAAGGGCAGCAGCAGCAACGAGCCTTCCTCTGACTCGCTCAGCTCACCCACGCTGCTGGCCCTGTGAGCATGCAGAGAGGGGAGGCAGTGGGCGTGCACGTGGCCACTGCCTGAGTCGGCGCATTACGGAGAGAAACACGTCTTCCCTCAAGGGTTCCCGTAGACCTAGGGAGGACCTTATCTGTGCGTGAAACACACCAGGCTGTGGGCCTCAAGGACTTGCAAGCGAGCATCCCCGTGTGGACTCAAGTCCTTACCTCTTCTGGAGATGTAGCAAAACGCATGGAGTGTGTATTATTCCCAGTGACACCTCTGAGAGCTGATAGTTAGTAGCATGTGGAGCCAGGCCTGGGTCTGTGTCTCTTTTCTCTTTCTCTTTAGTCTTCTCATAGCATTAACTAATCTATTGGGTTCGTTATTGGAATTAACCTGGTGCTGGATATTTTCAAATTGTATCTAGTGCAGCTGATTTTAACAATAACTACTGTGTTCCTGGCAATAGTGTGTTCTGATTAGCAATGACCAATATTAAATTAAGAAAAGATATGACTTTATTTTCTAGTAGATAGAAATAAATAGCTATATCCATGTACTGTAGTTTTTTCTTCAACATCGATGTTCATCGTAACGTTACTGATCATGCATTGTTGAGGTGGTCTGAATGTTCTGACATTAACAGTTTTCCATGAAAACGTTTTATTGTGTTTTTAATTTATTTATTAAGATGGATTCTCAGATATTTATATTTTTATTTTATTTTTTTCTACCTTGAGGTCTTTTGACATGTGGAAAGTGAACTTGAATGAAAAATTTAAGCATTGTTTGCTTATTGTTCAAAGACATTGTCAATAAAAGCATTTAAGTTGAATGCAACCCACCTTGTGCTCTTTTCATTCTGGAAGTTCTCTAAGTTTCTGGAAGGTATTGTCAGAGACCAGTTTGTCAAGAAGGGTAGCTCTTGGAGGGGACACACCCCTCTGTTTGATCCCTTATCAAATCAGGAGACACTCTGGAGCTGATGTTGGAAAATTGTACAAACTCACGTCTTCACCTTGCAGTGCTGCTTCTCTGCCTACAGGTTCTGGGAATGGGAAACTGCTTTGCAATAGCTTTTGTGGGAACACATCTTCCTACTTCTTTTTCTGTTTTGAAAGTCAAAGGGAGGGATATTTAAATCTGGCTGTGCTAATACTAAACTTAAATGTCTAGGTCTTCTAGGAATCCTTTTAGCAAACAATTCAGTTTTGCATGAACTGCTTTAACTTTTTATTGCCACCAGATCGTGTGAAGGTTACTCCCACCTTAAAGGAGAACAAGCAAAAACGGTTAGAATGGTGCTTTCTCAATATTCCACGGCTGGGATTAGAGTCTTAACTTCTCACTCATCACCCTATTCATCAGCCTGAAGTGCCTCTTAACACCTGGTTTTTCTTTTTTAAAAAAAACTTTCACCTGGTTGGAAAGAAAACAAAACAAAAACCAAACCCACAACTTTTCAGTCCTTAACTCTAACAATCCAACATTTAGTTATATTTTTTTATTCTCAGAAAGAAAGGAGGGTTCTTATCCTATCCCTCTGTGTGTGTGTGTGTGTGTGTGCGCGCACACGCGCGCACATGCACACTTGGTTGCTCAGTCATGTTGGACTCTATGACCCTGTGGACTGTAGTCCACCAGGTTCCTCCATCTATGGGATTCTCCAGGCAAGAATACTGGAGTGGGTTGCCATTTCCTCCTCTAGGGGATCTTCCTGACCCTGGGATTGAACTGGAGTCTCTTGTGTCTCCTGCATTGGCAGGCACATTCTTTACCACTGTGCCACCTGGGAAGCCTATCCTTTAGTAATCAATGTATTATAATTTCTGCAGTTTATTTAACATATGTCTGACATTCAGTTTACACTGGAGGAAGAAAAGGCTGGCTCTGAGAATTGGAAAGAGATCTCAAACAGTGCAAACAATGGTTCATCATTCGGTAAATAAAAAGTTACATAATAGCTTGAGAAGAAGAAGTCAACATGATCGAATGAGCTTTAACTTAGAAACTTTATCATCTTAATGAAGAACATGACCTTTGTCTGGGACACCTCTGGTAATGGGGCGCTTACACGCACAGGTACCAACCGCAAAGAATGGAGGTGGCGCCTTCATCTTCTGCTCTCTGCTATCAAGTGAGCGGGCACCAAGTCTGGAAGTGAGAGCCCAGGTTTGCACGCATGCTAAGGGGAAGAGAAGCTTCGAGGTCAGCCTTCTAATGCTTTGGTGATCATGAAAATCACTGGGTGGTTATGGGATATTATACTCAGTCAAGTTGAAAGTTATAATTTAAAATGACAGTTCCAAAAAATTAAATGACCTTTCTATTGAGGGTGGCGTTCTCACCTATGATCTCCCTGCTCCTCACATAATACTTGACATTTGAAAGCAACGTGCTTTAGAATCTTAAGAGCACTGATCTCTCACACATCACTTGCATATTATTTTTGCCTGTCAGGCAATAATGAAAATGGCCTTAGACTTCCTGTTTGCTGTTCGGGGGTAAACTTTCTGCAATCTTTGTTGTTGTTCAGTTGCTAAGTTGTGTCTGACTCTTTGTGACCTCATGGACTGCAGCACCTCAGGCTCCCTTATCCTTCACTACCTCCCAGAGTTTGCTCAAATTCATGTCCATTGAGTCAGAGATGCAATCTAACCATCTCACCCTTTGCCACCCTCTTCTCCTTTTGCCTTCAATCTTGTCCAGAATCGTCTTTTCCAATGAATCTGCTCTTTGCATCTGGTGGCCAATGTACTGGAGCTTCAGCTTCAACATCAGTCCTTCCAATGAATAATCAGGGTTGATTTCCTTTAGGAATGACTGATTTGATCTCCTTGCAGTTCAAGGGACTCTCAAGAGTCTTCTTCAGCACCACAATGAGAAAACCTCAATTCTTCACTGCTCAGCCGTCTTTGTGGTCCAACTCACAACTAAATACAGAATTACTGTAACTAACACCCAGATCTGAAATGACAAGAAGAGATCTGAAGGAAAGCAGCTGACTCCCCTACATGTACAGTAATGATAACCCATGGAAGGAGACTTCTCAGATGGGAAAGGGAGGCTGAATCTCTAGACCTGGATACCTAACTCCTGGAGACCTGACTAACAGCCTCTGTCAGCCCCATGCTGATTGGAGAGGGAACTGTGCTTTCTGCTTGACAGTACTGGTCTTGGCCTGGAGGCAGACCCTTCCTCTAGTTCACTGTAGCCCAACTGAGACCAGACTACTCGATCAACAAGGTCCAGGAGAGGGCCTTCACACAGAGAATCTCTTTACTGGGCTTCTCAGAGGACCTATAGGTTCTGCCCTAAGGTTGACATCCCCGTGAGCTCTCTGCTCATCATTCTCATGGGATCAAGAGACAAAAGGAATTCCCTGTTTTTACCTGAAAGTCTCCTTCCATATCCTCTTTTCCTGACTCATGATTTAACAACTCCCATGGAGGATGGACACTGGGAATGTCAACTTTCTTTTAGGAAAGACTCTGAGCCCACCTGACTCCTACCCATACCATATGGCCTTACACTGGTCTCAACAAAATGACTATTTCAGGGCACCACTGTTTACTGATACAAACGAAGCTTGTGTAATAGCAAGGGATGGGAGAAGGATTCAAGGGGGTTGTTTTTTTACAAAGAGAATGCCTAATTTGCCCATCAATGGATCCCCAGACCTGGTTCAGTGCCTGGCATAAGTGTGCATGCTCAGTCATGTCTGGCTCTTTGCGACTCCACGGACTGTATATTGCCTGCCAGGCTCCTCTGTCCATGGAATTTTCCAGGCAGATACACTGGAGTGTGTTGCCGTTCCCTACTCCAGGGGATCTTCCTGACCCAGAGAATGAACCCAAGTCTCTTGAGTCTCCTCAAAAGAGTCAATCTGCGTTGGCAGGCAGATTCTTTACCCCTTGCCACCTGGGAAGTCCACCTGTCACATAGTACAGGGTTAACAAATACTTGCGGGGCGAATAAATGAGTAAATTCTGCACTATTTCCACAAGCAGAAATATATTCCCTGTGTACTCTTTAAAACCTCCTATTCCAGGCCCTGTTACAATATGAAGCAATGGGGATTTCATAACTTTTCAAACACATACCCCACTTCCATCTTTGGTTCCTGGAATTCCTCCACTGCCTCCCTTGGATTATTTCTGCCAATTCAACTTCAAAGAGAATGCACTGCCGTCGTGCTTTCAGCTCCAAATTAATTTTAGATGATAAAGAGTAGAAGAAAAAAATTATCTTTATGTAATAGTGGATTGTAGATGCTGCATCATTTTTGCACATCCCTGCACCTTCTGTAATTATCAAAATTAAAGGGTAGCATTTAACAATTTGCTCTAATAACAGTAATTTTGTATCAATAGCAACTTCCCATGTGTGAATGAGAGTAAATCAATTATGCTATCTTTAATTAGTGGATAAAGTAGAGACAGAGGAAAAGTAAAAGCTTTCAGATGATTACTCTAAGGAAATCAACTGAAGTTTTGATGTTTTTCAAATAAAAAAAAATTGAAAACAAAAATTCAATCTTTAAACTGTGTGTGAGACTTCTTCCAAACAGAGAATAATCAAATTCCTCAAAAAATAAGTGAAGGGTTTCCCTGGTGGCCCAGTAGTTAAAGAATCCACCTCCCAATGCAGGGGACATGGGTTCCCTGGTCCGGGAAGATTCCACGTGCTGTGAGGCAACTAAGGCCATGTACCACAACCCCCGAAAGCCCACGCCCTAGAGCCTATGCTCCACAAGAGAAGTCCTTGCAATGAGAAGCCCACGCACTAAAATTAGAGAGTAGCCTCCACTCTGCAAATAGAGAAAGCCCACACACAGCAATGAAGACCACATGTAGCCAATAATAAAATAAGTAAATAAATAGGATAATACAAATGAGGTTTGGGCATCACTTGAATGCTGACTATCAGAGCGTTTTAAGTTGTGCCATTTTGCTATAAACATTAAAGAACTGCTTCTTCACTCCTCTCCAGGGATATTTCCTGTCCTTCTCTTCAGGCACTCAGCTCACCGGCCGTCCTTCCATTGCTGACACATAGCATGTAAGTCCCTGCTGCAGGGCCTTTGCACTTGCTGTCCCTCTGCCTGGGACTCTTTCCCCAGGCTGGCTTCTTCCTGTCAGTCAGGACTCAGCTCTAAGAACATCCCCTCCAAGAAGCCTTCCCACGTCGTTGTCCAGAATAATCTCTAGAAGTGCATACTTATGCCCCACGACTCTGTGTCCCATTACCCTGCTTTGCTTTTTTCACAGACCTTATCACTCTCTGCAACAACTTATTTAAATTTTCTCTCCTTTTTAGAAAAACAAATTTCTATCATTTACACTGTCTGTAAGTCCCATATGAGCAGGGACCTTTTCTGTCTTGATCACCTACCTCTCTATCTCCAAGGTCTATTAGGGACTCACTGTTAAATGAATGAATGAAGGCAGATAAAACCTACAAAAACATCTAAAGAGAGATAAGTAGACTTTAACAGTGATGATGACCTGTGTTCGTCATAGATTTCTTCCAGAGTGGAAGAATATGCCTTCTTGTTTAAAAAAAAAATTCTTGGCAAGAGTTCTACAATATTAAGATGAGGAACTAGCTGGCTTGGGAAAGAATTTTAAGGCGTACTGAAAAATACAAGTATACTGTATAGATCAGTGACACTTCTAGACTAATTACAAATTGTGAAATTTGTTTCAATAGCAAATGAAGAATAAATGCATATGTGAATGAAAGTATCATCATGTTTAAAGAAACAAAACTATGTATTTCACTCTCATTGATATAAAATTTTCAGACTATTGCACAAATCCATTTCAGTTCACGGATCCTAGCAGTTGGTGTGTTAAATTACAAAACTTACGATTCAGTCTGCATGAGAATAGAAGGATAGGGTTAGCTGCTCTCACGGTCATTACCAACATCATTATCACAACCATCATTTACAAGAATATGCCCAGATCTGAGCAAAAGTGGATGGGAATAAAGTGAATTGACTTCTGACAAATGAGTTCCAAGTCCCTGAAGGGTGCTGACTGGATAGAACTCCCTTTTGCACACAAGTGAAGGCAACAGAAACAAACAGGTTTAGCTGTAACGCAGTTCATTTCAATGGCTCCACACACCCATTCATGGACTAATCTAAACTGCCTTTCCTTTGCTCTTCTTGAGCACTGTTCAGCTGCCCAGGGGGACAAAGAACTGAAAGGACTCTGGCCGTTGTCCCCAAGGAGGCTCCCTGGGCTGATGGTCATCAGCTCTTCTTAATTAATACGGTGTTTTAACTTTCAGCTCTCACTGACATAGTGCCGAGGTTTGATTCAATCAGTCGATGAAAGTAAGAATCCAATGGGGTTTGATCATCAGGTATATTAGAAGCAGGCTCGTAGGAAGGGGGAACCTGCTAAAGTGTATGGAGCAAAGGGTAGCACCTTCATTGTAAGGGCAAAAGGCTCAGGCCCCAGTTGCTACTGTATTTACTTTGGCGAGCAATTTGTGGCCAGATCTACAGAAACACTGATTCATTTTCAGGCTTTTGAATCAATCATGACATTATCATTGCAGGTAAACTTATCAAAGCAAAATGTTAAGTTCATCTGGATTTGAGGAATTGAATCCAACATAGCAGAGGGGCATAGAGCATCGACTCAGCTTTGAATCCTGGCTCCTTGACCTTGGGCAGTTTACCTGTCTTCTCTGTACCTCAGTTTCTTCACCTGTGAAAGGGAGGTAATAATTGTATCCACCTCCTGGGGTTGTGGTGAGATTAAATGTATGGAGTTTATTACAGTTCCTGTGCACACAGCAGCATCACAGAAGGGTGAGTTATTACTTATTATCTTTATAATTTAGGGGGCTAGGGGTCAAGGGAGAAAATATATACCCTCTGGAGCATACTTAGTTCAGTTGTGTGTAGGCTGAACCCAGGCAGTGGGCTTCCCAGGTAGTGCTAGCGGGAAAGAACCTACTTGCCAGTGCAAGATATACAACAGATTCTGGTTCCATCCCTGAGTCAGGAAGATCCCCTGGAGAAGGAAATGGCAACCCAGTCCAGAGTTCTTGCCTGGAAAATCCCATGGATAAAGGAGCCTGGCGGGCTACAGTCCATGGGGTTGCAAAGAGTTGGACGTGACTGAGCACACAGGCATGCACACATGCATACCAGAGCAAGCAATGGACTTCATTTCATTCCATGAAAAAGCTTCTGTGTGTCTATTCTGTATCAGGTGCTGGATTCATATGCGAAGACACAGTCCTGTCCTCAAGGAGTTCCTGGTCGAAAGAAAGACACATGAAGGTATTACACACAATGTGACAATGAAAATTCCCAGACTTGCAGGGGTTACGAGAAGGAAGGAATGGTGAGCTCTGTCTGGGGGAATCTCCCAGAAAGTGACCTCTGAGTTGGGCTTCAGAGATGGATGGAATTTGCCAGATGAGCAAGTAGCAGGTGAAGGATTCCAGGCGGCAGGAGGATATACACTATAAAGGCACAGACTCAGAAAAAATAGACTATAAGGTGCAGGACTAGGGGAAGAGAGAGTGGGAGATGTAAATTATAGAGGGTCGTGTAAGTACAGTTGATGTACTTATCAAGTGTATTGATGACATCAATACTGTAGCATCAAACTGGAGGGGGTGGGGGTTGGAGATAGGTCAAGAAGAGGTCACTGTGGCCAGATCATGAAAAGTCTGGTATTTACTAAGTTCAGTTGTGTGTAGACTGAACCCAGGCAGTGGTGGTGGGAATCAGGAGGGAACAAGAGGTAATGAGGGGGTAGGACTGTTAGGACTTGGTGATTGAGTGGATGTGGGAGATGAGCAAGAGGGAGAAAACCAAGCTCACTCCCAGGTTTACCAGACTCGACCTGCAAGGAGGTTTGTGTGTCCCCCAGTGACTTTGTGACTCTGGGAAGAAAAGCAGGTTTGGGGGATAAGAAGGTAAGTTCTGAGCTGGACATGTTGAGTTCAAGATGCCTCTGGAATACTGGGGGGAAGGAATGTGGGTGGTTGGAATTACACGGCAGAGGTTCTTTGATGTCAATTTATGGCGCTTGTCTGGAGACGTGTGGCTGGAATAGAACCTGGGATATTATATATATATATATTTAAAAATCATAGTGAATAGAAAGTATTTATTTTTTGATAGTGCTGGGTCTTCATTGCTGTGTGGGCTCTTCTCTAGTTGCCACGACTGGGGGTTTCCCTCTAGTTGCGGTGCATGTGGTCTCACTATGGTGACTTTTCTTGTTACTGAGCATGGGCTCTAGGGCACTCAGGCTTCAGTAGTTGTGGTGCATGGACTTAGTTGCTTGGCAGCATTTGGGATCTTTCCGGACCAGGGAAGCCCTAAGATATAATATTAATAATAGCCAACATTTCACATGGGCTTGCTATGTGCCAGGCTGTACCACCAGATTGGCTTTGCTAATCATTTTGCCTTTGGCAGCTGGCACACAATGGGCACACAATAATTATTTTGTTGAATGGATGCCCTCATTTAGTCCTCACCACAAACTTACAAGGCAGGTATGATTAGGACCCTCACTTTATCCATAGGAAGATGATCTAGGAAAAGCTAAGTAAGTTAACTGAGGTCACACAGCTGCTAAGGAACAAATCTGAGATTTTTTTTTTCATTTATTTTTATTAGTTGGAGGCTAATTACTTTACAATATTGTAGTGGTTTTTGCCATACATTGACATGAATCAGCCATGGATTTACATGTGTTCCCCATCCCGATCCCCACTCCCGCCTCCCTCCCCATCCCACACCTCCAAATCTGAGATTTGAAATCAGCTCTTTCTGATGCTAAGTCCAAAGTGCTTAACTGCTTTGCTAGAATCTTAAAGAAGGCTGAGCAACCAAGAATTGATGCTTTTGAACTGTGGTGCTGGAGAAGACTCTTGAGAGTCCCTTGGACTGCAAGGAGATCAAACTAGTCAATCCCAAAGGAAATCAACGCTAAATGTTCATTTGAAGGACTGATGCTAAAGCTGAAACTTCAATACTTTGGCCACCTGAGACCGAGAGCTGACTCGCTGGAAAAGAACCTGATGCTGGGAAAGATTGAGGGCAGGAGGAGAAGGGGCTGACAGAGGATGAGGTGATTGGATGGCATCATTGACTCAAAGGACGTGAGTTTGAGCAAACTCTGGGAGGTAGTGAAGGACAGGGAAGCCTGGGCTGCTGCAGTCCAGGGGATTGCAAAGAGTCAAACACAACTGAGCGACTGAACAAGAACAGCAAGAATGTTAAATCTTCCCCCAAACATGTACTTCTAAGACCTGGGGTGGGACTCTCACCCCTCTGAGACTGTTTCCTCTACCAAACCAGGAGTGGGATTCAAAAGTCTCCAACCACTCCTTCAGCTTCAAAACTCTGATGACATCAGATGATGACTATGGCAATGCAGTGAAGAGGCCCACACCACGTCACTTAGGGCGGAAGGCCGGACAGTGTAGGCAGTGTAAAGTGGGACAGCAAGCAAGTTCTAGGTACAGGCAAAGAGGGTGGATTAGGGTTTAATTTCCATATAACCAATCACCACACATGGAGCCGCTTCAAACCAACATGTATTCACTACCTCACAGTCTCTGTGGGTCAGGAGTCCTGGAACAGCCTAGTTCAGTCTCACAAGGTTGCGATCAAGGTGTCAGCCAAGCTCATTCTCAGCTGAATGCTTTAATGGGGAAAGGTCAGCTTCTGAACTCATCTGGATTGTGGGAGGACTTTATTTCCTTGTGATTGTATAACTAGGACCCAGCTTTTGACTGACTGTTGGACAGAAGCCACCCTCAGGTCCTAGAGGTTGCTCATAAGTTCCTTGCATTTGAGCTTCGTCAACATGGCTGCTCACTTCATCAAGGGCTGCAGGGGAACCTACTCGCGTGTGCTAGCAAGATGGAGATATATTGTTACATCAATATAATCTACAGGTGGCTTCCCATTACCTCCACCATACTCTGTTGCTTAGAAGTCTCAGGTTCCATCTCAAGGGGAGGGAACCACACAAATTCCCAATATGGGCACCAGGAGGCAGGAATTATTGGAGGTCACACTAGGGTCTGTCATCCACAAGGGGCCACATTGCTACTGCTAAGTCACTTCAGTCATGTCCGACTCTGTGCAACCCCACAGACGGCAGCCCACCAGGCTCCCCCGTCCCTGGGAGTCTCCAGGCAAGAATACTGGAGTGGGGTGCCATTGCCTTTTCCAAAGGGGCCAAATTACCTGCTGAGAATTTGAAAGAAATTATAAAACCAGTTAAAGTTGGTCTGCTTTTTAGCTAAGACCATGAACTGGCAATTCTAGACATCATCAGTGACAAAATACTCTTTCCTGAAAAAATCTTTTGTTGTTTGAAGTTCTAAACAGTTGCTGGGATTGCTGTCAAGTTTTCATAATGCATTCACTTAAGAAATTCCCTATCCTTTAATGCAGTGTATTCTGTATGGAAGTAAACTCCCAGTTATACTGGCAGCGGGTCTCCAAAACATGGACTTAGCTACAGGCTTTCATTTTAAGATGAAGACTGTAACAGTGCACAATCATTTGAGATGAGATCATTTTGGGTGCAATGTGTCTGTGTCTCCAATCCTATGGTAGTACACAATACTGTTTTTAAGTAACAGATGTGAAATAAACAAAGATAACACCCGTGACAGTAAAATCAGAGAAACTGAACTGGAGTTAATTCAGTTCTGTTATTCTACATGATCGCCTAGAATTTTTGTGTTTAAAATTTAAAAGAGTGAAACAGTGCAAACTGAGAGTTGTTTTTGACAGATGCAAATTTCAGTTAACACACAAAATATTTTATTAAATTTTAGTATCAATTTTAAAACAGAAAATTCTTTTATTTTAAAATTAAAAAACAAAGCAAGAGAAAACCCAGTACATGAGTAATATGATTTAGTAGTTGACTAAACTACTGAATTGTGCTGTTTAGGAATAAAAATTAACAGCTAGCACTCACTGGGGCTCACAATGTGTCAGACACTGTCACATACACACACACATTTATATTAGCTTATGAATACAGGCAAATCCTGCTATTATCCTTATTTTAAAGATAATGTAGTCCGGGAGCACAGAAGATTGTTGTCTGCTCAAGATTAGCCAACTAGAGTGGCAGAGCTGGAATCTCAGTCCGGGTTGGGTGGTTTCAACGTCTGAATTCTTAGATTCTAGTAAAGGAAAACAAAAGACAGTATCCCAAACAATCTTGCCGGCCGAGGAAGCCCTTGAAAAAAGGACGGGAAGGTTTCTCATCCACGAGGGCTTCTTTCCACTCCTGACCTGCCCCTGCCGGATCCTGAGCTGAGGGAGGGCCGGCTTCCCAACCAGAGGGAATTCTCTTTCCGGGTCTCCTCTCCGCCCTCTGAGCACCCTCGCCGCGCCCCGGCCCTCCTCTGCCAAGCCCAGGTTTCTGCCGGCCCTTCCCAGCTTCCGGCCCTTCGCTCCAGGTCAGGTCGCTGGGTCCAGGCGGTGCCAGGAGCTCTCAAGTCCTCTATTTACTGTTTGGTTTCCATGGTGACACGTAGGCGCCGTCAGCGCCTTCCGTCATCAGCCCCGCAGCGCGGCCCCCCACCCGGCGCCGTGACGTCTGCCCGCCGCTTCCGCTCTGCCCATATTTGGCTCAGCCGCTGAGCTGCCCGCTGGGAGGACGGAGCGGGAGGAGGCTGGGAGTCTGGCTCTGTCCTCCTCCCGCTCCCTCCTCCTCCCCGCGCTGTCCGTCTCCGGTCACGCCCCCGTGCGGGTGCTGCGGGCCCCTGAGTTCCACGCTACCCAACCCCGCGACCCCCGGCGGAGGCGAGGGGCGGGGGCGACAGGGACCGCGAGGGAAGGCGTGGATGATTGATTGACAAGCCCCGGGGTCCCAGATATTTCTTGTCTCGTTGAGACTGCAGCCCAGAGTTGGGCTGTCTCGTCTGTTTTGGGTTGGTTGAGCTGGGATCATGATTTTCTCCCTCTGTGCCCGGAAATCATGGAAACAGCCATCCTTCGCCTCTTTCTGTTTCATATTTTATAGGCTTGAACTTAAAATCCTCGTCCCTGGCGCAGTGGAAAGCTTTGAAGACCGTGGTTCTGGGAATCAGTGTTGCCCCTGGGGGGATAAATGACCTTGGGAAGGTCACTTTCTTTTACCTAGCCTGGTAAATGAGCTTTAGGGGGTGAGGCACAGCGGCGTCAGGCTTGGGAGGGGAGATCGTCTGCATCACCTTTTAGTTTTGCAGTAGTTACGGGCGGGGGAGAGAGGGGTCTTCGAACGGGGAGTGGGGGGAGGCCGGGGGGCAGTGCATGACATATTTGGAATACCGGTGAAGTTCTTTGAGGACCCCCTGCAATTCTGACCCCCGCAGCAACTGGGTTTGTGTGTTTCTTTGCGCCTTGGTCGTATTAGGCGCTTAATTAACTGTTGCTCACCGCTTATTGAATGAATCCCAGGCAAATTACTTTCGGATTTCACCTTCATAAATCCAGACCCCCGCAATTCCTCTTACAGGCGGAAGGAGGGATATTGCGGCGATGATTAATATCGCGCAGCAGGGTTGCTGATGTAAAGCTATTTGCAGATGTAAAGGGCAATAAACAGTCCTGGGAGGAATCCAGCGAGATTCCAGAAATCTCGGAGGGAGCCGTGGGTGTGTGCCTCCGGGCCACGGTGGCGGAGGTGGGGTGGGCAGTGCCGCAGTGACCACTACCGGGGAGCCGACTGCGGGCGTGGGGGCAACTCTTCAAGATGCTTGGTACTGGCTACCGCCCTCCCCCGCCACCCCCTGCCCCGTCCCCAACCCCCGCCCATTCCTCAGTTCCTCTAACCAAAGGAGTGTGTTTAAGAATTTCAGAGCTAGAACGCACATCTGATACTATTGCTCTAATTCAAGCCTTTCAATTTTACATACGGGGGACTAAGGTTAAGAAAAGCTGATTCACTCCTCCAAGTTTGCACAGCTGGTTAGAGATAGATAAAAGCCAAGATTTCTGGCTTCAAACTAGCGACCTCCCACCTCCCCTCTAACCCCCTCTGCTCTTGTGACTTCAGGACCCTGTTGCCTGGCTCAGATGATGGAACGTACAGTAAAGCTGAACACCGACATCAGAGCTCCTTAAAGGGTGCCAGTGGCATGCCTCCTGTCCCACACAACCCACAGCATGACATCAGGGCCTGGGGTGATGGCCAGGAGGTGTGTTATCCCCAAAGCGCAGAGCATTCCTCCTCCTGGTGACTGGAATGGCTACACTTGTCCAGAGACCCTGAATTGGTTGCCCTGAAACTAGGCTCAGACTAGCAGTTGGTCATTTTTCATAGTTATCCAAGCCTCGCATTAAGTTTTCTCAGTCAAGACAACAGAAGGCATGAATAGCCTCAACCCATGGAAACCCCTATTCTGCCTATTGGAAGATCTTTTCATGGTACATAGAGGTTGAAAGTGAAGTCGCTCAGTCGTGTCTGACTCTGTGACCCCATGGACTACCACGCTCCTCCATCCATGGAATTTTCCAGGCAAGAGTACTGGAGTGGGTTGCCATTTCCTTCTCCAGGTGATCTTCCTGACCTAGGGATCAAACCCCGGTCTCCCGCAATGTAGGCAGACGCTTTACTGTCTGAGCCACTAGGGAAACCCCTATGGCTCCCTATAAACCCCTATAACATAGAGATTAGATCCTCTTTAATGTCTCTGTCTCCTCTTTCAGTTTCACCCGACTTCCTCTTACAATTCTATATTCTTTTTCTTCCCTGATTCTAGGCAGCCCAGTCTGAGAAGACTGATGCCCACTGCTGGCCTCAGGCCAGGCCAACTCTTCCAAAGAAGAGTCTGGGATCTTTCCCCTTTCTCTGCGGTTTATACTTGGAGCTCCAGCGACAGAAGTAGCAGGTCTGCCTCCTGGTGGACATTTGAGGCAGAGCACCCTTCTCCAATTCCAGAAGCTGCCTAATGGTTATGGGAAGAGTTTTTTTTTTTCCTTCCTTTGTTTGCTCTGATGGAAATAGCAAAAGCTAACAGAAAAAAAAAAAAAAAAAAAATCCAAGTTTTTTTTTTTTTTGGGTCTCTTTATTTTAGAAGACCAGATTGATTTGGACGTAGAGAATACTCTCTTGTTTCTCTTGCCTGGACTGCTTTCTTTCCTCCTGCCAAGTCTTGCTGATTCCATTAGAGTGAACAAGGTTTTCTTGCCCCTTCTCTCAAACCTTGCCCCTTCTCTCTATTTCAGACTCCACCTCCTTCATAACAACTTTTCTGACTCCTCTCCTATATATTTTATGAACTACAGCTGTGCACAGACCCAGCAACGAGTGCACACTTACTTGATGTCTTTACTGTTGTTCTTTGAGAGTGGAAGCCAAGTCCTGGGTGTCTTTTGTGTTCACAGAATAATGCCCAACACAGGGCTGGGGACAAAACCTGCTCTCAAGCCCTTGCGGATTAATTGATTAATTTCTCCAGAAGCAACTCCAAGCCTTTGCTTTGATAAACTTTCCTATCAGTTCTTTGAGTGGGTGGTGGGTGGGGTGGATCTAGGTAATGATCTAGTCAAAGATAGCCTTGCACAAGAAGGAGTTTCACAAAGCAGTTTCACAAGAGAACACCACCCCATGCAGAGAGGGATGGAGAAGTGGGAAGTGAACTCTCAGAAAGATGAGGAGGGTGAGAACACGGGAAGGTCAAAGGATGAAAAATTAGGGGTGGAGGGCAGGGAGGGGGCGCTTTGCTTGTGGGATCAGAGAGGCAGCGCAGCTTCTAGAGCCAGCTTCCTGTCCAGACGCCACCACTTGCAGCGTGGCCATAGGCAAGTTTACTCTGATCTCTGTGCCTCGTTTTCTTATCTGTAAAGTAGCTACCCGTCTCCTGGCCTTATTCTGAGGATAAATTGAGCTGATATTTGCAAAGTACTGGAATAGTACCTAGCACATAGTAAGTGCCATATAACAGTTGGTCAGATTATTTTCCAATGTACCTGTCTTGTAGATAGAATGGAGGAAGGTTATATGACCTTTTTGTTCCCTTCTGCACTGACTTCCTGAGCAGGCCATGAGCTATGTGGTTGTACAGGTCTGGGTGGATTCCTGTCCCTGTTACTAGTTGTTTGACCTTGGGCAGATCATTCTACTTCTTGGAGCCTCAGTTTTCTCATCTGTGAAGGGGGAGGGGGGCAGATAATTGTGGTTACCTTGAAAGACTGTTGTATGCATTACATGACTGTAAAAAGCCTGGCATATCGAGAGTTTTGTAAACAGAAGCTATAGTTATTATTATCTATGAGAGAAGCCATAGATAAAGGAGAACAGAGTCTCCAAAATCTTTGAGGTTTCCAGAAACATCAAACGTAGTGAATAGCAGTGAGATCAGCTCAGTTCCTGGAGCTTAGGGGTGGGAGGCTAGGCCCTGGATCTGGGCCATGACTGGATATCAACATCTGAAGAAACCAGGAATGGTTTGGCTTGGGGATCTGCTCTAGGAACATTTTCTGCCTGAGGGCTGTACTCAGGGTGTGGACTCGGTCAGGCCAAGTGCCAGCAGTGGGAGGCCCCTTCTTCCCATGAGGGGGGTCTTAGTAAGAGAGGGCGTGGGCAGGGTGGGCCTTGGAAACCTGTTGTTGAGTGTGTATGTGTGTGACTGTGTGTATGACTGTGTGTGTGCGTGTGGGAATGGCCCAGACACTTCCTACCCAAGGAGCTGGCCTCCCAGGCCTGGCATGACCATCCGCATGGCCGAACCTGCCTGCACAGCTCTTCAAAGCTGCCCTTCCCAGCCCTGACCTGGGACATCCCAGAGTGATTGCCGGCAGCTATCCGAGGAGTGGTGGGAAGGAGGGTTGTGATAGTCTTACAGTCAAATTACCCTTCATTCCCTTCAGCCGCATTTATGGAAAAGTACTAAATGGAATATACAAAAGCTGTGATGCAGTCCTTTGGGTTCTTTTCGAAGGGGGAAGGAGGATTGCAAAATCCAGCGATGCTAGAGTGTTGCAATCACAAACGTGTTGGGAATCACTTTTACAGTCCCCTGTGACCCAGGAGGAATTGCGCACCCTGGCAGGCCAGAGTCTACGCTAAGTAAGTAGTCATTCTGGGATCCCAGACAGTCTTAGGAGCTGTTTGGGGATTGCGGAGGGATCTGTAAGCCTCATTTCAAACTCAGGTTTCCAGTCATGGCAAGGGAGGGGTGGGCCCCAGTGACTAGTACCTGGAGCAGAACTCAAACGTGGCTTGTGAAGTCACGAAGGTGCTAATATTGGTTGTCTCTGGGGAGGAAGGAATGTGTTTTTCATCATCTCCTTTTTGCTTGTTTGTACTCTCTGATTTTTGTTTTCAGCGAGCCCACATACTACTTTTGTAATAAAAATGTTTTTTAAATGTTCCCAGCAGAACAGTATGTTTGGTTTTTTTATGGGTAACAATAATAAATGAGAAGACTCAGAACTCAAAACACCTCCTAATTTTTTTTTTTCTTCTCCCCTTCTTTCCAGAAGAAATAGATGCTCCTGATGAAACCTTTGGAAGTTCAGATAATCAAAATGAAAAATCACCTATCATCACATTGCAGAGGTTTTGCCAACCATTTTAATTCTCCCTCCCTTTCCTATATTGGAAGCTTTAGTTTTATGCTTTTAAATTTATCCATTGTAGTTTTCCTGAAAACAAGACCAGGCTAGAACACTGTTTTATAATCTTGTTTTTCTATATCATACATCATGGATACAATTTTTTTCCTACCTGATCACTTTAATAGCTAGTCATATAGGATTCTAAACATCCAACAATTCTAAACATCCAACAATCAATCCTGCATTGTTGGACCTTTGGGTTGTTTCTAAGTGATTTTTCTATTCTAGACAAGGATGCAAGAAGCTCCGTGGCTAAATTTTTGCACCCATCTGAGATTATTTAGTTCGAGGTGGGCCGAGGGCATGCTGCTCTGTAAGGCTTTTGAAGCATCGCTGTGCAGTCAGTACATTGTCACAGAGGACAGCGTGCAGCCCCTGTTACAAATGGGAAGGGAGTATTGACTCAACCCACTTCTAGCTCTGCAATCTTGAGGAAATGACTTACCTTCTCTGCACATCAACTTCCTCAAATGATAATAGCTTATGGAATGAGACTATTGTGGGGACTGGATGAAAAAAAAAATGTGTCAAGTGGCATAGCACATGATGAACCCTCAGTAAATGGTGCTTGTTTCTGACTCACGGCCTGTCTTTTCTTCAGGGCAAGAAGTTGTCTTTGAAACTGAGGTCTAGTTGCCTGGGAAAGTTGGGGGGAAGAACTGGAGTGGGTTTAAATGGTGAAAGGGGAAGACACTGAGACAGGGACGTCTCAGGCACAGTGGATAGGAATCCGTCTGCTAATGCAGGGGACACAGGTTTGATCCCCGGTCCGGGAAGATCCCATATGCCATGGAGCAACTAAGCCCATGTGCTACAACTACTGAGCCCATGCTCTAGAGCCTGCACGCTGCAACCGCTGAACCCAAATGCTGCAACTACTGAAGCTCATGTGCCTAGAGCCTTTGCTGTGCAACGAGAAGCCGCCCAATGAGGAGCCCACGCGCCGCAGTGAAGAGTAGCCTCTGCTTGCTGCAACTAGAGAAAGCCTGTGCATAGCAAGGAAGACCCAGTACAATTAAAACAAAAGTGGACAAGTGATCGAGAAGGGGCTGATGAGGGGGTTGTCCAGTCACTAAGTTGTGTCTGACTCTTTGCGACCCCAGAGACTGCAGCACGCCTGGCTTCCCTGTGCTTCACTATCTCCTGGAGTTTGCTCAAACTCATGTCCATTGAGTCGGTGTTGGCTGAGGAAAGGGTAGCAGAGGACAGCGTGTCCTTGAGGGAGATGGAG
The DNA here is from genome assembly GCF_033118175.1 of Dama dama. Taxonomy (NCBI): domain Eukaryota; kingdom Metazoa; phylum Chordata; class Mammalia; order Artiodactyla; family Cervidae; genus Dama; species Dama dama. Next base: position 17,340,178 of record NC_083692.1, on the reverse strand, counting down.
AACACAGTGGGCAGGGCTGAAATGTCCACGTGGTACCATTTGGAGCTTGGACGCTGACCCAGGTGCCAGTCAGCCCCTGCGCCGCCCAGGAGGCCACCTCTGTAAGATCCCAGGTGGGGCCTGTGTCCTGTGGCCCCCAGGCTGCTTTCTGCCTTCCTGCTCTCAGCCTCATATTGCATCACTCCCGGCCAAGGTTCTTTCTCTTCCCTGAGTGCGCCATGTTCCTGCCTGTTGGGTGGCCTTGTACGTTCTGTTCCCCCTGCCAGTAATGTCCGCTCTTCCTGGCGAATTCCCAGGCACCCTTCAGATCTCAAGCTTAAAGCTCACCTCCTCAGGGAGGCCTTCCCTGACCGTTTGGTTTCAGCTGGCCGCCTTCCTCCTGTTTACTTTCCCTGGGCTTCTGTATCTACATAGCAACGTCAGAGTTTGTGGTTATTGTGTGTTTGTGATTGTTCACCCTTGGTGTTCTCACTGGGCTGGAAGCTCCATGAAGGCAGGAACAGGGTCTGTTTTTTTTTTTTAAAACTCACTCTTGTACCCCTGATGCCCAGCACATAGTCGACACTCAACAAAAAGTTACGGAAACAGAAGAATAAGCCAGTTCAATTGTGACCTATCAAATACCTTGATGTCCCCTTCTGTGGCTTCAGACCCACCCTAACTGATGCTTGAAGGAGTCTTTTGGGCCTAGAAAAGAGAACAACAGTCTCAAAGGCCCCTTGCTGAATCATCTAACTTCGGAGAAAACAAAGCATAACTTTAGTTCCATCCTGATGTTCCAGGCCAGCTGCATCTATCTGGAACTTATCACCCCCTGTCCAAAAACCTACCACCCCCTACACCCGCCCAAAAGACTTATCACCCCCTGCCCAACTACAAGTGTCATCTCAACAAAAGAATACTCAAAATATCCCGCCTGATCGACGTTTCCTTTATCGCTTCCACAAACCTCCCTATAAATATGAAGCCTCCCTGATCCCTTTCGGCGCTCAGCCTGGTCGTTAGGCCGACTGTCGCCCCTCCTTGCCTGAATAAAGGTAACCTACTTCTGTTGAGGTCGTCTTTCCTTTTCTGCCTCCCCGGAACTATGCCTTACAATGCTGGCTTGTTGGCTAAAGGAACAGGAGATTTGGGGCTGTGAGGACTGCTTTAGCCAGTTCCTCTCTTGTCTTCTCCCTTGAGGAAGTAGGCTTCCCCTTCTAAGACTAGAAACTTTTAAGCCAGTCAAGTTTTAAACCAGTCAAACTTTTAAGCCAAGCTTATTGTTGTCGTCTCTAAGTCATGTCTGACTCTTTGAGACCCCATGGACTGACTAGCATGCCAGGCTTCCCTGTCCATCTCCAACTCCCAGAGCTTACTCAAACTCACATCCATTGAGTCAGTGATACCATCCAGCCATCTCATCCTCTGTTGCCTCCTTCTCCTCCTGCCCTCAATCTTTCCCAGCATCAGGGTCTTTTCCAATGTTCTCAAAGTTAAATGTGTATATAAATTACCTGGGGATCTTCTCAACATGCTAATTCTGATTCTGTGGGTCTAGGATCCTCCTTAGGGACAGGTATCTTTAACAAGCACCCGGGTCAAACCATGTTGCTGGTCCCAGGACCACACTGAGCAACAAGTCTTTGAGTCTACAGCTTCCTTCTGTTTTACCCGCCAACCATTCCCATATCTCGCTGAATAAGGGAAAGGCTATCCATTCCAGTATTCTGGCCTGGAGAATTCCCTGGACCATGTGGTTCATAGGGTTGCAAAGAGTAGGGCGGGACTGAGTGACTTTCTCTTTTCTATTCCCATGCCTAAGATTGAGTCGCTGCTCCCTCTGCTGGCCACTCAAGGGCATGACAGTCATTGACTAAGAAGATAACAGCATGTAAGTGGTCCGGTGGTCCAGTGGCTAAGACTCTGTGCTCCCAATGCAGGGGGCCCAGGTTTGATACCTGGTTGGGGAACTAGAGCCCACATGCCGCAACTAAAGATCAGCTAAAGATCCAGCGTGCCACAGCTGAGGCCCCGTGCAGCCAAGTAAATAAATAAAAATAATGAATGTTAAAAAAGACAGCATGCTAGAAATGTAAAACTTACACAAAATTCTTAGGAAAGAAGATCTGTTAAAATTAGATGAGCACATGAATTTTAATAGCACTAGGAAAATGTGCTGTTAAGAATATACTCTGTAAAGGATCCCAGCCATGCTGAAGCAAAGAAATTCCTGGAGCAGAAGGATGTTAAGACTGGGAGGAACCCTTCCATTCATCTCTTCATTGATTTTCTTATTTTGCTGCTGTTGTCTTTTTCCACTTTTTTTTTTTTTTTTTTTTCTTAATCAGGGCTGCATTATGACTTTCATGGGCCCTGGGAAATTTGGTCTTTGAAGGTCCCTTTCTCTATAAAAATTAATACAGAATTTCATTTTATGACTACATTGTTATAAAGATGAAGAGTCTGAGGAAGTTTGACTAAATTGTCCTTTTTGGAAAGAAAAGTTACTTTTTTTCTTCTGATTTTTAAACAAAATTAAAATATCTTTGTGGGTTCCTAAAAAATATCATGGGCCCCAGCACCATCCTCTTGTGTCAGTCCTGTTCTCCATGAGGTGGCAGAGAGCATATTCTTAATGCTGCTCAAATCTGTGTACCCACCTGCTTTTAGTGGAAGATCTTGCTCCCTGAGAATTTTGTTTGAGTTTTAAAATTCTTGTGTGTTGTCTCTCTATGTATGCCCAAGAGTGTATTAGATGCCTCGAGGGCCATCGCGCTGTGCCAGCAGCTGACCAGCTTGAACATGTTAAGTGACTTAGACATATACTGTGCCTGGAGTGTTCAGTATGTGCCAAGTGCCTTAAACATATCACCTAATTTCAGAGCAGCTAATATACGTGCTGTACCCTGGAGAACACCAGAGCTGAGAAGGCGACCTCATTTTCTCACCTCCCAGGAGAGTAGTTAGCAGATCTGGGATTTGAACCCCAGACCTGTCTGATCCTCTCCACAGGCAGTGACAGGATGTACGATGAGGTGCCTGCCTAGATATATATTTCCAAACACATGCTACACTAGCAGGGCTACCAGGGGCAAGATGTCAGGGAGAGCTGGCGGGTCTTAGCGAGGAGAGAGTCTGAAGGCTGGCTTTGGAGCAACCGTCATTGCAGAGAGATGAAATGGCAGGGAAAGGCCTGTGAGGCCACAGAGATGTGGGGGGCAGTGTCCGCTGGTTCAGGGGACCATGAGGACACGTCCCAAGTGGGGAGGAACTCAAGGTTCGGAAGCAGAGGGTGATGCGGCAGAGTGGCTATAGGGAGTGAGGGACTTGGGCCCAGTCTGATGTTCAGTGAGAACTTCTTTGTTTCCTTCCTAAAATAGTCCTGAGTCATCAACAACTTAGTCAAGTTTTCTCCATCCTCCTGCCTCGTTTCCTCGTCTATCAAATGGGAGTGATGAAGTTTGCCCTGCCTTCTCGGAGATGTCAGGAAGCTCAAATGACTGTCACTCTCACAGGGATGGGGAGCCTGTGCCTGATTCTGGCTGTAACCCAGGGGCCTGGGTGCTCAGCACACACTTGGTGAAGGCATGGGCGGCACACCCCACAAATCCCTTGAAAAGTAGCGACAGAAGACTGCATGGCTGGAGAAAGAGCCCTGAGCCAGAAGAGGGCGCTCTTCAGTGAAACAAAGTTTGATGTGAGAAACCCCCAGGATCTTTCTGCAGGACTGGGGATTGAGAATTTGCATCCATCCCTAGGCTTTGCATTTGGCTTTAGGATTTAGGAGGTCAAGTCACTCTATTCTAAATTCTTATATCTAAACCTACCTTCACTCTAGTATACTAACTAGGAAAAGAAGCTAAAATATAGTTTCTCTACTTCACGTTCTGTTAATGCTTTAGGCACTTAGTAGAGATGTCATTATTTTTATCTGGGGAGGCAGAGCTTAAAAGAGCAACCACCTATTAGATCTCATGATTTTGTGGGTCAGGAATTAAGACAGGAATTGGCTGGGAAATCCTCCTGCTCAGTACGGCAAAGATGGATGTCCTCAGTGGTATTCAGCTGGGGGATGGGCTGGCCTGGAGGGTCTGAGATGGCTTTACTCATATGACACAGATGTTATTTAACATTTTATGTGGTTAATATCTGTCTCCTTCACTAGTCCAGAAGCTACCAAAGGACCGGAACTGTGTTTGTTTTTTGTCCATCATTTTATCCTTAGTGGCTGGCACAGTGCCTGGCCAACTTAGACTTAGTAGATAGCATTTGTTAAATGAATCAGTGATGTAATTCTCTTTCAAAAAACTACTTTTTGGTTGCGCTGGGTCTTTGTTGCTGTACATAGACTTTCTTCTCTAGTTGCAGCAAGCGGGAGCTACTCTGCTTCAGTGCGAGGGCTTCTCATTGCTGTGGAGCACAAGCCAGGCTCCAGGCGCCTGGGCTTCAGTAGCTGCAATGCACAGGCTCTAGAGTTGGGCTCAGTAGTTGTGGCAAGCCAGCTCAGTTGCTCCAAGGCATGTGTCATCTTCCCGGATCAGGTATCAAAGCAGTGTCCCCTGTACTGGCAAGCAGATTTTATCCACTGGACCACCAAAAAAGTCCATGTAATTCTTTTTTAATTTTGCCACAGGCTTGTGGGATCTTTGTTCTCTGGCCAGGGAGCGAATCCAGGGCCCTGGCAATGAAATTGCTGAATAGCAGTGAAATCCTAACCACTGGAACTGTCAGGAAATTCCCAGTGATGCTATTATAAAAAGTGTCAGAATCCTCGAGAAAAAGGCACAGGTAGGAGTTAGTGATGATAATGATGGTAGCTCAGTAAGTGCTAGGACTGAGCTAAATACTGTACAACCTGGCTGGTTATCTTTATTTACCCCCATTTTACTGATGAGGAGCTGAGGCAGCCCTGACATGCCTTCAAAGGCTGAAACAAGAGATACCTTTTATGTCACAAATGAGAGGTGCCCTGGAGGTCAAGCAAGTTATTAAAAGGAGTCATTTGAGAGATAAAGACCTGATGAAACAACCAAAGGCTATCAGGTATATTTTCAAATTAGTTCAAACAATGTTCCAGATCCCTGCTTCTACATTATCCGAATAATAGAGGCAAAAACCATCCCCCGTGATGAGGCGAAGATTCACTTGGGTGTCTATCATCACATTCACTTAAATGGTTCCTCAAAATCCGCATGATTGTTTCTTCTTCATCCTGGATTTATTCATTTTTGTTGTTTCTGCACAGCTAGAATGTTCTGCCAACATGTTGTAACACTTCCTTCATTTGATCAAAGAACAGGTTTGCCTGTCATCCTGAGCATAGCATCACAAAGCAACGTGGGCTAGTAACAGTACCCTTGATTGAAATTGCCTGTGGGGTCAGCGTATTAGTGGATTATCTGAGGCCCAGGCTTCTTGTGGGCTGTCTTGCAGGGAGGCCTCTTGTAGATCTTGTTACTATGATGGGGGAATACCCCAGGTTGCCAGGAAATTCCTGTCAGGGCAGGCTACTGACTTCCCCGCACCCCAGGGATTCTAAGCCCAGCCCCCTGCAGCCAATCAGCAAAAGAGCTGCCTCAAACTGACAAGCAAAACGAAGCCCAGCAAAAGCAGCTGGAACCCAAACAGACTCGGGTGAGGCTGGGAGGGGAGTCAGGTCTGGCGTCATCCAGGCTCTGGGCCAGGCCGTTGTCATGGTGATGGTTTACCAGCGGGCAGCAGAACCAGTTCTCTGCAGGGGGGAAGCCTGAGGAGGGGGATCTCCCCCGGGGGTGCTGTGCTTCTCCAAGTAATAGGAACCTGCAGAAGAGGCATGGTCACTTCCAGAGAGTAGCTTCTTCTCGCAGCAGCCAGGCAGGCTGCCTGGGGTTGTGGGAGGGTGGTGGTGGCAGTGGGCTCAGTGAGGTTGGCCAGCCTCAAAGGGAGGGAGGTGGTCACTGAATCAGCAAAGAGGCCTCTGGAAAGGCTGGAAGGCTCTCTGGGCAGAAAGGATTTACAGCTGTGTTGGCTTTCTGGGCAAAGCATGAACTGAAGTGGATCAAAGAGTTCTTTAAAACAAACAAACAAACAAAAAACAAAGACAAAAACAATACATACACAGGAGTGGCCAGTGGAGAAGAGAAAGGCTTTTGGGAACCTCACAGGTGACACATGAAAATGTTTTATATCCTTCTCTGGGAGCTTTTTATTTTTTTCTTTGTCTTTAGTTCTGATGATCACAATTTAAGTCATTATCTGGAGGAATGAACAGCTTTCAGTGAAAACAAAACTTAAGAAAACCTCTGTTGTATAGGGCAGGGTTGAAAAGATGTTCACATCCATGAGCGTGAATTACTTCAGGGTACAGAAGAGACTCCTTTTCTGGCTAAAGTGTGACATCACCTAAAATAAATGCAATGGAGGAAAGAATCTTGGTACCTTCCTTCAGACATCTTGCTGCAAAAGTGCCTGTCATACAAAATACTGTATGATTCCTCTCACATGAGGTGTTTAGAGCAGTCACTTCATAGAGACAGAGTAGGAGGGTGGTCACCAGGGGCTGGGGGCGGGGAGGTTGGGAGTTAACAGTTTCATGAGGATGGAGCTGCAGTTTGCGAAGATGAAAAGAGCTCTGGAGATGGGTGGTGATGGCATTTGGCCAAGAAGGTACTGAAGGCCACTGAATTGTACACTTAAACATGATCAAGATGGTAAGTTCTATGTTATGCATTTGTGTGTGTGTTAGTCGCTTACTTGTGTCCGACTCTTTGCGACACCATGGGCTATAGCCTGCCAGGATCCTCTGTCCATGGGGATTCTCCAGGCAAGAATACTGGAGTGGGTTGCCATTTCCTTCTCCAATGTTATGCATATTTGACCATATATATACACATTTTTAAACTGTCTGTCAAAGACTGTCTCCTTGTTGTACCCAGCAGAGGCATTTGCTTGGAGGCTGACCCCCAGGGCTTGTTGGCTCAGCTCTCTGAGGCTTTGCTGTGTCATCCATTAAGGAGACATATCCATCTTCAGCCAGAAAAGAAGAAGGGACATGGAGGTGTTTAGCGAACAGAAATCCACCACAAGGACGTGAAATGTGATTAAGCTATTATTTCAAAATTCATTTTTAATGTATCCAAATGCCAAGGGGCAAGTTGAAAGGAGAAAGGGGGAGCCTTGAGGAAACTAAGGAAAGAATTATATTTGGCAGTTAGAGGAACTGGAAAAAAGCCCAAATATTTTAGGAGAGGAGAAGAGAATTTTGGGCTCATTCTCAGAGGCCAGAAGGTATGACCAACTTGGATGGTCACAGCAATTTAAAATACTTCTCCCTTTTGCTCTGCTTAAATTGAGAAACCAGTTAAGCCCACCCATCAGGAGGAAATGAAATGAAACAATGTCAAAACATCACCTCTCAAATTTCAGGAAGGGAAATGGTGCAGTTACAACAATGCTGGGTGGAAGTTTGTGGGATCTTGAACCCAAACACATGGTGGAACTCAAGTCACAGAGAGTCCCATTAACTGTCAACAACTTATTCAAAGCAACTTTTTTTTTTCCATTTAAAGAAATACACTATTCACCACCATTACCACTTACCCAATATATGTTCTATTAGCATAAATTAGCATGTGCCAGGCACTAATGTAAACATAGTACATACCTTTTCTTTCCATTCGTTATAAGAACCCTGCAAAGCAAATCTTTTTTTTTTTTTAATAGATAACAACCTGAAGCTTATGTCAGGAATTTCTTCTTTCTGGTTCTTTATTTCCTCATCTATAAAGTGAGAATAATGTTATAGTTAGAGAAGTGTAGCAGCTTGCCTCAAACCACACAGCTGGGAGGTGGTGATGTCAGGATTTGAGCTCACGTTCATTTGACCCCAAAGCTCTGCACCGGAATACACTGAGAAGTCGATATTCCTGAGAAGCTTATGGAACAAAATTGGTAATGAATATTTTGCTCTGAGAACAACTAGAACAAGGAATTGGTAAACTGCTTTTTCATGACACTGTGTGATGTCACATCAACATAGGAGGAAGAGCCATGAGCATTGTTGGTTAGCGGGGATGTGGCTCTGATGTTGGATGAAACCTCCGAGTACAGAATGTGAAACAACGCTTGGTTGTGTTATGTATGTGTGTCGTATGTCTCGCATGTTTTGTTTCGTGTATGGTGTATGTTGCATGGGTTATGGATGTACTGTGTGTTCAGTCATTTGTGTTGTATGTATGTGTATGTGATGAGTGTATTATGTGGATGTTTGTGTAAGTGAGGGAGACTTGCATGATAACCAATTTCTTTAACACTGAAGACAAGACAGTCCAACAGCCAGCACTAACTTGGTGCTCACTCTGAGCCAGGCACTTTTCTTATTGCTGTGCGTATAATAACTTGTTCATCCCCACAACAGTCCCGTGCAGTAGCTGGTAGCATATCCTCATTTTATGTAGGAGGATCGGAGGCATAGAAAGATCAATCAAGTTGTCCCAGACTCCCCGGAGAGTAAGAAGTGGAGCTGGGATTTGAACTCAGGGAGACTGGCTTCAAATTCTGTGGTTTTTTATTCTTTCCTTAATCGGTGCCCCCAGATCACCACGTGAGAATGGATAGATTCTTTGGATGGAGAGCCTGTGGACAACGTGAACACACGTGGCCAAGATAATCCTCCTAAATCAAATGTTAGCCAAGGTGAACCTCCCATTGCTGGCCTTGTGTTATGTGTGATTCCTATCAATTTAATTGAAATGAAAAGATGCTTGCTCCTTGGAAGAAAAGCTATGACAAACCTACACAGCGTATTAAAAAGCAGAGACATTACTTTGCCAACAAAGGTCTGTCTAGTCAAAGCCATGGTTTTTCTAGTAGTCATGTATGGATGTGAGAGTTGGACTATAAAGAAAGCTGAGTGCTAAAGAATTGGTGCTTTTGAACTGTGGTGTTGGAGAAGACTCTTGAGAGTTCCTTGGACTGCAAGGAGATCAAACCAGTCAATCCTAAAAGAAATCAGTCCTGAATATTCATTGGAAGGACTGATGCTGAAGCTGAAATTCAAACTCCAATACTTTGGTCACCTGATGTGAAAAACTGACTCATTGGAAAAGACTCTGATGCTGGGAAAGATTGAGGGCAGGAGGAGAAGGGGGGTGACAGAGGATGAGATGGTTGGATGGCATCACCAACTTGATGGACATGAGTTTGAGCAAGCTCTGGGAGTTGGTGATGGACAGGGAAGCCTGGCGTGCTGTAATCCATGGGGTCACAGAGTCAGACATGACTGAGAGGCTGAACTTTACCAATTTATTCATTCAAAACATTCTGTATGCTTGTTGTTTGCTAAGCACTCTTCTACATGCTTGGGGAAAATCTTGGTCCAATTTTTGCTGGCTTTTCTTTGACTAGCATGGAAGGACTGGTGGGCAGATGATCATCAGAGTCAGACTGCTTGGGTTTAAATCCTGGTTCCACCACTCCCTGGCTGTGTGACATCAGGCAAGTTATTCAATCTCTCTGTGCAACAGTTAACACATGCAAAAGGAGATAATTGTAGTGTCTACCTGATAAAATTGTGGTGAGGATTACATGGGTTAAGGTGAAGGGTGTAAGATGATGCCTGGTTTGTGATGTGCCGCTTGATCATGGTTTCGGAATAGAGGACTTATCTGTCCAGCTACTGGGGATGCTCGGTTGCCAGTCCTTTACGAGGATTGACTCTGTTGAAGGTGATCATGTCACTCAAGCCCATGGTCTCTTTAGGGGATCATTTTGCATCCAAGGACTGACCTATGAGATCTATAAAGGCTGGATCCCTTGCCTCCACTCAGGACAACTCTAAAAGGAGACCCCAGTTCTAGAGCTCTCGAAGGTTGATGAAGGCCTTTGTTGGCTTTCCATCTCAGCTCTCTTTCTCCCTCCATCCAGTCCAGCTTCATTTCCTTCCCTTTCTGCAGATGGTGATCTGAACAGCACATCCTGTGTGTGGTCTCAGAGTTTGCTTCCTGGGACCCAACCTATGACTTGATCAATGTTAACTGGCATCATCACCATCCAAAAGCAGCCTAAGGGAGAGAGAAAACAAGAGGAAGAGGGCAAAGGGGAGAGGCTTCCCTTCTCACTGGGAGAGGCTAGCCATGTAGAGGGTGCAGTATAGAATGGCTAGAACGAAGACCCCACACCTTCTTTTTAATTGAAATATGGTTGATACACAATGTTCTATTAGTATCAGGCGAATAGCAAAGTGATTCATTTATACATATATATCTGTATATATTTCCTTTTTCACATTCTTTTCCATTATAGATTATTATGACCCTGTACTTTTTTGAGGAGCTAGAGAAGTAGTTCAATATAGTTCGAGGAGTGGGGGGTCCTTCCTAAATATCCATCTCCAGTGACTTCTGTGTGCACTGGGATTGATGACTTGAACCTGAAGCAAAGCTCTGTGTATGAACTCGATTGGCTAGCATTGAGATTTTTATTTCTTAATGATCTGTATCACTCCCTCCCCTCTGATATTAAGGGAGTAGTACAGGGTTATACTCTTACCTTGCCATTCAGTTTCCTGCCGTGGCTCTTCTGGAAATTTGGCAAGTGCTCTTCATGTATAAGGCTTCCCTGGTGGCTCAGATGGCAAAGAATCTGCCTGCAATGTGGGAGGCCTGAGTTTGATCCCTGGGTCAAGAAGATCTCCTGGAGAAGGGAATGGCAACACACTCCAGTATTTTTGCCTGGAAAATTCCATGGACAGAGGAGCCTGGAGGGCTACAGTCTGTGGGGTCGCAAAGAGTCAGACATGACTGAGTGACTTTCCCTTTCTTCACATATAAAAGCTCAGTTTAGCACTGTGATGGGGGACCAGCTAAAAAGGGACAGAGGCTCCTGGTTTTAAAGCTGCATGGGGGCAGGACACTGCTTTCTTAAATCTGGAGAGATCAGGATCCTGGTGTTCAGAGTCTGAATCTGGCAAATAGAAGCTGGGATTTAGCCCTAAATCCTGTCCAGAGATTTGCTGGAGGAGGAAGCCTGTGTCTGTCCTCCGGCTTTTTAAATCAAGTGATGGTGATGCAGGAAAGCAGACTGGCTGTGCTCTTTTTTAAAATGTTAATAGATTCGGTTGAAATGCACAATCATCATTCAGAGGGCCCACCATGGGCAAGCACAGTGTTCATGCCAGCGCATGTGAAAGGGAGACAGAGAGAGAGAGAGAGAGGGAGAGATGGTAGGAAATACAGAGACCAGAATACAGGCTCCCTACCATTTGTAGGGGAGATAAGCCATGTTCCCAAATAACACGTCGCATGGCACAATGGTGTGTGCATCCAATTTAGAACCAGACAGAGTGTGTTCAGATCTTGAAGCCCAATTCTGTTTCTGGAGAATGCAGTTTTGTATTAGGAGTGATACAAAGAGCAATGGGAACCAATGGGTAGGAGGTGGTAATTCTGAAAAAAGGAACTGTCTTATCTTTGCTGTGTAACTTAAGAATATTCAACTCTGCTACAGAAAACTAGAGACGTTAGGTACAGTAGTAAGTTGCTTATGAGTTATCTTAGACACAGAGAGAATAAACAGAATGTATATGTGTTGAATATAGATAAAATGATGAAAGAAATGAGAATGTTACTTATCAACAGAGGAATGTAAAGACTGGAGTGGGTTGCCATTTCCTTCTCCAGGAGATCTTTCCAATCCAGGGATCGAAACTGCATCTCTTGCATCTCCTGCATTGGCAGGTGGATTCTTGACCACTGGACCACCTGGGAAACCCACCAATGAAAAGATCAACTAAACCTTAAATATTTACAAGCCTTGGCTCATGTCTTCTCTAGATGGAAGCAGTGTTACTCCTGAGATGGTTGTCCAACTGTGACACTCGTTATGTCCAAGAAACATAGATAAAATCCTTAACTGCTCAGCAGATTAAGTGGGGTGCTGCAGAGTGACAAGGGGTACCTGCCCCTGCGTCTTCCCAACAGAGGCAGTTTGTGCCTTCACTCCACATGCCATCCTCCAGCTGATCCCCTTGGCTTGGCCTCACCTCTGAGCCCTTAGCTGCACCATGAGTGGGGAAGGCTGCTATGGCAAAGAGAGGATGAGATATGTGAACGTGTGTTATCCGGGATTCAGACAGGTGATCCTTCTACCTGCTGGCACTTATCCTAAGTGTATTTCCCTGTCCCTTGCTTCTCACCATGTTTTATATATTTATTTATTTATTTTGGCTGCACTGGGTCTTCGTTGCAGCGTACGGGCTCCTTGTTGTGACATTCGGGCTTCTTTAGCTGCGTTGCCCGGACTTAGCTGCCACACAACATGTGGGATCTTAGTTCCCCGACCAGGGATCAAACTTGCATCCCCTGCATTGGAAGGCGGATTCTTAATCACTAGACCACCAGGGAAGTCTGTTCACTGTGTTTTAAATTGATTAAATAAATTATGTGATTGAAGCATGGTAATTTGGTCTGCAAACCTTTCTGCCCTGTGACCTCTGGGGTTGCCTGCCTAGAGGTATAGTTGGTGGTTACCTTCTTCTCAAGGTAACTTCCCAGATGACAGGGGAGCCTCATGTGAGGCTTTCTGGGAGCAGAGCCTGATTGGGGGATTCTTGTGGGAGTGATTTTCGAGGGGGTTCTCTCTAGAGAAACGTTTGTGAGAAAGTAAGGTAAACAGGATAGGTGAGGGGAAGAGAGGCCAGGCAAAGACGAGATTCTACTGAGGTATAACAGGAGTTCCAGAGTGGGGCTGGCGCTGCAGATTTGGCCTCCTTGGAGACAAGAGGGCCAGTCTTTTGTGCCTTGTACCAGGGCATGCGGTGCCAGCCTAGAAACGGGGGTCTGGGTAGGGCACCAGCAGCATCTGCTACAGGTGATCAGCCCAGATGAGTCACAGGGGCGAGGGAGGAGAGAAATTAGTAGGTTGGGAAAGTAGGGGGAAAAGGGATTAGAAAGACAAAGTGCAGAGTGACTTGGAGGGTCTGAAAGCCAGAGCAAGAATTTAAGACCTGATTTCACGGGCAGGGAGCCGCAAGGAGCCACATGTGTGCTCTTGAGCACATGTGTGGAGCAGAGCTTCAGAAGAGTCATATGGTGGTGGCATGTGTTGGGAGGAAGCTGGTGGCGGAGCAGAGCAGCTGGGCCTGGCTGGGCAGTCGTACAGGTAGCTTGGAGCATCTTTCTCCTCTGTGGCCTCTGGATAGCTCTATATACTCAGAAGGCTACATCCCAGGGTCTAATCTTGCAGTCATCTCCCTGGCCTCAATTTTTCAGAATCTCTTAAGAATCAGCCTTGCCTGGAAGGAAAAGGAACTGGTACCAAAAGCCCCAAGAGGCTGAGCCTTCCTAAGCCAGGTGGAGGGTGGGTAAGGAGGGGAGAGCTACATTGCTGAAGGCTCTGCCTAGAGAAGGACATCTCATAGAAAGCTCTACCAGGGTGGCTGCAGAGGGCTGACTAACGCTGGACCTGTACAAACCGGGCTGACTCCAAGTGGAGTGACTTGATCTCTAAGTAATACAGGGCTTTTAAGCCTTTGGCTTTTATCCAAGGCACTGCAGTCACCTAGGTCAGTGGCACGCCGAAGATTCTTGGCCTCAGACCAAAAACCACCCTCCATTCAATGATCCTTCCTCTCTGTGGAGGTTTGGACTATCCATCAAAGCCTTAAGGATCAGTTCAGTTCAGTTGCTCAGTCGTGTCCGACTCTCTGTGACCCCATGAATCGCAGCACGCCAGGCCTCCCTGTCCATCACCAACTCCCCGAGTTGACTCAAACTCATGTCCATTGAGTCAGTGATGCCATCCAGCCATCTCATCCTCTGTCGTCCCCTTCTCCTCCTGCCCCCAATCCCTCCCAGCATCAGGGTCTTTCCCAATGAGTCACCTCTTCGCATGAGGTGGCCAAGGTATTGGAGTTTCAGCTTCAGCATCAGTCCCTCCAACGTACACCCAGGACTGATCTCCTTTAGGATGGACTGGTTGGATCTCCTTTCAGTCCAAGGAACTCTGAAGAGTCTTCTCCAACACCACAGTTCAAAAGCATCAATTTTTCGGCGCTCAGCTTTCTTCACAGTCCAACTCTCACATCCATACATGATCACTGGAAAAACCATAGCCTGACTAGACGGACCTTTGTTGGCAAAGTAATGTCTCTGCTTTTTAATATGCTATCTAGGTTGGTCATAACTTTCCTTCCAAGGAGTAACTGTCTTTTAATTTCATGGCTGCAATCACCATCTGCAGTGATTTTGGAGCCCCCCAAAATAAAGTCTGACACTGCTTCCACTGTTTCCCCATCTATTTCCCATGAAGTGATGGGACCAGATGCCATGATCTTAGTTTTCTGAATGTTGAGCTTTAAGCCGACTTTTTCACTCTCCTCTTTCACTTTGATCAGAGGCTTTTTAGTTCCTCTTCACTTTCTGCCATAAGGGTGGTGTCATCTGCATATCTGAGGTTATTGATATTTCTCCCAGCAATCTTGATTCCAGCTTGTGCCTCTTCCAGCCCAGCATTTCTCATGATGTACTCTGCATATAAGTTAAATAATCAGGGTAACAATATACAGACTTGACGTACTCCTTTTCCTATTTGGAACCAGTCTCTTGGTCCATGTCCAGTTCTAACTGTTGCTTCCTGACCTGCATATAGGTTTCTCAAGAGGCAGGTCAAGTGGTCTGATATTCCCATCTCTTTCAGAATTTTCCACAGTTTATTGTGATCCACAAAGTCAAAGGTTTTGGCATAGTCAATAAAGCAGAAATAGATATTTTTCTGGAACTCTCTTGCTTTTTTGATGATCCTTAAGGATAGTGGCTCTTAAACTCCAGCATGAGAGATACTACCTTGAGTGCTTTCTGAAAGCACAGATGTCTGGACCCCACCCGCGGAAATTCAGATTCAGTAGGTCTGGGGCAGGGGTGAGGGATTTGCATTTTAAATAAGTATTATGGTGACTGGGAACAGGTGGTCCAAGCATCATAACGGGGGATAGGGAAAACCCAGCGTTCATTTGCTCAGAAAACACAACAGCCTTGTGAAGTAGCTAATATTATTTTCATTATTTTCTATTTATAGATGGATAAACTTCGGCTCAAAGGGTTTTACTAAACTGTTCAAGGACTCAGAGCTAGTGAATGACGAAGATCGGGATTCTGATCTATGTGAGCTCTTGAAAAAGAGTAACAGGAGATCTAGCTGCTTGCACACATATGCAGGCTGCACCCTGATACCTCCCCATATAAGCCCACTGTAGCCAGACCAATGATATCAGTTAGGAACAGGCTGGGGGTTGCTGCAGTGAGTGAGCCAGCAAGTTCATTTCTTGCTCACATTACAATGGCCATTCAGACCAGCAGGGGGCTCTGTTCAATTCAGTCCCTTAGGGACACAGGCTGATGAAAACTCTGGCCTGACATGTGCTTCCACTAATTCAGAGGCGAGGAGAGAGGACACTGGCTCTTGAGCCATGCATTTCTGTCTGGGAGTGACACGGGTGTCACCTCTGCTCAAATTTCATTGACCAGGCAAGTCCCACAGCCATGTCTGAGTTCATCAGGGTGTAGACATGTAAGCAAGTGTGTAGCTCACCAGGCCAGCCTGCTCATCAGACCCTGATATACCGTCTTTCTCATGTCTATGCATCTCTCTGATCTGTCCTGGCTCTACTTCTTGGCCAGGCTAACTGGACTCAAGGGTCTAATTCTACACTCACCTGCCACCAGCTCTGGGCAGCCTTTCCCAGCGTACCCAGGTTGGTTTATGTGCCCCAGTGTCCAGGTCCCCAGAGGGCTAAGATATGGAGTATTTCCTGCTGTATCAGTAAACAAAGATGTCAGAGGCATCAGTGATTGCAGCCCTCTAATGTGAGCCCGTGAGCCCTAAGGGAACTCAGGAAGGAGGAGAATACCTGCGATCTGTTGCTCAGTTGCTGAGCCGTGTCTCATCCTTTGGGACCGCAGGGACTGCAGCACACCAGGCTTCTCTGTCCCCCACTGTCTCTCAGAGTCTGCTCAAATTCTTGTCCTCGGAGTCAGTGATGCTATCTAACCGCCTCATCCTCTGCTGCCCCCTTCTCCTTTTGCTTTCAATCTCTCCCAGCGTCACGGTCTTTTGCAAGGAGTTGGCTCTTCACATCAGGTGGCCAAATAATTGGAACTTCAGCTTCAGCAACAGACCTTCCAATGAGTATTCAGGATGGAGAAGGGAATGGCAATCCACTCCAGTATTCTTGCCTGGAGAATTCCATGGATAGAGAAGCTTGGCGGGCTACAGTCGGTGGGATCACAAAGAGTCGGACACGACTGAGCGACTAACCGCACACACAACCTTCTTTAAGAACAAACTGTCACATTCCTACATGACTACTGGGAAAACCATAGCTTTGAGTATAAGGACCTTTGTTGGTAAAGTGATATCTCTGCTTTTTAACATGCAGGTTTGTCTTAGCTTTTCTTCCAAGGAACAAGCGTCTTTTAATTTCTTGGCTGTAGTCTCACCGTCTGCAGTGATTTTGGGGCCCAAGAAAATAAAATCTGTCACTGTTTCCACTTTTCCCCATCTATTTGCCATGAAGTGGTGGGACCAGATGCCATGATCTTAGTTTTTTCAGTGTTGAGTTTCAAGTCAGCTTTTTCACTCTCCTCTTTCACTCTCATCAAGAGGCTCTTTAGTTCCTCTTCATTTTCTGCCATTAGAGTGGTATCATATGCATATTTGAGGTTGTTGATATTTCTCCCGACAATCTTCATTCCAGCTTGTGATTCATCCTTCCCAGCATTTTGTACGATGTCCTCTGCACATCAGTTAAATAAGCAGGGCGACAGTATGCAGCCTTGTCATACTCCTTTCCCAATTTTTTATTTTTTTAAATTTTTTTTTATTAGTTGGAGGCCAATCACTTCACAACATTTCAGTGGGTTTTGTCATACATTGATATGAATCAGCCATGGATTTACACGTCTTCCCCATCCCAATCCCCGCTCCCACCTCCTTCTCCACCCGATTCCTCTGGGTCTTCCCAGTGCACCAGGCCCGAGCACTTGTCTCATGCATCCCACCTGGGCTGGTGACCTGTTTCACCATAGATAGTATACATGCTGTTCTTTTGAAATATCCCACCCTCACATTCTCCCACAGAGTTCAAAAGTCTGTTCTGTATTTCTGTGTCTCTTTTTCTGTTTTGCATATAGGGTTATCATTACCATCTTTCTAAATTCCATATATATGTGTTAGTATGCTGTAATGTTCTTTATCTTTCTGGCTTACTTCACTCTGTATAAGGGGCTCCAGCTTCATCCATCTCATTAGGACTGGTTCAAATGAATTCTTTTTAATGGCTGAGTAATATTCCATGGTGTATATGTACCACAGCTTCCTTATCCATTCATCTGCTGATGGGCATCTAGGTTGCTTCCATGTCCTGGCTATTATAAACAGTGCTGCGATGAACATTCCTTTCCCAATTTTGAATCAGTCAGTTGTTCCGTGTGCAGCGCTATTAATATCTGTTGCTTCTTGATCCGAATACATACAGGTTTCTCAGGAGGTGAGTAAGGTGGTCTGGGATTCCGATTTCCTTAAGAATTTTCCACACTTTGTTGTGATCCGCACAGTCAAAGGGGCTTCCCTCATAGCTCAGTTGGTAAAGAATCTGCCTGCAATGCAGGAGACCCTGGTTCAATTCCTGGGTTGCAAAGATCCCCTGGAGAAGGGAAAGGCTACCCACTCCAGTGTTCTTGGGCTCCCTTCATGGCTCAGCCGGTAAAGAATCCACCTGCAATGCAGGAGACCTGGGTTTGACCCCTGGGTGGGGAAGATCCCCTGGAGAAGGGAAAGGCTACCCACTCCAGTGTTCTAGCCTGGAGAATTCCATGGACTGTACAGTCCATGGAGTCACAAAGAGTCAGACACGACTGAGGGACTTTCACTACACACAGCCAAAGGTTTTAGTATAGTCAATGAGCAGAAGTAGATGTTTTTCCGGAACTCCCTTGCTTTCTCCATGATCCAATGAATATTGGCAATTTGATCTCTGGTTCTTCTTCCTTTTCTAAACCCACATTGTACATCTGGAAGTTCTAGGTTCACGAACTGCTAAAGCCTAGCTTGAGGCTTCAGAAGGATTTGAGCATAACCATGCTAGCATATAAAAGGAGCGCAAATATATAGTAGTTTGAACATTCTTGGCAAATGTTTAGTAGTTTAAACATTCTTTGAACATCTTTCTTGGGGATTGGAATGAAAGTTGACCTTATCCAGTCCTATGGCCACTGCTGAGTTTTCCAAATTTGCTGACACATTGAGTGCAGCACTTTGACAGCATCATCTCTTACAACTTTAGATAGCTCAGCTGAAATTCCATCACCTCCACTAGCTTTGTTCATAGTGATGCTTCCTAAGGGCCATTTGACTTCGTACTCCAGGATGTCTGGCTCCAGATAAGTGATCACACCATTGTGGTTATCTGGGTCATGAAGACCTTTTTTGTATAGTTCTTCTGTGTATTCTTGCCACCTCTTCTTAATCTCTTCTGCTTCTGTTAGGTCCTTACTGTTTCTGTCCTTAGTTGTGCTCATCCTTGCATGAAAAGTTTCCTTGGTATCTCTAATTTTTTTGAAGTGATCTCTAGTCTTTCCCATTCTATTGTTTTCCTCTTTTTGTGTGTGTGTGTGTGTGTTGTTCTTTTAAGGCCTTCTTCTCTCTCCTTGCTATTCTCTGGAACTCTGAATTCAGTTGGGTGTTGCGTATATCTTTCCCTTTCTCCCTTGCCTTTTGCTTCTCTTCTCTCCTCAGCTATCTGTAAAACCTCCTCCAATAACTACTTTGCCTTCTTGTGTTTCTTTTTCTTTGGGATGGTTTTGGTCATTGCCTCCTATACAATGTTATGAACCTCCATCCATAGTTCTTCAGGCACTCTGTCTACCAGATCTAATCCCTTGAATCTATTTGTCACCTCCACTGTATAATCACAAGGGATTTGATTTTGGTCATACCTGAATGGCCTAGTGTTTTTACCTACTTTCTTCAATATAAGCCTGAATTTTGCAATAATGAACTCATTATCTGAGCCACAGTCAGCTCCCTGTCTTGTTTTTGCTGACTGTATGGAGTTTCTCTATCCCTGGCTGCAAAGAACATCATCAATTTGATATAGGTATTGACTATCTGGTGATGTCCATGTGTTGAGTCATCTCTTGGGTTGTTGGAAAAGGGTGTTTACTATGACCAATGTGTTCCCTTGACAAAACTCTGTTAGCCTCTGCCCTGTTCCTTTTTTCACCCCAGGGCCAAACTTGCCTCTTACTCGAGGTATCTCTTGGCTTCCTACTTTGGCATTCCAATCTCCTATGATGAAAAGGACATCTTTTTTGATGTTAGTTCTAGAAGGTGTTGTAGGTCTTCATAGAACCGGTCAACTTCAGCTTCTTCAGCATTAGTGGATGGAGCATAGACTTGGATTACTGTGATGTTGAATGGTTTGCCTAGAAAATGAACCGAGATCATTGTCTTTTTTGAGATTGCACCCAAGTACTGCATTTTGGACTTTTGTTGACTATGTGAGCTACTCCATTTCTTCTAAGAAATTCTTGCCCACAGCGGTAGATATAATGGTCATCTGCTATCTAGCAGCCATCAGCTCACAGTCACTCCCTATGGTGAGTCCTGAGGAGCGGAAGCTCAGGATGTAAAAACACAAGGTACTGGCCCCAGATAGCTGAGGTGCATATGAAAGGAATGATATCAGTGAGCCCAGACTCTTGTATCTTCCTACATGTAGAAAAGCACTAAATTCCTTAACTTGGGATCTCTGGTTTTCCTTAATGGTAATCTTTTGATGTCCAGACTCCCTGCCTTTTGTTGCAAAACTTCTATGTAATTTGGCTCCTCCTCTCACCTCCTTGGAGCAGTTTTTTTTTTCAGGGTTACATCAGATGCTGTCTCCTGGGCTTAAGTCCTAAACATTTCTGCCGAATAAAACATAACTCTTCACTTTTAATTAGGTTGGGAATGTTTTTTAAGTCCACAGGGCTCTGGGCTGATCCCCATTAGGGTGTATGTCATCTTGCATTGCAGTTGTTTCTCATCTGTCCCTCAGGCCACCGGGTGGAGGGCTCCAGAGAGATGGGGAGTGTAACAGTGACAGGCCTGGATGCTCCAGCCCCTGGAAGGCAGGCGGCCTGCAGGAGCTCAAGGGCAGAAGATCAGAGTGATGAAGAGATGGGTTCTGGCTGGCAAGAGCTTCCCTCCATTCTCCACGGGAACAAGATTTCAAGGGGCTTTAGAAAATGGGGAAGAGGAAGGCATGAAATCTATGACTGCAGGATGAGCCAACCACAGATGGGGAAGAAAACCCCCTGCAGAGGGAGTGGGCTTTTTCCAAGGCTTCACTGCCCATCATGGAAAGACTCGCCTCAAACCCAGGTTAGTCACTGCCCGGAGCTGGCCATGTCACCACAGGAGAACTTCAAGTCCAAGGGGAGGGCAGGTGGCCGCTGGGGGAAAATCCTTGCCGTCCTGCCTCCAGGGCCCTTGATGCCCATGAAAGGTCATTGTTAGCAAAAGGCCAGGTGTCCTTGGTCCTCTCAGAGGAGGCTGCCTGAGTCCTGCCACATCACAGTCTCTGGGGCCTGGGGAAGGCTGGGTGGCAGGGACATCGACCTGACTCTGAGGTGGGACTCTGCAAGGTCTGGGTCACCATGCTCACATCTAGAGTAGTGACAGAAACGGAGGCAGAGGCTGGGACCATACGTGGGACTGCAGCATGTGGCCTTGAGCTGTATGAGGCAGGGTCCCCGCTGCCCTCCTGCCCTCAGGGTCTGGCTTTTTCTCCTGCTTCCTACCTCAGGCTTTGGGTTCTGGGGGATGAATCATTTTTAGTTCTCAGGGTACCTCACACTCTCTCACTTCTGGGCCCATGTGTGCTTTAACCCTGATACAAATCTCGGCCTCTTCATTTATTTTTCCATATGAAATTAAACTCTTCAATGTTTTGTGTCTATGTGATATGGCTTTCCCTGAAACTTGAGGGAGGTGAGTGTTCTAGGGCGGGTCCCCAGCACTCAGCTTGCCCCTTCCTTTCCCTCCCCCTACCCCCCTACCTGGATTCCTTGGGAACCCCCAGTCCCCCTCCACCCCTCATGCAGAGTAACTCTCCCTTCTCCAAAGCCTCAGGGTACCCTGGACTCAGAGATGCACCTCGACCAGACCAGCGAGCCTGTCTTCCTTGCCTTGCTTTTCTTCCCCCAGCCCCAGGATCACACACTTGGTGTTTTCTGCCTCTTCCCCCCGAACTGTAAACACGACCAGTGCAGCATTCTTTCTGTTCTGTTCCTAGCTCGAAACTCAGGACCCAGGACACTGTAAGTGGCTGCACAGTCATCGCTTGAGGAAGGCCTGTCGACTGACTTACAGCCTGAAACAATAAAGGCTCTGTTGTCAGAAGGAACCGGCACTGCAACGTCCCAAGCTGAGAAGCAGCACTTCGTGAGCTCTCTGACCTGCCACTCCTTCAACATTTGCTTTGATGCTGCCCAAGATAGAGCACGTGTGTGGTAACTTTCCTCTACCGGCTATGGGATTTGAGCAAGGCTTTCAGCTTCCCTGAGAAGCCTGGATCTGTAAGAGGCAGTTCCTCATTGCCCCCCCCCCCCCCCCACCACCGAGTCTGGGGTGGGAGTTGGGTGAGAAAGTCTTGGGAATCTCCCACTGCTGCTCCTCCACTTCCTCTCCCCTCTCCCACCTTCCCAGACCCGACTGCTTTCATCTATGGGAGCCACTCTCTAAGGGGCCCAGGTGGGTCCCTGCTTGGCCACTGGATCTGCCTTCCTAGCTTGGGTGGGCTGGGGGAACCACTCCCTGCTGTTGCACCTGCATTAGTCTCTAGCCGGGAAGGATGTGTATATCATGGAGAAGAGTGACTGGGGGGCAGGAGGGCTGGGTTTGGCTTCAGAACAGCTAAAAATGAGATTTGAAAAGCAGCCATCTGCCCCCCTCAGGTGACCACCAGATGAGTGGTGGCTTCTGAAGTCTTTCCTTTCTAACCCTGAGGTCCTTGTTCAAGAACCAAGGGTGACAGCCACTGCCGGTGAAGTCAGCAGGGTTTGCTCAGCTTTGCTGAGAAATAGCTACTTCTTCCCTCCTGGGGCGATTAAGCTAGCCTACCTTTTAAAAGGTTTTAAGATTTTGTTGCTTTCTTAAAATAAAGTATTCCCCCCATTTCAGAATGAATTGCGCTTCCAATGGATTTCCCCCAATTTTCTTTGTTTGGGCTACAAAAGTAATCTGTTCACTTACAGGAAACTTTGGGAAATGTACAAAGACACAGAAGGAAATGAAAACCTTTCCTAGTCACTTATTAATATTTTGGTTTATGCCAGGCCAGAATTTTTTTCTTTGTATTCCCAATCATATATACGTATAACCATATATGTGTTTTCCACATGTACATATTGGGTCTTATTTTACATCCTATTTTATAATACACTGCATAAATCCTGGCGGGTAGTAGGCAATAAATATCACCAGGGCTAATAAGCATCACTTAGTGAGTGCTTACAATATGCCAGGAAAGATGCTAGGTGTTTTGGAAGCATTATCCCATTTAGTCCTAATAATGATCCTATGAAGCAGGGCCTGACCCATGTTTTAGAGATGGGAAACCCAGAGAGGCCCAGAGAGCTTATGTCACTTGTTACAAATGTAGTCAATGAGTTGGACAAACACCGAGTCTTGTATTTTTGGTAGGAACAAAATACACACTTGGTGGTTTAAAGTGTTTTCAACAATGATTTAAGCAATGCCTTACTGTCTCCTTAGGTGAGAATTTTTACTGAGAAAGAGATAAAAACGTGTTCTGGTCTTGGAGGCAGGAAGTCTGGCTCTGCAACTGACTTAGTTGTATGCCTTGGAGCAAGGAACTTCACCTCCTTGACTGTCAGTTGCCTGGCCTACAAAATGGGATTTGTGTGGGGAGAAGGGTTAGCGCTGTGCCTTGCAGAGAGGAATGTTTGCTCTGGTTGACAAATGTTGATGGCAGTTGGAAAGACATCAAGAAATCAAAGGCATATAACATGAAGCTTGCTTTACAAGGCTCACTTGTTACATTTCAGGGCAAGATCAGCCAGGGTGGGGCTGACAAAAATTGTGATCTTGAATGGTGGTGAGTGTCTCCCTGACCCTTGACCCAAGGCCAGCTTCACTTTCTAGGAAGGACTTGTGAGCTGCAGCAGTGAGACCACTTATCAGTTTGTCTTTCAGAAAAAGGTAATATCTCAGTATGCCCAACTCCTAAAATAGCACATTTACAGCTCTAAAATTTTTGTGGTTTAAATAAAAATCAATGGCCGGGGAGAATAGAAAGCACAGGATACCTGAATTTGAATAAATTTGAATTGTCTTGCAATTAGGGGCCTCCCAGTTTCCCTCTTTCCTTGCGCCTCATTAACTTCTCTGGGCCTCAGTTTTTCCAAGTGTCAGTACCTCCCTCTTCAAGACGATGTGGGGGCAAAAAACAATACGTGTGAAGGTTTTAGCTCAGGATCTTGAACATAATAAATAGTTCCCTTTATGGGCCTGGATATAAGAGGTGGACTAGAACACAGGCTTTGGGGTGTTCTGCCCTGGTTCTGCCTGTCACCAGCTCTGTCACCCTGGGCAAGTTATTTTGCCACTCTGAGCCTACCTCATGGGGTTTAGTGTAGCTAATGTACACTAATGTATGTAACAGCTGATCCAGAGCAGACGCCCAACATCAAATACTACAATGAGGTCCTCCTTGCTGTCTCCTGGTCACATCACTCAGCCTTTTGATCCTTGTAAATCCTTGATTAGATGCTGCCTTGTATTGTCATCTTGTTTTTTTCTCCAGTGCTTAACTCTGGCTCATTCACGAGGCTCAGACCTTTGAAGGCGCCATCTGGGACACAGACTTCTTTAGTATTCCTTCCAGGGACTCATATATGTGCAGGCTCAATAAATCTTTGCTGCCTTGAACTGCATCTGATTGATGGCTCTTTCCCTGTTGATTTCTCAAGGTTTCTCCCAGACTGAGCTACAACCCTTGGGGAAAATTGCAGCAGCCTGCCCGAGTCCCCTGTGACCTGAGCTCTTGGCTCTGCTGAAAATGACAAATGGAGAAACTGAAGGGCCTGAGTGTCACCGCAGGCATCTGACAGCTCAGGAGACGGGCTGCTCAGCCCCCCTCCCTGGCCCTCCCAGCCACCTGACTCAACAGCAGCGCCTGTGGCTTTGCGGGACAGCTGTGGCCTTAAGTGGCACCGGAGCTTAAGATGTGTCCCCTATTTACATAGCTGCTGCTTTAATGATTAGAGCAGGTCCTTCTGTGGTCCCAGTAGGTTATGGGGAGAAAAAGTTAAACAAACACAAAAAAGTGAGGGAGGAGGAGAGTAAGGACTTGACTGTAAATTTCTATTTTGTTTCCCCAACTGAGTATAAGTCATTAAAAAGGGGGAACTTCCCACCCTGCCGAATCCTGAATTATTTCTGATAGTTTACCACCAGAAGAGGGAATTGTGCCTTGGGCTGGCAGGCTCAGTCATGTCTGACTCTTAGCGACCTCATGGGCTCCCTCCACCAGGCTCCTTTGTCTGTGGGATTTTCCTGGCAAGATACTGGAGTGGGTTGCTGTTTCCTTCCCTATGGGATCCCTATGGGATCCCTATGGGAACCAGCGATTGAACCCATGTCTCCTGCATTGACAAGTGAATTCTTTACCACTGAGCTACCTGGGAAGCCCCAGAAGAGAGACTAAAGACTAACTAAAGTAAAATAATGGACATTTGGAGTCAGGGCAGAGCTGAGGGGGTCGATATGCTAATTTGTGTATCTAAAACCGCTTGTGAATATAGTTCCATAATTCAAGGCTGTTTATGAATATGGGCTACTGTTTATGAATATGATTATGGGCTACTTTATAAAACCCAAACCTTTTTTCTTTTGCTTGTCTGATTTTAGGGATTATAAAGTCATTCATTCATTGAACAAATATGTATTGATCTAGGGGCTATGCTGTGTACTTAGTCACTCAGTCATGTCTGACTCTGTGCAACCCCATGGATTGTAGCCCACCAGGTTCCTCTGTCTATGGAGATTCTTCAGGCAAGAATACTGGAGTGGGTTGCCATTCCCTCCTCCAGGGGATCTTCCCAATCCAGGGATCGAACCCAGGTCTCCCTCATTGCAGGTGGATTCTTTACCATCTGAGCCACCAGGGAAGCCCTAGATTTTGTGAATACAAAGTTTATTTGTTGGGCAAATATTTGCTAAAACCCTAGATGCGGGCCCTCTGTCAGGTGCTGAGGACAAAGCTATGAACAAGACAGACACGCACTCTAGCTTTGTAGACCTAGCGGGGAATAAGAGGCAGATGAATGGCCATTCTAATATACAGCACAAAATGCTAAGAAGGATTTCACAGGGTGCTAAGGAAGTTCTCAGTAAGAATCCCAGACCTGGACCTAGGGATTCAGAAGAAAGTGACAGCCAGGCTAAGCCTGATAGAAAAATAGGAGTCAGCCAGGTGTGGAAGTGGGTGTAGAGAGGCAGGAGGGAAAATCACTGGAGGCACAGGAAGGACCTAGTACAAAAGACCTGGAGAAGATAATATAGGTTATGCTTCAATAAATGAAACAAAACCCTTCAATCTCTAAGTAGCTTAACACAAGAAAACTCACTCAAGAGAAGCCTGATGTGAGATCAGGGCAACTGCTTTCATGGAATAACTGAGAGATCCAGGATGCTTCCATCTCAAGGCTCCACCATTTCAACATATGGCTGAGGAAGAAGAAAGAGAGAGGCAAGGAGGGGAAGGGGCAGGAAGAAGGAGAAGGAAAGGAAAGGAGAGGGAGGGAGTACGTTGGAGATTCAAGTGCTTTAGCCTGGGAGTATCCACATGACTTCGGCTCATACCTCATTGGCCAGAACTAGTCACATCGCTCCATCTAATTGCTACAGGACAAGAAATATAGGCAAGCATATGTGATATTTGGTGACACTGTGCCATACAGACAGTGAATATAGCAAGCCAGTCTTTCCAAATAGCTGGAACTTATCGTGTGTGTGTGTGTGTGTGTGTGTGTGTGTGTGTCTTGGGGACTGGTGGGCAGGGTTGTGGAAAGAAATTGTAAACAGTGAAATAAGCTGAGGCCAGCCACAAAGGGCCTTGTAGTCCATTTTAATATTGAGGAATTTGGACTTTATGGAGACATGGAAGAATTTCATTGAGGATCATATTGGCATTCCACAAAGATCATCTTAGAAAGATCAGGCTTTCTTATAGAGACTAAGGAGGGGGCAAGATTGGGGAACAGTTAAGAAGTTTTTGCAGTTGATCAGGTGAGAGATGATGGTGCTTCAACAAGGAGGGGGCTGTGAGAATGAGAGGTGGGCGCTTTATCAAAAATGATGTAGGGTGTGGAATCAACAGGTGGAAGGCAGGCGAGAAGGAGGGTAAAGGGTGAAGCTCAGGTGTGTGGCTTGAGCAACTGGATGGAGACTGATCCTGCTCACCTGCTCAGGAAGGGCAGGGGGAGAACATTTAGGGAAGACAATGCATTCAGTTTGGGAGTCCCCAGATTTTAGGGGCCTGTAGAACATCAAAGGGGAGAAGTTCAGAGGACATTCGGATCTGAATCTATGGCTCCAGTGTTTAGGAGAGTCTGGTTGGTGGTGTTAACTGGGGAGTCATGAAGATATAGATGGTATTCGAAGTCATGACTATGGAAAGTTGAATTAAAAAAAATCCCTGCTCTTGAGTAGTTAAAAGTCTAGTGAGGGTGTGGGGGCTAGGCATAAAAAAAATATTAGAATTCCAAGTGACTGGTGTAACACTGAAGAATGTATCGGGTTCTGTGGAGGTACAAAGCCTGGAGAACCGGCGAAAGCTTGACGGCAGAGGGCCAGGCTGAGTGAGGGGTAGGAGAGTCAGGGAAGGGCAGGCCACGTGGAAGGAAGAGAAGGTGCAAAGGCATGGAGGTGGAAATGCAGCCTTGCCCAGCCAGTCTCAGTTCTGGAGCACTTCAGGGTGCCCTTCCGAGAGGAGGGGCCGCAGCTGCACCGGAGGCTTGAGGAAACACCTGTCCTCAGCATCTCGGCCGTGCGCTCTGAGCAGGAGAGCGGCTTTACGTGGCTGAAGGGTTTAGGATAAGACTGTTGTTGTTAAGTCGCTCAGTCGTGTTTGACTCTTTGCAACCCCATGGACTGCAGCACCCCAGGCTTCCCTGTCCTTTACTGTCTCCAGGAGTTTGCTCAAACTCATGTCCATGGAGTTAATGATGCCATCCAACCATCTCATCTTTGGCTGTCCCCTTCTCCTGCCCTCAATCTTTCCCAGCATCAAGGTCTTTTCCAATGGCTCAGCTCTTCGCATCAGGTGGCCAAAGTATTAGAGCTTCAGCTTCAGCATCAGTCTTTCCAATGACTATTCAGGGTTGATTTCCTTTAGGATTGACTGATTTGATCTCCTTGCTGTCCAGGGGACTCTCAAGGATCTTCTCCAGCACCACAGTTCGAAAGCATCAGTTCTTTGGCACTCAGCCTTCTTTATGGTCCAACTCTCATATCTGTAGATGACTACTGGAAAAACCATGGCTTTGACTATATGGACCTTTGTCAGCTTTTGAATGTGATGTGTCTGCTTTCTAATACACTGTCTAGGTTTGTCAGGATAAGATGACATCTTTAAAATATGTGAAACTTTTTTTTTATTATGGAAGTTTTCAAACATATAAAAAAGTAGAGAAACTAATACAGTGAACTCACATGTATTTATCATCCAGTTTCAGTAATTATTAACATTCTGCCAATCTTTGTTTATTCACTCATTTCTTTCTCTTTTGATTGTTATTGTTGTTTAGCTGCTAAGTTGTGTCTGACTCTTTGCAATCCCATAGACTGTAGCCTGCTGGACTCCTCTGTCCATGGGATTCTCCAGGCAAGCATACTGAAGCGGGTTGCTATTTCCTTCTCCAGGGGATCTTTCTGACCCAGTGATTAAATCCATGTCTCCTATATTGGCAGAGAGATTCTTTACTTAGCTACCAGGGAAGCCCTCTTTTCTGACTACTGGAGTATTGTAAATTTTCTACTATGGAGAAAGACTGTGGAGAGTGTGATGAACCCTCACATTGCCATTACCTAATCCCAGGAAACATCAACCCAAGGTTATTCTCTGATCTGATTACTCCCCTACAGTCACGTCATTTCATCTGTAAATACTTAAACAAATATATCTCAGATAAGGACTTAAAAAATATAACTGCAATATCATTATCATAAAATGAAACTTTATAAACAAAACAAAATTAAAACTTTATAAGGTAGCATTTAACAAGCTTTGGAGAGGTTTTGGTAAAGCTGAAAAATCCTATGAATATGCACAAATGTGCTTCAGGAGCACTTTGGGATGTTCAGGTTGGTATAAATCTGATTCCTTCAACCAGAGCACACTGGATAAGCCAGGATTGGAGGTGTGGGTGTGCACCTCTCTTGGGGAGAAGGAGTCAGAGTGAATTTAGGGAAATGTCAGGGTTACCAGTAGGAGGCAGGTTCAGAGGTCAGCAGCCTGTGGGGCCAGGAGATGCTCTGAGGGGCGAGGGAAGCCCCCTCAGTCCTACCAGTGTCCTTGGCAGGCAGGAGGCATCCGTCAAAGGAGAGAAACTGGGAGAAGGGATGGAGCAGGAAACCAAGAGAAGGGGGTGGGAGGAGAGAGAGGGTCTGATATTGAGAAAGAAAAAGAGGAAGGGGAGAGCAAAACTAGATAGTGACTGAACACCCACAGCATGCCAGGCGTGGGGGTGCTGCCTTTGCCCCTCCAGCTTCCAGGAGGGACTCCCCAGACCTCTTTGGTCTCTTGCTCATCCCTTTAGTGAGTTACTCTGTCACTGGAGGGAGGTTCGGGGCAGGTATGAATGTCTCTATAAGGGGAGAAGGCTCTGTGTGTTTGGCAGCAGGGCTCCACCAGCGCCCAGGGTGGGGGATGGGGGCCTGGCACCAGAGCCTTGGCAGAGCCGAGGAGGTGCTGTCTGCAGGATGACATCCGCCAAAGCTGGGAGAAGGAAGGCTGCACAAACGAAGGGGCTGATCCTTTCCTTGGAGGGGCGCCGCGAGGCAGCAGTCTCCCCAGGCTTGTTGGGCCCGGGGCCCAGGAGGCGGGGGATGCGGTTGAAAGCCTGCTCCCACGCGGGGCAGAGAGTGGAGAGCGGCCTCTTTGGTTTTGACTTTGAGCACCCCTTCTAGGAGGGCAGGAGCTGCGCGGGGGTGTGGGGAGGGTGACCTGGGTAAACAGGAGAGCCTCGGGTTTGGATGAGTCCGCTGTTCGAGTATCCTGAATCTCCCCCGCTAAATCCCCACCGCCAGTGCGGCCCGGGGACTGGGGGTGGCCCTGGGCGCGTCTGCGGAGGGTGAGGTCTCCTCCAACCTCCTCCCAGCTGGAGACGCTGCGGGTGATGCCATTGGGAGAGAGAGGAATTTCGAGGCCAGAGTGTGCCTTCCTCGAGCTCCCTGGGGGAAAGGGCGATGCTTTGCCATTCTCTCAGCTAGGTGCTCGTCTTCCAAACCCGGTGAAAGTGCCCCTAGGAGCACAGAGACGGGGGTTCCTCAATGGCGGGTCGGCGGTAGACACCACCCAGACACCCAGAGCGCACTTTTCCAGAGTGCTTCCTTCTGGTACATCTGGGATGGACTGCGAGAGGCCTTGGTACTTGAAGCTGCTGACGCAGGGAAATCTCCTTCTGCCCTTTCTCACTGGATAAAGTACAGGCTGGAGGAGAGCTGCGTGGATCAGAATCTGCACAGCTCGGCCGGTGTCCACATGAGGTCCAGGAGATGAAGTCAACAACAGTGTGGCTTCTGGGATGGTGATGCTGGTGAACATGTAGCAAAAGGCAGTAGACTGAATCAATCTGATCCAGGGACTTGTCTTCCTCTGCCAATAGTAATAATCAACACACTGAGTTCTTCTTGGGTGCTGGGCACTGTTCTGCTAAGCATTTTTCTAATGTATCTCATGTATGTTCTGAACATGCATTATCTAATTTCATAACGTTATTCCTGATTTTACAGATAAGGAATCTGAGCCACTAAGAGATGACATCACTTGGTCAAGGTCACAGAGCTTCTGGGCCAGCTTTCTGTTTTGCCTTTGTGAAGAACAGGGAACATGTCTTGCACTTTTCTGAAGGAAAAACAAGCTGATGTCAGGGATTCTTTCAAGAAAGTGAATTTCAGGGCCATTGCTGAGATCACCACCCATTCAGCAAATGTCCCGAATGCTGAATGCTCTTCTATGTCAAAGCACTTGGCGTAACTGCTGTTCCCCATAATGACCTGCAACCACCCAACTCTGTTTAATAAGGTGGGGGAGCAAGTAACAAGCTTTGAAAAGGTCTTCATCAAACCCAAATGACCAAAGTTAAACACTTAAAGGAATTAACCCCCCTCTTTGAAAAGCTTGGCTAGTCTGGCACTTCATTCTAGAGGATGCTTCATTTTAAATGCTGTCCCCTCTGGAAGGTCTCTGCTCTGCTGTCACCAGGGTTGCTGTTGCATGTGTGGAACAGGAATGAATAGTGTCTCTCCGCTATTTCCCCATCAATGACTCCCGGAAGATGGCAGAGACCACGTGGTGAAGTTCTCTTTCTTCCACCCATCTTAGTCTGAAATTCCCCCAAAGCTTGGGGCCCTGCAATGCAGCCGGTAGTTTCCCCAGCAGTTGCCCTGGCATCTTGCCCCCTGTACACAAAGCAATCACTGTTGCAGAAAATGAGGGTCCTGTGACCGTTTGGCACCAACCCCTGCCTGGCATTTGCGTGGGAGAAGGAACTTTTTCTCCCTGACAATGGATTCTGATCACAAACCAGGTCCCTTTCAGAGAAACAGCTTCCAGAGAATGACTTTGCCTAGAGGTAAGAACTAAGTGGTAGAACAGAAGTGACTTCCTATGGAGGCCTGTTCATCTCACTGAGACATGAGTGAAGGCTGGGGAGGCCCCATACAGCTTCCTACCTTCCATCCTGACTGCTCTCAATTCTCGCCCAAAAAGGTTGAAACCTTTTTTCAAACTGTGGCATATCTGGTCTCTGGTCTCTGTGATGTGCACCCTGTGGTTGGTTAGTGGTCTAGAATTTCAGCCTTACCTCTAAATGCAGATGTAATGATCCTTCCTTACAGATAGCGTTTCCCTGGGTTGCTTTACTAAGAAATTAACAATAGTATAATGCCATTAACTAAACTACAGATTATCTTTGGATTTCCCCAGTTTTCCTACTAATGTCTTTTTTTTTTTTTTTTTCCTGTTCCAAGATACCATATTACATTTAGTTGTCAAGTCTCTTCTGGTCTGTGCACATATCTCCAATGTTTTTTTATTTTTCATGGCCTTGACACTTTCAGGTGTTTTACTGAATGTGCCTCGATTTGGGTTTGTCTGAGGTTTTCTCATGATTAGACCAGGGTTGTGGATTTTCTAGAAGAACACCACAGAGGTGAAGTACCCTTGCTTTTCACACCATATCAGGAGGTACATGACACCAATATGACTAATCAGTGGTGAGGCTACCCTTGATCATATGGATAAGGTGACTTATTCTTAAGTTTTCTCCACTGTAAAATGACTATTTTTTTCCTTTCTAGATTCTACTTAATGGAAGTGAATCACCATGTCCAGCCCACATTCAAAGGGAAGGGAATGAAGCTCCATTCCCTTGAGGAGGGAGAATCCACATGTATATTTTGGAATTCTATAAAGAAGATTTGTCTCTTTCCCATAACTTATTTATTCATGGCATGGACTCATGGATATTTATTTTATTCTTTGAATGATAACCCAATACTTTCTCAAACCATTGCAGTTTTAGCCATTGAGAACCTTAAGTGTGACTCTTGTGCCCTTTCACATGTTCCCCATTTTTTCCCCCATTTCTTTACTTTCTGGTACTATATGATGCTTCAGGCTTACTATGTATTTTCCCTGCTCCAGCCCAAGAATCAGTTCTTCCTCTGAAGCACCATGGTTACTTTTATTTAGAATGGTATTTAGAAACCAAATTCTGAACTCCTGGTGTGCTTTTTGCTACCGGGGTGTCATTTGCTTCTATACCTTCTTGGTGGACAGAGTTAGGAAATACATATATACACTTACCTGTGCATATACACATATCTTCATTTATTTCTGTGTCTATAAGTATACATACCCATATATATGTATATACATGCATTCATACTTACCTATGCATATGTACATATCTATATTTATTTCTGTATCTATCTGCATGCATACTTAAGTAAAAATGAATTCATATTGATATCTCCACTCTGATCCAGCACTGCAAGATTCATTCTAGCATTCCCTCTCTCTTCATCATCACTTCTTTCTCTGACAGTAAGGAACCTGGCTCCCATTGTCTGTAAATTAAATACTTGTTTGATTAACCCTATTATACATGTAGTTTCAGAATGGCTAATCCATATCCCTATGAAAAACAAAATTTTGACTAGAATTCTGTCTTTGTACTGGTTGTTTTTTTGTGTGTGTGTATTTAGCCTTATGGACTCCAATCAATGCATCATTTCCCAAAGTTGTTGAGGTCAGCTCTTTTTTTTCCCCTTCTTGATCCCATCTTAATATTTTCAAAGTGTTTCCACTTCTGGCTTTATCTTTGATTACATCATTACTGTTGCATAAGGGAAGAAGAAGCCATGACATGTGGAGTTTGCATTGGTTTCTCTGGTCATGTGATCAGTCGGATTCATGATTAGAACTTGGTTCTTCAGGCTTTGCTATACTTTCTGTGGAGCTGCTTTTGCAAGATGGGCCTGGGCTGCAAAGACAGCTGTTACATGGCATGTCTAGTAGAAGGAGAAGTATGACTGAACAGCTTGTCTCTTCGTTGGTCTAGCAGAGCTATCAGGTATCAGGGGAAAGGAAGCTTAGAGATCTCATGGCTCTAACTAATTCCCTGCCAGATGGGGAAACTGAGTCCCAGAGGGATGATGTGACTTGCTCAAGATGAACTCACTGGTGTGAGACATGATGGGGACAGGAGTCAGGGCTCTAATTCCCATGTCTGTGCTGTTCTCACCATTTTGTGAGAAGAGGTCTGCAGAAAGAAGCCCTGTGAAATTATTTATACGGGGTTGGGAGAAATAACCACTGTTTCCTGAATAGAGAGGTAGATCCAGGAAGATTCCTTCATACGTTGTGCATCCTGAAATGGGGGGAGAGTTGGTTAACAAATGACTAGAGGGTCTGGAAATTTGGTCCCTACCGGTCACACAGTAGTGACTGCATCCAAAAGTGCCCACTTGAGGGATCTTGTACATTCCAGAGCTACCATTTTTAATTAGTGTCATCTCCTCTCTTAACTGTCATCCCCCTTCTACCTAAAATGCTGAGGAAAGTAGTGTCTGTCCTGCCCAGGTCATGGGGTTATTTTAAGGCTCCCTACCTAACTGGAAGGAAGGAATCAAACCTTTTTCTTTACTGATTGCTGTTTTCCTATTCTCCAACACAGTACATGGAGCACAATAAGAATTCATTGAGTATTTATTGAGTGAATGAAAGATCATATGAGATGCTTCGGGTAAAAGTACTTTGTTATCTCTAACACACTGTATAGACATGAGGAAATGTTAGTGGCATTCACTAATGCTCTGACATTGGGTAAGTAGCTCAACCTCTCTGGACATCAGGGACCCCACTTGCAATATAAGAAGCTCCAGGCTGGGACTTCCCTGGTGGTGCAGTGGTTAAGAATCCATCTGCCACTGCAGGGGCACAGGTTCCATTCCTAGTCCGGGAAGATCCCACATGCCTGGGGGCAACTAAGCCTGTGTGCTATAACTACCGAGCCTGCTTTCTAGAGCCCACAAGCAGCAACTGCTGAAGCCTGTGTGATCTGGACCCCATGCTACAACAAGAGAAGCCACAGCATTGAGAAGCCCCATGCACATCAACTAGAGAAAGACTGTGTGAAACAACAAAGACCCAGTGCAGAAAAAAATAAAATAACAAATAAATAAAAAAGATGCTCCAGGCTCATCTTGTATTTGAATTAAGCCAGATGATCTCTATGGTCCCTTTCATATCTGTACTTCTGTAATTTCTGTGTTTACTGTTATTATAAAGAGCCTTGTGAGATTTCCAGATTGCTTTGGGATAATAGAGTACCACATCCTGTCATGGGCTAGAGCAAAGCTGACAAGCTGATTTCTTTTTTCTGTGTGAATTCCAGTTGATTGGTAGTGGCTGCCCGGGATACAGTGCGAGAAAGACTCTGAAGGTCTATGGTATAGCATTATAATAATTGATTAGTGATGTCTGTCATGGGCACAGAATACAAAGCAGTAGCAAGCATGCCAAATATCTGCCATCTCCAATCTAAAGTTAAAAACAGCAGCTGCCCTGAAATTTCTGGGAGCAATGTTATTTTTCTTTGATTTTTGCATGATAATGGAGAGACTACTTGGGTAAGGTCAGGGCTTCCTGGAGGTAAACCCAGAGCTCTACAGACTTGTAGTAAATCACCTTTCTGCCTTTCATTGCCTTTTCTTTTTATTTACTAGGCAAATAAAAAAATTAACGTGATTGACTAATTCCTTGTTAAGAAATAAAAATCCAGACTCAGTCTTTACCATTCTGATACTCAAACAGCTGCATACACTCTGCTCTCAAGGAAAATGAGAATGTCAAATGACATAAAAATTCTACACATGAACATAAAACCATTCTTCCAATAAGTATACAAACACTTATAATGTGCCAAGAAGGCCCAGGTAATGCATTATGCTGAAAACAGAGATGATATCTTTAGGAATATGGCCTTTCCTCCCTGGAATTTGGTGGTCAAATCACTTACTGGTCACTATGTGTGCATCCATGAGTTTTCTGAATGTAACTCTTACTACCGTACTGATAAGGAAATAAGTTTTGGGTCTGACTTCCAGAATTCCTGAAGGAAATATACAAATAAGGCTCCTTAACTCTCTCATTGCACATGGGAGACCCTGCCAGCCACGGAAGAACCTTCACAGTCCTCAGGTACTATCCTGTTGTTC
Source organism: Dama dama (assembly GCF_033118175.1). NCBI lineage: Eukaryota > Metazoa > Chordata > Mammalia > Artiodactyla > Cervidae > Dama > Dama dama. The sequence continues at coordinate 17,305,150 of NC_083692.1, read as the reverse complement.
AACGTACTTTAAAAAAATAAACTAATTTATTTTTGGCTGCCCTGAGTCTTTGTTGCCGAACAAAGGCCACTCCCTAGTTGTGGTGTACCGGCTTCTCACTGTGGTGGCTTCTCTTATTGAGGAGCATAGGCTCTAGAGGGTGGCCTCAGTAGTTGTGATGCTCGGGCTTAGTTGCCCTGTGGCATGTGGAATCTCCCCGGACCAGGGATCGAACCCATGTCCCCTGCATTGGCAGACAGATTCTATACCACTGGACCACCAGGGAAGTCCCACACTGTGCTTTTGGACCACAAGGATGCTGTGAAGATAAGGATGTTCCCATTCTTCCTTGTCTACCTGGAAGTATAGAGAGGCCTCTGCATCTTGGCTTGGGGGTCATGTGTATTGATCCCCACCTGTCGTCGTTTCATGGCTGTGCAGAAATGTGTCACAGCGGAGGAGTGCCATGCCAGTCTCCTGCCCCTCTCCTCCCTCTCGGGTGGTCCTCATGGGCTGTGGCAACATCAACTTCTAGTTCCCCTCCCTCAAGTTTGGTCTTTCTCCACTGTCCAGGCAGTTCCTGAAAAGGCTGCACAAACTGAGTGAGTGATTACTTCAAGACTTGAAATAGCTTTTTTCCTGTCCCAGATATGACACAGTCACTTCCCCAGTAGAGCCATCACTCCAAGAGGAACAGGATGTCCTTGTCACCAAGCCAAGAGGGTCACATGATCAGACAGTCAGGGGCCTCTGGGGACCTCGTTTCTCTTTAAGCTGTTGGCCAGGACTTGTCCACAAAAGCCTCTCTGACAGACCCTGGCAAGCCATTCGGAACCTATCCTCTTATGGGGTTTCAGTCCAGAGTATTTCTCTAGGGGATAAAATAAGTGTTTGATGAATGAACACTAGAAGGACAACAGGGGAGAATTCCTGTGCAGGATCTGTGGTGACCACATGGAAATAAAGTCAGCGTGCTTGTGTTTCTGCAGTAGAAGAATTGGGTACTCCCCATAAACCGACATTCTTGTTCCCTGCGGTACCCTTCAAGGAGACCATAAATTTTGAGCAGGAGGCTGAACTTCCTCACTGGGGAGTTCTTGGTCTGGTCTGGAGCTGGCTGGAGTGGAGAGTGGGAAGCAGAGTGAGGAAAGGGTTGCCTTAAAATTCAGGGTCAGACAGAGGAGAAAAGGCATTTATGAAGGTTGACCCCCAACCCTAACCTCAGCTCCAGATCCCCGAACCTCGTAGACACATGGTCAAGTTAATTGGGAAGTCACCAGGCGCTCCAGGGAAACTATGATTTAGGCAGCTGTGTAAGAGCAAGGGTGAGGGAGATGAAAAAGGTCTTCCAGAGGCCCCAGAAGGGGAAAATGAGCTGAGTCAGAAGCCAGCAAGAGGAACCCGAGCTAGAGGAACTTGGTCTGTAGATTCAGAGGCAGCCTCACGCTGGGGGAAAGATTTGGGTTTTTGCTTTTATTTTTTTAAATCTTGAATTTCTGGTGCTATAAAAGTCTTTGAGAGAGGCAAAAGTGATTTTATGTTTATTTAGTGAAAGCTTCCAATCAACTAAAAGTCACCTTTGGGGTAAAAGAAAGAATCTCCAATCAAACCAGGATAAATATACAGAATCCAAGCAGATTTTCCCCAAGGCCACCTGGTCTTGCTGGTCAACCTGCCTCCTCCAAGAGCAGAATAGTAGATAATTCCAACAGCTCCAGGGCTTTTTGACCTCTAGAAGAATTGGGGCTGGCCATCAGCCAGGAGAGGTCACGTAACTCCGATTATTGCCTGGAAAGTGGGAAAGTCACTGGGCCTCGCCCATCAGAGTGCACAGTTGCAGAACACAGAGTTCACTCTAGCTGGTTTAAGCAGGAAGGAGTTTATCTGACGACATCGGGAAGCCGGTGGAATTGTCAGAAGGGCTGGAGGACCAGGTTCTCAGCTGAGCCTCTGGGAACAGCTCCTGGATTACAGCTTGCAGGGTTGGGTTGGCAGAGAGCAGTTGCCACTGCCAGCCACGGAACCAGGCTTGTCTCTGCTGCAGGCAGGGTGTGGCCATGAGCCTCCACTTCCAGAAACCTGCCACCATGCGGGCCCCCAAAATATACGCCTGCACTCCTCCTGTGTCCTCAGCTGACTTCCAAACCAAAGTCTCTTGCAGGTGCATCTAAGTGACAAAATCTAAGCCACATATCTATACCCAGGAAGGTGAGAGATGTCTACACACTTACACACACACTCAACATGAATATCCTCAAATGTGCCTATATCATGCGAAGCCTTTTGAGAAGTCAGAAAAGGCAGATATCTGCTACCAGGGGTCTGTGAGCTGTAGCTTGGGGTGCTCAGGAAATGGTTGTGCCCTGCTGTGTGGGTGAAGGGACAGATTCCCTAGTGGGCCTCCTTCGGCAGCATTCTGGTCTGTTGGTCTCAGGCAAAACAGAGAAGTAAGAAGTACTTACCTTCTGGGCTCTTCATACGACCAACCCAAACTGTCATCACCATTTATTTAGTTTTAAGACACTTTCAAAAAGAGATTTGAGTCAACCTGGGTTTTGTTTTGCATACTGCAGGACTAGTCCATTCTGGGCATTGTGAAAGACACAGTTACACACAAGGCTTCTAGTCTTGATGGGGAGCCAGGAAAACGTACTTGTATCATTGTTACGGAAATAGCCACGTTATGAAAACCACTACCTGAATGAGGCAGAGCTGTAGCTTGGGCTGGTCAGTACGGCTTTTTGGAAGAGATGGGAGTGGAGTTGGTCCTAGAACAATGGCTAGGGTTTAAATAGGCAATCTTGGAGGATGGGAGTGAGGTGAGTGATGCTCAGAGGGGGTGGGGTATATGTATATGAAGGAAATCTAGGGATTTCTTTGACTGTCCACTGGTTAGGATTCTGAGCTTCTGCTGCAGGGGGCTTGGGTTTGATCCCTGACTGGGGAACTAAGATCCTGCATGCCTCATGCTGTGGCCAAAAAGTTAAAAAATGGAGATCCAGTCAGTTACAAGTCTGGAGGCAGTGCAGGACGTGAGTAGAAGAACAGCAGAAGGTAACAATAGATACTTGAATTGGGCCATGTTTTAGAGAATCTTGATTGCCCCATGCATTAGTCAGGGCTATTTTTAGCTTTAAGTGATAGAAATACAACACGAATTAACTTACTCGGGAATAAAAGGGAATGTATTGTTCCATCTAATTAAAAAGTCCAAGGGCGTGAGTTTGAGACACGGCTAGATCCAAATATTTAGACAATCTCATCAGGACTCTGTTCCTCAGCTCTGGGTTTGTCTGTATTGCTTTCATTTTCCAGCAGGCTTTCTCCTTTTGGTGGTCCCTGGCAACCCCAGGCTTCCATCATCTCAGTTTAGAAATCTCTTGCCCAATATTTCTAGCAGAATTCTCAGGGCTGAGGTTTGTCGACTGGCTCAGCCCAGGTCATGAGCAATCCCTCCCCATCCCTACTGGAACTATAAGCTTGACCAAGGGAAGCTGGGGTCTCTCACTGACCAGATCTAGGCCATGGCATGAGAGGGCAAATCCCCCTCCACCCCAACCACTGGAAGGATGTTCACCTACAGCAGATGCTGTGGGTTCCTCATCCTTATTTCCTTGGTCCTTACCCATTTCAGTGGATGCTGGCTCAATTTCCATTTGTTAACACCTGCATCTCTTTAGCTGTAGCTTTTCTCTGACCACCAGAAACCACTTGTACACTTTCAAGACAGGCCAGAGTGCCAGGGAATTAATATCCCCTGGTTGAGCAGTCCTCAACCAATTGCTGATGGAATTAGTGTATAAATGCCACATTTATATTTAAATGATGTTTAAAATGTATAAGTAGTAGAAGTGTGCCAATTTTAAGGAGGAAGAAACCTGTAGGGGCTCTAATTCACATCTTCTGAGGTCCAGTTCAGCAGGAAAGAGAGAACCACTCCCTCCCCACAAGTCCAGGTCTGATGCTCATTGGTTTATATGGGTTCCCACGTGCCCTTGGTCCAGTGGCCGTGGTGAAGAGGATGGAGCGTGCGGGTGGGTTGAAAACCCAGACCCTGTGCTCCACTCTGGAGCCAGGAGAGGCCTCCCTCTGAGATGCTGTCACTGAGAGTGGGGGAGCAGGTTCTCCAGGGGAATCAAGGTACCATTCCTGAAAATAGCCTGAATAGAAGCTAGGTGGTAAACACAGCAGGTGTTTCCCCAGAGTCAGTGCTCTTCCAGAAGGCTGAAGCTGTCTGTTAGGCTCCCCAATTCCTGGCCCTCTACTACAGGAGTGTACTATCAGTGGCCTTCGGTTCTCAGGTCCTTGGGTAGGCGTGCAGTCACCTCGGCACCAGAGAGGTGAAGAGGTCGAGTCTGCTACCTACTGAGATAGGGGTGCAGCCTGGGATCTGTAGCAAACATTTCTGAGGCGATTGCATGTACCAGGCTCTGTGCTAAGTGCTTTCCCAGATTGTCACATTTTATCAGCCTCATGGCTACCGCAAGGTAGATGCCATGACTAATTTCCCCATGGCAGAGGAGGAAACTGAGGCTCACGGAGGCCACGTAACTTTCCCACTCAGGGACACATGGCAGTACGCATGAGACTAAGAACTTGATCTGAATGGTTGGGTTTTTAAGACTTTCAAAGGTTTATCATCCTGGGGAAACTGAGGCAGCATCTGGGTGACCCTGGCTGTTGGGACAGGAACACCAGCCCTCCTCTCCTCCAACCTGAAGGGGACTTGATGCTGGTTTTAAGCGCTGGAGACAGTCTTTAACAGGCAGCGCTTCAGGACAATAACTCCTTTGCAGACGGTGAGGGAGGGGCTTCTGGAAAGTTCATTCAGACAACATCAAACTCTCTTCAAGGTAGATGGATGGTTAATGATAGCCTCCCTCCTGCTCCCCTCCCTGCCACCCCCTACTCTGCATTCAGGCACAGCCCCACATCAGTGAACATCCTATTCTAGACTCAGCCCGGTCACCTCTGGGAGTGCTGGAGGCTCTTGTTCTGTGGCCTCCTTACCCGGGGGCACTCCAGTCTGGATGGAAGCCTCCCACCTGCTCACCTTACTTTGTTTTTGTCATGGCACATGATATACTGTTAACGTATTAGCCGTCTCCCTCTATGGAATGAGCTTCCCTAGTGGCTCAGACGATAAAGAATCTGCCTGCAATGCAGGAGACCCAGGTTCAATCCCTGTGTCAGGAAGATCCCTTGGAGAAGGGATTGCCTACCCACTCCAGTATTCTTGCCTGGAGAATTCCATGGATAGAGGAGCCTGGTGGGATGCAGTCCATGGGGTCACAGAGAGTTGGACAGGACTGAGCAACTAACAATTAGTGGAATGGAAGCTCCAGAGGAACAGGATTTTATTTGTTCAGAGTTATCTTCCTAGAGCCTAGAACAGTACTTGGCACAGAGAAGCTATTAATAAATATTTGTTGAAGGCATGCCTGTTTCCCCGGCACTGTGCCTGGTTCTGCCCGTGCATTATCTCATAGAATCCTCAAAAGCCTACGGGTTTGCCTACACTGGGCCCTTGAACCAATGTCAGCAGATAAAGAAGTAGCTCCGTGCCCCCTACACCACCCCCGCCTGTGTTCTCCTACCGGGACCTGGGTGTCAGGAACCCTCAAGACAGGTCAACCAGACTTCACAGACTGTGAAATTCACAAGGCCGGGTGTTTGGGGCTTCCACCCTGGCTGCTCTTAATGGCAGCACCTGATGCCAGCACCTTCACGCCTTCCTCGGTGTGAAAGTCTTTGGGGTATAGGGCAATCACACCTCCCAGAAACTTCTTTTCAGAATTTAGCAACAAAGCAAAGAGGAAAGAGCTAGCTATCCAAGTCAGAGCTGGAGGGACTTTGCTGCCTGTTGACCCTGGGGAGGACCATCTCAAGACAGTGGGGGTGGGGAGCGGGCTTGGAGTGGGGGAAAAAAGAGGCTATCTCGGCCTCCTTTCTCCTCTGCTCTTATTGCTAACCCCCACCGCCTTGGATCAGTAGGAATGAGGGCTTTGGCCTGGTCAGCATTACCCCACGGATGGCCCAGTGGGCCTCTTGAGACAAACAGCAAATTTCTCCATGTCATATCCCCAGAGCTAATAGCCTCCCCTCCATATGTAATGTATTTAAAGCTTGGGAGTCAGGACTTCCCTGGTGGTCCAGTGGCTAAGACTCTGAGCTCCCAATGCAGGGGGCCTGGGTTCGATCCTGGGGTCAGGGAAGCAGACTCGCCTGCCCCAACTAAAGATCTCACATGCCATAATGAAGCTGGAAAGATACTACATGCCGCAACCAAGACCTGGCGCAGCCAAATAAATAATTTAAAAAAATGAAACAAAAAATAAAAAATACCAAAAGCTTGGAAGGCAAACAGCAGCCTAGGGTGGCTCACAAGACTTCTGGGGTACGTGTTCATGGTTCTGGAAAGGCTAGAGCACTCCCCTGCCCTGCAGAGTGGCCCCCTTTTCCACATTTTGTCTGTGGTCGCCCATTCACTGTTCGTTTACAATAAGCTTCCTCTCATTCAAAGGCTACCTGCCTTCTGATTCATTGACAAGTGCACAACAAATGCTTATTGGAGACTACCCAGATGCGAAGTCAGACCCACAACAGTGGGCAAGACGGACAAAACCCCAGCCTTCTCGGGTCTTCCAATCCAGTGGCAGAACCATTCATTCAGCCCACAACGCAGGCCTAGCTCTGGGTTCTTAGCTACCTTGGTTTAGCCTCTAGTTGCCTTTGGCAGAAACGCATCCATAATGTGTTAGCATGATAACAATGTAACTCAACCCTCCAGAGGATCCCTGCCAGGCATGCACCTCACCCAGCTCTCCTCTCTTCCCCTTTAATCCCGGAGGCTGCATTTCTGGGCTAGAAACATCAGGATTTAGGAGGGGTTATTTTGACTGTTGTGCAGCCAAGACTGCAGCCGGCGAACATTCCCAGGGTCTGCCCAGCACCCGTGGCTCCAGGAGGTTGGAGGAAGCCAGAGGAAGAATTCCTCCTCACCCTGGCCTCACACTTGCTGTCTCTGGGCCTGCAGGGGTCAGCGCTGGCAGGTGAGAACACCCCCAGCTCCTCCCGCGGTGGGTGAGCATCATGCCGTGAATTTGCTGTGTGGTTTGGACCCGCTTGCCGAGTTTTCTGCCTTTTGTTATGATACCATCAGCTGTTCCCTCATAGTTTCAGGGTATGCACAGCGCTCTGTTTATACTCGGCAGCACGGAGTTCTGTGAGTTTGTGTACACAGGAGGCCACCAAATGTCTGGAGAGAGAGGGGGGAGGCAAGAGTGTGCAGACGTTCGTCTGAGTAACAGTGGGATTCAGTTCTTACCTAGGACCTCTCAGAGGTCCCAGCTTTGGCACTGGTGCTCCAGGGCCTGTGTGGATGCAATAACAGTCTGAAGTGACCTGGGACTGGTCAAGGGGGGAAGTCACGGACATTCAGCACAGAAGGACTCTTTGATGTGACTCTGGTCTGACCCTGCCCTGTCACAGCGTAGCAGCCTGAGGTTCAGACACACGAGATAACTTCCCCAAGGTCACCTGGTTAGTAGAAGAGCTGGTCTGGAATTGAGGATGCCTGCCTTTTAGTTTTCTGCTCTTTTACCCTCCATTTTATCCTAAACCCATTAATAGTAATTTAATTTCATATAGCTCATTAATTTCATATTGCTCATTTTCATGAGCAAAAGTATGAGCAACATTTTTTTTGGTAAGAGGTTTAAATATTCCCAGGAGTCTGCAAAGAAAAGAATACAACTCTTTTCAATGTTTGGGTCACTTGCCAAGGGAGACAGTGCAAGCCCAAGCTCCCAAGTACAAGTCTTAATGTAACAAACCTGAACCTGTGGTCACTGTCAGTGTTTTCACACCTGACCCAACCCTCGGAAGTCTTTGTGCGGATGTATGTGTATACCTGTGTATACAGGTGTATACCTGTGTATATGTGTATGTATATATATATGTGTATACATATATGTGTATACCTGTGTGGATGTGTGCACATGTGTGTGCACACTATCAAGGGATTTTTGTTGCAATGGTTTTTGTCGCACTGATATCGCAAATAAATTTCTGGAACAACTCATCACTTCCAGAAGTGACCATTTCTGGAATAATCTGTCCTTCTTCATATGCTCAGGCATGATTCATTGCTAGTGGTGGTCAGTGATCCTGATTCATGCTTTTGGTACATGTGGGTGACGCTGAATAGGAAGTACCCGACTTTCTATACCAGAAGTTCAATTATAAAGTGGTTATGGGAACTGGGAGTACATTTTCTTATAAAAACAATATTATATATGGCTATGTGGTTTAGTTAATCCTTGAAACTTGTTTAACTTCATATATATTTGAAATCCTGCCCATTTGGAATTAATGCAAGTATGAAACACTACTTTTTCACTGTCCATGCTTTTAAATAGAAGAACTATAAAACCAAATAAGAATTCATTTTTAATTATCATGAATGTTGGTGGTAAGGGTGAACAATTTTATTAGAAGTATAGGTAGACCTTGTGAGAATTATAGGTGGGACGTTTAGATATCCTAAGGGTTTGGGGTGTTGGGGTGTTGATGATGGTCCTGGTTTTTGAGTATGTTTAATCTGACTTTTATATCTATGGCTTTCTCTTCTTTCTGTAATTGTTGCTGTTGAGTTGCTGAGTAGTGTCTGACTCTCTGCGGTCCCATGAACTGTAGACTGCCAGGCTCCTCTGTTCATGGGATTTCCCAGGTAAGAATACTGTAGTGGGTTGCCATTTCCTTCTCCAGGGGATTTTCCCCACCCAGGAATCTAACTGAGTCTCCTGCATCGGCAGGTTCTTTACCACTGAGCCACCAAGGAAGCCCCAAAGCATTATTAGCTACACTGTTTAAGATGATTAGACATGGGTTTTTGGCTTTTGCTGACAAATGGAATAAAGTGAAGAGAAAAAGAGGGGAAACATTGTTCCTCTTGAGATCACTAGGTAGGAGTTGGAAGAGAGCGGACAAATAAACTTGCCTTGCTATGTGAGCAGTGACATCCCACTGTGTGCGGGTCCCCTGGCACTTATTTTGGTGAGGGAGGTGGGGTGAGGTGGAAGGAGCAAGAGAAAGGTGATGTACAGCCTACCGACATGGCTCCAACGTAATGGTCAGTGGTGATGCCTGATAGCCCAGAGCCCTGAACTCTCCCTGTGTCTGATGTGAGTGAGTCACCCTGAATTAGCATGAGAGCACCGTTCCGGAAGCCCAGTCCCATGAAAAACCTACCCTGCTAGCCAGCAGGGGTGATCTACATTCACTGATGTCCTCCCCAACCTGGACCCAGCCAGAACTCCAGGACAGCTCCAGAGACGTGAATTCTGGAACCCCTCAGGATATCTGATCAATCTATATGTTTGGGGCGTGAGAAGAAGATAGGGTGGGCAGAGGGACTGATCTTGTTCTTAGTCGCTTAGTTGTATCCGACTCTTTGTGATGCCGTGGACTGTAACCCGCCAGGCTCCTCTGGCCATGGGGATTCTCCAGGCAAGAATACTGGAGTGAGTTGCCATGCCCTCTGCCAGGGGATCTTCCCAACCCAGGGATTGAACTTGAGTGTCCCACATTGCAGGTGGATTCCTTACCGTCTGAGCCACCAGGGAAGCCCCAAGAGGGACTGGAGAACACCCCAAAGAGAAGATGTGGGATCTGGGACAAAAGAGAGGATCATGACCTCTACTTGTGTAAAGCAGTACTGCATGAGAAAGTTGTTTTGAGGATGGCCCAACTAGACCTTGAAGGGATGGTAAACGGGGCAAAGCAGAGAATTTGACATTGTAAGTCTTCCCTGTAAGAGAAGACAAAGGATGACAAGGATGAAGTGTGGTCGCTTCCCTGCACTTTCCACCAGGGGCATTGACCCTACTCCTGACGTGGCTCAAGTTAAAGCAAATAGAGTGATGTTTAACTATCATCACAAGTGCTGGTTAGAAGGAAAGGATCCGTAAACTCATTGTGCTTACAATGCTTACAAATGCTTGGTTTAAAGAAATAAAACTTGATGAGGATGGTCTGGTTTTCATAGTCTATGTGTTCTCCCAGTTCTTAAATCTCTCCTTGAACAACACAGGCTGTGGATCTGAACCATGAGCTTTTGGTCTCCAGAAATGATTTTTAATAAACTCAGATTTCTTAAGAAGTCATCAGCCTACACAAAAATGTTTTAAGAGAAAGATTTATGGAGTTCCTTGTCATATCTATGGTAAGAATGCTGTTTTCTTTATGAGGATCAATGGAAGACATTTTTGGTGGGTCTTTGTTCCAGAAGTAGTTGTTTTTCTCCTAAACACCTGCTTTTATTCTATGGATGCTATAGATCATATAACTGACCATGTCTCCCTGCTTTCTGTTTATATTTAAATACGAAGCAGTCTTGAGCCAGCGTACAGACCTTCACAACCTGCAAAACTGAAATTTCACCCTTAGCATCTTCATCTTCTGTTTCTTTCCCTTAAATTTTTTTCTTATATACCCACTGTTTTGCTTTCATTATATTGCATGTAATATTTAAAAGTCATCTTAAATTATCCTGAGAGCAAGGTGGTTAAATAAACACAAAGGTGGTGAAGGGGTGCTAGCTCGTGCGAGTCCATTTGCTGACTGTGGTTGGGTGGCTTGAACAACAGGCTATTCATAAGGACAGGAAATTTGCAAGACTGATGTTAGAAACTGGAAGTACCTGCACTATTTATAGTTGCATTTTTAAACAAATTCTTGAATCTGAGCAGTGAATATGTGCTATTCTAACTGGAAAGGTAATTATCAAATTCCTTAGTAGTCACTTGGCTATGGTATAGAAGTAACTTGACGCTCCGCTCAGGAGAACAGGAGGCTGGTGATTTCTTTCATCTAAGCAGCACTGTTTTCTTTTTAAGGTTAATTCCATTCAAAGATCAAAGTCCAAATACTTAATCAAAACCACTGATTTTTCAAATCCACAGCCAATCTTGGACTAGATTTGCAACCACCAAATACTGAAGAAAGCAAAGCGAAATGAAACCAGGCCGTTACAAAATACGCAGTGTATCGAACATTTTCTCCCCACTAGTTAGCATTTGACATTGAACTCTGTTGCTCTCCAAATTCTCTCTCTCTTTTTTTTGGCGGCGGGGGGGGGGGGGGGGGGGGGGCGGGGAATTAAGGCAGACCTTGGTACCCCATCCTTTAAGTCACAGCTATCAGGACAATGGAGAGAGGGGTAAGAGTAGAAGTGGGGTGTAGAATTAGGAGGGGTTTGATGGCTGCAAGTCAGTCCACTTAGTTTCTGTACTGGGTGAGCCCACTGCCAGTTTCACTGAGAAGATACGTGCAGGGACTTCTCTGGTGGTCCAATGGCTAAGACTCCATGCTCCCAGTGCTGGGGGGCCCAGGTTCAATCCCTGATCAGGGAACTAGGTCTCACATGCCACAAGAAAGATCCTGCAAGCCACAATTAAGGTCTGGCACAGACAAATAAATAAATAAATAAATATATTTAAAAGTATTCATCCAGGTTTTAAAAAAAAGTGAAGATGTGCAGATGAGGGCTTTCATCATTGAAAAAGGGTCACGACTGGCAGAGGTCTTTACAGTAACCCTTTTTCTGTCTACAATCCTGGGAATGGGGGTGCAAGAGCCACGGTTGGTCATGCTGGCTGAAAAGTCGTTGATGTTGGAGGTTTCGTGGAGTCCAGTTAGGCGCCAGGCATTGTTGAGGTCCCCCTTGGGATCGTAGGCTCAGCTGCATGTACTGCTTGCTCAGTTTCCCAATGGCCTCCTCAAGGTGCTTCAGATCATTCTCTCTCATGGCCTTGGTGCTGAAGTTGATGTGGCACCCGGCCCCATACCAGGTCCCAGGAATGGGCTTTAGGATCAAAGGTTGCTGTCATTCCAAAGTCTTCATATACCTGGTGCAAGATGAAATGGTCCACCCAGAGATGTCCCACGTCCATTCCTTCACAGGGTCTTATCTGGAATTGCCATGAGCAGCCACGATCTTGGCACTCTATCCTCAAAATCTTGACGCCTGGTGGTGAACCTGTATGATATCCCCGCCATAATCTTTGCTCCCTCACTACAGTCATATGGATCTTGGGGCCCAAAGAAGCAGTTGGAAGGCCAACCCAAGGGGTAATCCTCTGTGCCCATGAGAATATATTCCTGCTTTGATCCAAATGGGAGTGCTGGTTGCTCACCATATCTGTGTTCTGTTTACAGGGATGCCTTCCATGGGTCTCTGCAGCCTTTTGGTTGTACTTGAAGACTTCACAGAACCCCAACTGGTAGTCCTTGCATAACAGGTCCTAGAACATGGCAGCAGTGATAAGATACCTGTCCGGGTTGGAACTTCTGACTGAAAAGTAATAGAGCCATCAAAATGCCCCTGGGGCAACTCATCTGGCACTGTCCATCCAGATATGCATAGCTTGGGCTTTCTCACCCCGAGGCAGGGACACGCCCACCTGATGGATGCCTTTGTTTCAGTGGGAGCTCGCTGAGGCTGCCATGGTGGGAGGTGTCCTGGGTGGCAGGGCAGGTCGGCAAGGAGAATGAAGTGCAGGGGGAGAGGCCAGGAGACTGGGGGTGCTGCACACACACTGCTCTTCTCCCATCCTCAGCGCTGCCAAAATCATCCCTTCCTTCTTGACTGGGCAAAGAAACAAACTGAGGCTAGAAATGGTTTGAATGGGGGTAAAGGGAGGGTGTTTATTTCTGAAATCTCTCTCTCAGTCTAAGTGTTCCTTCCGTTTCTCTCTGTGTCATCTGGTCTCGGGAGGAAATGATGATGAGCCTACCTGCTTCCAGATGGCACAAGTAGTGGGTACCATCTGGACCCAGTGGCACGTGGCATCCTCTGTACTGTGGTGATGATGGCGCATGGACCCAGTGGTACGTGGCATCCTCTGTACTGTGGTGTTGATGGCACATGGACCCCGTGGTACGTGGCATCCTCTGTACTGTGGTGATGATGGCTCAGCCTCTGTACTGTGGTGATGACGGCGCATGGACCCAGTGGCACGTGGCATCCTCTGTACTGTGGTGATGATGGCTCAGCCTCAAGGGGCAGGAGAGACGGAGTACAGGTGTGATTTATGGACGTGATTCAGTCTTCTTGGGCCAGCTTCCCTACAGGACTAACCGGAGGCCAAATCGGGAAGAAGGAAAAGATTCATCCTGGTTCCTTTGGCCTCTTTTCCACTGGGAGTGATTCTGACTCTCACCTGCTTAGAATTGAGGATGCCAAGGAGTTTTCTGGTACAAATAGTAACAGTGCGGAAAATTGGCCCAGAGTATAAAGAGGAGCTTGAAAAGGAAAGAATCGAGCCCATTGTATTCTTAAAGAAAAGACTTTGAAAAAAATCACAACCTGTAGATTTCAAAAGGCCAACTTCTTTCCAGTATTCCCTTTAGAAAATATGGATATAATAACTACGCATTTGTAGATACTTGCCTTGAGAAAAAGCCCCTCAGAAACACACAGTGGTTACCTCGGAGTGGTAAGATTCCAGGAGACTGTTTTTTTTTCTTGTTTGGATCTATGGTCTGATTTCCTCACAGTGAATGTTAATGACAGTATTGTTGGATGCTAAGTAAAAGTCAGGTTCTAAAGTCAGTAGGTAAAGAAAAAGATCGTGTCCCATAAAATTACCCCTTAAAGATAACTTCTCTACTAAAATGGGATATATGTGACTTTGTATATCACGAAGTAGTTACCTTGAATTTAGGGCTCAAGATATATGGAAAGATATACATCTTCCTTTATCAGAATCCACTCAAGGTGCCAAAAAGGTGCTAAGCATTGTGGGAGCCAAAACCAGCTGCAGAGGGAGTATCTGCCATCTTGTTCTTCATTCTGTGGAGTCTCTACTCACAGAGTGGAATGGCCTGAGGAAACATCTTTCACTCTTCCGATTGCTCTCTCTCTGTCTGTCTCTCCTCCCAGGAGGTGGTGTGGGGCTTGTCTTTTTTTTTGAGGGGGGCGGGGAGTGCTTGTCTTAATGCTCGGTTTGCAAAGCAAGCCATTATATTCTTTATATTCATTATAAATACACTCACTGTATATGCATTATATTTATTCTAGCTCAATAAAATTGGCATTTTATTCTAAGGTGAATTGATTAATTAGTTGAACTGAATTTATTAAATTCTGAGGTGAATTTGTTCCCACTTCACATGAAATTAAGGAAGCCTTATGTATGGCATGGAGTGTTTGTAAGGGGGTAGGTCTAAAAGTGGGGCCTTTGAGGGAGCCACGAGGGGCTTGCTCACCTTTGCTTGGAAACTCAGTCTGGAATCTCTTGGCAGCCACAGCATCTTGTTAGTAAGGACGGCTCTCATCTATGGATTGTGTTCCTGTTTGGGGTCCTGCTCTGGTTAGGGTGGGGTGGTGGGCAGGAGGAAAGACCAGTTGGAGGGATTCATTTTTATAGGTCCCTCTCCCTCACTCTCTCAGCCACAAATACAGACAGTCCCTGCAAGACCTGTATGCTTCTGGGAGATGTCTGGGGTCCCTGGCAGAGGGAACATTACTGTTCCCTTACTGATCACCTGTTATATGTGAGGCACCGGGATTAAGTACTGAGTCTTCTTGAGGGCCTCCTGTATGCACTCTTTCCTCCCCATCATGGGTGCAGGAAGAAGGTGACAGAGAAGACACAATCACGGCTGTTTCCTGCCCTCTCATTCAGCAATTTGTCCCGCCCTGCAGATCATGTGGATCAGGAGAGCGGAGTTAAGACCTGGGTTTGGGAATCAGACAGACCTGGGTTCAAATCCTACTTCTGGCACTTGTGAGCTACATGACCTTGGGTAATTTATTTGGCTTTTCTAAGTCTCAAGCAAGTTATTAAGTCATTATAAATGCCAGCAAAGGTCCATATAGTCAAAGCTATGGTTTTTCCAGTAGTCATGTATGGATGTGAGGGTTGGACCATAAAGAAGGCTGAGCACAGAAGAATTGATGCTTTTGAACTGTGGTGTTGGAGAAGACTCTTGAGAGTCCCTTGGACTACAAGGAGATCCAATCAATCAATCCTGAAGGAAATTAATTCTGAATATTCATTGGAATGACTGATGTTGAAGCTGAAGCTCTAATACTTTGGCCACCTGATGCGAAGAGCTGACTCATTTGAAAAGACCCTGATGCTGGGAAAGATTGAAGGCAGGAGGAGAAGGGGATGACAGAGGAGGAGATGGTTGGATGGCATCACTGACTCAATGGACATGAGTTTGAGCAAGCTCCAGGAGATGGTGAAGGATAAGGAAGCCTGGCGTGCTGCAGTCCATGGGGTTGCAAAGAGTTGGACATGACTGAACGACTGAACAACAATAATAAATGGGAAGGATACTTACTGAGTACCTACTATGTGCAAGGTACTGGGTTCTCTGCCCAAGAACCTTACAGCCTATGGGAAAGACTAAGCACGGACCTTCGGAAATACGTTAAGCATGGACTGTGACACGTTCTCCAAAGGGAAAGGAAGAGTCTTTTGAACTGGATAGCTGAGATCCTCATCGGGGTCATTTTCAGGGGAGGGATCTCAGAAAAGGGCTCTCTGCAGAGCTGTTTTAAGTCAAGAACTGTGGGAGGAGAAGGTGCCTGAATTCGAGTGTGGGAGAGAGCATTCCAGCAGAGAGCAAAGCATGTGTCGCCCCTTCAGCAGATGAAACCCACCCCCCAGTCCCCTTAGAGCAGAGGAAACCCTTCTGAGCTAAAAATAAACTTGCTGAGCCTTGGAAAATCCTGTCACTGCCCAGAGGGGCCCCCCCCCTCTGCCCCCCAGAGAGACGACTCCGCAGCCCAAACCCTCCGGCCGCACCCCTCACAGGATGTGTGGGGCTGGTGGTCCTCAGACTGAAGCCCCCGACTTCCCGGGCTAATTTTGCCTCCCTGAGAGTGTGTCTCCAGCAAGGCTGGGCTCCCAAGCTGGGCGCCCGCCAGTCAGTCTGGCCAGAGAAGGAACTATTTTGGGAATTTTTATGATGGAACAATATTTTTTTGGTAAATAAATGGAGAGCTGTTAAACAGGGACGGTCACCCCCTAGCTTTTGGTTCACCTTTCTCTGTGCGGAGCTGTCACAGAGGCGGCCCTGTCCAGTGGGGAGAATGTCCCCAGGGCTGCCGACCTGCAGTGCCCACCTCGTCATTTCTCTTGGATTAATCAGCTATGGAAATTGGGAACACTCCTCCCTCCCCAAGCCCTGCCTCGGATTCTTTGAAAACAAAAGCCCTTGGTGTGGTCTCTTAGTGGAGGTGGGGCCCACCCTGATTAACCCCTTAGGGCTTGAGGATGGCCTGGACTCCAATTTGGAAGGGACCTTGGAGAACATCTGCCGCTCCCCCATCCCACCCCCCTCTACAGGTGAAGGAACCAAGACCCAGAGAGGGGAGACTGCTTTCCTAGGGTCACAGAGCTCATCAGCTGCAAAAGAGGTGGGAGCTCCAGACCCCAGACTCTGAGTCCTTATTCTTTTCCTTCAGGAACAATAAGGCAGAACAGTGGTCAAGAAAAGGAAAGGGTAGACTTCAAATTTGGTATTTTGCAGAGAGCCTACAAATACATGCATAGCAGGTCATAAATGTACTAAGTTTCTAAGCACTGATCCCCACCCGCAATATCTCCTGGGAGAGGACTCTTCTTATTCCTGAGGACCAGCCCTTTATTCCAACCCCGACCTCACCTGGGCTGGCCTCTTCAGGCACTCGCCTCCAATGGGCTGCTTGGGGACTTCATCACTCAGGACCCTCTCCTTGATGCTGAGAGATTATCCCTGCCCAAGTGTCATTCCTCCAGCAGCTCTGTCATCTCTTGTTCTGCTCCAGTGGCTCCCAAGCATCCATAGCTGCCTGGGCCCCATTTTCTCAGACTGGGCTATGGCCATTTTATTGTTATGACTTTAATAGCTGTCTCTTATCTAGCCAGGCCCTGAGATGACTCTAGAGAGTCCCTTGGACTGAAAGGAGATCAAACCAGTCAATCTTAAAAGAAATAAACCCTGAATATTCATTGGAAGGACTGATGCTGAAGCTGAAGCTCCAATACTTTGGTCACTAGATGCAAAGAGATAACTCTTTGGAAAAGACCCTGATGCTGGGAAAGATTGAGGGCAGGAGGAGAAAAGGGCAACAGAGGATGAGATGGTTAGATAGCATCACCGACTCAATGGACTTCAACTTGAGCAGATTCCAGGAGACGGTGAAGGACAGGGAAGCCTGGTGTGCTGCAGTCCATGGGGTCGCAAAGGGTTGGACTTGACTTTCAGCGAATGAACAAAAACAACATTTCATACAACAGCCATGGACGGTATGGATTTGTCCCACTTTACAGAGGAAAATGCTGAGGTCCAGATAAACCTAAGATCACATGAATGGTGAGTAAATAATGCAGCCAGAATTCACCCCAGCTCTTTCTAACTCTAATCCTTCAGCTTTTCCCACCAGACTGCCTCCAGGTGTGACACAAAGGGAGTCTGGCCAGGACAGTAGCAGAACCATGTAGCAGAAAGGACTCTGTTTACAAGCTCTAATAGATCAAATATTGGAATTGGAAAAAGAAAAAGGACAAATAGAACATATCACCTAAGTTTTGAGTCTTTTTTTTTTTTTTTAGTTTTGAGTCTTGAGTTTGTCAGAAGTCTTCCACTTTTGTGTGATAGAAACTCAACTCAATCAGCTTATAAAAAAGAGAGCTTACCTTCATTTGTGTGCCTAGCAAGTCTGGGTTACTTCTGGCTTTAAGAATAGCTTGCTTCAACATAGTCTTTCTCTGCTTGGCTTATTCTTCAGATGAGATTTCTCCACATGATGGTATCAGTAGTTGCTGGAGCTCCAGAATCAGGTAATCTCAGCAGAGAGGGACCTTTTCTTTCATAGCTTTGGTAAGAAAATCCCAGAAGGATACCTACTGGCTGGCTTGGGTCACATGCCCATTCTCTGAACCAATCACTGTAGCCAGGGAGATGGAGACAGAATGTGCTCTTTATAGGAAAACCAGTTGAGCTTTGGTGTCTAACGAAGGGGAGAAAAGGTTTGGAGAGACAGAAACAACAGGTAACCTTAGGCTAGGGGACGAGGAGAATGTTGACACCACTGACAGTCAGAGGGTAAAATCAGGAGGAAGGATTACTTAGGAGTAACAATACTAATTGTGACAACAGTAATAAGCAACATTTATTGTAGCTTAAGGCTTCCCTGGTGGCTCAGTGGTAAAGAATTTGCCTGCAGTTTAGGAGCTGCAGGAGACACGGGTTGGAACCCTGAGTCAGGAAGATTCCCTGGCAGAGGGCGTGGTAACCCACTCTAGTATTCTTGCCTGGAGAATCCCCATGGACGGAGGAGCCTGGCGGGCTACAGTCCACAGGGTTGCAAAGAGTCAGACACGACTAAAGTGACTTAGCACACATGCACACACACGTTACAGCTTACAGGGCCCTTTCACGTGCCTTATTTAGTCCTTCTCTAATCCTGAAATGAGTTGGACACGACTGAGCGACTGAACTGAACTGAACTGAACCCTGAAATGAAGGCAGAATGGCTGTTGTTCTCGACCTCATTTCACAGATGAGGGGACAGGTATGGAGAAGATGCAGGATGTGCTCAAGGCGGGCAGGAGGCAGGTCTGGGTCCGACGGTGGACTCGTGCTCATGTTCTCTGAACCTCAGCTCAGGAGGGGAGACAGGCTGAGTGCGAAGTGCTTGGTGTCCTGAAGACAGATGCTACTCTCAAGGTGACAGGTACACCTGACCGTGTCACTTTGGGATCATTTAGCTTAGCTGATCCCCTGATAGGTGTTACATGTCGTGTGGGCAGGGACCTTATCTGTCTAATTCACTGCTTTACCTTAGTGCCAAGTACTGTGCTTGGCACCCAAGATGCGTTGAAGACAAAGTGATCCAGTAGCGGCCCTGTTGATAATCTGAGTCTCCCTGGGAATGGAGGATGGGGACCAGAGCTGCTGGTTAAGGACTGAGACTTGGGGAGTCAGTGAGGGGAGAAAAAAGGAGTGGGAGCCTAAAGTGTAGCATGGTTGGCCCCAGCTCCAGACAACCTTCGCCAAATGCATCACAAGCCTCCATCTGCTGGGCAGACCAAGCTGCACATATGGGACTTACAGACTCTGAAAATCCCGTTGGTGCAGCTGGACTGAATTGGCAACCATGTGTTGTGCCTTCTGGGGATGTCTTTGCTGCACCTGATAGCATTCCTCTTTAATTAAGTTCTAGTTAAGTCTGTCAACTCCATGTATTGAGCACCAACTAAATGTCAGGCATTGTGCATATATTGTGCACCAGGTGTATGGTAGAAAATGACACAATTTTAAAAGTCATTTTAATTAAGTAATTAATTTTTCATTTATAGGCTGTGCCATGTAGCATGTGGGATCTTAGTTCCCCAACCAGAATTCGAATCCGTGTCCCCTACACCAGAAAGCAGAGTCAATCGCTGGATCACCAGGGATGTCTCAAGGGCTATTTTAAGGGTCACTCATTTGTTTAGCATCCATTATTTCCCAGATACTATGTTAAGCACTGGGTATACAAGATTTGGTGAAATTTTTATTCTAGACAGGGTGGAGTGGCACAAATATGCCCAACTGATCACAATACAAACAATGTAATGGAAGGTGGGAAGGAGGCAGAGTTTGAGGACCAGTTCGGGGATCTCCACTTTATCCTTAGATGCCCTGGTCCCTTGGCAGGGAAATCCATGCCTGGTATGTGTCTATGTTTTGCCATTCAGTCATATATTGGTTTCATGCCTTGTCCTCTGGTCAGCATGTCCTGTTTATGTTTGTTGCCTCTTAAAATGTGAGCATCTAGTGGGCAAGGCCAGTTCCCATGCATTTATGGTGTGTGTGTGTGTGCTGAGCCCATAGCTCCAGGATAATCAGAGCTGCAGAAACTTAGCCCTCTCTGAGCTTCCCTCATCTGCCCCCTTTAGGGTCGCCCATAACATACACACTGGAGCGCACTGGTTGTCAACTGATATCTGATCACCTTTGTTCATTATTAGAACTGAGTGCGAACCGGGCACATGCTACCCTTGCTGCTTGGTATGCCCATTAAGAACTCTTGGCCATAAAAGGAATGCATGACCTTAAAGGGAATTTGTGACCTCTCCCTTGCCCTTTCTACCTTCCCTCCCCAGGGGGTGAGGATACAGGAGAAGCCATCTTGGACTTGGACACAGCGATGGAAGCTGTGTGTGGAGGATGGCAGGATCACCTAATGGCCTGGACCACCTGCCCGTGTGCTGGGACAGTTTTAAGCATCTTTATAGCAGCTTGTTGTTGTTTGTTGTTCAGTTGCTAAGTCGTGTCCAACTCTGCGACTGCATGAACTGCAGCACACCAGGCTTCCCTGTCTTTCACTCTCTCCTGGAGCTTGCTCAAACTCATGTCCATTGAGTCAGTGATGCCATCCAACTATCTCATCCTCTGTTGCCCTCCTCTCCTCTTGCCCTCAGTCTTTCCCAACATCAGGGTCTTTTTCAATGAGTCAGCTCTTTGAATCAGGTGGTCAAAGTATTGGAGCTTCAGCTTTAGCATCAGTCCTTCCAATGAATATTCAGGGTTGATGTCCTTTAGGATAGCTGCTTAGTCTGTACCTAAATACGTTTAGTAGAAGGAACTTTGGACAACTAGTTTTCTTTGTGTTGCGGTCATGTACAAGTCACCTTATCTTTCTAGGCCTCAGTTGCCACACTTGTCAGATGGGAATATTAAGAACCCTTTTCTTGCTCCCTGGTAGGCATCTAAGAGCCACAGATGTGGTTGTGATTTGAAAAGTGAAGGAGCAAGGCAAAGGTGGGTGGGGAGCATCCTCAGGGCAAGTGAGCCATCACGGTTTATCACTCAGTCATTTCCTCTTCAGGAGTTTTTGAGAAGCTCAGTTAAACTGCTGATCCAACTACACAGAGCTGAGGAAGGCCCTGTGGGTGTTCATCATCTGCCCAGAATAATTCTCCCCAAACTTTAAAGTGCTCAGAAAACAGAAAGTTTGTCTTGGCTGAAATGGGCCAGACCTAAGGAAGTGATCTGGGTCGAAAAGCTTTTACACAATTGTAAGTAATAGGACATGCTGAACCCAGTTGAACCTCATTAAAATGCCATGGCGGGTTGAGTGTTTATGTTTCATGTTCATGATGTTTCAATGTTTAAACTCACATCAAAAACGTAAGCACCGAGATGAAATAACTGGCAGGGCCTGGGCCACTATTTCAGGACGAAGGGTACTTGATGGTGACAGCAGTGTTGACAGAAATCACTGCCTCTGAAGTGCATGGAGGGCCCCAGCTCAGATGGGACCCATGCTCCCCACTCCGCTAACCCAGCTACTAACACGATTTGCTATTACTCACGTAACCCACTCGCAGGCACTGCTGCTTACTCCGCAAAGGCCGGTTGATTTATGATAAATGAGGGACAGAGTCTGTATGATTTGGGATTGGTAGGCAAAGAGCAGAGTGTAGAGGTTGGTTGGGGAAATTGATTGAGAAAGGAAGGCTGTCCAGGAGAGAAATAAGACAGTGTGTTTGAAAAATTGGAATTCCTTCAATATCAATTCCCCACAGTAAGAGAATAGTATTAGGTCAGCCAAAAAGTTCTTTTGGGGTGGTAAAACAGACTAGGGCTCGATCACGCATTCTGTTCCTGAAAAAAGAGTATGAATTGTCTACTGTGCATTGGGATCCTGTGTTATTAGATTCTGGGATAAAATCCTTGGCCTTATCTCATGCAGCTGTTTAAAGTGATAGCTATGGGGACTTCTCTGGTGGTCCAGTGGCTAAGAATCTGCCTTGCAATGATAAAAGAGAAAAAAAAAGAGAGAGAATCTGCCTTGTAATTCAGGGAATGTAGTTTCCATCTCTGGTTATGGAACTAAGATTCTCACATGGCGTGGGGCCACTAAGCCTGGGCCCCACAACTAGAGAGAAGCCTGCATGTCTCAATAAAGAGCCCACGTGCCACTACTAAGACCCAATGCAGTCAAAAGAAATAAAGATATATAAATAAATATTAAAGAATAAAATATAGCTATGAAGCTTAGGTAACAACAGGGAGAATGCTTATGGTGTAAATTTAGCAGAAAATGCAAGCATCCAAATTTATGTACAATGGGATGACCGCTAGATTTTTTTTTAAAGGGTAGCTGTAGGGGAGAATGAAGTAAGAGGAAATACGGCAAGAAAGTAATGACTGCATTGGCGCCGGGGTGGAGGTATGGTCAACCTGTCTTTATTTTCCTAACTTCCCATACAGTAGTGGTAAAAAAGTTTTTAAAAAAGTTTTTTAAAAAAATAAGAAGGGACATCCTCAGACCGAGTGATCCTCCCGCAGTAACCACAGGTCCATCCAGCCTTGAGGAGTACTTCCCACCAGACCTACCGACTGCTGACCTTCTCTAGGTGTCAGGCTCTGGTCCTCGGAGTCTGAATCACAGAAGTGAAAGTTTGGGAAGAGTCCGGATATGCGAAAGGGCACCCTCTTCTCAGTGATGGCACTTTCAGCAGCTCTCCAGTGGAAACAGAGAGGCCCCCAATCCAGCACCACACGGGGGCTGGTCCTGGGCACCCGTCCACTCAGGGCACGAGATGAAGGACTTGGCCAGCTTCCCACCTTGGGAATGATGGGCCAGGCACTGCCTGCCAAGTCACAGCCAGGCACTCACAGCCAGGCACTCACAGCTGTGCCTACCCCCCCAGAGAAAGCGAAGGTTCCCTGTGCCCACTCCAAATAGGCCTGCCTGGGGCATGACTGTGGGATGTGGCGTGGAGTCAGACAACCCCAAACTTAAAAGAAAATTTACAAATATTTAATCCATGAACTGTATGCACATGGTTAGAAAAATAAAATGGCACAGAGGGCTTCTAGTTAAGAGCAGATCTCCATTCCACTGTACCTTGGAGTCAGTCTTGTCCCTCGGAGGCAATGGCTTTTAACCGTTGTGGTTCTTGGTTCTGTCAGTTGCCTTCTATCTCTAAGTAATAGAATATGCCAACCCCGCTGTGTCCTCGTGGTTCCTGAGGGGACTTCACCTCTTGTCTCCTTGCTCGGATTAAGCAGGATTGTGGCTCAGAAGGTAAAGCGTCTGCCCGCAATGTGGGAGACCCAGGTTCGATCCCCAGGTCGGGAAGATCCCCTGGAGAAGGAAATGGCAACCCACTCCAGTACTCTTGCCTGGAAAGTTCCATGAACGGAGGAGCCTGGTGGGCTACAGTCCATGGGTTCTCAAAGAGTTGGACACGACTGAGCGACTTTTCACTTCACTTTCACTTTCACAGCTCATGCATATGCTTGGGTGGGCTTGGAGACAGGTCATCTGGATGCTGTATGATCCCTACAAAAACCAACTTGTAGGGACTTCCCTGGTGGTCCAGTGGTTAAGACTCTGTGCTCCCAATGCAGGGGGCATGGGTTTGAAACCTGATTGGGGAACTAAGATCCCGCATGCCACATGGCCAATATGTAAATAAATAAATCACACACACACACACAAGACCCACTTGCAGCCCAGCCACATGAATAGTGGTCCACCGGCTGCCAGCTCCTTTAGGATCAGCTTCAGAGGCACACAGCTGCCTTGCCCAGGCCACACCTTTTCTACAGCAGCCTGTATCCAGCACATCACATGAGAGAATAAGGCCAGGGCTTTTCTGGTCAAGGGACTCAAACGGTGAATGCTCACCTCAGTGCTCTGGGTTGGTTGGGAGGAGGCTTTGTAGGATCTGTATTGCAGTTTGACTCGTTCCTCTGCCCAACCTGCTTCCTTCCCACTTGCTTAGCTGACATTCAGTCCATGCCAAAAGGCCCTTGATATTCGATCTTGCCAAAAACCCCATGACATGGACCAAATATGTTCATAGATGTTTTGGCTAGGACCAAATTCCAAGGACCTTTTGGCATGGGCCAAATGTCTATGGATCAAACATCCTATGGATGTTCTGGAGAAGGCCAAATGTCCTGCACGATCCCACTCTTTCCACAGGTGTCCATCATCATAAGCATCATGTGTCTCTAATTATCTCAGTGTCTACTTCCAGGGACCTCATCCTGTGACAACTGCCTTTGTCCCTCTCTCGGATTTTCAGAGTATGTCAATTTGTATGTACGGTGTCAACTCAGCAGGAACTATTAATACGTTTCTCCCAGTACCCTCCCCATCACGGTTCCAAATTAGGATTAGTTATGCAGGACGTTTGCACAAAATTTTGGAAGGTGGAAGTGAGGCAACAGCCATTTTTACTGTCTGAAGGCTGGCACAGGGCCAGGTACCATTGCAGTCCCTGCCTATTGCCGACAAGTGGCTCGCCTCATCGGCCTGCTGCCTGAGGGTCCTCCCACCCCTTCCAGGTCTCCTTCAGCTCTGCTATGGCCTGGGCTGGATGCAAGTGCAGCTCCATGGCCGGGGCATCCACTTGTCTAGAAAGTCATCCATATCAAGGCGGTGGGAGGTGGAGACAGAAACAGGCTCCAGGTTCTCCTTCTCCTTCTTTGCTCCCATCTTTTCATCTCCATTGCTAGTCCTGCTGACCTCAGGTCCAGCACCAGACACAGAGGCAACAGGTTTACCCAGACTATTTAGTCAGGTCCCATGACTGTGTTATCCCCATAACAGTTCCTTTTTTTTTTTTTTTTTTTAATTTTAACTCATGCAGTCACTAATTCTAGTTCCCCTGCTGATAACTTTGTTTCATTAGCTATCAGCTGTATTGGACCCATTACCCTACAAGGTAGAATATTGGCTGCTGCTGCTGAGTCACTTTAGTCGTGTCCGACTCTGTGCGACCCCGTAGACGGCAGCCCGCCAGGCTCCCCCGTCCCTGGGATTCTCCAGGCAAGAACACTGGAGTGGGTTGCCATTTCCTTCTCCAATGGATGAAAGTGAAAAGTGAAAGTGAAGTCGCTCAGCCATGTCTGACTCTTCTGACGCCATGGACTGCAGCCTACCAGGCTCCTCCGTCCATGGGATTTTCCAGGCAAGAGTACTGGAGTGGGGTGCCATTGCCTTCTCCGAGGATATTGGCATTACCATCCTAGTCTTCCCCTCTCACCTCTTCTATCAGTGAGTTTTAAATTTCTACATTTGTCAAGTGTGGTAACATTATATCCTGTCCCCAAATCACAGTGTCCTTTTCCCTTTTTTTTTTTTTTTTTGTTCATGGTCCATTGAAGACCAATAAACAGCGACTAGAATAGCATATTTTGTGTGGGTAAATGGGCCCAGGGCCTGGTGATGGTAAATGATCACATTTCTTTTCCTGTGTATTCAAGGGCAGACCCCTGTGCCATTCATTCCAAGGGCAGTATTCTTAGCCCCAAGATCACATAGACTTTCCTGTGTTATGTGCCACCATTTGCTTTAATGCATCTTACCTCTTATGTTGCTTCATTTTTGGACCATGACTTACTCTTGTTTGGTGGTTTGTTTTTCACCGAGCTTTTGATTGCTTCCTTTTTACTCTTTGGGTAAAGAAAGTTAGGTTTTTGCCATCTTGTTCCAATTTTATCATCTAGATTTTTACTAATATTATGTGCTTCTTGGATCCATTATATTCTTCTAGAAATCTTTCTCCTTGGGACTCCCTGACATTTTACTGGACACCAATTTCTTTTGAGTATTGCTAAACAGCTGACTTCTGGGCTCACTCCACCATTTCTGTATTCTCACATTGTCCTTTTATTGTCTTGATCTTCACTGCACTTTTCCTAGAGAACATTCTCATTTAGTTTATCTGTAAGGTGCACAAGAAGGAAATATCAGGTATGACTGACCCTTGAACAACGTGGGGAATAGGAGCCCCAACCTTCCCTGTGGTTGAAAATCCACGTATAATTTTACCATCAGCCCCCTGCATCCACAGATTCAACCAGCAATTGTGTAGTACTATAGAACGTATTCGGTGAAAGAAATCTGCATTTTAGTGGACCTGCACAGTTCAAGCCCGTGTTGTTCAAGAGTCACTGTACCCATGTGAGGATTTAACTGGGTGACTTGGACAAGTTTCTAACCTCTTTGTACTTCAATTTCCTCAACTGCAACATGGGGATTATGTCACCTACCTCATAGGATCACTGTGGGATTATATGCGATAACATTGGTAAAGTGCCTGATCCTTGGTACTGAGCAAATTTTGGTTTATTTCCCTAATTAAGCCACTTTTTGGCTAAAATCTTAAAAGGCTCCCGTTGCCTGTGGAATACAGTCCAAATTTTTTAGCATGGCCCAAGGCCCACCCTCCATAATTGGATCCCAATTGACCTTTTCAAATTTATTTCTTATTACTCCCTTCATGTACCTTCCACCCTGCCAAACTCTTCTCCCAGCACCTGTGTCTTCCAGCCAGCGAACCTTGACCCTCTGTATTCCCTGTGCCCGGAAACCCTTTCCCATAAGATCTGTGTGTCCAAGCCTATTTCTCTTTTCAACCTCCCCTGCCACCATACATCTTCCCCTGATCTCCAGCTACAAGCAATCCCACACTCTCCCCTGGCTTTTATCCCTTTCTACTGGATGTTAAAGCTGAATGGCCACACACTTGGCTGGCTGCCCATGGACAGACCAAACCCTTTCAATACTTCCCTGCAGCTGGTGCAGCCACAGTGGTGAATGACCCTCTTTTTGCAGGCTGGGCAGAATCCAGGATGCCTCTAGGCAACATTTTCAGAGAGCCAAAAAACTACTGCTTCCTTCCTCTCTCCTGCCAGTGCAGCTTTCGTCCCCCATAAACAGCCTCTCCCCACCTTCAGCCCACGGAAGGGCCAACTTTCCATTAGGGAGACCACCTATTTGGTGACATCTTACAGCCACTGGGAAAACACTCTGCCCTTGGGATTTAACTCCACTAACTAGGTGGTATCCCTAAAGTAAAAGGCTTGGGTACAAGAGGATCCACAGAGTAGGCGTGGGTATCTGAGACAGATTTTTCTCTATTTCCCAGCTTAGCTCTCATGTATGATGGGCTTCCCTGGTGGCTCAGCAAAAAGAATTCTCCTGCAAAGCAGGAGACCCTGGTTTGATCCCTGGGTTGGGAAGATCCCCTGGAGAAGGAAATGGCAATGAACTCCAGTATTCTTGCCTGGGAAACTCCATGGACCGAGGAGCCTGGAGGGCTACAGTCCATGGGCTTGCGAAAAAGTCAGACATGATTTAGCGACTCAACAACAGTGGTGGAATCCAGCTGGTCACTGGATGAAGCAGGAGGTTGGGGAGATGGTGGAAGGGAAGGTGACGCAGGCTCTGAATCTGGGTTCTACCCATCCCATTCATGCGCCATACTCTCTCCTGACCCAGGTGAGACCCTGAACAGCTCCTTGCGGTATTACCTTTGAGGGAGCTGCAGAGAAAGGGAAATCCTGTAACTCACCCTACCATTTCTGCTGAGTACAACCCCCAGCCACTTTTGTCCATTTTTAGAATGGGCATGGAAAGCATGGGAAAAGAAGGATGGCCCAAGCTGGTGTGCAGCCCAGGCCCTTCTCTTCAGAGCCAGGCCAGACCCCGCCTTGTGACCCGGACTAATGCGGAGGGCATCCAGCCCTGGAGGTGCAGAAGCTTGGAGTCGTATGTTTCTGAGCAGACATTGCAGCCTATTAAAGTCTGAATTCCGTCTGGTGGTCACATCCTGGACTGGCTTCCCCATGGCAGACAAAGCTCCTTTTGTAGCCAGTGGGACCAAGGGAAGGGGGATGCTGAGTTCTTAATGTGGCCAACCAACTTCCAGCTTGTACCAATCAAGTTCTTGAACCTTTCTGAAACAGAGCTTTGCTAATGTGGAATTGCAGGGCTGCAGGAGCTGGCTGAAGTCTGGCAATGCCCACGGCCCCAGGTTCTCCTTGCCCTGGGTCACATCCAGTTCTGGGGCAAATTAGGGCTCAGGCAACAGAGTCTTGGGATCCCAGCCTTCTAATTAGGCTTCTGTGCTATGTGCCTCATCTCGGAGGAAGGCTGTCCAGGGAGCCCATCCACACTTGAATCACTGACCACAGTTTCTTCTAGCAGGAAATGTCCTCAGAGATGGCAAGTCTAACCCGTTTATTTCACAGGGGATGGGCTGTGTGGATACTGGATCTCTATTGTCTACAGAGACAGTGAGTGGGCTGGGGCCAGACTCCAGGTCTCCCTACTCCATATTGAGATCTTCTTGCTTACACCATATATGGCTTTTCTTCTGGAAAAGCACAGGCTTCAACAAAAGGACAAGAGGAACAGGGCAATGAGCTTTAAAGAACCAACTGATGATGGTGGGAGATAACACAAAGTGATTTGTCTTTGGGGCAGGGCTGTCCTGGTCCTCCCCAAATCACGCTATGGATCACATACTGGAGACTCGAGGGAATGGTCCAGTTCAGTTCAGTTGCTCAGCTGTGTCCGACTCTTTGTGACCCCATGGACTGCAGCACGGTAGGCTTCCCTGTCCATTACCAACTCCTGGAGTTTACTCAAACTCATGTCCATCGAGTCAGTGATGCCATCCAACCATCTCGTCTTCTGTCATCCCCTTCTCTTCCTACCTTCAATCTTTCCCAGTCAGGGTCTTTTCTAATGAGTTAGTGCTTTGCATCAGGTGGCCAAAGTATTGGAGCTTCAACTTCAGCATCAGTCCTTCCAATGCATTTTCAGGACCGATTTCCTTTAGGATGGACTGGTTGGATCTCCTTGCCGTCCAAGGGACTCTCAAGAGTCTTCTCCAACACCATAGTTCAAAAGCATCAATTCTTTGGCACTCTGCTTTCTTTATAGTCCAACTCTCATATCCATACACGACTACTGGAAAAACCATAGCCTTGACTAGATGGACTTCTGTTGGCCAAGTAATGTTTCTGCTTTTTAATATGCTGTCTAGGTTGGTCATAGCTTTTCTTCCAAGGAGCAAGTGTTTTAATTTCATGGCTGCAATCACCATCTGCAGTGATTTTGGAGTCCAAGAAGATAGTCTGTCACTGTTTCCACTATTTCCCCATCTATTTGTCATGAAGTGATGGGACCAGATTCCATGATCTTATTTTTTTGAATGTTGAGTTTTAAGCCAGCTTTTTCACTCTCTTCTTTCACTTTCATCAAGAGGCTTTTTAATGCCTCTTAACTTTCTGCCATAAGTGTGGTGTCATCTGTGCATCTGAGGTTATTGGTATATCTCCTGGCAATCTTGATTCCAGCTTGTGCTTCATCTAGTCTGGCATTTCTCATGATGTACTCTGCATATAAGTTAAATAAGCAGGGTGACAATATACACGTACTCCTTTTCCAATTTGGAACCAGTCCACTGTGCCAAGTCTGGTTCTGACTATTGCTTCTTGACCTACATATAGATTTCTCAGGAGGCAGGTCAGGTGGTCTGGTAGTCTCATCTCTTCAAGAATTTTCCACAGGTTGTTGTGATCCACACAGTCAAAGGCTTTAGCATAGTCAATGAAGCAGAAGTAGGTGGGAACTGCGGTGTATTATAACTCCAGTAGGAGTCCAAAGGCCTGAGAACCAGGGGAGCTGATGTTGTTAATCTCAGTTCAAGGGCAGGAAGAGACCACATCAAGAGGTATGTGCCTGCTCAAACAGGCAGGTGGGAAGGAAAACGGGCAAATTCCTCTTTCCTCCACCTGTTCTAGTCAAGCCTTTAGTGATTGAGTGAGGCCCACCCACATTGGAGAGAGCAATCTACTTTATCAGAGTTCACTGATCCAAATGCTAATCTCATGTGGACACACCTTCACAGACACACCCAGAAATAATGGTTAACCAGCTCCCTGGGCACCTCTTGGCCCTGTCAAGTTGATACATAGAATTAAACATCACAGTGTTCTAGCTTTTCACCCATGTCATAAGTTTGCTTTTCTTTCTTTCTTTCTTTTTAAAGAAACCTGGATCTCAAATTTGAAAAGGAGTCAACTACAGCTCCTCACCCCCATCCCCTTTGTACCTTCCATAAATGTCTAGGGCTCCCCAGTGACGCAAAGACTGCTTGGCTGGGAGCAAAACCATGGAGCTCATTTATAATGCAATTACAGACTTCTGAAAAGTTGAAGCCCAGGTAGTTGTTCTGTTGCTATGGCAGCAAACGACTAAATTGATAAATCATTTCAGGAATTTATGCATGTTGGGGGAGGCAATATGGACGAGTCATTTAGAAGATAGTGGAGCCAGATACAGATCTGGGTTCACATCTCAGCTCTGCCATGACTTGCTGGCTCTGTGACCTGTGTACAGTTACTTAACAAACTCGTGCACTATTTTCCCCATATGTCAAATGGGGATAATATTAGGGGTGTTTAGGAGGATTATGTGAATTTATCCGTGTGAAGTACCTGAAACAGTGTCTGGTACCTAAGAAGTGCTCCATATGTGTTCGCTATTACTATTACTGGAGGAGTGAGTAAAAATGATAAGCATTATTGAGTGTTTGGGTGAGGTATTGTGGATGCCAGGAGCTTTGGGAGATATGAGGGTTTATTAGAAGAATAAGATGTAGGCTCAGCTCTTGAGGTTCTCTCAGTCAACAAGAAAGACACTAACATGTCAAACAGAAGGAATGCCATGCAAGTGAGATCACTAGTAACAACTGAGTTTTAAGGAAGGGGACTGGATTTCAGAAGGGGAAGAACAGAAATCAGTCCAGAACCTGAACATTCTGAGATCTCAGAGATGGGAAAACTACCTTAAGTAATTTGGGGCATTTGGAAACTGAAAGCTTTTTTAGGTTAGAGGCTTGGTGTATGTGTGTGTACACACCCACTCACAAAAAGAAAGGCCTTTTTTTTTTTTTTTTTAAAGAAAAGAGAGAAAGGAACATTTCCAACACCTCCTTGTAACCTCATTCCACTAGGCAGCTTCAAGAATTCATTAGCACATTGGCTATGGTATTGCTGTTTCAGCCATCCCAGCTCCCAGGATACCTGGGGTTTTTTTTGAGAGGCCAGCTGGATCCGTTAGAGAAAAAAGGAGCCAAGAAGAGATTTCCAGGTCAGAGCAGAGTTGGACACTGCTCCCTAAGGGAGTGGACGGGGGACCCAACCTCCTGACCCTAGGAGGAATACTGTCCAGGGGCCATTCACATGGAACCTGATTTATGTATAAATATCTATAGTATGGTTGTTTTCTTAAATAATAACTAAGGAAAGGAAAGAAGGACTTCAAGCTGATTTAGAATCTCTTTACTCAGTTACTTTGAGCCTTATAACCTTAGCTATAAAAGGGATAAGTCATTCTAAAGGGTTAAAATTTGGGTGCCCAAATTTAAATCATTTTGATGGGCTTTAAAAATGTATGCATGCTTCTTTTCTTTGCTTAGTAGAGTATTTGAAACATGATTTAGCCTATTCTTGATGACTTAGTATGCCTACCAGAGTTCTCGTTGCCTTATGATCTTGTGTATTGGATAACTTGATCCACACTAAGTAGACCCAGATTACTATATACTTTGAACTTTATATAATTTTATTAAAAAAAAAAGACCCAACAGACTTTTAGAATCAGCTCTGGCATGTAAAAAGCTTAGAAGTTGTCATTCCTGTCTTAACAACAAGAAGAAGCTATACAAATTGAAAATCAATGACTTTCCTTGAATTTATCAGAATTGGGGTTTCAGGGCAAATTGCCACTCTGAAATTTGTGAAGAGATGTGAATGCAGAGGAACACAGCTGGAGTCAGCTTACCTGGAACAGATGTTTCTCAAGTCATAAACTTGTGGGAACACTTAAGTGATAATTAGATGAACTACTGAAGATTGAATGTGGACTATCATGAGAGTAAAACTTTCTTGGGGGAAACAGACTTAGGGACCCCCACACTCTTGTGGGTTTTCCCTCCAGGAACTCCACCAGGTTTTCACAGTGAGGAGCCGAGAAAGATCCCCTTGTGACCCTGGGAGTGAGAGGGGCAAAGTAATCATTTTGAGATACATTCAGAGCATTTTCTGTAACAAAGGATACTCTTCTGGGGAGAATACTTTGCTAGAGCCTTAGGCCACTTGGGGGAAGTACACTTACCCAACTCTAGCCCCCTTTAGCCTTCCTATCTCACCTAAAGGGAAGGGGAAAGCGAAGAAACATTTGTGAAAGTCACAGCCAGAGACACAGGTCCACAGAAAGACTGAGCTTAGGGACTTCCCTGCTGGTCTTGTCTTTAAAGAATCGGCCTGCCAATGCACGGGTTCAGTCCCACATGCTCTGGGGCAGCTAAGCCTGTGAGTCACAGCTACTGAAGCCTGCGTGCCCTAGAGCACGTGCTCCAAAACAAGAGAAGCCACTGCAACCTACGCACAACAACTAGAGAGCAGCCCCTGTTCGCTGCAACTAGAGAAAAACCCATGTGCAGCAGCTAAGAGCCTGTGTGCTGCAGCAAAGACCCAGCAAGCCCAAAATAAATAAATAGAATTTTTAAAAAAGACGGGGCTTAAATCATAAGGTTATGTAACACTCCCTCCCTTCACATGTTATCACATCAACTGGGCTCCTGTGTGATGACAGTGAATTAGAGCTGGAAGAACTGTAAGGTGAAGACTGTTTAAGGAGGAGGTCTTACAGAAGCACAAAGACAGTGGATGAGACAAAGCAAGCACAGTAACGAAATCTGAAGCCTCTGGGACCTACAACTAGAGCCCAACATTAAACACAGCTCACCTCTAGCCAGATTATGTAAGACCCCACACTAAAGGCTTTTTACTCACTTCCTCTTACTGTACACTTCTCATGTAGTTTTCAACAAAAAAATTATAAGGCAATAAAAAACAGATTCAAAAAACAAAGCAAGCATCAGAAGCAGAATCAGATATAACAGATCCCGAAATTAGACAGAGAATTTAAAGTAACTTATATGTTAGGGGAGCTAATGGAAAACTTAGACAACAAGCAGTAACATAAGCAGAGATTTGGAAACTCTACGAAAGAATCAAATAGAAATTCTAGAAAAAAAATGTTTGCAACAGAAATGAAGAATGTTTCTAATGAACTCATTAGCAGACTGGATTGGCCCAGGAAAGAATCAGGGAACTTGAAGATATGTCAATAGAAATTTCCCAGACTGAAATAGTCAAATTTCTAGTCAAATCCATAGAGACAAGAATGGAATGATCAATGGTTGCTACTGGCAGGGAGGAGGGAGAAATGAGGAGTTACTGATGAGAGAGCATTAAATTTCAGTCAAACAAGAATTAGCTCTGGAAATCTATTGCATAACACTGGATGTCTGGTCAACAACAATACATTGTACACTTAAAATTTTGTTAGGAAGTGGATCTCATGTTGTGCTCTTAAATAAACAAGACCAAACAAAATAAATTTCCCAAACTTAAATGCAAAGAGCGAAAAAAAAAAAAAAAAAAGAATTAAAAAAACCCCAAAACCCAGAACATCCAAGAATTTTGGAACAATTTCCGAAGGTATAACATACACATAATTAGAATGCCAGAGGGAAAAGAAAGAACAGAGCAGAAGAAATATTTTAAGTGATAGTGGCCAAGACTTTTCCAAAATTAATGACAGTCTTCAAACTTCAAACAGCAGATCCAAGGAACTCAGAGAACACCAAGCAGGATACATGCTAAGCGCATCTACACTTCGCCAAATCTGTATTCACACTGGAGAAAATTAACGACAGGGAAAACATCTTGAAAGAAGCTGGAGGAAATACACACTTTATCTACAGAGGAGCAAAGATAATAATTACAGAGGATTTCTTGACAGAAACCATGCAAGCAAGAAGAGAGTGAGGTGAAATATTTAAAGTATCAGAAACCACCACCCCACATATGCCAACTTAGAATTCTATGTCTAGTGAAATTATCTTTCAAAAGTGAAAAATAGAGACTTTTTTGAACAAACACAAACCGAGGCAAAATAATTCCAGCAGATCAGTCTTGTAAGAGATGTTAGAAGTTCCTCAGGGAGAAAGGAAATGATATATGATCAGAATGACATAAAGAAAGGAAGAGCACCAGAGAAGGAATGAATGAATAAGTGTAAGATAAAACTTTATTTTTCTTACTATCTATTGATATAAAGTATAACTGGGTGGCTACTGCCTATGGATAAGTGAAATGAATGACAACAATGTTATAAGGAATGGGAAGAGAAACTGGAAATACTGTGTTGTAAGGATCCTATACTATATGTTAAGTACTATAGTATTACTTGAAGATGGGCTTAAATAGTTGTAACTGTATACTGTAAACTCTAGGGCAACCACTAAAAGTTTTTTAAAGAGGGGTGATTGATATACTAAGGGAAGAGATAAAATGGAATCATATAAAGCATTCATCTAAACACTAAGTGAAGTCAGAAAAAAAAAGGTGGGGAGGAAGAAAAGATCAAGTGTAACAGCAGAAAACAGTTACAAGCATGGTAGATTTAATTCAACTATATCAATAATCACTTCAAATGTAAATGCTGTAAATATATAGGTGAAAGGCAGAGGTTGTCAGAGTGGATTAAAAAAAAAACACAAAAATAAAACAAGACACTCTATGTTTATCAACAACTGACCTTAAGTATCATGACTCAGATAAGTTAAAAGCAAGCGGATGGAGAAAGATACTTTGTACTAACATTCATCAGAGAAAGTTGGAATAGCTACATTAATTTCAGGCAAAACTGGCATCAGAACAAAAAAATATATCAGGGATATAGAGACACACCAATTAAGGAGCCAATTGTTCTAGAAGACCTAATAGTTTTTAATGTGTGTGCACCTAAAAACAGTATCAAAATATGTGTTGCAAAACTGACAGGCCTACAAGAAGAAATAAATGAATCCACTGTTATAGCTGGAGACTTTTATTTCAGTAACTGATAGATCAAGCAGGGAGAATATCAGTAAGGATATAGTTTACCTGAATAGCACAACCAACCAACTTGATTTAGTTGATGTTTATAAAATATTCAATCCAAAAACAACAGAATACACATTCTTCCCAAGCTGACATGGAACATTCACCAAGACACTCACATTCTGAGCCATAAAACACACCTTAATATGTTTAACAGAATGTAAATCATGCAAAGTATGTTCTCAGCTCACAGTGGAATTAAAGTAGAAATAACAGAATGAGAGCTGGAAAATCCACGTTTGGAAATTACATGACACACTTCTAAATAGCACATAGGTCAAAGAAGACCCAAGAGAAATTTGAAAATATTTGAAAATGGAAATACTACTTATTAAAAATGTGTGCAGTGAAAGTAGAGCTTCGAAGGCAATTTATAACATTGAATACATATATTAGAAAAGAAGAAATATCTAAAATCAACAGAGTAAGAAGAGCAAATTAAGCCTATGACAAGTAACAGAAAAATAATAAAAAATGATAGAAGAAATAAAGGAAACTGAAAAATAGAACAACAATAGAGAACAATCAGTGAAACCAAAAACTAGTTCCTTGAGATCATAAAATGGATAAACCTCTAGCCAGGTTAAACAAGAAAAAAAATAGAGAGAACAGAAGTGATTAGGAATGAAAGAGGTGTGCCGTTGGATATAAAGGGGTAATGAAGGGATATGAAAGGAACACTATGAACAACTCCATGCTCACAAATCTGGTGACTTTGATGAAATGGATCAATTCCTTGAAAGACACAAACTACCAAAACCCACACAAGGAAAAATAGATAGTTGAGTAGATATATCTATGATAGACAGAAGCACTGGGTTTAGACGATTTCACGGGTGGACTCTACCAAATATTCAAGGAAGAAATGATACTGCTCTCTACAACCTCTTCCAGAAAATACAGAGAAAACATTTCCCAACTCATTCTATGAGGCCAGCGTTACCCTAATGCCAAAACAAGGCAAGACATTACAAGAAAGGACAATGCAAGACTATCGTCTTTCATGTATATAAACGTAAGCATCCTCAACAAAGTATTAGTAAATCAAATTCAACAATGTATAAAAAGAATTACACAGCATGAGCAAGTGGGATTTATTTCAGGTTTGTAAGGCTGATTCAACATTCCAAAATCAATCCATGTAATCCATCACATCAATGATAGGCTAAAGAAGAAAAACTATATATACCATTATATCTGCTGATGCAGACACAGCATTTGACAAAATCCAACATCCATTCATGATAAAAACTCCTAGCAAACCAGGAATAGAGGGCAACTTCCTTGACTTGATGAAGATGTCTTTTAAACTTCCTGATCATCTCCTGTTTTCTCTTTTCATTTTAAGTTTAGCTTTACTCTGGGCCAAGCTTTACAGCTATTCTGGCTGCGGATAAGGTAGTTCAACAAATAGGGCAAGGGGCTGCAGTGAGCAGAAAACAGACAGACAGTCAGAGGTAAAGTTAGAGTTTGGACCTTGGGGAGTAAGCCTGCATCCAGTATCTGATCACCTCTCAGCTTTACATGGTTAAATAGTTTGATATTATCAGTTCAAAGATGACAAGACCTAGAGAAGCACTGTCCAGTAAAAATATGGTGTGAGCCATAGTACAATTTAAAAATTTCTAGTAGTAATTTTTTAAAAAATGAAAAGAATAATAGGTTAACCCAATATATCTAAAATGTTACCATTCCAATATGTATGCAATATAAAAATTATTCATGAGATGCTTTACATTCCTTTTTTGGGAACTAAATCAAAATTCAGTGTGGATTTCTCAGTTCGTACCAGCCACATTTCAAGTGCTCAATAGTCACATGTACGGAACAGTACAGCTGTTAGGCTAGAATTAGGTTTGGCTGCTAGTGTCAAAAGTGGTTTAAATAAGAGAGAAGTACATTTTCTCTTATATAATGTTCAAGTAGACATTGAGGGCTGTCCTAGATGGCACTGTGGTAATATGCAACACATATTTTATCTTGTTGCTTCTGTCTTCTATATTGTTGCTCCACTCTACACTGACTTTGTTTCCAAATTTCTTAACAGTCCAGTATGACTGTTTCAGCTTTAGCCAACACACCCACATTCCAGCCAGCAGAAAGGGGAAAAGGAAAGAGAAGGAAACATTACCCTCCTTTAATAGCACTTCAGAGAAGTCACATATTACTTTGACTTACATGTCATTGGCTAGAATGTAGTCATATGACCCTATCTAGCTGCAAGGGAGGCTGAGAACTGTAATCTGTATTTTAGGTGACAATGTGGCCATCTAAAATTTGAGGTGGTAGGGTTCTATGACTAAGGAAGAAAAAGAGAAAATATATTGGGAATCAACTGGTAGTGTTGACTCCAGACTATCCACACTAAGGAAATATAGATTAGAATGCTAACCGGAAAGCCAATTTATGAGGGGCTTATGAGACTATAATCTCATAAGATGGGTGGGTGTGCTTGGGTCTGCTGTTACAGTCTCCTCCCAGTAGGATAAGTTAAATGGTTGGAAGATTAAAGGATCAGGCTGTGATGGCCTGTTGGGCTTCCCATGTGGCTCAGTGGTAAAGAATCCACCTGCCAAAGCAGGAGATGTGGGTTCAGTCCCTGGGTCAGGAAATGGCAACCTACTCCAGTATTCTTGCCTAGGAAATCCCATGGACAGAAGAGCCTGGTGGGCTATAGTCCACAGGGTCGTGAAGAGTCGGGCATGACTGAACGACTAAACAACAGCGACATGATGTCCTGATAGACCCCTTTCTATTTAAGGGTATACTGATCTACCAAGTGAACTACATCATTCCTGCCAGCCTGCAAGGGGGGCCCCTCTTTGGGATGATGCTGGAGACTCTTGGACAGACTCCTGCCTGTCAAACTCCTGTTCCTTCATCTGAACCTCCTGGGGGCTCCATTCTTGCCTCCTCATAGTTTTCCACATTACAACTCTGCTTACATTAGTTACATCTAAGACTTTTGGAGGAGATTTTGAGGAGACTCTAGCTCCTTGCTGTAGGCTTTGGAAATACTATTGTCTCATCAGCAATATTCATTCACTGGACAAGTTTTTAATTGAGCACCAACTGTGTGCCAGGTAGTGCATTATGCCGAGAGTGGATAAGAACCTACTTTCTGTCCTGCCAGTGATCACAACATCTAAAGAACAGGGAAGGTGATGTTGACGAGGGCTTGAAAACTGAATGGGCGCACACTGAGAGCCAGCAATGAAAAGGCATCTGTGAGGCTGTGATTTATAATAAGAAATCTATATTTGGTCTTTGTCCGTTTCTGGCACAGAGCTCCTAAAACCCTTGGAATTTCCTAAGTGATGAGGACAACAAAGGTGTTTTTGTTATGTTAATGAGGTGACTTTTGGACGAACCTTAGGATGGGGGCTGGGTGCCAAGAGAACCAACGTTGTAACTGGAGGGTTGGAACTTTCTGTCCCAGGCCCTGAGCTCCTGGGAAAGGAGAAGGGCTGGAGGTTGAATCAACCACAAATGGCCAATGATTTAAATGGCCATGCCTATAAAATGAAGCCTCCGTAAACACCCAACAGGATGAGGTTTGGAGGGTTTCCAGGTTGGTGAACATGTGGAGATGTGGAGAGAATAGTGCACCTGGACAGGGCATGGAAGTTCTCTGCTCCTTCCCACATACCCTGCCCTCTGCATCTCTTCTATCAGGCTGTTCCCTAGTTGTACATTTTTTTTTTTTTTTAAATGACAAATCACTAACCTAGTGAGAATTCTGTGAGCCACTCTAGCAAATGAATGGAACCTGAGGAGGAAGTCATGGGAACCTCTGACCTACAGCCAGTCAATCTGAAGTCCCTGTAACAGTCTGGTCTTGGGACTCGCCTCTGAGGCAGAGGACAGTTTTGCAGGACTGAGTCATCAACCTGCAAAATGCACGCTGTCTCCAGATAGAAAATGTCTGCACTGAGCTGAGCTGTAGGACACCCCGCTGGTGTGGAAACCCGCCCCTGCTCTTGCTTGCCCGGCTCCCAAACACACACAATGGAACTGGAGGCAGAGAATGCAGTGTCCGAGGTGGAAGGGACAATGTGTGCAAAGGTTTAGAGACATCAGAGCGCAGGACAGGCTTGGGAACAGCAAGTAGCTGAGTGGGGCTTGAGGGGAGGCGGTCGTACAAGGATGCTGCGGTGGACTCTGTGGTGGCCTCCTCAACGTCCATTCCCTTTTGGTAACTACCCCACTTTCCTTTGGATATCCACCCTCCCTCCACTTCTCGTGTCCTCCGGAGGAAGTTGACTCCACCTTAACAGGGGGGTGGGGCACATAGATCCAATATAGACTCATCTGCAAAATCCCTTCTTGCCTGAGAATGAACAAGATATCTAGTTCTGACCAGAGAGACTGGAGACTTTGCTGGCAGCTTCGGGAAAAGACACCGTCTTTCTCCTTCAACAGGTCATGGCGTGTGGGTGTGAGGCCAGAAATTACTGCAGCCATTTTGTCACCATGAGAGAAGACTGCCCAAGGTTAAATACAGCACTGTGGATGGCAGAGAGGAAATCCAGAAAAAAGCAAGCAGGGGTGTTGATGACATATAGAGCCATTAAATCGAACCTACCCTGAAGCCCTCTCTACCCTTAGGACTCAGGCACATTTGAGCCATGATGTGAGGGACCTTGGTGCTTAGCCTTTATTCTTGGGGCAGTGGACAGTTTTCAACCAGGGAATGAGCTGATTGGATCTAACTGGAGGACAGTGATTCAGAGAGCTGAGTGCAAAGAGCCTAGACCAAGTCCAGAAATAAGAACCTGAGCCGAGACAGGAGAAGGGGGCAGTGTGAGGGTTGCTCAGATGACCAGAGCAGACTAACTGGATTAGAGGGTCTGAGGACAAATGTGTGTTTGAAAAAGACTCTAAAACTCTTGGCCTGGAGACACAAATGAAAAAATGTCTCTTTCTTCCTCCTTCTGCCTCCCTCACTGCATCCCAGGAAAATCATTTCCACCACCAGACTCCTAATTCTCCTTTTTTTGTGGATCTGTGCATCTGATTCCAGCTCCTCGTGGGCATACCTGGTTCTCTGGAGCAATCTTCATACACCCAGGGACCGGCCTGACACACGGTTGGCACTTGATCAACCTTGAATTGGACCGAGTTGAGAGCGTAGCAATACTTGCTGAGCTAGGTGTTAGCTGCACCCTCCTCCTGCCCCCAGGGCTTAGTCATCTTTTTCATAAGCAGCCTCCAAGAGCTGCAGCCATGATACCCAGCTTCCTTCTTGCTGGCAGGCGTTGGCAGCACCAGTGCCAGCATGCTGGGGAGCCAGCCACTGGGAAGAGATAGGGTGGTGGGAGGAGAGAGCCATCAGGACTTGTACACGTTCTTTTTCGTGAGAGGTGTGTGTGCTACCTGGGAGATCTGGAACAACACCTCCTCTCCGGAAGCAGAAACCAGGCTTCTTTCCTCTTTTTTTCCCCCTTACCTGTTGTGTCTTGTGGCCAGAAGTACATTCACTGGCTTCCTCTGCTTCTGAAATAAATCAGTTTCAGGGCCACACCCTTCCAAGATACCCCAGGTTGGAAGGTTTGCTCCCTGGCTGTGTTAACCCCTTCCCGTTCTTCCAAGCATAAAATGCTGGGTTTCACTTCACCAAAATATTAACCCTGTAGCTCCTTTCAGAAGAGGGATCTTGGTATTCCTGAAGGTCTGCTCCCCACTGTTTCCCCCTCTGCTAACAGTTCACCCCATAGGATACTGACTGTATTTTGGGATGGTCATGGGCTGTGGGGCATTGGGGGGAAGTACATTAATCTTTTACCGACACTGCGGAGCACCCTTTCTTATTCCTTTTATGTCAACCTCCGATGGGTTTTGGGGATGCCCCTTGTTCTTCCAGCTCCAAAGTCTTCCTCATTGCCTCTCCAAGATTTCAAGCTTTCCCTCTGGTCTGTTTCACCATGGAAATTCCTGGCCCCCCACTAGTCTGTGCTCTTCAGAAGGGCTCTTGAAATCCAGCTCTCATCTGCCCCAGTGTTATGTTGTTTTCCCTGTCGCTATGGCAGGCATTAAGACATGCCAGGGAAGGAGGGTGGAGGGAACAAAGTGAGCAGGGAAAAGCCAGACGACGATGGGGGAGAGCCTGATGGGAGGGTGTCGGATGAAACAGAAATATGCTGAGTGCATCCAGGAGGGAAGAGGGATTCCTGTTTCATTTTCTTCTATTTTGGTTTTGTTTTGTTTTGTTTTTTTTTTTTTGGTCTGGGTTTGTTTCTGAAGGTGAGGAGACAAACATTTAGCGCTGAATTCTGCCCCCAATGCAGTCACAGCAAAAGAAATCCTCTCCTGTAGTCAGTAATCCAGAGGCAATCTCCAGACCCCAGATCTAGTACGGAAAACTCTCAAAATAGCTTCCAGTTACTCTCAATTCACTCTATGGACAGGCCTGCCAGGACAGTGCGACAATGTGATCCAGTGACACTGTGAGACCCAGGCAAGCAGGCCCTGACCTTTGGTGACCCCTGCCCTGATCTCCCAGCATCGCTGGAGTGAGACGTGGTCAGGACCAAGGGAGAAGCCCATCCAAGGTGTACACCCATGCCCATGCTTAGCCTTGTCTAGACCTCCCTCCTGGTACCCAGGACGGCTAACTCTGCCCAAATGGCCCAAGTTCACTTCCAGGGCCCATGGGGGCCTGTTTCCCCGGTCCAGGGTGCCCTGTGCAGCCAGTGGCCAAGGGGTAGCTGCTTGGGGCACAGGTGGTGGGCAGAATGTGGAGGTACAGGCTGGTGTTAGGAACATGCAGGTGGGCAAGAGTCCCTGCTGAAGGTTGGAACAAAAAGGGAACAGGCCTTGGCCTGAGACTGTCTGTACCTGTACCACATTTTGGTCTGAGGAGCACTGGCATTTAAAAAAGTAAACATTTATTGATTTGACCGCATCGCGTCTTAGTTGCAGCATGTGGGGTCTTCCTGCTTCACGCAGGCTCTTCACTGTGGTACACGGGCTCAGTAGTTGCGGCTGGCAGGCTTCGTTGCCCCATGGCATGTGAGATCTTAATTCCCTGACCAGGGACTGAACCCATGTTCCCTGCATTGGAAGGCAGATTTTAAACCACTAGACCACCAGGGAAGTTCTGAGCCTGAGAATTTAAAATTCAAGCTTGGCCTTCCAAGAATGTTAGGAAGGTACCTTTTTGAAGGTACCTGGAGAAGACATATTTTACTTAACAAGTTGTCAGCTTGACTATTAGGTTTTAAATATTTAGATACCTGGTGTGTAGGTCTTTGAATTTTTGCCCTGGTCCCCCAAACCCATGAAAAAACAAAGATTTGCCTGGTTTGGATGCCTCTATTTCCAGTTGTGACTCCAAATCTCTTTCTCCTTTATGTCACAGGCCTCTGGCAAATGTCTTCATTCAAAGGCTCAATACTATATGAATCAGTTAACAAGCTTGCCTTACTTATAGTGAAGGTAGCAGTAATGGAATTTTGTGTTTTCTCTTGATTTTTTTGTGGTTCTATAGCTCAGAAGCCCCTTTCTGAGTCTGGGAAACATCCCATTCTTCATATCCTAGTACAGATGACAAAAATGCCAGGAACTTGCTTTGACAGACACCACCAGTTCATGCTTTAGTAAGAGAACCTCTGATTTTTAGCTAGGCACATGGCTACCTGGATCAAAGACTGCATTTTCCAGCCTCTGTTATGTTAGATTTGGCCAAATGATCAAGTTTCAACCACTGAGCTATGAGTAATGTGTGTGTTTCAGGAAGTGGTAAAGAAAGAAATCATTCTTTTTTGCCCCTTTGTCTTTCCTAACGGTTGGGATGTGGACTTGATGGCAGATGCTCAAGCAGCCATATTGGTCCATGAAGCAGTACACAAAGGCAGAGTTGAAGGAGCTTCAGAGCACCTTGTGTGTGCTCTTTGCCTTAAACATTTTTACATAGGGAGAAATAAATTTCGATTTTGTTTTGTAGTTTATGTAAAACTGCAAGTATTTTGAGCTTTCTATTATGTGGTGTGGAACCCAAGCCTGAATAAAGCATTTGTCTTCCCAATGTTTCTTGCAGCCATAGGGCAGCATATGACCAGAATCTACCAAGGCAGCCTCTCTGGTCAAGGTAGTCTCAGCAGGGAGCTTGAATTCCTATAGTAGTGTTTGCACCCAAGGTCCAGTGCTGGGTAGGGGTGGGGGCAAAGTAGGATGAAGTGCCCAGTGTTTGGTAGTGGCAGCAGGTCCTCACTAGGCCACTTTGCCTCATGATTTTCAGCACCATTCTTGGCTGCATGATCTCAAACCTAGTCTGCCAGTTGTGATGATTCTATAAGTTTTTCAATACCTTGTCAATCAATCCCCTTTCTGCTCACATCTGCTAGAGTTGGTCAGTAACCCATAGTCAAAATACTTTTCAACAATAAGAATTCACCAAGATGGTTGGGTTTTGCCATCAAATAAGTTTAACTCAGACTCAGCGTAAGGCACGAACCTCATCTAATAAGAATCAGAATTTTCCAATGCCCTTGTTTCTAAAGATGCTTCTGGTGGGGGCTGAATCAGGCTCCTTGGAATGTTTGCTGTCTCTTGTTACAGGGACACGTGCCATCTGCTAGTTGAAGCTCTGGTATTTTGGGAGGATACCAGCAACCAAAATTAAACAGGAATTTAATTAAATTTAATACAAAGTTAAATTATATTCAAAGAGCAGCAGTACTTCATTTATCCAGAGGCAGGTTACACAGCAATCTCGGTTATTTGGAACACTGTCAGGAGCCAGGAAAGAGGCAAAAATAAACAAAACCCAAAAAACAGGTACGGAAACCACCAACCACTCTCAAAACAAATAAACAAAAAAGACCACTCACAGTTAAAATAAATGTCACAGGATTCATTCCCTACAGTTTACATACTTACTCACCCAAGCCATGCAGTCCCTTCTCCAGAGTCCATTCCTCTTTGTGCAGACACAATTCAAGGGAAAATCTGGGTGAAGAATTTCCCAGTCCACAGCAGATTTGAGAGGACCTTACAAGGGGAGGGGGGAAAGCTGCTGGAGCCTTGACACTCTGATAGGAATGACAGATGGCTGTTATTTTGTGTTTAAGGCAGAGACACACCTGTAAGAAAAAGTAGACAGGAGAGGACAGGACGGCCCCTGAGCCCATTTAGTATAACAGGAACAGCTTTGTGTTACAGTCCAGTCCAGGTATGGGGTGGGGGGTAGTGGGTGCAATGGATTGACTGTTTGTGTCCCCTCAAAATTCACATACTAAATCTTAACCCTCAAGGCGATGGTATTAGGAGGTGATCGGGTCATGAGGGCAGAGCCCTCAAGAATGAGATTAATGCCCTTATGAGAGAGGCTCCAGGGAGATCCCTGACACTTCCACCACGTGAAGCTATGATGAGGGGGTCTGCAACCAGGAAGAGTGCCCTCACCCAACCACGTGAGCGCCCTGATCTTGGACTTCCG
The DNA here is from genome assembly GCF_033118175.1 of Dama dama. NCBI lineage: Eukaryota > Metazoa > Chordata > Mammalia > Artiodactyla > Cervidae > Dama > Dama dama. Next base: position 17,260,911 of record NC_083692.1, on the reverse strand, counting down.
GTCTCCAGCACAAAGAAGCAACTTTCTGTTGTTTATACACCATTCAGTCAGTGGCATTTTTGTTATGCAACTTGAATCGACTGACACAGCGCGATTCATGAAAATACTGGGCATTATGAAAAGTCAGGGAAAATTAGAAAGTGGGCCAGTATCCAGTGTTGGTGAACATGTGGAGCAACAGGAATTCCCCCACTGCTGGAGGGCGAATGACCACTTTGGAAATTGGTTTGGCGGCACCTTGCAAAGCCAAGCACAGGCAGAACCCTTGACTCAGCAGTTCTCCTGAGTAGGTATAGAGAGAACCTTGGCACACAGTCGTGGGAGACACATGCCGGAAAATTCAAGGCAGTATTGTTTGTAATAGCATTCAAAATCCCTCACATGCCCATCAAACAGTAGAGTGAGTAAATGCATTATGGCATTGTCTGAAATGGAATATTGTACAGCAGGGAACACAAACAAACTGCAGATGGTGATATGGATCAATCTAAAAAACACAGTGTTCAACAAAAGAAATAACCATGAGATAATACATAAGTAGGGTTCAATTAATATGAAGTTCAAGCACAAGCAAAATCGATTATATTGTTTGAGGCACATTCATATGTGATAAAACAATAAAGAAAAGCAAGGACATGATCAACACATAACTTGGTGTAGTGGTTGCTCTGATGGGGAAAGAGGAAGCTCTAACAGTAGTGTATTCTTTTTCTTATCATGATGGGTCCATTGGTATTCACTCGATTTAAACTCTTTAAACTGTACACGTGTGCTTTATTCATGTATGTGATATATTTCACCAATTTTTTTTTTTTTAAAGAAGCAAGAAAAAAAGCAAGAGTTAGGTTCTGTCCAATTTGTTCTGTTGAAGAAGGTAAGATAGCATTTACTAATATTAGAAACATTTCCACCAATAACTATTAAAAGAAAAACAGTTTGGGGCCTTTGGAGGGCTACGTTTCAGTGATCTGGAAAGTTCATTTACGCATGACAACTGATTGGCTTCTTTTCCATTATATGAGACACTCTGGTAATGACCTGGAGTCCCCTCTCTTTTCAAATGACTTTCTGATTTCCTATTGGCTGAGAAAGAAAAGAGAGGACAGCCTTAGTGGGGGCTCTTTAGTGGAACAAAGGCCCTTCACCAACCTGCTGTAAGGCTGCATTTTGGCCTCCATCCCTCTGGCCACCTCCCCATGGCGTCACCTGGGAGCTTGTTACAAATACAGAATCTCAGGCCCCACCCTAGACCTACTGAAGCAGAATCTTCACATGAACAAGATCCCCAGGGGCTGCAAATGCATGTTGAAGTATGAGAGGCACTGTTCAGGTCAAGACCATGACCAGGAACCAGATACTCATCTCTTCATAATTTTAGGAAAGCCTGCTCTTTAAACAGTCCCAGCATGGACCCTTCCTGTACTGAATTCCATGCTGAAGTAAATAGTGTTCCGAAAAATTAGAATTCATTCATTCCATTAATATTAGGATGAGCCATATGAAATTGCTATTCAAAAATGGGTGAATATTGTCAGTTTGATATGGTCTAGCTCTTAATAATTATTGAATTCCTATTTTGTGCCAGGCACAAAGCTAGGTATTGGGGAAATGTTAATCGAGTTCATTCATCATCAGTTTAGTCACTTAGTTGTGTCTGACTCTCTGTGACCCCACGGACCGCAGCACTCCAGGCCTCCCTGTCCATCACCAACTCCTGCAGCTTGCTCAAACTCATGTCCATCGAGTCAGTGATGCCATCCAACCATCTCATCCTCTGTCGTCCCCTTCTCCTTCTGCCTTCAATCTTCCCCAGCATCAGGGTCTTTTTTAATGAGTTAGTTCTTTGCATCAGGTGGAAATATGAATATCTTCTGGCAAAACTAGCCTTGGTTGCTGCCCTCATAGAGCTTACAGTCCACTGGGAGAGGTGGTCTTTAATGTAAAAGCAATCCACTCGAATAGATGGAAAATCAATATCACCTTGTAATCATTACACAGTTGAGGTCCCCGGTGCATGCACTGTCATAAGTTGATGTATTTCAGGGAGGGGGGTGGTCAGAAGAGGTCTCTCTGGGGAGGTGTGGCTGGAAGTGAAATCTGAAGGGTGAGGAGTGGATGAAAATGAGGAGCATGCAGACTCAGGGAAGATGATTCCAGGCCTGAGACACAGCAGGCCCAAAGGCCTTCTGTAAATGATGCAGTGGAAGGTAGAGTCTCCCCTGCCAGCAGGACCCAGCTGGCCAGGGCTAGAGTCTCTCCTCTTTTAAATGATCTTGCCAGCAAGGTAGTGGAGTTTGTCCACAGTAGCTCCCTAGGCTTTCGGCCTCCTGCAGCCTCTGTGTTTAAAGAACCTGCCAGTGCTTTCTCTCCCCCGTGGGAAAGGACTGGTGGACCACGGTTTAATGGTCTTGCTAGTCAAATTTACTCACTCACATCTGTGTGGGCTGCTTTTGATCCTTTTTGTTTGAATAACCTTTGGTGGCCTCGGGGAACTTCTTTCAGTTCCCTGAATGCTGGTGATGATCTGTCTTGCTGCCAGGACTTTGCACATGCTGTTCCCTCTGCCTGGAACACTGCATGGGCAGCCGCCCTGCCTCCCTCCACTCCTCCCACTCCAAATACCTGGCTTACTCCCAGTCATTGTCAGCACCACCCAGGAAGTCTTCTTCACCCCCTCCCCGCCTAAACCTGGTGCCATTCCCACAACGCCCTGCACATAGACGTGTGTCAACGGCTCGTCACCCCCAGCATCAAGTCTGATATGACTCATCAATCCTCTCCAGCACCTAGCTCAGGGCATAGTAGGTGCTCAGCATTCACTTGTTGAATGAATAAATGGAAACATTGTATTTAATCTGACGTACAGCTGTGGCCTGTGGGTTGGCTTCCTCAACTGTCATTTCTGCAGTTCCTTCTCCCTTGCCTGCCTCTACACTAGAGGCTGGTTTGCTTTCCCAGCCTCCCTAGTACATAGAAATGACCATGGGACACAGTCATGCCAATTAGATACCTGATGGGGGTTTCTGGGAATTTTTTCCCTTGTTTGTGAATGGAACTCCCAGCTGGTGCTGGCTCCTTCTTCCTGCCTGGAATTGAGCTGTGATGCTTGGAGCTGCAGCAGCCATGTTTTAACTGTGAGGGAAAGGCTAATAGACTGAAAGAGACAATAGTCTGGAAGTTGCTGAGCCACAGAACCAGAACAGTGGCTACTTGTCTCTAGATTTCTCCTTATTTGAGGAAAATGAGTGTCTATTTAGTCCATTGTTAAATGGATTTTCTGATAGCTGATAGCATGCCTGATAAAATCTGTCTTGATGGATGCCAGCAGGGATGTCGGGAGAAGGAAAAACCAGTGGGGAGAACTCTTTCAGCCATCTCAGACCCTGTGGAGGCCTGCTGGGAACAGGACTTCTAAATCAACAAATATGTCTGGAAGGGTGCGGTGCAAGTCCATTTTTGCTGGCTATAAGCAGGGTCTATGGAACAAGAGGGAGCACATGGCTATCTTGAAAATTGAAGGGTGTATATGCTCGAGATGAAACTGAATTCTTTCTAGGCAAGAGATGTGCTTATGTATGCAAAGCAAAGAACAACAAGTAACTCCTGGTGGAAAACCTAACAAAACCAGAGTAATCTGGGGAAAGATAACTTGAGCTCACAGAGGCAGTGGCGTGGTTGGTGCCAAATTTTGGGGCAACCTTCCTGGCTAAGGTCTTTGGACATAGGATCTGCGTGATGCTGTACCCTTCAAGGATTTACACCTACTGAAAAGTGAATAAACATAAGTGTGGATTTGTAAAACAAAACCACAGTGGGGAGAGTGTACTCTTTATTTTGTCAAAGAAGGAAGTTAATATTTGTTGAGTGCCTGTCAACAAATAACCAGCAATCTGTCCCTGGTTATTACACTAGTTGCTTCACATCTGTGACATTTAACCTCACAGTCCATCCAAGTAGAAGTATCCTCCCATTACAGAGATAAGGCAATGAAGGCTCAAGACCCATGAATCACTTCGGTTGACAGTGGTAGGTCTGGGGTGGGGCCAGGCTCTCTCTGCTTCATCCTGCTGCTGCCCTGAAGGGGCGGGTGATGGCCTTAACAAAGTCAGGCAAGTGTTACGGAGACTGGGGGTACCTGGGGGTTTGTCTCAAATCTCGACCTCCGCTCCAGTCAAATAGAATTCTTCTAGCTCAACATCCTCTGTGTCCAGCAGCATCCCTAGCTTTATAAATGTCAGTCCATTTATGGTAGAGATGGTCATACCTCACTAATTTTAAAACAGTCACTGCCACTGCCAGTGCACTGCCAGGTCCTTTGTGCACAGTTCCAGTGTTTTCCTCAGCAGGCCTTGGGTCTTGGAGGTCCTCAGTGCCTGGGCAGGTGGTCCTTACTGCTTCCCCTTCTCTGTCTTCACAAGTTCCTCTTCTTTCTCCTCTACTCTAAGGACCTCATGCTTTCCCAGTCGCTCCTCCTGAGAAAAACAAACTTATAAGCATAACGGCATCAAAATGTTGTCTATTTAACTTGTTCCTTCTTTCAGGCCCCCCTTCCCCTCATTGCCTATCCCTGGTAGCTGGACATAGTGTTACTAATAAACACCCCAGCCCAGGCTTAGACTGTCAGAACTGAACCTGGGCTTTGGCTGGGCTTCACAGCAGTCTCCTTGTCTGGTTCTTCATCAGAACTTGAGACATTGTGCCAGGCTCTGTACTAATAGCCATATGAATTAAAATTATGACTCCATTGTACAGACCTGGGAACTGAGGCTCCTACCCAAGGTCATATAGGGAGGACTCAAATTCAAACCTGTTGGACATTAAAACCTAACTGTAGTCTTCTTGGTAAGGGTGTTTCTCACCCTTCTTGGTAAGGGTGTCCCTCAGCCATCTCCTTCCTACTTCCCACCACAGCTCTCAGGGAACTTGAAGATTCCTCATTAAGAGATTTATTCCTTAAGCCTGAAAGCATTTTGATTTTCAATGTGTGCATGCTAAGTCGCTTCAATCATGTCCAACTTTTTGCAACCTTAAAGATGGTAGCCCACTAGGCTCCTCTGTCCATAGTCTCCATTAAAATGCAAAAGCCCCTGGAAAGTATAGTCCCCTAAGCCTTTATTTTACCGCACTGGAGTAGGGAGTGTTTCATGGACAGGTCCTATGGGAGGACAAGGAAAGGAGGGCCTGGGGATGGGGAGGAGGGGCAGGATCCACGTGTCTAATTGGCTCAGGGACCCTTTCCCCTGGGCCTTGGTGAGCCCAAGGTTACCTTCCTTCTTCCCTGAGTCCCAGGGGCCCCAAGGGTGGTCAATTCCAGAGAGCTTCTTAGTGAGACCAGTTATGCAGAACATCTTCATTGCCTTCTAGTAGTCTCTATGGTTTCCAGGAGCCCTGAGCTTGGAGTACTGCATAGAGAGGCGGAGTTGAAGGGCCACACTCTCTCTCCCACCTACGGGACCCAACTTCTGTGGCTCAGAGAGCCAGGGTTCCTGCAAGGTGGGTGTGAGCCTGTGGTGTGTGAACAGGCATGTGGGTAGGGGTTCAAAAGCTACCAGCCCACTTGGCTCCTGGGTTGTCATGGCAACCAATCTTGCATTGGTCTGGGTGTTTCTGAAGGCAAGTCTTTCTGGCTGGCAGCGCTGATCCAGGCTGGGCTGAGAGCCCCTGCAGATGAAGGGACCATTGCATTTCTGGCTTTGACACCTCAGGCTTCCAGGACTGAGCCTCAAGAATCAATATTTTTATTTCTGGCTTGGCGCGGAAGTCTCTTCGCTGACCTGCAGAAATTAACCTGCCCCTCCGCATTCTGAGTCAGGACCTGAAGGCAAATGACAAATGTCCCCTGAACTGGGAACATCCCCTGGACTCCTCTTCACTGTCTCCCTCCCCTTGCTGCTGTGGTACTGGATCCACTGCTCTCTCTTTCTGCATATTTTCTGAAAATAGGAGGCAGGTTATCCTAATAAGGACTGAGGAATAGTTCATCACCATGCCAGGCATGGAGATCATACTTTACACGCCTCATTTACCCTCACTACAGTTACAGAAGGTGCAGACGAGGACTCATTTTACACTTGAGGGCACTGATGTGGGAGGAGAGTAAGTGGCTTGCCTGTGGTCGTGCAGCCAGGCTGTAACAGAGGCTGGATCGGAGCCCAGTTTGTCTGATTGTCAAGCCTGTGCTGGAACCGCTAGCGTGTAGCCTCCCAGTCCCAGTCCTGAGAGCGCACAGCGGGGAGGTACGGCCTACAGTGAGATGTACACACAGTGAGAGTGTTAGTCACTCTCGTGTCCGATTCTTTGTGACCCCATGGACTGTAGCCTGCCAGGTTCCTCTGTCCATGGAATTCTCCAGGAAAGAATACTGCAGTAGGTTGCCATTCCCTTCTCTAGGGGATCTTCCTGACCCAGGGATCGAACCCAGGTCTCTCACATTGAGGGCAGATTCTTTATCATCAGGGCCACCAGGGAAGCCCCGGAGCCACAAAAAATAAAAATGTGGCCCAGGATAGAGGGTCTTTCCCTCTCACTGCCATTGAAAATCATCATGTCTAAGAATAAAAGGATCCCTCCTAGGATTTAATGATCTAGAAGAAATATCAAACTGACTCCTAAATTAAAAGTTCACATTTTGTTTAAAATAGCAACTCAGTTATTTCCAGGCTTTTTAGACTTGTAGTGCTCTGTTGCTTTTGTTTGCTTATTTTATTATCTAGAAATTTTTTTTAATTTTATTTTTAGTTTCCTGCAAAAGCCCTCTTAGAACATCAAATCTGGGAGCTTTGAGGTTTTTTTTTTTTTTTCCTTCCTGCATTGGCATCACTCACAAGATGAAAAAGAAGGGAAAAACTATTCATAGTTTCCTTTTGTGGAGGGGAGGAAAAAGACATGAGAAATTCATGCAATATGCATACGGCTGGAGAAAAAGGAAAACCTGAGTTAGCCTTGAGCCTTGCCGGGGGATGCATTTACTGTCTCTTTGCAGAGTGCTTGCCGAGGTCCCTGGAGAACCCAGCTCTCTGTCCCCAAAGTCTGCGCCCCCTACCTCCACAGTCAATGCCTCTGTCCACTTTATTATTGCAAATATTTCTTTTGTAAAAGGACATTTTCCCAGTGGCTCAGTGGTAAAGAATCTGCTTGCCAATGTAGTAGACGTGGGTTTGATCCCTGGTCCAGGAAGATTCCCTGGAGAAGGAAATGGCAACCCAATCCAGTATTCTTGCCTGGAAAACCCTATGGACAGAAGAGCCTGGTGGGTTACAGTCCATGGGGTGGCAAAAGACTTAGTGAACAACAACAGCAAAATGACCTTTATCTGTATATGAGATTCAGTTTTAAAATGTTTGCTTTGGAGTCTTCAATGAAACCCTTAAGATAACTGGAGATGCCTAAAGATGTTACCTAAAATAAGCGGAGCAGGTTACCCCATGTGTCTGCTTTGTGAACATTCATTGAGCTGTACTTAATATTTGTGTGCCTCTTTGTCTGTGTGTTATGTGTGTTAGTCACTGAGTCGTGCCCTAGTCTTTGCGACCCCATGGACTATAGCCCGCAAGGCTCCTCTGTCCATGAAATTCTCTAGGCAAGAATACTGGAGTAGGTTGTTAGTTCCTGCTCCAGAGTTGTGTGTTATAGTTCAATTAAAAAATCCCTTCAGTATCAGAAAAATAAAAGAGTGAGGGCTCTGTCTGAATGGTGTGCAAATTAGAACAAGTGTGTGGGCGTCTGTGAGCTCTGGTCTTTGATAGAGCTGATGGGTTCCAATTTGGGGCCTCACATACAGCTTTCAGGACCCCTATATGGGCCGCACCAACATCACAGCTTGTGAAGAGCTTTCTCTGAGCAGCCTTCTTCTGGGGGTCCCATGTCTGCCTTTTGGCTTCTGGGGTCTCAAAATGCAGGGTTTGCACATGGTCGGGTGTAGAGACCTCAGTCCCTGTGTGCATGCAGTTAGGTGGTTTTCATTTGCATAGTGGTTCCAGTATATACTAGCTGTGTGACCCTGGGTGAGTTAGTTTCTTAACCTTTCTGAACCATGTATGTGCATGCTTAGTCATTCAGTCGTTATCTGACTCTTTGCGACCCTATGATTATAGCCCACCAGGTTCCTCTGTCCATGGGATTTTCTAGGCAAGAATACTGGAGTGGGTCGCCATTTCCTCCTCTAGGGGATCTTCCCGACCCAGGGATCAAATCTTTGTCTCCTGCTTCTCCTGCACTGCAGGCAGATTCTTTACTGCTGAACCACCAGGGAAGCCCCTAGTTTCTTCATTTACAGATGGAGGAGGAGAATACTGTCTGCAGTGTAGGACTGCATAAGGAAAGATTAAATAGGATGCTGCACGTGAAGGGCTTAGCCCAGGGCCTGGTGGACAATAAACTAACACCATGTATGGAATCCATACATCCGGGGATGCGGCTCAGGCATCCAGTTTTTGTGTTTTTTTTTAACCCTGCAGGTGATGCTGCTGCACAGTCAAGGTGAAGAATTACACTCTGACACGGCCTCTATCCTCACCTGTTGCACCATGGAAGATCCAAAACGTTAATTCTCTTCACTCCTTTTAGAAACTAGAGCAGAGGGCAGAGGGGCCTGCCCTTTGGAAAGGGTGCAGAGAGGCCAGAAGAAAGTAATTCCTTTCTCTCTCCTACAGATAGTCACTGACTGTGTGGCAGGTGAGGTTTGAGGGAAAGATAGATGGCCAGGAGTGACTCCTGTTCTTAGGGAGCTACCTGCTCACAGAGGAAATTGTCTGATGACACACATTGTCGGTGAAGAGGCACTGAACTCTTGGGCTCTGGTTCCAGCTTTGCCCCATCTAAGTGCCTCTGGGACTCATTTGTTACATCTATTAAGTGAGGAGGATGGACTGGTTGATTTCTGAGGTCTTTCCATCCCTGACATTCTATGAATCCACACTTTCATCCTTAAAAATGCTATATGATAAAACTCAACAATAAAAAGCCAAACTTGATTATAGATAGCCGAAGGCTCTGAACAGACACTTCACCAAAGAAGATATACCACAATTAACAAAATAACACTACACATTTATTGTGTGTGTTAGCTGCTCAGTCATGTCTGATTCTTTGTGACCCCCTGAACTATATAGTCCACCAGCTTCCTCTGTCCATGGAATTCTCCAGGCAAGAATCCTGGAGTGGGTAGCCATTCCCTTCTCCAGGGGATCTTCCCGAGCCAGGGATCAAAGATGGGTCTCCTGCATTGCAGGCAGATTGATTACTGTCTGAGCCACCAGGACACACTTATTAGAATGGCCAAAATCCAAAATACTGATGAAATCCAATGCTGGTGAGGATGTGGAGAAATAGGAACTCCCATTCATGCTGGTGGAAATCAAAATGGTACAGCTTGGTGATTTTTTACAAAGGTAAACCTACTTTTACTGTATGATGCAGCGATTGTTCTCCTTGGTATTTACCTAAATGAGCTGAAAACATGTCTGCATAAAATCCTGCAAGGAGGGGGCTTCCCTGATGGCTCAGTGGTAAAGAATCTGCCTGCCCATGCAGAAGACACAGTTCGATCCCTGATCTGGGAAGATCCCACAAGCTACGGAACAACTAAGCCCATGCGCCACAACTATTGAACTTGTGCTCTGTAAAGTCCGGATGCCACGATACTGAGCCCAATACTGAGCTGCAACTACTGAAGCCTGCTTGCCCCAGAGCCCGTGCTCCACAATAAGAGAAGGCACCACAATGAGAAGCCCACACACTGCAACTAGAGAGTAACACTTGCTTGACCCAACTAGAAAAAAGCCTGGGCAGCAACAAAGACCCAGCACAGCCAATAAATAACTAAATACATTTTTTAAAAACCTGCAAGCAAATGTTTACAGCAGATTTATTCATAATTGCCAAAATTAGGAAGCAACCAAGATGTCCTTCAGGAGGTGAATGGATAAACTGTGGTATATCCAGACATTGGACTGTTATTCAGCATTCAAAAGAAATGACATGAAGGAAACTTAAATGCATATTACTAAGGGAAAGAAACCAGTCTGAAAAGGCTACAGACAGTGTAATCCAACTATATGACATTCTAGAAGAAGCAAAATTATGGATGCAGTTAGCAGATTAGTGGTTTCTGGTGGCTAATGGGGAGGAAGGAATGAATAGGTGGAGCACAGAGACTTTTTAGGGTAGTGAAATTGCTTGGTATGGTACTATAATGAGGGATATATGCCATGATACATTTGTCTAGATCCATAGAATGGACAACATTAAGACTGAACCCTAAGGTAAATGATGGACTTTGGGTAAAGATGTGTCAATGAGGGTTCATCAATTACAGTATACCACTCTCGTGAGGATGTTGACAGTGGCAAAGGCTGCGCTTACATAGGGGACAGGAAGGATATGGGAAATCTCTATACTTTCTCTCAGTTTTGCTGTAAACCTAAAATGCTCTAGAAAATAAAGTCTATTAAAAAGCAGAAACAAATAAAACATCATAATGTATATGGTTAAGGGCATGTGCCTTGGAGCCAGACTGTCTGTGTTTGAGTCTAGCTCTGCCCCCTAACTAGCTGTGATCTATAGCAAATTAGCTGAACATTCTGTGCTTTTGTTTCCTCATCTGTAACATGGGGATAATAATAATATGCCTGCTTCATATTTGTGTGTGTGTGATGATTTAAAGAATTAATAAATTTTAAATCATTTAGCACAGTGATTGGCATACAGTACTCAATTAATATTAGCTACTATTAAAAATGTGAATCTATTTTAAGAGTTGATTTCATTTGTTTGGCTGTTGCCACCACTGACCATAGCAATCCCTTGTACTCAGGAGAGACAATTAGATGTCTGACAGAATGGAACTTCTCTTTATGGTATGTTGGTATAGAAGATCTTTTTCAGAGCCAGAGCTTTCAAACCCACACATGCTCTGAGACCTAGAGAAGATGCTTCTTAATAGGCCCAAGCCAATGGATCAGGCAGGGAAAAACAGCAAGGTACCTACAGTTCAGATTCCCTGGTGGCTCAGCTGGTAAAGAATCCACCTGCAATGCGGGAGACCTGGGTTCAATCCCTGCTTTGGGAAGATCCCCTGGATAAGCGAACAGCTATCCCCTCCAGTATTCTGGCCTGGAGAATTCCATGGGCTGTACAGTCCAGGGGTCGCAGAGTCTGACTGAATGACTTTCAATTTCCATTTCAATTACCTACATTTCATTTGCCCGAGTGACCTGGCAGATCCCCCAGTCTCCATTCTTTCCTTCACCAGCCAAACACTCTTCTGTTTCTGATATCACTCTGGGGAAGAAAGCTCTGTGTTAGAGTAACAAAGATTGGTGTTCAAGCTTGAGGTAATTTTATCATCTTTGACCATCGCAAACACCCTTGAGTACCATGACCTTTGAGAGATTAGTTGAGAACAGCTGATGAACTTTGACATTTTGTCACATACTTTTAATGCATTTAATGTTTATTGGACATTCTCCCCAATAGCTCTATTAGCATAATTGAATTTGGAATTTACACATGTGCATTTGCACTGCAATTAGGATTGCTTTTTAAAGGACCTAAGAACTTTAAATGATATATATTGCTTTCGGACAGAGAATGAACCAGGTATTAAAGTAATTAAGATCAAGTAGTATATACAGTAGTCAACTTCATCCAAAAAGTGTCACTTAGCCACAGCCTGTAAAGAAACCAAATGAGTGCCCCTAACAGGCAACTCCCCCCACTTTCCCTTCCATGAAGATCCACTTGCATCACCATTTCACTGGTAGTGATAATTGTAGAGGCATCTGTCTCATAGGATGTTAAAGTCTGCCAGGGGCTTGCATGAACATTAAATTATTTCCTTTGACCTTCACAACAGCCTTGTTAGAGGAACCTGAGGCTCTCAGAGATAAAGGATCCCACTCAACTTTTTTCAGTTGGTAAGAGGCACCATTTGGACCCAGTTCTTTGGCTTCAAAGCCATGCTCCATCCTTTAAGTTTTAACACTTTCTCCCTTTGCTGGAAGTTGCATGTCTGGCTCCCCACCTCTGCCTTCTCGGCTGGCAGAGCTTCTACTTAGCTCCGGTATCCCTGCCGCCTCCAAGGAATGAGGCTGATCATAATCAACCTAGCACCCTGGCCAGGGATTGGTCCAGAGATGGGCGTGTGACTAAATCTGGCCAATGAGATGCAAGGGGGTGTCTAAGGAAGCGGTTTTTCTGACCTTAAAAATTGAGTGTGGAAGAAACCATATTCTTCGATTGGTGGGAAGAGCTCTGTCTTTCCGCCATTTTATTTTGATTTCTGTTTTACTGCTCATGATGTCTTTTAAAGAGCACCTGACTAACTTCCTTTGACTGGGCCTATGGGCCCTTGCTCATCTCTGTTAACACAGAGACTGAGTCTGGGATGTAATGGCACCTGGCTACAGTTCCACACTAGCCCAAGGCAGGGAGCCTTCCCCCAGGGAGAGGGTGCAGCTGTCCGGGCTGGATGAGCCTGGCCAAATGGGGGCATGTGTGGACTTGGGTCCACCAGCTGCTCTTAGAGGAGGCTGGCAGCCAACCCCCTGACCACACCTGTGCTTTACTTTGATGCTTCAGTAACAGTGGTGGGGGGGAGGGGTGATGGGCAATGGTGCCTCCTTAAGGGAGCTTTCTCTCTGAGACCATGATTACTAAGCCCTGTGGCTTGGAAAAGCTCTTTCTTCTTTGAGAGGCCAAGTCCCAAATGAGAAACCTCTAAGAACCAGAAACTAAGCTTTTACACATAGACATTAACCCCCTGGGACTTCCCTGGCAGTCCAGTGGTTAAGATTCGGTGCTCCCAATGTAGGGGACAGGGGTTCCAACCCTGGTAGAGAGACTAAGATCGCACAGGCAGCATCAGTTTAGTTGAGTTCAGTCGCTCAGTCATGTCCGACTCTTTGCAACCCTATGGACTACAGCACGCCATGCCTCCCTGTCCATCTCCAACTCCCTGAGCTTACTCAAACTCACATCCATTGAGTCAGTGATGCCATCCAACCATCTCATCCTTTGTCGTCCCCTTCTCCTTCTGCCCTCAATCTTTCCCAGCATCAGGGTCTTTTCAAATGAGTCAGTTCTTCGCATCAGGTGGCCAAAGTGTTGGAGTTTCAGCTTCAACGTCAGTCCTTCCAATGAACATTCAGGATGGACTGGTTGGATCTCCTTGCAGTCCAAGGGACTTTCTGCCAAAAAAAAAAAAAAAAAAAAGAATATGAACCCCTTAGTTCCTAGTACCTTGGCTAGCTTCCGAAATGGGTTTAGTAAATCTTAACTGGATATGTAACATTAACAGCATAGAATGATTATATGGTGTTTCTGTTTTCAGAGTGAATCTTCTATTGCTTCCATCATTCTTCTGTGAACCCCTGGAGGATGGCATGGCAATCAACTCCAGTATTCTTGCCTGGAGAATCTCCATGGACAGAGGAGCCTGGTGGGCTACAGTCAATGGGGTTGCAAAGAGTTGGACATGACTGAGCGACCAAGGACAGCATATAGAACATAAGAAGCTGGAGGTAGGTGAGCCCTGCTCAAAACCAGGTCTCTGGGCTCCCTTCTTGTTGCTCGAGCAAGAGACAGTCAGAATGGCCCCTGATTTAGGGCGTTGAGATCCCTGAGATCCACATGCCCCACATCCAGCTGGCTTCACCATCCTTGTCTATTTTGCTTCCAGGCAGTCTTCATTGCTGCCAGTGTCTTGTCTTTTTAAGAAAGGTCCAAGCTCTTCTCCCACGCAAGCAGCACCCTGAGCCTCTGACCCAAGCTGGGTTCAGACCAAGGCTGGACACCTTGTCAAAGGGGGTTTCAAACTATAGCATCCAAGAACTCCCTTGCTGAGCCCTTACTTGTGCTAACCACTGTCCTGAGTGCTTTGCAGGCAGTAACTCTTTGAATATTTATATATTTAAACCTTTATAATACCCCTATGTGTGTGTGTTAGTCGCTCATTTGTGTTGACTTTTTGCGAACCCATGGATTCTAGCCTGCCAGGCTCCTCTGTCCATGAGATTCTCCAGGCAAGAATACTGCAGTGGGTTGCCATTTCCTTCTCCAGGGGATCTTCCTGACCCAGGGACTGAACCCAGGTCTCCCACATTACAGGCAGATTCTTTACCATCTGAGCCAACAGTGAAGCCCCCAATACCCCTATGGGCTGGGTATTATCACACGCACACCCCCATTTTAATGATGATGGAATCGAGCACAGAGCCATTAAGTAACTTGCCCAAGGCCACACAGTTAGTATGTGTCAGAGACGGGACAGTCTGGTTCCAGAGTCTATGCTCTGTGCCACTGTGCTCTACTGCCCTGCGAGATGCGCTAACCTTTGAAGATCAGATAAGCAGAAGAAAACCTTGTGTGTGGATGGCCACGGGTGACAACCTGAGACCTCATGATGATGAAGAGGTCTGGGAGAGTTAGGGCTGGGCAGAGGAGTCTGAGGGGCCCCCCTGGAGCACTGAGACTGTCACCTATGGGAGAAGGGAACAAGCTCCTAGGAAGCTTCTGATAAGACACCTGCCCCTGTGATGAGAGGAAGAGGCCTGGGGCACCAAGCTGATTAGGAGAAGAGGCTCTGACCAGGAAGAAAAAGACTGGTTTCTCTGTCTATCTTGTAACACCCCTTCATTCTCCTTTGCACAGTTGTAATTATTTAGTTAATTAGCTAATGACTGACTCATCAAAGAACTGGGCCAGCCTTGTTCACGATGGTATCGCCACAGTCCCGCACATGGAATCAAATATTTGTTGAGTGAATGAATGAAGGAAGGAATGAATGAAGACCCAGCCCTGTGGTCTGAAGGGTACTTTCAGTCAGAGCGCTGGGGAAGGCTCCTGAAGGGGAGGGCACAAAAATAACAAGTTGGCATTTGAGGAAGTATTTGAAAGGAAAGGCAGGCTTTAAAAAGGAGGAAGGAGAGGATTAGGAAGGTATATTTAAGAGATAGAGAAACACTGGCGGGAGGCAAGGGTAGGGAAATGTGGGCATAAAACCTGAAAGGGAGCCTGTGAGCCTGGCCGGGGCTACCAAAGGCGCCTTGTCCGGAGGACTCCTCCGGCTGCAGGGCGAGCGGCCCCCCTCAGAGCCTCATCCTGCGGCCAGCCCCAGATGTGTCCTTCTAACAGCAGTGAGTTCTATTTAATGACTGCAAATGTTTTCTCCTCCTTGCCCAGGGACAGCAGCAAATCCGCCCCCCTCCCCGCTCCCAACCCCCCCAGGTTCCAAGTGTGGGGAGCTCTTCTGGTTCCTGGGTTGAATTTCTGTGAGCTTGGCCTGGGGACAGGTATGGAGCTCTCTGGAAGGCACCCTTGGGCCAATGCAGGGTGGTGTGCTTAGGAAAGCAGGTGGCAAAACCTGGCCTGGATTGCCTGGAGCTGGAAGAGCTTTCCTAGAAGTGAAAAGTCCCATCCCTCCCCCCACACTGGGGCTCACACAACAGCCCAGTCATAGGCCCCCCTCCCCTTGGCTCCTTCCCACACCTCGTTCTGCCACACCACCAAAATTGTTGAGTGTAAGAGGAAACGCCACCTCCAGCAGAAAACCTCGGGGACGTTTTTTTTCCCCCTTCGATAAACATTTGCTGAAATAACTTTTTTATTGGTGGTTGTTTCAAAACACAGAGCATAAAGAGAGGCCCGAGAATTATTCCCATCATAACTTTTGTTCAGCTGGATCTATGTCATCAGCGTGGGCCTCAATTTCCTCATCTATAAAATACAACCCCTTCCTCACTTAAATATTCCACAAGTGTGGGCTGTATGAGGAGTGACTGATCTTTTATATTCTGCTCAGCATCTGTTTGATGAAAATTCCTTAAGTGCTGGGAGTCCAGGGTGCTTTTGACATTATTGGGGATACAAAAGAAATTATATTCTGACTCATGCCCACTACTTAAAGTGGCCGTTAAATGCCAACCTCAAAGTCAGTTTATGACAGGTGCTATAGGAGTTTTAGAAATGTAAGATATCTCTGCATCTCAGGTAACCTCAAGCATGCTGGAATGACACTGTGTATATGAAATAAACAGAACACTTTTAGGGACTTTCCTGGTGGCCCAGTGATTAAGAATCTACCTTGTAATACAGGGGATGTGGGTTTGATTCCTGGTCAGGGAACTAGGATTCCACATGCTGCAGGGCAACTAAGCCTGCAACTACTGACCCTGCAAGCCACAACCAGAGAGTCTGTGTGTCTCAATGAAAGATCTGATATGATGCAACTAAGGCCCAACACAGCCAAATAAACAAAAAAAAAAGAAAAGAAAAAAAAAATTTTTAAAAGAGAGAATAATTTAAAATAGCATATGATTACTGATACATGGGTGGGGATATGCTACTCAAGGTTGAAAGAGGGAGAAATCTCTCTAGGTTTGACAAATCTAAGATGGTTACTTAGCAGTAGGGCTTGGGTTGGCTAAAACGTAATGAGGATAATGGTGAAGATAATAATGACGAATACAGGCAAACTTATTGAACTCCGCGTGTGGAAGGTATTAATAATAAGTATCACACTGAATCTTCACATCAACCTTCTAAAGTAGGCACTATTACTGTCCTCATTTAGCAGACAGGGAAACTGAGGTCCAAAGATTTTTATGGAGGAATTTGACCAATCCATAGTAACATTTTGTAGGTATGAAGGGATAGGGGTTAAGAAGAAAGGAAAACGTGAAGAAGGGTCCTCCATCTCTCTAGAAGCAGCATTCCTTGGGTGCTAAGTGGAAACATTTTCATAGCATAATGTCAACGCTTTCAGATTAAACTCCTTCTTTTAAAAATGATTTGAGGCCTCTAGAGTCTATATCCTTATATTTATAATGTACTTTTCAGATCTAAACAAGTACAGAGGACTCATCTCAGACCTTCTCTATGTTACATGTGACCATACTGACAACCCATTTTGGCTTCCATGGCAGTGGGGAACCAATTCCTGTGTCAAGGGAGATGAGATCTGAGGAAACTTGAGGTTCTGTGCTTCTAGGGGTGCTCTTTGTCTGCTAACTTCTTTGCCTCCTCTTATAGCCCCAGTTTGTTAATTATCATCATCTCCTAAGACTGAGTCCCAGGCCAGCTTCTGTTTACTCATTCATTAACTCAAAATTTGTTAATCACCTACTATCTGAAATTCAATATTTCTAAAGATCGTCTTTAAAGGAGTTTGGTGATTCTACCTATAATCCTGGTGTCAACTTCAGGGAGCACCTGTATATGCATGACTTACACAATGACATCCCCACATGGACCTTTCAGGTTCTCCCAGGTATTTTCAAGACATATGCTGAAACAGAATATTCTGGGAGCAGAATGCATCAGCTCCTCCCTAGATCACTTATGTCCTCATTTCCCCATTTTAATGAATATCATCCATCTTCCTGGTTCTCTATTCTGTCGTCTTTATGGGCAAGGATGATATCTTCCTTTTGCTTTGCCCCCTCAAATAGAGTGGCATATAGTGTATGTCTCATAGCAAACATTCAAACAAAGGTGTCTAAATTATTTAAATGACTAACTGAACTTTGAACTGTAATATAGCCGCTCAGTGTAGTTCAGTATTTGGTCTCAGATGATTGAGTGGCAACTCAAATTTTCTTCTTAAATACTTCAGCCATGAATATATACACATACATATATATGGGAAATTAAAAAAACTTTAAACCAGACACACCCCACCCCAAATCACTACCATGTAGACTTCTCCTCCTACCCTAAGGAAGAGAGTGGAAGGCTCACTTCTGGTCTCTCCTGTAGATATTTCATTGAGCCAGGGGAAAGTAGGAGGAAGAAACCATCATAAACAGGTCTCTGTATTTTGTAGACTGTATAACAGCCAATCTCAACTTCTTGTTTGATTTTATGATACCATCCTGCCCTTCACCTAAGAACTCTCTGTGGCATTTTTAAAATTTAGCTAATTTTTTAAAACCTCATTTTTGAAAACTTTGGGTTAACCCCATGGATCACTAGGGCCACTGAAAGACTGATATTGAGAATGGTTTTATTTATACCAGGAGCTGCAAAATCAAATGCTTCCAGAGGCCAGGCAAGCCATGTAAATGCCCCAGTAGGCTGGGTGGATACTGTGGCAAACTGTGGTGTTTAAGTCCCATCCAAGAGAACAGCTTCAAGTAGGCTGCAGCCCATTGTTGCCATTAGAGAGTTCATGATGGGATATATATTAACCATTCACTAGTACATAGTTCTCTTCTTCTCCTGGTACATAGGAGGACTGAATGTCTCCACCTCTTTGAAATTAAGAATGGCCATGTGACTTGTTTTGGCCAATGAGATGTAAACTAAAGTGATGTATGTTACTCCAAGAGGAAATATTTACCTGCTGGTACACGGCCCTCTCCACCTCTTTCTCTTTCCATGCCATCTTGACCAGGGACACATTCGCTGATACGGAGGTGCCATACTGAGCCATCACCTGCAGGCCAGCTGCCCTGAATGCCACCTCAATCCACAGCAGTCTTGTGCAGTAAGAATCAGCGGCTCATGTTAAGCCACTGAGTTTTGGAGGATGTTTACTACTGCAGCATAACCTGTCCTAACCTATATTTTTGTTTTTGGATTTTTTTTTTCTGGGAAATAACATTTTATTTTCTGTTGGAGTACAGTTAATTAACAATGTTGTGTTAGTTGCAGGTATAAGGCAAAGTGGTTCAGTTATATGTGTATCTATTCTTTTTCAAATTCTTTCCCCATTTAGGTAGTTACATAATGTTGAGCAGAGTTCCCTGTGATATATAGTAGGTCCTTCTGGTGATTCATTTAAAATATAGCAGTGTATACACATCAATTCCAAACTCCCTAACTGTCCCTCCCCGCTATGCCCCTCCAACCATGTTTGTTCTCTAAGTCTGTGAGTCTATTTCTTTTTATATATATATACAATTTTATTTATTTATTGTTGACAGTGTTGGGTCTTTGTTGTTGCTGTGCCACTTTTCTCTAGTTGAGGTGAGCGGGGCTACTCTTTGTCGTGGTGCGTGGGCTTCCCATTGCAGCGACTTCTCTTGCTGTGGATCTCAGATGCCAGGACACGCAGGATGCAGTAGCTGTAGCCTGTGGGCTCAGGATGTGATTCTTGTGCTTTGGAGCACAGGCTCAGTAGTTGTGGCCCGCAGGCTCAGTTGCTCTGCAGCACGTAGGATCTTCCTGGACCAGGGATTGAACCCGTGTCTCCTGCACTGGCAGGTGGATTCTTTACCACTGAGCCACCAAGGAAGCCCAAGTATATTTCTTAAACTGACTATTATATGTTACCTTTGACTTTGTTCAAAAGCACAGAAATTGAGATTTTTGAAATCTTTAATACGTTTTTTTAAAAAAAAGGGAGTTTGTTTTTTTTTTTGCTGGTTGAGCCAGCAAAGCCAAATTCACCATGGCAGCTGCTAGTTTGCAATTTTTGGTCTGTACAGTTTGAGTAGAAAATGGAACAACGAATGAGTGATTTTTCTATTGTGCAACCATCCTGTCTGAACTCCTACGTTGCTTATAGTCAGTGTCACTCAGTAGCTTTTAGTTACTCTTGGTCTAGCGGTTTATTAGTGTTCATGTCATCCTTCCTAACTAGATGGGCGGTAGGGACAGGTGAGGAATCATGTCCTAAACTTTGTGTACCTCACAGGCACAGAATATAATTTCAGTAAATTCTCAGCATGAAGACTAGTTAATTGGTTGTTTGCTCTGAATTACCACTTCCTTCAGGAATAGTGGAGGAATAGGTGTGGGCAATTACTTACTTTTCCTTGCCAGTTCACTTTTTCCTGTTTGCAAAGAGGTTGGGATTCATCAGGGCTTCCCTGGTAGCTCAGACAGTAAAGAATCTGCCTGCAATGCACGATACCCGGGTTCGATCCCTGGGTCGGGAAGATCCCCTGGCGACAGCAGTGGCTATCCACTTCAGTATTCTTGCCTGGAGAATTCCACAAACATAGGAGCCTTCAGGCTACTGTCCTTGGGGTCGCAAAGAGTCAGACACGACTGAGCAACTAAGCACTTGCAGGCTGAGATTCATCAGTGCCCTTTAAGCTTTAAAACACAATACCTAAATAAGTCAGAAAAGCAAAACAGATTGTATTAATCAGAACTTTTCTAGCTGCAAGGAATAGGAAACCTAAATTCAAACTGCCTTAGGTAAGGTATAAGGTACAGCTTTCTATAACTAAAAACTCCAGAGGCAGGAATAATGTCAGGCATGGATGGATTGAAGAACTCAGACAATGCCATCTGAACTTGATCTGTCTTGACCTCCATGGCTTGGTTATTCTCCTCTCCTCTTCTTTGCATTAGCTTCACTCTCAGTAGACTCTCTTACATGGTAGCTTCTGGCAGATTCAGGTCCAACTTTTGGTAGCTTCTCTTCCCAGCAGGTCCACAAAATTGCCAGTCTCATCAGACTAACTTGGGACACATGGCAGGCTCTGAGGTAACGCATTGACTGGGGCTAGATGTTTTAACCAGGACTTTTTTAGTTGCAAGGAATAGAAGCCTAAATTTAAACTGCTTTAGGCTGGGTCACCTGTCCCTCCCAAAGAGCCAGTGGTAGAACGGTTCCAACAGCAAGGTAAGGAGAAGCAGATCAATATGAACATAAGTGGGTCAATTTATCATCTCTCCCTCCGGAGACTTCCAGAGGCAATGACTAAGCAGAGGAGCTGAGTAGGGGACCATGTGACTGGAGATCTTGAAGCTGTGTTTATATAACATTCTATATAAAATTTAAAAGCATCCATATCAAATAATGGAGGAGACCTAATGGATATTATAGGGAGATGGAAGGGGCTAAAGACCTCCAAGTTATCCCTTGTGCCACCCCTGTACTGTATTTAATTTGTGAATGAAGCAAAGGCCCAGTTGGCCTGCCAGTGGCCCAGTCAACCCTGGAGAGGACTACTCTAACCACACACACTAATTATTAGTCCCACATATAGATCAGCATCATTGACTCAATGGACATGAGTTTGAGCAAACTCTGGGAGATAGTGAAGGACAGGGAAGCCTGGCATGCTACAGTCCATGGGGCTGCAGAGAGCAACACGACTGAGCGACTGAACAACACATAGATCAGTTTGTTTTTCCAAAGTCTCAGATGAAGACGAATAGAGTAACATTCTCCCTGTTCACTGTTTTCTTCCATATAACTGTCCAGACTTCAGTCTCAGGGAAACAATGTAAGCTGGTGTCACAGTACCCAGCTTTGATCTTTATGCTGTAGTAAAAAGGTGTAGTTGACCTTTCTGGAGCTGAGAGTCATGTTCTTTCACAAGACTATCAAATTACCATTCATTTTCCATTGTACCTTCTTTCAGGGCCTTACTTTCTTTTACTTGCTAACTTCAATGCTTTGAGGGAGAGAGCTGTCAGTGAAGGTGAAAATGGTCAGTGTCATGGGGACTTGGTCTGTCTTTCCCACCATAAGACCAGTCCTCTGATCCAGACATACTTTCCTGCACTGGGGTCATAAGGAGAATAGGACCTCACTGTCCTCCTGTTGAAGAGACCTGCTCGCTGGGCTCTGCTCGCTTGCTCCCATCTGTCTTAAGGCTTGTTGTTTCTTTCGCTCTGAGCATCTGCACTCCAAGAAGGCATGAACTTTTTCTTTCACTTCCTTTCTTCTGCGGGTGATGATCTGACATCACCCTGAGAAGGAGGCTGAAGGTCGCCGAATATAAACACTGTCACTCCTCTCTGGCTGAGGCAGAAAGGCGGAGGGTTGAGTGAGCACCCAGGGGTCTGGAGGAAGGGGACAGAAACCACGATGCCAAGGTCTCGGGCGCCACATGCGTGCTGGAGGGCTCCCCATCTCTGTGCGTTTACACGCTGAAGGCAGCGGGGAGGACACATTTCCTCTGGAGTCACCCTTAACCATCTGCCGCTCCAGGAGGATGAAGGTAGGAGTCCAGGTGGCAATGGAAGTTGTCATGGGGAAGAAGGCCATTTGGGGTGGGCTGAGGGCTGGGCTGCTCACAGGAGTGTCCCTGGGCGGAAAAGAAGACTAGGGGGCAAACTGTGTGAGCCACTGGGAAAGGGAAAGGGGCTCAGGTTGCTGCCCAAGGAAGGCAGGTCTCTCGAAATGAACCACCCTGGGGCTTAAGGACAGCTGAAGTGGCCAAGTGGGCCAGTGGGTCGGGGGAGAAGCACCCAGCAAACGCCTTGGTCCTCTGCCCATCCTTCTATAGAAAAGTCAAACAGGCTTGCGAGATCATTTCCTCACTCAGTGCTGAAGTGTCCAAGGATGAAAATGTGTTGAAATTCTCTCTCTCTCTCTCTCTCTCTCTCTCTCTCTCGGTTTGGAAAAAAAAAAAAAAAGAGCTAAGAATTGAGGAAGATGGTTCACCACTGGCTACATCTGCTCTCCAAAGAGCTCTGGACTTGTCCCGCCGCCGCCTTCTCGGTTCTCCCGGCCGGAGCTCGTGTCTCGCGGTGGAAGCCGGGCGGCGGTGCGCGGGGGATGCTCTTACATAATCGCCCGGCCGCGTCCTGCTTCCTCGCGCGCGCTCCTGCATCGCGCGGGCTTGGAGAGCCTGGGGGGGGGGGGGGGGGGTACCGCGATGGAGCCGGGGCAGGCGCTGCGGGGCCGGGGCGGCCCCCGCGGGGTGGGGAGGAGAGTGAGGAGCCGCGGGAGGAGGGCGCGAGAGGCGGCGGGGGAGGTGAAGGTCAGTGGGTGTGAAGCGCCCGATGCACACCGCCCCCCCCCCCCCCACCCGCCCCCGGTCCTCCCCTGTCCCCTCCTTCCCTTCCTCTCCGTCCCCCTCTGACGTCTGGAGCTGGCAGCCCGGCCGGTTCCGCATTCCCGACCCCTCCCCGCCGCCCAGGGGCCGCTATATAGCCGGGGCTGATGCAACCCGTCCCGCCGCCCGCCACAGCCTGCGGGAGGGACGCTCGGAGGCCGCGACGGAGGGGGGGCGCTGCAGCGGCGGCGGCGGCGGCGGCGGCTGGGCTGGCGCCGCGGCGGCTCCCGGGCCGGGACGGGCCTCGGCACCGGGCGGAGCTCGGCGGCCGGGCGGCAGCGGCGCTGAGCGGGCACGGCGCCTGCAGCCGGGCCCTGGCCCCGGGGGCGCCGCCTCCGCCCGCGGCTTCTGCACGGTGGGTGCGAGGGCGCGCGCGCGCCGGGGGGCGCCGGGCTGGCGGGGTGGGGCGCGCCGGCTGCGGGCACCTGGGACGGCCGCACACCCCTCACCGCCAGTGCTGGCGGAGCGCGCCGGAGCCCCCGGAACCCGAGTCCCGCGGGGAGGCTCCGGCAGCCTTGGGAGCCCGCGCGGCCCCGGCGAGGGGGCGCTCTGCAGCCCGGACCCGCTCCCGCTAAGCGCCCGCGAGCCGGTGGCTTTTTCTTTGGTTCCCGCCCTGGGACGGGAGGCTCCGTCCGCTCCCGGGACTGCCGAGGCGATCTCTCTGCCTCCCTTCCGCGCGCTCCTCCCCCGTGCATTTTGCAGGGAGGTGCTCTCGCGCGGCGGGGAAGGCGGGTGAGTGGGGAGAAGACTGCCCCGGGGTGGAGATGGAGGGTTGAAGGCCCGGGAGGTGCAAGGGTGCCGGTGGTGGAGGGATGACAGGGACCTGCTGGGCAAGTCGTGCCCGCCCCTCCCCTTCGCTGGGAGGAAGAGCGGCTCCCTGAGGACCTGGAGGAGGGCGCCGACAAGGGCTGGGCTCTCCATACAATGAAGAGGGTTTCTCTCAGGGCCATTGCTCGGGGATTCCCCCTCTCGGAGGGGGACGTGGGGGAGGGTCTAGGGGCGGCCGGGTCCCCTTTGGGCTCCCCCAGCTGCCAAGCCAGGTTACATAAGGAGTCAAGCCGGCTGCGCTAGGTAACCAGCCCCTCCTCTCCGGCCCAGCCCAGTTTAGACGGCTCTCTCCTGCCTCGCCCCTCAAAAGAGCCTGAACGGTTAGGACTTATACGGCCTGGACCCCTGATCCCGGGGTTGCAGTCCCAAGTTTTGCCTGGGTCAGTGGTGGGGTCGGGGGTGGCACAGGGAGACCCTCTGCTCTTCGGCAGGGAGGATGGGCTGTCCCTGCGGCTGGAGATGGAGAGGCTGGTGGAAGAACTCGACTGATCCCTTGAGTCAGCTGGGGGGGCAAGGTTGCCTGACCCTTGCACACTGTGCTGCCCCCCGCCCTGGCATCTAGGGCACTGGGCTGTGGCCTGACCACACGTGCTCAGAGCAGCTGGGTTCAGGTCTGCTTCTCAAAAAAGAGTTTGCAGACCAGTGTGTGTTCCCAGGTTTAAATCTCGGTGGACCGTCCTCAGGGTCTTGGTTTGGGGAACATGAGAAACTGGAGCTTGGAACCATGCTTGGGTGCCCACTTGTCCTTTAAGGCCTTGCAGAAAACTGTGTTCACATGTCATCTGCCTTCCCCCAGGGTTTTTAAAAACACCTCCCATTGCTTTCATCTTCCCTGCCAATCTGGCTGCGGTTTGGATGGACGCCTTATCTTCCTTCACAGGTTTCTAGGGGAGAGTTTAGCCAGGTATTAGGTGTGAGCATGACTCTGATTTTATATAAACCTGATGACCAGGGAAGAGAAGCACAATCTGTTCTCGTGCCTCGGACTGATTAAGATTTCTCCTTGTTTAAAACATCAAGAACGGATTTCTCAAAGACTCTTCTGTTCCCCTTCTACTCTGGCTTTGGTTCAGAGCTGTAGGTAGCCCCAGAATCTTCTTGAAGAGCTGGGTGCTGTGAGATTTGAAGGGCAGCTAGAAGGCATGGATTGGTTGAGATGGTAAAGAACCTGCCTGCAATGCAGGAGACCCAGGTTTGATCCCTGGGTCGGGAAGACCCCCTGGAGAAGGGAATGGCTACCCACTCCAATATTCTTGCCTGGAGAATTCCATGGACAGAGGAGCCTGGCGGACTACAGTCCATGGGTTTGCAAAGAGTCGGACACGACTGAGCAACTAACACTTTCACTTTCACTTGGAATGCATGGATGTAGAGGCTTCTGACTTTTTTCCTGGGTTGGTTGCAGCCACCTCCAAGGAGATGTGTTGATAACTGGTGACAGTGTCCCCCAAGGAAGAACTTGGACAAGAATCTCTGCATTCACTTGCTGCCTAGCTTTTGCAGCCACCAGCATCTGTCGTTGCCTCTCCCACCTGTTTGCAGGATGTGTAGGCCTCTTTTCCAACCTGCCAGACCCTTGGCAGAACCCTGAGACAGGCTAGGCTCTCCAGGCCTTGTTTGTCATGGGGTTGCTCATGTTGCAACGGGGCTGTCTCTCACACAAGTGTCTCTGTTTCCAGCTCCGCTCTGGAAAGAAGGGGCCAGTGCAGACTCTAGGTTGGCCTGCTCTGTATTCATTCAGGCCCAGCTCAACTTGAGCAGTCAGAGCCAGGGCTGAGGGCAAGCTACATTCTTTTCTGCTTTTCTGCTGCAGGATGCAGTTTGCTTTTTTTCCATGTGAATGAATTATGTTGGAAACCGAAATGGGAGGAAGAGAAAACTAGAGTGTGTATGGGTATGTGTGTGTGCATACCTATATAGGCAGGGGGAGAGCAGTGGGCACATTATTTTTCCATTTTCCTTTAATTAAGGCTCTGTGGAGGTGTGTTTGAAAACAGAGGGTCTCCTATGCCTTTGAGGAGGGTGAGAACACTGTTTTGGCTGCGTCCCGGGCCATATGCAGCGTATGGTGGCCAATGAAACTGGGCCTGGCTCATTCTGTTGCTTGTCTTGGCAGTAGGTTCCGTGGTTTGTGTTACCAGCTCTGGAACTTGCAGGCTGCCAAGCTCTGTATGCCTGTGTGTGTGTGCGTACACATACATGTGTGTGTGTTTGTGTGTGTGTGTGTGCTCACTCTTGTGCGTGTGTGTGGTTTGGTCTCTCGAAACTCAGCAGAGACAAATGCCTTAGCGACCCAGGGTTGGAATTTTCGGCCTGTGTTTCTTTACTCTCTTTGCTGGCTGTGGGAGGCCCGGCCAGAGCCCACCGTTCTGGGGCTTTTTTTTCCCCCTCTCTTTTTTTTTAGTCTGTTTTCTTGCTTCTACTCATGGGATTCCATTTGTGGAGCTCCATTTCTAAAGCTTTAACTGGCTGATGGCATATTTTTTTAATAAAAGGGCCAAAGGATCGGTCACAGGCTGGGTGTGTGTCTGTGCTGTGTATCATAGTATGAACTCCTGGTGCTGAGGAACAAGACAGGGTGAGGAGGGAAGAGAGTCTAGGAGGCCCAGAGACAGTTCCTTCTCAGCTCCTTCTTTGCTGCTCAGAATAAGGATCCAGGCAGAAATGACTTACTGTGTATTTATTGAGCACCTACGTTAGGCAGGAGAGAAAGCTGTGCTTATGGGCAGGGCTTGTCCAAAGCATTTCCCTGGTCTCCAGGGAAGAACCTTTCTTGGGGAGATATTCTAGTTTCTTTCATGGCTGGGTTGGGCTCACACTATGTCAGGGGCTTCTTCTGACACCTACCACCCCTCATTTTTTCTTATGAAGATCTGAGGAGTGACCCCTTCTAAGCAATGCAGGGGTATAGTGAGTTGAAGGACACAGCAGATGCTGGCCCTCTGCTTCTGGAGGTGGGCGTGGAAACCCAGCCATGGGAGCGCCCTGTTGCCAGTGATCTATGTAGCTGTGTCCTGGCCTGCGAGATGGAGAAGCACTTAGGAGAAACCGAGGCAGAGGGCAGGTGCTGGGTCTCATTTCCGCACCTTTGTACCCAACCCCGATCTGCCACCTGTTGTTTCTCTTCTGTAATAACTGCCTGGATGCAGGATGGTCCTGCCCTCTTGAGGTTTCGAGTTGGGAAGTAGAAGAGCAGAGAATCCTCTGGATGATGGTGGCGTGAATCCTCTTCTTGGCCGTAGGATAGGGAGATTGGTGTTCGATGGGAACTGGGAGGAACCTCGAGGGCTCCTCGAGAAGGAACCTCAAGGGCTCACTCAGCACTAGTGTCGCTCCAGGAAGGAAGGCGCTCGAAGCCACACTGACGTCACGCTCACAGGTGCTGATCCAGGTGCTTTCCAAGTGTTAACTAATTAAATCTTCTTCTCAGCCTTACAGGGAAAGTAAGGTGATTAGTCCCACTGTGCAGCAGAGGAAAGGGAGGCACAGAGAGGTTGGGGAACTTGCTCAAGGTCACACAGCTAGTAGGGGCAGAGCTAGGATTCATACTCAGATGATCTGGCTCTGGAGTTTCCACTTTTAACCTGCCTCACTCTCCTGCCTGCAGAACTGAGCCTGCCGTCGGAGGTGGTCTTCTGCTGCTTGCCCTTGCGCTCCATCTCGGAGCATTCTCTACCTTTTCCTCCTTGCCTCCTGGATCTCCTTGTCTTTTGGAAGCTGGTTGGCCTGTATCATTTCAGATTCCAGGAGAGAGGTCATCCCAGGTAACTCCTTAGCTCCAGGAACAGATTTGGTGTTTAATTCTCCAAGATTCATGATCGTTAGTGCTATGATGTCTGGCCTGGCACCTTTCTGCCCTCTCTGCCCCCTACCCCCTGCCATGGACTTCTGCCTTCCACAGCTTCCTTCTGGGAATCTTCCGAAGCTCCAGCTCCCAAGACCTCCAAGTCGCTCTTGTTGATTTCAGTTGCCAGCTGCTTGCTCTCGACTTCCAACCCCACTAGCGCTCCTGGGGTCTGATCCTATGAACTCCATTCCTCCTTGACCTGCTCTCACTCACCTCCACTTTCTGCACCACGCCTTGCAGCCTTGGGCCAGCAGCACTTATTTGCACCACTATTTCTGGCTCCTGATGCCCGCCCAGGCCAGCTATTTGCTTGGAAGGGAGCTAACCCCCAGGGATTTTAGAGCCATCCTTAAACTTTTATTTTTATGGGCAGAAAGTTCATGAGGCAGATCCTAACTTTCTCTTAACCTGTCTTTTTGAAAAAAAAAAATCTGTCTTTGCCACTTTAGATGGAGATGCCAATTATTGGGAACTTTCTAATAAGAATAGCCTTTCAGAAGTTGGGGACCCATTAAAGCAAGACTGTTGTTTATTTATAGATTCTCCCATTAAAAAATATAATAATATCTTACAGGTTTACATACAGTAAACAAGAGAAGAAAATAGGAGGGAAAAACATCTCTTCACTTCCTTCTTTTGGCTAGAATGACTCTTCGTCTTAATGTCTCCCATTAGGGCCCATTTTTGGAACTTGAAGGGTTTTGTGGTTTTTCTTCTACTTGTATAAGACAGCGCCCCCAAACCATGTGCCTACAAGTCCCTGAGGAAGTCAGGATAGAGACATATCAGATCTTTTCTTTAGGTTCTTTCCCCCTTGGATCCACCTGGCCCCTGTTTCTTTCAAGCTGGCTTTTAGGGAGCTGCATCAGACCATCCCAAATCTTAGGCTCAACAACAGCTTAGGATCCACTGTGACCTCCAGAATGTTTTCTG
Source organism: Dama dama (assembly GCF_033118175.1). Taxonomy (NCBI): domain Eukaryota; kingdom Metazoa; phylum Chordata; class Mammalia; order Artiodactyla; family Cervidae; genus Dama; species Dama dama. Next base: position 17,232,561 of record NC_083692.1, on the reverse strand, counting down.
TCTCATTTATGTCTTACTTGTCTGTCTCATCTTGGATCTATGCAGTACCCAGTTTTTCTTCACTGGCTAGTTTCCAGGTCGTTCCTGGTCAGTGTCCCAAATTGCCAAAGTCTGCGTGGATTCTAGGCCTCTCTTCTGAGGCACAGGCGCTATTTGCCAATATGGGTCTTCTGTCAGCATATAGGGTCTGCTCTTTTTTTATGCAGCCCAGTTACTAATGAGACATGGAGGATGTCCTCCATGTCATGGGAGGCATGGAGGATCTTTATCTTCCATATGGACCCCTGGGCCCAAAGGGCAACACTCTGAGTTCTTCCCTTAAATCTCCTGCTGTGTAGTTCTCCTTTTCCCACTAAATTGTTTATGGAACAACCAGTCTGGGAGATGATTTCACCTCTTGTCATCTTCCGTCTGTCTTCCTTGAAGTGGGTCAATTCCTCCTGACTATTGTGGGTTCCCTGCCACCCCACTCCGCCTCCCACACACACACCTTCTAGTCGATCCCTAAATCATTGCAAATTGTTTTAGTTTTCAAATCACCCAAGTTGCCTTTCAGCCAGGGCTTGTCAGCCAGCTTTTTCCAGTTAATGGGGATCCAATTATGAGAGGCAGCTGCTCCAGCTCCTCCCTCTCTGCCCTCCCACCCCGCCCCTGGAGCCATGTAGGATGACTTCTCGCTGGTGGAAGTCAGCTGTTGTGGTTGTCTCCTTGGAATGGCATGTGTTAAGGACTTTGTGGTTTGTATCTGAGCATTTAGGGGCGCCCTTGAGGGGAAGGGCAGGAGAGGGAGATTTTTTTTTCTCTTCTGCAAAGGAAAGCCTGGTGCCTGATCCCCCTGAGTGAGGCTTGTCCTTGGGGTGGGTTTACAGGGAAGCAGGAATGGCAAGAATTCATGTGGCTGCTGCTCCCAGGAGGTGCTCCCTCTGGCAGGGGGTGTTCTCACGGTAGCAGGGAATTCATTATACTTTGGGATCATTTGTTAATGTCTCATTTATACCATCTGTATGAAAATAAACAGAAGCTGCAAGCTGAGCCTATCGTTCCCGGAACACAGAGGCGTCTGGCTTCCATCTCCTGAGATGGCTTAGGCGAGGAAACATCCAGAAGCCTCTGGCGGGTTTTTCTTGGGGGCTACTGTGGGAGCGCATGGTCTGGAGGTGGATGACGAGCGTCTAAACCTCCAGAGACAAATCCTCACCCAACTCACTGAATTTGGCTCCCCCATGAACGTATCCTTCATTTGTTCGTTCATTCAACAAGTATTTGTGGATTACCCTTTCTGTGCCATAAATGATGCAGGCATGGGGTCCCATGGGGCAACAACAGGCATGTCTGTTGCTCACCCTCCACTGGCTAAGTGGCCACATGGCACATTTTGCCACATGCGTGGGTCCTTACACTCCAGGGAGGTTCTGGGGCTTTCGGCCAAGGAGAGGACCTTGCGCTCTATTTTGCTTTGCTCCATACCGAGGCGTGGTGCCTCCCTCCCCTGTTAGGGGTTCGTGTTCAGCTGAAGCACCAGGTATAAAACATTGTCAAGTTTCCCATCTCCTGTCCACTTTGACGTGCTCAGTTAAACATCCTTCCTGGGATTGCTGACTCTTTGTAGCATCAGTTCAGGTCTAGAAAGGGCGCGGGGGGTGTGGGTGGGGTGTTGTAGGGTTTTGCTGTTTTTTTTCTTTTCTGAGAAGAAGAAATGAGTTTCCTTTGTCGGTTTGGCTCAGGTAGCCTGAAATTGGGCTTCCCAGGCGGCGCTAATGGTAAAGAACCGGTCCGCCAGTGCAGGAGACATCAGAGACGTGGGTTCGATCCCTGGGTCTGCCTAGCCTGCCGTGTAGTTCTTTGGGGAACTTCTCGAACCTGGATCTCCATGGAAGGCAGAGTGGAGAGTCCTCTGTGCAAGAGAATGATCCTCCACTGTGGGCTGATGTCTGAAAATCCACCCTTAGAAGGCCATTCCTTCTGCACTAACATTTCTTGGACCACCGGAGGGGAAACAAAAAGGGTGGAGTGAGAAAGCTCTGATTCTAAAATCCAGGGACCAGGAGTCCAGCTCTGTCGCTCTATAGCCGTGTGACCTTGGGCAAGTCATTTACCCTCTGAGCTTGTTTCCTTCTGTACAAAATGAGGATGTGGTTTAGATGAGCACAGGGCCTCCTCTAGCTCTAGGACTATAACTTTATGTGGATGAGCCTGAGATCCTTTTCTGAGAATGGCCCAGGGGACACTGGGTGCTGAGGAAGGGGAGAAAGGATGTGGGGTGGGGAAGCGGGGGTGCTGAGAGGCCAGGTGTGGGAGGCAGAGCAGGAGAGCACAGAGGAAAGAGCCTGGGGCCCAAGTGTAAACTGGGGTGTGAGGTGGGGCCCTGTGTGCAGAAGGCTTCATGGCAGATGCGGCTGGTGCTGAGGATGAAATGGCAGGTCCACTGTCTGCTCACAAGTGCCTTTCTTTCAAGAAAGTTGATGTCCAGGAAGTCTTGGTGGTCTCAGGGTGAAAATCACCAACATGTTTTTCCCCTCAAAGTGCAGAACCAATTGAGAAAGAAACACGGGGTTGGATAGGGAACCAAATTTCACCTTTAAAGAAGTGAGATGGAGAAGGTGACTTGGGCTCATGACCCGAATGGCCTCACTAATATGCTGCTCTCCTTGAATATAGACGTGAGAGCCTGAATGAAGGCAGCTGATGTGGGTCACCCTCCCGGGCCACTCTCATGGGAGGCAGAGAGACCCAGACAGCGTGGCCACAGGAGTAACTGCCCAGCAGAGGCGTGAGGTCTGAAGGACGTCCCGTCTTCCCTGTCTTGCTAAATACAGCCCTCTCTGTGGGAAGAGAGGGAAGATAGAGAGATGGGCCAGAGCTTCTCCCCCGGGATTTCCAAGACAGATGAAATGTTGATTTGATAGCCCTGTGCAGAGAGGCAGGAAGGGGGGCGGTGAGGAGAAATGATTTTCTTTACAGGACTAGAATCCAGAAGCAGTTTTGTGCTAAAATACCACTTACAAGGCTGCCTAGAAGCCAAGAATGTGTACCACTGATCTCCATGCTATTCTTGGTGCCTCTCAGCTCATAGTAGGTAGGTGACAATTGGATGGATGGATGGATGGATGGGTAGGAGCCCCAGGAGTGACCGAAAAGTCTGGCATTACTGGCAGACAAGGTTTCTTCGCTGCCATCTGTGCCTTGAAGTGATCGTTTCTTATCCATGAGCTTCCCCCAGTGAAAGGAAGAAAGAAATAAGAATTCCCTGGGTGCTGACCTGTCTAATTTAGGTCTTTCTTTCATGCCTGAATCTGTCTTCCTTTGCACACTTTCTGAGTCTGGAGGAGCTAGAATATGTGTTTGTTTTGAGAGTGAAGAGCCCGTGGAGGACTTTTCTTGTCCTGGGCTCCACGGGGAAAGCACATGCTAATTAATTCCATCTCCTTTGCCTCAGTCGCTTCCTCATAGATGCCAGGTGCACGCACTCACACACACACACTGTTAACTTCAATTTGCTTCATCTTGTATTCAGGGTGTCTTAACAAGTAGGCAGAATGGGATGTGTGATTGGAGGGGAGGCACCATGCCAGCCTCAAAATAGCTCCCTCTTAAACATGTGCAAAGGTGCTTGATGTGCCTCCATTCTGATCCATTCCCTTCGGAGGCAGCGAGCTGCAGTCTAAATCCAGCTCTACCAGTTTTAAAGTGTTCAGTCTGTAGTGAGTTCTCTTACTAAGCTTTCCTTCTTCCTCCATGTCCTGGGCTCTGACCTAGTCTTTTGGGGCTGGTGGAAGGATGACTGTAGTGCTTAGCACAGAGCAAATGCTGAATCCATGTGGCCTGTGATTGGGTTAAGTATTGCCTAGGTGCCAATAACCTTGGTGTGAGTTGATTGAGCAAGTTTCTCTCGATAACAGAATGGATGGATGTAAGGGCAGAAAGAGCAACTTGGGGTGGAAAAGGGGTTTAGGGGGACACTGGTGAAAGAAAGGGTGGGGTCCCGGCAAGACTTGGGACTTAAGCCTCCCATGGAAGCTCTCACCTGGCTGACCGTGCCTGTTCTGCTCTTCTGTCCACTCCAGGCTGGACTGCCACTCCTCCTGCTATGATGCCTGGGCAGATCCCAGACCCTTCCGTGACTGCGGGCTCTCTGCCAGGGCTTGGCCCCCTGACCGGACTCCCCAGCTCAGCTCTGACTGCAGAGGAGCTGAAATACGCCGACATCCGCAACATCGGGGCCATGATCGCCCCTTTGCACTTCCTGGAGGTGAAACTGGGCAAGAGGCCCCAGCCCGTGAAGAGTGAGGTGAGCAAGCCTTGTTTCCCCAGGCAGGATCTTGGGGAGTGTAGGATGCCTGGGTTAGCATCCCAAAGTGAAAGTTGCTCAGTCGTGTCTCTTTGCGACCCCCATGGACTACAGTCCATGGAATTCTCCAGGCCAGGATACTGGAGTGGGTAGCCTTTCCCTTCTCCAGGGGATCTTCCCAACTCAGGAACTGAACCGGCATCTCCTGCATTGCAGGTGGATTCTTTACCAACTAAACTAGCTTCCCAGGTCTAGCCCTAAATTCGCCATGTCACCTAAGCTTTGCTGTTTACTGTGGGGTCTGAGGACCAGTAGCATCCATGTCACCCTGGGGTTGTTAGAAATGCAGAATCTCAGGCCCCACCCCAGATCTTCTGAATCAGAACCTGTATTTTTAAAAAACTGCCCCCCCCCCCCACTCCCCCGCACACACACACCAGGGTATTCACGGCCACATTAACGTTTGAGAAGCACTGGGCTAGGTCAGGATGCTAAACCTGTCTCTGGTTCTTCAAGGGGCATGAGAAGAGTGATTAATCATGAAAGTATTGAATAATGACATTTGGCCATCACTCTGGAGTGTTGGTGGGGGGTGGTCAGCGGAGACAATGGAAATGTACACATGCTTTGAAAAGAATATAAGGCAAAGCCAGTGTTGGGTTAGTTTTAAAAAATTGTTATCATTGGTCACATTGTCTTTGTTGCTCTTGGCTCCAGGCTGGAGCTGAAAGCAGGAACTTGGAGGAGGGCGTGGGCTCCCTTGCTCTAGCTGGGCCTGGCCTCAGTCGCTCAGTGTCGCCCGCTTTAGCTGGTATGTGCAGAGGACCCACCATGCAGCTTGCCTTCTTCGGTCCCTTGCAGCTGCAGCACTCATGAGCCTTCCTTGTGGAACAGCAGCATTTCCCTGGGGACTAGTGAGAAGCAGAAGTCCCCAGGGTGGGTCATCATCGGTGCTGGGCACGCCCCATCACTGCTCCAGGGCTGGAGATTTGTCCAGAGGCCTGCCCCCGTGAGGTCCCCATCAGGGCCATGTTTTCAGAAGCCAGACTGAGTAGCTGCCCACCTGGAAGGGAGAAGGAGCTGGTGGTGGGAGCCGTGCTAAACGTGCTCAAGATGCTTCCATTGTGTCTGACTCTTTGGCGACCCCATGGACTGTAGCCCAGCAGGCTCCTCTGTCCGTGGGACTCTCCAGGCAAGAATATCGGAGTGGGTTGCCATTTCCTTCTCCAGGGGATCTTCCCGACCCCTGTGGGGGGTCAAATCCACATCTCTTATGTCTCCTGCCTTGGCAGGTGGGTTCTTTTCCACTAGTGCCACCTGGGAAGCTGAAGAGGTGTGAGACAGCGGGGGAGTCGGGGTGGGGTGGGGGAGCTGAGTGTCAGATACTGGGCCACTCTCGGGGAGGGATGGGGGCTCATCCTGTAGGGTGGAGCTCACAGGGCTGGACCTCCCAGAGAGGGGGACTCTAAGTGGAGAAAGGTGTCCGGGTACCGGTGGGGAGAGTTGGGTATTTCATGGTGCTTCTGCTGTGCCCTCTGTCTCCCCCCAAAGCACCATAAAACTACACAGAAGATCTGCTGGGAGCTCGGCCAGCGGGGGCGGCATGCTGGCCATTGGTGGGGCTGGCCATGGCTCTCAGGTGTGTTTGGTTTGGCCTGCACTGTGTTTTAAAAGAAGCTGGAACCAACCTTTCACTTGAAAACTTGGATTTTAATCTTTGATTACAAAATGGGGCAATCTGGCCACACTGGGCCCTGTGCTGGCGTGGCCACAGCTCCCTGAAGGGACCCTCTTCACTTCTTTCCTCTCTTGTCTCCCACGGGCCCCAAGCCTCCCTGTTAACTCTCAATGATTTCGCTTCCCCTTGTCGGCTTGACTTTCACTGCTGCCTGTAGCTCTCATTTACCCTGGGCTACGTGGCCCCTACTGTAGACATTCGTACTGGAGACACCTGGGTTAGGTGCCCTGTAGTGGCTCCCTGGAGACTGTTGATGACAAGATAAGAGTGGATGGTAATGATATTCTTCTAAATTGACTTTGTCCGTGTGCTGTGGATCACACTTCCTGACTTAGTTGGTGCTCTGTGTTCTTCGTGGAGAGTCTTGTCTTTGTTTTTTTTTGCTATTTCACTTCCCCAGGCCCAGAACTTGAAAGCATCCATTTCTGGGTCATTCCACAGTATTTAAAACCAGTAGCTGAGCAGGGGGCACTGAGGCTGTTGGGACTGATGAAGAGCCAGGTGCCTTGGTCTCTGGGATCTGCCTGGGGTGGGGAGGGTGGCTTCCCTCCACAAAAGGCGCCAGAGGAGCTTTCTTTCTTGCTTTCTTTTTTGGAAAATGCCTTTATTTGGATTGCATATTTTTACATTTCACAGCCTCCCCCACTTGGTGGCATATGCCCTGTACCTGACGGTGATGTGCTGTCCTCACAGGCACCCACTATACGCACCATCCAGGCTGTGAAAATAACAAGCCTTTTTTTAGGGTGTATTTGCATGTCCTCTCCCCCGCTGTCAGACTGCAGTGTTGCGGGGGCGACAAGGCCAGATGGAGGCACACAGAGGCGCTGGCGTGGAGTAAGGTCAGCCCTGCACTGGGAACTGACCTGTGATGCCCTAGGTCAGACCCAAGGTGGGAGGGGGGTCCCTTCTGAGAGCAACTGAAAAATAAAGGGAGCTGAGAGAGAACTTTGCCGCTGGGGAACCTTAAGTCCTGAAGAGTCATTTGCATATGGCACACTGCCTTTGGTGAATTTTCACAGTGGCACTTTGGACTCGTAAAAGTTTCTTGAATAACCGTAAGATATGAATTCATATCTATGAAGCATTTATTATGTAGCAGGCCTTTTGCTAAGGGCGTAACACATATGGTCTCTTTTGTTCCTTACCTGGTCCTGGTGACCTGATTCTCCTCTAGCTTAAAGAAGAGGAAGTTGGAACTTCCCTGGCAGTCCGGTGGTTAGGACTCCATGCTTCTGCTGCAGAGGGCCAGGGTTCAATCCCTAGTTGGGGGACTAAGATCCCTCAGCTCAAGAGGTGTGGCCAAAAGAAAATTTTTTTTTAAATTTAAAAATAAAAAAATAAAAGAAGAGGTAGTTGAGATCCAGAGAGGAAGAAGTCAAGTCACTCGGGGTTGCAGAGCTGGAGGATGGCAGAGCTGGGAGCCGCACGGGGAAGACGCTGCTGCTGTAACTGGGAGGTGCACCTGGCACAATGCTGGGCACGCTCTGCGAAGCGTCTCACCGAACCCTCCTGAGAACCCTCTTGAAGTCATTATTATTACTGTTGTTATTGTTACGCCCACAGTACGGATGCCGTCGACAAGTCTTGGGGACATCCAAGGTTGTGCAGCTGGGAAACAGGCCCAGGCAGTCTGGCTTTTCAGCCAAAGCTTTAACCTCATGCTCTGCTGCCCTTTGTGCTCACTGCCTGCCTTCCAGGCTTCTAATCAGTGCTCTAGCAGGCTGGGGAGGCGGGATGAACCGGGTCCCAGAATGTTCCATCATTTTGATGACGTGGCCTGATTAGCGCTGAGCCTGGCAGTTCTGCAGCCGTCTCATCTCCCAGGCCCCCAGAGAGTGGACGGGCCAAGCCGCCGTGCAGGCAGCTCCATCCCAGCCGGCTCTTGGGCTGTCCACCTTGTGGAGGCCAGCAGCCTCTTGGGCCGTGTCCAAATACACAGAGCAGTTGCGTAAGAGAAAATCGGAGGAATTAAGTTAAAGGACAGGTTTTGTAATGATAAAGTGCTTTGTGCTGAGGTTGTTGTTATTATATGGTTGACACATCGTGTGAAACTATTCTGGTGCCAGCTGCTTTCCTGCAGTCCGTTTGTCCAGCGGATCCTTGCTAAGCACCCACCGTGTGCCAAGCACTGTGCCAGACACTGGATACTGAACCATAAGCCAAGTAGACAAAACCCACCTTCTCTTAGACTATGTATTTGGAGTGGGGACATCCGAGAAGAAACAAATTTACATACAATATCAAAGGCCAGGTAGTGGTCAGTGTCATGAAGACAAATTCAGTAGACCAAGTGGATGGCCAGTGGCCAGATTGCGTGTTGGCTAGGGCATGTGGGCATGTTATATTGTGACTTATGGCATTTTTAGAGCTGGTGCTTCTTCCTTGCCTCTTTGTTCTTCTTTCCTTTCCAGTACTCCTTTTCATGGCAGCTTTGCTCCCTGGCTTTCTCCAGAGCTTTCCATCCTTCTTCCATTTTTTTGTTCTGTAGCCTCTTAAAGCTGTACTCCTCCACCAAGCACTCTATTGTCCTGGAGGTCTTGGCCTGTCCCAGCTGGGTCATCTCTGAGTGGGCTGCTCTGGTTGCAGTGGCCACGCCCTGCCTCTGGGCCTGGAATGCATTTCCGGTAGTGGGGGAGGGAGACTAGAAGCCCTGTCCTTGCACCCCTGCCCCCGCACCAAGCACTATTTTAACAACCTGCTGGATAGAACCCTTTACCTTCTATGCCACTCTGGGGTGCTCTCGTAGGGACTCAAGTTCATGGGAGGTTAGCCTGGATGACCTTTTAAAAAAGAGATTGCAAACTGTCATTCCATGGGCAGGAGTCAGCCTACAGATGAATCTTGTTTGGCCTTCACCGTGTGGGTTTCTTTCTTTCTTTTTTTTTTTTTTTAATTGAAAGAGTTGCTATATTTAAAAGCCAGTAAATGTGGACTTTTTGGCTTCTTTGAAAAACCCAGAATATGTGGCCCTTCCAGGCCCACACCCTTATATGCACCAGGAAGCTGGAACTGTGTAGCAGACGCTCAGTGCGTTGGCACATGGGCCTCAGTTCTCCGCAGTCCCCACCGCCCCCTATTGCCTTCTACCCAGCCCATTTCACACCGGGTCACCAGCCTGCTTTTGAGCTGGGTCCTGTGTTTAGGTTCCAAGGATGGGGACTACATCTTTCATTCCTTCCTTTTTATTTCCACCAGACAGTGGACAGTGCCTGGCCTATGAAAGTGTTAGTCGCTCAGTCATGTCCAACTAGTTGTGACCCCATGGACTGTAGCCTGCCAGGCTCCTCTGTCCATGGAATTCTCCAGGCAAGAATATTGGAGTGGGTAGCCATTCCCTTCTCCAGGGGGTCTTCCCGACCCAGGGATCAAACCTGGGTCTCCTGCGTTATTGCAGGCAGATTCTTTACCGTCTGAGCCACAAGGGAACCCCACCTCATCTATAGATTGTATGTTAAGACATGCTTGGTGGTTTGAACATTAATTAGTTGTGTTGACTCGGCAACTCACTTAAACTTTCCATCCCTTAGTTTCTATATCTCCCAGTTCTAACCTCTAGGCATTTGTCCTTTTTTTTTTTTTTTTTTCTTTTCTGTTTGTGAGCATAAGGGACTTCAGGCTACAGGCAAGAGGACACAATGAAAATCAAACCAGCCATTCCCAAACTTGGTTGATCATCAAAACCACTTCGAAAGCTTCTTATGAATCCAGATTCCCAGACCTAACCTTAGGCCCAGGCACTCAGAATCTCTGAGGGTCCAGGGAATCTGTGTATTTAGAGGGCCCATGGAGTACTTGGCTACATTTGGGAACCTGACTTTCTGTTTGTACTTCTTGTACTCTTCTGATTCCCTAGGAATCAGTGTCTTCATTCCATCATGGTCTGCCTTTCCAGCACAGAGTCCATGTGGTGACTAGATCCTTATCCTCACCATCTTGAAAGCAGGAGAGGATACTTACCTGTTTGTGGATTTCACATTGGTCGCTTCCCAACTTCTCTAGGGGACCCTCGAGAACATTTAGAAGGTTTTCCCCTTTGGAAGATGTGGGACTTTGAATCAATGAACTATCATGTGGTCTTAGAAGGTGTGCTCACTCTTAAGAGTTTGCTCACCAAAAAGTTCATCCATGTTTAGCCTGAGCAAAAAATTGCCCCAGACCAGCTGATGTGCTGGGTAAATGTTGGCCTAAGCGTGCTTGTGTTTTTAGTGATTTAAAACATAAAGGCAGCCCACTGACATTTTTTCGCAAGCCTTGCATAATTGGTTTTTAATTTGTGGCTCTTTGGAATAGCGCTGGCCTTCTTCCCTCTGACTCAGATGCTTTTTCTGTCTCGTACTTGCTTGGCAGAGAGATCCAATCTGTCCCTTCTTGGAATAGAATCTCCCAACTCATCTTTGAAATCCTAAGTTTCCACTTTAGTTCCGTCACTCTTTGTTAGTACATTTTCCAAAGCTGTTAGCTTCCACCTCCCCCCACCTTTAATCATTGAATCTGAGGGCGAATGAGTGATAGCTAAAGATAGCCACGCATGTGTTTAACTTTGGCCCCTGTGATATTTACTCTTATTTCATACCATAACCTGAGCATTCGCAAGGTCCCAAACTTTTTTTTTTCAAACTTTAAACTTTTAATTTGCTATTGGGGTATAGCCAATTAATAATGTTGTGGTAGTTTCAGATGAACAGCGAAGGGACTCAGCCATGTATATATATATCCATTCTCCTGCAAATCCCCTTCCCCTCCAGGCTGGCACATACCTTTGAGTAGAGTTCCATGTGCTTGTTGGTTATCCATTTTGTATATAGCTTCCCAAACTCCCTAACTATCCCTTTCCCCCAGCAACCATAAGTTCATTTTCTAAGTCTGTGAGTCTCTTTCTGTTTTGTAAGTACATTTGTATAATTTCTTTTTAGATTCCACATATAAGGGATGGCATATGATGTTTCTCCTTCTCTGTCTGACTTACTTCACTCAGTATGACACTCTCAAAGTCCATCCACATTGCTGCAAATGGTATTATTTCATTCTTTTCAATGGCTGGGTAATATTCCATTGTATATATGTACCACATCTTTATTCATTCATCTGTCGATGGACATTTAGGTTGCTTCCATATCTTGGCTATTGTAAACAGTGCTGCAATGAACACTGGGGTGCATGTATCCTTTCGGATCGTGTTTTTCTCTGGATATATGCCCGGGAGTGGGATTGCAGGTCATGTGGTAGCTCTGTTTTTAGTTTTTTAAGGCACCTCCATACTGTTCTCCATAGTGAAAGTGAAAGTCACTCAGTTGTGTCCGACTCCTTGCAACCCCTGGACTATACAGTCTGTGGAATTCTCCAGGCCAGAATACTGGAGTGGGTAGCCTTTCCCTTCTCCAGAGGATCTTCCCAGCCCAGGGATCAAACCCAGGTCTCTTGCATTGCAGACAGATTCTTTACCAGCTGAGCCACAAAACGAACTCAAATGGCTTACAGACAAATATATGTATGTGAAAATTGCTCAGTCGTGTCTGACTCTTAGTGACCCCATGGACTGTAGCCCCCCAGGCTCCTCCGTCCATGGGATCTTCCAGGCAAAAATACTGGAGTGGGTTGCCATTTCCTTCTCCAGTTCTCTATAGTGGCTGTACCAATTTCATTCTGACTAGCAGTGTAGTAGTGTTCCCTTCTCTTCACACCCTCTCCAGCATTTGTTGTTTGTGCATTTTTTGATGATAGCCATTCTGATTGGTGTGAGGTGATATCTCATTGCAGTTTTGGTTCCAGACTTCTTTTTTAATGTCAAAAGAATGTTATCCTAGCACCAGGCCCCTTGGAGAGGTGGTTATGGGGACATGGCTGGATCTGAATGTTCTTAGCAGAAATCAGACACTTCTGAAAAGTTCAAGGAGTCCCATGCTGCCTTCTTAGATCTCTGCCTTGAAATGGGGATAATAATAGCTCCTACCTTCTAGTGTTGCTGTATAATTAAGTGAACTAATGCAGGTAAAGAAGTGCTTCACATAATGCCTGGCACTTAAGAAGATACACAACAAATGTAAGACATGACTGCAATGACTTTTCAAATGAGTCAATCAGGCAAGTTAGTTTTTATCATTGATTCAAAAATTGATTCTTGGGCTTTCGTTTGCTTGTGGTATTTTACCCTTGGAGGTGGTGAGTGGCCTGAGTGTTTGGAAGTGTCTAGGTGTCAGGGGAGTGGGGCAGCAACCTGGCTTCCTAAGCAAACGGGCTGCTTCTTGGGCCTAGAAAGAGCTTTGGGCTTGGGTTCAAGCTTTTGGCTTCAAAATTGGCTCGATCGCCTACTCCCTGGACAACTTTGGACAAGTCAGCTAATCTTTTTAAGTGTAGTTTCCTTGTCTGCAAAAGGAGGAAACTAAAACTCTTGAAATTTCATGGTGAACATAAAGCGAGGTATTGTGTGTAAAGATAGCCTGACTATAGTCATCACACCCTTACATCACCTTTACTAGGCTCTGAGTCCACTTGCACTGAATCACACTAGAGTTTCTGACAGCAGGGGTCTTTCCAATGTGTTGTATCCATGACCAGGGTTTCAGAGAGGCAAGCTGACCTTCCTGTTTCTGGTTGTTTATGTTGTTTAGATATAGCCAGAGTTTTAGTTACCATCACACACTGTGAATGAAAAGGCCCTTCAACCCTCAGGTTTCCACTAAGTTGCCCTGAGTGACCTTTTTATCTCATTTCCTGTGGTGTTAAGGGCATTGCTAGTTTCCCAAGAATCCTCAGTATTTTTAGCAGCCCTGTCAATGCTGGTCATCTTACGTTGGTGTCCCCAGACCCGCTGGCAATATGGACTCAGAGCTGGGAAACTGAGTTCCCTAACGGGTCCTCCTCTGGTTGAATAATTCTGAAAGTGTAAAAGTGAAAGTGTTAGTTGCTCAGTCGTGTCTGACTCTTTGTGACCCCATGGACTGTAGCCCGCCAGGCTCCTCTGTCCATGGAATTCTCTAAGCACGAATTCTAAAGTGGGTTGCCGTTCCCTTCTCCAGGGGTTCTTCCTGACCCAGGGATTGAGTCTGGTTCTCCTGCATTGTGGGCAGATTCTTTACCACCTGAGCGACCAGGGGAGCCAAATCTGAGCCAACTGGATCTCTTTCACCTCTACTGTGCCCCCAAAATACAAGACAACTTCAGTAGAGCTGGAGCTCGGAGACCTAGAAGGACACTGGGGCAGATTCAGGCTGGCTGCAGAGATACTGGGAGGGAAGCTGATGGGCTGAGAACCTGTGCACACGCGGGCCTCTGTGGGGCTCACTGGCGGTGCTCTGCCATTTGACTGCAGCGTCCCCTTCATTAAGCATGGTGCACATGCCTGTCCTGGGTGACAAGCGCCCCCATGGCGTGCCTCTGTGCCCCTTCTCCCTGACTCTCCCCCGAACCAACCCCAGGACAGAACCTTGGCTCTTTGGAAGCCATGTAGCTAAGCAGGACTGCTGATTGGAACAGTCTGGCTCTAGAGAGGTTACTAGACATTTGAGCTTCAGCTTCCTCCCTGTCTCACAACAGATACAAAAATTAGCTCAAATTGGATCAAAGACCTATTGTAAGAGCTAAAACACAAAACTCTTGGAAGAAAAAGCCACAAATCTGTGTGACCTTGGATTAGACATGACACCAAAAGCACAAGCAATGAAAAATAATTTGGACATCATCAAAATTAAAAACTGTTGTGCTTCAAAGGACAAAAAGTGAAAAGATGATCCACAGAGTGAGAACTTTTGTGAATTATAGACCTGATAAAGGATTTGTATCTAGAATATATAAAGAATGATTAAAATTCTATTTAAAAGACAAATAGCCTAATTAAAAAATGGACAAAGTATCTCAATACACATTTCTCCAAAGAAGATACATGAATAGTTAATAAGCACATGGAAAGATGCTCAACATCATTAGCCATCACAGAAATGCAAATCAAAACCACAATGAGGTACCACTTCACACCCACTAGGATAACTGTAATAAAAAGGACAGATAAGGACAAGTATTAGTAAGGATGTGGAGAAGTTGTAATCCTCATACACTGCTGATGGGAATGTAAAATGGTACAGATGCTTTGGAAAACAATCTGGCAGTTCCTCAAAAAGCTAAACATCGTGTTACCATGAAGTGAAAGCATGTTAGTCCCTCAGTCGTGTCCGACTCTTTGCAACCCAGTGGTCGGTAGCCTGCCACTCTTCTCTGTCCATGGAATTCTCCAGGCTAGAATACTGGAGTGGGTTGCCCTTTTCTTCTCTCTATGACCCAGCAATCCCACTCCTAGGTATATGTGATCGAGAAAAATTAACACAGAAACTTACACAGCAGTGTTCACAATATCTCAAAAGTGGAAACGACCCAAATGTCCATTAGCTGATGAATGGGTAAATAAAATGTGCCATATCCATATCGTGGAATGTTGTTTGGCCATAAACAGGGATAAAGTACATACCACGATATGGATGGACCTTGCAAACATTACATGAAAGAAGCCTGTCACAAAAGACCACATGTTGCGTGAGTTCATTGTTATGAGATGTCTAGAAGAGGCAAATCTATAGAGATAAGGAGAACTGGTTCCCTGGTGCCTAAGGTCGGGGGAGATGGGAGAAGTGGGGGTGATGGCTCAAAGGTGTGGAGTTTCTTTTGGGGGTGATGAGAATGCTGTGAAGTTAATTGTGATGGCTGCACAACTTTGTTAATCTGCTCAAAGCAATTGAACTGTTCACTTTAAGTGGGCTGAACTGTATGGAATGTGTGAATTTTATCTCAAAGCTATTGTAAAAATGGGCAAGCATAATATCTACCTCACTTGGAAACAGGGAAGATTAAAAGGGATAATGTATGTTAATCGTATAGCATGTGTGATGCAGTGATGCCACAGCCGTGATGCCACACAGCATGTATCGATGCTCCAGAATTAGTAGCTATGGTAATTAATACCCCCCACTGCCCCTTTTAGGCCAGTAGTGGTGAAAAAGCCAGGGTCTGGTTAGGGATATTTTCTCCTCTCTTTCTTTTGTTGCTAGTGGCCCTGCAGAGGCAATGGGAGCAGCCTGGCAGGGTTTTGTATGGAACTTGGGAGGAAATATGGCGTAATCCTGCTTACTCGTTAGCATCCCCTGGAGAGTGTTTTTAAAAAAAATACTGAAATTCATCCCAGTGATTCTAGCTCAGTTGGTCTGGGTGGGGCCGGCAGGTGTTTCTAATCTGTAGCCACTGGTTGAAACCCATGTTACCTTACAAACCGGCCCAGGTCTTTGAAGGAGTAAGGACAGAAGGATCACATGAGCAGTGGACTTTATGGTTTGAAAACTGCTTTACATAGATTATCTCCTTTGATCTCTTCAAAAACCTTATGAGGTAGATGTTTTTTTAGTACTACTAGTTGTTAGGGAACCAGCAGCTCAGAGAGATTAACTTGCCAGAGTCTCATTTTTAAGGCATAATTTTATCTAATCTTTTTTTTTTTTTTTTTTTAAAACAAGTTCTACACCCATGCTCATACCTGTTAGTCATCAAATCTGACACTTTGGAGAGCACTGCCAAGGTGACAGCTGGTGCCAGGTGGATCTGTTTTGTTCAGAACAAAGCTCTTTCTGCTACTTCTGTTTACTCCTGCGCCTTGAGATTGCAGGGCAAGCTGGAAAACCATTATTTACGTGTGTATGTGTGTGTGTACCTATATAACACATACATACCCGTTTGCAACTACCGATCTGTGTGTGTAGGGGAAACACAAGACAGGAATAATTTGGATCCTGAAGCTATCAGGAACTTGCAACTTTCCCGAATGACCTCTGAGTTAAATACTTTGCATCAACCAAAACTCATCTTTATATTCTTATTGAATGACTCTAATAAGTATATGATACAATTTGAGCCCGTTAATAAAATACCACCTTTATCAATTTAGTATATTGATATCGTTGTTGTTGTTCAGTTGCTAAGTCTTGCCCACCTCTTTGTGACCCCATGGACTGTGGCACACCAGGCTTCCCTGTCCTTCCCTATCTCCCGGGATTTGCTCAAACTCATGTCCATTGAGTCAGTGATGCCATACAGCTTTCTCATCCCCTGTCATCCCCTTCTCCTCCTGCCTTCAATCTTTCCCAGCATCAGGGTCCTTTCCAATGAGTCAGCACTATTCCAAGTCAGGTACGCAGACCCAGTGGCATCTGGGAGTGTGTGAGAAGCACAGACTCCTGAGTCTCACTCTAAACTTACTCAAGCAGACTCTCGAGAGGGTGGAGCCCTTGAATCTGTGATATCAGAAGCCCTCCAGTAGGTTCTGATGTTCTCAGAACTGAACATTGCTTCCAGCTCTGACTGGTGATGGTTCTCTCGGAGAATGGCTACAAGGGCTTGCAGCCACATTTTTCTCCAAACCTATATCAAGTTTCCTGGAGGAACCTGCATTCCATCATATGGTATGTGAGTCTGTGTAAGGCAGGGTTGTTCTCTGAGTCTGCAAACACCTTAGTATTTCCAAAGCAGTTATTTCCAGGTCTTGAGACGCTCCTGCTGCCAGCATTCACACCCAAAGGGACTTCCCAATTAATTAAGCTGCTGAGCTTGTCAATAGGCCAGCTCCTTTATTGTTGTAGAAGGGAGAGAATCAGATACACTGTTCTGATGCCAAAGGAGCCTTCACTTGCTGTATCTGGCCCAGAGTTCTCAGCAGCTCTGGGCTGAGAACTGGGGAGGGGAGGCTCTCTGCCCCCGTCATTTGTCTAGATGCTACGAAGCTCCGCCTTCGCCAGCTATGAACTTTAACTGCAACCATTTCGTTGCATAAGTCATGCATGGTGAAATCACCCTTCCATGCTCCAGGCCAGGCATCCCTGGCTGTGAGTTCCTTTGACCACTGTCATCTGGATGGGATTTTTATTAGCTGGCTTTCTGTTCCCTCAAAGTAGAGGTCTCCGTTTCGCTCAGTGATTTGTTATTTGTGCCTCGTGTCTGAAAGAAATTGGCTAAAATCTGTATTTCAGCTGCACACCCTGCATACAGATTAAACAGAACTGTGTTGGTGGAGAATAATTAAGCCAAGGACCTTGTTTTTCACCTTCATGATGAAAGACAAATGACTTCCAACGCTTTAATAGGATGATGGCACTTGAAATGTTCTTCTACTTTGTCCATCTCGGGACTTTCAGAACAGACCAGTTCATAAATATTCTTGGCAACAGCTGCATTTTCATTTAATTATAGACTGTCATTCAGTCACTTGTAGGGGCTCTTGTCTCTATTTTTTTTTTTTTTTTTTTGCCCTGTGCAATCAAGGTATATCACACGGCTTGTTGTTGTTGTTGTTGAAGACCCAGTTTCTATTGTATGATTAACTCTTTTTGCGAAGAAAATGGATTTTCCCCTGTCAGGTATATTCTGCTTCTGACCATTCTTTTGGGGGTGGGGAAATCTCATATGTGGAGGCCACTATTTCTCTCCTTTTCTCATATTTTTGAAGTGAATGTCAATTGGGCAAGAAAACTGATTGATTGCCTAGTGGGAAACCAAACCTCCCTAAACCATAAATATGAAACAGGCCTGGAATAGACAGATTTCAACAAAAAACGAGCCATCATTCTTCAAATAGCTCTCGTCCGCAAAAGGATTTCCCGGCAACCTTTGTCCTTTTTCTCTTCCTCTGCCTGAGCCAAGGTGAGTTTTGCCTCTATCTCCCAGGCTCCCCCTCACTTTCACAGTAACAGAGTCTGCCCTTCGCTCAGCAGGGCCATCCTCAGATGGGTGCCACCCTGCCCAGCCGGCTATTTCAGGCTTTGTTCCAAACACAATGCTGCCTTTTCTTAGCGGTGGAAACAGGCTGTTCTCCACTGCTTTTGAGAGAATGGCCCTTTCCTACTGGGTGCATATAAACCAGCCTCAGGCCTTGGGTGGCCTATTTTTTTAGAGGTTCTCTTAACCCTGGAGAAGATTTTGACTGAGGCCCATGAGGCAGGGGTCTCTAGATGCTTCTTCTTACTGAGATGCAAGACCTCAGAGAAGTCTGTTTGATTGGGTCCCCCGTGGCTCTAATGCAACAAGAAGAATAGGAGCGGGCTTTCATTCCCTAAGGGAGGTATTCCCTGCTTCTTTCCAGAAAGCAGTGGGGTTCTGGCTGGTCTCACCACTGTTTGACCCTCTGGGCAGACTCACTCTGCTTCCCTGTACTTGAGTTTCCCAGGCCTTCGGATGCGGCAGGAATCAACGATCTCCAGGTCTTAGTTCCAGAACCTCAGGATGGAGGGTAGCTTGCAGCCCTTGCTGCTCCCCGCGTTTTCCTGCAGAGGCCCAGTGCTCTGAGCAGTCAGCTCTCCACCTGCGCTCGCCCCCAGCCAGGAGAGCCGAGCGCAGCGAATTGGCAGGTGCAGACGTTGCCTCTGCCAGCTCCTGTTCAGAGCCTTCACCTGGCGGTTGGCTGGGCTGGAGCTTTGAGTGAGCACGGCATCCAGATGTGTGGGTTTGCTTATAGGTGAAAGCGTTGGATTACAGCCTGACACTGGGGGCAGTTGGAAGGGGCACTGGGTTGGGAGTCAGGAGTCCTAGGTTCTTGTCCAGGTCCCCAGCCCCGGGGATCAGGCCTCCCTTAAGCAAACGTTTATTGAGTGCTACTGATGGCTATAAACTCTACAAGGTGCGGGGCACACAGAAAGTCAACAAAATACAGACTTTGCCCTCATGGAACTCCCATTTTAGTGGAGGCAGAAGCTGGGGCTAGAATACAGCACAGTAGAGGCCAGGATAAACTCAAAGTTCTATGGAAGCCCAGAGCAGAGGAACACCTCCCCAACTTGGAGGGGATGAGAATCAGGGAGGACTTCCTGTAGGAGGTCACGCTTGAACTGAATGTACAGCAATGAAAGTAAACCAAGGGGACAGCAGAGGCAGAGGCATGAGGCCAGGGAAGTGTGAGGTATAGTAGAGGCTCGGTGTTGCAGGACCAGGGTGTGTGGATGGGGATAGATGGGAGGTGAGACCAGGGCAGGTGGGGCCAAGTCACCAGGTGCCTTGTTGGCTGTATTAAGGAGCTTGGGCTTTATCCTGAGGGTAATGAGAGCCCCTGAAGGTCAGCAACTGGATCAGATTTGCATTTTAGAAACGTCCCTCCAATGGCTGGAGTAGAGGATGGTTGTACATGGTCAGGAGGCCTCCCAGGAGGTGGAGCAGAAGAGAGAGAGAGAGAGAGAGACAGAGAGAGAAAGCCTGGAAAGTGGCAGGCGGTTAGAGAGTGGAGAGCAAATCTGAGGACGATGTAGGATGTAGAACTGGATGGCCTGTCTAGTCAAAACTGGAGACATGGGGAGGGATAGGTGAGGGGGTGAAGCCTGTAAATGGGTGAGCAATGTTGCCAGCGAGGGTGGAGAAGAGAGATGAAGCCACCAGTTGAGGACAGTCTGGATTGAGCATCCAGCGGACCGTGGATGTTTGGCCCTGAAAATAAAGACTCGGTTGGCATTCGAGACGCGGTGGTGGCTGAAATCACTCAGTGCATATAGAGGGTCCTGGGCAGGGGGGTGGGCAGGGCCTGCAGCCCCTGGCTCCCGGCAGCTGTGTTTATGTGGGAGAATGTCTGGTATGTTTGGTATCTGGGTGTTTACTTCCCAGGGTGCTCATGGGTCCCTGGTGTTGAAATGTGGCTCCTCCACGGAAGAGGGGTGGGCGCATCCCAGCGGGCCTGGCCAGGGCTCGACTCGGAGGCGTGAGGGCGGTCACTCAGGCCTGCCCACTGACAACTCACGTGCCCTGAAGCATCACCCTGCAGTCGCTCCCCAGGGCTCGTTTTATGCCAGGTTCTCTCTGTGTGGGAGGTGGGCCTGGGGCAACCCTGACTTCACCTAGAAAGACAGGGAAGCTGGCATTTTCAGAGCCCTGCCTGTGTCCTCAGCTCTGGGATGAGACTTAAGTCATCATGGCAACCCTGTGCAGCAAGGCTCAGTGCCTCCTTGTACAAGTGATGCTCAGAGAGGCTGAGGGACTTGCCCTGGAGCGTTGAAAAAAAAAAGATTTATAGAAAATTTTATTCAACATATAACATTTTCCAGCAAAAAAGGCAACATACAGGAAGAGTTGGTGAACAGAGCTGCTAGGGTGGACCCAGGCCTCTCAGACCCCAGAGTTCATGCTGACAACTTTGATGCCCCAAGTCTCAGATAAGCCCACTTCTGTCTGCCTGGGAGACAAGTTTTCAGTCTGAGATAAGTCTTTCAGCCCTTCACTACTCTGCTCGGCACTGGGGGTTTGACTCAATGTTTCCCTCTTGGTTTCTGCTGGGCACTTGCTTCATTGTCCTTTTCTCTATTGCTTTGTCCATGTGAGAGTTTCTGTGTTTGCCAGGCCTGGGGTTCCCAAGTGTCATTGCTTTTTCTCATCCTGTCTCTTTGCGGGTCTGTAGGATACGTATTTGGAAATGCTTATGAAATGTCAGGATTCAAAATCACATCTGGGGGACTTGCCACCGTGTGAGAGCCACGTGGCTGGCAGACGGGGCCTGAGAGTCATGACTGGAGCGGGGTGGGCCCCCTCCCGTAAACTATGCTGCTTTTGTGCTACACTCGCGTGTTAGTTGCGCAACAAATATGCTTTGCTTAAAAATACCCAGGCAGATACATGAAATAAATAGCTGTGTGACCCAGGGAGCTCAGCCCAGTGCTCTGTGACAACCTGGAGTGGGTAGGATGGGGAAGGAGATGGGAGAGGGGTTCGGGCGGGGAGCGGACACATGTATACCTGTGGCTGATCCATGCTGTTGCATGGCAGAGGCCAACACAATATGGTAAAGCAATTATCCTCCAATTAAAAGAAGAGAGGAATACCCAGGCAGGAAAAAATAAAACGGTCATTGTCCTCACAGTTAAATGCTTAATAGTTCCATCCCTGGGCGTGGAGTTGAAAGGGTCAGTCCGGGTCTTGTTACCCAGACCACCCCCCTTCCAAGAGTAGGAGACGCTCAGACCCTGGGCCCCAAAGGCCTGGATTCAAAGCTGTCACTGCCCTTCTAGGCAGCGTTGGTGTCTTCATATCATGAGTTTGCACATCCATGAAAGTGAGGAGGATAGTACGCCTGTCCTGGTTGATTTCCTGGGTCCATTTAACCCCTGGGGCCCCGAATCCCCAGGGTCTCCTTCCTGCTGAGGTGACCCACTTCTGTTTGCTCAAGAGCCCTTCTGCATCCAGGCTCTGCCGCTTGCCCAGCTGTTCTAGAAGCATTGCTCCTGGGTAGGCCGTCTCTCCTGGATTCCTGGGGACCACCCTCTGCACACTTGGCATCACCTGACTTCACAAGAGCGGGACCCTGGTGTCCCAGGTATCTTTCAGTGGCAAGAGGCAGAAACCTTCTCCAGCTCCCTGCAGACTAATGGAGGAATTTCCAGGGTAGATTCAGATGCATCCATCACGGACCCCAAGGAGACGAAGCACAGTTAGGCCTCTGCAGGGGTGGAGTCAGTGTTCCTGTCTGTCCGCTGTCTGTCCCTCTGTCTGTCGGTACCATCGGCCTGTGGCCACGTCTCTGTGTTTCTGTCTTTGTGGCTCTGCCCATGCCCTCTGTCTGTCTCTCCACCCATCTTGTCTCTCCATGTTCTCTCTTCCCTGTCTCTACCTTTCTCTGTCTGGAGCTCCCTCTGTCTCTCGGGGTTTGGACAGGATGCAGCAAGCCAGATGCCCCGGGCGTGACATTTAAGGAGACACCCACCCTCGGGTGCTGACCCTGCCCTGGCACAAGCTCCGGAGTTGAGCACCTCCTTAAATCTGTGCCCTGGGCCCCTTGCTCACCACACCCTGTCCAGGCTCTGCTTCTCTCACACTCTCGCCCATTCCCTCTCTTTGTCCGACTCGCTCCTATAGCCGAGTGTCTGTTTCTGTCTTGCTGGGTGGTCTCTGCTCATCTCAACACATCAGCAGCCTGATCCTTCTGCTTCTCTGGGTTGAAATCGATTGCCCAGCCTGCATGCCCCCCGGCCCAGCAGTTTAGTTTCAGATTTCCTGTTGGCAAATACAGCCCAGCTCAGGTCAGCCACTCATACCGTGTACAGCCAGCTAGAACAGGGTCCAGGGTTGCCCTGGGCTTCCTCGGGGGGCTTGAGAACAGGCTGTCTGAGGAGGGACTGCTCAACAGCGAGGGCCTCCTTGGCCGTGATCCGGACCCACAGGTCTGGCCCTCCAAGGTGGAGAATGGTGCAAGGGCCCCCTGTCACTGCCAGAACACAGACAGCTTTGTCCTTGGGCTGTCCTGGGAATTAAGGAAACCCAGAGCCAGAACCCAGTTGGAGGACAGGGAATGATCTGCTTACTCCACCCGCCTGCACCCCCTCACCCCCACCCCGGCTATGGTTTTTCCAAGTCTTGAAGCTCAAGCTGCCTCCTCCTCAAACATGCTGGATCCTCCAGCTGTGTCTGCAGAAAAAGTCATCATCTCCCGTTCAGGGTTCCGGTTTTAGATGTTGGAGCCCTGTGCGTTGAAAACACGGCGCTGTCTCTCACCCACGCAGGAGCAGATGCCTAGAGAATCCGGCGAGCATCTAGGAGAAGGCAGCGGCCTCAAGCCTGGGGAGGAGAGGAAGCCCGGGGCGGGCTGAGCCGGTCTCCAAACAGCTCCAGGCAGAGAGCGCAGCCCCTGCAGGCCCAGCGAAAGGAGCCCGAGTGAGCCCGTGGGGACGGAGGGGCCCGAGGGCACTGCCCAACCCTTGTCTTCCTTCTGGCAGGGACTCAGTGTCCCTTTTCTCCAAGCCCTCTGGGGGGCTTTTAAAGAGCCGCAGGAGAACTGGGGGGGAGATGCAGCACAGTTTCAAAGGGGAAAGTGTGGCAAAGGGGCTGTGCGGCCATTTCTTGCTTTATTGGGTCTGTGTGAGCCAAGGCAGGACACAGGCGTAGGAGAGGCCCAGGCATGGGCTTGGAAGCCAGCGGTGCTACGGGTGCTGGGGGTTTGGGGCTTAAGTACACACAGCCTGATGCTTTCAGGTCCTGCTTGGGATTCGTGCACTTGCCCCACAGCCATAGGGAGCTTCCCTGATAGCTCAGTTGGTAAAGAAGCCGCCTGCAATGCAGGAGACCCCAGTTTGATTCTTGGGTTGGGAAGATCTGCTGGAGAAGGGATAGGCTACCCACTCCAGTATTCTTGGGCTTCCACTGTGGCTCAGCTGGTAAAGAATCTCCCTGCAATGCCGGAGACCTGGGTTTGATCCCTGGGTTGGGAGGATCCTCTGTAGAAGGGAACAGCTACCCACTCCAGTGTTCTGGCCTGGAGAATTCCATGTACTGTATAGTCCATGGGGTCGCAAAGAGTCAGACATGACTGAGCGACTTTCACTTTCTTTCACTTTCACAGCCATAGGCGGCCTGCACCCCAGATCCTGACTCCGTCTTCAGGCCAGTGTATTTCTGGGCAAGGCAGCACCCAATTCCCAAGCTTTGCTGGCCTCCTGCAGACAGAGAGATGAGGCCATCCCTGGCGGAGAAGGCTCCTTAGAAGCCCTGGAGCAAAGGTTATGCAGATACAGGCAATAAATCACTTTTGTATCAATCAAGCCTGTGGCATCTTTCTCAGAATTCAAGCGTGTGGCATCTTTCTCTCAAATCTTTTATTCCATTCATTCATTTGACTAACATTCACTGCGCCCCTCCTAAGTGCCACGTTCTGTGCCAGGTGCTGGGGTTACTTGGGTCCCCTGTCCTCCAGGCTATCAGGGAAGACAGCTACCTACAGAAGCCGAGAATTACAGTGGGGTGTGATGGAGGTTCTTCTAGCGGGGAACTCAAAGGGCTATAGCACTGAAAAAGCAGTTAGTTCTTTTTCTTTTTTTTTTTAAACCAAGCTTTAAACTTTTTATTTTGTCCTGGAGTATAGCCGATTAACAATGTTGTGGTAGTTTCAAGTAAACAGCAAAGGGACTCAGCCACATGTAGACATGTATCCATTCTCCCCAAAACTCCCCTCCCATCCAGGTGGCACATATCATTGAGCAGGGTATTATGTGCTACACAATAGGTTCTTATTGGTTATCCATTTTACAAATATCAGGGTACACATGCCCATTCCAAAGTCGCTAACTGTCCTTTACCCGCCAGGTACCATAAGTTCATTTTCTAAGTCTGTGAGTCTTTCTGTTTTGTAAGTAAGCTCATTTGTATCATTTATTTTTAGGTTCCACGTATAAGGGATGGCATATGATATTTATCCTTCTGTCTGACTTACTTACCTCACTTAGTATGACACTCTCTATGTCCATCCATGTGGCTGCAAATGGCATTATTCCATTCTTTTTAATGGCTGAGTAATATTCCATTGTATATATATACCACATCTTCTTTATCAATTCTTCTGTCGATGGACATTTAGGTTGCTTCCATGTCTTGGCTTCCTGGAGGAGGGCATGGCAACCCACTCCAGCATTCTTGCCTAAAGAATCCCATGGACAGAGCCTGGTGGGCTACCATCCATAGGGTTGCAAAGAGTTGGATGTGACTGAAGCAACTGAGCACCACACAGCATGTCTTGGTGGAAAAAGCAGTTAATTCAATCGGGAGTCAAGGGAGCCTTCCTGGAGGAGGTGGCATTTTCTCTTGAGCATTGGAAGAGTTAACCAATAGGAAAGGAGGCCCTGGCAGACTTGGAGAAGGTGAGACACTTTAAGTCTAGGGTGAGGTAGGAGGGGACCGATGTGGCTGCAGAGGGCAGGAGGAGCAGCCCCCCATCTGGGTGTCATCCTGGCCCAACTGATCTCTTAAACTTCCAGCACTGAGCCTCTTTGCATCTGCTGCTAGCATGGCTTCCGCTGGCTTCCAACTTTATATAGGATGAGGCCCTGCACAGGGGTGGGGGAGGGAACTGGCTCTTGGGGGACAGAGGCTGTATCTCCCAGGCTCTGCCAGAACCCCAGGGTTGCTCTGGGGGAGGGGCTGGAGGCCCTGCACGCCTGGCAGGGCCCAGGTTGCACACATCACCTTGGCAGTTTGTGGGCAAACCCTCTTGGCCGAGGGGAGGTTGCACTGCCAGCCACTTCCTCCAGTTCCTTCCCTCTGCCTGTCGTCACGGTTACCTCGGCCTTGTTGGGGGTGAGGTAGAGGTTGGGCGGAATCAACTTTGTCCGGGTTTCTATTTCCCCAGATGCGGGTCAGCCAGAGGAGCTGTCACTTCTGGTTTGGTTTCAAAGGAGGCCAAGGGGCTGGGAGGTGCTTGGGTGCGGCTGTGTTGACAGGGCACTTCTCCAGCCAGCCTCCCAGGCTGGGAGGGCGTGGGTCAGGGAGAAGCTCCAAGGTGGTGGACCAGGAGACAGGGTGGCCCCTGCCAGGGCCTGTGCCGGGGGCCGTGGGTGCCAGTCTTCAGCTCACCCCTCGGTCCTGAACTCCCGGAGCATGCCGGGAATGCAGGCAGAAAGGCTGTTTATTTTCCTGGCCTGCAGCCCTTTTGGGCCGAGACCTTGTTCCAGGCATCAGGCTGCCAGAAGCACCCCCACTGGCTCCAGAAGTGAGAGGGTTGGCAGGCCCAGGGCCGCCCGACGACTTCTCCAGTGGCCTTGGACTCTGGGCCGTGTTCAGCCCAGCCGATCCTGTGTGTCCTCCAGAATCCCCTAGCGGGCAGTGGACCACGAGAGGCTTCACGTCCAAGTGATCCTGATGGGCTGGGGCTGTGGTCAAGATCAGGGAGGCTGACGTCCGAGAAATCGGAGCAGGAAGCCTGACTCTAGCATCTCCTCGCTGGAGGGCCTTGAAAGCTGAGCGGGTGAACCTTAGTCTCACCGTCTGTGAAATGGGGCAGTCATAGAATTTCCTCATCAGACTGTGAGTGTGAGGATTATAGGACCTGTGTTGAAAGCATTGAACAAAGAGGGCAACAGATGGCAGCTCTTGTTGTTATTAATAATATTAAACAGTAATAACCACGGCTCTGAAAGTCCATATTGGCGGGCAGTGAGCCTCTTCTTTCCCATTCGGTGGGCCCTATTTCACACGTGGTAAGATTCCTAGTGTGTGTGTGTGAAAGTCACTTAGTCGTGTCTGACTCTTTGCGACCCCATGGACTGTACCCAGGCTCCTCTGTTTGTGGAGTTCTCCAGGTTAGAATACTAGAGTGGGTAGCTGTTCCCTTCTCCAGGGAATCTTCCCGACCCAGGGATCAAACCCAGGTCTCCTGCATTGCAGGCAGATTCTTTACCAACTGAGCCACCAGGGAAGTAAGTCTAGAGACTCGGAAGCCTTCTCTGCCTATGTCCTGAGAAGGGCACTTTGGGGAGCCCCTGGGATCTTGGGGTGCAAGTGGGTATCCTAGAGAAAGAAAGTGCAGAGGCAGTGTGCATGTGTGCTCAGTTGCTAAGTGGTGTCCGACTCTTTGCCACCCCAGGGACTGTAGCCCACCAGGCTCCTCGGTCCATGGAATTCTCCAGGCAGGAATACTGGAGTGGGTTGCCATTTCCTTCCTCAGTGCATAGGCAGAGGGAAGGATGAACCTGGTGAGGGGGTGGAAAGACTGCTCCATCATCAGAAGAGAGCTGAGGGTTCGGAAGGACCCAAGAGGGAGGACAGGGAGTGAAAATGGGTAGAGCAGAAGGTAAAATCAACACTCATGCTCAAGGTGTTTTGAAAGGAAATGCCTGGGAGCCGCTGGCCTGGAAAACAGTGCCCAGAGGCTTCACGCCAGGCCAGGGAACAGACCGCCTGTTGGGTGTCACCTCTGAGTGAGGCGATCGCCAGGCTCCAGGCCTTCTGAACTCTGGCAGAACCCTCGTGGCCCTGCCTCCTGGGGCACTGACTCCTCCCCAGGATGCCCACCTGCTCTGCAGGCATCTTTGGGGCCTGGGAACTCCTGCATCTCACCCGCCGAGAGGCCAGCGGGCTGGCAGGGCAGCTCACTCATGGCGGGATGTGGGTTAGGTCGTCCATCTGTCTGAGTCTCGGGAGGGCAGCTGGCCGCCAGGCTTGCCTCGGTGTCTCATCCGTGGCTTTTTGCCCCCACAGCTAGACGAGGAAGAGGAGAGGAGGAAACGGCGTCGGGAGAAGAACAAAGTCGCGGCGGCCCGATGCCGGAACAAGAAGAAGGAGCGGACGGAATTTCTGCAGCGGGTGAGGGGGGCAGCGGCCAGGGTGGGCCCCAGCCTTTTCCTTTAGAGGCTTGTGTGCTGGTGGAGTGGGAGACAGCATCCCGGGCCTGCGGAATCAATGCATGCTCACTGGCATCAGCCCAGGCGGCCACGACCCCTCTGTTCCTATCCCCCACTTCTATCCAGTGCCCCCTCCCTGAACTGAGACGACCCAGGGGCAGCCTGATTGCAGGAAGGCCAGAGTCGATATGAGGAGCCAAGCTCCCCACCTCCAGCTGAGGTTTAGATCCTCGGTGCTGAGGGGCCCAGGTGGCCCAGGACAGGTACTCCCCATGGTGGTGCACAGAGGGCTCCCAAACTTGTCTGGCGTGGGTGCAGATGAAGTCGGTGGTAGCTCCCTGCATGGGGGCAGCGCATGCAGCCATGGGGCAGGAAAACACTCCTCCCTTGAGTGCAGAAGGCTCTTCCTGACTCCCATCAGCCTGGACTCAGTCCCACTGAAGGTGACATCCCCCCCACCCCCCAGCTCTTGACTGCTGCCTCCAGGAGGACCACAGAGGTCAGCTCTGCACGCCGAGGCCAGTGGACGGCTGCCTTGCCTCATGGCCCTCAGAGCACGCCCCTGCCCCTTCATTTGGAATATGTCAAACAGGCGTTTGTTCCTTCTTCTGTCCCTTAGGATTTCCCTCCTAGTTTTGCTTTTCAGAAATGGTTGATGACTTTGAAGGGACGTGACCAAAACGCTGACTGGTCCCAGGTGGTGGTCTCCAGCCTCCCCACTCCCAATCTGTTGTTGGTTTCCAAATAACAACAGTGACACTACAGAATAGTAACGTCCTGGGTCAGGCTACCTTCCACAGTGAGCGGAAGTTAGCAGTGGCTGCTAACGTTTGTGAAGCGTGGTCCTGTGCAGAGCGCAGTGGGTGTTTTATTGGCATCATAGCTCTATGAGGGAGGGGCCTGCGTTATTCTCGGTCTGCTGACGGGGACGCTAAGGAAGGCACCGGGGTTAAGTAACTTGTCCAGGTCACTCAGCAACGACCTGGGAGAACCAAGATCCGGCCTGAGGCTAACTTCAGAGCATCCGTCCTCAGCACTCTGCTCTACTGGCTCTCATCCATTCATTCCTTTGTTCATTTATTCTTTTGCTTGCTTGTTGGTTTGTGGACAGGCAGTGTTAAGCATATCCTGAGTGTCTGGCCCTGTGCTCGGTGGGCTGGGGACACACCACCGAGGAAGGACTAGTCATGGTCTCTCCTATGGGAGCTGGAGAGACGAGGCCAGGTTGGCCTGGGTCTTCTCTGGAGATCGATGGATCTCTTCTCATTCTGGCAACAAGAAGAGAACAAATCAGAGGTCACGGGTGTCAGCACCTTGGGGCTGTGTGTGCACCTCCGGCTGTGAGTGTCTCGGCAGGGGAACGGTCAGTATAGGCGGGACTTAGACTCTGGAGCTGGAAGCCCCTCGGAAGGGATGGTGGACCAACGCCAAGAGGGAAGCTTTCAAGAAATTTCTAAGACACGGGTCTCACATAAGCCTTTAGGATGGATGGAGTGTCACACACCTCATTTCCAGCCCTGAGAGCCTGCGGAGCTGGGTGGGGCACAGAGGGAACACTCATATTCCGCCCCCCGCCTTCCAGGGCCTGTCAGCCAGCCAGCAGGCAAGCTGTGCCCAGTGAATGCACACCAGTGACACACCAGTGCCACCAACAGTCAGTACCAGATGAGCGGGCAAGCAGCTCTGCGCATTCCAGTGACACGGGCTGAGCACCTACTGTGTGCCAGGCATTTCCTGGGTCCCATTTAGTCTCATTCCACCGAGCTAGACCCTGCCGATCCCCCTTTTAGACACGTACCTGTAACACGGAGAGGTCAAGTTCCTTGCCTGAGGTTACCACTGTCAGCGTGCGGTGGAGTCAGGGTTCATCCATCCATTTGCTGATCCATCCATCTGTCCTCAATGCCGAGTGAGCGCCCGCCGCACAGTGGGCCCGCAGGCAGGGGCGGCAGGCAGCAAACAGGGATGGGACGTGTGCTGAGCATGAGGTTGGGCAAGCCCGGGGGCGCTGTGAGCACAGATGGGGGGCGGGGCGGCTGTCCGAGTTGAAACTGCAGAATGACTCCCGATGGGCCCATAGACCAGCAGCAGGAGCCCACACGGGGAGGGACAGGGCCAGAGGGGTCACCACGAACAGCCAAAGCACAGGCCAGAGGCCGAGGTGTTGTTTAAGGCTGTGGTGATGGGATTGAAAAGAATGCCGGTGTGGCTAGAGTGCGGGGTCCACGGAGAGAAAGGGGCCCAGAGCCTTCATGTGTGGGGTGGTCCCCGTGCTGGCTTGTCCGGGGCAATCCCACTTTAACTAAGCCTGTTGTCCTGGCCTGGTTATTAAGAGCACCTTCTTTCACTCTCATGCCATGTCCCCCTTAGGATGAAGTGTGTGGTGCCAGAGAGCCATGGGAGGTTTTGGGAGGAGAGGGACACACCCTGTCGCTGTGGTTACAGCGAGGGGTGTGGACTGGGGGACCGCCCCCCCCATCCCGGGGCTGGAGTGGGAAGATCGGTTACGTCACTGTGTTATCCCCAGGGAAGGAGAAGGCAGCTGTGGACCAAAAGACGTGCATGGCCTTGGGGTCTGGGAGAGGGGCCTGGGCAGTTCTACTGGGGCCCACAACCAGCCGCCCACCATGCTCCCCTCCTCCCCTCTGACCTTGGAGGCTGAGGCCACGTGTAAGGGTTAGGGCACAAAGGTGGAGGCTGTGTGGACAGTCCATGCCTGATGACATGAAGGATTCGCTTGTCGTTTATTTTTTAATGTGCCAAATATATACAAGGCTCAGAGGTACAAAGGTATATGTGTGTGTATGTGCACACACACGCACACACACACGTGCGTACACACATATGGGCTTCTCAGGTGGCACTGGTGATAAAGAACCCACCTGCCAGTGCAGGAGACGTAAGAGACGCAGGTTTGGCCCCTGGGTCAGGAAGATCCCCTGGAGGAGGGCACGGCAACCCACTCCAGTATTCTTGCTGGAGAATCCCTTGGACAGAGGAGCCTGGCAGGCTGCAGTCCATAGCGTCGCACAGAGTTGGATGTGACTGAAGCGAGTGAGCACACATGCATGCATACACATGTTATATGTACAATATAAAAAAGTCACCCTCCCATCCTGGACCCCTGGGGACTCATATCCAGGCTAGGCGATTCCTGTGGCATCTCAGACGTCATCTGCCTCGACCAGGCAAGGCCCTGAAGGAGGCAAGAGGCAGGCCTTTGTGTGGGTCAGATCCCTGGCCCTGCAGGCCCCAGGGCCACCTGAGCACCTCTGCTGTCCACGGGCAGGAGCAGTGGCTGCTGGGGGGCCGGCCTCTGCAACCCCACTGGGCCGGACACGGTTCCCTGGGAGTGGGCAACAGTTAACACCGCCGCACGCTCCCCTGGTGCATGTCGATCTTCAAGGCCACTCTTTCCTTGACGGCCACAGTGACTCTGGGAGGAGGCAAGGCAGCCACATCTACTGGCTCAGATTCTGAGACTCAGAGAGATTCACACAGTGGCCGAGTCAGGATGGGGACCCAGAGCTTCCTCCACTGCGCAGCCCCCTACTCACCCTCCCCTGAGGGATCTAGTTTACAGCAGCCTAGCTGGCAAGCGGCAGAGTCAGGGTTTTGGGGCTCAGAAGTCTGCATCAGGCTATTTTTTTTCTTGCAAAAAAAAAAAAAATGTTGGGAAGTGGAGCTGTATTTTAAGTGCATTAGGGTAACTTTGAAAAGTAAGTCAGAGAATCTTCATGCTGAAAGTCCCCTGGGCCAATCATATTATCTGGGGGAGGGGGGCAGAAACTGAGGCCCAGAGAAGGGAAATGACTTGGCCAAGGGCTCACTACCTGGACACCCCAGCGCCTCACCCTGTGTTTTCTCTGCTGCCTTCACTGACGCCACGCAGGAGACAGAACCTCCTGCACGTGCATTAATTCCATTCTGAAACGACAAATGGTTTCATTTTCTCTAGGGCAGTAAATATCTACCAGAGGCAAAACGATAAACAAAAATGCAAGCAGAGTTGTTCACTTCCTAATTAAGGTGTGAAGATCCTAGCCCATGTTGATTGAATTAATTAGGAAAACAGACTAGGTAATTGTTGTTCTAAAACCACAAACTAAAACCACTTCTACAATCACGGCTAAAAAAAAGATTTTTCAGAACTCATTTTATACTTACCCAGTAAATACGTACGTAGCATCGACTAATAAAACAGGAGAAAATAAAACAACAGGGCAGCTAGTTACAGCCTGACAGTTAGACTGTCAAAGCTCAGGATATTCCATGATGTACCGGTACATTTTCAAACCAGCAGAATGTCATGCCATTCTATGATAAATGCATGGGGAAGCCAGTTGCGCACCCCGACTTGGTCTTTTTGTGTGATACCGATGTGAGGTGGGTGTGATGTCTTTTCAAGGGCGAGGATGTGTGCGCTGGCCTGCCGGACTCTGCCCCTTGCTTGTCCCATTCTAACTTCCATTTCTGGCACAACCCAGCCCTTCCTCATCCTGCCCACTGCTCTCCAGAACAGCTGCCACCTCCCCGCTTCCTTGGACCCTCCCCCATGCTCACAGGCTGCTGTCTACCCACCGCCCACTCTGCAGACGCAGGCAGTCTCCCAGACCTGCCAAGTTTTCTTGGAAATGGCCTCCTCCTCTGCTCTCCTCCTTTGCTTCTTCATCCCCACTTGCTCGTGGCTTAAAGCAAAAATTCCTTAAGCCTCCCTAACCCTTTGGTTTACAAAGTGCTTTTCCCACGTGAAGTCATTTAATCCCCCACGATCATCATTTTTTTACAGAGGAGATAACTGGGGTTCAGGGAAGTTAAGAAACTTGCTCTTGACTCTGATTTCCAAACCCCAGGTCTGGCTCTAAACCCACCTTCCCAGCTTGGTGCCCTAATAGGTCCAAAAGTGACATGTGGTCACCAGGGAGGATTTTTAATCTCTTAAACGCATCCGATGCTCTCCCTTGTCTGCTGTCCTGGTTCACTCAGAGCTCGCTTCTTGAAACATCTTCCCACTCTCCCACTGACTTTTCTCTGTCTTGACTCTCTTGACCAGAGTCAACCCATTTCTCCAAACCCAAGATCAGACCCGGTATTCAGCCCACTCTGACAAGGTCTTCTAGACCCTGGAGGGCTGATGGACACTTGAAAAGCTCTGCCCGACTGTCTGGATCCTTCTCCCCCTTGAGTGGAAGCTGCACACAATCCGTGTTAGGGGCTCATGGGCCTCGGGGCCCCTTAGAGGGTTCACTGCACAAAGCAGGTTCTCAGCACTTGCTCCTGGGTGGGTGGATTGAACCGAGACTCTTGGAGGCGGCAGCTCAGAGGATTTGAAGTTGGAGCTCAAATTGTGTCTGGGGGGAACCAGACGGTCAGAGACATTCCCAAGGTCACCAGCTTGTAGACCCAGTAAGCAGGCAGCTAAGATTAGCCCCTACCTGCCCCAGACTCATGGTTCCACGCGGGGTGTCTCCTGCCCTCAGAGGCTCTCCGCTTGGGGTATTAGGAGAGCAGTGGACCAGCCCAGCCTCCCTGTCACTGCTTGTCCCATTGAATCCCAAACCATCCTAGCTGGCTTTCAGTATTTCCCCCCCGAGCATTTTTTCCTTCTTTGAGGCTTTTCTCCCTGAGCGTCTGGTCCCGAGGACTGCACGTCTCAGCAGTTCTGAGTCCCCAGGCGCTGTGCTGCCTCCACAGATGTGAGTACGAGGAACAGCTCAGTCAGCCTGGCTGGTGTGGGGAAGACAGCAGCCCTGAGACCAGAGACCCCGGAGGGAGCTCTGAGGCCCAGCCGGGAGGGGCCACTCAGCCCATCACAACCACAGCCCGCTCTTTGTCAGATGCCGGTTGCCCGGGCTCGGCAATGGACCAGATGCTTCTTGTGTGCTAAAGGATGTCTGGGAGCATCCCTGATCCCTACCCTTTGGATTCCAAGGGCACCCACCCTCCCCAGTTGTGACAACCCCGAAATGTCTCCAGATACTGCCAAATGTCTCCTGGGAGGCAAAATCGCTTCTAGTTGAGAATGACTGGTCTCAACCATTGCCAGCCTTTGGGTGAATTCCAACCTCCACACTGGTTATACGTTTTTAGATAGAGTCCAGGAAATACCAATTCAGGCACTCCTATATTTTAGCCTGTTAACTTCCAAGCCTTGAACTGGTGTTCCCATCATCTCTCCACATCATGAAAGAGTAAGTAAGTAAGTAAGTAAGTGAAAGTCACTCAGTCGTGTCCGACTCTTTGCGACCCCATGGATTGTACAGTCCATGGAATTCTCCAGGCCAGAACACTGGAGTGGGTAGCCTTTCCTTTCTCCAGGGGATCTTCCCAACCCAGGGATCGAACCCAGGTCTCCACACTGCAGGCGGATTCTTTACCAGCTGAGCCACGAGGGAAGCCCGAGAATACTGGAGTGGGTAGCCTATCCTTCTCCAGGCGATCTTCCCAACCCAAGAATCAAACCAGGGTCCCCTGCATTGCAGGCAGATTCTTTACCAGCTGATCTCTCAGGGAAGCCCCACGAATGAGTAAACTCCCCATAAATCAAGTCAACATCCCTTCCTCTCCCTGGAGCCTCTCTGACTGAACTGGAAGTTCTCTGGAAATCTCACTTGAGGTCTGTTTAAAACCACATTTTGGATCCAGAAGGATGACTGTTGTTTGCCTCCCAGTGGGCAAAGGTTCCAGCTAACAGGGGATAAGGAAGAGACTGCTTAAATAATTATAGACCAATAACCAGGAAGCACATGTTTTAGGAGGAATTGCATGTCCACACTGGGCTTGTGGATGCCACAGGCCAATATATCCCCAACATGGATTTATCACACATAAAGCACTTTCTGTGGCACTGCCGTCGTGGGCCACCTCTAACCCCTCTGTGGACCCTCCACGCATCTGCTCTGGATCCACTTGGCCTCCTTTCTTCTCCCACCCTTTGTTTCTTGTGCAAAGGCCCTGAGGCAGGAGAGTGTTTGGCATATTTGAGCCACAACAAGGAAGCCACTGGGCTTCCCCGGTGGCTCAGTGGTAAAGAATCCACCTGCCAATGCAGGAGACATGGGTTCCATCCCTGAGTCAGGAAGATCCCTTAGAGAAGGAAATGGCAACCCACTCCAGTATTCTTGCCTGGAGAATTCTATGGACAGAGAGCCTGGCAGGCTACAGTCCTTGGGGTCGCAGAATCGGATGCGGCTGAAGCAACCAAACAACAACAACAGAAAGGAAGCCACTGTGGCCGGAGTGGGTTGAGTAGGGGATGAGAGGTGGAACATGAGCCAGGCTGGCCCCAGGATGTACCCTGGATTCATCCCACTCATATCACAGGCCAGTGTCTGGTATGACGGGCAGGATCTGAACAAAGTCAGTTACTCCGGGGGACTCTGTGGCAGATTCTGTGCTTCCTCCAGGGGGAAACTGACAGACAAAGGCCAGCCTGGAGTGCCCCGTGCCTACCCAGGTGGAGAGCTTCTCCATGGAGCTGGTCCCCACCAAGAGCTTAAAGCCTCATCTCTGTTTTTGCATGCAGGAATCTGAGCGGCTAGAACTCATGAACGCTGAGCTGAAGACCCAGATCGAGGAGCTCAAGCAGGAGCGACAGCAGCTCATCTTGATGCTGAACCGGCATCGTCCCACCTGTATCGTTCGGACCGACAGCGTCAAGACACCCGAGTCAGAAGGCAACCCTCTGCTTGAGCAGCTTGAGAAGAAGTGACCGTGGGCTGGGAGGAGGAGGACAAAGGAGGAACAAGGAGGAGGAGATGGCAAGAGGGAGGCGGAGGAGGAGGGCACCAGAGGGCTCTTCCTTGGTGTGTGAAAAACTTTACACCGGAGGCTCAGCACAGCCAGTAATTGGCCGGGCCTTTTTTTTTTTTTTTTTTTTTTTTGTGAAACTCAGATCAGCCACACAAGGGGAAGAGCCGGCTGATGAAACCCAGAAGGACCAAGCGCTGAGACCAAAGTAGACTCGAGGGTGGGGCTGTCCCGCTGGGGCCCAGCTCCACAGAGACAGGACAGAGACACCCCGGCCAGAAAGCAGCCTCAGGCACTTCTCTGGGCTCTCCGCCCGGGTACCCACCCCAGGGACCTCCGAGCAGCCAGGAAAAGCCATGAGTTGCAACCAAACGCACGGCTGAGGATCAAACCGAGCGACACTGCCATCTGCCTGCCCCAGCCCTGACCCCTGACCCTGATGCAAGGCCGGAGAGAGAGGGTCGCGATGCGGGGCCTGGCGGGGCCCTGCCGGGGAGCAGCAGCTGGGCGCACCCTGGCCAGCCCTGCTGGAGTTTGCTGTGGGCACGAGGCGCGGGCGCCCTTCCAAAGCACATACTCATTGAATGTTTACAGACTGGCTGTCCTGGCAGGGCTTTCAACTGCACATGTTTTTTATACTTTCTTTTTTTTTTTTTTTTAATATTTTTTACAAAAAAAAAAGATTTTATACAAGCAATATATATATGGATTTCTATAATCACTCAATGTGATACAGTATAAATATGCTACAGTTTGTTACGAACAAATATCCAGCAGTTATGGTCATCGTGTGTAACTTCTAAGTACTGTAGTCTCTGGGTGTCGGGGGGGTGGCCGGGGAGGGGGTGGGGTGCATTTCCATCCTGGTAAACCCTTCATAGTACTCAGCCCTGTATCACTCAGTAAACGTTACTCTTACTTACCCAGCCACCTCCTGTAGTGTCTGCCTGGGGAATGGGGGTGCAGGGCATACTTGGTCACCTGTGGTGTTCAGTGTCAGAGAATGTTTGGAGCATCTACCGTGGGCCCTTGGTTTTCACAACAATCCTTCCCTGGTAAGTCTTTATATGCCCATTTTACAGATGAGGAAGTCGAGGCTCAGAGAAGTTATTATATATATACACAGTACTTCATTTATTCACTCAGCAAATGTTTCCTAAGTGCCAGCTGGGAGTGTGCCAGGTACTCTTACCAGGCACTGAGTAGTCCCTGGGCCCTGCTCTTATGGAGCTGATGGTCATGAGCTAGATCTTGTACCTGCTCCATACACTGTTCATTTTCTCAACAGCCTTGACAAGGAGCAGCAATGGTCTCAATTTGCAGATGAGGAATTCGAGGCCCAGGGAGTTTAAAACTTGCCTTGCTGAGGACTTAACAGGGTGACTAGCATATATAGTCTCATTCACTTCTCTCAACACATGAAATAGGCATCATTACCCTTCATTTTATAAATAACTGAGGCTCAGAGCGGGTATGTGACTCATCCAAGGTCACCCAGCTAGTGAGGAGCAGAGCTGATGCTTGGACTTTGCTTCCCAAGGCCCGTGACTCTCCTGCTGCAGCCAGCTAATTGTGGGATTGCCCCCGTGAGGGACCGTCTCACCTGATTAGAACAGGAGGTCTAGGAGGCCATGATTACAGGGCTAGTTTCTGGGAGGGCTGGATGAAGTTCCAGGCTGTGCCACGATCGTGGAGTGGACCAGTGATGTGAGCAAATGGTGTGGCTGTCTCAGCCACGCCCTCACCTTCACAGTTGAATACCCGCCCTGAAGAGCAAGAAGGACTCGATGCTGTAGGCAAGAGCTGCCATTCACGTGGCACATGATGGCTCACAAGGCACTTTTATGCATGTTACTCGTCTGATATTCCAGCTCTAGGAGGTAGATGGGAGAGGGGTTTCCGTTCCATTGTACTAGTTGTGCAAGCTGAGACTTACAAAAATTAATGTTTGAGACTTCCCTGGAGGTCCAGTGGTTAAGACTCTGTGCTTCCAACGCAGGGGACGTGGGTTAGATCCCTGGCCAGGGAACTGAGGTCCCACATTCTGCATGGTGTAGCCAAAAAAAAAACCCCCAAAATAATGTTTACGCAGCTGCAAACAGGTAGAACCAGGAGCTGAAGCCTCCTCTTCTGTCTACTGATGTGTTCTCTCTCCTCCATCACCGGGGCTAGATAACTAGTTGCTGCTGGTCAGGCTTCATGTCAAGGACAACAGTGAGCTTGAGTTGCTTCTCACATCTTGAATGAGGACTTCCAGGATGGACAGGAGCCAAGAACAGGTCATTAAAATGCCTTTGGTCCCTTACTTCCTCGTCTCAGTTCGCTCTACCCAACACACTTGTTTTGCCACCCCTACCCACCCGGCAGCCCGCTCCAGGCTTCCCCTGGGAAGCGGGCAGGGCCTGTCAGCTCCCTGGCAGTTGTGGTGGCACACACTAAGTCCCCAGGCTGTGATCCTTTGACAGTTGCCAAGCCTCGAGAGAAACAAAGACGTGGATTTGCAGGCCCCTCATGTGATTGGGTGGCCGTTCCGGCAGGACCACCGCCCACCCCTGGCTGTGGTTCCTCTGGTCCTGTCCTGGGAGCTGCCAGCCTGTACCTACCAGCCGGTATCATCCTTCACCTCCGAGGACGGGCTGTTTCCCAGAATCAGTGACACGCGCTGTGCCGAGACCCACCCTTCTCACCAGGACCCCTGCTTCCTGCAGTGGGAAGCCAGAAGTCACAGCCGTCTGTCTCATAAGAGCTAACATTCTTGTGTTTCCTGTGCTCCCGGCGTGTTAGATGCGCTACCGCGGCCAGTCTGCATGACCTTGTTAGGAGGTAGGTTCCATCGTCCCCATGTTGCAGATGAGAAAACTGAGGCTCAGAGAAGAAGGCACTTGCCAAAGGTCACAGTCCTTTGAGTGGCAGAGCCAGAATGTTCCTATAGTCTGACTCCAGGTGTAAAAAGCTGGACAGGGCTTCCCCCTTGGGGAGACGCTCTGTGTTCGTGCTGTGACCTCAGTTTTGTGTGCGGAGGCCGGAGAGATGGCGTGGGTTGAGGGTTCCCAGCTCGCAGACACCCATCTCCAAGTGTAAGTACATAAGACTCACTTTAAAGGCTAATAGGTTCATGATCCAGTCTTCTACTGACTAGCCACGAGCCTCAATTTTCTTATCTGTAAAATGGGAACAGTAATAATCTTTTTTTTTTTTTTTTAATAGGGTTGTTGTCATGGTCAAATATGGAATGCATGTAAAAGTGTTTTCAGAAACACAAAACTCCACCAAGTGGTAAGTCTCTTGCTCTCTGTTAGCATGAACAGTTGTTAATTACCACAGAGTGCAAATCACTTGAATATCTTTTATTCCCTAAAGGTGGCTGCAGGGTTAGTGTTCTGGCCGTGTATCCAGTTCCCATAGCAATGGACTCTGGGATATGAGAGTTTGCTCAGCTCCTGAACACTCACAGCCAGCTATATTGAATTCATCATCCTCTCCCTGGGCTTTCTTGTGCCTTCCTGTCCAGTGGTCATAAATGAGATGTGTACCACCTCTGCCCAGGGCTGCTGTGAGAATCAACTGGGCAGCCTGAGAAGGATAAGGCCCACTAGCAGATGGGCAGTAACCAGTAGTGCTGGTCAGGATTCAGATCAAAGGGAACTAACCTGTGCTGCTAGTGGGAAATTGGTGTGACTGTGCAAAGCAATTTGGCAATAACCGGTGGCACTAAAGCTAAACCCATCCTTTGACCTAGCAATTTCCCTTATAAGTATACATTTTTGGAAGAACTCCAGCATAGAGGCACAAGGAAAAGTACAAGCACATTCACTGAAGCTTCATCTGTGCTTAAGAGAAATTGGAAACAACCTAAATGCTGATGAACAGAAGAGCAGATAAACTGTGTTTTCATAAAATTGAGTATTATTCTGCAGGTAACTAAAAAGGATGTATCAGAACTACAAGCATCAGTGTGGATAAACCTCAGAAATACACTGTTGAACTGGAGGATGAGAAGCAAGTTGCAGGAGAATACATGTGGTGTGCCATTTATGCAAAGTTTCCAAATATGGTAACTGTTTATTGTTTATGGGTACCCACAGATCTGGGTGATAGAGGTGTAAAAGCATGCATAGGAATGCTATCAATATCAAAATCAGTAAGGGGAGGAAGGGGTTTGGGATGGTGTCTGCAAGGCTATAGAGGACACTGGGTTTCAACTGTACGTGTAACATTTCATTAACTTTTAAAAATCTGAATCAAATGTAGAATAATGTTTGCATTTGTCAGAGATGGGTGATGGGCACACACATGTGGGTTATCTTTTCCACACTTCTCTGTATGCTTGGTGTATTTCCTAGTTAAAAAAAAAAAAGAACAAGCCACAGACAACACCAATAGAAGGTTTTGTTTTTCCATCCTTTCCTTGGCAAGCTCAGGAAATAAAAAAATCTGAAATTACAAAGCCGTCACAGCATATGCTCTTTGAATTTATGCAAATTTTAATTGCATGCCTTGAGGGAGAGAAAGTTGATACAAAGCGTGTGATTTGTTTAGCTGGCCCTTCTAGTTAATAAGCCACGTGTCTGGTGGTGAGGGTGCCCCCGGGTGAGGGCACCTTGGGGACTGTTGATCTGTACCACTTCAGTGGGTCCTGGTACCACCTGTTCTCTACATAATAAGCCATGGAAGGCATGTTCAAGGTTAATTTGGACTCTAACTTTTCTTGTTACATCCTGAATTTTCAACCCAATCCCTGAGTAAAATGCAACTCCACCTTTAAGGGTGGCTTTAAAGCAAAGGGGGAACCTTTTAAAGGTGTATTGAATGCCTATTGCTGCTATAACAAAGTGCCACAGATTTAACACAAATTTTGATATCTTAGAGCTCTGAAGGGCAGAAGTCCAAAATGGGTCTCGCCTGGTTAAAACAAGGTGCCAGCAGAATGCATCCTTTTTGCAGGCTCTGGGGAAATCTATTTTCTAGCTTTTTCCAATTGATAGAGGCTGCCCACCTTCCACGGGCTCGTGGCCCCTTCCATCTTAAAAGACATCACTGGCTGGTTGAGTCTTTCTCCTGTCAATCACTCTGACACTGACGTTTCCTCCCTCTCCCTTCCATCTTTTAAAGATGCTTGTGACTATATTGGGCCCACCTGGATAATGCAGGATATTCTTATTTTAAGGTCAACTTTAAATTTCATCTGCAACCTTACATTCCCCTTGCCATGTGACATAACATATTCAAAGGTTCCATGTTTGGAAGGCATTATTCTGCCTGTTACAATAGGAATCTAAGAGCTGGAGATTCTAAACGCCAGCCCTCCTCCTTCCGTGGCACAAAGAGGCTGTTTTCTGTGTAAGTGCCATAAGGACGGCATCTCTACACAGGCAACCCCAGCGTCTGGCACCTAGAAGCAGTCCTAAAAGTCAGACCCTCAGGGATATTTAGGATGGGATGTTCAGAGCCGAGTCTATTTGCAGTGACGGTCAGTGGGGTAGGGAGAATCCCTGACCTATTGTAGGTCCTCAGACTCTCCTGTGTAGGTCAAGATGTCATATGTGATACAGGTAGAAAGGCAAGTGATCTCTGGGGCAGCTGGATGGTATGGGGATAAGTTAGAAAGTTCAAGTCAGTTGCCTCTTGTTAACCATTTTTAAAGCCTTGGAAAAAGAAAATGCAAAGTTTGAGTTAGGCAACTATAAACTCAACACGCGCTCTGAAAACCAGACTGCATTTTTGGTAGTATTTAAGGAGACACTTGTCTCAGGCATACTGTGCTGTGAGTCAGGCCCAGAAGCTAAGGCCCAGAATCTAACATAAGGGTGGCAGACCCATTAAGAAGAACCAATGTCCATCCTTGAGAAATTTTCAGTCTCAAAGTCAGGATGCTGAAAGGGAAAAATGTAGAACCTTGAGACCTGAAACGGGGCCTTTGAATAAATGAGACTGAAACTCTAGAATCCCTTGAGCCTTCTGGACTGGCAAAAGCAGTCCCCTGCCCCTTAAAAGCAGTCTCCCCTTGTTTAGAGACCATGGAAAGATTGCTCTCAGAGTAGCGTGATGTTTACCCTCAAGATCCACCTCTGCGACACTCATTACTGCAGGCAGATAAACAGGGTCACCTCTCAGTTCAGTCCAAGCTGGGGAAAAACAGTCCTTGCTCCAGAAGGACATCACTTATCTGTTGAAAGAACTTTAGGGCATGGCTGATCTGTATTACCAGGCATCAGCAGAAGACATATAAGAATGATCTGGTCTTTACAGCCACAGGGGCATGACTCAGCCAGTCTCTCACTCTGAGGCTGCCCGTGTCTATCCACACATACTGTACTCTTTTTTTCTTCCTAATAAATACTCGTTTCACTAAAAAAGAGAGAGAAAGAATGATTTGGTCTTGAGGGATCAGAATATATCTGGGAAGGGGATGGTTTTTTTACATGGAAACACTCACCTGTGACCAAGGTTCAATGCGCTGGCATTGATGTTGGAATGTACTGTTAATACATGACCGGTGTGGCTCCTCAAGGC
The DNA here is from genome assembly GCF_033118175.1 of Dama dama. Classification (NCBI taxonomy): domain Eukaryota; kingdom Metazoa; phylum Chordata; class Mammalia; order Artiodactyla; family Cervidae; genus Dama; species Dama dama. The sequence continues at coordinate 17,191,169 of NC_083692.1, read as the reverse complement.
TTTTACAAGATATGTGCATGCGTGCTAAGTTGCTTCAGTCATGTCCAACAGTGTGCGACCCTATGGACTGTAGCCCGCCAGGCTCCTCTGTCCATGGGGATTCTCCAGGCAAGTATACTGGAGTGAGTTGCCATGCCCTCCTCCAGGGGATCTTCCCAACCCAGGGACTGAACATGCATCTCTTAAGTCTCCTCTTTGGCAGGTGGGTTCTTTACCGCTAGTGCCACCTGGGGAGCCCATAGATGATATGAACCTACAGTAAATGAGGTAGAGATGCTCAACTTGCCTTGGCAGAGAATTAAGGAAGCATCAGAAGGTCCTAAAGTCCTGGGAGGGGGCCATGGTCAGATGGATTGACCTGCCATGGTCAGATGGATTTGTTATGTGAGACATCAGCTGACCATGCTTCTCAGGAGGGCCAGAGTGTCACCAAGACAGTGATGACGTACTGGAGAGGGGGCCACTGGCATCTTGGAGAAGCTCTGAACTGGCCACCTCTACAGGCCAGGCTGGACAACAGGAGATGCTGCCATAGAACTGGAGTTCCCTAGGGTCAGTGGGGATTATGGAATTCCAGAGTGGCAGAGGCCAGATGAGGGCAATTAACTGGTACCATGGACCGCAAGAGCCTCATGTACTTTCTAGATCTAAGTCAGTTCCCAGACCCAGAGCCCACTGATTGAAGGATAGGCAGGGTCCCCTTGAGGAAAACCCCTATGTTACCATCACATATATTCAACAGACATTTTCCCAATCCTTCTTTAAAGAGTAACTATACAGGGGGGAAGGGAATTCTCACATCTCTTGAGGACCATTGAATCCCAGCACCCATATGAAATGTCACTACCAGGACACCTGCTATCATCCTCTTCTGGCTGGAGATGCGTATATGGAGGACAGGCGATAAGAAATGTCCTGGCCCATGTCTGCCTCCAGTGGGTTTTTGGGCCCACAGACCCTTCTTATGGCTCTTTCCCCAGTTCCTGACTGATAAAGAGTGTTTTGGTAGGAAAAACTGAATGGGAGTGCTTGAAACTGTAGCATCCCCAGCCAAGAAAGAAAATCAGAAATGACACCACATCCTGGGTGCACCACCAGCAAAGACTTAAAGGATGCACGAGGGTGGTGGTGGTTTGTATCATATCCTTGTAGAACTCACTTGTTTGATCTCTGTGAAATCAGATGGACGGTGGTGAGTGATGATGGAATAGTGTAAACCTTACCAAGTGGTATTCCCTCCCACAGCTGCCATGCTTGGGGTCTTATCATGATTAGAACAGGTTACACTGCTCCTGGCCTTTGGTAAGTGAAAGTGAAAGTCTCTCAGTCTCAAAGTCACTCACTCTTTGCAACCCCATGGATTATACAGTCCATGGGATTCTCTAGGCCAGAATACTGGAGTGGGTAGCTGTTCCCTTCTCCAGTGGATCTTCCCAATCCAGGGATCAAACCCAGGTCTCCCACATTGCGGGCAGATTCTTTACCAGCTGAGCCACCAGGGGAAGCCTGAGAATACTGGAGTGGGTAGCCAATCCCTTCTCCATCGGATCTTCCTGACCCAAGAGTCAAACTGGGGTCTTCTGCATTGCAGGTGGATTCTTTTCCAACTGAGCTATCAGGGAAGCCCCAAGCAGCTATTAATTGATAAATGCATTCTACTCAATTCCCATCAATAAGCAAAATCAATTAAACCAGCTCACTTTTACATAAGAAAGGCAGAAGTGCCCATGTACTGTCTAGCCCAAGGGCTGTATTAACTCTCTTGCCCCCCATCAGAATATAATCCTCAGGTGCTTTGATCCCCTTGTCATTCCAGAGAGTCCAGCTGCTCCTGTTATATGGTTGTCACATGCTGATGGGACCTGCAGAGCAGACAATACTCTAGACGCCATCATAAGGCACTTGAGCACCAGAGGATGGGAAAGAGTGCCGTTCATGAGAATTTAGGGACCTGCACGTGGGTGGTGTTTGTGTGTTTGTTTTTTTGTAAGATTTTTTTTTTTTTATGTGGACCATTTTTAAGTCTTTATTGAACTTGTTACAACAATGCTTCTGCTTTTTATGTTTTGTTTTTTGGCCACAAGGCAGATGGGATCTTAACTCCCTGACCAGGGATTGAACCCCCTGCATTGGAAGGTGAAGTCTTAACCACTGCACCACCACGGGAGTCCCTTGGGATGGTGTTTTTAGTGGTCTTGTGGTCTGAGGCATTTGGAAGTTCCCCTTCAAGATTCCTTGGTGGCTCAGCTGGTAAAGAATCCCCCTGCAGTGTGGGAGACCTGGGTTCGATCCCTGGGTTGAGAAGATCCCCTGGAAAAGGGAATGGCTACTCACTCCAGTATTCTGTCCTGGAGAATTCCATGGACTGTACAGTCCATGGGGTCACAAAGAATCGGACCTGACAAAGGGACTTTCACCTTCAAAATTAAGGATAGGTAATTGCACCTGGCACTCCATCACTAAGAGGCACAGGGCCTGGTAGACCGCTTCAGAATTTTGGGGGCAATATATATGTATACTTCACTTAGGAAATGGCAACCTACTCCAGTAATCTTGCCTGGAAAATCCCGTGGCCAGAGGAACCTGGTAGGCTACAGTCCATGGGGTCGCAAAGAGTCGGACACGACTGAATGACTTCACTTTCACTTTCACTCACTTGGGAATACTGCTCTAACCTACTGATCAGTGGCTTAGAAAGCTGCTAGTTTTGAGTGCTGCCTGGAGCAAGAAAGTGCTTACAGCAGGGCCAGGCTGCAGCACCAACTACTCTGCCTCAGATACCATATTGCCATATATGCTGCCACCATAGCAGCTAAGAGGTACCATGGACCAAAAGGTGCTGGCTATTGTGAATGCACAACTCAAGCTAAATTAAAATACAGCTTACTGTGTTATCTCCCATGATCTCTTTGAAACGTATCCAGCAAGGATCATCTTTCCTTGCCCTAGGGTGAAAATTCCAGCAGGCCTGGAGCTTTTCTGCTGATTCTCAGGTAAGAGACAGTCCTGTGCCATTCTAAGTGACAATTTGTTCTTTAGAAACTCCAAGCTTCATTGGCTCAGGTCTTCTCCCTGCCCACCGGCACAGGCCTGCTTCAGGCTGAGAGCCGGCAGCTGGGCGGCACGGCTGGGGATCTCTTCTATGCTTTTGCTGGCTGTCTTCTCCCTTCCTTCACCCCAGGTTGGCTGGCCAGTTTCTGGCTCCTCCCAGGGATGGAGCAGGGGGTTGTAGCACTGATGAGGGGTTAGGAATGGGCTCTTGACCTAGAAATGTTAGGACCCTAAGCTGACTTTGGGTGTGCTGGCTCTGGCAAATATTTAAAGCTAATTCTTTCTTCCTAGGCTATGTCTCCTGGGACCTCTCCACCTGTATGTCCCTCCACCTGGGCAAACATATTTGCAGGAAGCACTTTTCCTGGGCCCATGGAGACTGTCTCTCACCTCCAATTTCTTGCTGGTACATCCAGGATTTTCTAGTCGGCCTTATTAGACAGATCCAGGCCAGCCCACACCGGCTTTAGGAAGATCTCAGTCATCCCTTGCCCAGAGACACTGGGGCACATAGACCCAACACAACTGTTTCCTCAAGGGGCTCCAGGGCAGCCCCCTCTTCAGTTTGCCTGAGTAAAAGGAGGCAGCAGTCCTCCCTGCAACCTGGTGGAGAAGAGGACTTGGCACAACAAGTTTTCTTTTCTCCAAGAACTGGCTCTACGAATGCTTTCCCCATTTTCCCGTGCCTAAAAGCCCCTTTTATATTCACAAATTGGATAAAGGTCCAGCTACCTTGAAACCAGTTCTTTAAAATGTGTAAAGTCTGCACTTGGTGATGTGCAGATATCACCACATATTATGCTTTGGTGTCTCAGTCAGAACTTGAGTTTTAGTATCTAGATACACTGTTTTCTGAGTCAATGGGTGCATGCGTGCTAAGTCGTTTCAGTCTTGTCTGACTCTTTGTGACCCCATGGACTGTAACCCACCAGGTTCCTTTGTCCATGAGGATTCTCCAGGCAAGAATGCTGGAGTGCGTTGCCATGCCCTCCTCCAGGGGATCTTCCTGATCCAGGGATCAAACCCATGTCTCTTATTTCTCCTGCATTGGCAGGCGGGTTCTTTACCACTATGATTGTAAAGTTTAACAGACTTAAGATTATATAGCTGTGAAAAAGAAATTACCAAATTCCCTAGTGATCCAGTGGTCAGAACTCTGGGCTCACAATGCAAGGCAGCATGGGTTTGATCCCTGGTCAGGGAACTAAGATCCTGTGTGCAACAGAGAGTGGTCAAGAAAAAAAAAAAGAGAGAAGAGAGATTACCACACAATTGCAGCAGATAGTATGACTCCACGATGAACAAAGGACAGATATTAATGTTTACTGAGTATTTACCACGTGCTAGCTTCTTGTTATAATTTTAAGTTGCATTTTACTGATGAGGAAACTGAGGCAGTTAGCACCACCAGATTCAATCCCAGCAACATTTTATTGAGCCAGGCTGGAAAACAAATAGGGACCTGATGGAATTCCTGCCTTTAGGGAGGTCTCAGTCCTTTGGGAAGGTGGCGGGGGCAGGTCTAGGGCTATAGGTAGGGAGATTCTACCTTGGGTCAGGTGACACTTGGGTCATCGCTCTTTCCTACTGAGGGAAAACAACACCCGTTTTGGCTGAGCACGCATCTTGGTTTGGTGATCGTTTCATCATTTTGCTTCCCCAAAGGCAGTTCTCATTTCAATGAGAAAAATCTTTGACAGCAGTCCTGGCGCCTTTGATCCCCGATGGTCAGCCAACAGGGAACACTTTCTTCTCAGCCATCTGCTGCTCTTTGGTGACCGAGGGGCTACCAGGCAGCGGTGGCTGTGTCCTTGGGGAGGTCGTTCCAATCGGTGTCCATTCCAGCCCCTCAATCCAGCTCCTCCTGTCCTTCCTGTGAGAAGTACCGCTGACTAACCAGCTGTAGGCCTCACAGCGGATTCAAGCTCCCCAAAGGCCTCAACTCCTTCCCTTCCAGGCCTATTTACTGTGATATTTATAGTCCAAATGTGAAGGGTATTAATTCTCCTTCCCTGTTTTTCTTTTCTGGGAATAAAGAGTCAGCTCACCCTTCTATTAAGTGAGATTTGCATAACACTGCCTGGGAAGAAACCTGCTCTGGGCCCAGGGACCGGAGCCTCTGAACTCTCCGTCTTTACACCAGGTTTCTAAAAAGCTCTGTTCCTCTTTGAAGGCACAGGGGAGACTTCCCTCAGATGCTTTCCCTTCAAGGAGCTGAACTTTTGCATTTCTAAGCAGCTTCCAGCCAGAGCTAGAGAGAGTCCATTTCCTCATTACAAAGGGAAGAAATGAGTCCCACCAAGGTCACCGCTGTGGGTCTCCTGCAATAAACTCAAGTAAAACATCCAGCTTCTCAGGGAACTGACTTGGAGGGACCTGGTTGGGTGCACCCCCGACTTTCTGCATCCGGTAGATGGAAGGAGAGGCAGCCCCTCATTCACCCTCCATCCCTGACTGGGCGCCCCCACCACGGAGCAGCTGACCCACAAAGGTGCCCTGCAGTCCAGTTTCTGCCCCTTCCACATACTGAGTTCCTTACTAGGCCTTGCAAAAGGGATGGGGAGGGGGTTCTTTCTTCATAAACTGTAGATAAAAACAATGAATGGAATTTTTTAAATTAGTTACAGAAATACAAAACTTCAAAAGTATAACATGTGGGCGTGGATTCTTCCTCCCTAGACTTGGTTCTCATCCTCTAACCAGGCAAGAGAGGCTAAACTAAGTCATTCCTGTTCATCGTTGTCTTCTTTATTTAAACATTTACTTGGAAAACACAGAAGTGAAAAATGGCCTCTAATTTTTATTGATGTATTTTTATTAAAGTATAGTTGATTTACAGTGTTGTATCAGTTTCAGGTACAGCAAAGTGATTCAGTTACATCCGTGAATAAACATATATCTTCTTTTTCAGATTCTTTTCCCATCTAGGTTATTACAAAATATTGACTATAATTCCCTATGCTATCCACTGGGCCCTTGTTGTTTATCTATTTTATATATAGTCGTGTGTGTATATTACTCCCAAATTCCCAATTTATCCCTCCCTGCCATCTTTCCCCTTTGGTAATCCTAAGTTTGGTTTTTGTGTCTATGAATCTGTTTCTATTTTGTGTATAAGTTCATTCTACTTGCAAGTGATATCATGATATTTGCCTCTCTCAGTATGACTTACTTCACTTAGTATGATAATCTTTAGGTCCATGTTGCTGCAAATGGCACTGTTTCATTCCTTTTTATGGCTGAATAGTATTCCATTATATATATGTGTGTGTGTGTGTGTGTGTGTGTGTGTGTATACATATATCCCATCTATATCTATATACCACATTGTCTTTATCCCTGAAAAATAGCCTATAATTAAGAGAATAAAAAAGCCACAGACTGGGAGAAAATATTTGCAAGACACAAATCTGAGAAAGGACTTGTATTCAGTATATACAAAGAATTCCTAAAACTCAACAATAAGTAAACAAACAACTCAATTAAAAAATGGGCAAAATGACCCAGCAATCCCACTTCTGGGCATACACACTGAGGAAACCAGATCTGAAAGAGACACGTGCACCCCAATGTTCATCGCAGCACTGTTTATAATAGCCAGGACATGGAAGCAGCCTAGATGCCCATCAGCAGATGAATGGATAAGGAAGCTGTGGTACATATACACCATGGAATATTACTCAGCCATTAAAAAGAATTCATTTGAATCAGTTCTAATGAGATGGATGAAACTGGAGCCCATTATACAGAGTGAAGTAAGCCAGAAAGATAAAGACCAATACAGTATACTAACACATATATATGGAATTTAGAAAGATGGTAACGATAACCCTATATGCAAAACAGAAAAAGAGACGCAGATGTACAGAACAGACTTTTGGACTCTGTGGGAGAAGGCGAGGGTGGGATGTTTCGAGAGAACAGCAACGAAACATGCATATTATCTAGGATGAAACAGGTTACCAGCCCAGGTTGGATGCATGAGACAAGAGCTCAGGCCTGGTGCACTGGGAAGACCCAGAGGGATTGGGTGGAGAGGGAGGTGGGAGGGGGGATCGGGATGGGGAATACATGTAAATCCATGGCTGATTCATGTCAATGTATGACAAAAACCACTACAATATTGTAAAGTAATTAGCCTCCAAGTAATAAAAATAAATGGACAAAAAAGTGGGCAAAAGATCTGAGCTGGCACCTCATCAAAGAAGACATACAGATGGCAGATAAACATATGAAAAGTTGTTCCATGTCACATATTACTAGAGAGTCACAAATTAAGACAACAGTGAGATAGAACCACACACCTATTAGAATGGCCAATGTCCGAAACAATGGCCATACCAAATCCTGGTGAGGATGTGGCGAAAAGAACTCTTATTTACTACTGGTGCGAATGCAAAATCGTACAGCTTCTTAGAAGATGTCTGGGTGGTTTCTTACAAAGCTAAACATACTCTCACCATATGATCTGGCCATTGCCCTCCTTAATATTTACCCAAATATGTTGAAAACTTATGTCCACCCAAAAGTCGAAGCAGCTTTATTCACAACTGCCAAAAATTGATCACCATCAGATGTCCTTCAGTGGGTGAATGAATAAACAGACTGTGGGACATCCTGACAGTAGAATATTATTTAGCAATAAAAAGAAATGAGCAATCAATCCATGAAAAGACATTGAGGAGCCTTAAGTTCATATTACTAACTGAAAGAAGCCAGTGTGAAAAAGCTACATATACATAGTTTCAGCTACAGGACATTCTGGAAAAGGCAAAGGAGACAGTAAAAAGGTCAGTGGTTGTCAGGGGTTCATGGAGGGTGGGGTGGGGAGAGATGAATAGGTGAGCCCAGGGGATGATTAGGGTGGTGAAATTATTCTGTATGATATTTAATGGTGTATATATGACATTATACATTTGTCAAAACTCAAAGAACTGGGACTCCCCTGGCAGTCCAGTGGTTAAGATTCTGCACTTCCAATACAGGGGACACCAGTTTGACCCCTGGTTGGGAACTAAGATCCCACACCCCATACCACATGACCAAAAAAAAAAAAAATAACCTCATAGCACTGTACAACACAAACAGTGAGCCCTAATGTAAACTAGGGACTTTAGCTATGAATAATACATCAATACTGGCTCACCAATTATAATAAATATACCACACGAATACAGGATATTAATAATGGAGGAAAGCATATGGCAGGGGACTCTGGGGGAAAGGAAAGGGAACATATGAACTCTCTATACTTTCTGCTCAGTTTTTCAATCCTAAAACTGCTCTAAAAAATAGTTTATTAATTTTTTAAAAAAAGCTATAATCCCATCTTTTTCATCACATAAAGTTAGAAGTAGATATTCAAGCCTATATCATTCCCTACTCTACATATTCCCAATAAGGTGACCATTGTTTATATTGATGTACACACTTCCTTATTTTTTCCCTAAGTTTCTACAAATATATTGATATTTGTACCTAGCACCACACATCAAAAAATAAAGACAAATCATGTTTTACCTATTAGTTTGCAACTTGCTTGTTTCACATACATTTAAGATCTCTTTCCAGGCAGTACATGTAGATCTGACTCTTTCTTGGCAACTGTAGTTGTTACCATCTCATGGACACTAACTGTGGTCATTAGGCAGAGTTTATTAAAGAAGATTCACAGAATCCAACTGACAGTGCTTGCAAACCTACAGCTTATTGCAGGAAAAGCATTAAAAGCTTTCAAGTCTCTCTTCGGTCACAGGTTCATAACAAAGCACCTCGGACCTAGGAAGACCCCAGTGGAAGACCCCTAGGACCCCCCAGGGCTTCTTCCACCCTGCCAGTCATGTAGGCATATTTCCTCCTGGTTTACCAGCCCCAACAGCAGAGACCTTCAGGGGTCTCATCAAAACCAGGTACAAATCATCAATATCACAATACTGTCAACAAACAGTGATAAACAAAGAAAAATAAAAATAAACCTTGCTGACAAGTTGGTACAAACCACCCCAAAATTCTTCAGACCCATGGTTACAAAACAACACTATTGATCAGTACAGTTAATGACCTGACCGGGGGTCTGTGCTATGCGCGAACGTCTCATTTCAGTAAATCAGCCTGTGCCGGTTCCAGTCCTGCTGAAATTTACCCTCACAGCACACCATGGTATGTATGAACATACTCTATTCAACCGTTCTCATGTTGATGGGTATGTAGGCTAGTCCTCTCCCCCATTCCATGCCTCCTCCCACTGCTACTATAAATATGGCCACAGTGAACATCCTCATACATACATGTCTACACATATCATATGTTTCTTTCTGTAGCATAGAGTTCTCAAATGAGGATGCTGCCATTCACGTTCCTTTGCCCTTCTTTTTTCTTTAACATTTATTTATTTATTTGGTTGTACCAGGTGTTAATGGCAGCACGTAAGATCTTCATTGTAGGATGCAAAATCTTAGTTTGCATGTGGGATCTTAGGCACCACGTGGGATCTAGTTCCATTACCAGGGATTGAACCTGGACCTCCTGCATTGGGAGTTCAGCATCTTAGCCCCTGGACCACTAAGGAAGCCCATCCTTCACTCTTCTTGATCTGTCTTTCCTGTCTTTTCCCCCTGTATTTTAGAAAGATGGGGACTCACTGTAGGGCACTGCGTGCTCGGGTGCTCACATTCCTGTTAGGGTTTTGCTATACTCACTACAGATTCCCTAAAGTGCCAGCTTCAGCTTCAGCTCCCTGTACCTGCACCGGGATCCTGTGTCCTCTGGCTTTCTGCCTTTCAATTCTCCTACCCTTTTCTTCCAAAGAATGTGATTACTTCTCTCTGGGGTCGGGGCTCTCTCAATCTCTCTGCACAATAAAAGGGCTCATTTCTCTGAGGCTTTTTATTATTTTGAAAGCAGATTTTCCTGATAGAACATACACCCACAGGCATAAGCCTAAGGAAAACAAAACTAATCTCCTATTTTATGTGCCAATTAGCTGCTGCAACAGGTAAACTCTAAATCTCAATGACTTAACAAAGGGAGAGCTCAATTCCCTTCTTCTCAGCCCACATGGCTACAGCGCTCTCTATACCCTGCTCAGGGATCCAATTTCCTTTCTTTTTGTGTCTCTTCCTCTAGGAAGAGAAGCCCTCCCCGCTAAGGGCTTCCCTGATAGCTCAGTTGGTAAATAATCTGCCTGCAATGCAGGAGACCCTGGTTTGATCCCTGGGTCGGGAAGATCTGCTGGAGAAGGGATAAGCTACTCACTCCAGTATTCTTGGGCTTCTCTTGTGGCTCAGCTTTACCACCTGCAATGACGGAGACCTGGTTTCATCCCTGGGTTGGGAAGATCCCCTGGAGAAGGAAAGGCTACCCACTCCAGACATGACTGAGTGGCTTTCACTTTCCACTGAACTAGCAGATAGAGAAAAGAAAGATGGGGAGGACCACACAAGCCTGAATGTGCAGCAGATTATGGTGGTTCAAAAATATATCCAGGAGTTGGTGGTAGACAGGGAAGCCTGGCCTGCCGCAGTCCATGGGGTGGCAAAGAGTCGGACACGACTGAGTGGCTGAACTGACCGAACTGAAAAATATATCCACAAATTCCTTTATACTCCTTCCTTCAAGAAGTAGAGCTTAATTCTCTTCCCCTTGAGGGCAGGCTGGAATTAGTGACTCACTTATAACAGATAGAATTCAGAAGTGATGGTCAATTTCAAGATTAGGTTATAAAAAAACTGCAGCTTCCAATCCAACTGCTGTCACTCTTTCCTACCCTCACTCAGCCTGGAGGAAGCCCCATCTTAAGCAATTCTGTGGAAATGCATTTAGTGAGGAACGGAAGCCCCCTGCCAACAGTCCCATGAGTGATCTCGTGAGTGACTTGAATGCAGAAGCCCTAGTCAAATCTTGAAAGACCGTGAGCCAGAACCAACCAGTTAAGCCACTCCTGAGTTTCTGACTCTCAGAAACTGTTTGAGGTGAAAATTATTTGTTGTTTTAAGCTGTTAATTTTGGGAATAATTTTTTATAGTGCAAATAAATAGTTTTTAAAAATTGCTATGTCTGGGGATACTTTGTTATGCAGCAATAGATGACTAATACACATATCCACCTGCATTGCTTTGGCCAGAGCTCAGTCACATGGTCACGTAACTGTAAAAGAGGCTGGGAAATATAGTCTAAGTGCATCCCCAGGAGAAAAGAGAAATAGATTAGCTGATATGTGTCTATTACTTCATGGAACTTCTGGGATTCCTCCCCCAATTAGCAGAGGCAAAAGTCAAGTCCATTAATTGCCGGGTCATGATAAGAGCCAAAGGTCTCACTTTTGACTACTTGTTGCTTGTTTTATGCACACTACAACAGCCTTTGCTATCTAGAAGAAAGTAAGGAATTCTAAATTCAAATTTACATTTCATTGTATATAGTTTAATTTTAGACCAATAATTCTAATGGTTTTGTTGACTGTTTTTCTTAAAGATTCTACCAAGCTGTTTATAAAAACAACTGTATTATTTATGATCTCAGTGTTGCAAGAATAGATATGTATTTATAAGCCATAAAGAAGAATTGGAAGAAAATATACAAAACATTAAACAATGTTATTCCCACATGGTGAGATGATCACTGACTTTCACTTATTTTGTGTGCATGTATGTGTATTTGTATTTTTCAATTTTTCTAAGATGAAGATGTGTGTTATTTTGCAATCAAGAAAAGATCATTGTTATCAAAAAGATAATTACAAAAATAAAGATGATAAAAACAATATAAATAATTATTACAAAAAGCTAGTTCCTCTGTACATGTGTATGCATGCTAAGTCAGTTTGGTCCTGTGACCCCATGGACTGTAGCGGGCCAGGCTCCTCTGTCCTTGGGATTCTCCAGGCAAGAATATTGGAGAGGGTTCTGTATGTGTGAGAGTCTCACAAAGTGAGCAGGCTGTGGGGGTAGGATGACAGATGAGAAGCACTTGATCTGTTCAGGTTGAGCCTAAACCACACTTGGCCTCCGGGCTTGTCAGTTCCCCTACTGCAGGGAGACCTGAGTGGACCAGCTTCCCAGGGTGTCTGACCACTGATTCACTGTGGGGACAATCACTTTGTGCTTGACGTGGTCCGATTATTCTCTCTGCCTAAACTTTCCCCCCTTCATGAATGGAAATCATTTGTCTATGAGGAAGACTTCTTCCTAATGACTTCCTGTCTCCTAAATTTCCCAGCCACCTACTCAGGAACAAATCTTTGTTTCAGTTTATCTGAACTGCATTGAGAGGTGGCTTCCTCTGGGCCATGCATTCCTTAGGTATCTGCTTCTTTCCTTGTTTTGTCTGTCAGGCTCTGAGCTCCATTTCACAGTGAGAGGCATGGATATGATTATAGGTTCAGGGGTTTAAACACACACACACACACACTCACACACACATTGCCGCTTCCTACTGTGTGATTTTGGACAAGCCACTCAACCAGTGAGCCTCAGTTTCCTCATCTGTAAAATGGGGCTAAAACCCTTCATAACTGATATCATACATTTAAGGCCTTTAGAACAATGTACAGTACACAGTAAGAGCACTGTAAATAAAATTAGACAGGATTCCTGCTTCTGTGGGGCTTATAGCTTAGTGGGGACAGACAGACGTTGAATACATAACTAGAGATGTGACAAGTGACTAAAAAGGAAGGGGGAGTAGAATTCGATGTCCCAGGAGGTAGGATTTATCAGATGAGCCTTTCTTCACATGAAGAAATGGGCTCAAGAAAGTTAAGTGCCTTTCTGCAGATCACTCTCTTAGCTACGCAGTAGAGCTGGGGTTCAAACCTGACCTGTCTCACTCCAAGCCCTTGCACTCAGGGCCACCCTGTGAAATTCCTGGGTGGAAGGCCCTTCGCCTCTGTGGGACCCTTCCTCCAGTAAAAAAAAACAATTAAGAATTCTCTGTTTACAGCTCCTTTGATACAAAAACAAATATAACCCAGGCTGCATTATATTCATTTTTCTTTTCTGATCTTAAAAGACATTAAAACACTTTCAGGGGCTCCTAAAAGTATCATGAGCTGCAGTGACTGCTGCTTTATCACACAGGCTGAGTATGATATGATATGATTCTGGGCCTTCAAGGAACTTCCAGTTCAATGGAGGCTAGAAAAACAGAATGACTAATATTAACAATAATTCTAGCTCAGATGTGCTGAGTGCTTGCTTATCTCATTTAAGTCTCTCAATAACCTAAGAATTTGTAAATAATATTATTTTTCACTTGATAGGCAAGGAAATAAGGCCCGGAAGGTTGACATCACTTGGCCACAGTGATGAACTTGTCGGGGATGAGGCAGGATTCCGAGCCAGGTCTGTGACCACGTGCCTGGTTTCTCCCCTGTCTGTAGCCCTGCTTCCCGACTACAACGGGGATGGCAGGATGAAGGACCCGCTGCGGCAGAGATGCCGGCAAAATACTGCTGGGGGATGACAGAGCAGGAGAAGGGCCTGGGTGCACTGAGGTCTGGGGGAAGCTGCCTCTGACAGTGGTTTCTCTGCTCAGCACCCAGGCATCCACAACTGCCAGGCAGGAAGCCTCTTTCCTTTCCTCCCTCTGGCACCCCGCTCTGTACCCCCACTCACCCCAACTTGCCTTAAAGCAGGACTGAAAAAGTTTACCAAACACCTTCTGAGCTGAGAATGTGACCGTAGCGGATCCGAGAGGGCAGGAACCACACACACTGGAAGGGCTCCACGCGCGTGACCAGTCAGGGTGGGGACCTTCCAGGTTGTACCTGGGAGCCAGTCGTGGTCACTCAAATAGAAGAGAATGATGCCAGTGACCAGGATGTTTCTAGCTTACAAAGCCCTTCCTCCAATGCATTTTGTGGGTTTTTATGAAGCCCCTTGTGAGATTAGTAAAACAGATAATGTTAAATATATTTATATATAAATATCTAAAATTAATATAGATATTAATAAATAAGTATTAATATATTAAATATGTTTATTTATTTATTTTGACCACATCACGTGGCTTGCAGGCTCTTCATTCCTCAAGCAGGGATCAAACCCAGGCCCTCTGCAATGGAAGCATGGAGTCCCTAAATATATATATGCTAAATTGGATGAAAGAGTCCTCAAATTCTACAGTGCTTTGCAGTTGTGATATTGTATGTTACTGCACGCTTTGACCTTTCCTTATAACCTGGTCATAGCTCCTGGTGGCCTTGTTTGCGTGGCATTCAAGGCCCTCTCCTGGCTCCCTCCGGTTCTGTGTTCTCTCACCCTGGGCTCCAGCCAGACTGAAGAGCAGTAGCTTCCCCCCAAAACGATTCCACCAATTCTTCCCTTGGTCCTTCCCCAGGATGCCAAGGATTATATGATGACATGTCCGAGATCACATGATCAGGAAGTGAAGTTGATTCAGAACCAGATTGGTCTCAGTCCAAAGCACATGCCGGAGAGAACTCCCTTGGGGGCTCAGCAGTGTCCCGATTCCTGTGAATGAAGCAAGTGTTAGAAATCAGGGGTTGAGATGCTCCCTCCCTTCACCTGGTTAAACACCTGTGTCTTCAGACTCAATTCAAGCCCCACTGCACTTTCAGTGGGTTTGTTAGCTGTGATGCTCATTTAATAACAATCAAGGGGGTTGCAGAGTAACGATGCTGATGATTTTTGGCGGGGGGGGGGGGGGGGGCGGGCAAGAGATAGTCACGCCCGAAGGACAAAGCAATGGTGTGGAGGCTCCGTGTTTGGAGGGAATGGGCATGTCTGTGGCTGCTGCCTGGACCCCCACCACACGGTGCCTCCGTCTGGGGCAAAAGGGTGCTGGAATGGAACCAGGAAGTGGGAACTCAAACCTGTCACTCCCTCACACCTTCCGTGTGACTCATTTTGGTGAAATTTAGCGAAGTCTGAGCACGTGTTCATCAAGGGGAATCTCAAAAGTGCAGCAATTCCTCTCCCCGAACATTCAGCACGCTTACACCCGGACTGTGAAGGGACAAAGCCAAGTGAACAGTGGGCTTCGGATGACGCTGGTCCTGCTCCAGCCATTTCTCACCCCTCTGCTCCTAGGGGCTCACATGTGAGCGAGTGAGACACACTTGGCCAGAAGATTGACATATGTATATACACACACACACACACACATTTTTTTTTTTTTCTTGTTGAGTTTTAAAGTGGATCTCTAATGCTTGTATAGTTATTTACTTTATCACAGTGGTCTGGAACCAAACCCATACTATCTCTAGGGTATGCCAGTATACTGACTGATACCAGTTTCATGAAGCCAAAATGTATGTAAATGCATATCTTTATCTATATGTAAATCCACATCAATTTCTACATCTTTCCAGAAAGATATCCTTAAAATACTAACTGATTGCAGTTTTCTCCAGATGGTGGGATTGTAATGGTTTGATTGATATGTTTCTGTATTTTCCAATTTTTCTGCCTTTCAGTTCAGTTCAGTCCAGTCGCTCAGTCGTGTCTGACTCTTTGCGACCCCATAGACTGCAGCACGCCAGGCTTCCCTGTCCATCACCAACTCCCGGAGCTTGCTCAAATTCATGTCCATTGAGTCAGTGATGCCATCCAACCACCTCATCCTCTGTCGTCTCCTTCCATTCCTGTTCTGCCATTACCATGCATTAGTTACATGATCTGAAGAACAAGTTCAAAGCCCACTCTCTCTTAAACAGCTGGGATTCCAAGTTTAGGGGATGCTTCCTAGATGATAGAGGAGGCCCTTGTTTCATTTTTCTTGTGCATCTCCATCCTTCAAAGATGGTTCTAGAAGAACCCCAAATGGGTCTCTGCTGTCTCCGACCAATGTCTTTGCTGCCCTCTGGTGGTCATTTAAGACCTCAGCAAGTCCAATGAGCAAATCCTCTTAGTGAGTTACTTCTTTAGCTTTTGCTTCCCTGACAGCTCAGTTAGTAACGAATCCGCCTGCAATGCAGGAGACCCCAGTTCAATTCCTGGGTCAGGAAGATCCGCTGCAGAAGAGATAGGCTACCCACTCCAGTATTCTTGGGCTTCTCTTGTGGCTCAACTGGTAAAGAATCCACCTGCAATGTGGGACACCTGGGTTTGATCCCTGGGTTGGGAAGATCCCCTGGAGAAGGGAAAGGCTACCCACTCCAGTATTCTGGCCTGGAGAATCCCATGGACTGTGTCCATGGGGTCACAAAGAGTCAGACACAACCAAGCGACTTTCACTTTCACTTGTCACTTTTCTTTAGATTTGCCTTCTTAAGTCCCATTTCTTAGAACTGTTTTCTCCCCCCAGAGGTTGGGCATTCTTATTAAACTGGATGAGATTTGTTCCAGTGTAAGTTTCTTTAAAGCTCTTGTGAAAATATCATTCTTGTTAAAACCAAAGCCCCTCAGCCTTGAGTGCACAACCAGAGGGCTTGACTTTCTTCAGTGGAAAGGCTTTGGTGCACACTCACCTGCTGCTTTCTAACAGTTGATCAGAGCAGTATATGGTTTTGGTCAGTATCATTACTGCAAAGCCACGGGCACACCTGCTGATACTCAAATGGATGGTGCTTCTCACAGTCCGAGAACGCCCTGTACAGAATCACAGCAAGTAATGGCTGGTTCCAGAACCCCAACCTGGGATGCTCTGAGATTGTGTGGCTTTAAGCAAATTATGTCACTTCTCTGTTCCCCCATCTGTAACAAGGGAATCATGACCACACCCTCCTGGATTTAAAGCCCTGTTCTACCAATTACCCCTTGAACACCTTACTTAACATCAGTGTAACTCTATTTCCTCATTTGTAAAACTGGGGGGAAACAGAGTCTACTTCATAGAGCTGGAATTAATTAATGCCTCTAAATGATTAGATCAATGTCTGGGACATAAATGGTTCTCAGTAAATTTTTATTATTGTTACTGTTACCAGTTACCAAAACATATTATTAGTTAAATGTCATTCCCAGAATGCATATAGCTAGTAGTAAGGGATTTATTATCTGATAAGGCTTTTATGTCTTAGAAACCATTCTAGGGACTCTTTATTTAATACTTACTGCAACCCTTCAAGGAAGGTGTTATTATCTTCATTTTACAAAAGAGGAAACTAAGATTCACAGAGGTTAAGAGTTCAAGATCACACAGCTAGGAAATACGAAACCAGAGTTTAATTTCATTCATTTGGTTCTGCAACCTCTGGTCTTTCCTGTCTGTTTGATTGACATCTAGGTAAGGTAGCTTCCAAAGTTACCTTAGATAGCTTCATGAGGTAGCATATTTTTCTGGAGTCATCAGTCAGTTCAGTCACTCAGTCGTAACCAACTCTTTGTGACCCCATGGACTGCAGCATGCCAGGCTTCCCTGTCCATCACCAGCTCCCAGAGCTTGCTCAAATTCATTTCCATCAAGTTGGTCATGGAATACTTGATTATCAGTTAGGGTGATACCAGTTGCTGTAACAGATAAACCCACGTCTTTATGGTTTGTGTACCAGGACTGTATTTCTCATGAATGCAATAACTCATGGGAGTATTCCCATTTGGTGGCAGGCCTTCTATGTGGTCATCAGGGACCCTGGATCCTTTCCACCTCATGGTTCTACTCTCCCTGGGGACTTTGGAGTCCTCTGCATTTAGCTGCTGAGTGACCAAAGAATATGGACCAGGCCTGAAAGAGGCACTTTTCAACTCTGTCCGTATTCCATTTACTTAATGTTCAGTCTCCCGGTCACTCTTAACTGCAAGGGAGGCTGGGAAGTATAGTCTTGCTCTGTGGCCAGGAGGGGAAGAAACGACCGGCCCATCACTCTCTGCTATACCCGGCTTATGTCCTAACCAGCCTTGAGGTCTTGGTTTAAATTTCTGTTGCTCCAGTTAAAAAAAGATCTTGGCCTCTCGAGTCTGGACTGAGCGCCTCTGCTCTATACTTCCTTCCTCGTGTCATCCGGTGCGTGGAGGAACATTCTTTAATCACCTGTCTACCCGTGATCCTGTGGGCTGCATCCTGCAAGGCTTATCTCCACCACTGCTGAATCCCTGGCCCTTACATGGAGTTGGCACATCATAGGTGCTCAATAATTGCTGAACGGATGACCTCTGCCACAAATAGCTGAGAGGGCAGAGGAAGTGGTTGGGAGGGGTCTCTTGGGCTCCCCTCTCCCCCCCACCCCGCCCCACCCCGTGGCACTGAGTTTCAGAATCATGGACTGCTCGTCCCGGAACAGGGTGTTGGAAAGCCCTCTGAGGTTGAGGTCAGGGCATCTGTGCTTTAAGAATGGAACTGAGACACCAAGTGTGGTCACAGGTCATCTGAGCCTCTGCACCTGCCCCCGGGCAGGACCCCACGCAGACATCTCCTCTTGCACTTGTACCCCAGCAGGGCCTGGCTTCGAGTTTAGGAAACAAACCGTGGCCACAACGATAAAACGAGGCAGCGCGTTTAGCTAGCTGTTGGCGATTTATATCCTACCACTTCCCAAAGAACCTTGCAGCAGCTTCCAAAATGAATGCAGTAAGAGAAAGGAACCTGAATAGCAGGGAAAACCTAGTCCTGGTGATATTAAGTCATCGAAAATGTGATCGCTCCAGGCAAAATAAGATAAGTGGTTTTTTTCTTTCCCTTACAATCCAGGTCTCTGTTTTGGGATAACATTTAGAATTTTTAAATGTTGGGCTCTGTTCGTTCTCCTCTCCCCCTCACTGTCCCTGGGTGTCTGCTCATGATATGTCTTGACCTGTAGCTGAGGCTAGGATCCGGGAGGGGACTGTGAGCAACTCAGGACTCCAAGCCCCTCTTCAGCTCCAACCCCTGGAGCTCATCCCCACTTCTCTCCCCTTGAGACAAGCCCCGCTTCCCCTGCCTGGGACTAAGATGAAGGCAGAAGCGATGAGCAAGGAGAGAGTCCCGCTATGCTGCTAAGAGTCCTCAGAGGAAATGAAAAACCCAACTTAACAAGACAGAAGGGGATGGTTGGGCAGAGGGATAGGCAAGAGTGCCGGCCTGGTGCCCGCTGGCTGGTGGCCTTGGCAAATCACTTTGTGCTTCTGAGTCGCCGTTATCTCATCTGTGAAATGGGATCACTGAACCTGGATGCCCTGGGTGGGTGTGAGAGTCGGATGACACAAAATGGCTTCAGAGGGTTTTGTGAGGAACCCCTTAACAAGGGCAAGTGTATCAGGTTATGCTCTCAGAACCTGCCATGAGACGGGGTGCGGGGAGCGTGAAGGCAGGGGATGGATGGGACTGTGGGGTCACTTGGCTGGAGCTCTTCCTGGAGAGGAGGTCAGAGAAGTCTTATGATGCCCCAGGGGAAGCTGAGTTCTGGGGAGGGGGACCACAGTTCCCCCATGACTTCGCCCTTCATTAAGGCGTGTTGATTACAGGGACACTCCCCCTAGGTTGCCTCTGGGATTGGGAGACTGAACTTTGCCTCTGAGCCCAGGTTTCTGGAGACAGGAAGGAGCGAGGGGCAGCCTGGAGCCTGGGCCGAAGCTAGCCTGGGCCAGTGGATCTGAGCGAGGAGGGAGACAGTAGACCGAGGAGCACTAGGATCCCAGGAAGATTTTTATACCAGAACTCCTCTGGCCCACACAGGCTAATTCTGTGTTGATTCACAAAAAAGGAAGCAAAAAACAAAAAACAAACCCCCTAAGTTCCAAAGGAGCAAGTTTCCAGTCAGTTTTAAAAAGAACCAAAGCCAATCTGAGCTGGAGAAGGGGTTTCCCCCAAACTCTCCCTCCATACACCCAGCATTTGACAAAGAAGTTGAGAAAGTGCTGGGAGGTCAGTGTGAAAGGAAGGTGGGGAGCAAAACGGGCAGCTGGAATGGGGGCACTTGTCACCAGGCTGACAGTCCATGACCCTCCCCTCTAGGTTTCCTGGTTCTGTCACCCCTAGGGTGTTTGAAATCAACTTCTCCATCCTGGAGTAGAGCATGTCACCGTATGAAAACAACAGAAAAGTTTATCAAGGAGGAAGAAAAATCCCTGTCATCTTATCACCCCCATCAAATCAACTGTTTTCATTTTGGGGGGCTTCTTTCCACCCCAGTCTTCATAGTTTAATCACAGATCTACTGCATTTTTTCCTTTCTTCCTTAACAAGTGTGTCACTAAGCAAGTTTCAGTATCTTTGTTGGCAAAGTGCGATGTTCTCACATCTCACATCTCAAGAGTGACGTGAGCTTTAACCGAGATCATGGCTGTAAAGTGCGTGGTACACAGTAGGTGCTCAGTAAATGGAAGTCACAGTGATTATTTCTGGAAGCATCTCTCTGGTTTTCATTGTAAGTTCTGTGCTATTAGAAATTCTGAACTCTTTATATGTGTTAATGTGATAAAGGAAATCAGAACTACATACTTATTTTAAAGGAAGTTTGGCCACAGTGAAATATATTATAATTGCCTTTAAAGACTTGCATCACCAAGTACCTTTTCTGGTACCTCTGAGGTCTTCTCTGGCCTGAGTGGATGGTAGCTGGCCATGCTGTTGCTGCCTTTTTAAAATATGGATTCCACTCCCCATTCCTCTGATGATCTGGGACTGAAAAGCACATGGTCCCTGGAGATCTCCGCTCAGGTGTCCACTCACTGTGTGTTCTGGGAGAAATGACCGTTATCTTTCAGTGCGGGGAATTCGAAGTGCTGGACTCTTCATCATGCTGCAGAGGAGGGGTGGTGTTGGGAAACTGTCCACTGGTGCATCTCTGCATAGATGAGAACCTGAGCTGGGCCATGGGCTGCTGGAGGTACTTTGATTTGAAGTGTAGCTTTGATGAGCCCGAGGCTCCCAGGATGTGTGCCTATTGCAGATGTTTGTGCTGTCACTTCCAGCCCACCTAAGGGTGAATGGGATTACAGGTGTGTCTGGCAGGATAAAGGGGGAAAATAGATATGCATATATAAGTAGATATGAAATTTAAGACTCAAGATAGTTAACCCAAAGCCCCTTTCCTCTTGGGGACTCAGTTCTTTCATTAGCAAAATTTAGTCTGCAGAAATGACCAGCCATGGAGTTAAATTATTCTTGGCTCTAGGAAGGAACTGGGAGGTCGCTGGACATCTGCTCTCAAGACTTGTCACATGATGTAACTAACACCACTTCCAAATCTAAGTCTGGGGACTTCAGAGAGGCCAGGGCAATTTGGTCCAGGGCTTCATCAATTCAATTCTTTGAATGAATACGGTGCGCCTAGACTACACTGGGCGCTGCTGTGAGTGCCAAGGATGACTGCGATCGGCTCCTGCCCTTAGTGGGCACACAGTCGATTTGGGAGAAGAGGATGGATGTTGCCTGTGGCTGTATTAGCAATGGCAATGGGTGCCATTCACCTAGGGCACCGAATGTAAAAATCTCATGGAATCCTCCAAAAAGTTCCATAATGTATATATTGGTAACACCATCATCTTTCAACTGAGAAAACTAAGGTGTTGAACTACAGAATCATTTGCAGAAAGTCACACGGCTAGTCAGGGGTGGAGCTGTGATTCAACTCAGTCTGTCTGACTCCAGATCAACACCACCTCTCCCCCAAATTTTCTTTTTTGGATGGGAGGTTATAGTTGTTAACTGAAATAAAAACGCTCAATGTAAAAGTTGTGAATTAACTTTTATTCGGGGACTTTCTAAGGACTATAGCCCAAGAGACAGCCTCTCAGGTAGCTCTGAGGAACTGCTCTGAAGAGGTAAGGGAGGAGCCAAGATATATTGATATATGAATTTTTTGCTGGAAAAAAAAAATTGTAGTCAAGCATCACAAAATTTCTGCTAACCACAAAGAAGAGGCATCTCACGTCAATGATTTTAGAGCTTTTCTATGTATGGGAGGATGCAAGAATCTGGAGTCATGGAAAATTTTCCTTAACTATACATCTTAACTACCTAGGAGTTGATACATACAAAACTGGGAATACTTCCTGCTTTTCTCCATCCTGAATTCCCCTCAGGCTGTGCCTGACCCTTGTAGAACAGGAGTGGTGGGCAATCTTTCCTGATTTCTTTTAACGTAATTTCTCATGAAGTGTGTGCACAGATGGACATAAGAGATAGCTCAAATCTCGATGTAAAAGGGTTTCCTTTCATACTTATCCTCTCAGTGGAGTTTCAAGTCCTCTCCAGTTTGCTGACATTTGACACCTTGAGATTTTTATCTACAGGCATAGAAAGTAGCAACATCATCAGTATATAAAGACCCAGTGGGGGAATTCCCTGGCAGTCCAGTGGTTAGGGCTTCCAGATTTCACTGTCAAGGGCCCGGGTTCAAACCCTAGTCGAGAAACTAGGATCCCACAAGCCATGCCTCTCAGCCGAAAACAAACAAACAAACAAAAAAAGACACAGCTGCTTGAGGTTGCAGCAGTCACCACCCGGCCCTGAGGACTTATGACTTTTATTCATTTGTTTCAGATTTCAATGCCATTGTCTTCTTCTTTACCTCCTCCCCGCTCCTTTGCTTCCTCCTTCATCTCCTCCTCCCCCTTCCTCCTTCTACTCTTCTGTAAAGTATCAAGATATTTGAAAATACTTAGGATTTCTGTTCTCATTTCTCTTCATGCATCAAAGTAGTAGATGTTGGCAGATTTCTAGTCCCACGACAGTCCAACTGGTCACGTACTATCACAGATGGGATTTCTTTAACATTACCATTCCAGGTTTGACAACCACCCTGGTACCAGCATCAGAGGCTGCAGGCTTCAGCCAAGATCCCAGACGTAATCGAGGAACTACAGATGCTACTTGGATCATCCATGTGCTCCCAGGTGTGCGAAGACCCTGGAAGTGGGGCAAAGCCAGCAACACCTCAGGAAGCAGTAAGTCCATTCCAGATCATTCTGTAAGAAGAGACGGTAGATCACAGTACAAGTCTCATCCTCAAGACCCATGAATTTTTACACCTTGAAACAGCTCACAAAATGACAATTAGAAAAGGGATGGTGTCACACGGTGCCTGGTGACTGATGTTCGGTGCTGGGTTCTCTCTGTCCCACCACCCTACATCCTGGTCTACACAAAGGAGGTGTAGGGAAGGCTTCACAGAGGAGGAGGAACACGACCTGGACCTTGAGGGATGCATAGGGCATGGCTGGCCTTGGAAGAGGGGCTGGGCTTCCCAGTGCCAGTTTTAGACTCCTCTGTAGCTTTGCTAACTGAACCATTAGCTCCCAGATGTAGGCATTTGTCTCCTCTGCTTTCTGCTCCATTTCTGAGTTCCTGGCCGGGGCTGGCACAAAGGAACTGTTGGAGAGATGGATGAGGCCAACTTCTCCACAACCCACTCAAGATCCGACTCCGTATTTTAAGAGAATTGCTGAAGCTCTTGGCATTGATTAGAAACTTAGCTTATATGTCCTTTCTGCTTCCTTCCTTCCTGCTGATGGATGACTCTTTGGAGAGTATGTGCCTAGCTCCAGTCTCTAAGAGCCACCCAGCCTCCTGGCCCCCATAGGAATGGTCCCTGGAAGTCATATTTGTAAGACCACTCCCTGACCCTGTGAGTTGTGAGTGACTGAGAGACATAGGGGTGGACCCCAGACTCAAGTTGGACCCGCACGAGCCTCTCTCTCAATTGGGAATCACAACTTTGAGGGGCTCCTTTACTCATCTCCACTGAGGCGATGTTAACTGCGGAGCTGGGGGACAGCCGTCCTCAGACACAGAGAAGGCTGCTGCAGAAAGGCGGGAGATGAAGCAGATGCCAACGGGCAGCAGTGCCAAGAAACCCCAAGACCCAACAGCCCTGCACCGGGGGAGGCCCCTGCCCAGAGGAGGCCTTCACCTCTTTCGAAGGCTCCTCCTCCAGTCACAGGAGAAGGGCCGTCTGTTGCCTGGAACCCTCACGGTACTCTGATGTTATCAAGTTTCTGCAGAAGGGGCTCACTCAGCCAGTGCCTGACAGGGGAAGTCCTAGGTTGTGCTTCGTGCAGAAGGAACTGCACTCCAGAAGAGGGGCATGTGGTTGAAGTGGGGGAACAGTCTTCTCTTTCTCCGAGGGAGACCCTTAGCCTGGTGGTCTCAATTTGACTCAAGTTCCAGAAGGAATGGGACTCTGAAGAAGACTTGTTTTTTTGAGGGGGGCAAAGTCCATGGTGTGAATGGGAGAAGAAAGACGCCCCCAGTGGTCCCTTCAGCCACTGGGCTAGGTCCTGGAGACCACAGACCAAGTAAGAACTTCCGGCCTCGTGGTTAGTGAGTGAGGCGAACATGTGGATAGAAATTCACAGCAATGGGAAGAGATGTTGATGCGGTGATAAAGAAATGTAACCGGGCAGGGACGGTCCTCCAAGAATAGCCAACATGGGGCGTCAGAGAGGGTTTCCTGGCAGGGATGACAACCAAGCAGATGCCTAGGGGTGTGTAGGAGTTGGCCGGGTCAGCGGGGTAAGGGACAACCCAGAGGAAGCAGCAAGAATAGAAGAGCAGGGTCGAGAAAGACAATGGTAACTGCCGAGAAGTACAAGTGAAGTACAGCTGGAAGGTGAAGTCCCAGGTTCTGGCCAGAAAGCTTGCTGGAAGGAGGCTGACTTTTCAGGGGGAGCTGGGGCTTTCTTCTGCAGAACTGTGATCTCCGAACCTTCTCGCTGCTGTGCTTCATCTGTTGATTTTTTTTTTGGAGCGCCCCAAAAGTTTTATTTAGACAATTAGCCTATGTTAAATGGTTTGCAAAGCGGTATTGTATATTTATTTACAAAAGAGATACTTGCTCTGGTACTCACACGTTAAAGATGACCATAGCCAATTTCCTTCTGACCTTTTTTGGGGGGTAAAAATAAATACACGTAGAAACTCTAAACTCCTCTCCACACCTGGGAGCGCACATGGGAGACCGGCTCTGCAGATGTGAGCAGGAGCCCGTGGAGGGTGTGGGCCACCGTGCTTCTCCTCGGAACCAACCAGATGTGTGCCTGCGGCCGTCCCGGCCACAGCTGACCGCCTCTGTGTGACTCAGATCAGGAAACCTCAGCCGTGGGTCTGGGCTCTGTGGTGCAGTCTAGACTTCTAGAAACCCTTGTGCCTGGTTTTCCCAGTCTGAATTTCTGGACGTGCATACCACCATGACAGCCTTGTTTTTCTTTTTCTTTTTTGAAAGTTAACTGAAAGCTGAACTCTATAGCTTGAGGGCTGACGGCAGAGAAGTGTAGCGGTCACCTAGACTGCTGTCTTCCTGTCTATGCTGTGCTATGTTTAGCCGCTCAGTCGTGTCTGCCTCTCTGCGACCCCATGGACTGTATCCACCAGGCTCCTCTGCCCATGGGGATTTCCCAGGCAAGAATACTGGAGTGGGTTGCCATGCCCTCCTCCTGGGCATCTTCTCAACTCAGGGATCGAACTCAGGTCTCCCACATTGCAAGCGGATTCTTTACCTATTGAGCCACCTTCCATTAGCTTTTCTTGCCTCTGAGAGTAAAGGCTTTTTTAAAAAATCTTTTTGTGTATTTATTTGTTATTTCTATATTGTTTCTTGGTGAAATATTATTTCAAAACCTCAACTGCCACCTCTCTTTTATTTATTTTTTTTAGTATTTTTATAACTAATCCGTTTATTTTAATTGGAGAATAATTACTTTACAATATTGTGATGATTTTTGCCATACATCATTGAGAATCGGCCACAGGAATACATGTGTCCCCCCCATCCTGAATCCCCCTCCCACCTTATCACTATGGGTTGGCCTAAAGCATTGTCTTTGGGTGCATCGAACTTACACTGGTCATCTATTTCACATATGGTAATATACATGTTTCAGTGCTATTCTCTCAAATCATCCCACCCTTGCCTTCTCCTACTGAGTCCAAAAGTCTGTTCTTTACATCTGTGTCTCCTTTGCTGCCCTGTATGTAGGGTTGTTGGTACCATCTGTCTAAACTCCATATATATGTGTTAATATACAGTATTTGTTTTTCTCTTTCTGACTTAGTTCACTCTGTATAATAGGCTCCAGGTTCATCCACCTCATTAGAACTGACTCAAATGCATTCCTTTTTATAGCTGAGTAATATTCCATTGTGTATGTGTACCACAACTTCCTTATCCAGTCGTCTGCCTATGGACACTGGGGCCTCACTTTTTCTTTGGGGTTGAGCTGCTTCAGATGCAGAATGAGGTCTCCCTGAGTTCTTTCTGGTGCTTCCTTGGTAGCTCAGCTGGTAAAGAATCCATCTGCAATGCAGGGAACCCTGGTTTGATTCCTGGGTCGGGAATATCCACTGGAGAGGGCTAGGCTACCCACTCCACTATTCTTGGGCTTCCCTTGTGGTTCAGCTGGTAAAGAATCTGCCTGCAATGTGGGAGACCTGGGTTCAATGCCTGGGTTGGGAAGATCCCCTGGAGAAGGGAAAGGCTACCCTGTCTGGTATTCTGGCCTGGAGCATTCCATGGACTGTCATGGACGGTACAGTCCGTGGAGTTGCAAAGAGGCAGACAAGACTGAGCAACTTTCACTTTGAGCTCTTTCTGAGGACTCCAGGAACATCTGTGACCGCTGAACGAGAGCATAGAGACGCCAACAGCATCGACACAGGTGGCGTGGTGACCACGTGTGCAATACGAATGCCTCTTCATATGGCCATCATCTCGTCTGACTCTCCCAATAAATCCGCAAGCAGCTACTCTGACGAGCCCCACTCTACAGACGAAGCAATGGGCCTGGGAGTGGCTGACTCCTTGAGTCTCTGTATGTGGGGACCTGGGATAATCAAGGTTCCTGACTCCCAGGCTCCGGGTGCTCTTCCTATTGGTAGGAAGTCCAAAGAGCTGGGCTTGGGAACCTTGTTTTCTGTCCTCATGCTTTTACAAGTTCCTGTCGTTCTAGGTTCTGTTAATCAAGCCAGGACTAAACCAAGTCAGATGAAAAGAGAACTCATGAAAGGATGGCCTGATGATATTTACTCAGAGCAGTAGAACAAAATATAGCTAAATAAATTGAAAAATGAAACGGTAAAATTTTTTTAAAAGTATAGATTTATTGTGGTATACTGATACACACACAAAATTGTACATGTTTAAGATAAACATTTGAATGACTTTGGATATGTACCAACACCCGTAATACCATCAACCACAATCAAGATAATAAACATATACATCACCTTCAAAAGACTCCTTGTGTCCATCTGCATTGTGTGTCGGTGTGTATGTTAAGAACAATGAACACGAGACAGCCTCTCAACAACATTTAAGTTCCCAGCACCCGCTGTATCTTGTATCTTTCCCTATAGACTCTGGGTGCCTCAGCAGGTTTCAGGACTCACTCATCTCATCTAACTGTGACTTTATATCCACTGAGTGACTCTCCATCCCATCACCCCCCTGCCCCCGGCAACCATCAATCTATCTTCATCTTAAGGAAATAAACAAATAAATAAAAAATTTAAAATTATTTTAAAAAGATTTTAAACTGAAGACACATTGTAAAGCCTGGTCATTGTATGCTTCCCTACCTTCTGACCAGGAAGGACGTGGGAGAGGCCACAGGATCTCATCACCTGTTGGAAGGAGGTAAACGGAGAAACTTTTTCCTTGCAGTTCGCAAGGTAGGGTTAGAGGTTCCTATGGTGTTTTTGCACCGTCGCTCCTGTTTTTAAACTACCATAAAAACGGCTCATATATGGAGTCATAACATTTCAAACAACTTAAAAACAGTAAAGAAGATGTGCAAGTTCTCCACATCTCCACGCCTACTCCCAGGCCTACTCTCCGGAGGTGAACATTTGAAATCACAGCCAGGTTTTGTGCTTCCAGTGGTTACATTCAGAATTCAAAATATGCTTATACTTCTCTTTCTCAATGTTATCTACTTTAAACATTATTTAAAGACCCCCTCATTAAATAATGTGGATATTGAATCCTGAAGAATTTAATTTGATACGTCACCTCATTTTTCCCCCCCTCCCAATTTTTACTTACATTTTTGTTTTTAGTCTATTGGTAATCTTTAACACCTGAAACAATTTACTTAAATCCGTATTTCTTGGTCTGTTACCTTTTATAGTGTCTTTTTCACAGTATCTCCCACTGATACTTAAAAGTCACTTAAAATTCATTTCAATGGGATTTTCCTGTCAAGCACCTGGGCTCAGTCCATCTTGGACCAGAGGTGTAAGGCCGTATTGAAAGTAATCTTTAGATTAGATATTAACTGACTTGGAAAGCCCACTGGTACATCTATTTTCTCAGCCCATGAACCTGATCCTACCATGTGACCACATGGCTCTACTGACCAGTAGAATGAGAGAGAAATTATACTTTGTATCTTCATAGACCGATCCTTGAGGGTGATAGGAGCACAGAGGGACAGTTACATATTCTTTTTTAACCTTTTTGTGCACTTCTTTAATATCTTATTGCATGTTGCCTTTGGTGGTTAATTTTGGGTGTCAACTTGACTGGACCATGGGGTCAGAGGGGAGGGTGGGGAAGAATCTGATATTCAGTCAAACAATATTCTGGGTGGTTTTGTGAGGGTATGTCTGCGTGAGTTTAACAATTAAACCAGTAGACTGAATAAAGCAGATTGCCCTCTGTTGAGAGTTTAGGTAAAGGTCTCCATAATACTGCTGCCTCAACATTCTTGGCCAAGTGGCCTGTGGGGGCCTTGAACTAACACTAGCCCCTCGGGCAAGTGCAGGCCCTAGAGAACAGCCCACCGAGTCAGAAGTAAATGTGAATTCCTGATGTGACTCGACAGCCCTGTGATTAACAGTCCCTCTCAGCCCACCCGTACCCAGCCCCTTCCCTTTGTGTGCCCCCCTTAGATAAGACCCCCATGCAGCTTACCAAAACCCTGCTCTTTCTAGTTTAAGTTGACCAATCAAGCATTAGCCTGGGGGTCCCAAAGCACTGCACCCAAGGACTCTCACATAGGCCCGGGCACCAAGTTCTTCCACTCTCTCTGCTGCGCCTGCCTTGACCTCCCCGCCAGGTGTGCCCCCTGCTTCCTCCTGGACCTGTGAGTAATGAACTTCCCTATTTCAATTTCTCTTGTGGTCTTTTGTTGAACCAGGGCTAACCATCCTGCCCCCACCGCTTCATTTAACAAATGTGAATTTCATAAAGTCCTAACACCTCCCTAGAGGCTTCCCAGGTGGCTCAGTGGCAAAGAATCTGCCTGTCAATGACGGAGATGTGGGTTCAATACCTGGGCTGGGAAGATCCCCTGGAGTAGGAAATGGCAACCCTTTCTAGTATTCTAGCCTGGGAAATTCCGTGGACAGAGAAGCCTGGTGGGCTACAGCCCCTGGGGCCTCAAAGAACCAGACATGGACTGAGCCACTGAGCATGCACTCATACAACACCTCCCTAATCTGGTGGCCCTCACCCAATCAGTTGAAAGCCTGAACAAATCCAAAATGTCGATCCATCCATGAGTTTGAGGAGTTCTTCTTACTTGACTGCCTTCAAGTTAAGTCTTTCCCCACCCCCCTGCTTTCAGACTCAAACTGAAATTTACTTATCAGGTTTTCCTAGGTCTGAGGCCTGCTGGCCTTTTGGCTGGAACCATATCATTATCATTGGCTCTTCTGGATCCCCAACTTGCTAAATACAGATTTTGAAACTTGGTGTCTATAATTGTGTGAGTCAGTTTCCTAATAATAATTCTCTCTCTCCTATATATGTATATTGGTTCTGTTCTGTTTCTTTGACTAATACATTGCCCTCTTCCTTAAAAAATACAGACTGGAAAAGTAAAAGTGCTGGTACTAATCACAAGAAATGTAAATCTAACTTATAGTAACTGAGATTAAAAAGTGAAAATCACTGAGCATGCTGACAGCAGCAAGTCTTCACCCAGTTCATGTAAATCAGTCCAGTGGATATTCCATTATAAAGGGGGAGATACAAATAATTGAAGAATAGGATTGGAATGCTAGACATATAATATTGAAGATATGCATAACAATCCAAAATTCCATCAAGAATCAATGGATAAATAAATTCATTATATACATTCATTGGAATAGCAACATCTGTTAGAAGGAGCAAACTACAACTATACTCAACAGACAAACAGAGAAAATGGACAAAGAATAGAGAAAATCAATAAAGCTAAAAGATTATTCTTTGGAAAGACCAAATAGATCAACAAATAGTTACATCTATAGAGAAAGTAAACTAGTGGTTGCCTGGGCTTGAAGCGATGGAGACAGATGAGAGATTTGGGGAGTGATGGCTAAGGCGTATAAGGTTTCTTTTTGGGGTAATGAAAATATTCTAAAATTCACTATGGTGGTGGATGCACAGCTCTGTGAATATGGTAAACATAATTTACTGTACACTTTAAATGGGTGGATTGTACAGTATGAAAAGTGAAAGTGAAAGTGAAACCGGCTCAGTCGTGTCCGACTCATTGCAACCCCACGGACTATACAGTCCATGGAACTCTCCAGACCAGAATACTGGAATGGGTAGCCTTTCCATTCTTCAGGGGATCTACCCAATCCAGGATTGAACCCAGGTCTCCCACGTTGCAGGCGGATTCTTTACCAGTTGAGTCTCAAGGGGAGTCCAAAAACATTGGAGTGGATAGCCTAGCCCTTCTCCATGGAATCTTCCTAATCCAGGAATTGAACCAGGGTCTCCTGCATTGCAGGCAGATTCTTTACCAACTAAGCTATCCGGGAATGTAAACTACATCTCAATAAAGCAGTTAAAATATAATGGCAAAATTAAGATAGTCACAGATAAACAAACGCTGACACAATTTATCATTGGCAGACCTACCCTACAAGAAATACTAAAGTGAGTCCTTCAGGCTGAACTGAAAGGATGCGAGAGAGTGCCTGGAATACACATGAAGAAAATAAAGAACACTGGCAATGGTAAATACATAGGTTAAAAGAAAAAGGAAATTAAAATGGTATGTTAGAAAATATCTATCTAACCCCAAAGCAGGAAATAATAAAGGAATAGAGGCACAAAAAAGACAAAAGAATGTAAGATATGTAGAAGCAGCAAAATAGTAGACATAAATTATACTTGACAATTCCATTAAATGCAAATGGATTAAACACTGCAATCAAAAGGTAGCAATCGGCAGAATGGATTTTTAAAAATGTGATCCAGCTGTATGTGGTTTCTAAGAAATTCACTTTAGATTCAAAGAAATAAATAGATTGTATGTAAAAAGATGGGCAAACATGTGCTATATAAATAATACCAAAAGAAAGCCAGAGTAATTGTGCTAATATCAGAAGAAAAATTAAAAATTGAACTTAAGACAAATATTAGCACAGGGGCAAACAAAGAAGGATATTTTACAATAATAATAGGATCAATCCCTCAAGAAGACAAACCAATTACAAACATATATGCACTAACAACATACTCCTTAAAATACATGAAGCAAAACTGACAGAATTGAAGGGGAAAATAGACGATTCAACAATAATAGTTGACAACTCTAACATCCCATTTTCATTAACAGATAGACCAACTGGACATAAGATTAGTAAGGAAATAGAAAATCTGAATAACATTCTAAACCAAGTAAACCAGACACTGACAGAAAATTCCACTCAAAAGCAGAGGTATGTGCTCTCAAGTACATCATGGAATGTTCTCCAGAATAGATCATTTATTAGGCCATAAAACAAGTCTCAGTATAGCTATAAGGACAGAAATCATACAAAGTATATTGTCCAACTGTAATGGATGAAATTAGAAATATGTAAAAGAAAAAAGGGAAAATTCACATTCATGTTGATACTAAATAACACGCTCCTAGAAGTGTTTAGATCAAAGAAGAAATCACAAGGGAAATTAAAAGCTAATTTAAGATGAATGAAAACAAAAACACATCATACCAAAACTTACTGGATGCAGCTAAATCATTACTTAGAGGGAATTTTCCAGCTGTATAACGTCTATATTGGGCTTCCCTGGTAGCGCAGCTGGTCAAGAATCTGCCTGCAATTCAGGAGACCTTGGTTCAATCCCTGGGTTAGGAAGAGCCCCTGGAGGAGGGCATGGCAACCCACTTCAGTATTCTTGCCTGAAGAATCCCCATGGACAGAGAAGCCTGGTGGGCTACAGTCCATGGAGTCACAAAGAGTCAGACACAAATGAGCAATTAAGCACACAGAGCACAGAGTAGAAGGTGTCCAATATGCTGCTGGAGAAGAGCAGAGAAATAGCTCCAGATGGAATGAAGAGATTGAGCCAAAGTGGAAACAATGCCCAGTTGTGGACGTGACTGGTGGTGAAGGTAAAGTCCGATGCTGTAAAGAACAATATTGCATAGAAATCTGGACTATTAGGTCCATGAATCAAGGTAAATTGGGAGTGGCCAAACAGGAGATGGCAAGAGTGAACATTGACATTTTAGGAATCAGTGACCTAAAAATGGACAAGAATGGGCGAATTTAATTCAGATGACCCTTATATCTACTACTGTGGGCAAGTAACAGTAGCTGGTAAGAACTGGAAATGGAACAACAGACTAGTTACAAATTGGGAAAGGAATAGGTCAAGATTGTATATTGTCACCCTGCTTATTTAACTTATATGCAGAGTACATCATGAGAAATGCCAGGCTGGATGAAGCACAAGCTGGAATCAAGATTGCTGGGAGAAATATCAGTAACCTCAGATATACAGATGACACCATCCTCATGACAGAAAGCGAAGAACTAAAGAACCTCTTGATGAAAGTGAAAGAGGAGAGTGGAAAAAGTTGGCTTAAAACTCAACATTCAGAAAACTAAGATCATAGCATCGGGTTCCATCACTTCATGGCAAATAGATGGGGAAACAATGGAAACAGTGAGAGACTTTATTTTTGGGGGGGCTCCAAAATCACTGCAGATGGTGACTGCAGCCGTGAAATTAAAAGACCCTTGCTCCTTGAAAGAAAAGCTATGACTAACCTAGACAGCATATTAAAAAGCAAGAACATTGCTTTGCTGACAAAGGTCTGTCTGGTCAGAGCTATGGTATTTCCAGTAGTCATGTACGGATGTGAGAGCTGGACACTAAAAAAGGCTGAGTGCCGAAGAATTGATGCCTTCAAACTGTGGTATTGGAGAAGACTCTTGAGAGCCCCCTGGACAGCAAAGATATCAAAACAGTCAATCGTAAAGGAAATCAGTCCTGAATATTCATTGGAAGGACTGATGCTGTAGCCGAAGTTCCAATACTTTATCCACCTGATGTGAAGAGCCAACTCATTGGAAAAGACCCTGATGCTGGGAAAGATTGAAGGCAGAAGGAGAAGGGGGTGACAGAGGATGAGATGGTTGGATGGCATCACCGACTCAATGGACATGAGTTTGAGTGGACTCTGGGAGACGGTGAAGGACGGGGAAGCCTGGGGTGCTGCAGTCCATGGGGTTGCGAAGAGTCGGACATGACTGACTGACTGAACAACAACAGAGCAGAAATAAACTATACAGAGAATAGAAAGGGATAGAAAAATTCAAGAAAGCAAACGTTGGTCCTTTGAAAAAATCAGCATAGTTGTATAACTTTTAACTGGTCTGACCAAAAAAAGAGAGAGAAGACGCCAATTACCAAAATCAGAAATGAAAGGGGCATTACTATTGGTCTTCAGTTCAGTTCCGTTCAGCTCAGCTGCTCAATCAGGTCCAGCTCTTTGCAACCCCATGGACTATAGCACGCCAGGCTTCCCTGTTCATCACCAACTCCCAGAGCTTGCTCAAACTCATGTTCATTGAGTCCGTGATGCCATCCAACTATCCAACTATTGATCTTACAAAAATAAAAAGATTTAAAGAGAATACTAAAATAATTTTTATAAAAACAAATTGGATAATCTAGATAAAATAGAAAATTCCTAGAAAGATACAAACTACCAAAACTTAATCAAGAAAAAATTAAAAAATCTGAATAGAATGAAAGCTAATAAAGAGATTGAATTAGTAGTCAAGAACTTGCTGCCGAGAAAAGACTAGGACTTAGGTTTCACTGGTAAATACAATACAATCAAATGTTTAAAGGGAATTAATACCAATCCTTTTCAAAACCTTCAAAAAATTAGAACAACATATGAAAAGGATTATACACCATGACCAAGTGGACTTTAGTTCAGGGATGCAAGATTTGTTCAGCTTATGAAAATTAATCAAAAAAATTAATCAATATAACACATCTTATTAGAATGTGGGCTTCCCTGGTGACTCAATGGTAAAGAATGCCTACCAGTACAGGAGATGGGGGGTTCAATCTCCAGTTTGGAAAGATCCCCAGAGAAGGAAATGACACCCCACTCCAGTATTCTTGCCTGGGAAATCCCATAGACAAACGAACTTGGTGGGCTACAGTCTATGGGGTCGCTGACGCGACTAAGCGAATGAGCACCAGCATGGTTATTAGAATAAAGAACAAAACCCACAAGATCATCTCCATAGATGCAGAGAAAGCATTTGACAAAATCCAACAGCTTTCTATGATAAGCTCAATAAGCTAAGAGTAGAACTTTCCCAACATGATAAAAGATATCTATTAAAAACCCATAGCTAATATTATGCTTAATAGTGAAAGACTGACAGAAGGCTTTCCCACTAAGATCAGGAACAAGAAAAAGACATCTACTCTCACTGTTACTAGTCAACATTGGAATTTCTAGCAGTGAAATTAGGCTCAAAAGAGAAATAAAAGACATTCAGATTGGAAAGAAAAAAAAAAAAACTATGTCTACAAAAGACATGATCATGTATATAGAAAATTCTAAGGAATTCACGGATACAAAATTGTTAGAGCTAATAAGTGAGTTCAGCAAGGCTGCAGATACAAAATGAATTTACAAAAATCAGTTTTGTTGCTACACTCCAGGAATGAATGATACAAAAATAAAATTAAGAAAATTCTACCTTTACCTGCATCAAAGAGACATAAAAATTAACTCAAAGTGGATCAAAGACTTGAATGTTAGATCTACAACTATAAAACTCTTACAAGAAAATGTAAGTGTAAATCTTTTTGACCTTGGTTTAGGCAATAGTTTCTTAGATACGACACCAAAAGCACAAGCAACTAAAAGGAAAAAAAAAGGCAGAACTTGGACTTCATTAAAATTTTTGTGCTTAAAAAGACCTTATCAAGAAAGTAAAAGATATTAATTCAATAGAAAAGCAAGTCATCATCCAGGTTCAACTTTAATTTCAACAAAAACACAGTAGTAGTCATAGTTAAATTTGGAAGACAAGTTCAACTTATCTTTCTACAGATATGTGAACAAAACCATTCATTCCAAATTATTCCGTAATCTTGTCCCAGCTAACATAAAAAGATTATGTCCTATTCAAGAACTCCTAAAACCTCACTAAAAATCCAGTCTAGAGTATAGAACGTTAACTGGGAAGGTCTTCTATATCCAAATTTGTAAGAATATAACATATAACATAAATTAAAAAAAGAAAATGAAAGACAACTCACAAAAATAACTGCAAATCACATACCTAAGAAAGATCTAGTACCTGGAATATAAAGAGCTTTCACCTGTAAATATTTTTTTTAATCCATTTCTTAAATGAGTAAAGGATTAGAATGGGCACTTCTCCAAAGAAAATATGTAAATATTCAATAAATATCAGTTGATATCATTAGTCACAGGCAAATACAAATCAAAACCACATTGAG
This sequence comes from Dama dama, assembly GCF_033118175.1. Taxonomy (NCBI): domain Eukaryota; kingdom Metazoa; phylum Chordata; class Mammalia; order Artiodactyla; family Cervidae; genus Dama; species Dama dama. Next base: position 17,155,570 of record NC_083692.1, on the reverse strand, counting down.
ACACCACTTCATACTTACTAGGATAACTATAATAAAGAAGATGATTAAACAAGTGTTGATGAAAATGTAGAGAAACTGAAACCTTCATATGTGTCTAGAGAATATACAATGGGGAGCTGCTGTGGAAAACAGCATAGTAGTTTCTCAAAAGTTAAAAGTAGAGTAGCATATGGCTCGGCAATCCCATTCCAAGAGACTTGAGTATCCATGTCCACACAAAAACTTGTACACAGATGTTTCTAGCCACATTGTTTATAAAAGCCAAAATATAGAAACAACCTACGTGTCCATCAACTGATGAATGGACAAACAACATGTAGCTTTTCTACACAATGGGATTTTATTGGGTCATAGAAAGGAATGAAATAACAATATATGCTGCAACATGGATGAACCTTGAAGAGATTATGCCAAATGAAAGAAGCCAGTCCTAAAGACTGCATATTGTACAACTCTATTTGTTTAAAATGTCCAGTACATGCAAATCCACAGAGATAGAAAGTATATTAGTGATAGCCAGAAATGGGGGAGAGGAGAGAATGGACAGTGACTGCTAATAGGTACAGAGTTTCTTTTTGAGGTGAGGAAAATGTTCTGAAATTAGATAGTGGTAAGCTGAGCACAGAAAAATCGATGCTTTTGAACTGTGGTGTTGGAGAAGACTCTTGAGAGTCCCTCGGACTGCAAGGAGATCCAACTAGTCCATCCTAAAGGAAATCAGTCCTGGGTGTTCATTGGAAGGACTGATGCTGAAGCTGAAACTCCAGTACTTTGGCTACCTCATGCAAACAGTTGACTCATTGGAAAAGACCCTGATGCTGGGAGGGACTGGGGGCAGGAGGAGAAGGGGACGACAGAGGATGAGATGGCTGGATGGCATCAGTGACTCGATGGACATGAGTTTGAGTAAACTCCGGGAGCTGGTGATGGTCAAGGAGGCCTGGCGTGCTGCGGTTCATGGGGTTGCAGAGTCGGACATGACTGAGCGACTGAATTGAACTGAACTGAACTGAATAGTAGCATGACTCTATGAATACAATGAATTTTGCATTTTAAAAGGGTAAATTTCATGCTGTGTGAATTATATCTCAATTTTAAAATATGCTAAAGAAATTCCCTGGTTAAGTGATTAAGACTCTAATTCAGTGGTTAAGACTCTACCCTCCAATGTAGGGGGTACAAGTTCAATCCCTGGTCAGGAAACTAAGACCCCACGTGCACAGGGTGTGGTCAAAAAGTTAAAATAAACAAATAGATATGCTAAGAAGTATGAGCAAATAAAGTATATCCCAGGAATGCAAGGCTGGCTTAACATTCAAAAAATCACTTAATGTAAATATTATAAAATGAAATAATGGGGATAGATCATGGAATTATATCAATAGATTAAGAAAAAGCAAAATTCAAGAAACAGAAATTCAAGATGAAGGCTCTCAACAGACTAGAGATGGAAGAGAATTTCCTCAATCTGATAAAAGAAAATCTATAAAATATAAAATCCCATAACTTACTTTCTACTTGATGATAATAGATTGAATGTTTATCTCTTCAGATTAGAAACAAGGCAAGGATGTCAACTCTCAATACATTTATTTTACACAAAGACACATGCAATAAGGCAAAACAACAAAAAAAAAGCAAATGGGTTGGAAAGGAAAATGTAAAACTGTATTCACAAAAATCAAAATCATCTAAGAAAAAATCTAAGAAATCTACATAAAATCTACATAAAATCTACTTGAATGAATAAATGACTATAGCAAGGTTTCAGATATTCTCATCTATGTAGTCACCCAAGAAAAATGAAAGTATACACCCACCATTCATATGTATATTAATATGCAGAGACATTTTACTCATAACAGTCAAAACTTGAAGACAGCTCAAATGTCCAACAGCACGTGAATAAATAACAAACTGCCCATGGAGGAGATATCTTTGTTCAGTGGCCAGTGGCTACTGAACCTTTGCCCTAATGGATCCAGGAGAAAGTGGAGAGGAAGACAATGGGGCAAAAAGGTAAGTGATACTGACCTGGCCTGGAGATGTCTAGTCCAGGATCAAAGAACACTTGGTTGGGAGGTAGAGAGGAGAGTTGCTTAGCAAAAGAGTGAAGGCCACAGAAAGCATGTGAGATTTGAGTAGAAACCTCAGAAAAGAAAGGTGAGTCTGGCACAATAGCTTTGAGGAGGGTGTCTTTGGGGAGAAACTGTGTCAAGAAGACTTCAGAAAGCTGACACGTGATGTGCTTCCCTCTTCTTAACACTTCTTTTGGATGAGACACTGTTCCAAAATAAGGCCAGATCTATTGGCTATATAAAATGAATATAACAACAGTAATAGCACAAAATGCTTATTAGGCATAATCACTGTGCTAAGTTATTTAAATATGTTCACTATTATGTGAAAGTCATTCAGTCATGTCCAACTCTTTGCAACCCCATGGACTATACAGTCCATGGAATTCTCTGGGCCAGAATACTGGAGGGGGTAGCTGTTTCCTTCTCCAGGGGTATTCCTTTCTCCAGGGGATCTTCCCAACCCAGGAATTGAGCCCTGGTCTCCTGCACTGCAGGCAGATTCTTTACCATCTGAGCCACCAGGGAAGCCCATTAAGAGGTGGGTACTGTAATTCCCATTACGTAGATGAGGAAACTGAGGCACAGAGTTTTAAGTGCTCTGCCCAAGATCACATGGTTACTAAGCAACAGTCAGAACATTTTATTGTATATTCAAATTCAAAGCTAAGTAGGGTCTCCCTTTTCTCACCTTCTTCCAAGGAGCTCTCTCCACATCCTTTCGGGATTGGGTGGATGAGGGAGGGGTGCTGAAAAGTGATTTGATAGGTCTCACATTCTCAAAGCACCTTATGTCCAAGTGAAGTCATATATCCAGACAGAAAGATTCAGCCAGGCCACTTCCCACTGTCTGTCGGTGCCACCTCCAGTGAGCCATGAACTAATAGTGTATAAACTCCATAATTATCTGATTTTAGTGTAAACATATTGCTTCAAAAATACAGCATTATTGGGACTTCCCTCGTGGTTAAGAGTCTGCCTTGCAGTGCCTTGGGTGCAGGTTTGATCGCTGCTCAGGGAATTATGGGCTTCCCTGCTGGCTCAGATGGTAAAGGGTCTGCCTGCAATGTGGGAGACCTGGGTTCGATCCCTGGGTTGGGAAGATCCCCTGGAGAAGGAAAATGGCAACCCACTCCAGTACTCTTGTCTGGAAAATCCCATGGACAGAGGAGCCTGGCAGGCTATAGTCCATGGGGTCGCAAAGAGTTGGACACAACTGAGCAACTTCATTTTCTTTCTTTCTTTTAGGGGACTAAGATCCCATATGCCACAGGGCAACTAAGCTTGTTCACCCTCCACAACTGGAGAGTCCGTGGGTCACACTGAAAGATTTTGCAGCCAAACAAATGTTAAAAAAAAAGCAGCACCATTTTTGTTACCTTATCCTGATATAGCTGCATTTTAAAATCTAGTCACCAACTAAAAAAATGGAGTGGCCTCTTGAACTTAGAGAGGCCATGCTCCTTTTTCACTGGTCTGCAAGGGGCAGGAAAGAGGGGAGCCTGCCCGGAGCAGCTCTGATGCTCAGCTGCCCGAGGCTCTGAGGTCAGTACGGTCACACCCCCCGGCTGAAGGAGGTCCAAAACCTGGGGACTGAGAAGCTTCATGGAACAGAGCAGATCTGTCTAGAGTTTCCTGAACGTTGAAGGGTTTGTAAGGAGGTCTTCAGGTCCAGGCTAATGGGGGGAATCATTGCTGCTTTAAGATGCATGGTCTTTAAGCCAGTGGTTCTTATCTGGGGCAATTTTGATCCTCCTCCCAGGGGACATCTGGCAAGGAATGGAAACTTTTTTAAAAATTTTATTTTATTGAGGGAATTCCCTGGCAGTCCAGAGATGAGGATTCTGAACTCTCATGCCTAGGTTTAATCCCTGTCGGGGAACTAAAATTCCATAAGTTAATTGGCAAGGCCAAAAAACATTTTTTTTTAATTTTATTTTATTGAAGTATAGTTGATTTACAATGTGTTAATTTCTGCTGTATAGCAAAGTGATTCAGTTATACATTTATACACATACTTTTTCATATTCTTTCCTGTTGTGGATTTCCACAGAAAATTGAATATAGTTCCCTGTGCTATTTAGTAGGATCTTGTTATATATCCATTCTGTATATGCTGTTAATAAAGCTAGTGGATGCAATGGAATTCCAGTAGAGATATTCAAAACCCTAAAGGATGATGCTATCAAAGTGTTGCACTCAATAGGTCAGCAAATCTGGAAGACCCCAGCAGTGGCCACAGGACTGGAAAAGGTCAATCCTCATCCCAATTCCCAAGAAGGGTAGTACTAAAGAATGTTCTAACCATTGGGCAATTGCACTCATCTCCCATGCTAGTAAGATCATGCTTAAAATCTCATATGATAGGTTTCAGCATTATGCAAACCAAGAACTTCCAGACATCCAAGCTGGGTTTAGAAAGGGCAGAGGAACCAGAGATCAAATTGCCAACATCTATTGGATCACAGAGAAGGCAAGGGAATTCCAGAAAAACATCTATTTCTGTTTCATTGACTACACTAAAGCCTTTGACTGTGTGGATCATAACAGACTGTGGAAAGCTCTTAAAGAGATGAGAATACCAGACCTTCTTACCTGTCCCCTGAGAAACCTGTAGGCAGGTCAACAGGCAACAGTTAGAACCCTGTATGGAACGACTGATTGGTTCAGGACTGAGAAAGGAGTATGACAGAGCTGTCTGCTGTCACCCTGGTTATTTAACCTATACACTGAGCACATCATGAGAAATGCAGGACTGGATGAGTTACAAGCTGGAATCAAGATAGGTGGGAGAAACATCAATAATCTCAGATATGCAGATGTGAAGTGAAGTGAAGTGAGAGTCGCTCAGTCGTGCCCAACTCTTTGAACCCATGAACTGTTCGATCCCATGAACTGTATAGTCCATGGAATTCTCCAGGCCAGAATACTGGAGTAGGTAGCCTTTCCCTTTTCCAGGGGATCTTCGCAACCCAGGGATCGAGCCCAGGTCTCTTGTATTGCAGGCAAATTCTTTACCAGCTGAGCCACAAAGGAAGCCCCAGATATGCGAATGATACCACTCTAATGGCAGAAAGTGAAGAGCAACTAAAGAGTCTCTTGAGGGTGAAGGAGGAGAGTGAGAGAGCCTGCTTAAAACTAAATAATAAAAAAACTAAGATCATGGCATCCAGTCCCATTACTTCATGACAAATAAAAGGAGAAAAGGTGGAAGTAGTGACAGATATCCTCTTCTTGGGCTCCGAAATCACTGCAGATGGTGATTGCAGTGAAATCAGAAGATGATTGTTTCTTGGCAGGAAAACTGTAACAAACCTAGACAGCGTGTTGGGGAGCAAAGACATTACTCTGCCAACAAAGGTCTGTATAGTCAAGGCTATGGTCTTCCCAGTGGTCACATACGGATGTGAGAGCTGGACCGTAAGGAAGGCAGAGCACAAAAAAATTGATGCCTTCGAACTGTGCTGGAGAAGATTCCTGAGAGTCCCTTGGATAGCAAGGAGATCAAAACAAGTCAATCTTAAGGGAAATCAACCCTGAATACTCATTGGAATAACTGATGCTGAAGCTCCAGTATTTTGGTCACTTGATGCAAACAGCTGACTCATTGGAAAAGTCCCTGATGCTGGGAAAGATGGAGGGCAGAAGGAGAAGAGCGCGTGAGAGGATGAGATGGCTGGATGGAATCACCAATGCAATGGACATGAACTTGAGCAAACTTTGGGAGATGGTGAGGGACAGGGAGACCTAGCATGCTGCAGTCCATGGGGTCACAAAGAGTCAGACACGACTGGGCGACTGAACATATAATAGTTTACATCTGCTTAGCAAGATCTGAAAACATTTTCAGGTTTCATAACTGGGGAATTTTACTGGCATCTAATGCATAGGGATCAGAGATACAGCTAAACAGCCTACAATAGCCCCCCCCCACAGAAAAGATTAATCTGTCCAAATGTCAAAATGTGAGAGTTAAGAAATCCGATTTAACCCTTTGGGGCTGACACATTCAGGGCGGCCACTGCCTCCTAAGAAGCTTCCTACAAAGCCTATCTCGGCTTAAAGCTTAAAGCCCAGATAAGAAGAGGGTTGGACTACAGGCCCTGCCCATGCCTTCAGGGGGAATTTCCCTACCATCACCTGGCCACCCACTCTGGTCCCTTTGCTGGAGGGCCCTGCCTTCAGGTAAATATTTTCCCTGCTTGTTTGGGAAACTTTGAGAAAAATCCCCTTTAGCCATCTTGTAAGCATTGAAGATGTGCCCATACAGTGCTTTGTGCTTTGCCACCAAAAAAAAATTTTTTTTTTAATAAGGCAACTAGGGGATTTTTATTATTTTTACTCAAATAGCTAACAAGCAACAGTCAGCTCTTAAGATTTCAAAGGTGGTACATCCAGCAAGGTGCTCAGAGACAGCTTGGAATAAAGAGTGGGGTTTTGGCGTCAACGTCAAAGTCCAGTTACTCAGTCGTGTCCGACTCTTTGCGACCCCATGGACTGTAGCCCACCAGGCTCCTCTGTCCACGGGATTTTCCAGGCAAGAGTACTGGAGTGGGTTGCCATTTCCTTCTCCAGGGGATCTTCCCTACCCAGGGATCGAACCCGGGTGCCAGCATTGCAGAAAGACGCTTTACCGTCTGAGCCACCAGGGAAGCCCGGTGTCAACGTATTCATGGTCTAGATGGGAGGGGTGATAACCCAGGAATGCTGACCTGGGTGCGGGTGGCCTGCAAGGGTGGGCAGCAGCTGACGAGAAGGCCTCCCGCCTAACCCCCAGCCTCCATTCACCAGTGAGGAGCCCTTGGGAACCTGGGGCACATTTGCCTGCACCCACAGAAGATTCTTCTCTCCTCTTCCTGGGTTTCGTCTTTACTAAATAGACAGGGGGCTATCAGGGAATGTGAGGCAGAGAGCTCTAGGAACATGAAACTCCTCTAGAGGAAAAGGCACAGGGGCCTGAAAGTGCAGCCAGGTGCTCACTGATGGCCCTTGAGCGCCTGCAAGGGGAGGAAAGAAAGTGAAGTCGCTCAGTCATGTCCAACTCTCTGCGACCCCATGGACTGTAGCCTACCAGGCTCCTCCATCCATGGGATTTTCCAGGCAAGAGTATTGGAGTGGGTTGCCATTTCCTTCTCCAAGGGATCTTCCTGACCCAGGGGTCGAACCCAGGTCTCCTGCATTGTGGGTAGATGCTTTACCCTCTGAGCCATGAGGGGAGGGGAGCTCTCCTAACCATCCCTGACTCTCATCCCACTTCAGGGCCAACGACCCCCCCCCACCCCGAAACTCCTCAGCCTAGCCTGCTTCAGTGGACTGGATCCTGGGGTTCACACATACAGGCCCCGTGTCAGCTCAAATCAGGTGAGGAAAGTGGATTTGGAGCTGGTTAACCCCAGGGCATGGAGGCCTTTGTGTCCAGGGCAGGTGAGAGAGGATGAATAGAGATGAAAGAACTGGGAGAAGCTTAACTGGACTCTGAGGCCATGATGGAACCCCTCCTGGAGAAATGGGCTCCACAATTTCCTCTCCATTCAATGGCTTCATGTTAGAACCACCTGGGGAGCTTTTTAAAAAATACCCGAGCTCAGACCACTTATATCGGAATAACCGAGGGGGGTCCCAAACAAGTATTTCCTTCCTTTTTTTTGACTTTGGGAGATTTTGTACCTCCTCCCAGGTAGGGAAGCTTGATTTCTGAAATGACTATCCTGAAGGAAAAGTACCTAGTTCTTTCATCAGCCCCCGACTCCCACCCCCAACCCCTGGGGGGCACCCCACCGACAGGCAGGAAGCTTCTGCTTTGCTAGGTTCCACAGTTTCAACCCATTTTCTCAACAACTGGGTCAGAGCATCTCAGCTTTCGAAAAACAGGGGTTCTGGAAATGAACTGATTCAGTAGGAGTTGGACTGATGTCTATATTTGTGCTGGCACTGGAAACAGCAAGGGAATAGGAGAACTAGACTGGTGTGAATATAGCAAGCTTACGGCACTTAAAAAATATCTATTTTCAATTACCGTAAGAAGCCCATTTGCTTACAACATATCCTGCTAATTTTAAACAAGGCTGATCTGATAGGCACATGCGTTATGATTCTAATAATTTAAACACTGAAATAAATACATATTGGCAAATGGCTGCTGCCCTAAATTCTCAGAGTTGCCTCTCTTCCCACTTCTTCCATCCCCTCCCTCAGAACCACCCCCTCTCCTGCCTCTGTGATCCCACTACTCAAAAGTTATTTGCTTTCAAAAAGTACACTACTTTATAGTATGCCTCTCTCTCAGAAGTAACTGGAGAAGTGGCCAATCAACCTATCAACATAGGTTTAAAAAAGTAACAATGTTTCTCATACTGTGTTATAAATATAACTGTAATACAGTATGCCTTAAAAATTTTGTAACCATTCACTCACTCATTAGCATATAAGCTAGGCTATCATAAAACAGTCATATTGCTTGATTGTTCATTATCTGTGCATGAATCATTATACCTGTGATAAATATGAATTTCTTTTTCACATGGTCTTTCCATTTTTGATGTCTAGTGTTAGTTACATGTATAACATCTTTGTATCACATAAAGCGATACTGAGGTAGGTACTGACAGACGATTCATCTTATAAACAGATGATGTAAACTGACAGTATTGATAAATGAAATACAGTCCTGTAAATGAATTTTCTCTTCCTTATGATTTTCTTAATAACATTTTCTTTCTTCTAGCTTACTTTATTAGAAGAATACAGTATATAACACATATTGCATTCAAAAAATGTGTTAGTCATCTGTTTAGGTTATCAGTAAGTTTTCCAGTCAACAGTAGGCTATTAAGTCAAAGATTCGGGAGAGTCAAAAGTTATATGTGGATTTTTGACTATGCAGGGGTCAGCACCCCTGACCCCTGAGTTGTTCAAAGGTCAACTCGACTTAGCTTCTATGTCTGTTGTGAAGGTTAAATGAGTCATTTTATGTGCCTGACACATAGGAAGTGAGACATAGCAAGGGTACTGGACTGTTCACTGCTCTAGAGTCCTGACCGTAAGAGTCAAACAGGGTTTCACCAGTCCGTGCCTTTTGGCCTGGGATTGCCTACCAAGAGATGGCACTGTTCTCTAATTTGTTCCAGGACCTCGCAAGAGCCAACAACTGTTCTGACAGCTGTTAGTTGTCAGCATACGGGATTTAAGTGTCTAGCAAATGCTTTGTTGTTCAGTCACTAAATCATGTCCAAGTCTTCTGTGACCCCATGGACTGTAGCCTGCCAGGCCTCTCTGCCCACAGGATTTCCCAGGCAAAATACTGGAGTGGGTTGCCATTTCCTTCTTCAGCGGATCATCCCGACCCAGGGATTGAACCTGCGTCGCCTGCATTGCAGGCAGATTCTTTACCACTGAGCCAGCAGGAAAGCTACCTTTTAGCATTACCCTTAGGTTCTGGGCTGATGCTGACTGAACTGTTTTACATCAGTCACTTGGTGGCTTTGTAGCGTTCTCCAGAAAAACCTCAGTGGGAATGCCAGTATTCCAAGTCTTGCTGTGACCATTCAGATACTGTGTAATAAAAACTAGAAATTAAATGTAGAAATATTGACAATGTAAGAAGTTAAAAATAATGCTTGGCAGCACTATGTATTACTTAGGTATACAAACAGATATGGTTCAAATAAAGAGAAACATGTAAGAATGATAAGAACGATATTCTGGATAACCGTTACCTGGGTGGAGAGGGAACAGGACTAGGGAAGGATTTATAGGGGCCTTCAGTTCTATTCATCTTATTTATTACTAAGCTTAATGGTGGATATGCAAATGTTTATTATTCTTTCATCTTAAATATTTAAAAATAATTTATAATCATTACTATTGATGGAGACCATCTTTCTACATGAGAGCTAATTTTTCATTTCTGCCCTCATTAGCCTCTGTTGAATATTAAAGCAGTGTATTGATTTGGAACCACAGAATAAGCAGTCATTCATACAAGAAGTGTTTACTGTTGAATGGTAGAAAGTTCATAGAGTTAAGAGCTTCACCTGAACATTATTACAGTTATTACATTATTATTACACTTCTGATAGACTTTTTGGTTATTGGACTTCTTTCCCTTCTTACTATGGGGGTGGGGGTGTCTGCCTTACTCAGACTTACAATTTCTGTCCTATAATAGGCATTGTGTGTATGCTTAGTCACTCAGGCCTGTCTGACTCTTTGCGACCCCATGGACTGTAGTCCACCAGGCTGTTCTATCCATGGGGATTCTCCATGCAAGAATACTGGAGTGGGTTGCTGTACCTTCCTCCAGGGGATCTTCTAAACCCAGGGATAGAACCCTGTCTTCTGCATTGCAGGTGGATTCTTTACCATCTGAGTCACCAGGGAAGCCCCATAATTGGCATTAATCAGTGTTAAATTAAACTGAATGAAACACAAACATGACAGCTTTTATCCTTACAGAGCTTTCAGTACACTAAGGGTGAGAAAAGATACAGGACAAGGTGGCCATGACAAGAGCCATAAGTTATAGGCAAAGTTCTCTGGGAATTTATTCAGACATTAATTTCATTGACAGCTATTTCTTAGGCATCTACTACGCCCTGAGTATGGGCTTCCCAGTTGGCACAGTGGTGAAGAATCCATTGGCCAATGCAGGAGATGCGGGTTCAGTCCCTGAGTCGGGAAGATCCCCTGGAGAAGGAAATGGCAACCCACTCCTGTATTCTTGCTGGGAAATCCCATGGACAGAGGAGCCCGGTGGGCTACAGCCCATGGGGTCACGAAAGAGTTGGACAAGGCTGAGCGACACCCTGGGTATATAATTGTAAATAAGAGAGACACAGTCCTCGGTTATTACGTGGCCCACTTCTCACCACCTTCATCACTACTTCACTGGCACTGTCACCAATATTTTTTATTTGGATTCTTGCAATAATCCAATGCTGGAATCCTACCTGGCCTCCCTACTTCCCATTTGTTCCTCTACACTAAATCTCAACTGCTTCCAGAGAAATCCTGTTAAAACCCAAATTAGGGACTTCCCTGGTGGTTCAGTGGTTAAGAATCCACCTGCTAATGCAGGGGTCAAGGGTTCAATCCCTGGTCTGGGAAGATCCCACATGCCTCGGGGCAACTAATCCCATGTGCCACAAATACTGAGCCTGCATTCTACAGCCCATGAGCTACAACTAGAGGAAGCCTGTGCACAGCAACGAAGACCCAATGCAGCCAAAACTAAATAAATAAATTAAAAAAACTAAAAACCCTAAATTAGAGCTCATCACTCCTGCTCTAAAACCTCATCTGTGGGAGACCACAGACATGGCCACAATTCTTTAAATTCCTCCCATCAAGAGATGAAGTCTCTTTCTCAACCCAGAACATCTGACCTGGCCTTGTAACTGTCTTTGTCCAATAGCATGTGGCAGAAGGACCATGATGGGAAATCTGGGCCCCAGGAGGCTTTGAATGCTTCCAGCCTTCCTCTTGGAATCCAAACGGCTGTGTTAACAAGCCTGGGAAAGCCTGTTGAGGGATGAGAAGCCACGTGGAGCAGAACTATCCTTGACAAGGTTGTCCTGGACCAGCTGATGATCAGCCAACCTACTGGGTATATGAGGGCACAGGACGTGTAACTGTTCTGGGCAAGATTGTCCTAAAACAGTCGATGATCAGCCATCCTACAGGTATATGAGGACACATAATGAGGTCTGCTGAGAACCACCCCCAGCTCCCCAGGGGGAATATTCCAGATGATCCTCTCACTTGAAAGCTGACTAAATGGCTGTTGTTTTAAACCACTGAGATTTCTCTCTTTCTTCTTCTTCTTCTTCTTTTTTTTTTTTTTTTTTGTGTGGTTTGTCATGCAGCAAAACAAATGGATTCATCATCTCATTCAGAGAAACAGTCAAAATACTAACTGTATCCTTGGTACTTAGAACTGGGAGCAACGTAGGTGCTCAATAAACACTTGTTGAGTAAAACTCACAAATGGCGCTCACCTTCCACAGAGGGAACACCCGGAGAAAACAAAGTGTAATTACTAAGTTCGATGAGTGCTGGGGACAGACAGTGGCTGAGGTAGAGAATCACAGCATCCAAGTGGGAGGGCAGGTCCTCTGGGAGCTCCCCATCTCCTTCAGAACAAAAGCCAAAATCCTTACAGTGGCCTCCAAGGCCAACATAAATGCCTGGTAGCTTGCTGACTTCATCTCCTACCACTCACAGCTTTTCACTCCAGCTCCACTGGCCTCCTTGCTGTTCCTCTGACAACCAAACATACTCTCACCTCAGGTCCTTGCTGGAATGTTCTTCCCCTAGACACCCACACCATTCACTCCCTCCTTCCCTTCAGATCTCTGCTCATTTGTCTTCCTTTCAGGAAGGCCTTTCCCAACCACCCTGCAGAAAGAGTAACCCACTGACCCCCAGAATTCCCTACCTCTTACCCGCTTTATTTTCTTCCATGCCCCTTGTCACCTTCTGCTGTGTTAAATATTAACTCCTTCGTTTACTGTCTGCTTCCCCCACTCAAATACAACTTCCACGGGGGAAGGGATTTTGTTTTTCTCAGTTTACCTCCAGGACAGTATTGTCTTGGGGCAGGAATTCGGCCAGTGGACACAACATCCCTCAGGGCCATACTTCTTTCAGTGAGGGCTAAGCAAGGCAAATATTTAGCTGGGAGCCATACGGGGAATAAGACAAGGCATTTTTTGAAAGCCCGAATGCCTAGGTGTGTGGGGGATTGCTTATTGAGAACTTATCAAACATGCATGTAACAGGACAAGTGGCACTACATCTAACAATTGTCTTTATGGCATAGTTTACAGTCTGCTGGGGCTTTGTAATCCACTTTTATTTGCTTCTCGAAACAGCCCTGAGAGGTAGGCAGAGAAGATTTTATCATCCTTCATTTACAGATAAATGAGTGAGCTATCCAAGGCCACAGACATACTAAGGGATAGAGGGAGATTTCAAATCCTGATTATTTCGACTCCCAAGTACAGCGCTCATTTCTGTGTCCGTGTGTGAGTTCAACTGTTCCTCCACTCTGGGCTCTGACCTTGGGACCTTCATGAATCATTAAGATTCCAGGCTGACCCTGATCCCCTGAAAGACCTTCAACACAGGAGGCATCTTTTCTCTAGAGAGAGCACCTGCCAAGAGGCATAGGCAATGAATAAATGCTTAGAACATCGATTCCAGGCTAGCCCCTGTGGCTTTCAGACCTACCATCGCCCCTTCGGTCTGTCTGGAAAGGTCTGAGCCCTTGGGTCCCTTCACCCCCGGCCCACCCCAAGGCAGGACAGAGAGAGAGAGAGCCCCCCACCCCCACCCCCGGACGCCACAACACAGGACAGGCAGCCACTTTGGAGAAAAACCAGAAAGAAATCCCAGCCCGTTGCTTTCCTTTCGGTTTAAAATTCAAGTCGGGTGACAGTGGAAACTCTTCCCTTGCTGTCCTCTCCTTTCTGCCCATGTTGACAGAAGACGGACTTGCTAATTCTGGCTGGGGTTTTTCCCTCTCTGGGCTGTTTTTCTCTTTTTATCTTCATCAATTGAAGTGAGCTGTTCTGCCTTTCAAACTGTCGGAAGGTATCTGGGGTTTTGTGTATCTTTTTTTTTTTTTTCTATCTTTTCTTTCTTTCACATAATTCAGTGGGTCTTTTCCCAGATATGTATTTTCTCTCAATTTAACTTCTAACTTAAGTTTCCGCCCATGTGACTTTCAGCGCGAGTTACCAGAAACCACAAGAGTGAGAGAGGGCGCGAGCCCCAAGGCAAGCGACATGTCCCTGTGGGGAGCAGAGCCTCTGCACCCCAGAGCGAGGAGGACGCCGGGGTCAGAGGCAGCGGCAAGGCGGGCAGAGGAGGGCCCTGCGGAGGGGGGTGGGCTGCTGGCCCGGGGGGAGCAGTCAGGAAGGGAGGCCGGCTGGTGACAGGAGAGCCCCGAGGCGCCTGGGGCTGCGTGGAGAGCCCGGAAGACCGCGGCCATGCCTCACAGCTCCGACAGCAGCGACTCCAGCTTCAGCCGCTCTCCACCCCCCAGCAAACAGGTAGGGTCCTGCCTTTCCCTCCTCTTCCCTCCTGATTCTCCGGGGCAGAGCGGAGAGGGCCAGGCTTCCTGGGCCTCTGCCCAGGGACGCTGAGGGGCCAGGAGATGGCTGGTGGCCGGGGCATCCTGTTAGACTCAAGGGCTGCGGGGAAGCTGTGCATCTCGGGCGGAGACCCTCATCCTCCCGCCCCTCCTGCCCGAGGATACTCTCCGCGTCCCCTGATGGTACCCATCGCCTTCACCTCACCTGGGGTCCCATCCCAGGAAGCTTTCTAGGAAGCCGAGAGGGGAATGGGCACCAAAGAACTCTGGTCTCTCAGAAGAGAGCGTCTACCTCTCTCCAAGGCGGTAGCAGAGTGAGTGGGGAGGAGCGTTGGTGCCGGCTGAGGGCACGCACACCCGGAAAGCTAGATGGTTGCCCAGGAGACAGCCGGCAGAAGAGGCTAGGAAAGGGATGGGGTCGGGGGAGGCAAGTTAGAAGGAGGAGGACCCCAGGCCAGCTCGGAAGGATCTATCTTACCTCCCAGCACGGAACCTGTTGCTGGCACAGGAGGGGGTTAGGAGAGCTGAAGGAGGAAGGAAATGAATCAGGAGATGGTTCTGGGCACTTGAAATTATTCCCTTGCAGCTCAGCTCTGGGGAAACTAGAGAAAGGAGGGTTGAGATTCTGGGTGTCTAAGATTGTGACTTCCAACTCAAAAGTTTTCAGCTTGAGGATTGCCAAAAGAAAAGAAAGAAAGAAGGAAAAAAACCAAAACACCACGAGCGTCCTGGCTGCTTCCCATCTCCCAGGGCTTTCTCCTCATCACATTCCTTGACAGCCCTCTCCACAGAAAGTCTCTCCCTGCTCATCCAGTACAACGGTGCAGGACAATGTCTTCTCCAAATCTAGGGTTTAAAAACTGCCTTCTTTCCTTGGTACGGATGTCTGAGAGGGCCTTCAAAATGCTGCAGCCCGAATAAAAGTATACAAACATATGCTACAGCTTCTGTCATCAATACCTGACAGAAGAGAGGAAGGTAGGAAGGAGTCCTAGTGGAGACCTCTAGAGGACAAACAACCCAGTCCTCCGCTCGAGACCGTATCAGAGCCGTTCAGACCACCTGGAAGCCTGTGCTCTTCTTAGGAAGGAAATTACTCATGGCTTTCATGGTAACCCAGCTCCCCAATCCCCTGAGAGGAAGAGCACTTCCTTCCTATCTAACCCACTGCCCTCTGACTGCAGTGGCCTGGAAGTACCAGGCCATTGGTGAGACGTATGCTTGGGCAGGCAGACTCTTGTCCTGGGAACCGTGTCCCTCTAGCCTGCAGGGATATGAGATGGGGCAGAGCTGGGGGTGCAGGAGGGTTTTGGTCAAACTTCTACACTTACCCTGTAGCGTCTGGGCAAAGCCAGAGCTAACCTCTCTGCTCAAGTGGAGCACACGCCCATCTGTGGGAGGCACTCAGATGACACCCAAGGTCCCCGGGTCCTCCTAAGGACCTGGCTCCGACCTGCCAGAGCCAGGTTACCTCCATCATTAAAACTGTTCCTGGTCTCCACTTTGAACTAGGCCTTGTGCTCAGGGCACCCTGGGGGATGTCAGGGTCACTGAGCATAAAGAAGGGAATGCAGGGGACAAAGAGGCAGATCTGGAATGGGGACCTCAGTCCGGGGCGGGGGCAACAGAAGCCCCAAGGGGTCACGCTAGGGAAGAAGTAGTTGGTAGTGGGTGAGGGAGTGGCTTGGAGAGGCATCAGACTCAGCACTGGAGGATGCAACTTTCCAGAGTACTGTGAGCTCCTGGGCAAGCTCTTTGAGCCTTCGTTCCCCCATGTAAGATGCAAATACTCATATCACTTCTTCAAATCAGGGGGTTCAACAAGAGCACCTCAGGGAAAAACACTTGCACAGAAGCAAGCACATAGTGAGTGCTCAACAACATTTTAGAAAAAAAAAAAAATGGCAAGAAGGTTCTAGGCCAGAAGTGGCAGGGTTAGGGTGGAACAGCCCTGAGCAAGAGAGGTGATGAAACACACTTCATCACCTTAACCATCTTTTTCCAAATACAGCTCTCCTGAGGCCTCAAGCTCTTTTGCCCTCTTCCTGTATCTTCTGGCCAAAGCTACAGAGACACAAGCAAGTGTAACAGAGTGTGGGGAAGAGTTCCCTTTGGGGTTCAGCCTTTTGGTCACTAGGGCGTGGACGGGCAAATAACGATGAAGAAATGGAAGAGTGGACATTTCTCATGACAAACGCCATGAGAGGAGGCTTTGGCTCAGAAGAGAGGAGTAGACTCCCTTAATTCTCCTCATCTCTGCTCCCCAGGACTCATCTGATGATGTGAGAAAGGTTCAGAGAAGGGAGAAAAACCGCATCGCCGCCCAGAAGAGCCGGCAGAGGCAGACACAGAAAGCCGACACCCTCCACCTGGTGAGTGTTGAGTCCTCTCTTCATCCTCTCGGACTGTAGGCTTTGCTCCCCACCAACCTGTGGACACCCAGACAGAGTTTTGAGTCTGCCTGTGTGGAGATGTGTATGTGGGGATGTCAGTGGAGGGGTGAGGGATACAGGTGGGGTGGGTGCGTGGAGAAGATTCTGTCGCAGGAAATGGGCCAGGAGGCTGAAAGAGAAATGAGCCCCAGGATGGCATGTGCAGGAAAGCTGAGTGTGGGCAGCCCAGAGGCTGGTGGAACGCAGATCCACCTGCTAAGAGATGGGATAACCTCAGAGAGCTCCATCCCACGTGAACCCAGAGAGCAGAAGTCACGACTGCCTTTGGGAGCAATTCAGAAGGCGTTATATGCTTTGGGGAAGCCTGTCATCTCACAGTGCTAGGAACACATATAGTCCCATCCCCTGGGAGGCCAGCAGAGTGGCCACTCTGGGCCCTGCATTTGGGACAACGAGGTCCACAGGGTGCTGCACCCCACAACTTCTTTTCTGGACATTATTAAGGTTTGATTTCAAAATTTCTATTTTGGTGATATGCCAAGAGGTCTGTGAATGATACAGTTGCAAGGGCACGTATCTGGCAGTCATCATCCTGGTTGAGTTGCCTCCAGCCTTGCACTTTCTAGGGAAGCCCTGACCCCTGGCTTGAGCAGGGGCTTTGGGTGATCAGAACTGCATTTCCTCCAGTAGCGCAAGATCCTGGTCAGTGCTTACAAATCGTGGCTGTGTGCTTCTTACAGAAAAGTCTTCTCCTCACCTCCCTCACCTTACCACCTCGCCTCTCTTCACCCTGCCCTTTAATTTGCTCCCTTTTCAATCAACTCTTATTTCACTAGCTCCTTTCTCTTCTATCCCTTCAGCCCTTCCTCTAGCAACACTGTCCTTTCTTATCCTACCCCGCCCTCCCCCTGACCCTGAACCATTCCCAGACCCCTAGCACCCCAGGAATTCACTCCAGTGATAAAAAGGGGAATTGGCACCAAAAGTGAATATGCTTATGTTTATTTGAAAGATTAGCCTGGTAACTGGCCAGTTAGAGAAAAGCTGTATTAATCCCATCAAGGAAAAGCAAGATGCAGTTTTAGGTAAAAAGATATCATTTTTAACTTTGTAAGGAAGCAGAGAGCAGGCAATGTGAAGACCTCTGACTGTTTGCTTGTGTTTTATTTGAAATGTATTCAACATGTTTTCCAATGCATACTAACGTAATTTTATACTCATGAATATCTGTTGACTCAAAAGAAAGAATGAATGAACATTAAGTCTGTTCTCTTTGGTAATTGTGATCAGTAGTCTAAATGTTAAGCTGGTGGTGGACCTGCTGCTTATATGTTCTCCGTGATTTTACCATGGCTTAGGGGCTCATGACCCTCAAATTTACTATTTTAGGCTTGAAAAATCTATGATTGCTAACTTTGCCTTCATCAGCATCTGATTCTTATTCAATATTCTTTAGAACAAGCAAATGAACAAATAAATAAAATTAGTAAGGATAAAGTCTACTTTTTGGTATAAGTAGACAATGTTCTGAAACTGGAAATCTGCTTAGTTGCAGTTCCCTTATCAGGAAAATGGGACAATGACTACCTCATAGATAAAGTGCATATAAACAGCTCAAGCTCAGTCCTCCTAGGCATATCATACATATTCAAAAATTTTAAGTATAATAAGAGTAATATTAATGATAGTTATCATTATAAGAAATAAGATGATTACAACTAAGGTTTTATGCACCTGAATTTATATTTATATATAAATCACAGGATCTCAGTCAGGGCTGAAAGATTTCTTAAAGGCTGGAAAGTTCGGACACACTTTTGATGCTCAAGACTCTCTCCAGCACCCTCTGGACATGGTCCCTAAAGTATGCCTGTCACTCCTAGCAATGGAGAGCCCCCTGCCTCCCAACAAGAGCAGAGGAGCCTTCCCTAACTCGAGCTGTGCCACTGTCTCCCTGGGAACTCAACCCCCTGGTCTTTCTTAAACTTGTTGGGGACATATCAGTGAGGGTGACACGCATGCTTCCTTGCTATGGCAAGATTTTCAACACTGACTCTGCTGTCTCTCTCTGCAAGAAGAGAGTTTGAGCCAGAAGATGTAGTCCATCTGATTATACTAGTCAAGACTATACTAGGATAATCTCTGGGGTTTGGGGGTCCATGGAGACCCAAGTCATGTAGTCACCACGTCCACACTCAAACCCTTGGCCTCAGTCTCTAGAATGTTCTCATCTTTGCCATACCTGGACACAGACTCCTCCCCACTCCTTTCTCTGAGCACCGTGGCACTCACCTTCACTTTTTGACCAGTGAGTAGGACTCCTGAGTGTTTATACAGTAAGCCTGAGTGTTGCAACCAATGTGACTTATATTTCTTGACTTTGGGTAGAAGCTTTTGGTAGCAACATATAAATCTGCCACCATCTCAAGCAGAGGGTTTGGCTGTGATCTGAAATTTGACAGCAACAAACAAACCTGCCACCATCAAACAGAGAGCTTGACTGTGATCTGAAATGTTCATTTCCTCTCAGACAATAATCACCCATCTTCTACATCCATTATCCTGTTAATCATGTTTGTGATTCAGGTAGAAAACCTTCTATTTACCACCAGCATTCTTAGGGTTGGGTGCTTGGTTTGCCCTTGATTCCTTTCCACGCTTGTCTCCACAAGCATTGAGGCTCTGGAACCATTCTCTGGCCCGAAGACACAGCCATAGGACTCACCTAACAAGATGTAAAAGACCAGGGTTTAGAAAGTACTGTGGTCCTAAATAAGGACTATATTTGTATTAGTATGCTAGCCTCTTATATGCTGGGATAACGATTGATTTCTTGGTTTCAACTTTGTCACTATTATTTCTCTTAAAATAGCAAAAAAATTATTCTGTTTCTCTAGTGAGAGCATGGAATACCTATTATGTAGCATTTTCAGTATCTATCCTATACCTGGTTTGCATCAACACCGTGTGTAGATTGCTTTTAAAATAGCAGAGTAGGGAAGCTGGTGCTTTCAACAAGTGGTTTAACCTCATGCCAATGTGATAACATCTCTGGCCTTGACTACCACTCACATAAACCAAATCAGGAGGGGCTCCTTTTCATAAACGTAATAGCAACACTGTCCACATGCTGTCTTTTTGTTTATTTTTGCCGCACCTCGTGGCATGAAGGATTCCGGTTCCCTGACCAAGGGTTGAACCTGTGCCCCCTGCAGTGGAAGCTCGGAGTTCTAACCCCTGGACCACCAAGGAATTCGCCCACATTCTGTTTTAATTCTCACTTGGTTGGTGTCTCACCCAGCACTCAGCATGCTGTTACTTTTCTCCCTCGGTCAAGTGTAGAGTCCGTTAGGCAGAGTGAAGGAATTGATTAAAAAGGAGAAAGTCAGATCTTGAGCCATTCATTTTCAAAAGGTATTAGTCACTAATAAGTGAATCCAAGATAATCAGCTAAAAACTATTAAAAATAATAAGAACCCAGTCAGCTTTCAAAGTTAACACAAAAAGTAATAACTTTTCTTACGCAAACTAAATTAAAAAATTTAATAGGAAGAAAGAGTCTGTTTATAATACCAAGAACAGCAAATGGAAAGAAGGAATAAATTTAACCAAAAAATACAGGGTTTAGTTGTTTTAAGCTTCAAAATTATTCTAGGTGATTTTTAAAATTTCAAATAATTGAAAAAATTATGTTTTATGTAAAGATAGCAATTCTCCTTAAGTTGATTTAGAAATTTATCTAATTTAATGTGATCTCAATAAAATAGGATTTTCTGGGTATTGGAGGAAATTAAATTAGATATTCTAAATACCTTGTGAAAAATAACCATATGAGAATTTCTAAGAAAATTCTAAAAAAGGAGGGTAATTATAGGAAATTAGCTTAATAAGATATTAAACTGAATTATAAATATAAAAATCAAAACAATGTGGAAAAGATAGAATATTGGACAGAATAGAACATAGAAGTAGACCTCCAAACAAACTCAAATTTGAGACCCAAATACAAATAGACCCGAATACAAATAGACTCAAATGTGTGTTAGTTCCTAAGACACAAGTAAAAATGCAAAATGTCTAAGATGGCATTTCAAACAAGAGAAAGATGAAGTACTCAATAAATTGTGTTGGGGAAACTGGTTAGTCGTTTGAAAAAAAAAAAAAAGCTAGAGTCTTCACTTCTTTTACAATGCATATAGATGAAATACAGAAAAAATTAAAGAAATTTTAAAAATTAGCATTAAAAATATTTATCTTGGAATGAAGTCTTCCAGATAAAATGAAAAACCCTGAAGCCATAAGGGAAAGATTGATACACATTTATCAATAAAAAGTGTATTTATACATAAGTGAAAATGTCTATACAGTTCAAAGAACCTAATAAGTAAAATCAAAAGCAAGTGAAGACTGGGAAAAATACCCGCAACGCATATGACCAAAAAAGGGCATATTTGCTTAATATATGAGAGCCCTTATGAATAAGAAAATGATCTACAAACAAAAGAAAAAATGAGTGATAATAAGAATAGGCAATTTATAGAAAGAGAAAAATAAATGGCAAATAAATACAGAAAAGCTGCTAGACCTCAGTTAGGAAAATGACAGTTAAAGCAACAGTTACATTCTCTGCCAGACTGACAAAGACAGAAAATGTTGCTAAAAGACCATGTTGCCAAGATGATGGTCAAGCAGGTACCACCACGTACTGCTGCTGGAAGTATAAGTCGGTGCAACTCCATTAGGGAGAAATTTGACCATGTCCAAAGTTACTAGTGTGCATACACGGTAACTTGGCGATTTTACACCTAGGAATCTGTTTACAAATGTATTCACAGATTACACAATTATGTACATGTAGATATAATCCTCGCTGCATTGCTTGTCATAGCAAAGACTGGAAACAAGCTAAATTGTCATCAGTAAGAGAATCATTCAATAAACTAGAGTTGGTTTATTCAGTGGAATACCACAAATGTATTAAAATAACAAGTTAAATCTGAATGTGCTACTCTGAAAAGATTATCAAGCTTCTATACTCTTAAGTGAATAAGTATGAGTCTGGAGTATAGTTTTCTTCCATGCATATTTTTAACAAAAATAAAAACATATATGTGCATATGCATATAAGCTTAAAAATTTTCAAGTAGGTTTTCCCCCAAAATTGCTAACGATATATATTTCTGAAAGTAGGACAAAAGGTCTAAAGCAGAAGAGAGATACTTTTTGTACCTTTTGATATAGTTTGGATGTTTTTATTATGTGCTTTTATTTATATAATATAGATATTAAATTCCAAATATAGATCATTATTACATGTGCATTAGAATGATTTCTTTTCTAATTTGATCTCAAACATTGAATAGTCTTCCACTGTGATGTTTTATCCCTTGAACATCGTGCATAAATATCTCAGTCCTTTGGGACAACAGTCAATTGGGATTTCTAATGAGTAATCTTATGGTCTCTAGCACTAAACAAGCCACTGTAAGGGACAGAGAATCAGTTTCATTTGTGTGATTATTTTGGTAATTGTAGGATACTCTGGTGCCCTGTAGCAGGAAGGATTTTGAGTCTGTGTCCCAGGTCAGTGGGAAAGAGAATTGAGATCAATTGAGAAGCTGTGTTCATGAAAAAGCTAAAAGTAGAGGAGGTGATGGAGAGGCAGTAATAGTAGCCCAGAGCTATGATGTTGACAAGTCAGATCTGGCCTTGGGGGTGGAACTGGAAGCGAAGCAGAGTTACAGGGTCAGATCTGGAAGCTGGAACTTCAGATACTTAGACTGGAGGAGGGATGTGTGTTTCCCTGCGACTGCCTCTAGTGTGAAAGATCTCATACTAGTTTAAAAAATAGAGAGAAAGATTTACAGGTTCAGGGTAGATCTTTAATGTCGTATATAGCAAATATCAGGAGGGTAAATTATGTCTGAAATTAAGCTGATGCTGTGAGAAATAAAGTTTTTATAACTGGAGGAAAATTGAGTAATGGAAGAATCAGAGCTCAGCAAAGGTGCTCGCTTCCCAGGCCTCCTTAGGAGAGTGTTCTTGGTCTTCTGGTAAGGCCTGGGCAAGAAGGCTGTATATGGTTCTTTTTCATTCTATAATTTTTTTTCTCCCTCTAGGAGATTATACCATAAGTTTTATTGGTATGGAGAAGTCATAGGTAAAAAAAAATAAAGTAAAATGAAAACCACAGAAAGAATGTTCTTGCTAGTTCCAGCCTAAAGAAGTTCAGTGTAAAATCAGTGAACTGCCCATGGAATAGACATTTCTCTTGTGCCTCTACTGCTCTGAACTTCTTTTTATTGAAAACGTATTAATTGAACACACAACTATATACCAGGCACTGTGCATTATGTTCTCTACCTGCAGTTATCTCATTTAATCTGCACAAAAACCTTATTTTGTCATTGCTGTATTAGGTTAAGTAACTTGTCCAAGGTCACACATTTTGTAACTAGGTCTGTCTGACTTCAGAACCCATCTTTTTAACCACTAGGCAACACAGCCTCTTCCTTTGGACTTTTGTGAAAACTGATCCTCTTTGAACCCCTTCCTGAATTTTTTCCTTTTGTTCTTTAAGCAGCATCCTCCAAAGTTGACACTTTTCCTCCTCCACCATTAGGCTTAGCTGAGAAAGTAAGCATTAGATCAAAGCCATTGAAACCATTTTTAAAGAAAGCTGAGTACCAATAAATATTAACATCCTGCTCTTTGGTGGAGCAATTCCACCTACAGGAGTTTGAAGAAACAATGATGCACAAAGATGACCAATTTGTCATTATTTGTGAATAGTATACACTTTATCAATACTCTAAAACTGGACATATGCCCAGCTATGGGGATAAGTATATTATGACACATTCATACACTAGAATTCTATGCTAGCACTAAAAATGACTAAGTGGATCCGTATTTATCAACACAGAAAGATGTTAATGACATGGCATTGAGTGACAAAGCAAGTGACAAAGAATATGCAGAGTATAATCCTCTTGATGTAAAATTTGTGGTTTGGGGGCATGTTTGCATGCATAAAGAGGTGTCTGGAAGAATAGTCTTCAAAATGCTAACCGTGGCTACTTCTATGTGGTTGAGATTTGAATAAGTCACCTTACTCCTAGTACTTTTCTGTAATTCTTTTTTATTATAATAAACATGTACCATTTTAAAAATCAGAATAAAAATTTGACAATTCTCATTTGGAAAGGAAAAATACACCGAGGAATTCACCACCCCTAACTGCTTGTCTTACTAATGAGGGGTCAGTGTGGTTTATGGTCAGCAGGCGTATTCAGCACTGTAAGGAATTTCTGTCTGAATGTGATTACTTGTCGAGGCCAGAAATTGGCGGCACCTACTCAGCTGAAGTCTTCATGAAGCTGTTTTCAGTGGCTACCAGCCTACTTTCTCTTGGAAAGGATGAGGGAGTCTCACCAAACCCCAAGCTGCTCTGGGGTTTTCTCAGTTTCCTCTGTAGGACTTGGTCAGGCCCCCCCGAGTCCTAGGGGGATTCCATAGATTGGTTCCACAGGACCAAGTCCCCTCCAGACTGCGGAGCACCTGTAGGGGACCCTGCCATGGGTCCATATGGGAGTTTGCAGAGG
The DNA here is from genome assembly GCF_033118175.1 of Dama dama. NCBI lineage: Eukaryota > Metazoa > Chordata > Mammalia > Artiodactyla > Cervidae > Dama > Dama dama. The sequence goes on along the minus strand of NC_083692.1, from coordinate 17,131,401 downwards.
GAATAACCATAACTGGTCATGCCCCCTTCTTGATGGAATCGCAGAATTAAGAAGAAACTCAGAGATGCTCCAGGCCACCCTGCTGTATGTATTACTGGTGAGGACACTGCTGTCTTCCTCCAGGACACCCAAGAAACGAAACCTCTTACCTTCCCACCACTTGCTTTTGTTTCTGTGCCATTTTGCTGAGCAGGACTTTGCCCTGCAGATGGTGTTGCCCTCACACGCCCTTTGCAAAGGGTGAGTTAAGAAGTAGGCCATTAACCAGGACATGTGAACCGTCCAGACACTGTTCAGAAACAGAGCCCAAGCATATAGTAAGAGACCAGAAAGGCAGAGAGTCCCAGGTTGAAAGGGGCTAAATTTAGAAGTTCCTTTATTTTATTTATCTATTTGGCTGTGCTAGGTCTTAGGGATCTAGTTCCCAGACCAGGGAATGGACCCGGGTCTCCTGCATTGGGAGCTCAGAGTCTTAGCCACTCGACCACAAGGGAAGTCAAAGTTCCTTTATTTTAAAAAAGATCTTAAAGGTGTAATCCGAAATCAAAAGGACAATGACATATTAGGGGAAATATTTCTGTCAAATTAAATAAATTCAGGTTTAATACTTATAGTATAGAAAGAACAGCCTTTTTAAGAAAAACCTCAAGATGCCAATAGGTAAGTGGGCAAAGGCTATGAACAAAAAGCTTACGTAACATTTTTTCCTACTGAAATGAACATAACCCAATTTTCTATTCTGATTGTGAAAACAATACACACCATGGGTTTCCCAGCCTCGGCAATATTGACATTTTGAGTTGGACAATTCTTTGTTGTGTGTGTGGGAGGGGGTTGGTCTCCAGCATTGTAAAATCTAAAATCTACCCACTTAGATGCCAGTAGCACCACCTCATCCCTCTGGTTATGAAAATCAGAAATATTCCTGAATCTTCCCAAATGTTCCCTGGGAGATCAAAATTGTCCTTGGTTGAGAATGCTGTACTAGGAAATACATATATAGAAATGTATTTCTTCTTAGTAATCAATAACTTGTAACATTAAAATGAAATGAAGAAACTTCCCAAACGTTTGTTAGCAAAATAAATTATTTGAAATTACAACACCTGGGACTTTCTTGGCAGTCCAGTGGTTAGGATTCTGAGCTTTCACTGCAGGGGGCATGGGTTTGATCCCTGATTGGGGAGCTAAGATCCTCAGTGCCACGCAGCAAGGCCAAAAAAAAAAAAAGAAAAATCACCTAAAATTACAACACCTAAATCCCAACAAGGTTGTTGTAATAATTAATGTATACATTCATGGCTGGTGACTCTGTATATCTTACACAACCTTTTATAAAAATACTAACCAAGGACTGGAAGATGTTCACTACACCGTTATTTATAACAGCAACCAAAATGTCTAGTATTAGAAAGCCACATAAGGTAAACTGTGGATCATCTGTTTGTTGATGTAGCCATTAAAATAATAATTATGGTGATTTTGTAGGTGTACTCTAAGTATATATACAAATTTGTATTTTCTTTTCTGTCATAATTTTGTCACACTTACAAAAATCACCATAATTATTATTTTAATGGTTGCAACAACAAACAGATGATCAACTGTTTGCCTTACATGGCTTTCTAATGCTGGACATTTTGGCTGCTATTATTTGTTAAAAAGAACAAGATGGCAACACGTATAAATGAAAAGGGTTGTGTTTAGAGGACTAGAATCATGGGTGGGTATACTTTTTAAAAAATATTTTTAATGTATTTATATTGTATGTTTTTTATTAAAAAACATAAGAAAATGATCAAATTGACCCTGAGTGAATTCTGGTAGAAACTGAGGATGAGAACAGTTGAGGGCATCCCTGAGTTAGAATTTAGGAGAAAGGCTTTGGTAGAAGATCTTATCATTTATCCTCCAAACAGGGACATTTTTGAGAGTGAAAAGAGGCAATGGTAAAAAATTACACGAGGACAATACTATGAACTGGGAGTGTCCCAGTAAACATCTGGTCACACTAGATTGAGGGGAACCAAGGAGGATGACATAAGGCTCTTAGGAAATTCACGAGTAAATATTAAGTTCAGAGCCAACTAGAGGGGGCTAGATTCCTGGTGCTAGAAGGCAATTTCCTGCACGAGATGACCCTGTTACTAAAATATTTTCCAGTTACTCAGCTGGCGCAAAAGTATGCCTTTTGCTAAGAGGGTGTGGTAGTCCAGAAAATGACAAAAGCAAAGGCCATATTCCTAGTATTAGAGCTCATGTCAACAGAAATGATTCTTTCTGCCGTACAAGTATATATGAAATGCCTCCTGTGGGCTTTTTTCTTTTTTTTTTTTTAGGTGCTGAGAGTTCAGCAGGGACAAGACAGGCTAAGTCTCTGATTTCAGGGACCTTACATTCAATCAGAAGTCACACTGGAAAATCAACTGACCAATTGTTATTTACTATTTCACTAATTACACAAAGTGAGGAGGGCTTCAAAGGAAACCAAATGGTGCAATGTTAACAGTGACTTGAGGACAGGGCTGGGAATGGTGATCAAGGAAGGCCCTTCTGAGGCCCTGACATCTGAAATCAAAATGAGTCATGGGAAGGAGCCTGGGAAGATCCCAGGAGAGGGTGCTGTCTGCAGAGCCTTCAGGCCAAACTCTGTCAAGGGTCAGAAAGATGCCTTGTGGGGCCCAGGACTGTGAGCTCAAGAAGAGGAACTCAGGAAAAAAGGCCATTGTGCCCCAGGGAGCAGGAACCAGATGGGGTGGGGGTGGGGGCCGCAGTAAAATGAATTCAAATCCAGTGGGGACAGGGAGAGGGCAGATATATCTGAACCTAAATTCTGATCTACAAAATGTAAAGCAATTACACCTCACTGGGCTGTTTGTGAAATAATGCGAGAGCAAATGTCAAAAGAAACAATAGGGCATTTGTCAGTTTTGCATTGGAGAGATTTTATTTGTTTAATGCAGAGAGGCCAGCATTTTCCTATAAGTCAATCACATGAAGATATCAGAAGTATTATCATATATGAAAATGTATGCCCTTCTTTCCAGTTGTTCATACAAACTTTAAGAACACTGTTTCCCTGGCTGGGTTTTTCACTACAGCTGGTCAAGTCTCCTTTGCTTTGGTTGGTTGGGACAGGTCAAGTTGAGGCCAGGGAAATTGCATGCAGGGTTCTGACAGTGCTGTAATTCAGCTGCTTCCACTCCACAGCTTCAGTCTGGGGAACAAAAGTGGTCTGCTTTAAAAAAGCAGGTCTTTAAAAAAAAAAAAGAATCTCTTACACTCATTTGTGGGCTTCCCTGATGGCTCAGTTGGTAAAGAATCTGCTTGCAATGCAGGATACCCGAGTTCGATCCCTGGGTCGGAAAGATTCCCTGGAGAAGGACATGGCAACCCACTCCAGCATTCTTGCCTGGGAAATCCAATGGACAGAGGAGCCTGGTGGGCTACAGTCCATGGGGTCACAAGAGTCAGAAATAACTTAGCGACTAAACCACCACACTCATTTGTAACTCTTCTAGAGTTAAAAGTAGAAGCAATAAAAGTACTTAAATACTTGGTTAAACACTCCCTGAGAAATTTCATGGATATCACAAATTTAGCAGACTCTTCAAATGCAGGTCTCAGATTTTGGTAAATTATTACAGACTCCAAGTTGGCAGTCAAGAAACATGATTTTACTGGTCACTTCACTGTGTGCCAGGCACAGTCCCAGGACAAAACTCTGTCTTTCACTCCAGACAGTGTTTTGTCCTTCACTGAGGACGAAAACAGTGAAGACAAGGATAGCTCCTGTCCTCATAGAGCTTGACAATCCATAGGACAAATAATTTGATGAAGTTATCATTAATGAGATTCTGATAAGTCCTCTACCTCTTGCCTTTCTATGAGAGTGAACTATTCTGGGCCACTTGAAATTTTCACCAATTGTAAGACTCTTTGCCTTAAATAGCCATTTACTTTTAGAAAAAAGTTTTGATTTAGAAATGTCCTCTTCCTTCTTTAAAGTTCTTTATATTTATATTATTTATGCTATGTTACACAATAAATACATTTAATAAAGCAAAATATAAATAAATATATAAATATGATACCATAAATTTAACAAAGTCAAACTGTATATATTTATATTGTTTTATTATTTTCAAGAGGAATCTACTATGAACATACTTCTCAAGCTCATTGTTCATTAAGCTCACCTAGGAAGTACTTTTTTAATCTTCATGCCTGAACCCAGTCTGGAACAATTAAATTGGAACCTCTCAGTGGTAAAATCCAGGAATCAAAATTAAAAAAAAAAAAAAAACAACTCTCCAGGAAACTGCAGTGTGTAGCTAGGACTGAGAAGCGGGGAGTGATGACATTTAGAAGCCTGTCCGATGCATGTGGTAGAATGTGTGGAGTTAATCTGGGGCAATTTTGCAGGTATATACCAAGATACTCTGTCCCAAAGACCTGCAGCTTAAAACAAAACCAAAGAAAACAGTTCAGACCTTGTTGTTGACGGAAATTATTAGTTTGTTTTTCAAAACTGGGTGATATCCTTTATAACTTGAGGTATCAGTCAGGAGTTATAGAAAAACTATCCAACAGAGGCATCAACAAGTCACCATTTGTATTTTAGATTTTTCTCAAATAAGAAGTTCAGAAGTAGACAGACCAGAGATAGTACAAGAATGTCAACAAAGAACCAAGCTCCTTCTTCTCTTGGGCAGCCATTCTCAGGATGGGGTTTTAATCCTCAAGGCTGCAAGATGGCTACTGAATCTCCAGGCATCAATCTGTGTCCAGAGAGGGTAGCCTTTGTCTGGTGAGGCTTTCCTTTTTCCCCCCAGGGAAGCGAAGCTTCATTCTCTCCTTCCCTGTATTTCTGCTTATGTCTCATTGGTCAGAATCTGTTACATGGTCCTTATCTAGCTGCAGGGGAAGCTGGGTAATTGAGGAATTCTTTTCGTAGCTTCTCTAGAGGAAAGCAAGCGTAAGGAGTTTGGGATAGACGTTGAGTGAGCCATCTTATAGTGTTTCTCATATATGGGGCCAATGAAGTCATGGTCCTGAAAGCCAAGGAACAGAAGAAAGGGCCCCAGGCAGGGCCCTGAGGGGCGTGGCTGATGTGGTTAAATATCAGTGGATGACCAGCTGCTGATAGTCCTGGACCTTCAGCTTTAAGGCTCAAAAGTGTAGATTTCTCCAGAATTCAGTGCAAAGACCTGTGGTTTGGTGGTTCTTCTCTCCTCCTCAGGTGAGGAACAGGAGTGGGGGCGATTTTCCCAGGATTGGTGGGGGACATAGCACAGATCCCACGATGGCCTGGGACGTGCCCTACTCTCGGCTCGCAGACTTCTCGGGGAATGGTGGGCTCCACCCTAGTCCTGCCTGGGGAGGGCCGGGGAGGGAGTGGGTTGCAGACTGCTGGGGACTGAACCAAGAGCTGCGTGTGAGCTTCACACAGTACTCTCGTATTGAAGTGTGGGTGGGAGCTGAAAGGTCACCCTACCAATAACTGCAAGTTCTGTTGAGGAGAAAAACACAGGGACTATTTTCACCCTTCTGGAAAGTGTGATTAGAAAACTCAAGGAGAAGGTCAAGGCACTAAACTAGAACTGGCAGGAAGATGCTCCAAGCCCTGCTCAGAAGGCCTGGAGAGTCCCTGCTAGAGCCTTGGGTTAGAGTTTGTCCTCAGCCTTGGTCCCAACTGGCTTCCCTGTGGGGAAGGGACCTGCCTGGGGATTCCCCATCATTCAAGCGCTCTACAGTGACCCCCTGCTTGGCCCCTCCACTAGGGAATTTCCCAGAATGTTCCCACACCCCCGAGAAGCCTCCTGCTTAGCCACCCCCAAGCTGCTTGTGGTTCATGGTAAGGCTGGCATCAAGTAACCTCACAGGTAAGGGTGAATTGTGAACATTAGCATCTCAATTTGCATGAGGCGGGAAGAGAGGGAAGATGAAATAGGAAAGTCAGCCAGGTTGAGGCCTCACAGGAGATAATTACCAGATATTATAAGATTTAAACAGACTTCAAAGGCAAGAAAGGATGGTGGGCACGGGCTCTGAAGGCAGACAGTCTCAGTTCAAGGACTGGTGCTACAACTGACAAGCTATGTGACCTTGAGCAAGTTACTTAACTTCTCTCTACCTTAGATTTTCCTCTTCTGTACAAGGTGGCTAGTAATATTATCTACCACATAGGGTTGTTGCAAAGATTAAATGTAATGGTAACTGCAATGTACTTGACACATTGTATCGCCCAAGAAATGTTAGTCATTATTAATTTAAACGAGATTACTCTTTTAAATTTTTGGTTTCTACTATCTATCTCATATACATTGAGTCTACATACCTCTGCTTCCAACACACAACTACCCTTTCCAAACAGAGGTTCTAGTTGGCTAATACACACAGGTAGTCAATTTAAAATCTAAAATATTTTAGAGTTAGAGAGGGCTTGGACTTCTAATCCTGTGGTTTTCAACATTCACTGCACATTAGACTCCCCCTGGGGAGCCCTTAACAACTCAATGCCCAGGTGCACCCCAGCCTGATTAAATCAGAATCAGGCATCAGTAAAACTTTCCAGGGATCCCACTGATCCTAGTGTGTGATCAAGGTTGAGAATCACTGTGTTGGCCCAGTCTTCCTGGTTTAAAGTGAGGCAACGGCAGCTCAGAGAGGAAAAGGATGTCACCGAGGGTCACCCAGCCAGAGCCAAGACCAAGACCCCTGTCCACTGTTACCTGAGGGAGCCCCCCCACCCCCTACCCCTGGTGCCATGGATTCCAGACCATGCTGTGGTCTGGGGATGGTCTGGCCCCAAGTCAGCCCTCTCACAGAGTAGCTGCACATTAGACTCCATCCCAACTCAGGGCAGGAGGTGATGATTAGCTCTGTGTTTGGAAGAGTGTGACCGACTCAGGGTTCTTGTGTTGTCTTGAAGGATCACCAAACCAAGACCCAGTTTTCTCTTAGAAGGCTAGTGATCTTAGTGACTCCAGAGACCCTGAGTCGTCAAGTCTCTCAAGAGAAGCAGTGGGTGGGCTAAAAGGAGCTCAGGACTGAAGATGGAGAAGCCGAGAGCCCAGCCCTGCTCTGTATCTAACTGGTTCTGGGGCTTTGGATCAGTCACCCACTCCGAATTTCTGGGCCTCCGAGAAAATGTGTCCTTTTATTTTTTTTCACTTTTTATTTTGCACTGGATTAGAGCTGATAAATATTGTCTAGTTGATAGCTTCAGGTGGACAGCAGAGGGACTCAGACATAGGTATACATGGATCCATTCTCCCCCAGACTCTCCTCCCATCCAGACTGCCTCATCACACTGAGAGTTCCTTGTGCTATATGGTAGGGCCTTGTTGGTTATCCATTTTAAATACAGCAGTGTGTACATGTTGATGATATGAATGAACTTATTTACAAAACAGAAACAGATTCACAGAGAACGAATTTATGAATGTGGGGGGGTCGGGGATGGGGTGGGGGAAGGGATAGTTAGAAAATAAGTGTCTCTAGGTGAGTCTATAGCCCTTTGTTTCAGCAGCTGCCGCCGCCAGCCTGTAATCCTTTAGGGATGGGAGTGAGGGGTTTGCACAATAGGTTTGTCCCAGGGTCTCAGTTGGCCTCATCTGTAAAATGGAGACAATGATAAGGGCTGGCCTTACATAGCCACCTCAGAGGGTTATTGCAAGGAGCTTGAAGGATCTAAAGGAATTCCAAAAAGTAAAAAGCAGGTTACATGGAAGCCCAAGGGCAGGCGACCCCACCCCCACCTTAAGAGAAGACACACACGTTAGAAGCCAAAATTTACTTTCTAAATGTTACTTTCCTTTTCCCCTCCTGAGTTCTCAGTTTCCAGGCCCTATTGGGAATTCAGGGGGAAGTTAGGGGGGCTGTGATCATGGTACCTCTGGGTAGAGAGCGGCTCCCAGGTGGCCCTAAGCCAGGTGTCCCTGTGTGAACCCTTTGCAGGGCATGCCGGGCCCCAGGGAGGGTCAGAATGGACCTGGGCCGGGCAGGGGCAGGTGGGGATGAGAGCCCTAGATCGGCCGCTTCCTTCTGCGAGGGAAGTCAGGCTCTTCCTCTGCAAAATGTCTGGCCGGCTGCAGGGCCCCTGGGCTGGCAGTGCTGGTTTCTCTGGGGCCCTGGCAGGAAGCAGTCTTGCTTCCCAAGGTAAAGACAAGTTTCTTGTCGCAGCTGGTTGTTTTCTAGTTAGAGGCCATGGTGGTTTTGAACGCTGTTCTAGAGCTCTGGGATCTCCCAGCGGGCAGGCAGAGGGAGAGGACAAAGCCGGAGCTCAGCAGAGCTGGCTTAGGGAGGAAGAGCCTGCTGTCACTTCCTGAAAGCCGGCCGGTCTCCGGGCGGAGAGAAGGTCAGAGCGGTTGGTCCCTGCGGCCCGCCTACCCCGCCCCTCCCTTCTGCCTAGGGGTTTGCCCAGGCTCTTCGGAGCACAGAACTTACAGTAAATGTTGTCACCAGTGGAAACTCTCAGAGGGGGCGAGGAAAAGGGCTAGAGAAAGGGGCCAGGACTCCCGGCCCCCAGTTCCCGTCTTGCCAACACCCCCCAGTCTCATGTGTTGCTTTATCTTACCTTTTGGTAAAGAGAGGGGATGCCCTCTCTCTGGGATGTGCCCGGAAACAACCGAATGGTGAGATGAATGAGCTGGTCACACCTTGCAGAAGCAGCAGCCAGTGCCCCTGTCTCTACCATCGTGGCTCTTGGTATCCCAACTCCCCACCCTGTTTTAGAGATAGGGTTTTCCTTTGTATCGACCTGGACATATTTTCTAGCCCCCTGCCACACACAGGAAATGCCGGGCTGAGGTTGAGCACGCAAGCGTCTGTCCTGTACAAACCGACGGAAGCTGCCTTGTTGGATAAGGCCACGTTCTCCTTACCACTTCAAAAGAACTCCCATTTGCAGGGGTTAGGGCAGTCGGCAGTGTAACTAACTCTCTCATTAACCTGAAGCTGGTTTTCTAAAGCAAATTTTAAATGTCAAGTTATCACACATCTGCTCACTGCCTACTGTAATTCTGAGTCAACTTCTGATCCATCAGTCGATGTCATCAGGTGGCCAATCAACAAGCACTTGAGTTCATACTCCATGCCAGGCACTTAAGTGCTTGGATAGTTAGAACACATTTATTATCACATTTAACATTACTAGCTATTGTTTTCAAACTTGTCTGGTGATTAGAATAATCTGGGGCACTTGTTAAAAATTCAGATTCCCAGAATTCAAATCCCAAATCCCAAACTCACTGAGTTCAAACCTCTAGATTTCAGGAAGTGCCTGGAACTATATTTTTACCAGGCCCTCAGATTAGTTCTAATGTCACGGCAAGCTTGGAAAACACTAACCTAAGCGAAACAGAACAGGAAAAATAAGACCTGGAGTCCAAATATTAGGTCACTTTTTGAACAGAAATGTAATTTATTTGCATCTCCAGTGCCATTTTTCCTTCCTCTGTGGGTACCAATGATTAGCAAAGATGATCTATCTGAGTCAAGGAATGTGAACATTAAAATCACATTGGAAATGCATTTCCCTTGGTTTTCTGAAGGTGGGATTGTTTTCCAGTATATGCTAGCTGAAAGTGAAGTCAATCAGTCGTGTCCAACTCTTTGCGCCCCCATGGACTGTAGCCTACTAGGCTCCTCCATCCATGGGATTCTCCAGGCAAGAATACTGGAGTGGATTGCCATTTCCTTCTCCAGGGGATCTTCCCGACCCAGGGATCGAACCTGGGTCTCCCACATTGGAGGCAGACGCTTTAACCTCTGAGCCACCTGGGGAGCCAAATGCTAATTACCAGGGTGTAATTGTTGATTAATTAATGATGTGATTGGTAATCATCCCTGTTTACCCTGAGTCTTTCTTTCTTTTTAAAATTTCTTTGTCTGCACTGAGTCTTTATTTCAGCACATGTGGGCTTCTCTCTAGTTGCAGTGCACAGGCTTCTCTGGTTGTGGCATGCAGACTTAGCAATTCTGCAGCATCTTAGTTTTCCAACCAGGGATTGAATTGACATCCCCTGTATTGGAAGGCAGATTCTTAACCACTGGACCACCAGGGATGTCCTGAGTTTTTCTGATTAGCATGTATCTGATGGTTCCCTGAGGCAAGGGGTAAAGGTGTTTCTGAAAGAAAGCACAGGTGCTGGGCCACACCCAGAGTTCTACAGGACAAGCTGCTGGGAGACAGCATTCTGCTGGAATTTGACCATTTATCATTTAGAGGACCCTAAACGTTCTAGAATTTGGGTGAAGTAGACAGTTAACCAAGGACTCCATTCATAAGACTAAATGCAAATGCTGGGAACGTTAGGCGAACACACCAGTGTAACAGAGCAGAAAAGAGTGAAATTAGTATAAGTCAGTCTCACAAACTCTTTTCTATTTTTCCGGCTCTAGCTGGTCATGCACTGGCCTGGACATGCACTTGCCACTCTCAACTCTCATATACACTTATGGAGACCTATGCATGTACCTGCATGCAAAAGAGCACACTCATGCAATTCACACATGCCTTCACACACACGCATATCTGTTAGTTGGGACCGGATGCAACTGCCATTTTTCTAGGTCAAGATAAATATCAGCAATTTCATATGGTTTGATCTAAGAAGCTATGCATATACATGTACAAATATACATTTGTTTATGCAGATGCACGGGCTTCCCTGGTGGCCCAGATGGTAAAAAATCTGCCTGCAACGCGGGAGACCTGGGTTCGATGCCTGGGTTGGGAAGATCCCCTGGAGCAGGGCATGGTAACCCACTCCAGTATTCTCGCCTGGAGAATCTCCATGGACAGAGGAGCTTGGCAGGCTGCAGTCCAAGGGTCGCCAAGAGTCGGGCGCGACTGAGCACAGCACACAGCACCGCACCCATCCACACACATGACACGTACAAATACACACGCACGCGTGCACACACTCGAATATGCAGAAAAAGTCACCGATTCCCTGCTTGGCCATGCTAGTCGAAAACTAATGCGGAACTCCCACTGCCTCCTCCACGCCCCCCAGTCTTCCCCTGCGCCCTGAGAGTAACCTGAATGTCCATCCTTTCCGCTCACAGGAGAGTGAAGACTTGGAGAAGCAGAACGCGGCTCTGCGGAAGGAGATCAAGCAACTCACAGAAGAGATGAAGTACTTCACGTCGGTGCTGAGCAGCCACGAGCCCCTGTGCTCCGTGCTGGTCCCCAGCACCCCCTCGCCCCCCGAGGTGGTGTACAGCCCCCACCCCTTCCACCAGCCTCACGTCAGCTCCCCGCGCTTCCAGCCCTGAGCTCCCCCGAAGGAGGGCGAGCAGAGAATAGAGCCTCCATCTCCAGCTGCTCCCGGGGCCTCGGGAAGGGGCGCACAGACTGTAGCGGGGCAGCCCTCCTCCCTCAGCGCCCTCTCTCCACCCAGAAAGCCGGAGGCTGAGGCCGGACCCCAGGATCGAGAACCCGGGGACGGGAACGGGAGGCAGCTGGCAGTGTGTGCGGCCACCCGCAGCGTGGCTGCCCGCCGCCGGGGGCTGGGTGGCCTGGACCTTCAACTGGGTGGGATACCTGACCCAGAGCTAGGTTAAGCATGACGCCCAAGTCCGGTGACTCAGAGGGAGGAGGGTAGGGCAGGGCTATTTTTCTAAATAAACGTCTTAAGACAAACCAATCTGGCAAGGGCTTGAAACCTAAAGTTTTGTGGGGTTGGGGTCATTTTTTTGGTCCTTGGGCTTAGGAGCCCTTAAAGGTCTGGAGACTCTGCTCATAGGGCTCTTTCCCACGGCTTGTTCATCTACTTGGGAAGCTGGGTTTTCTCAAAGTATCTTCAATTTTCCCTCTAGGCATCTCCATCGTTTCCCTCCCCAAATCACCTTGCTGTGACCTCCCACTTTCCATGCCTCATTGCCTGATGCTTTCTAGGTTGTCAGCTCTAGACGGTTCTAGGGTCATTCTCTGCACGAGAGAAGGATTGGTGCCAGATGCGGTGGAGTGGGGTGGTCATTCAGGCTGGTACTCACCTCTCACAGGACTGCGCTGACTCAGCCCCATCCAGATGGCCAGCCCTGGGGGCTGCTGCATGCCTGGCCCCACGCCAGGAGCACTAGTAACTCAAGGAGCCCCTCACATGAAGGCAAGGCTTTCCTCTCTGAGGGGGGCAACCCGTGGTTCAGAGACACAGGCACTAGTATCCTGCTGAGGACTCCGCCTCCCCTGGGAAGCTGGGATAAAGCACACACAGCTTTGTCATCTCCGCAAGGCTCCACAGTCCGAGGGCTGCAGTGGCTCAGATCAGTTCAGTCGCTCAGTTGTGTCCAACTGTTTGCGGCCCCATGGACTGCAGCACGCCAGGCTTCCCTGTCCATCACCAACTCCCGGAGCTCACTCAAACTCATGTCCATTGAGTCAGTGATGCCATCCAACCATCTCATCCTCTGTCATCCCCTTCTCCTCCTGCCTTCAATCTTTCCCAGCATCAGGGTCTTTTCTAATGAGTTGGTTCTTTGCATCAGGTGGCCAAACTATTAGCTTCAGCATCAGTCCTGTTATGTGGCTCAGATAACATAGGATTAGCTTCAGGGCTTCCAACCCACAAGTCTGGGCAGAGCTGAAACCAGCGTGCTCTGGTTTCCCTGCTCGTATGTCCACCTGCTCCTCAGAAATCCCCATGCCAAGCGCCCCTCTGGCCTTACCCACACCACTGCCCAAGAGCCACGGCAGGGCCTGTCCCCTTGTCTCCACAGACACACACATGGCCCCTGATGAGCCAGCTGGGGCCTGAAGTGCCAGGGACTGGCATGGAAGGTGTCAGATGCAGCCCCTTGGCAGCCTCTGAAGCTCACCCTGGGGTCCTTCAGAGCCACTACCTGTGGCCCCCCTGCTGGTGGCCGTCTTGGGATGCGGCGAGCAAGGGGGAAAGGGAGGAACAAGCTTGTTCCCCTGTGCCAGCATCTCCTGGGCCTGCCCGCTGATGGCTCTGGTTGACTTAAGGCAAGGTTTCAAGGACCTCCCCTGCCCAAGTCTCTCCTACCCCCTGGGATTATGCCAGTGCTGGACTAGTGTAACTACTAAACTCTGCAGAGGCCTGCAAGTGCTGCCTCCTAGCATGTGGCCACCTGACCTCCTTGTGGCCTAACTATGGGAGATGTGCAGCCCAAGGGCCTCTGAAGGCGCATTGCCACCATCGAGCTCTCACCCCCGAAGTCGATTCCACACGGAAGCCCAGCATGTGGGAAGGGGGCTTGGAGCTTGTTGGAGACAGGCCGGAAGACCTCTCCCAAGGATCAGCATTGCTTGCAGAATCCTGCGTTTTAACCTTTGGTGTCCCAACAGAACTTGGTAAATGAGACTTCCCTTCCAGTGCACGAACTTGGTGTAGCCTGGGATGAGGGGCTATGGCAAGAAGGAGCTCTCCCTCCATTTCCTTCAGGGCCTGGTTTCTGGTAGCTGATGCTCTGGGTAGCTCCTTCCCACACCTGTGTTAACAGGCAAAGCAAAGTCGCTAATGGCCACTTGAGATATGGCCTGCGTTGACTAGAATTCAGTTTTTCTCTCTCAGTCTCAGGAAGCAGAACTTTCCAGCTAGCCCTTCCTGGACCAGACCTCTCTTGGGCTTCCCTCCAATCAGAGATGTTGTCCCCACCCCTGCTCTAGCTCTGTGATTTCCCCCCAGAAACCCCCTGCAGAAGGCACATGACCAGTGCCGGGCACCTTCCGAATGATACTCAGAGCCATAACCAGAAATGCAGGGCTCACGTGTGCCACTCCTGTCTCTCAGCAAGGACTTCTCTTCCCCTTTCATTCGCTACTTTCTAATGAGCCTGGGAAGTTCCACTTCTCCTTTCTGATCAGTCTGACAGAGATGGCAAAAGGCTAGGCTGAGTGCCAAAGCTGACTTCATTGCCACACAGGGAAATTGGAGGGGCAGCTACAGAGAGGTCTTAACTTCCAGTGCCTTCACTTCAGATGTCCCACCATCCAGACTCTGTCTCAGCCTCCTACCCATGACAGAGATAGTCCCTCAGGTGGGTGGACCAGTCACATAAATCCCTCCAGGGCCCAGGGAGGCACTGTAAATACCATGAACCTCACTGGACACTGGACAGTTGGGAATGGCTGGGAATGTGGCAAATTGAACAATGAGCACTTACCTGCTGAGAGCAAACCGCTGCCCCTTGGTTCTATTCCACGCTGCCCTGGAATTCAGGACCAGTGTGGCCAGGGCCTCCAGTTTTCCAAGAAAAGCCCCAAACCAGAATTTCTACATGAATTCCCCCAGTTTTTTTTTTTTTTTTTTTGAGATTGTCACAGTGAATTTATTTATTTATTTATTTTTTCAATTATTTTTATTAGTTGGAGGCTAATTACTTCGCAACATTGCAGTGGGTTTTGTCATACATTGACATGAATCAGCCATGGAGTTACATGTATTCCCCATCCCGATCCCCCCTCCCCCACCCGATTCCCCTGGGTCCTCCCAGTGCACCTGGCCCCAGTTTTTAAAACCCTCTGCAGACCAAACAAAATGTGTGTGTGGAGGAGGTTTGCCTCTCATATCTGCAGGGCTTGCAGCAAGCATACACACAGAGGCCACGCACCCTACGGCTAAATACCCATATCAAACATAAAATATGTTAACCATGTTAGACGAAATATGCTCTTTTCTCTTGCCTTGATAAATAGACCTTTCTCACAACCTGGGAGGTGGGGTTTGAATATAAAGTCCTTCGATGCTTCAGAAATTTGTATTAGCACAAGGCAGCACAGGGAGAAACAGCCCTCCGACTGCAACCTGTTCTCTTCTCGTCTCTCCTCCCGCTCCTCCACAGAGGCCTCATGTGGATGTCGGTGGATATAACCAGCCTACAAGACCGGTCCACCCACACCCCTCCTCCACAGAAGCCATCCCCGGGCCACTCCTTCAGGTCCAGGGGGGCACCTACCAGGGTCTGAGCTACTCTGGTGAAGAGTTATCAGGGGAAGAAGGTTTCAGCTGCTGGAAGACAGCTAGGGGCACTGACAGGGGATTCCAACGTGCTGGGAATATGGAGCATGGTCTAAAGGGACAGAGGGCTCTGGGTAGGCATGTCCCTTCTGTCCTCAGGACTCGGCCCCGTGAGAAGGGGTATAGCAGGCGGAGGGGAATTCCCATAATGTGGGGAGTCCAGAGCAGGGACCTCTTTTGCCCGGGTCTGAGGGTGGCCCTGCAGAGGCCTGCCAGAGTGTCTCTCTGATCTGGGTTAACCATGTCTCTGCAGAACGCCCAGCAAGGTGAATGTCCTATGCAGCAAGAAATGGGCACATCATTATCTGTCATTTTGACGGAGGGTTCCTGTTGGCCTCAGTGTTGGCCTCTTACTTGCGGCGTTCTTCCCTGAGATAGTGTCAAGACAAATTACAGGAAAGCCAGAATTTTGGTCTTTGGGCTGAGAAGCGTGGGTGGGGAGAGAGAGGGAGGTAAAGTCAGCTCAGAGGTCACGGGGTTGCCGTCTGCTGGACCCAAACTTCCCAGCAGTGGTTATTCATACCTCCAGTCAATGCCCCAGCTGCAGCTGCAGCTTCGCATGCAGCTTCCCCAGGCGGCTGGGGACCCCATTCTCTCTGGGACAGACAGGCCGGCCCTCTGTGCTGCCCCGGCCTCCTCCTTCTCCCTCACGGGAGTCGGTGCTCCTGAGGGGCCCAGGAATTCCAAGGGGGAAAACGATGGCTACGTGAACTAAAACCAACACTAAGGTGGGACGGATGAAATCATCTTTGCCTCTGTCACAGGGGATTGGCATTTTAAGAGGTACCTGAGGTTCCTGGCCCGAAGGAATGATGCTCAGTGATGCATTTGAGACTTGGTGGCCAGTGTGTATGTAATGGAATCCTTGCCGTGTGGATGACTGGCTACTATTGTACGTACAAGGGGACTGGGGGCTGGAAAGGAATAGAGACATATTCCTCTTGAAAATCTTTTTTTTTTTTTTTTTAAATATTTTGCTGTGAACTCTTTTTAAAGTCTTTATTGAATGTGTTACTATATTGCTTCTGTTTTGTGTTTTGTTTTTTTGGCTGTGAGGCTGGTGGGACCTAAGCCCCCAACCAGGAATTGAACCCTCACCCTCTGCTTTGGAAGGCGAAGTCTTAACCAATGGACTGCCAGAGAAGTCCCTTCCTCCTGAAAATGTTGTTTCTCAACTGCTTGATATGTGATTTGAGTTAATCTACTTCCAGGAAGATGGAATAAAAAGTTGATCCTGGTTTAAAGAATCTACCAGCAGGCAGAGCTAAAAAGACCCCTCTTGAGAGGACAAATTTACAGACAAATTTCACTGGTGCTTAGGAGGTTTGTCTGGCTTCTTCTGGAGGATTCTTGATGAAAGACCAAGGTTAGGAACAGTGGCAGAGACTGATGATTGACCTCTCAAGGCCATTCTCCCCTTTTACCTAACTGCAGCACCCTCGTTTTGTCTAGGACAGCCTACCAACCTGCCCGGGCACTCTTGTCCACCTCTCGTCTCTTGGAAGCAAACCCTGTGAACTTCCTTGTTCACAGTCCTTGTTCACGTCCTTGACCACATCTCAAACTTTCCTTTCATCAAGCCTTTGCTCATCTAGCTATTATCTCCTCAGTAAGTCTGCAAGCGGGACCCAGGAATCCTCATTTTTACTAAGATTCCCTGTCATTTCTGATTTAAGTAGCATGAGGTTAATCTGATCTAAATGGCATAGATGCCTCACTTTATTATGCCACCTTATCTTTTTGAAATTCTACCCATTTTTCAAAGTTCCACTCAATCGCCACAGTGCCTGCCTAGAATGCAGGATGATTTTAGATGATACTCAAGTAAAACTTATTTAGTCAGTGTATATTTATTTCAATAAGTTTAGTGGTTTTTCCATCTTTTATGATGATATACATCATTCTTTACAAATAAATATACTTTCATAAAAAGTGAAATGATCTAAAGAAATATGCTAAAAACTATAGTCGATTAAGAAGCATCACTCATTAATGTACATGGTATGTATTAATGAATATTTGCTCTGTTTTCTATGTTGTTGCTTTTTAATATGCATTGAACACAAGAATAAAGGGGTAAAAGAGAGATGAATAAAATTTCTATGTTGGCCAAAACTGAATATATATATTTATGTGTGTGTGTGTGTGTGTGTGTATATATATATATATATATATAATGAATAGCCGATCTCCAAAGCTGATCACTGACTGCACATGGCAAGACAGTCCGGAACGTTTAGCGTCAGTATCTTAAAATGCCTCGAGATGGGGAAATGAGATATGTTGCTTTTCACTTTTCAGACTTGGATGTGTCTCTAGAGAAAGCAGAAAGGGAAAATTTCAGAGATGCTACTGGGCTTCTATATTGCTACTGGCAAATATAAATACTAAAGTTTAGAAGCCCAGTAGCATCTCTGAAATTTTCCCTTTCTGCTTTCTCTAGAGACACATCCAAGTCTGAAAAGTGAAAAGCAACATATCTCATTTCCCCATCTCGAGGCATTTTAAGATACTGACGCTAAACGTTCCGGACTGTCTTGCCATGTGCAGTCAGTGATCAGCTTTGGAGATCGGCTGTTCACAGCTGCGCTGCTGGGACAGTGAAATTAGGCTGTCTCATCAGCAGCAGGTCCTGCCCATCCCTGTTGGTGCATCTTCTCTGAGCGAAGTCAGCATTATTCACATCAAATGCTGATCAACTGCCCGCTGGCACAGGGCAGATTATAGCGTAAAAGTTATTCCAGATGACTATTAAGGATGGGACCCTGGACACCTTACATCCTCTACCCCTCAGCTCACAGAGTGCCTGCCTTTTAGGGGTGTATAATCCAAGACATTGAAGGCAGGAGGAGAAGGGGACGGCGGAGGATGAGATGGTTGGATGGCATCACCTACTAGATAGACATGAGTTTGAGTAAGCTCCGGGAGTTGGTGATGGACAGGGAGGCCTGGCATGCTGCCGTCCCTGGGGCCACAAAGAGTTGGACACGACTGAGTGACTGAACTGAACTGAATCCAAGACAATTCTTATTCTGACAATAGAATACAAGCAAAAAAATTTCATTCGGCCAACATATGGAGGGTGAGCATAAGTCAGATCTTTAAAGAAAAGCAATCAAGAGAAGGGACTCATTCCTATAGAGTCGGTAGAAACTGGGGACAGGAGCCCCAGATGGGGCCACAGGAAACACAGGTGAGCTGTGTCTCTTGAGTCACACCGTCGTCTAGCTTTTAGTCTTGTATTTAGATGTCATCCGTCAGACAGAGCCAAGGACCATGATCAAAGCAAAAGCAAGCTGGCATCCTGAACAGGACTCTCTAAAAGGACATTTGCCCCTGCCAACCCTCCTCAGTTTCTGCTTTACTCCTCAAAGTCCATGATAATATACAGTGGGAGTCGGGCTGCCTCCATGTTCAGCTGGCTCTCCACACCCTCACCCCCTACACAGACACACACACACACAGACACACACACACACACACCCTCTCTATAAACTACTCCTCTGACAGAAAGAAAGAGGACACACCCCTAAGAAGCATCTTCCATTGGAGACTAGAAAATGATAGCCATGTTGGTGTCTCCCGAGAGATAAACAATAAAGACAAGACATCCACCCATATCATGGACAAAGCCACCAGTGGTGACTAATGGTGGACAGTCAAGTGGCTGACTGAATAGGCCATTCATAGCCCATAAGCAAAATCAGAGACTGACTCTGTCTTAATTTCTTCTGTATCCCTAGTACCCAGCACAGGAGACCCTTATTATTTGTTTGATAAATGAAGGAAGGGAAAAAGGAAGGAGGGAAGGAAAGAAGGAGTTCTGACAGCCTTAAGGTTTGTCTACTTCAGGTAAAGGTTCCTTATGGTCCCCTCAGATGCTGGCCTATTATTTATCCCCAGGTGGGTAGGAAGAACAAGGCTGTAAGAACCCAAAATCCTGAGGAACCCAGGCTGATTGGCTTGATCTGGTGGCCTCTAGGAAGTTTAAAGTACCATTAGTATGGGGATCTAGTTCTGCCTGGATCTAACCCCTGGAAGCTGAAGACAGGGTGTCACTTGAACTGTGATCTAGAATTGAGATGCAGGTGATAAGCAGGGTCATTTTTCAACACCCAGAATCCATGCCTCCTTCCTTTGGTAAATTACCCTAATTTCCTTTTAAAGCATTGCTTCTTTCCCATGTGTAGAGCTATCAATCAGACGCCTTGCCTTATTTGGCCAAGGTGCAATGGTGTGACCCAGGCTGGGCCAATCAGACTGTGTCCTGGGAATGACTTTTGAGTAGAGCAAAGGAAGACCCAAAAGATAGTGAGTGGTTAGCCCTCCACTCCCACTGTGAACCCTGACTAGAGAATTCTGTGCTGGAGAACTGACCTGATTCCTGCCTTATTCTGAATCTTATCTTCAGCCTTCCTTGGGATTTTGTGAGCCATGCAATCTCCTTTCAGCAAATTCACTTTCTCCTAAAAATCAGCTAGTGCATGCATGCTAAGTCGCTTCAGTTGTGCCCAATTCTTTTGTGACCCTATGGACCGTAGCCCACCAGGCTCCTCTGTCTAAGGGATTCTCCAGGCAAGAATACAGGAGTGGGTAGCCATACCCTCCTCTAGGGAATATTTCCCACCCAGGAATCAAACCTGGGTCTCCTGAATTGCAGGTGAATTCTTTATCAACCAAGCCCCTAAGTCAGCTTCTATTAAGGAACCCTAAACTCAGGAATGATGACTCACACCTGGGTTTCCCAGGAAGGCAGCGAGTGTTGGATCCTAGTTCTTAGGGGCCGATAGGAATAGATTGTTTTCTGAGAGGGTTCTGGGATACCCCAGGCTCCATGAGAAATGGGCGTTTAGCCAGCACTGCCCCAGCCTCTGGTGTGCCTGACCTGAATTCAGGACCCTCACTGCCTCTGGCAAGAATCCCAGGCTCTGATTTTAAAATTATCACTGGGATGGGGCTTGGCAGCTCAGCCTCCAGGCTGCATTCTCCATCCTCTGCAGTTCATTCTGTGTGGAGTCCAACCAACCTGCTCAGGGGCAATATTCAAAATTCAGGCCAGGTGCTGGCCAATCAGCATGGATGTTGGTGCTGGAGCAGAGTGGGGCCTTCTCTGCACTGCAGCAAGGAACGGCATTAGGGCAGGGATTACTGACTTGCAACGATGTAAATATTTTAATAATTAGTTCAGCTGCTCTGGGTGCTCACCACCTAGCGATTGGTTCAGCGCCTACAGGACTGGGAACACTTCTGAAGGAGGACTCTGTCTTCAGTGTATATAATTCTGCTCCCATCTGGGACTTCCCTGGTGATCCAGTGGTTAGGACTCCATGCTTCCATGGCAGGGGGACATGGGTTTGATCCCCAGTAAGGGAACTAAGATCCTGCATGCTTTGAGAAGTAGTCCAAAAAAAAAAAAAATGTTGTCCTCTCTGCTACCTTTGTACACCCCACCCCTACCTGTCCCACCTAGCCCAGGGCTTTACAGTTGCCCCCCAAGTGGTTAACATATATTTGTAAGTAAAAAATAAAAATCCCAGGGTAGCAAAAAGATAATGAAGAGAAGGGGTAGAGGGAAGGAAGGGGGAAAGCTGGATCTGTTCTAGGAAAGTCACACTGGACCTTCCCCTGCCTTCCCCCAGCCCAGTGTTTATCTACATGCTCATTTGAAATAAGCATCACGGGTGCTCTTGAAAGTGGGGGGGGGGGGGGGGGGGCGGGGGGGAGGCACAAAATAAGAGTGATAAAAGAATAAGGGAACTATGCTGTTTAATCTTCTCACCGAAGGCAGGGACAGCAGTGTCTGCCACTTGAACATTTACCTTATTGTGGGGACTATAATTATCCCCATTTTACAGGTAAAGAAACAGACTCAAAAGAGGTGAAATGGTTTGCTCCAGGTCACATAGCTAAGGGCAGATATGGGACTCGAACTTGCCCTTGTTGGGCTCCGAAGCTGCAGCTGTTTACCAAGCTTGAGTGCCCAGGAGGGAATTTTATCAAGTCCCAGGTTACGGGATGGGGACAGCAGTCCTGTGTTGGTGCTGCCACCTAGGGACAAGACAGAGAACTGTGGTGACAACCCCCCCTCCTTCCTTCCCTTTCCTGAATCCATCTCCACTGCCCAGCTTAGGAGAGACCCAGACAGTTTGCATTCTACCTCTGGCAGCCAACCATTTGTGTTTCCGGGATAAGGAGAAGTAACCTCTAACTGTAAGCTGGTGCCTTGTTGGGCTTCAGCATAGCTCTGGGGAAACATCTGTTGAATAAATGAATGGTTAGGGATACAAATCTCTACAGATCTAGGGACCAACCTGGTCTCCGTAAGACAAGCTTTGAAGACACTTTCCTGTGAGGTGAACCAGGAAGATCGTATCCTGGTCTAGGGCCAAGACTTCTGCCTCAGTGTGAGTCCTGCACAATCCATCTCACTGAGCACCTTCCTCTTCCTGGGAAGTTCATGCAGCGTGTCTTGCATTATCTAGTTGCATCTGACAGCCAAAGAGATCAACGTGGCAGGCCCACCCAAGTTCACAGGGCAGGGGCTGGAACCCAGATCCTTGGACTCCAAGGGCAGTGATCTTCCTGCTCCACCACTCTGCCCTAATGCCCTGCTTCCCACCAATTCGACTCAGCCCCTGAAACCTTGTTTTTGTCAGCCTAGTCATCCAGACGTGATGACTCAAGAGCTGTGGGGTAGACTGCCAGGGGGAGGAAGCCTCTGTCAGCACAGCGGCTGTCCTGACCTTTAAGGTAGTGGAGAGTTACCTCAACCTGAAACGTGTGGCTGCTGAGCGATTTCGGTCTCAAACGTAGCAGGATATCATAGCTGGGCAGGTAAGCAGGAGCAGTTCCCACTTCCTGTACTTCCCATGGCACTTTCTGGGTCTTCTCCCAAACCCAAAGTCACCTGAAACATGGGAACCAGAATCCACATTTTCCTTTTAGACTTGGTTCTTGGAATCTTGGTACAAAATGGAGCAAGACTAAAAGGGTCACCTTCTAGAAGACAGGAATGGCTTCACGAAACATGTGCTCCACTCTGCCCAGAATTAATCCAGCTTAGTCCTTCTCTCTTTAATCCTCAAAGGTTACCTCCAAAGTGCCTCATTTGTGTTAAGAAATTCACTTAATATTTGGGCTACATGATCCGGTTGCCCATAGCGACGAAAAAAACCTAACCGAAGAGTGAGGCCTGAACACGGTGTATCTAGTCAGGGCAGATATTAGGTGGCATATTCAAAAGTTGACTGTTTTTGTTTTTTACCTGAAATATCTGAGTACCCATCTAAACTGGTGATTTTGATCTCAGAGAGACAGCGATGAATGGTCCTAAAGAGAGATCTTATTTCCCTGCCCAGGAATTGAATCTGGGTCAGTCCGTTAGTTCAGTCACTCAGTCGTGCCCAGCTCTTTGCGACCCCATGGACTGCAGCACGTCAGGCTTCCCTGTCCTTCTCCAACTCCCAGAGCTTGCTCAAACTCATGTCTGTCGAGTTGGTGATGCCATCTAACCATCTCATCCTGGATGAAGGGAATGGCAAACCACATCAGTATTCTTGCTTTGAGAACCCCATGAACAGTATGAATCTGGGTAGCCTGGGTGAAAACCAGGAATCCTAGCTACTAGATCAGCAGGTGCTAAAGTCTAGAAGCAAAGATCCCATGACCCTAACCCCCATTGAAAGCAAGAATGTTTCAAGGAGGCAAACACTGTAAAAGCAGGTACAAAGTTTACTATTAGAGATCCAGCATAACACGTGGGAGAGCAGAGAAGCAGTTTGTTTATTTAAGACAGAAGCAAAGCAGAAATGCGTACCCTGAGAGAAAGGGTCTGGGTGTCCTCTCCAATAAGGAGGTGGGTAATAAAGAGGTGATTACAATCACTTATATAGGACGGCTCTTCTGGGGCTTCATTTACCTTCGGCCAGTTACTTATTTCTTTTTTCACTCCCGACTGGTCCTAGGACCCTCCCCAAGATGCGTGTTCAACTTTTTGCTAAGATGGATCCCACCGTTGAGGTCTGTGAGGGTATGTCTATACTTATTATGCCTTGGCACCCCTCCCTTTTTGACCCCAAAGGAGCCTTCCTGCACATGTGCAAACAGGGAAGTCTTCCCCGACCTCAGGAGTGGGCACCTTATCTCTTTACTTCAACAGAGCTCAGCTTCTGCCACTGGCTTTGTCCTTGGAGTGTCTGGGTGAGAACAAAGCTTCAGTTTTACTCCACTTGACAAATACCAGCTGTCCAGCCCACGGGCCCATCTCTCTCCTAATTTCTCACATTTGGTAGCCATTGGATTGCTTTGCTTCCCTTTGTATTTATGTACTCACCAAATCTAGATTATATGATTTCAGGGATTCATAGACTCTTGAAACCTATTTGTGGACCCTCTCCAAGGTAAAAAACAACTCATCAGTTGGCACAGCAAGCACCCAAGCCTTAAGAAAAGGCTACCAGTAGACAGGATGGTCAAGGGCAGGGAGCATCCCGTTGGCAGCCACAAGTTCTCATCAGTCATCACCATGTAGTGAGCCAGAACAGCCTCATACTTGCAAGAAGTCAACCAACTTGACGTAAAGCGGAATGTTTGACTCAAGGGCCATTTTGACCTGGCAAGTCTGATATAATGGATCATAAATGGAGTGAAGGAAAGAGTGGGGGATGAGGATGGGATGAGGTTCAAGGGTGCAATGAAGATGCACATTAAGTTTTTAACTTGAGAATTTTAAAACAGAAGTTTAATGGGTTTTAAAGTAATATATAAAAAATATCCTTTTGGAAAAAAATATCCCTTTGACAAAATGCTCTTGTACCTAAACAGTCATGTCAAGTATCTTCCAACTATGGTGAATGAAAGATTAGGACAACTTTTGTGAGACAGAAAGAGTTGTTGATAGAATATAATCACAAGGGCAGAAGAACACCAGACTTTGTTCCTGTGGCTTAAGGCGTTTATTACATCCAAAGTGCAGATGTTCCCAGTATGAGCTATACTTTGCCTTACCAGTCATTTACACTGCAGACAGAATTTTTGCCTCTTCCTTCTCTGAAGATCTTTTTTGATTGACAAGAGGGTAGGGAGGGATAAGAAAACTAGACATTGCAGAAGGGTTATGGCAGGTGCTAGAGGCATTGAAACCAAATTGAACACTCCATGCTACCTATCAGGATTGATTCTGGTTTCAACTGTTGCTCTTAAGATTGCGTTGATTGAATCATTTGCCTCAAGAGCAAATTGTGGCCATTTAAACATTAGTCTCTGTTTTTGCTCCAATTTGAGTAAATGTCCTGAGTGGAGACTTTATATTATCAATGTATCTTTAGGCTTCATAGCAAAAGACACTGCTGTTACTGCTGTGTGTCTGTGCGTATATATCTGTGTGTGTGTGTGTGTGTGTATGTGTGTGTGTGTGTGTGTGTGTGTGTGTGTGTGTGTGTGTATGTGGGCTTCCCTGGTGCCTCAGAGGTTAAAGTGGCTGCCTGCAATGCAGGAGACCCAGGTTTGATCCCCGGGTTGGGAAGATCCCCTAGAGAAGGAAATATGTGTGTGTGTGTATATGGGCATGTGTCTATATGTTTATGTGTGTGTGTATATGTATGTGTGTGTATATGTGTGTGTGTATATGGGTGTGTATCTATATGTTTATCTGTGTGTGTGTGTGTATGTGTGTATATGTATGTGTGTGTATATATGTGTGTGTGTATGTGTGTGTGTATATGGGTGTGTATCTATATGTTTATGTGTGTGTGTATGGGTGTGTGTCTATATGTTTGTGTGTGTGTGTGTATATATGTGTGTATGTGTATATATGTGTGTGTGTATATCTGTATGTGTATGTGTGTGTGTGTATATGTGTGTGTGTGTGTGTATATCTGTATGTGTATGTGTGTGTGTATATGTGTGTGTATGTGTGTGTGTATGGGTGTGTGTGTGTGTATGGGTGTGTGTCTATATGTTTATGTGTGTGTGTGTATGGTGTGTGTCTATATGTTTATGTGTGTGTGTGTGTCTATATGTTTGTGTGTGTGTGTGTATCTGTGTGTATGTCTGTATATGTGTGTGTGTATATATCTGTGTGTGTATGTGTGTGTGTATATGTGTGTGTCTATATAGGTATGTGTCTACATGTTTGTGTGTGTGTGTATGTGTGTGTGTATGGGTGTGTGTCTATATGTTTATGTGTGTGTGTATATCTGTGTGGGTATGGGTGTGTGTCTATGTTTATGTGTGTGTGTACATGTGTGTGTGTATAGGTGTATGTCTACATGTTTATGTGTGTGTGTGTATATCTGTGTGTATGTGTGTATATGTGTGTGTATATCTGTGTGTGTATGTGTGTGTATATAGGTGTGTGTCTACATGTTTGTGTGTGTGTGTATGTGTGTATATGTGTGTGTGTATATATCTGTGTGTGTATGTGTGTGTGTGTGTGTGGCTTG
This sequence comes from Dama dama, assembly GCF_033118175.1. Taxonomy (NCBI): domain Eukaryota; kingdom Metazoa; phylum Chordata; class Mammalia; order Artiodactyla; family Cervidae; genus Dama; species Dama dama. The sequence goes on along the minus strand of NC_083692.1, from coordinate 17,105,969 downwards.
AGACACCCAAATAACCGAAGACGTGACTGTTCTGTGCTGAGTTACATGTTCACAGAGGGATGCCCCATTTTGACAGATGGTGCCATGACCCACCCAGCCCACCATCAAGACCTCTTACCCCAAAGCATATATATCTACCTGCCTCATTCATCCCTTGCCAGGGTTCCCCAGCTGCTCTGTTGCTTCTACCTTTGGCTCCCTGACTACTCAACACTGCAGCCAGAGTGATCCTTTTACAGTGCAAGTCAACCACATCGCTCCTCCACTTAAAACCCTCTCTAGCTTCTTACCTCAACCAAAGCCCAAGTCCTCACCAGAACCCATAAGACTCCATGCAAGGCGGCCCCTGCCTACATAGCTGAACATCTGTCCCCCACTCTCTCTTTTCTCTGCTTCAGCCACACGACCTCCTTGCTGTGCCTTGCACATACCAACCATGTTCCCACCACAGGGCCTTTGCACCTGCCAATTCCAGTGTCTGAGTTTGCTCGATACAGATATCGAGCTTGTGGCTTGTTTCCTCACTTCTGCTGAAACATCACCTCCTCAGAGAGGCCTTCCCTACCCTCCACCTCACTCTGTCTCGCTGCCTTACATAATGTTATGGTCATTGTTTATCCACTGAGCATCTTCCCCACAGGACTGAAAATTTCAGCAGTTTGGAGAACTTGTCAGTGTGTTCCCCATCACTTCCCCTGTGCTTGGACCAGTCTTTGGCACATAGTCAGGTTTCTAAATGCACTCGTTGAAGGAAGAAATGAGTGAGTGGATATCACCACTCCCAGACCACCCTCTATCCCTGCCTCCCCCCACCTCTCACTGGCTTTCACAAAGAGGAGGAAAGGATTCCTGGATCTCTAGACCCCACAGATTCCTTGTGATGTCTCAGACTTTTCCAGGACTCTGGCTGGGTGCTGGGTTTTGATGACTGTGGAGATGCTGGGGACATGTCAGCTTCCAAGGGAGTGTGTCTGGGAGACAGAGGGAAGCAAGCTCCGTGATGGGACATGAGGCCAGGCTCTGAAGGGACACTGAGTCCTGGCTCATAGGCCACGGAGGCTGTGGGGGATGGAAACAGGGTGTGTCAGTCGTTTCGTGTGTGGTTACCTGATTCACAGAGAGGAGGTGTGCCGACACTGAAATGACACAACGCGGCGTTGTCACTGTATGCGCCGCCTGGATGTTCTCCATCGGAGTGTGTACCCACTCCTCTCACTCGGCAGTTCCCACCCTGCAGTCACCCATGTCACTGTATGCGTCCCCTGGATGTTCTCCATCTGAGTGTGTACCCACTCCTCTCACTCGGCATTTCCCACACTGCAGTCACCCATGTCACTGTATGTGCCGCCTGGATGTTCTCCATCTGAGTGTGTACCTGTTATGCCCAATGTCCGAATCCCCGAGTGGGAGGAGAGAAGGCTTCCAAGACAATGCAACTCGCAGGAAGGGAAGTTTATTACTGACTCGAGCCAGGACTCGAGCCAGGACTCTCCGCCCGCAACCAACGCAGTGGTGTGAGTCAGAGAGCCCAGAGCCCAAGCTGTTACACAGATTTATAGGGTGAGAAGCGGATTGGTTACACGTTTGCAAAGCAATTTCATTGGTCAATACTTTTGCGCGCGTGGGACTTTCCTGGGGGTTTCCACCCCGTTCTTAATTTCCTAATTGGCAAACATCGGTGAAAGCTAATTGGTCCTAATTGGCAAATAGTGGTCATTGTTAAGCGAAAGCTACCTGATAGTAGGAAGGCCTACTCCTAATCTAAGTTGCGTTATTTCTGCTTGCCTCACAGTACCCACTCCTCTCACTTGGGATTTCCCACACTGCAGTCACCCATGTCACTGTATGTGCCCCCTGGATGTTCTCCATCTGAGTGTGTACCCACTCCTCTCACTCGGCATTTCCCACCCTGCAGTCACCCATGTCACTGTATGCGCCCCCTGGATGTTCTCCATCTGAGTGTGTACCCACTCCTCTCACTTGGGATTTCCCACACTGCAGTCACCCATGTCACTGTATGCGTCCCCTGGATGTTCTCCATCTGAGTGTGTACCCACTCCTCTCACTCGGCATTTCCCACACTGCAGTCACCCATGTCACTGTATGCGTCCCCTGGATGTTCTCCATCTGAGTGTACCCACTCCTCTCACTCAGCATTTCCCACACTGCAGTCATCCAGGTATCACCGCCACCACGTTTGTAGCATCCATGAGCTATCTACCAGGAGGCGCTGGTGGTAAAGAACCTGCCTGCCAATGCGGGAGACAATGTAAGAGGTGCAGGTTCGATCCCTGGGTTAGGAAGGTCCTCTGGAGGAGGGCAAGGCAACCCATTCCAGTATTCCTGCCTGGAGAATCCCATGGATAGAGGAGACTGGAAGGCTACAGTCCATAATTCAGTTGGGCACAACTGAAGCTACTTAGCGTAGTTGATTTACAATGTTGTATTAATTTCTGCTGTTCAGCACACTGATTCAGTTTTACATATATATGTGTGTGCATATATATATGTTCTTTTAAATAATTTTTCATTATGGTTTATCATAGGATACTGAATATAGTTCTCGGTGGTATACAATAGGACCTTGCTGTTTATCTATTCTATATATAATACCTTACATCTGCTAGCCCCCGCCTCCCACTCCAGCCCTCCCCCAAACCCCTCTCCTTTGGCAACCACAAGTCTATTCTCTATGAGACTCTTTCTGTTTCATAGATGGGTTCATTTGTATCATATTTTAGATCCCACATATAAGAGATACAATATGGTATTTGTCTTTCTTTTTCTGACTTACTTTACTCAGTATGATAATCTCTAGTTGCATCCATGTTGCTGCAAATGGCGTTATTTCATTCCTTTTCATCACTGAGTAGTATTCCATGGTATGTATGTACCACATCTTCTCTATCCATCCTGCTGTTGATGGGCATTTAGGTTGTTCCCACGTCTTGGCTTCTGTGAATAGTGCTGCTATGAACAGAGAGGTGCATGTATCTTTCTGAATTAGAGTACAGTCTGGTTATATGTCCAGGATGGAACTGCCGGATCATATAGTAGTAGTTCTATTTTTAGTTTTCTGAGGAACCTCCATACTGTTTTCTATAGCAGCTGCACCAATTTACATTCCCACCAACAGTGTTAAAAGAGTTCCCTTTTTTCCACATCCTCTTCAGTATTTGTTATTTGCAGACGTTTATGATAGTCATTCTGATGTGAGGTGATACCTCACTGCAGTTTTCATTTGCATTTCTCTAATAATTAAGGATGTTGAGCGTCTTTTCATGTGCCTTTGCATTTCTTCTTTGGAGAAATGTTTAATTAGGTCTTCTGCTCATTTTTCAATTGGGTTGTCTGTTTTTTGTTGTTGTTGAGTTGTATAAGCTATTTATATGTTTTGGAAATTGAGCCCTTGTCTATTACACCGTTTGCAAATATTTTCTCCCATTCTGTAGGTTGTCTTTTCATTTTTGTCTATCATTTCCTTTACTGTGTGAAAGCTGGTATGTTTAATTGGGTACCATTTGTTTATTTTTGTTTTAATTTCAATTTTCTTTGGAGACTCACTTAAAAAAAAAAAAGGTATGATTTATGTCATGGGAATTCCCAGGTGGCTCAATGGTAAAGAATTTGCCTGGCGATGCAGGAGATGTAGGAAATTCGGGTCTGATCCCTGGGGGCTGGGGGGGTGGGGGTGGTGGTGGGGGGATTCCCTGGAGGAGGAAATGGCAATCCACTCCAGTATTCTCACCTGGAAAATTTCATGGACAGAAGAACCTGGCGGGCTCTTTATTGGTTTACGTGCAGGTGTCCAGCTATCCCAATACCACTTCCTGAAGAGACGGTGTGACTTCATTTTTAAAAATCTGCTTGCTTTCCTTGAATCCATGGATCTGAAAAGGAAACTCGAAGGCAAGGGAAGCCAACAGGAAAGGTGGGAGCAGCCTGCCGGCAGGAGGAATCATCTGCCCAGTGGAGGCAGAGGGGCCTTGGCACTGTAGACACGGAGGGGCTGGGGGTGGGCGACAGGTCCCAGGGGCTGAGCAGAGGGGGGAGGAGGTGGAAGGGGAGGGCCCAGGACCCTGGGAGGAGGGGCAGGAGGAGGGGGCGGCCTGGGACTGGGAGCTGGGCTGGGGAGGCCACAGGGGGTGGGAGGGAGCTGAGGGGCAGGGAGGTGGGGGCTGACTTTGAGGTGCTGTGCTTGTGGGGTTGGGGGGTGAGATGTGAGTGAGAGACAGGGCGGAAGGCTGCGGGGGGGGCCTGGGCAGGGTGTTGGGGTCGGGGAGCTGGTGGGGGAGGCTGAGACAAAAGCAGGCAGAGGAAGGGGCTGCGGGGAGGGGGGCACAGTGAGGGCCGCCCTAAGAATTAAGGGAGGAATGCAGAGGAGCAAGCTGCAGATAAGGGATCCCAGTGAGGTAGGCCGGAAAAGGGGCTAGAGGAAGGGCAGTGATGGGGAGAGACGGGGCTGGGTGCCCCTCTTCCCGGATGGGCCTGGCTGTCCTCCTGGGATTGGACAGGGAGCGTGCTGGCCTCGGCTGGGCAGCTGCCCTTGTGTGGCTCGTGTCTGAAATGGGCTCACTCACCCCTGGTACATGGTTCCTACTTGTCCCTTCCCTGGTGGCTCAGATGGTAAAGAATCTGCCTGCAATGCGGGAGACCTGGGTTCAATCCCTGGGTTGGAAAGATCCCTTGGAGAAGGAAAGGGAAAACCACTCCAGTATTCTTGTCTGGAAAATCCCATGGATGGAGGAGCCTGGCAGGCTACAGTCCACGGGGTGGTTAAGAGTCAGACACGACTGAGCGACTCCATTTTTACTTTCACTCTAAAGGAGATCAGTCAGCCAGTTTGTGGGCCAGAAAGCCATTTATGGTCTCCCGCTGGGCAGGTAAAGGAGCTCTTGGGAGCAATAGGGACTAAGAAGGACGTTAAGGAGTGAGAAAGGAGAGGGGGAGGGTCCAGGAAGGTGAATTGTCACAGGGACATCTGTAACAGCAGAGACACAGGGCTGTGCTTGGCTTCTGGAGGCGTCTGCAGCATCCACAGGTTATCATGCATGAGAAATTGACACAGGCAGCCTCCAACGTGGTTGTGGTCCCAATCATTACTCTGGAGTTTGTATGTAGTCAGAAAATCAGGGCAGCCTTTCTCAGGCAGCTGAAGAGGTTAAGAGGTGAAACAGCACAATGCAGAAAGCTAGTCTTCAGGAAGAGACAAAGAAAGCCGACATGCAGGATGCTATGAATTGTCTGTGTCCCCTAGATGTACATGCTGAAACCTAAACCACAATGTGATGGTGTTGGGAGCTGGGACCTTTAGTGGGGAACTGTGACATGAGGGTGGCACCCCCAGTAATGGGATTAGTGCCCTTATTTAAAAAAAAAAAAGACCCCAGAGAAACACAGCAAGAGAAGCCTTCTAGGAACAGGAATTAGGCCTCACCAGACATGGATTCTGCTGGCACCTAGAACCTGGGACCTCCCAGCCTGTAGAACTAATTGTAAGAAATAAATTTCTGCCATGTGTCAGGTATGTTGGTTACAGCAGCTCAGAGGGACTGAGACACAGGGAGACGGAGAGAAGGAAAGAGTCCTGAGCGCCATCCAGTGCTGGCTGGGGCCGTTCCCAGGGCATCAGTCATGTTCTGACCTTCCTACCACTTGCCTGGTCGCCTCCTCCTTGAAGTCTGTGATCTCCCCTATTGCAGCTGAAACACATTCTCCTTGGGCCTAAGCTGGTTCAAGTTGGGCATTTGCCACTTGCAGTCAATGTAACAGTAAGAGGAAAAGGTGACTGAAAAAAGTAAGGTGCAGTCAGCATTCTTGGTCTCCATGCTTGAGACACTAGGAGACACTTCCAAGGCTGCTAGGAGCTCAGGGCAGCTGGTGGCATTAACTGCAGGGACCTCACCCAGCTATCAACTTGGGAGAACTGCAGGGAATCCATAAATCCTTGGGTTTCATCTTGGACCTGATTGTTTCTTTCTAATTATTCATTTACTCACAGAATTAAAGTGAACCTGAGCCAAGCATCCCACCCTGAAGCCTCGAGGGTGTGTGACACTAAAGAGTGAAAAAGGAGAGGATTTACTTTCCATAAAACTTGATTATTGGCTTTTCATGGGACTCATACTCTGAACTTAAAGCAGCTGCAGGAAGGGGTGGGAGGCCTGGTAGGGAAGCCGGAGATACAGGAGGGGGGCGTGGTATAATGTAAGCGCTTTTCTTGTACAACTTGTCTCTGCAAGATTTCCAGGAGGAGGCCATTCCCCTCCCTCCAAGGGCATCATCCCGAGTCCTCCCTGTGCCGCCCCTTCCCCATCCAATCCCGTCCAGCCCTCACCCTCACCGCCCACTGCTCCCCATCCTCCTGCCATTGCCCGTGTTCCGTCCACAGGCTCCATTCTCACCTGGGTGACACGGCGGCCTCATGAGAGGTCTCTCTGTCCCCTCGCTCGCCCCCCACCCCAACTGGCTTCTCCAGGAAGCAGCCAGAGCAACCTCTCCCAGTGACAGATCTGACCCTCCTCTGCTTGAATCCTCTCGGTGGCTCCCCTCTGCTCTCAGGATAAAATGAAAAGCCTGTGATGGCTCCTGCACCACGAACTGCTGACTCTCTCTCCAGTCTTACCTTCACCCTCTCTCTGCTCCAGACACACAGACTTTGTTTAACTCCTTGAAAGGCCCTGCTCCTTCCTGCCTCTCCTTTGCATGTACTGTTCCCTCTGCTTGGAATGCCTTTCCTCTCTCTTTCTCTTACTTAGTTCCCACTCTTTCTTAAGACCTGCTTTAAGGTCAGGCTCACCCATTCTTTATAAATTCTTACAAATAACCCTCATAGTACTTATCCAAGTTTTACTTACAAGCGTGACTGTTTGACTGATGGCTGTCCTCCCAACTAAACCATCAACTGTGCAGGGAGGGAGGGAACACATGTGTTTTGCTCATCACTAAACCCCAACTCTGCTACAGAGTCTGGCCAAGTCCTACCTGCCCCTCGAGATTCTGCTGGAACATCTCTCTGAGAAGCCCCCTTCTGGCTCCCTGCTTTGTCAACTGTGAACCAGCATGGATCTCCACCACGCGTTCACTGCATTGCCCTGCAATGATGGGTTCACAGATCTGTCTTGTAAGTCTGTGGATTCCCCAAGGGTAAGTACCACAGTCTTTTTGTTTTTGTTCATTTGTTTTGTTTTATTTAAAGAGTTTTTTTCATGAGACCCATTTTTAAAGTCCTGTCTGACTCTGCAACCCCATAGAACTCCATAGTCCATGGAGTTCTCCAGGCCAGAATACTGGAATGGGTAGCTTTCTCCCTTCTCCAGCAGACCTTCCCAACCCCGGAGAAGGGATAGGCTGCCCACTCCAGTATTCTTGGGCTTCTGTTGTGGCTCAGCTAGTAAAGAATCTATCTACAATGCAGGAGACCTGGGTTTGATCGATCCCCTGGAGAAGGGAAAGGCTATCCACTCTGATATTCTGGCCTGGAGGGTCGCAAAGAACTGGACATGACTGAGTGACATAATCATCATTTTTAAAGTCTCTATTGAATTTATTACCATATTGCTTCTGTTTTATGTTTTAGTTTCTTAGCTGTGAGGCATATGGGATCTTAACTCCCTGACCAGGGATTGAACCCGCACCCCCTGCATTGGAAGGCGAAGTCTTAACCACTGGGCCCCCTGGGAAGTCCCCTAGAACCATGGTCTTTGTTGTGCCGGTTTCCCTGACACCCAGCGCAGCACTGGGTCTGTGGAGATGACTGTGAAAATGAATGAATGACTGTGAAGACAGCTCCACAAGCCCGAGAGGATCTCTATACAGCACGGGGCTGGACCAGATGATTCTATCTCTTGTCTACACTGCAGTTCCAACATCACATAACCCTGCTGGGTCAGCACCCCTCTGCTTCATCACCCACGGGCTGTTAGCTGTTGCCCAGGCAGCAACAACTCTCACTGCTAATACAGTTCCTCTATTTCATTATGCAAAGAAAGCTTCACACCTCTGGGCTTTCTATAGATTATGCAAAAAAAAAAAAAAAAAAAGAAGCCATTTTAATATCTCCTTCCTCTTTGACTCATGTTTTTTTAGTTAGGGCTTTCCATGTTTGTGGAGTATCTTTTTGTTTTTTTTGGATTTCTAATTATTAAGAAACACTCAAGACATAAAGAGGTATGAAGAACAACACCGTGGATACCCATGGACACAGCCCAGTTGGTACAGCTGAAAATAAAATGGGCACAAGGGCCCTTCCTTAAAGAAGGGCTGATACCATTTGCAGTCCCTCTAGGTGCAGCTTTGTGTTTCCAAGGAACTGAAAAATCGATTTCGAACCTTGCGCCCAGGGCAGAGCCCGGCATCTCCACATCCAGACACAAAGCTCTCATGCCGTCCTCTTCTAAGGAGAAGGATCTCCCTCCTGCCTTGGGCCTCAGCAGGCTCTGCCTATGTCCCCTTCAAGGATGGACTTGGAGACTCTCTGAATGGAAGGAAGAGGAGAAGGAATTCAGATTCCCCATCGGCGTAGGCGTACCCCCCAATCATCCTGACCATGGGCTCCATGAGATTTGGGGTGGGAGGGCGCGGGATGGACAACACCCATGGAGGAGGTGCTTTAGGAAAGAAATGGGCAAACGAAGTGAACAGATGAGATGGGACGATTCAGAACAACCTGGACCTGCTTTCATTCATGCCAAGGCCTCCAGAGGGGGATTCGTCAGGAACTGCCTCTCAGAAGTCACTTCAGTTATGCCGTCATGTCCCTTCTAGGTCAGGACAGCAAGTGAGAGGTTGTGGTTTGAACATGAACAGGCAAGATTCCTATTGAGGGACTTGAGGGACTCAAGTAAGTGGATGACTTACTGAAGAAAATAAACATTCATGCTACAGTAAGACATGAGCTATCATAAAGGGGAACATACAGGATGTAAGGGAAGCCTCTGAATCACACTTGGGTGCTGAGGAAGGCTTCCTGGAGGAGGTGATGCTTGTCCTGCAGTGAGGCAAGTCACATGCTAGGCATGATGAGTTCATAATCATGTAGCTCACTGGGAACTACAAGTGGGCCCACCCTCCTGGAGTGAAAGGTGGGAGTGGGCGGTGGTGGGAGAGGTGGCCAGAGCAACATCACAAAGACCTGTGTGCTAAGCCAAGGAGTGAGAACCTTCTGCAAGCTAGGGGAAGCCACTGGAGGACTCAAGGCAGGATAGAGGCCTGGAGAGAGGTGCAGAGCCCGGTGGAGCTGCGGGATGGGAACTGGGAGGCATAAGAACAATGAGGAGGGCATCGCAGGACCAAGGTGAGAAGCCATGAGAACCTGGACTAAGATGGTGAGGTCAGCACCCAGTGGACAGAGTGATGGTGCTTCTCAGAGTTTGGGTTTGGCTGTGACTGCGAGCTGGCAGAGTGACTCACTGACACACAGGATTCAGGGGAGATGCAGGCCTGGGCCAGCCTTTGGATGCTGGGGCAGCAGGTGATCATAAATATTGTAGAAGGCATCAGACCCCCAGAGAGTCTACAAGCCTGACAGTCACTAGAAGCAGACGGAAGGTCAGAGAAGGGTCAAGACTTGAGTGCAGGTAACAGGGCCTCTGATCACACACCTGCTTTTCTGAGGTGACACCCAGCACAGGCTTCCCTGAGTCTCCAAGGCTGCAGCCTAGGTATTCATTTTAGCTCCAACATTATAAAGTCCAGGATGGAATTGACCTCACCCCTGGACACATCTATGGGCCTCAGTGAAGCAGCTCAATCTCTATTTAATTTGGTTCTATCTTTAAATTCTGTAGTTGTTTGGTTTTTTTTTAACCAAAGTTATACATGGTTTAAAAATCAGTTATGTATCAAAACTATCACTATTTACCCTGCTTTCCTGGTCCTCTGAGTCAACTATTTTCAGCCATTAGCAGATGATTTTTTTTTTTTCTTTTTTTTTTGGTATTTACCTTCCTAGCTCTAAACAACATGGGTATATAGATACTTCCTGATTTTGTCCACGTTAGGCATCATCCATTGACTTTCCAATATGGCACACAGGGATTCAGCTCTATTCACCCCACCCTCACCTCCACCACATACATGTGTCCACTTCCCGTTCCTCCATCCTCCCAATACTGTTGTCATATTTGGTTATATCAATTTTTAGTCTTTACATTAATATGATTGTGTTCATGCTGTTCACAACTGAGTCACTTAAAGTAACCATGACTTTGTTCCTCCATAGATTTTTATATTCCACCGGAGTTCAAAGCTGTGGCACTTATACAGCCTCCTCCAACTATTACTTGGGGCCCCTGGATCAGAGACCTTCAATATGAGGGTTAGGAGAATATGTTCCCTCAACAATTTAGGGACCACGCCCCCAACAGCAGGAAGTTGTTATGGAATGAAAACGATGCCCCTTTCCCTTGGCAACATAATTCTCCTAAAAGAAAAGGGGGGAATGAGAGAGTCAATTCCTAGGCAGGTTGATAAGAAGTCTAGGGGTCCCCAAGGAGAGAGGGGTGTGGAATTCTAAAGGGGGAAGAAAGGACAAACTTTTTTTTCTTTCCTCTATATTCCTTAGGATTATGTAACAATAATGTATCCTGCCTGAGGATAGTCTCTGGATTAAACCTTCTGGCTAATCCTGTTATCTTAAAATATAAATTATGGGAGTAGATCTGGTCTTTACAAGGATTATATAACAGTAAGGTATCCTGCCTGAGGACAGTCTCTGGATTAAACCTTCTGGCCAATCTTGTTATCTTAAAATGTAAATTATGGGAGCAGGTCTGGTGAGGTCTTTACAACCTCCAGATGTTCTTTGGATTCATTGGAGAGTATATAACTCCATTGCTAACACTAACAAGGGGGTACTCTTTCTACCCCCTTCTGATGTCTCTGTCAGAAGCTTTCTTTAATCTCTTTTATACTTTAATAAACTTTATTACACAAAAACAAAAAGAAGAAGAAGAAGAAGACAAAATTGTGGCACTTAATTTGTGCTTATCCCTACTCCAACCCCCCAGTTTTCTCCCAATTCTGCAAACCCTTCTCAATATTTTCAGACACCGTCCTATCAGTGTCATCTTTTTAACCAATCTTTCCTGGAGTTTTTGATCAGCTTCCATCAGAACAGGCTGTTTCTCTGACTGGCTCATAGCTGTCCACCCGGGATGTTCTTTTACCACAATCTTGGTGATTCCCATCACTTGCCATCATGTCCCAGTTTCCTAGATCTTATGTCTTACTCTCTCTAGGTTTCCCCCGTTGTTTTGGTGGAGCACTTCCTTTAGCAGCTTCCTGAGAAAGAGGATATGCAACTACCTTTTAAAAAAACTATTCATGTGTGAAAACGTTTGATTCTTTTCCAATACTTTTTTTTTGGATAGCTTTGAGTATAGGACTCTAGGCAGGAAATGATTCTCCAGAAGGCATTGTTCTACTGACCTCTAGTTTTCCAGGCTTGAGAATAATCTGATGACATTCTACACCTGTTTTCTTTAAAATGTTTTAAGACACAGAAATACAGAACAGACTTTTGATATGGAATTTAGAAAGGTGATAACGATAACCCTATATGCAAAACAGAAAAAGAGACACAGAAATAAAATGTTTTAAGAAACTTGTTCTTATTGCTCTGAAAACTCATTGGATCTCCTCTTTGTCCCAGTTTTCTGAATTCTGTGGTGATGTGGAATTCAACTCAACTCCACACACAGATATCAAGACAGTCCTGTTCAGTGGAGCTTCCCTCACTCAGGGTTTCAGGCTGAACAGAGACGTGCCCAAGGGTTTAGAGCTGGAATATACGGGTACTGAGACAGGTGAGGCAGACAGGGTGTGGGAGAGTGTGTTGTGTCACACACACACACACACGTTACTCATACAAGATGCGTAAGGGCACCATTTTTACAAATTCCACGTGTCAGCACTTTTTAAGGGAGATTCATCCAGGGTCGACTTTGCCCTTGTGGCACAGTGGCAAAAAATCTGCCTACATGCAGGAGGCCTGGGTTCGATCCCTGGGTCGGGAAGATTGCCTGGAGAAGGGCATGGCAACCCACTCCAGTATTCTTGCCTGGAGAATTCCAGGGACACAGGAGCCTGGCGAACTACAGTCCATGGGGTCGCAGAGTCAGACACGACTGAGTGACTAACACTGTCACTTTCATCCAGGATCACAACCTGATTCGTTAGCCATTTAGTTTTCTCATGCACTCTGCATGCTCCACGCTCCCACATCTACAGCTCCAGTGGAGATGCTGGTAAGCTATCAAAACAGATGCCACAGCTTGACTTCAAGTCCAGGAGTAGTTGTTGGCCTACAGGGAGCAGGTTTCCCAGGTGGAACCTGTCTGCCAAAGCAGAAGACAAAGAGATGCAGGTTCGATCCTTGGGTTGGGAAAATCCCCTGGAGAAAGGGCATGGAAACCCACTCCAGCATTCTTGCCTGGAGAATCCCATGGACAGAGGATCCTGGTGGGCTACAGTCCATGGGGTCACAAAGAGTTGGATACGACTGAAGCGACTTAGCACGCACACAGAGGGATCAGACACTGCTAATTTTCTGTAGAGAGCCAGGAAGGCTTGAGTTCCAGGTCAGTGGGTCCCAAAGCTCCCGGGGGTGTCAGCTGAAATAGAACCAGGAACCAGGCCCCTTTTCAGGAAGCAATCCCTAAAATGAACTTCTCCTTCACCCTGAAGGTGTACCTATTGATACTGATAGGTAGATATACTGATAAATAAATGGAATATATGGTAAACTGCTCAGTAAATGTCTTCCCAATGGATACATACAGAATAGTTCAAAGTAAAATCTACCTGACATTTGTATACCTGTCCTCTCCCTGGTGGGAATCAGCACTACCCTGGAGGCTGCCATAATATCATTATTGAAAACCAATGATACATTATCTTAATTAAATCTCATAACAACCCTACGAGGCAAGTGGTTTAATCCTCATTTTACACATTCAGACACTTAAGGCTAAAGAGGTAAAATAACTTGCCCAGGATCCCAAAGCTCATTGTTGTTATTCAGTCACTCAGTCATGTCTGATTCTTTGCGACCCCCAAGGACTGTGGCACAGCAGGCTTCCCTGTCCTTCACCATCTCCTGGAGCTTGTTCAAACTCATTGTCCATTGAGTTGGTGATGCTATCTAGCCATCTCGTCCTCTGCTGTCCCCTGCTCCTCCTGCCTTCACTCTTTTCCAGCATCAGGGTCTTTTCTAATGAGTCGGCTCTTTGCATGTTTCAGCTTCAGCATCAGTCTGTCCAATGAGCATTCAGGGTTCATTTCATTTAGGATTGACTAGTTTGATCTTCTTGCAGGCCAAGGGACTTTCAAGAGTAACTTGATAATAACAACTCTCAAATTGTTATTCTCCAACACCACAGTTCAAAAGCATCGATTCTTCAGCACCCAACCCTTTTTATGATCCAACTCTCACATCCACGTGTGACTATTGGAAAAAACATAGCTTTGACTATATGAACCTTTATTGGAAAAGTAATGTCTCTGCTTTTTAATATGCTCTCTAGTTTGGCCATAGCTTTTCTTCCAAGGAGAAAGCATCTTTTAAAGCTCATAACGCAGAACAAATCTTGAGTACACTGAATCCAGAGCTCACACTAGATCTGACTACCTCCACACAAAAAGCAACCTCACTTGAATCCCAGGTGAGATCCCCTGGGAATTCTCAGCAAACTGAAGCATTGCCCCAAGGAGCATGTGGGAGAGACATGTGGAAATGAACACAAGAAACTTATCTCATTATTACTGGTTCTGATGCTAATCAGCTGTGGGACTGTGACAACACTTTCTGACTCTGGGCTTCAGTTTCCAGATCTGTTAAATGAAGTTAAGAATGTATCTGTGGAGTTTGGGGAAAGGACCATGATAACCTGGGGCAAGGAACAGAGATCTCAGAAGACTTTCCAAGAGAACGGAAGTTCTGTGTTCCCTGGAGAAAGATGGGAAACACTATTGGAAAACTGAGAATAGTGAAAGTGAGTTTAATGTATTAATACAAATTCTTAAATGGGTATTAATTCTCCTTTCAAATACTCCATTATAACCCAAGACTCCATGATTTCTACCCCCAAAATTGGGTGCCTCCAATGAGAACCAGTGGTTCTAAAACTACAAGGGTGCTCAAACTTGGCTGCATGTTGAGATCACCTGGGCATCTTCAATCACATGGATGCTTAGGTTCCCTCTCATAGATCCTATGGAGAAGGAAATGGCAACCCACTCCAGTATTTTTGCCTGGAGAATCTCAGGGACAGGGGACCCTGGTGGGCTGCCATCTATGGGGTTACAGAGAGTCAGACACGACTGAAGTGACTTAGCAGCAGCAGCAGCACAGATCCTAATCTGAGATGTGTTTCAGGCTTTGAGAATGTGGAGAGTTCCCCATGGGATTTTAATGTGCAGACCAAGCTGGGAATCTCAGCCCCAGAGCTTTAAATTGTTCACTTTGGGGGTGAAGATTAAAAGAGAAAATAGGAAGCACAGGCACCCAATGGCTTTTTAATGTGCAAACAAATCACCTAGATGTCTTTTAAAATGCAGCCTCTAATTCAGGAGGTCCAGGGTGAGCCTGGGCTTTGTAACAAGCTCCTAGGGCATGCCCACACTGCTGTACCCAGACTCTGTCTGAGGAGCTAGGCTGTAGCTTGGATGAATATGAGATGAGAATTATGGCTCTTTAGGTAAACTGAGACTTTACTTCTATGAGGGTCAATTTTCTGATCTATAAAATGCCGTCAAGCAGTAGCACTTACATCACAGAATTCTTGGATGCTTAAATGAGGTAACATAATATACATTTCTAGCACAATAGAAATGTTCAATTTTTAATTGTTAGGATATCTGACACTCCGGGAAGGCTTATCATCTGCCAGGAATATTTCAAGTGCTTTCAAGCCTTAACTCGTCCAGGCCTCAAAACAACACTGTGAGGTAGGTACTATTATTTCATCATCCCTGTTTTACTGATTTTCCAAGCTACTGAGGCACAGAGAGGTGGGGTGTCTTAGTCTACTAAGCAGGCCTGGGAGCAGCTAAGTCGGTGTTTGAACCCAGGGAAGATCTGGGCTCTTATTCCTTCGAGGGCTGCAATCACCGCAGGCCTGACCTTCTAGAGGCCCTGACTTGAAGGCTCCTCTGCAGAACCGGCTGTGCACCAGCAGGGGGCAGCGTAGGGCCACATGCGTGCAGAGACCACTTAACTTCGTGCGCTGTGCTGGGCACCTCACCACAAAACCTGCGCTGGGTCTATATCGTCTTAGAACTCCCTTCTCTTTTCCGCCCTCAAGTTGTCGCCTAGGAGGCCTCCCCGAGGATCAATCGAGGAAGAAGTGTCCTACTGAACAGGTTCAAATCTGAGTTCCCCGATGTAAGACCAGGTTCGCAGGGAAAGTAAAGAGGGGAAGTGAGTCTGCGCTTCTCGCCTTTACCCCAGGAGCGCAACCAGCCGGGAGAAATCTACAAATCTGTCTTTATTCCGAAAGTCCAGCAAGGGCTGGGGAGCCCAGTCAAGTGGGCAAAAGTCGAGAATCCCTCTTGGATACCACAGAGCCGTTTGGAGGCGCCGGGCATCCGTGTGGGCGCGCAGGGAATGCGGACTGAAGGGGAGGAGACTCTTCAGAGGATTACCTTCGCAAAGGCGGAGGGCATTTTCTTGCAGAGTGCCCCGGGAGGGGGCAAATGAATTTGAGAAAGCAGTGCCAGGGTGGGAGGTTTAACCGGGCGGTTTCCATGGTGCCTGGGGCGTGGGGGGGAGGAATGCACCCGCAAGCGGTGGCCAGCGGCTAGAGAAGGCTGGAGGCTGTGGGGGCGGGGTGGGGTGGGGTGGGGTGGGGGTGGGGGTGGGGGGGTCGTGGGTGGGGAAGCCGCGCGCGGCGGGGGCGGGGCGGTCACGTGTGCGGAGGGGGCGAGGCCGCAAGCCGCCGAGGAGCAATTGGAGTTCCAGCCGAGTGGCTGTGCAGCCGGGAGAAAACTGTGACCAGGACCGAGGGGCTGAAGGTGGGCAGGACGCCTCCGAGGCACTCAAGGCACCAGCGGCCGGGACCTGGATCAGGCCGGTCTGCAGCCGGTCAGGAGGACAGCTGTCAGGGACGGAGGACGGCAAGGAAGAGTGAGAACCGAAGCTTGGGGCTGAGCGAAAGTGCCCCACTTGCGGCTTTTACTCAGCCTGGGGACTCAGTTTATGCCTCCGGGGCAGCCTGGGCAAGTGCTGGGCATCAGCTCTAGCTGACCAGCCGACACCACTGTCCTTTAAGTCGCCTCGAGTTGTCAGCACCTGCTTAGGGCGCCAGGAGAGGCTGCGGTCATGGTGAATGAAGACCCTAACCAACAGGACCACGATGGCACCCCTTCGCAAACTTCGGCGCTCCAGGAGCACCCCAATCTCTCAATCCACCCCAGCCTCTCGGCCCACCCCAGCGTCTCGATCCACCCCAGTGTCTCCGCCCACCCCAGCGTCTCGGCTCACCCCAGCGTCTCGGCCCACCCCAGTGTCTCGATCCACCCCAGTGTCTCTGTATACCCTAGTAGTTCGGCCCACCCAAGTACCTTGGCTCAACCCAGTGGCTTGATCCAACCCAGTAGCTCGGGCCCTGAAGATCTTAGCGTGATCAAGGTGAGCAAGCGCCGGTGGGCGGTGGTCCTGGTGTTCAGCTGCTACTCCATGTGCAACGCCTTCCAGTGGATCCAGTACGGCTCCATCAATAACATCTTCATGAACTTCTACGGAGTCAGTGCCTTTGCCATCGACTGGCTGTCCATGTGCTACATGCTGACCTACATCCCTCTGCTCCTGCCGGTGGCCTGGCTCTTGGAGAAGTTCGGCCTGCGGACCATCGCCCTCGCTGGCTCCGCTCTCAACTGCCTGGGGGCCTGGGTGAAGCTGGGCAGCCTGAAACCACATCTCTTCCCAGTCACCGTGCTGGGCCAGGTCATCTGCTCCGTGGCCCAGGTCTTCATCCTGGGTATGCCCTCCCGCATTGCTTCCGTCTGGTTCGGGGCTAACGAGGTGTCAACCGCCTGCTCCATAGCTGTCTTTGGCAATCAGGTGGGTAGAGGAGTGGCTGGTGGTCACTGTGGGACTGAGGGTGTTCATTGTACCGAACTGCTTCACTGTGTGAAGACTAGCTTTCTGACTTCAATAGTGTTTGTGACTCTGGCTGACTGTAGCTGGGTGTGACTGAGTGCGTGCGTGAGTGATTGTGACTGAGTGAGTATGTAAGAGAAGTGGGGAAACAAAAGGAAGGGCCTTTGCTGTCATCCACAGTTTCTCTTCCTCCAGCAGAAAGCGTGCTTCTGGAACACATGTTGTCTTTATGATCTCATTCCCGAACTTACTTCACCAGCTTGAACAGGAAAGCTCTTCTTTCTCGGGGAATAGCCCCTGGGCGTCGGACTATTCTGTGTCATGGGAGGTTGGTTGGGTATTTTTTGCCTGTCCAACCAGCTTTCCCAGAGCGCAGCATCTCCTACACCACATGGAAAGGCAGAACAATGTTGGCGCTGCGCTCACCTTCTTTATCCACAGCTGGAGCCAGGACAGTGTGAGCAGTGCTTGGTGTCAAATGCCTACCCTGAGGGTTAAAGTCAAGTCCAGGAGGATGGAATCAAATTCTTGCTCTGAGTTTCCAAGGCTTAGAAGCCATCAGAATGCCTGGAAAGTTCATATCTTAATCCTTTGTCTTTCCTCCTTTTGGGAAGGAGAATATCAAATTATTTGCATCTCTGTCAATGACCCAGAAAGGTGGGCTTGTTGTGAGTCTGATTGCTGTGTCTGAAAGGCTGAGACAGCTATTTACGGGTTCCTTCTTTATCTGGACCACTGCCTGGGGGTGGGGGGTCCTCACTTCTTCCAAAGCACGTGCAGTTGTGGTTACACATCTAACAAATGACCAGGAACCCTTAGTTCTTGAAGGCTTGTTTTCTCTTCCCTGTTTATTACATTTAGAACAGGGGTCCCCTACTTTTGGGCCATGGACAGGTACCTCCTGTCAGATCAGCAGCGGCATTAGATGAGAAATAAAGTGCACAATAAATGTAATGTGCTTGAATCATCCCCAAACCATCCACCCCTTCCCAGTCTGTGCAAAAATTGTCTTTCACGAAACCTGTCCTTGGTGCCAAAAGGTTGGGAACCGCTGATTTAGAACGTTTAAGCTTTCATTTAGAAAGTTCTTATTTGGGTCAGAAATTTCCAAACTTCTCTAGAGGTAAATTGTCATTCTGTTCATCTTTACCACCAGAAAGGTAACTTGAGCTAAATTTTTTCAGGCCAGTAAGTCCTGCCACTTGGGTAATAGTGTAAACAATCAGTGAAAGCAACAGACAGGCCTTCTCAGCACAAGCAGGCAACATAAAACCTCTACCCAGTTTTCTTTAATCTGTGGGTTTGACCATTCAGAAGATTGAGTGGATTTGAGGGCTGGGGAAGAAGCCAGTTGGATCTTTTTGTTCAGGGCAATTAAAAAATAGGTACTGAGGGTGACATTTACAACCCCCTATTCTCGAAGGTGGTGTGGCCACAGATTTGAAAATCTCCATTGCAGTGTTATTGGTGGGGTTGACGTTACTGGATGTTTTCTGTATCCGAGGGTGAAGCTGCGGGCAGGAGTCAGGGGGCAGAGGGTTAAAACTGTCAATTTGCAGCCCCAACAGGATTCAGATAAGGTCACTGCAGTCCCAATCTCATTGTTTGGGGAGGGCAGGAGAGAGATGCACCCTCAGGTGGCTTGGTGAGATCAGAGAACCCAACACCCTTTTTGTTAACTATGGAGCAAAAGCAAATTGGTTTTCAGACTTCTCCACACACACCTGTGAGGGAAAAGTTTAAGTGTTAGTCACTAAGTTGTGTCTGACTCTTTGCAACCCCATGGACTGTAGCCCACCAGGCTCCTCTGTCCATGGGATTCTCTAGGCAAGAACACTGGAGTGGGTAGCCATTCCCTTCTCCAGGGGATCGTCCAGACCCAGGGATCAAACCCAGGTCTCCTGCATTGCAGGCAGATTCTTTACAATCTGAGCCACCAGGGAAGCCCTAACTTAAAGCCAAATATATCTTTAAAATTTAGTATGAATAGTTAGCCATTCCTTACGCCTACTCCCCACCAAGGTCAGAAAATGCTAAGAATTTCACATTGAAAAACACCCTAACAGCATATATTCTTGTCATGGAGTCATCAATTTAGTGTGTTCTTTTAGGCTTAACCCACCATGCTAAGTTAAAAAAAAATTATGAAAAGCTGAATTGCTTATGCTTCGTCATGTAGAGGTGACTTTGTTTGGCTCTTGGCATGTGTTTTAACCTTTTTTCCTCAGTAAATCATGATGGAATGGTGGAGAAATATTAATAGACTACCTTGAGCTCTTTTTTTAGGGAATAAAAAAAGATTTCACGAAACTGCCTAAACAGACTATAAGCGTCTTTTCAGAGAGTTACTCTTCGTGGCCGCAGACGAAGATCAGCCAAACTCCTATTCCTCGGTAATTCTGACCTCATTCATTCCTTGATTCAGTAAGTATTTACCCAGAACCTGCAGTGGCTCAGTCAGTAACGAATCTGCCTGCAGTGCAGCAGACCTGAGTGGGGATCCCTGAAGATCCCCTGGAGGAGGAAATGGCAACCGACTCCAATATTCTTGCCTAGAAATCCTATGGACAGAGGAGCCTGGTGGGCTACAGTCTTTGGGACCGCAAGAGTTGGAAACCTAGCAACTAAATCACTACCACCGCAGTTGGTGTATTAGAATAGAAATGGATGCCTTGGCCAGGTGCTGTGCTGGGGCTACAGAGAATCCCTTGCCTTCAGAGTTCTCCTCCCAGGCTTTTAAATTGTACCAGGCACCAACATCCAGATATTTTTAAAAAGCACACCAGAAGCAACCAGATGAGAGTATAGAGGATTTGTTTTCAATTCTTCGCGAGGTTTTTATTATCTTCTTGTCATTGCTAAGGGAAGATTGAAGGAGAAAGAAGCTAATATCTATCAAACATCTATGATAATACAAGGCACTTTTTCACCCATATGCTTTCTTTTTTTTTTTTTTCAGCCTCTGAGGTGGGTGGGATTGTCTTTGTTGTTACAGGTGAGAAACTTCAGACGCAAATAAATGGAGCAAACTTTTCCAGGGTCCTGCAGGCCCTGAGTGATAAAAAGGAGGTTTGAAGCCTGTTCCACTTCCACAGCCCCTGTCAGTGGGCCATTATTGGGTCTTCATGGGGACAAAGTGTATATTTAAAAATAAAAAAGGCAAGATTCCGAGTTTCAAGTTTTGGCCCTGTGTCTCAAGGTTTGTTGGTGGCGACACAGTGTCTAGCAGTTTGTCTAGAATTTGTGAGCCAGCTCCTGCCTTCTGTTCTGACATTCCAGGCATGATCATTGCCTCCTCACCTGATGGATTTCCCAGGTGGCTCAGTGGTAAAAGAATCCGCCTGCCCATGCAGAAGACACAGGAGACGTGGGTTCAGTCCCTGGGTTGGGAAGATCCCCTGGAGAAGGGAATGGCAGCCCACTCCAGTATTCTTGCCTGGAAAATTCATGGACAGAGGAGCCCAGCGGGCTACAGTCTATGGGGTCTCAAAGAGTTGGACGTGACTGAGCAGGTACAGTTCACCTGCTGCCTGCAGAAGGGTTGTTTCTGCCTGCCTGAGCCTCAGGAAGGTGGGGCTCCAGGCTCCGGGGCGAAGAAACCAGTGGATCTGAGCCGGGGTGAGAGTGGGCAGGGAGTCGGGGACCGCAGCTGAGGCACTTGCCTGTGACCCTCGCACAGGTGGTAGCAGTCCCGCAGTGTTCGTGACACTGGTCCCATTGTTTCCAGGGAGAACCATCTGTGTGGGGTTTTGAGTGATGTGGACACATTGTTATTGAGCCAGGCTGGGAGGAAAGGCTTGTGTGAGATCTGGTGACCCCTTGGTGGCATGGGGGTGAGGGAGATGTGGGAGCAGCATTAGATCTTCAAGGCGGCTGCAGCCCCGATGAGGAGCCTCCAGTGCCGAGACCAAAAGGGATTTCCTCCCGGGCCCCGGGGCAGCTCCCAACCCAGAAAAAGACTAGAGAGAATCAGTTTGCTTTTCAACGTGAAGAAAATACAGTCACCTTAGAGTTCTACAGAAGCCTTGGCTGTGGGCTATGGAGAATAGCCCTGTCCAATAGAAATACAATGAAAGCCACAATCACAAGCCACATACATGACCAAATTTTCTAGGAGCCACATGAAAAACAGGTAAAATGTAAATTTGTTTACAAAAATAAACAGAACAGTGAAGTTAGTTTTAGAACTATATTTTATTTAACTCGGTATATCCAACATAGCATTTTGACATGTAATCAATATAATAAAATTACTGAGAGGCTGTTTTACATTCTTTTTCCATGGTGAGTCTTTAGAAGCTGGCATGTATTTTAGACCTACAGACTAGCAACATTTTCCACTATGTCTGGAATGGTGATGCTAAGTGTAGGGGAGGAAAAAGTTTTCCTTGACTGTCTTAGAGTCCCCAGTTAAAAATTAAATAGACAAAGTCAGGTTAATAAAAGCAAATTATCATAATTATTTATTATAACTATTAGGTGACACAGGAGTGTTTGTGAGGAAATGAAGCAATAGTTAGACCTATGCACTTCTTTTTTTTTTTTTTTTTAATGATTTTATTTATTTTTGGTTGTGCTGGGTCTTCGTTGTTGCGTGGACTTTTCTCTAGTTGCAGCAAGCAGGGGCTACTCTAGTTGTGTGCGGGCTTCTCATTGCAGAGGTTTCTCTTATTGCAGAGCACATGCACTGGAGTGTGTGGGCTTTGGCAGTTGTGGCTCCAAGGCTCTAGAACACAGGCTTAGTTGCTCTGCTGTATGTGGGATCTTCCTGGATCAGGGATTGAACTTGTATCTCCTGCACTGGCAGGTTAATTCTTTACCACTGAATCACCAGGGAAGTCCAGCCTTGTGCACTTCTGTGCCAGGTTTGATAAGAGTGGACACTCAGAGGAGTGTGATAGGATAGGTCTGAGATCATTGTAGATTGGGAGCACTGTCAAGGCCTGTTTGTTGGGATTCTTTTCTGCAGCGTCCCTTTATCTTCCGAGACAAGGATGCTCCCTTCCTCTGGGTGCCAGGAGGGTACCTCCCACAGGAGGGTTTTAAGGCTTGTTTTGGGGAAGAATGGGTAGGAGGGTGGAGGAGGTCAGAGGAGGTCAGAGTGACCTTCCTGCTTTGCAGTTCTCAAACTCTGTCAGCTTAAAATGTTCAACTATGCCAAGGTCCCATATTTGGGGGCATTGGGTCCTGAATCTCATCATATTTCAAGCATTTGGAAATCAGGCTCTCGCGGATAAATCCGGACTCTAGGAAAGTGAGTCCAGTCTTGAGGAGGTGGTGTTTGCTGGACTGGCTGGTCATCAGTTGCCCAGGGAGACTGGGTGTTCCCGAGGCTGACTCAGGAGTCAAGGTCAGGAGAGGCGGCTGGCCAGCCTCATCTTGTTCCAGACTCCCGAGCACGTGGGAGGGTGAAAGTGCAGGCTTATCAGTCTGGCTGTTGCCATGTCAGAGAAACTCTCAAGGTCTGAGTGATGCCTGGGGGGAGGTGAAGGCCAGCACCTGT
Source organism: Dama dama (assembly GCF_033118175.1). NCBI lineage: Eukaryota > Metazoa > Chordata > Mammalia > Artiodactyla > Cervidae > Dama > Dama dama. Next base: position 17,083,365 of record NC_083692.1, on the reverse strand, counting down.
GTGCTTTTGTTTGTGGTCATTGTCAAGGCATGTGAAGCACCTGCCCACGTGGCTGGCTACTTGCTGACCTCCCCTTCTGGCTGGGACAGAGGACCAGGCCGGGGCTGGAAGAGCCAGGGCAAGGCTGGTGGAGACTGACATGAGAAGGGGTAGGGCCAGGACCGACCCTCTAATGCTCATGGGGCAGCCAGGTCGTGGAAGGAGAAGTGACACGGGAGGGGGGTCACGGCATCGTGAGAGCATGCGTCCCAGCTGAACTGGCAGCTGCTTCAGCCTCCACCAACCGTTCGTATACACAGCATGACCATCTCATGTTATCAGACCATCTCACTTGTTGTTGCCTTTAAAGAAGCCAGAAACCAGATTTTTACTTAAACATTTTTTTTAATTGTGGTAAAATTATAACTTATTCATAATTTTAACTATTTATAAGTATACAGTTCAATGGCATTAAGTAGTTTCACAATGTTATTTAAGAATTACCAGTATCTATACCCAAATATTTTTTTTTATCATTCCCAACAACTCTGTACTCATTAAACAGTAACTCCTCTATAATCTCTATTCTATCGCTACTCTATTCTACTTTCTGTCTCCATTAATTTGCCTATTCTAGGTACTGCATATAACCAAAATCATGCAATATTTTGTCTTTGGAGTCTAGCTTATGAAATCTGTTTTTTTTTTTTTTAAATTCTGATGAAACTCAAAAATTATGCTATTGTTGTTATTGTCCATGTTTTGAGATTGTGGGTCATATAAGACTTCTAGGGTGAGACTTCTAGGGAAGGTAAAGAAGAACTGAATGCCAGTTCTGGTTTCTCCTTCATGCAAAGCTCTCACCAAAGATACAGGCAGGTGGGTGAGCTCAGAGGCCACTCCGGGAAGGAAACTAGACCAATGCTCCCTCAAATGGTGCCCATTTACCTCACCTCTGGCTCCAGGACAAGCTGCAGATGCCTGGGCCCTCACCTGGACTGCCAAATCAGATCCTCTAGGGAAGAGGCCAGGCGCCTGTGTTTCCACCTGGCTTCCCAGGCGAGGTTTGTGATCAGACGTGTGATCACCAGGAGAGAGGAGCACGGTGCCCTGGGAAGGCGCCCTCCTACCTGGAGCCGGGTTCCTGTCAGGGCTGGGGTGTCTGTGCTGCGGTAGGATGGGCCGGTTCCCAGGTGGAGGAGCTGGGATCTCAGTCACTCTCCAGGTTGAGACGGGAGGGTGGGCTTGGGTGGGGCTCATAATTCTGATTCACTTAAGGTTCTGAAAATATCCTGGAACCCTGGGGAGTGCGGGGCAGGGTGGCAGAGGCCCTGCAGGCCTGTGAGGTGCAACCACAGCAGAAGCTTCTAATCCTGTTTCTTTGACCTTCAGCTCAGTGCACTGCATGGGAGGAGGCTCTGGGAGCCTGGCCTGACTTCTGTCCTGGCCGTGTTGCCTTGGCAGGCAGTCTTGAGGGTCTGATGATTCTGTGAAATCAAGTCTACGTCTCCAGTTTAGCATCCAGGGCCCCTCCTCCCTTGACTTTCCTAGCCAGCCTGTCTCTTGTTCCCTCCCAGTTTTCCCCCTGCGCTGACCAGTCTGGCTTCTTAGCTCTGTCCTTGAAGATACACTACTTAGAGATTAAGCCTAAAGCCTTGGAGAGTGACATCAGTAGCTGGTGGACCAGGAAGCTCCACACTCTTGTTCTCCCACAAAAACATTAAATAAGTGAGAAACTGGCTCAACTAACCTTCCCTATGGGATTTCTGTACATCAAAGATCTACAGCACCCAAGCAAACACCCAACTGAGGAAAAAGTCACATGCAAAATGGTAGAAAGTTTCATGGCCGTTTTGCTCAAGCTCGCCCCACCCCTCTCCCCTCTCAGGTGCCTCCCTGCAAACTTGAGCGGGCAAAGGGGACCAAACTTGCAACATTTTACATCAGTTGTTTCTATACAGGAACAATGAACAATCCCCAAAGGAGAGTCAGAGAACTGTTCCAATTACAGTAGCATTGAAGAAAACACTTGAGTCATTTAAGGAACAAAGTGAGAGACTTGTGCACTGAAAACTGTAAGGTGTTACTGAAAAAATTAAAGAAGCCATACATAAATGTAAAGGCATCCTGTGTTCATGGATTGGAAGACCTTAATATTGTTAAGATGTCAATACTACACAAAGCAGTAGTATAAATCTATAAATTCAGCACAATCACTATCAAAATCCTGATTTTTTTTACAGATGAAGGGAAAAAAATGCATCCTAAAATTCCTTTGCGGAAGTTTAAGGGACACCGAGTAGTCAAAGCAATCTTGGAGAAGAATCACAAAGTTGGAGATCTGACACTTCTCGATGTGTCTAATAAAACTAATGAAACTAATAACAAAGCTATAGTAGTCATGATGGTGTAGTATCAGCGTAAAGACAGACTTACAGACCAAAGGAGTCCAGAGTCCAGAAACAAACCTTCACATATATATGGTCAAATGATTTTCAACAAGAGTGTCAAGACCATTTAAGAGGAAAAGGACAGCATTTTTTTAAGTAGACTTTGTTTTCTAGAGCCGTTCTAGGTTCACAGCGAAATTAAGAGAAAGAGAGAGCTTTCCCATATATTCCCCACATCTGCTTCTTTGTAGCCTTTCACATTGTCAACAACCGCCACTAGAGTGGTGCATTGGTTACAACTGATGAACCTACAAGGACACATGACCATCACCAGTCTTTTCAACAAATGGTATTGTGAAAAGCTATAAAACTCTTAGAAGAAAACGTAGGGGAAAATCTTCATGATACTGAATTTGGTAATGATGGCAGTGATTTCTTGGATGTGACACTAAAAGCGTCTATAACAACAATAGCATAAATTGGACTACATCAAAATGAAAAACTTTCATGTAAAAAGGACTCAACAGAATGAAAAGGCAAACTGTGAAATGGAAGAAAATATCTGCAAATCAAGTATCTGATATGCGGTTCATAGCCAGCATGCATAAAGAACTCCTGCAGTTGAACAACATCGAACACACAACCCAATTTAAAAATGAGCCAAAGACTTAAAGAGAAATTTCTCTCCCCAGAAAGATGCATGGATGGTCAATAAGTATATGAAAAAAGCTCAACGTTAGGGAAATACAAATCAAAACTGCAATGAGATGCCACTTCATTACCCCTTAAAATGATTGTCAAAAAGAAAAAAGTAGTAAATGTAGGCAAAAATGTAGAGAAATTGGAACCCTTGTGCATTGCTGATGGAAATGTAAAATGATGCGGTCACATGGAAGACAGTATGGCACTTCCTCAAAAAATTAGAAATAGAATTACCGTATGATTTAGCAATTCTACTTCCGGGTATATACCCAAAAGAATTCAAAGCAGGAACTTGAACAGATATTTCTACCCATGTTTATAGCAGCATTCTTCACAATCACTAAAAGGTGGAAGCAATCCAAGTATTCATCTATGGCTGATTGTTAAAATATGAAATATACATATGATGGAATATTATTCATTCTTAAAAAGAAAGGAAATCCTGACATGCTACCCATGGATGGACCTTAAAGACATTGTGTTGAGTTAAATACAGTAGTCATAAAAATAGATATTCTGGAATTCTACTTGTGTGAGGTATTGAGCTGTCTTTTTTCTTCTGACACCAACCAATTCTGACTTTCTCTGATACCAACTGGGTGTCCCACAGTTCAGTTCAACTCTGACACTAACTACTTGGAGTTAGTGCAGACCGCAGAAGTTAAGGGCTTGGACCCACAATACTGTCTCCATTTGCAAGTCCTAGGGACCTTCTATATTTCTGACTGACTAGCTATAAGGTGGGATTCCTATGAGCCCTGCTCAGGATCTGTAATTTGCTAGAATGGTTCAGGGAACTCAGATAAACAGTTTACTTAACTGTTTTTCCTGGTTTATTATAAAGGATACAAGTCAGGGACAGCCAAGTGGAGGAGATTCAAGAGCCTCTGCGGGGTGCCGCCCTCTTAGCACTTTGATGTCACGTGTTCACCAGCCTCACGGAACTTTCCTGGTTCCAGAGTTTTTCTAGAACTCAATTCCCAGCTGCCCTCCTGTTCTCAGGGAGGGGGAGGGGGGTTTGCTGAAAGTTCCCAAACTCTAATCACTTGAGCTTCTGGAGACCAGCTCCATCCCAAGGCTCTAGAGGGGCCTCAGTCTGAGTTACCTCATAGCATGAGCTCCGGTGTGATGGAAACAGGATCCTTATGAATCACAAAGGACACTCCTATCACTCAGAAAAGTCCGGAGTTTAGAGCTCTGTGCCAGGAGCCAGGGACAAAGACTAAATACATTTTTTTATACCACAGGTACTGTGAACAATCAAATTCATAGAGACAAAATGTAGAATGGTGGTTTTGGTGGGGCTGGGGCAGAAGGGTGTGAGGAGCTCATGTTTAATGGATACAGAGATTCAGTTTGGGAAGATGAAAAGTATTGGCGATGGATGGAGGCGATGGTTGCACAATAATACGAATGTGTTTAATGCCGCTGAACTATACAGTTAGGAACAATGAAAATAGTAAAGGTTAGGCCATATATGTGTGTGTATATACATGTATGTATTCTACTACAAAGAAACAAGCTACACACTGCTGGTGTCTGGAAACTTCTAGAAAGGCCATCACCTTGTCAGTCTCTGCTGGAGGAAGGCAGTCCTTGCCCTTCTGTGTAATGGCTGAGTTTCTGTGGATACTGGCCTCTGTTTCCCCATGGTTTGTGTTTCTCCGCTTCCTTAACTTTTCTCCTGTCCTCTTCCCCTGTTCCTCCACCTCCTCTAAATGGGAAGCTTGCCAAAGGACTGGAACCTTGACTAATACATCTTCCCCGTGTCTCAGGGCTCTGGGCATAACAGGCGCTTACGAATGGTCAGACTTACTAGTAAACAAGTGTTCCTTTCCTGACGGGAAGTAAGGTGACCAGTCAGGTAGCTGAGAGCTCAGGTGGTTGTCGAAAGGGACTCTCATGCCCAGATTGTCTTGCTGACATGACTCAATCTTATTCCTTCAGTGGAAAAATCTATTCAGTCCTTACAGGGCGCCTTGAACTCTGCTGGGCCCACGATGGTTAGAACACCATCTTTAGCCCTGCTGTGTACTCTTGGGCAGGACCTTAACGTTTCTAACTTTTGGCTTCTTTTTTTGTAAGATGGAGATAATATTGAAAGAAAGCATTAGTCGCTCAATTGTATCCGACTCTTTGTTACCCCGTGGACTGTAGCCCACCAAGCTCCATCCATAGAATTCTCCAGGCAAGAATACTAGAGTGGGTTGCCAATCTCTTATCTGGGGATCTCCCCGACCCAGGGATCAAACCCAGGTCTCCTACAGTGCAGGCAGATTCTTTACCATCTGAGCCATCTGGGAAGCCTGCAGGAGATAATATTGGCTAATGGCCATGAACTTGGGAAAACTTGGGGGAGATGTGAGAGACGGGGGAGGCCTGGCGTGCTGTAGTCCATGGGGTCACAAAGAGACACGACTGGACAACTGAACAGCAACTGCAAAAGGTGGATGAGAGGAGTAAGGAGGTCATTTAGTGAGCAGAGTTTATCTGCTAAATGAAGAACAGATGCTGTCACTACTCAACACAGATAATTGGCTGCTGATCTGGAAAGAGAGACCAACACTTAAATGTTCATTATACCGTGTGGCAGGCTTAAGGGTCCACGCCTACAGGACATTCAGGGCTCACTCTGTGGGAGGACACGCTCCAGAGTGAATGTCCGGGGGACCCAGCCGGACAGCGTTCCCAAGGAGGTGACAGTTATGAGCCGATTCTCCATGAATGAAGTGACCAGGAATTGGGTGAACAGGGAAGAGTGGGCCTTTCTAGAAGTTTCCAGGCAGTGTCCTGATGGGGACTTGTTCCTCTTGAGAACTACTTAGACTAAAAGCTGTGCTGGTGCTGGGAGACGGTGTTACCTTCCCAGTGTGTGGTTGATGGAACCTGTCATTTGTGGTGAAGATTTTAGAGTCTCGGGGAGCGGGGTGGGGGGGGGATACATGTACGGGGCCAGCTCCCATGCATCAGACTTCAGTCTTACAAACCTAAGACCCTACTGAAGTGGGGATGGTGCCCAGGCTTATCAGGTGGACACAGCCGCTTTCCACTGCCTGATTCTTGATGTTTATCCAACAAAGCTGTTAACAGGATGTCCTTCCCTTGCCTTCACCTCCCCCTACCCCCGACATCAAACAGCCCTGTGTGAGTTGGTTGGATCCCTAGCAGAGATCCCTATCAGGGCTTTTCCCCCAGTGGCTCAAACAGTAAAGAATCTGCCTGCAATGCAGGAGACCCCGGTTCAATCTCTGGATTGGGAAGACCCCCTGGAGAAGGAAATGAAAACCCATTCCAGTATTCTTGCCTGGAGAATTCCATGGACAGAGGAGCCTGGTGGGCTATACAGTCCATGGGGTCACAAAGAGTCGGACACAACTCAGCGACTAACACTGTCAGAGATGATAAAGAGCTATGGGGTTAAGGTGCAAGTGGGTGTTTGCTCTCCTTTCTTTCTTTTCCGTCTCTTGACTTCTGTCTAGCACCATCCCAAACTTAACCCAGGGGAGCATCTCCCTTCTCTTGTTTGTTCCGGACTAAGGGCCTTTGTCTTTGCTGAGTCATTCAGGGGTGGGAAGTATCCTGCAGGGTCTGGCGGCCCATCAGGACTCCTCTGCCTCTTCCCCCTTTTTCAAGCATCTCTCTTTTTCTCTGCTGTTGAAATCTGTAGCTTGACCTCTGAGCCACACATGGTTGGAGATGAGGGCTTGCCCCAGCATGAGGACAGAGTGTACCAGGGCACTGTGCATTTGCAGGAGGGTATTGGGAGTAGGGCTGGCTTTCCGTTGCTCATCAACTTCTCGGGATTAGACAGAGTGTCCCGGAACCATGAGTGGAGTGGTGTTTGCTTTGGCTCCCATCTGAGTCTTTCTCTAGAGAGGAGGTGAACACAAATCCCTTTCGTTACCAGGTGATCACTCTTGATTGGACAACTCTGCTGACTCCAGGAGGAAGGGGGATAGAAGCTGGAGCAAGATTGGGGAGTTACTTTTCTTCCTCTTCCTCTCCCCTGGACATTCCTGATCTCTACTCCCACGGTGCTGTGTTGGCCTGGCTGCGTCTGCCCTGCTGGCTCTGGACGCAGCTGTCTCTGCTCAGGGCCATTTGCTGTGCCCACCAACTCAGAAATGTAGGAAGTGAGGTGCCATGAGTCATGGCCTTAAAGCAGGGTCTGTCGCACCTAGCTGTTTGTTTGGGGTGGCAGCTCCCCCTTGAGCAATCCTCGCCTCCTCAGACCTTTGACCTGGGCTTCCTGTTTGGCGCTCGACATGTTTGTGGAGCCACTCAGTGAACTCAGAGGCCCATTTGTTTTCTGTCAAGGAGCTAGGCAGGAGCACGCCATGGTCCCACCATCTGCTCCTGCCTGGGACTCCAAGGGAGGCAGCAGCTGAGAATTAGCTCTTGATTTCTGTCCTTGGGGGGTGCTAAGTCACTTCAATCATATTCAGCTCTGTGTAACCCTATGGGCCGTAGCCCATCAAGCTTATCTGTCTTTGGGGTTTCCCAGGCAAGGATACTGGAGTGGGTTGCCATGCCCTCCTCCAGGGGATCTTCCCGACCCAAGGATCGAACCCTCATCTCCTCTGTCTCCTGCATTGGCAGGCGGGTTCTTTACCACTAGTGCCACCTGGGGAGTCCTCAGAGCAGTGAAGGGCCATTGTTTCTCAATGAGCTCCATGAATCTCCAGCATCAGCATCCTCCAGAGGGGGAAGGGGAGGATGTTTGTTAGATATGCAGATTGCCAGGCCTAGGGGGCCAGATCCAAGGAATTACCCTCTCCAGGATGAGACTTTAGAATCTGTGGTTTTAATTCTCCACCGGGGACTGTGATACGCCCTGAAATTTGAGAACTCCTGATATGGGAGCCATGGGACCCTGGCCCGGTTCTGCCAGCCCCTGTCTTTGGGGCCTCTGGTTGGACACCTGCCCTCTTGGGGCATCAGTTTCCTTATCTGTAAGGAGGAAGCCAGCCTCACAGGTGGACACCCAAGTTCAACAAGGTGTGAAAGCTCCTGATCCCGAGGAGCCTCCACAGACAGTCACTGAGTACACATCCGTCTTCTCCCTGCCCACCAAACTCAGGTTTGCAGCACTCCTTCAGGTGCCTCTGGGTCTAGGCCTTTCTTTCAGCTCAGCTGCTGTCCTAGGAATACTGCTCACTGATCCTCCTCCCTGACGCCATAGGTCAGGAAGGAACTTAAGCAGACCTGCCTGTCCACTCCCTCCACTAATGCATTAGGTTGGTGCTGGCATCACCAACCACCCTTCTAGAAATAGGCCACCCCCCACAAGACCTTGTTTATAGAAAACAGGCCAGAAGAGGCCCTGGTGGGCATGCGGTGGGGACTGAGAACATGCAGATGGAAAAATAGACAACTGGTGTTCTGGTTTTACCCTTTATCTTTGGGGCATTGTCTTCTCATTGCTGAAGGGAGATTCCAGAGCATATATTTGCCATCGAGCAACATGTCACCCAGGGCCTCAGGAGCATGGGCGTGGTGGGTGGAGGAAAAATGCAGCTTGGCCCAGCCCTCCTACTAATCTTTTCCACTTTTTATGTGTCAGTGGGCCTCCTGAGAAAATCCCCTCCACCTGCTTCCTCAGCAGCCCTGGAAGCTGGTCCTGGGAAGAGTGGCAGGTGGAGAAGCTCCTCCTTCTTTGAGACTGGCTGACTTGGGGGGTGAGACCTGGGAAGACCTGACTGCCAAGAGGCATTCTCAGCCTCTAGCCTTGGGACAGGCATCTTGATAATGCCTTGCTTTATTTGTGGAGTAAAGACAGCCCTAGGGCTTCCCTGTGTCTCAGTGGTAAAGAATCTGCCTGCCAAGCAGGAGATGCAGGTTTGATCCCTGGGTCAGGAAGATCCCCTGGAGCAGGGAATGGCAACCCACTCCAGTATTCTCGCCCAGAGAATTCCACGGACAGAGGGGCCTGCTGGGTTACAGACTATGGGATCGAAAAAGAGGGAGCAACTATACAACGACAATGACAGTCCTCCTTGGAAATGTTTGGTTCTCTCAAGGCTACTGTGAGGGAAAGGAAGTTGTGTTTGCAGGGGTCAGACCACTGTGGTAATTTTGTTGAGAGACACCCAGAAATATTGACATTGTCTCCAGTTACTGTACTGCCTCTTTACTCACTGTCCTCTGTATGCCCTGGATGGCTCCTGTCTTCAATGTAGGCAGTAGCAGCTGTGGCAGAACACAGAGCTGACTTAGTCCTCACTCTCAGGAGACGGGTCCTGGGGATAAGATGTCTTCTCCTCAAGGCCTAGTGGTCCTGGGGTTACCACATTTTCTCCCAGGCCCCTTACAGTTGGGCTTTCCTGGTGGCTCAGTCGGTAAAGAATCTGCCTGCAATGCAGAAGACCAGAGTTTGATCCCTGGGTCAGGAAGATCCCCTGGAAAAGGAAATGGCAACCTACTCTGGTGTTCTTACCTGGGAAATCCCATGGACAGAGAAGCCTGGTGGACTACAGTCTATGGGGTCACAAAGAGTCAGACACGACTGAATGACCAAACCACCACCACCAACCACCTAAGGGTGATGCTGATCCATGGTAACAAGTGGGGACTGGTGGGGCTCAGACCATCTTTGTGGCTGTGATAATTGACTTTTCTCTCTCTAAAATTCTTCTGTCTCTCCTTGGGGAACAGAGGACCCCATCATCTGTCCCAGGAGTGCTAACCTTGTATTCTCATGCTATTCCACAAAAATCTACATCCTTTACTAGGGCGTCCCCACTGTGGGCCAGATCTCTGTCCCTTGCGAGTAACTGACACAGGCCCCTGGCCATCAGTCCTTGTTTCTTTTTGAATTCTGTTTATACTGGATTGCATCCATTCCAGCCAGCCTCTGGGTGTTTCCCCAGTTGAGAGACCACAGGTAATGTGACAAATGAGAGTCAGTGAATGAAAGCTCTAACCCCCTTGGCTGTCTGTCTTATGTGGTACAACCTTGGATGAAGGGTTACATTGGCTGGTTGGTTTGTTGTTAAGTTATGTCTGACTCTTTGTGACCCTATGGACTGTAGCGTGCCAGGCACCTCCATCCATGGAATTTCCCGAACAAGAATACTAGAACAGGTTGCCATTTCCTTCTCCAGGAGATCTTCCCAACCTGGGGACTGAACTCATGTCTCCTTCTTGGCAGGCAGATTCTTTACCACTGAGCCACCTGGGAAGCCATTAAGGCCTTTGTGTATGTGTGCTAAGTCTCTTCGGTGGTGTCTGACTCTTTGAAACCCTATAAATTGTAGCCCACCAGGCTCCTCTGTCCATGGGATTCTCCAGGCAACGATACTGAAGTAAATTGCCATGCCCTCCTCCAGGGGATCTTCCTGACCCAGGAATCGAACCCACATCTCTTACATCTCCTACATTAGCAGGCGGGTTCTTTACCACTAGCGCCACCCAGGAAGCCCATTAAGGGCTATACTCTCCATTTATAGGGCCAAGCACTCTGACCTTTATGTCAGTTCTTGGGAGCTATGGTTTCTTTGAGACAATGCACCACAGCCTTTATTTACTGACTGAACAAATATTTCTTGAATGTCTACTCTGTGCCAACCCACATTCTGAGCTCTGAGGAAAGAGTTGTTGTTGTTCAGTCACTCAGTTGTGTCCGACTCTTTGGGACCCCATGGACTTTAGCAATAGAAAAGAAAAGTTCCTGAATTCACATCTGAGAGAAGAGGGATTAGACTCTAAGCTTGATGGAGTGACTGGTGGTGGAAGCATTGGGCCAAGTAGGAGGGGAGCTGGGTAACTCCCTAAATCCCAGGCCAGAACTCATGGCATTGCTTTCCAGGGATGGTGGTAGATATGGGTAATTAATAGTTTTTCTGGTGCAAGGTTTAGATTTCTTTTTCTTTCCAGATCTCTCTGGCACCATGAGGCAGGGCTTAATGAAGTTGGCATCTTAGGGAAAAACTACCTAGGGCCCAGCCTGTCTCTTTCTGGAGGCTCAACCTGAAATGGGAGGAACTGGGTCTGGTTCGTGGCAGCCTTTTAAGAAACCACTCTTCCAGGGCCTGCCTGTGAGTAAGCCCTCTGATCTGAGTTTCACCTCTGAAAGTCAGAAGTGGGGGTCTTTCAACCAAGAAAGCCCAATCAGACTCGGAAGAAAACTTGGGAGTATTAGAAACATGTATGGTCACATGAGGGGCTTCCCTGGCAGCTCAGCTGGTGAAGAATCTGTCTGCCGTGCAGAAGACCCAGGTTTGATCCCTGGGAAGATCCCCTGGAGGAGGGTATGGCAACCCACTCCAGGATTCTTGCCAAGAGAATTCCATAGACAGAGGAGCCTGGCGGGCTAATGGGGTTGCAGAGTCAGACACGACTGAGCGACTAAGCATGCACACATGGTCACATGAGCTGCTTTCAGGAATGACCGCAAGTGACATATCAGACAAAGGAAACAGTTCTTCTGCTTTGAGCTATTTCACCATCTGTCGCCAGGCAGGGAGTGGTGAGGTTGAGCATGGGAACAGCACACAAGACATGTGAGTTCAACTGTTGGCTGCTGCGGGCTGGCATCTGGTTGGGGGTTGGTGGAAGTGCCAGAGCATCTCAATGGAGCTTTTTATTTTATTCAAGAGTTGGAGAAAGTGAGGTCTGCATCTGCGCCTTTCCTGGCCTGGTGGTTAGAAAGATGTCCCTTTTCTTTCCTCTTCCCCAACTGAGTCACTGGGGAAGTTCTAGGAGCCTGTGGTCATTGGCTGTCTGCTCTGTCATGAGAGGGACCTTTGGGTGGAGAAGTCAGCCATGAGTCAGGCACTTGGGGAAAGGGGAGCAGAGGCTGGAAAGTGGGGGCAAAGGCTGCTCTCATCTAGACCAGGACTGAGCCTTTGCTGATGTCACCACAAGCACAATTTCAGGAGGAACACCTACCCTTAAAAGGAGGCGTGTGTGCCCCAGGAGCCTTCCGAGGTGATGACTGAAAGCAGCACAAATATGAAGCAGAGCTAAAAAAAAAAAAAAAAAAATCAAGCCCTTTGTCAAAAAAATTAATCAGAATTTCCCTGTAGAACTCAGACCCCTCCCCTAAACTTAGCACCTTCCCTGTTTAGAGCCCAGGGTACCTCTGCTACCTGCCCTCTGCCAATAATGAGGAGGAAACCCATCCCCAAGGCTGTAGGACAAGACCAAGGTGCGTTGGCTACTTAGAAGCTTGGTAGTACTCTTCGTCTTGCATTTATCTCCTCCCTTACCTTTTAGTGTGGTGCTTCATATCAGTGGGTGTTCAGTAAATCTTAAGTGTAGGTTTGAGGGTGGGTGGTTGATCAGCCTACATTCCAGGGACCCCCCCCCCCCCCGTGTCTGATCTTGGGGAGCTCCAAATTGGGGGTCTTCCCTGTGTCTTTCCACCCTGCATCTGCTTTCTTTTGGTGGTCAACTCTTGCAGTTCAGCAAATTGCTACTCTGCCCAGCTTCTTTGCTATAGCAGAGACTGGCAATACTTGATTTAGGCTTGAGTTCTGGAGTTCTGAAAGTCTTCTCTGTTCAGAAGATATTTCCTGAGCCTCGTCTCTGTTCTTGGCAGAGTACTGGGCGTAGTATGGGGAGGGGGTCACACAAGGAAAGGTTTGTCAATGTCCCTGTCCTCATGGTGCTAAAATCTAGCTGGAGAGATGACAAATAGCCTACATGGAAGACAATCAGAAGTCAAGCATATAAGAACAAGAAACCCCATAGGGGTTGACTAAGTGGTCAACAGTCAGACTGTAGCTGGAACCATATCTCCTGATTGCTTCCTCCAATAGCTAGACTCATGGGAGGTGCTTGAATGATAGCATTGCACCTGTAAGACTGGAGATGTTATCAGGTCTCTGAGGAAGTGACTTCCATGAAATTTGCCCAGTTCGTCAAGGGACTTGGTTTCAGATTGCCATGGGCTTGCATCTCAGTTCTGCCTTTAAAAGCTTGGGCAAGTTACAGTGTTCTCCTCTATAAAAACCAAACCAGAGATAATCTTGCCAATTTTAGGGAGTTTTTGTAAGGAATTAAATGAAATAGCATGAAAAATCCTTTAGCAACTGGCTAGCACACAGTGGGTGCTCATTATGTGTTTGTTTATTTCCTTCCGTCTGCTTTGAGTTAACAGCTAGGACTGGAATGTTCAGCCAAATGGTTAAGGCTACGGACTCTAGTAGCCATGACCTGAACTTGAAGCCTAGCATAGAACACTTGCTGTTGTTTGACCTTGGACAAGCTACTTAAATGCTAGTTTTCTCAATTTTAAAAAAGAGATTTGGGGACTTCCTTGGTGGTTGAGTGGTTAAGAATCCGCCTTCCACTACAAGGAACACATTCGATCCCTGGTCAGGAAACTAGGATCCCACATGCCATGGGGCAACTAAGCCTACGCACCACAACGAAAACCCAGCCCAGCCAAAACAGCATAAAAAGCAAAACAACAACAAAAAGGGATTAAAAGAGGGTGTGTGTGCATACATGTACAGTATTTAGTGGCACCTAGGCCGGCAGCTGTGGCGTGGAGAGCACAGTGAGTCAGCCTTGATGGAGTTTCTGACCTTCCCTGGGAGGCAAGTCTTCAGGCCGTCCTGGTTTCCCTGGTGCTCCTCCTGCCTTCACCTAACCTCTTTTCCTCAAGTGCCTGCTAAGTTGCTTTAGTCGTGTCTGACTCTTTGCCTGCTAGGCTCCTCTGTCCATGGGATTCTCCAGATAAGAATACTGGAGTAAGTTACCATGCCCTCCTCCAGGGGATCTTCCTGACCCAGGGATCAAACCCATATCTCTTACTTCTCCTACATTGGCAGGTGGGTTCTTTATCACTAGTGCCACCTGAGGGACTGAGGAAATCCAAGAGTGTCCAGGTTATGTAAGCCACCAGCGCAATCACAGATTTGAAGACAGACCCTGTGATGAGGGGAGGGGACTCTAAGGGAGTCTAGAGTCTGACCAGCTGTGACACTGCTTCCCAAGTTCTTAGGGGCCTAAGCTTAGCCTTTTAAATCCATAAACCTCTTTCATGGGTGATTTGTCCCCGAATCAATGAGACTGTTTTCGTTCCTGAAGGTCTGCTCCATCCTTAATCCCGAGTTGGCTTTTGCAAAAGAAGCCAGGGGCTTGGATTTGGGAATTTCAAAAATACATTCATGTGAACAGGCTTTGCTTGCACATTATTGCTGACTGTGATATGTTCCTAGGAGCTGCCAGCTGGTCCTGGGTGGCTTGTCCTCACGATTAAACCGTTGTTCGAGTTCAGGATTTCAGTGCCCAGCAGCCGCCTCGCTCCTTTCTGGGGCATCCAAGACTCAGTCCCAGGACTGCCTCTGAGCCTGCTCACATTCAAAGGTGGCTTTCCTGCAGTGTGCCGTCCCGCCCTGCGGACCCGGAGCCTTTTCTGTGCGTCATTTTGCCCAGATTAGTTATGCCTTGATCACTGAGGTGCAGTGTTTTCACTAAGGTGTAAACAATGGTCTAAGTGACCCTGGCCAGGGGGAGAGAGAGGTATTAATAGTAGCAGAATTTTGTATTAAGTGTGCCGACTTGCCTCAGCAGCACCACTTTCTGGTGTTTAAATGCACGCAGCAGTGTGTAGGGATGGACCTTGAGTGTTGAAGTCACTTCTGGGTTTTGCCCAGACAGGGTGTAGTGGTGGCCTCCCTGCGGGTGGCCCTGCTGTCCATGTCTGCGGTACCAGAGTCCAGATATGCAGCCCAGGAGTGGGTGGGTCTGTGCATATGGGATGGAAATTTGACATACTGCTTTTTGAAGCACCTTTTGGTGCTTCCCTGGTGGCTCAGACGGTAAAGAATCTGCCTGCAGTGTGGGAGGCCTGGGTTCAATCTCCAGGAAGATCCCCTGGAGAAAGAAATGGCAGCCCACTCCAGTATTCTTGCCTGGAAAATTCCATGGATAGAGGAGTCTGGCGGGCTACAGTCCATAGGGTGGCAAAGAGTCGGACACAACTGAACAGCTAACACTTTCACTTTAGTGCCCCTAAACTCTGTATGGACTGAAATGACCCTTTATGAAAGAACATTTTCGTATGTTTGTCTATGTATGTTCTTCTCAACTGTTGTTCTCCGTGATCTTTAGTTTCTGATTAATCTGTAATGATTAATACATCATTAAGATCATCGCTAATGTATATAGACATGTGTAGATACACACCTGTTCATGGTCACCCATCGCATAAAAACAGCCTTGTGGGAATGACATCGTGCTGTGTGCTTTAAGATTGCTCGTAGGGGCGGATCAGCTTTAAGCAAACCTGGTGTATGGAAATCTAGATTGAACACAGATTTATCTTTCATGTGGTGCTAGTTTAAAAGAAACCTTCAACTATGTTCTTTTTAAAACCACACTTTCTCTAAGAGCCTTGTCTAGACAGTTTTAAGTTTCCAGCCACATCATTCCCCAGGTCTGGGTTCACAGCTAGTCTGGAAAGGAAGTGATGTTTTCTGACATTCCAGTAAACTGTAGGCCTTTCGTTTAATGCCCATTTATCGAATAAACCCCTGTCCTGTTTACCAGGCAGCAGACTAATGTCAGAAGAAAGAGTGAAATTTAAAGGACTCAAGGAGTTAGGTCAAGGAAGTCAGGCCTCCCTGAAATAATCAAGGACTCAGAGAAGGAGCTGAGGGTAAGATGGGCTCTAAAAGGTTCGAGGAGGGAGACCCTTGCAAGCAATGAATCTGCTGGGATAGAGATGATGAAGGGTTGGACCTGTGAATCATCCAATCGGGGGACATCCAGAGAAGCAGATGGAAATGAGACTGGAGGTGAAGAAAGACAAGAATATCAGGCTGAGGGGTATGTGGACGTGGTCCTCCCTGGGAGAGGGCTGGCTCCTTGAGGGTCCTTGAGCTGGACCCCGTGATCAGAACAGTGCTGAGAAAGGTCTCCCTGAACACACAGTGCAGGCTGGTGGGGGAGAGGTCACATCACCTAAAAGGGACACAGAGGCCAAGTGGGCATCCCAGGGAGGCTGGGGAGGGTCTGGACAGCGTGGATGTGAGAAGGTAGAGGCCAGGGCAACCGTGAGATGAGAGAGGCAGAGAGAAGGAGCAGAGAAGGATGAGGAGGAGAACCAGGGCAGGTGGCTGAGGGGCTGCATCGGTCAACCGAGCACGTCTCATTTGTCCAGGTGTCCTCTCCTCCCAGGCCTGTCACCCGTGCTGTGGGAGAGCGTGGCAGGTGGGAAGGGAGTGAAGCCTCCTGACATACAGCATCCTGTTGGGAAGTCCATTCAGATGGGCCCACTAGTCCTCAGAGCAACCCCCTGAGCTCGAGGGTATGAACTAGGCAGTACAGTACCTTCCTGTGGGCTAGGAAACAGGCAAAATGAAGGGAAATAACATGTCAACATCAGCCTTCTAGTGACTGGCAGAGCTGGGGTGTGAACTCAGACCTTTCTGACCCCAGAGCCTAAGCCCTTAACCGCTGTATAGAGTGATGACAAGTCAGAGGGATACTGGGGTAGAAAGGAGGAATGGGGAGAGGTTTGCTTTGAAATGAACAATGTTCACTCTTAAAATGAACCTCATGGGTGTGAGCTCCTTGAGGAGCAAGGTGATTCCTGGTGAGGACATAAGGAGACCAAGTTGGATGGGAGCCTTCAAGCCTGGGGCTTCTGCTTCAGGGAAACTGCTGACCCAGTAAGGGGACATTTCTGATCCTTGGTCCTAGGGAGCCCTGAAATCCAAGAGATATGTTGTCCTTATCTGGTGACTGTGGCCAAAGGGAAGGAATGAGGCAGTGGGGGCCTAGCCGTGGGGCTGAGAGTGGGCCCAGCTTTCTCTGATCAGCCGATCTGCCTGGGGGAAGAATGGGCTGAGGAGGAATGAGGTTCGGTGGGTGAGAACCTGCTTGCTGACGCGGTTGCCTCCTACCAAGAGGAGCGGCTCCCTCTTGGCCAGTACCTGGGTCTGGAGGATGAGGTGCCTGCGACCCTGGCAGAGGGTTCAGATGGGGACCAGTGGTCTGTCCTGGTTCCGGTAGGACTGAGCCCTCACCATGGTGTTGACACAGAGCCCCCTGCCTTTTGCAAAAGCCCCAGGGTCTTCCTCGGATGGTCTGGGCATGTTCATGACCAGGTAGCTTTGGGGGGGCGGCTTTGTGCCTGGGTTCTGATTCAGTCTGACTTGGGACTTTTCTGAGTGCCCCGTGTGGATGGTGATGGGGACAGTGGTTCTGTGGGTCTCAGAGCAAACATAACACGTGTTGTGCTGTGCTGTGTAGTGGGTTAAGTGTGGACATCTTACCCCAGATGCAGCCTCGCGGTTTCTGGATTAATTTTTGCTCTGCCAAGTGTGTGAGCCAGAATGACAAGTGATGCATGACGCAAGTATGGCTTCCTCCTGTCACCCGAAGCCCTCAGGCTGCACAGGCGTGCTTAACTGGGACATGTGCTCTGCAAATGCTCGTGATCGCAGCTCTTGCAACAGTGTTTAGATGTCATCCTTGCGTTTGCAGAAAGGGCGAAATCAAATCAAAGATAAAAATAGAGTATCTTCCCAGTCTGCATTCCACCCTTCATTCACCCCATTTGGATTATATGTCTTCTTTTGGTTCAAAGTGCACCATTGTATTTAGGCTCCTGGGCTCTGAAGGGTGGAGACTGTGACTGGGTTTGTCTGTGTGTTGTGTACTTTGCCCATGACTATTTGGTTGAGGAGGATAAAACTAGAACAAATGCTGGGGCAAAGGGCAAGTCAGAACCAGTTAGCAGTGATTTTTTTTTTTTTTTTTTTAAGCAGTGACTTTTAATCCTTTACATTCATAGTGTGAGCTTTGCTTTCTTTGTGAGCGTGGAAAGGATGAGGCTCCTACCCTTGGGAGCAGCGTTCTCTCAACTCTTCACATTTTTCTTGACCTCACTTGGGCTGCAGGTCTCTGGTTTTTACCCTGGTGGTGTCCTATCGAATGTGTGACAGAACTCAAAGGAGTGAAAATATAGGCTTCTGTGTCGACTGATGTCACACCAGCAACATTTCCTGGGAGGCAGGAGGTGAGCTGGGGCCCAGAGTCAGACAGAACAGATTTGGGAGCCCAACTCTTATGCTACCAGCCAGTGTGACATTGGCTGGCTACTGACCAGTTTTTCTCATTTTTGTCTTTGTTGTAAGAGCTCGTGGACTAAGTGAAAAATAAGCTGTATTACATGCCCCATGCCTAGTAGATGCTCAAAAGCTAGTTGGCATCCTATCCTCTTCCCAACCCCTGAATCCCGCACCCATTTTCTTCCCTTACCTGGAAGAAACAGCATGGTTTGTAGAAAGAACATGGTCATTAGTGGGCAGACCTGTGTGATTCTACCAGCTCTGTATAGATAAGACCTTCTACCAATATCCATTTGTCCATCCACGCAGCCAGCCAACATGACTGAGTTCCTGCTAAGGGACAGACTCGGGATCTAGGAGCTGGGTGTAGAGCTCTGCACACTCACTGAGCACAGCTTTCAAGAAGCTGGAAAAAGTACGTTCTGAAAAACAGAAGTGGCAGCAGCTTGCAGTGCAATCCCTGTGTTTTAATTTTCATGCAGGGCATGAAAGTACCGCCAAAGCCAACATCCTCCTGGAGAAAGGTCCCTGTGGGACAGCCTTGCCACCTGGCCAGGGCTGCCTCAGGCCTTTAAGCTGATTGCCCCATCCTGAGGCTGGAAATGCACTCATTCAGGCTTAGAGTGTGGACGGAGTGTGGACAGAGGCTGGAGTGGGGCCTCTGAGGGTTCAAGTGTGCAGCGTGGACCCGGCTGGGAGGACCTCCCTCTCGAGGTAGAAGATCACTGGGCATTAGATCCCCCTCCATCAGGGTCCTTTGAGAATGACAGAATCCCAGAACCTTGAGTGATGTCCCATATCTTCCCTCATTCGTGCAAAAGGAACCCTCTGGCATCCTGTTTAACCGCTAGATCTGCAACTTCAAAGTGCTTAGGAAACCAGAGAGGATGTGCAGTGGCCCACCTTCCCAGCTGTGAAGGGTACATTGCCCCTCTATCTTTGGCTGGTTTTTACCCTCAACGTCTTGGAGACCAGCAGTTAAGAAGCGGGACTCAATTCTGATAGATTAATGTAAGTGAGGATCAGATAAAGCTCTAAGGACATGAAATACCTTCTCTCATGGAGGAGCCTGCTCGCTTGGACTTTTCTCTGACTTTTAGCCCTGAAGGGCAATCTAGGCCCCATGAAGGAGGCACTTCTTAGAGACACCAGGAGATCTGGTTTCTTGACTCTGTGTGACCCTGAACAAGTCGCTAAACCTCTATTTGGTCCTCTAATAATGGGTTTCTAAGAGAGGATGATAAAGGCACTCTGAAACTATTGTTCAATCATTTCAACCCACAAATATCTCCATTTGTGTTACCTTTTGTATCTTTCTTTTAATTCTCCCTGCCCCCATTAGATTATAAAGCTCCTTGAAGTACTCTGCCATATACATCTCTGTACTCCCTGCGAAATCTAGCAGAATACATTTCAAAAAGCAGATGTTTTAAAGATCAGTTTGACTTGTTGATTGTATACAGTATACACTGGAAGAATGCTACTCTGAACCTGTTGATGGTGACTTTTGAGACTATTTCAGAGCTAAGAATCACTAGTGACTACCTTGAGTGGCTGTAATTGACCGGCTAGAAAACCAATTGGGATGATGAGCGCATTGGCAGCTAATGATGTTATAATTGTCCTGAAAGCAAATTGCTTCTCTACCTGCTGTTGCTGTCAATTTCAATAACCTTAACACAAAAGAGTTAGCTTCTCTCAATTCTAGAATTTGAATCTTGCATGAGTTTTCAGGCTATGTTCCAGTTTCCACCTTGGTATTTCATGTGGCAGAAGGGTTTGGGGCGTTGTATCACAGCTGGTCACTCCTGAATAATGGTGTTTCTGCTGTCAGAAATACCCAACTGTTAGGTCCCTGAAGTTAGAACTGCAGTGCTCATATGAGATGTTTCAATTTGTTGGCGTATGTGAGTGTGTGTGTGTGTGTGTGTGTGTGTGTGTGTGTGTATTTATAGCCAGTTTGCGTGTGCCTATGTCCTGTGTATATAAATTTACGCAGTTGTGTGAATTCACACCACAGATGCTTTCTTGTTTTTTTTTTCCCTTTTATTTTTATTAGTTGGAGGCTAATTACTTTACACTATTGTAGTGGTTTTTGCCATACATTGACATGAATCAGCCATGAATTTACATGTGTTCCCCATCCTGAACCCCCCTCCCACCTCCCTCCCCATCCATCCCTCTGGGTCTTCCCAGTGCACCAGCCCCAAGCACTTGTCTCATGTATCCAACCTGGACTGGCGATCTGTTTCACATTTGATAATATACATGTTTTGATGCTGTTCTCTCAGGTCATCCCACCCTTGCCTTCTCCCATAGAGTCCAAAAGTCTATTCTATACATCTGTGTCTCTTTTTCTGTCTTGTGTATAGGGTTATTGTTACCATCTTTCTAAATTCCATATATATGTGTTAGTATACTGTATTGGTGTTTGTCTTTCTGGCTTACTTCACTCTGTATAATGGGCTCCAGTTTTATCCACCTCATTAGAACTGATTCAAATGTATTCTTTTTAATGGCCGAGTAATATCCTTTGTGTATATATGTACCACAGCTTTCTTATCCATTCGTCTGCTGATGGGCATCTAGGTCGCTTCCATGTCCTAAAAATATGGAACGCTTCACGAATTTGCGTATCATCCTTGTGCAGGGCCATGCTAATCTTCTCTGTATCATTCCAATTTTAGTATATGTGCTGCCGAAGCAAGCACCACAGATGCTTTCTAAATGACAAAGTTACAGAGTGAACTTAAGCATTTACGTTTGTCAGTGTGGTCACAATGTTTGGCTTCCATCCCTCACTGAATACAAGTTCTTGGGGTTGTAGTGTATAGAATTTATCCCTCAACTGGCCTTTTAGCCACAGGTTAACAGATTCAGTGAAATCAAGAATTTAACAGGAACCAAAAGCAAAACTAGCATTGTTTTACTTTACCATAGAGATGGGAGTATAAAAAATTCTTCTTCATTAATTTGTTGTTAGAAAAAAAAAATGGCCTACAATGAGAGCCCAGCTATAATCTTTTTCAGTGGTTCCCTCATAGCTCAGTCAGTAAAGAATCTGCCTGCAATGCAGGAGACCCAAGTTCGATTCCTGGGCCAAGAAGTTCCCCTGGAGAGGGAAAAGGCAACCCACTCCAGTATTCTTGCTTGGAGAATCCCATGGACAAAGGAGCCTGGCAGGTTACAGTCCATGAGATTCCAAGAGTTGGACACGACTTGGCAACTAAACCACCATTGATAATGATAGTGGTCAAGGGTATGTATGAGTTGAGCTGTCAATCAAAAGAAAGATCTCTGGTGTCTTGAGTGGGGAAACCACCCCTGTTTGGGTTTTAAGGACTGGAAGTTGAGGATTGTTTCTTATTAGGAGTCTCTTAAATGTGTGCCTCTTGGCTACTGATACTACAGTTGATTGTCTCTGTCTTCTATAGCTTGGAATTGCCATTGGGTTCTTGGTCCCTCCTGTCTTGGTACCCAACATCAAAGACCAGGACAAGCTTGCCTACCACATCAGCATCATGTTCTACATAATAGCAGGTGTGGCCACTCTGCTTTTCATCCTTGTCATCATCGGTAAGGTCATTAATAGACCCATGGTGGGTGGGGAGGCAGGGAGGTCCTGCTGACTTGGGTGAGAACCTTGTGAATATGGCCCTGGAACACCATTCTAGGTATCACGTATTTTATAAAACATGTCTATAGAAACTGGAAGCCAAGCTTCCAATGGTCTTCAAATGTTTTAGCCAGAGTAGTTGCTGCCCATACAATGTTAACTGGTCCTGGGTGCTTTGTCAGCCGCTCAGTCAAAGTTAGTTCTAATTACCAGTTTCTCAGTATGACCTTATTAGAATTAATGGGCAGCCTTGATCCGCTTGATGGAACTCTGCTGAGCACTTATGATATCACAGGCCTTGTGCTGAGTGTACCTGATCTCATTGACTCCAGTGGGGGAGTTCCTAGTATCAGTGTCTCTTAACCAAGAGAAATCAGTGACTTAAGAGGAGATAAGGAAATTATTCAAGATTAGATAGTGAATGGCAGAGACTGAATTCTAGCCCAAGCTTCTAACTCCATAATCTACACTTCTGAAATAAAACAGGATTGACCCACAAACACTAAAACTCTCATATATTCACCTGAGAACACCTGGGGCCCACATTTTTAAAATGTTTTGAAAAAATGTGTATAGGATAATGCTCATTATGAAGAAACCTAGAAGATACAAGATAGCATATACAAAAGGATGAGCATTAACCTAGCCTAGAATTAGTTAATCCCAAGCACCAATCCCAGAGAACTACTATTACTCCATGTATACATATTTAATCATTGAGATGTTTGGTTAATATAATTTATATCATCTTTTATTACTCAGATAATAAATAATATCAGATGGGCTGTGATAAAGAGTGTAAAAGAAGTTTTCATTTTCAGTGAGTCAATTGTCTTAAAGGTTAACCAGCTTTCATTTAATATTTGAAAGCTCCACCATACACGTTAAAGGTTTCCTTCCTGCCTGCCAGCCTCACCTCCAGAGTCAAACAGTTTTATGATCATGGACCTCATCCAACTGATCTCACTGTGTTATTCCCTCCCTGGGGTCCACACTGAAAGGAAAGGCTTTTCAGAGTTCACAGAAACTCTTGGACGGAGAACCTGGTGTTTCTGGAAAGGTGAGAAAGGTGTTCCTTTGAAGCTGTGGTTGAAAACAGGAAAGAACATCCTCAGACAGCCTTGAAGTTTCAAATTATAATGTGCTTGCTCAGCTCCAAATTCTTGTGTTTATAGCACGTGAGGGCCTGGTCCTTTGCAGAGATCCTGGAGGTGGGAACTTTCTTCGCTTTACATTTTACTAGTAAGCACTGACCATTGCTCACTGAATAAAGAACTGAAAAATCTTATCCAAATTGTGGTTTGTGGTTGCCCAATCCTTGAACAAACAGCTATTGTTGCCAAGATTAAAAAACAAAAAACAAAAAACACCTCTTGCGTTGATTTCTTTCCCCTGATAGAAGGGGAGGTGAACAGGTCAGACAATGATTGAGAGGTTCCCAGGGGGTGGGGGAAGTTGGCCAGGACTATTTCCGGAAAGGAAGAAGAAAGGCTCTGAAGTCTGGGCTGGAGATTTATCTGGGTGGAGCGGGAAGACCTTTGATGTTCAAGAGAGTAAACCTCATTTCCAAAGCTTCCTCTAACTGGAGACCATCTCCTGACCTTTCAGGAGCATTCTCATGGAGGCTGGGGGTAAAGATGGTGCTTTAGCTGGGGGATCGATTTAAGCGGGCCGCTGGTTAAACTGATGTGGCCCTCAGAGAACTGAACAGCCCTCAGTGCAGTGAAGTGGATTGTACCAGTTCTACTGAAACCAGAACATAAAGAAAATGGTTTTCCCACTGTCCCTCCCTGGTCCATCCTATCAGAGGTCCAGTCCTGCAGGAGCATGTGTTAGTCCTCTGGTTTCTCAGGAGGCAAATGTCTGATTCCCACTCTGAGAAACTAGGGATGGATTCAAGGTCTCTCCAATAGGAGCAGACCATTTCCCTTTTCAGGGAGTGTTTATTGGCAGCATGTGCCAGGTTCTGTGCTCAGCATGGGCAGCCCAGCCCTTTCCCTGGGAGGAGCTCTGGGGCTGAGTCCTCATCTGGGCTCACTAATCCCAGAGCCTCAGCTCTCACTTCCTTTCTGTCCACTGGTTACTTTGGGATTTTTCAGTGCTCTGCCATTTGGTATTTGCCATTTATTACAGGACTCCTTTATTCTTGAGCCCTGCCTAGAAAGTCCAATGATCGCAGCTGTCCAAAGGTCATTAAGAAAAAGTAATCAAAGGACCCGCCCCTCAGCCACAGACAGTGAGATGCAGCTTCAAGAAAGGAGATTATAAAGGATTTAATCAAAGAATTAATATTTCCTTTTGGCATCTGAGCCCCCTTCTCAGATGAGGGAGCCAACTCTCATCCATGTGTCAGCTCTGCAGGAGTAGGACCAAGGGATTTGCAATGATCTCTCTGTTTTTTTTTTTTTTTTTTCCTTTCAGTATTCAAAGAGAAGCCTAAACATCCCCCGAGCAGGGCCCAGTCCCTGAGCTAT
Organism: Dama dama; assembly: GCF_033118175.1. Classification (NCBI taxonomy): domain Eukaryota; kingdom Metazoa; phylum Chordata; class Mammalia; order Artiodactyla; family Cervidae; genus Dama; species Dama dama. Next base: position 17,059,175 of record NC_083692.1, on the reverse strand, counting down.
GCCTTGGCGTCCACTGATGCTTCGTACTTAAGTTCCATCATCCGACTCTTCAAAAACCTCAACTTCGTGCTGCTAGTCATCACCTATGGTAAGATGCACATGTGTCTAGTCATCACCTATGGTAAGATGCACATGTGCCTGGGGTGCGCTGAAGCTGGGCATGTGAGACAAGAGACCTGACGTTTCTGTGCATCTTGCTGTTTCCAGATCCCAAAGGTGTATGTAAAGTCGTCGTTTAGGGTTAAGCAGAAGAGCCAGCTGTGCCCCGGAGTCTTCCCTGTTCCTTTAAGTTCACCTAGGAAACCATTCCTTCCCCTGTCAAGTCACCCGGCAACATGCCGGCTGATCCTCCAAGTCTCATCCCAGTATGTCTGCTGTAAAGCAGTGTTAGGTGACTGTTACTGTGCTGTTCTTAGTACATCTTTGGAGAAGGAAATGGCAACCCTCTCCAGTACTCTTGCCTGGAAAATTCCATGGACGGAGGAGCCTGGTGGGCTACAGTCCGTGGGGTTGCAAAGAGTCAGACAGGACAAGTCATTTTCAGATCTCTTTTCCCGCAAACTAGGAACTCCCTGAGAGTAGGGATTGGTGTCTTTTTACCTGTATAATTCCTCAGCAGTAGGAGGAATTATAGCCTGGTATAGGTACTCCCAACAGTTGTTAGATGGGTGATTGAATGAATGTATGGATGGATGTTTACATGAGTCTTACTACGTGAATCACTCCCCAACCAATCCTTCATCTTCTAACTTGGCTCCCTTTTTGCCTGAATGCAAGACAACATCCACAGTTCATGTAATTTTCTTGGCTTTGGTAAGGTAAGTGTCAGTCTTTTTGCTGGTATATTGGCTTACCTTTCCCGCAAGGTGTTTGCAGCATCTTCTTTCAAATGATTGATGGTAATGTTGTCCCAGACCAGGGCAAGGACACAATCTCAGGGCATTCCATTAAAGGTGTCTTTACAGATCCACCCAGCTCTACCCTATTCACTCTGCCCATGTAACCCTCCAGGGCGGTGTGATTAAAATCATGAGAGTATATCATGCTCAATAACCAGAAGAAAAAAATATGTGAGATTGGTTTGACATGACTTATTCTTAGTGAAATCCCAGTTGGCTATTTGTTGTTCAGTTGCTCAGTCGTGTCTGACTCTTTACAACCCCACGAACTGCAGCTTGCCAGGCTTCTCTGTCCTTCACTGTCTCTTGGAGCCTGCTCAAACTTATGTCCATCGAGTCGGTGATGCCATCCAACCATCTCATCCTCTGTCATCCCCTTCTCCTCCTCTTTCCCAGCATCAGGGTCTTTTCCAATGACTTGGCTATAAGCTTAGGTTTTCTCTAGACTCCCTAACCATGTGTCTTTCAACAATAATAACATTTACTATATGCCAAGATTTTTTTATTTAACTCCCACCACACCAGTGTGCGGTAAGTGGTATCATTTTTCCCATTTTAACAGATGAGGAAACAAACTCAGAGAGGTTAAGTAATACCTCAAGAACACACAGCTTTTAAAGGGCAGAGCCAGGATTCAAACACAGATTTGTCAGACTCCAAAGCCTTAACCATGATTGTCTGTACTCCTTCCTTGAATTTTGCCAGGGCTTCATTTTAAGCTTATCGACGCCCTTTACTTGAATTAAAGTGCTTAGCTGCTGAGGTATTAGATAAGAGGTGGTATCACCCACATTAGAGAGGCACACCTGATTTTCAGACATATGAATGGGTTAGATGAAATAGCCCCAGGTATCTATGTTAGTCTTCAAGGTCTGTGGTCTCCAATCCTCCCTTTCTCCGCCTTCTCACTTCTGAATGTGTCTGCATTCATTCGCAAAACAAAGTTTCTAATTCTCAGGGTGGCCAACTAAAGATAAAAATGGTGATAAAGTGGAGTTGCTCACCACTGAGAGATATTCAAGTGTAGGTAGAACCAACCACTTAGTGGGGATATTGTGGAGAATATCAGGCTATAGATGGATAGTGAAGCATAGTGAAACTTTGGCCACCTGATGTGAAGAACTGGCTCATTAGAAAAGACCCTGATGCTGGGAGAGATTGAAGGCAGGAGGAGAAGGGGACGACAGAGGATGAGATGGTTGGATGGCATCACCGACTCAATGGACATGGGTTTGGGTGAACTCTGGGAGTTGGTGATGGACAGGGATACCTGGCGTGCTGCGGTCCATGGGGTCACAAAGAATCAGACATGACTGAGCGACTGAACTGAACTGTGATGATCTTTTGGTTCCCTTCCAGACTCAGGATTCCATGCTTCTAAGAACTTTCCCTTTTCCCTAGAATTAAACGTCTTGAGTGCATCAGCCTTTGACCACCATAAACCTTACTGCATTCGACGACAGGGCATTTGAGACCTACCATGGAATTCTAAGGCAGATAACTGCTTAATAAATATCTTCTGTGAGTGAGATTGGTGATGGTGGTATTAACCAGGCAGGGACCTCATTCCAGAGGTTTCGCTCTTCGGTGCTAGAGGCTGTTGATGGCAGGGTCAGGTCACTGACCCATGAAAGTAAGAAATAACAACATGTACGAGGAGCAGCACTGTTTGATATGGACTCGGCTCTGGGCCATGCTGGGGGGCAAAGCGGCTTCTTTTCCTTCCATCTTGCACAGCTGGTTGCATCTATGGCCTTCAGTCTGGCAGAATGGTGTTAATTCTGTAGTTCTGGATACTCTTCCTTATCTATCTGGTTAAGTGATAACACAGAGAATAAATGGGTTAACACTTCTGGGATGATGGAGTGAGGACTGTAGATCTTCTGATCCTCCATGAAAACAAAAACACTGGCAGACATTATCAGCATCAGTTATTTCAGGGTTCTTGACTAAAGGCTTAACCCAATGAGCATCTGTTCAAGACAAATGGCTAAATAATGGTAAAGTAGCGGTAAGGAGCAGTGGCTGCACTTTGCTGGAGCAGCCGTGAAGAGATACCCCCACGTCCAAGGTAAGAGAAACCCGATAGGTAGGTGCTGAGAGAGGGCATCAGAGGGCAGACACACTGAAACCATAATAGAAAACTAGCCAATCTGATCACAGGACCACAGCCTTGTCTAACTCAATGAGACTAAGCCATGCCGTGTGGGGCCACCCAAGAAGGACAGGTCATGGTGGAGAGGTCTGACAGAATGTGGTCCACTGGAGAAGGGAATGGCAAACCACTTCAGTATTCTTGCCTGGAGAACCCCATGAACAGTATGAAAAGGCAAAATGATAGGACACTGAAAGAGGAACTCCCCAGGTCGGTAGGTGCCCAATATGCTACTGGAGATCAGTGGAGAAATAACTCCAGAAAGGATGAAGGGATGGAGCCAAAGCAAAAACAATACCCACTTGTGGATGGGACTGGTGATGGAAGCAAGGTCCGATGCTGTAAAGAGCAATATTGCATAGGAACCTGGAATGTTAGGTCCATGAATCAAGGCAAATTGGAAGTGGTCAAACAGGAGATGGCAAGAGTGAACGTCGACTTTCTAGGAATCAGTGAACTAAGATGGACTGGAATGGGTGAATTTAACTCAAATGACCATTATATCTACTACTGTGGGCAGGAATCCCTTAGAAGAAATGGAGTAGCCATCATGGTCAACAAAAGAGTCTGAAATGCAGTACTTGGATGCAATCTCAAAAATGACAGAATGATCTCTGTTCATTTCCAAGGCAAACCATTCAATATCACGGTAATCCAAGCCTATGCCCCAACCAGTAATGCTGAGGAAGTTGAAGTTGAACGGTTCTATGAAGACCTACAAGACCTTTTAGAACTAACACCCAAAAAAGATGTCCTTTTTATTATAGGAGACTGGAATGCAAAAGTAGGAAGTCAGGAAACACCCGGAGTAACAGGCAAATTTGGCCTTGGAGTACAGAATGAAGCAGGGCAAAGGCTGATAGAGTTTTGCCAAGAGAATGCACTGGTCATAGCAATCACCCTCTTCCAACAACACAAAAGAAGACTCTACACATGGACATCACCAGATGGTCAACACCAAAGTCAGATTGATTATATTCTTTGCAGCCAAAGATGGAGAAGCTCTATACAGTCAGCAAAAACAAGACCAGGAGCTGACTGTGGCTCAGATCATGAACTCCTTATTGCCAAATTCAGACTTAAATTGAAGAAAGTAGGGAAAACCACTAGACCATTCAGGTATGACCTAAATCAAATCCCTTATGATTATACAGTGGAAGTGAGAAATAGATTTAAGGGACTAGATTTGATAAACAGAGTGCCTGAAGAACTATGGATGGAGGTTCATGACATTGTACAGGAGACAGGGATTAAGACCATCCCCATGGAAAAGAAATGCAAAAAAGCAAAATGGCTATCTGAGGAGGCCTTACAAATAGCTGTGAAAAGAAGGGAAGCAAAAAGCAAAGGAGAAAAGGAAAGATATTCCCATCTTAATGCAGAGTTCCAAGGAATAGCAAGGAGAGATTAAAAAAGCCTTACTCAGCGATCAATGCAAAGAAATAGAGGAAAACAACAAAATGGGAAAGACTAGAGATCTCTTCAAGAAAATTAGAGATACCAAGGAAACATTTCATGCAAAAATGGGCTCAATAAAGGGCAGAAATGGTATGGACCTAACAGAAGCAGAAGATATTAAGAAGAGGTGGCAAGAATACAAAGAAGAACTATACAAAAAAGATCTTCATGACTTATATAATCACGATGGTGTGATCCCTCACCTAGAGCCAGACATCCTGGACTGTGAAGTCAAGTGGGCCTTAGAAAGCATCACTACGAACAAAGCTAGTAGAGGTGATGGAATTCCAGTTGAGTTATTTCAAATCCTGAAAGATGATGCTGTGAAAGTGCTGCACTCAATATACCAGCAAATTTGGAAAACTCAGCAGTGGCCATAGGACTGGAGAAGGTCAGTTTTCATTCCAATCCCAAAGAAAGGCAATGCCAAAGAATGTTCAAACTGCTGCACAATTGCACTCATCTCAAACACGAGTAAAGTAATGCTCAAAATTCTCCAAGCCAGGCTACAGCAATACGTGAACCGTGAACTTCCAGATGTTCAAGCTGGTTTTAGAAAAGGCAGAGGAACCAGAGATCAAATTGCCAACATTCAGGATCATCAAAAAAACAAGAGAGTTCCAGAAAAACATCTATTTCTGTGTATTGACTATGCCAAAGCCTTTGACTGTGTGGATCACAATAAACTGTGGAAAATTCTGAAAGAGATGGGAATACCAGACCATCTGACCTGCCTCTTGAGAAACCTATATGCAGGTCAGGAAGCAACAGTTAGAACAGGACATGGAACAACAGACTGTTTCCAAATAGGAAAAGGAGTACATCAAGGCTGTATATTGTCACCCTGCTTGCTTAAGTTATATGTAGAGTACATCATGACAAACTCCGGGCTGGAAGAAGCACAAGCTAGAATCAAGATTGCCCGGAGAAATATCAATAACCTTAGACATGCAGATGACACCACCCTTATGGCAGAAAGTGAAGAGAAACTAAAAAGTATCTTGATGAAAGTGAAGGAGGAGAGTGAAAAAGTTGGTTTAAAGCTCAACATTCAGAAAACTAGAATCATGGCATCTGGTCCCATCACTTCATGGGAAATAGATGGGGAAACAGTGGAAGCAGTGTCAGACTTTATTTTTCCTGGCTCCAAAATCACTGTAGATGGTGATTGCAGCCATGATATTAAAAGACACTTACTCCTTGGAAGGAAAGTTATGACCAATCTAGATAGCATAGTTAAAAGCAGAGCCATTATTTTGCCAACAAAGGTCCATCTAGTCAAGGCTATGGTTTTTCCAGTAGTCATGTATGGATGTGAGAGTTGGACTGTGAAGAAAGCTGAGCACTGAAAAATTGATGCTTTTGAACTGTGGTGTTGGAGAAGACTCTTGAGAGTCCCTTGGACTGCAAGGAGATCCAACTAGTCTATCCTAAAGGAGATCAGTCCTGGGTGTTCATTGGAAGGACTGATGCTGAAGCTGAAACTCCAATACTTTGGCCCCCTGATGCAAAGAGTTGACTCATTGGAAAAGGCCCTAATGCTGGGAGGGATTGGGGGCAGGAGGAGAAGGGGACGACAGAGGATGAGATGGCTGGATGGCATCACCAACTCGATGGACATGGGTTTGGGTAGACTCCGGGAGTTGGTGATGGACAGGGAGGCCTGGCGTGCTGTGGTCATGGGGTCGCAAGGAGTCGGATACTACTGAGCGACTGAACTGAACTGAACTGAGCAAGCTTTGTGTTTTAACTTGTCCTATTCCAATCCTCCCTTCCAGACGCTGTGGTAGCCTTGAAAACCAGCAGCTTCCCAGACGTGATAGCTGTGAAAACTAGCAACCTCACAGCCACTGGAGGGGGCCAAACAATTTTGGAGCCCCCCCGCCCCCCAACAAAGTCCTATCCCTGGCTCACTGTTTATTTGACTTCCGTTTCCCTGGAAAGGCTCCATTCAGAGGATTTGCCTATATTTGACCTGACTCAGAGTTTTCCCAGTGGGAAATCACTATGTCCAGGGTATTTATTAAAAGCAGTCATTGTTTAACATCACAAATGCCTGAGGTTGCGATACCAGTTGGGGTCATCAAGAGGCTGGCCAAAGATCTTGAAAGGAAAATCTGGAGAATGAGACAACCAGGGGTCTTTGGAAACCTCTGACATATTCTCAGCAGTCTAGAAATCTGCATGCCCAGAGTTGTGCACATGCCTGGGAAAGACCCAGGGAAGTGCTAAAGTCTCACCTCTGGCTGCACATGAAGCTCTGGGTAAGGGGAAAGTGAAGGCTAGGGCAGAGTTGGCACCACCCTGCTGAAGCATCACAGGCGAATCCCAATGAATACATAGAGGTCCTCAGCAAAGTGGGCAGACTTATGGGCTTAAGATATTTAAGGAAATCTCTGTCTAATCATTAGCCCTAAACTAAGTTAGTAGAGCAGAAACCAGTGGTTGCACATGACAGAGGACACAGATGTTACAAAATGAGTCCAAGAAGGTTATTGAACAAAGAACAACAGCAACAAGTTTGGGGGAAGGAGAAGAATCTCATTTGTAGGGATGACATTATATTAAAAGTGTCCAGTTTCAAAAAATAGAATTTCTTAACATTTTCTCAAAAGCCTAGGGCAATCCCAGTGAGGAGGAATTGAACTAATCTGGTTGTTGGCACACATTTTGTTATAATCAGAAAAACACAAGCCTTTTCTCAATAGAGAGTTGGACTTAGTGACAGAGCTCTTTGCCAACTAGGAAATGATTCTTAGGCTTGATCACAGATTTGGGAAAAAATGTTATTGAGCCATTACTGTGTGTCAGGTACCGTGTAAAGTGCTTTATATACATCTTCAAAAGAAATCCATGACTTAGGTGCTTAACTGCTCCATTTTATACCTAAGGAAACTGAGGCTCTGATTTAATTCCTTGCCTGTGATTAAACAGTAGTAAGCAAGAGAGCTTAGTATAAACTTCTGTCTGTTTCTGAGACCAAAGCCTGTCTTCCTAACCACCACACCACTTTGTCTGCCCATGCAGAAGGGAGCCTCTTGGAGACAGAACCGGGGTTCTGTTTTCAGCCTCAGTTCCCTGAGTGGCTTCTGGATGTGTCTGATGGGGTGGTGGTGATGGATGTCCTTCCTCAGATTCAGTCCTCAGACCGTTTGCTTGGGGCTTGTTTTCTTTGAAGATGAGGATCTGGAGTTCCAGGGGTTAGAAGCAGGACCTACCTATACTGACCAGCCATCTTTGGGACATGGGGATGATGAGGTTTCAGTCTTAATGTGTCTTTCTAAGGGTTGTAGGTCATGTAAAGGCACTGTTTGACACTCAATCTGCCTGAGAATCCCTGCTTTCTTCTTCTATAATCTTTGCTCCAAATTGAAAAGACACACACAACCAAAAAAGAAAAGGCCCTCTACAAATTCGACTAAATGCTTTGAGACCTCAGAGAAATGGTTCATACTTTAATTATATACATGTATAACCATTTAGTGTAGGGCTTCCCAGGTGGCTCAGTGGTAAAGAATCTGCCTGCCAATATAGGAGATGCAGGAAACTCGGATTTGATCCCTGCGTTGGGAAGATCCCCTGGAGTACCCTGTGGTAAGAAATGGCAATGTACTCCAGTATTTTTGCCCGGAAAATTCCATGGACAGAGGAGCCTGGTGGGCTACAGTCCATGGGGTCGTAAAGAGTCGGACACAACTGAGCGACTGAGGACACACATAACCATATGATGCATAATGTTTATATTTTCTTCTGAATTATAAACACTTAAGACCATGTCGTTGGGAATCAAGCAGTTGATAGAATTTCACGGACAAATGTGCTGGATCTGGGTGGACATGTATTGGAGTAATAGCCTTGATTGATGGGCCAGTGAATTCAGAGTGGGTACGTAAGGAATATAAGGTCTGAGTTTTTGATGTCAGCTCTGCTAATTGCTGAGTATACCACTTTCACCCATCCTGGGCCCATCCTTTGTCTCTCTAAAAAAGAGTAATAACCTTTGCTTCCCATTTGAGTTCCCTGGAACTCAAGCTATGCTTATGAAGAGTCTGTGCAGGGTTGGGCATCTGAACTCCCAGTCTCAACCTGTGTCCTGAGGACACCTGTCCCTGGGGCTCTCAAGGCCTTTATACTGCCCTACATGGGCCTCAGAGGGGCTATGTGCCCCCTCAAGATGCCAGCAAGATGCTGGGTGGGTAGCAAATCCTTCCGGGATTCCCTGGAGCTTTGCTGAGGTCAGGCTGGCCCTTTAAACCAACAGTTTACTCCAGGTTCAGGAAGGACAAAGGGAAATGAGCACAGAGTACCGGAACCCAGAGATGAGATCTGGGACCAGAGTTTCCCACTCTGGCCTGAGAGTAGAGTCCCTGGGTTGTGGCTGGTGTGTGCCTGGATTCCCTGCCTCTCTTCTGCAAAGTCAGATTCAGAGAGTCTGGGAGGGCCTGGGAATCTGCCTTTGCAAGCATTCCAGGAGATTCTAGTTTGCAGCAGAGTTGAGAACCTGTAATGTGGGTGTGTAACAGGTGATTCTCAGGGTCTTGAAGCCCCTTCCCCTCCCAGCTGCCTCCACGTGAACCCAGCCTCTCAGAGCCTGGGCCTGCTCCGTGATCTTCCTGTGCCCAAGGCCATTTAGTCACCTTTCCAGTGAGTTTAAGAAATGCCCGGGGGGGGGGGGGGGGGGTTGGGGGGTGGTGGTTGTGGTTGTTAAAGTGCAAATTCCTAGCTTCATTCCAGGAGAATCAAATTAAGTGGGTCCCGGTAGAGCTCAGAAATCTGCATTTTAAAAATCTAAGGCCTTAACAAGCAGAGACATTACTTTGCCAAACAAAGGTCCATCTGGTCAAGGCTATGGTTTTTCCATTGGTCATGTACGGATGTGAGAGTTGGGCTGTGAAGAAAGCTGAGTGCCGAAAAATTGATGCTTTTGAACTGTGGTGTTGGAGAAGACTCTTGAGAGTCCCTTGGACTGCAAGGAGATCCAACCAGTCCATCCTAAAGGAGATCAGTCCTGGGTGTTCATTGGAAGGACTGATGCTGAAGCTGAAACTCCAGTACTTTGGCCACCTCATGCGAAGAGTTGACTCATTGGAAAAGACCTTGATGCTGGGAAGGATTGGGGGCAGGAGGAGAAGTGGACGACAGAGGATGAGATGGCTGGATGGCATCACCAACTCGATGGGCATGAGTTTGAGTAAACTCCGGGAGTTGGTGATGGACAGGGAGGCCTGGCGTGCTGCGATTCATGGGGTCGCAAAGAGTCGGACGCGACTTAGCGACTGAACAAACAAACAAACAAATGCCGGTGATCTCTAGATTGCCATTTGAATAATTTAGCCTTGACACAAGGGACTCAGAGTCTCTTCTGCCTTCCTAAAGCCCACCCCCTCAGGGACCTGCACCTCTCCCAGGTGGCTGATGCAAGAATGACCCGGCCTTTCAAGGGCAATCACATTTCCCCACAGGCACTTCACTGACCTGGCTAGGCTTACATTGTTGAGGGACAATCATACTTAATTATAACACAGTCACCTGCATTCCTGGGAGAGGTAGTCTCGCACAGGACAGAGCATGAATTTCATTCCTGCCTTTCAGTGTGGACACCAGACCCCTTGATTCGGTCAGTGGAGGGGAAAGAAACTGAAGTCGCTCAGTTGTGTCTTACTGTTTGTGACCCCATGGATTGTAGCCTACCAGGCTTCTGCATCCATGGGATTTTCCAGGCAAGAGTACTAGAGTGGGTTGCCATTTCCTTCTCCAGGGGATCTTCCTGACCCAGGGATTGAGCCCGGGTCCCCCGCATTGCAGGCAGACGCTTTTACTTTATGAGCCACCAGGGAAGTCAGTGAAGAGGACTCACGCCATTTAACTGTATCTGGCAACCTTTGGCAATATGGCGAGGGACGTCTAGATTCAAAAGGGATTTGAAATTTCTAATTCCTTTAGGGTTGGAGTGTAGAAAGAATTGGAAAGAACGGCAGCCTTCCAGAGTGAACCCCTGCTCCCCTCCACACCCTGGCCGCCTTAGCCCTGATTCCATATCCTCTCTGGGAGGTGGGGATGGTTATTGGTAGATCACACTAGTCTAGCTGAGCCAGTGGGTCTCAAACTGAGCTTTATCAGAATTACCTGGAGGGCTTGTTCACACAGACCGCCCAAAGCCCCACTCCCAGTTTCTACAGCAGGAGGTCCGGGTGGGGTCACAGTTTGCATCTCTAACGAGCTCCCAGGGGTTGTTGATCTGGAAGAGATTTTCCTAAACCTTTGAGCCTCACAAAGCTGCTCAACCTCCTGGATCAGCCCCCTCTGCACTACTTCTTTCTCTGCTTTTTGGGGTCACGAAAGTGCTGGTGTTTAGTTTTTTGCTCGCAGTCCTCTTGGATAATTTCTCAGTCGCCTGGGGATTCTGCCCTCCTTGTTCATCCCAGGTGGGCCCAAGCTGAACTTGATCTGGCATGTGCCCTGCCCCCTGGCCCTGTTAAACTGAGGGGCAGGAAGGGGGCTGGTTTCATTCTTCTTGCACACCATTTCAGAAATGTGTCTCCTTGTGGGTTCTCTTGGCCTGGGAATGGAATTTCCAAGTGGCTGGGTGTGTGGTAAGAAGGTGAGGTGTAGGTATGCTTGTTATCTGAGAAGTTGCTGGGAGCCTGAGTGTGGCAGCTGTAGTGATATTTGATGACACGTCTGGGGCACCGACTGTGGCCCTGTGCCCCTCGGGAGGTGGCACTGGGCTCAGCCTCGTTGCATCCCTGAGGTGACTTGCTCGGAGAGTCTGGGCATGAAATTACCAGTGAGCTGAGCTGGGGAAGTCTTTGAGGATCAGTTCAGTGAGGATATAAGATCGAGTGTTTAAGCTAGAGGACCCGGCACCCTTCAGTCTGGGTTCGAATGCAGCCTGCCTCTTACCACCCATGTGATGGTGTGGAGGGCAAACCAAACCCCCCCATTTTGCAGGAGAATTTGACCTTTTCTTAACTTTGTCTCTCATTCCTCTGGGAACCTGATAAAGAGTGGAAGTCAACTGCAGTTAGGTGACTTTACTTCCGATGGAAAGAACTGCAAGTGGGCTGGGCCATCTTCTCACCCCTGTTGGGAAGCCCTTCATTGTCCTTCTCTGAGCACAGTGACTCTTTCCACTGGCCTGTCCCTTATGGAGACCCTGGCAACCATGCCTCTGCATGAGTTACAAACTATCGTGGCTCCTGGGAGGGGTTAAGGCAGGGTGGGGGCCATGCCCACGTTTCCCTGCACTGAGCCATCAGCTTGGGGGCAAAAGAGAACGGCTTCTGAGTGTCTGTGGCCTGGGGTCCTGTGGACTGGCTCCAGTGAAGGGGGCGCCTGAGGCTGCCGTGCCTGGGCACCGTGTCCGGTCTTACATCCTTCTAAGTGACCCTAATGCCAGGTGTGCCCGTGGTAGTCCTGCGAGCCTCAAAATTAGCTGAAATTAAAAAGATCCCTGGTGTGTCTTCCAGAATGACCTCTGTATTTGTTTTTTAAATGTGTGTGCATTTTTCTTATCTATAAAATGGGAATGAGGATATATTAGCTACTTTCCGGGGTTGTTATGAGGACTGTAAGATGTTTAGAAAAGTGCCTAGTACATAAGCGTATGCTGTTGCCATGACTACCACCATCATCACCATCAACCGTCACCATCAACTCCTGAGGCTGCCCTGCCTGGGCACCGTGTCCTGTCTTACATCCTTTTTAGTGGACCTAATGCCACGTGTGCCAGTGGTGGTTGTGTGAGCCTCACCACCATCACCACCACTGCCATTTCACCATCACCATGTCCATCACCACCACCACTGTCTTCACCACGATCACCACCACTACCATCATCACCACCACTGTCACCACCACCATCGTCACCATCACTGTTGTTATGAAAGGAAGGGAGGAGGTCCTTCTCCTTTGGATTCATTTTGGTCTCACATTAGTTACGAAGTCATTGTGTGGCTTTGAACAAAATGACTTCATCCTCTAAGGAAATTGATTCTTACAGAATGTTCTAAGTGTTCCATTTATTTGTTGGATAAATGAATGAATTAGGAGAGTCATCTAAATGTTCTTTAGGGTCCTTTCTGGTTTCAAATGTAAGACTTTGTATGGTGTTGAGTCTGAGAAGAAAAGTTGGAGAGATGTGAAAACAGGTGAGAATGGGAGTGTTGTCAGGGGTCAGAGGTCTGGAGCATTCTGGAGAGGGCATAGGTCTTCAGGAGGAGGTGGAAAGGTGTCCAGTAGTTCAGTGAGTTCAGGCCAGTGCTTAGGAGGGATGTAGGTGGATCTGACCTAGGAGTAATGTGTACTTCCTGGAGCCTGTGTTTTTAGCACAGGATAAAGGGATGAGAGGGCAATGGTGTGTGGCTAAAAAGAGGTTAAAATGGTTACCTTGGGTTGTTCTGTAGTATTTCTTCTTCTCTGAGGTCACCACCTTCAGTGGCAACAAGGATGAGAACTTCCTCCCTCTCTCACCACTGAGGGGAGAGCCAGCAATGACCCCAGCAGGACAGTGACCCTAATGCTGTGTTTCCCCCTCCTTCCTTCAGGTCTGAATGCTGGTGCTTTTTATGCCTTGTCCACTCTGCTGACTCGCATGGTGATCTTCCACTATCCGGTAAGGGCATTCCCTAAGCTGACCAGTGCCAGAGGGAAGGAGATGTCTAGTGTCTGGGCAGGAGCTGGGGAGGCAGTGTGGTATGGTGTGCACTCCAGGATTTGGAGGGAGGCGGCCCTGGGTCTCAGCCCCAGGTCTGGTGGTTCTCAGCGGTGTGAGAGCTGGTTAGCCTCTGAGCTCTCATGCTCTTTTCTGCAAAATAAGTCTAGTTATTTATTGAAAGATTAATTTAATTTTATTTTTTTTTAAAAGACTAATTTTACAATTAGAAAGTAAATCATAAGATTTACATGTGTAAAGTACATAGCACGGTGCCTGGCAACATGGTAGGTAAACATATATACACATAGAATCATCTATGAAATCAATTAAGTTGTGAAATGTGGGCAAGATTTAATGTTAAAGTCTTAGTTGCTCAACGGAAAGCAGGTTGCAAATGTCTCCAGAACCAGGGAGGGTTAAATACTGGGAAATGGACACTGAGTATCCTGCAGTCGGGATGTCAGGCCCAACCCTCTTTCGGAAGGTCGAGGGTCTCAGCGTGGGAACGGTGGGCCACCATGGGTGAGTGAGTGTTCCAGTGTTGGAGGTTGACAGGTCTGAGTTCAAATCCTGCCTCTACACTTAATAAAGGCCTCATGACCTTCGGCTAGTAGGCTAATTTCAGTGTACCTTGATGTCTTCATCTGTAAAATGGGGAATATTGATTCTTAACCTCCTGGTGGGCAATCAGGAGAATTAAATACGATGATGATATAAAACCCTCAGCATGGTGTCTGGCTCTTAATAAACACGCAAACATATGTAATATCTTCCTACCTCTAAAACAGTGATAACTGGAAAAAAAAGCCTAAGTATGGAATGTTCGGATGTACATATTTCAGTTTTTCCATCTGTGAAATGGGAATAATGATAAAGGGTTCCTAAGGGGGTTATATTTTTGAAAAATCTACCTAAAAGTGGTTTCTAAAGATAGAATTTGTTTTCCCCCAGCATCCAGTATCATGCACCCACACCCAGGGTTATATTATATTATATTAGGAGGAGCAGTTATTCTAGGATTTCCTCCCCTAGAATTACTGGCAGCTTTTTACAGCTTGTCTTGTTCTGCTACTTTCTGAGAATTGGCTGTAATGGCACCCCAGTTACTTGCCTTTACCCCTTTGCCTCCTGGTGACCGTGCCCTGTCAGATGTCTTGTTCCATCCTTGAGTGATCCTTGGGGCTGTGGTTTCCCTAGGGGGAAGAGGTGAATGCTGGAAGAATCGGCCTGACCATCGTCCTTGCAGGAATGCTTGGGGCTGTGATCTCAGGCATCTGGCTGGATAGGACCAAAACCTACAAGTAAGTGACTCTCCCGCTTGGACTGAATTGGAGACCATGTTTTGAAATGACATGTTCTTAGGAGCATGGCTCCAAGGATGTGATTGCAGCAGCCGGGGTCTGAGTGGTCAAGGGGGAGGTTCAGATGTATCTTCTCCGGGGATGAGGAGGTGGTTCCATTGCCAGGTTCCCAAGTCTTGCTCGTGGACCTCCTGGGGCTAACCAGGGTGCTCTGTGCTTCCAACAGTTTTCAGTGTATTACCTTGCAATTGCTTCCACGTTGGTAAATATTGCTTCCACTGATAAATATTGTGATACGGTTTAGTCCTGATTGCCCAGTGCATTTCTAAGAGCCACGAAGATTTTAGTGGATTGCAGGCTAAACCAGGATGCTTACTAAAAACACAGATCCCTGGGTTCCACCCCTCATGGATGTCAATTCAGTAGGGGAGTCTGCATTTAGAAATCAACCCGGATGCCTTGATTCAGTAGCCAGCCTTGGAGAAAGTGCTCTGAAAACAGAGGCTCAGCTTAAGTGCGTCCTGTGCTCTGCGTCCACTGGGTGCTCAGTTAATGCGGCTCAGTGGGGCAGCTGCCTGGGCTGTCCTGCGCTGGGCAGGGCAGTATATTCTGGGCTGCTTTGTCAAGGCCTCCAAAGTTCCCAGTGTCTGGAGGCGACAGACAGCGGCAGACCTGTTCTCTGCATACAAACCCGCTTCTGTGAGGCTCTGGTCAGACCAGGGCTCCCTCTGGCTGCCCTCATCAAAGGCCAATTGAGGCCCTCCCTGGCGATGTGGCTGCCTGGCCGGACACAAGGAGGAGCCCGGCTGGACCTAATTCCTGCTGGTGGAGCTGCGCTACTGCCTCGTTTCTGCCATATGCTGGTTGCTGGTTTCAGGCAGTGAGGACTGGCCTCCCTTGAACTGGGGAATAGCAGCATCTCTTTTCTGGGCTTGCTCTGTGGCAACAGAAAGCAGGGATTGGAATGCTTGCTGGGCCAGGATGTGGGCAGCCAGATGATTCAGATGAACCAGAAAAGAGAGTGAAAAGACAGTGAAAGGGCTGGGAGGACACTGCAGAGTCTAGCTGACACTGGTTCCTAGTGTCATTTGATGTCTGCATCCTGCAGTCAGCATGGACATTCTTTCTGATCCACTACTTGGGCAGAGAAAGGGTGGGGGAGCTCTGTCATCTGGGCATTTTGGTCCCTGTTCCTTCTCCCTGAGGCTCCCAGGTGTGTCTCCTTTGGTTTGGAGATGGAAATTGGATGGTCAGGTCCATTTATGTCTGGCTGAGGCTACAGATAGTTTTGCAGACAGGATAGTGGTTTAAGAAGAAGCTGTGTGTAAAGAAATATGGCAAAGGGTGAGCTTGTGGGGTCAGCAAGGGAGATGGGTGTCCGTGGAGCTGGGTTCTGCAGCGGGAGGGCCTGTATGCGGGGGGTAGGGGGAGGAGAGATGAAGGCCCTCTGACCTCAGCAGCTGCTTTGAAGACCCAGAAGGGAGGAGTGTCCTTCAGAGGCTGTTGCTCTTTTCCAAAGATGTAGCCCCATCGTGTGTTAGTATTCCTGTGTGTGGGAGTGGATAGAGCGTGGGTTTCTAATCCTACTCTGCATTTACCTAGTAGGTGACTTTGGACAAGTAACTTGACTGGTCCGAGCTCGGTTTCCACATTTGTCATATTGGAGATAGTCATATGTTTCTTTTTCCTACCAGTTTTATTGAGATATAATGGACTTAAACTGTATCTATAAACAGCATATGGTTTAATTTACATACATCATGAAATCAACATCACAAATAGTTTAGTGAACATCCATCATCATGTATGGATACAAAATTAAAGAAATAGAAAAAATATCATGATGAGGACCTTTAGGACTTCTTTTCTTAACAACTTGCATATATAACATATACCATGTTGATTATGTTTATCGTGTTGTACATTACATACTTGTGTGTGTGTGCTGATCGCTCAGTTGTGTCCGACTCTTTGCGACCCCACAGTCTGTCCGTGGAATTCCCCAGGCGACAATACTGGATTGGGTTGCCATTCCCTCCTCCAGGGCATCTTCCTGACCCAGGGATGGAATCCAGGTCTCCTACATTGCTGGCAGATTCTTTACCATCTGAGCTACCAGGGAAGCCCACATTACCTACTTAGTCCTTACTTATTTTACACCTGGAAGTTTTTAACCTTTTGATTGCCTTCTTCCTATTTCCCCTTCTCCTACCCCATCCTTACCTTTGGTAAGCAAAAATCTGATCTCTCTTTCTGTGAGTTTGCATGCTTGTTTGGTTTTTGAAGTATTATTGACCTACGACACCATGTTAGTTCCTTGCACTACATAATGATTCAATATTTCTAGAAATTTCAAAATGACCCCTAAGTTAAGTCTGGTTGTGGTCTGTTACCATACCATGATATTATTACTCATTGGCTGTATTCCCCACCCTGTACATTTCATCCCTTTGATTCATCTATTTTCCATCTGGAAGTTTGTACCTCTTAATCTCTTTCACCTGTTTCTTTCCTCCCTCCGCCCCCCCCCCCCCCACCCCCTTCTGGCAGCCATCTGTGTGTTCTCTGTATCTATGAGTCTGTTTCTGACTTAACGTCTGTTCATTTATTTTGTTTTTTAGATTCTGCATAGCAATGAAATAATATAGTATTTGTATTTCTCTAACTTATTTCACTTAGCATAAAATCATTTGGGTCCATACATGTCACTGCAAATGGCAAGATTTCATTCCTTTTTATGGCTGAAATACATATGTGTGCATACCACATCTTTTTAATCCACTTATCTATTGATGGGCACTTAGATTGCCTCTCTATCTTGGCTTTTGTACATGATACTACAGTGAACATTGGGGTACATATGTTGTTTTGAATTAGTGTATTCATTTTCTTGGGATAAATGCTCAGGAGTGGAATTGCTGGATCATCTGAGTGTTCTGGGTTTTCATATATATACATATAATTTTATTTATTTTTGGCTGTGCTGGATCTTTGTTGTTTTGCAGGCTTTTCTCTAGTTGTGGTGCATGGACTTCTCACTGCAGTGGTTTCTCTTGTGGTGGAGCACAGTCTCTAGAGTGCCTGGGCTTCAGTAGTTGCACTTCTAGAGTTCAGGCTCAATAGATGTGGTGCACAGGCTCACTTTCTCTGCCCCATGTGGGATCTTCCCAGACCAGGGATCAAACCCATGTCTCCTGCATTAGCACGTAGATTCTTTACCACTGAGCCACCAGGGAAGGCCCCTGGGTGTTCTGTTTTGAAACTTTTTTTTAGAAATCTCCATATTGTTTTCTATAGTGGCCACACCAATTTACAGTACCCTCCAGCAGTTCACAAGGGTTCCCTTTTGCACTGCTTCTTGGCCATCTGTACGTCTTCTTTGGAAGAATCTCTGTTCAGATCCTCTGCCCACTTTTCAATTGGGTTTTTTTTTCTTTTGATGTTGAGTTGTATTAAATCTTTGTATATCTTGGATATTAACTCCTTATAGATATATCTTCTTCCATTCAATAGATGGCCTTTTAATTTTGTTGGTAGTTTGCTTTACTGTGCTAAAGCTTTCCAGTTTGAAGTAGTCCTATTTGTTTTTGCTTCTGGTTCTCTTGCCTGAGGAGACATTTCTGCCCACCCCCCCGAAATTACTAACACTGATGTCAGTGTACTGCCTATAAATTTATTCTAGAATTTTTGTGGTTTCAGTCTTTAAGTCTTTAATCCATTTTGAGTTTGTTTTTCTGCATAGCGTGAGAGAGCAGTTGAGTTTGATTCTTTTTTGTATAGCTGTCCAATTTTCCCAACACCATTTATTGAAGAGTCTGTCTTCTCCCCATTGTATATTGTTGCCTCTTTCATCATTTTGGGCTGCTCTTCAGATCCATTCATCTGCGCCTGTTTTGTACCAGTACCATACTGGTTTGATTACAATAGCTTTGGAGTACAGTTTGAAATCTGGAAGAACTGATACCTCTAGTTTTATACTTTCTCAAGATTGCTTTGGCTATATGTGGTCTTTTGTATGTCCATACACATTTTAGAATTATTTGTTCTAATTCTGCAGAGTTTCCGTTAGTGTTCTGACAGGAATTGCTTTGATTATGCTGACTGCCTTGCATTACACTGTTTAAAGATTTTTCTTAAGTCCTGAGATTGGCTTGTGTCACTAAAACTTGCCTCTTGGAACTACTTTTCCTGTACCCCATATAATCCGTAGTGTATTTTTTGTCAATTTGTTTCCAGGTGTTCTTTTTTTTTTTTTTTAATTTCTACTTTGATTTCTTCAGTGACCTGGTGGTTGCTTGGTGGATAATTATTTAGCCTTCATGTGTTTGTGGGTTTTGTAGTTCTTTTCTCATTGTTGATTTTTTTTTAACTTTAAAAAAATTTTTTTACATTAAAAAAAATTTGCTTATTTTTTAATTGAAGGATAATTGCTTTACAGAATTTTATTGTTTTCTGTCAAACATTAACATGAATCCACTACACTCGTAGTTGATTTCTAATCTCACTTTTGTGATTAGAAAAGATGCTTGATATGATTTCAGTTTTCTTAAATCAGTCATTCTTTTCCTGCAGGGCTTTGGTAAGGGTTAAATGAAATACTAAATATATGTAAAGTGCTTAAGAGAATCTCTGGCCTCCAATCACTGCAGTATCAGTTTGACATAAGCACAGTATGCACCTGCCAGCCCCACTGTGTTTCTGGCTTCAGCAGAGATGAGGGAAGGCTCTGAGCTTTCATGGTCTGAGTCCTGATGCTCGTGGCCACAGCGCCCAAGGAGGTGCCGAGCCCCTGACCTCAGTCAGGAGGACGGGGAGAGGGTGGGGTCCCAGTGCAGAAGTGAGGGCCACAGCGGTCCTGGGTGGGCCACCTGGGGGGCGAGGTGCGTGCAGGGGCACGAGCAGGGTGAGCCCGGAAGAGAAACCAGGCCTGCTGGGCCTTCTGAGGGGCCAGAGGAGGGACACGCGCCGGGAGTGGGCGCAGCTTTCTCCCTCGGGCTTTGGAGTCAAGGGCTCGTTCAGGGCTGGAGAATGTTCTCTCCGCTGCACTGTCAGGAGCGGAGCAGTTCAGATTCAGCGGGGAGAGCTGGGCTGCACGTGTGGTAACAGGAAGGACCCGGAGACGACAGAGACTCTCAGTCAGGTCCCTGCCCAGCATTGTCCGGGGGGCGGGGGGCGATGCAGACAAGCAAAACGGGCTTCTGGGGTTGCCTGCGTGCCACCGCCCCCTGACCACAGCTGATGTGTGTCCCTGTTTTTTTGTTTTTGTTTTTTCTGGTGGAAGGAGAAAAGGAAAGGGCTGTGTCCCTGCTTGTGGGTGGGATGTACCCAATCCAGGTGCAGTGTTGACTTGCTGAGAGGTTTCTACAGGAGAACACACGTGCTACAAGATGGCTTCATACTGTCCTGGTCTCACCCTTTGTAACTGTGAGCTACAGTGTGATCATTGGTCCAGTGTCCATCAACCTCATGGACAGAAAATTCTTTGAGAGTAAATAGCACACAGACCTGGGCTTGCTCAGCACTCGGCAGCTGCCCAAAAGATAGGAAGTGGGGTGGAGGAAAAGAGGAAGGAAGGAAGGGAAAATATCCTGTTAAAGTCTGCAGTTTATGACTCAACTTCACTGCCTCTGCTTGTAGGGAGACAACTTTGGTGGTCTATATCATGACTCTGGTGGGCATGGTGGTTTACACATACACCCTGAACCTGGGACACCTGTGGGTAGTGTTCATCACGGCTGGCGCAATGGGGTAAGTTGTACTTCGAACCTGCTTAACTAGAAAGCGCCATCCATGGTTCCAGGACCTACTGACATCCTAGGATGCGATAGGGATCTGCCACCTCTCATTGACTTCTGCAAACGTGGAAATGGCCAGAGGTCATGTTCACTCATAAAGGCTTCAAAATGCTGCCTGGGGCACCCAGGCCCATCCATGCTGTTGGGATGGACTATGTCCTTCATAAATCTCTGGGAAGCTAGGAAATGTTTAGCGTCTTTATGAGTTCTGCCTGGGACAACATGGGGTCACAGGAAGTACACAGGCCTGGGGATCAGAAAGGGTGGGTCCTGAGCTCACTGTTGCTGACTGTTTATTAGATCATAGGCACCTCCCTACCCACTCTGAGGCTCAGTGTCTTTAGCTGTAATTGCAGATGAGTGGCCTCCCTTGTGGAGTTGTAGGAAAGAAGGAGAGAAATAACAGGTGTGAAAGCACCAGGAAGTGTGGTGCAGTTGAAAGAGATCAGAGCTGGAATTTTCTAGACCTGTTGTATGAGAAAGTATAGGAAATGGCGCCCTTTCCACAGGGATCTCTGCTCAGCTTCATCTCTTGCCTATTTTCCTATGGACAGTACATGAGAGGGTGTGTGAGCGTATGTGTGTAATGACCACCTAGAGGGTGGCCTGATTTTCAAGGGCCTGGCATGTCTTGATGGGAAGAAACAGAAAAAGGAGTTGTAGGGCAGGAGACGGGCACCCTTTTTTCCTTTTTCCGGATGTTCTCCATCATCTTGTTTCTGTGATCTGGGCTTTAGCTTCTTTATGACTGGCTACCTCCCACTGGGATTTGAATTTGCCGTGGAGCTGACATACCCAGAATCAGAAGGCATGTCATCTGGCCTCCTCAACGTGTCTGCCCAGGTAGGCCACTCGTTGGGTGGTGGCCTTGAAGCCATGGGTCCTTGTTCCCTCCCGGGCTCGGCGGGAGCAGGCGCCCCCTGCATACGGGCAGCTCAGCTCCCCTGTGGGCTGGTTGCCTGGGCCTCTGTTTCCAGTCTTCTCCGTGCCTTTACAGGTATTCGGGATCATCTTCACCATCTCCCAGGGCCAGATTATCGACAACTATGGAACCATGCCTGGAAACATCTTCCTGTGCGTCTTTCTGACCCTTGGAGCAGTGCTCACTGGTGAGTCGGGGCCTCAGGAAAAAGTGATGCTTTGACTGTGCCTGAGTTTAGACTGTTGGCAGTTTGGCAGCTAATGTCTTGACTGATCATACAGCTAAGGGGCTCACGTGCAGCAGGGCAGACGAGAGGGCTCATGAGGAAGTATCTTTGGCAGGCAGTAGCATATTTTGTTAGAATGAGCTTCAGTTTTGGTCTCAAAAGACCCTTGTTGGAACCCTGCACTGTGACACTGACCTCCACAGCTCTTTGACCTTGAGCAAGTGGACCGACCTCTGGGAGCCCCACTTTCCTAATCTGTAGAATGGAAATTGCTGTGAGGATTGGAGCACTATGTGCAAGCTCCCTGCAAATATCAGGGGTCTGTGCATGGAGGCCAGCGTCATCACTAGCTTCTTCCTGGCACAGCAGTGGTCCCACAGGCTCTGTCAAGGTGGCTGATGGAACCTCCAGATCCCTGGAAGATCTGAAGGAGGTGGGATACTCATGACCCTTAGGAGAGTTAAGGGCTCCCTCTTGTGGATGAGCTTGACCATTGCTCTGCTTGATAACTTTCTGTTGCCCTTCTTCTGTGTCCCTGAACCTCAGCGTTCATCAAGGCAGATCTCCGGAGGCAGGATGCAAACAAAGAAATTCCTGAAAATGTGAGTATGTGGGAGCTGCCGGGCAGAGATGTGGGCACAGACTTTGCTGAGGCTGTGGCCTTGGGGGGAGGCGGGGGGAGCGCCCGGGGGACCGGTGGCTGTGAGAGCAGCTCAGCGTCACACACGTGGAGACAAAGGGCTTCCTCCGTGGGGCTCAGCCCCGCTTTCCTGCTGCCCTCTCCGGGTTTTTCTCCCACTTCCTTCCCTGCTCCTGGCCTCCCTGCTCTGGTCCCCAGAGCTGGTCCCTGTGTCACAGTCTGCCGAGCAACACCCACCCCGGGGTCCTGAGACAAGTCCCGAGGCCCCGGCTCCTCTCCTTTCAGCCTGGGGTTCTTGAATGGAGAGGAGATGTGGGGGGCTGGCTCCTTCATCCTGTCATAGCGGTTGTGGCCCCGAGGCAGGGGCTCTCCTGGCATGTGGCAGGCCCTCAGGAGGTGCCAGGGAGGGACCAGAACCAGTGGGCTGCCAGCTGGGCTCTCAAAGTACACGTCAGGAAGCAGGGGTGGGTCATGGTGGAAGGGGAGAGGACCTGGAATTATTAGATCGAGAACAGAAAAGTATTTCCCATCTTTTCTAATTGGCTGGGAACTATTTTAACCATCGTGCTGTGCTGGGCTCAGTCGTGTCCGACTCTTTGTGACTCCATGGACTATAGCCCACCAGGCTCCTCTGTCCATGGGGATTCTCCAGGCAAGGATACTGGAGTGGGTTGCCATGCTCTTCTCCAGGGGCGAAGGGATCAAACCCAGGTCTCCCGCATCGTGGGAGGATTCTTTACCGTCTGAGCCACCAGGGAAGCCCAAGAATACTGGAGTGGGTAGCCTATCGCTTCTCCAGGGGATCTTTCCAACACAGGGATAGAACCCAGGTCTCCCACACTGCATGCAGATTCTTTACCAGCTGAGCCACAAGGGAAGCCCAAGAATACTGGAGTGGGTAACCTATCCCTTCTCCAGGGGATCTTCCCGACCCAGGAATCGAACTGGGGTCTCCTGCATTGCAGGTGAAGCTACCAGGGAATCTTTTAACCAATGTGTTAGATATCAAATCTGAATCAGGATGAAAGGAATTTCAGCTCTCAGGAGCAGTGGGATATTGCTTAAAAGAACAAAACACCCAAAACCTGTTACAGAGGTAATACACATTCTTTGCAGAAAAAAATTTTAAATATAGCAAAGTGTACACATTTTTTAATTTTTTGTTTGTTTTAAAGTGTACAAAATTTAAAAGTCATCCTGTAATAGCATCACCTAGAGATGAGGTCCTGTCTTTTTGCATTTGCTCACACATGTCTGTGTACACATATAATATATATGTGTGGGTATATGTATGTATTTTTTAAACAAAAATAGAGTCTTGTGCTTTTGTTGTTCTGTAAGCTTTCTTGTTCTAAGTGCTTTTGTACTTTCTGCAAGCGCTTTGTCAGGTCATTAGTCTTTTACAACATGCTTGACGTCACAGTGTTCTAATAACTGCACATGGATAGACATGATTTGATTGACAATTTTCCTGTCCAGGAACACTAAGATTGTTTCTAATTGTTGTTAGAGATGATACTGTGTTCTGGAGTTGACTCTTTGGGCATGTTCTTAAGCACTGTATTTTCTTGAGAAACAGATCACTGGTTGTGCTGTTGTTAAGACTTTGATATGTGTTATCAGACTGTCCTGTAGAAAGAAGGTGCTATCAATACTACTAATGTACATTGCTCTAGCAGTGTATGAGGCCAACCGTGAGTATTTATCATTTTGAAAATCTTTGCCAATTATCTAAGGCAAAAATGGTATCTGAAAGAGGTACGTTTAGTGCTTTAAGGATATGCGCTGAGAGATGGATGCTAATCTCTGTTCCCTTCTTGTTTGTCCTCTGATCTCATGCTCTGGAGTTGGCAGGTGGTAGCAGGTAGCAGGTGAAGGGGGCGATGCCTGGGACAGGACATTGAGTGGGGCCAGAGGGAACGTCTGAGACAGGAGTGGTCTTCTCAGGAGCCTGTAGAAGTGTGGCATCAGCCCTGCGGAGATGGGCTTGTCCCTGTGCCATAGACGAGGAAGCGTGATTTGGGACACTTTGGTGACTATTAGTGTGAGCCTATGAAAAGGTGCCTATGATAACAGGATGGATTTCTTGTGAAAAGATTTCAATTTGAAATGTGATGCATTGTGTCAAGCGATATGAGATTCTGCTGTGTTTACTTTGTAATCTGTGTTTCCCTGGGCAAAAGCAAACAGAAGAAAGTAAAGGTTGCTTGTAGTCCCAGTGCCCAGAGATAACCTAGTAACATTTAGTCATTTTCCAGTGTTTTCTGTGGATGTAGAAATGTGCTTGTGCATGCTGGGCTTTCTACCCTGCTTGTTTCCTTTTGAGAGTCTGACAAGCTTTCTACACCACTGGCCCCCCAGCCCCACATCTCCATGTACACATTTTCATTTCCTCCTGTTACTACTTAGGTCGGCCCACACTTCCCTGACTTACAGGCAGATCCTTGTCCCCGGGGACCAGGTTTGTTACCCGGTAGGCGGTGAGCGCTCAGTCTGTCCGTGAGGACTGTGGGAAGCAGCACGGGTCGGACCAGGAGGCCAGCGGGTGCAGGCGCTCACGGGGCTGTCCTGGATACTCCCCAGGCGTCCGCACCTCCCTCGCTCCTGGGGGGCCTGGTGGGACGGGGGTCAGAGTCACGAGGGGCTGGTCCCAGGGAAGTCAGGGCTGTCAGGGGCGTTGTGAAGGAGCCGTCATTTCCCCCACCAAGGTGGTGGGTGAGTGGGACCTGCAGGCCATCCCAGGACTTCAGTCTCAGCACCAGGGGACAACAGGGCAGGGAGTGCATTGGGCCAGAGCTGCACTTTCTGATCAGTGAGGTGGGTCATTGGCTGAAAGAGCCAGAACTTTCAGTGGGTCAGGACTGATGCTGATGATGACAATCTATGTTTGGATTTCCATTTTTCTTCCAGTTGGTAGTTCTCGGCCACAGAGACATAAGCCTTGTTTGGTTGTGAGTTCAAGGTGATGGCGCTGAAGGAGGCGGGTGTGTGTGCATGAGTGTGTCAGAGACAGGAGGTGGCCTGACTGATTGAAGTCAGCTGCTGGTTCTGAGTGAGGGCTTCTCAGGGCTGAGGCTGAGCTGGTGCCAACAAGTTAGCAAGATGGAGAACCGGGCGCTGGATCTCCCGCTGTTGCCTCTGCCATGGGCTGCCCTGGGGGTCGTGGCGGGTGAAATGCTGTTTGTCCAGCTGATGTGGCCTGCATGTGCTCCGCCAGCCTCGATGGTCAGAGCTGTGTGGGGCTCAGCCTGTGCTGGAGGCCTTGTTGGGAACAAGATGAGCCCCTGAGGGAAGAAGCAAAGTGCTCCTAAAAAGCAGACAAACGCCCAAGGTGGCAGTCAGCACCTAGGAACCTCAGAGCATAATCTCCAGGGCATGTTTAAATCCCACCCAGCTAACAAGTGTGACCCTGAATGCCTTCTAATTCTGTGCCATCGTCCCCAAGAAATCTGATGACAAATTGACCCAGAGTCTCTTTTTCTATGGGGAAAAGATATTCACATGTAAAGTCTCTTTTTCTGTGGGGAAACTATATTAATATATACATATTTTGAGCCATAATACATCCTGTCTTTGTAACAGTTCGCTGTGCATCTGTTTCACACACATGGTAACCATGTTCATCATCCTAGGGGCTGCCCCTGACCGGGGGCAGTCAGCACTCCTGAGGAGGGTGCAGACCTGGCCCTTCCACAGGCATGCGGGGGTCCATCCAGGTGGGGTGAGGCTGTCAGAAGGGGAGGAGGGTGACGGGAGCTCAGTGGCACTCACAGTGAGATGGTCCCTGGAGGCTGTGGTGTCCCGGAAGGCTGGCCTTTTCACTCCTCCTTCACTCTGTCGTGATGGTGTGTGTCTGGGGAGCTCTGTGCGTGAGCGGAGCCCCTGTCCTCGTCCTTGTTCACTGTCGGGGATGCTGAGTGCCTGGGTCTCTGGTCTTCCCCCGGATTCCAGACACATGGGCAGGCAGATACTCAGCAGGGTAGAGTCCCTGCCGCCTCACCCCAAGGGCCGTCCCCTTGTCTGTCTTGTAGAAACCCCAGGAGGGGGAGGAGGAGGAGGACAGCAAGAGCAGCAAAGCCCCCACCACTGTCCGGGAGGAGCGTTTCTGAGAGAGGGTGGAGGAATGATTCGGGGGACTCGGACCACCCCCACCTCTTCAGCCAGCCCACCTCTGCCTGCCAGCCCCACCGCCTTCACCCGAGCAGCTTCTGGGGGAACTGGGAGGAACATCTGTGTCTTGGAGGAAAGAGCCTCTGCCTCCTGGAACCCACTCCAGAGCTTGCCCGGTCTCCGTGGGGGAGATGCACTTTCCACCACACAGGTGGGGGCCCTGCCTTCCCCCTGCAGGTTCTGGGAGCTGGGGAGGCAGAGAGAAGCCTGGAGTCAGTCCTGGCTGCTACCTCACCTTCCTGTTCCAGCCCATCCCTCGGGACAAAGCCTGCACATGATCCTGAAAGAAAGCTTATTCAGGAGATTAATTTTTCTAGTGTCTGACGACCCTTAGGAGCCCAGTTCTCAGGAGCAGCAGCTGCTCTGGACGAGGGTCATTATTGGGCCCCAGACTGACCACTGACCTTCTGTGGGAGAGAAAACACCCTCAGGACACCCCTCAGGACACTGGGACCAGGTTCTTCCAGCTCGTGCTGGCGTCTGTCTGCAAACCCTCTCTCCTCAGAGCTGATCACACCAAACACCAATAAACTTGACAAAAACATTAATGTGGCCGAGAAGAAGAAGCCTATTCAGGGCGTTGACCTCCTTGGGATGTGATGGTGCTTATGAATCTGGGGAGTCTGGTAGCCTGATTTGGGAACAGAAAGGTTCTTTTCTGCAGGAGATGTCCTGGCCCAGGGCCTTCTGTGCTCACTGTCACCTCTGCTGCCTTCCTCCGAACGCCACTCAGGGGCTCGTGTTCTCCTACCTGTAACCCTCACTGCAAACTCACCTGGGTCCTTCCCCCCTGAGAACTCCAAAGGTCCCTGAGAGATGAGGGGAAGGGGCAGAAGGAGAGGTGGCCCGTGAATGGGACTCGGGTCTGCTGGGTTAGGTAAGCGCGTCCTCCTCAGGTGGGAACAGAGTTTGCAGCCCCAGCCCCTCTCCCCACCCCTTCTATAATAGTAATAATTCTTTCTCAGATATTCTGAATTTAAAGGGACTCCCTTTCAACCAGGAGCTTCTCAGGTGTTGCCAGTGGTAAAGAATCTGCCACTGGAGACGCAAGAGACAGAGGTCCGATCCCTGGGGCGGGAAGATCTCCTGGAGCAGGAAATGTCAACTCACTCCAGCATTCTTGCCTGGGGAATTCCAAGGACAGAGGAGCCTGGCGGGCTGCAGTCCATGGGGTCCCAGAGGCAGACACTTCTGAGCGCGCACAGACGCACATGTCCTTCTTGTAACCCGCGCACAGACGCACATGTCCTTGTAACCCGCGCACAGACGCACATGTCCTTGTAACCCGCGCACAGACGCACATGTCCTTGTGACCCGCGCACAGACGCACATGTCCTTGTGACCCGCGCACAGACGCACATGTCCTTCCAACCAGCCCAAGCTGCCCCCTCCTGCCTTGCCTGCTGTCTGGCTGTACTCACGGGCTTGGGGAGAATCTCCTCAAAATAAGACATTTTGGTTGTTTCTCATGTCCTTGAGCTCTGTGATCACAAACCCTGTGCTGTTTTGTTGTGGCCACTGCCCTGGGCTCAGAATATTGGAGCTGCCAGCGTAGAAGTGGTGCTGGGTGCTTGGGCCACTGCCCAAGGGCAGCTGGCGTGTGTGTGTGTGTGTGTGTGTGTGTGTGTGTGTGTGTGTGTGCGCGCGCGCGCGCATGTGTATACAGTACTCTGTACATAAAAGAAGTTCACACTTCTGGTGCAAGGACTGAGTTAGTGGTAGAAAGGAGGTGGAAATGGAAGGTGCCTTACTTTTTAATAAAGAGAAAGTGTTTACTCTTGAGCCTCTTAATTTTATAAACAAAATGTTTACTGAAACCATCGTTTTATTTGAAATCATAATTCATATTTTCTATTTGTAACACCAGATATATTAAAGCAATAAAATATCCTCCATGTGGTCTGCCTTGTCACTTATTGGGACAGAGATGGCTTTGGCGGTGGGAACAGGCTGGAGGGCTGGGGCTTGGGGTAGAGGGGGTGTTCCTCCACACTGTGGAAGGTGGTCCTCTGTAGACATAGATGTTACCATGCTCGTGGGTTATTTTTTAAAGATGAGGCTGCAGATGTTACTGTCTGTCCATGTGGAGAGTGCAACTCAAGGCCGAATCTGTGGTTCCAACAACTTTCCATTCAGCGTGATCTTTTTACAGTGCATGTCAACCACATCAGTCTTCCACTTAAAACCCTCTTTTAGCTTCTTACTGCAACCAAGGCCCAGACCTCATCAAAGCCCACAAGACCCCATGCACTATGGCCCCCACCTTCCTATCTGACCGTCTGTCCTCCACTGTTCTGTTCAGTCTCTCTGCTCCAGCTACACGACCTCCCTGCCTTGCCTTGAATGTACCAAGCATATTCCCACCACAGGGCCATTGCACCGGCCAGTCCCCGTGTCTGGGGTTCACTGGCGGCAGGTGTCCATATGACTTGTTTCTCACTTCAGCTCAAATGTACTATCTGTGTATGTATATATGTACCCGAATCACCCTGCTATGTGCCTAAAACATTGCAAGTCAACTATACGTCAATAAAATATATATATTAAGAAAAAAATTCCATGGACAGAGGAACCTGGTAGGTTAACATCCACAGCATCACAAAGAATTGGACAAAACTGAGTGATTGAGCTTCATCATCAGCCTACAAAGGACCATCCAGTGATCTCTCAAAATTGCTTGATTTGTACTAAAAATAACCCAAAGACTGCTGTCAGATCTCCCCGGATAGGGATCCAACACAGAGGAGCCTGCGCCACCGAGGACTGGTAAATAGACTTGACTTAAATGCCTTGAGCCGCAGGAAATTTCAGATTCCTGCTAGTATTGGTGGTCCTTTTCAGGACTGGTGGAGGCACCAGGACTGAAAAAGCCTCCAAAGTGGTGAAAGCCATGCTTAAGGAAAATTTCCCCCAATTTGGATAGTCTGCTGCTGCTGCTGCTGCTGCTAAGTCGCTTCAGTCGTGTCCGACTCTGTGCAACCCCATAGACGGCAGCCCACCAGGCTCCCCCATCACTGGGATTCTCCAGGCAAGAACACTGGAGTGGCTTGCCATTTCCTTCTCCAATGCAGGAAAGTGAAAAGCGAAAGTGAAGTCGCTCAATCGTGTCCGACTCTTAGCAACCCCATGGACTGCAGCCTACCAGGCTCCTCCATCCATGGGATTTTCTAGGCAAGAGTACTGGAGTGGGTTGCCATTGCCTTTGCTGTTGGATAGTCTGGCACCCTTCAAAGTAATAACCCTGCTTTTCTCTCTAGCATAACCCAACAAATGTCTAAACCACTGCAGATTAATGGAAAGCTATATTCATCCTGGAGTGCACATTCAATAGGAATAACAGAGAAAATGAATTCTACATTAAATAACATTGCTAATATATGTTGAGTCTAATTTAACTTGAGGTCAGGACTTGACAGTTGCCCTACTATGGATCAGAGTGGCTTCCAGAAGCAGGCTTAAAATTAGCCTCTTTGAAATATTGTATGGTAGGCCATTCCATGTGTCTGCCCATGAGGGAGAATGTATAAATACTTTGAAAGATTTAGCAGTTGCCGATTATGTTAAAACTCTAGGTGCCATACAAACCTCTGTTCATGAGCTTGCTTCTAGCAAGCCTTCCTTACATCCTTTCCGGCCTGGACATTGCATCCTCTCAAAACGTGGAGAACAAGGGCCTGGGCACCAGCTGACTGCAAAGTGGACAGAACCACCTGTGGTATTACTTATCACACACTCATCTGTCAGGTTAGCTGGAGTAAAGCCAGAGATACATCACACTCAGGTCAAAGCAGCCTCACCATCATCAGAAAATGACCCAACTCCTGAGAGTCCTAGAGAGCAGTGTGTTTGTGAACCCTTGCAAGACTTAAGGTTGCTCTTCAGAAAGGATAAGTATTGAGAATAAAATTTCCTTGAAGAAGGAATTTCATCAGGTTCAAATAGTTCAAGAGAATTGTTTTACTTACTAAAATTATTAAGGAGTATTCTTGACCCAAAGCTGATCAATTCCACTTTATGATCACCCCCTCATTGCCTCTGTTCAGCAGGAAGTAGCCAAAACAATCATCACCCCTTATTCCCACAAGATTGTGGAATGGACATTGATAGATAGGAATTGCAATAGGGGTGGGGCAAGCACTTGGCTGTTAGTGAGTGACTGTTAGAGGTTCCGCCCAGCCATTGGTTAGAGTCAGAATGGGCCCCCTACTTCCTCCATTTAAAAGGAACTGAATTCAGACTGAAGGAAGTTGGGTTTTGTTTTTTTTTAATGAAACAAAGATGATTATTTTTAATGATAAAAGGTACAATTCACTGAGAAGATAGACATAAACAAAAAGCAAAAATCAGAAGAAATATAAGGGAAAAGAAAAAAATATATAATCATAAGTGAGACATATAAACATTTCTCTGAGAATATTTTATCAACTACATAAAAAATAAGAATAGGAGCATCTGGAATGATGTCATTAATAATTTAAATATAGTAGATCTGTTTATATTAATTTATATTAACCTGTTTATATTAATTTATATTAACCTGTGTAATACTACACAAATATATTTAAAATTTTATATCTCATAAGTTATTAGATGTCCAGAGGACATTCAGAAAAACTGACAAAAGATAAACATCACTGAATTTCAAAAAGTAGAATTCTTTTTTTGGTGATTCAGTTATACAAATAGATATATATTATTTTTGAAATTATTTTCCATCATAGGTTATTACAAGATATTGACTATCGTTCCCTATGCTATACAGTAAACCTTTGTTGCTTGTTGCCTGTCTATTTTTTTTTAAATTAGAAATCTAGCATTCTATTCATGCTAAGTCAAACAAGTAGAATCAAAATGTCATAGATTTTTTCAGTTAGGCAAAAATTCATAAGTTTCTAAAATATACATATTATACATATTATTTATATATATGTATAGAAGAATTTTTCTACTATACTTGATAAAGAACTATACTTCAAAAAAAAAAAAAAGAGATGGAAAAACCAGAAAGCATAAACTAAATGAAATGGGAGCACTGAATATGAAGTAGAAAAAGTGAAACAAACTAAATAAAAGTAAAATATCATCATAGAGTCCAGTTATTTTTAAACAGGGCTGCTCATTAGAAACATATCTGGAGCTCTGGTGAAAAAAAGCAATACCTGGGCATTTGTATTTTTCAAAAGCTCCAAGATAATTCTGATATGCATCTGGATTTAAAAAGTGATTACAGGGTTTTTCTATTAAATTATAATATAGAATTTGTTATTTTCTGAAAACCAATCATAATAAAATGGTGTTAAGTAATAGTTTTTATAATTGAAAGGTTGCAGCTGCAAGCCATGTGCTATGCTGGGACTCATGACCTCTAGCAGAGAGGATTTTGATCCAGGGCCAGAGTCAAGGCTTGATCACTTGGACATTTTGTGTAGCAAAAGTTTTGTTGTAGGAAGTGGGGGGCCCTCTCTAGGGCCCTGAGAGAGGTCTCTTGTCTAACACTCAGAAAAGAATAGTCTGAGGAAACACGTGCTGACAAAGCAAGAGATTTTATTGGGAAAGGAGCGCCCGGGCGGAGAGCAGCAGGGTCAGGGAACCCAGGAGGACTGCTCTGCCACGTGGCTCGTGGCTCGCAGTCTAGGGTTTTATGGTGATGGGATTAGTTTCCGAGTTGTCCTTAGCCAATCATTCTGACTCAGAGTCCATCCTGGTGGCGCACACACCCATGCATCACTCGGCCAATATGGATGCCAGCGAGAGGGATTCTGGGAGGTGGACGGACGCGCGGTGTCTCCTTTTGACCTTTCCTGAACTCTTCCGGTTGGAGGTGGCTTATTAGTTCCGTGTTCCTTATCAGGACCTCCTGTCCTAAAACAACTCATGCAAATGGTTACTAGAGAGCCTGGCCAGGGTGGGTGGTTTCAGTCAGTGTGCTTCCCCTAACAGTTTTATTCAAGTATAAAAGGGATAGAGAAAGCTTCTGACATAGACATCAGAATGGGACAGAAAGAGTGCCCCCTTGCTAGTTTTTAGCCAGGAGTTATGCATCTGTTAGCAAGTTGCTAATCAGATAAAAGAAACACTTCAAAACTGAGAGAGTTGCACCAGGCCCCTCTCCTACCACATGCATTTTTGATAGCTTTGGCACAACATGAGTCATCCTGGGCCATAAAACAATTGGCATGAAGCTTGAAAAAAGGCAGATTTCCAAGCAAATACATAGTTTCATTAGCATGGCTTAAGAAAACTTTTCCACGAGTAAGATGTACTAGTTTGTTGAGCCATTACCAGTTCAAGATTTGAGAAAAAGCTTAGTCTTAGGCAGAACCAATTTGAAGAAAGGCAGATTCCAAGGTAAATACATAGTTTCATTAACATAGCTTAAGAAAAAGTTTTCCATAAGAGAAACACATTGGTTAGCTTAAGGTTTGAGAAAAGTTAAGTTCAGACAAATAGATGGGGAAATAGTGGAAACAGTGGCTGACCTTATTTTTCTGGGCTCCAAAATCACTGCAGATGGTGACTGCAGCCTTGAAATTAAAAGATGCTTACTCCTTGGAAGGAAAGTTATGACCAACCTAGACAGCATATTAAAAAGCAGAGACATTACTTTGCCAACAAAGGTCCATCTAGTCAAGGCTATGGTTTTTCCAGTAGTCATGTATGGATGTGAGAGTTGGACTGTGAAGAAAGCTGAGTGCCAAAGAATTGATGCTTTTGAACTGTGGTGTTGGAGAAGACTCTTGAGAGTCCCTTGGATTGCAAGGAGATCCAAGCAGTCCATCCTAAAGGAGATCAGTCCTGGGTGTTCATTGGAAGGACTGATGCTGAAGCTGAAACTCCAATACTTTGGCCACCTGATGCGAAGAGCTGACTCATTTGAAAAGACCTGGATGCTAGGAAAGATTGAGGGCAGGAGGAGAAGGGGATGACAGAGGATGAGATGGTTGGATGGCATCACCGACTCAATGGACATGGGTTTGGGTAGACTCCGGGAGTTGGTGATGGACAGGGAGGCCAGGCGTGCTGTGGTTCATGGGGTTGCAAAGAGTCAGACATGACTGAGCGACTGACTGAACTGAACTGAAGTTTATGCAGAACCAGGTGTCGTCATGACAACACAGCATTAGAAAAGAAAAAAAAATCTGCCACTTGCAGTTTATTTCATCCTGCCTCTTGGGGACCCCTAGCCTTCCTACCTGTTACCCTTTCATAATCACAATAATGAAAGATGTTTATCAATTTTCACAATCAATAGCCAGACAAAAAATAAAAGATAATTACAATTGCAAGCCATAATGGGAACATGATTAACCTAACCTGTATTGTGGAACTTGATAACCTAACCCAGAGCAAGCTTGGGCTGGTTAACAGCCGGATATGCTTTCATGTTGACTCCTCTGGAGGGCAATACATCAGGAATTGCTTCTCAGAAGTCACTTCAATCACACTTTCCTGTGCCTTCTGGGGCCAGTCAGCAAGCTGAGAGGTCGGGAGTTTAATATGAAAGAAATGATTCATAACCTTGAAGAAACCATGGTAAATGGAGGACTTAAAGAAGCAAATACTCATGCTACAGTGAGACAGGAGCTACCAGAAACAGACAGGCAGGATGTGAGGGGAGCCCCTGAATCACACTTGGGCTCTAAGGAAGGCTTCCTGGAGGAGGTGATGCTTGTCCTGCAGTGAGACAGGACACTAGGCATGATGTGTTCATAGTGATGCCTGGGAGCTGCAGGCGGGTGCAGCGTGTGGAGGGAAAGCTGGGAGTGGGCGGTGGTGGGAGAGGCGGCCAGAGCGACATCACAACTTCCTATGTGCTAAGCCAAGGAGTGAGAACCTTCTGGAAGATAGGGGCAGCCACTGGAGGACTCAAGGCAGGACAGAGGCCGGGACAGAAGGGTGAAGAGGTGAAGTGAAGAGCCCTGTGGAGAGTGTGATGGGGAACAAGAGGCGTAAGAACATTGAAGACGGTGTCGCAGAGTCAAGGTAAGAAGCCATGAGAATCTGAACTAGAGTGGTGTCCATGGGAAGGTGGTGAGGAGGCCAGCACCCGGTGGACAGAGTGATGGTGCGTCTCAGGGCTTGGGTTTGGCTGACTGGGATCTGACAGGGCTACTCATTGACACACAGGATTCAGGGGAGAAGCAGACCTGGGCTTGGCCTTTGGATGCTGGGGCAGCAGATGAGCTATAAATAGAAAAGTTTAAACCTCCACAGAGTCTACAAGCCTGAAAGTCACTAGAAGCAGGTGGAAGGTCAGAAAGGGTGAAGACAGAGGTAACAGGGCGTCTGACCACACACCTGCTTTTCTGAGGAGACACCCAGCATGACTTGGGAGGACACAGCTCAACTGAAGAGGCTTCCCTGCAGCTCCAGGGTTGGAGGTTTGCTGTTCATTTTAGCTCCAACATTATAAAGTCCAGGATGGAACTGACCTCACCCCTGGACATCACCTGTGGGCTTCAGTGAAGCAGCACAGTCTTCGTTCAACTTGTTCCATTTTAAAATTTTACAGCTTTTGTTTTTTTTTTAACCAAAGCTTTATATAGTTTAAAAAATCAAATAGTCATGTGTCAAAAATGTCACTGCTTACCCTGCTTTCCTGGTCCCCTGAGGTAACTACTTTCAGTTATTAGTAGGTGATTTTTTGGTATTTATCTCCATAGCTCTAAATAACATGGGTATATAGATACTTCCAGGCTTCCCCGGTGGCTCAGCTGGTAAAGAATCTGCCTGCAATACAGGAGACCCTGGTTCAATCCCTGGGTTGGGAAGATCCCCTGGAGATGGGAAAGGCTACCCACTCCAGTATTCTGGCCTGGAGAATTCCATGGACTGTATAGTCCATGGGGTCGCAAAGAGTCAGACACAACTGAGCCACTTCCACTTTCACTATAGATACTTCCTGATTTTGTCACATTAGGCATTGTCTGTTGATTTTCCAATGTGGTAGACAAGGATTTAGCTCTGCTCATTCTACCCTCATCTCCACCACATACATGTGCTCACTTCCCATTCCCCCATCCTCCCAATACAGTTATGCCATTTTTTATTATATCAACTTTGTTTTCACAATATTAGTTGTGTTCACATTGTTCACAACTGAAGTCACTTCAAGTAACCACCGCTTTGTTCCCCTTTCCTGCATAGCGTTTTATATTCCACTGAAGTTTTAAATTGACTTCCTTCCCCATTTACTTGGATATATTGGTGGTACTTATCACTAGTCCAGCCCCTAATTCTCTCCAAGTTCTGTTTACCCCACTCTATATTTTCAAATACAACCCCCTCAGTGTCATCTTATTGATAGAGTCTTTCCTAGAGTCTTTGATCAGCTTCCATCCAAACGGGCTGTTTTCCTGCCTGACCCATAGTTGTCCACCTGGGAAGTTCCTTTTCCACAGTCTCAGTGATTCCCACCCCCTGCCCTCATGACCTCGTTTCCTGAATCTTACCTCTTACTCTCTCTAGGTTTCCTCCTTGTTTTGGTGGCGCATATCCTTTAGCAGCTTCTGGACATAGAGGGAGACAGTTCATTTTCAGAAGTTTGGAGTGTGAAGATACCTGACTCACACTTTTCTTCGGTGGTTTGAGTATAGGATTCTAGGCAGGAAAGGATTCTCCTTCAGAAGGCATCGTTCTACTAAGCTCCAGTTTCCCAGCTTGAAGACAACCTGCTGAGATTCTGCACCTGTTTTCTTGAAAGTGTTTTATGAACCTGTTCTTATCTCTCTGAAAACTCATTGGATCTCCTCTTTGTCCCAGTTTTCTGAAATTTCGTGGTGATGTGGAATTCAACTCAACTCTATGGACAGGTATCCAGATAGGCACGTGCAGTGAAATTTCTCTAGTTCAGGATTCCAGTCTGTATGGAGATGTTCACAAGAACTTGGAGCTAAAATATAAGGAAAATGAGGGAGGTGAGGCAGACAGTGGGTGAGTGTGCAGTATTACACATGTAAATTACAAATACAAGATGTCCAAGGGCACCATTTTTACAAATTCCAAGTGTCAATACTTTCTAAGAGGGACTCATCCAGGGTCTCAGCCTGATGCGTTAGCCATTTAGCCTTCCCATTCCCTCCTCACGCTCCATGCTCCCCCATCTACAGCCCCAGTGGAGGTGATGGTAAACCAGTGTATGATATCTGGACTTCAAGTTTAATTCCTGTTGCCATGAGTAGTTGTTGGCCTCTAGGGGGCAGACTGTGCTACCTTTCTGTAGAGAACCAGGAGCTGGTTCTCTCCACAGGGATGCTCAAACCTGGCTGCAAGTTGACATCACCAGGGGAGTTTTGAACATGCAGATTCTGGGGCCACTCTCAGAGATCTTGACCTGAGATGCAGGTCAGGTTTTGGGAATGTGAAGAGTTCCCCAGGTGATTTTAATGTGCAGCTCAAGTTGAGGTGGCTCAGATGGTAAAGTATCTGCCTGCAATGCGGGAGACCCGGGTTCAATCCCTGGGTCGGGAAGATCCCCTGAAGAAGGAAATGGCAACCCACTCCAGTACTCTTGCCTGGAAAGTTCCATGGATGGAGGAGCCTGGTAGGCTACAGTCCATGGGGTCGCAAAGAGTCGGACACGACTGAGTCACTTTCACTTTCAAGTTGAGAACCATAGCCCCAGAGCTTTAAATTCTTCATTTTGGGGGTGAAGATTAAAAAATAAAGCAAGAAAGCACAGGCACCCAATGACTATTTAATGTGCAAACCAACAAATCACCTAGATGTCTTTTAAAATGCAGCCTCTAATTCAGTAGGTCCAGGGTGAGCCTGGGCTTTGTAACAAGCTCCCAGGGCATGCCCACGCTGCTGTCCCCAGACTCTGCCTGTGGAGCTAGGCTGTAGCTTGGATGAATATGAGATGAAACTTATGGCTCTTTAGGTCAATTGAGACTTTATTTCTATGAGGGTCAGTTTTCTGATCTATAAAATGGAGACAAACAGTAGCGCTTACATCACAGAATTCTTGGATGCTTAAGTGGGGTACATAGTATATATTTCTAGCACAATAGAAATGCTCAATTTTTTTATTGTTAGGATATCTGACACTCTTGGAATGCTTACTGTCTGCCAGGAATGTTCCAAGTGCTTTCAAACCTTAACTCATTCAAGTCTCAGAACAACACTGTGAGGTAGGTATTATTATTTAATCATCCCTGTTTTGCTGATTTTCCAAGCTACTGAGGCACAGAGAGGTGGGGTGTCTTAGTCTACTAAGCAGGCCTGGGAGCAGCTAAGTCGGTGTTTGAACCCAGGGAAGATCTGGGCTCTTATTCCTTCCCAGGGCTGCAATCACCGCAGGCCTGACCTTCTAGAGGCCCTGACTTGAAGGCTCCTCTGCAGAACCGGCTGTGCACCAGCAGGGGGCAGCGTAGGGCCACATGCGTGCAGAGACCACTTAACTTCGTGCGCTGTGCTGGGCACCTCACCACAAAACCTGCGCTGGGTCTATATCGTCTTAGAACTCCCTTCTCTTTTCCGCCCTCAAGTTGTCGCCTAGTAGGCCGCCCCGAGGATCAATCGAGGAAGAAGTGTCCTACTGAACAGGTTCAAATCTGAGTTCCCCGATGTAAGACCAGGTTCGCAGGGAAAGCAAGGGGCAAAGTGAGTTTTCTGCATCTCTTCTTTACCCCAGAAGTGTAACCAGCCCAGGAAATCTACAAATCTGTCTTTATACTGAAAGTCCACAAAGACTGGGGAGGTAAATTAGGTAAATTATTTAAAAAAAAAAAAAAGTAGGTAATTATAAAAAAAAAAAAGAAAAAGGTAAATTATTAAAAAAAAAATTAGGGTTAGGGTTAGGCAGGTAAATTTGGGAATTCCTCCTGAGTATCACAGAGCAGTCTGGAGTTTCCAGGCATCCATGTGGGCACACAGGGCATTCCCACAGGCCCCTAGGAGACTCTATTTAGAGGATTACCTTGGAATGATGGAGGGTATTTCTTGTGGAGTCACCGGGAAGGGACAAGTGAATGTGAGGTGCAGTGCGTGGATGGGAGTTCAGCGGCCTGTGTGTAAGGCATTCTGAGCTTGGAGCAGGAATGCACCCACAAGCAGTGGCAGAACTGCAGTTCTGTGGTGCCAGTGACTGTGGAAGGTAGGAGGCAGAGTGGGTGGAGCTGGCTGGGTTGGGGGAAGCCGTGCGGGGAGGCGGGTTGGCAGTGGCAGCCGCTGGGCAAGGCCCCAAGCCCACCCTGGAGGTATCGTAGTCCTGCAACGTGGCTGCACAAGGAGATAACTGTCTCCAGGATGGAGGTGCTGACCTTTGCCAGAATGCTTTGGGAGGCCTCCAGTCACCAAGCACCTGCGGCCATGACTGGCCTGAGGCATGTCTCACCAACCTCGGAGACAGTGGTCTGGGACAGAGGTCATCAAGGCAAAGTAGGAGCAGGAGCTTGGGGGTTAGCGCAGGGAGCCCCACTCAGGGCTTTTAGGTGGGTGCTGGGGATTCTGTTTATTCTGGAGTGGGTCTGGGGCACGAGCCCTGAAGGCTTTAGAGGACCATCTGAGACCACTCTCACTTAAGGCTGCAGGAGTCTGGAGCACCTGCCCAGGGTTCCAGTAGAGGCTGTGGTCATGGAGAATGAAGAGCCCAACCAATGGGGGCATAATGGTACCCCCTCGAAGACACCCTCACTCAGGACAGAGGCCAGAGACTCAGCTCAAGTCAGGAACTTAGGCAGAGAGGTTGTGATCAAGGTGAGCAAGCGCCGGTGGGTGGTGGTCCTGGTGTTCGGCTGCTACTCCACGTGCAACGCCTTCCAGTGGATCCAGTACGGCTCCATCAATAACATCTTCATGTACTTCTACGGGGTCAGTGCCTTTACCATCGACTGGCTGTCCATGTGCAACATGCTGGTCTACATCCCTCTGCTCCTGCCGGTGGCCTGGCTCTTGAAGAAGTTTGGCCTGCGGACCATCGCCCTCGCTGGCTCTGCTCTCAACTGCCTGGGGGCCTGGGTGAAGCTGGGCAGCCTGAAGCCACATCTCTTCCCAGTCACCGTGCTGGGCCAGGTCATCTGCTCCGTGGCCCAGGTCTTCATCCTGGGTATGCCCTCCCGCATTGCTTCCGTCTGGTTCGGGGCTAACGAGGTGTCAACCGCCTGCTCCATAGCTGTCTTTGGCAATCAGATGGGTAGAGGAGTGGGCTGGACCTGTGATTTCTGAAAAGCTGTTTGTGTCAGACTATTCTGTGTCACTAGAATTTGGCAGATGTTTTTTGCCTGTCCAACCAGCTTTCTTTCTTTTTTTTTAAATTAATTTATTTATTTTAATTGGAG
Organism: Dama dama; assembly: GCF_033118175.1. Taxonomy (NCBI): domain Eukaryota; kingdom Metazoa; phylum Chordata; class Mammalia; order Artiodactyla; family Cervidae; genus Dama; species Dama dama. Next base: position 17,019,673 of record NC_083692.1, on the reverse strand, counting down.
GCCAACCAGCTTTCTTAAAGTGTAGCATCTCCCATACCACATGGAAAGGCAGACCAGGGCCCTGGTGACACTCACCTGTTTGCTCACCTTCTTTATACACAGCTGAAGCCAGGACAGCGGGAGCAGAGCTTGGTGTCTAACTCCTTCCCTGGGGATTAGAGTTAGGTCCAAGAGGATGGAGTGGAATTCTTACGCTTAATATCCAAGGCCTAGAAACCATGGAAAGGCCTGGCAAGCTCATATCTTAATCCTTTGTCTTCCCTTCTGTTTTGGAAGAAAACCTCAAATTCTTTACATTTCAGTGTACTTACAGCCCAGACAGACAGGCATGTTATGAATCTCATCTTTTAAAATTTAAGTAAAACAGATATAACATATTTATAATTTAAGCCTGTGTTAAATGTACAAGTTTACCAGTTATACATCTACAATTCAATGGCATTAGTTTCACAATTTTGTCTATTAGCACTATATGTACCCAAGACTTTTTTTTAATCACCCCCAACAACTCTGTACCCATTAAATAACTCGTCATTTCCCCCTCCTGACAGCCTCTGTAAGCTCTTCTACTTTCTGTCTCTATGGATTTACCTTTTCTAGGTACTACATGTAACCAGAATCATGCAATATTTGTCTTCTGAATCTGGTTTATAAAATCTGCGTTTATTTTTTTTAATTCTAAAAACACTCAAAAATTTGTGATTATCTTACATTTTTCAATATCGTGGGTCAGATGAGCTTTCTAGTTTGAGACTTCTGGGGAAAGTTAAGTGCAACTGAATTACAATTCTGCTTTCTCCCTCATCCCAAAGCCCTCACCAAAGATACAGGCAGGTGGATGAGCTCAGAGGATGGTGATTCTGGGAAGGAATCTAGACCAGTGCTCCCTCAGTGGTGACCATTTACCTCACTTGTGGGGCCAGGACAAACTACAGATGTCTGGGCCCCCAGGTGGACTTCCTAATCAGATCCTCTAGGGAGGGGCCCAGGCGCCTGTGTTCTCACCTGGCTTCCCAGGTGAGGGTCATGATCAGACTTAGAAGCAGTAGGACCGAGGAGCAGCGTGCCCTGGGACGGCGCCCTCCTGCCTGGAGCCGGGTTTGTGTCAGGGCTGGTGTGTCTGTGCTACTGTTTGATGGTCCAGTTCCCAGGTGGAGGAGCTGGGAGGTCAGTCACTCTCCAGATTGAGGGGTGAGGATGGGTTTAGGGTGGGCCTAGTAATTCTGATTCATTTAAGGTTTCAAAAATATACTCAAAGCACTAGGGGGCAGGGTGGGGGAGGCCCTGAAGACCTGTGAGTGGAACCATAGCATAAGTGCTCGCTAAATGGTAGCCTGCCAGGCCCCTCTGTCCACGGGATTCTCCAGGCAGAATACTGGAGTAGGTTGCCATGCCCTCCTCCAGGGGATCTTCCCAACCCAGGGATCGAACCCAGTTTCTTATGTCTCCAGCACTGGCAGGTGGGTTCTTTACCACTAGTGCCACCTGGGAAACCCCAGGAGCCATAGCAGAAACCCATAATCTCTGTTTCTTTGACCTTCAACTCAGTGCAGCACGCAGGAGGAGGCTCTGGCTGGCTGGGGTTGACTTCTATCCTGGCCGTGTTGCCTTGGCAGGCAGTCTTGAGGGCCTGACAATTCTGTGAAATCAAGTCTATATCTTCAGTTTGGCATCCAGGGCCCCTCCTCCCTCGCCCTTCCCATCCAGCCTGTTTCTTGTTCTCTCCCAGTCTTTTCTCTGTTATGACCAGTCTGGCCCCCTAATTCTCTCCTTGAAAATACACTGCTTAGAGTTTAAGCCTAAAGCCTTGGAGAGTGACCTCAGTAGATGGTGGACCAAAAAGCTCCCTTTTTCTCCCATAGAAACATTAAGTAAACTAGAAACTGCCTGAAATAACCTTCCCTATGGGGTTTGTGGAAATCAGCCCAAGATCTATAGCAACCTAGCAAATACCAAACCAAGAAAAAGCCACATTCAAAATAGTAGATAATTTCATGGCTGTTTTATTCACCCATGCCCTGACCCCAACCCACCTGCTGTGCTTCCCAATACCTGGTTCCTTTCTGCAAACCTAAGAGTGCAAACAGACCAAATTTACAGTGTTTCAATCCAACTGTATTCTATATAGTAACAATGAGCAATTCAAGAAGGAAATTAAAAAAACAATTTCATTTACAGTGGCATGGAAAAAAATTATTTAGGAATAAGTTTAACCAAGGAGAGGAAAAACTTGTACACTGAAAACTAGAAAATGTTACTGAAAGGATTAAAGTCATAAATAAATGGAAAGACATCCTATGTTCATGAATTGGAAGGTTTAATATTGTTAAGATGTCAATAGTATCCAAACAAGTCTATAAATTCAATGTAATCACTATCAAAATCCCAAGGATGTTCTTCACAGATGAAGAAAAATGCATCCAAAAATTCATGTGGAAGCTTGAAGAACACAGAGTATCCACAACAATCTTGGCAATGAATCACAAAGTTGGAGGTCTCATGCCACGAGTGGACTTGAAGGGCAGTCCTTGCCCTTCTGTGTAATTGCTGAGTTTCCATGGATACTGGCCTTTGTTTTCCCATGGTTTGTGTTTCCCTGTCTTCCTTAACTTTTCTCCTGTCCTCGTTCTTTCTTCCCCGCCTTCTCTTCCAACTAAATGGGAAACTTGTCAAAGGACTGGAACTGTGACTAATACATCTTTCCCATATCTTAGGGCTCTGGGCATAGTAGCCACTTACAAATGAATGGACAGTTTAATAAATGGGCATTGCAAGCTGCTGGCGCCATGGGACCCCCACCCAGCTCTGCAGGCAGCTGTGTGTGGAGCCTCTAACAGGAGACCTGCTCCCTTAGCGCATCAGCTTGCTTATCTGTAACAAGAAATCCAGCTTTACAGGGTGGACACCCAAGTTCAACCAAGTGTGAAAGCCTCTGAACCAGATAAGCCTCCACATGCCTTCACTGAGTTCACATTCATTGTAGTCTCCATGGTTAGGAGTTGGGCCCTGGGACTGAGCAGTCTTCTCCTAAGAGCCTGGTGGTTTTAGTTTGGTAGCAGGTGGCATTGATCAGTGGTAGCAGATGGGAGCTGGTAGGGCTCTGATAGCCCTTGTAACCGAACTGCCTTTTCTCTCTCTGAACATCTCTTTCTCCTTAAAGAAGAGATACCTTATTATTTGTCCCAGGATTGCTAGCAGAGTATTCTCATGCTACTCCGTAAGAATCCACATCATTTTCTAGAGTGTCCCAACCCTGGCCCACATCTCTGTCCCTTGCAAGTAACCCGCAAGCTCCCTGTCCATCCAGTCTTTGTTTCTCCTTGAATTCTACTTGTCTTGGATTGCGACCCTTCCGTCAGCCCCGTGTCTTTCCGGTTGACAGCAGGAAATGCAGCAAATGAGACGGAATGAAGGCTCTCAGCGCCTTGGTCTATCTCATAAAGTGCAACCTCAGATTGAGGTCTATACTCTCCATTTCAAGGGCATGGCCTCTAACCACTATAGTCAGTTTTGGAAACTATGGTTTCATTAAAACGATGTACCACAGCCTTTACTTATTGATTGAAAAAAAATTGTTTTTGAGCATCTACTCTGCGCCAACCCACATTCTGAGCTCTAAGGATACAATCGGGAATGGGAAAGAAAAGGTTCTTGAGTTCTCGCTTAAGGGAGAAGAATTAGACCATAAGGCATCACTTATGGAGTGCCCAGTGGTAGAAGTGTCAGTCCACATAGGAGGGCAGGTGACCTCATGTAAGTAGGTCTTGAAACTCCCTAAATCCCAGGCCAGAGCTGATGGTGTGGCTGGGGACAGTATTCCTGTAGATCTCTGAGCAATATAACACGGCTGGGCTCTGCTGTTCTGCGTTGTGTAGTGAGTTGGGTGGACATCTTACCCCAGATGCAGCCTAGTGGCTTCTGGGTTTATTTTTGCTCTGCCAAGTGTGTGAGCCAGAATGACAAGTGATGCATGATGCAAGTATGGCTTCCTCCTGTCACCCGAAGCCCTCAGGCTGCACAGGGATGCATTTAACTGGGACGTTGATCTGTAAGTGCTCATGACCACTGCTCTTGAAACAGTGTTTGGATATCACCCCTGAGTTTGCAGAAAGGGCAAAAATCAAATCAAAAATAAATATTGAGTATCCTCGTCTGCATCTCCATCCTTCATTCACCCCATTTTTTTAGATAAGAGAGTAACAAAGCTAAGTACTTTAATAAGAATCTTTACCTGTGTATATAAATATTGACACTTTAACTTATTCAACTCAGAATCTGAAATTAGCACTTGATCAAAGTAGCTGGACAACAGTTTTTCATCATCATTCACTTTGTTTTGGTTAAACACTTTCTTTTGAGGAAAATAAACCATACTGATTAGCGTCACAGGCTCTGGATTCAGAACTACAGTATGTTTTAAACTCAAGCCCTATAGCTATGTGACCCTGGATGAGTCATCTTTCTGCACCTCAGTTTCAACATCTCTGAAACTGGGACAGTGTTAAGTCCCTCCTTCTGGGGTTGCTGTGAGGATTGTGATACTTCATGGAAAGCTCCAGACATTTAACTGATTAGCATGCTTTTGCAGTAGACTCTAGAGGTAAGTGTGAGACCTGCCCTCATGGGGTTGATAGTCTAGTTGGGGAGATAGATGCTAATTGAATAAGCATACAGATATAAAAGCACCTATGTGGGGACCCAACCTGAGCTGGGGGACCAGAGGAAGCTTCCCTGAGGAAGTGGGGCTTGAGCTCAGGCCTGAAGGATGTTTACATTTATGATGAAACAGAGCTGTGAGGGCCTGCTAGTGTGAGCAGAGAAGCTGGTGCAAAAATCCTTGAGGTCCCCAGGCACAGAGGAGCCCTTTGGGTGTTTGAAACACAGAAAGGAGGCCTGTGTGACAGAGTCCAGGGACAAAGTAGTTGACTAAGGGCAGATGACTCCACATGTAGAAATGTGTGCATGTGTTTAGGATTTTGGGGTTTCTCTGATAGCTCAGTTGGTAAAGAATCCACCTGCAAGGCAGGAGACCCTGGTTTGACTCCTGAGTCGGGAAGATCCACTAGAGAAGGGATAGGCTACCCACTCCAATATTCTCGGGCTTCCCTTGTGGCTCAGCTGGTAAAGAATCCGCCTGCAATGTGGGAGACCTGGGTTTGATCCCTGGGTTGGGAAGACCCCCTAGAGAAGGGAAAGGCTACCCACTCCAGTGTTTTGGTCTGGAGAATTCCATGGACTGTATAGTCCATGGGGTCACAAAGAGTCGGATATGGCTGAGAGGTTTCACTTAGGATTTTTATCCCTGATTGAAAAACCCAAGGAAGCCACTGGAGTGTTTTAAGCAGGAGAGGTACATAATCTGACCACATTTTCCAAATCTCACTGGCTAGAGAGAGGAGAGAGGCTGGGAGTAGGGCCACACTGAAGACATAGGAAGGCCCATGCCAACCTTTTCTGAGGCCATAGTCCCCTAGATTCCCTTGACATGTGTTATGGATTCCCTGCAGCTGAAAATATAGGTACTCAGGACCCATCCTAGATCTGAGGGTTCATAGTGGGGTTGGAACTGGTGACCTTTGTCACCAGGCCAGGTTGGGAAACATTGCTCTGGGTGGTGTAAAAATGAGGAAAAATTAACACCACTTTAAAGAAATTTATACAAAGTAAGTTCCCGAGGAACTGAGAATGCAACTTGGTTGTCTGAGTACTTGTGTATTTTGCCTACAACTATATTTTGTTGGCTCAGAAGGTTAAAAAATCCGCCTGCAACTTGTGAGACCTGGTTTCAACCCCTGGGTTGAGAAGATCCCCTGGAGCAGGGAATGGCTACCACCCCAGTATTCTTGCCACTTCAGAATTCCATGGACAGAGGACCCTGGCAGGCTACAGTCCGTGGGGTTGCAGAGTCAGACATGGCTAAGCGACTAAGCACAGCCCTTACATCCATACATGAGTACTGGAAAAACCATAGCTTTGACTATGTGGACCTTTCTTGGCAATGTGATGAGTGCCTAGTAGATACTCAAAACTAGCCAGCCATCCTACCCTCTTTCCACTCCCACTGCACCCATCTTCTGCCCTTACCACTGGGAGTACAAGGTGATTTGTAGAAAGAATTTGGTCCCTAATGGGCAGACCTATGTGATTCTGCCAGCTTTCTGTAGACAAGGCCTGCCACCAACATCTGTTCGTCCATCTGTCCAGCCAGCCAACGTGACTGAGTTCCTGCTAAGGGACAGGCTTAGGAATTAGGATCTGGGTATAGAGCTCTGCACACTCACTGACCACATCTCTCAAGAAGCAGGGGAAAAATATGTCAAGTGCAATCCCTATGTTTTGATTTCCACACTGGGCATCAAGGTACCGCCAAAGCTGACTTCCTCCTGGATAAAGGTCACAGTGGGACAGCACTGCTACCTGTCTCTGTCCAGGGCTACCTCGGGCCCCTGTGCTGGCTGCTGCAGCTTGTGGCTGCCGGAAAGGGACCCACCCAGGCTTAGAGTGTGGACGGAGGATGGAGTGTGTCTCTGGGGGTTCAGGCGTGTAGTGTGGAACCAGCTGGGGAAACGTACCTGTCGAGGCAGAAGATCACTGGGAAATAGGGTCCCCAATATCAGGGTCCCTTTGAGAATGACAGAATCCCAGAACCGTGAGTGATGTCCCATATCTTCCCTCATTCTTGCAAAAGGGACCCTCTGGGATCCCATTTAACTTCTAGATCTGCAACTTCAGAGTGCTTAGGAAACCAGAGAGGATGTGCAGTGGCCCAGCTTCCCAGCTGTGAAGGGTATATTTGCTCCCCTGTCTTTGGCTAGTTTTTATGCTCAGTGTCTTGGGGATCAGCAGTTAAGAAGCAGGACTCAGCTCTGACAGATTGATGTAAGTGAGGATCAGATAAAGTGCTAAGGATATGAAATACCTTCTCTCCTGGAGGATCCTGCTCACTCACACCTTTCTCATGACTCTTAGCCCTGAAGGGCAATCCGGGTCTCATGGAGGAGTCATTTCCTGGAGATGCCAGGAGATCTGCTTTCTCAACTCTGTGTAACTCCAACCAAGTCATGAAACCTCTAGATGTTAACCTCACTTAGCCTCCATTTGGTCCTCTAATAATGGGATTATAGTAGAGGATGACAAAGGAACTCTGAAACTATTAACATTCAATCATTTCAACCCGCAAACATCTCCATTTGTGTTACCTTTCATATTTTTGTTTTAAATCTCCCTGCTCCCACTAGATTATATATTTCTCCCCATGAGGGCAGAAAAACTGTCATATACATTTCAGTACTCCCTAAGATATCTAGCATAATATATCTCACACAGTAGATACATAAAGGTCTGTTTGATTTGTTGACTGTATACTGTGTACATTAGAAGATCCCTACATTGAGGCTATTGATGATAACTTTGTGAATATCCCAGAGCTCAAATCAGTAGTTGCTATAATAGGCTGGAAACCCAATCATGATGATCAGCCCATTGGCAGCTGATGTGTGGTGTTATAGTTGCCCTGAAAGCCAATTTCTCCTCTACCTACAGTTGCTTTCAAGTTCTGTAAAGGAAAAGTGGGACCCTTACACAAAGACTTACTCAACTTCATTCACTCAGAATCTGAGACTTGCCTGAGTAGTCATGCTGTTTTCCAATTTCTGCCTTGTTATTTCACATGGCAGAAGGGAATGGGGAGTTGCATCACAGCTAATTCCTGAGTCAAGACATTTTTCATTTTGGAAACACCCAAGGCACGTTATCTGTCAGGTCACTGGAGTTTGAACTCCAGTGTAGATGTGAGATGTTTCAATTCGTTTGTATGTGTGTGTGTGCATATGTGTGTTTACAGCCAGTTTGCATGTCCCTTGTCCTGTGTGTATAAATTTTTGTGGCAGCCTGTAACTTCACACTATAGATTGTAAGTTACTAGGTTACTTACACAATGAACTTAAGCATCTTTGTCTGTAACTCTGTTAACAACTCTAGGCTTCCGTCTCTCACTGAATGCAAGGTCTTGGGGTTGTAGTGTGTAGAATTTTGCCCTCAACTGGTCTCTCAGCTCCAAGTTAACAGGTTCAGTGAAATCAAGAATTTAAATGGCAGGAAAAAAATCAACATTGTTTTATTATACCATAGAGATGGGAGTATAGGAACCATTTCTCAGTAGTTTGCAGCTAGAGAAAAGCCTGCACTGAGAAAAAACTTTTTCGATGGTTATTGATAAGGGAGGGTGATCAAGGATGTGTGAGTCGAGTTGTGAAGCAACAGAAAGCTCTCTGATGTCTTTTGTGGGGAAACAATCCCTGTTTGGGTTTTAAGAACTAAAAGTTGGGGATTATATTTCTCATTAGAAGTGTCTTAAATATATGCTATTACCTCTTGGTCATTCATATTACCATTGACTGTCTGTTATAGCTTGGAATTGCCCTTGGGTTCTTCATCCTTCCTGTCTTGGTACCCAACATTGACAACCCTGATGGGCTTGCCTACCACATGAGCATCTTGTTCTGCATAACAGCAGGCGTGGCCACTCTGCTTTTCATCCTTGTCATCATTGGTAAGGGCATTGATTGATTCATGGGAGGCAGGGAGGCGGGCAGGTTCTGGGGACTTGGGTGAGGACTGTGTGAACACGGCCCTAGAACACCATTCTGGGTGCCATGTAGTCTATAAAATATATCTGCAGAAACGGCAGGCCTGGCTTCCAATGGTCTTCAAGAGTTCTAGCCTGAGTAGCTGTTGCCGATACAGGGCTAGTTGGTCCTGTGCACTTTGCTAGCTGCTCAGTAAAGGTTTAATTGAAACTCACCAGTTCCCCAGTATTTCCTCATTAGAATTAATGGGAAGCCTGCTTATCCCCTTGACGAGACGCCAGTGAGCACTGATGATGTCACAGGCCCTGTGCTGAGTGCACTTGATCTCACTGACACCGATAGGGAGGTACTAGTATCGATCTTACTCAACCAAGAGCAAACAGTGACTTGAGTGGAGTTAAAGAAATTAGCTTTAATAATCTGCATTTCTGGAATAAAACAAAATAAAGCAGGATTGATCCACAAACACTAATACTCTCATAGATTCGTCTGAGAATGTCTGGGGCCCGTGTTTTTTAAATGCTTTTTAAAAATACACATCAGATATACTTAATATGGAAAGATCTAGAAAATACAAAAAAGCATAAAGAAGGACCATTTACTTAACCTTATACCAGTCAATCCGAACCACCAACCCCAGAGAACTGCTATTAATTTTATATGCATATATATTTAATCATTGAGATATTTGGTTGATGTAATTTATGTCCTCTTTTATCATCTGAGTGATATTACACAGACTATGGTAAATTCAGAAGGAGGGTAGTAAAACTTTTCCTTTTCAGGTTAGCTGTTTTCCTAATATCTGAAAGTACCTCCTCACACATTAAAGGTTCCAATCCTTCCTGCCAGCCCCATCTCCTGAATCAAACAGATTTATAATCATGTACTTCATCCAGCTGTTCACACTGTGTCATTCGCTTCCTGGGCTCCAAGGTGAGGAAGGGCTACCTGATGAGTTTTATATTCACTTTTGGCCACACTGCATGGAATGTGGGATCTTAGTTCTCCAAGCAGGGATCAACTTCTGCCCCATGAAGTGGCAGCACAGTGTCTTAATCAATGGACTGCCAGGGAAGTCCCCTGATGGTTTTTTAGAACTCACAGTATCTCTTGGACAGAGATATTGGTGTTCCTGAGAAGGTGACAAGCTTTGAGTCTATGGTTGAGAACAGGAAAGACCAATCTCTGAAAGGGACCGTCTTACTTGGTCAGACTTGAAGTTTCAAATTGCAATCTGCCCAGCTCCAATTTCTCATGTTTGTAGCAGATGAGGGCCAGGTTCTTTGCAGTTGAGATTCTAGAGATAGGACATTTCTGCTCTTTGGCATTTTACTCTTAAGCAAATATAGTAGCTGACTGAAAAGAATTGAAAAATCTTACCTGTACCGTTGGCTTGTGGTTGCCAAATCCCTGAGGAAATAGATGCTGTTGCAGAGGTTTAAAAATCCTCTTTCCTTGACTTCTTTCCCCTGATAGAAGGAGAGGTAAACAGGCAAGACCTTGGGTGAAAGTTTCATAATAGTGGGAAGTTACCCAGGACTATTTCCAGAGAAGAAAGAAGCAGAGCTCTGAAGTCTGGGCTGGAGGTCTTTCTGGGTGGAGTGAGGACTCCTTTCATGTTCAAGAGAGTAAGCCCTATTTCTAGGGGTTCCTCTAGCCGGAGACCAGCTCCTGACCTTTCAGGAGTGTTCTCATGAAGGCTAGATGAGGCAGTATGATGTGCCGGGGTCCAGCCTCGGCAGGATCCAGGGGTACCCTCAGGATGAACGGCGTCGGCAAGAGAAGACAGCCTTTGTGAAGCCAAGTCTGTCTTTTACTTTTTGACAAGAGTTTATATACCCTCACTCAGAATGTATCCAAGGTATGAGATGCTTACTCATGCTTACACAGGGTTAGTTTAACATTACATCAGTCTGTCCTTCAGGAAGAACAAGATGTTTTCTGCATTCTATTTCTATAGGAGATCTTTGCACATTATCTTCTGGCCTTGGGGCCTATAGACATTTTATGCAAGTCAGGTGAATATAAACCTATTTGCCGTTTCTGTGGTGACCTTAACTGAAAAGTTACAGTCTCATAGGGCAACAACACAGCATGTCACAACATAGTAGAAGTATAAACTTGTTAACACAAAGGTCTATTCTTCTGTAGAAGTTGTCAGTTGAATTTATCTAAGAGGTTTACCCCACACAGACTCTGGGGCTTTGGTGAAGCAGCCTCTGCCTAGCACTCCTGGCTAATAATTAACAACTGTCTCATTGTTATCACATTAGGGCTAAGCTCTTATTTTTCTAGATCTATAACTATATTAACAATGGTTTCCACTGCACAACCTTAGCACATTAAGAGCAAAAACACAGCAAGCAAACGTTAACCCAATAACCACTTTTAGAATAATTTTTCCTGTGTTTTCTAATAGGGCTTCCTCACTCCCCAAAGGGCTCTATGTCTATTAGGGCCTTTATATGATCAGGTTCTTTATGCTGTTTTATGATTAAGGTATTATGAGCAGTCATGCATATTAGTACCAAGGGCATAAACGCATTTGCCAAACAAACTAAAACGTCAGCAAAATAGTTTAAATTAAAACACTCCTTTCATCCTGGATAATCTCATAAGATACCTCCACCCGGGAGACATATTGATTAAAGTTCTAAATTGATTCTTATTTGGAAAGAGATCGGGGAAGGCCTTCTGCCTGTGTCACAGAAATTAGGGAGTAGTCTATTAAAGCAAGCATCAGAAAGACAGATATCATCTTTAAGGTGAGCACAGGGGGCAGCTTTTCGAAATCCCTGGGATCCTGATCCGCCTTGCTCATCAGGTTTTCTCCTCATGACCTTGACATGGGTGGGATCGCGTGTGCTGGCTCCCGGCAATGATGGTTACGTGGGCCCAATCAAACAACTAGTTAAACTGATCCGGACCCCAGAGAACTGAACAGCCGTCAGTGCAGTGAAATGGATTGTACCAGCTGTACTGAAATCAGAACATAAAGAGGATGGTTTTCCCACTGTCCCTCCCCGGTCCTTCCTATCAGAGGCCCAGTCCTGCAGGAGCATGTGTTAGTCCTCTGGCTTCTCAGGAAGCAGATGTCTGATTCCCGCTCTGAGAAATGATTCGAGGTCTCTCCAGTAGGAGCAGCTCCTTTCCCTTATTCAGGGCGTGTTTATCGGCAGCATGTGCCAGGCTCTGTGCTCAGCATGGGCAGCCCAGCCCTTCCCTGGAAGGAGCTCTGCTGCTGAGTCCTTACCTGGGTAAGGACTTAATTCAGTAATCCCAGAGGCTCGGCTCTCACTTCCTCTGTCCCTGTGTTACTCCTGAACTTCTTCAGTGTTCCATGGTATGTTATTCCCTGATTATTAAGGGACCCCTGATCCTTGAGCGCTTCCTGGGAGGTGCTGAGGCCTCATCTGGGCTCAGTAATCCCAGAGGCTCGGCTCTTACTTCCTTTCTGTCCACTGGTTACTATGGGATTTTTCAGTGCTCTACCACTTGGTATTTGCCATTTATTGCAGGACTCCTTTATCCTTGAGTACTGCGTGGTAAGCCCAATGATTGTAGGTATGCAACAGCCATTAAGAAAAAGTAAGCAGGAGACCAGTCACTCAACCACAGAGATGCAGTTTCAAGGGAGGAAGCTATAGAGGATTTAATCAAAGAATTTATATTTCCTTTTGGAGTCTAAGCTCCTTGTCATATGAGGGAGTCAGCTCTCATCCATGTGTCAGCTCTGCAGGAGTGGGACCAAGGGATTTTCAATGATCTCTTTCTTTCAGTATTCAAGGAGAAGCCTAAACATCCCCCCAGCAGGAACCAATGCCTGAGCTACGCCTTCGTGTCCCCTGATGCTTCGTACTTAAGTTCCATCATTCCGGTCTTCAAAAAGCAAAACTTTGTGCTGCTCTTCATCAGCTATGGTAAGATGCAGATGTGTCTAGGCATGTACTTCAGCTGGAAATGCGAAAGAAGGGATCTGATATATCTGGATTTGGGGCATTTTTATACTAACAAATTATTTTCCTGAAACTCAAGTTTGACTGGGTGTACTGCTTTGTTGTTTTTATGTTTTTTGTTTGTTTGGCCACATAGCATGTGGGATTTTAGTTCCCTGACCAGGGATCGAACCCACATCCCTCTTACATTGGAAGGCAGATTCTTAACCACTGGACCACCAAGGAAGTCCCTGTTGGGAGTTTTTAAGTCATTATTTTAATTTCAGTACTTGCAGTTGGTCTGATCATATTTTCTACTTCTTCCTAGTTCAGTCTTAGAAGGTTGTGTCTTTCTAAGAATTTGTCCATTTCTTCAAGGTTGTCCATTTATTGGCGTATAGTTTTTTTTTATAGTAGTCTCCTTATGAGACTTTGTATTTATGTGACATCAGTTTTAGCTTCTCCTCTTTCGTTTCTAATTTATGATTTTGAGTTCTTTCCCTTTTACTTGATGAATCTAAAGGTTTATCAATATTGTTTATTTTTTCAAAGAACCAGCTTAAAAGTCCCTACTATTATTGTGTTACTGTTGATTTCTCCTTTTATGGCTGTTAGCATTTGCCTTATATATTGAGGTTCTTCTATGTTGAGTGCATATATATAATTTTTATGTATCACTTGATCGTTATGTAGTGTCCTTCTTTGTATATTGTAATATTCTTTATTTTAAAGTCTATTTTGTCTGATACGAGTATTGCTGTAACTTTCTCTTGATTTCCATTTGCATGGAATATTTTTTTTCCCCATCTCCTCCATTTCAGTCTGTATGTGTCCCTAGATGTGAAGTGGGTTTCTTGTAGACAGCATATATATGGGTCTTGTTTTTGTATCCATTCAGTCAGTTTATGTCTTTTGGTTGAAGCATTTAATCTATTTACATTTAAGGTAGTTATCAATGTGAATGTTTTTATTGCCATTTTGTTAATTGTTTAGGATTTGTTTTTGAAAGTCTGTTTTCTTCCCTTCCTCTTTTATTCTCTTCTCTTGTGATTGGATGTCTATCTATAATGATGTGTTTGGGTTGCTGTTTTTGTTGCTGTGTATCTATCGCAGATTTTTGGTTTGTGGTTTTCCTATCTTTTGATATAGCAGTCTATACATATACAAGACTGTTTTAAGTTGCTGAGCTTCTGATTTCAAGTGCATTTCCAATATCTTGCATTTGTGCTCTCCTCACAATTGTTGGTTTTGATATCATATGTGTGTGTGGATTATTTCCTACCTTTGTGTTTGTCTTTTGTCTTTCCTAGGGAGCTTCCCCATTTGCAATTTTCTTGATTCTAGTTGCCTTATTTTTTTCCCCCTGCCTAGAGAATTCTTTTAGGATTTGTTATAACACTGGTTTGGTCGTGCTGAATTCTTTTAGCTTTTGCTTATCTGTAAAGCTTGATTTCTCCATCAAATCTGAATGACCTGTCTAGGTAGAGTATTCTTGGTTGTAGGTTATTCCTTTTCATTGCTTCAATTATATCATGCCAGTCTCTTCTGGCCAGCAAAGTTTCTGCTGAAAAATCAGCTGATAACCTTCTGGGAAAGATTGAGGGCAGGGGTGAAGGGGCGACAGAGGATGAGATGGTTGGATGGCATCACCAACTCAATGGACATGAGTTTGAACAAACTCCAGGAGATAGTGTAGGACAGGGGAGCCTGTCATGCCATAGTCCATGGGGTTGCAAAGAGTTGGATATGACTTAGCGACTGAACAATGACAACCTTATGGGAGTTCCCTTGTATGTTATTTGTTGCTTCTCTCTGGTTGCTTTTAGTAGTTTTTCTTTGTCTTTAATTTTTGTCAGTTTGATTAATAGGTGTCTCTGCATGTTCTCCTTGGGGTTCTCTTGTATGGGACTCTCTCTGCCTCCTGGACTTGAGTGAGAGTTTACTTTCTCATGTTAGGAAACTTTTTGACTATAATCTCTGGACGCTGGTACCCTATGAAGGGGCCAGGGATGAAGGAAATGCTTCAATTCAAACTCTTTTGCTGGCATTCTGGCTCGTTTGATAAATGTGCTCTCATTGCAAAAAATGCTCATGATTGTTCTTAACATCCTAAACACAGTACGCTAACAAAAGAAACTGTTAAGCATAGGTCCCTCCACAGGGTGAGAAAAGCCCCACAAAATATAGCAACATATGTGCCTAATAGAAAATAGTTTAGATAGAGATTAGCTGGTGACTTCTTGCAGGTAATTAACTTTTAGACTAAGAGCCTGTTTTGTGCCATATCTGCTGTTTTTGCAATCCTTTGCATTTCTGTTCTGTAAAAATGTAATCCTATCTAGTTCCCGTGGAGATGACACCTAATAGAAAGAAAATAGATTAACCACAAAAAAAGACAGAGTCGGCTACTGAGGTTGCTTAAAGTTATACCAGGTGCAAGCCATAAATTGTCAACAGGCCTGATAGCCAAAAGATATTATACATAGAGATTAACCTTAAAAAAGGCCCTAATAGGCACAGAGCCCTTTGGGGGGTGAGGAAGCCCTATTAGAGAATACAAAAAATATTGTTTTAAAAGTGGTTATTAGATCAACATTTGATTGATGTTAATGTGCTGAGGTTGTGCAGTGGAAACTATTGTTAATATAGTTGGAGATCTAGAAAAATAAGAGTTTAGCCCTAGTGTAAAAACAAGAAGATAATTGTTAATTTTAACCAGGAGTGCTAAACAGGGGCTCCCTCACCAGAGCCACAGAGTCTGTGTGTGTTAAATTTTTTCGATAAATTTAGCTGAGAATTTCTGCAAAAAGACTGACTTTTATGTTAACAGGATTGTATTTCTATTATGTTGCGACTTGCTGCACCATGAGACTGCCAATTTTCTGTTTTCTGCTAAGCTCAAGGCCAGAGAATAATGTACAAAAAATCTATGGGAAAAGACTCTCATAAACAAAAATATACAGAGCACACCTGGTTTCGTGAAGGACAAGCTGATGTAAAGTTAAACTAAGTCTGTATGCTTATCTGCCCCTTAGAAATGTACCAACTTAGGGTATAAAGGCGATGGTGAAAAATAAAGCAACTGCAAGACTCTGCTGCATATCCTGGTCTGGTCTCTCTCTCTCTCTCATTCGCCGACGCCGTTCATCCTGAGGGTTCCCCTAGATCCTGCTGGGGCTGGGTAAGCGCGTCCACCTCTGGTGGCCACAGTGTTTGTGGCCCCAAACCCTCTCCTCATCCCTCTTCCAGCAACAATCCTTTCTCAGACTTCCTGAATATAAAGGGACTCCTTTCAACCAGCCCAAGCTCACCTCCCCTGCCTTGCCTGCATCTGGCTCTACTCATGGGCTTGGGAAGAATCGCCTCAAAATAAGACGTTTTTGCCAGTTCTCCTGTGCCGTGAGCTCTGTAATCAAGACCCCTATGCTGTGTGTTGTGCCCACTGCCTTGGCCTCAGCACATTGGCGTTGCCTGCGTGGCAGCGGTGCTTGGGCCGGGACCGGGTGAGCCTGGGGTGCCTGCGTCTGTGTGCACACATGCTCTGCCTGAGAGAAGTCAGACTTCTGGCAGGAGGACCGAGTCAGGGGTGGGAGGGAAGTGGGGAGTGGTGGCTTTTACTTTTTGATGAGGCTGAAGTGTTTACTCTTCAGTCCCTCAAAATGCATAAATAAAATGTTTACTGAAACTATTGCTTGTTTTTAAAATATAATTAGTTATTATGGCCTGTCTTGTCATTTGTTGGGGCAGAGATGGCTTTGGGGTGGGAATGGGAAGGAAGGGTGGGGGCTCCATACCATGAGATATTGTCATCGAGTGGGTTATTATTTTTTACGTTTTTTTATTGGAGGATAATTCCTTTACAGAATTTTGTTTTCTGTCAAACCTCAACATGGATCAGCCATAGGTATACATATATCCCTCCCTTTTGAACCTCCCTCCCATCTCCCGCCCCATCCCACCCCTCTAGGTTGATACAGAGCTGCTATTTGAGTTTCCTGAGCCACACAGCAAATTCCCGTTGGCTATCTATTTTACATACGGTAATGTGAGTTTCCAAGTTACTCTGTCCATACATCTCACTTGCTCCTCCCCTCTCCCCATGTCCGTAAGTCTATTCTCTATGTCTGCTTCTCCACTGCTGCCCTGTAAATAAATTCTTCAGTACCATTTTTCTAGGTTCCATATATGTGCACTAGAATACGGTATTTCTCTTTCTCACTCAATTCACTCTGTATAATAGGTTCTATGTTCATCCACCTCATCAGAACTGACTCAAATGTGTCCCTTTCTATGGCTGAGTAATATTCCACTCTGTATGTGTACCATGACTTCTTTATCCATTCATCTGTTGATGCACATCTAGGCTGCTTCCATGTTCTAGCTATTGTAAATAGTGCTCCAATGAACAATGGGATACATGTGTCTTTTTCAACCCTGACTTCCTCAGGGTATATGCCTAGAAGTGGGATTGCTTGGTCATATGGTAGTTTTATTCCTAGTTTCCTAAAGAATCTCCTTACCGTCTTCCATAGTGGCTGTATCAATTTACATTCCCACCAACAGTGCAAGAAAGTTCCCTTTTCTCCACACCCTGTCCAGCATTTATTGTTTTAGACATTTTAATGATGGCCATTCTGACCAGTGTGAGGTAATATCTCATTGTGGTTTTTATTTGTATTTCTCTAACAATCAGTGAGGTTGTGTATATTTTCATGTGTTTGTTAGACATCTGTATGTCTTCTTTGGAGAAATGTCTGTTTAGGTCTTTTCCCCCCTCGTGGGTTCTTTTTAAGATGAGGCTGCAGAGGTTACACCTGGCCTATTTGGGGACAGCAACTCAGTGCCTAACACGTGACTGGGACTGCTTTCCATATAGCGTCCACTCGAAGACAGTTCACCCGAGTGTGCCTGCTGCCAAGAGCCCACTGTGGTTTCTGGCTGTATCTCCAAGGGTGGTTGCAATGTCTGTTCTACAAGCACAGCAATCATGCAGCAGATTGTCTGGGCCGGAATCCAGTTTTGTTTTCTGCAGTTCTGGATTGTTCCCCTTCCTGTCACTCTTCCCTTCGTAGTGCATTTACCTGATATGAGTTACAAGAATGGGCTGAAGTCATCACTTTCCTGGACATTTCTTCTCTAGCAAGCTGCACTGCATGTGGGACACTCTGGCACTCTATCTGCCAGCAATCCTTAGGCCAACAAACAACACTAGGATTCCACTTTAACTCACCTGGGAAGGGAGCCAAGCCTGGGCTGTTAGAGAAACCTAATAGCCAGAGTATCAGCCAGATACCTGTATCATTTCTTTAGATCCTTTGGGATCTTCCCTTTATTTATCAGGAATCACATTTCTTTGAGGCATGCCTAGAAGATCCATATTGTGTTGTGCTTTCATTCATTCCTTTCTAAGATGGGTTCCCTGCAGACCTCCACTCAAACATTAACTCTCTGTAAGATCACTGCTTTTTTTACTGCCTCCTACAATAGCTGATAAGGGAAAGATAGCTCGTACCACGGAGCTATTTTTCTAGGTGGGGACATGAGGCCTGGAATTGCTGGCTACCATAAAGGAAGCCAGCCTGTGGATGAAGCCAGCACAGGAGGGCAGAGTCAAAAGAACGCCAGAGAAATGGAGCTGAATCCTGGTCAAACCACTCCTGAAGCCCACAATCCTCTTTCCAGTTTCGTCAGCCAACGTCATCGTTATTGCTTCAGCTCGTTTAAGGAAGATTTTGTTCCTTTCACCTAAAGAGCCTTAGCTGATTGAGGATGCCCTTCACAAGCCCCCTGCTCCCTTCCCATCTCCTGCCTTTCACTTCCGAACGTCCCCATCTGCAGTTAGTGAGCTTAGTCCTCCCACAAGACTAAGTGCTGCTCCATCTGCCCTAAACACTGCCTCACGTATTAAGACATACGAGCTCTGTGATTCAACTCAGATCCCACCTCCTCAGAGAGGCTTTTCCCAGTGATCTATGTTGTGCACTCCCTCCCCTTCCGAATCACAATACCTGGTTATCTAGAGTTCTCGTCACTGCCTAGAGTGTTCTTCCAGGTGTGGGCTTGTTGACAGTCTGTTTCTTGACTACAGGGACATTGCCTGGCTCATTCATTTTTCCTTCCCAAGTGTCCGGCATGGAGTAAGTGTTCAATAAACACTCGCTGAAGTAGCGAATGGGTTCTCGCATCTATACACTGTGCGTGAGGGTCCGGCCAGTGTGGAGGTGCCCAGGGCTGTGTCTGGATGGCAGCCATCTGCTCCGGGGCCTTGTCCTTGGGCCCCAGGCTCTCTTCATGCTCATGCAGCTGTGTCTTCCATGTTGTCTGGTTCTGCTTTCTCAAGAACCTGCTTCTTCTTTGCGAAGAGAACAAGATAGGGTTCTGGCTGTTCAGCTGTCTGCTCAGAATTTGGAAGGTGGGGATAGAGATGAGGAAGATTTGACTTCATGAGAAATGAACAAGAGACTAAAGGCAGCCAGGTTTGCCTGGGTCTTGTGCTGTCCTCCTCATTATGGTGTATTCGACCCGCAGAAAGCTGGGATCTTCCTCTGCTAGGCCTCAGAGGAGGGCAGGAGCACTCTGGGCTTAGGGGAGGCCAAAGTATCAGGACTGATCAGAGCAGAAGTTTTCTCTATTTATCACAAATATTATTACACATACAGCTGACTGGAAGCTCTAAAAATAGCCCAGACCCTTCCAATCATGATCCACCTGTAGGCACAAGGAAGGGGCCATGCTCACTGGCCGGGGAGCCCTTCTTAGAAGAACTGCTTATCCCATGGATGGTTCAGGATCATGGGTATGGCAGCAGAGAGAAACCCAATCTGGATGGACAATCCCTCATAGCAGCCCTTGGTGGCAATGCTCTGGGCAAAGTAGCAGCTTGAAGTTTAATAGTTTGCATCTTCCAACCATACAAGTCAAGTCGACAGTTAAAAATAAAAGGAAGAAAGGAGAAGGCTGGAAAAGCAGTGCTGGAAGAGGCTGTGGGTGGGGGAAGGATAAACAGTGGACTTCAGATATACGGGCAGTTCCTTAATTTGGATGGACCTACATCATTCTAAAATGTTTCTTCACATACATTTAAATGGCACTGACTTTCTATATGCATGTTATCGCTTAGAAATGTTAAATTAAAGAAAAAAAAACCCTAAATGTGAAAGGCTAGAAGTGGATGATGGAGCAGAAGTGAAACTGAAGAGCATAGAGAAGGAAGAGGTGAGCAAAGGCGGGAGGTGACAACTTGGACATGGTGATGTTGACCTCAGTTTCTCTTCTTCTGTCTGGATCCTGGTTCTGCTTCTAGGTGCCGGAGCCCCACTAGCATGCCCAGGATCGAGATACCTTAAATACAGACAGACAGGATTAGTGGCTGACATAAGCACCGTGCTTCCTTATATTGCTTGTATAAGGCTTGTCCTTAGTGTTGGGACGGCTCCTGTGGGAGTTCCAGGGTCACTCAATGCTTACTTGCCACCGTGAGGATTGCCAGCATGAAAATCGTGGGAGCCACGGTCCCAAAAACAAACATCTCAAAGAGGAAGTGCCCCATGCCAATGAAGAAGGTCCAGAGCGTGATGTAGTAGAGCCTAGAGGAGAGCAGATGAAAATGGGACTTAAGGTAAAGCTTGTTCAGTGCAGAGGAAGTGGTCAGACTTGTAACCCACAAATCAAAACCCAGGACATGACTATGGCTAAAGAAAAAGGAGACTTGGTCCTGCTTGATCACATCAATGTTATTCATGTCTAGGGCAAAACTGAAGCTTTCAACTGCTAAATCAAAAGGAGAATGACCCAGCCATCCAGAGTGGCTTTGCAAGTCTAAGCAAGGTGGTGAAACCAGTAATAGCAAACCAGAGTCTGGGGTATGGCAATCCTAGGTAGTGTAGATGATTTTGGATCAATCACATTTACATATTCTACTTGCTCAAATTGTCTTCACTCTAGCCCAAGCCCGCTTTGCACCTGTCTGGCCAGGGTCTGGTCAGTGCTTATCTGATCGATGCTTCCAAATGAAGGGCATGAATGAGGAATGGGTAGCAAGGGACTTTCTGGGGCTTTTAGATGCTTTTGCAAAATGAGGTGTATCTTAAGATACTTTGCATCTTAACCTAGAAAAATGGTCAGAGGGAGGACAGAGTGACAACCTCACAGGAAGAGAACTTGTTCCTCAGTTTTGACAAGAAGGTGGAGAAGACAGAAGTTATAGGAAGATGGACCACTTTGATAGCTGGTATCTTTCTTCATTATGAAATTTAAAAATTATGAAATATCTCAAAGATACAAAAAATCATACATAATAGAATTTACCCCATACACCAATACCCTACTCCATCAAATCTCATTATCTTGACATTTTTGCTTCAGATACTTTTTTCCTAAGAAATAAAATATTACAGATTTCAGTTAAAACTTCCTGTGGATCCTTTTCCACCCTGATCCCATTCTCCTGCTTCCTTTCTCCCCAGGAGGAACTAACATCTTAAGATTGATTTTTATCATTCCTATGCATATTTTTACACACTTAGCAAACATTTATGTATGGGGTTGATGTCTTTTTTTTTTTTTAAGTGAAAGTAGGTTTCTTTAGAGAAGTACACATTAAATGGGCAGAATGCAGACTGTTTCAGAAAGTAAGAACAGCTGGGACTTGATTTCAAGTTTCTGGTTAGGCAGGGAATATAATCAGAGAGCATATCAGAAGCACATGGACTAAAATCCCAGACTTTAAAAAAAAGGTTGGAAATAGAAATCAGCATTTCTGCCTGTCCTATGTTGGGTGAAAGGGTAATGAATGGGTAAGAGAGGTAAAGATAAGTCTCCGCTGTCTCGGCTCATCCCCAAAGCACAACAAACAAAAGATACACCCCTTCTACTTGTCAGTAATTCTTCATCATGGTAAAGGTTGTTAAAATGATTATGCAATCCTTACACCCTCCCCTCACCCTGAGAGTAAAAACAGATACACAAGTCTCATTTTCTACATGAAGGGACTGAGATGCAGAGAAGGTCTATAATAAACTTGCTGCTTCAAAGCTATTACCAATAGAAATGAGACCAGAGCCTATTTTCCATTTTTCATTCTTGGGCCTCAGAGTGTTTCCACTAAACCATGCTACTTCCAAAAATATATGTCAATGTAGAACAAGTAAACCATAATTTCAGGTTCAAAAAAACGAAACAATAAAAAAGAATAGATCACAGTGCTAACAGCCCTCAAATCCCACTTGTCTTGGTCTTCCTCAGTTTAAATGAATCAAGTCTCTAATATGCAAATCTACAAAATCAACAAAAAAAATCACTGCTTCCCAGGGCTACTAGGAGGAGACTTAACCAATGTCATGTGGAAGCATCTGGTATAATAAGAGGGGCTCAATAAATATCACCATCTCCTCTCTTGTCCAGATGCTGAGAGTCTGGCTAACACAAAAGTATTATAGTATAAAGCTCTTTTGGTGGCCTCACTTGGGGACCTGAGCAGTTTCCACCTTGATTGCGGTGATGATTGGTGTTGGGAAGAAAGCTCGAGCCCCTTCCAGTGGCCGGTTCAGATTACAACACTATCTAGTCTGTATGAGGACTTCCCAGGTGGCAAAGAGGTAAAGAACCTGCCTGCCAATGCTGGAACTCAAGAGATGCAGGTTTGATCCATCCCTGAGTCAGGAAGATCCCCTGGAGTAGGAAATGGCAAACTGTTCCAGTTTTCTTGCCTGGAAAATACCATGGACAGAGGAGCCTGGTGGCTATAGTCCATGGGGTCGCAAAGAGTTGGACTTGAGAGTGCACCCACACATGCACGCAGTCTGTGTGAGTCCTCCGAAGAGGCAGAATACAGAGGAGTGCTCAGTTCTCTGTGACCCTCACCTCATGACTCTGTGTAAACACACAGCTGTTTACTGGTGGGCTCATGATGTCATGGATGATTATTTCTGTTCATCCCTGCCTCTCAAGGAGGAATGTGAGAATAAGGTATGTCATGGCCTCTCTAAAAAGAGCAAGCACACTACCTCTTTAGTAGAAGAAAGACTGACTCGTTAGGAAAGAAGTAGAGGGATATGATGCAGGCCACTGGATCACAACATAACCAGTTTGCTATGTCCGTTTCAAAGATTTTTAAGCTTTAAAGACCTTCAGGCCTGTGATGTTTTCTATCCCTGGAAGGAATGGTACCTAGTAATCTTTTATCTTCACATCCTAGGTTACTGTATCAAATCATAGGCCATACAATGGAATCATAGTCCATCATAATAGTGCTTCTTGACTCTGGGCATTTATAAGAATCAACTGAAGAAATTTTATCAAATTACTAAGACCTGGATATCAGAACAGTTATATCGTACCCTCTGGAGGTGGACCCAGGAGCCCCCTAGTATTTTCTAAAGCCTTGCCTTTTGATTTTAATGATAAGTCTCCGAGAGAGGACCACAATGGCTCTGCTTAGCACCCATTGCCAACACAGGGAGAATGTGCTGTTCCCTCCCTTACATACGTTCTGTTGTGAATGTCGATGGCACAGAGGCCACGAACCACTGATGAGAGCAGCGTCCAGACTCCAAAGGTCCGAGCTTGGAGGCCATTCACTGTGCAGCAGAAACAAGCAGGAGTGTTGAGAAGGGCGGGTCAGGGTTCCCTCCAAACTCCTCCAACTTCACTGGAGGAGTCAGAGAGCTGAGCCTGCGATCCCCTTGGCTGGGCAAAGTACAGTCTCTGAGGCTGCACGTGGGAACTAGAAGGAGTGGAAAGACTTCCAGAAGGAGAGTTGGTTCAGACTCTCTTCAAATGCCTACAGATGGGGGGGGGGGGCGAGTTCCAAGAGTAAAAACCCAATAAACAGCCCACTTCGGGAGTAACTCTTGGGCTAGTAGTTTATGGGTCTGCCTGGAATCTGCTCTGGTGTTGGTGAAGCCCAGTGAGTCTGAATCAGGATAAGTGTGGGGGAACACTGTAGAGAGCGGTCTGTCAATACAAGATGCCAGGAGGTCAGCAGACTTTCAGTGAGGCTGATGCAAGAGAGAACACAGAAATACTGAGCCCTGTCTAGAGAGCCACATCTGGTCTTTAAGAGACCCAGGTCCCTGGATCTCCTGAATTCAGATCTATATTATGTGAATGAAGGCCTAACTAGTCTGGATTTCTGTGTGTGTGGGAAGGGAATAAGCACCGGTGTTAGCTGGGGCCACTCTGTTCTTGCTAGCTTCATTCTGGCACTACTGTGTTAAATTTCCTGTCCAGAATGTTTAAATCATATTCCATCATAACAGTGCTTCTTGACCCTGGGCATTTACTAGATTCAACTGACAAAATTTTATAAAATTACCAAGACCTGGATACCAGATCAGTTAAATCATATACTCTAGAGGTGGGCCCAGGACGCCCCTGGTATTTTCGAAAGCCTTGCCTTGTTGATTTTAATGTACTGGTATTGATTTACGGTGAAAAGCAAGGATACTTCCTTTGCTGGTCTCCTGAGCAAGAGAACTCTTAAGGGACAAGACTCACAACCAAAATGTCTTTCAGGATTTTCCTTTAAGGATTTTTCAGCCTTTGGAAAATCAGACAGCAACACCAAATGCACAACCCCACAGATCTTTAGATGGTAGTCATTTTGAGAAAAAATCCCATGTCCCAAACTAATATCTAGTGGTTAATCCTGGAGAGCTAAATTCTTTTTTTTTTTTTTTACATTCTTTATAATGCATTTTGAAAGTGCTTCTGATGAAACAACAGGAAATTTCTCTATTCTAATTCTATACATCTCTTTATGAGTGTGAACTAAAAATGGAATATCTCAGTAATACTAACGAGAGTAGGCATCAGGTAAAATTCTTCCACTGGATGCTCCAGGGTCCTGCTATCACCAGCAAAGTACCAGGAGGTCATGAGGGACCTATTTCCAGGCTATGTGTGCATGCAGCCCTGCGCAGGCTCACACACAGTTTTGCTCATCTATATCCCCTTCGACAAATCACATAACCTCTGGGCCTTTCTCTCTCAATTTTAAATTCAAAGGTTAGGCCAGAACCTCTAAAAGCCTGTGAATCTATACAGAGTTCCTGGACCTCTGGAGGACAGCACCGGAGGGTGAAAAGTGGAACTGTTCCACCCACTTTTCCAGGTTCTCTAAGCCTACTGTGCTTGAGCTTTGTTCAAAGTGAGCCTTAGCCTGCTTACTTTCATTTTATACCCAGATGTTGCAGAAATGTCAGCTAGGTCAGAGCCTGAATCTGGGTTACCTATAAATGTGACATACAATTGTCACTACTATGAAAGGGTGCTGCAGCTCAAGCCACCCCACATATCAGGGCAAGGAAGCACACGCTGAAATGTGCAACCACTCTCTACAGAGAGACTTAGGACACTGGGGGAAGCCATCAGGGGCCTGCGGAAGTTCTCTTTTCGAAACCAACCTGGAGGGATTTTGGATATCTTTTCAGGGTCTGTGTCATGGTTTGAGAAGACCTTGGCTTAGTAATTCTCCATATGCAATGTAGGGTATAAACGATATGCACCATGACCTGATTTCTGAAAGAAGCTAACAGGAAAACCTTCTTCATGGTTTCCTATCAGGCAGCAGAGTCATCAAGGAACTCTGTTTCCTCAAGTGTCCTTGTAATGGTATTTGTACAGACCAGCTGCCGAGGGCAGTGTAAAATGAAGGGAAAGGTATTCAGAGAAGCTTGCAGGCAAAAAGACCAACTGTTATCCACCACGTCTGTTACTCTAGTGGCTTAGGATCACTAGTTTAGGCAGCATCAGAATCACCCTGGAAGTTTCTGAAAAGAACTTCCTGTGACCCATCCAGGGGGTGAAAGATTCACTAATTAGGTCTGGAGAGGGAAATAGCCACCCGTGCTTTGTTTGGTTTTAGTTTTTCGCAGTTATTGTGATGTACAGCCAGGTCTGGGACCACCACTTAGGCCACTCCCACAAAGGATGCAGATTTTTGCTTTCTTACCCAGGTCTGGCTTGCTGGTATAGATCTTTTCATAGAGAAAGGTGTGGTCTCGGAAGCTCTGCAGCGAGTGACCCACAGCTATGACCGACGTCATCACCAGCCAGCTTCGTAACACGTTCAGGAATCGGCTCATGGCTCCCCTCCAACCTGAGAGGGCTTTTTGCCTTGGAAACAAAAGCAAAGGACAGGAGACAACAGATGGTTAATGTGCTTCAACCGTAAGCTCTGTAGTTAACCTGTGTCCCACTCATGAGGGCTGTACTAATCTTATTTCATCAGTCATTTCATAAACTCTTCTCCCAAATACCTGAGGCTCATCTACCCCCATGCACCCTTCATAGAGCTGGCACTTTGCCTTTGAATATCTATGTTAACTCAAAGTGTGCTGACAAGAGTTAAAAAAAAAAAAAAGGCTAAATAATGCAGTGGGTGGAAATGACAAACCTTGCAGAAAAAATGAAAAGAAAGGGAACAGAACAGAGGGAGGTGTCCAAACATCACTATAAAGAAATAAAATGGACTTTAATGTAAGATTTATAGAAATTGGTCTCAATATTTCATCATACTCATAGTGGTGAGTCAATACTATAGTGTACAAATAGTAGCACCATTCTTATTTTCGTCTAAGGAATTTCTCCAAAATATTAGCCTAAATCAGAACTCTCTTCTCTTGGCTGAAATCAGTCCCCTGGGGTCTTTACTTCTAACCTGGTGCTTCATGTCATTCTTTTGTAATGCAAGTACCTCAAAGGTAATTATAAATCTACTAACAGATACAGCCTTGCTACTGGTGATCGATCCTTCCAAGCACAGAGAAGTCTTGCATGTCTGAGTGGCATCTATGGTCTGAGGGCAATATTTACATGCTTTAAGTTTTCTCTACTTTGGCTCTCAGTGATTCCATATTCCATAAATTAGGAAAACAATATAAAAGTTAAAAATAAAAAAATTGTGGTGACTTGAGAAATAGTGAGAAAATTAGAGAAGGAAACAGCTATTTTGATGTTGGGTTGTGGACGAAATTATAATTATTGATTATTTGTATACACCATGTGCTGTGCAAACACCTACCATATATTATCTCATTGAATCCTTAAACAAGGTCGGGAGACACTATTAATATTTCCACTTACAGATGAGGGCTGCAATAGAGATGTTAAGTGACATGCTTGAGGTTACACAGTCAATAGGTGAAAGAGCTGAGATACAAAGCATGGTCTGTTGGTCTCTAAGATGGTCTCACTGAGCATATTTTGATGAAGTTTCCATTTTTGAGAGAGGCAAGGAAACCATAGCCACCTGTCTTCAAGTGGTATAGGAAATACCATCAGGCTATGTACTTTTTATTTAAAAAACAGAACAAAATGTTAGATCAACCCTTGCTGAGCACTGATTCAAATTATCTTGGTTTAAATGAAAACCATGTAGATAAAAATCTAATCATGGAGTTGCTTCTTCCCATCTTTGTTATGTGACCCATGGTTTATCTACTGTCTGGTTAATTTCTTTGGCCTGAAGTGGCACTAAATTACCATGCTTCCTTTGTCACTTTGACAGTAGGCCTTTTGTTAGGGTCCTAAATTACTCAGCTGAAACAAATGATAAAGTCAGTAATGTCTCAAGACAGTGTGACACACCGAAAAACAAAGAAAGTTCCAGAGGTAGAAGGGTCAGTGGATGAACGTCTCAGTACAAATGGGTCACACAAGTGGACTTTGTCAAAGTCCAGAGAGAATGAAGCTCTAATGGAATCACAAGCAGCTACAGCATGGGCCAAGATACACACACTGGCCTCCCCTCACCATCCTCCTTGTTATCTCACCCTCCCTCAGTAGGAGACTTCAGCTCTCAGAGTCAGAAAAGCCACATGGATGGCCACCCTCTTTGACAGAACTTATGCCCGTTTCACAGACCCTCTCAGAAACTCCAGAAGATAGCTGATGAAGGCAGAGCCGGAGCACTCTTCCAGACTCCTCTGCCAGCCCCTCAGCACGGCTTCCTTAATGCTCTTGGGGGCCTCTGAGAGAATCCAACACGTGTTCCCAAATTTTGCCCTGCCCCAGGCCAGGAAAGGTGTGGTGTTTAGTAGAGTCGGGAGTAAGTGGTTCCTTTCCTGGCCTCACTATTCAGTAGCTGTGTGACCGTGGGCAAGTAATTCACACTTTACAGCTTAGGTTTCCTTACCTGCAAAATGAAGACTAAAATGACCTATTCCGAGGGTTATTATAAGAATTACTTTAGAAAGCAAAGGTACCTCTCATTGTGCCAGGCTCCGAGTGGCCACTCATTCGTTCATCGATTCACTCGTTCTGTACCTACCAAGCTTTCTTCGTTCTCCCAGCTCCCTCTCCGCTTGGTCTCTGAAATCTCTTTTCTCCCTACAATGTTGCCTCCCGAATATCTTCCTTCTATCCCATCTGCATTGTTTCAGGCTGTGCGGATCCTCTCCATTAGAAGCCACACAGATACCTACCCCCCCCCCCCCCCCCCCCACCACATACACCCTACCTGGCGAGAGTACTCCCAGCACAGAAGCAAAGAGACTGCCCCAGCACAGCTCCAGACCTGAGTCTACCTGAGCCCTTGTCCCCGCCCCCACTCTCAGCCCGGCTCCAGGATTGGTTTGTTGCCATCAGTCCTCGTTCTGATTGGCTGTTCCGGTTCTGGGGGACGCCATGGGTCTCGGACCCCTTTATCGCTAATCAGCTGCCCAAGCCTCAACCCCAGCACTCGGCCCTTGCAGTGAACACACCTGTTGAGCGCAGAAGAACAACTCCGGCTTCGGAGACAATCTTTTGGGGACGGCGGGGAAAAGAGCGGATAAAAGAATTCAAGACTTCTTTGAAGACCGGCCGGTGAAGGAGGAGGGTGGTAGGCGCAGAGCGCTGACCCCGCCTGCCCGCCCCGAGCGATGGGAAGATGAAACAGGTAAAGGCTTGCGCCCGCGCCCTCCTCCCCGGAGAGAGGGGCGCCCCCGAGTCCCGGCGGGCGCTGGCCGCTGCACTTCCCTCTCCTTGTCTGGAAACAGTCGTTGGCGTCCGGGCGCGCTGGGCTGAATCGCAGCGGCTTCGGCTCTCCGCGTCCTTTCCATGGGAAGCTTCTGAGGATCTTCCTGGGCTGGGGTGAGCCATGGGTGGATCTGAGAGCCTGATCCCTTTAGGGAGGGGACACTCCTCGGGCTAGTGCCCTCTATCTTCCGATCGCCCTGTCTCTTCCTGCCCAACTTGCAGCCTAGGACAGGTTGGCATTCCTTCGTCGCTTGGAGGTTTAGTTTGTTTTTTTATTAATTTAAGGGACTTCCCAAGATTTTGGGAAATTCTGAGAAATCCTGTTGGGGATACTCAGAAGAAAACCTTGAGATTGTTCCATACTGCCCATTTCGCTGAACATTGTAGGGATCTTTGTCGGAACTGCCTTTCCTCGTCCCCTATTTACGTTATCACATGTGTTAATGCATAAAAAATTAAGGTTTGGAAAGTTTGAATGCTCATCTTTGAGTAACAGGATTTATGGTCATTCAAACGTTTTCTTATCTATTATTTCCAGTCCATCCTCAAACACAATGAAATGTACCTTTTCTTTATTAAAGTATTTTAATTAGAAATAGGCTAGTTTTAATGTTGATTTGATATTCGGATCATAGTTTGTGATTTTCAACAAGGGAGAATAATTTTTTAGAGCGTTTGGAGGGAAGATTCCCCTCCTCCCTCCCACCCCCCCCCCCCCCCCAGCTATTTATACCCTTGATTCAGCAGAATAAGACCATGGCATCTGGGCCATCACTTCATGGCAAATAGATGGGGAAACAATGGAAACAGTGAGAGACTTTATTT
Organism: Dama dama; assembly: GCF_033118175.1. NCBI lineage: Eukaryota > Metazoa > Chordata > Mammalia > Artiodactyla > Cervidae > Dama > Dama dama. The sequence goes on along the minus strand of NC_083692.1, from coordinate 16,990,362 downwards.
TGGGGGGCTCCAAAATCACTGTAGATGGTGACTGCAGCCAAGAAATTAAAAGACGCTTGCTCCTTGGATGAAAAGCTATGACCAACCTAGACAGCATATTAAAAAGCAAAGACATTACTTTACAAACAAAGGTCTGCCTAGCCAAAGCTATGGTTTTTCCAGTAGTCATGTATGGATGTGAGATTTGGACCATAAAGAAGGTTGAGTGTCAAAGAATTGATGCTTTAGAATTGTGGTGCTGCAGAAGACTCTTTTGAGAGTCCCTCAGACTACAACAAATCAGTCAATCCTAAGGGAAATCAACTCTGAATATTAATTGGAAGGACTGATGCTGACACTGAGGCTCCAATACTTTGGATGCCTGGTAGAAAGAGCCGATTGATAGAAAAAGACCCTGAAGTTGGGAAAGATTGAATGCAAAAGAGAAGTGGATGGCAGAGGGTAAGATGGTTGAATAGCATGACCAACTTAGTGACTCAAAAACATGAATCTGAGCAAACTCAAGGAGACAGTGAAGGACAGGGGAGCCTGGTGTGTTATAGTCCAAGGGGTAGCAAGGAGTTGGACATGACTTAGCGACTAAACAACAAACATCAAGAATAGAAAAACAATAGCAAAAATAAACAAAATAAAAAGTTAACTCTTTAAAATGATTCTCAAAGCTGACAAAATTTTAGTTCAGTTTCAGTTCAGTTGCTCAGTCGTGTCCGACTCTTTGCGCCACCATGGACTGCAGCACATCAGGCCTCCCTGTCCATCATCAACTCCTGGAGTTTACTCTAACTCATGTCCATTGAGTCGGTGATGCCATCCAACCATCTCATCCTCTGTCATCCCCTTCTCCTCCCGCCTTCCATCTTTCCCAGCATCAGGGTCTTTTCAAATGAGTTAGTTCTTCACCAGCTAACTAAATGAGTTAGTTCTTCAGTCAGGTGGCCAAAGTATTGCAGTTTCAGCTTCAGTATCAGTCCTTCCAATGCATATTCAGGACTGATTTCCTTTATGATGAACAGGTTGGAACTCCTTGCTGTCCAAGGGACTCTTAAGAGTCTTTTCCTACACTGCAGTTCAAAAGCATCAATTCTTCATCCCTCAGCTTTCTTTATTATCCAACTCTCACATCCATACCTGACTACTGGAAAAACCATAGCTTTGACTAGACAAACCTTTGTTGACAAAGTAATGTCTCTGCTTTTTAATATGCTGTCTAGGTTTGCCATAACTTTTCTTTCAAGGAGCAAGCATCTTTTAATTTCATGGCTGCAGTCACCATCTGCAGTGATTTTGGAGCCTAGAAAAATAAAGTCTGTCACTGTTTCCATTGTTCCCCATCTATTTGCCATGAAGTCATGGGACCAGATGCCATGATCTTAGTTTTCTGAATGTTGAGTTTTAAGCCAACTTTTTCACCCTCTTTCACTTTCATCAAGAGGATCTTTAGTTCTTTTTTACTTTCTCCCATAAGGGTGGTGTCATCCCCATATCTGAGGTTATTGATATTTCTCCCGGCAATCTTGATTCCAGCTTGTGCTTCATCCAGCCCAGCATTTCTTATGATATACTCTGCATATAAGTTAAATAAACAGGGTGACAATATATAGCCTTGATGTACTCCTTTCCTGATTTGGAACCAGTCTGTTGTTCCATGTCCAGATCTAACTGTTGCTTCCTGGGCTGCATACAGATTTCTCAAGAGGCAGGTCAGGTGGTCTGGTATTCCCATCTACTGAAGAATTTTCCACAGTTTATTGTGATCCACACAGTCAAAGGCTTTTGTGTAGTCAATAAAGCAGAAGTAGATGTTTTTCTGGAACTCTCTTGCTTTTTCGATGATCCAGCAGATGTTGGCAATTTGATCTCTGGTTCCTCTGCCTTTTCTAAATCCAGCTGAACATCTGGAAGTATTTTGAGCATTACTTTACAAGCGTGTGGATGAGTGCAGCTGTGCAATAGCTTGAGCATTCTTTGGCATTCCCTTTCTTTGGGACTGGAATGATGTGGCCACTGCTGTGTTTTCCAAATTTGCGGGCATATTGAGTGCAGCACTTTCACAGCATCATCTTTTAGGATTTGAAATAGCTCAGCTGGAATTCTTGCCTTGAGAGCCCCATAAATAGTATGAACAGTATTAAAAAGCACCACCTTAAATACCTGTAAAATGGGGCAAATTATTCCTATGATCCCTTTCAACTTTTTTTTTCTTCACTATATTTCTAAGTTAGAGGATAGAGGAAAAAATAGGCAGGTTAAACTATCAAGCTTTAGAAAGAAACTTTAGAAGCTAAAGTTCCTTGTCAATCCACCTTTAGCTGCAAACTGGCACCACTGTGCCTTAGCACCTACAAATGATGCATTACTATAAAAGGTAAAAATGTTTGACAAGAGTCAGGAACACAATAAGCACACACAGCTGACAAGAGCCAAGGCCTGAATCATACTATCTGTAGAAAGCCACATCCTGACAGAGAATCTTTTCAGAGAACCTCTGAAAAGAGAAAACAGGTAGTAGATGAATCGTTAATTCTGTAAGGTCGACCTAAAAACACTTATGGCAGGCCCTGCATTGTCACTAAAAGCATGTTCCCACCAGTTGGCAGTAAAGGGAAAAGAATCAAAATGATTCAGTTCAGTTCAGTTCAGTTGCTCAGTCATGTCCGACTCTGCGACCCCATGAACTGCAGCACACCAGGCCTCCCTGTCCATCACCAACTCCCAGGGTCCACCCAAACCCATATCCATTGGTTCGGTGATGCCATCCCACCATCTCATCCTCTGTCATCCCCTTTTCTTCCTGCCCTTAATCTTTCCCAGCATCAGGGTCTTTTCAAATGAGTCAGCTCTTCGCAACAGGTGGTCAAAGTATTGGAGTTTCAGCTTCAACATCAGTCCCTGCAATGAACTCCCAGGACTGATCTCCTTTAGGATGGACTGGTTGGATCTCCTTGCAGTCCAAGGGACTCTCAAGAGTCTCCAACACCACAGTTCAAAAGCATCAATTCTTTGGCGTTCAGCTTTCTTTATAGTCCAACTCTCACATCCATACATGACCATTGGAAAAACAATGGCCTTGACTAGACGGACCTTTGTTGACAAAGTAATGTCTCTGCTTTTTAATATGCTGTCTAGGTTGGTCATAACTTTCCTTTCAAGGAATAAGCGTCTTTTAATTTCATGGCTGCAGTCACCATCTGCAGTGATTTTGGAGCCCAGAAAAATTAAGTCAGCCACTGTTTCCATTGTTTCCCCATCTATTTGCCATGACGTGATGGGACCAGATGGCATGACCTTAGTTTTCTGAATGTTGAGCTTTAAGCCAACTTTTTCACTCTCCTCTTTCACTTTCATCAAGAGGCTCTTTAGTTCCTCTTCACTTTCTGACATAAGGGTGATGTCATCTGCATATCTGAGGTTATTGATATTTCTCCTGGCAGTCTTGATTCCAGCTTGTGCTTCTTCCAGCCCAACATTTCTCATGATGTACTCTGCATATAAGTTAAATAAACAGGGTGACAATATACAGCCTTGACGTACTCCTTTTCCTATTTGGAACCAGTCTGCTGTTCCATGTCCAGTTCTAACTGTTGCTTCCTGACCTCCATACAGGTTTCTCAAGAGGCAGGTCAGGTGGTCTGGTATTCCCATCTCTTTCAGAATTTTCCACAGTTTATTGTGATCCACACAGTCAAAGGCTTTGGCATAGTCAGTAAAGCAGAAACAGATGTTTTTCTGGAACTCTCTTGCTTTTTCGATAATCCAGCAGATGTTGGCAATTTGATCTCTGGTTCCTCTGCCTTTTCTAAAACCAGCTGGAACATCTGGAAGTTCATGGTTCACATATTGCTGAAGCCTGGCTTGGAGAATTTTGAGCATTACTGTGCTAGCATGTGAGATGAGTGCAATTGTGTGGTAGTCTGAGCATTCTTTGGCATTGCCTTTCTTAGGGACTGGAATGAAAACTGACCTTTTCCAGTCCTGTGGCCACTGCTAATCAAAATGATTAGGAAAATGAAAATTGGGACTTTAAACATGTCCAGAAACCAGGACATGTTAAGAAATTACACTTTTACAGACATGAAAGAACAAAAAACTTGGATTAGTAACCAAAGTAGACTAGTTTTATGGTTTACTTTATTGAAAGCCTAAGAACATTTTGGTTTTTAAACAGTTATTTCATGAGAAACAGATACTATTCACTCTTTGGATCCAGCCTACATAACTCAAAGCCTCTAAGCCTCGTTCATCCCAATGTCTGTGCTGGAAATGCCTTCCCCACTTTCTCTGTTAATAATCCCTCTCTCTATAGCCCAGCTCATCTCACCACCTCCCTGGAGCCTTCCCCAGCTCCTGCAGCCCATAGAGATGTATTTCTCCGAACTGTAGCACTTGCTGTATAATCATTTGTTGATGATCTTTTTAACGGATATAAAGGCAGCTTTTACAATCAGAATTAAATACTTTTTAAGGACTAAAGAACCTATATACCAAATGAACATTTCCACATCTATTTGTATAAATCTGTAATTTGGGATCCCCAAGGAAAATATAGAAAAATAGCCCCTTTACATTTACTATTGCAAAGAATGTCATGCAAAACAAGGATGCCTGGACAGTTTCTAGCTCTAATGTCCAGGATTGCAAACTATGAATACTTTAATATAGCCTGGGGATCTGAGCAGATCTAGCAGATGTGCATGGAGAGATATCTTGGGATCAAGTCAACATCCTAGAGGATTTAAGACCTTCGAACTTCCAAAACTTTAGAAATATAAGCCTGTTCCTCCAAGTGTGAACAAGATTGACTTTAAGATTCCTAAAGTATAAAACAAGTGTTTCATAGACATGAGCTGATGGAACATTAACAATCAAAACTCAACAGTAGGAGTTTAAAAGTAAGAGGAGCAAACGTCCATCAACATGAACTGAGGTGGAGGTGGGGTGGAATTACACCTGTATTTTCACTAACTTCTACTAGAAATTTAGCACTTCTCAATTATGAATATAGGCAACAAGCCATAGTAGTATTAGCATTACCTGTGCTTTGACTCCATCTGAAATGACAGGTTTTTTGTACCATATGACAGTTGTTCCAGACATCTCAAAATAACATTGATATTTATCACTACTTCTAAGTTATGGCAGTTACTAAAATTGCTAATAGATCACCTGTGATTACAGTCTTCTCATCTGGTGTGATGAGAAAGGACTACAATTTGGCAAGCCTTTAACCTCAAGCAATCATTCAGTTACCAAATGGTGAAGGCTCACAGTGGTGGTCCAGGTATCTATAATGTTCCTGGTATTCTCCACTTACAAGTATTAATGAGAGACCACCCAAGAACAGGGAGCTTATGCAAACTAAGCAAAAATAGTCTTCATGTTGCTGTCTTTAGGAAATAAAATTGAAGTTTTACCTTCTAAATGAATGATCTTGCTATTTTATACATTAGTAAATTCCAGATGTATTCATTTATTAAGTTAGTCATTCGGGCAGCAAGTATGTATAGAGTACTTACTAAAATAAAATTAGTTTGAATCATCTAAAATAAAATGAAATCATGTTGAGTCATCTAAAATCCTCAATATTTTGACCATCTTTGACTTACCAAAATAGAAATTTCTTATAGTTCAATCTAATGCTTGTGAGCCCAACCCCTAAGTGAAGTGAAGTCGCTCAGTCGTGTCCGACTCTTTGCGACCCCGTGGGCTGTAGCCCACCAGGCTCCTCCATCCATGGGATTCTCCAGGCAAGAATACTGGAGTGGGTTGCCATTTCCTTCCCCAGGGGATCTTCCCAACCACTAATAAAAGAGATGGTCATAAAGTAAAAGAAGATTTTGAATCAGAAAGATGGATGCCTGCACAAGTTAACAATGTGGTGAAATGGCTAAGAGGCAGCACAGAGAAAAAGTCACAAAAAGGCAAAGTTCCCAGAGGAAATTATCCATTTAATTATCCTGAATGAGAATGACCCAAATACATTAATAATAACAAATATGTATTATTTTCTATGACATAATGTGATGAAAAGCCTCTCCCCAAACCTTTACTAATGCTTCAATAATTTTTTCTAATTAAATAATATAATCTTCTACTGTATTATAAGAAATATACTTTAAAATCAATATTAAGTCCAGCAAGAATAATGCCCTAACATTTGTATAGCACTTTGTCATTTAAAGGTAATTTTATACACATTATTCTATTATATTCAGCCTGGGAGATACTATCCCCACTTTTCAGATGACATAGCACATGAATCCTAGTGGACTTACAGAAAACTTTAAAAACTAATCTTATCGTTAAGCCAGATTCTCTCTTTGCTCTCTGTGTCATGTAATAATATTAAAGGAGGCCAAACATCTAAGAGCTTCAAAATCCTGGAACCTAGGTCCAAATCTCAATCTATCACTTAATCTCCATGCGACCCTAAGGAAGTTCTTTGATATCTGTGGGGCTGAGCTTAGTTAATTGGGAATAATAACATCTTCAGATGTTATTGTTAAATGGGATACAGCAGTCAAAGCCCTTACCATCACCCATAACAGCTACACTTAGCACTATCTTCATTTATATTATTGTGAGAATCCAGCAATTAAGAAACTTGACTCTTATCTAAAAGAGCTTGAGAAAGCCATGTGTCTCAATAGACAGCACAGGCCTCAGAATTCTAATGGCCTGTCCCACACTTACTCAAATAACTTATTATTATCATCACTCTATCATCCTAAAGGCTTTGGAGAAAATAACCAATGTCACAGTGTTGGGAGACCTACTTTTCTTCCATATCTAAAAAATTAAAAAACTCCTATGTTAGGAGCTCTGATCAAGAGTTGACTAAGAGCTACTACCTGTACCATCTAGGGCCGATGTTCACTCATGAGGCCAGAAACAGAGCCTTATCTCATTTCAGATAGCTGATGGTCACCCCTAAAAAAGATCCCAAATTAGACCATGTATGGAGGCTAAAACCAGAGTCAGATAACACCAAAGGAAGGATATTGGTAAAAGAGGATAGGAGTAAAATAAAAGAGAACTATCTTCCAACCTGAAGGCAAAGGATCAAAAGCAGGCTTGCTATTCCTTACTCTTGGCTTACCACCTCCTCACTCTCTAAGGATGATGCTGTTTCCTCCAGGTCCCAAGCCATCATGACTGGCATTTCCTTTAGAGTTTGTGATGCAGTCAGCAGACGGGGGCCTCAGAGACCTTTCCTTGCACATTCACTGGATCAAACAATTTGGGTGGCACAGATTCCTGCAAGAGAGACAAAGGATCTGAAATGTAACACAGCTGTCTTTTTGTTCATCATTGCTGGTGATCTTCTATGTAATGAAAATGGATATTTACCTAAATACTGTCCAACCTCTCGAGGCTTAGCTTTTTTCACAGTGCCTCACATATGACACAAAGATCAAGATTTTATTTTTCAAACATATTGTCTGTCCTCTGTGTATTTGAAGAGTGGCTATTAAGTTTCTCGTGTTTCTTTTACATATTAAATCTAACATGCACCAAAAGGACAGGCTTACTTAACTTTGAGGACAATGTGAGATAGGTGGTTGATTGCATAAAATATAGGTTCCTTGCTAGCGAAAACTGACATGAGTTAAGAAAAACACAAGTTTTAAGATCCTAGCAAATATCTCTTTAGACTTTATGACAAGCACAGGTAAAATAAGATCATGATTCCACTGAAATAAATTCCAGCAAAAAATGAATATATTCTGCTGAATCAAGGCTATAAATAGTTGGGTGGGGTGGTGGGGGGAGACTGTCCATCCAAACACTCTCAAAAGTTATTCTCCCTTACTGAAAATCATAAACTATGATCCAAATATCAAATAGACATTAAAATTAGCCTATTTCTAATTAAAATAATAAAGAAAAGGTACATTCCATTGTGTGTTTGAGGATGGAATAGAAATAACAGATAAGAAAATATTTGAATGACCATAAATCCTATTACTCAAAGATGAGCATTCAATCTTTCCAAACCTTATTTTTCTATGCATTAATATATCTGATAACGTAAATAGGGGGCGAGGAAAGGCAATTCCCACAAGGATCCCTACACAAGTTCAGCGAAATGGGCAGTAGGGTACAATCTCAAGGTTTTCTTCCGAGTATCCCCAACAGGATTTCTCAGAATTTCCCAAAATGTTGGGAAGTCCCTTAAATTAATAAAAAACAAACTAAACCTCCAAGCGACAAAGGGATGCCAACCTGTCTAGGCTGCAAGCTGGGCAGGAAGAAACAGGGCGATCGGAAGATTGAGGGCACTCGCCCGAGGAGTGTCCCCTCCCTAAAGGGATCAGGCTCTCAGATCCACCCATGGCTCACCCCAGCCCAGGAAGGTCCTCAGAAGCTTCCCATGGAAAGGATGCAGAGAGCCGCAGCTGCTGCGATTCAGCCCACAGCACCCGGAAGCCATCGGCTGTTCCTGGACAAGGAAAGGGAGGTACAGCTGCTGGCGCCGCCCAGACTCAGGGGCGCCCCTCTCCAGGGAGGAGAGCGTGGGTCCAGACCTTTACTTGTTTCATCTTTCCACCGCTCGGGTGGGCAGGTGGGGACAGTGTTCTGCACCTACCTCCTCCCTCCTTCCCTAGCAGGGCTCCACAGAAGTCTTGACTTCTTTTTCCCTGCTCTTTCCCCCTCCATCCCAAAAAGATTGACTCCGAACCGGGAGTTGTTCTGCTGCGCTCAACAAGAGGGTTCGCTGCAAGGGCGGTGTCCTGGGGGTGAGGCTTCAGTCAGTTCAGTCGCTCAGTCATGTCCGACTCTTTGCAACCCCATGGACTGCAGCATGCCAGGCTTTCTGTCCATCGCCAGCTCCTGGAGATTACTCTAACTCATGTCCATCCAGTCAGTGAAGTCATCCAACTGTCCAGGGAGTTTGTAACTTCCTCGGTCCTGTCTCATTGCAACAAAAATTTGAAGTGATGGGCAGACCAGCATTACAGCCCTTGGATGGACCAGTGTCACAGCTCCGTGTTACAGCTGTTTATTCAGAAAGTAAAGGAATATATGTCCTCGAGGCATGAAGGTATGCCAACCCAAAAGACACGAAGAGAAGAGAGGCCCCTGGCCCAATTTGGCTCCTCTTCTTACATGTTTTTTCTCCTCCCTCTGAGCCTGCCCTATGTAAATTGGGCTAGCCAGGAGTGCTGTTTGTTTTACCTGAGGTCCTCACTCTGGTCCTTGGACCTTCCTTTGTTTTATTTTGGCAGGCTTTTCCCTTCCTTGACTTTTAGCCACCACCATTCTGGACTCCTTTTTCCTATTCTAACTCCTTAACATTCCCCCCTCAAGAGATGGGCGGCCCAGTTCCTTGGGAATAGGGGCGTGAGGACTTTTTGGCTACTTCCTGCTGAACTGGGATGGCGAGGGGCATTGGGCCTCGCCATCTTGCTAGTCTCAGGCCTCAGAGTCCTTACAGTGGTGTCCATCTAAGGGTGAGTGATATTTCCTGTGGTTGGCGGTAGTTTTATATATCTTTGTTGAACTGGCACTGCATGTTGTAGCATGTTTGACCTGGGCAGAGACAAAATGGGTTAGACAATTGATAATACATGGAGCAGTCATAAGCAGCATTAATATAGTGATGACAGGGAATAGTAGGGGCATTACCCAACTCCAAATTTCCCATCGCCAGGAGGATCCCCCAAAGAGAGATTATAGCCACTCCAAGAACTCCCCAGCTCATTCTTTGAGGTCCTGTAGGATCTATAATTTTTTCTTGAGGACTAACAACAGGTCTCATTCAAGATGGCTCAAGTCCCTCCTTGTTTAGGGATCAGGAGGTCTATCTCCTGTCTATTTTGGGATACAACACCTTCCCAGCTGTGTTGGCTCTTTAGAGCTATCCAGAGAAATCTTATCCCCAGAAACTTAATTTTGGGGGTGTTCATTAGAATGGCACTCATTTGTAGTTCTGAATAGGTATCCGAGATCTCCCAGGGGCTCACAGGTGTACTGAGTGTCCTCTTCTGTTTTCTTCCGTGGCTTGACTTGTGAGTAGTGAATCCAGGTGTCATGTCCTAGTACCTTGACTGCTGTGGGGGTAGAAAGTATTACAGGGTAGGGGCTCTTCCATGTGGGCTGGAGTTGAGCTTTTGCGGACCCATCCTTCCAGGCTTTAATTAGGACTTGAGTCCCTAATTAAAGTCCCTTTAATTAGGACTTGAGTCACCCATATAGTGGTGACGCTTTAGAATATTTTGGGTCCTGGTTGACACCCCACAAGCGTATATCCTTGTGGATATTGCCCAATGGCCATGGTATAAACCAGAGGGTCTGAGCCTCTGGATCTAGGAAGAGGTCATTGACATAAACAAGAGGCCTCAATATAGCACCTAATAAGGACTAAGAACAACCTATTCCTTAGGGGCAATATAGGTGTGGAGGAGAGCTATTGGTAAAGCCTCCTTCCATCCCAGGGAGGTCTTCTGGGTTAGCTTTTTTATCACTGATTTTAAGAATTGGTTGGCTCTTTCTACTTTTCCTGAAGACTGAGGCCTCCAGGCACAATGGAGATACTAAGTAATGCCCAATGCTTTAGAGACCTTTGGGTGACCTTAGAAGTAAATGATGTCCCACTGTCACTTTGTAATGACCTGGGCAGACCAAATCTCAGAATTATTTCATGGAGCAGTTTTTTTTTTTTTTTTTTTTTTAACCACCTCCTCAACCTTCTCAGTCTGTGTGGGAAAGCCTTCAATCTAGTCTGTGAATGTATCTATCATGACTAATAGGTATTTATACCCTTGAGAAACTGACATCTGGGTGAAGTCCCTCTGCAAGACCTCTTCTGGGTAGGTGCCACATCCTTGGAAGGGCTGGGCCAGCTGGGGTCTTCGAGCTCCTTGGGGGTTGTTTTTTAATTGGCAAGTGGGACAACAGGAAACCAACCACTTGCCTTATAGTTGTTTGGAGGCCTGTTCCTCTGAAGGACCTTTCTAGTAATCTTTGGAGGACCTTCTCCCCTAAATGAGTGGCAGCATGTAAGGAGTTAACCAACTTCCAGGCAGAAAAAGGAGTCACTCCTTTGGAAACATCCCATATGATCTTCTTGAAAGTCCTCATTCTTAGCTTTAAGAGTCTCCCTTCAATATATGAAGAAGTTTCTGGCAAATTAGTCTGTGGAACTAAGGTGGCAACCCCTATTAGGTCATTGTTCTATAATGTTGCTCTCTTAGCTGCCTGATCAGCTGCTTGGTTCCCTCGTGCCACTTCAGTGCTCCCTTTTTGGGGTCCTTTACAGTGGGAGACTGAAACCTTAGCGGGCAGATGAACTGCCTCTAAGAGCCTAAGGAATTGATCACCATATTTGATTGGGGACGCTTAGGTGGCCAGTGGCCCCTTTCTTTCCAAATAGCAGCATGAGCATGTAGCACCAGAAAGGCATACTTGGAGTCAGTGTAAATGGCTACTCTTTTTCCTTTTCGCAGCTCTAAAGCTCAAGTCAGGTCTATGAGCTCAGCAAATTTGGCTGAAGTACCTGGTGGCAAAGTTTAGCCTCTATGGGCTCAAAATTGGAGACTATTGCACATCCGGCTCTTCTTTTTCCATCCAAGACAAAGCTGCCTCCATCAGTGTACCAGATTTTCTCAGGATTGGTCAGAGGATCTTCTGAAAATCCCTCTGGGGGTTTTGTCCAGTGGTCCAAGGTTTCTAGGCAAGAGTGAAAGAGGAGAGAGCCCTCGGGGGTAGGCAGGAGGGTGGCAGGGTTAGGAACCTCACAAGGGGATATAGTCAGGCCTGAATTTTCCATCAGCACTTGATATCTGAGGATTCTTTGATCAGACATCCATAAATGGCCTCTCCCATTCAGGAGTTGTTTCACTTGGTGGCTGGTAAAAAATAGTTTGCCCCCAAGAGAGAGTTCTAAAGCATCTTCTATCAGGATTGCAATAGCTGCAAGATTTCAAAGGCAGGGAAAGATCTCTTCCCAATAAGGGAGGAGGACACTCAGGAACCACCAGAAACTGGGAAAATATTTGTCCGTCCCAGCAACAAAGAAGTGCTTGGGTCAATCTTTTAGTAATTGTTTTTCCTGTATCACCCAAAATGGTACAAGTTTGGGAGGTGAAGGCTCTGGAGTAGGACATCAGGACAGAGTAGGTAGCCCCTGTGTCAACCAAGAAATTCTCGGAGCTACCTGCCACATCCAGTTGCAACCTTGGCTCCAGCCCCATGATTGACAGGCTGGAGCAGGCCACTTCAGTCCTGTTGAACCATCGTGAGGGAAGGCTTGGCACTTGACGTTGAGGCTCTTGGGTCCTGAGGGCAGAGTGCCACCCATTCTCCCAATTGATGGCATTTGTAGCAAGCCATTTTAGGAGACTTCTCATGGTTTAGACAATCTTTGGCCCAATGCCACGCCTGTCTACAGATTAAGCATTTGCCTCGTGCCTTGTCCTTCATGGACTCGGGGTTTGCCATAGGGCTTCCCTGGAAGGCAGTCAGCATCAGGCATGCCTTGTCTCTTTCCTTTTCTCCCTTTCCTGAGCCTTGGCCTCCCTCTCCTGTTCTCCGTTATAAAAGGTGTTGGTGGCTATCTGGGCCATCTCATCTAAAGAGGCAGTAGGGTCCTGCTGCTATAGCTGTCGTAACTTTATCCTGATGTCTGATGCACGTTGGGGCAGGAATTTGTCCTTTAAAATCACCTGTCCCTTGTAGGAGTCTAAGTCCAGGTTGGTAAACTTCTGGAGGGCCTCTTTAGCCTTCTTAGAAAGGCAGTGGGGTTCTTGTTGGGCTCCTGAGTTATTGCTGAGACTCGGGCACAGCTGATTACTTTTTGCTGGGCTGCTTTCAGTCCTGCCTTCACACAGGTCAGAAAATGATCCCTTTTCCAGATGTGCTCAGGGTCATTATAATTCCAACTAGGATCTGAGGAGGGAACCACAGTTTCCCCTACTGGGTATTTATTGCTTGCCCTGTGAAGCCCCATAGCATACCTTTGGGCTTCCTTTAAGACCCTAGTATGTTCAGGGTCAGATAAAATTTGACTAAATATGACTACGATGTCCTTCCATGTCAAATCAAAGGCCAAGGTAATGTGTTGGAATGTATCTATATATTTGCCTGGGTCATCTGTATAGCTTCCCAGGTCTTGTTTGATCCATCTTAGTTCTAAGAGGTTCTTAGTCTTATGGACCCAGGTTGGTACAAATTCTCCTCCAGTTTTGACTAAGGGACATACTCGAGTTGCCTTTTGTGGAGGGGGTGCTCCTGGATATGGAGGCATGTTTGGATACAAGGAAGGAGCACCAGGCAACTCGGGAGCCATGGGAGGTGAGCCTTCACCGAGGGGTTCCTTTTCTTGGTAGTCTGTGCCTAGCACATTTGCCTAGTAGTGAAGGAAGGAACAGACAGAACAGGCTCCATTTTGAAAGCAGGACTCCGTCTTAGGCCAGACTGTGAACATTGGCTACACGCATGGTCACCCTCCCAATGGACTCTGAGCTTTGTGCCCTGTGTCTATGGAAACGGCATACCAATGGAAAACCAGACCCCCCAGATGAAAGAGCCTCAGGACTTGTACCTACCTAGACTCTCCGTCACCTAAAAGAATATGCTAATTATCTCTGTAACAGAACTGAGTCGTAAATTCTATTATGCTTATTGGGGTATGAACACAGGCCTATTGATAAATGTCCACTGTTTAACCACCTAGGCTTATGGCACACGAATCAATGGTTAACTTTGATCGTATCTCTCTTTTACTTTGTCCAGACTAGTTTCAAGGAATTTGGGGAGGTGGGTTTGAACATGTACACTTAGGGTAAATAAGGTTTTCGCAAAAACTGGTCGGGGTCCTTGCCTAAGAGGAGACTCTGCCTTGGGCCCACCAGTGTAATAAACTGCACTCCACTATCTGCATTGTCCTTCTGAGTGAGTTTGTTTCCTGGAGCATGTGGCTAAAACAGTAGGCTCACTTTCAGGGCATACAACAATCCCATACTTAAGACAGAGTTCCTTCATATCTCTTAGTCGGAAGAAAATTTGGACATAGGGGACCTCTGTCCATTTCCCTTGTCTTTTGCAGAATAAGTCTAGCTGCACAGTGGCATTGTAATTTAAAATTCCATCTGAGGCCAGTGTTCCTTGTCCCCTAGAGGATACTGTGGCCACGCAGTGGCACAAAAGAATTTTAAGCAACTTCTCCTTAGACTGAGAGAATGCAACAGCTTCCAGTTATCAAGGATACATCTCAAGGGCGTCTGTTGGGAAGTGGATTGGTTATTTCCCATCAGAAAGACAGTGATGACAGGGAGGAAAAGAAAAAGAAAAATCTAATAGGCCTCCTCCAATTTCCATGGGTGGACTTCTTTAAGGGTGAGTCTTTTGAAGTACCTACCCAGTACAGTTGCAATCTGAGAGCCAGCCATCCCCAGGTCAGGGTGCAGATCCCCAGATAAGCTGAGGCATGGCAGCCTCCTGGAGATTGAATCCCCAGGCAGGTCAGGGCAGGTTGGGGCAGGTTGAGGCATGTCGACCTCCTGGGACCGCTGGACTGGCAGATATCCAAGCAGGTTGAGGTGTGACAACCTTTCGAGGAACAGATACCCATGCAGGTCGAGGCAGGTTGGCCTCCTGGGACCCCTGGACTGGAGTTGAGCATCCCCAAGTTCTCCAGCATGACCAGTGCTGGGTAGGACTAAGGGGTTGTAATTTTAACTCATTGCCAGTTTGTTCACTGCAGATGGGAATGATATCATGATGTAAAGCAGTCCAAGCCTGTGCCCTGAGACTGGGAACCTGGTGAAGCAGCCATAAGCCTTATCCTCTTACTGCTCTAAGGGAATCTAAGTCACTGATTTCCTCCCCTAGTCCTCCATAAGAGCAGATTAGGGTGTCTCCAATGGTAAACATTTCATTATCATAGATCCACTTTAGGTAATAACAGAAGTAATGACAAAGGAGTGGGTTATCTAGCCCTGTTAGGGACAGTAAGAGTGTCTTAATAACAAGCAGGGTGGAGCAATGTCACCTACAAGGGGGCAGGGTCCTGGTTGTAGGAGTTAGTAAGTGGCTTAAGAACAAATTGATAAGAGGCAACAGACCAAATGCTCCATAAAAGTGGAGTTGAGATTTGATTTGGGAGTATGTCTGTAACTTTAAGAGAAAGGTGGTAAGGATTTGGGCCCAAACAGCCTGCAGGGCTAACTCCCAAAGTGGCAAACATTATCCCCGGAAGCCCAACTGCCCTTGAAGGGATGCCACCGACAGATGGCCTTCTAGTGGGCATTGCATGCCTGTCATCCTCCCTAGCGGGTTCACTGAGAGATGCTGTTGTTGCACATGTTGTAGGAAACATGGAAGGTGAAGGCCTGACTATCCAGAGGGATTGGATATTATACAGTATTTCCCTCCCAAGGGCCAGCTATTTTCAGGTTGTCCCTCCAGAAGATTGTAGAGGCAACACTGTGAGCCTGGACAGGCCTCAGGGAAAGAGCATGAAACAGGAGGGAAGGGGGCAGGGCACAACTTTTGAAAGAATGACATAGCGCAAGACCATAACATAAGCCAATTAAAATCAAATGGGCCCAAGATGACAAGTCAAACTAAACCTTGATCCCCAATGTGTAAGCTAAATGACACACCCAGAGGTGGCAGGACAGTTCCAAGGCACTGTCAAAAGACAGTGAGTGGGTGGCTCCCCAATGGTTGGGATGATCCTCCCACTCATTACCATATGAAATAAATCACTCAGCTCTGGGAAACTAACCACACCACATTCCATGGCCACCTCAGTCTCCTCTGCGATGGCCCTCACCCTGTGGCATGTGCTTTTCTCTGAATCTGAATAAATCCACCTGTTACCTATTGCTGTGTCTCTAACCGAATTTTTGCAATGAGACATCAGAGCCTGAGCTTCATTAGGTCCTGAAGCCAGACACCATGGGTTTCGGCCGGGCTCAAGTCCCAGGAGAGAGGAGCAAAGGACAGGAGGAAAAACCAGTGGGAAAAACATGCCAAGGAATCTTCATTACCTGCCAGAAAATCCGCTAAATACCTGACCTGTGCTCACAGTTTTCATTGGCCTGATCCTTGGCACAAAGAAGATTAAGGACAGAAGAACCCCCAACCACTTGGGCAACACCTACTGGGGCCCAGCAGATAGTGGAGCCTTTGGGACACACTGAGGAAGAGCCCCTGCCAGCGTCCCTCATTTGTACCCACTGCCAATCACCTACCTGTTCATGGGGGGTTTGAGGAAACAAGAAACGAGAGATTGTAAAGAAATTAAGATTTGTTAGGTATATGTCCTTCCAGCCATAGGAACAAGGACCTCCTACCTTAACTGGAGGTCTTCTGCAATCTGAGACTGAGCCACAGGAGCTTTCTGCTGAGTTTGTTTTTCGCTGTCCTGGTTCCCAGTACACTAGGCTTCTGTCACTTCTCCTGCACTGGGTTTTCTTCAGGTGGAGCTTCCACCATGGGAGCATTGGCTGAGTTGGGCTCCTGCTGTGCTTGGCCTCCTCCTTGCAGGGGAAGAGCTGATGTTGTTTCAGCCAGGTTAAATCCAAGTCATGGCACGGTAGATGTCAGGGGAGTTTGAAATTTCCTCGGTTCTGTCTTGTTGCAACAAAAATTTGAAGCGATGGATGGACCACCATTACAGCCCTCGGACGGACCAGTGTCACAGCCTTCAGATAGACCAGTGTTACAGCCCTTGAGTGGAAAAGTGTTACAGCTCAGTTTTATTCAGAAAGTAAAGGAAAATACATCCTCCAGACGTGAGGGCATGTCAAACCAAAAGGCGCGAGAAGAGAGGCCCCTGGCCCAATTTTGGCTCCTCTCTTTATATGTTTTTTCTCCTCCCCCGGGGCCTGTGCTATGTAAACTGGCCTAGCCAGGAGTGCTGTTTGTCTTACCTGAGGTCTTCACTCCGGCACACAGACCTTCCTTTGTTCTATTTTCCCTTCCTTCTCTTTTAGCCACCACCATTCTGGACTCCTTTTCCTATTCTAACTACCTAACACAACCACCTCATCCTTTGTCATCCACTTCTCATCCTGCCTTCAATCTTTCCCAGTTTCAGGGTCTTTTCCAATGAGCCAGTTGTTTGTATCAGGTGCCAAAGTATCGGAGTTTCAGCTTCAGCATCAGGGGGTGGGCTTGGGCAGCGCCAACCACAGATTGGCAGTAAAGGGGTTGCCTGCTCCAGCATAACCTAAACAGCCAATCAGAACGAGGACTGATGGCAACAAACCAATCCTGGAGCCGGGCTGAGAGTGGGGGCGGGGACAAGGGCTCAGGTAGACTCAGGTCTGGAGCTGTGCTGGGGCAGTCTCTTTGCTGCTGCTGCTGCTTCTGTGCTGAAAGTACTCTCGCCAGGTAGGGTGTATGTGGTGGGGGGGAGGTAGGTATCTGTGTGGCTTCTAATGGAGAGGATCCGCACAGCCTGGAACAATGCAGATGGGATAGAAGGAAGATGTTTGGGAGGCAACATTGTAGGGAGAAAAGAGATTTCAGAGACCAAGCGGAGAGGGAGCTGGGAGAACGAAGAAAGCTTGGTAGGTACAGAATGAGTGAAACGATGAACGAATGAGTGGCCACTCGGAGCCTGGCACAATGAGAGGTACCTTTGCTTTCTTTCTTTTTTTTCTTTTTTTAATATTTAATGATAATTTTATTATTTTTTGTTTGTTTATTCTTTTTTATTTATTTATTTATTTATTTTATTAGTTGGAGGCTAATTACTTCACAACATTTCAGCCCTTCACTTTTAGTCTGTATGTGTCTCTTGTTTTGAGGTGGGTCTCTTGTAGACAGCATATAATAGGGGTCTTGTTTTTGTATCCATTCAGCCAACCTTTGTCTTTTGGTTGGGGCATTCAACCCATTTACATTTAAGGTAATTATTGATAGGTGTGGTCCCGTTGCCATTTACTTTGTTGTTTTGGGTTCACGTTTATACAGCCTTTCTGCATTTCCTGTCTAGAGAAGATCCTTTAGCATTTGTTGAAGAGCTGGTTTGGTGGTGCTGAATTCTCTCAGCTTTTGCTTATCTGTAAAGCTTTTGAATTCTCCTTCATATCTGAATGAGATCCTTGCTGGATACAGTAATCTAGGTTGTAGGTTATTCTCTTTCATTACTTTCAGTACGTCCTGCCATTCCCTTCTGGCCTGGAGGGTTTCTATTGATAGATCAGCTGTTATCCTTATGGGAATCCCTTTGTGTGTTATTTGTTGTTTCTCCCTTGCTGCTTTTAATATTTGTTCTTTGTGTTTGATCTTTGTTAATTTGATTAAAATGTGTCTTGGGGTGTTTTGCCTTGGGTTTATCCTGTTTGGGACTCTCTGGGTTTCTTGGACCTGGGTGGCTATTTCCTTCCCCATTTTAGGGAAGTTTTCAGCTATTATCTCCTCGAGTATTTTCTCATGGCCTTTCTTTTTGTCTTCTTCTTCTGGGACTCCTATGATTCGAATGTTGGGGCATTTCACATTGTCCCAGAGGTCCCTGAGGTTGTCCTCATTTCTTTTGATCCTTTTTTCTTTTTTCCTCTCTGCTTCATTTATTTCCACCATTTTATCTTCTACCTCACTTATCCTATCTTCTGCCTCCGTTATTCTACTCTTGGTTCCCTCCAAAGTGTTTTTGATCTCATTCATTGCATTATTCATTTTTAATTGACTCTTTTTTATTTCTTCTAGGTCTTTATTAAACATTTCTTGTATCTTTTCAATCTTTGTTTCCAGGCTATTTATCTGTAACTCCATTTTGTTTTCAAGATTTTGGATCATTTTTATTATCATTATTCTAAATTCTTTTTCAGGTAGATTCCCTATCTCCTCCTCTTTTGTTTGACTTGGTGGGCATTTTTCATGTTCCTTTACCTGTTGGGTATTTCTTTGCCTTTTCATCTTGTTTAGATTGCTGTGTCTGGAGTGGGCTTTCTGTATTCTGGAGGTCTGTGGTTCCTTTTTATTGTGGAGGATTTACCCAGTGGGTGGGGTTAGACGATTGGCTTGTCAAGGTTTCCTGGTTAGGGAAGCTTGCGTCAGTGTTCTGGTGCGTGGAACTTGATTTCTTCTCTTTGGAGAGCAATGGAGTGCCCAGTAATGAGTTTTGAGATGGGTCTATGTGTTAGGTGTGACCTTGGGCAGCCTGTATGTTGACATTCAGGGCTATGTTCCTGCGTTGCTGGAGAATTTGCGTGGTATGTCTTGCTCTAAAACTTATTGGCTCTTGGGTGGTGGTTGGTTTCAGTGTAGGTATGGAGGCTTTTGGACGGTCACTTATTACTTAAAGTTCCATGTAGTCAGGAGTTTTCTGGTGTTCTCAGGTTTTGGGCTTAAGTCTCCTGCCTCTGGATTTCAGTTTTATTCTTCCTGTAGTCTCAGGACTTCTCCAACTATACAGCACTGATAATAAACCTTCTAGGTTAATGGCGAAAAGATTCTCCCCCGTTAGGGACACGCAGAGAGGTTCACAGAGTTACATGAAGAAGAGGAGAGAGAGGAGGGAGATAGAGATGAGCAGGAGGAGAAAAAGGGGGACTCAAGAGGAGAGAGACAGATCTACGCAGCTGTCTGTTCCCAGAGTGTTCTCCATAGCCCAGACACCTACAAAGATTCACAGAATTGGATTGGGAAGAGAAGGGGAAAGGAGGAAATAGAGGTGTTCTGAGGTAGAAAACAGGGAGTCAAGATTGGGGGAGAATAATCTTCGGTTTAAAAATAGGGCTTCTCTTTTTTTTTTTGTAAGGTTATAGTGTATTGAATATGAAAATTAAGGAGTAGTAGAGGAGTACTAGAGGACGTTAAAAGAAATAAGAGAAAAAGAAAAATAGAAAATAGAAGAGAAAAAGAAAGAAAAAAAAGAAGAAAAAAGAAAAAAATTTTTTCCCTAATTAAAAAAATCATAAAAATCTATGAAAATGAAAGTTAAGGAGTAATGGGGGAGTAATAGGGAATTTTAAAGGAAAATAAAAGAGAGAAAAATAAAAAATAAAAAAATTAAAAAAAATTTTTTTTTCCTTACTTAAAAAAAAAAAAAAGTAAAAATATATCTAGGAATTTCTCTGGAGCTGTTGCGGTCAGTGTGGGTTCGGCTCAGTTTCAGATAGCTCCTCGTTCCAGCTTACACTTCTCGATATCTACAGGCCCCTTCCGGGTGTAGTCGGTGTTTTCTACAGGGATTTTAATCTGTTGCACCAGTCCCTTCTGAAGCGGTTCCCTTTGTTTATTTGGCTTCTGTTTCCCGGTCTCTTCAGAGCCTCATTTCCGCCCTGACACAGGCGGGCGGAGGTGGACTCTTATTCAGGTAGCTAGTTCCGTCGCTCTGCGGGGAGGGGCTGGCGCTGCAGGGAGGGGCTGGCGCTGCGGGGAGGGGCTGGCGCTGCGGGGAGGGGCTGGCGCTGCGGGGAGGGGCTGGCGCTGTGGGGAGGGGCTGGCGCTGCCGGGAGGGGCTGGCGCTGCGGGGAGGGGCTGACGCTGCGGGGAGGGGCTGACGCTGCGGGGAGGGGCTGGCGCTGCGGGGAGGGGCTGGCGCTGCGGGGAGGGGCTGACGCTGTGGGGAGGGGCTGGCGCTGCCGGGAGGGGCTGGCGCTGCGGGGAGGGGCTGACGCTGCGGGGAGGGGCTGGCGCTGCGGGGAGGGGCTGGCGCTGCGGGGAGGGGCTGACGCTGCGGGGAGGGGCCGGCGCTGCCGGGAGGGGCCGGCGCTGCGGGGAGGGGCTGACGCTGCGGGGAGGGGCTGGCGCTGCGGGGAGGGGCTGGCGCTGCGGGGAGGGGCTGACGCTGTGGGGAGGGGCTGGCGCTGCGGGGAGGGGCTGGCTCTGTGGGGAGGGGCTGGCGCTGCGGGGAGGGGCTGGCGCTGCGGGGAGGGGCTGGCTCTGTGGGGAGGGGCTGGCGCTGCGGGGAGGGGCTGGCGCTGCGGGGAGGGGCCGGCGCTGCCGGGAGGGGCCGGCGCTGCCGGGAGGGGCTGGCGCTGCTTTCTCCGTCTACGCTGCTCAGGCTCCCGGCTGTTCTATATGGAGCGCGCCCCGCGCTGCGCGAGGTTCCAGCCCTCGGGTGTTCCACAAAAGCGCGGAAGGAAAAGCTGCGCCTGCTTTCTGTGCCTTCCCCGTCAGAGCGGTCCAGGCAGCCAGGGGCTTGGTGGGCGCACTCTCCCCAGGTGTGGCGCGCCCCCTCCCTTCCGCGGACCCAGTCTCAGTTTCCGCTGGCGCCAGTCGGGTGCGCGCGCCTTCTGCCCTCCGCGTCCCCAGCCCCAGTCCCCGCCCGCGCCGGTCGGGTGCCTGCGCCCTGTGTCTCGCCGCGACCTTCCCCTCCCCCCTGCCTCCTGCCTCCGGCGGGGCTGGGCCGGTCCGCAGCCTGCGAGCTCTTCTTTGGACTTTCTTGGTCCCTTTGTTCTGCGAACGGCCGGCAGTGTGTTCGGGCCGGTTAATTTTCCCTCTCTCTTTTGGTCTCCCACAGTTCAAGTTGGCAACTCACAGAAGCTCCCTCCGATTGTCCTCAGGGCACTCAGGCCCGGACCCTACCCCAAGCAATGCCGCCTAAGACTCCCTTCCTGGGACGGATCTCCGTCCTTAGCTCTTTTGTCTCACTTTTTATATTTTATATTTTGTCCTACCTCCTTTCGAAGACAATGGGCTGCTTTTCTGGGCGCCTGATGACCTCAGCTAGCGATCAGAAGTTGTTTTGTGAAGTTTGCTCTGCGTTCAGTTATTCTTTTGATGCATTTGTAGGAGAGAAAGCGGTCTCCCCGTCCCAGTCCTCCGCCATCTTGGCTCCTCCCACTTCACAACATTTCAGTGGGTTTTGTCATACATTGACATGAGTCAGCCATGGGGTACCTTTGCTTTCTAAAGTAATTCTTATAATAACCCTTGGAATAGGTCATTTTAATCTTCATTTTGCAGGTAAGGAAACCTAAGCTGTAAAGTGTGAATTACTTGCCCACGGTCACACAGCTACTGAATAGTGAGGCCAGGAAAGGAACCACTCACTCCCGACTCTACAAAACACCACACCTTTCCTGGCCTGGGGCAGGGCAAAATTTGGGAACACGTGTTGGATTCTCTCAGAGGCCCCCAAGAGCATTAAGGAAGCCGTGCTGAGGGGCTGGCAGAGGAGTCTGGAAGAATGCTCCGGCTCTGCCTTCATCAGCTATCTTCTGGAGTTTCTGAGAGCGTCTGTGAAGCAGGCATAAGTTCTGTCAAAGAGGGAGGCCATCCATGCAGCTTTTCTGACTCTGAGAGCTGAAGTCTCCTACTGAGGGAGGGTGAGATAACAAGGAGGATGGTGAGGGGAGGCCAGTGTGTGTATCTTGGCCCATGCTGTAGCTGCTTGTGATTCCATTAGAGCTTCATTCTCTCTGGACTTTGACAGAGTCCACTTGTGTGACCCATTTGTACTGAGAGGTTCATCCACTGACCCTTCTACCTCTGGAACTTTCTTTGTTTTTTGGTGTGTCACACTGTCTTGAGACATTACTGACTTTATCATTTGTTTCAGCTGAGTAATTTAGGACCCTAACAAAAGGCCTACTGTCAAAGTGACAAAGGAAGCATGGTAATTTAGTGCCACTTCAGGCCAAAGAAATTAACCAGACAGTAGATAAACCATGGGTCACATAACAAAGATGGGAAGAAGCAACTCCATGATTAGATTTTTATCTACATGGTTTTCATTTAAACCAAGATAATTTGAATCAGTGCTCAGCAAGGGTTGATCTAACATTTTGTTCTGTTTTTTAAATAAAAAGTACATAGCCTGATGGTATTTCCTATGCCACTTGAAGACAGGTGGCTATGGTTTTCTTGCCTCTCTCAAAAATGGAAACTTCATCAAAATATGCTCAGTGAGACCATCTTAGAGACCAACAGACCATGCTTTGTATCTCAGCTCTTTCACCTATTGACTGTGTAACCTCAAGCATGTCACTTAACATCTCTATTGCAGCCCTCATCTGTAAGTGGAAATATTAATAGTGTCTCCCGACCTTGTTTAAGGATTCAATGAGATAATATATGGTAGGTGTTTGGCACAGCACATGGTGTATACAAATAATCAATAACTAATTTCTTCCACAACCCAACATCAAAATAGCTGTTTCCTTCTCTAGTTTTCTCACTATTTCTCAAGTCACCACAATTTTTTTATTTTTAACTTTTATATTGTTTTCCTAATTTATGGAACATGGTCTCCCTGTCCGAAGAGAAAACTTAAAGCATGTAAATATTGCCCTCAAACCATAGATGCCATGCAGACGTACAAGGCTTATCTGTGCTTGGAAGGATCAGTCACCAGAAGCCAGGCAGGTTTCTGTTAGAAGTTTATAATCAGCTTTGAGGTACTTGCATTACCAAAGAATGATGTGAAGCACCAGGTTAGAAGTAAAGATCCCAGGGGACTGATTTCAGCCAAGAGAAGAGAGTTCTGATTTAGGCTAATATTTTGGGGAAATTCCTTAGAAAAAAATAAACATGGTGCTACTTATTTCAGAGTATACTTTTGACTCACCACTATTAGTATGATGAAATATTGAGACCAATTTCCGTAAATCTTACACCAAAGTCCATTTTGTTTCTTTATAGTGATGTTTGGACACCTTCCTCTCCTCTGTTTCCTTTCTTTCCATTTTTCCCACTGGGTTTGTCATTTCCACCCACTGCATTATTTAGCCTTTTTACTCTGGTCAGCACACTTTGATTTAAGGTAGATATTCAAAGGCAGTGTGCCAACCCTATGAAAGGTGCATGGGGGTAGATGAGCCTCAGGTACTTGGGAGAAGAGTTTATGAAATGACTGACCAAGTAAGATTAGTACAGCCCTCATGAGTGGGACACAGGTTAACTGCAGAGCTTATGGTTGAAGCACATTAACCATCTGTTGTCTCCTGCCCTTTGCTTTTGTTTCCAAGGCAAAAAGCCCTCTCAGGTTGGAGGGGAGCCATGAGCCGATTCCTGAACGTGTTACGAAGCTGGCTGGTGATGACGTCGGTCATAGCTGTGTGTTGCTCGCTGCAGGGCTTCCGAGACCACACCTTTCTCTATGAAAAGATCTATATCAGCAAGCCAGACCTGGGTAAGAAAGCAAAAAATCTGCATCCTTTGTGGGAGTGGCCTAAGTGGTGGTCCCAGACCTGGCTGTACATCACAATAGCTGTGAAAAACTAAAACCAAACAAAACGCAGACGGCCATTTCCCTCTCCAGACCTAATTAGTGAATCTTTCACCCCCTGGATGGGTCACAGGAAGTTCTTTTTAGAAACTTCCAGGGTGATTCTGATGCTGCCTAAGCTATGGAGCCTCAGCTACTAGAGTAACAGACGTGGTGGATAACAGTTGGTCTTTTTGCCTGCAAGCTTCTCTGGATACCTTTCCCTACATTTTACACTGCCCTCGGCAGCTGGTCTGTACAAATACCATTACAAGGACACTTGAGGAAACAGAGTTCCTTGATGACTCTGCTGCCTGATAGGAAACCATGAAGAAGGTTTTCCTGTTAGCTTCTTTCAGAAATCAGGTCATGGTGCATATCGTTTATACCCTACATTGCATATGGAGAATTACTAAGCCAAGGTCTTCTCAAACCATGACACAGACCCTGAAAAGATATCCAAAATCCCTCCAGGTTGGTTTCGAAAAGAGAACTTCCGCAGGCCCCTGATGCCTTCCCCCAGTGTCCTACGTCTCTCTGTAGAGAGTGGTTGCACATCTCAGCGTGTGCTTCCTTGCCCTGATATGTGGGGTGGCTTGAGCTGCAGCACCCTTTCATAGTAGTGACAATTGTATGTCACATTTATAGGTAACCCAGATTCAGGCTCTGACCTAGCTGACATTTCTGCAACATCTGGGTATAAAAATGAAAGTAAGCAGGCTAAGGCTCACTTTGAACAAAGCTCAAGTACAATAGGCTTAGAGAACCTGGAAAACTTGGTGGAACAATTGAAGTTTTCACCCTCCAGTTCTGTCCTCCGGTGGTCCAGGAACTCTGTATAGATTCACAGGCTTTTAGAGGTCATCTGGCCTAGCCCTTTGAATTTAAAATTGAGACAGAAAAGCCCAGGGGTTATGTGATTTGCCGAAGGGCATCTAGGTGAGCAGAACTGTGTGTGTGAGCCTGCGCAGGCCTGTATGCACATAGAGCCCGGAAATAGGTCCCTAATGACCTCCTGGTACTTTGCTGGTGATAGCAGGACCCTGGAGCATCCAGTGGAAGAATTTTACCTGATGTCTACTCTGGTTAGGATTACTGAGATACTCCACTTTTATTTCTCACTCAGAGAGACATATTTAGAAAGAGAAAAGAGAAATTTCCTGTCTTTTCATCAGAAAAGCTATCAAAATGCTTAATAAAAAATGTGAAAAGGAAAAAAAAAAAGAATATAGCTCTCCAGGATTAACCACTAGATATTAGTTTGGGATATGGGATTTTTTTTCTCAAAATGATTACCATCTAAAGATCTGTGGGGTTGCGAATTTGGTGTTGCTCTCTGGTTTTCCAAAGGCTGAAAAATCTTAAAGGAAAATCCTGAAAGGTATTTTGGTTGTGAGTCTTGCCCCTTAAAATGTCTCTTGTTCACCAGACTAGCAAAGAAGGTATCTTTGCTTTACACCATAGATCAATATCAGTACATTAAAATCAACAAGGCAAGGCTTTAGAAAAAAACAGGGGTTCCTGGGCCCACCTCCAGACTATATGATTTAACTGATCTTGTATCCAGGTCTTGGTAATTTTATAACTTCTACAGTTGATTCTAATAAATGCCCAGGGTCAAGAAGCACTGTTATGATGGACTCTGATTTAAGCTCTCTGGACAAGAAATTTAACACAGCAGTGCCAGAATGAAGCTAGCAAGAGCAGAGTGGCCCTGGCTAACACCAGTACTTTGTTCCCTTCCCACATGCACAGGAGACCAGCCTAGTGAGGACTTCATTCACATAATATAGATCTGAATTCAGGAGATCCAGGGACCTGGGTCTCTTATAGACCAGGTGTGGCTCTCTAGACAGAGCTTAGTATTTCTGTGTTCTCTCCTGCATCAGCCTCACTGAAAGTGTGCTGTCCTCCTAGGCATCTTGTATTGACAGACCTCTCTCCACCGTGTTGCCCCACACATACCCTGATTCAGACTCACTGGGCTTCACCAATACCAGAGCAGCTTCCAGGCAGAGCCATAAACCACTAACCCAGGAGGTACTGCTGAAGTGGGCTACTCATTGTGTTTCTACTCTTGTAACTTGCCCATTCAACTGTAGGCATTTGAAAAGGTGAACCAGTTCTCCTTCTGGAATTCTTTCCATTCCTTCTAGTTCCCACGTGCAGCCTCAGAGACTGTACTTTGCCCAGCCAAGGGGATCTCAGGCTCACCTCTCTGACTCCTCCAGTGAAGTTGGAGGAGTTTGGAGGGAACCCTGACCCGCCCTTCTCAACACTCCTGCTTGTTTCTGCTGCACAGTGAATGGCCTCCAAGCTCGGGCCTTCGGAATCTGGATGCTGCTCTCATCAGTGGTTTGCGGCCTCTGTGCCATCGACATTCACAACAAAACGTATGTAAGGGAGGGAACAGCATCTCCCTGTGTTGGCAATGGGTGCTAAGCAGAGCCATTGTGTTCCTCCCTTGGAGACTTGTTTATGATTAAAATCAACGAAGCAAGGCTTTAGAAAATACCAGGGGTTCCTGGGCCCATCTCCAGAGTGTATGATTTAACTGATCTGGTATCCTGGTCTGGGTAATTCGATAAAATTTCTTCAGTTGATTCTAATAAGTGCCCAGAGTCAAGAAGCACTATTATGATGCACTATGATTCCATCATATGGCCTATGATTTGATACAGTAACCTAGGATGTGAAGATAAAAGATTACTAGGTACCATTCCTTCCAGTCCTGAAGGTCTTTAAATCTTAAAAAATCTTTGAAACGGACACAAGCAAACTGGTTATGTTGTGATCCAGTGGCCTGCATCATATCCCTCTACTTCTTTACTAATGAATCAGCCTTTCTTCTACTAAAGAGGTAGTGTGCTTGCTCTTTTTAGAGAGGCCATGACATACCTTATTCTCACATTCCTCCTTGAGAGGCAGGGATGAAAAAAAATCACAATCCATGACATCATGAGCCCACCAGTAAACAGCTGTATGTTTACACAGAGTCATGAGGTGAGGGTCACAGAGAACTGAGCACTCCTCTGTATTCTGCCTCTTCAGAGGACTCACACAGACGGCGTGCATGTGTGGGTGCACACTCAAGTCCAACTCTTTGCGACCCCATGAACTGTAGCCACCAGGCTCCTCTGTCCATGGTATTTTCCAGGCAAGAATACTGGAACAGTTTGCCATTTCCTACTCCAGGGGATCTTCCTGACTCAGGGATGGATCAAACCTGCATCTCTTGAGTTCCAGCATTGGCAGGCAAGTTCTTTACCTCTTTGCCACCTGGGAAGTCCTCATACAGACTACATACTGTTGTAATCCAAACTGGCCACTAGAAGGGGCTCAAGCTTTCTTTCCAGCACCAATTATCACCTCAATCAAGGTGGAAACTGCTCAGGTCCCCAAATGAGGCCACCAAAAGAGCTTCATACTAAAATTATTTTGTGTTAGCCAGACTCTCAACATCTGGACAAGAGAGGAGATGGTGATATTTATTGAGCCCCTCTTATTGTACCAGATGCTTCCACATGACATTGATTAAGTCTCCTTCTAGTAGCCCTGGAAAGCAGTGATTTTTTTTGCTGATTCTGTAGATCTGTGTATTAGAGACTCAATTCATTTAAACTGAGGAAGACTAGGACAAGTGGGATTTGAGAGCTATTAGTACTGTGATCTGTTCAACTTTATTTTTTCATATTTTTGAACCTGAAACTATGGACTACTTGTTCTAGATTGACATGTATTTTTGGAAGCAACATGGTTTAGTGGAAACACTCTGAGGCCCAAGAATGAAAACTGGAAAATGGGCTCTGGTCTCATTTCTATTGGTAATAGCGGTAATAGCTTTGAAGCAGCAAGTTTATTATAGACCTTCTCTGCATCTCAGTCCCTTCATGTAGAAAATGAGACTCCTGCACCCTCTCAGGGTGACTGGGAGGGAGTAAGGACTGCATAATCATTTTAGGGACTTCCCTGTGGCTCAGATGGTAGGGCATCTGCCTACAATGCAGGAGACCCGGGTTTGATCCCTGTGTTGGGAAGATCCTCTGGAGAAGGAAATGGCAACCCACTCCAGTACTCTTTCCTCGAAAACCCCATGGACGGAGGAGCCTATTGGGCTACAGTCCATGGGGTCACAAAGAGTCAGACACGACTGAGTGGCTTCACTTCACTTCAATCATTTTAACAACCTTTACCATGATGAAGAGTTACTGACAAGTAGAAGGGTTGTATCTTTTGTTTGTTGTGCTTTGGGGATGAGCTGAGACAGCTGAGACTTATCTTTACGTCTCTTACCCATTCATTTCCCCTTCACCCAACACAGGACAGCTGGAAATGCTGATTTCTATTTCCAACTTTATTTTTAAAGCCTGGGATTTTGGTCTATGTGCTTCTGATATGCTCTCTGATTCTATCCTCTCCCTAACCAGAAATTTGAAATCAATTCCCAGTTGCTCTTACTTTCTGAGACAGTCTGCATTCTGCCCATTTAACGTGTATTTCTCTAAAAAAAAAAAAAAATACTTTCACTTCAAAAAAAAAATCAACCCTTACATACATGTTTATTAAGTGTGTAAAAATATGAACAGGAATAACAAAAATCAACCTTAAGATATTATTTCCTCTGGGGAGAAGGGAGGCAGTAGAATGGGATCAGGGTGGAAAGAGGATCCACAGGAAACTTTAACTGAATTTTGTAATATTTTATTTCTTAGGAAAAATGTATCTGAAGCAAGAATGTCAAGACACTGAGATTTGACGTAATAGGATATTGGTTGTATAGAGACAAATTCTATTATGTATGATATTTTGTATGTTTGAAGTATTTCATAATTTTAAAATTTTTGATTAAATAAATTAATTTGATTTTTTAAATGAATTAATTATGAAATAGTTTTTAAAAAAGATACCAGCAATCAAATTGGCCCATCATCCTATAACTTCTGTCTTCCCCACCTCCTTGTCAAAACTGAGGAACAAGTTCTCTTCCTGTGAGGTTGTCACTGTGTCCTCCCTCTGACCAATTTGCTAGGTTAAGATGCAAAGTATTTTAAGATGCCACCCATGTTGCAAAAGCATCCAAAAGCCCCAGAAATGCCCTTACCACCCATTCCTCGTTCATGCCCTTCATTCGGTGGCATCCTTCAGATGAGCGCTGACCAGCCCCTGACCAGACACGTGCAAAGCGGGCTTGGATTAGAGTCAAGACAATTTGAGCAAGTAGAACGTGTAAGTGTGGTTGATCCAAAATCATCTACACTATGTAGGATTGCCATACTCCAGACTCTGCTTTACTGTCACTGGTTTCACCACCTTGCTAAGACTTGCAAAACCACTCTGGATGGCTGGGTCATTCTCCTCTCAATTTAGCCGTTGAAAGCTTCAGTTTTGCCCTAGACATGACTAAAGGTGATGGGATCAAGCAACCAGGTCTTTCACAGGACCAAGTCTCCTTTTTCTTTAGCCATAGTTATTTCCTGGGTTTTGATTTGTGTGTTTCAAGTCTGACCACTTCCTCTGCACTGAATAAGCTATACCTTCAGTCCCATTTCTGTCTGTTCCCCTGTAGGCTCTACTACATCACGCTGTTGACCTTCTTCATTGCCATGGGGCACATAGTGTTTGAGCTGTTTGTATTTGGGATCATGGCTCCCACAATTGGCATCATAGCACCCCTCACGGTGGCAAGTAAGTATTGAGTGACCCTGGAACTCCCACAGGAGCTGTCCCTGCCTTAAGGACCAGCGTTATACAAGCAATATAAGAAAGCATGGTGCTTATGTCGGCCACTAATCCTGTCTGTCTGTATTTAAGGTATCTCAATCCTGGGCATGCTAGTGGGGCTCTGGCACCTAAAAGCAGAACCAGGATCCAGACAGAAGAAGAGAAACTGAGGCCAACATCACCATGTCCAAGTCATCACCTCCCGCCTTCGCTCACCTCTTCCTCCTCTATGCTCTTCAGTTTCATTTCTGCTCCATCGTCCACTTCTAGCCTTTCACATTTGGTGTTGTTTTTTTTTTTTCCTTTAATTAAAAAACTTTTAACATATTACATGCATACAGAAAGTCAGTGCCATTTAAATGTATGTAAAGAATCATTTTAGAATGAGTACTCTGTACCTCCGTCCAAATCAATAAACTGCCAGTATATCTGAAGCCTGCTGTGTGCCCTTCTCCCACACAGAGTCTCTTCCATGACTGCTTAGCCAGCCTTCTGCTTTTTCCTTTTATTTTTAACTGTCGACTTGACTTGTGTGGTGGTAGCATGCAAACTGTGAATCCTGAAGCTGCTGCCTTGTCCAGAGCATTGCTACCAAGGGCTGCCTTGAGGGGTTGTCCACCCAGGTGGACTTCTCTCTGTTGCAGGACCCAAGACTCAGAACCATCCGTGGGACAAGCAGTTCTTCTAAGAAGGGCTCCCCGGCCAGTGAGCACGGACCATTCCTTGAGCCTATGGGTGGATCAGGGTTGGAAGGGTATGGGCTATTTTTAGACCTACAGTCAGCTGCATTTCTGTAATGAGATTTGTGATAAATACAGAAACCTTCTGCTCTGATCAGTCCTGGTACTGGGAGGGATTGGGGGCAGGAGGAGAACGGGAAAACAGAGAATGAGATGGCTGGATGGCATCACCAACTCGATGGGCATGAGTTTGAGTAAACTCCAGGAGTTGGTGATGGACAGGCAGGCCTGGCGTGCTGCGATTCATGGGGTCGCAAAGAGTCGGACACGACTGAGCGACTGAACTGACTGAACTGAAGCCCAGAGTGCCCCTGCCCTCCTCTGAGGCCTAGCAGAGGAAGATTCCAGCTTTCTGCAGATCAAATACACCATAATGAGGAGGACAGTGCAAGACCCAGGCAAACCTGGCTGCCTTTAGTCTCTTGTTCATTTCTCATGAAGTCAAATCTTCCTCATCTCTATCCCCACCTTCCAAATTCTGAGCACACAACTGGACAGCCAGAACCCTCTCTTGTTCTCTTCGCAAAGAAGAAACAGGTTCTTGAGAAAGCAGAACCAGACGACATGGAAGACACAGCTGCATGACCATGAAGAGAGCCTGGGGCCCAAGGACAAGGCCCCGGAGCAGATGGCTGCCATCCAGACACAGCCCTGGGCACCTCCACACTGGCCGGACCCTCACGCATAGTGTATAGACACGAGAACCCATTCGCTACTTCAGCAAGTGTTTATTGAATATTTACTCCATGCCAGACACTTGGGAAGGAAAAATGAATGAGCCAGGCAATGTCCCTGTAGTCAAGAAACAGACTGTCAACAAGCCCACACCTGGAAGAACACTCCAGGCAGTGATGAGAACTCTAGATAACCAGGTACTGTGATTCGGAAGGGGAGGGAGTGCACAACATAGATCACTGGGAAAAGCCTCTCTGAGGAGGTGGGATCTGAGTTGAATCACAGAGCTCGTATGTCTGAATATGTGAGGCAGTATTTAGGGCAGATGGAGCAGCACTTAGTCTTGTTGGAGGACTAAGCTCACTAACTGCAGATGGGGACGTTCAGAAGTGAAAGGCAGGAGATGGGAAGGGAGCAGGGGCTTGTGAAGGGCATTCTCAATCAGTTAAGGCTCTTTAGGTGAAAGGAACAAAATCTTCCTTAAACTAGTGTCAGGGAATGTTTAACAGTAGGATTCCTGCGTGCTGTTTCCTATCTCTCATGAGCCCTCTGTTCCTTATCAGTCCCTGTCAGGGGAAAGAGAAGAAGCAAGCAGCTCCCAGGACTGAGATCATAGAGATGGGATGCTTGCATAGGATTTCCTTCATTAGCTTTTCCATTTGGTGAAAGGGATTATTTACAACCCTCTTTTGATATGGATTGCCTTTTGGCCTTATGGCCTCTATTGCTCCTTGTTTCCATGGTAACTTGTAAAGTCAGGTCTTTTGATCTTTATCTGAAGAAGCTACCTTGTAATATGATATATATACTCATACAGAATTCAATAAAGCACCCTTGCTCAACCAGAGACTTGGGTCCCCGTGTCCTTCTCTCTCTCTCTCTCTTTCTTGCTGGCTGATTCCCTGGAGCGCAGAGGCCTGCTGCATAACCCAGGGAATATTAGTCTCTTCCCTTCTTTCACTTTCTTATTGTCGACTCTGGACCACCAGGTTCCGGTCCATTAAAGGACCCCAACGAACTAGCTGAAGCAATAAAGATAACATTGGCTGAGGAAACTAAAAAGAGGATTATAAGCCTCAGAAATGTTTTCGTCAGGATTCAGTTCCATTTCTCTGGCGTTTTTTTGACTCTGCCCTCCTGTGTTGGCTTCATCCACAGGCTAGCTTCCTTTATGGTACCAAAAGTGGTTGTAGCAATTCCAGGCCTCATGTCCCCACCTAGAAAAATAGCTCCGTGGTGCAAACTATCTTTCCCTTACCAGCCATTGTCGGAGGCAGTAAGAAAAGCAGTGATCTTACAGAGTTAATGTTTGAGTGGAGGTCTGCAGGGAGCCCATCTAAGAAAGGAATGAATGAAAGCACAAGAAGATATGGATCTTCTAGGTGTGCCTCAAGGAAATGTGATTCTGTGAGGCTGCGCCATGACAGGCAGCCTAGATTAAGAGTAGGCCTGGTTTTCCAGGGTAACATGATTATCAGGCCACCTGGAGCCAGCCAATCAATATGCGCCCAGTAAGGAAAAGGGAACCTATCAGGGGAAAGCTGAAAAGCCCGCGAACGCCCAAGTTTGAAAAAAGCCCTCGAAGGTTTGAGCCAATAAGATTACTTAGCAAACATGTAACCAGTCCGCTTAAGCCAGCTACCAACTGCTTATGCACACCTTATAAATTGGGTAACAGCTCGGGCTCAGCGCTTTCTGACCCTGCACCACTGCGTTGGTTGCGGCAGTAAGCCCTGACTCGAGCCAGCAATAAACTTCCCTTTTTTGCGAGTTGCATTGTCTTGGAAGTCTTCTCTCTTCCCGCTCGGGGATTCGGACATCGGGCATAACAGATTCCTGATAAATAAAGGCAAGATCCCAAAGGATCGACAGAAATGATACAGAGTATTTGGCAGATACTCTGGCTATTAGGTTTCTCGAACAGCCCAGGCTTGTCTCCCTTCCCAGGTGATTTAAAGTGGAATCCTAAGCCAGGAGCCGTGGTGGGGCGACCTGAAGCTCTGTGTGTGCTGCTGACCCGAGGCAAAGAGGCAGAGATGGTATGGAAGTGAAGGATGCCAAAGAAAGCGGAAAGAATAAACACAGTTCTGGGCAACAGAACTTGAATACTATCACATATGCAACATTAAAATACATATTGAAAACACACTGTCACATATGAAACATTAAAGTACATGTCCAAAACACCATGCAGGCACCAGAGTCCTGAGATTGTGAGAGAATTTCTCACAGCAATGAAAAGCCACTAGTTGACCAGAGCTGAAAAGCTTCAGCTGCTGAATTACAGGCTTGTGACTGCTGTTGAGATCCAGCTGATGGTGGAGTAGAGTGAGGAACGACTGACAGAGGAGCAGATCGAAGCTCTGCTCCGCACCGTCACAAGCATCCTCCCCGCAGGGCCAAAGGCACAGCAGCTGCAGAATACCAGCGACAACGTGGCGATGGACAAGGAGGACCCCGCATAGCAGAGCAAAGCTGTCTCCTGAAGTTGAAGGCCCAGCAGCCATTTCCTAGACATTCAGAGAATTGTTTATTTGATTTTTACCTTCTATCCCAGCAGGCCCGATTTCCCGATTGGCTGGCTAAACCACAAAAATAAGCTCAAAAGAAATCCTTGTGCCTCTGGGAGAACAAACATGGTGGACTGGCTGAGACTGTCAGGGCAGAGAGCTGAAGAGAGGAGTGAGTCAAAAAGGACAATGACTGTGGACCTCTCAGTGGTAAAAATACTTCTTTGGTGGCCGTTGCCATGGTTGTGGGAAGGTCTCTGTACACAGCTGGTAAAATACTTGCCTTGGCTTTGATGGGCTGTATCCTAATTAATTGCATCTGCTTCCCTCGGAGCTTCCCAAGCAGGGATGCAGAGCACTGCTGGAATGAGAGCTGACTTAGGCGAACCCTGTTAGATGGCTGACAACTCGTGAAGCAGCAGAGTTGCTCTAAGTTAAAATGAGCCGCTGAGCTTGGCTCACCTTAGAGGAATCTTTTCCTTAAGAACAATAGACATAAGAAAAGATTGGCTTAGGAACTTGGTGGTCCAGTGTCTTAAGACTCCACATTCCCAATGTATGGGACCCAGGTTCCATCCCTGGTCAGGGAACTAGATCCCACATGTGTCTACTGAGGAAAAAAAAAAAAGTCCCTGCATGCTACAATGAAGATCGAAGATACCATGTCCAAATAAATATTTTAAAAATAACTGAATAAAAGAACGGCCTGGACAACTCTTCATCAGGTCTAAAGGCCCCTCTCCTCTACTGGCATGGGCTTTGTTCAGTGGTTTCACTGGTTATTCTTCAATGTTAGGACACCAGCTCACTGCAGTTGAAAAGAGGCACTCCAGACCGAATGACTGTGTCACCCGCCTTTCTCAATACCTGTTTTCTGCCTTGTGACAGGCCCAGCCTGTTGAAGTCAGGTAAGCTTCATTTGCACAGGGGGGCAAAATGGTTTGCATCTTTTAAAAAGGGTAGTTCTCTGGTGGTCCAGTGGTTAAGATTCAGTGCTTTCATTGCAGCGGGTTTGGGTTTCATCTGTAGTAAGGACTAAGATCCCACGTGCTGCAAGCTGTGGCACTCCCCCTGCAAAAAAACCCTAAATAAAGAGGGCACAATTACGTAGCTTTTTTTGTGGATTGAGTATGAAGAACTAGAGGCTGATTTGTTGACTGTTGCATTAGTTTTTCAATTTAAAATATTAGAATAATTACCATGCAAGGAACTTGTTAATATTCAGGCTTTGGAGAGTTTAGTGGCCCAGACATATGGTTGCCTTAGATCCTAGGAGTACTGTTAAAAACTAATTCCCTGTATTCACTCTGCTCTCTATTTGGAGAAGAAAGTGCCCATGGACATTTTTCAAATTGGTACTCACTTTGTTGTAAGATCACATATTTTCAACGCTTCTGTTAATTGGATTACTTCCCACCTCTTACAATTCCCAGGTTATTTCAGCTCCCCCCACCCGCCGCCCAATAGGCATAATCTTAGCCTTATCATCTAAAGATCAGTTGAGATCTGCTTACAGGCAACATTGAAATTAACAGAACATTTATTTTTCAATCTATCTTGAGTATCAGGAATTTTACCAGGAGCTGCTGGTTTGTCAAGGCATACAAGTGTTAAGTCATTGTTTCATTTTGACCTTGAGTGCATTTGGTACTTTTTCTTCATGGATTTAGTGTTTAATTAGTTAATAAATGGTTTCCAGGTGACTACCAACTTACACTATTTTTAAAAATCTTAGAAGAGTTTATTTTACCATGGGTAGTAAGAAATAAAATGAAATCTGACTTAAAAACTAAAAAAAGAAAAAACCAGTGGAATCCTAATGTTGTTTCTCTGCCTAAGGGTTGCTGACAGATAGGGTACCAGAGTGTCCCAAATGCAGTGCAGCTCACTAGACAAGAAATATCCAGGAAAGTGATGACTGCAGCCCATTTTTGTAACGCACATAAGGTAAATGCATTACAAAGGGAAGAGTGACAGGAAGCGGAACAATTCAGAACTGCAGAAAACAAAACTGGATTCCAGCCCAGATGATCTGCTGCATGATTGTTGTGCTTGTGGAACAGACATTCCAGCCACCTTGGACATACAGCCAGAAAGCACAGTGGGCCCTCTTGGCAGCAGGCACACGCAGGTAAACCGTCTTTGTGTGGACGTTATATGGAAAGCAGTCCCAGTCACGTGTTGGGCACTGAGTTGCAGTCCCCAAATAGGCCAGGTGTAACCTCTGCAATGCCAAAGAATGCTCAAACTACCACACAATTGCACTCATTTCACATGCTAGTAAAGTAATGCTCAAAATTCTCCAAGCCAGGCTTCAACAATATGTGAACCATGAACTTCCAGATGTTCAAGATGGTTTTAGAAAAGGCAGAGGAACCAGAGATCAAACTGCCAACATCTGCTGGATCATCAAAAAAGCAAGAGAGTTCCAGAAAAATATTTATTTCTGCTTTATTGACTATGCCAAAGCCTTTGACTTTGTGGATCACAATAAACTGTGGAAAATTCTGAAAGAGATGGGAATACCAGATCACCTGACCTGCCTCTTGACAAACCTGTATGGAGGTCAGGAAGCAACAGTTAGAACTGGATATAGAACAACAGACTGGTTCCAAATAGGAAAAGGAGTAGGTCTAGGCTGTATATTGTCACCCTGTTTATTTAACTTATATGCAGAGTACATCATGAGAAATGCTGGCTTGATGAAGTACAAGCTGAAATCAAGATTGCCGGGAGAAATATCAACAACCTCAGATAGGTAGATGACACCACCCTGATGGCAGAAAGTGAAGAAGAACTAAAGAGCCTCTTGATGAAAGTGAAAGAGGAGAGTGAAAAAGTTGGCTTAAAGCTCAACATTCAGAAAACAAAGATCATGGCTTCTGGTCCCATCACTTCATGGCAAATAGATAGAGAAACAGTCAAAATAGTGGCAGACTTTATTTTTCTGGGCTCCAAAATCACTACAGATGGTGACTGCACCCATGGAATAAAAAGACGCTTATTCCTTGAAAGAAAAGTTATGACCAACCTAGACAGCATATTAAAAAGCAGAGACATTACTTTGCCAACAAAGATCCATCTAGTCAAGGCTTTGGTTTTTCCAGTAGTCAAGTATGGATGTGAGAGCTGATCTATAAAGAAAGCTGAGCAGCGAAGAATTGATGCTTTTGAACTGTGGTGTTGGAGAAGACTCTTGAGAGTCCCTTGGACTGCAAGGAGATCCAACCAATCTATCCTGAAGGAAATCAGTCCTGAATGTTCATTGGAAGGACTGATGTTGAAGCTGAAACTCCAATACTTGGCCACCTGATTCCAAGAGCTGACTCCTTGGAAAAGACCCTGATGCTGGGAAAGATTGAAGGCAGGAGGAGAAGGGGACAACAGAGGATGAGATGGCTCAATGGCATCATCGACTCAATGGACATGAGTTTGAGTAAACTCTGGGAGTTAGTGATGGACAGGGAGGCCTGGCATGCTGCAGTCCATGGGGTCGCAAAGAGTCAGACAGGACTGAGCGACTGAACTGAAGTGAACCTCTCCAGCCTCATCTTAAAAATAACCCACTCAATAGCAACATCTATGTCAGCAGAGGACCACCTCTCATGGTATGGACCCCCACCCCTCCGTCCCATTCCCACGCCCAAAGCCATCTCTGGCCCAACAAATGACAGGGCAGACCACATGGAGAATCTATTACTGCCTTGAAACATCTGTTATTAACAAGTAGATAATAACTAATTATATTTTAAAAATAAAGCAATAGTTTCAGTAAACATTTTATTTATGTATTTTGAGGGACTGAAGAGTAAACACTTCAGCCTCATCAAAAAGTAAAAACCATCACTCCCCACTTCCCTCCCACCCCTGACTCGGTCCTCCTGCCAGAAGTCTGACTTCTCTCAGGCAGAGCATGTGTGCACACAGACGCAGGCACCCCTGGCTCACCCGGCCCCGGCCCAAGCACCGCTGCCACGCAGGCAACGCCAATGTGCTGAGGCCAAGGCAGTGGGCACAACACACAGCATAGGGGTCTTGATTACAGAGCTCACGGCACAGGAGAACTGGCAAAAACGTCTTATTTTGAGGCGATTCTTCCCAAGCCCATGAGTAGAGCCAGATGCAGGCAAGGCAGGAGAGGTGAGCTTGGGCTGGTTGAAAGGAGTCCCTTTATATTCAGGAAGTCTGAGAAAGGATTGTTGCTGGAAGAGGGATGAGGAGAGGGTTTGGGGCTGCAAACACTGTGGCCACCAGAGGTGGACACACTTACCTAACCCAGCAGACCCAAGGGCCATTCAAGGGCCATTCAATGACTACCTCTCCTTTCCTTTCATCTCTCAGGAGACCTTTGCAGTTCTCAGCGGGAATAATCCAGGTGAGTTTGCAGTGAAGAGACAGACAGTGGGCTGGGCTCACCCTTCCTCTGGAGAACATCTCCCTAGAGATGGGCTGGAGCAGGAAGGTGAGGTAGCAGCCAGGACTGACTCCAGGCTTCTCTCTGCCTCCCCAGCTCCCAGAACTTGCAGGGGGAAGGCAGGGCCCCCACCTGTGTGCTGGAAAGTGCATCTCCCATACAGAGACAGGGCAAGTCCTGGAGTGGCTTCCAGGAGGCAGAGGCTCTGTCCTCCAAGACACAGATGTTCCTCCTAGTTCCCCCAGAAGCTGCTCGGGTGAAGGCTGTGGGGCTGGCAGGCAGAGCTGGGCTGGCTGAAGAGGTGGGGATGGTCCGAGTCCCCCAAGTCGCTCCTCCGCCCTTTCCCAGATCTGCCTCCTGGAAGCCACTCCAGAGCTTGCCCCGTCTCCGTGGGGGAGATGCACTTTCCACCACACAGGTGGGGGCCCTGCCTTCCCCCTGCAGGTTCTGGGAGCTGGGGAGGCAGAGAGAATCCTAGAGTCAGTCGTGGCTGCTGCCTCACCTTCCTGTTCCAGCCCATCCCTTGGGACAAAACCTGCACATTATCCCGAAAGAAAGCTTATTCAGATTAATTTTTCTAGTGTCTGAAGACCCTTAGGAGTCCAATTCTCAGGAGCAGCAGCTGCTCTGGACGAGGGTCATTCTTGGGCCCCAGACTGACCACTGACGTTCTTTGAGAGAGAAAACATTCTCAGAATACACCCCCCAGGACGCCGGGACCAGGTTCTTCCGGCTCATGTTGGCATCTGTCTGCAAACCCTCTCTCCTCAGAGCTGATCACACCAAACATCAGTAAACTTGACAAAAGCATTAATGTGGCCGAGAAGAAAAAGCCAGTTCAGGGCATTGCCCTCCTTGGGATGTGATGGTGCTTATGAATCTGGGGAGTCTGGTAGCCTGATTTGGGAACAGAAAGGTTCTTTTCTGCAGGAGATGTCCTGGCCCAGGGCCTTCTGTGCTCACTGTCACCTCTGCTGCCTTTCTCCAGACGCCACTCAGGGGCTCGTGTTCTCCTGAGGCAGGGGTCAGCCCACTGCCTGTGACCTTCACTGCAGACTCACCTGGGTCCTTCCCCTGTGAGAACTGCAAAAATCTCCTGAGAGATGAGGGGAAGGGGCAAAAGGAGAGGTGGCCCGTGAATGGGACTTGGGTCTGCTGGGTTAGGTAAGCGCGTCCACCTCTGGTGGGGACAGTGTTTGCAGCCCCAGCCCTTCTCCCCACCCCTCTTCCATCAAGAATCCTTTCTCAGATATCCTGAATTTAAAGGGACTCCTTCCAACCAGGGGCCCTCAGGTGTTGCCAGTGGTAAAGAATCTGCCTGCCAATGCAGGAGATGCAAGAGACACAGGTTCGATCCCTCGGTCAGGAAGATCCCCTGGAGTAGAAAATGGCAACTCACTCCAGTATTCTTGCCTGGGGAATCTGATGGACAGAGGAGCCTGGTGGGCTACAGTCCATGGGGTCACACAGAATCAGACATGACTGAGCGCACATGCATGCACACACCTGTTCAAACCAGCCCAAGCTGCCCCCTCTGGCCTTGCCTGTTGTCTTGCTCTAGTCATGGGCTTGGGGAGAATCTCCTCAAAATAAGACATTTTGGTTGTTTCTTATGTCCTTGAGCTCTGTGCCATGACCCCTGTTCTGTTTTGTTGTGACTACTGCCCCAGGCTCAGCATACTGGAGCTGCCTGCGTGGAAGTGGTGCTGGGTGCTTGGGCCACTGCCCAAGGGTAGCTTGCGTCTGTGTGTGTGTGTGTGTGTGT
This sequence comes from Dama dama, assembly GCF_033118175.1. Classification (NCBI taxonomy): domain Eukaryota; kingdom Metazoa; phylum Chordata; class Mammalia; order Artiodactyla; family Cervidae; genus Dama; species Dama dama. The sequence continues at coordinate 16,950,425 of NC_083692.1, read as the reverse complement.
GTGTGTGTGTGTGTGTGTATGTGTGTATACAGTACTCTGTACATAAAAGAAGTCCACACTTCTGGTGTGAGATCTGTGTTAGGGGTGGAAAGGAGGTAGAAAATTATGATGCCTTAATTTCCCATAAGGAGAAAGTGTTTACTCTTGAGCCTCTTAAATGTATAGACAAAATGTTTACTGAAACCATTGCTATATTGGAAACCATAATTAGTATTTTCGATTTATATACCAGATATATTAAAGCAATAAAATATCCTCCACGTGGTCTGCCTTGTCACTTGTTGGGGCAGAGATGGCTTTGGCGGTGGGAACAGGCTGGAGGGCTGGGGGCTCGGGGTAGAGGAGGCACTCCTCCACACTGTGGAAGGTGGTCCTCTGTAGACATAGATGTTACCATGCTAGTGGGTTATTTTTTAAAGATGCAGCTGCAAACGTTGCTGTCTGTCCATGTGGAGACTACAGCTCAAGGCCCAGTCAGTGGCCCCAACCACTTTCGATACAGCATGATCATTTTACAGTGCAAGTCGACCACATCGCTCCTCCACTTAAAACCCTCTTATAGCTTCTTACCCCAACCAAAGTCCAGTCCTCACCAGAGCCCACAAGACCCCATGCACTATGGCCCCCACCTTCCTATCTGACTGTCTGTCCTCCGCTGTTCTGTTCAGTCTCTCTGGTCCAGCCACACAACCTCCCTGCCTTGCCTTGAATGTACCAAGCATGTTCCTTCCACAGGTCCTTTGCACCTGCCAGTCCTTGTGTCTGGGGTCCACTCACTCCAGATATCCGTATGACTTCTTTCCTCACTTCTGCTTAAACTTCACCTCTTCAGACAGGCCTTCCCTACCCGCCCCCTCACTCTGTCTTGCTGTCTTGCGTGATGTTGTACTCATTGTTTATCCACTGAGTGTCTTCCCCACAGGACTGTAAGCCTCAGCAGTTTGAATAACTTGTCAGTGTTCACCATCTCTTCCTCTGTGCTTGGACCAGTGCGTGGCACATAGTCAGGGTTCTAAATGCACTTTTTGAAGGAAGACATGAATGAGTGGATATCACCAGCCCCAGACCACCCTCCATCCCTGCCTCTTCCCACCTCTCACTGACTTTCACGAAGGAGAGGGAAAGATTGCTGAATCTCTGGACCCCACAGATTCCTTGTGACATCTCAGACTTTTCCAGGACTCTGGCTGGGTGCTGGGTTTTGATGACTGTGGAGATGCTGGGGACATGTCAGCTTCCAAGGGAGTGAGTGTCTGGGAGACAGAGGGAAGCAAGCTCCGTGACGGGACTTGGGGCCAGGCTCTGAGGGGACACTGAGTCCTGGCTCGTAGGCCACGGAGGCTGTGGGGGATGGAAACAGGGTGTGTCAATCGTTTCGTGTGTGGTTACCTGATTCAGAGAGGAGGTGTGCCGACACTGAAATGACATGACACATCATTGTCACTGTATGCACCCCCTGGATGTTCTCCACCTGAGTGTGTACCCACTCCTCTCACTCGGCAGTTCCCACCCTGCAGTCACCCATGTCACTGTATGCGCCCCCTGAATGTTCTCCATCTGAGTGTGTACCCACTCCTCTCACTCGGCATTTCCCACACTGCAGTCACCCATGTCACTGTATGCGTCCCCTGGATGTTCTCCATCTGAGTGTACCCACTCCTCTCACTCGGCATTTCCCACACTGCAGTCACCCATGTCACTGTATGCACCGCCTGGATGTTCTCCATCTGAGTGTGTACCCACTCCTCTCACTCGGCATTTCCCACACTGCAGTCACCCATGTCACTGTATGCGCCGCCTGGATGTTCTCCATCTGAGTGTGTACCCACTCCTCTCACTCGGCATTTCCCACACTGCAGTCATCTAGGTACCATTAGCAGTACCCCATTTCTGCAGCATCCATAAACTCTCTGCACTGTAACTTTCCTTTTTAAATCCACTCACTTTTCTTGAATCCACGGATCTGAAAAGGAAACTCGCAGACAAGTGAGGCCAACAGGAAAGGTGGGAGCAGCCTGCCAGCAGGAGGAGCCATCTGCCCAGTTGAGGCAGAGGGGCCTTGACACTGCAGACAGGGAGGGGCTGGGGGTGGGGGGCAGGTCCCAGGGGCTGAGCAGGGGGTGGAGGAGGTGGAAGGGGAGGGCCCAGGACCCTGGGAGGAGGGGCAGAAGGAGGGGGCGGCCTGGGACTGGGAGCTGGACTGGGGAGGCCGCCAGGGAAGCTGAGGGGCAGGGAGGTGGGGGCTGACTTTGAGGTGCTATGCTTGTGGGGTTGGGGGGTGAGATGTGAGTGAGACACAGGGTGGAGGCTGCGGGGGACCTAGGCAGGGTGTTGGGGTCAGGGAGCTGGTGGGGGAGGCTGAGACAAGAGCGGTCAGAGGAAGGGGCTGCGGGGAGCGGGGCACAGTGAGGGCCGCCCTAAGAATTAAGGGAGGAATGCAGAGGAGCAAGCTGCAGATAAGGGATCCCAGTGGGGTAGGCCAAAAAGGGGCTGGAGGAAGGGCAGTGATGGGGAGAGATGGGGCTAGATGCCCCCCTTCACGGATGGGCCTGGCTGTCCTCCTGGGACTGGACAGGGAGCCTGCTGGCCTTGGCGGGGCAGCTGCCCTTGTGTTGCTCATGTCTGAAATGAGCTCACTCACGCCTGGTACATGGTTCCTACCCCAAAGGAGATCAGCCAGCGCCTTTGTGAGCCAGAAAGCTGTTTGTGCTCTTCCCCTGGGCAGGTAAAGGAGATCTTGGGAGCACTGGGGACTAAGAAGCACGTTAAGGAGTGAGAAAGGAGAGGGGGAGGGTCCAGGAAGGTGAATTGTCACAGGGACATCTGTAACAGCAGAGACACAGGGCTGTGCTTGGCTTCTGGAGGCGTCTGCAGTATCCACAAGTTGTCGTGCATGAGAAATTTGACACGGGCAGACTGCAACGTGGTTGTGGTCCCAGTCATTACTCTGGAGAATGTGATGGTGTTTACTAGGAAAATGTGGATGCATCTCAGCCCCAGGAAGAGGGGAAGCAGGTCCCTCACTTCTACAGGCCCCTGATTCTCAGGACATATGAGTTAACTGTTGTGTGCTGCTGGACTCATCTCCTGGTTGATTGGCCCTCTCCTTTTGGGAACTGTCCCTCCTCTGATCCAATGTGGCCCCCATGGAATTGGCTCCCTTGCCCCATGGTCATGGTTGATGAGTCTAGGACTGGGCTAGTATTCTGGGAGTTTGTATTCAGTCAGAACATCATGGCAGCCTTTCTCAGGCAGCTGAAGATGTCAAAAGGTGAAACTTCAGCCTGCATAAAACTAGTCTTCAGGAAGAGAGACCAAGAAAGTGGACACGCAGGGTGCTATGAACTGTTTGTGTCTCCAAAATTTATATACTGAAACCTCACCCCCCCAAATGTGATGGTGTTAGGTGGTGTGGCCTGTATGAGGTGACTGGGTCATGAGGGTGGAACCCTCATGAATGGAATCAGTGCCTTTATAAAAAAGGACCCCAGAGAGCTCCCTCGCCCCTTCTCTATGTGGGGACACAGCAAGAGAAACCTCTTAGAATCAGGAATTGGAACCTCACCAGACATGGAATCTGCCATCACCTAGAACCTGGGACCTCCCAGGCTGTAGAACTAATTGTGAGAAATAAATATCTGCTATGTGTTAGGTATGTTGGTTACAGCAGTTCAGAGGGACTGAGACACAGGGAGACAGAGTGAAGGAAAGAGTCCTGAGCGCCGTCCAGCCCTGGCTGGGGCAGTTCCCAGGGCACTGGCAGGTCTGACCTTTCTGCCACTTGCCTAGTCACCTCCTTGAAGTCTGAGCTCCCCTACTGCCCTCAAAACACACTCCCCTTATGCCTAAGCTGGTTTAACTTGAGCATTTGTCATCTGCAGTCAATGTAACAGTAAAAGGAAAAGATGTTTGAAAAAATTAGGCTGCAGTCAGCACTCCTGGTCTCCCTGTTTGAGATACTAGGAGGCACTTTCAAGGCTGCTTGGAGCTCAGGGCAGCTGGTGGCATCAACTGCAGAGACATCACCCAGCTTTGAAAAACTGCAGGGAATCCATAAATCCTTGGGCTTAATTTTGGACTTGCTTGTTTCTTTCTAATTATTCATTTACTCCCAGAATTAAGGTGAACCTGAGCCAAGTGTCCCACCCTGAAGCCTCAAGGGCATGTGAAGCCTGAAGAGTGAAACCTGAGAGGATTTACTTTCCATTCAAATTAGATTATTGGATTTTCATGGGAATCACACTGTGATTTCAGCCAGCTTCTGGAGCCTCTGGACCTTGAGGAGCCTGAGGCAGCTGCAGGAAGGGGTGGGAGGCCCAGTAGAGAAGCAGGAGAGAGAAACAGGAGGCGCGGGTATAATGCAGGTGCTTTTCCTGTACAACTTGTCTCGGCAAGATTTCTAGGAGGAGGCCGTTCCCCTCCCTCCAAGGGCATCATCCCGAGTCCTCCCTGTGCCTCCCCTTCCCCATCCAATCCCGTCCAGCCCTCGCCCTCACCGCCCAGTGCTCCCCATCCTCCTGCCGTTGCCCGTGTTCCATCCACAGTCTCTATTCTCACCTGGGTGACACGGCGGCCTCATGAGAGGTCTCTCTGTCTCCTCGCTCGCCCCCCCACCCCAACTGGCTTCTCCAGGAAGCAGCCAGAGCAACCTCTCCCAGTGACAGATCTGACCCTCCTGTGCCTCATACCTCTCGGTGGCTCCCCTCTGCTCTCAGATAAAACGAAAAGTCCTTGATGGATCCTGCAGCACTAACAGCTGCCTCTCTCTCCAGTCATCTTCACCCTCACTCTGCTCCAGTCACATGGACTTTAACTTCCTGAAGGATTAGCTCCCTCCTGCCTCAGGGCCTTTGCATGCACTGATTCCTCTGCCTGGAATGCCTTCACCCTCCTTTCACTTACTTAGTTCTCACTGTTTCTTATGATCTGCTTTGAGATCTAGTTCACCTGTTTTTCTTTATAAATTCTTACAAATAACCCTTAATAGTACTTACCCTAATTTTATTTACAGGTGTGATTATTTGACTGATGGCTGTCCTCCCAAGAGTGTAAGCTCTCTGCTTGGAGGAAGCATATCTGTTTTGCTCACAACTGGATCGCAGCTCCTACACACCAATGGGCTTTCTGTAGATTATGCACATATGTATACACAAGCCTTTTTTATTTATTTATTTTTATTGAAGTATTCAGTTCAGTTCAGTCGTTTAGTCGTGTCCGACTCTGCGACCCCATGAATCATAGCACACCAGGCCTCGCTGTCCATCACCAACTCCCAGAGTTTACTCAAACTCATGTCCATCGAGTAGGTGATACCATCCACCCATCTCATTCTCTGTCGTTCCCTCCTCCTCCTGTCCCCAATCCCTCCCAGCATCAGGGTCTCTTCCAGCGAGTCAACTCTTTGCATGAGGTGGCCAAAGTATTGGAGTTTCAGCTTCAGCATCAGTCCTTCCAATGAATGAACACCCAGGACTGATCTCCTTTAGGATGGACTGGTTGGATCTCCTTGTAGTCCAAGGGACTCTCAAGAGTCTTCTCCAACACCACAGTTCAAAAGCATCAGTTCTTCGGCACTCAGCTTTCTTCACAGTATACTTCCTTGTAAATGGTTGCTTGCTTGAGGAGGGGCCCACTCTAGTGCCAACCAATGGCTGAGCAGGGCTGCTATAGCTCGGACCTGCCCCAGTGCTATAACAGTATGGCCATTTAACAGTATTAATTCTTCCATTCCAACAACATGGCATATCTTCCCATTTCTTTGAAACATTTTCCTTTATGAATGTTTTATATTAAATAGTTCTCACCACATAGTCTTTCACCTCCTTGGTCATGTTTATTTCTAAAGGTTGGTCTCTTTTTTTTTTTTTTTTTTTGGAGCACTGTTAAAAGGTATTCCTTTTTTTTAAACATTGTTTTTATTGTTGTTCATTCACTAAGTCAAGACCAACTCTTTGCGACCCTGTGGACTGCAGCACACCAGACTTTCCTGCCCTTCACTATCTCCCAGAGTTTGCTCAAACTCGTGTCCTTTGAGTTGGTAATGCCATCCAACCAACTCATCCTCTGTTGTTCCTTTTCTGATATTTCATTGTTGGTGTAAAGAAATGCAAATGATTTCTGTTTGTTAATCTCATATCCTGCTACCTTGCTGAATTCTTTTATCAGTTCTAGCCCTTTTTGTGTATAGTATTTAAGGTTAAAAAAAAAAAACCCTTTTAATATCACCTTCCTCTTATCTCAAGTTTTATAGTTAGGTCTTGTGTTAATGGAGCAACTTTTAAATTTTTCTAATGATTAGGAAGTACTCAAAATATATCAAAATGCCTGAAAAACAACATAGTGGACAGCCACAAACATACACAAGGAAGCAAAATGGGACACAGATGGATAAACGGACATTTTCCTTCGAGAGGGACTGGTACCATTTGTGGCCTCTCTAGATACAGTCTTGATTTCCAGGGAAGTGAAAAATCGATTTTTAAACTGAAATAGCCCTGGGGCAGGCAGGAGTTATAGCAGTCCCATTCAGCCATTTGTTGGTGCCCCGTTGGGCCCCTCCCCCATGCAAGCGACCCTTTTAGAGCAACTGTCAACCAGTGACCGTTAGTGGTTCTGCTTAGTGATTGGTCAGTGCCACAAAGAGCTCCTCTCCTCTCGGTGTTCTGTATAAAAGGAGCCCGGAATTCGGTCTGAGGGGAGACGGTTTTCTGAGATGCTAGTATTTTATCTTTTCGGTCTGCTAGCTTTCTGATTACAATCATTATTACTTGTTCCCAGACCTCGTCTCCTGCTTTACTGACCTGTCCTGCAGCAAGCAGACCCAGCTTGAGCTTGGGCTTGGTAACAAAACCATGTCCCCAGGGCAGAGCCTGGCATCCTCACATCCAGGCAGAAGGCTCTCATCCCATCCTCTCTTCTAAGAAGAAGGGGTCTGCCTTCTGCCTTTGGCCTCAGCAGGCCCTGCCTACATCCCCTTCAAGGATGGACTCAGAGACTCTCTGTATTGAGAGGGCCCTAGAGAGAAGAGGAATCCAGATTCACACTCAGCACAAGAGTGCACCCCAACCACGGGCTCCATGAGATGGGGACAATGGGCAACTCCCATGGGGGAGATGCCTCAGGAAAGAGAAAGACAAACAAAATAAACAGAGGAGATGGGAACACTAGGAAGAAGCTGTGTAATAGGGCAGGGGCAGGCATGCAGGTAAGCTACCATCAGCAGTCCCCCTCAGCCAATGGTCAAAGTTTCCGTGGGCTCCTCCCTGAAGCAAGCAACCATCAGTGAGCAACCGTTAAGGAGTGACCACTAACAGTCTCTCTCAGGCGTTGGTTGGCATTGCAGTGGGTCCCTGCCCATCACCTTCCTTTCTGTAAAAGGGGCTTGGATTGGGACTGAGGGAAGATGGTTTTTTGAGACTGCCATCTTCTTGGTCTGCTAGCTTTCTGATTAAAGTTGTTATTCCTTGCCCCAACAAATCATCTCCTGATGTAGTGGCCTATCATGTGGTGAGCAGAGCAAGCTTGGACTCAATAGCAATTTCAGCAAAGCCGGACAAGAACCCTGCTGCTTGTGGCCAGCCAGCCCTGGTTGGAGAATTTTCAGGTAAGGCCTGAGCAGCTGCTGGAACCACTTTGTCCTGATAATCTTGCCTTCAAAATTCCCTGAAGCAGCATCGGCTACCCCAGCGCTTGGCAGTCGGAGCAAGAAATCGACATTTAGGAGTTCTGACAGTAGGCAAGTTGCTCTGCTCTGTACAACCAGGAACATTCTCTCCTTTCAGTTTGGGTTTATCTTTTGAGGGAAAAGACAACTTGTTTCACAATTGATTGTTATTCCCTCTTGGAGAGGGGAATTGGCGGACTCTACAGGATTTGTGAACTGGTTGGTTTGCTTGTGTTCTGCGTTCATTCACGATGGAATCTGTTTAGACTTTTGGTGTTGAAATTTGCTTGTGCTTTTTGTGTTTTGTTGCTCTTGAACTTATAAATATGGGAACTACTCCATTTGTCCCCAAGGAAAGCCCTTTGGGGTGAATTTTAAATCAGTGGGCAAAATACAGCTGTGGGCCTATGACTAAAAAAGATGATATTCTGTTGCTATAGTGTGTGGTCCCAGTGGAGAGTGATAGCCCCTGAATGACTATGAAATTGCAGTGAGAATTGTTTTGTTAAAGAGCAGGTAAAAGTGATGAGACTCCATATGTAGAAGCATTTATGCTACTGCATCAGGAGGAAAAGAGGTCAGACGACTGCCGCCTTATGGTTCAGTGGTCTAAAATGAAACCCAAGGGGACCCCTGTTTTACAAGAGGGAGAAGGAGAAAATGAGACTGAGGACATGTTATTTCAAAACTTAAGCCCCCCCCCCCCCCCCCCCGCCTCCGGACAGCCTGACTCCCCTACAGGTCGAGCAGGCTTCACTGGTAGTTGTTCCAACCACTCCTTATGCCACCAAGACAGTCATGGCCTCCTGTTTCCTCTGCTTAGGGGGATCATTTAGAAGTTTCTAGGCTAACCCCTGGGGCACAGGGGCTGGCTTTGTGTCACCATCTAAGACTTGAAAAGGGCACCCAGTTTGGACCAGGAGCCACTTCCAGAGCAGGGCAATTTCCCATGTGTCGATGTCCCGCAGGAGGCCTTAATGCAGATGGTCACCCAGTCTGGTTTCTACTGATGCACAGTCTATTCTCAACTTTGGATTTATTTAATTGGAAAATCCATAACCCTGCATACCGAGAGGACCCACTCCACATGACTGAACTTTTCATTCTGCCTTTGCCGCTCACCCTTGCTCTTGGGTAGACATTCGCACTCTTATGAATGGATGTTTGCTGGGGATGAAAGAAAGATGGTCATCAAGGCTAAAGAGGAAACACCGTAGCCTCTTTGAGCAGGTGCCAATGGAACTCCAAAGTGAATCTGGCAGTTCCAACTGCTGAGCCTGCCTGGGATCCTAATAATGGAGGTACGCTGCTCCTAGAGCATTACGGGAAGTGCATCTTAGCAGGCCTTCGAAAGGGAGTATCTAGGCAAAAGAGCTTAAGAAAAAGTCAAGAGCTACACCAAAACCCAATGAGGATCCATCAGAGTTTCTAGAAAGCAGTTTTAAAGCTTATAGCTGCTACACTTGTGCAGACCCTGAAGACCCCAGGAATTTGAGAACGGTAACTATGACCTCCATTGAGCAAAGCGCCCTAGATATTAGAAGAAAATTATATAAAAGTTACATGGTGCATTTGGAATGACCCTTTCTCTATTGGTATATGTTGCTTTTAAAGTGTTCAACAACAGGGAACAACAAGAGAAGCAAGAGGATGCAAGACAGAACCTTGCTTTACTAGCAGCAGCTTTGGATTCCCAGATGGGTAATAACCTGAAGAGAGGTAAGCCACTATTGGGAAGGGAACAATAAACTTACTGTAAGGAGGAAAGGCATTGGAAAATAGGTTGCCCAGGGATAAGGAATAAGAAGGAAAACAATGACAGAAAGACAGGAGCCTCTCATATGGTTGAAAGACAGGAACATTCTAATGAATGAAGAGGCCCGAGATCTCCCTTGGACTTGAGGCATCCAGTCCCCTGGGGGACTTTGACAGGTGGGGGAAGTTGATTGATTTTCTGATAGATACGTGCGGAACACACTCTCTCGTAAACACCAAGGGGGCACAGAAAACATCTCAATCCATCCTGGTCATGGGTACAAAACTATTCTTTTGACAACCTTTAGAATGTCAATTAGGGGACCTCACCCTGAAACACGGTATCTTGTATATGCCAGTGTGTCCAGTCTCTCTTTTGGGCCAAGATCTCCTTTGTAACTTCAATGCCCAAGTAACTGTTCTGTTAGAAGAGCTTGACATCAGGGTCCCACCAGAGCATGCTGTATGCCTACATGGCACTCATGGACATCTCAGAAAAGGACAGAACTCTCACCTCCCAGCATCTCTCCTCCCAGGCCTGCAGAAAGGTAAGGCTGGAAGTGTGGGCTGATGGCACCCCAGGATAGGGCAAAAACACAAGGCTAATACAAATCCCATTAAAAAGGGATGCTGGGACACCTAATACCCCCTTAAGCAAGAAACCCACAAGGTAATTCAGCCAGTTCTCAAAAGGTTTTTGAAAATAGGACTGATTACACTTTGTCTGTCCCTGTATAACACCCCTATCTTCCCAGTCAAAAAGTCAAACCCAGCAGAGTATTGCTTTGTCTAAGACTTGAGGGCTAGTAATGAAATAGTCTAAGATTTGCACCCTGTGGTAGCTACTTAACAACTATCCACTCTCCTTTCAACTATTCTAGGAGAATTAAAGCTGTTTGTGAGTTTTGGACTTGAAAGATGCTTTTTCTCTGCATCCCTATCACAGAAGAATCATAGCAGCTATTTGTTTTTGAGTGATAGCACACAAGAACACAGATAGTCCAACAGTATAGTTGGACAGTCCTGCCTCAAGGATTTAAGAATTCCCCGATCTTGGAGACTTCCCTGATGGTCCATGGTTAAGACTCCATGCCTCTACTGCACTGCATGGGTCACAGGTTCTATCCGTGGTTGGGGAACTAAGATCCCACATGCTGCATGTGGTACAGCAGAAAAAAAATTCCCCTTACGTTTTTGGGAAATGTTAGTGTTGGTTAGGGATCTTAGAAACTTCAAATTGGATGACAAACTCTTCCTCCAATATGTGGGCAATTTGATTATAGAAGCCCTACACAAAATAGTGAAAGTTTTAGTCACTCAGTCGTGTCCCACTCTTTGCAGCCCCGTGGACTGTAGCCCACCAGGCTCCTCTGTGCATGGAATTTTCCAGGCAAGAATACCGGATTGGGTTGCCATTTCCTTCTCCAGGGATCTAACCCAGGTCTCCTGCTTGGTAGGCAGATTCTTTAGCTCTGAGCTACCAGGGAAGCCCCTGGTTTTACTTACCACACAGTCATCCATCATATTAGCTGGAATAAAGCCATGGATATATCGCATTCAGGTCAAAGCAGCCCCACTGTCATCAGAAAATGACCCAACTCCTGAGAGGCCTAGAGAGCAATAGGTTTGTGAGCCCTTAGAAGCCTTAAGGTTGCTCTTCAAAAACGATAAGTGTTGAGATTAAAAGTTCCTTGTAGAAGGAATTTCATCAGATTCAGATAGTTGTAGTTAAAGAAAGAGAATTGTATTACTTAGTAAAATTTTAAAGAAATATTCCTAGCCCAAAGCTGATCAATTCCATTTTACAACCATGCCCTCATCATCCCTGTTTAGCAGGAAGTAGCTAGGAAGGTTATCACCCCTTGTTCCCACTAGATTGTATCTAGATTGATACATGGGAATTGTAGTGCAGGCATGTGAGCCAGAGACTGTCAGAGGTCCCTCTCAGCCATTTGTTGGCATCACAGTGGCCGCCACTTCCTCTGATGTGGATAGTTGTAAGTGTAAAAGGAGCCAATTTCAGACTGAGGGAAAATAGATTTTTTCAGACAGTACTCTGTCAAATTCTTGGTCTGCTAGCTTCCTGATTAAAGTCATTATTCACTGCCTCCAGCAACTCATCTCCCATTTACTGCCTTGTCGTGTGGTGAGCAGGGCAAGCTTGGATTGGGTAACAGCTGCACATGCTTTCATTCATGTTGAGGTTTCCGGAGAGGTATACTCAGGAATTGCCTCTTGGAAGTCACTTCAATTACACCTTAATGTCCCTTCTGGGGCCAGTTAACAAGCTAAGAGGTTCAGGATTGACTATGAAAGGAATGATTCATAACCTCAAAGAACCCATGGAAAATAGAGGACTTAAAGAGGAAAACAAGCATCCATGCTACCATTAGAAAGGAGCTCCCAGAAAGGTGAACAGGGTGAACTCCGAATCAGACTTGGGCGCTAAGGAAGGCTTCCTGGAGGAGGTGATGCTTGTCCTGCAGTGAAGCATGGCACATGCTCGGCATGATGTGTTCATAGCGCTGCCTGGGAGCTGCAGGCAGGTCCAGCACGTGGAGGGAAGGGTGGGAGTGGTGGCCAGAGCGACATCACAACCTCTTGTGTGCCAAGTCAAGGAGTGAGAACTTTCTTGAAGCTAGGGGTGGCTACTGGAGCGTTCAAGGCAGGGCAGAGGCTGGGACAGAAGTGAAAAGCCCTGTGGAACTGAATGATGGGAACAAGACGTGTAAGAACGATGAAGATGGCATCAGAGAATCAAGGTAAAAAGCCATAACAATCTGAACTAAGAAGGTAAGGCAGTCAGCACTCAGTGGATGGAGTAACGGTGCTTCTCAGGGTTTGGGTTTGGCTGACTGTGAGCTGGCAGAGCTACTCATTGACACACAGGATTCAGGGGAGAAGCAGACCTGGGCTTGGCCTTTGGATGCTGGGGAGCAGGTGAGTCATAAATATTTTAGAAGGCATCAGACCCCCATAGAGTCTACAAGCCTGACAGTCACTAGAAGCAGACCGAAGGTCAGAGAAGGGTGAAGACTTGTGTGCAGGTAACAGGGCCTCTGACCACGCACCTGCTTTTCTGAGGAGACATCCAGCACAGCTTGGGAGGACACAGCTCAACTGAAGAGGCTTCCCTGTGGCTCCAGAGTTGGAGACTTGGTGTTCATTTTAGCACCAACATTATAAAGTCCAGGATGTAATTGACCTCACCCCTGGACATCCCCTGTGGGCCTCAGAGAAGCAGCTCAATCTCTATTATTGATCTATTTTTAAATTTTGAGGTTTTTTTAAACCAAAGTTTTGCATAGTTTAAAAAACTCAAATTATTATCTATCAAAAATATCATTGCCTACCTTGCTTTCCTAGTCCTCTGAGGCAACTATTTCAGCCATTAGCAGATGATTCTTTGGTATTTACCTTCCTCGCTCTAAATAACATGGGTATACAAATACTTCCTGATTTTATCCGTGATAGGCGTTATTTGCTGACTTTCCAATATGGCAGTCAAGGATTTAGCTCTGCTCACCCCACCCTCATCTCCCCCACATGCATGCACCCACTTCCTGTTCCCCCATCCTCCCAATATATTTGTCATATTTGATCATATCAAGTTCAGTTTTCATATTATTATGGTTGCGCTCATGTTCATAACTGAGTCTCTTAAGGTAATCATGACTTTGTTTCCTTTTCCTTCATAGCTTTTTATATTTCACTGGAATTTAAGGTTGCCTCCCCTCCCCATTTATTTCGTTATATTTGTGGTACTGATCACGAGCCCCATCCCTAATCCTCTCCCAGTCTGTAAACCTCTTTCGATATTCTGAAACAGTCTTCTCAGTCTCATCCTGACAGATCTTCCCTGGGGCCTTTGATCACCTTGGGTCTGAACAGGCGGCTTCCCTGCCTGGCTCACAGCTGTCCACTTGGGGTGTCCCTTTACTGCCATCTTGGTGAGTCCCGTTGCCTTTCCTGGGGTTGGAGTCCTGGTTTCTTCAGTCTCACAGCTTACTCTCTCTGGGTTTCCTCCCTCATTTTGCTGAAGCACATCCTTTAGCAGCTTCTTGAGAAGAGAAGGAAGTGCTTTAAAAAACTTTACATGTGTGAAAGTGTTTTATTCTTTCCTAGTACTATTTTTTTTCCTTTGGTGGTCTCCATGTAGGATTCTAGGCAGGAAATGATTCTCCTTCAGAAAACATTGTTCTACTGACCTCCAGGTTCCAGGCTTGACGACAACCTGATGACACTCTGCACCTGTTTTCTTGAAAGTGTTTTAAGAACCTGTTCTTATTCCATGAGACAAGTGCTCGGGCCTGGTGCACTGGGAAGACCCAGAGGAACTGGGTGGAGAGGGAGGTGGGAGGGGGGATCGGGATGGGGAATACATGTAACTCTATGGCTGATTCATATCAATGTATGACAAAACCCACTGAAATGTTGTGAAGTAATTAGCCTCCAACTAATAAAAAAAATTTTAAAAAAAGAACCTGTTCTTCTCTCTGTGTAAACTGATTGGCTCTCTTCTTCGTTCCAGTTTTCAAAATTCCGTAGTGATAAGAAATTCAACTCAACTCTACACACAGATATTGAGACAGACATATGCAGTGGAGCTTCCTTCACTCAGGGTTCCAGGCTGAACAAAGACATGTACAAGAGTTTCTAGCGAGAATATACGGGAAGTGCGGAAGCTAAGGCCAACAGGCTGTGGGTGAGTATGCAGTATTGCACATGGAAATGACACGTACAAGATGTGTAAGGGCAACATGTATATAAATTCCACATGTCATTACTTTTTAAGGGGGACTCACGTAGGGTCTCAACCTGATTCATTAGCTATTTAGCCTGCCCATGCCCTTCACATCCTCCATGCTATTTCTACAGCCCCCGTGGAGGTGGTGATAAGCGCTCAAAAAGGGTGCCACACCCCCTGACCTTGGGACTGCTGGAAACCACTGCATGTACAGCCCAGGTTGCAGTGGGGAGCAGCCCCTGGGGTTGGAGGCTTTTGTTTGGTGCTGTGGGAGAAGACTGAGGCACTACCCACCCTCACATGTGTTTTTTGGGGTGGAGGGATTGAGGAGGGCCTACCTCCCTCAACACCCCCAGCCATGGGGTGTCTTCCTTTCTCATCTCTGTTTTGACCTGTAAGTCCAGCTCATCTTTGCCTTTGATATGTAACCAAAGGAAAACTAAGAAAAAATAGAAAAATACCACCACCTTTGGACTTCAGGATCAGCTCCTAATACCAATGGTACTGTTCACCTCCAGGCGACAGACTTCTTAACCTTTCTGCACAGAACCAGGAAGACTTGAACTCAAGGTCAGGGGTTCTCTCTAGCTCCCTAGGGGAGTCAATTGGAGTAGAACTAGGAACCAGAATCCCTTTAAGAAAACAATCACTAAAATGTCCTTCTCCTTCAGCTTCAACATGTACCAATTGATGTCTATAGAAAGAACATACTGATAAATAGAACATATAGTAAGCTGCTCAATGAATGTTTCTTCCCTGAATACAAAATATTTCCCTCAATGTAAAATCTACCCCACATTTGTATACCTTTCCTCTCCCTGGTGGGAATCAGCCAAGAGACAGTACTACAGTACTTGGTGGCTGTCAGAATATTGTTTTTTAAAACAATTGACATACTATCTTAATAATTCTCACAGCAACCCTATGACACATGTAGTTTTAATCTTCATTTTACACATTCATAAACTGAAGACTAAAGAGGTAAAATAACTTGCCCAGGATCCCAAAGCCCATAATGTAGAACAAACCCTGAGTACACTAAGTCCAGCACTCACAGTAGACCTGACTCCCTCCACACAAAAGGCAACCCCAAATACCACTTGAATCCCAGGTTAGACACTTGGGAATTGTCACTAAACTGAAGCATTGCCCTGGAGGAGCACATGGGAGAGACTCATGGAAAGGGACTCAGGAAACTGATCTGCTCGTTCTGATGCTAGTCAGCGGTGGGGCTCTGACAACACCCTCTGACTCTCTGGGCTTCAGTTTCCAGACCCATAAAATGAAGTGAAGAATGTATCTGCAGAGTTTTAGGAGAGAACCATGATAACCTAGGGAAAGAAACAGAGAGACCTCTCAGAGGGCTTCCCGAAAATGGAAGTTCCATGTTCCCTGGAGAAAGATGGGGAAAACTTTGGAATTTTGAGACAGGGGATGGGAAATTAAGGTAGAAGTTCTTTAGATGGGTATGAGTTCCCTCTTCAGACACTCTGCTATAACCCAAGACTTCATGATTTCTACCAAAAAATTGGATGCCTTCAAGTAGTGTTCCCTCTCCTAGAAACCAGTGGCTCTCAAACCACAAGGGTGCTCACTTGGCTGCAAGTTGAGATCACCTGGGCAGCTTTAAACATGCTCAGGCTGGATCCATGCTCAGAGACCTGATTGGGGGTGTGGCAGAGGCTTTGGGAATGTGGAGTTCCCCATGTGATTTTAATGTGCAGAACAGGTTTAGAACCACATTCGCAGAGCCTTAAATTCTTTTTTGCTGTAAAAATTAAAGAACACAGCAAGAAAGCACAGCACCCAGTGGCACTTGAACTTTAATATGCTAACAAACGAATCACCTAGAAGTCTTAAAATGCAGCCGCTAATTCAGTAGGTTGGGGTGAACCTGGGCTTCTGCCTTTGTAACAAACCCAAGGGGATGCCAACACTGCTGTCCCCAGACTGTGCCTGAGTAGCCAGCCTGTATCATGAACAGATACAAACTTGCAGGAGAATTATGCCTCTTTAGATCAGCTGAGACCTTAAGTAAGAAGTTACTTCCCTTCTTTGTGCCTCAGTTTTCGAATCTAAAAAATGCAGACTAGTGATAGCACTTCCATCACAGAATTCTTGTGATGCTTAAATGAGTGAACACCGTAAACAGATTTAGCACAACACAAAAATTTGTGTGTTTTTAATTGTTAAGATACCTGACACTCCTGGAATGCTTACTACCTGCCAGGAATTTTCGAAGTGCTTTTAAATCTTAACCCACTCAAACCTCCAAACAATACTGTGAGGAAGGTACCATTATCTCATCATCCTTGGTTCACAGATTTTCAAAAAAACGGAGACACAGAGTTGTGGAGAATTTTAATTTACAGAACACACTTAGGAGCAGCTGGGCTGGTGTTTGAAACCAGGGAAGATCTGGCCTCTAATCTCTCAGGGCTGAAATAAATTAGTGTTTGAGGATTTGACTTGAGGGTTTACCTTCTGGGATGGGCTGCAGACCAGCAGGCGGCAGTCTAGGGCTACCTGGCTGCGGAGACCACTTAACAGTGTGTGCTGTGCTAGGCAGTTCACTCAGCTTTCACTGGGTCTTCAGCATCTCAGAACTCCCCCTCTCCCCTCCCCCTCAGGTCCCCGCGCGTAGGAAGCCACCCAGGAATCCAAAGGAAAGAAGAACCCTGCCAATTAGCTGCAAATCTGAGTTCCCTAACAAAAGACCATGTCTGGGGGAAAAGCAACTAAGAGACAAGTTTTCCGTAACTCACCTTTATCCCAAGAGCACAACCAGCCTGGGAAACCTACAGATTTCTCTTTATACTGAAAGTCTAGCAAAAAGGGTTGGGAATTAGGGTGGGAGAGTGAGGTGGAGCCAGGCCCCAAAGCCCGCCCCAGAGCTATCAGAGTCCTGCAAAGTTCTTGTGCAAGGAGATAACTGTTTTTGATGGTCCGCTGAACTGTTTTTGATGGCCAGAAAGCCTTGGGAGGTTTCCAGAACTGGCTTGAGGCATTTTCCACCAGCCTAGGGGATAGTAGTCAGGGACAGAGGACATAAAGGCCAAGTGGGAGCAGAACTGGGAGGTGAGCACAGGGAGCCCCACTCTAGGCTCTTTGGTAGGCTCAGGCCTCCCTTTATTCTGTGACTCTAGGACAGGTGGGGCAAGTGGCCTGAGGGCTTCAGAGAACTGGTCACAGCACTGTCTCTAAAGACTGCTGGAGTCCCTAGCACGTGCTCAAGGCTCCGGTAGAGGTTGGAGTCATGGCAAGTGAAGATCCCAACCAACAGGAGCATGATGGCACCCCTTCTCAGATGTCCCCACTCGAGGCAGAAGCCCGCGGCTACACCCTATTCAGAGTCTTGGACAGAGAGTTCATGATCAAGGTGAGCAAGCGCCGGTGGGCGGTGGTCCTGGTGTCCAGCTGCTACTCCATGTGCAACGCCTTCCAGTGGATCCAATATGCTGCCATCAATAACATCTTCATGTACTTCTACGGGGTCAGTTCCTTTGCCATCGACTGGCTGTCCATGTGCTACATGCTGGCCTATATCCCTCTGCTCCTGCCGGTGGCCTGGCTCTTGAAGAAGTTTGGCCTGCGGACCATCGCCCTTACTGGCTCCGCTCTCAACTGCCTGGGGGCCTGGGTGAAGGTGGGCAGCCCGCAGCCACATCTCTTCCCAGTCACCGTGCTGGGCCAGGTCATCTGCTCCGTGGCCCAGGTCTTCATCCTGGGTATGCCCTCCCGCATTGCTTCCGTCTGGTTCGGAGATGATGAGGTGTCAACTGCCTGCTCCATAGCTGTCCTCGGCAATCAGGTGGGTGGAGGAGTGGGTGTTCACTGGGGACTGAGTGTTCGTTGTACCGAACTGCCTCATTGTGTGAAAGCTGTGTTTTCCGACTGCAACAGTGTTTGCGACCCTGGGTGAAGTGTGGCTGAGTCTGACCAAGTGTGATTGAGTGACTGTGTGAGAAAAGTGGGGAGACAGAAGGATGGGCCTTTCCTGTCACCCCCGGTATCTCCTCCGCAGGCAGAAAGCCTGCTGTCGCCGTCTTTATGATCTCATTCCTTAACTTACTTCACCAGGTTGAACCTGTGAATTCTGCACTGCTGTTCTTTCTTGGGGAGCAGTCCCTGCGTGTCAGACTATTCTGTATCTTAGAGTCTGGCAGATGATTTTTGCCCGTCCAACCAGCTTTCCTCAAGCACAGCATCTCCCTGTGGAAAAGCAGAGCAGGGCCCTGGTGGCCCTGGTGGTGGTCTCACCTTCTTTATACATAGCTGAGGCCAGGACAGCGGGAGCAGAGCTTGGGGCCCAACTCCTTCCCTGGGGTTTAGAGTCGGGTGCAGGAGGATGGGACAGAACTGTTGCTCTGATTTCCAAGGCCTAGAAACCACGGAAAGTCCTGGAAAGCTCGTATATGAAGCCTTTGTTTTTCCTTCATTCTGTAAGGAGAATCTTAAATTCTTTGCATCTCTGTTGAGTTTATGGGCCAGAAAGTTGGGCATGTTATGAACCTGATTTTTTAAAATTGTGGTGAAATAGACATATTTATAATTTTACCCAGTCACACTTGTACAATTCAATGACATTAATTTCATAAGGTTGTGTAAGAATTACCAATATATGTACCCAAAACTTTTTTCCTTCATCCCCAGCAACTCTGTACTGGTTAAATAACAACTTGTCCTTTCCCCTTCCTCCTGCCTCTAGTAAGCACTTCTACTTTCTATAAATTTGCATGTTCTAGGTACTGCATATAACCAAAATCATGTAATTTTGTCTTTTGAGTCTGGCTTACAAACTCTTTTTTTGTATGCTGATAAAACTAAAAAACTTATTATAATTATTGTTATTTTACATGTTTTGAAATTGTGGGTCATATAAGACTTCTAGGGTGAGACTTCTAGGGAAGGTAAAGAAGAACTGAATGCCAGTTCTGGTTTCTCCTTCATGCAAAGCTCTCACCAAAGATACAGGCAGGTGGGTGAGCTCAGAGGCCACTCCGGGAAGGAAACTAGACCAGTGCTCCCTCAAATGGTGCCCATTTACCTCACCTCTGGCTCCAGGACAAACTGCAGATGCCTGGGCCCTCACCTGGACTTCCTAATCAGATCCTCTAGGGAAGAGGCCAGGCGCCTGTGTTTCCACCTGGCTTCCCAGGCGAGGTTTGTGATCAGACGTGTGATCACCAGGAGAGAGGAGCACCGTGCCCTGGGAAGGCGCCCTCCTGGAGCCGGGTTCCTGTCAGGGCTGGGGTGTCTGTGCTGCGGTAGGATGGGCCGCTTCCCAGGTGGAGGAGCTGGGATCTCAGTCACTCCCCAGATTAAGGCAGGAGGGTGGGCTTGGGGCGGCGCTTATAATTCTGATTCACTTAAGGTTCTGAAAATATCCTGGAACCCTGGGGAGTGCGGGGCAGGGTGGCAGAGGCCCTGCAGGCCTGTGAGGTGGAACCACAGCAGAAGCTTCTAATCCTGTTTCTTTGACCTTCAGCTCAGTGCACTGCATGGGAGGAGGCTCTGGGAGCCTGGCCTGACTTCTGTCTTGGCCGTGTTGCCTTGGCAGGCAGTCTTGAGGGTCTGATGATTCTGTGGAATCAAGTCTCCATCTCCAATTTCCTTCTCCCTCGACCTTCCCACCCAGCCTGTCCCGTAGTAGATTATGGACCAGGAAGCTCCACATCCTTGTCCCCACTACAGATACATGAAGTAAACTAGAAAGTGGCAAAAATAGCTTTCTTATGGGAGTTTTTCAAAGTCAGCAACCAAACATATGCCCAACCAGGAAAACCCACGTTCAAAATGATAGAAAACTTGATGGAGGTTTTGCTCTCCCTTGCCCTCCCCTCTCCCCATCCTGTGTTTGCCAACACCCCATTCCTTTCTGCAAACCTAACACAGCAGAGCACACCAAATTTATGTTTTACCTAATGGTACTTAAAAAAATTTTTTTTATTAGGAGTATAGTTGATTTGCAATGTTGTGTTAGCCTCAGGTGTACAGCCTTTACAGCCTCAGGTGTAAAGTGAATCCATTATTGATATACATATATCTACCCTTTTAAAATTATTTTCCAAAACGGGCCATTATAGAGTATTTGAGTAGAGTTTTATATAGTAAGTGTTATGAGTTCAGTTCAGTTCAGTCGCTCAGTCGTGTCCGACTCTTTGTGACCTCATGAACCACAGCACGCCAGGCCTCCCTGTCCATCACCAACTCCCAGAGTTCACCCAAACTCATGTCCATTGAGTCGGTGATGCCATCCAACCATCTCATCCTCTGTCGTCTCCTTATCCTCCTGCCCTCAATCTTTCCCAGCATCAGGGTCTTCTCTAATGAGTCAGCTCTTCCCATCAGGGGGCCAAAGTTTTGGAGTTTCAGCTTCAACATCAGTCCTTCCAATGAACACCCAGGAATGATCTCCTTTAGGATGGACTGGTTGGATCTCCTTGCAGTCCAAGGGACTCTCAAGAGTCTTCTCCAACACCACACTTCAAAAGCATCAATTCTTTGGCACTCAGCTTTCTTTATATTCCAATTCTCACATCCATATATTGGAAAAACCATAACCTTGACTAGACAGACCTTTGCTGACAAAGTGATGTCTCTGCTTTTTAATATGCTGTCCAGGTTGATCATAACTTTCCTTGCAAGGAGTAAGCATCTTTTAATTTCATGGCTGCAGTCACCATCTGCAATGATTTTGGAGCACAAAAAAATAGAGTCAGTCACCATTTCCACTGTTTCCCCATCTATTTGCCATGAAGTGATGGGACTGGATGCCATGATCTTAGTTTTCTGAATGTTGAGCTTTAAGCCACCTTTTTCACTTTCCTCTTTTACCCTCATAAAGAGCTCTTTAGTAGTTCCTCTCCACTTTCTGCCATTAGAGTGATGTCATCTGCATATCTGAGGTTGTTGCTATTTCTCCCAGCAATCTTGATTCCAGCTTGTGATTCATCCAACTCAGCATTTCACATGATGAAATCTGCATATGGGTTTCCCAGGTGACTCTGTAGTAAAGAATCTGCCTGCAGTGCAGGAGACATGGGTTCCATCCCTGGGTTGTGAAGATCCCCTGGAGAAGGAAATGGCAATGCACTCCAGTATTCTTGCCTGGAGAATCCCATAGAGAGAAGAGACTGGCAGACTATAGTCCAGGGGGTCACAAAGAGTTGGACAAGACTTAGAGACTAAACAACAGCAACTCTGAATAGAAGTTAAATAAGCAGGGATACCGCTTTGTCATACTCCTTTCCCAATTTTGAGCCAGTCAGTTGTTCTATGTAGCAATCCAACTGTTGGATTCTTGACCCAGATACAGAATTCTCAGGAGACAGGTAAAGTGGTCTGGTACTCCTATCTCTTTAAGAATTTCTCACAGTTTGTTGTGATCCATACAGTCAAAGGTTTTCATGTAGTCAATGAAGCAAAAGAAGATGTTTTTTCTGAAACTCCCATGTTTTCTGCATGATCCAATGAATGTTGGCAATTTGATCTCTGAATCCTCTGCCTCTTTGAAACCCAGCTGGTAGATCTGGAAGTTCTTGGTTCTTGTACTGCTGAGCCTAGCTTGAAGGATTTTGAGCATTCCACATTTAAGAGATATCATAATGATACTTGTTTTTCTCTGTCTGACTTATTTCACTCAGTATGAGAATCTCTAGGTCCATTAGTGTTGCTGCAAATGGCATGATTTCATTCTACCTTAGAGATGGGAGTATAGGAACAATTGTTCAGTAGTTTGCAGCTAGAGAAGAGCCAGCTTGCATTGAGAACTTCAACTATAATTTTTTTCAATAGGATTGATACTGAGGGCTGTCATAAATGTAGGTGAGTTGAATTGTGAAGCAAAAGAAAGATCTCTATGGTGTCTTAAGAAGGAAAACAATCCCTGTTTGTGTTTTAAGAAAGAACAGAAGTTGGGGATTATGATCCTGATTAGGAGTGTGTTAAATGTGTATGTCACCTCTTGGACACTTATACAATTGATTCTCTCTGTCTTCTATAGCTTGGAATTGCCCTTGGGTTCTTGGTCCCTGCTGTCTCAGCACCCAACATCGATGACCCTGATGAGCTTGCCTACCACATCAGCATCATGTTCTACATAACAGCAGGTGTGGCCACTCTGCTTTTCATCCTTGTCCTCATCGGTAAGGTCATTAGCAGATTTAAGGGGTCGGTGGGGACGGAGGGAGGTCCTGCTGACTTGGGTGAGGACCTTATGAACATGACCCTAGAACACCATTCTAGGTACTGTGTACTCTATAAAATGTATCTACAGAAATTGGAGGCTGGGCTTCTGATGGTCTCCCAGCCTTAAAGCCTGAGTTACTGCTCATACAGTGCTAGCTGGTCCTGTGTACCTTGTTAGCTGCTCAGTAAGGTTTGGCGTGAAGTTTCCTAGCGCGACCTCATTAGAATTAATGGGCAGCCTGCCGATTCCCTTGATGAAACCCTGGCGAGCATTTATGATGTCACAGGCCCTGTGCTGAGTGTGCCTGATCTCATTGACTCTTCAAATGCCCTATAGAGGGGGTACCAGTATCAGTTCACTTAACTAAGAGGAAATTGATACTTGAGGAGAGTGATGGTATTCAAGATTAGATAGTAAGTGGCAGAGATTGGATTCAAGCCTAAATTGTTTAATTCCATACTCTAAAGTTCTGGAACAAAACAGGATTGACCTGCAAACTCTAGTCCTCTCATACATTCACCTGAAAATACCTGGGGACCACATTTTTAAAATACTTTTTAAAAAGGTATATAAGATAGACTTATTATGGAAAAATTTAGAAAATACAAAAAAAAGCATAAAGAAAAGGGGTCACCATTGTACCAGCTAATCCAAACCAGCAACCTCTAATAACTACTATTAATTTTATACGAATATATGTCTAAATATTGAGATATTTGGTTAATATGATTTATATCCTCTTTTATCATGAGTGATACCACACAGGCTGTGATAAATTCAGAAAGAGTGCAGGAGAAATGTTCATTTTCAGTGAATCATTTGTCTTTAAAGATTAACCAGCTGTCTCTTAATATCTGAAAATTCTACCACACATGTTAAAGTTTTCCTTCCTTCCCGCTGGCCTCACCTCCAGAGTCAAACAGTTTTATGATCACGCACCTCATCCGGCTGTTCTCACTGTCATTCCCTCCCTGGGTCCCAGCTGAGGAGGGGCTGCCTGTGGCTTTTCAAAGCTCATGGGATCTCTTGGATGGAGTTCCTTGTTGTTCATGGAAAGGTGGGAAGCTGTGAAGCTGTGGCTGAGAACGATCTCAGCCAGAATTGAAGTTTCAAACTGTAAATTACCCAGTTGTAAATCCTTGTTTATAGCAAAGGAGGGCCTGGTCTTCGTTGCAGTTGAGATCTGAAGGTAGGACATTTCTACAGTGTGACATTTTACTATTAATCACACATAGTGGTTGACTGAAAAGAACTGAAAAATCTTATCTGAATTGTGGTTTTCAGTTGGCAAGTCCCTGAGCAAACCCTGCCATTACAGATATTAAAAAACAAAACACTTCTTTCCTTGATTTCTTTCCCTTAATAGAAAGCTTGGGACCAAGTTGTTAGCTCAGCTGGTCAAGAATCTGCCTGCAATGCAGGAAACCCTGGTTCAATTCCTGGGTTGGGAAGATCCCCTGGAGAAGGGATAGGCTACCCACTCCAGTGTTTTTGCCTGGAGAATCCCCACGGACAGAGAAGCCTGGAGGGCTGTAGTTCAGGGAATTGAAAAGAGTCGGACACGACTAAGCACAGCACATACACATAATAAAAGGGGAGGTGAACAGGCCAGATAATGGATGAAAGGTTCCCCAAGGTGGTAAGTTATTCAAGAAAATTTTCAGAGAAGGAAGGAGCAAGGCCCTGAAGTGTGAGCTGGTGGGTTGGCTGAGCGGGGAGTTCATTTGATCTTCAAGAGATTAAACCTCATTTCCAGACCTTCCTCTAAATGGAGACAGTCTCCTGACCTTTCCCGAGTGTTCTTATGGAGGCTGGGGGTGAAGATGGTGCCTCAGCTGGGGGACCAATTTAGGCAGACAGCTGGTTAAACTCATGTGGCCCCCAGAGAAGTGAACAGCTGTCAGTGCAGTGAAATGGATTGTACCAGCTGTACTGAAATCAGAACATAAAGAGGATGGTTTTCCCACTGTCCCTCCCCGGTCCTTCCTATCAGAGGCCCCGTCCTGCAGGAGCATGTGTTAGTCCTCTGGTTTCTCAGGAGGCAGATGTCTGATTCCCGCTCTGAGAAACTAGGGACGGATTTGAGGTTTCTCCAATAGGAGCAGACCCTTTCCCTTACTCAGGGAGTGGCAGCATGTGCCAGGCTCTGTGCTCAGCATGGGCAGCCAAGCCCTTCCCTGGGAGGAGCTCTGCTGCTGAGTCCTTACCTGGGTAAGGACTTAATTCAGTAATCCCAGAGGCTCGGCTCTCACTTCCTCTGTCCCTGTGTTACTCCTGAACTTCTTCAGTGTTCCATGGTATGTTATTCCCTGATTATTAAGGGACCCCTGATCCTTGAGCGCTTCCTGGGAGGTGCTGAGTCCTCATCTGGGCTCAGTAATCCCAGAGGCTCGGCTCTTACTTCCTTTCTGTCCACTGGTTACTATGGGATTTTTCAGTGCTCTACCACTTGGTATTTGCCATTTATTGCAGGACTCCTTTATCCTTGAGTACTGCGTGGTAAGCCCAATGATTGTAGGTATGCAACAGCCATTAAGGAAAAGTAAGCAGAAGACCAGTCACTCAACCACAGAGATGCAGTTTCAAGGGAGGAAGCTATAGAGGATTTAATCAAAGAATTTATATTTCCTTTTGGAGTCTAAGCTCCTTGTCAGATGAGGGAGGCAGCTCTCATCCATGTGTCAGCTCTGCAGGAGTGGGACCAAGGGATTTTCAACCATCTCTCTGTTTCTTTCAGTATTCAAGGAGAAGCCTAAACATCCCCCCAGCAGGAACCAATGCCTGAGCTACGCCTTCGTGTCCCCTGATGCTTCGTTCTTAAGTTCCATCATTTCGGTCTTCAAAAAGCAGAACTTTGTGCTGCTCTTCATCAGCTATGGTAAGATGCAGATGTGTCTAGGCATGTACTTCAACTGGAAATGTGAAAGAAGAGACCTGATATGTCTGGATTTGGGGCATTTTTATACTAACAAATTATTTTCCTGAAATTCAAGTTTGACTGGGTGTACTGCTTTGTTGTTTTTATGTTTTTTGTTTATTTGTTTGCCCACACAGCATGTGGGATTTTAGTTCCCTGACCAGGGATCGAACCCACATCCCTCTTACATTGGAAGGCAGATTCTTAACCACTGGACCACCAAGGAAGTCCCTGTTGGGAGTTTTTTTAAGTCACTGTTTTAATTTCAGTACTTGCAGTTGGTCTGATCATATTTTCTACTTCTTCCTGGTTTAGTCTTAGAAGGTTGTGTCTTTCTAAGAATTTGTCCATTTCTTCAAGGTTGTCCATTTATTGGCATATAGTTTTTTTTTATAGTAGTCTCCTTATGAGACTTTGTATTTATGTGGCATCAGTTTTAGCTTCTCCTCTTTCGTTTCTAATTTATGATTTTGAGTTCTTTCCCTTTTACTTGATGAATCTAAAGGTTTATCAATATTGTTTATTTTTTCAAAGAACCAGCTTAAAAGTCCCTACTATTATTGTGTTACTGTTGCTTTCTCCTTTTATGGCTGTTAGCATTTGCCTTATATATTGAGGTTCTTCTATGTTGAGTGCATATATATAATTTTTATGTATCACTTGATCGTTATGTAGTGTCCTTCTTTGTATATTGTAATATTCTTTATTTTAAAGTCTATTTTGTCTGATACGAGTATTGCTGTAACTTTCTCTTGATTTCCATTTGCATGGAATATTTTTTTTTTTCCAATTCCTCCATTTCAGTCTGTATGTGTCCCTAGATGTGAAGTGGGTTGCTTGTAGACAGCATATATATGGGTCTTGTTTTTATATCCATTCAGTCAGTTTATGTCTTTTGGTTGAAGCATTTAATCTGTTTACATTTAAGGTAGTTATCAATGTGAATGTTCTTATTGCCATTTTGTTAATTGTTTAGGATTTGTTTTTGAAAGTCTGTTTTCTTCCCTTCCTCTTTTATTCTCTTCTCTTGTGATTGGATGTCTATCTATAATGATGTGTTTGGGTTGCTGTTTTTGTTGCTGTGTATCTATCGTAGATTTTTGGTTTGTGGTTTTCCTATCTTTTGATATAGCAGTCTATACATATACAAGACTGTTTTAAGTTGCTGAGCTTCTGATTTCAAGTGCATTTCCAATATCCTGCATTTGTGCTCTCCTCACGATTGCTGGTTTTGATATCATATGTGTGTGTGGATTATTTCCCACCTTTGTGTTTGTCTTTTGTCTTTCCTAGTGAGCTTCCCCATTTGCAATTTTCTTGATTCTAGTTGCCTTATTTTTTAATTTTTTTCCCCTGCCTAGAGAATTCTTTTAGGATTTGTTATAACACTGGTTTGGTCGTGCTGAATTCTTTTAGCTTTTGCTTATCTGTAAAGCTTGATTTCTCCATCAAATCTGAATGACCTGTCTAGGTAGAGTATTCTTGGTTGTAGGTTATTCCTTTTCATTACTTCAATTATATTGTGCCATTCTCTTCTGGCCAGCAAAGTTTCTGCTGAAAAATCAGCTGATAACCTTCTGGGAAAGATTGAGGGCAGGGGTGAAGGGGCGACAGAGGATGAGATGGTTGGATGGCATCACCAACTCAATGGACATGAGTTTGAGCAAACTCCAGGAAATAGTCTAGGACAGGGGAGCCTGGCATGCCGTAGTCCATGGGGTTGCAAAGAGTTGGATACGACTTAGCGACTGAACAATGACAACCTTATGGGAGTTCCCTTGTATGTTATTTGTTGCTTCTCTCTGGTTGCTTTTAGTAGTTTTTCTTTGTCTTTAATTTTTGTCAGTTTGATTAACAGGTGTCTCTGCATGTTCTCCTTGGGGTTCTCTTGTATGGGACTCTCTCTGCCTCCTGGACTTGAGTGAGAGTTTACTTTCTCATGTTAGGAAACTTTTTGACTATAATCTCTTCAAATATTTTCTCAGGCCCTCTCTTCTCCTTTTGGACCCCTATAATACATGTGTTGGTATGTTTAACATTGTCCCAGAAGTCTCTGAGACTGTCCTCATTTCTTTTCATTCTTTTTTCTTTATTCTGTCCCACAGCAGTGATTTCTATCATTCTGTCTCCCACCTCATTTATTTGCTCTTCTGCCTCAGTTATTCTGCTATTGATTCCTCCTAAGGTATTTTTTATAGCAGTTACTGTATTGTTCATCTCTGTTCTTTGTATTTCCTAGCTCTTTGTTGAACATCTCTTGTAACATCTCAGTCTGTGCCTTCATTCTTTTTCCAAGTGTGGCATTTTTGCAAGAGGAGATGAGCTCAAGTTCTTCTCCTCTGCCCTCTTTTCTGGAATCTAGGGGCTACTTTTGGTTTAGATGCCTAGTGCCTCTTCCTCAATGTGTGCTGGCTGTTATCCCAGTGATACGGGGTGTGCAGTTACAGCAGGCCTTGCGTGCCCCCAGGACAGTGGGCACAGGGCCTGGCGCCTACTCATGGGTCTCCTGATGGCAATCTGTGCCTGCCCCTGGAGCCCACCAGGACAGTGGTGACTTGTGCTGTCCTTGGACCTCCGGTAAGTGGTGTTCTGTTTCCTGGGCATGCTCACAGGGAAAGAAGCTCTTACGGTAGTCCTGCCCCTCTCCTCATG